>NC_089700.1:1660000-4620000 GCF_031753505.1 Anomalospiza imberbis
GGCTGTTTCTCTTGGGAATCACAGAGATATCTTGCTAAAAGGTAAATGACAGAATTTCCATGGGCATTATTTAAAAGTGGAAATGAAATCCCAGATTTACACCCTCCAGTGTCATTGTTACAGAGCCTCCACTGCTGCACAAAGTGGAGGAAATACATTGGAAATGCAGAAGCACTGAGTGTAAAGTGTGCTTTTAGTGAAGAGTACACTGAAAAATAAACTGCTTCCCATCAGCAAGTACATTCTTTATCTTTAGCGTAACATTTACAAAGCTTGTTCAGGAAAAAAATGTGTTAAATCTTTCATCAGGCTACAGACACTTTATTTGGAGTCTTCACAGAAACCCAAAGTAGTGCCATAAGGTGCCTGGAATATTAGCCAAGATTAAACCTTCAGGGCCATGCACGCTACTGTTTTCAAATCTGTTCTTTCATCTGATGTGCCAGTCGAAATTACTTCTGCAACATGGTCAGAACCAACCTGGATGGATTTATAATGCCTGAAATTGCTATGGGCATATTTTTGTGAATCGCCTAGAGACAAACAGATAATTCTCTTTAGATCGTGCGAATTGCTAATTCTTATTCATGTCATGTGTTTGCCAAGTGGCATGTTTAGACAAGGAAATTGCAGAATATTCCTGATGTCACCAGAGCTCCATGCTTAGAAAGCCACAGGAGTGCAGGACAGTGTCCTTTCATGTATCACACAGATATATATTACAAATAATTTTAACTCAGACAGTACTTGTTACCTTTCCTCACTACAAGAGTACCTGTCTAAGAAGGGAGTGAAATGCTAAAGAGCAATTACCAACTATACCACAGCAATGCAAGTACTTGTGTGGGTAAAGGAAGCAGAGCCCAGCTTTTTATTTTTCTCTGCTTAGGCAATTGGAATAAACAGTATAAGTGTCATCTTTTGAGTCAACATGTCAAGTTGAGTTTTGTGATATCTCATCTCTGTCTGTTGGCATCATTACACCACACACAAAACCCTCGCAGAGCCTCCCTCGCTCATGCTCCCCCCAAAAACACAGCTTGTGCCGCCAGTCCCCGAGTTTCCCTCTCTGTTCAACCTCCTCGAAATTTTTGAACTCATTGGCCAATTTCACCCACATTTGACAAGAGATTTCAGAGCTAATTAAGCTCATGTGAGTTTTCTGCAAAAGGCGGCCAGTTGGTGCAGAGCCCCGATGAGTCTGAAGGAAAGGCTGCAGCGTGTGATCACACCTCGCTCCCACCCAGAAAATGCACACAAGAGAAATGTTAGAACAACTCCAAGAGAAAAAAGCATCAATCAAAGGTTTCAATTAACTCTCTATGGGAAATCAAGCTTTGATAAGTTTTTTCCTCCTATTTATTTTACTACATCTGACTCAGATTCGGAGGTGCCAGCTTTTAACTAATATAGAAATTAGCCTCATCCTTAAACCCAATAGGGATATCTCTGTATAACATTTATTATAAAGCATAATTGTAGCTTCAGGGCATCATTTCAGATGAAAATGTAAGATATACAATAAAAGAAAATTCCATTTGTATTATGGCCAGATTTTGCTTCTCAAGTGACTCTTTACACGTGGAGAAGTCGCTGAGCCGTGTGTCCAGCCAGCACAGAACTGATGGACCCACACTTATGGCTCAAGGCCATGAGATTATTAAAACCATGGATTTAATTCCTGGCCAAAACACTTTAACAACTTTGAGCAAATCCTCCTTCCTCCCTTTCTGTGCTGGATCCTTCATCTGTAAAACAAGATTTTGTTCCTTTCCCCTACACTTCATCTTTCCTCTCTATTTGTGTTGTGCTCCCTTCTATACAAACTGGATGATGCCTGCTTTCCCTGAATGCCCATTAAACTGTTTTCTGACTCAAACAAATCCAAACACAAACATACTGAATCAATTTTTCTGAAGTATTTCAAGTGGATTTTTGTTTTGTTTCTTTTAGTCCTTGATCACTAGCCATGAAAAAATTCCAGTGGCTCCAGAAAGCTGGGTCTGCCTGTGAGAAGAATGCCAGCTTAACAAATCAGTAGCTTTGGAGTACTTAAGGAGGTGCGAGGAATAAACAGTTGCTTTTCTTTATTGGGAGGGAAACATGATTAATATAATTGTTTGAGCATGCCTTATGGATGCAGCTTGGTTGTATTTTACAAGGGGGAGTAACAAATTAGCAGTCATCCTTGAGTCACTTGAAATCCCCTTCAGATTTCATTATTCTTTAAAATGGGGTTTCTCAAGGCAAACAGGAAAGAATTTTATTTTCAAAGGGAAGAGAAAACAGTGTTGCTAAAACACTTCTGCTCTCTATCCCTGCGGGATGCAAAAATAATCCATGACTGTGACTTCCATGAATTCAGTTAACTACGGCTAAATTGCATCACAGAGCCTGTCTTTAACAGATCTGCAATGGTTAATGAACATGGTGGGGAGACCAGATATTTCTTCAAAACAACTCATCAAGTAAGCTGCCTCCACTTAACAGATGTAAAGGCAGGGCCCGAAGTGGGAGCTGGCAGAAACAGATGGTGCCTAAGGGCAGCTTTCTGTTCCAGTGCTCCTGGGGGCCAGGTTAGGCAGGACGGGAGGGCTGGAGAGGTGGGGGCTGTGTTTTTCAGCAGCAGGTAAAATCCATTTGTCACACCAGCTCCAACTGGGCTTTCTGCACAAAAGTTTAATATCTGAAACCAATGAGGCATTCTGCTCTCCGACTGCAGCAAGGCAGGAAAACCTCTCAGAGCAGTATGGAGCCCCAGCCTTTTCCAGCAGGGAGAGATGTCAAACTCCTCATTCTGTGAGATTTGCCTTTTCTCCTCCGTTTCCAAACAAATAAAAAATGGATATGCAAAGGGAAGTGTTTTACCTTATGATACCTTCAGGGAAAGAACACAGAGTGGCAAGGGTAAGTGTGTTTTCTCTCTCTGTTCTCCACAGCATAACATCAGTAACCTCATAAAGCAGCCCCTGCTTTCTCCTTCCCTGAAATACAGACACACACTGCGGCACCAGCAATAAATTCCCATCACCTACAACTTCCAGCATTGCCAAGGTATGTGCCACAGAGAGCATTTTTATGAGCCGGTTTTTGACTGCCAGGATTTTGCCTTCATAAAGAAGAGATTTTAGTCCATTCTGTCTATTTATTTTGTGTAGAGGAATCAAGGTCAATAAACCATGGAGAAATTCACTCTACCTTATTCCATTTCAGACTTTTGTCATCCACGCTTTATCGAGTATCTGAATGAATTTTTAATATCATGCCACAAAATGCTTTGGTCTTCTATCATACACTGGGACTCTATAAATCTGATCACACTTGGGAGTTCTCAAATATACTCAGCACTGAAGAAACAGCTTTAAAGTTTAGTCATTCTGATGAAATGTAAGAGCTTATATCAGTGACAGGTTGACAGAAAAAGCTGTTTTCCTTTCCATTTCACAGACTTCCACGTATGAACGCCATGAAACATGTCAGGACTTTCTCTGAGTCTATGAAGACAGAGATGGCATCTGCTCCCAGTGGGGAGCCCTTCTAACCAGTAATACTGTAAAATTTCATGATTCTGAAATCTGATCGACAGCCAAAGGAAGGGCAGGGAGGAGGTGTTTACTGTATTTTATAGGAGAGCATCAATTGCTTGTCTTGGCACATGATGTATATTTTTATGGCATACAATGCCACTTTCAACATATTTTTTAAAATTAAAATGTATTCATGTTGGCTGAGCAGGTTTATAATTTCCACTTGCTGGAAAAAATACACATTTTAAAAAACTAGGTATTAACCCTACTCACTCATCACTGCAGTTTTAGGCAGGTGGGCAAAAGAACCTTAAGCAAAACCACAGAGATCTACTCTCAGCAGCCCAGCACAGAAGCATATTAACTCCTTCCAGCACCAGTGATCCCCCCTTCCAGTGACAGCACGGAGAGGAAATGGATCCAGTGACTCTATAGCCAACTAAAAATGATCTCATAATGACATGGCCAAATTGAGATCTCATTAAGAGACTGCTTTAGATTTTCACGCTTGCTTTTAACAAATATGCAGCTCTATGGCCCTGATGAATTTATGCAGCAACCCCTACAGATTTCAGCAGCTCCTGGAGCCCATGCACAGGTGCTTTCCCCGAAACCCCGGTCCCAGCTCCAGGCAGCTGATTCCACTGAAGTATCCCTGCAGTCATGGGCTGGTGTGTGCTCAGCCAAGGAGCATAACTGTTCCTTCTCCCAGCACCAGTTTTCAACCTGTGATTTCTCCAATCCTGGAATCCACACACGTCCTCCAAGAGAGCTCTGCATTGTAAGGAAGAGCAGCTAACCACCAGGGGGTACCTTTAAATGCCTTTACACCTTCAAAATAAATTTAAAGTATGTACAATTAAAAAAAAAAAAAAACAAAACCTTGCAAACCACCCCACGGCCTGCAAACATACTGACACCACAACTCCTGACTGTCCACATGGAGATATAAACTCTTCCTCACAAAAAAAGCAAGAGGACAAACCCAAGACTTGTAATTTTACTGACTGAAACAAGATTAAATAGAAAATGAAAGGATGACAGGGACTGGGCACATTTTTAGGATGTAGACACCAAATCTGAATTATTAACAAATGAAAGACTGCAGCAAGCACTGCGTAGGTATGGATTTGGAGAAATAATTTATCTGTGTACACAGAGCTAGGGATTTTCTTGGTTTTAGTTTAGAGAAGATCATGGAAGTACCCAGAAAGACATTCTCAGAGTCTGATCTATCTTTACCTTGCCTGAAATCACTGTACATAAAAGAGGGAAGAGAGAATCAAATGCTGACACATTTATTGCTTTATTTTGTCATGCCAAGGTAGGTGTTGGTGAAATGAACTATTATGGTATAAAGAATTCAGGGTAGTTGGAAATTCAGCCATGGTCCATGAAGTCAGAGCTAACTAAGGCTACTTGAATCTGGATCTCCTGAAGTTAGGAAAAGTGGGACCTCCAGGTGTATATTAGGTATATACAATAAAGTTCAGTACATTATTTAAGAACACTGACATCTGACTTGTGGAAGAGTCTGGTCCCTGCACTTCTCCCTCCCCACAGCTCTGTGAGGTAGGTGTGGGTGTGGAGGCATTGTGACTGCTGGGGTTCTGATTCAGAAAATACCACGGGTAGCTGGAACAGATGGCATTCCCCATGCTGCTGCTTTCCAGACAAAGCCTTTCCAGCCAACTGCCACTCTCCTCCCTCCTGCTTTTCTTGACTAAGGATATGTCAAGGTGGAATAAAACAAAGTTCAGGCCTTTCCTTACCAGCAAACACCAGCAGGGCAGTGCAACACCAGAAAGAGGAATCATTGCATATCGGAAGGGTGCAGCAGAACTAAAGCAAATTAAATATGTGAAGGAAGAGGGGCCCACCCAGAAACTCAGGTGACTTTGTTATGTAATTAGAAAAGATAGTTATCCTTGTATCTCCATTCTTCCTCCTCTTCACTGGGAAGGAAAGAGGTCGGCTGCACTCCTGTGTGTGTGCAGACACAACTCTGACTGTCTTGGGTGGCTTCAGAGGGGAGGAGAGGGTTGGGAGAACAGCTTCCACTTACAGGATGCACCCACTGATCAGTCGAAAAGCTATTGATTCCTGGCTCCAGGAAACAGCTTGTTCCATTGTGCAGCGAGTACACACTCTACCTTGCTGGAAACTTCAATAGCATGGGCCTTATTCCTGTGATAATTATGACAATTTTAGATTGACATAATTGTGAAAATTGTGAAGTTGTTCTGCATTCACATTGCTACTTGTAGTACTGCAATGAGAACATCTTTATTTTAGCAGTTAAAGAAGGTCATGTTAGCACAAGTTCAGCTTCAAAGGACTTCCAAGTTATTGTGGACTCCCAGGAAGCACAAAACAAATCTAATCTATACTTCAATCTTATAAAACTGAGCTAGAAATTTCAGCACAACAAAGTGCAGCATTCTAGAGGTGGAATTTAAAAGAAGAACCGTATGAGGCTATTTTCTTATTAATCTGATTGGCATTCTGAAATAATTTATTGTAGGGCTGGTATATATTTTGAGAGAGAGATCCAGGGGAAATGTGATTTTAAACATTATTTCATCCCTCCCTGCTTAAACACTTCAAGCAGCCCAAAATCAGAGCTGTGTACTCTTCCAAATGCAGAGCTGTACCAGCTTATACCCTGCACTCTGCTCTGCTATTATTGTTCTTCATTAACACAAGCTGAATGTATGTTTTAGCATTAGAGCTTTTGCAAACTATTTGGGTTATTTTACATGTGACTGACTGGTACTTTTAGAATAATTCCTTTTTATTCTGGGCCAGATAAAGACTGTAGTATATAACATATTGTATGGTGCAGAATGCTATAGCCAGAACAGGAAAATAGTCTGAGTAGTTATTATCAGTTTGCTTTATAAGTATGTTATTTACAATACGCAACAGATGTTCTCCGAATGTTAATGGAAAAATACAGGCCTTGTATTTATTTCGTTTCTGACAGACTAAAAAGTGCAACTAATATAATAATAATAATCATCTTGGAAACCCCGAAGATTACTTCACAATTTGGAAAATGCTGTGTTGAGTCATTAGTCTTATTATCTGGTATTTTCATAACTCACTAGATAAACACTGTAAACTCTGATTTCCTGGTAATGAGCCTTTACATGTGCAAGAGCAGGCCTCCAAGAAATCTCAATTAAGCCTAAGGAAGAGTGTTTTGGAATGACCCAGCCCCACAGGCTGCAGTGATGTGTGAGTGCCTGCACCCACACTGGGCTCTTTCTCCCTGCCCATGGACAGGCTCAGGACTGACCCCTCTGAACCCTATTTTCCCCCTGCTAACTCTGTTTGCTTCACTCTGCTTCCAGCCTGGGCTCTGGGAGCCTCAGGGCTTCGGGTTCTCCTCGTGTCAGGGTCTGTAGGACAAATCTGGTCTCTTTTACTCCATCGGGGTCCCCAGTTCCATCCATAAAAGCTTAAGGGAGTCCATCTGCTGAGAAAATGGGACAACTTCTGCCATCCCTGCTCTCCAGGAACAAGGGCTCCAAGTTCATTCCTGATGTTTGCCATGGGAGTTATAAATTGCCCCCACGTGCAGCACAAGTGATTCCTTAGCAGATAAAGTTGAACACAACTGTTGCTACACCTCAGAACTGTTCTGTGATCTTACTTGGAGAAAATCAGGAGAGTCATACCTGCAGCAGACACAAGCTGGAGGGTTTTCCACTCTTTGTTTGGATGTAAAAGCTATGGATACCACTAGATTTTCCCTGTCAATTCTCCTTTATCTGACTTTCTTGTATAAATAGTATTACACCACACTGGCAACTGGTAGGTGCCACACAGGAGTTTAAGAGGACAAAAAGCTTGATTAGCCATGGTCTTGTGCCTTGTGTAGTCACTCAGGCAGCCTACAAGGCCTCTGTGAAAACTAATAACCTGAAAAGGTGATTTTTTCACCAGTCCCTCAGGAATAAAGTGCAAGACGGTGCCTTTGTTACCCTCTATCTGTGTGGCACAAATCACATTATGTAGGTAAGTAATTCTATTTTCTTTTTCTTTTGACTGCTTTTGTGTAAAAACAAATTTTATACAAACAAGCTCTCAGCACACCCAGCTCTAGTAACTATCAACCCCCTTGTTGCTTTTCAGTTACATTTGGTAGAGACTTAAAAAAATCCAGTTATGAGAAATTCTGTGCAAATCAGTAACTCTAGTATGGGAAAGGGAGATGAAGCTCAGCCTAGGAGTCAGCTGGCCAGTGGGCCAACAGCAAAACCAAGGCTGAGGAGAGTGCTCAGCCAGAGGAGGGAAGCACAAGGGACCACAGGAAGATGATGTGTGCCTGGGCAGGGGAAGGGAGGCTGACACGGGACACGGTTAGAATTCATTGTTCAGCCTGGAGAAGCCTTCCAGATCCTGTAGAAGCCTACAGGAAAGATGGAGAGACTTTTAACAAGGGCCTGAGTGACAGGACAAAGGGGAATGGCTTCACACTGACAGAGAATGGGTTTAGGTCAGAGTTAGGAAGAGGTGCTGAGGCCCTGGAACAGGTTACCCAGAGAAGCTCTGGCTGCCCCATCCCTGGGAATGTCCAAGGCCATGTTGAATGGGGCTTGGAGACACCTGGGATAGTGGAAGGTGTCCCTGCCCATGGCACCAGGTGGAAAAGGATGATCTTGCAGGTCTCTTCCAACAGAAACTATTCTGTTATCCTACGGTTCTCCATGCCCGTGGCACAGTTGCTTTAGCCACGTGAGGAATATGAGGTGCAATGTGGTTGTACACAACTTTGATGTCCTTTCAAAACAAAAAACTCACTCTCTCTGCCCAAAGAAATCCAGCTTAGGACAATACAGGAAAAAAAAAAAAATCTTGATTCTTTCACAATTCTCTTCCCATCTCAGCGCCGCGGTTGGGAAAATAACATCCATCGCTATTGTACATGACAAGTAAAGAAAAAAATGCAACAGCCACATCTGGTATCATTAATACTTTAGCAGACTTCCTATTTTTAAATTAGTACCATTCTGCAAGCAAAATGACAGCTCCTCACAGCGCCTGTGAATCTGCACAGCACAGACACAACCCCCGGCAGCCACCGCTGCAGCTGCAGACAGGGCTGACAGCATTTCAGAGCACTCGCACCAGCACAGCCTGCTTCTGGTGAGGCCCTGAAATGCCAGGCTGGCATTTTCCAGGAGTTTTTACAGGTGAAAAGTGAGCTAATAAACTGCTCAGCAGCGAGTGCTGCCAAAGGGGATGGGAGCACATGAGGGGAGACACCTGCGGCTCTGCAGAATGGACCAGGTGCGCCCGTAACATTTCCTCAGCGCTGCCAACGGGACACAGGCAACAGGAAACCAGCTGGATTTATAGGTCAGCTTAATCAAGCTTCTGCTGAGCCCTTCCAGCTCCTGTCTGCAGAGCTTCAGCACAGTGCAGGGCTGTTTGCTCCCACAGCTCCCACTCGGAGCCCTGGCCACGGGGAACTGCCCCCCTCGCACAGCGTGAGCTCAGCCTGACTTTCAGTGTTTCTTCTCAGGGCTGAACACCTGGAAAACGTGCCAGGAGCAGAATAAATCACGGAGTGTGTGCCCTGGCTATGCTCAGGCAGGAAGGCAGCAGAGCCAGCCCCGACCCTGGCACAGTGTGGCTGTTGGCTCCTAAGGCCAGTGCTACAAAATCAATCGCTCCTGCAACACGAGCGAGCTGTGGTACAGACTTCAGGAAATATCAGTCTCCTGAGGTAACCACAAGCTTAAAATTAGGCTCTGGGATGACAAAAAATTCTATCTGCCTCTGCCCTGACATGTCTCATCCATCTCAGGGAGTTACCAAGGCTTCATCTACTCTGCTTACTTACGTCAATGAAATCAAGCAGGCTCCTGAAGCGACCACAGGAAGTTCTCCACATGTAGCTGAGGCATCTGGAGCTTTTCCCATTATTTAATTCTCGCTTGGTTGCTAATTCAAATCACCACAACAGAAAGCAGAGACATTTCTCAATCTTTCCTCAGGAGGGATTTACCCATGTAAATCCCATCGTGGAATAATGCCTCTGGACAAATTAAAACATAAAACTTTCCAGTCTCATTGAGCACTTGACTTTTCTCAGGTCCTCTATCACACTGCCCGTCTGGAACACCTGAACACCTACAACACTACAAAATGAACCATCCAACAGTCACTGTGCTTTGCATTGTGTGCTGTACTAAAAGCATTGCCCAAACTGACTTCTGCTGTGAGCTGCTACCTGCAATACATCTGTAGATAAAGAAATCAATGTACCGAGGAAGTCTTAGAACGTCTCTGCTGAGAATTAATCTTTACACCTACTGATGAATAGATGAAACACAAGGGTTCCAGTGTTCACCAAAATGACAGGTTTCAGAAGAACAAAACCCACCTAAACCCACAGATTTTAATCTTTGAAATGAAGAAATGGATCCTTAGATAGAAAAATCTACCATTCTCAGGTCCTACCTTTTTTAAGACCTTTGCACATCTGGACTTCTCCAGCCCTACCCTGATTGCTGTTGTTTTGCCCAGACTTAAGTCACTCTTGTTCAGCTGTGCTGCCTGGAAAAGCTGGAGTGGTTGTATGTCCTAGGGAGCTTCCAGATGCTTCTTTTTTATTTTCCCCCAGTTTCTCTTCATTGTACAGTAGGATATTAGTTCTCACTTACACACCCAATTAATTACAGTCAGAATGGAGGATGGAAAGCATCTACCAGACCCTGAGCAGGTTCTTTAGCTTTGTAACCTTTCTAAATATGGAGATTTCCAAAGGAAAGGAAGTCTGATTGCATGATGCTTAGTAAAACATAGCATGTATTACCTCTGTTCATCTTTCTTCCTTACTCCATTTTCGTTTCTTGATTTGTGTATGAAGTTGGATAACAAAGTGCAAGTCCCACTGTGGACTGTGATCAGGCTCTCATGAAAGTGCTGCTTAGCTGAGCTCTTAAAAATGAAACAAAGCAAACCCAAAGCTACAATGATTTTAATTTGCAGGGAAAAATATCCTATCCATACCTCAGCTGAAACCAAACTGACAGCACCATAAGCATGTTGCTGACCAAGGGAAAACCTTTTGAACATGATGATTATGGAACTCTCCCTTTTGGCACTAGACTTAGCACATCTGGACCCCCGTACTTCCTGCAGAAGGCTATACACACCTCACAGCTAGCAGACAGACCACAGAAACTTCTAACTAACAAGCAGATAAAATAACTAAAAATCCACAATCCTGTGTTTGCAGAGGAGCCTCAAAAATCTGGGGTGTGCATGGCTATGTGTGATTTGCCTTGTGAAGAGGCAAAAAACCCATCATGTCAGAAGGCAAAGCATCATTAAGGGCAGCTTCCGCCAAGAACCCCCTGGAGAAAGCCCAGTCTCCCTGGACAGCAAGACACTTCCCTGACTTCCCAGGGACCAGTTATTGGGTCAAAATAATCTATTAGGGCTGAGCATCGTGCTCGCCGGCTGCAGTCCCCCCGCTCGGTTCCTGCGGCGCGCTGGCACCGCGGGCCCGTGTGATGTATTTTTGCTGTCAGTGCTGAAATAACACGAAATGCGTCTGAGCGGGCCCCACCTGCCGAGCAATATGTTCCCGATCCCTCAGGCAGAGCCGTGTGCTGCTCGGCGAGGAAAAACTTCCTCCCACCCGGCACATGGCAGGGCAGGGAGAGACACTCACGTGCCCACCGAGGGATGGGGGTGGCATGCGGCACCAGCAGCACCCTCGCCTCGCTTGCTGTGACAAGAAACTGCCTCCATCTCGTGTATTAAAAAAAAAAAAAAAAATCAAAAAAAAAAAAAAAGCAGAAAAAGGCAGAAGGAAAGGGGAAGAGGAAGAAGGGAAAGAATCCCAGCCTGTTAATCACATACATCATTACCGCAATTGGCTGAGAAGTTGGCTCGTTGACGATTGATTCATGAGCTCCTGGTGCAAGCCAAGAAAAGAGAAAAAGATGGAAATCTCCTTATTTATTTATCTGTAATACAGCAGGAGGCTCTCCTGAATGCTGGTGATCCCACAGCCCAGGCTGACCCTCGGGAGGCTGCTCTCTGCCTGCCACAGGAGCTCGCACGGCAGCGCTGAGCCCTTCCCAAACTGATCAACACCATCACCCTGTGCCCCCTGTCGCCTTCTCATCACTGACAGGAATGAGCAGGGTGAGGAACCAGGACACCATGTGGGAAATTCAGGAGTCTTGGAAAACTAATTAATATGATTGAGTAGAAGCTTTTTATTGTTTATATTACACACATATTTGTAGATTCTACAAACTACCAAGTACACACTTCTTGATCGGTGTCTTTGTCTTGTTCACTCGTCTTCTGCCTGCATTTCTTAGAGTATATGATTGGTTATAGTCTAGGTGTTCCACAGTCTTCTGTTATCTAGTTCTTGCAGTCTTGGTATTCGGTTTCTCAGATTCTTCTTTCTTAATCTAGCACAATTTATGTTTCAGTAGCCTCGATGAATTCTTGAGGCTTTGATAACAAACTTAGAAGCAGGCTGGCTGGTGCACACTATGGCCGAACCCTTGTAAACACATTGCAACAACAAGGCAATAAATACACTGCAACAGCACGGCCTCTTCTGAGGAGGGGAGGTCTCCAGTTTGTGGTGGTGCCTCTGCAAGCAGCGGCAGGTGAATGCAGATGAGTTTCCTGCTCATTCGTGCAGCATCGCTGCTGCGCCGGCGGCCTGTGCCGTGGTACCTCAGAGAAGCAAAGCACTTCCCAACCCTCAGCACATACAACAAATGGAAAAGGATGAGCTCCATCCCATCTGGTGAGCCAGCTCTCTGCAGGTCACATTAAACAGCATAATTAATAGTTTTAGACTAAATACGTGCAGCCCTCCTGTTCCACCGCAACTAATGCTTTCAAAGAGCAGCAGAATTTGGGGTTTTTAACAGCTCCATGGCTACAAAGACATAAACTTAGTGTAAAATTACGTTTTCCTCTCACACCAATTTTATTTGGAAAGAGCTTCACTGCTTCAGAACTGCACTTTGTGTATCATACTACAACAGAACAATTATTGAGATTCATCTCCCCAGCAGCAGGTTTTTTGCTGTGCCAAATTTCCTATTAAATAGATTTTTCTGAACTTTCAGTAACTGCTGGCTACATTAAGTTGTATTATAAAATGAATCCAAACTAATAAACAGTTATGGCTATTTTTTAATGTGGAAAAAGGGAGTAAATTTCATAAAAGAATAGCCATGAAGTATGGACAATAAAGTCCTTTACCCCTGCAGCCATTCTTCCTGATATGATTTATACAGTGGGACAGTCATAAACCAAGAAAGCAATAATATCAGAGGTTTTTAATGTTTCTGGGGTTTGATACTCAAACATTCAAAAGTTGTTTGCAGTTTCATTCATTTGCTTACACATCTATATAATAAAACTCAAAATCTGCTGTAGCAGTGCAGGGCTGAGCACGTACACCAGGGAACCACATCAGGGAACAGCCTGTGTAGTCCCACTGCTCCTGACCACTGCAGATGGCATTTCCCCACCTGTACAAGAAGCTTTGCACAGCCTGGGTGGGTTTTTCCTTCCCGGTACTTCACAGCTGGAGTACACACACAAGTATGTCCTACTTCACACAAGTGTGC
Source organism: Anomalospiza imberbis (assembly GCF_031753505.1). NCBI lineage: Eukaryota > Metazoa > Chordata > Aves > Passeriformes > Viduidae > Anomalospiza > Anomalospiza imberbis. The sequence goes on from NC_089700.1 coordinate 1,673,160, forward strand.
ACGTCTTTGCTCATGTAAGCAGGGATTTTCAGCCAGCTCACCAAGAGCTGACATCTGCTGACACATGGAAACACTCTTGAGGCATCTCAAAACATTGGCCACAGCAAAGGCAGGGTCCACGCCCAAGGGAGGTGATACCTCATGGACAATGATTGTAAAATTTCTGCCTGAACAACCTGGCCTTACACTGAGCTGGATGGGCTCTGATTGCAAGGTTTGGGCTTTTTATATTGTACCAAAAAAAGCAATTCTGATGGTTCCTCCTTTGGAGCCCCTCGCTCAAACGCCATAAAACAAAATGAGCTGGTTCCATTTGCCCCCAAAGCTGGCCCATGTTAAAGACTTATGGTCACTGCTAATCTGTGACAAAACCAGGAAGTGTAATTAGTCCTGTCAAACCATCTGCCAGGCCTGAGGGACTTGGATGATATTTGGGAAAAGCATCTAAACATGTGTGCACCTGTCCCAAGTCCCAGACCATCCAAACTTGGCCATCAGCTGGGTAAAACAGGCTATGACACTTCTGTTGAAAAGGCCAGAGGAAGAAAAAGCTGCTAATACAGAAAGGTCAATTCAGAAAGTACCAGTTATAGCACTTCAAAATCCTGTTACAAAGGATCGGCCCAGAACAGAAGGGAACTGACAGAATTCAAACTGCAGAACCACTGCACGGTTGCTGTCACGGGGAGCTGGGCTTCAAATTCTTTGTGCTTTGGTTCACTATTAAACCACTTTCTCCACCCCAGCAGCTCTCCAAGAGGTGCTTTGGGGAGATAGAAAGCCAGAGGTGGAGCAGAGTGTGAAGGTGTCTCAAGGAAGGCCCAGCTGGAGAGGCCCTCCCAGGCACCATCTCCCAGGATGGATCAGCACAGCCAGGCTCACAGTGGCTCCAGAGCTGCTCTGTTCTGCCAGGAGAACTCCATGGTTCCCTCATCTCGCTTCTCTCTTGATGCATTTCACAGCGGAAGAGTGAAGAGAGGAGGGAGAGGGAAAACATGAGCTGGAGACCATCTCTGTAGCCCACGCTGCTGTGGATACAGACCCAGAGTGGTGCTTGCACATCAGCACAGGATGTCAGGGGTAACAGAAGGAAGGCTGAAAACCACTCAGGTCTGGCCAAGTCAAACAGAACAAGGCAGGCTCTGACAGCAGCTTCTGACTGACACGGACCTTGTGGGGCAAACAAAGTGTGCATTCACCACTGAGGTTTGTTAATTTGTGTGGTCAGTGCCTGCCCAAGGGCCAAAGCCCACAGTTAAACAAACAGCACTCATTGTGCAGACTGTCCATAAAAACCTTGACAAAGGTTTTGGTTAAGTTTGTATTTGCCAAAATTTGCTGTTTTTTCAAAGTAAATGTTTTTTACAGAAGAATCACAGCAGAGCTGAGAAAAATGTTGAGAGGCTCTAGAGAAAAAAGAAAAGATTTTGCTTTTCTTTTAATGGTTTAACTGGTTTTGAAGACTGTCAGTAGAGACAGTTAACTGATCCTGACTTTCTCCTGCGATAGGCATGGGATGATCTCACAATCAATCTACTGCAGTTCCAGAAGGGATGCAGGTTGTTCAGGAAATAGCCAATTCTTTTATCACTCCAATTTGATTCCAAGTACCTCTGTGATTTGATTCCAGTCCCTCTGTCATTTGAGGCCGTTTCTGGATGCTCTGCCCTGATCAGGCTGCACAGGGACTGATGGCTGCACCCCCTTCAATCCCTCACAAGCCATCCACACTCACATTCAGCCCTCTCTGGTCTAAAAACAAGCTCTTCCCTGTAATTTAATTTTCACACAGAAGGTTTTGTCTTGAGGAACAGTAGGAAGAGGAGCAAACACAAACTTTGTCCAGGAGCACAACTGCCATGCTGCAGGCCATGTGTGAATTTGCACCACAAATACCCAAAGACCTGGATGTCAAACAAGAAGCAAGTCTGGATTCACAGAAGGAGCCAGACCAGCCCACACTGGGTTTTTATGTTAAATACTCAACTTTGTATTTCAGGACACAAATCACTGATAGTGTCACCACACTAGGCATGGTTAAAGATGTAGTCAAGCTTTCTAAGCTTCACAACTCATGTATCTTTAATGCAGGATGCATTCAACTGATCAACTCTTCACCTGCCTTTACAGCTCCCTCAAAGCTCGTATGTTTAGCTCGTATGTTATGTCCCTCAAACCTCTAAAAATATCAGAGGATCTGGTTATTTAAAGTTACCACCTAGCCATGGTTAAGAAAAATGGCAAAGCTTTCAGTTTTCAGGGATGGAAGAGTCTGCTGTGACCTCTCCAGACACTGACAGACACTAAGAGGACACTAAGAGGCCCCTCAGTTGGTTTAACCAGATTTCCTGAAGTCACCACGTGTACAAAAGGAACATAAGCAGGGATAGAGAGTGAGTGTCCCCACGGTACTGTCATATATGCCAAAGCTCTACAGATTATTAATACATGGGCTTGCCCCCTTCAATCTACAAGAGCTCTTGTAATGCCTCAAATTAATTGGAGGAGAGTGCAGCAGCTCCAAAGAGATGATTAAGATCAATTATTAATTCCTCTTCCTATTCTTTTCTCTGTATTAAACTTCAGGATGAGAATCTGACTAATGAAACAGCAACTATAATAAAATAAATTGGTACAAACCTAGCTCTTCAGTAAAAAAATAATTAGAGGAAATAATTTTTGCCTGTTCTAAATTCCTGGGTGAGACCATCTTGTTGCAGCCAATAAATATGGAAGAAATCGAATCACACTTTTTCTTTGAAGTAAATAGATGGTATTTTCTGTTTTTTCTTTTGGGGAAAATAAGACAAGTGGAGTTTCAGAAGAGCGCCCTCAAAGAGTTCAAGAGTAGCAGAGAATGTAGGAAACAAACAATAAAAGGTATCTGTTGTGTGTGTGCATGTCTGAGAAAAGACCAGGAGTTTGTGGATCCATGTGGTGGCTGAGGAGGTGTTTGTTTAAGATCTGTGTTGCTGGAGTTCTCAGGAGGATCAGAGAGTGGGAATGAGAGATCTTCACATCTTAACCAAAGAGCCAGAATGTGAAGGACATGAAGCAGGAGTGGTGCTGAGCTGGTACTAACAAACAGAAACAAAGAACCGAGAGGTTAAAAATGTTATAACTAAAATCCTCTTTCCTTTTCAACTGCCTGAGCTTTGGACTTTTAATCCCAAGAGCTCTCCAGTTTTCTACTATGTCTCCTAGGAAAACCAGAGAAGTCTGGATCTGATATCTCTGAAAGAGAACAACAAAAAAAAAAGCAGCCAAGAACTAAACAAACAACCTTTCAAAACGTTTTGTACAATCTAACGAAGCAAATGGGACACAAGCAGAAGGCTCTTTATTCCCCTCCTCCCTTGCAGGTCACCTTTATCCATGACACACAGCAACAAAAGCAGAAAAATGAAAGTTAAGGCCAGCAGCCTGTCCTTAACTCATCCTGCTGTGCTTTGGTACTGCGGGGCGCTCAGATTAATGTGGATGTCACACAGCATATGCTGGAAAAACGAGGCACCACAGGATGTGTGAAGAATGGAGGGTTCAGGCTCTGGGCATTCTGATCAAGGTAAAGCTCACAGACCTGAAATGCTTCATCTCCATGGATTCAGACCTTTGTTACTTGGATCTCTTCCCTCGGATTTGCAGGCTGGAGCATTGTGGCCATGGAATTTGTGCATCTGGCTTTCCTGAGATGCACGGGAATTATGCAACTCTGCCTGAGCACTGCTGCCTTTGTTTTTAAAACAACATATTCATTCTAGGTAGGGTGAACACACTGAGATCCCCCAAATCTCTGATCTTCACAGTCAGGTGCACAATACAATACAAAGCTTTTGCTTTTGTTTTGATTTTTTATCTCACAAAGCAGACAAAAGACTTTTCAAATAAGCAGAACATAAAAGAATGATGTGTTGTGCAAATGCTAAAGCAAACTATTGGGGGGAAAACCCAAAGTCCAATGAGAAAACAAGCAGAAATTAATGTAAAAACCATGTTTTTCAAGATTTTTGGTAGTTATCAGAAGCTAAGAGCTACCAAAGTACAAGTCTTCATACATTTCACAGAAGGGCAGCAGCTGCACATGTAAAATGACAAACACTCTTGTCCCCTCTAGGTCAAAATCCATTTCAACAATATCTCAACAGTTTAAATCTGTTGTAACTATAGTATCAATAACTGGAATATCTACACAGTAACTCTCCAAATCACTAGCTGTGCTCAAAATTGTGCACAGAAGTCGCAAGTGAACAGCTGAAATGATCCCCAGAGATGAAATCAAAGCAGAAAGAAATCAAACATTAAGGGCTGACTCGTGGCACCAGGGCTCCCTCTCAGGCAGCAAACCCAGCCCTGCCCCAGCTCTGCTCCAGGCACCTGCCCTCGGCGACAGCTCAGCTCTGTATTTCCTGCAGCCAGCCTGCAGCAGGACTGGGGCAGGGACTCAGTCCACCTTTGGCAGCCCAGCAGAGCCCTGCAGCCAGGGCTGCAGGAGATGGGGAAACAAGGCAGCTCTGAGAGCCCAGCAGCGAGCCCTGCCCTGGAGCAGGAGGAGAGCAGGGTGGGACCCAGGGCTGAACTTCTGCTGCTTTCCCAAAAGCTCCCAAGGCACCAGCAACTGACCCTGCTCCCCATGCACTGAAGCAGCTGACAGGAGACTCAGTTTTTCTTTGAAAAGCAGCTCTTGGCAGTTTATTAACACTATCAGAATGTATTCCTGCTGCATTCAAGATGCCCCAGCAAACCTTGAGTTCCCTAAGACAGCAAGAGGATGCTCCCTTAAGTCTTAATTACAGGACCAGCAATCCCTGTTTCTAGGGGCAAGGCCCCAAGCAGGCTGGGAGCTCTTTTTGGGAGCCACTCTGCCCCTGGCAACCTCCACAAGGGCAAAGCAAAGCCCTGCTGGAGGGGCTGGATCTGAATTTGCAAACAGAAAAGTCCTAAATAAGAGAAAGGAAAAAAGGAGTAAGGCAAACTGAACCTCAACCCCCACAATCCTTGTTAGCCAGTCCCCATGTTGCAGAGGCTTTATATCCACACGTTTTAAGAAATGTAAAGGGAACCATAAACCAAATTCAATTTAATTGGGTGCTCTCCTGACAGAACAGTTATTAATACGATTGCATTGTACAAACCTCCATGAAATCCCAAATGCAGTCAGAGGCACCCGCAAAAACATTTAACACCCAGCAAGCAACATGCTGCTGGATTGATGCTCCTCTCCTTTGCTCTTCCCCCCTCCAATTCTCTCTCTTCTTTTAACCAATTATCAAATTAAAAAAAAAAAAAAAAAAAAGGAGGCAAAAAACCAGCTCATCTCGAACAGCTCCTATAAATTATTCACATGATATTACAGTGTATGTCAGCAGTCTCACAGTGTTTAAAAAACTTAACTACAAGCCAATTAAAATGTAAACTGAGAAAGACGGATTGGGTTGGGTCGCTCTGGTGTGAACTTGAGCAGCTCATAACAATACACACAACTTCCAGACCTGCTAATTTGACAGCTACTTTCATCAGCAGGCATGTTTTCTTCCTTTCTTTTTTTAAATTTTTTTTAAAATCCTGTATTTCTCAGAGGACAAGTCAGTCTGTAACCAGCAGAGAACAGAGAAATCCTCTGGCCCCACAGTGCTGTGCAGGCACTCACAGGGGTCTGAGTTACTTTCAGGATTGTACAGTGAAAAAGGGGCAAAGGAACTTCTTGCAGACACCAGCTACTGAATTTTTACATCTAAATGACAGTACTTCAAGTGACAGAGTATATTTCTTAAACAAAGCCACAAATTTTTCACAAAAATAAGGATACAGTATATTCTATTGCTACAGGAAAATAAACACCTTCCAAAAAAAGACATTTAGGATTGCCCAGTGTGTGCATCTGTGTAGCAACACTGGACATCTGCCTAAATTGCTTAGTGCTGGACTGCTGAGTAAGCCAGGCACCAATTAGCTGTTACAGTGATAATGACACTAATTTTAATCTTCATGGGTTAATTACAAGAGCACCGTGAACTCAGACTGTGATCTCACAGTCAGAAGCATCAGGGAAAACCTCAAAACCTTAAAGCATTATAGACATAAGATCAATATTTAACCAGGGAAATTTAAGGTGGTCCCAGGTAAAATCCCAATCAAGGAACCAGAACATTAGGATTTCCTTGTGACCCATCAATGGGCCATCACAAACCAGCCATTTCCCTCATCCCTGCAGGGGGAGAATGGTGGATGATTGGGCTGTGAGAAATTAAACTGAAGGCAGTAAAAAAAGAATCGTTACTGATTTCCTTCTTTTTGTCTCTCTCTGCTGCTTGAGAAAGGGGAAACGTGGGACCACCAGGTTCTGGGACCACCAGAAACCGAACTAATCCACGACTGACAACACACACCCCACCACACCGACTGGATCTGGCCTTCAAGTCCCCCCAAATCTCAGTTTCATCAGCCAGAAGAGCAGCAAGGACTCGTTTCCTGCAGCCAGCAAGGTCTGTACGTGGTGGAGACAGCAGCACCAACGTGGCTTCCTCGCCACCACGTGTGCTGGGCTCCTGAAATGGGAAGGAGCAGGATGGAGGCCAAGCCTGCACTCCCTCCCCTCACTGCAGCAATCCAAGATGAATAAATCCACCAACTAAAGACCAAATACCAAGCAGGAGCACATCCATTAGAATGACATTGTTGTGATAGTGATGAAAGAAAAGAAAAAGGCAATTTTTTTAGAATAACCAAAGTTTTGTTGCAGCCAAGAGTACTGTAGTTCCCCGCTTGAAGATTTCTACTTTCAGCATTTTAATATTTCCATTTAGGGGAAAAAACCCACATTTTTATATCCCACTCTTAACCTGAACTAGAGCTTTAAGCAATGTATTTCCTGCAAGATCAACCAACTCAGCCTGTCCAAAGAGCCCTGTCTGCAGGAACTGAGGGGACAAAGAGCAAGGTCCAGCTTTTGGCAAGGAGCATGGGCAATCTGAGCCTGAGCAGCTCTTTGCTCAGGACTGAGGCAAAGCAACAGATGAACACCCAGAAAGAAAAGCTCACTCTGCTCTGAAGCTGCCTGCTGAATGCTAACCAAAGATGGCAGAGTAGTTTTGCTCCAAATGTTCTGTATAAAATGGGAAATGAGAAACAAAGCAAGAGCCATTTTTTGTTCATCTCTTACAAAAAAGAAAACCAATATAAGCAAAGCACTGTAGCTTTTATATATAAACTCATGAAAATACATTGCCTTAATGTTTTTTTATCCCCCAATTCTCATATCTTAGAAGTTGCATGTGATAACTTTTTATAAATTAAAGCACTTTGAAGATGCAGTGAAACTATTTTCCAAAAGCAAATAAAAAGAAAAATAGGGAGCAACCTTTGAACACTCTTAAATCCTCATTTTTAGGATGTGTATGAGCCAGGAATAGAATCACCTAACAGGATTCATTTTTACTGATTCAAGTCATGCCATGACTGTAAATTCTGTGCTGGTCAAACAGCTGGAGGAGTTCTCATTTCAGGCCCAGGAAAAAGGGTTTTATTTCTACCAGCATTCATTGTGCAGTTTTTCTTTCTGCAAGGCATTGAGAAAATGAAGGGAATTAGGATGTGGCATCTGAAATGACAGTTCCCTGAGAACACTGTTTTCTGTATACCTGAATTTGAGTTTTTCTATTGATCTTTCCTGCCTTCCCTAATTCACCTCCATTCTGGTGGTGACAGTGCTGATCATACCTGTCATCTCCAGTTCTTCTTGATCCTGTATGAGGATCTGAAATTCAACACCCTAAATCCCAACAATGAAAGTCCTCACTGCATTAATAACCACATGCCAGAGATGCTTTTATGGGACTGGCAGAGCTCGAGCAGAGGCTCAGAAATCTCCTGGCTGCAGCTGCACATTGTTTTCACTGTTGCTTATTTGACTGAGGGTTTTTCCTTCCCTTTTTTAAGGGCTTGGCATCCTTCTTATCAGTCTGCTGGTAAAGAGATGCTCTTCTTTCCCTTATAGAAAAAAAAATTGGATTCTGGAAAGTAACTTAATCACATCTGCTACAAGAGCCTGGTTGTGAGAAACTTGCAGTTTCCTCATTCACCCTCTTTTATGCTAATTATTTTACAACACTTGTGGATATTTTATCAGTCCCATCATCCCACCTTATTTAGATATCCGGTCCCTGTGAAGCAAGAGTTATCCTAAGTTTATCCACAGAAAAACTGGTGGCTCTGTCCTAGCATTCTTCCCTGACAAATACCTTAAGAGCAAGTTTCCTACTTAGACCAGCTCATTACAGTGGAAGCCATTCTCTTATAATTGATCTTATCTCTATGTTAAACACCCTGAGCATCACATCAACCCTCCAGTATGGTCAATTACTAGATAATAGTGCCCACTTTCACATATCTGATTGCTGAAATGGTAAGATCAATAATTAACAGAACAGAGCCCCATTAAGTGCTGCCTCGAGGAATGAATAAAGGAAATTACCCCACCTACTTCTTTTACTGATTCTGAGGATACCAGACTTACAAACACCCAAATTTACTGGTGCTTCTGGAAACTTTTTCATCCCCAGCTCTACCCTGACCAGAATTTCTTGATTAATATAAACAAAACAAACCAAAACCAAACAAACAAACAAAAAAATCACAACCCCCCCACAAACAAACAAACAACCCCCCCAAAACCCACAAACTGATTGATATAAACAAAACAAAACAAAAAGAATAAAACAAAAACTACAAAACTCCCACAAACAAACAAACAAAACCCAAAAAACCCACACAACCCACACTCCATTTCTTATATGTATGTTATCTCATTATAAAAAAAGCAACTAAGTTCTCTCTGTTCTGTTTGAATGTTCATGATCTCAGGACTGACTGCAAGTTCCTTCACCTATTTTTTTTTTTTTTTATTCACAACTGGATATAATCTTTGGGCTTCCTTTTCTCCTTTTCTGTTTTCTTTCCATTTTGGTAGGTCCTGGTCCAGAGGTTTTACACACATGCCTCAAGATTTCAGTTTTTACTCTCACCTGTCCTCTTTCCTCTGTGCCTTTGGGGCTGGGTCACAACATAGGATACAAAAATACATCAGCTTTACTGGCTAAATGATAATATTGATTAGGTAACTAAACTGGACATCATTTCACTACCTTGACTAATAAAAGCAGACATAAAATCCAGAATGTCAGTTGTTCTTTGAGACAAGTGATGTGCTTCAGGAGGAGCTAATTTTAACAATTTTAATGTGCTGTCAAGGTTAGGCAGGTGGGAGAAAATCTCACACATAAAATATATTTACTTGCAGTACAAAACCCCACCCCATCTCCTGGTACTAGTTTTGGCTCTCCAAGTCATGTCATAAGAACTTGATCACTTCAGTAAAAGGACTATTAACAGAGTGAACAACTAGCAAATCATCCACTCAACCTGTGCCTAGAGAAGTTCAATGCTAGAAGGAAATCACATGCAGTGTTTTCTAAGAAAAACCTAAAATACCTGACTTCTATCCTCCTTATCCAGATATGGACTCTGGCAGGATGAAATTCTAGGGGGCTTGGGGTTTTTTTCATACTGCTGATGAGCAAAATTGTTTGGTTCAGCACAGTTTGCATTGTACAACAAAGTTTCCATCACCTCCATAGCCCCCATGTACTTAAAACCAGAACACTGTTAAGTGTGGGTTCTGGTTTTTCTTTCATTTGTAATCTCAGTTTTACTGTTCAAAGCCTGCACAGTAGGAAAACCCTCTTCTCTGAGCTGAAGGAAATAAAAGGTATATATTTGTACACTCATTGGATGCTAAACTAACTCAGGGACACTCAACAGGAAAGTATACTTTCCAAATACTGACTTTAAGAAGCTGCTTTCTAAACTTCTGAGGACTCACAGAAAATATTCCTTACATTGATAAAAAACAGCTTTTTAGGAATCAAGAACCTGACATTAATGGAAAACTCTGTTCAAGAGGAACCTACCATATGCAATTACCTCCAAAATCCTCAAGTCAATTCTCCTGTTTTGCCCTGCAAATCACAGCAAAATTCCCCTTTGTGTATTCTCTCCTTTGAAAGGAACTGGGCAGAATTCTGATACACTCACTGACCTCAGTGAAAGAAAATGCTTTCATTATGGCAAAGACTAAAAATAAGTGTGGGGAAGTTCACTGGAATTTTCATACTCAGGTTATATATAAAAATCTGGCAAGAAATCAAACTTAGTCCACACCAATTACCCAGTGCTTTTATTTCCTTTAGCCTTTGATGTTCTCCATTTTGCTCTATTACTCTCATTTTCTCAACTCTGGTGCTGTTGCTAGCCCCTCTTTGGAGCAGAAAATGGCAGCACAAGGACATTGACCAGAGCACTTTGGTGTCGCTGTGTCTCACAATAACTGGGAATGTCCTAAGAATAACAACCTCTGCTCTGTGCTTCCAGTCAGACATGGGTGTTGAAAGCTGGATTCCTGGCTCGATCTATTCAGTCAGGTGAGCTTCAGTGGCATGTTCACAAGTGCTACACTTTCAGAAATCCATACAAATGGCATGACTTGAGCTTTTCATTTTGGAAGAATTCCACAAGTGTATGACATGCCTTTCCAGCCTGAGCCAAAGCACACCTATGGATGAACACCTATTTCCCACTCCTTCCGAAGCCATCCAGACATTTTTACTCTGAATACCAGGAAAAAAGAAGTATTCTCTGCTCACTACACACTTTCAAGCTGTTTGTGCCAGAACTGCTTTACCCACTTTTAATTGCCACCAACATAAATGTCAAATTTTGTATTACAAGCAATGAGTCACGTCTGTGTTAATGACAAAGAAAATGCTTTATGGAGCAGATTCAAACCTTGCACAACACCTAGATCATCTTCTTTTTTAATATGCTAAGGAATGTCTGTGGTTCTGGACTTTTCAAGAAAAGATCAGCAGGGCTTCAACAATAATTGCTTGAGACTACAGATTATTCTTCTGTATTGCCAAAAAGCTGTTGAAATCTGCTCTCAATCAGTAATGTCTCCCTTAAGGAATGGAGGGAGAGAAAGGAGGGAAAGTAAAGATCATGTTTTTGAAGTTCTCTGCTTTTAGCAAGTTCTGTTCTATTTAATAGCTTCCAGAGTCAAGAAGGTCTCAGGTAGACCTGACTTACCTAACCACATGAGCAATTAGTTCCTCCAGACACTATGTCTGTTGTAATGTAGTTCACTTAACTTCACATGGTGAATCAGTTCACTTTGATGGTGATTTTTTTCCCCTTCCCTCCTATTATTTCTCTTCCTTGTCTCTCAGCAGCTGCCTGTCTTGACACCTGACCTCCGCTTGCTCCATGGATTGACTGTTTCAGGCACTGTTAGGGAATTAAAATCTCTACCCATTCCCTTGAGAACCTGAATGCACCCCCAGGTTCATGGCAAAATCCAGGTCTTGCAAATGCAAAAGGAGAGCTGCTTCCCTTGGCTTGGTTTAATTTAAGTTTGATTAAGAATGTGATTGCTGTTTCCACCACAGACTAAAGGGAGCCATCAGTTTCTGATGGATGCTGCCTGGGCCCACAGTCACAGCTGGTGCTTTCAAACACAGCTCAAAACTTATAAAACCCAGCAAAACCCTGCCTGACCCAGCAACAAAAATTAGCACAAAAAGCTACTTCACATTCTTTGATTTACGTTAAAGTCAAATATTTCTATAGTCTGCCTAATTGGTCTGGGATTTTGGAATAAAATCCAGATATTAAGTAAACAGGAAATAACACCAACAATGTTCCAGCAAACAAAGGGCGAGCACAGCTAATTGAACTGTTTGTTGAAGAATCAGCATACACAGAGCCATGGCGAAGGGAAGATGCTGCCAAGTACTTGTCTGCATTGTATAAAAATGTCACTCAGGCCCTTGAGTGCTGTTTCCTTTGTCTGTCACCCCCTGTGCCTCACAGAGAGTGCCTGTACTACAGCTCATCTACTTGTCGAGTCAATTAGGCCTACTCTGGCTTTTATTTCTGAAAGCTGTGCAAATTTATATTTCTTTTCTCAACTATCACCTTAATAAGACTTGTGTAAGGCCTATGTTTTCCTCTTGGTAAAAAGAAAAGCTGAAACCCCAGAATTTTCCTGATCTTCATTTTTTAAAGTGATCAGCACTTGGAGATGACACAGTGAACATCTACAGGCCTCCAGTTAGATGATGACTACCTACCATGGAATGACAGACTGGTTTGGGTTGGAAGGGACCTTAAACTCATCTTGTGCTATCTCCTGCCATGGGGACAACCTTCCACTGTCCCAGGCTGCTCCAAGCCCTGTCCAACCTGGCCTTGGGCACTGCCAGTGATAGGGTGGCCACAGCTGCTCTGGGCACCCTGTGCCAGGGCCACCCCACCCTCACAGGGAACAATTCCTTCCTAAAATCTAACCTAAACCCATCCTCTACCAGTGGAAGCCATTCCCCCGTTCCTGTCACTCCAAGCCCTTGTAAATCTCTCTCCATCTTTCTTGTGGGCTCCCTTCAGGCACTGCAAGGCCACAGTGAGGTCTCCCTGAAGCTTCTCTTTTCTAGGCTGAACAATACACTTCTCTCAGCCTTCCTTTCCTCCCAGCAGAGCTGCTCCATCCCTCTGCTCATCCTGGAGCCTGCTCTGGACTCCTCCAGCAGCTCCAGCTCCTGCCTGTGCTGGGCCCAGGGCTGGGGCAGCTCTCACAGCAGACACAGGTGACAGTGCACAGTGCGGTGCTTTCCCAAGATGTGAGACAGCCACCCCAGCAGAGATGGGCAGCAAAGCACAAGCCCAGCGAGTGTCTCTTCCCTCTTTGCCACCCAACACTGGCACCTGTTCCCACAAGAGGGGTGCACCTGCCTTTCCCACTGCCCAAAAGGCTCAGGGATGCATCCTTGTTCCTGTAGATTGGGACCACTTGTTAAAATGACATTAAAATATCTGATCCTGGGATTTCTTGGTGCTCTGATCTCCTACAGACCTGAACTGAGTCACGTGTACTCGCATGTTCTGTTTGCATGTCTGGTACCTCAAACCTCACAAAAAATGCAAAGGGTATCCCAAATAATAACCTCAATAATCTTCCTCACCAATGCAATTCAAACAATAAAATGCCCTTTTGTTAAAAGGACTGTCTACAGCAGAGGTTTTAATGATAGCACCATGTTCACTGTGGATTCTTTTTAATCACTGCTTATTATTATTTTTTAGACATTACATGCAAGTAAAATTTGGAAGTGGATGCTTTATAGGAGGCCAAATTGTGTTGTGAGTGTGGCCCTTCACCCCACAGACAGCCCCCAGCCAGCACCTCCAGCCAAGTGACCTCCCCAGAGCATTGGTGGGGTTCCTGCCTGTCCTGACACACACACACACCACTTCTGTTCTGCTCAGGGAATTTCTCTGGGCTGCTGCTGCTGCTCCTGAAGTTATTAGCTCATTTCTAGTTGCCAGGAAGCAGATTTCTCCATCTTACTTTAGCCATCTCATAGTGTTTAGAGTAGCTTCTATTGGTGTTCCTTCCATGCTCCATGGGAAGTGCAAGGTGGAGTGAAGGGCCCTGGGGAACGAGGCACTCACTGTACTGGGGGAGCTGGATGGCTGGCAGTGTCTCACAGGGAGTGGGAGTGGGAATGGGAGGGAATGGGAGTGGGAGTGGGAGTGGGAGTGGCAGTGGGAGTGGGAATGGGAATGGGAATGGGAGTGGGAGTGGGAATGGGAATGGGAATGGGAGTGGGAGTGGGAGTGGGAATGGGAATGGGAATGGGAGTGGGAGTGGGAATGGGAGTGGCAGTGGGAGTGGGAGTGGGAGTGGGAATGGGAAGGAATGGGAATGGGAATGGGAATGGGAAGGAATGGGAATGCGAATGGGAATGGGAAGGAATAGGAATAGGAATAGGAATAGGAATAGGAAGGGGAAGGAATAGGAATAGGAATAGGAATAAGAATAGGAATAGGAATAGGAATAGGAATAGGAATAGGCATAGGAATAGGAATGGGAATAGGAATAGGAATGGGAATGGGAATGGGAATGGGAATGGGAATGGGAAGGAATGGGAATGTGAATGGGAATGGGAAGGAATAGGAATAGGAATGGGAATAGGAATAGGAATAGGAATAGGAATAGGAATAGGAATGGGAAGGGGAAGGGGAAGGGGAAGGAATAGGAATAGGAATAGGAATAGGAATAGGAATAGGAATAGGAATAGGAATGGGAATAGGAATGGGAATGGGACTAGGCATGGGAGTGGGAATGGGGATGGGAATGGGAAGGAATGGGCTGGACAGGCAAGGCACATCTTTCACAGCAGCTCTGCCCCGTGTTTCCAGCTTAATGCTGGGGCTGGAGCAATGCCACTGCATCACACTGCAGTGTGAATTCCCCACTGAGGCACCCAGCAGGATCTAGAGAGAGGAACAGGGATTACTGGGTAGGACAGGGAGCAGGGAAGGAAAGATCATGTCCATGGGAGTGCTCTGAAATCCCAGCAATGAACCCAGCACAGCTCTGGGACCCTGCATCTTCCTGCTCCCTCATCCACCCCAACTGAAGCTGGAGTGCCTGACACCAGCTCTGGAGACTCACCAGGTACGTCAATGAAACTGCAGACATGGGAGGAAGGACAGATTCAACTACCTGCTCCTCATCTTGGGGGAAAATAATACCTTTATAATTTACCTCTACTGCAGAGAAGCTTTGAGCCGGGTCTGACAGCAAATTTTCAATATATGATATTAAAGCAAAATCCTTATATCTGAATGCTGTCAGGTTAACAATGCTCTGTTCATTTAACTCCAGCTGAAGTGTAATGGATCAATTTTCCATCTTGTCTACATGCACAGTGACTCTACTGCAATCTCAATGAGAGATTTCTGTTGACCCCAAGAGATGCTGCTTGCACCGGTAGCACATGCAGCTAAACCCCAGCAAAGATGGTATTTCTTGGATGTACTTGTTCTGATTTCAGTCATCAAGAGGCACTAATGCTGATGAAAACTGTTTTTGCAGTCTGTCCACCCATTCCTATCTACAGTGTGGGCAGTTTGTGAGTGCCACAGAACCAATGCCTGCAGAGCATTGGTTTCTATCTTTTCTTTCTTTCTGAAACAGCCAGCTCCAGGCCTGTCCTCACTAATGAAACACAAATGATTTCCAGGTACATTAATCAAGTCCTTTCAGGACCAGTTCCTGGTACTGCATTAACTTCTCCATGAGGGGCTGATTGCACAGCACTCACTCCACAAGGAATGGCTGTGGACAAGAACATCAGCATCTCTGATTCTGTTCTCTGACTGCCATGAGGAAGAGACAATTTGGAGAGATTAACAAAAACAGGTACCAACAAGACACTGAATCTCACCTGCATGATTTAATTCCAACCACTTTTGACCTTGTAATGTGGGCTACAGAGTTCCCAAGGATTATATACACCGAAGAAATGCACAATGTCATCCCTGAATTCCCAACACTTCTCCAAAGAATAACACTAACACTCAATAAAGCTCTTTTGCAGAAAATTAAACATGGCTCTAGCTTGAAACCATTAGAGGGGAGGATGAACCCGGAATAGTGAGCAGGGAATTTAGTGATGCCAATGCAGCTTGAAGTGGGATCTGCCATGAGCACTGGTCTAAAAACCTTTCCCCAAACAAGGCCAGCTCATGGGACAAAAAGCAAAACAATGACAGAAAAGGGAACACTTCTTTATAAACAAAAGCATTCCCCAGGAGGAAAAAAACCCACCAGAATTTAACTGCAGGAGTATTTAATAAGAAACAGCCTGTTCCAGTCTCGTCTTCATTTAATTTAAAATAAACATAAACCAGAGCTTTCCTACACAACACAATCATTCCCTCAGAAGAATCAGAATGGAATTCAAAGGTCACCCTGGAAAGCTTGGTTGTTGGAAACTAAGGAAGAGGCTCTTGTCTACCAGTGATCCTTGAGGAGCAGTTCCCTCATGCCCAAGTTGCAGGGTCCCCATTGCAGAGCTCCCCCAGCTCCTCAGCCCTGGCACAGACTCGTTGATCCTCTCAGTCCCAGCCATCAGCACCCTCCCTGAGAGCCCAGCACCCCAGTGACCATCAGGCCTTGCATCTGTCCTCTGGCCAAGGCACAGCCGTCTGAAAAGATTTTCTACCCGGTCACTCTAACGATGACAAGGACCTCGAAGCAATGGGAGGGCACCGAGCCAACCTCCAGTTATTTGTCTAAAGCTATTAAACTTCAGGGCAGGCACTGCAGAGCACCCAGAGTGTCACTGCACATAGTAGTGACTGTACAAGCTATACAGAGTTCAGCCAAAAGCAGACATGCATTTCTGATTGCACCAAAAAATAATAATAATATCAAAAAGACTTCAAGGCAACCCCCCGGCCCAGCTTTACCTACCTCCATTAATCAGTTAGCCAAACAAATTCTCCTATTTTGCTAAATCTAGTAACCAAATTGCAGCGTGCTGGTAAAACCCACAAGGGTTCTTACAAAGACCGGAGTGGAAAGAAGGAACTCTCCGGGCACCACAGCGGCTTTCACGTCAGAAACCCAGGTGCACCCCAAATTCTGAGTGTGCCACAGGAGAAAGGCTGAGCTGTGCTGCTGCAGCCTGCTCTAGCGCTGACCGCCCCGAAGAGCCCGTGAGCAAACCTGGCAAGGAACTCCTGCAACAACAAACCAGCCTTGCAATAAAAGCCATCTGCAAAAGTGCCAATTATCCTTCTCAAATGATTATGTTCCATCCAGTTTTGCTGACAAGCAAGTTATGCCACATTTTAATAGGCAATAAAATGTATTATTAAATAATTAGTAGCTAAGAAACAGAAATTAGAGGGCACTTCCTTTCACATACATCCCCCAGTACTTCAAACTATTGATTTAAAGGCAACTCGATCCTCTAAAGAGGACAAAATGGAACCTGATACAGCAGTTTACCAGGAGACAATTACAAGGCTAATGATTGTTCACAGAGAAATGAAGCAGGGAGAAATTCTAGAGAATTCCACCCTGGCTCTGTTTTGTCTGATCTGTCTCAAAATCCCCCAAAGAGCTAAAATTTCTCCAAACCTGTTCCTTGCTCTGAGCCCATTAATTACAGTGTTAAAGGTAAAGAAGTATTGATGTCTCTCCTCTGCTCCCTCCGTTCCCCCCCAGGTAACGCCAGCACTTGCTCAGCCTTTAAGGTATGGCTGCACTAACTGAGAAAAGCCCCACTAAGACCAATTAAAGCCTTTACTAAGAGGCTGAAAAGAAGACAAATGGAGGCAGAAAGCCCGATTACAAGGAACCTTTGTACAGATGTAAAGCAATTAGAACAGTCTCAAGGGCTGGCCAGTGCAGTACCTGCTAGGAAAGGATTTTACAGCTTGTCTAAACTTGGAACAATCGGTCTCTCTCTCTTTTTGGCTGAGTGTAAAAGTGAACCCTGTATTAGTGTCATGTATCGGTTGATAGCTCATATTGGTTTCCCTGAGCATGTTAAATCTGTAATGCTGGTCCCAGATCCCTCGTGGATGACAATAGTGCTACACAGACAGCTCTAACTTACAAGGAAAGGAGATATGTCTGATGCTAAACCACGATAAAAACCAGAACCAACTCTTTCAACCTTCTTTTATACGCCTGATGCAAAACCTTAGCATGTCTCAAATTTACTGCATTGTGCTGCATAATTTGGCACAGAATGAGTAAGAAGTGAAAATGTTTGTACTGCCATTTTAATAATCAAAATAAATTCTGCAGTGACTCAGTTTAAGGCAGCTTCCAATCTCAGTCCACTCTTACTTTTTCAAGGATAAAAATAAAAGCAAAAATACATTCCTGATGAAATAATGTGATGCAAAGTGACCAGCCAAATGGTACCTTGATAGTTCTGCAATACACAGGTGCCCCACACCCACCACCTCCCTCAGCCCACTCTCCTCTTCCTCAGCCCTACAGAGGATTTCATAAGCCCAGCTGCCCAAAAGCCAGCAGGACCTGCCATAGGCAGCTTCCTCCTAAACAGCCTCCTAATCCATCTGTGTTCTGGCTGCCTGACTCTGGTAGGAAAGGCAGCACTGCTGGGATGGTGATGCTGCCTTGGGCCACCTCCCTACACCTGCCCTTGCATCTGCTGGCACTGAGTGCATGCTGAGAGCTCCTGGATCCTCTGGTGCAGCACAGACACCAAGAAAGCACCAACACAAATACCCCAAACACTTGGCAGGGATTTATGTGACAGTACCTGCCCTGGGTACCTTCAGCCTTTGGCATCCAAAGGATGTAGTGCAGACCACAAATTTGTAGCCAAGTGTATTTCTGTCACACACAAATTTCTGAGGTGGAAAAAACTTGTCTTACATTCAGGTTATCATAGCAACAACACTTGGCGTTTCCACAGGGCAAGAGAACCCAGGGAGGCACACGAGCAAAGTCACCCCTGCTCTGCAGGAGGGAAAGCAGAGGCTCCTGGACACAGCTCCTCCAGGTCAGCAGCCACACTTCCTGCACTGAATTAGGCTTTAGGCCACTCGGCCCACATGAAACAGGAATTGGAGGTTACTGGTCTCTGTAGGATTTGGTATGATTTTATGGCTGCCTCTCAGGGGTTTTGCTTTTTCATCACTTGCTCAGGTGGATGCAGAAAGGATGCAGAGAGGTGTATGAAGAGGACACAAGTTGCTGTAACCTGCTTGCTGCTCAGAGTCTGACAATGAACAAACTTTCTCAGGAAGCCTCTGCAAGGAAAGATTTTCTGGCAGTTTCATCAGAGATAAATCATGAAATGCAATGTGTTTAAGCTTTTTTACCTCCCCTCACCCACACTTTGTTGTGCTAAAGACAACCCCTTGAAACTGCCCCCAAAGCCACAATTTCCAATAAAAGATTCAACATTTCTTAAATTAGGGATTTTTTTTCTTCAAAGTTCTAAGTACTCAGCAGCTCTTGCTGTGGTAAAGGGGGATGTCTTGTGACACAATCTTAGCCACTGACCTGCTAAATTCTTTTCAAACTCTGATCTTTGTTAACATGCCTAGATAAATCTCAGCTCATCCAAAAATCTGGTTTCTCCTAAAAAACAAGGTCCAGATAAAAACAAAGTGCAGTGATGTGGCACACTAGCCTTTCACAGCTGAAATTCAGGTTTAGCAATGTCTGGGGATTCAGTAAAATAAATCTGGACATCCATCATGGGTACCCTTCACATCACAACCATGTCTGAGAGGTTTTGTTGTAGGCAAAACCAAGAGCAGCTGCTGGCCAGGTTTAAAAGTCTGTGCTATAAAAGCATCCTCAAACAGCCACCTTTCCCAACCAGTCACTAATTCTTGTGGTGCTAAAGAATTCAAACACACAGAGATTATTTCAGAACAGTAACCCAAAACACAGTGCACCAGGACATCATCTTTAGTGATGAGGCCAGCAGCATACCTTTGCTCTCTGAATTAGTTAAGGGCATATTACTCACAGGCTGATCTTTGTACTGAATGGCAAAGAGGAGAGGGCTAAAGCAGGATCTCAATGCAATCCAAGCTGAGACCACTTAAAATGACTTTAGCAGGTGTATCACACTACATTACAATGAGATTCCCCAAAGAAGAAACCCTCCATGGCAATTAACTCACCGTGCATTGAATGTATGTTGAATTCAGCTTAGATTTAAAAACTCAAAAGATCACACACAAGGACTAAGTTCTTAGGAAAATGCTGGATTACATCAATTACCTGCTTCATTGCCCTGTCAGGACTGGAGTGTGATTCTCTGTATGCTGTGAGCCCCTCTAAGTCACGTCTCTGACAGTGGCCTCAGACAGAATTGGTCATGCAGCGCTCTCAGCAGTGAGGGGTTTTGATTCTGTCTCTTTTCCCTCTTCCCTCCCCATGCACAGCTTGCCTCAGGTGAAGCTGAGGGCAAAAACTCTCCCTGGTGCTGTGCCCACGATCTGGGCTCTGTTCTCACCCAGCTGAAACACCCATTTGAACACCCCAGAGCAGCATCACTGCCAATATTGGAAGAAGGTTTGTGCACAAGGCTGCAGTGTGACTGAATGAATGGAAATTGCCTGTGTTTCTCCAAGCCTGTTCCAGACAGAGGTGTTCACCCATCCATCCATTCATTCACACAGTGTCCCAACAAAGCAAAAAACTCACTCCAAATTTTCCTCTATTGATCTATAAACACAGTCACTTCAGCTACAGAGCCAGCAAGCCACTCTGAGGCTGGCTACCTTGATAAAATCTATATTAGGGTAGCAAGTTGTACTGCACAGCCTTTAACAGCAAGGAGGGAAATAATGAAGTTTTAAAGCTGGTGAAAGATAACGCCGGGCCTGGTTGCTGCTGCAAGGCTGATAAAGGAAGGGGTATACACTTGAACATTAATTAGGTACAAGCAAACAGCTTTGCTAATAGCTCATGTTCTCATTCCCAAAATGTCAACAACAGATATTAGT
The DNA here is from genome assembly GCF_031753505.1 of Anomalospiza imberbis. Classification (NCBI taxonomy): domain Eukaryota; kingdom Metazoa; phylum Chordata; class Aves; order Passeriformes; family Viduidae; genus Anomalospiza; species Anomalospiza imberbis. Next base: position 1,693,572 of record NC_089700.1, read on the forward strand.
GCCAGATGCCAGTGTAAGATCTCCCCTGGCTGGGGCTGGGGTGTGGGGATTGTTTGAGCACTTGGAGAAAATGCCAGCACTGTCACGGGGGACCTGGCATCATGTCATAGGAGCAGGACACTTCCCCAGGAGGGATCTGCCCACCAAGCTTTCTCTGTGGTTAACCACGACTCGTGTGTCACACAGAGAGGCCTGGGAAGGCAAAAGGGAGCACTGAACTGGCACAGGCTGTGAACCAGAGCCGAGAGGTCACGGGTAAATCACTGGGGCTTGCAAAGTTATCTAGCACCTTCCTCTCAAATGGCTTTAAAATCCTTATTCAACCCACTGCCTCAGCTGCAAAATTTGGGTTAAAAAAGGTTTGTTACATTGCAGAAGTCATCCCAGTGCTGGGCCAGGCCATTGACACCAGGCCAGTGTGAGCAAAGGCAGGACACAGTATATAGGATTTCACCATGTTATTGTCTGTCAAACAATTCCCACCACTGGGCACCACCTCACCACAGTGAAAACAGAGAGAATGGGAACCAAAAAGCCTGAAGAAGCTGCAGCAAATCTGAATTCTCACTGCCATTCAGAGGTCAGGATGTGGCATGAGACAAACACTTCCAGCCAGAGAGCAGGATGCAACAGTAAATGCATTTTTTTGGTTGAACTACTATGAGTGGACCCCGAAAACCTCACACAAACCCAGGAGCCCAGCATCCAAACCCACAGGGCAGAACATGCTCCCACCTCTGAGCAGCACCCAGCTTTTCCCAGCCTGGGACCCCTCCTAACCTGTGACCCCCCACATCCCTGCCTGGGTTTGGTATGAGCTTGGCTTGGGATGCACAAAATAAAACCCTGAAAAACTTGTAAACAATGCATCTCTCTAGTGACATTTGAACTCCAGTTTAATCAAATCAAGTAGGATCCTTTCAAATATCACTTATCCTGTAACTGTAATTTCCAAATCTCTCAAATCCTGGCTTTCCTTTTAATCTCACACGAAAATTGTATTACACTAATACTGTTTACATCTCATTTCCTCTTTTCCATATAAAAAATATCAGTAACTGCATTTCAATTCTGTCCCATTACTCTTCTGCCACGCCATCAGTCCCATGGGGCTTCCATGGCTCAAGCTCTGTGCTATTTGCTGCTTTTCCCCTGGACTGTCACCTTCCCCCAGAGACAGGTCCCACCATTCCCAAGCCAGCTGGAATTCCCATTTTTCCAGCTGGATGCTTGAAGAAATCCAGTCCTGCACCAGGTGATGAGCACAGCAATTTTACACCATTCCTTGGTTTTAATATGAATGGGCTAAAAAAGAACCCCTCATTCTAACACCTCTAAATCCAACCATTTCCATGAAGTCACAGACCATGCCTTTCTTCTCCTCTGGCTGCAGAATGTCAGCCCTAAGCCTCTTTTCATTTCTTTTTTTAGTGCAATTTCATTAGATTTTGTGGCATGGTTTCTCTGTTTCCATAAGGATGGCCCTAAATTCCTTTCTTCAGAACCACAAAAGATGCAGAAGGTCAGATGGCTTCAGGAAGAGCAGTGCCCAGGACCTGTGACACAAAGGATCTGCAGCGAGGAGTCTGCTGAGGACTGAACACAGAAACAAGGATGTGTCTCCATTTTCCTGGAAAGGGTTAGGAATTGCTGTTTATTGTGTACCTGACTTTCTCTTCTCAGCAGAAAAACACATCACACAGATACACCCTGAGGCCACAGAGTGAGTGAGAGGCAACACCTGCATCTTCTGTCACTCTCTGCTTACCTGCAATCAACTGCTTTTGTGGAAAAAAGGCTCAGGGCTGTGTCCCTCCTCCCAGGGCCCAGGGGAAGCCATCTCTGTCACAGCCACACCAGTATTACCTGTCTGCCTTTCACTCCAAAACCACCTGAGCACATTAGCAGGTAAATGCAGTAGCAGTTACAGCATTCCCAGAAAATCCACTGGCAAAAGGAAACCCTCACAGACAGGGCTTGAATAAAGTATTTTTTAAGGTGGTATCTTTAATCACTGTACTAACTTTTAATTTTCCAGATAAAGACTTTCAAGTACTTAAGAAATGAAGGCTGTTAAACTGCAAAGTCTGGTCAGGGAAAGGGTAAATCCTGCAGGAAAGACACAAAGGAATCCAGAACTTCCAGTGGCACAGGTCAGCTCACAGAAGTGCTGGGTCCAAAATGACACTGGCTGAGACTTAATCATAATTAGTGCAGTGAGGGCCTGAGCTAAATATGCTCCTGCACACTGGGATGAGGGACCTGAGTGATGCCACTGCTCCCAGCTGAAACCCAGCTGGAGTCCTTGGCACTCTTTGTCCTGCCCTTCACTTTGTCCCTCGGGCCTCTGTGCCGAGGCTCTCTGTGCTCAGTGTCAGAGCAGCACCAGGAGGAGATGGATGAGCTGTGCTATGGCACCAGGCAGATCCCTGCACTTCCTTAACCTTCCAAACATTTTCAAATTGTAAAATGAAGTCATTTTTATTGCTGAAGACCAGTCAGTACAAACACATCAGCCCAAAATGGGGCCAACTGAGCGTCCTGCCTGCCCTTCACACCTGGCTGCCTAAACCTTAAGAAAAAAGAGAAAAACAGGCTAAACTCAGCATTTTTACTGACTTTAACACTTTACTTTAATGCCTTAATTCTACACTGAGGGTTGATAGCAATCTATAAACAAAATTATTTGCAAAGATTCTCAGTATTGCCTTCCCTTGCTCAGACTGTTGACGACAAAGGAAATGCAATTCTGTCTGGGTTTCACAGCAAGAGAAGCTACACAAGCAGCACATGAAGCTCTATTTTCCATTTCACTTTCTGCGTTCATTTCTAAGGAGATATCCCTACAGGGAAATATGGAGCTCAGATAAACTGGGGGTTTAAGTCCAATGTTTGAACACTCATTTCTCAGGTGGATTCAAAATTTCATTGATGATTTTGGCCTTCTCACAGCTACTGCCCACATCTGATTCACTTGCCACATGAGGATTGCCTGTTTTCATGGGAGAATTTCCTCTAGGCTTCCATAAAAATGCATGATGAGGTCCAAGTCTTCTCATTCCTCCCAGCCCACCTTCATTAGGAAGGCAGGCTGCTGTTTCTTTAAGGAATATCTCAGCAGAAACACACAAAATCCTTGGAATCAGTCTGAAAGAGAGGCCAAGGACATTCCTTCCCAAGCATTAGATTTGGTTTCACATGAGATGATTAGACTCATCCATGCTAATTACACTAGAAAGAACTAATTAGAAAAATCTACCATTCAGCTAATGAGGGCTGGGCCTTAACTATCTCAGTGCTTAATTTTTCAGGTTGTAAAATATTACTTTACCCTCCTTCCCCCCTCTCCTTGCGTGCCATCACCATGTTAATTCTTGTAATAGAGTTGATCATTAAATACCTGCTAAAGAAATATTTGTTAATACCTGCAAGTGCCAGTTTTAAACCAGCTGCGCTCTGCTGTAATTAAAGTGTGGAGAGGATGGGCTCAATCCTCTGCCAGTTGAGGGGAGCAGCCAAAGGACCAACCTGCAGCCTCCAAATCTGCCCACCCTGTCTGAGTTAGTCCAAGGGGTAGCAACAAACTAGTCAGGAATTCTCTGCACTGCTCCAGTGCAGCCTTTACAATAAATATACCTTTTCCTTCCCTTGGGCATAAGGAGAAGGGATTTCACATGTAATTTTATCAACGTGGGAGGAGAGTTTATTAAAAAGCAATGATACCACCTGATAAAGACTGACATCTCTGCCAAGGTTAGAGCATTTAGCAGGAAGCTGATGGAATGAGCATAATGAAAAGCTAATAAATCAGAGTCCTTCATTATACAATAAACTCATTAAGCTACTCGTTGAAAATGGCAAGCCAGACATAGCACAATATTGTTAGACTACCACTGTTAAAAGCTTTCCTAGAAAATATAAATTCAAAACCAGGCTTTGAGTTTTGCTGTATTTACATACTTAGTGTCCATTTGAAGTTTAATGAAAGATATTAGAAAATATCTATGTGGTGCAGCATCCATTCAGAACATAAACTGTGCTTTTCCAAAGAGGATTCTCAGCCAGTCTGGCAGGGGCCCAAACCCTGCACTCCCTAAGATGATGTGTGAAATTAGTGCAAATTGAAATGCCAGAACTTCTAATTTTTTTTTTGAAAAAACAGACATGTTTCTGTATCAGATTTTTATTCTATTCATCTCCCCATCCCCACTTTCCCCTGAAGCCACTAAACTAAATCTATTTAAACATATGACCAGCATGATTCTGATTTTTAATAGGCTTAGGAAGACCCATCTTGAAATCCTCACTGTGAACACCACGGAGTGTAATGAGAAATCCAAAACAGGGCAGGTCTCTCATGTACGTGAACTTCATGATAGTGGCTACAGAGAAACTGAACAGCATTGCTGTCATTCCTACTTCAGCCACACTCACATAGATCAAAAGTAAATAATAAGAAATTAGTAGAATTAGGCTAATATCTTTACACCTTCCATAGTAGGGCCAATGTTTTGGTTTTTGGGTTTTTAAAATCAAGTTTTATAATCTTGGGTTTTAAAAATATGGCTCAAAAGGCCTATTTCTAATTTTTTATCATCTACTACTCTAGAAAATTCAAAATAAATTATTATATCTATACCATATATATCTATATCTATATCTATATATCTGTATCTGTATCTATATCTATATAAATGTACAGTCAGAGTAAATACAGCAAATGTTCCCCTTGACTAAATGGCTTTGATAGAACATACATTCTTCTAATTCTATATTCTAAACCAGAAAATTGGGGGTGTGGATTGAAGCAGAGAGCAAAGCCATCCACTGGGATTACATGGAGAGACAGATTCATCTGGAAGGCTTAGATTCAGAGCCTTCACTGCTGGCATTACACAGGAGTAAAGACAATGACCCAGAGCCAGGGAATGCCTGGGAATGACCCGATTTTACATGAGCAGTGAACAGCAGGAGGTTCCTCCTTGAAATGGATGAAATCAGCATGATGTTAAGAAATCCCAGAACCATTCACAGGTAAGGGTGTCCAAGGTCAGGTCCAGGGAAGGAGGATGCTGGTAGAAGGGCATTTTAGTAAGGAAAATTAGTCAGAGCTAAGGATTTTAAATGGCTTTTCTGGCTACCTTTGGAACAAAAGCAATATATTTGAAACTAGACCACTGCGGAGAACCACCCTGGCTGCAGCTTTGCACACACAGCAATTCCCTTCCACTGTGGGTGTGCCAAGAGCAGTTCTTCCGGAGCACCCACTGCCCACTGGAACCACTCTGTGACCTCTGCCAGTGCTCCCCACGGCCTCCTCTGGCAGCCAGGAATTCCAGGGGTCCCAAAGCCTACAAGGACTGCTGTCCTGAACACCCACACCCACATCCAGGCCATCAGGCTCTTTCCCCACCAAGGTTCATGGCAGGACACCTCACCTCTGTAAATGACCAGAACTTGCCACCACAACCTGCAATAAAAGGTTCCAGAGGTACCTGGGGACTGCACTCAGGTGTCCATGAACAGGGCTGTGGATGGGGAGGTCTGGCAGGGGGACGTGGGTGGCCCCTGGCAGATGCAGAGCTCCCACCCCAGCACGGGCTCTGCTGGCAGGGCTGGCCCTGAATCCAGCGTGCCTGCTGCTGGCAGATCAGAAGGAATATTTTCTGCTTTGTACGATTTATCTGGGGAAGACCAGGCGGTTGGTACCGGAATCTCCTTGTCAAGTTCGCTCCAGACCCAGATCACAGAGGAGATGTGCAGTACAAGAGAAGCCTCCGTTGTGCAGAAGCTACCAGCTCCCTCACCCACTCCCCACCCACCTGCACGCAGCCTCGGGTGTGTCGGAGCTCAGGCTGCCACCAGCTGAGGACACCTTGGTGCCACTGATTCCCAGGGCACAGGAATCACTGCACAAAAAACCTGCCCATCCCAGGCCACTGCAAACCAAAAAATCACAACAAGCATTTGACAGAGCTACCTGGGAACTGCTATTCTAATAATAACAACCCTGCCTCCCCCAAAAAGAGGTTGGGGAAGGGAAGGAGCTTGGAAACCAGCTGCCAACAGAGCGGTGGGAACACAATCTTCAATTCACCTACGTCTTTAAAGTAAAGATGTGGGGCATTATGACCTTACTAACTCACAGGATTTAATACTCAGTTTTAATACTTCTAATAATAATAATAAAAAGCTTACATATTCCACCAAACAGCCTCAAATAGGCAACCTTTATTATCTGTTATGTCAGCTGTGCCTAAAAAATCAAGCGAAACAGTGTGTACCCTTTAATAGTTAATCCTCTAACATGTAATTAGGCATTCACATGACAATCAGAACAGGACTATATTTCATGTTTGCCTTCCCTTTCAAAGTCTCTACTAGAGGGGCACTTACTCTGTCAAATCTGCTATAGTAATCAAAACATTGAAATTACTTCTTTCCACACTAAATATACTGGAACTGGTTGTTTGATTAAATGTAGAGCAGAGAGTGCAATTTGCTAAATTACAAGTATTCTGAACATGTAAATATAGTTTAATTACTGCAATTAAAGAAGATTACTGGAGATTGGCAGATGGGAATGTAATGCTGTTTTAATTAGAGTTTTTAATGCACTGTAACATAAGCATAATATTAACCCTTTATCCTGGAAAGGGCTGGCTAGTCTCTGAAAAATATCCTTTGAAAAATGTACTAGAGCTAGTGTTTCATAACAAGTCTTCAAGTCAATTCAGTGCAAAGCGCCAGGATGATTTGGGAGAGTTTCAGCTGTTATTTGCAGCACAGGCACTGCAGAACAGGCACGTTCTGGAGCACAGTCAGGAGCAGCCACACGAGGTGGGCACACTGTTTGTGCCCCAGATGGAAGAACGTGTGAAAATACAGCGTTGGAGTAGATGGATTGTGTTTCATAAAGAGTGCAATCATTGCTACATCACCAGAGATTTAAGATTCCTTCATGAAAGTTAAAGTACCTCATACTCCCAAAGATTTACAAAACATGAAAAGAGAAATATGTTTCAAAATGCATTAGTTCAATTTTGAAAAACTGCTGCACAGAGACACAGAACAATATTGCCTGGGGCCTGGGTTATTACTACTCAGCCTCCAGAACAGTATTTGCCTCATAAAGTAATATTCCAGAATGTACTAAGCAATTTTTGTCATCTTGAAAGCTATCACTTGCAACATTTTATCCATTTAAGTCAATAGTCCATTAGAAATTCTAATTGAAAGTTCAATACTCTGCTTGGAATCTTACAATAGAGGTTGTCTTTGGAAAGCCATTTAAAGTCTTAATCTCTTTATCATTTGGTATTTTGAAGCCTAACTTTGTTCTTGTTAGGCAGATCAATGGCATTAATTTACAAAATGGGGGAAAATGTCACCCTTCATCCTTTAAATCTCAGTGCGGCGAAGAGCAGCGTAAGCGAATCCGACCGTTGCTCTCCCATATTAGCAGAAAACGGTGCCATGGGAGGTTTGACCTACAAATTTTAATTACTGCATGAAAAATTCAGTTTCTGGAGATGAATAGAGACTTGAGGAAAAGCAGAAGTCCACCTTCTGAGTGACTGCAGAGCTTAACTCTTCAAAGGCTGCGGTGGTGAATGGAGCAGCATGTGTACCTTCAATAGGCAATGGCTGCAAGGTGCAGGATCAAACTGCACAAGCAGTGGAAGAAAGGAAAAGGATTTCACCTACAAAGGAGCTTTATGGGTGTCCAAAATAGACGGACACTGACACCGTCCTCTAGGGCACAAATGTGGTGAGAATTTGTTTTGAAATGTCCCCGACTTTGAGATAACTTTCCGGCTGCTGAGTTCACTGGTAGGGAAGTTGGGGCTTTGCAGAAATCCATGAAAGCTCTGCCATGGTATCAGCAAAGGAGGATTTCACCTGTGCTCTTTGCCTCCAGTGCCAGGCAAACAGCATGTAACAATGCCAGGTGTTTTGAACCAGAGTTCAACTCCAAATCAGCACAGGGAGGAGTCAAATCCTAAAACTGATCCATGGAGCACTACCAAAGAATGGCTCAGCTTAACGTTAGCAAGACTAGGGACTTCCATAGGCAGCTCCAGAAAAACCCCTCAGGTTATACACATTGAGACACTCCACAATTTACTCCTTGTAATGCAACACAGCAAAACAACTGTGCTGCTCTGCAGGTGACACAGGTTCGAGGTCACAGCTGGAATTTCTTCATTCCAGACCCCATGGCTATTTGGGCTACTGTAACGTGGGATAGATAGAAAATTCTCCTGCTTATCTACATCAGAAATTAAGGACTTGGATCTCTCTTTCAATAATGGTTATGTTAATGGTAGGAGGAGACAGAGAGACAAAAATTAAGGAGAGTAAAAGAACCCCAGAGCTGTGGCTGACTCAGGGTGTCAGAAAGCACATTTAAATGATTTGTGTGTGTGTATTAGAGACAGAGGGATAGGCAGAAACAGCTAATTCCAGTTCTTTACCTGCTTTTTACATCCTCCCAGACACACCCTGCTTCAGCACAACTTGGTATCAACACCATGAACTTCTTTGTGGTGTAGTGGCTCTGGTCCCCCACCTTAAGAGTTAGAGGGCACCTGGAAAGTTGTGGTGATATTCACAGTCTCTCCTCGGTGTTGCTGCTGTGACATGCTCAGGGCAGGAATCTCATTTACTGGTTTCATGGATCTTTGCAGGCTGTGACTGTGACCCCACTGTGTTGTGTTCTCTGCAAAAGCAGAGCAGGAGCTGTGGGGTGAAGGGAAAGGAAAAGGGAAAAGGGGAAAGGAAGGGAAAAGAACAAAGGGGAAGGGAGCGAGGAAGGGTAAAAGGAAGTATTTCCATGAGAAAACTCAACAGCAAAGCAATGGCCAGGTAAGGAGAGGACATGAGCTCCTCCTGGAAGTTCTGATATATCACCTCAGGAGGTATTTCTTGTATCAGATGAGAACTCAGACTCCTATGACACTTGCACTGCCTCAGCCAATACCATCATTCCCACCTGAAAGAGACTCTTCTTCCCCTGCCAATGCAGTACCCTGGCATTCAAAAAATGATACTGACATAACTACAAGATTTAGTCACCTGGATCACCATTGTAGTAATACAACCTGGAAACCAACCTGAGAATGGTTTATTTACAGGTTTTTGACTTGGTTTAGACTTACCTAATACTAGACTCTTGACTAGAATCCATTTTAATATCATGGAGACTACACAAAATAACATGAGGGATTCAACTTTAATTTCTCTTCCTCTCCTGAGTTCTGAGACTACATGTAGGGACATGAAACAACACTTAAAATCTTCACACTGTATCTTAATAGCAATATTAATTAACACCCAACCATTAGCTTTATGTTCTTTGGTAGAAAACAGCACTGGTCTCTGCTTCACCTCCAGATACTGCCTGAAATTTAAATAAATGTGTTATGGTAGTTAACTATTTGGTGCATTTAGATAATTAGTATTTATTTCCATTTCAAAGTGAAGGATTTCTAATGTAAAAATTTTTCGTCTTTTGAAAATCTCTTAGGTAACAAATTTCTTGTTTCAGGCATTCTTTTAACTATTTCTAGTGAAGAAGGAAAATACTTCTAGGTTGTACAGGTTCACACAATAAAAACCATTTCCATGGTTTGGGATGGTTCTTTAGAAATCACAAAGAAGTTGTTTGGATGGTTTTTTTGCAATGAAAGAGATCATAAGAAAAGCTTGGTATATCTTGAGACTCTACCCCTAAACTGAAAGCCTTAAATACTCCTGGCTTCAAGAATAAATCTCAGTAGTGGCTGAGAACCTCAACTTCAAGGTGCTTCCCAGGGCTCAGAGTTCCCAGTGCTGCCAGGGAGGAAAAATGAGTGTCTCAAGCTGAGCATCCATGAAGAGGCAGAGCCAAAGCCCCAGGTCCTGCCCAGCAAGGCTGGTGGTCTTTATCCACTCTTGGTTCTTGACCAGTAACGTGCTCCACTCCCTGAAATTGGAGACATTTCCCAGCACAGACAAGGTCTTGGAATTAGACCAAAATCTGTCTGTGTGGGAAGGGTTAAAACAACCTGAGCAGTGAAACCCCTGCAGTTATCTCATAAGCCAGCGCTTTTAGACAAATTGAGCAAAATAGTCCTTTCAGCTCAGCAGGCACATGACTCCCTGCACAAAGGAGTCCTTCTAGAAATCCCATGAATACCCCCATTATCCCAAGGATTGAGCACAGAGCCACACATTTCACGCCCACTGCCACCTGTGATTAGCTTTTTTACAGTTATTATGGAGTACTTTGATGGTGATGATTGTTTAAAGGCCTCAACAAGCCTGCTAATGTGACTTGAGGACTTGACTCCTTTTCATTCCTTGGTTGCTCCAGCTATCACTCTAATTTACTTTAGGCAGAGGGACAATAAAAAAAAAATCTACTCGGAGAAATCACTTAGCATAAAATTGATTCAGTCTCTTAAAGAAACGCATGCCAGGATCCCATGTTAAAGTAAATTAGATATATGATCAAACAAATCTAACAGTCACTTGAGGCCTGGACTCCTGTGTAGCACCTTAAATTTTAACAGAATCAGCCAAAGAAAAACAAAGGAAGATGCACATAGCAGCTCCACCAATTGGTTTGCCTGGAACTTTCCTCTGCTCTGCTCGGTATTTAACGGTGCAAATGTGAAGAAAGATGTTGGCTTCAGGGAAAATGTATTCATTTTGCAAGAAGTGCTTCCAGAATGGATCATATTGTACGACTCAATGCAAAATAAAGGGACACCAGGGGAGCAGTAAAGCAGACTGGAGTGCGTGTGAGGAAACGAGGGCTCCAGCGGTGAAGGACGGGAAGGGGATGGATGAGGATGGATGAGGATGTCTGTGTTCTCACAGAGAGCTCGTGTTGATCATAGTCTGGCAGCTCAGAGAGGCATGAAGGGGTACATGCAGAAGAAGTAACTAACAGCAGTGTGTAACTTCTCCCAGTTTTCCCCTCCTGTTTACTGCATATGCTCAGTGAAGTGTTCAGCTGTAGCTGTCAGTACCTACTACTCCAAGCAGCTCTCCAGTTTCACACTTGCACATCCCTGCTGAGACCCAGGGCACATTTCTTTTTTGTTTTCAAGGCAATTCCAGAGGTAAAGGCCCAGGATGTACTCAAGGAGCTCACAGAGTCATCCATCACAACTGTTTTTCTGAAACTAAAAATAGATTTATCATTCTGTCCTTGCCATTCTGTGCTGCCACCACAACCCATGGTTAGATGCCCCTGCTGCCCAAATTGCAGGATCTGTCCTGGGAAGCCGGTGAATACAACCCAGAGACAGAACTGCTTACAGTGCCCAAGCTGACTGACCTCTGCCTCCACAGGGGAGCAAACACCATTCCCTTAATTTAAAACCAATCATCAACATTCCCTTTTAAGCTTGTCACCAATACCAGCATAATGCAATGCAATTTATCAGATCCCTGAGATTTGGTAACAGGAATGTGCTGCTGCCCTTCTGTAAGCAGGATGGCTTCAGAAACATAAAGGAGCTGCTTTACTTTAAGAGTCATTGCTGTTCTGCCCCAGCAGAAACCCCAGCTTCCCAACATCCCAGCTGGTGGAATTACATCTGCAACAAGTCTTTAAAGTTTGTGGTTTTTTAGAGAAACGGAGAGCAACAGAGGAACAGAAGTAGTTTTGGCTTTCAGAGTAGGGGAAAAAAGATGAAAAGATTATACATCTTTGCTGGGGCCTAAACAAGAAGACTCAAGGTGTGGCCATCCCGTGCTGATGAGCACATTGCTGACCTTTTGGGTTCTTTGTATTCACTCACACCCATTTGTAAAAATCAAGGTAAACCAATTTGCAGTAAATTTGTGAAAACTGGTTTAGTGCCTTTCTTTGTTCTCCTGGTTCCAACCTCCTTGGGTCTGTACCCTGATGATTTTAGCTGTAAATTTATTAAACCACTGCCTTCCTGAGGCTTGGTGATTTAATCTCCTAGGCTCACCTCCATGGAACAAGTGTGTCACTGTAACACCAAATCTGATGGCACAGTGACGCACCTTAAGAAGGAGAAAAAAATCAAACCACAAGAATAAACTGATAGAACTTAAGTTTTTGAAAAACCAGCAATATTATGAACTGGCTTCCAATGCAGCCCCATAAACATGTTTGTGTGCTGTGATCAATACAGAAGGTACAACTGGGCTGGGAAGGGCAGGAACAGGAACACCTTTGAATCCACTGGTGCAAAACACCTTATGACTTCAAGAGACGATCCAGAAACTCACTCATTCAGATCTTCTCTCTGCTCCTTCTCCTGGTAGAAATGGCACAGCTAGCTGGCTGTGCTTCTGTTTAGTCTTAATCAAAAACACTTTCCAAAAAGTGCTATGGATTTGTGTGGAGAAGCTGATGGAGTTGTGAGATCTAGATGAAGCTTTAAGAAGTTACCAAGGTGCAGTCCCTCTCTTCTGCTATGGCTCTTGAATTTGACATGTCTAAAAAGATGCCAGTGTATGTTCAGTTTTCCCCTAAATTATGGCACCAGTAAGATCCTTTACATAGAGACCTGTTTCCTGATAATTTTAATACTCAATGAGTCCTTATCTACTAGGAAATTTGGCTGAAATATATCTTTATGTTTCAGAGCCCTTGTGGAAATTAGAACACAGCCAGAGAGTGTGATCACTTTGCCTTTGCTTCCACAGGAATATCAAATATCACTCACTCCCTGTCCTTCACCCTGCAGGTCCGGTCTCATGTCTCTGTGTTCACACCTTTAAATGGGGTGGCTGAGCAGCCACAGAGCTGCTGCTCCATTTCATGGGTGCCTGGCTGTGGGACACAGCAGGGAAAGGAAGAGGCACCCTCATCTTCCCAGGAATTCAGTGCTTGGTCAGCACCATTCCTGCTTGGCTTCCTTAATGAACACGGCTTTAATTGTGCTGGAACAGTTCCTATTAATGTAATAACACTTGCATTTGCACAAGGGCTGTGTCACATTTATCATGAGGGGAGGATGTGTACAGGCAGCAGCATTTCCATTAACAGCCCACACATGATGCTCTCCTGAGTTTCTGTGGAAACAGTTTAATCCAATTTGTCTTCCTGAAGTTCTGGTCTCTCACAAGACATAACCCCCTTTTCCTGCTTCCAGGGATTGTGCTGCTTGGCACAGCCATCAATCTCTTCCAGGACTGGCAGTCCAGGCTAATTCAAGGAGAATATCTGTATTTGGTGATAAAAGACAACAAAGACTCTATTTCTTCAGGTTAAAACCCAGTTCCATTATAATTCAGTGGGAGTTTTGCCACTGACTTCAAAGGGCCAGAAGGCTCCCCTGGCCATGTCCTGGGAGAGCAACATGATCCTAGCCGTGTCCAGGGGCTGGAAAGAATGGCTCCTTCTGGAGCAAAACTTCTTCAAGTTTAAAGCTGATCTTTCATTAGAGGGCACAAGGTCTGGCACTTCCTAAAAATACACCAAATAACTGTATCACTGGAGAATTTTAAAAGAGCTGTTATTTTATGCCCTAGTCATTTCAAAGCAGATTGGGTTAGTCTGGCAACAGCAATTTCTAAAGGAGTAACATGAAATATTTAAAGATTTATAGAACAAGTGGCCCACTTAGGGGCTCATCTAAGTTTTACTAAACATCGCTGGTTATGCCTTGCTGTGTCAGCAAAAAGAAGCTGAGATTTAAATAAATAAAACCTAGTAGCATGTAATAACAGACAGTAAAAAAAAATAAGATACATCAAGTTACTACTGAAAGGAATATCGAGCTCTAAGTGATCTCTGTACAAATGACTCTGCTTGTTTCTGCAGATGAACAGGAGACAGCTTTAATCTCCAGGCTGCATGTTATTTAACTAAGCTGAAATTGTTTTCAGTGATGTGAAGTGCATCCACTAAAGATAATGATCCCATTTTGGATTGACTTTATTTTTTTAACAAAGGGGGACAGGTGGATATACTGAGCAGAAATGTTTTTCATTAACTGCAGCGAATCATCACGGTGCCTCGTTCCATGAAATACAAATTTGTGATATTCCTGACAACTGTTTCTTGTTGCTGTCTTGCCTTCTCATCAGTGTGTTATGGCCTGCTTAGGAAAGGATTTACTCCAGAAATGTAGAATTTGTCCCTGGAGTTAAATCAGCCACCCACGCCAAACCCAGTGGGCCGAACCTTCACCTCCAGAAAATGACCCTGAATTATATTGCAGATTTATCTGCACTGAGAATTCATTCCAATTCCTTTCAGTTCAGAGAGTCATTTTAGGTAACTGCTTAGGTGGATACTCCAAACCTGAAAGGGCAGGGTTAATTATTTCCCTAGATTAGCAAGGACTGCTTCAGAGAATGAGCCCCCTCTGCTTCAGAGCTGACCATGAATTAGAGAAGGGCTGGGGGTGACGGCTCCTTTTCTGGGTTACCCCTATTCCTCCTGCTCTGCTGATGTATGAAAGCATGCAAGGACATTTGAAGCTAAATTTCAAAAGTTTTCACAGCAGACAAAGACAACAGCCCCCTGAACCTGCTACTTCTGCATCTTCACATGTCTCCTCTCCCAGTTCTGCTTCCCACACAATATTTGGCTGGTGACATCAGCTGTACCTCGATGGCCTGTCAGATTGTGCCCAAAATTGTAATTTTTCAAGGTGGAGAAGCAGAACCACAATGGAATACCACATCTGGACAATGATGTGCAGTGTGCAGGAAATGTTTCAGATGTCACAATTCCTCATTTCCATGTAGGATGGAGAGCACAAACCTGCAAGGCTCAGTGTTTCCTTGTGGAGTGAGCAAAGGTCTCACAGTTGCACTTCAGTCACCTGCACAACCAGTTATTGCCAGGTACAATCTGTGAGTTTAAAGTGAAACCTGTTTTCTCTGCCTTGAGCAATCTGACAGATCAGTGATTGAACAAAGCCCCCAGTACAACTTTTCCTTCTAAATGCCAGAGGCCTGCTCATACCAGTTTGAGGTTATTTGTTCATACTCAGCTTTCATGTATTTCAATGTAAGAATGAGAAATTGGCAGTAATTAGTGACTCATTAGATCAGGTGGCCTAAAGCTGAATTTGGGCCCTTTTAATCCCTGGAGAGAAGCTGTCAGATAAAGCTCAGAACTTCAGCAGAACTGAAGTGGTATTATGGCAATCCTAATGAATGGGCAGCCCCAAGTGCACTGGGCACCCAGGGCCACAGAGGCAGATGGACCATGCAGCACCTGTGGTGCACCATTAATAACCTTCCTAAATTGCTGTGAGCCCCTGAATCCACTGCCAGTGCCTGGATTTTCACTATCCTGCCTGAGAGCCCCTCTGCAAGAGTTTCAGCTCCCTGATGTCCCTCTGTGCCAGATGATTTTCTGACCCTTTTGCAGGATGCACAACATGGGGCTTTGGCATTTGACTCTGAGCACTACCACAGCAACAACCTCCGTGCTAGGTGACAAATTGTTGGCAACATCCACAGGGAAGGAAATCCTCTCCTGGCTCTTGTCAGAGTGGCTATTTTAGCTTTGCCAACAGAGCACTGACAAGAGGATCAGAGGTTCTTCTAATGCCATCTCGTCTTTGCAGGTTAATTTATGCCTTGTTCTTTATGCCTGTTTAGTTAAGGACATGCTGCAGGTATGGAGAGAAAAATGTCACAGAAACACCACCTGGCTCCTCTGCTTTGATCCGGCTGACAAATGCCAGAACCTTTGAACAGCAGGTTGCTAAATAATAAACAGACCATGTCTTTAAAAACACCTGGTGCTTGCTAAAAATGGTCATTTTGTACCTGGTTAGTGCCTGGCACAGGCGCCAAGCTCAAAGGCAAAAGGCTCCCCTTTCCCTCCCCTGCCCACCAAACAGAACACCAACAAGCAGAAGACACAACAACTACTCAACTAGGTGTAGTGAAAGGTTAGGATTCAGCCTACCAGCCACAAGGAACATGAGGAACAACAGCAAAGCCCCTTTCTGAGTGGAAAAACTTCAGGAAAGGGAAGAGAAAATAAATAAACAAGGATGAAAGAAATGCCCAGTGGCAACCATTTTCAGTGTGACCTAGTGAGCTTTCAACTTCAAACCAGTCAGATCAAGAGCTTCCCAGCGGCGTCACCCAGGGATCTGTCACTCACACATCAACCTCGCTCACTCTGCCTTGTCTCACGCAGACACGCTGCCAGATACAGAAATATCACGGCCTTCTTGCATGACAAGGAAAACAAAACAACACAAAACCCCCTCGGCCCAACAGCCCTGGTGAAGCCCGAGAGCACTGACAAGCTGTGACCCCATTGTCCACAAAAGGGCAACGTCACCAGGCAGAGCAGGGAGGATGCAAACAGAATGGTAATGGGGAAACCATCTGCTATTAAAATTCAACTCAGGCCAGAGCCTTCCAGTGAGCCCTTCCCACTGAGAGACGATGAGGCTGGGATTTACTGAGAGGAAGCAAGAGCTGCCCTGGGTGCTTTGCAAAGGGAAAGCATCTTCTTTCAGTTCATCATCTCGGTTCTGAGCAACTTACGGTGTTATTGGGGTGGGTGTGGGGCAAAACGGCTGCACCTCCACTATTGCAGCTCTGAGGGTACAGTGTTAGACACCCTCAGCCTGACAGCTTGGAAAGGAACCCAGAAGTTAAAGACTAATATTTTTAGGGAAGGACAAGAAGCAGATCAGAAAGAAAGATGTCACTACAGTTAAGGCATCAATATCTGACTGAATGTAATTCTACAAAATAGCTCTAAGTGACCCATGTAATCAACATTTCAATTAGGTTTCAATGCAATAATTTACCCAGAGCAGCCACACAGTAACTACACCTATTTTTGTCCAATCCATTTCTACCATATTAAAGGTTAGAAGAGTTCATGGAGTCTGAAGACATCCATTAGGAAAATATCTCAAGTATTTAGTGTATAAACTTGGCACTTATGGCCTGAAATAGGGATAGGCAGTGCTGATGAATCCTTGGCAGTTTCCTTGTTCAAGACAGATGAAGAACTCTGTAATTTCAGACTGATGCTGAACACTCTGCCTTTTTCATGAATCTCTTAAACCAAGGAGTGAAAAATGGGCAGACATCCTCATATTTTCAACAGTTTATACAGCCTCTTGCACACACTGTAAGTAGACTCAATAACAAGTGAGTAACAGCCACTCTCTAATAGAAAGTGAGACATTTTTCATCCAGCTATTTGTTACCAATCTTTGAACTTACTACTTTCAAACCCTTGCTCACCAGCCATCGGACAAGTTTAATTTGAAAATTAACAAGTATTTTGAAAGCATTTACAAAAAAGCTAATATTGCACCTATGAACTTCCAGCATGACTGCAGAGGACATACTGGTGACACAAGGTGTAAATCATCCTCCATTTC
Source organism: Anomalospiza imberbis (assembly GCF_031753505.1). NCBI lineage: Eukaryota > Metazoa > Chordata > Aves > Passeriformes > Viduidae > Anomalospiza > Anomalospiza imberbis. The sequence continues at coordinate 1,710,923 of NC_089700.1, forward strand.
TGGACAAAATGACACCGAGTCAACACCATCATCCAGTTATTACTGGGAAAGAACACCACATCTGACTCTTAGCTCCAGGCAAAGGCTGCACATGAAGCCATTGGATGATTTGGAAATACATTTGCATCAATGACATTCCTAAAACAACCATACAGGTGTTTCATGGCAATATTTCCAGAAAGAACCTCCCAGGGTGGCCACAGAAGTGTGTATTTTTACATAGCATCTGCAACATCTTCCAAGGTGATGCTCCACATCTTTAAGCGTGTCTGAGAGTCACCTGCTTAGACAGTAGAAAGGACACCACATGACAGGTCATGGGTGAGAAATACCCAGAACAGTGCACAAAGGCTGGAATATGTCCTCCTAAGGCCTTCAGAGAGCTGGCAATGGCACAGTAATGAGCTGAGGGGTTCGTTAGCGTGGCATCTGCAGAGAGCCAGAAACGCATGGGCAGCCATGCTACTTCCTGCAGGGAGTTTGTTGCCAGACAAGAGAAATGCAGCCTAGCTTGGCTCAGCTGGCTCTAATGCCCAGGCTTGCAAGTGAGCCTGTTCTGGAGCAGCCTGGTAGGCCCTGGCAGAGCCTGGTGGGGATGTGGGGCCTGGTGGGGCTGTAGGGCCTGGTGGGACTGTGGGGCCTGGCGGGGGTGTGGGGCCTGGCGGGGCTGTAGGGCCTAGCAGGGCTGCGGGGCCCGGCGGGGCTGTAGGGCCTGGTGGGGCTGTGGGGCCTGGCGGGGCTGTGGGGCCTGGCGGGGCTGTAGGGCCTGGTGGGGCCTGGCGGGGCTACAGGACCTGGTGGGGCTGTAGGGCCTGGTGGGGCCTGGTGGGGCTGTAGGGCCTGGTGGGGCTGCAGGGCCTGGCAGGGCCTGGCAGGGCTGTGAGGCCCGGCGGGGCTGTGAGGCATGGCGGGGCTGTGAGGCCCGGCGGGGCTGTGAGGCCCGGTGGGGCTGTGAGGCCCGGCGGGACTGTGAGGCCCGGTGGGGCTCCGGGGCCTGGCGGGGCTGTGAGGCCTGGTGGGGCTGTGAGGCCTGGCGGGGCTGTGAGGCCTGGCGGGGCTGTGAGGCCCGGTGGGGCTGCGGGGCCTGGCGAGGCTGCAAGGTCTGGTGGGGCCTGGCAGGGCTGTGTCTGGTGGGGCCTGGTGGGGCTGCAGACCTGGCATGCCCCACACGCCGGTGGCGGCCTGGCGGAGACTCCGCCATCTCCCCAAGCCAGCTGCCAGTGGAGAAGTGGCCCCGAGCGTCTCCCACCAGTTGGCAAACAAACGAGACATCGTGTGTGTGCAGTTCAAGCTGTGTTGCCAAATTCTAATAGAACGAGAGTTTCTGTAATCCCGAAAAGGGGCTATGTGATCCTTGGAAACAAGATGCTCTTGTCTGGCCTTCCATTCATTTTGTAAAACATGTTAAGTTTAATTTCAGTGCTTGGAGCTGCAGCTGGCCGAGGAGCAAAATCACATTCATGTGTTAAAAAAAGAACTGGAAAGGGATGCAAGCTGCTAAATTTTGATACTGATCTGCAGCCAGCCTCCAGAGGGTGGCTCGGTCAGGACTTCTGTGCTTTTTCCACTAAACAAGCAAAATATGACTCCATTTTTTACAATCATAAAACCAGATTTTCTGTCATTGCTTTTTCTGAGTGTAGGTAATATGCAAAATTAAACATGTTTGCTTTCCAGTGAAAAACATCCGTGCCCCACACCCCTCTCTCTCCTCAGTTCTTCATCTTAGCAGTTCCAGCCAATTCCCCCTGCTGCTGCACCAGCTGCAGAATTGGACTTTCAGGGCAGGAATTTCAGGAATGAAGAAATACCTGGTGTCATTCAAAGCAGCCAAGTAGAGGATCCCTGACTGATGAGACATTTTCTTCTCATAGCTACTGACCTCCTATGCTCACCCCTCCAACTTCCCAGGCAATATTAATTACACCATTTCCACTATTACTTACACTATTTCCAAACCCACTGGGTCAAATCCTGATCACAGGAACTGAAACAGGCAGAGGAATGTGCCATCTTGCCAGTCACCAAATGAGATGTGCTGGGGAAACACAGCTCAAACTCATTGTCAAACCCACACCAGGCTGTAGGGCAACCACAACCACCAGCCAGGGACGAATTAACAACCACTCTCCCAATTCTTACTGCCTTTTGAGGTCACCCTGTGATCTCAGACCCTTTGGAATCTGATGCAGGGCCCACTCCAACCTTTGTGAGTCTTTCCAGAGAGCTGAACAAGCCCTGGTACAAATCCCTGTGAGTTCCTCATGTGTCAGCCTAATCCAATGAAATGAAACTTTGCTTTACCCCAGCTGCCAGGTAACGTCCCGCCTGTGAGGGTCTTACTTTGGTACAGATCCCTCACGTTTCCTATACTCCAAGAGTCGCTTACTTTTAACACAAAATCACTTGTTTATTAAAAGTGTCCATTTGCAGCAAAGGAACACTTTAAAAATTCCCATTAAACTGAGAACCATGGGGCTTGAAGCCAAATTAATTCTCCTACACCAAGTTAGAAATGATCTCCTAAATGTTATGATGCCTGCCATGTTTGGTTTCTATATTTATACCTCAGGCATACAGTTACTGACAAAACTAAAGGCATTGATACGATCTCTCTCAGAAAGCAAGAATTCCCCTGAAAGAAAACAGACTGCAGGATTTTACAGTGTTGGAAATCTGAATATCTACTGAATGTAGACAGAAAATATTTTTAAAGCCAAATAGTCAAGATCTAAAAGCCTTTGGAACTGCTCAAAATTTGTTAATGAATTTTATATTGCTGGCTTGTTAATAGATCAAGAGACTCAAGGGAGAGAAGCTTCTGGAATAAAATCTAGTATGGACAGAAAAAAGGGGAAAGAGGGAAAGGAAGAGGCTGAGGCAACAGCAGAGGCTGAAGTGAGAAGTCAGCTCATAAGCTGGACCTCAGAGGGGATGGACTTTTCCTGTGCATCTGCCTCGCTGCCCCGGGTAACCAGAGGGACTCTCCCACCAACAAATCACTTTTCTGGGAAACACCTTCTCCCCAGGCAAGACCTCCACACTGCTGCCAGCAGTGAAAGGCCCATGCAGGGCAGTGGCACCAGGATCTCATCCTCAAAAAAGCAGCTTTTCCTTCCACTTGTTTCACTAATGAGCATTCTGGCCAACACTGTTGTCCCAAGGCTGAGCACATTCCTGGCCAGTGTTCAGTTTTACTCCACTATACTCATACCCTCAAATCTAGATTCCATTTTCCAGCTCCTGCACACCTTGTTTCACGTGTTTTCTGAGTGTTAAAGGTGTCACAGTATTTTCCATCACTGCTGTACAATAGTGAGTAGTTCAAAGATCTGGCTGAAATGCCATTTTCCCCACTATATTCAGAGCACAGACAAAATCTTTCCTTCTATTTGAAATATTATTTTTCAAGTTCTCATAAAGGCCATAAACATAATTTTTTTTTAGGTAACAGAAATTCAACTCTCTGAGACATCCGATTTCTCATCTAGTCATATATTTCATGTTATATTTGGGTATCATTTACCTGTGTCAGCATGCTGAATGTCTGTGAGTTTTCTACACTTCACACATCTCTGATGCCATGGTCTGACTGTAAGAGCTCCTTCAACCCACTGACAGCACTCGAGTGAAAGTGGCAACAGGGCTTAAATTTTTGTTTAATCCTTTTGTTAAAAACCATTCACAATGACAAACAGAGGAGACAAGGAGGCTTCATTCCCATAGTGGAAACTATCTAAAATCCCATGACACTGGAGCTATTCTGGACCTCTGAAGATGCTTTTGTTTGGATTCTTGCCTTCTTTCCAACCACTCCATCTTTTCTTGCTGGACACTGCTCCACAGCTTGCAAACAGAGATGCTTCTTCCCATCTTATTTCCTCTGTTGCTTCAAGCATTCATTTTACTTATTCTTGCTGGGAAGTGTTTGGGGCTGAACTAGAAAACGATAAACTCTTCTTCATCTTAAAAACACTTAAGTGGCTTGTAGGCTAGCTTAAAAAGCCCTAACATTGCCATCTCAAACCCTGAACCTAGCCTGAGATCACATGCATACCTTTATTAAATATAAAATGCAGGACTAAAATATCAGCTAAAAAGGGTGGCTCTGGCACCAAGGCCAGGAACTCTCAGCAAACTTAGCTTCAGTACACTCAGAGCACCCAGAGATTGCCAGGGGTGGGTGTTCTCTAAGCTTCCTCCACTTGTAAATAATGTATTGCTGGAGCAGAATGTTCTGAACAGAAATACACAATTTTGATTGACACCTGCAATACAGCAACTTCTTGAAGAAGTACTATTTCTCTGCTCTGTGGATTGATGTCTCTAGAACCCCAAAATATGGCAACCTGCCTCATCCTTACCATGTCTCATCATCTCTGGAATTCTCTTGTCAGTGTTGCTTCCTAACTCCACTGCCCAGTGCACACATCAGAGAAGCAGAACACATAGTAAAGTGCAAGAGGTAAATAGTTGCTAGGTTTTATCACAAATAAATTTTAGCCTGATTGTGAAAAATATTTTATCTCTGTGTGGTATATTTGACACCTAACCAACAGCTAGCACATGGTAAGACCCTAGTATTTGGGGACCCTGCATTCCAATGACATAAAACATTTAGTCCTGAGGTTTCCCTCCAAGCCTTAATGAATAAAAGTGTGGTCTAAAAAAATGAGATCCTGTATGTGATTTTGTACACCTCAGGGTCATCTGTGGTTGGATGCAGGGGTGTAATTCAGGACCATCTCATTTCAGGTTAATGTAAAACATGGAGCTGGGAGGACGAAGTAACTAAGAATAGAATCTTTTTAAGCAGCAGTTCAGTCAATCCTTTTAAACTTTACTGGGGATTTACTTCAGGAGAAGCTTATTTGTGTGGTGACCAGATCTCTGCAAAACCCTAGCTTCAGATGATGAAACATGGGATAGGTTGAACACATCTTTTGTTGAACACGTGCCAAAGAACATGTAGATTTGACCTGATTAATATTTTCAGATAGAAGACATGCGCAGGCTGATAACAGTGCAAAGTTTTGACCTCAGCTACCAAAGCACATTTGCTGACTTTGGCTGACTTTCTCTTTCAGATTTGGAGCTTGAAGCCCAACATAGGTTGAATGTATACAAAGTAAAAGTGGGAAAAAAATAATATTTGCACAGAACTCTGCAAACTGACCCTTACTCAGCTCTAATGAGAACATAATGGTTTATCCAGCTGCACAAAACAGAGGCAAGAAGCATAAGAGGAATGCCACTGCTTTCTTAATTTTTAAAGATGTGTTTGGACTTCGGCACACATGGGAGATTTTTTTTTCCTGAATGCATGCATATACACTTCTAAAAGTGCACCACTAGCATTTTAAACCACATTAAAACATCCTTAAGCCAGAATGGAAGGTTTGCTTCCACTGAGAGCAATAAAAAAGAAAGAATACCTACTCATAAGACTGACTTTATAAATCTTGGGATTATCCTGCAGTCTGTGGGGTATCTTCTGTCTAAACTGCCAGCAGCCCCGGGGGGATAGGGATGGATCATCCCTCGCCCCTCCCCAGCAAACAGCCCAAGCCATGATTATTGCGAGCTCTGGGAGACACACTGAGCACTGAGCCGAAATGTTTGTGTGTGTCAGATCAATCTTTTCACTGACCAGGACAGCTGTACTCACAGGGGGACCACCAATCATCCCGCTAGGAACTGCTTCTGTCCTTCAACAGGCAATTAACGTGAGTCCATTACAGCTCCCCCGAGGCCCCCGCGGGGCTGCAAAAGGCATCGACTGAAAGGTCAGAAACCTCATGAGGACAGGCAAGAAGCTGTGCCTGGCGAAATGGAGTGGAAAGCAGTAGCTATTTGTCACCCGCTAGTAATTCAAAAAAAGGGGGGAGGGAGAGGCTTGAAGGGGGTCCAAGGCTTGAGCATAACTGCGAGCACGTGGCAATGGGAACAACAGAAACAGGAGCTGCAGGAGGTTCTTCTGGGACAAAGATTTTATCCAGTGTAGAGGTGGAGGAAGAGCCAACAGACCCCAGCAAACCCCACTCGACCAATTCTACCAAGAAACTGGAAGTGAAGAAGTGCCTAGGCTGATTAATAACCCACAGGAAAGCTCCTGCGTAAGGAGTCCCTGGGGACTGAGGTTCACCACTGACACAAACATTCAGGAGAGAACCAATAAGGAATTAAGTGACCAGAAGCACACAGAGAGTGGCATTCATGAGTACCAACAGCTTTCAAAAAGAACCAACTGCTTCCGTCCAGTGGTGGAAAAGCAACAAACATGGTGGTGTGAAAAATGCATATTATATGGCTCTACGCAGATATTTACTATATGTATTATGCTAGGTTGGAAAGTTATGTTGTATTAACATTTTAATAATATAGTAAATGTAGTTTTGTAAGCTTTAGCAGTTAAAATACAAATTATGTGTGTATTCTTTTAATTAGCTCAAGAAAAGGAGAAGATAATAAAAAATTCTTTGCACAGAGATAACAATTACAGAAACCCATAAATTTTCCAAAGGAGAGGAGTTTATGGTTTTCCTTATCAACGGAAACGAACTTTTTCAAGCTGGACTTAGATTGGAAGGCACCTGGGGATTATAGAAAATTTTTGACACGTACCAGATGGATTTCTTGTTTTAAATAAAACATATGCATATTCATAAAGTGTTTTGTATATGCAACAGATTACCCTTCTTAAGGAGTAAAATTTCTTTTAACAGGGTCCCCCTTTTCCTGGCTTACTTTTGTCCAGAGAGGGGTACCCAGCCCGGGCTGTAACTCTTTGCTGTTATTGTCTCATTAACTGTCCTAACTCTAATTGTGTAACCTTTATTACTACATTTGTATTACTTTTTTTATAACTATTTTATTTTTATTAAACTTTCTAAATTTTTGAAACAAGTGATTGGCGTTTATAACAGTGGCTTGGAGGACCTGTTACAGATTGCTCTCTATTTCTGTTTGAGAGTTCTGGGCAAAACCACAAAATGATTTGGTTGTGGAGGTCTCAGTTGAATCCCTGCACAAACCTCTCCAGGTACACCACCAATCAACCCTGGCAGTTTTCCTATGGAAATGCAATCGTGTGATTGCCAGGTGGGTGACCAAAGGAGGAGAATCAGCCTGTATAGAATATTTAATTTGCACACAAGTGCAAGGAAGACTTAGACTAAATTAGTTCATGCTGTTAATTTGGAATAACTTTCACTCAGTTCACTGGTTAACTTTCACCCACAGCACTCAATGGGAAGTGTTATCACTGTTGCTCTTTCCTGTGATAAGAATATTTCACAGAGATCTGGTAGTACCTGTGCAATCAACAGAACAAGCTGAAATATGGTAAATGTTAACTATGCAACAACAGAACTTAAAAGGTGAACAGCAAGAATCTAAATAGTGAAAAACTGTCAATTTCTTTGGACATGATTTTGAATTATTTGTGTAAATTTTTCTTGATCTACAAAACCTAGACTGCAAAAGAAAAATGGGCAAGAGGAAGAAACAATCAACAAACCATGTGTTGGTTTGTCCTGTCTTCAGCTGACTGTACAGGCCCTGCAAACACCATGAGCTCCACTGCCTGCAGACAGAAACCATGGCAGGCTTTGGCTCTGTCTGCACCATCTCCAACATGTCTTAGATTACGTAAAATTTCTGTGTTCTGCTTTCATGCAAAATAAATTCTGGTGACTGTGTTCTTTGTGGAGAGATGTGCATCATGTGCCCAGATTATTTATGGGGGTATAAAATGTTTGACCTCTCAGAGCACCCAGCACCCAGGGGCTGACAGGCCTGCAGGTCACTGGGGGGGGCTGGGTGTCCCACTGTCAGCTTTACCAGGCCTCCCAGCTACAGAGGGCCCAGGCAAGGGCAAGAATATCCCCGTGGATGTCACCATCCACTCAATCACCTGTAGTCCCAGCATCACGGGGAGGTCATGGTGTATTTCGTACCTATTTCCACAGAAAATTCTATCTCCTCCTCCTGTCTCTTATTTTTGATAACGTAGTTTCTCTCTGCCTTCAATATTTGATGTGCACATACACAGTGTGTGTGTATTTGTATAACTAAATAGATATACATCTATCTATATCTGTATCTAATATATCTATATCTATATCTATATCTATCTAATCTATATCTATATCTATCTATATCATCTATATCTATATCTATATCTATCTATATCTAAATAGCTATACATCTATCCATGTACTTTTCTTCCCCAGATGAAGTTTAGCAAACACATATTGTGGATACAGGTAAACTACAATTACAGAAACCCTTTTGTTCTAATATTAACTGCCTTGTCCCCTCTCCCTTGTGTTCCCCTTTCCAAGATGCCTAAGGGCTGTCAGGTTAGTTCATTCCCGAGGGCTGCCTGCACTCCTGACACCCAGCACCCCAGGGCTTTATCCTCAGCAGCAGCAGCAGCAGCAGCAGGCTGATGTTTAGAAGAAGCTGCCAATTAGTATCCAAGACACCAGTTAACAAGATAGTTTCTTCTAATGGCTTGTATTGATGAATGAATTAATGAAATTCCACAAGTTGTTTATGTGTGGAGAGCACTGGTGTGACAGCCCTGGCAGCACACAGACACCGGGGGCTGTCAGCAGCCCAGAAGGTGACACAGGTCACCAGCCTGCCCTTCACACACTGGACAGTCCTGCAGGAGCCACCTGGGCAGAGCCACAGCCCAGGGGACATCAGGGCAGCACGGCTGGCTGCAGTCACTCCGGGTATGGCCCTGTCCTGCCATTTAGGAAAGCTGGAAGAACAAAACTCTGGCAGTTCATGGGATAAACACATCCAAAGTGCCAGCACTGAGGGGAACTCACTCTGTTTTACCTTTGAAATGGCACTTTAAAGCTTCAGTGGTCAACCCACATTTATGCATCCAGAAAGACACATATTGAGATGAAGATATTGAGGCAAGCTTGCTCTGCCTTTAATTAGAAGACCATTAATATCAAGTGCTCAATTTTATTTCCTATCAAGAAAAGCTTCTACTTTTTAAGGGCACTTGAACTTTTCTAGGAGCACGAGTAGCAGCATTCGATTAGAACATGAAGTAAATACTAACAGCATTAACAGCATTATTGCCTCTTAAAGGCAGATTTGGTAAAGCAGGAAACAAATTTGCACATGTATGCACCACTTTGCATTGGTAGCAGAAGGTACAGATATACAATTGTGTAGTGTCAAGATCTGGGTCCCAGAACAAGTTACTGCAGTCCTGCAACCTCACCCTGGCTGTGCTGAGAGTTTGTCTAGTCTTCCTAAGGATAGTTTGGTTTGCTCAAATCAATTGAACAGTAACTTTTTCCCAGTTAACTGAATGCACCATCAGAGAGCCAGAGACTCCACTCAGCTCTGGGAACTTGGCAGTGAGATTTCAGAAATTCAACTGAGGTGCACCAAGGGTTTGTAGGCAGGGTCCAGGAATGAGGTTCCTTAACTTGATTTTGACCACAACAACATGTACAAAAACATTAAGACTAAAACAAGTATGAGATGCACTATGATGCATGTTTTATTGACAAGAGATCAATAAAATGAAGGGGATCATAAATTGTGTGTACAACCTATCCAAGCTCTGTCACCTCCTGTCCTTCTCTTCCCTCCAAAAGAGATACAATCATAAAACCTTATTGATTCAAGTCCTTCATGCACTATTTGGGGACAGTTCTTTGTGAACTCAACAGGCATTTGTTTGATTTATCACAAATTCATGAGGGTTTTAAACACATGACCCGTCCTGGAAATGAAGTTGACATAACTTGTCTGACTGTGGACATAAGAGGAATGTGAGACTGTGGATAAATGAGAGTCTGTGGTGGCCAAAAAGCAGCAATTACATGTGAATAGCGTAGGGTAGAGAAGCAACACAGTGAGAAAACAGATATGGCTATTTTATTTGAATGTGAGTATTTGAAGCATGTTAAGGAAGAAAGTTTTTACAGTGCAGGTGGTAAGGCCCTGGCAGAGGTTGCCCAGAAAGGTGGTGGCTGCCCCATCCCTGGAAACATTCAAAGTCAGTCTGGATAGGGCTCTGAGAGACCTGAGCTAGTTGAAGATGTCCCTGCCCATGGCAGGGGGTTGAACTGGATGATATTTAAATGTCCTTCCCAGCCCTGCACGTTCTGTGATTTTATTACTGCCTTCCTTAACCTGAAACCAACACGTGCTCGAGGACATAACACTGTGCAATCAGCCCTTCACAGAGAGATGGAGGACAGATTTGCATTCAACTAACTGATCAAATGTTAAGAATTTCTTAATTGCCTTAATAGTTTAATTTTATTTGTCTCTAATCTAATTAGTAAAGAGAAGTGCGTGGGGGAGCTGATTGAAGGGGAGGGGAATGCCTTCATGTCTGCAATGCAGAAACCCTCCACGGCCCCAGCACAGGCAGTGCAGGTGTCAACAGATCCCTGTTTCCTCCTCATTATCCCACTGCCTTGCTGGACTGTCTGTTCTTGGAAACTTCCTTTGAAGGCTCTAATAGCAGCATTCATTTCTGCTGCAGATAAGGTGAGTCCAGCTTTTTATGCGCAGTAATTTAATAGGAACTCAGGTCTAATTTAATAGATCCTTTATGTCTCTGTCAAAGGCTGTCACCATTGATTGGTGCAATGGCTCACACAAGTCTGTAAATACATTAATCTCTTGAGAGCCTGCAACAACAACACCATTCACAGCATGGGCAATACAGATGGACAAACCCTTACTGCACAAATGAGGGACTGACTGAAAATTTACACTAAATATAAAATATAAAATATAAAATATAAATATACATGTTGAAATTACCCCATTCTCAACACAGTCGATTAGTCTTTAGGCAGTTTTGGGAGGGAACAAAAGCAGAATTTGTGAGTTGAAATCTTTTGCCATATATATAAAATATAAAATTAATATAAATTAAATAAAGTCTGAAAAACTCTGAAAATCAGGGTATTCCCTGGATCAGTGAATGCTACTAAACTGAATCAGGTGTGCTGAAGCTCCAGAAGTACCAGGCTGACTCAGTCAGTGTGTGCCAACACACTTTGCTGGAGTTTAATTTCCAAGCTCTCTGCCCCTTTCAGGAGCCCAACCTGCAAAGGAATGACCAAGTGGCAGCCAAAGTGACAGAGACCCATCCTGGTGATGAAAGCTGGCTGGGACATGCAGGGACAGAACCTCTCCACGCTGCTCACACAGAGGACATGCTGATGTACTCAATATTTATTCACTTTTTTTTCCTGTCTACACCTTCTACAGCACTTCACAGTATGGGAAACACTGCATGGGACTGACTTCCTGCCAGATGCTGAACATCCACAGCTCCAGCTGCTCCAAGAGGCCACCAAAGTGCCCAGGCCCTCAGCTGAGGGCTCTGCAACACCCAGCATGCACTTTTTTCCTTCTGAACAATTGGCCATCACTGGTAAATGTACACTAGTACAAGAAAGGAGATTCATTAAAGACTGGTCCAAAGGCATTCTGTGCAGCACAGCATCGTGTCCTCATTTCAACGGCAGCCTGTAACAGAGCTGGGTTAGGAGGCAGAAGGAAAACATCATGGCAGGAATATCGGTGTATTTTGGATGCAAAGCAGAAGCTTATCTGTTTTACTACTGCAGCACCAGAGAAAATCAATTTTGACACAGAACTGCCACTTTACAAGAAAATAACTATACTTTCCAATAACCTAATCTGTGCAAAGCCTACTGAAAATTCCCTAAAGAACCAGTAGTTAAAACCTCCATTAAATCAAAGGGTTTAATATGGGGAGGGAAGAGAGGATGCAGTTTGACTTGGGAATGTAATGGACTCAGTGGGGAAATAAATATGTTGTTTTATGTGTACAGTTACAGAATTTGAGAACACAGCATTCATTTCAAAGGGAATTCTCTTGCTGTGCAACTTATTCCTAAACAGATGTGATTTTTGCTTATTCAAAAACATTTAGGTAACAATTACAGCATAATAAATTATAATTGCCATCATCTTCCAGCTATGCTATGACTTCTATGCAAACACAAAGAAAATGCAATTATATAGAACTGTAAATCCTATTTTCAGGTAGCTTAGAGCACTGACAGAACACTTGTTTGTTTTCCTTAGAATGAGCAATACTTTAAAATATCTATCCAAAGGAAAAAGCCGTATCTGTTAGCAGGCCTGGCAGCCTGATGAGCTCTGTGTTACACCTTCTCAGAGAGGGGCCAAACTCTAAGGAAGTTCATTATCTCTTGGAAGGTGATATTTTACTCTTAGGTCATATATTAGGAGTCAGCTTAAATTAATTTCTAAGCTGACATATTAACTAAGCAATGCAGGACTGCTGTTTGAACACGGAAGGAAGAGAAAGTAACCAGAAACTGAGTGAAAAGCAAGATTTTTATGACTGAATAGTGCAGGAGATCACACAAGAACCCAACAGTTCATACAAACATAAATCATTCTACAGCATTTCAGAGAGCTGCAGCTCAGGGGTTGAATTCTACAAGATAACTCAAAAATAATCCCCTTGCAGTCTGCAACTCTTCATTAATTAACCTTCATACCTTTGCTAGATATCACTAAAGTGTTACAGCAGTTGTGTTAGAAATCAGTTATAAAACACAACTTCAATTATAAATGACCAAACATTTATAACTCATATCTGTTTGAAGCCCGAGTCTGAAAAAGAAAAAATATATATCCAGTATTTATTTAATAAAGGAGACATTTCATGAACAGAATGAGAGGCTGTAAAGTCCTCAGTCAGTCACAACCCACTTCAGGTGAGATGAAGTCCTGCAGTGTGACATGGAGAAACATCACAACTTGGAAAACATTTGCTAGAAAAACACAGAAACAATTCCAAGCTCTAGGGAGGGCCCCCATTGGGCTCTGCTCCTCCCCAGGCTGCTGAGAACTCTCCTGAAGAAGACAGCCTCATACTTGCATCCCAAGGCTTCCAAAGCAATATTTCAGACCAACCTGAACCTCAGGAAGGAATATTAAGGCTGTGAAGGGGATGCTGTCAAGTTAAGAGCTATTTTATCAGCATCAGTTCTAGATAAAAATGTTGCTTTTCTCCGAGAAAGAGCAGCAGGCCAAGGAGGAAGGAACTACCATCACTGATAAAATCCAGCTGTCCCCCATCAGCACTAAGGTTTCCCTTTCCACCTCATCTTTCATCGCTTCTTTTGTTTCCTTTAGAAAAATATTTATCCTTAACAAGATGCCTGGGTTGCATTTAACTTTCTACCGAGTAAAATGAAAATCAAGTTCACACTCCACTTTCAAGGAGAAGAGACAAAAGATGGTGAAATCAAACAAAAGTCTTTTAAAGACACTTTTTTTTTTCCCCAAGACCTTGGGAAAGAGTTGAAATTAGAGAAGTCAGAGTAAAACAAAACATTTTATATATGCTGGGCCACGTGGCACTACATCTAAATCTTTCAAAAACCCATAGGGCAGAATGACTGTCAGAAATTAATTTAAACAGTTGGTTAATTGTGATTTTTCACAATCATTAGTAACCACACGGCATTTAAAAGGCACGGGATGTAATGGCCTGCTCCATTTCAGAGCTAGAGAAGAGGAATCCATTCTCAAGGCTGGAGAAGATTTGCAGAGTCTCAAACACACAGTAACTGATCTGAACACTAAATAAATCCTGGAGAAATAGGGTTCCTCTGGAACTCCTGGAATTATCAGCACCGGGGAGCAGTGGGCACAGCTGTAATATCAGTGAGAGACAATAGCATATCTCAGTTGTGTCCTCTCTTTGGTGCACACATGGGTCCCCAAAAGTGGCACAGAATTGGTCACAGTAAGGGCAGAGCCAGGTGCTGCCAGTCTCTGGTCAGGTGGCTGCTCCAGGCTCCTTCAGCCACATTCATAGTTTGGTGATGGCAGGTGGCAGAAATGTTTGTACTGGCAACTACAGGAAACAGTTTTCCTGCAAAATCTCACATGTAAAGAATTGCAGGATGCATTTTTGAACTGTTCTTCTGATAGAAGTTAGCAATCACATGAGGAACTGAAGCAATACCTGGAGACCTTATCTAAAGCCCCGATAATACTGTCTGACTTGGAGGCACCAGGACGTTTTTCCTTTAGCTGATGACACGGCTCTGGTGTTGAGGAGTTTAATGCTGCTCTGCATTTGGAGTTTGTCTCACAACCTCCTCCCTTTTAATGTTCCTCATTTTGTTCATCTGCTCCACTTTCTGACGTGTCAGCATCCTGCCTCAGATCTGCAGGAGATTGAAAGGTGTGCCCTGTGGGTTACACTCTCCCTAAATCATCCATGATCTATTCCGCTTGGCTTAAACGACTGAGTCTCATTTGCACAATTGCCCTATTAATTTACTCACCATTGATTTACATGACTTTTGCTGGAAATCCTCCACCAGACCTCTATTTTACATGCTCTCTCAAAAGCTCCCTTCCAGCTTTTTTCTCCCCCATCACGTTCCTTGTCTCATTTCTCTTCCATTTGCCGTCATTCATCTGTCTCTTATCTTCTTCCTCCCTCTCCCTCCCACTGTTCTGTCTTCCTTCTGCTTCTTCTCTGTTCTCCTCCGTTTCCTCCCTCCCTGCAAGTCTCCCTCCTTGCTCCACAGCAGCTAATAAATCTACTAGAAAAGCCCAGAAGTCCCAGAAGATACAGGTGTAAAGGCAAAGGAGCGTAAATAAATCAAGATTCCTCGTGAAGAAGAGCAACAGCTGTGACTTCCTTTTGGCGAGTACAAAGACTGATGGGTGACCATCATTATCTATCTTGCAGCACTTTACCTCGTCCTTGTGTCTTTTTGTCTTCCTTAGAGGAGCTCGGTCTCTCAGTTCAGATTTTATGGCTACCTTCACCCTCTCAGCAGATCACATGCCCCTGGACTGGTGCCCTGATCACCAGTTTGACTATGAAAACCAAACCTTTCCATCTGAACAGACAACAAACTGCTGGGCTTTGATAACAGGCATATAGAAGTGCATGTATACATTATAAAACACAGACAAATGGAACCACAGAACAGAGGCATTTTCCAACTCTCATGACTATATGCTCTGTGTGGAAACCAATAAATAAATGTAATTGATTCTAAGCTAAAACTCTCATTCAGTATCTTTAATTCAAATTTGCAAAAGAAAAAAGGCCTGAAGTGCAGAGGGTTTGACTAAGAGGATGACAAAGATTTATATATTCATAGTGGATAAATAAATAACCTAACCTTATTGCCACACTTTGCAGGGCAAAGACAACGAGGAGAGAGAAAAGAATAGGAAGGAGAGGTTCAAAGAGCAGCAGACCCCAAAGAGCAGTTGATGTACAGACATAAATGAGCTGCTCAGCCTGGAAGTCAGGGACAATTGAACAAAGTCTCAAAATGTCCTTAAGACACCTGGCTGTGCCCTTCCTGCAAAGCCCCTGAGCACAGCACTGACCTGTGCAGTCAGAGGGTCCCACTGGTGAGGTAACACCTGACATGGACCTCAGGGAGCCCCCAGGCAGAAGCAAACCCTGTGAGTGAAGCCTGTTTTCACTCATGGCAGAGACACAACCCTCCCTTTAAAGGCATTGCATGTATTTGCAATAAATGCAAACCAGCCATGGTTACCAGTCACACACATTGCTTGCTTGAATGAAAAAAAAACCATCCTCCCTATGCAAAAAAAGACTTAAAGACTGAGTTGAGAACATTTTCCACCTCCTAAACCCAAATTAACAGCTGGGCTGTGCAGCTCTGAGCTGGACAAGGCCACAAACTCTCAGCACTTGGTTATTATCTGAAAAATAGCATGGAACTCCAAAGTAATGACAGACTTCTAGAGATAATATGCTGCAATAATACAGTATGTGAAGTTACCCATTTTATTCTCAACCTAATTTCCATGTATTTTGCAATTTTCAGATTTAATAATGTAGTTGAGAAAATACAAATTGCTTGTATTACCCACATATTTACATTGTACTGTACATAGCATGTAATTACAGCCAATGGTTCCTATGGAATGACTGAGTTTCTGCACAGTTTTTTGTGTCCTCCTCAGGAAAGTGCCAAAGGAATCTTTCAGTGTGCTGAAGCACAACCCACAGTGATGTGAGAAAAAAAAATAAAATAATGAGGGTCCTCCCTTCAGATCCTGTCTGGACAGCATGAGGGAAGCATAAGCAAAACTCTCCATGCAGAAGCATCGTCAGCTTTCCTTGGTCCCCAAGGTCCTACAAAAGAGCACTCTGCAGTTCCTGATTAATGTTCCAGACCTCCACTGAAAGGGATTTTCTACTGCTGTACCTGAGCTCCTGTCCAAGAAAAGTGATTTTGATTGACTTGTCCTGACCTGAGCTCTTCTGGAGAAATTAAGGTGGCAGCTTGCCAGTTCTCTTGGAAGGACAGTGCTTGTTTTTCGTTTCCTTTACCACTTTTAAAAACACTCAGGCAAGACTTACATATGGTTGGCTCATCTCCGATGTCTGAAGGTCTGAAGTTTGAAGGTTAGAGCTAATCTTAGCTTATGGCATTTTGTGCTGAAGTCAGAACACAAGTAGTTTACAAGAAAATCAGCTTTAACAAGTGATCATAGAAACAGAACAGGAAGAAAAGTATTTTTGGTAAAAAATAAATGGAATTGTGATCACTAAGAACTGTAAAATCCAATGACAATGTGCTGAGTAGAGACAGCACTGCCAAAGCAGTGAAGATTAGAGAGGTCTAGAAGACAAGAAACCAAGTGATCATTTCTGATTTTACCTGACTTGTCAATATGACCTTGGGTTAAGTAATTTGTAGTTTACTGGTGTTAGAGATTTGAAGGAGGTGCTTGGGATAGTCTGGGCTGTGATGTGCCAAAGAACCTCAGGGTAATGTCAGCTGCTAGAAAAGGCTTCCTCCACACTAACATCCAATATGACAAAGTTTCACCAGTTCATTTGGCTGTCCGAATAAACAGGTTTGCAGACTCTTTCCTGGGTCCTGAACTTATAATGGGATGCTGAGAACTATCAGAGTTGCTGAGGATCCTGGATTTCCACTTCCCCAGGAATGGAATGTTGTGTGTGCTGGTCATCCTGAAATCCCCCTCAACAACCAACGTTCAGGTAACAAAGAACAATTCCATCACTCCAGCTCAGCTACTGGCCCAGCCCTGGGGCTGAGGGAGGGACTTAAAGAAGCACATTTCCAGCTGGCTGAAACCTCCCTCAGAGTCAGCCCCTCCTTGCCAAACGTCTTCCAGTTCCGCACTTCACTGGAAGAGCAGCACCTGCACCCATGTGATCATTAGAACATGCTCTGGGTACAAGGAGCCTCTTCCTGCCCCAGCTCCAAACTGATCCTGGTCAACACTGTGCCAGCATTCCAGTCAATTATAAACTAGCCATTAGTGTTGAGAAATAAGCATTCCTTCTACTTTTTAAGGGCAAAGACCACCCACCCGTGCTTGTAATCTCCATGCATTGGAACATATGTTATATGAACTATAGATGTCATGCATTGTTTATCTGCAAGACACAATTTGCCAGCAGCTCTGATGTGAAAAGAGAGTTGAAAAAACCCTCTGCTAGGCTTGAAAAGAGCAAAAAAAAAAGAATTTAAGTTTCTCCTTTTAATATTCAACTTACTTGACTGACTGACTTGCTTGTCACCTGCAGAGCTTATTTTTCATCTTTGAGGTTTTTATATTTATATTTTTTTTATACTTACAGATATATAACACCTAAACCAGTAGGATTCTCATTTCAGTTTCATCTTTTTTGGCACTACATGTCCAAACAATGGATGATTTTTGTTAAAAACATCTTTATTGGGTAAAGCAATTTGAGGTGCACACAGCCCTCCTGGGTCTTCCAAACAGATGGATTTTACCTGCAGAATATTTTAAGTTAAACAAATTTTGAATGCAGCAAAATAAATGGAAATCAACACAAACTGCAGTCTTTTGTTAAAGTTGCTACACACTTCTTACAAGACTCTCTTCTTCAACTGATTATAGCTTTGCCCAGCTTCAGACCATTTGGGCTGGAATTTTCTGTGCCAGGTGTCTGCCTCAGGCAGAGGAGAATGTGATCATGTAATTAAAGGCTGTTCCATAGTGTGTACACAGAAGGGGGCAAATTAAGGTTGAAGAGGCAACCTTAATTCTCAATTTCTTAACTTTCACAGGCTTGACTTTGCAACCCCAGTAATGTTCTTTTAAATGTAGGTTTTTGTCTGCAACATTAACCCAGTGCTACAATAATTTAGAGACACGACCCACCAAGGATGGATGTTTGAGTGCACTGGAATAGGATACACCCCTTCTACCTCCCAGGCATGGGTTTAAATACAGTCAGGGGCTGAGGAGGTGGGGAGTTGTTACCCCTGGACAGCTGTTTGGGGGTTAAGTGATGTGAACTGGTGATGTGAGACCTTGACTGGGACCGTGATTCCAGCAGAGGTTCCGACTGCCCAGCCTGCACTGCCTCGCCCTCGTGGGGATGCAGCCACAGTTTTCCTACAAGATATGGTTCCAGGTGACTCCTCTGTTGATAAGGGAATGTTCCCTCACTCCAGCAAGACCCTGGATGGGTGGCTGACACCTGCACTCCCAGAATATATGAGGCATGGTGCTGATTTGGTGGCGCTGTTCCTGTACACAATACCAGAGCCTTCAATGAAATCTTCAGTGAGGATGGGAAAAGCCAGCAGTGCCACAATCTGAGCAGTGGCTTGCTTCCATCAAAAGAAGAACATCCTGGAAATTTGCTCAGTGGCACTTCTAGGAAAAATGAGTATGGACAACATATGAAAATTTAATTTAGCCCGTCTGGTGCTGAGAAACATGAAGCACTTGTATCACTACCAAGTGGGATTCTGCAAAAACAAGGACAGTTGTGCCTGAAGGAGGAAAGCTGAAGTGCTTCCTCTACCTCCAGAGGCCGTTCTGGGGGGCAGAGCTTTAGAACAGAGAGCTTGTAGGAGACATTCACTGAAGGAGCTACTGTGGAGCTTCCCCCAAAGCAAACATCACAAACTACAAAGCCCCTTCTTCCCTCCAGTAGAGGAAATTTTGACACTTAAGCAACTAAATCAGAGAATCACAGAATAATTTAGGTTGGATAAGAGCTTTAAGATCATCAAGTCAACCATAAACCCAACACTGCCCAGCCACACCAAACCATGTCCCTAAACTGCAGGAACCAGTGTCTGACCCCTGGTGCTGTAGCAGCAGCTCCCTTTGGGAGCAGAGAGACATTCCCCAGCTGTTCTCAGAGGGGAAACAGGTTATAGAGAAACCACCAGAGACAACAGAGAAAACAGAAAGGGATCAGGAAGAGGGTAAATGTCTTCTCTGCAGAGCAGGAGACAATCTCAGCTTTAGTTCTGCCTCCTCAGTCCTGGTAGTTCAAGGCAAGAAAACACAGAGAGAAACAGTGTTCTTCAAAACTCCTTTTACAGCCAGCCCTTTATGACATTCCAGCCTCCCTAGTCACAAACCCCCCAAACCCCCAAGATTCTACCCACTGGCTGCCAACCCTCAAGTTCTGACAACATCACTATTTCCCTCAGTGCTGACACTGGTACCCAAACCAGATAATCCAGGCAGCAGAGCCAAAAAGCTTCTTTTCATCCCAACAGGAGTTTTTAAAGTATTATAAATCACTTAGCTTTGTTTTGCTTGCCATTTACTGCATTCATGCTCCTTTTGAGAGGCCACATTAATAAATAGTGTGCCCTGATACCAACATGGCTTCAATCCCATCATTTTCTGTATTCAGCACTCATATGCCTCCCTTACTACAGTACATAAATGATATAAACTTCTCATCAATAACATAAAAAATTCATACTCTGTCTACAATGCAGCTGCTATCACAGGTTTATGTCAACAATCGTCCTGATTTTTAATAGCATAAATGTTTAAAGAGGCAGCAATTCCTGTAAAGTATCTGCAGGGATATTTAGAGCCGACATATGCCAAAACAATCCTGTTCTCATACAGGAGACATTGTTGCTCAGCAGGAAGACAATGTTTATCCTCACAAATGTTTTCCCTGCTTCAGTCATTAAAATGCTCCAAGTGGCTGGCAGGGACGTCCCAAACCTCCTGGTCACCTCTCTGAGCAAGGAGCACCAGCTCCTGCCCATGACAGCTGAGCCCCCCTGCACTGCACACCTCTTGGCTGCCTCCAGAATCATCTCTTTGCAAGCCTTGGATTTGCTCTTTGCTATAAACATACAGAGACAGGATGATTTCCAAATGTTTTCATGCTTCAAAATTTTAATGCACAGCCTGTCCTTTAATTTTCTTTTTATCTTTAAAAAAAACCCTCAACTTAGCTTTCTGAGGGCTTCCTACCTCAGTAAAACAATGCAAACTCTTTCTTTTAATTTATTATACTTGCTGCCAATTGTGCAGGGCTTTAAGCTATTAAAAAAAGAAAAAAAAAAAGCTTTGCATACATGCAACATAAAATATTTATTTTTAATCTAAGCAGGATTTCTTTACCTGCTGTGCAGCCACAGCTTTTGTTTAAGGCTTGCTTTATCATCTGTGTGTCAAGCTGAAAGCATTTCTCTCCTGATCCTTCATTCTAGCTGTAAAGAGCCTCCTAGCTGAGCCCAGCTGACACTCAACTTCCAACTCCTGCTTCCAATTTTCCTTCTGCCTTTTCCCCTCTCACCCAAAAACCCACAACCTGGAAGTTCTTCACTTGAACAGATGGTTTGGAGAAATCTGGGACATGCTCGTGTGATTGAAAATAGGACTCCTTTAAGCAACACCTCGAGTAACAATTACGTGAACAGTTGGGCTGAACGCTGACCCAGAAACTGCCCCAGCTCTGCTCTCCTGAGCCCCAGGAGAGCCTTCCCAGCCCTTTCTGAGTGCCTGACCTTGGGCAGCCCCGGCTCCTTCTGGGACAGCACATTCCCACTGCGTTCTGCAGGGAGCCACTCCTGCAGCAGGCCAATGCACCGCTGTGAAATTGCATTTTTGAGGTCAAAACTGACAGTATTAATGACAAAACCCAACCCTGGGCTTCCCATTTGTTTACTATGTGAACAACACCAAATTCTCCCAGAGTTTTTCACAACCAAAGTACTCCATCTCAGAAGGTGCAAAATCACACAGTCCCACCTGCCTGTGTCCAGGCTGGACCCAGACCTTGCTGCTGTTGTTCAGAGGGAGGGAAGCAGCAATCTGACAAGTGCTGAATATTCCCAGCTCCATCCAAGGACAACAAAGCAGCACATTCCCATGGGCAATAAAAAAAACAACTTCCAAGTCGGGCTTCAATAGGTATGTAGGAAGAAATTTTGAGTTAGAATTAATAAATTTCCCGTCCCAAGACAGAAGCAAAGTCAGAAAAGGGGATTATGGAAGATGTGCCAGCAGAGTGCACTGTTTCTGAACTGTGTTGTGGAAGTGTATCCCATCTTGGTACACATAGACACAGCAGGAGGAAGGTGTCTGATGAGCAGGACACAGGAACCAGGCTGGGTGAGCTTGGTGCTGACTCAGAGGGGTCATGTGGGGGACATACAGGAAGGGGAGATGGCTCTGCTGAAGAAATTTCCAGAAGGGGAGAGTTGTGTGTCCATAAGAATGGGAATTACAGGACTGGACAGCTCTGAAGATGTGGGCATGGCTGCATGTGGATGGGAAAAGTGGACTTGTGGCTTAAGGCTTCCTCAGGAGCTGAGAAGGTGTTTGAAAGAACTTTGATGGAGGCTTTAGGTGCAGTGGATGGCTGAGACTGCTATCAGCACAAAAATGTCACTTTCAAGAGTTCCTAGGGCCAGTCTCCACTGTCCCCCACCAACTGCAGCACATGAGGGCTGGCTCATGGGGGGCTTGTTCAGGTGCAGGGCTGGGGGACCAATAACCCAAATTTTCTACTCCTCAGAGAAGATTTCAAGATTGTGCCAAAAACCACTGAGAGAACTCTGAAGTTTTCCTTTCCTTTGAACAGGTGCAGTGAGATGGTCTTTGTTTAGTACTAAAACTGCAGATCCATTATAGCAAAGGCAAATATCAACTAGAGAGTCAACATCTCCATTAACAAAACCCAAGCTGCCTCAGTGGCCACCAAACACCGACCTCTCACAACTATTTAAAAACACTTCAAGACCTTAAAAACCAGGGACATAGGAAAAACACAGCACCGTTGTAACAAGCTAAATTTCCTGTCACACAGAGGCTTGATTCCTGTCAGTGCAACACTCATTTTAGTCTGATTAAGTTGCTGTGATGAACTTCAGAGTTTAGACTGCCCTTGAGCCTCACATCTATCTGATCTTTAATTCTACTACCCGCTCATTTCTTGCTAAGCACACAATTCTGAGTCCCACTGGAACAGCCTCGTTCAGGCTCTGCATCAATATGTTCAGTGCTGAATTCATTCCTGCAGGGAGCCCAGTAAATCTGAACTTTCCAAAATCATTTGGCCCCCATTACTAGTAAGCACTGCTCTTAAATAGGTTGTAACTCCAGCTAATAGGCTCCATAATCATAGCTGAATTGAACAAAAGGGTCCAGTATGGGCTGTCATCAGTCATTTTTATTCCCAATCAAATGCACTGCATAGAAGGGAACTTTTTTATACTTCTGGATGCTGAAACTAAGAAACTCATTTCACCTGAATAGAGGGGTTTTTTCCTTAATAAAAAAATAAGATGAAAGCTTCCAAGGCTATCCTGTAGTCCAGCACAGCACTGATGCAAGACCTGGAACTGGTAACCTTTTCACCTTGCAAAATGGCATCTATCCAGAATATAAGGAGACAGGAAAAACATTAAGATGCAAAGCCCACATAATGAAAAATTCCAGTGCTGAGAGATACATCTTCTGCTATTCAAAGAAGAAACCGAGTGTAACTAAACCTAAGGTAAAGGAGTTAGCAGTAGCAGTGCTTACATCTTGATCACATTTCCATGAAGACAAGCTTTGTGATATTGTTTCATCTACTGCAAAAAAAAAAAAAAAAAAAAATAGAAGCCACCTTCTAAATCTTATCACTGAAATTGATAGTGTTTACTTAAAGCTTATTCCAGCTTTGCTGACTTCAACAGATATTGAAGTCTCCAATAAATCTATTTCAACATTTTTTACAACTCTCTTCTTTCTCAGCATACACTCTGGCCTTCCTGATCTATATCAGTGGACAGAAGACCAGATTTTTGTTTATGAATATCTGGAAGTTTCATTGCTGTCTGCTGAAAAGCCTGGAATAAAAATGAATAGCAAGTAAATAAAGCAGAAAAGGAACTTGATTTATCCTTCTCTCTCCCGCAAGGCAGCAGAGCCAGTCCTTGCTGGCACCATATTTTTTGCACACAGAGCAACCTGCTACAAAGGCAATGCAGGAGAGCTCCTGCTGGGCACAGGCAGCTGGACCTGCACTGGTGGGCACTGCTGGCACTGCAGGGACTGCAGCTTCTCCCACTGCTCCTGTCCAGTGTGACTGGGACATAATTCCCTTGGGGCCAAACAGCACGGACTGGTCCCAGCTGATGGCAGCTGCTGGCAGCCACAGCCACATTTTGTACCCTCAGCACTTCCCTCGGTCCCTTGGAGAGTGTGGGGTCATCAACACCACATCCAGCTACCTGGGCATACCCTGCTCTGCCCCAGGACTGCACCTGAGCGGGCAGTTGGCAGCAGTCAGGCAGAGAAGGAGGAAATGGGGCACCTGTGCATGTGGGAATTGGTGAATCACAGCTTGGAGCACTGAGTTTCTAAGAGAACAAACAGGACCAATAAGCGAGAGTGTGCATGTAAATATTTCACTCCAAAAATAAAAGAATAAATAAAAAAGAAGAGTTGACCAATTTCAAGGCTTTAATCAGGTGAGATAGTATAGAGGAGCAAGGTCATATCCTTACAACTGATTTTAAATAAGCAAGGAAAAAATCTAGAAAGTCAAAATCACTAGTTCAGCTAAATGGCTAAAATTGTGATGAGTTTCTCAGCAACAAAACCCCCACAAACACAAATGTTCCTGATACTGGTTACATGGTTCACTGGTTTAACCAGAATTATAATTCCACAGAAATCAGAATAGCTGTGAGTGATACAAAGGGATAAAAGCCATGAATGAACCTGGGTGAGATCTGCTCAGCAATGGAAATCTGCCTCAGGTGGGATACGTGGGAAGACTGATAGAGATTTTAAGTCAAAGCAGCACAATGGAAAGAAACCTTTACTAATTCTCTTCAGCTGCCCAAATGGGCCCAAACTTCCTTCCCCTCATGCATACACATGAAAATAAGAGGAAGATTTGGAAACCTATGCATTCTTCCATCCCTCCTCTACCTACACATGCCCCAGAACAAAGCCTGCTCTTCTCCATTTGACAGCAGCTTGTGGAAAGACCTCTCTCCTTTCTCTCCTAAGCCATTCCTCTAGATTGAGAAATGCCACGTTTCTATTCTTGCTTCCCAGGAGCTGCCAGCAGCTGCTCTCCGCTGTGCAGAGCCCGTGTGAGAGGTGGAGCAGAGGAGGTGACCCTCTGGGCACCTGGCTCTGGGAGCAGGAACTGCCCGGGGCAGGAGGCCAGGCCAGCCCCGTCCTCACCGGGGACTCATCCCTGGCCAGGACACATCCAGTGTGGATGGAGCAGCAGCTCCCTGCACTGGTTCAGCAATGCCAGGGACACTGGGAGTCAGCAGGGGTGACACAGGCACTGAGCACAGCACACAGCAGCACAGGCCCTTGAGCAGATACCGCTGATGCTCATCTCCTGTACTGCTAAATACTAAAATATAAGTGAAATTACTACTTCTTTAAAGCTGCAATAAAGGACAGACGGAGAGGTACACTGATACAATTCAATTATTTTTAAACAATATGTGATGGGTTTGCAGTATGCCAATGTAAAAAAGACAGGCTCATTTTCTACAAATGTCCACAAAGAGAAATGAGAGAGCTCAGCACTATAGCATGGCATATTCCATCAGGAATTAAATCTCTTCTCTCTGATGGTCCCATCCACATGTTCATTGGACAGTCTCCTGCTTTCATCTACATTATTGTTATTAATTTATGAATGAGACTGGAATTACAGAAGATGAGTCTAAGGTGAGGCTGCATTATAATAATAAATGAAAGAATGACTCCTGTTTACTTTCAAAATATTTCATAGTTAAAATGCTCACTGCATTTTTAACTGTGACATACTTCCTTTAGCTGGTTTCGGTTTTGAAGTAATGATATAAAATTCATTTCATCTCTTTTTCAAGCCTGAGTCTTTCATACATAACATCAGGCATGTCATATCTGAGGAATTATTAAAATAAGACGGAGCCTGCTGTATCTGAGCAGAAAAGCTCCTTTGAGCTGGCGTCCTCAGGAGAGAAGCAAGCTCAATCTCATTAGTTGGTGCTGAGAAGGCGTCCTAGTCACTAGGTTCAAGGTGATGAAAGATTAGGGCGTTTGGCCTCGGCTCATTCCGTATGCAGCTCACATCACTCCCTGCCCGTGAACACGAAATTACATTGAACCTGGGGAGTCTAACTCCATTAATTTTAAATGGAAGATTAATTTAACAATATGCGGCAGATATTTGTTACAAACCTATCATGTAAAAGTGACGGTTAGCAATAAATTGTGGTGACTCACACTGGCCGGTGGCCCTGGCTCAAATAAATCAGAAGGCATTTACACATAATTGCTGTTTTTAAAGACAGGGATATGGGAGATATGTTTCTTTGATGAAAGATTGGGTAACTCCATTCAAGGAAACAGCAGCCCACGTTAAAGTGACAGTGTCTCTTTTGTGGGAGATGTTCTTCCAGGGCCTACAGGACTGGGATGCAGTTATTTTCTGTCTTGGCCTTAACCTGGGCCTCATTTTATTTCTCAGACAAATCATTTTCATTGATTTTCATGAAACATCTGAAAGAACAACACAGAAGTATTTCACATGAGCTGAGGATAAGAGGTATGGTTTAGGAACATGCAGCACACGCTGGCTGTCACCTGGGACTAAAGACAATGCTTAAACAAAGGTTAACTGTGGTCCAATTGTTTCTGCCAACTTTCTGACTCCTGCACAACGTACAGAATTAACAGGTGGCCCTTCTCCTGCCACAGGCCCTTTTTTTCTTTCATTGATTGTCCAAATGTATGGTTGAGTATGAAATGCCATCATTGAAATATCCTTTCCAGAGCAGGAGACTCACCACCTCCATCTGAGAATAAGCAACACAGGGGAGAAAACTGGAAGGATACTTTTTTTTTTTTTTATTTCTTAGTCAAGTGTAGATAATGACTGTGCTTCTCAGATTCTCTGATGATATCCATTGCTAGAACAGGGACTGTCTACAAGGGAGACAAAAATATCTTGAAAGCTATTGCAAGAGAGCAGAATTGGCTCCCTCAGGAAGCAGAATTACCCCAGACCTCTTTCCTTCCAGTCCAAGAAAAAGCAGAAAATCAACCCTAACTTTCACCCCTAACTATTTGTGATCT
This sequence comes from Anomalospiza imberbis, assembly GCF_031753505.1. Lineage (NCBI taxonomy): Eukaryota > Metazoa > Chordata > Aves > Passeriformes > Viduidae > Anomalospiza > Anomalospiza imberbis. The sequence goes on from NC_089700.1 coordinate 1,737,362, forward strand.
GTGATTCTTACATAATTCTGTAAATTCTGCAGCAACAAACACCGGGTGGGACTGCATGTGAGCATGATTATTTATTTAAAGCAGAAAGTTGAGTGCCCTTACTTTTCTTTCTGAACTGGAGAGAACAAGCCAGCCCTGATACGCAGGGATGGCAGCGGCTGTGTTTCACACACTGCTGGGAGGGGCTGGGACATGCTGCACGGAAGGGCCTCACCTGCACTTGAACAAATCATTCTATCCATCAGCAGCTTCTGCAGGCTGTGGCAGTCAGAGATTCAGTGACCTGGCTGAACAGAGCAGGAGCCCCTGCATGACCTGCCCAGGCATGGCAATGCTGGGATGGCTCAGACTGGCCGTGCTCAGAGGCTGGGACAAGTCAGCAGTCACCACCCCTCCAGAGCAGGTACAAATGATGGAAAGGGTGAAAGGGTGGCAGGATTGTGTTCACTGTGCCAAACATCTCACTGTGATCCACAAGCTTACAAGGCAGTCACAGTCAAACAGAGAGGAGCTGCAGTGGAACTGAGAATTCCCAGCTTAGCTGTCTGAGCAGGCAAAGGGAATCCATCCATTCACCCTCTTCTCAGCCTTGAGTCTTTAACAAATGCCCTGTCCTCCAAAAGCATCCAAAGCAATCCACTGATGTTGTCCTTTGGGAAGGGGGGCAAAGAGGGGCAGCTTCCAGTGCAGTTAAATGAGGCCAGTACAGATCCATGTCTGTGTGGGAAGCATAGGGTGAGGTTTCAATCCCTGGCTCACAGCTTGCCTAACCACACAGAAACCCAACTCCATGCTGGGTTTGTGACCATTTGTGGTTTGCAATCTGCAGTTGTTAGATGTCTTTGCAGCCATTTATTCTAAAGTACCTAAAATTTCCGATTTTTGGCAGTATGGTCTCCCATTGTGTTCACAGATACCCTCCCCATGTAACATCACACACTGCCCTGCCAGACATTATCTCCACCAAGCTTTACAAAGCAACAAAAAATGGAGATTATCTTCACGCACAAATAATCTACGGGTGTGTGCTGTGTGATTTAAAGAGAAAAACAACAAGAGATAAAATACTGTGCACTTGCTTTTGTATACAGCCATACCAAAACACTTGCACAAACCAGACAACATTAGAATAAGGTTTCTCAGACCTTCTTTTCCTCCCAGCAAGACAGGAGTGTCTGTTCTAAATTGGCCACCAATAATCCTTTCCATATGGTGGAAAAGAGAAATGCAACCTCCGGCAGACCCTGGTGGGAGGCAGTGGCAGTGTGAATCTGGGAAGGTGACTGAACTGCGGGGATCGTGCTTTGTTTCCAGCTCTGCTGGGAGGTAGCACTGTGGGCAAGGCACTTCAGTGCTTACAAAATGCTGCAAGATCTTCAGATTGAAAGGGCCACTGAAAATGCAAATGTGGACTGGCAGTTTTAGTGCCCAGCCTGACCTGTCAGTGAAGAGAGTTCAGCCTGCATCAGCTGGTCTGTGGTTCGCTGGTGTCTACACCAACTGTGTGCCACAGGATAGAGCTTCAGAGGGCAAAGAAATGCTCAGGTAAATAAACAGCTCTTCACATAGGCCAGAATTAATGAATTGAAAACAATTACTGTTGATATTTGAATGGATAAGACTGATGCAGAATAACTACACAGAAAAAGAGCACTGTTGCTTTAAATACCATGCCAACATCCAGGTTGCCAGCAATTGATGCCACTAACTCGTTTTTGCACTTTAATGTTAAATTTCTTAGGGGACCACATCACCTAATTAGAGGAATTGATAACTGCACTGTTCCATAATGAGGCCAATACATTTCAAAGTCATTAAAGATAACCAAGGCAATAAGTCTGTGTTTAAGCGGCACTTCCTTAGATTTCACAGCCTACATGGCGCTAGCATAGGAAAAAGCAATCCCTGCCTAGTCAACTGTAAATGCTGGGTTATTGGAATCTTTAAAACAGGCAGCAAGGAGAAAATTACATGGCCAAATCTCCTTTTTCCAGTTAATGAAGAATTAAGACTCCCATTTACCATATTAGAAGGTTCATCAGAGGTCTCTCCTCTCCATAGCTTGTGTTTGACAGCAGTGTCAATTTATCTGAGTCACAACGCAGAAGTGCATGACAGTGCGTCATTCATAACTGTCACATCTACTTATCTCTCTCATTGTCACACTGCTAACGAAATTCAGGCCATGCTTTCCCCATCATGTCCTCTTGAGGGGGGAAGGATCCCCTTACCCACCGCAGCAAACTGCCCCAACCACGGCTCTGAGAGCAGCGTGGGAACAAATGGCCACAGCTTTGGGAAGGGTGGATCACAGAGCCTTGGGCAGCCAGGGAAGGGTAAACCAGCATTTCCCAGAGGCAGGCTTCCAGCAGGACTGTTGCTGGCTTCAGAGGTAAGACACATTAATTCTTGGTGGTAATTACCAGAGGGATGGATTTATTTTATATTCTACCTTGTGCCTGTAAGATTTGTTCAGGTACATTTGGCATCCAAGTAAGAAAAGCGAAGTGACTTTATTGAAAGTCAATGGTCGAACTTCTGTTGGCTTCAAAAGCACAGGAAGGATTTGTAGAAATGCAAAAGATGAAGAATTCCATAAAATTAACACTAACTTTAGAGCATTTGTTACCTTGGCTGAGGTAGAATGTAAGAGGTCTATCAAAACACTCACAAAAGATCTTCTGCCCTAAGAACCTGGACATGGTAATAAAGGCCAGAAAGTCTTTTTTACAAACCAAAGCATCACCCCACTAAAATAAAAATACACAGCTGAAAAGGTAAGTTAGTATTTAAAGAAGACAGAGAGACAAAGTCACCTGAGAAAACAAATAGAACAAAACAGCTCTAAAAGGAAGGGCCATGACTAGCAAAAATAACTGTTGTAAATATACACCCCGTACTGTAAGGCAAGACACCGTCATGTTCTGAGAAAGAAACTTCCAGAATTGTGTTGTCCTCTCTCCTACAAGAAACATGCTCCTGCCTTCTAATCCCAGTTGCTCACACCAACCAGCACAGGGAGAGACCCAGCAGAGCAATTCTTGTCTTTAAAATCTGTTTCTCCTAATGCATCTCTCCAGAACATTTGAGATAAAAGGTTCTGATACATTCAGTGTAACTCCCTGGCCCCTTCTCACCTCCTGCCCCTGGGTATGGCGATGAGCTGTAAACCACACCCCAGTACCCTCAACTGGGGCACTGAACAGCCCTCCCAGTGCCTGCCCTGTAGGTCTCTCAGACCCTCTTGCAGCCCAGAGGACAAAGAGGCTCAAGAGCTTTTCTTAAAAATCAGACTGAAAAGCACAACCCCTTCCTTTTATTCAATGCCACTTTTACAGGAAAGGGCCTCTCAGCTCTGGTCCCAGCAAATCCCCAAGATTTACAGCCAGTGGGATGTACCCCAGTGAGGTGACTCTGCCCAGAGCACAGAGGGGGAGCAGGCACTGTCAGCCCATGCAAGGTGGACACAGAAACCAGGCTGGAGGGAAGTTTAAGGGCAAAAGTCCTGAGTCCTGAGTTTAAGGGCAAATATCTGCTTCTGTCTCTTCTGGAAGAAAAAGCACTTTCCACTATTTCCCACAATCACAGGCTCCAAAATAAAGTGGATTCACACAATAACAGCAGTTTTTAAGAAACCAACACAGCAGGCTTCAGGTGCCAGGGAATGAATTGGAGCAATTCTTAAAGAGACTGGTTGTGTAAATCTGAGGAGTAGTTTTTCTTCCAAGAAAAATTTTCTTTCACAATATTTCCTGAGAATGTTGGGGGTTTTTTTTGCACTAGAACTCACATAAGAGGAGAGAAAGAAAATGGTGCCCAATTGGATCAAATTACGGGTGAAACATGCAAGTGAATGTGCACTTAGGTCTTCAGTTCTGAAAACTTCAAGAACTAAAATAAATTGCATGACCCCCTGGTAACTTCCACTAGAACTTCTGGGTACAAATTGTTTGCCTCAAGCTGGGTGAAATATACATTCAAATTCAGGCTCTTGAAGGAAATTATTAAGTAGAGCCATATTAGCTTTCTCTGAAGCATACTCGTTTTCTATATTGCCACTGTATAGACCAATTATGTTACCTTTCCATGCTGAGAAATGATTGTTCTGCTAACACAGTTCTGGTAAAAATCAAAAGCACTACATTTTTAACCTTGGGGGATTTTTGTTATTGCTGCTCCCTTGCTAGTTCCTTCAAATGGAAAACATCTTCCATTAATCTAAATGCAAAATTTGTTCAGCTTTCGAAAGTTACTTGAAAAATGTTAAGCACAAAGCAATAAACTTTTTATGCTCTTAAGACCACTAATGCTTTGAGCTTCATATTCATTTTGAAGAAATGAACATTTTATGGTTCACAGAGGAATAGCTACATGAATAATATCTGAGACTATAATGCATCTAGCAGAAAAAGATTAAGTTTATGTAAACTATTTAATCAGACGTGAAATTTTCTCGAGAGGATAAAAAATTCTGACCTTATTTAAGTTTATTTTAAAAAATACCAATATCACATTTCCACCAAGGGAACCCACCGATTTCCCCATTTATGCTGTATAAATATTCATAGACTCAAGGGCTAACTGGATACCACAGCCCCTAGGAGCCAAAAGTAACTTTAGGGATGTATCACATCTGCGTGGTCTTCCCATGGAAAACATTTCCCAGGAAGTGTGGCTGTAACTGCAGTGAAGGAGTGGCACGCCAAGAACCCATGCTGGCCCTGATGGGGATGGACCAGCTCATCTCAAGGGAAATTTTTCATCAGAGAAGCTCCAACTCACACCAAAGTCTTGTTTTCATCTATGATTTTCAACATGTTTTCAAAAGAAATTTTTTCTGTAATCATCCTTTATCTCTTCTAGCCCTTCTGCCTGGCTGCCCCCTCACAGTGCAGTGATTCTCTCCCAGGTTCAGGAAACCAGGCTGTCTGTCCCAGGAAGTGTCCAGAATTGTGTTGTAATCATCTGACTTATTAAAGAAATGCAAATGTGTACATGTTTAAAGTGTCCAATTAAAGTGGATTTTATGTGAGCTAAAGTAATTCTAGGAAGCCAAGTGATTTGTACCCAATTAAACAGTATCTAAATTTGGCCCTCATTTCTGCTGCTATCTAAAGTTTGGCTATCTTGATATCTTTGGATATCTCTTGAACTGTTTCAAATTACATTGTGGAAAATCTTGGCATCCTAACTGCATGACCAGGTGCATTTATTTTTCTATTAAAAACAGAAAATTATGGACATTTTGTAAGTACAATATTTTCTGAATCCACTAAGGGGTTTTTGTTCTATATAACACACTAATGAAAAAGCCTTGTGCAGAAGAATCCTGAAAAATCAATAGGCTGGACACAAAATAGTAATGCAGCTTAAACAACAATATGATTATGAATAAGCTATCCTCAAGCCCTGTCACTTGAACGTGGATTGAGAACAAATGACGACCAGGTTATGGGGAGTGTGATGTGATTATTTTTTTAACGTACATATGAAAGCACCTGGGTATAAACTCTCATAGCTCTGTAACACAGAACACCACGCTGGTTTGGAGGCCTCTTGATTTCAAAACAAATGTGAACTACTGAGCATTCAGCCTTTTCTTGCTCTTTTTATTCCAGCAAATTACCCACTCAAGCCAAAGAGGTAAACAGGAGTTACTCTACACTGTGGTTCCTTACAGACACACATTATTGCTTTACCCCATGGAAGTTTTCCTTTCCCTTTCCCACAGTATTCAGTTCCCACAACAAAGAGTTTGATTATAAGTTCAATATCAGCTCAAATGTTCTTTCCCACTTTGGTGGCACTTTGAACTTCTCCCATAGGGAAAAGTCAAACCCACATTTTGGATTCTCTTTTCCTTGCGAGTCCTTCCCACCTTCTACAGTGCTAGAGAGATAAGGGTTATTTTCAGCAGGGAGACAGCACATCTCCCTTGACAATCTCCTGGCAAGTGGAACTGGCAAAACCCTGGGGTGTGGTAGGCTGACACCCAGGCCTGTGCCCTTGCAGGCACTGCAGATGAATCCTTTGTCAGCACGGGGAAGAATCAGGGCTGTCTCCAAAAACTAGCTGCATGAATAACAGGGAAGAGGAAGGAAAGGCAATGGTGCTCAGAGTGCCACAACCACAAATGCAATTTTGAACATTTTAAAAGCAGAAAGATAATGAAGGTATTTGGGGGGATGGGGTGTGTGTGTGTGTGGAGGGGTGTCACATATTTGGGGGAGGGTACAGAAGAGAAAAACTACAGGAAGATTTTTTTTTTAAGCAAGTTGCCATAAAACCCAGCAGATCATTTGGATGCTATTTGAAGTACTTTTCCTTTTTCTGGCCCTACCAAAGATCTCCGACCATGCCACACTCTGCATGGTGATACCTTGGGAAGGCTGACCTAGAGCAGAGGCTAGACAGAGTTAAAGAATAAAGTAGGGATTTATTAAGAGGCCTCAACAGATACACCTTGGGCAGCACAAGAGCCCAGCCAGGGCTACACCCAAGATGAACCAAAATGGTCACAAAAACGGACAACTGGTCATGGGGTCTCTCTCTTTTATGAGTTCTGGTCCATGTGCATATTGGATTTCATTGTCTAATTCCAGCTCCAGCCCGTGAAGTCCCATCCTGTTTGTTTTTCTCTCTCCAGCCCACGTTGTTTGTGCTCTTGGGCCTGAGATCTGCATCATTTGTCCTTGGTCCCCAGCTAGAGACGGAATTGTTTTGTCTCCCTACTCTGTGCAGAGAGCTCACCATCCCCTAATATGAAGCCCAGACCCACACACTAAAGCAGCACAAAATCTGAAAAATATAAAAGCTAAAACCTGAGGAATCATTGGAAACCCAGCATGGAAACCCAGCATGGAAGCCCAGCAAGGAAACCCAGCCATTTTGCTCAGGCTCCCAACTGTACAAAATGGCTACAGCAGGCGGCATCTGCCACGGAATGATTGGTATTAGGCATAAGTCATTATTCTGACAAGGAGCTGGCACACAGGCAGGCGCTCTGGCACAAGCACCGATGAGATAAGGGTTTGGCATTGCTGCTGGTGGGAGATGAATTAAGCTCAGTGTCAACACAACGCACATGGTTTCCTCTCCACGGACATGCCAAATCCTTGACACAATAATGAGCTGTGCACGATGCCAATCACTGATTGTCAGCTCAACTGCACATCACTCTTCTGATGCCATCAAGCTGCACTGGGATCCAAAGTTGAGAAGAAACTTTTCCGTGAGTTTTGGTGGGGCTGTGGGGCTGATGGCACAGGCAGAGGGTGACGCCTGCTCCCCCTCAGCCCTGCCAGGCCCGTGGACAGCAGGAGAGCCCACGGGGGTGGATCCACACTGCAGCACAGCTCAGAGTGATGCATGTCCAAGCCTGGCAAAACAAATTGCCTGAGAAAATGACCAAGCCTGACAACTACATGGTTCCATCAGAAATCCAGTGTTAAACATCCCTTTGCTTGAAGAGACTCGAGTTTTGTTTCACGTGTGTTTCTGAGAAGCCCCTTTTGCGTGAAAAGAAACATTCCCAGTGGTGGGGTGAAGCAAAGCCATGTGGACAGGCAGCATGGGACTGAAGGATGAATCCTTCTGCAGGAAGGTAGAGCAGGCAGGAGATGTTTTAATCAGCCATAACATGCCCTGGCCCTACAGGCCATTGGTCTCCTCTGCCCTCCCCAAGCCCTCCTCAGCCTGCAGCAGGAACCCCTCTCCTTCCCACAGGGAACCCCTCTCCTTCCCATGGGGATCACCTCTCCTTCCCCCAGGGAACACCTCTCCTTCCCACAGGGAACACCTCTCCTTCCCACAGGGAACACCTCTCCTTCCCACAGGGAACACCTTTCCTTCCCCCAGGGATCACCTCTTCTTCCCCCAGGGATCACCTCTCCTTCCCACAGGGAACAACTCTCCTTCCCACAGGGAACACCTCTCCTTCCCACAGGGAACAACTCTCCTTCCCACAGGGAACACCTCTCCTTCCCACAGGGAACACCTCTCCTTCCCACAGGGATCACCTCTCCTTCCCATGGGGATCACCTCTCCTTCCCCCGGGGATCACCTCTCCTTCCCACAGGGAACACCTTCCCACAGGGAACACCTCTCCTTCCCACAGGGATCACCTCTCCTTCCCACAGGGATCACCTCTCCTTCCCATGGGGATCACCTCTCCTTCCCACATGGAACACCTCTCCTTCCCCCAGGGAACACCTCTCCTTCCCACAGGGATCACCTCTCCTTCCCACAGGGAACACCTCTCCTTCCCCCAGGGATCACCTCTCCTTCCCCCAGGGATCACCTCTCCTTCCCCCAGGGATCACCTCTCCTTCCCACAGGGAACACCTTCCCACAGGGAACACCTTCCCCCATGGAACACTTCACCTTCCCCCAGGGATCACCTCTCCTTCCCACAGGGATCACCTTCCCACAGGGAACACCTCTCCTTCCCACAGGGATCACCTCTCCTTCCCCCAGGGAACACCTTCCCACATGGAACACTTCACCTTCCCACAGGGATCACCTCTCCTTCCCACGAGGAACCCGTCGGAACCGCTGCCCTGCCCCTCAGGTGGACACACTGCCATGGCCACAGTGCCCAGGCTCTCCCAGCCACTGGGGCTGTGCCCTGCTGAGCCCCCACCCCAATCCCCCCCAGATTCCCCCATCCCTCCTCACAGTCAGCACCGGCAGCTGAGGTTTCTCCTCCAGCCTCTCCCCCTGCTCAACTCAAACAAGACTTCCTTGCCTCAGGGACAGGACCCAAATGCTCATCTCCCAAGAATTTAAAGCACTGGCAATAAATTTTATCTGTAAAAGCCAATTAGAATCTTTTAATTTACCTCCTCCATCACCATCAAACCCCCAAAAGGCCAGTTTTCTCCACCACGTGTGAAGTGGTGGCTGTCCTCCTGCTGGCAGCAACACCTGCCTCTGCCAACACCTCACACAGGGACCCCTAAGAGCTGCCAGGGACACACAAGGAGAAATGCACAACTTCCTATACCAAATCCTAAACTTTGCATCAAAGGACAGGGAAAGGCTCATGGCCTCAGCACCAAATAAACAGCACCAGCCTGGGCTGTGTGGAAAGCAAGCTCGGCTTTACATGGTATGATTATGACACAGTGCCCTAAAACTAAATGACCATGGACAGAAATGTCTCTGAATATCTGTGCCTGCTTCTGAATTTATTAAAGACAAACACATGCAGAAATCCCTCCAATAGCATTTATTACCTCCAAATCCCTCCAAAATAGCATTTATTAATGAAATGCCAGGAAGTGCTGCATAAAGGCCCAGACCTTGCAGTCATTTAATCTGAACAGTTTAACTCAAGAGATCGGTCCATCCAAGTAGGGCTTCCCCTTGTTTATTTTACTACCATTTACACAGACAGGACAGTGAAACTGTATAATTGTGTTTCTAATGGTGATGGAACACTCCCAAAAATATTTTTTTTCCTTTTTCCATCTCCTCAAAAGATGTGTGCAGATTTTAAAAAATATTTTATCTATTTTGGAAACTTATTATTTGTATCTAGAAATAAACTCAACTCCAGATGGAAAAAATAGTATAAGGTTCAGAAATTCAGAGGCAAAGCATTTTCTGTCTTATAAAAATCTCTGGCTTACTAGAAGCCTAAGAGAACCAAATCTTGTTATAAAAGGATTGGATGTCTTCAACAATCCACAATGGAAAATAGAGCTTTTGATTCTTCATTAAATATTAAAACTCACCCCAAGTTGACAGTTTGGAAGGCAGAATTATATGGTAACTCTATGACCTGTGTGACCTGAGTAAGGGGGACTCAACACATCCACAATGGGTTTGTGCACGACAAAAACTGCCACCAAATGCAGCAGTTTCAGCCAACAGGCCTGTGCAGAGCAGAGCCTGGGCCCTCCAGGGCAGGGCACAGCACCGAGTCTGTGCACCCATCACCAACTCTCCTGTGGACCTGTGTCCTCAGGACAACCAACAGCACCTCTGCTTAGGAGGTAACAATGGCATTTAGACCAGGAGAACATCCCAAGAGGATGGAAACAATGAATAAACTTTTCCATGATGACATTCCAGCTGCCCAGTTCAGCATTCCCTGGCCAGGGCTGCCCCTCCTCACCCTCGTGGCTCAGTGAGTGCAGCGTCACCGCTGTCCAGCAGCCCTAGACTGGGATTAAACTGGCAGAGCAGTCTGCTGAACAAACCCAACACAAGCGGGGAGATGGGCACCACGAGCCACAGCTACAAACCCGCAGCCATCCAAATGCCTCCCTGTTACGTGGGATTTGGCAAAAGGTTGGGGTTTCATTTTGCTTTCTAAATCTCAATTAAAAGTACTCAGTAACAAGTAAATTATTTAGGGGAAAACGAGTGAGTACAAGATAAACGAATTTCAAGAACTCCAAATGGGGTAAACCGTGGAGACTGTAAAAACACTACACTTGACCTGTCAACAGGAGGAAGTCCCAGAGTTTTTATTAAAAAGGGGCAGTGGGAAAGACAACCTGCTGTTTAGGGAAGCTGTACATTTAATTTTAGTGCCTATAATGGCATAGCCCATGACTATAAGGTATTATTTAAGACCTATCATGCAATTTCCTTGGAGGATTCCTCTCTACACTTTCACAGTATGCCCCAGTTTGCTAGTCTCTTTACAATTTAACTACTGTTTACTGATTATTATTGAGTATGGGGCAAAATTCACCCTCTCTGGACCAATAAATATAAGCTTTAGACATGGAAAAGCAAAATATTTCAACTGCTGCCTGCCACCATATGATTCCATGAATATACACTTGAAGAAAATGTAAACAAAACAAACCAACTAAACAGAGAGTCACGGTTTATTAACATAATATACTGCAAATCTAATTAAAAGTCAAATAGGCAATACCCTCATCAAAATCCAAATGTTCTTTACAGAAACATCAAGGAAGAAGGGGCATACAGGGGACGGTACCACAAAGGTAATCAGAATTCATCTTCTGGGACTCATACCCTATTACTCGAAGCTCATTATCAGTACTCCATACAGGAAAGCAACACCCAGAGACCACATCATTAACTTCCTACACATGCATTACCCCACAGCTTGAAAAACTGCAACAAAAAGCCCCACCAATATACATGAAAAATCTGAGGTTTTTGTTCTGTGTGATACAAACCTGCCAAAATTTGAAATACAATGCCTCAAAAATCATCTAAACCCTGTAAAAATGAAACTGGTCCTTTCTAATTATGATTGCATAATTATGAGTGTAGCCTAGCTGTTACACTATCTAACATCTCCATTTGTCTGTGAATACTTTTTTAATAATACAGCTATGGTTGCTTCCTTTTTCTCTTTTGGATTTGGATTCTTTGTCTGCTGATCAATCCCTGTAAACTGGCAAAACATAATTCATTAAGTGACTTAACATAACTACTCTGCAATGCATCATCTAATTAGTTGAAGGAGAACACTATCTCTTCTCTGTGATAACTGTTCAAAAGGAATGCAGGAAACCTCCAGCCTAGAGGGAGAAACATGAAAATAGCACTGGTCGCCTTGAGTTTCATGTGCTGTAAAGCACAGAAATATTCTCAGTCAAAAGACTCTGAAGAACACAGCCACCACAATGTTCAAGGAAATAAGCAACACACCCCACATCAAAATACGGTTACACAAACAGAAGCTTACATCATTGTCAAAACCTTATTTCCACCAATAAAGAACAAACCATCACAGGTACAACCAGTAAATGGTGAGGAGAAAAGGGCTCCTGAGCAAACAGAGGGAATGCTACAGGACGGGGGTGCAGGAAGCAGCCCACGTCACAACAGTGCTGTTCTCCATTTCTCCAGGAATCCACCTGGTGGTATTCAATGACCTATAAAGTCCGTGCTCCCATTTATCACGTTTCACTGTCAGAGGTAATAGTGACATGACTAATGCACCATGTCCAAGAGCTTCTGTGCTGCTCTCTCTGCTCTCTCAACAGAAGCAAGAACTGCGGTACAGGGTGGTGGTGTGATAACCATCCTGCTGACCAGCAAGGACAAGAATTTGCAATACAGAAGTCAAGAGAACTGGATTTGGGAACAGGAATTACGAGCACTAGACCTCGCCTAGGACTCACCTGAATAAGTTGAAGAATTTTCTTTTTGATTGACTATTAACTGGGAAAAAGGACCAGCATTCTGCCATTGTTTACAGTCACCATGAGAAATGAGTGAAGAGTTGGGGATAGGATGTGGCTGATGGCAGGGCAAGTTCCCCATAGCGACACATTCCAGGTTTCAACATTCACTTCCATCCCAGTGACCAGGCAGTGTCATGGCCTCAGCCACTACTCCCCTGCCCCAGCTGGAGCCTTTCCCCACACCACACAGTGCTGCTGTTATCCTATGAGAAATAGGAACTGGCAGGACTTCATGCACCACCACTCTGGGTACCTCAATAGCCAAACCCCAGATTGGCTGAGAACAATTTCAGAGCACCTTTTTCAAGCACTATGTGCCAGCCCTACCCCTCTCATGAATTCTTTGAGTATCAGGCTGTGTTTGAGTTTCCAGACTGGTCTTTCAAATGAAATTCCCAAGGTATTGGCACATGCCTCAAGAGAGGATCATTGACCTAATAGCTACAGCTTTGAAATATTATCTGTGGCTAACTTCCACTGAGGGAGGATCCCCATGCATTGTGAAAGTCACAGAAACCTGATTAAGCTTGAATCTGCTAATGGGTGATTAGAGGATCACACTGCAGTGGGTACAAGGCACAATCCGAGCCGCACAGATCAACCTCAGCTCAGTGGAACAGAAGAGTGCTGTCTCCCTGAAGTCAGTGACCCTACACCCCAGAACAGCAGCAGAAGGGAAAGTCAGGTAAAGGCACTAAATTTAAGAAGTCCAATAGTGTTTAAGGGGGCTCCCACCCCACCAAGGGAGGTGCACACCCTTGTAGTTCATCTTTAGGTAAGATACCAACATGTAATACTATATAAACCTCATTTCCACCTCTCTTACACAGCATAAAAAATCCTCTGAAGATTTTAGCTGCAAATCAGGAGGCTCACACTTCTGAGATTTGAAGACAACAGTAGAGCTAAACTTTGGTGGAAGCCTAAGGCATCAAAACCGAGCCTGGGTGTTAGAGGCAGACAGGAATAGCTGGGGCTGTGGGACCACAGCCAAGGAGAAACCTTGAGGCCCCAAGCAATACTTTTATTCCAGTCACCTCAATTTACTTGCAAACCAGTCCACAAGCAAACAACACAGGAGTGTTTTACCATCAATGGCAAGCTGAACTGAAAAATACATCAAGTAAAGAACAAAGCACATACCCAATGGTTTGCTCCGAGATATGCTCCTTTTTACTCTACAGGTGAGGTCTAAGACTTTCTAAGGAAAATAATAATTTGGGATTTCACTTTTTGCTCAGGAACTGGCTGGGCATTGGTCAGTGAGTGGTGAACAACTTCACTGTCCATCACTTGTTTTATATTGTCTAATTTTATTAGTAATATTACCATCATTATTATTTTCTTCCTTTACTGTCCTATTAAACAGGCTTTATCTCAACCCTTGAGTTTTCTCAGTTTTTCCTCTGCCCCATCTCTCTGGCAGTGAGGGAGCAGCTGTGTGGGGCTGAGTTGCACGTGGGGTTAGGCCACGACATCCATGTTGGAGATAAAAATCAGAATTTTAAAATTATATGTGAAATACGTCTGAGGGGCTTCATTTTACCAAAAGTAAATGGCAAGGTTGAATGCTGAGCCTGATCAAGTCACCATTTCCAATACAAAAAGCATTATTGACCATCTTTCCTTGATACTTTGGTGCACATCTATGATGTTTTGCACATGACAACTGCACTCAACCCCCTGCAACCTTACCCCCTTGTTCCTCCCCACACCATGGGTTCAGCTGGGCTGATGGAAATACCTGTGACTGACCTGCTGTAGCCAAGGGAAGAGGTGCCAGAAGGGGAAGCAGAGCCCTGTATCATTTTCTCTCCTTGCCTATTCTGCACTCCCTCCCCACCCCCAACTTCTTCCCGAGGAGTTGCACTTTTGTACTTCGGGGCCTCTTATTTTAATTTATGCAACAGCTTAAAACATTTTGTTAGGGCTGAGTGAGACCATCTGTGCAAAAAATAAAAGATGCCTAAGGGTAAAATAGGCAAGAGCAGTAACGCTGAATCCGTGGAAGGCAATTGACTGCCTATGGATTTTGTATCTACCGCTGTGACCTTTCCAACGATGGCTTTCAGTCAAGGGTAATTTCCATACAACGTCTGCTCCAGAAAGAAAAATTATTCCAGAACAGCATTAGTGCTTTCGAGAAAACTGGACAGCTGCAATTGCCTGTCACTTCTCAAAGCCTATGTACCATTTAGCATGACATTTGCATAACATTATAGAAAATCTCCTTCATTATGTCCTACAAGAAGATGTGCCAGCATTTGTTTTCCTGAGGTGAACAGGGACTCAAGTCGATTCTGAAACATAAACTTTTTGTCAAGACGGCAATGTTGCTCTTTAAAATGATGGATCACTTCCTACAACTCTTAAATTACCATTACAAAGCCCTGACCCTGTGTGCATTAAGTATTCCCTAAAGATGCTGAAGAATATTTTATGAGTTGTTTCATTTTGCTGTCTTCTTTCTGATTACCTTCGGGGCTTATTAAGAAAGTTTGTTGTTTTTTTTTTTTTTTTTAATAACTTAGAGAGGTCCAGGACTAAGAAGGAAAAAAGAACCTAAATTGGGGTTGAAATATATTTAAGTTCAAAGATGAAAGAGTTTTATTTACAGAAAATAGTTTCAAGGAGAGCAGTGAGCACTTTTATCTAGGGAACCTCCTCCCTTCTTTGGAGCAATTACGTGCCAGTAAAGCACACAGATGGGAAGTTTTGTCTCAGTGTCAACCTTATATTCTGGAAAAGAAAAATCAGCTTTAAGATGACAGGTGACAATGGGCCAAGTTCATCAGTGGTGTAGGCTGGCTCGAGGCACAAGAGTACATTGGAACATTTTCAAGAAGGAGCACTTGAGGCCAGGAAAAGCACGTACCTGGAATCACTCAGAGAAACCTTCAGAAAAGGCATTGATGGAAAACCTGTTAGCAATGTAACAGGGGTCAGCTCTGCTTGCAGACAAAGAATGAGCTGCATATCCTTGGGTAGCAAAAAAGAACCAGATTCCTTCATAGGTTGTTTAATAATACACCATCCCAGAGAAGCCAGAATCCTGTTTTCAGACCTGTGCTCTTCCCTTGCCCACAGAAACATGAGAATCAAGAAGTATCCAAGATTAGGAGCCATAAAGAACCCAGCTGAGGCTGGAATACATTCCTAGCATCCTGCATTACAAAATGGCTCACGACAGGAGCAGCACCACCGTCACCCCACGTCAGAACTCAGCAGTCCATGTGTGCACAGTGGCACAAAGGGACAAGTGCTGGTGCTGTCATTCAGCCCTCTGCCCTCATACAAATTTGTAATTTAATGAGAGGTGCAAATAGATTGGTAGCTTGGCAGTTCATGTTCTCTTTTTATTAAATCCTGCATGACTCCTCCCTGGAGTCTCACACACCATCTTTATGAAATGTGGGGAGCACCAGAAAAAAGAAAAAAAAGGCAATTTTTTAACAACTGCATGGTCTGCTTCTGCACAAGAACAAAAGACCAGGGTAATTTGCAATAGTTAAAGCAACTAATGGCTTGCAGGCTGGATTGCTCAGGCGGCTGGTAATGGCCCCAGCACTCAGTGGTCTGTGTCTGACCAAGGTCACTGGTTACTCCTATGTGACAGCTACTCTCCAAATTACAATTTCAGATTTTTTACAGGGCAAGTGTTCATATGTCTGGAACTGCAAACAGAGCTTCCAACAAACAGGCAGCTGGAGTGGCCAAAATGCTGGGAAAGCCTGATGTCCCAAAGCAATTCCATGCAGTGCCAGGGCTGGTGGAACAAAACCTGTAGCTCCATGCCCAATCCATCACATTTTTTTCCCACTGCTCTGAGCACAGGGTGGCCCAGCTCTGACAGCAGCTTCAGGATGCAGCTTTCAGAGAGCAAACCAAGACCCTGCTGGACACCACCAAACTCCATCTGCAGAGCTCAGACTCTAAATGTGAGAAGAAATCTTGACTCTGAAAAAGCCTTATGCATCTATTTTCCTTCTTTTCCTGGTTACCTCTATCTCCCTAGCAACATATGTTTTAATGAACTAGAGCTTTGCCATTACAAACAGGTTCTTAATTAGGAGCTTATAATAATATATAAACTGACAGCTGTGGCACTACACTAGCTGACCAAATTCGAACAATTAGAGCGAACAGAAGCCTCACCTGAAAAGCCAGCCAAACAAAGAGCGAAAACCCAAACCACCAGATTTTGAGCATGAATTTCTGCAGCCTACACCAGCACATTCCACATCTCAGCTGGCCAGATTGGGAAACGAGCTCCAAATGTCAGGGATCCATTGCCTTGCCATTAAGAGGAGTCAGTAATAAGGGATTGTTGTTGTTTTGCCAAGAGCAGAAACAAACACATCCGTGAGATGCTTGTTTGTTGTCAGAGATGCTAAAATTATCTTGGCTCCTCCTAATGGGATAGAAAAGCTGGTGTCATTTGGGCAAGTGACTGAAATGAGGTGGGGGAGGTCCAAGGGCAGGCTGGAGGCTCCTCTAATGACTGTTCCCACATAGGAGCAGCATCTCCATCAATGCCCTGGCGAGGAGATCCCAGCCCAACGCCGAAATTCCTCACAGCTCTCCAGGCCTGATGGAGACACATAATGAAATACAATCCTGTCAAGCTCAGCCCCTGGGTAACATTTTCACTTCTACATTCCATTTTCAGTTTAGGTCGAGATTTTTAAGAAGACAGCAAGCAGCACTCCAGTCCCAGGTGACAAGATCTGCTCAGATTTAGTCTTTGAATGTTGCAAATTAAATTCCCTCATCAGGCCTCTAATCACTCTTACCAGATGGGGCTTGTGCTCAATTTTGGATCCACAGGAAATTTAATGGTTATTGTTTCTGTTTAAATAGGAGATTATTGCATTTTAATAAGTTCTCTTTGGGACTTGCAGCAACAATAGAGCACTATGAATTACTGTAGATAGCTGTTACTGCATGCTGGGGAAAAATCAAGTTACTAAGTGTGACAAGTTGCTTTTTCTTCCCTTCCAGCAATCGCTCGGAGTGTATTTACCACCAAATTAAGTATGTGCCGTGGGGATAATATTTTTATCCTGCCGAGGGGGGAAGGCGCTTGTCTGTGGATTTTCATTAAAATGACACATCTGTTCAGCAATTTCACAAAGTAATTCTGCTGAAAGTTTTATCAGCTAATTTTAATTATTCACTCCAGTGGGTTGAATACAGGATTCATCATGTTGAATTAATACATTTGACGGGAATTTCACAAAGAGGGGGGAGAAAAAGCAATCAACAAATTGAATTGTCATGCAATATGGATTAAATTGAGATTCTTTAATTAGGATAAGCCTGAGATTTGGTATTTTGAAGGTATTAGAAAGCTTAGCAATACAGTGGTAAAGATTAAGAAAATGCAGTTAAATATTACACTTTGGACACAGGCAGCAATGTGAGCAGAAGACAAGGGTCCCCTTTTTAGCAGCACAGGCAGTAGTGCTGGCTTCAAGAGCTCCCGAATGTGAGTTATCGGGGATGGCATCCAGGGACAGGCTCTGTCTGACAGAGCTGGGCTCCAGGCGGGGGTTTGTAAAGGAGACTGTCCTGCTAAGTGATGGAATTGGACTTTTCTTTTAAAAACTACTTGTAACATAATTGCCCACAGAGTGTGACTCATCCCACTATGTTAAATTTCAATTTATATATAAACACACCCGCTGGCTGGGGCTGAAGTCACACAGACTCAGCTTGGCAGCAAACTCGAAGCCTGAGTGTGCGTTTAGAAGAGGCAGCAGAGATGAAGTCAGATCTCCAGGTCAGGGTGACTGTGGGTGACAATTGGCAGGTAGATTTTTCCTAGATTAAATGTCTCTGTAGGACTTACGCAGTTTTGTTTAGTTGTAAATCGTGAATAAAATTTCAAACCTTTTTACTAATGAAATCAGTGACGATAGATACAGAAATTTTGTACTTACTAAAAGGTGAGGGAACAATGTGTCACAGAAGATTTTGTGTTAAATTTTAATTTTATTACTACTTCCACCACCTGCAATGCCAGGAGACAGGATTACTGAGTTCCAACCAGTTCTGAAGAAACCCAGAGGCCCTGACCCTCCCTGGGAAAACTGCTGTGACTGTGCTGATACTCGCTGATGATGAGTTGGCTGTAAGCAGCATGACAAATTGCATAACAAAGGAATATTTGGCAGAAGAACACTGTGTTATCTAACAATACATACTTTAATATGAGATTACAGCTGCTTTTCTCCACTGCTGACATCCTCTCCTGAACATCCACTGAAATGGGGTCTGACTTTTAAAACTCAGCACTTTCTGGTGCCAGTGCCATATCCTGATGCCATTTTGCCACACTCTGTGTGTTTGCCTGGAATTCAACTTCCAAATGTGTATGACAACTCACAAACTATTGACTTTCAGCAGGCCATGTTTTGAATTTATTTCCAAAAGAACAGCGATTTCAACTACCTTTCCAATTCAATTTTACCTAACTTTAGTCAGTCAAAATTGAAATGCCTCCTTCAGATTGGTTGTTTGAGTTTTCTCTATAGGCAGATGAAAGTGCCAGGCATGGCCAGAGGACAGCTCCACCCATCTGCCACAATCCACAGAGCAAAATCCATGGTGAGCCCTTCTTTAGGGGGATTCTATCTGTGGATGGGATACAGAGAGAGCTGGAAAACACTTCACACCAGGTATTTTCTATTCCTGCTCATGGCATCCATCCTGGACATATAAACCCACCTCTTTTCTCAACCTGGTGCCCAAAGATGCATCATACATGCATTTGTCAGGGCTGCCTGCTCCCAATACAGGTTTCTGCATTACTTCCCACTTTGTCCATCCTTGATCTTGCTCCTGACCAGCCTTCCTGACCTTGTTTTAGAATCATGGAACGGTTTGGGCTGGAAGGGATCTAAAAAATCATTCAGTTCCACCCCCTGCCAGGTTGCTCCAACCCCATCCAACCTGCCCCTGGAGAAGAGGGACAACCACAAACTTTTCCTTACAAACTCCAACATTCACAGTGGGTTCCCAGCCTGGATGAAAACCTCAGTGTTTTGCCATATTTGAACCGTGCATTCATTTTTCAAGGGCTCAAAAGCCAAACTTTGGCTAGAGGAAAGCATGTGGAAGGACCACATCAGTTTTTCAGGTTTTTAAATCAAACAATAAAAAATAACAACAATTTAAAACCCCCTTACCCAAGTGTGCTACCCTGTGATGTCTGATTCATCCAGCTTCAAGTCCCCCTGCCCACAGAGCCTCCAAGACAGCCCCACATCCCACAGCGTGCTCACCCAGAGCTGCTCCAGCCCCAGCTCAGCAGGGTGGGAGAGAGGAGGGCTCTGGTCCTGCTCCTGCCCTCACACAACAACTTTCTTACAGGTGCTTTCTGATGTGACACAGTCAGTAAGGTTGGGAAATACCCCCAAGATCATCAAGTCCAACCATTAACCCAGCCCCACCACGTTCACCACCAAACCATGTCCCCAAGTGCCACGTCTGTGTGCTTCTTGAACACTTCCAGGGTTGGTGACTCCCTGGGCAGCCTGTTCCAAGTCCTGAAAAACCTTTCAGTGGAGACATTTCCACCAATATCCAACTCAGACCTCCTCTGGTGCAACTTGAGGCCGTTTCTTCTCATCCTGTTGTGGTGGGTGTTGTTCAGAGTGCTGTGAGCTTCCTGAAGAAGCACCAAGAAAAGACAGCTGGGGGGCACCGGCACGGCTGTACCCACACCGGGTGATTTCAGCTCCTCTGGGATCCGGGCGATGCAGAAGGAGAGACGGGGTCTGCATGTGGGGGTCCAAGGAGAGCTTTATTGAGCTTCTTCCCCAAAGGGGTCCAGGGACAAAGAGGCTCCCAGGCAGGGAAAGCAGGGTTTATATGGGAAAGGCGGGGGCGGGACAGAACACGGGGACCAGTGGGGTGAGGGCGCAAGGGCAGAGCGAAGGGGAAGGCCCAGTGAGGTAGAAGAAATCAACATATGACTGCAAAGGCCTCTGGGAGTGAACATGTGCTCACCCCAAGTGCAGGCGTGTGCCTTAGGGGCTGGCTCGCCAGGGGAGGGCAACAACCCTGTCCCTGGCCGCTTCTCCGGCCCCCACACCTGTCCCTTGTTACCTGGGAGAAGGGACGGACCCCACGACGCTGCCCCTCCTGTCAGACATCTCTGTCTGCAGAAAATATGAACTAAAGGCTACAATAACAACGCTATCCAGACCCAGGGAGCTGTTTGGGAGCAGCCGATGGACACGGGCACTGCCCTCCATGTGGCTGGAGAGGAGAACAAAAGCGCCCTTTGCAAACATCAGAAACCCCCGGCACAAGAGAGGCCAACAGTGCTGAAACTTCCTGAAAGGAGCCTGGAATCGATTGAGCTGCTGCAGTGATCAACAGCCCTGAGCTTCAAACCCGCCCATTTTCAACAGCTTCATCTCTTTTATTTCACAGGAAGAAGACTAACTTCCCTTTAAGGTACCATGTTGACTGTAGGGATGAAGTTTTAATTCCTGTTAATAAATGTTTTCACACATTCCCTGTGTGTTTCCCTGGGCAGGTTTGGTGATTTCTAAAAGAGTTTATCATTCTGCCATTTCTGCTTCTGGAAATTAATGAATATTTTACCATGCAGTGGATGAAGCATTAGGCCACTTCTGAACCCTAGGTTTTATTGAATTCTTACTTTGTTATTTCTCTGAGATGCTGACAGAATCAATTTATGTTTGAAAACATCTTTGAGACTTCTAAAGTATTATAACTCCAAATGACAAATATTTTCATTGTGAATGATTTTTAAATAGTCAGCAATTCAACAAGTTGTGCAGCATCTAGAACACTGAGATCTATTCTGAACAAAACTTATTGCTTCAGTAGAAATATTAAGTAAATTACTACTGTGACAGTAATTTTTTTATACATGAAATTATAAAATTTGTATATGTAAATTAACTTTTGTAATATGGTGGTCACTAAATTTTGAGGGAAAGACCACGAAGCTTTGACTTTCATGTGTGTTATTTACCTCACAATTACCAAATTAATCACTTGTTGAAGCACTGGCACAACATATTTCTCAAATCCATGGAACTGACACAATGCAGATGTCAATTTTCATACTGACTGAGGTCTCCCACTGCACCTCACATGTGGGCTTGTCAGCAGGAGCTCCACGTGCCTCCACTGGCTCTGCTAAGCTGGGCTGAACCACAGCCTCACTACTGGGGATCCTCCACAAGGAAAGAAAGAGCTGCCAAAAATCCTTACTCTACTTCTATTAGCATTCCATTAAAGCAAAAAACCCCACCCATAATAATGCAGAAGCAAACATAACTCAACTGTGTCTTGGAGGTAAAAGAGAGACATTGTAAATGGAAAAACTGGATGAAAAATACATTGTGAATGGAAAAATTGCATGAAAAACTGGAAGTTTCGTCAAAATCTGCAAGTCTACCAGACTGCAACTCCATCCCTGAAGTTGGCTGCTGCAGAGCTCAGGGATTTGAAGGCCAGGCTTCAATTACACTGCCCTGTTTACACACTTCTTTCTCTGCCTGCCCTTCTGCTGCCCCTGTGCTCAGATGTCATATTATCCTTATCAGCAGATTAAGAAACCTCTTTGCAGAAACACTTATCTGTGTAATACCAGTGATGACACTTAAGCTTCAACTTTCCTATTTAACACTCCATGTGCCTTACTGATATCATCCTGGACAGATGAAATGATGTGTTCAAGACTTTCAGGGTCAGAAGAACAGCCAGAACAGGTTGGGATAATGGTCCATCCAGCCTAACCTCCTGTCTCAAATCTGTTTTAGAGGAAGAGACAGAAATATCTCAAAGTCATAGGATAAACCTCCACCGAAGAAACTTTCCTGCTGTCATACAAGATTTATAGCCTCACTTAAGGTTGGATGCTTGGCAGCTCTCTCCTAAAACTCTTCTTTATTTCTAGTATTTACTCTAACAGCTGGAGACACTCTTGTTGATATGAATCAACACCAAATCCTTTTCAAAGCCTGACCTGAGGTATAATTTTTCTCCTGAGCTTAAAAAAAAAAAAGAAAAAGAAAAAAAATCCCAGAAAAGAAAATCCTTTGCATGCTCTTAATTTTGCAGCTTCTCACTTCTTGGAATTTCTCCTTGTTCTGGAACTGTGATCCACTGTAGCCAATAACCACATATGAGGTGGCTGTTTCTGAAATGCAGGACACAGCTCCTGAAGGGTCTCCAAAGAGCAGCACATGCCCCTTACTCCTGATTTCACTGAGGTGAAAAAAGAAAGCCAGGCAGCAGGAAGGCAAACCCCAGTCACTGAATGTCCCAGTCAGATTCTGAACAACCCTGAACATACTTGCTGCTGCCATGTATTTAAGACATGCCACGAAGATGCTGTCCTGTCACAGCTGGGTTCTCATTTCCACGTTAAATTAATACAGTACAGCTGATCCCATTCTCAGAAAGATGAAAACTGTGCATAACACTTCTGCCTTCACAGCCCGCTGAGCAGAACACGACAGATGTTAAGATAACTGCTGCTCTATGGCCTTGTTGGGGTGGTGACAGGAACTCCTCAGTGTGGGGCGCAGTCTAAGGAGAGGGGACAAAGCCCAGAGCGGCAGCCCCAAGGATGGCCCAGGCTGCAGCGAGGTGTGCTGCCATCAGGGAATGTAGAGCAATATTTGCTAATTGCATTGGCACTCTGTGTGACCTCGCCAGGAAGGTAAAATCACTATATAATTATATTGGCTTCTTGGAATTTCCTGTAGGGATGTCCTACTGTAACTTAGGTCGGAAAAGCAAGCAGGAAAATGCCAAAATGACCACACAACTTCCGACCAGACCCCTGGGGGCAATCAGGGGACAGTGGCCACCCTCCCACGCTTCAGCTTGACTTAAGCAGCAGTTTTCCATGATGAGAAACCTGCTGGAAATGAAAATATGTAAGGGCCAGGGAGCCACTGAGGTAAAAGAGTCTCTGGGGAATGGAAATAGTTTGTAGCTGGACAGAAGAAGTGCTCTGTAGACCTGTGTGGCCTTTTGTCAGATTATGCCCTTTTCTGACCCAGAGATGGGGCAACTGAGAGGCCTTTTAAAAACTTTTATTATATTTTCAGTCTCATGTGAAGGGTGAGACAATACACACTATAATTCATGCCATCATAATCAGAAGCTAACTATATCCTAATTACAAAACACTGTAAGTGTTTCTTGGCCTATCAGCTTTTGCCACACCATGCTGTAGATGCCTTAAAGCTAATTATCTAAAATTACCCCTTGTGAGTCCTACTACAATGCATCTTTCATAGCTCTATTTCTCCAAAATATCTAATCTTATTTACAAAACCACCCTTTGAAACCATTTCTCTCTCAACAATGTCTGTCCTATTCCATGGCATTTCTAAGTCAACATTTCTTATCTCAAGGTTTACATACAGATACATACTATGTGAGCCTTCTGTCAAGCTTTACAAATTCTCTACAAATCCATTTCCCACAGCCTTGCAGCACTGTAGGAAGTTGTGGCACATGGGGACATTGCTGTAAAAGGCAGGGAGACAAACGACAGGGGTCTGGTCTTTACGTTGTTTTCCAAGTAATGGCTTGTTCTGACATAAAAATTCCTGTCTTCAAAGTATGCCTGATCACAGAGTAGACTTCTGCATGGGGCATCCAGAGAAGGAGAGCTGGTGTTAAGCCTGGGCTAGTGCTGCAGAGCTGCTCTTCACTGAGACACATGCTAACAGAATTTGGGACCTGGTCTCAAAGTGGGAAAATGCACCAAACTCCCAGGATAAATGAAGTTCCAGCCAGCAATCACCTCAAGGCTGGTAAAGTTGTGTTTACCTGGTATCTGTAATATGTATTTATTCCTGACTATGCATGCACCCTGTTTGTTTGAGAATTAGAATAAAGAAAATGATTAGCAATCTTATTTTGATGCATTCATTTTGTGTTTTCCCCAACTACTTTGCCTGCTGAAAAGAGCAATTATCAGTGACTTCTGAGCGTGTGCCCTTTGGAGGTTCAGCTCAACAAACTCCCAGTTTAGCAAAATGAATGTAAGATCCATTCCTGCATTTTGGTTATTTCTTAATATACCAGTTTTATTGCAACGTATCAGTTACCTGCCTGTGTTGGTAGCTGGTGAGTGATCTCTCCCTGCCCTTTTCTGCACCCAGGAACCTTTTGTTGTATTTCCTTTCCCCTGCCAGGCAAGGAGGGCAGTGACCGAGGGGTTTTGGGGGGCACCTGGGGGAAATCTACCACCATGGGTGTGATACATGACAAAAAAAACCCAGGCAGAATAGCCCTATTTGAAACAGTGAGGAAAGTGGAGCCATCTTTAATTTTCCCAGCTGCAGGTATGCACAGAAAATCAAGCTCCTGAAACTGTGAACCTATCTGACTTTTCTTTCACTGAAGGGAAAAAGGTCCCTTTTGAGTATGTTTAAAAAAAAAAAAAAAACAAATTAAAAATACCCCAGACAAGAGACATTCTCAGCCGGCTTTCATTGCCTGGGAGTGTTTTTACGGCCAACTTATAAACTGCTCAAAACAGGTTTTACAAAGTAAAGAAAACACAGTCAGGACCTAGGCAGGAGCCGTGGCTAAAGGTCTGAGCACATGGAGTTTACACTGAGCCCAGCCAAAGTGCAGCTCACCAGCTCGCTGCACACAGGCCAGCCCTGCCTCTGCAGATGGTGCAGGCATGCAGCAGTCAAATCCGGGTGACATATTAAGCTCGTGACAAAGCAATGATGACAAACTTCCAGACAGAGACGCTGAGACCGCAAACACGACTGCCAGAACACAGACAGAGAGCAGCAAGAAAAGCCAGCCCTCACAAAACCCCCAAGAACAGCAACAGCCATGGAAAGATTTAAAGAATCTGTCTCAAAATGCAAACTGGGAGTTTCCTCAGGCAGCCTCTCAGACTGTGAGCACAGGGCAGCCAGAGCCCAGCTCAGTGGGTGCTCCAGCTCCTGCTCTTCCAGTCACCAAGCCTTTAACTGCTCAGGGATTTCTCCCACAGCACCTAAAACGTAACACAGGGACTTGAACTCTTTTTTCATTTCTTTTCTGCTAGATGTAGAATTTCTATGTTTAATTTTAACATAAATCTTTAAAATTGAATATATTTTTGTGTGTTTTTTGATAGCATGTATTTATTACTTCTTGGGAATCTATAGTTCTGTTTTCCTTCCATGTTAATCATAGAATCAAGGAATGGTTTGGGGGCTGGAAGGGACCTTAAAGCTCATCCAGTTCCACCCCCTGCCATGGGCAGGGACACCTTCCACTATACCAGACACGTCACGGGGGCTCTCACTTTTATAAGTTCTGCTCCATTTGCACATTGGAGTTCATTGTCCAATTCCAGCTCCAGCCCATGCAGTCCCATCCTGTTTGTTTTTCTCTCTTCATTCCACGTTGTTTGTGCTCTTGGGCCTGAGATTTGGATCATTTGTCCTTGGTCCCCAGCTAGAGCAGGAATTGTTTTGTCTCCCCACTCTGTGCAGAGAGCTCACCATCCCCTAATATGAAGCCCAGACCCACACACTAAAGCAGCACAGAATGTGAAAAATAGAAAAGCTAAAGCTGAGGCATCGCAAGCTCTGTCCATCCTGGCCTTGGACACTGCCAGGGATGGGGCAGCCACAGCTGCTCTGGGTGCCCTGTGCCAGGGCATCACCACCCTGACAGCCAAGAATTCCTTCCCAAGATCTACTCTAAACCTAATGTGCTGTCCATTCTCAGCAGAACTGGTGAGTAAAAGCCATTACAGCCAACCCCAGGCCCTCTGCGATCCTCTGTTTGTAGCAGCCTAAATACAACACTCACACTCTTCAGATTTGGCTCTCAGATTTGCAATAGTGAAGATTCTACCAACAGAAACTACCTAGACAGTCTGTTTTTCCATCTAAAATATTCAGTACTTCTCATGTTTAACTGGTCCATTTTATAATGGTTTCTGTATTTCTTGGCTCTCAGTTCCACTGTCTTTTCCCACAAGACAAACACGTGACTCCTTCCACAAGTGACTTCAAGCAATATCCCTGATTTTCATGGTGGTGGAGGCCCCATCCTATTCCATGGAAGACAAGGTTAATCTTACAATAAATGCACTTTTCCAACAAGGGTGTGACACTGGGCCAGGGTTCTCATCCAGTGCAGTGCTGTATCCAAGGAGCTCTTCCCTGTGCTGGGCTGCAGGGACACAGCCAGGCTGCACTCTGAACACACCTGGCTGTCCACTCAAGCAGGGTTGTTGATTTCTTCCTCAGAAACTTGAAGAATCTTCAGCTGTTCAGAGGTAAGTATGCACATTTATAAATAAATGAATAAATACAGACATGCTGAAAGTAGAGATAACTTATGACTGTGCCCATGTAATTTTCTAAAAAAGCAATTTGGTTTGGAGATGGAGATGTGTCTGCTGAATCTAGTCAGGATGGTCTAGAGCTATGCTGTTACTCCTGCAATTCTGCATAAATCACACCAGTCATTATTTTGTTAGGGAAATCCATGGGAAAACTTTGTGATTCTTCAGTGTCACAAAAAATCATCAGGAATAAGGAATGCAGAGCCAGCCAGTGTGCAAGGGGGCAGGCAGAGCCTTCCTTCCAACTCAGAACTGACAACCAAAGGAAAATCCAGCTGGGCCAGGCTGGGAGAGGGAGGCATTTCCATGTTTCCCTGATTCAGCACAGCTGGGAAAGATGTGTTCCCAGTCAGGCCCTCAAACCACGAGCACAAAGAAACATCACAAAGATCTTCCCCCAGTGCCCCTGAGCTCCTGCCCACGGCTCACCCAGGGGCTGAGCCAAGCTCCTGGCACACACAGCGAGGTGATCCAATCCTCAGGGGCCCAATTTCCTCCTGCACCAAAGATTTCCTTTAGCAGTTTGAGTTCTCTCCCAGGACTCCCCAGTGCTATCTTGGCCTGGCTGCAGCCAGAGGAGACAGGGCTCCTCTAGGAGACAATTAGAGAGGTGTTTTATATGGTGCTGGTCCTCCCCAGGGACTCTACGAGGAATCTGTGAAGTTTCATCCACCTTGGTGAACATCAGCTGTGGGAGCCCCTGTCTGCCTTGCTCTCCCTTCTGGACAAGGATCAATACTGCCAGGGGTTCTGCAGCTCGTGGGTAAGGCAGTGCCTTACTCTGATGAGTGGACAAGGAAAACTTACACAAGCTGCTGGAGAATTCACAACAGCCAAGAGAGCAAATCTCCTGCTGCAGGGACTCCAGAGCCTTCACCTCACACAGCAAGTGCAGCCTTTTCACCATTTAGCACTTGTTTCCAAAAACAAGCCAAGGGCTCCAATGGAAGGAGAACAGGCTGAGAATCAGTGAATCATTTATGCTGGAAAAGACCTTTAAGATCATTAAATCCAACTGTAAACCTCACAATGAACAGAAGCTGGGAACAAGCACCCTATTTAGAACAAATATATATATATCAGTAAATAAGAGGGAAATGCAACAGACAGAACCAATTCATGGGTTTTCACTGGAGGCAGACAGGTTTTCCTGCTTTTTACACATTAAAGCCATTCACAGCCTCTGTGCTCAGCTGGTACAGAGGTCTGCTGTCAGACTCCTCCACACAGCATCCACAAAAAACCTCCAGAAACCTCCAGGTACTGAGAAAAGATAAACCCACACAAATTACTGGACTCCACCACTGAAACATTGAAAAACCTGCTGTTCAGAAGAAGTCCTGGTAGAGTAAGTGGCAAATAAATGTTTTGGCCATTTTAAAAGTATTTTGGGTAGCCATTCCAGGTTACTGTTGAAATGATTATGTAGGAGGTTCTCAAAAACTGGACTTCAGTGAAAGTTTCACTTTGAAATAACATTCCACCAATAACTTGCTCCATGCCTTTTTCTGGCTTACAGCAAATACCATGTCTTTCTTCTTCATGTATTTAAAAAACAAGAGGGTTCCTTCAGATTGTCACTGCAAATAGAATAGGGAAAGGTAATTCTACTTGTGGTTCTACTTACTGGCTTCACGGCCTTAGAATGAAGCCAGTTTCCTGCTCACACAAATGTGAACATTTCAAAAGTTATGAATAAAATCAGTGCACTCTTTCATTGCTCTTCTGTTTCCTGAAATAATACTTATACTGTTTTTTAACAGAAAGTCAATTTACACTGAAAAACTTATTATACACTGGATATTAATCTGCAAACCCCATCTTATTTTGACCAATAGGAGATGAAAAGGTGATATCCAAAATGCACAGCTATTTTGCTGTAGTAATCCTAGACTGATCAGTCCATGGCCACACTGTAACTACAGAAAAGCTCCGTGCCATCAGTATTCCAAACACAGGCAGACAGGCAGATGTCCCATTGCAGAGGGAGTGCCAAATGTCTATCAATGAGATGTTACCATGGCCAGAAATAACCGAGGTAGGATGACTGAGTGGCTCCTTTGTGAGACAGTCCAAGTGGGGGAAATATTTACTCTTCAAGTTGAGAAATCTAAAATCAATCTAATGTCACTTAAAAATAGGAGTTGCACTGCAACTGATATGCTGATCATAGAAACCACACAAGGAAGATGCTGCTATTTCTGTAAATACAAGGCAGTGGAAATGTAGTTCCACTGAATTCAGGGAATCAACACTCATTTATGGTAGATGAAAATCTGATCTTTTATATCAGGAGAAAGGTAGGATAAATAATACCCCACCATACCAGCAGATTCCTGTTAATGCCCCCAACTTAAATGGATTTACACCAGAATTTATTTTTTCTTGGACTCCCCACTTGAAAAACTACACAGACATTACAAAAAAATATTTAGCAAGATTAAAAGTAACCAATCACTGAAGTTTTCTGAAAATTCTACTACTCGAAAACTACATGGACAAAATTCAAATGCACATTAGTGCTCTAAAACCCAGTTTCTATTTTCATAAGCCATTTCAGCCACTGAGGAGCCTGAACTTTGCTGTCGCCCAAGAAAGTTTAGGACTGCAAGGGATGAGCCACCTTTTGCTAAAAGCCTCAGGCTCCTAAGCCCCTGCTTTTACAGATCTGAGCCACAGCTCAATGGTGAAGCTTACAGACAAATTCTGGTCTTTATACCTTTCATCAGCTGCAAATGTCCATTCACACCAACATTCTACTACACTGCAAAGGAAACAGAGCAAAGAAAGAATATCCTCATCCTGAGGGCTGCTTGATTTGATGAGTAAGTACCACCAAAAACTTCAAATGCCTTCAAACTCCCCCAGCAGCAGTGACAGCAGCAATCTCGAGCCCTTCTGGCAGGACAGGTGGTGTGCTAAAGTGTCTTGTGTTATCCTTCCTCACATCCAACTCATCTGTTCCTTTACTGAAGAACACAATCCACATTGTTAGCTTTGTGTGTATCTGTGGTTTATGTAACATTTTGTGCTGTCTAATTGGTTCACCAGCAATTAAAAATAAACCCATGGCAAAGCTCCACTGGCTGGTTTCACCTTGTCACAAATGTGCTTGATGCTCACTGTGTCTTAAATAAAATGTATCACTGGGAGGGAGAGATTTTTTCTGTCGATTTTTTGCCACCATTTGGTATAATTATTCCTGACAATTTGCCCATCACACTGCAAGAGTCTTTCCAGAAGGAGAAAAATACTACTTTGTGTTCTTGTGATCACAAGTCTAATTGAGCGGAAAACAAATCTGTTAAAAAGAGAGAAAAAAAGAAAAGGGGGAAGAAAAAAAGATAAGAATAATGAGAGATTGTGGAAAGACAAGCTAATCTTGCACTTGGTTAAAAAAATACGATGAGCAAAAGAACAAGGAAACGTGCAACCAAGCACTCCTGGAAATCTGAATAGATTTTCTTCCCCTGAATTCCAGAGGAACTCTCTGCAGCAGATGCTGTAATATAACTGATGACATTCAGGCCCATTTTACTGTAATGTACAGGTGTTTTTCCTGGTTTTTAATGCTGCCTTTCCATATTCCCTCTGAGCAGGGGCCTGGCAGTGGCTGGGGCAGGGCACAGCTCTGGAGCTGATGGGCGAAGGGCCCTTCCCTCTCATCTGGGGCAGCACAAACGAGGGCCACGTGTGTAATTCAAGCTGACAGGAAACATTAGCATTGCTGTACACTTTGTCAATTAAATGATGGTTTAATCAGCACAAATCTGAATGGTCAAATAATGTTATAATTAAAAGGAAATAATGGAAAGTGGTGTGGTGATTAATTAACAGAACAGCAAGTACCAGCAGCACATCTTGTCTGTGATATCACTTCTCCCCCGCTCCACGCTGGCTGCGGTGGGGGTGGCGGGAGGCACGCTGACCTTGCAGCCTCAGAAAATCCATTTCAGAGCTGCAGATCCAGCAGCAATGGCAATTTTCACAAGCTCAAATAAATGAGGGGGAGCTTTGCCTCTTTACCTTCCCTGCAGTGCTCTTGAAAGCACTGCCACACACGATCACTAGTGACTCTTGAGGCTTTTTTTTGCCTTCCTTTACAAACTGCAGAGTGGATACCTTGTAGACCCGGGACACCCTGACATAGATTCTGGAGCACCAGGAGATAATGCCCTGTGTTTATCTCCCACTGCCTGGTGTGTTGATCAGTGCAGCAGCCCTGTCCATTTCCCACCGCCCTGGCACACAGCAGCTGGTGCTGCAGAGTGTGACAGGTATTGTGACACAGGGTCAAACACTAAATCAAATTGTGACACACAGGATCAAATACAAAGTCAAATTGATCACCAAAGCACTGCAGCTCTCAGGAGGCTGCCCTGCTCTGCAGATGTGCACTGTATGTGGGATGAAAAGGTACACTACAATGTCAGGAGTTTTAAGATTCAAGAAAGAAAATAATTCAGTTTCCTTGTGGTGGGTGCTTGTCTCTGGACAGAAGTGATTAACTCTCAAATATTCCCAATAGTCGTGCCTCTAAAGGAACTTTAAAGCATCAGGGATGTTTTAAGAAAGGCTCCAAATGAAGGCATATAAAATTTGAAATTGTTTTTTTCAGATGACATAAACTTTTGTTGTAGATTAACCGTAACAGTTTTAAAAATCTGTGTTTGATTTGAGCTGGATGTGATCAAACCTTAGAATGGAACCTGCTGCTAAAGCTTTGCCTGCTGGGCTGTCATGGGATGCCAGCTCTGATGAGAGTGCCTGGCCTCCAGCAGCCAAAGGCTGGGATCACAAACACCATCCTTTCACTCTGGGTCATCAATCCAGCTCCTAATGGTCAAGAATCCACCAAAGCCCAACTCCTGGAACAGCACAGCCCCAAGAAGCACAGGCTGGCATTGTTGTGGTGCCCTGTGCAGGGACAGGAATTGGACTTTGATGATCCTTTGGGTACCCTCCAGCCCAGGATATTCCACGATCCTAGAAAAAGGCCTGCTGATGGATGTGTTAAAACCAAGGAGCAGAGCAGAAAGAGTCAGGTCAGGTCCTGTTTTTCAGCACAGGGAGAGCTGCCCCAGTGCCAGCCCATTCCAGCCAGCACATTTCCTGAGGTCCAGGGCTGCTGAACAGAGCTCTGAAGCCTCTTCACCCAAATTTGTCATGTTTTGCCTGATTACAGTGAAACAGCAACATGCACATTCAATCACGGGTAAAATGAGGGTGGGATGTTTTATTTAATATTTATACGCATGGCATACTGGCAAAATTACTGGCATCTGTATGTGTGTGAATGACTGTTTTGAGGAACATGTGTTGTGTGCAATGCTGTTTATTATCAGTAAATGAAGCCAAAAGCTAAGTTGAAAATGAATGCTAAATTAAAAATTATATAAAATGGAGTGAAATGATTTAATTAGCAGATTATAAGTGATATGCTTTACTATTAGAATTAACTTGGGAGGGATTGAGGGAAGGGAGGAGGAAAAAAAAAAACCTTGACTAGACACAGAAGGGTGGAAAAACATTCCTTTTTCCTCTATCTGTGGAGTTACAAACACAGCAACATATTGTCCTGGTGTTTATAATCACAGACTCTGCTGCCGTCACAGTGCTTGCTTAATGAGGCAGCCAGTTAGAAATAATGAGACTTTGAAACAAATTGTTCTCGCGTCTGAAAAGAGAAAGAGAAAGATGTGTGGTACTCTAATACAGCATTTCGAGCGCTTTGCTAACATCTCTGTACTTAACTCCTCGTACTGGATCCCTCCAGTGGAATTTATGAGTGGAGAAATGTCTTGTGGTTTCTTATAAAGCCAGGAAGAAAGCTCAGAACTCTATTTATTCCCAGGTTTTGCCTTTAACTTGTTGCCTTACTTCATTAAAAAAGCATTGCCCTGCTAAATTAATTAACACATGTGAAACACTTTGAACATTTTTGCTTGGTCTCTACCTTCAAAACGGAGTATTTCACTCCTGTAATGATCTTCTATTAAAATTGCCAATATTTTTTGCCAGCTGAAATTGATTTTGCTTCTCTGAGCTTCCAGGAGAAGCTGGAGAAGGAGCTGTCCCCCCAGCTGTCCAGGGGCCATGGGGGTGTTCAGGTGGGAAATCCACCCCTGCAGCCTGCACAGGGCAGCTGCTCCCCCCTGGCTCCCCAGCACTGCAGGCAGGGAGTGAAGGCAGACTTGCAGATTCTTCCCCAGCACTTCCCTGGACACCCCATCTGTCCCAGCACTCCTCCACAGAGACTTTTCCAACAGCATTTGGAGCTCACAGCCTGGCTCTCTGTCCCCAGAGTGTGGCTCCCCTGGGCTGCCTGTCAAACTCCCACTGCCCTGCTCCCAGGGAGAGGAGCCATGTGAGCCTGCAGCACCCTGAGAATGCTCCGTGGTCAATACAGCCTGGAAAAACCCCATCACCACACACACCCCCCTCTCTGATAGAATAATCCTGCTTAAATTCAGAACCCACAAAACCATGTCAACTTTGGTAAGCCTTCAAGGCCTTTCAATTATTTTCATTTCCAAACAGCAAATGTAAATAGATGTACAGGAACAGCAATACTTGGATTTATTTTGGTGGAAAGCCACAAGCAGCTGCCCCTGGTGACCAGCATTGCAAGGCTCCACTGCAAACCAGCATGGAGAAGTGACTCCAGGCTCTGACCCTGCAGAGCAGCTCAGCCTCACGGAAGGCTGAAACCTTCCAGCAGCTCTTCCTGGAGCAAGGACAGGGACGAGCTGCAGGAGGAAGGTGCAGAACCACGGGGAGGTGGAAGGAAGATGCTCAGCAGCATCCACGGAGCGAGGGCAGCCCTGGGAGGGAGCAGGGAGGCTGCCAGAGGGAAGCACAGCCAGCCCAAGGCTGCTCCAAGAGCAGAGCAGCTGCTGGCTGCTCACACAGCCATACAGCTGCTTCCCAGCCAACATGCTGCTCCCAGGGCTGAGCAGCAACTGCAGAAAACAACAGACGGCAAATAATAAGGGCTGTATATCACGTGGAGATTAAAAAAACCAGGTTCTTCAACTGAGCATGCTTGCACCTTTCTTGGTAGCCGAGATCCAGGACCAGGGGTTGAGTAATAGGAGCTCTGGCTCTTTCTCCAACAGCCAGAAAGGCCACACTTTGCAGTCTGCACACAGGACAACAACCCACATTACTTTCTAGGCATCTACGGGCATTGAGAAGCTGCTGTTCAAGTTGTTAATTTGAAAAGGAAAAAAAAAAAAGAAAATATAAGATGGAGAATGAACTTAGTAGAAACCTCTTTATATGTGCTTGCTTATAGAAAAAAAAGCCAATGCAGGCTGGAATGGGGGGGTGGGAGGATTTTTTCCCAGTCTCCCACGTACTCCTAAAATGGTCTGTGCATTGCCTGGAAGTAAATCAATACTAAGCACAGTCCAGGCGAGACTGCCATCTTACATGAAGCACTGACTGTAAAATAGACACAAAAGACACATGATACTCTCTGAGGTCCCCAGCAGCTATAATATCCATCCTTGGCAGCTCGCTTGACATTTCCTTGCCCTGCTTCCCAGTCCTCTTTCTTCTCCCTCCTCCCTCCCCCTCTCCCCCTGTCTCTAACAGCCATGCTCTGCTCTCAGGGGCTCGCCGACCGGGTGAACAGATAACAAACCTGTCAAGAAGGGTTTAGCTGGGGAATAAATCCTGCGCTCGCCAGGAAATGATGTGTACAATGGGAAAATACAAGGGATGACATGAGCCTTCCCTTCTGAGAGAGTGGCCAGGAGATGCTTAAAATGTTACAGCTCGTGCTAAATGGACATTGGGATGGCTGATTAGATCGTATCTCAGACCTTTCGAGTGCCTCCCTTCCTCCCCACTTCTCACTGCTACTGAAGACACACAAAGAAAGCAGACAAAGCCCATCCCTGCTTCCACTCCTTAAAATACATATATATTTTTTAGAGGCTTGGCCATGAAGAAGGTGGGGTTGGCACGTGCTAAGCTTAAGGTCAAGGCTAAAATCTCTTTTAGTGGTAGGAAGGATCACATGAAATCCACTGGGTAGTTACAATTTCCATTTATATAAGGGAATTAGAAAAGCAAGAACCTTATCTTGGGGACTTAATATATGTCTTGGCTTATTACTGTTTTCAAAGGGCCTTTTGCACAAATCTGATTTGCACTGGTGCAATAAAGATCCATTACACTTTTACACGGCAGACTTTGCATTTCTGCTCAGTATTTAATTATGAAAAACAGAACCCATCCCATAAACAGATGCTAATCACAGTAGGAGAGTACTTTCATTTGAGTAACAAGGTAGCTCAGAAAGTTTGCTTGGAAGTTTGCTGTATCAGCAAGAAGAGCTATTAGGGAGGAGAAAAGGGAGGGAAGAAGTGATTCCACCCTCCTCCCAGCCAGCATCTCCACGCTGGGATCTCAGGGATGGAAACAAGAGCAGTTCCATGTGGCACTGAGTTCCCTCTCCAGCACACATGCCTGAAGAAGAACCTTGTCTGCAGCTGCTTCTCGAGATTCTAGCACTGGCTGCCTCAGCCCAAACCCTCAAATTCCAGTCTTGGAGAACTCTGGGATTCAGGAGGAATCCTTACTTTTGGTCTCCAGTACAGCAAACGGTGCAGCCGCTTTTGAGGACTGTTCTCTACATCCAAGCACACACACCACGGCTCTGACAGGGATTTTTTAAAGCAGTCTCATTCACCACACTGATATTTTACAGAGCTGGGGAATCTGGCAAAATGAAATTGCTGCCAGGGCACTTCCAGCCCTTGAAATCCAAGATGCTGGGTTTTACTTTTTTAAAATACCTTTTGAGCTGCAAGTGTGGCTGCAGTGGATGGATATTACACAAATTGTGCCTGTTAAGTGCACAATGAGCAATACAGAGTAGATACAAGAGAGACAAGCTGTGGGCAAAGCAATGCCACTTGCACAGAGAATGCTATCCACAGAAATTCTAAAAGAGTTCAGTTATCACAAATTTGTCATGTAATGGTTCCTTAAAGTTTGATGTCACAATCAGGAAAACATGGATTTTGCTAACTTTGCACAAACTGGTGTTTAAATACACATTGCAAGGTTAAATCCACTGTGCAGCAACCAAGTAGACAAAAAATACAACTGCTTGCAATACTTGTTAGTCGATGGCAGCACCAGTTTACTTAGAGCAATATGTATAATATCAATATAATATACAACATATACATATAGTATATACATATACATAGTAACAATAAATGTTTATATTATATTATATTATATTATATTATATTATATTATATTATGTTATATTAATCTCTGCAATAATATATCCAGTATTTTCCAAGAGAAGCCACAGCCCAGGGTCCCCTGGTCACTGAGCAGCCCTGCCTAAGCAGATAAAACTATGTGAATGACAATATTGCTATAATGAAGGCCACACTTGGCCCAGACAAGTCTTCCTGTGCCTCTCCAAACTCTTTGTTTGAAACAAACAGACAACAACTCTTTGTGACATAACACAATGCAATAAACCTTGTGTGCACCATCTTGAAGGAACAATGCCTTTACTAAGGATATTTTAATGAGGAAATGCATAGACTAATTACTCTCTCTTCTAGCTTATCTAAAAAAAAATCCTGCACCTAAGAAATGCCGTGTTGAGGGGCATTTTTCTGGAGTTTTGCTTTCTCTGTTTGCTTTGAGTTGGGGTTTTGTCCTCATTTTTGGTGGAGCAGGCAAGACTAAGCAGGAGTGCCACAGAAATGGCTTCAGCTAAGAGGAAAAGAGGACTGTTGAGTAAGATCACATCTTCCTTTTTTATTCTGTGTAAGTGTTTTCTTAATTTGCAACTGGTATTTTAAGGAAGAGTCACACAAAGTACTTATCTATTATTAGAGGAGTTGAGCAATATAATATGATCCTGTTTATGCCCTAATAGCAATGAGTGATGAACTGGTTTGCCACAGACACCATTTTATTACTGCAGGGCCACATGTGCTGGGAGCTGCAGTGACCTTACACTCAGAGGTTCCCATCTTATTTTCTACTGCTAAGTGTTGCTTTTTTTCCATTTCTGGAGGGGAAGAAGGTCACTTCTCACTATTACTGTTCCATTAACTTACACTGCAGCACACCCATCCTTAATCCAATAGCACCTTACATTGTGCCTTTTAACTCCATAATGCATTCTTTTCCGAAGTCTTGCCTACACTGACCAAATTAGTACCTGAGGCTCTGGAGTCATCAGGAGCAGAGCAGAGAAGATGTTTAGTGAGAGTACTGAGGCATTGTCACAAATCTCTCTTCCTTTCACCTTTGCAGTTGTTAACAGTGAGTGATGGGCCCCCCACACATCTGCAGATCTGCACTGTTCCTGCATTCTCATTCTCAGACCAACCAAACATGCCACTTTTCATGAATTACTGAATAATGCTGATGCCTCACAACGTTTCTTGACATACATCAGAAAAGACAAAACTTGCATTTTAGCAATGCTGCATTTTATTAAAATTACTCTTGGGACAAAGTGTTGTTTGGAGCCAATGGGAATATGTGGGAGTAGAGGGTATCCTTGTCACACACACTGCTGGGAGTGCTGGGGCTCACTGTGGGACAAATTTTACTTTATTAAACAGTGCCTTTGCTCACCTGAAGGAAGAGACACAGCCCTTACCTGTGATTCATGTATCACTGGAGCCCCTCAGTAACACTGTCAGTATGATTTTATCTAGCAATTGGTCTAGGTGCAAAAAGTGGCTCAGGTTCAACTTGTTCTGCCATTTCTAATTTATCTTCTTTAATAAATAAATAAACAAATAAGCAGGGATGTTTTATTTAAGAATCTGATTCTAGACATATCAATGCATTAACATGCATCCCTGCAGATTCAGCCTTTTCTGATTGAATTCTGGATCATTTTTACTCATTGAATGGAATAGGAAAAGTCCAGGATGCCAAGAGAATAATATACTACAAGCTGGTGTTATGATGACATGCTTCAAATAATCCCCTGCCAAAAAGAAATTTAATTATAGCCATTGTTTGTATTATTCAAACGACTATTGACAGTAAATCTATCCAGCATGCCGTTTCCTCTTTGTATTCATTGCAGCCTTTAGACTGGAAGGAAAAAAAAAAGAAAACTACAGAAAAGAAAATGTTCTCCCCCCGTACTCCTTCTCTGGCATCAGGCTGCACGAGGCCACTGAAGCCCAGTTGATTTCCCAAGTCCAATTATTTTGCAGTACACAATCCTCCAGAACAGCCCGGCTCACCTGGGGACCCGGGCTGCCTAAACACGCCGCACTTAATGGAGTCCCTGAAGTTGTCTCCATTTCATTGCTTCTAACTAATAGGCTGTGATATTTTTTTTCCCCAAACAGACCACAGCTCTTCCCACTCCTCTCTCCCGTCCTCCACGCAAAATCCAAGTGGCTAACGAGGCATTAGGAGACCACCTCCACTGCAAACCTTCACCACCACCTACTGACTATGGGCTGGGCGCCACAGCGCGCCCACCCACCTGAGCAGCTCCTGCTGCACCTCCTGGGCTCCTCCCTCACCTCCTGGGCTCCTCCTGCACCTCCTGGGCTCCTCCTGCACCTCCTGGGCTCCTCCCTCACCTCCTGGGCTCCTGCTGCCCCTCCTGGGCTCCTCCCTCACCTCCTGGGCTCCTCCCTCACCTCCTGGGCTCCTCCTGCACCTCCTGGGCTCCTCCTGCACCTCCTGCTCACCTGGGGGCTCCTCCCTCACCTCCTGCTCACCTCCTGGGCTCCTCCCTCACCTCCTGGGCTCCTCCTGCACCTCCTGGGCTCCTCCTGCACCTCCTGCTCACCTGGGGACTCCTCCCTCACCTCCTGGGCTCCTCCCTCACCTCCTGGGCTCCTCCTGCACCTCCTGCTCACCTGGGGGCTCCTCCTGCACCTCCTGCTCACCTGGGGACTCCTGCTGCCCCTCCTGGGCTCCTCCCTCACCTCCTGGGCTCCTCCCTCACCTCCTGGGCTCCTCCTGCACCTCCTGGGCTCCTCCCTCACCTCCTGGGCTCCTCCTGCACCTCCTGGGCTCCTCCCTCACCTCCTGGGCTCCTCCTGCACCTCCTGCTCACCTGAGCAGCTCCTGCTGCCCCTCCTGGGCTCCTCCCTCACCTCCAGGGCTCCTCCCTCACCTCCTGGGCTCCTCCTGCACCTCCTGCTCACCTGGGGACTCCTCCCTCACCTCCTGCTCACCTGGGGGCTCCTGCTGCACCTCCTGGGCTCCTCCCTCAACTCGGGCTCCTCCCTCACCTCCTGCTCACCTGGGGGCTCCTCCCTCACCTCCTGGGCTCCTCCCTCACCTCCTGCTCACCTGGGGGCCCCTCCCTCACCTCCTGCTCACCTGGGAGCTCAGTCCTTCCCCTCCTGGGTTCCTCCTTCCCCTCCTGGGCTCCTCCTTCCCCTCCTGCTCACCTGGGGGCTCCTCCCACACCTCCAGGGCCCCCCCCTTCACCTCCTGCTCACCTCCCACGCTTCTCCTTCCCCTCCTGCTCACTTCCAGGCTCCTCTCTCACCTCCTACCCCTCCCAGGTGCCGTCCTATGGAGCCCCATGAGCCTGCAGGGGAGAGAGCAGCAGCAATGCCCTGGAGGGATGCACTGCAGGCTCCGGGCTCTCCTCATGCTCAGGATGAGGAAGGAGGCTTCCCCCATGGTGCCCTGCAGCACCGTGTTAATCTATCCTGGTTTTTCCTCCCCGTTGGCCTTCCCTGCCCCTTTTTCCCTATATGTTCAAGTTCTAGAGAGCTGTCCCTTCCCTGTGTTCCCACTGGTTTGTGTAACCCTGGCATTCCCTATTGGTCCCTTCCCTGTATTTATACCCTGGACCCTCCTTTGTCTGTGTCTTTGGTCCCTGGACCCCTTCCATGTTAGACCCTAATAAACTCTTGTTGGAACTCCATGCCTGGACCCTCCTGTGTCTTCACTGTTGAATTGCTTCGTCTGTCTGTCTGTCTGTGTGTGCTGGTGCTCCCGTGGCTCCTGCCCCTTGGCACAAGACACTCTCAGGGAAGGTTGTGCCCACCACCACCAGGGAGCACAACACCCTCCCAGCTTCATCTTTCATCAGAACAACATAAAGAGGAATTAAAAACACAGTCCTGTAGCTAGTGCCTGCTGGCGTGAATGCTACTAGAACCCTTCAAGGCTTAAGAAGTGCTTTTTCTTAATGTGCTGATGCTTTTAATGATTTTAGTATAATCTATTTTTTTTCAATCCCAACCTGCTATTTCTATGCATGTACAACAGGCCACGTGTCCAGCAACAGAAAGAAAATTGCTGCTTCAGAAAAGTCACTTGTGTGAATTGTGCATCAAAGCATGATCTTCTGCCTCCCTTTTTCTCCTAAATCCCATTGCTTTTGGGATTCTGTATCACCTCCCTTTCAGTGCCTGTCTCAGCTAGCCAAAGTCCAGTTATAAAACACCTATTCTCAAAATAAAAACATTGATTAGAACACTAAAAGTGCCAATGTTTGCAGGTGATGAGGTTCAAAAGTAGGAGGATTTTGAGGTGAATTTTACTGTCATATTTAGAAAGCCCCACACAGTTGTTGGGGACAAAGTCCTGCTCACTGAGGAGTCCAGGCAGGGCTGGAGCTGAGCTGCCTTTGTCATCTGGCCCTGGAAGGCAGGTTTTACTCCTGCTGGGGCAGGCTGCAGTGACAGATCTCTTACAGGCATCCACAGAAAGCAAACCACAATATTTTGTTTGGTTGGTTGTGTTTTTGTTGATTTTGTTTTGTTTTTTGGGTTTATTTCGTTTGTTTGGGTTTGTTGGTTGGTTGGTTGGGGTTTGTTTTGGTTTGGGTTTTTGGGCATTTTTTTTGTCTGTTTTTCCCTCCTAAAATACTATTCTGAAGTTTTCTGGAACGTAAAATGATGAAGAGAGGGAAAAAATCTTCACACCCCTTCACAGGGAAGGGCTGACCCTCTGCAAGGCCCAAGGCTGGTGACAGCCCTGGGGGACAGGAGGTGACACAGCCTGGCCTGGGAGAGCCAGGGGAGCTGTTGAGCCCTGGGAGCATGAAACCCTGAGAAGCCTGGTTTGATCTCAGAGCCTGGGCAGGGGCTGGACTAAAGCCTGCCTGTAATGGATTCTTTGCTTCTTTGCTGCCAAGGGCGGGATTAAGTGGTGAGATGGAATTTCTTGTTGGGACTCAGATGTTTATTAGTTCTTATCCATGTCACAGTCTCACAAACCCTGAGTGTTACAGCACTTCACTCCAACAAACTGAAAATGGAGCCCCATTTCTCTCTCTACAAGGTCTTTTAAGGGTAAACTGTGCAATTAAGAAATGACACCTGAGTTATATTTACTTTTAACACACTAACCAATCACCTGTGCCCGCAATGGGGACTTTTTAATCCAATTACACAAAACCACCCAAACCCATGGAGAAGAAGGTGAAGAAGGACCAGTCTGCACCCTAAAACCTCTGTCTTGCTTTATATCTATTACTATATTCTAAAACCTTAAACTCTCAAGTTTTCCACCCTGTGATATCACACACTTCTATTCAAACTCCACACCCACAATCCCAGTTCAATCAATCAATTTTGGAAGCCTTCTCCACGGACTAAGGTCAATGCAGTGTTCTCTTGGGGACCAGTGCCTGCCAGCACAGAAAGTCTAAAATTCTCAGCAACCAGGGTTCCAGCATGCCTGGAGTCCCTTCAGCCCGAATTATTCTATGATTCCCCCATTCCTTACAGCAGCAGACAAGAACTGCACTGATGGTTCTGAACAACAACAACTGAGGGCATGCCAAGGCTCCTCAGAGGGGGTGGAAGGGCTGGATGGGCACAAAAGGTTGCCAGGGCACAGCCAGCCCTGTTAGGGAGGGCTTTGATTCTGCAAAATCAGAGAGTAGGAGCCTCTCTGGAAAGTGCAGGGCTGAGGGGAAGTGAAAGGCAAAAGCCTGCTCCTCCTGTGCCCTGCAGTTTGCAGGCGAGGCCGTGCCCTGCTCCCAGGGAAGAGGGACACAAACTCCGGGTCCCTGAGGAGCTCTCTCATCACTGACAGCTGCCTCCGTGCTCTGCTGCACCACAACTCTGCCAGACTTTTTAAGAAGCATTTGAAAAGAAAGTAAGGAATATTTTATGGTTAGGCTGTGATTGTTTAAGGTATTTTTTATTCTTTTTTTTTTTTTCCCATTGAGTTACATATATATTTTTAAATAACAATAAATAAGTACAGAGAAGTAAAAATCACACTTCTTCATGACAAGCAGAAAACCCATCCTGGGTCACTACTCATCTAACCATCTAGTAAAAGTTCTAGCTTGATAATCTGTTGTGAAGAGGAAGTGAAACACTTCCATTTCCTATTTAAAATCCATTTAAAATATTTACAATCATCAGGACTGTATCATGTGAGAGCTATGGACCCAAGATCTGAGCAAATAAACAAGGTTTTGGGAATGAAAGAACTCAAACTGAAGCAATAAAGAAAACTAAACCACCAATGTATAAATTCCACCTAGGACAGTGGTTTCCTATGTTTTTGTCCTCAGTGAAAGACAAAAGTCAGCAGAGGGAGGGATGATGGTGAGCTGGAGGTAGCAGGAGGTCTCACAGCTCTCAGTACTCCAGACACCTTCACTAGTGGGTGTCTTCCTACAATAAAAAAGGTAATAGCTCATTTGATGTAGCCTGGGCTATGTAAGCTGTCTGGGCACAGCAATTATCTTTCCTAAATAGCACTGAAGACAGTGGGACCTTATTTTTCTTCAGATCTTAAAAGAATACAAGTGAGGCTGAGGGGTGGGAAATTGGGCCCATCCCCTCCCTGCTGCAGGTGACAGGGCAGCAGGCTGTGTCCCCTTCCTGCTGACTGAAGAACAGGATCTCAGCAGATAATGTCCTGCACCCATTCAGTCTATTTCAGTTGTTTGGAAAGGTTTGGGCTAAAAAAGCATTCTAAAACAAACCAAAGCAAAACCACCTTGGACAACTCTTTTTTTACTTTCTTTTTTTAAACTTTCTTATGTCTGTGTGGGACAACTTTCCACCATCCTCAAAAGACTTTCAAATGTCTGTTAGAGTAGAGGACCATGCCTACCCCCTCTGTAACAAAACAATAAATGCTCAGTTCCTTACACTATCCAATGTACAGCCATGGGAACATGCAGAGAATATGAACAGAATCATAGCATCAAGGAATGGTTGGGGTTGGAAAGAACCTAAAAACTCATCCAGTGCCACCCTGCCATGGCAGGGACACCTTCCACCATCCCAGGGTGCTCCAAGCCCTGTCCAGCCTGGCCTTGGGCACTGCCAGGGATCCAGGGGCAGCCACAGCTGCTCTGGGCACCCTGTGCCAGGGCCTGCCCACCCTCACAGCCAGGAATTTCTTCCTAATCTCTAATCTAAACCTACTCTCTTTCAGTTTAAGGACAGCTGAGCTTTAATCCAAAAAAATCCCGTGTCCCCAAGGTGAAAGACCTTGGTTATCAACGTTTTGATAACCACATAAAACGTTATGCACACATAACCTACTGCACACATAACCCTCCCATCATCATGGCAGTTTTGAAAAAATATTTGCTTAATGCCATCATAGGAGTTAAGGATGTCAGGTCTCTTCTCCACATAGTGGATGGCTGAACAATGGCCATAATGACAGAAAACACTTCAGTGAAATTTGAATCTTCCAGTTTCCACAGCCTGGTAATGATTTATTAAAGAAATATGGATTCTGATCTAGTACCGATATCCAGCTGTGACGGGTAAAAACTCTCTAACAGTTTGAAGTTAGAAAGTGTATGTTTATTGCGGCGCCGGGCAGTG
The DNA here is from genome assembly GCF_031753505.1 of Anomalospiza imberbis. NCBI lineage: Eukaryota > Metazoa > Chordata > Aves > Passeriformes > Viduidae > Anomalospiza > Anomalospiza imberbis. The sequence goes on from NC_089700.1 coordinate 1,780,717, forward strand.
TGCGGGATAGCTCCCAAATATACACTGCACCTTTCAAATGATTACAGAGGCCTTTTATCCATACAAGTAGTGAATACCCAAAATACAAATACATATTCATCATTTTGGTTCATTCCATCCTCGCTTCGTATGCTAATCATTTCAAAAGCTATTAAGCATGCGTAGTTTGTTCCTTGAAATGGGTCAGTGGTCCCTTTCATGGGGAGGAGTGCCAAAATGAGGAAGTAAATGAAGTCTTCCTTGTTCTGACCTTTCTACCTTTTCAATGCAAATATGACAAATGAACCTTGGTAGAACTCCCATTCCCTGTCTTCCATTGGTTTCAGAACAGAGGAGGTCCACAACTGTCTTATGCTCCTAAAAGCTATTTGTCAGTTTCTATACTCTTCATTATAAACCCAGCTAACTGAACATTGTGTTGACAAGCAATCAATTATTAGTTAACTACTAACTCTTAACTTCATCGAGGCCTACTCATTTGTTTTAATTAACTCTAGTAAGGCTTATCTCTAACTAAAACCTTAGCTCCTCTAAAATCTCTAAATCCCTTAAAGTTTATGTTTCAGTAAAACCAGCAGAATTCTTTCATTTCTAGGTGTGGCCACATAAGTAAATACTGGGCTCTTCAAAAGCTACCAACAAACTTAATTTTTAGGTGCCAAGCCTTTGTCGCAAACCAGAACACTCAGTCTTAAATTTGGTATTTTGGGCAGTTTTCTTAAAACGGAGCTGTCCCATACCGCTAATCCCATCAGAAATTCTCTGCCAGACACAGGGGACATGCTGTGAGTGCTCCAGGATCCACATATAAACAACTGAGTGATCAACAACGATTTTGGAACAAAGCCTTGGCTCTCTCATGGCCTTTTAGAAGTGGTTAGTGCTTCTCTCCTTCTACCAGGATCTGGTAACATCACTTTTATCTGTTTGTCTTAAGATTTTGCCTTTTTAGGCTGGGACTGATGTAGAAGGACACCTATTACTGGGTTGCTCTGAATAATCTGTGCAGGTGAAACCCTTGGGTGAAAGATAGAAACTCCTAAAAGCAGCAAGAGTGCTGCAGATGTGCTGAAGGGAGCACGTTACTCTTGTTTTGGTTTTTGGTTTTTTTTGGTAAGAAGCTTCTTTAGAGGACCTGCACATACAACACTGCCTGCATCCATCCTACCTCCCCCAGACAGGGTCCATTTGCCTGAGGAAAAGGGGCTGTGCTGCCCAAGTGAGCCAGCACAACATCCAGATGGAAAGCCCCTCCGACCAGAGATGTCTTCAGGGCTTGCAGTCACTCCTAAGTCCCTGTACTTTGTTACTTAGAGCATGACATGTTAGTAAGGTTTAATCACACTTGACATTTAGCTTGAGGTACAGTAAGTACACCTAAATCACTGCTTTGGCCAAAAGTGGCTTTGATGTTCCCATGGGAGACAGTTATTGTTGCCTTCAAAGGTTAAACCCTGACTAACTCCAGAGGTGGAATGACAGGAGCTCAGGATGAGGAGGGAAAGCCTCTCCAGTGATCACCTACATGAACAGAATTTCTTCCACACAACCTATCATGACTGTGATAGTAACTTGCAAATATATCCTCTATTTGAAAAGATTTCCCAGAGAAGGAAGAGCTTTCCTGCTTTGCAGACACCAGTGTTACTGTGTTATTGCAGAGTACATATTAAAATGCATTAAGACATAACTAGGGTTGTCTCCATGTTATGCTGCTATTCTTAAGCTGTTATGTTACTAAGCCACATTGGCATTTTTCAACTTTCCTTTGATGTTCTCTCTATTATCTTTTTATAGCATAATCACACATTTTGGTATGTCGAAGATCAAAGGGAAGCTGGAGCTTCTAAGGCTAAGCCTGGATATGGGGCCTGTAACTAACTGAATTCATTATATTTAATAATATTCTCTAAGGAATGGCAGGGTGAAGTCATATGAAATAATAAACATGAAGGTAAATAGTGAAAAACTACTGGAGTAGGTTTAATGACAGTTTTGTTTTATGCTTCTCTTAAGTTCCTGCACCAACCCTGGCACCCTGCACTACAGGAGTGATGAGACTGACACTCAGGCCCTGACACCTGGCTGTGACAGCTCTTAATACTCCAAATTCTTCAGGTTAACAGCTCTCTCACCTAAAATGATACCATTTTTAATAGACAGTGATACTCTTACGGAGATTGTTTTGAACAAATGTTCTGCACTTGATAAACAAATTGAGGCACTTAAAAACATTCTCAAAGTAGACAGGTGTAAATAAGAAAACAGCTCTTTATAAAGAACTTAATTCCTTTAGGCACCCTGGAACTCCTGTGTCAAAAATACTCATCTTCTGGCAGGCTTGGTAAGATTAAAATTAGTTCTAGCTGGCGTCACCAGAAAGCTATAACACACAGCTGAATGACAGTCAAAAAGGTGTAAAATTCTCTTCTATTTTAGAGAGGACAAAGAAATGTATTCTAACTTGGTCCTTGTAGCTGAATGCTTACTGATGAGTGAAAGTGCAACCCTATTAATTACCTAAGCACTGGCTTTCAGCAAACAGCCCTGAACTGCACAGCCAGGTGTCATCAAGGGCTTGCTTTTCACACTTACAAACTGGAAGTTAATCTGAATAAACTTGGGAAGTGTGTTAATTGAACAGTGCTGCAAACCCCTGTGCAGACACAATTGCTAAGGACAGCAGCTTTCCTCTGGCTAGAGATTTCTCGGGTAATCCAAACAGGGTGAGGAGTTACTCACTCCTGAAGTGCAGTGACCAGCTTGATACAGCTGCTCCCACTGGCCTGTTCCAGAGGGAAATGGAACAGCTCAGGGCTCATCACCTTAACAGCAGCCTAAGGGAACTTGTCTCCCTCCCCACTGAGAGGGGCTGCAAGCTGTGCTGCCAAATCTTTCAATTCAGCAACAGGGCCAAGAGAGGAGGGGGCGGGAGAAGCAGCTCTTCCAGGGCCTGTCAAAAAGTAAGAAGTACAGAGGAATTAGGAAATGGCTGCTCCCTGTTTCTGCAGGTTCTTGGACTATAGCACCAATGGAAGTATCAGCATGGGGAGAAACAAGACATGGAAATGGGGAAGAAATGGTTTCTCTTGAACCTGAAACAACCTGGAATGGCTTCAAGGGTGGCAACTGCCAACTGGGAATAGGTAATTTCTTAAATGATCCCAATTACGCTGCAAGACAATACCTGACTAATGTGAAAGCTATTTAGGATGTAAACACAACTGAATTAACAATGTTCTAAATTTAAATAAGGGTCTACCAAGGAGCTTTTCGGCACACTTCTGTGTAAATCACACTTCTCAGCATAACTTCCTAAGAGTCTTCTTACAGCCAAGCCCTAACCTGAAAATAACTCTGTCCCTTCTCCACTGACATTTCACGGAGCAGAAATCACCTTCACATTGCTCAGGCAACACCCACACCTGCAGCAAGAGGGCAAACAGGGAGGATGGCAGAGAGCCACCTTATGGGCAGCAGCAGCTGCAGACCACACTGCATCGGAGGGCTGGGAAATCCAGGTGGAACTTTCCCAAGGAGATCACCACTGGCTACTCACCTCTAACGACCAAAAGCCATCAGGCAATCCAGTGCAATCCAGCATCTGAGAGATGTCCCTTGCAGAAAATGTTTTCTGGTGATCTCTACCTGTGTGTAACTGAAATTCTTGGTAATTATTGGAGAGAAGATTAGAAGCTCCTGGAACTTTGGTACTCTTCTGTTAGCCTGAATTTTGTTCTGAAGCCCCATAACCAATTACAAAGACTCTACTGACCTAGCTTTTAGAAACTGCAGCTTAATGGGAGAGGCAAAAAGAAGTGTGCTTTTTCTTTTATTCCATCAATTACACAAGATCCATCCACATCTCACGTGGTTATGACACATGCAACTCTTTCCTTGAGTTTTCTTGAGAAAGCCCTTGAGTGCCTTCTAATACCCCAACACACTGCACACACTTAGTCCTGTATCAAAGCTTTTCAGATTCAGCATTTAAATTCACAAAGAATAACCAAGAAATCAGCTTAACACCCCCAAGGGTGAAACTCCTCTCACCCAGGGCTGCTCTGGCTTGGACACAAAACCATCAAAATCCAGGAAACCACACACTCTGAGGGGTGGGCTTGGCCACTCTGAATCCCGTCCCAAGTGTTGGGATGCTCAGAAAACATGAGAAACCCATGAGGAGAAGGAACTGAGGGTTCAGACCTGCCTGGCACTGGTGCCAAACATCCTAACCCCTTCTCCCTGCTCCCCTGTTTACTGGAATACAAACAGGGGATCCAGGGAGTTTGTTTTTAGAGCGCTGCTCAATTAATCTTGGTTTTCTTGACAGACAACAGAGAACTAGTCTTGCAGTTCTGCATTAAGCATGCTCATTTTTTATCTCTATTTATTGTACAATAATTTAACTTTATTGAAGTGAGGGTTTAAGTCCCCAAGGCAGATTGAAGTGCTGAGCCTGGGTATTCCAGTGAAACAACAGTCCTTGTGCCTGTATTAGTGCCAAACTTCCCTGAAACACAGCAGCTCTTTTCCAGTATGTAAAATTTCAGTATTTAAAGTTCTACTTATTGAAACATGCAAAACCTACACAATTTTCCACAGAATATCTGTTTCTCTTTAAACATTCACCGTTTTTTTAAGAATTTCTCAGCATTTTTATTTATTTTATGAAAAGGATTCCCAAACATTTCTCTCTGTGTGACAAAATCTACTTGATGGGACTGACAGCTGGTACGACGTATCTCTAGGGAATATTCCAAACTGCCATTACACTTCATCTATGATCTAGTCAGGAGACAGAATTTAATTAATTATTTTCTATCCAGAAATATATATAACCCTAAACATTTGTAAGGCTCAAGTGCAAATGGCTGTGTATGAAGATCATGACCTCAATACAAAAATTAGTATTTCTCCAAAAAGCAGTAATGTAAAATCTGACCTTCTCTGAAGATTTTCAACTCTACACACTGGATGTGAAACAAGACAGGAAATGTTATTCCAGGGCTTTGAAAAAGAAAGTAGAGTTATACCCTTCCTCAAAGGGAACTTGGATTCTATCAGGTTTTGAAAAGTACTGCAAAACACTAAAAGTTGCCTGTGTTCTTGGCAGCAAAGCCTGTCTTAAGAACATGGAGTAGAAAATCATAATAAAGCGCAATACAACCTTCAGTTGTACACAGGGCTCCTAGGATGGGATTAAACAAGATTTTGTGTGATTTATTCGGAATGACACAGCCCCACAGTGGGACCTGGGGATGCCAATGGGACACAAAGTAAAAGCTCTGTGGTTTCCAGGAGCTCTGTCACTGCTGAAGCTGTGGGTCACACCTTGGTGCACAGGCATCATGTAAAATGCAATCTGGTAATTTTGGATTATTATGCCTGAGTGGAAAAAAAAGGTAACAATAAGGTAGGAATATGCCCTCCTCCAAAGTAATGGGAATTGCTACTTCCAGCAGAATATTGCCTTGTTTGTTCCTGTCGTAAAACACTCCTTGGGCCCCTCAAAATGTGCTGGAAATCAGCCAGAGAACAAAACTGGGTTGGTTTTTTTTGGTTGTTTTTGGTGAGGAATTAGAAGTCACTTCTGCCATAAAAGTCAAAGCACCACAATCCAATCCCAGCAGATTATTATCAATCCAGAGGGTGTTTCTTTCAAAGCTGCCAATGGGATTTAGATGCACAACCCCTATTTATTTAAGAGGAGCTGTAATTCCAAGTCTGGACTAAATACACACACACACACACACACACACACACACACTTACCTATGTGTCTGAAAACACAACCAAAGGCAAGGGAGGGTTGTTTTGACAAAAACAGTGAAGACAAGAACAACAAACCCATAGGGAACAATAAATGTAATGGATTACTGATAATGTCAGAAATGTCTGGATGGCTCCAGCTAGAGAAACCCACTACAGGCTTGTTTATACTGAAACAAAGCAATATATAATATATTGGCCATTTGGGTTTTGCTGTTTGTGAAAGAAACTCGAGCCATTCTGTGTTTTCTTTGCATCTCATAGTATCACTGGAGGTAACCATTAAGCTCATTTTACTTGTGAATAGGTTGAGACATAAATCCAAGGTTACAGACAAAATCTCTGATTCAGCAAAGCACTTAAGCACATGCTTAGCTGTAAACACATGTACCATCCCATAAAAGTAAAGATAATCATGTGCTTAAGTGCTTTGCTGAATCAGGGCCAAAGACAATAGCAGAGCCAGGAGGAGAAGCCAGGCATCACTAAAACAACGAGACAACTTTCCCTGCAACATAAATGTTATAAAAAAAGAATAGATCATAAAGAAGATGGTTATGACTTTTTAGAAGAGTTAAGAACAGCTGTCACAAGGTGGGGGGTAGGGGCTGAGAATAAACAGGCATTTTAATATTGGTTTTCACAGCATCCTTAAGAAAGCAGAAGGTAATTTGCTTCCTATTTCATCTGATGCCACTCTTCAAACCTGCTTCCTCACTCGAGGAAAATCACGGTGCATTAACTAGCAGCTCTGCTAATTGATTTAAGACTGAACATCCTTCATTACTGTATCTTTGACTATTAAAATGATAAAGAAAGAGCAGACAGGTGAGTGAGGGCAGGAACTGGGTGACAAGTAGAAAACATCCACATTTTTCTCACTGGGATTTTTATTAGGTAGAAAATGATCATTTCACCTGGCATCCCTTTATGCTCAGAAGCAGCCAACACACCAGGAAGGATACAGGCAGAATTTGCAGCCCATCAAAGCCCTGCCACAGAAAGTCCAACAGTCAGTCACGTTGGGAGGCTGCAATTCACAGCCCAGCCCACGTCAGGCTGCCCAGTCCTTTCCTGGGCACAGGTGTCTGCCTGGCACAGCCTCACACAAAGCAGCTCTGCCACCCCCATGGGCTCAGGGCTCCTGCTCAAGTCACAGGGATGAAACTCGAGGTGCAGAAAGCTCTTGGGGAAAGCCCTGATTTGTTCAAACAACCCACAGTATGGTTTTAATATATTTTCTGAATACATTTCAGAAACCTTGCAGGATTTTTTGGGGTCATGTATCTGCTCTGCATTTCTTTTTGATTGGAAACTGCCTTAAACTATCCAATTCAAGGTTTCTTCTATAAAGCCCTGACTTGCAATTACACTCTCCTTTCTCTGGAGCCAAAAGTGCTGTTATCTGGATTCCCTGAGAGGAGCAGCAGGTACCACGGTGCTAACCACACATGTGGTTCACATTAACTTATCTCCCCCTTGTGCAGGGCCATAAAAAGTTAATTGGAATACGCAGCTCCAACACACACCACAACATGAGCAGGGCCAGCCAACACTAAAACCTAGCTGTGTGGCAGCTCTGTTTGGAAACAAACTCAAACCTGTCAGCTCTCATTTTGAGAAGGCAAAAAAGGCAACATAATTGAGCCAATATCTTGTTCCTTCTGGTGTAACCTTGTAAATTCCTATGGGACACCACACATCACACAAACCAAACTCTGCTGGAGGCAGAGATGGGAGCTCCCTTTCCAGCTCTGTCCTGTGACACGCGGCAAAATATGATGAAACAGGTAAATCAGGGCTGCCAAAGCCAGTCAGGACCATACAGACAGAGCAGAACTGAGCCCAGGAGACCCTGCTCCTGCCCTTCACCAGGGGTTTTCCCCAGCAGCATTCCCTGGAGTCCAGAGCCCCTGACCAGTGGTGCTGTAAAGCAGATGTGCAGTTTGGAACTGGCTTCTTCAGTCAGCAGCAGCAATAAAGCAAACATCTGGGTTTAGAGGATGTCTCACAGCCCAGTTTATGGAATCATTTCCTTCTTGGCATCCTAATGAAGAGCTTCCTACTCTTCAAAATTATTTTAAATTAGTTTTGATTAAAGAATAAATTTATAATTAAACCCCCATCAGTGATAATAGAATTTGGAGTGCTCGCAAATCCTACAGTTTGGGAGCCAGAGTTTAAGCATAGCTCAATAAATCCATCCATCCATGCATCCATGCATCCATCCATCCATCCATGCATCCCCCTGCAGCTACACCCCTTCTCACTACTCCCACCCCTCAGCATGAGGTTTTCACAAGTCAGATCTCAGGGAGCACCATCCTCTCCTGCATCCCCACCCCTGGTGAGAGACCACCACCCCAGAGAGCCCTCCAGGAGTAAAGCACCACTCAAGCAGTGACACAGCACCACAAATCAGGAAAAAACCCCTTCCACAGCTTTTGGCACAAGCAGAGATTTAATGAGTTTGGCACTCAGACCTTCTAAATCAAAGTGTAAAGTCTGAAATTTTGGTTAGGTTTTTACAGGATGAAAGTGTTTGCCACGCCCTGTGTGCCCCAGTTCCTTACACCCCCAGTTCAGTCATGTCAAGGCTCTCCTCCTGTGGTGCCCCTGGGCAGGTACAACACCATCCTGCCCTTTCCCAGTCTGTGCAAAAGATTGCCAAGCTCCTCAGAAGAACATCTTACTCTGGCAGAGGAGATGCAGAGCACTCTCACAATAAAGCAGTTGGTGTTTGCAGTGCTACAGAAATATAAACAGGCTGCACTAAACATCATTCAGCAAAATGCTGAATGCTCTTGCTCACAGGAAGAAGCAATAGTAAATAAGACATGTCCTGACAGCAAGGGAGCTGCTGACACGAGAGATGGCTGTGGGGCACTGCCCTGGAGTCTGCACAGGGAAGGGCAGGTCAAGGCTGTCCCTGTCCTTCCCTCAGACACAGGGGCAGGTAAAACCTGTCCCTGTCCCTGTCCTTGTCCCTGTCCCTGTCCCTGTCCCTGTCCCTGTCCCTGTCCCTGTGCCTGTCCCTGTGCCTCCCTCAGACACACACACAGCAAAGGTCCTGGGTGCAGGGAGCCAGGGCTTGGCTGTGCTCTCTGCACAGAGATCCCCACCTGCCCCCAGGGGAGGATGTGTTTCACAAAATCAGATGGTGTGGTTGTATAGTCACTTCCAAAGGCACTTCCTCAAACCCCACAGTTCTCTCGGAACACACAAGTGTAAATAACAATATCCACTATGTCAATGCTTCATGCAGCACACGAAGATAACTTCTTCTCCTTTCCCAAGAGGAGGCAGTGTGATAGAAGCTGCAGAGGCCATTAGAAGCCAAGACAACAACCGTGTGAATAATCTCCCAGCATCAGGTGAGAGGCAGATCATTAGACAGCCCTACCCTGCTCCTGGTTGTGTCACAGTCCCATCCACTCCTCTTGAAGGATGGCACACGCTCATTTCCCTTTTATTGAGTCAAAAATAAGACAGTAATTGGATTGAGGCTTTCAGGGGAGAGGGGAGGGGAAAAGGATCTTCTTAGACTCCCTAATGCCAATCTTCACGACCTGTCTGATCTCTCAGTAAATGCCACATATAGGTTAATCCTCACAAATCCTCAGTACAACCTTGTCAAATCAAAGTGTTCATCAGTTTGTTCAGGGGCTACTAGATAAGAATAAACAAATGAACTCATGCTGCATGTCTCCCAGCTGTCACTTAGGAGTGCTTATAGACAAGGTCTCTTTAGTGGGCACCCTGCAGCAAAAGAACTCTGACTGGAAAATGTGAGAAATGAACAGATTACCAGCTTAACTAACACACCTGTGAGCACCCTGCATGTGAAAGGTGCATGCACTCACACAGTTCACTCTGTGTGCCCTAAGCATTCTGTTTTCTCCTTGATTTTCTCAATTTTAAATAATATTTATTCGAAAGAGACATATATGCACCCAGAGTACAAAGTATGGTAACCTAATGCTGAAGGAGAGTGTTACAAGGATGTGCCTTAGACATCAAATTGCTCCTTTGCCATCCAACCCAGTTAAAATGGGCTGGGTTGCTCCTTTGCCATCCAACCCAGTTAAAATGGGCTGGGTTGCTCCTTTGCCATCCAACCCAGTTAAAATGGGCTGGGTTGCTCCTTTGCCATCCAACCCAGTTAAAATGGGCTGGGTTGCTCCTTTGCCATCCAACCCAGTTAAAATGGGCTGGGTTGCTCCTTTGCCATCCAACCCAGTTAAAATGGGCTGGGTTGCTCCTTTGCCATCCAACCCAATTAAAGTGCAGCAGTTCCTCTTTGCCTCCCACGGACTCTCTGCTTGACCACTGAGCCTCTTCTGGGGCACAGGGGGTCATTTGCCCCCTTTAACCTCAGGGCCATCAGAGGAGGTCCTGCTGCCTGCTCCACCTTTGCTGCTGCCTGTGCTTGGCCTGATGCCATTCATCTACTCTGTGCTGGCCTGCAGCCACCCACCAGATGGCAATGACTTTCAGATGGAGCAGGGTAATTTTGAACTGGTGACCCAAAAGGTGGAAGGTTTCCTAGCCCACTGCCTGCCCTCTGGCCCTAACATCTGTGAACTTGCTCTTTTCAGAATAAGGCTGCAGGCACCGAAAAATACACACACAGCATTATCAGGAGGTTTGGGTTTCTCCCTCTTCTCACAACCTTCAGCACTATTATGTCACACTCCAGCTGCTCACCTAACCACAGCTTGCACTATGTCAACACCCAAAGAGTGAAGTTTGGAATGTCTGCTTGTCATCTTGTCTCTCAAGCACCTTTGCAATTTCTGTCATGCTTTCTCTCCATGAGCTAAGGAAAGTCTAGTCAAAATCTGTTATCTGCCCCTCATGTCTTAGGAGACGGTTCACTGTAAATCATAAACTGCTGCAGTTTACACTTTGGGCTTGGTCTTTCTCTACCACAACTTTGTTTCATCTACATATGATTTTAGCCAACAATTTTATTGGTTCTACAAGTTTCCTACAATTTTCTATTTTCTACAATATATATTTTGAAGGTGAAAATTTGTGGGTACAAATACACTGCAAAGTACCTGAAGAACCCAAAAGCCTCTCTGCACATGTTTTTCCCCCTATACATGATATCCCTTAATCCCTAAAAAAGCACATCCTCCTGTATGGCCTTCCTTCTATGGCACTCACTGTGGCTTGGGTTTGGGCTTTTTCTCCTTTTTTCTTCTATAGCAGAATATGTCCCATTTCAAAGGTCTTTGCTTTCATGCACTTCATCCTCAAGACCATGATCACAGCAGTTGGTCCTGAGGCCAAGAAGCAAAAGAAGTTGTGATCTTTTCTGAACCATGGAGGTCTCTCAGGAATCAGATGAAGATCCACTCTTTCAGGAGCCGAACAAAGGAAAACAACCCTCTGGTCCTAGGGAACTGTTCACTGAATTTCTAAATTACATAAGGCTTTGCCTCAAAAAACATCTCAGCAGAGAGGCACAGCATGAATGGAGGGACAGGACTGCAGTGAAGGGCAAACCCCTGGATGTGCCAAGAGAATGGGAGCAAAAGGAAGGAGTGATAGAAAAAACCCCAACAAACCACCAAAACAAACACCACCAAATCTAACATATTTGTCATCATGCTTTTTGAGGCAGTAAAACAAGCAGGTGACAAAGGCTGCAGGTTCTGCATAACCATCCCATCTACAGACTTTTCCAACTCCATCACTAATCAACAGGTTCCTCCTCTGCAGTCCTCATAACAAACCCCAGCCACCAAATCCCAGAGCAAATCCTGCTCCTGGCCTTGGAGTGTGAAACAGACAGCTGACTTTGGGATTATTCTTTATGTTCAGAAACATGAATAAATCACACACCATCAAGTTTGTAATTTTTTCTCCTCAGAGAAATATGAAATATTACAGATGATCTTCACTACATCAGTTTCTTCACAGTCTATTAGCAAGCAAAGACTATTTTTCATATAATTTACTAAGTCACTGGTCTAATTTCTCTTATTTCTTTTGGAGCAGGAACCATATACAGAGCATGTTCTCCTGTTACACATCACCCATGACCAACCTTCCTGTCTTTCATCCCAGGGTTCCAAGAAGCTGCTGGGGTTGGCTAGCAGCTCAAGGTGGTCCAGATCTTGGGTTTCTTTAGAGAGTTTCTATGAAAAAAGCTGACTATCAAAAATAAAGCCTATCATCAGATAACATCAGGATGTTTCAGGCTGAAAGCTCAGAAAAACACCTATCCCCAAACATTTACCAGCTGTGAAGGGCTGGCAGGTTTTGTGGTGTAAGAGAGGATTGTTTCCAGTGGTGTTCTGAAATTAGCTTTTCCCTCACTATCTTACTTCACAGAGCAAGATTCCTCACTCTGACTCCCTGCAAAAAAAAAAAAAAAAAAAAAAAACCCACAAGAAAACCCCAAACAAAAAAACGACCATGAAAATCCCCACAGACCAGGAAACAGGCTCAACCCCCCCAAAACCTCCTCTCTCAGTTTCCAAAAATACCTCAGCCAGCAGGCTGAGGGTACAATGGGCCATGCTGGTCCCTTTGTGCCTGCACACCCAGGGGAAGGGTGGGCTGCAGAACAGAGCACACCCACTGGAACTGCACTGAGAACACAAGGAGGACTCCAGAGCCCAGGACCAGCAGTTTGGTATTTTCACCAAGACCATGAGACCAGCCATTACAAAAAAAAAAAAAAAAAGGCAGTGGAAGTTAAGGTGAAGGTGGTACAGTCTTTCCTTACAACACAGCCCTTGCATGAAACATTTTCTGCCAAAGATGGATGTGATTTCCCTTGCTTGGAACAGGGCAGAGAGAAACAGGTTAAATTCCAGCCAAAATAACAGGAGTTAAGAGACATAGGTCTGCCTCATCTTTTCCCATTGCAGCTCTGTAAGGGGAAAAAAAATCACAAAAATCTGCTGTACGTCAACTTTTCCCCTCTTTTTTTTTCCCCCCTTAAAAGATTCCGTTTCCCTGGGGAAGCAAAGAAAGAGGCTGAAAGGATTTCACATTGAACCACTGCAAAAATTGCCACAATTTCTTCCCTACCAGCTGAAGAGTGAATGGCATGAGTCCAAACGTGGGCAAGGGGAAGGAGGTGACATTCACTTCTCCAGTCTCTGCCTGTAGCCTGCAAGAAAGGCTGGGCTGGAGAAACACTTTGGAAGATCTGCAGATGGAGGAAACTATCAAATGCCATGACTGCAGGAAGAAATGCCACTTGTGAAAATTCTTAACAGAGTTGCCAGGCTTGGACACTGAAATACCAAATACATATGCAAAAAACAAAGCCCCAAAAGTTCATAGTTTTCTTCTTCATAAAGCAAAACTGAGACCCAGTTCCAAGTGTAGAAAGAAAACTCTATTTGTAAATTGGAAATGATTTTTCTGCCTTTGATTCTGCCAAATCAAGCTGGCAGCTGCCAGGTCCTGGAGGGACTGGTGTGCTGGTGTTGGTGAAGCCTTGCACCAACTACAAAAGAAGGAATTATGCTTTTCTTCTTAGGGTTTCTACTGGTAATAAACTGCAAATCTCCATTCCTTTCCTGCTCCACTCACACTGATCTCCAAGGGCACTTTCACAGGTGGGTTTTGGTGGCTCTGAGACCCAGTCACGCGTGCTCCAGACCCCACAGAGCATTGGCTGCTCCTGATCCCGAAATGTGAGCGGTCACGCTGCATATGGGACAGGGGCCCTCCTGTTCCTCTGAGGGTTTAATGCATTTCAGCAGGATGTGCCAAGGCAGCAGAGAACCACAGGAAAAAAAAATACACGAGCGCAGTGCCCTGCATTAAAGCATCACCGGTCCAGTGACTGCTCGGGGTCAGGTGGGGCTGTAGTAACCTGAGTTATTTCTCAGGATTTTTTTGCTCATAATTTCCAATTCCCCTGAACTGTTGACTCTCAAAATCACTTAGTAGTAGAAGTCTTTTGCTCTTTCTTTGCACAGGAGCAACCACATTATAACAGAAAACATTTATTCCAGAGTCAAACATGTATTCAAAACATTAGCTCCAGCAAAAGAAACAATCAGACACAAGAGCTTTCAGTTCCATTCCCAACAGAACACTTAGTAAGAAGAGAATGACTTTATCAACAAGCAGTAAAAACCTTAGTTTCCCATGTCTGAAAGAGATTTCATTAAATGCTTCCCTTGACTAGGTGCAGATCATTATATTTCTCATAGACTGTAAGCAATGTGAGCCTGTGTCTGCACCTCGAAGCCTGTGCTCTGACTGACAGCTCCAGGAATTACAATAAATACTGCAGGAACACAAGCAATGCTTTCCTAGGAGCCCACTGCCAAACTCAATGCTTCCTTGCAGAGAAACAAACCAACCAACCAACCAAAAACAACCCAACCTGGAATATTCCCATTCTGTGCTGTTTCTCAGATAAGGACACTCATCAGGGGAAGCCACTTCCCATTCCCCATCCCTGCAGGATTCGGGCTCTGACACCAAGGACATGCTCCCCCTCCCCAGCCACAGCCTCTGAGGCTTCTCACCTGCCCAGCTCCTCCCAGGCCACCAAGGATGCAACCAAGGGGGTCCCTGTCCAACCCTGAGGAGAGCTGAGCCTGCCCAGCCCACCCAGCCCTGTTTCAGACCCCTGCCAAGCCCCTCCTGGCACTGGGGATGGGAAGCTGCCCAAAACATCTCCAAGGGTTCGGCTGCGTTATCCACGCGCTGACTCCCTGGCAGTGATAAAGGCCACAGTGATGGTGGGAAAAGCTAATTCACAGCCTGAGAAGGATTAATCTTGCTACTGTAAAATGTATTGGCTACAGCAAGGGTTAGTCAGTCATGGGACAGAGACAAGCCAGAATTAAACCAAGTGCATACAGAAAATTATGCTTTTCTTGCAAAGACAGAAGTGGACAAATAACTGTTAAATTACATTCTTTGGTACATTTTTTACTTACTAATCAGTGATACCCTGAGAGGTGTAAGGGTGGCGCTTCACTCTCCCTACTCCATTTCCTTCCCCACTAAAACTGCACAGCCAGTCCTGATTCAGGCAAGGACATGGCACCATCCTGGGGAAGCAAGGCAAACCCACCTCCAACTCCAGTACTAATGAGAATTGTCTTAAAAGAGAGGATTCAATTTTTTCCAGCCCAATTGTATTTCTCACTTTCAAATGAGTTAATCACTAATAGCCAGGACCACTTTCTGCCATGCTTACAACACAGCTGGGTCATGACAGCTCCCTCCCTGTCCTGGGCTGTAAGATACGTGTGTGTTCTATTTCCATCTGTCAGAGCTGGGGCAGCTCTCTGCTGTTCATGGGCAGTTTTCTTTATCTCTCCCACAGCCAATCCTCCCTCCAGGAGATCTCTGCTGTCCATGGCCAGTGAGTGTCCCTGCATGGCTGAGAAAATTCCATCATCCATGGGGAGAGGCTGTGCCCAGGGGAGGAGCCAAGCATTCCTACCTGGATACAATCTGACCTTGGCACACCACAGCAGCCTTTGCCCACTGCATTCCCAGAGGAGCAGCTTTCTTCCCCACTGCATTCCCAGAGGAAGCCCAGGCCCATCCTCACCAGCCCTGGAGCTTCAGAGGAAAACTCCAGCCTTGTGCAGGATCCCTGCTCCAGCAGAAGCACAGCTGGCACTGCAGGAGGGCTGAGCCACCATGGGATGGGACTGCTGCCACCACCCTGACCCACAGGCTGCCAGGGCCTGCTCTCACTCTGGCAGTGTTTGTTTTTGTTAGTACTATTGCATTTGTATTTTTAGTTTTCCTAGTGAAGAACTGTTATTCCTATTCCCATATCTTTGCCTGAGAGCCCCTTCATTTCAGAATTATAATAATTTGGAGGGAGGGGGTTTGCATTTTCCATTTCAAGGGAGGCTCCTGCCTGTCTTTTCAAACCAAGACACTCCCAGACCCAAAAACTCCAGCATTGCCCAGTGGATCAGGGAACATCATCCAGCATGGCTGGAGAACTCAAGCATAATCCACAGCATTTCCACCAAACAGGCCAGGTTACAGCTCACAGCCATGCAGCACACAGGGCAACCTGAAGGTTTCACCACTTGCACTCAGTTTGCAGGAAAGGTTTGTAAAACAGCAAAAAACAACTTGCAAACATCTGTTTAATTCCCCATTTCTTTACAGCTCTTTGTAACCAGTGTGTTCCTTTAGAAAGGAACACAGGCATTACAGGTACGAGGCAGTGCTGGCAGGGAAGGAGCAGCAGGACACCTGCATGAGCAGGCTGGAGTTTCTCCATGGATTTTTCCAGGCGCCCAGAATCAGATCAGCAGAAGGAAATGCAGATGCAGCAGTACAGCTGCAGCACTTTCTGTTTTAGCTTCATTTTTTTCACTCCTTAAGGCATGTTTGAACACTATCTGTGAATAAACACTAGTAAAAGTTGTATGTGTGCATGAAGGAAAAGCTCTTTCCCTTTCTTTGGTGCCAGCCAACACCCTGAATACACTCTATGGATGCCCACATCTTAGGAGACAGGAAAGCAAATGGAAAATAGATCCATGCTAAAATACAGTCAGTGATCACTCAGAGGCTCTTAAAGCTGCAGCTCTGATTGCCCTCACACACCAGCAGAGACAAAGGATTGCAATTTGACTGTGCATTCCTAAAAGGAAATTATATTCCCCTCTCTGTGTCTTTCTCAAGCATTTGCAGTTTTTCAGAAAATGACATCAACAGTATGAATCACCTGGGCCTAATACAATGGACAAAGTCAGAGTAATCAATTCTTATTTATTAATCAGGCTCTATCATGATGTTCCATAATCATTATACCCCAGTTTGGACACAATAATAATGAAGCTAACAGAACAAATGCAATTTGTGGTGAGTAAGATGTTGGCAGGCAGTGGCAATAACCTTGCTTGTTAACAATATATTTAGGCAAACAGGTCTTGGTCGTAAGAAAAGATATTAAAATAGACAAAAGGACACCAAGGAAAGGAGGTATCAGATGTACATATTTTCAAGCTGTTATTTAAACACAAAATGGAAAAAAAGAAGATAATAATGTTAAGAGACTAATCTGCATCATCAGAAATGAAGGGCTTAGGGTTATATAAAATCACAGGCACAGTAACAGCATTTGAACATCCTCACAGAATCTAAATACAGAGTGAGGTTACAAGAGTCAGATGAAGCAAAAAAAAATGAACATTTCTCTTGGAAGAAAATCCTTTTAATTACAAAAAGTAGTCTGCCTGGGACAGTGCCATGGAAAGCCTGCAAATCCCAGCTATTTGTGCACACCAAAAACAAGAGCCACCCCCTAAACTCTTGGCTACTTCCTTTGCCTCGCCTGTGTGAATGGAAGAGCTTAAAAAATGGCCCAGGGAGAAAACCACAAAGCAAGGAATGGTGCTTAGATCCTTGGGAGCAGAGTCTGCTGCAAACGCCACGTTGCTGGGGGTGCTTTTAGCTCTCAAAAACAACCTTGTTCCAATGATCAGAGGAATTTCTGGGTGAGAGGGATCACTGCACCACAGAAGGCACGGTTCAAAGGGACAGCAAGCCACACAGAATAATTCCGTGGCAATATGACCCCTTGAAATGCTCAGAGCAGCAGAGCCCTGCACCTTAAAAATCTCAACTACTAAAAAAGACAGGGTGGAAAAAAAAGGAAAAGAAAGGAAAAAAAAACTTGTTTATAATAAAGACTACATTCTGTAGCAATTTCCTAGATTCCTGGGGTTAGAAATCTAGATTGCCAATGGATAAGTGAGCCTTAAAATCACATCCCTGCTGACAAAAATTCATTTCTTATAACCGTCTCCATTTACCGGAATGTTGAATCTTTCCCATGGGGAAGGAACAAATGAAAATGTTATTTCTCTGCTCATGAACTCATACCTTTCTGTCTGCTTTTCACTGTTGGCAATTTCATTCTCTTCCAAATTTGACTAAAGCCCATGACCTGGGGGAAATAATGTCTATATAATAATCTTCTGAAACTCTAATTCTGAGTCATGTTTTTTTGGATGTTGCCTCACACTTTATGAAAATTGCACTGAGCTACGAAATGTAAGGGATGTGATGTCTCTGCTTTAACATAATAATTTTGTCTGGCAACCATGTTAATAATAATAATAATAATAATAATAATTATAATAATAATAATAATAGAGTCTCCTTCAAAAGCAACAAAACTAAAATAAAATTAATAAAAAAACCAATCCATGCCTAATGGCAAAAGGGATGTTGCAGCACCCCATTCCATAGGTTTATTTTCACTGCCCCGTGGAAAGAACTCACAACTGGTAGCAAATTAACGGTGTGAGAGAAGCATGCAGAACCATCCTGACACTGGCTGAGCAGCTTAATAGCCCTAAAGCTGCCCTGGCTGTGCTTGGGGGAACCTGTAAATCCTGGCACTCTGCTGCTGGCCGGGCTGAACCCCGTATCTGCATGTGGGGAGAAAGCACAAACACCTCCATAAAGCATCATTATTGGCTGGGGCCTCTCGAGCAGCTTGCTGAGCAAACTCAGCAGTGGGGATGTTTGCAGTTGATCAACTCTTCCCCCAAAAGCAGAAATAACTTCAGTGTCTGTTTATTGGCTCCACAGCCACACACCAGCTGCATCCCTGCCCAGCTCTGTAAATCTACCCAAAAAAAGCTGTACATTACCAGATGTTTATTTTATTTTATTATCCACACTGACCCATAAAATCTACAATACAGTAGATCAAATGGTAGAAATCATTAAAAACTTGCTCTGAACAAAATTGGTACTGCCATATGTTTTGGGCCTTCCTCCACGTGAAGTTCCACTTAGCTCCACAGGTATAAATCTAGAATAACCCCATTTTGAGCAACAGCTATTTCACATCTGCAGAGTTGCAGCCTTACGGGTGTTGGTATTTGGTCTCTCATGTTTCCGGGATGAATAACATATTTATTTATTTATTCCTTTATATTTATATTTATATATACACATACAGATATTATACATGCAACTGAGAAATGCAAAACAAACAAGGAATGTTTTATTGGTTGGAAAAGAAAGGCCTGGCTATGACAACCTGAGAAATGTTTACCTGAGGTACCTAAACATCAGATTTGCAGTGAACCAAAGCCCACAGCAATGCATGCTTGCTGCCAGGCAAACACCCTGTAAGTAAGATTTTTACAGTGCATCCTAAATCTGCAAACTGGTAGCCATAAAGTGCATCTTGAATCATGAAGAACAGGGGGAAGTGAGAGCCCAGACCTTTGACAGCAAGCAACACATTCCAGTGTGATGTGAGAATGCATTTTGTCCCTCTGGAGAAGGGATCTCTCAGAGGCACATCCTGCATGGCCTCGGGCAGGCTGAGCCCAGGCACAGGCTGGGTCCCTCTGCCGCCTTACAGCTGCCCCATCTTTCTGTGGCTGTTCTGAAATGAAATCCAGTCCTTCAGGCACTTCTGGCTCAGGTTCTGGGCTCAGCAGTGCTGTCCCTGAGTGCGTGCACGTGCCTGTCCACATACCCACAACAGGCACTGCAGTGGGTGACCCTGGGACACGAAAAGCTGGGGGAAGGTGATTTAATGGAGGAGGGCCCTCATCCAGCTCTGCTGCATGCTAGCACTGGGTTCAGGGGCAGGTCTGCAGCTCAGAGCCCAGGGCAGTGCACTCCTGCAGAGCTCCCTGGGGAAACGGGTCCAGCTCCTGCCAGGCAAACCTTGCAGCAGTGAATCCCCAAAATTTGGGACACAGCTCCGAGTACTCTGCCCGGGGTCAGGACTGCACGGGTGTATCGAGCGCGGGACTCCAGGACGGTGTGGATGGATGAGAGATCTCTGAAGTCAGGTCTTGGAAGATGTGGTTTATTAAAAGGGGGAAAGGCCCTGCTTGGAGTTGCCAGGCGCAACTCGTGGCAGGCCCAGGGAGAGATGGAGAGGGAGAGAGAGGGAGCGAGGGTTCCAGGTGAGGGTCCCAGGGGAAGGTCCAAGAGGGAGTCTGGTCCCTCGGGCACACCTTATCAGGGGGCTTCAAGGTGGGCTGGAGCAGGACTTGGGCCAATGGGGTCCCAGATACCTGATACTTCAGGGGAGGGCGACAGGTGTGGGATGAACCAGACATTGGGGGTGAGACAGAGCATTCCATGTGACCTTTGGACCTATCTGCAGGTAAAGGGCGTTGTTTAATCAGAAGGGGGATTGCTTTCAGCCTGGCTATACTATTGTTTTCTAGTTATTCAGTAGTCAAGGTTTGTTATTTCAAATCTAGTTCTCATCTCAATGGCTGTATTTTCCGAATCTTTTGCCAGGCAATCATATTTATAAGGTTTTCCTATTTCATCTTCCCCAACACACGGGGTCTGTCCAGGTGGGTGAAGCCTCTTGGGAGCCTCATCCTGAGCCCATGAAGGGACACAAACACCCCCTGACTGAGGCACATCCGGGGACAGCACAGCTCAGCCCGAGGAGCTGCACTAATGCTGGAGTTACCATGGACTTGTGCAGCTTTCCATCAGGCCTAGCACAAGAACACTCTCAGTTTTAAATCAATCCTCCCTGCCATTTGCCTCCCCCACACAAGAACTTTAATTCGGATATTCTGCCTAAAGCATCTTTAGATCCTTGGATGAAACCATCTGAGAAGTGCACACTCTTAATTTGTTGTTGTTGTTGTTATTAATGGTGGTGCTGTAATGTATTTAAAAAAAAAAACAAACCAACTTTACAACTTCCTTACATGACAATGGTAAAAGGTTCATTTTAAATAATCAAGAAAGAAATCATTTCCATTAGATAAAGCAGTCAATAGCATCAGGAATGTGGCTGCAATTACTTGTTGCACTTTACAATGAAATCCTTGTAGTATAATAACCACAAGATGATGAAACACGTTTTGTCTCCATTTCACATGACTGACCCCAATTTTGCCAAGGACATCTGAACACATTTAACATACTGAAATCTTCCATTAGGATAATGAAAATACACATTATTGAATTCTGTATTTGCTTTATAGTGCTACAAATAGCAAATTCAATCTTTCTTACTTTTGGTAGCGACTACACCTGCATAATTGTTCACATTTCTCAGAGGCTGAAATAAGCTACGAAATGAAGAAAGAGAAAGATGTTGACCCCACAATCCATTATGCAGCACTTAGCTGATTTTATTTGCTGTATGTGTTTAGTAAAAGGATTGTGTATAACTTAGCAACCTACAAAAGATATCCAACTACCCTGCAGAGGCTGCACTAAAGCTAAACTCTGCTGAGCAGTTAACAGGAGGTGCTGGAGTGCTCCCTGGGAAGGCAGCAATTGCCAGGGCTCACAGCCATGGGGTAAAATTCAGCTTTGCTTCGAGGTACAAATATCTTGCTTTAAAATTACTCTGTGTCATGGCCAAGCCCAGCAGGGAAACACATGGTCAGCCTTTTGCTATCCCTTTTCAAGAGGGGAAATTTCAGCCACAGAAAACTCCTATCAAAGTCAGCTACAGCTTTTATCTGTTCAGTGCAGATGACACCTACCTTCTCTTAGCTCC
This sequence comes from Anomalospiza imberbis, assembly GCF_031753505.1. Lineage (NCBI taxonomy): Eukaryota > Metazoa > Chordata > Aves > Passeriformes > Viduidae > Anomalospiza > Anomalospiza imberbis. The sequence continues at coordinate 1,801,972 of NC_089700.1, forward strand.
CAGGTCTATCTCTGCTTGCATACAACAATTTGCTTTAGATTGAGATTTTTTTGATCTCTTTTCTTATCCACAGATCTCAAATCACTGAAACTGAAGCCCCATAACTGAGATGCTCAAAGCAACACTGAGAATTGATTTCTATCAGAGAATAAAAAAATCCAGTCCTTTAGGCTTCTGGTTGAATGCAGCAAAGATTTAGACTTTAGATTTACATTGCCAGATGTAATAAATACTCCTGACTCTTTTTTAAGCCAGTGGCTCATTATTTTCTTTTCATTAGCTTTAAACTTCTCTGCAATGCTAGGATCATGAATTATACTTGCAAGGTCCCTGATGTTTCATTTGGCTTCTTTTTCAGTGGCTGGCACTCAGCCCCAAGGAGGAATCCAGTAAAACAGCCAGGCATCACCCCACTCCTCTCCAGGAGCAATGCTCTAGGTGTAGTCACTTCTTATTCAAAAAGAAGGATCCAGTCATGGTTCACAGCTTTCATCTGTTGAGCTCTGTTCAATGCAATCTGCTGAGACATTTACAGTTATATATTCCACAGTCATTGCTCAAAACAATGTAGTAAGTCTGGATGGCAGTTAAATTTGGATCATTAACACCAGCTCCCCTCAACCAAAGAATGTCCAACCCCCCACATCTCCCCACCATAATTCAGAACCTCAGACAATGGTTCTCACTGCTCTGGGAATATGAGGGATTTGATCTCAGACACTTTTGAAGTCTGCTTCACACACAGGAAGATGCAGTGTTGAAAATGACATCACAACAGGGATGACATTCCACACTCGGACTGCAATCCCAGCACCTTTCTGCTGTACTTGGCTGAAAGATAGGTGTGAAGTGACAATGAAATTCACAGGCCAAAGAGGAAGTCTGAGTCTGCAAAATTCCAGAAGCACATTCTGCAAATTGTTACCCCAGGTCTGCAATGTAACCAGGAAGGAGAGAAGTTAAAAGATGCTGCAGCCTCTGGCTCAGGGCACCTCCATTGCAGCCCAGCTTCCCCCAGACCAGCTGCGGGGTCATTCTGAGCAAGCACCAGCAGTGCACAAGGACCTACAATGCACTGGGGTCAGTAAGGACAGTGAGGCACAAGGATCATCAGTGTGCACAGAAGTGGTGCCATGAGCCACATCTGTCCTGTGACAGCTGGAGGCACAGCTTGCCAACAACACTGAGAATTCAGTGTACTCCTGTGACAAGAGGTTCTAGATGCTGCTTTCCTTCAGAGATCAGGAAGAATCACTGAGAATCCCACCATTTATTTGGAAATACTGCAACAGACATGATTGGGTGAGAAGGTATAAACATGGTTTATGTGCAGAGCGCTGTACATTACTCAAGTGCACTTGTGTCACAGCAGATTAGGAAAATTATTAGTTCTGATGATCTGTGCCTTTTCTGCACAGAGACATAGAAAATATGGAGGGGACAACAATATTCCCTCCATATGACTTACAGCCTGTCCCAGAGATCCCAGCCTGCACTGCCGTTGATCTGCACTGCCTGACTTTGGCCTTGTGCAGCTATATGGCTCTGCACCAGCATCAGGGAGGCTCAGAAAAACACAAGCCTCCTCTCAGAGTCTGGTGTTTTACAGTTATCACAGACAAATGGGCAACTGCAAACATCTAAGCACAAAGCATTGGAGACCTTGGAAAGCAAATTGCCTTCATTTGGGCTTCTGCATATTTTGAATCCCATGATCTGATCTCTGTTACTGCTGTAACAGTCTGGAAGATCTATTAAAACTTGCACACTCTGGTTTTCAGGCTTTCATCAGCATGCCAAATTTACCTCCATCTACTTCATCTGAAGGAAGCTGAGTTACAACACTGATGCATTTGGAGAAGATGCTCTCGAGGCAAAAACCTGTTCCATAAAACACAGAATCTGAGCTGCCACTGAAATGCTGGCTGAATTTCCAAAACCATTCAAGTTAAATGGAATGGTTAAAGAATAATTTCCACTAAGGAAATTCAAGTTAGAATGGTTTTTTAGCAGTCATTCTGACTGACAAAGGATGGATTCTCCATGCCATTACACTGTTTTTACTCCAGTGCAGTTCTATCTATTTCATTGTTTACTAATTCCAGTTCAAGGGAGATGATCAAAATTAGAGTCAATTGAGTCTGATATAAAGAAGTTCTCAGATTTCTCCACTCCATTAACATCAATTTCTGCACTCCATTAACAGCAGCTTTATTCTGGTGTAACTGCATTGATTTCAAAAGAGTTACACCATCCTGATGTCAGTGTTAAAGAAACAGAAAATCAGACCATATTTCTTTAACAGTTTTATTATTCTGAAAAATATTACTTCCCTCAGACCATTAGTATGAAAGAAACACACAAATATTCTCGTAAAATGTAATAGCTGAACAATCTAGCAGATAAAAACTGTATTTAGATTCTGACCCAAAGCCTACCGAAGTCAGTGACTTTTACATCAGACCCTCTGCCCTCTCTTTAAGCAAAGTTCACACACCCAGCACCAGGGATGCTGCAGTCCTGCCCTGCAGTGCTAAATGGACTGACCTTTGAACCCCAGCTGCTGAAAATAATTGCACTGAGCCACGTCAGCTACTTCCACTGCTGCCCATTCTACAGTAAGCTAACAGTTCCCACATAAATTGGATTCCAAGACCAGGAGCTCCCAGCACAAGGCTCTGAGGTTTGCTGTGTGCTGTGCATGGACACACATTCCTGCAGACACATAAATACCAACTCCAGGTATCACAGAGGATGATCTGCTCTATTAACTTCCAGTCACTGAGAATTATATGTACTGACATCAAACAAAGAATGGGCATTGACTTCAATATGCTTTAAATCAGGCCTAAAATAGAGAGATTGGTAGGACTGAAGTACAATAGCCTCTTAAATATTTCAAAAGCTTCAGTTTAGCAGAATGAAAATGTGCCATAGCAGTGCTGTTCCTAGAAAACAAACACACCAGTCTATGCACATGGCTGTGAATAAACAGCTGACAGTCTCTGCATTTACTCTGAAGCAATTGGTTAAATAAAAAAAATTGTCTGTGACATAAATAATCCAGCAGGTTAAATTCCCAGAAGTGTCAGCTTTTGTATTATTGATGTCTAATATTTTAAAATAAAATCAAGTATGATTAATCTTCTTGTATTACTGTAACGAGTGGAAAGAAATCACTGGCAGAATGCATTAGTGGTTATCAAAAACAATCAACTGCATTTTCCACATTCAACCAAAACGAGTGGCTGATACTAGGAGAAAGATTAAATGGAAAACTGATCATAGGATATGGAAGCCTCTCTCTGTTTTTAATGGAAATACATATGAAAATATCATTACAATTGTGCTGCTAAGTGTGCAATACTGAAGTTGCTGAACCAAAATAAATTGGTATTGAAATGCCTGACAAAAAGGTAATAACCTTGAAATGGGTTTGATGGTTCACTTTGAACTCTAGTTCTACCAAATCTTTAAAAAAGATAATAATCTAAAGAATACTGCAATAGCACCCATTCCCAGTGGGTGTAATGTACTGTACATTCTGAGTCAGTCCATGGCCCTGCAGTGCTAATCAGGGTGGAGAGGCTCATGTACTGAAAATAAACCCTACGACAATCACCAGGAGAAGGTTCTCAATCAAATACTGCCACACAACTAAAACAATGCATTGTTTCTCAGGTCAGAGGGTGTTTTTCAGAGAGCCTGGCTATGGAAAGCTTTACTCACACCAGCTCAATTCACAAGCACACAGAAATGCAAACCAGAGTAAGCACTACAGGTTAACTGTGTACAAAAGTTACCAGCTCTGCGTATGGCAGTACAGGTCTGTCAAGATTGCATAAAATACCCACCTCAAAAAAGCCTTATCCTTTCCCAAGAGGAAAAAAAAATGTTTAAATCAAAATAAATGCTTAATTCACATGGAAATGTAAAATCCATGGGATTAGATTCAGCAGTACAGTAGCAGGAATGCAGAAGTTGTGTTTTGGTATTGATTAATGCCAGCAAGGCTTGAATTTGCTTGTAATTTACAATCACTTCCTTCAACAAATGTCTTCATTTAGTATTATTATGAGTTTGGCATGACAAGATTATTACAAATCACTCTCTATCAGGACGAATCACCGAGAAACCCACCATTTATTTGGAAATACTGCAACAGACATGATTGGGTGAGAAGGTATAAACATGGTTTATGTGCAGAGCGCTGTACATTACTCAAGTGCACTCGTGTCACATGCAGATTAGGAAAATTATTAGTTCTGTTCTGATGGTGTTCACAATATGCTGCAGTCAAACACAGGGAAGGTGCAGTCCCTCCTGTCTGGCGATTCCAGCTGGAATTGCTGCTCTGGTGCTGGGCAGTGCTGAAGGCAGGAGAGCCCCAGCAGTGCAGGGAGGGAAGGCAGCAGCACAGAGCCAGCTCTGCAAACAGCCAGGCTGGCAGGGATGGCACTGAGAGCTCTGGTTTGCATGCAGCGAGGGATTAAAACGAGATGGCCCAAAGAGTTACCATTCCCTAGACCATCTCCCCCATCCCCTGATGGCAGCTGTCCTCCCACCACAGCAGAGACAATGACACAGCTCATGAAGCAGCTCCTGGAGTGCTCAGCTTTTCAGCTTGGAGTATTTTGTCTCCAAATTGAGTTTAACTTTCTGTGCTTTAGCAGCCATTCCTCCACCTGCCTTGCAGAGGAGTAATCTCCATCACAGGGGCAAGACAGAGAGCCTGAGGGCCACAACCTCTTCAGCTGCTTTTGCCTTTAATGTGCCACAGCTTGCAGGTCAGGGAGCTAAGTCACAGGGCTGGATTTCAACAGAGCACTTGGGACCAGTGAAATCTGCAGAACAAGTGGTGATTAAAGTCAAGCAGGTGCCTAAATGCTCAGCCAGACTGAGACCATTTAACCTGCACCAAGAGTCTGGACTTGCCTGGACAGCTCAGCTGACAAAATTCATCCATCAGATGAACGCAGTGCCTGTCCCAGCCTGTGTGTTAATTATTGGCATTGACTTGGGTGATTTTAGATTCTTATATAGAAGTGTTGTTCTGAATGAAAACTTTAACAACCAATATCACAAAGCACACGCATTTCCACTTAATAGGCCAGGACTCTAAATGCAGCATAAAGCAGAAGAGAACACACAATTCTTCCAGCCTTTATCATTCACACTGAATTTGCAAAGTTCAGATCATGGCAGACACTGAAACATTTTCTCATTTTGAAAGAAGTCCAGGCAAGCACCACATGCTGTGAAATATTATCTTATGGGAGTTGTTTTGATAAAAACAAATGGCCAATCCTAAAGATTAATGCTTCATATGATGTATTCAGGTTATTAATCCCACCTTCTTCTTTGCACCAGCTCCAGCAGTGAGTGTTTTCTGGAAAACTGCACGGAGCCAGATGGTTAACTATTGGAAATCTATACTAAAAAGATTAATGTTACCCCATGACAGGGATCAGTCATTTGTAGAGATTTCCTAATACAAACGGTGCCATTTGTTTATTCAGACTGGCTGGATGAGCTGTACTCTGAGGAGAGCCTAATTAGTTCTCAAAGATTTTCAAAACATTGGGGCCCAGCTGCTGAGCTGCAGTTCCACATCTGAAGGGAAATTACAGATCTATCCAAGTACCACCAACACCCAGGCAGGCAGGTAAGAGCCACTGCTCTTCAGGTGCCCCTGAGCTCTTCATTCTAAAACACTCTGGGCAAAGGTTCTGGTGTCCTGGACAAGTTAAATATTTACAAGTGGCCACTGGAAAGCCTCCAGTGCCAGGCACAGATTAAATATTGCAGTGCTGGGTGCCATCACGCCTTAGACAGAAGAGCTGGGCATGGCCACAGTCTGAACACCCCCCTACCCCCACCAGCCTCAACACAGCCCACTCAAAGGCACAGGAACAAATTCCAAGCACCTTCACATGGTGTTTAGTGTGTAAACTAAACTTACTGCAAGGAGAGAAACAGGCACGCATTACATGAAAATTTCAAAGTGTGAACAGTACTTACTAAATTTCACAGTAGCCCTTCTTCCAGATGGATAAAAGAACCAGTATGTGCAAGGCCACTGCAATTTCCAAAGCACTCAGATTAAACCCCCTGCATTCAGGGGAATGGTGAAGCACATGCTTTAAAGTGAAGCACACACTTAAATCCCATTGACTTCAGTTATGCATGTGTGCTTACACGCTCTCCTGAATAAAATAGATGTAAGCATGTGTTTAAACTTGAACCTCTGCTTTGTTGAGATGAGACTGTGAAGAGGAGAGTGAAATTTAAACTGATGCAAGAAATGGTGCTCTTATCTCCAGGCAACAAGGCCTTTCCATCAGCAGAGAACAGAGCCAGAGGTTTTTTGGGGGAAAAAAATCTACATACAAGTGCTTTTCTTTTCCTTCAAAGGGACATGAAGAATGAAAAAAAGCAAAAGAAAACCATTAAAATGGAATGTTTTTACATAAACTATCCAAATGCTCAGTTCATCAGTTTGAGAACACTGACAGTGTTGAGGCTGAGGCCAGGCCAGATGTTGATTCACAAACAGCTGCTGCAGCTGAGGCCATTGCAAACTCCCCACTGGGTGTTATTGCTCCCCCATGGAAGTTCCACGTGTGCCCTGCAGCCAGCAGAAGGGATCTGTTCATGCCACTTCTCTACTACCAGCAAAATCAAGCACATCAGCCAAAAAGAGCAAAATGAGCTGGAGCTGTGCTTAAATCTCTGCCATGCTGGGTGGGGAAGGAGGTGCAGGAGCACTCCCAGAACTGGCAGGAGATTTCAGACAGTCAGAGCAACTACAGCTGACATGGCCTCAAGATTCACATGCATGCTCCATACTTTGGAGTGATATATCAGGATTTTTTTTCGAAAAGTAGCACCTGACAAAGCAAACACATTAAAAAATGGTGTATCTCAAGAATTACAACCATTTTAATTTTTTTTTTTTTTTGTGTAAAGAAAGGTCAAGTGTAATGGGCTCAGCTAAAAAACAAATTGAAGAGCACATGAAAACATCAGTTTTGTTGTACATAAACTTCTTGAGCAAAACCCCCCAAATTAAGAACATTTTTTAATAAGAATTTTCCTAAAAAGTTCCACAGAGAAATATGACTTGTGAGGTATGTGACACAGCTAGGGCCTGTCTGCTACTCACTGACAGCCAGAGGAGCTCAGCAGCTGGGGTAGCCTGGCACAGCTGGTGCAGCCAGTGGAGCTGCTGGGAACTGGTAACTCTGGCACCAGCCCTGGACAGTTCTTCTTGGACAGTTCTTCTTTTGAATCCTGAGCCTTTGCACATCCACAACCACACAGATGGCAATGGACAGCAACTGTGAACTGGCTTCTGATTTATGAGATCATGTAGTTATTTATGATACATCATTATATAGATATAATTAATTATTATATAATATATAATTATATATTATTATATTATATTTTTGCATTATATTCTCTTCTCTCCAATGGTTTTGGGTTTTTTTTTATCTCAAACTTCACAACTAATTTCTCTTATGACCTTTTTGAGACAAGGACTGTTCATACATAGAAACTAACGACAGGATCTCAGGTTCTGCCATAGTACCAAAATCAAAATCATTCTGGCACTGCAAAAAATTTAAACCAAAATGTTTTACACCTCATCCCAAAATCACATCCCCTTTGATCCTGTATCACTTATTCTATATGTGTCCATTCATGATGCAGGAAAGTATTTTCTCACAATGTATATGCAAAAGCTCCATGAAACAAGTAGGATTAACTACACTTAAGTCACCTTAATTTGGAGAAGTGAGAGCTTTAAAAACAGGTATTTATTAAGAAAGTGAATTTCTAAATAGTATCCTTCTCAGTGGTATAAATATCCAACACAGACTTAATCAAGAGCACATCTTGGAGGAAATATTAAAGCAGCATATGATTTGATACCAATGAAAAAAAAAGCAATCAAAGCAGAGCATGGCAATAAATTAATATAAAAAGTTATCTATCCAAACCAGGCTAAAAGTAATTTTGTAAGTCGGCAGTAAAAAGTTGAATAAACACTAATTTAATCTATTTTAGATGCAGCAGTCAACAGATGAAATATTTTACTGCTCTCTAGCTATGTGAACACAGTCAACTGACACAATAATTGAAAAGAAGGGAGTAACAGAGATGCTGTGGAAGCAGGAGCACAGGAACATGGGGAGACACAGAGCTCCTGTGCCAGGGAAGCTGCTTGTCAAGGCAAAGCTGCAAAACAGTTTTGATGCAATGACCTGCAGATAATGGTTGTGACCTATTTCTACCATCCTGCCTTTCCATGTGCTTTTAGGCAGCTCAATCATCCCTTTATAGGGAACAAGCATTTCCCCTTCCTCTGGGGTATGCAGAGAAAGGGAACAATTAGTTCCTCCAAAGGCCTATCCTGTATCATAAGCAACAAATTTCCTGGTACTGTGCAATTAGGAAGAAATAGATGGGAGAAACAGAACAAGTTGTCAGTGGAATTTCTTGGGATTGCCACTTCTCAAAGCCCTGTATTCCAATTGTTCCCTTACATATTCATCACCAGCATCAGGCAGAGGCCCCTGGAGAGGACCTGGAGAAGTTTTAGGAAAGCAGGCTCCCAACAGCAAAAGACTGCTATGATTTATTTCCTAGCTGACATTATTTATGCAAGTGAGCATGTGGCAGCCTGAGTACCCACAGCTCTCCCCACGCTGCCTGAAGTTCTCTTTATCTTTCCAAGCAAGCTGCAGCAAACCCACCTTCAGCTGAACATCCCAGGTGATATTTTCAAGAAATAATAAAGAGGCTTTAGTTATTATCACTCCAGGCATTTGTATTGCAGATAGGCAAGGAAAAGGACTTTATAACTGAGCTCAGAAATGAATGAAGAGCAAATTCAAAGCAGTTTAATGACACTCAGACAATGACAGAAAAGCAGAGGAAAGAAAAAGAAACACTGGGAACTGAACTGCAAAGATGAAAGCAAGAAGTAATCAATGGATAATGATGATACAAGCAACAAAATTAAACCTAAGCTTTGACTCTGAAAGGCACCTAAGCAAGCGAGCTCCTAAGCCTAAAGCCAGGCACAAACTTGATAAAACTGTCAGCAGGTTAACTCAACAACAAGCCTTCCCCAAATCTTCCTTTTAAATAAATGAATGTAGACATTAGAACATGGTTTTCTAGTTAAATACAACAAAATTCTACTGATTCAATGAGAACAAAGTCCCTTGAAGTGATTAAGTACTCTCTAAGAAAGAACATGGTGCTCAGAGGGCTGTCAAGTGGCCTCTTGCTATAAATTCGTAATGATGTCAACCTTTTATTTACTGTTTCTATACCTCAGGCAATTGAAGTAAGCAAGATGTATTTAGTAAAGCAAAACCATAAAAATATCTGCAAACTGCTGGGAAACACTGGGCAAATGAAGGGCACTGGGGATGAATGAAGAAAGTTATTAAGAAAGAGAGGGGAAATCACAAGGAAGTGTGTTCTTTTGCTTTCTTAGGGTCAAGGAGTTCTTCTACCACAGAATAAAATGCAGTGTCACACCAGGTGTCATCGCATTAATACATCACAGAGCCAAGGATGACACTCTGCTCTCACTGTCATTTGCAGACCTTTTTTTATTTTTCTCATTTTAACAACATTAAATTTGCATTAGCTTGGATGGGGAAAAAGGATGGCATATAAAGGGAGAGAGGGCTGAATTAATATTCATAAGCAACATACTGGAAGAATGGAGAAGGGGTGATTTGAGGGAGCTTGGAACGGGAGAGAAAGACATTAGTCCTAGAGACCTCCTGCGTCAGACACTCTGCTCCCAAGCAAGAACTGCTGTGTCTCTTCCCCATCCACACTAAATACTGCCTGCTCTGAACAGCTTTTGGATTCCCCACTCCAGGGCACTCCGGGGAGGAAACTGTTTTGGCTGAAGCTGGGCAGGAGCAGGTGGCACTCAGCAGCTGTAAGTAATTTTGCTCTCGTTGGCAGCTCGGAGGTTCTTGGACTCGGCACAGCCCCTGTGCAGTGGGGAAGGGGCAGTGGGGAGGGAGCAAACAAGTCCTGGTGGTGTTTACCAGCATCCTGGGCTCCAGGCTGCCTCTTCCAAGCTGGCAGCTGGCCGCAGAGGACACGGAGGTGGCTGCAGGGATGTGCCAGCTCGGGGTCGGGTTTGCTGTGAGAGCCTGCCACAGCTGCCACTCCGATGGAGCAGCCCTGCAAGGCAGATGTTAATGCTGCACAGGAAGGGAGGGAGGGAGGAGCAGGGCTCACCACTCACCAGGTGGGAGTGATCTCTCTGCACGTGGACTGTCACCATCAGGGCCTTCCAGAGAGCCCCATCACACAGCCCCTTTCCCAGCACCTGTGCTTCCAATTCTCCAACCTCTGCATGTGCCCATCTACAGAAACAGGAGCTGCAGATGGAAAATTTCTGGGGCTACTGCTGCCGTGCCAAGGTACAACAGTACAAATACTTTAGTTGTTACATTTAATGCCATATTTCATCAAAGAAAAGAAAGCAGAACCTGGATCCTGTAAGTGTGGCAAAGCCATCAAACTGTCTATAATCACTTCCACCTTCAGAAGCCACAGGAGAAAACAAAAGTATGGAAGTAGAACAGGAGGCAGCAGCTCCCTTCCCCTCTCCATTCCTCATCACAACAGAGGGGACATGGACTTACATGACCATCTCTACTGGAAGAGATTTTTTTACATGCTTGAAAAATCGCAAATCCCTCTCTTTTCTTTCAGCTGTGCATCATGAAACCCCTCACGCCTGGGATCAGAAATGATTCCTTGAAACTGCAGCACATTCCTCTTGCATTCACTGATCTACCCCAGTCCAGCACTTGGTTTGGAAGGTTCCTCGCATTTCCAAATGGCACAAGTGTCACCATGTGCTGTGCTGATGCCACTCCAAACATGGACTTCACTCTCTGAACCAGCCTGGCACATGCACTCACCAGAACAAGTTATTTTTTCCCCCCTCCAAGCTCATCTTGCATCACCATCCCTGACAGACAAGTCCTCCTTGACAAAGATTAACACTTTGCTAATGAAGCAAAGTGATGTCTTATTTCACGTGGTATCTGTTCTGCCATTTAACAACAACCCCTTTTCAGCTGCTAAGGTGGAACAATTACTCAATGCTATCAATATTAGGAGGCTCTGTTACAGTAATAACTTGAAATCTGTTTGCCCAGTACTCCACAAACACACAGGTGGGCACTCTGTGATGAACACTGCTGCTACACAGGCCACAGAGCAAAATGAACAGCCAAAACATTCATCATAAATTCTCATAGAAACTACTCCCTTTTCATTCACAGACAACTGATTTTTACAGGTTTTTTCTATTAATTATATTACAGTGATGCCACACAACATGGCCAAGTCTGATATTATTTGCCAACCTTGATATTGTCCCAGAAGCACAAGCAGGAATGCAGAGATGTGCTGGAACAGCCCTAGCAGGAGTGAGCTGGGGCAGCAATGCCAAGGGCAGGCAGCAATGCCCCAGCAATGCCAAGAGCAGGCAGCAATGCCCCAGCAATGCCAAGGGCAGGCAGCAATGCCCCAGCAATGCCCCAGCAATGCCCCAGCAATGCTCCAGCAATGCCCCAGCAATGCCCCAGCAATGCCCTAGCAATGCCCCAGCAATGCCAAGGGCAGGCAGCAATGCCCCAGTAATGCATGGGGCAGGCAGCAATGCCCCAGCAATGCCAAGGGTAGGCAGCAATGCCCCAGTAATGCATGGGGCAGGCAGCAATGCCCCAGCAATGCCCCAGCAATGCATGGGGCAGGCAGCAATGCCCCAGCAATGCCCCAGCAATGCCCAGTGCAGGCAGTAATGCCCCAGCAATGCCCCAGCAATGCATGGGGCAGGCAGTAATGCCCCAGCAATGCCCCAGCAATGCCCCAGCAATGCCCAGTGCAGGCAGCAATGCCCAGCAATGCCCCAGCAATGCCTGGGGCAGGCAGCAATGCCCCAGCAATGCCCCAGCAATGCCCCAGCAATGCCCAGTGCAGGCAGCAATGCCCAGCAATGCCCCAGCAATGCCTGGGGCAGGCAGCAATGCCCCAGCAATGCCCCAGCAATGCCCCAGCAATGCCCAGTGCAGGGCTGTGACTGCAGGAGTCAGAGCCCTGCTCACCTCAGGCCCCAAACCACGCCACGGCTGGGCTGAGGAGCGCTGTGGCATCCACACCCCTCTGTGGGAGGGAGAGTTCACAGCATCAGGAGAGATGAGATTTCAGGAGGTGAATATAAGCTACTTCAGCTGAATGCACATTAACCCTCAGGTGGAGCAAAGATAAAAATATTTGCCCTGCTTTTTTTTTTTTTTTTTTTTAACAGATTTACCATTGCTAAAGGAAAGGCCATCAAAAACCTTGACTTCCTAATGGTCTGAGAGCAGCAATAACCTAATAATCATTTTCTTATGGACAAAATACTCCCAAATATTTCTAATGAACTATTACAGCATGCATTGCAACTTTACAAGCCTTCATTTAATTACTTCCACTGAAACAAACACACAAATCTTCCAGCTCGGTGCTGCCACACGCACAGACTCTCTGAGCACCAAGCCCTCAGCAACCTTCTTCTGATGGACATTTTTTTTTCCAGGAAATGACACAGAGACATAGGTAAAAGGTGATTTAGATAGACTGCTGTGTCACAAATTGTCAGGATCTGATTTAAAGACCTTGCCTTTGTCAAGAAAGACAGTTGGGTGTCTGCTTTAAAGAAGTACTGGGAATATTTTCATCAAAGGTTTGAATTGAAAAACAGTGGGAGGTAAATATCTGAGATGTTGCCAAGAAAGACCACTATATCCGTGCAATTACCATTAACAGGGGACAGCAGTGGTTCAATGAAGTAATTCAATCTGGTGTCCTACATTTTATCAGACAGCAATTTTGAGTTCTGACATAAAAGGCTGAGAAAGGGGATTGGACTCTTTTCTCTGAAATCCAGCCTTAATTCTTGCAATCAGGAGATGTGTTCTCTGCTTCAGGTACAAGCCTAGTACCCCTCCAAGGGACTCAAAGAATAACCCAATATTCACCTTCAAAAGAAGAATAACCTAATATTCACCTTAACACCACTCACTGGCATAGGAACAAGTCAAACTTTGGGCAAGGCTCAGAGCTGAGTGCCTGCAGTATCACAGCAGTGTTTTCCTCCTGACTTAACTAGCTCAGCATTTCCTTACTTGTGAATTTTGCAAGAAGAAAAAGACCTATTGTTTTTTAAAAAAATAAACATTATGATGCAGCCTAAATTAATAAATGTATTCTTCCAAAATTTATGAGAGAGAGAGAGAGAGAGAGAGACTGTATTTCTAATAAAATGGCCAAATGAAGAGCTTCTGGAAACTGCCATCAGAACAATGCCAGCACATGGCCTCTCCTCATCATCCAGCCATAGTGCACACCCCTGGTTCCTTAGAGGCTGTTGCATTATCCTCCTCCACAGTAATCCTATCGGTCAGTCCAATGACTGCACTGGTGCTTTCCAAGGTCACCGGGTCTGCAGAGCAGCTCTGCATTTCTCCTCTGCAAGGCAGCCCAGGCTGGCACAGGGCTCCCACACTGGGATGAGCTTCACTCCCTCTCCACACAGGGCCCACCCTAACAGGCACCACAAACCCCCTTTCCAGGGAAATCACCACATTTTAGCCTTTCACCTCCTTTCTACCACAATGCTTTTTGCCACAACCCCTTTTTGCCTAAGAGTGAGCTGGTCTATAAATTCCTGTGTTACACCATGCAGAGATCTTGGAAGGTTCTTTTGTTAAGGGCACATAGTTGAAAATGTTGATTCATATTTCACTGAACAAAATCTCACCACAAACAATAATGTCATGGGATAATTTGCAACAGGAACAGTCCAGTGTCACTCTTTCCACCTGGCTACAATTTCCACCAAGTTCCAAAACATCACAAACAAGGGAAAACTGGCTCTTGTATCACACAGAACGTGGTCAGCCTCCTTTACACATGACACAAAGCCAGGACTCACTGCAGCACTCCAGTGAGGGACTGAACAGCCCTTTCCTTTTCATGAAACCATACTGAACTTCCTCTAGAGACTCAGCACTATCTTTCCTCCAAATATTAAACATACAGTGCAGGCAATGCTACTGAGCATTCTCTTGTAATGATATGAAACTGAGACCCTCGGAAGATGGAGGCTCTGTATATGACAGCTTAACTGCTTGCAATCAAACTAATTTGCAGTAGGATGACCTGAAATGAGTTTAAAAGCACCATAATGCATGTTTAGCAATCAGTGAAGCAATCCTTTATTATTCAGGTTCACATCTGCAATTTGTGTCACGTGTTACAGGAAAGAGAAAGGGAGGGAACACAAAAAAGAATCCTTTTGCTATGCAGGAGCTGATGAGCAGAGCATGAGCCACAGTAACATGGGGCATTTGAGACCAAACAGACTGACAGCAAATCTTAAGTCCTTCTGCTACTTAGAGAAATCTTATAATGTCCAGAAGAAGAAATTATTAAATTAAACACTTGCCTATAAATGATTGTCTTGATTTTTCTAAATTGATTTTTGCTGGTAAAAAAATGATTAAGCAAGTTCACCTGAAATACCACAAAAAATATGAACCAAGAAAGCCTCCAGGGTTCTAAACTGGAAATGAAGTTATCAACCAGACACTTTCAACACTCCTCTTTCTACTGGTTTCAGAAGGGACACCATTCTGGCAAATAATGGAGAGTGTCATATTGCCCCTCCAAGTACATAAACCCTTTTATTTCCCTCCTTTTTCCCTTCTTTTTTTTTATGACATCTCCATTCATCACACTTGTAATCCTTGGGGAAAAGTTGGCTCCAACAAGGTAAGTGGGGGACCATGCACAGAAACAGGAGGAGAAGGGACAAACAAGCTGGAAGCACTTGCTGAAGAAAGGCAAGAGCAGTAAATGTAACACCATTCCAGAAATAAAAAAAATTTAAAAAAAGAAACATAGGAAGGACACAGAGGTGCAAAACTGAGGCAAAGCACAAATTATTTAATTGTTTTTTTAAGAAGTAATAATTATTAATTATTATTTAATTATTAATTAGACAAAGCAGAAAACTGCTCAAGAACTCCAGCAGGAGTGGGTTTGGGCAAGGAGAAGGAAGGCCCAGGCCAGCACACTCTGCTCAGTGCTGAGTGACACCTCCTTGGGGACACCACCCCCTGAATCACTGAAGTATCTGAGGACAGTCCTAAAGAAATTGCTATAAAGTTATTGAAGAAATTTCACTGTTCAGACAGAGGGTGAAAATCTGTGTTTCAGCAATGAGGGGACAAACCAGGAAAACCTGAAGTTCTGAAATCTGGTCTCAGTTCTGTTTGGTGGGGTAAGAAACTGTTGTGGTGCCCTGCTCTCCTTCTATAAGATTTGGACAACACAGTTTCACACACACAATCCAAAGAACTACATGGATTAATTCAAAGCATGAGCATGCTTTAGGGCAGGATTCTATAGGAAATACCATCCTGAAGGGCTGTAAAAACAACTCCAGCCTTCACCATCTCTGTTCAAAATGTTCTGAGGAGAGACCCATCCTGACCAAATTCCAGCTCAGGTCATATTTTTTCTGCTTGCCTAATCTTTCCCCAAATACTGAGTTAAAAATATGTGAAATACACAGTTTTCTTCTCCAAAAACTGTTGTTTTGCTCCAAGTATTCTTACTGTGATGAGCAGGATGCTGGAAATGCAGCTGCTCTTGTTCTTCTTGCTTTGCTGGTCATGTTGTTAGCAAACTCTTTAATGAGTCTCAGCTCTCCCTAGGAACAGCACTATGGTTTATAAATGCTCAAATTAATAGACCTGGGGTAGGCTTTATTACATGCAATGTATTTAGTTGGCAATGATGATGTCTCCCTTACAGCAGCAGTTAGAATAAACTGCATTTTTAATGGCTCCTGGAAAACAAAAGACAACACCTAAAAGATTTTAGATGAAGAAATACCAGGTTTCCTGGTCTCAGTGCACCACACCAAACCTACTCCACTGAGGGCTGCAAACACTAATGAGTAATTACAGCCCACAGAGAGATTTCTACTGGGGATCTTGTCCACTTTGCTCCAATCTGAATTTACTATCAGAAGATTCATAACCTCTGTTGTCAGCTTCACTTCTGCAAAGAATGGGCACATGGAGAATTTAAAGCGAAGTTAAAATGGATTTCAATATACCCTTCACAATAATAGTTGGTAAAACTAATTACAGTGAGAAAACTGGAGATCATTCATTACCCTACTAAGCAAATTAGAATTCGTTAACAATGATTCATAGTGCCAGAGAGAGGATAACAAGGATCCTCTTTCCAACTCTGTTCACAGGGGACATGACAGTTCATGGTGTGGTGCCATCCCAACAGCCGCTGTGCAGTGCCTTTGTGGACCTCAGGGTATTTCAGATGGACACACACTTTCACATCAGCAACATACACTTAAATGTTTGGTTTCTAAAGTCAAGCTCTAAAATCAACTGAGCAGTTTAACCTACTTGCAAGAAGAACAGTTATTTACCAGCACCACTGCGCACGTGATGTGGAGTAAAGGACTACATCCCTTCTGCAGGTTGGATTTATTTCAAACAACACTTTTGATCTGAGCTGTTCTCTCCTGTGGAAGCCAGTGGGTCCTCCTGCACTTCACTGGAGTGGAGTCTCTTCACAGCCTCTCACCCAGGAGTCACCAGCATCACAAACCTGACCACCTCAAGGAACAAAGCTCAGCTCCTCAGGATCACTGCCAAAACATATGGACTAGGCAACGAGGGAAAATCTGCTCTTTGAAGGGCTCCCTGAGAGCAGAGAATGTGCTGGTGTAACTAATTCCACATTTCTTCTGCAGGATGATGTCTCAGATGAAAATCACTGCCAGTGCACAGAGAAATAGCTGGCCTTATCTAGGCCAAAGGCTGGTTTTTCCATTATATCCATAGCAAACACCACTGGTGCTCCCCTTATTCTCCCTGGGATGGGTTTTTAGAGCTCTGAGTAATGTAATGCAACACTGCACAACCCAGTGTCCCAGTGGCACGCTGGAGCTGCACAAACATCTGCTGAACCCAACCCACTCAGGGCCAAACTGGATAGCACAACTGATTAGCCAGAGCCTTGGGGAATAAGCTCACGATTTATTTATTTTGCCTGAGTCACCAGCCCATGTGCAAAGTACAATTTTAGCTTTTCTTTCTTTTTTTTTTTTAAGGTGGAGCAAGAGCACTGTTTGGAAAAGAAGAATCTTCTGCCTTCCCAATATTATTTCCATCACCAGCTTATTACCAAATTCTACCCAGTTCTGAAAAATTCACAAACTCTCTGCATTTGGAGGAAAAGAAAATGACATAAACATGCAATCAAAAAAAATTAAAAAAAGAACAGAAAATGCTCAGAAACTGGAACAAAGACTCAAGAAGCAGACATATACAGAAATGGAAATAAGTTGCCAAAAGCAGAGAAACGGTACAATTGCCAAAGAACCTGACAATCTTGGGAATCAGGGTTGTTGTTTAGAAGCAAAAGACTAAGTTATTTATGTTTTGATTTCTGCTCTGTTCTGTGTTGCAAACCAATGAACCTCTACCCACTTTAACAGGAATTTGGTTGGGTACAAGATACACAGATGAGCAAAAACCATTCTTCAAAGCTAGGTAAGAGAAAAAGCTTTATTGTTATACAAATCCCAATTGTATTCTAAAACACCTCAACTTTCTAAAATCTCAAGACAGCTGGACAACATTAAAAGCTCCTATAATTCAAACTGCTTTCCTTTTAAAGTTAAAGAGATGGTGATTTTTTTTCTAAAATTCTAACTACTTTCCAGTTATCTGATCTGACATCTTGAGGAGATGTTATCTACCTTATAATCTGTCTTTGATGAGAGACAATGACAATTTGCAATGCAAAAAAATATCAAAGACAATTGGGAGATCTTCCAGGAATTATTAAGTTATGATTTCTTAGGGTGCACCAATATTAACAGCATGCCTAAATTTTTTTTCACATGTACCAATCATAGGCTGGACTGATCCCATAGGAAGCAGTAAAGTCAGGCCAGCACAAAAGGCTTCCAAGAGAAATAGAATGATTTTTACCTCCTCTTTTCTGACTATTGGTTTAACAACATGCAAAAAAGATGGGAAAGTGTCTCCTCTGTCAAGGACCACCAAGACAGGAGAAACACACTCCAACAAAAATGTCTTCTAAAACAGAATCTACAGAAATTCCCACATCTGTGAAAGAAGAGAGGTGTTCCCAACTGAAATCCAAACTTGAAGGTGAATTTAGAGCTCACTGACAACTTTGCACCATCCCCTCTCCTTCAGTGGCCACTTGCACTGGTCCCATTTTGCTGAGGGCAGCTCATTACAAAGTTTGTTCAATCCAGGCAGTTCTATCACCCCAGCTGGGTGTGGGTTAGGCTGAATCACCTGATGGAGATTCCCAACCCTCTGCTTTGCCAAAGCAGGCTGGGAATGCCCTCCCAGAGCACGTGCGTTTTTCCTTTCCCTACTGCTTTTCCAGAAGCTCTTACACAGAGGCAACAAGAACAGAAGAATTCAGTCTCAGCTCTGCCATTCAGATATTGATGTACTTACAGAACAGAATCAGGTAAGATTCCAGCCTTCACCACTACTACTGAAGCTGCATAATGAATTTCTAGGATGGAGCTATCACAGAGGAATTGGAGGAACGATTTTGTGTTCCTGGGAAGTGTCAGCTTTATAAATGTTCCCTTAAACACTTGGTGATCTCCAGAGACTCTGTAGAGTAACAGGATCTAAAAGCCATTTTAGCTTTGCTGTAGCATGCACAAACATTGCAGACACATGACCCATCCCATCCCTCAAACCTGAGTGCCTGGTGCAAGCAGGGGATTCCAAGCTGGACAGGAATTATCTCTATGCTAGGCAACATGGCCTAAACACATGAGGATTCCATTAATACTTGATTTAAACACCAAACATGTGCTACCTAATCCATACCTCAGTGTTCATTCCTTTCTGAATTAAACCTGCTTCCCTCTGCAGTAGATGTCCATCAGTCCTTTTTCACCTACCTGCTTCCTCTGTTCCCTCTGGTGAGCAGCAGTACAGAATATTTCATAGGCCAGTGTACAACATACCCCAAATCATTTCCAAGGGCCAAAGCTTTATTATTACCTTTTAAACTAGAAGTTATTTTTACTGTATTTGAGACCAATGACCCCTGTTTTGATATCCTGGGTTAGCACCAAACACAAAAACTAACAGTCTTTTCTAGTTAAAAGCTTTGGAAAAAAGAAGTCAATTCAAGTGCATATTCCTTTGCACATTGATAATACAATAATTACATTGATCAGAAACACATGCTAATTGGATCACTCTGGAGCATTTTTCTCGTTGTCTGGTACCACAAAACACATCTGGGTTTTATTTGCCCCATGTAAGTTAATAAGAGTATGGGCTTTTTCAAAACAACAAGCAAGATAATCCTAAAAACAATTTTCCAAAGTGAAAAGGGAGGGGGAAAACCTTCATGTTTCATCCAAGACTGTGTAAGTGTAAAAACAAATTTAAGATAGAAACTGAAGCACATTTTCTACCTTCTTGGCTTTTAGTGAGGAAAGAAAAAAAGGAAGTTAAAGACTCTTAATACTGCGATATAGAAAAGAAACAGCTCAGTTAAATATATTAATGGCACTAACAAGGGATGTCTCCCCCACCTACACAGACCCAAACTGGAATGATTTAAGGTGCCAATCCATCAGCCCTAGAAGATGCCAGGCTTCTTCTTGTTAGTGAATCCCTTGCTCAGGAGAGCTGGAAACTTTCAAGCTTTCTGTTGGAGCATAGGGGATGCTGACACCTTCCAGATTTTCACTTTAGTGGACCAACCCACAGACAGTATGGTGCAGGGAACAGCAGATGGCTTCTCTTCTGTTACCTCTGCTGCCTAGAGAGGAAGCTGAGCACTGCTCTCAAACCATGCATATTCAGCTCTTGCTGCAAGGAGAACAAGGCTTATTTATCCATGGCACAGTCCCCCAGCCCATGATACACCTGTCCCATTCCAGAGCATGTCTACAGACCTCCATACAACTGGAGTTTTCCCAGACAAAGGAAAGCAATTCATTCTGAAATATGGAAAGACATTCAAGGTTTACTTTAAATTTTAAATAAACATTGAGCCATTTGATATAATTTTTCCCTTCATCCCCTCCCTTTTAAAAATACATATGATACAAACCAGGGCAAGTGATGAAGAAAGGAAACCAGCTTGTTTTTCTGTTTCACAACTTACCTTACACTGATCTGGGCCTTGCTATAATTAGAACAACTACCACAAAACTTTTTCACCTGAGGATGCTCTTTTCGTACCTCACCACCAGCAGTGTGAACATTCTGTTTGTGCAGAAGTCCAATGTAATTCCAGCAGGACACAGCATTTCTCCGCGTATTAAGCAATTTTTGTGCAATTTTTGTGAGACCACACATTCAGAATTTAATCCCATAACTTTCTTACAGGATCACAGACGTCTGTGACAAAAGACTAAATTCACCATGAACTAATAGAAGAAAATTACTCTCTGGGAATGTGGCAAGAGTGCAACCAAGTTTTCCATCCTGTGATTGAATACCATAGAGTTTACTTTTCCCCAGAGTTCAATGAGAAGATAGAAGGAGGCTTTGATTACACTGATAATTTCACAGAGCAGTGCTATGGGATGAGGCTCTCATTTTACCCACCTGGTTTTGGACATACACAATGCTCTCCTCCTCCTAGAGTTATTATAAAGGCAGAAGAGATGTGCTTGGAGAATACAGCATAAGTTACAAGAAAAACAGGATATGAGCAATTTAGATATAAATCTTGGAAGAAAATAAGCAGTATATTGGATTGACTGAAAAACCTTTTTCACTCCCAAACTTATCTGTGCAAGTAAAAGGTATATTGATCAATGTGGGAATGAACAGAAAGGTATGAATATAGACTGTTAAATCAATACAGGTGCATGCAAATAAATCACAACTCCAAAAAAAAACTGATCAATTTTCAAACTAGCTGGGGCCTGATCTGCTTCTCAGGACACAAAATGTAAATCTGGCATAAATATAACTTCTGTGTTTTCCAAGAGTGTCCACGAGCCATGGGCTTTTAAGCAACAGGTAGAAATCACTACAGCACGTTCTCTGTGCTGCGATACACAGGAGATGAGGCAAGACATTGTAATGGGCTCTTTAAAATCTGTGAATCAACAAGAACGGGTGCAAAGGGGAATCAAGATCCTGCCATCTCCCATTAGAGAGCTGGTGAGACCATGGCTCATTTTAGTTGCTATAATTGTGTAAATTAAGTGCTGTTAAAATGTATGTAGTAATTAAAATGACACCTGATTAGTGCAAGAAAACACAGACCATGTTGGGAATGCTACTTGCAGTGC
Organism: Anomalospiza imberbis; assembly: GCF_031753505.1. Classification (NCBI taxonomy): domain Eukaryota; kingdom Metazoa; phylum Chordata; class Aves; order Passeriformes; family Viduidae; genus Anomalospiza; species Anomalospiza imberbis. The sequence continues at coordinate 1,823,441 of NC_089700.1, forward strand.
ATTTGTGGAGGAATAAGTAAGAAGGGTGCACTCAGCCATTGGGCAGTGGGCTTGGTGGGACATCCCTGAGTCCCTGCATTCTGGGGAAGGCATTTTGTGTGAGGAACACTCTGCTGCTCAGAGGCACACGTGTCAAAGTGGAGATGCACTTACAAAGTAGCCTGTTCCCAAGCTGGAAGGAGCTGAGCTCTGCAATAAAACACAAAGACAAAGTGGAAAGTCAGTGATGGTTTTTAACACGTTCCAATCCACACAGCTCATTACCAGCCCTCTCCAAGCTTTTCATCACCACATCACAGCACCAGCGTCCTGCCCCTTGTCATCTGCTACTGAAACAAACACGCTGTTGCTTAATTTTTCCCTTTACATCTCTCAACGACTCGGAGATGGTAACGTGCTATTTACTGAATTCCAAGCTTCTGCGGTGGACGTAATTGCCAATTTATTTGACAGGCAGCTGGGTAATGAATTAATGATGGCATTTCGCCCTGCACTGAGACTAAACAGACACTCATCAACCAGCCTCCCTGACATGCTGACATTCAATGCCCTGGACTCCAGCTCCTCAGCTTCATGGCCACAAAGGGGCAGGCGGGAGGGGGAGAAAGGGAAAAAAAGTAGACTGACTTCAAAACAAAAAGCCCGGTGGGTTTGGATGACTTTTTCAGTGTATGACCTGTTTGCCAATTTATTCCCGAAAGGCCCTGGTTAGTACACACATAGTGCTTTTCTAAAATGAGACATTTTGTAAACATAATTAGTAGTCTGAAATGTAAAGAATGCGTGGGCACAGAGAAGCTGCTTTAGTCAATGTACCATTTTCTGGAAAATGCAGTCACTACAATTTCCCATTTGGATGTCCACATTGTTTGACAAACCAAGGATTTAGAAACAACAACAACAACAACAAAAAGCAAACAGCAAATATCTACAGTGTGAAATAGATTTCAAAACTCAAACCTATAAAAATAATTAAAACAAATATTACTACTAAGGACAAGAATCAATTTGTTTAAATGCTTTAAAAATGGCATCATTAAATTCAGTTTAAGTGGGACATGATCACAACCTCTATAGTCACAGGAATTAAGGAGATAAAGGGTTTTGTTTCATTAGTTTTTCATCTAAGCAATGGGGATTACACAGCAGGTTCTCTCAGAGACATGGGGGATCCTGGTGCTAATCCAGGTCAGGCTGTTCCATCAGAGGGGGAGCAGTGCCCAGCTCCAGCCTCCAGAGCCCATGGGCACAGCAGCAGAAAGCAGAGGAGCATTCTCTAGTGAAGCTGTCCAGACAACCAGGGTGGAACTCCTGTAGCTCCATCCCCACTCCTGTAGCTCCATCCCCACTCCTGTAGCTCCATCCCCACTCCTGTAGCTCCATCCCCACTCCTGTAGCTCCATCCCCTCTCCTGTAGCTCCATCCCCACTCCTGTATCTCCATCCCCTCTCCTGTAGCTCCATCCCCACTCCTGTAGCTCCATCCCCACTCCTGTAGCTCCATCTCCACTCCTGTAGCCCCATTCCCACTCCTGTAGCTCCATCCCCACTCCTGTATCTCCATCCCCTCTCCTGTATCTCCATCCCCTCTCCTGTAGCTCCATCCCCTCTCCTGTAGCTCCATCCCCACTCCTGTAGCTCCATCTCCACTCCTGTAGCCCCATTCCCACTCTTGTAGCTCCATCCCCACTCCTGTAGCCCCATCCCCACTCCTGTAGCTCCATCCCCACTCCTGTAGCTCCATCCCCACTCCTGTAGCTCCATCCCCACTCCTGTAGCTCCATCCCCACTCCTGTAGCTCCATCCCCACTCCTGTACCTCCATCCCCACTCCTGTACCTCCATCCCCACTCCTGTAGCCCCATTCCCACTCCTGTAGCCCCATTCCCACTCCTGTAGCTCCATCTCCACTCCTGTAGCTCCATCCCCACTCCTGTAGCCCCATTCCCACTCCTGTAGCTCCATTCCCACTCCTGTACCTCCATCCCCACTCCTGTAGCCCCATTCCCACTCCTGTAGCTCCATTCCCACTCCTGTACCTCCATCCCCACTCCTGTATCTCCATCCCCACTTCTGTAGCTCCATCCCCACTCCTGTACCTCCATCCCCACTCCTGTAGCTCCATCCCCACTCCTGTAGCTCCATCTCCACTCCTGTAGCTCCATCTCCACTCCTGTAGCTCCATTCCCACTCTTGTAGCTCCATCCCCACTCCTGTAGCTCCATCTCCACTCCTGTAGCCCCATTCCCACTCCTGTAGCTCCATCTCCACTCCTGTAGCTCCATCTCCACTCCTGTACCTCCATCCCCACTCCTGTAGCTCCATCTCCACTCCTGTAGCTCCACTCCCACTCCTGTTGCTCAGCACACCTCCCTTTCCCTGGTGACACAGCTCAGGGACAGCCAGGCCTGCAGAGGGGCCCCAGCAGCCCGGGCAGAGCACTGGGAAGCCACAGAATTTCTGTCACTTCACCCCTGTTCCGAGACAGGGACGCAAAGTGCAGATCTGCAGTGCACAGCTCTGGCTATCAGCAGGCAAGGGAACTCCACACAAATAAAGACACTCCAAAGCCCTCCTGTCCCCACTCTTGCTGCTGCCCTGTGCCACCATCACCCCAGGAGAGCCCCTGGTGCCAGGGGTGATGTCCCAGCAGGGAGGGGTGATGCCAGGGGTGATGTCCCTGACAACTCTGCTTCCCTGCTGTCCCTGGGAGTGACCATCCTGCTGGACTGAGCTGAGGGCACAGCCCTGCCCACTGCCCAGCCCAGCTGGGCACAGCCTCTGGCACAGCCACTCCGTGGGCACAGGTCCTGCTTGGGAGATGCCAAGAAGATTTGTGCTTTTTGTACGTTTTTCATATATTCCTAACTCTGTAGACTACAATTATACAGTTACATAGCTCCTTAACTAACTCTAGTTCTTTGCCTACCCTTTCTCTAAGATTTTAGAAAATTAAGCTCACCTTCCTGGACTCTTATTTAGGATTTTTTGCCTCTATAGAGAACCAAGGATGTTTTATTTTTTTCCATATATTGTAGACATAATAAATGTGGAGCTAGAAGTTGGGGTGGGGGGGGGCAATGGGGGCTTCAGGTGAGGGCAGAACTAAAAGGGGGGATTACTTAATTAACTGTTCCTCTAATTGGATACTTTCTCTAAAGTATGTTAATTTGTTAAATGATAAAATTGTCAAAATCCTGTATCACATGTATTTTGCCATACTTGCACCTGGAGGACCTTCATTAAAGATAACAGCTTTTTATCACGTTAATATTGTTTGGCTTGTGGCTTGTGGCACCACTGGGAGCCCCTGTGGCCCTGCAGCCCTGGCACAGAGCAGCCCCTGCTCAGTACCCAACACGACACACGCTGCCTTCCTCTTCACTCACCCTGCTCTCTGCTTCATGCCACTGGGATTCCTTTCATGTAAGCTGGAGATCTACCCGCAAATGCAACACGTGCAATCGTTATAACCACTTTAGTTTCAGCTATGTACAGATGCCAAGCGAGTCCCACTCTTTCACTCACAGTTTTTTAACTTACTTTATTGGCTGAAAGCTCCAAAGTTTGCATTCTGCATCTGTGTGTAATTTTTGTCTGCTTTTTATTCCAAGTTTTGGAAGGATAGAGTATCAAAACAAAACAATAAAGAGGAAGAAAAAAGAATAAGCAAACAAAATATTTCCCACTGAATATTTTCATTCCTTCAAAAGCAATGCTGCAATGGCTATGGGAGGACAGTCGAAACATAGCAGTCAAATGACTTTCACTGAACAACTGTGCATTTTCAGGGAACTTGACTTTGCTGGATGGAAATATAGCCCTTCACACATTGCATGCTGCATATGGAGAGTACAGTTTGCAAACTCTCTTTAATTGAAGAATGAAAGACTGTGCTGCACATGCATGAATGACTGTCAGCTGTGTTGTGAACCGTGTGTTGACGGAGCACAGAGGCTGAAGCGAGGGCTATGCAAGGAGACAACTTCTCACCTTTTGGGTAACTCCCAATAGCGAAAGGGTCCCACTACCCAGTGCCCAGCCTTGGCACCAACTGTACAAGCATCTTTACAAGCCCGTGCTGAGTCGTGATCCCGCACTGGCTGGTTCTATAGCTCTTATATAAAGTGTGCCTATAATAGAGGTAATGGTTTCACTTTCCGAAACCCTTTGCAAAACAGGACATTAGAAATACTCTTTGATATTCACACAACCACCAGCAGAAGCCTGCATCAGGTGCCCATCAGCAAAAAACACTTGCTTAAAATTGACAGAGTTCAGGGCTTTTTCCTTTTTTCCTTTTTTTTTTTTTTTTGGTTGGTTTGGTTTTTTTTGTTTCCATCCTTTCTTAAAGAAAAGAACTTTGGCCCAGAAGCAAAAATGTAGTAACCCTCGTGTAAGCATTAGTTTATTGTGTACCAAAGAAAATTACATCCTTGAGGTCTTGGAAGGCACAGTTATACCCATTTTGCATATATATTGTACATTACTTGGGGAGCTGGGTGGGGACAAAGACTGTGTTGTACATATTTGTTCTGGCTATTGTTTATGCAGGTCTGACTGAATGAAGGAACAGTGGGTATCATTTCAATTTCTGATGTCAACATCAAATTACTTATTTAATTTCATGCCTGGCGAAGCATTGTATAGCTACACGCAGAATCATTTCACTTCATTTGTTATGCTGTGTTTTCTTGGCGATTGGCTTGCCTTCCAACTGACAGCTTTAATTACGACATGAATTTGATTGCACTGCCGAGGAATTAACATAATGCAACAAAGCATTTAAGCACCCAACCTTAGACACACAAACACACACATCCCCACCCTCGCAGGCACACGCACACAAAGCGCAGCCACTGCTGCTGAGCAGCTCCTGGCACAGCGCACAGACACAGCTCGCGTGGCTCCACTCCACACACTGCCAGCATCACTGGTGACACTCTGGAGAGGGAGCAGCACTGCGGGTTTCACAGCACATAACCCAAAGGCCGTCCCTCAATTTGCCTTTGGCTCTGTACAGGTGAGAGGGATGGGAGACAAAAGAATTGAAAATATCCTGTATTTGGGGCTGAAACCATGAACTGCCTGCAGGTTTACACTGCTGGAGGGGTGTAGACACATCTTTTCCTGAAGGAAACAGCAACAGACCTGGGCAGGGCACTCAGAATTTCAGGACTTGGTCCTCATTGTCACCTCCTCACTGTGGCTCCTCTCAAGCACAAAGTACCCAGCACAGGAGGAGCACGCAGCTACAGAACACTGGGAGCAGGGGAGCACTCATGAAGAGTGCAGCAGCTTTGATGAGCTTTTTTCAGAGCCCAAGAGAAGACCTTTAATGTAGGGACACATGGGAAGATTCCTGTCTCACTCCCTGTTCAGGAACTGGAAAAACATTCCAGAAGAAAGGTGCCATCTGCAGCAAGAGGGGATGAGGTGCTGAATCCCACCCAAGGACCATGTGGGAGAGGCTTTTGCTGTTCATCCCTTCACTGAAAGCCTGCAACCAACACCAGAGGCAGCAGGCAGGGCTGAGATCAGGTAGATCATAGGAATTTAGGAATGTGCTCCTAAGAAATCAGGTGGTTTGATTTTTGATTAGCAAAGAGGTGGCTGAACTCCTGAATACCTGGGGCATTTACCATCCAGGTTAGCTGTAACTCTCATGTTTTCCTCAGGTAACTCTCCTGGCTGTTTTGTAAAACATGACAAAAATATATTCCAAAGAGGGAGGACTCAATTAAAAATAAATACATACAGGAAGATAACGAAAAGAAGTTGACTGAGCTCCAAGCTGAGCAAAAGAGAAAGCGCTGCCATCTTGTCTCCAAGGAAGATCTCAACAAAATGAATTCTACTACTGGCAAGATTTTGATGAGATTAAACTGACTACAGCACCCTATATATAAAGGAGGAGCAGCTCTCCAATTTCTCTTTTAGGCCCCTGGAGCTACCTCTGCCCATAAAGGAAAAAACAAGTTGTCATTCCTAAAAAAAACCTATGCAGGGGAGAAAGGCAGAGAGCCATGGGTTTATGAAATTCAGAGGGGGAGCTGGATCAGGGCACTGCTTGCACTGGAGCATTTGAGCAATCATTATCTCTAATCTAGCAGAGGTCAGATTCTCTGCTAATTATGTTCCCTCACAGAGGGGTGGGTGTGTGCACACGTGTGCCAGGCGAGGACAAAGAGAGGAGTTGACAGAAATCAGTCTCACTGCATTGCATCTGACAAGAACAGAGGATATTCCCCTTCCTACTGTCTGATGCTATTTCAAGCCTCATTATGAGAAAAATCTCCTGTTTAACATGGTCTTTTCATTGAATTATCTTCTTTTCATTTTTGCCCACCTCTCACAAATGCTGCAAATTACCTGCTTGGATCTCATTAGCCTGGAAAGGAGTCACTCCTTGTAAACACACTTTGCATCACTCTGCATTATCCAAGGACTGCAGGTACATTTGCAATAGGCAAAGTTGAAAGGTCCCTGACAGGAGAGTGAAGGCACTGATGTCAGTTTGCAGCTGGATGTTCATTATCCCCTCTCCCTCATTCTGCATCTGTCACTAAGCTCTCACTCAGGCCCTGCTCTAGGGCCTGTGAAGCTCTAACATTCCTGTTTCACCAGCCTGCTCAAACTGGGGATGGGAAAATGGATCTCCCACCTGGAGAACATGCACTTCAGTCATCAGCCACATTTCCATACAGGAGCCATGCTTAGTCTTACAGTGCTGCCAGGTGACAATAGTGGAGATTTATTATATTTCATGGCCAAAGTTTACTTTCTAACCTCAGGGTTAATCTGCCTGCGATGCTTTATATTTTTTGTTCTATCTTCTGTTGGGTACACTTTTTTGTATATTTTTTTTCTGAGAAAATAGCTGTAAAAACAAGCAGAGCTTCAGAGAAAACTTGTTCTGTTGTCTGTAGCTTTTTTTTGACAGTAAATAGTGGGTATCATTAGACATCTGACTTCTTCAAAAAGTATTATTTAAAATAACCATTTAGAAAGACCCGTCAGTTCAGCACACAGGGTGTCTGACTTTGGGAGAGGGGAATGGGATGGACAGCTCTGCACTGACTTTGGGAGAGGGGAACGGGATGGACAGCTCTGCACGACTTGGGGCAATGGGATGGACAGCTCTGCACTGACTTTGGGAGAGGAACAATGGGATGGACAGCTCTGCACGACTTGGGGCAATGGGATGGACAGCTCTGCACTGACTTTGGGAGAGGAACAATGGGATGGACAGCTCTGCACTGACTTTGGGAGAGGGGAACGGGATGGACAGCTCTGCACTGACTTTGGGAGAGGGGAACGGGATGGACAGCTCTGCACGACTTGGGGCAATGGGATGGACAGCTCTGCACTGACTTTGGGGGAGGAACAATGGGATGGACAGCTCTGCACTGACTTTGGGAGAGGGGAACGGGATGGACAGCTCTGCACTGACTTTGGGAGAGGGGAACGGGATGGACAGCTTTGCACGACTTGGGGCAATGGGATGGACAGCTCTGCACTGACTTTGGGGCAGTGGGATGGACAGCTCTGCACTGACTTTGGGGGAGGAACAATGGGATGGACAGCTCTGCACTGACTTTGGGGGAGGAACAATGGGATGGACAGCTCTGCACTGACTTTGGGAGAGGGGAATGGGATGAACAGCTCTGCACTGACTTTGGGAGAGGAACAATGGGATGGACAGCTCTGCACTGACTTTGGGGGAGGAACAATGGGATGGACAGCTCTGAACAGAAGGAGCCTGGGAAGGGGCACTACAGACCCAGGCACAGTGAGAGCTGTCTCGTGTGTGTTTTTCAAATCTCAGCTGAACTGGTAGTGTCAGACCAGAGAGACTGCTTGTAGTGCAATGAATTATCAAAGCAAAGGAACTTTCTTTATTAAGCAAAAGATAATTTATGTATAACACTTTAAAATATACATCTCCACATATATTTACATAACGTTTCTTTTGAGCAACCTGTGAATCCCTCTGTCCTCTCTCAGGTGCACTAGGGAAGTTGTATTTGCTCTCTACTTCCTTTTCATTTGCCACAGCACTGAGACAAAGGAAAAGTATTGTAAAAACATCAGAGAAAAACTGGATTTGATGGGTGGAAGGGGACGCAGGACTCTGCTCTCACTGCCAGGTCTGTCAGTGCTATGCTGTGAGCTGCTGAGAAGCCAAATAAACCTCAGAGCTCTCCACTCAGTACATTGCAAGGGAATGACAAAGCTAAATTAAAATCATGTTTGTAAGGAACTGTGAAATTTTTTGCTGAAGGTGCTGTGTAATTGTGAAGTTGGTTGCAGTGGCTTCCCAGTTGCCACAGGGCTCAGACAAGCCAGGATGATGATGGTGACAGGCTGACATCCAGCTGCCATCCACTGCTACCTGTGCAGAGCATTTCCTTACTACCTTCTCTGGTTTCACTCTCCTCTTCCAGAGGGATCTCACAGCCCTGAGACTGACCTCAGCTGACAGCTATGAAGGGCAAGCTCTGAAGTGTTTAGCTGAATGCAACCCATAAAGGCTGGCTCTGGGGAAGAAATGGACCTCTAAAATAATGTGACAAAGGGATGTGGAGAGAGAGTGCTACAGATTTCACACTTTCACAGAAAAAAAAAAAAAATCAGACATCTGTTGCAGTGATATGCACAATTCAGCAAAAATTGCTAGCTGTGTGCCTTCAGGCTTAAATTTGCACAACGAAATGTATCCTTTACCAAGGTATTTCTTTTAATGCCTGCTCAGTTCAGTTTTATTGGATTGGCCTATAGAGGACACCATCTGGTATCTGTCATCCAAATCTACACAGACATGCTATCGATAAAATCCCCATTTCCAAAATGTGGGTTAGTTAAAAGTAGGGCCAGACTGCTGGCTGGTACAAATTGGGTTGACTGATGTAGCTATCCATGCTTTTACCAGCAAAGGATCTGACCTACAAAATCCCCAATTTAGATGCTCTGTTGGGACAGGGCTTTCTTTATATTCTGTGTTGTAAAGCATGTGGCACAGAGGACACAGAGCCATGAATAAAACACTCAAGGATTGTGATGGTACACATAATAAATAGTAATCTAATTGCAGCAACAGAAAGATTTCTGTAGTCATTGCTCTGTCAGAAGAACTCATGCGTGTCACTGGGTGAATGACCAGCATTCTCCCATGGAGAAAAACACTCTCCACAGGGCTGCCATGCCAGGCCCTTCCACAGCACTTTAGGTAGAGCAACAAAGGCAGAGCTTATGCTATTGTTGGCCATGTTATATCAATTCATTATATATAACTGACTCTCTAGACACTCAAATACTTCTCATAAAGACAGTATGTAGCCCAAAGAAATACATTCTTCTCCTCCACCACTTGGGGTAAAAATGTTACTCACTTCTCAACTATGCAGAACATCTTAACTTCATTAAATGGCCTTCAACTGTTTCCAAAGAGCCGAGTGTTTGCACACAGAAAGACATTGTATCAATCTGTGACAAGTTTACTGAACCAGGGCAGAGACCTAAGCTACCTCTTCCCCTCTCTGTGATTTGTGAAAACCCCACAACAGGTACAAGTTGTAAAGTAGGTATGCATCTTTTTATTCAGCGCCAGACGCGTGCGGGATCTCTTTCTACTCTAAGTTAATTTTCTGACCCCCCCATGTCTCACCTGAACCCCCAAAGGAAGGAGATTTTTGCAAGAAACCATCCCAGAAAGCAAATCCCCCCGAGCTGCTGAGCAGCACTTACGTCGCTGAGCCTCTCGCGGGAGCTGCTCCGGTGGAGGCCCTTGGACTCGCCGCTGGCACTCTCGCTGTCGCTGTCTCGGCAGCTGTTCTGGCCTGGCTTGAGCTGCAGCAGAGAGGAAACACAAAGAGAGCAGAGTTGAGCCTGGTTCGGGCGAGTGCCCTTGTCCCCCTCTCCTTTACCCCCGGCCAAGCCCCGGCAGGTGCGTGGCCGTGGCTCCGTGGCAGTGCCAGTGGCACCGTGTCCCCGTGCCAGGGCACAGCCCCAGGGACACCACGGACAGGCCTGGACACCTCAGCCCCCGTGGGAGCTGCAGGAGCTGCAGGCAGGAGGAGGCAACACTCGTGTCCCAAGGAAATCACAGTTTGAGCCCTTCATCTGGGAAACTTTCAGACTTCTCAAGGTATTTCTGCCATGGATGAAGCTTTTGGTTTCCATCACAATGCAGCACTCACAGCATCAGTTCCTCCCTCATTACAGCATGAGAGCATTGAGGACCTGAGATCAGTGGGAGTCTCCCCAGGGGAAGAGGAGGTCACCACGCCAGAGCAGCCTTTCTTTTGCTGGAGAGAAACCACACTGCCTGGCACTCTAAACAATTTCCAAGTAACAAACCTCAGAGTTCATAAAACAACAGGATCTACTTAATAGGTATCAAACTGCTTTTGTTTTTCAAACCAGCTTTAATAAACTTGACTGGCATTGTAATTTTAAAAAACTACAAAAAAAACCCCCTAAACTACATTTTCACTACAATTGAGAACACATCTGCTTTCTCTTATACTTTGGACTGTTCAAGTCACCCCATTAAAGAGCAGTGTACTGAGAGGAACACTCACCACAGACACCCACTACACATGTCCACAAGCACATATACACCTAGAGAGCAAGAGGAAGATATCATCCACATCTACTGCAATGCTGAAAATGCACATCTTTGTTTTAAAATATCCTTCCTTATATTTTGCTTGAATGTATAAAATTTTTCATTTAGCCTTTCTGATGCTTTCTTTGAACTAACTCTGGTGGTTAACATTGGCAAGAAGTCTCTTTCAGAAATTTAGACTTAAGATCACACACCTAAATACAGAGGTAAATGCAGAGAAAATATTTGGTGAGGTACCTAATGAAATATTTTATGAGAGACCTACTACACTTATCAATATCCATGTAACAAACACCAAACACCTCCTGCTAATTTATTCTAATTCTTAATGTGATGATGTTAAGTTCCATTCACACCCTACTGGAGCAGGTATTCATTCATCCCCATGCCATGACTGGAGACCAAAGGTTCCTCCTCCATCACTCTCCATCAACTTTTTTCCCCCTTTTTTCTTCTCTCCCTCAATTATTTCCAGTTCTCTCAGAAACAAGTACACATAAAAATTCAAACAAATGCACTTTTACAGGTGCACACAAATAAAACCTACACTTCTGCTGATGTTTTCCCACCTGTACCCTCTGTTCACCCACAGCCACAGCTGCTCCCTCCCAGGGTCACTGAAGGAGCACAAAAAGCATCCTCACCCTCAGGTTATCACTTTCTCCCTACCACTGCCTGAGCAAATTGCATCTGAAAGTTTGGTATTTGTGTGCCACTTCTTAATCCCTTACTCCCCTCACCAGTAAAGGGAAGCTTTGGGTGTTCTCTATCAGTCAAATCAAAGTAAGGACACAAAGTCCGTGAAACTACAAGTTCCAACACACAACTGAGTTGCAATGCATGAGCACAACTACAAAAAATGGCACAGGCGTGCTCTCAGCCCAAAGAAAATGTAGCTGAAGGACCAGAGCTATTTGTCAGACACTTACAATTCAATAAACTAAATATTCCACAGCTCAGCCAGAACATTTCCAGTAAAATGATTTTTATTTCCAATGGAATGGTTTATCGGTCAGATCCAAGAGATCTTGGGAGCAGTTCTTGGAGGCAGAGGGGAGGATAACGAATTCAAGAAGTCTTACACTTCATATATAACTCACTGATCTTATCTAGGACCTCTGTGTCCTGTAATTTTATGGTCCCAAGTTTAAAATTTACCCACCCAAAGAAAAATGGATCAAGTTTCCCTGACTTGGTCTTTTGTCAACATCTGCCCAATGATGGAAAAACTCTCATTGCAAGTGGGGTGTTAAGAATTTTTTCCAGTCTCAGATTTTATTTCTAGAACCTAAATTTAGTTTGTGCACAATCTTCACACGTTAGATATTCACTAATCATAACAGCCCAGTTTTATAATTCTTCTACATCACGAATTCCAGCTATTTACAGAGAAGAGAAGAAAAACCCAGCAGGTGTCATTTTTCTAGACACAATTTACAAGGAGTAAGAGAACATGATGAAGACATCTGAGCCTGAAACTCTGTAGAAAAAAAAAGTGAACTGCAGGGACTAGACAGCAAACTCAGAAATAAGTCCAAGTTAAGATTTATAAGCTTTCCATATTTTCCTTTCTTTTTTTCCAAGTTGAGTTTCTCCATGTGCCAAACTTTTGAGGGTTTACATTTTATTCCAGAACCCATCAATCTGTGTTAAATTAAAAAAGTAAAGCATGGAAATGGGCCCGTTGTCTTCTCTTAAGAACCTAAAGTTACACTCAAATGCACATGAGAACATTTAATGTGGACAGGCCATGGGTCATTTCAATTCAATCTATTTGCACAGATTCAACTGCTTAAAACAATGCTGAAACAACACAGTGCTGCTCAGAAGGCCCACAGAAAACAGGCTGGATGTGTAGTTACACTGTGTGCACCTGGGTCATCACCTGGGGCACACAGGAACCCTAAAATCAGTTTACCCACGGAAATGCAACTTTCCTTGGAAAAAAATTGAAGTGCAATGTTGACAACTCTTGTTCCTCTATTGTTTCTAGCAGGGTGCCCCACCCAAACAGCAACACCAGCATGAAAATCCCATTCTGCCTGTCTGTGCAGGGCTGGGAGCTGGACTGGATGATCTCTGGGGGTCCCTTCCCATTCAGGTTATTCTGTGAGTCTACAAAGGTCTCACTGAGGACCTTCCCACATTAACACAGTATTAATCTTCTAATTTGCACCAGGCAAGGAGTGAAAAAGGGGTTACAAAACGTGTGTTTGACTCTGTGCTTTCACTGCACGGTGGGAATGAATTTGTCCCTGAAGGGATCCATCTAAAGGGTCTCACATAGAGGAAATACAGACATTTTCTAGCCCAAAACCCTAAAAACTCAGAGTGTCTCTGACTCACAAGGAGTATGTGCAGTGTCTCAGGGACTCCCCTAGAGAGAGATGAGGTATGTGCAAAAAAAGCACCTCAAGACCACTTGCCCAGGCTGAACAACACAGGACTCAATCCTGGGGCACACCCGCAGCTCCAAAACTTTTCTAGTTTTTGGTCATTCTTAGCATTGCATTCTTTTAAATCTTCCATTGTACTACAGAACCTGTGGTTTGTAATGCCTTTGAATTTGTTGGAGGACACCAGAAGTCAAGCAGAACTGCATAAAGTCATAACTATATTTCTATTCAAGGAAAAGGCCAAAAAGCAGATTTGGAAGGGTGGTTGCTGGCTGAGGGCTGGGCTGGGGCTCAGCTTTTATTCCTGATTCTTCACCTTCCACAAAGGTTTTATTTCTGATTCTCCACCTTCCCACACCTTCCCCAACAGTGAGAGGAATAGGTGTTCCCTGCTCTCCAGAACTGGACTGTCTGGAGGATTTTTCCATCAGGGCAGTTTCTCCAGTGGGTGATGGGGGATTCCACTGCACCACAGCCAGGGACACGGGGACGGAGGAAGGAAGCCGAGTTGTGGGGGCAGAGGGTGGCATTGCAATCATTGTTGTTTGAGTACCCAAATCTATTCTTATGGACAATAAATTGGATATTTTTCCCCCAAGTGGAGACTGTTTTGCCCATGACAATAATGGGTGACTTCCTTGCCTTTGCCTCACAAACTTCTTCCCTCCCCTGCCCTGCTGAGGAGGGGGTGTGAGAGAGTCTGGGGGAGTTTGGCCTCAGCCACGATGTGGTTTGGAGAACTTGCTGCTCATGGGCTGAGTCACAAAACTTCAGTCACAACTCTGCTGCTCTGCAGAGTGGTGAGGAAAGGAGGCAAAGGTGGAGACTGGCATGAGGGACCAGGGCACGGAGAGGGACACTGAGAGCACAGAGAGGAGAGGCACAAGGCATGGAACACCAAGAGGAACCTTTGATGAAGAAAGAGAGACTTGCTCAGGCCTGAAGGTCACAGAGAAACCATCCAGAAATGATGAATAAACCAAAATAGATGCAGAAACATCAACATGAAACTGCTGTCATAGCAAGTGCTAACAGGAACTCTTCTGTCAGCCCACGGAGAGATTTTCAGGTGACTTGGAATCTAACAGAACTATTTTTGCAGCAGGGAAACACTCAGCCCTACTTTGTGACAGTGAAATGCAAACTGAATATTCATCTGTGTCCAGGGAAAGCAGGTCTCTGCTGTGCTCCTTCCACCATTCAATTTTATAAAGTAGAGCTAAACTCTCAGCTTTAGGAGGGGACAGGCCTAGAGCAACAGTGCCAGAGCTATTGTGCCAGCCAGACATTTCTGTGACATGAGAGGAGGGACAGAAGCCATAAAACACTCCTAAGGGTAATCCCTGACAGGAGGGCTCTCTGTGGCCTTTCCTCTCAGCCAGGAAAAGAAGGAAGGGCAGAGCTGATCATGTTAAGAGGTGTAAGGGAAGATGGAAGGGCAGCTGAGCCCCAGACTCCAGGGAGCATTGTCCTCTCGGGACCACAGCTGGCTGTGCTGGATCCCAAAGCCTCTTTAGATAATTCCACTGTAGCACATAACAAGAAGGAAAGGAAAAAAAAAAAAAAAAAAAGAAAAAAAAAAAAAAAAAAACAAACAAAAAAAAAAAGAAAAAACAAAAAACCTGCTGAGAATTTGGCAAAAGCCTTTTTCACGGAGCTTATATATCATGTCAAAAACACCCTAATGTGGCTCTCCTGAGCTTCTTTATTTTCAGATATATTTTAGTTTAAAAACCCCACGCCATTTGGCAGCAGTAAATCTATAGTATCATGTCGAGGTGCCTGAGCCTCTATGCCATATGGAATTAAAGGATTATTTCACTACATTATACTTTAAAGCTATGAATGCTAACACCTCTCCCTGTCAGAGCACAGGCAGCAAGCTGAGCCTTTAGCAGAGTCCTAGAGGAAGGGGACACCTGCTCCCTGGGAGGTGGCAGAGCCCTGCTGTGGGGAGGAGAACTGCACTTTCACTTCTGCTGTCATCCTTTATTTATACAGCTTTTGCAAGGGTGAGGCAGTGCCTGCTCCCACCTGGGTGAGTGAATTCCCCAGCTCAGCTCAGCTGACTCCTACATGTGCCATTAGGAATGCTTCCCAAGCCCAAAATCCTGGACAGGCACATCCACCCCAGTCCTGACAGGAGTTTGTCCTGAGCAGGGCACAGCACACACACATTTCCACTGCTCCTTAGGGTCTGCCTCCACTTGCTCTCTGGCCTTTTCCCAGCATGGAACAGGACTCAAGAATGGGAATTTTTGTCACTTCTGGCAGGCAAGGCCTTTTCCTCAGCAGGGCACCCAGGGATCCAGGCAGAAGCACAGACGGATCAGGGACTGCTGGTGAGTGCAAGCTGCTCCAAAGGCCAGGGAGCAACACGTGGAGATGGAAGCCCGTGTGAACCCAGGGAGATCCCAGTTATCCCAGCACAGCCCAGGCCTGCTGGGCCATCCCCAGGCAGGGCTCTGACACCCAGAGCAGCCAGGCTGCACAGACAGCCCCAGGCCAGCCCTGCCCTGCCCAGCAAACACAGCCCCGACCTGGCTTCAACCAGGCAGAAAAGAGCAGCAGCACATCTCAGGCAGAACTCAGTATCAGATTGCAAAGAAAACATATTTTATCAATGATCAAGAACAAATCTGGCTGTATGAAAACAAATAAAAGGAGAAGTGCATGGCAAGAAAGAACCAAAAAACAACAGGGTAGATCAAGGGCTGTTACTTCTGATTTCAATCACGATTAACAGCTGTCATTTCAAAACTTCTGTTTATAGCTCTCCTGCTACTGACAGAAGTTAGACAAATACTCCTCAAACAGCACTCCCATGCCACCCACAGCATTAAAGGTGGTTTGGGTCTGGAGCAAGACCTCTTCACTGCATTTCTAACAAAGCCATGGTGTGCCTGAACAGGGGAGCAGCACAAGGAAAGCAAATCAGAGGTGAGATAATGAGGAGGAAGAGTATTTACAGCACACGAGTTTCGGCAGTAAATATGAAAAAAGAATTCACACTGTGTGTGGACTCCGAACATTGTTAATACAAAGACATTTTTCACCTCAGGGAAGAAAAATCTTGTTACCTGAGAGATACAATAAAACATTAGGAGAGGCTCTCTGTTTACCTCTTGATATACAATTTTATGAAAACCAATGCAGATGCTCCAAGAAATTGGCACCTTCTGAGGATCCAGGCCTCCATGTCATCATCCTGGCATCTGACATCCCTACCAGAAATGAAGCTTTTTGGTGTTTTTTTTTTGCTTACTTTTATGGTAAAAGTGAGGTAAACCAACAAAGACAACATCTTATCTTTTGTTTCCTTCCTACCTTTAATCAGAAGAAAAAGTCAGTAATTTTTCTGTTCCAAAACTCTTTTTATGAAAAAACAAGAATACACATATGTACATTATTTCAATTTTCTGTTGACCAAAAAAAAAAATCTAAATTGAACAAATAACTGCAAACATTTTTCTAATGAGCTTGATGATACAGAACAAGGGTGTCTTTAACTCACTTATTCCACAGCACTGCTGGTCATTTCCTGCTGCCTCTGAGCTGATCCAGAGTCTGCTGCTGCACTTGCTCAATAAATTGGAGTAGAGGAACTCATCCCCTACAACCTTAAGTGGGGGAGATCCAGCAAAGGAGCAGAGCTCTCCCCCTGTGCTCCTGGGGAGAATTTGGCTATTTAGCATTGTTATTGCAGACACACCAAGTGATGGGGCTCTGCTGGCAGGAGCAGGAGCCGAAGCAACACAGGCTAAGAATAAACAGCATCCTTGCCAGGCGGGGGTGGGGGAGAAAGAAACAGGCATTTATTTCCAGACCCTCTTCTCCTTCATTATATGCTTGGGCAACCTTAGATCCACAGCACACAGAAGGTACTCTGAAGGAGGTCTGTAGCTCTGTTTTATCTAAGTTTCACAGAGAATGCAGCCCATCATTTTTTCTGTGCTGTTTATACAGAAATCAAAGATAAATTTGGCATAAACTCATCACACCCCAGAATCATACATACATTATACACCACAGAAAGTGTAACAGACTTGCTCTGTTCCCCAGCTCCTGTTAAGAGTGGTATGAAACAGCAAGCTGTTGGCAATTGCAGCAAATGAAGCGTATTTCAGCACACTTCAAAAGCTGAATTGCAAAAAAATATAGGCTTCTCCTGACCCTTTGCATTTTGATGGTTGCACAGTGAGAAACACGGCCTTTAAAATTACACCTTGCAAAACTCTCCATTGTAGCAATCAATCTGTGCAAGCAGCCTGCACAGCCCAGGCTGCAGCAGGCTCTGGCTGCTCAGGGACAGCCAGAGGGGCTGCAGCCAGGGTGGGACACATCTTCCCTCCCAGGCTTTACCCAGCCCTGCTGCTGAGCTTCTTTGTGTCCCAGCCTGGATTTCCAGGGCCCTCCCTAGGCCCTGTGTAAGGGAAACTAGTCTTTGTAGGGTTAAAAAACACCTCTGAGAAACACAGATGTGCAGTGCCACAGGAGTGCCATCCTTGTCCGCATGGATATACATCCATCCACATTCTGATCCATCCATCCATCCATCCATCCATCCATCATCCATCCACATTCTGATCCATCCATCCATCCATCATCCATCCATCCATCCATCATCCATCCACATTCTGATCCATTTATCCATCCATCCATCCAGCCATCCATCCATCATCCATCCACATTCTGATCCATCTATCCATCCATCCATCCATCCATCATCCATCCACATTCTGATCCATTTATCCATCCATCCATCCAGCCATCCATCCATCATCCATCCACATTCTGATCCATCCATCCATCCATCCATCCAGCCATCCATCCATCATCCATCCATCTATCCATTCATCCATCCATCCATCCATCCTCCATCTATCCATCCCTCCATCACCCATCCATCCATCCATCCATCCATCATCCATCATCCATCCATCCATCCATCCATCCATCCATCCATCCATCCATCCCTCCATCCCTCCATCATCCATCCATCCATCCTTCCATCCATCCATCCATCCATCCATCCATCCATCCATCCAGCCATCCTCCATCCATCCATCATCCATCCATCATCCCTCCATCATCCATCCATCCATCCATCCATCATCCATCTCTCCATCCATCATCCATCCATCCATCCCTCCATCATCCATCCATCCCTCCATCCCTCCATCATCCATCATCCATCCATCCATCCATCCATCATCCATCCCTCCATCATCCATCCCTCCATCCCTCCATCCCTCCATCATCCATCATCCATCCATCCATCCCTCCATCCCTCCATCATCCATCCATCCTTCCATCCATCTCTCCATCCATCCATCCATCATCCATCCATCCATCCATCCATCCATCCCTCCATCATCCATCCATCCATCATCCATCCATCCATCCATCCATCATCCATCCATCCATCCATCCATCCATCCATCCATCATCCATCCATCCATCATCCATCCATCCATCCATCCATCCATCCCTCCATCATCCATCCATCCATCCATCATCCATCCATCCATCCATCCATCCATCCATCCATCCATCCATATCTCATCGTTACATGTACAATTTCAGGCTGTTATTCAGCCATTTACACCACTTATATTTCTTGCTTCTGCTCTGCACGTCCCCAAACCAGATTTTAAGTGTAATGGGGAGAGTCATGAACTCTTGCTGCAGTGCCTGTCCCCCGTTTCCCCAGAAGTACCCAACAAGGAGCAGTGCACATGCATTGGCTGCAACGCTTCCCACCAGGGACTGCTTTTCGTGGTCCCATTTAGGCTTGCTCACTTAGAGAATGGAGAACCAAGCTGGCAGTTTTAGGCCAGCATTCTGTGCCTGTTCAGAGCATGTGGCAATGATGAGTTTCCAGATCCTTGCTAGCCCACTATCAGCTCTGGTTTTGGTGGTGACAGGCACAGGGGCCTCAGGGACTCTGTCCCAGCCTCAGCCCAGGACCTGTGAGGAGTTCCTGTTTCTGTCACACAGGAAAAGCCAGGTGAGGTAGGGAAGTGAAGGCAAACATCACTTTTAACCTGAATCTTCAGAAAGGGGAGAGAAAAGAAATATTACCCCACTGAGCCCAGTGTCTGACATCCAACTTTCTACGGAAGGCCTCTGGTTGCCTTTGAAATGTGTAACTTAGTGAAAGAACACTTAAGTAAGAAAATCAGATCAATCACATGATGGAACAAATAGAAAATGGGCCAGGATGAAAAACCCTAGCAGCACTGCAGCTCTAGAACCGTCCACAAATCCAGCTAAGAGCCTCCATCGGCTTTAATGAGGGGAAACACAACCCCAAGGGAGCTCATATAGAGTTCCACTTGTTTCAAGCCCACAGGATAGTTGTTCCTCAGGTGCAAAGGAGATGCAAGAAGGGATGAGACGTTTTGGAATATCTAAAGAGGCGAAGCAGCCTGAGAAAGAGCAGAGTGACTGTACTCACTGGCTTGAATTAAGTCATGGTGACCACCATCCTTTCCTTCCTCAATGCAGACCACTAATGTGACTGACACCCAGCTAACATTACAGAAGTAAATAAATGTTTTGAAGGAGGAAGTATCAGTATTCATGGATGGACCTCGAGATGCTTACCACTGCTAACATAAAGGAGCCCTGTTATTTCATTGTTCAACATAAGCCCAGAATAAATATTTAATAATTTGGTTGCATAAATAATGATTTGAAGGTTGAGCTATTGCCTTAAAACTATAATACTATTTTAAGCCGTTTAACTGCCCAGCTAGATAAATTATTCAAGAATTAAAAGTCATCCTGTGGTCTCTGTACAAGGAGAAAACTAGGAAGTTGTAACAATAATGACAAAAGCAGGGCAAGATCAATCAAACCACATGATCGCTAACACAAACAAGCAGCAATTAAGCAGCAATCAAGACCAATCTGACTGGGGTTGATGTCCTTTTATGCCAATACTCTCAGCCCAAAGAGCAAAACTTAATAATGTTTTGCAATTTATCAAGGGAGCCATAACTCTGCTCTCAGTGACTTGGCCAAGAGGCTATTATGATAGCATTTCTCTATAATTTAATAATGTGAAGGAAGGCGGGGGGAGAGGGAGTAAAAGCATTTTGACATATAACTCACATCTATACATATTGTATTTTCCTCCTGCTTGAATGAGAGAAGCAGAAGTCACAACAATATAGCTCAGTACCAATTTGTTAGCAGGAAAGGGAAGCTGAACTATCTGGCAAAGAAAATCTATTTGAAGCAGCACAGAAGGGAAGGGACTGAAGCATCTGAATTCATTAGCAGCTGTCATTGATGTGGAGATGAGTTTAGTCATCACAAATAACTCAGGAGAAAAGCAAAGGGAGGAACTATTGTTGAAGTTGTGTGAAACTGGATTAGTTCTGATAGATGGCAAGGTGCCACTGGGGAACACTTGTGGTGCACCTCCCTCTGTCAGAGGGAAGCTCTGAGCACATCCCAACATTTTGCAGCTATCCCAGCATTTTGGATTTTCATTTTTCTTTTTGCATACCTCTCTCCCTCCCTCGTGTAAGCAATAACGTGAAATACATTGCAGCACCGTGCTTTTCACCTTGGATTAATTTTGCCAGTTGAAATAATGAGTCCTGCTGTTTGCAAATGTCAAAAAAAAATTTAAAATCTCCCGATCAATCTTGTAGTCTGTCCTCTGTGACAACAGTGACCAAAGGTGATTTAATGCTTGATAGATCCGATGAGCTGGTTGCCTCAGTCCAAGTCCAAAACCATCTTCATTTCCAGAAAATCATTCTGCCAGCCAGTGTTACTCGTCCCTGTGTTGGCAGCCTCAGCAGAGAGGTGGCATCAGGGCCACCAGTGGCCACCAGAATCCCAGGGCACAACTGCAGGATTGCCACCGGCTTCAAGGGACGCAGAAGACATTTAGGGAACTGGGTGGCCACAAATACTTGATGGACTGTTTCTGTACCTTATACTGATAAAACTCCCTAATTTAACTTCTCTTTCCTGGGTTTTGAAATTGTACTAAACTTACCCATCTTGAAAATTTAGCCATATATTAGATAAGTGGAGCTTTATTATTGTTTCAAGATAAGTGCAAAAAATCTATAATAGAGGACTACTATCAAATTACGGTTACTTGAATTAATCCTCATCCTGGCATTTAATAATTTGTAAAGTGCTTATTCAGAAAAAGGTCAAAAATCACTTGGAAAGATATGTTAATGGCTCTCTAAGTAATGTTTAGACTTGCTGAATAAATTTTCACACTTAAGTCACGTATAACAAGCATTACAAAATGTATTATAAATGGTGCTCTTCACACTGGAGAGCTGTGTGTACATACATGTTACAGCCTCCCCAGCAGACAGCACTTCAGCACTTAAATTCACCTCAGCTGAGGAAAAAAGTAAGCTTATCTTTGCTGTTATGCCAGAAATAACTCAATGTATGCTCTCATAAAGAGGAATATTCACCGCAGTCAGGGCCTGCAGGAGCCCATTATTGTTCATTTAGATGATTAAAAAACCCATCAGAAATGATAACCCAAATAACTGTCAACCCCCAACTTCCCCAAAACCCAGTCTTTAAAAATAAAATTAAAAAAAAAATTTAAAAACCTGTAAATAATTGGAAATGGAGGGAGACAAAGCCCTGTGCTGATGGATCAACATGAAAGCCCTTCCATGCTTTGAAATATTTGGGCTTTAAAATGACCCACAAGACTTAAAAACTAAGTATCAGCATGTGAGAAAGTACCATATTACAGTTTAAATCAACCATTATACAGGCTCAGCAAGCATCAGCACGCTCCTTCCATGCACTAAAAAACGTCAACTTCTCCTTGGTGTATAATAATTTGTGAAATAAAGCAGGCATGCAAAATATGGGTGGCAGGCAGCAAATGCTGAGATTTGGGGCACCAAGGTGTTTTAAAATTGTTTTTCAGTTTTGCATCCAGCATCCGTTGAAATCTCAACAGATCAAAGTTTTGCAGACAAGGAAAAAAAAGCCTACAAAATTAATAACTATTTAAGTATTCTGTTTCATCATGATAACAAACAGATGGTTTTAATATTCTAGAGGCTAATTTCTGAACAATTAAAAACACAGCAAGACATTAACATCTAATGAAACATTTTAACTACCAGTATATGCATCTGCCATTAATTTCCACACAGTAAGGTCTTGGTTCTCTTCAATCTGTTCTTTATTAAGGAAAGTTTTTCCACTCTGAATTTAGTGAAGTAGAGAATTAACAACTGTTTTCAATCAGCAATCAGCATGATATTTCGCCAGTGTGCATTGAAACCGTCCACACTATCAGACATAAATTTACTCCTATGATGGCTTTGATCTGCACACTGAGTGGAGATGTTAGAGGGGAATTCATTTTCTAATTCCATTTTCATTTAGAACATAGGAATTCATCCCTCACAGATCTCATGTCCCCTTTTAGCTATTTTAGGTAAAGGACACCTACTTAAAATGTGCCTTACATGTTACTTACAACCCAGCCAAAAACAAATTCTTTTTTTTTCATCAATGAAAGCATTGTCATGCAAACTGTATGGAATAAAGTTCTTCAAAGGACAGTGGAATTCTATATTTATGAGCCTCTGATTTATTTTTCCTTTTTTCCCTCTATGATAAGAACATGGGCTAGTATTCATCAAAGCTCTACCCTTGCAAACACTAGTTGATATTAAAAAAATCTCTGTGCCCCACACAAGCTAATTCTTGTGTTCCCTCTTCAGATATGCACCTTAGAACTGCTGATTAATTTTTCTGCAGGTTTTCCCCAATTTAGCAGGTTATGATTTAAATTCAGCTGAGGCAAGTCCTTCTCTTGGCTCCCAGGGTGCAGCAAAAGGCTGATATTCAATATTTGTTATTCAATATTTGTTGTCATCACCTGGCTACTGTAGGAATGAAGCCAATAAATAAATATCTTGGGGAATAACTCTTGGGCTGGAACTCAGGGAACTCAGGCTCCCTGTGCATTAAACATGTAGGCACCTCCCTAAGTGTCTCTGGTTTTCAAAAGGGTTAAATTAGCAAGGAACTGGGAATGATTTTAACAGAAACCACATTCTGACCAGCTTCCTGCTTTGCTTTTAATCATGTAATTTATGTAAACATGGAATTGCAAGGCTAAACTAATAAACATTGAAAAAAGCCTTGAGAAAACATAGATTTAGGGAAGGAGCCAGCTGCAGGACTCTGCCTCCTGGATTCACTTTGTGGTGTTCAGCAGGGATTTCATGGTGCACCAAGAAATGTTTGTACTGCAGTTAAGTAGAACGAGAGACATTCTGGTTACTGCTTCAAGTCAGGAGAAACAGGGCCATGAACTGGGCCTTCTACCGGCAGAGTGGTGCCCTACCAAGGGGTATTACCTGTTCTATCTCCCTCCCTCTAATCTACACCAGAAATAACATTCTGGGCTCAATGTACCTCCAACAATAGTTACATATTTCCATAGAAATTTCTGTAACAGACCACCTACAGCAGAATCACATCCCACCCCTGTCACATCCCACCCTGAGTGCCTGTACCCTTCTCAGAGGCTCAGCCTGAACAAAGCTGGCTCTGCCTCAGTATTTGCTTTTTTTCCCCTTTTTTTAAATAGGCTATTGCAGGTTTAAGGCCTGATCCAGAGAGGCTGAGAACAGCCACAAACCTATTTGGAATCTGGGTTTCCAAAGTCTGGAACCAGAACAGTAGTTAGGTAAGGAGGACATGAAAGATTATTTATTTGACTTCAAGCACTGTCATCACTATGAATTTTGGGGATTAGGGCTGGGAATTTCCGATGTGCTGAGCAGAGGCAGGGGTGTAACCTCACTGAAAGACAGTGAGCTCTTGGCTCATTTTATATCCACTTTTGGGGCAGTGAAATATGGTTGAAGTGGGGTCCCAGGAGATGCCAGATGGGATTTCAAGAGACCTTTCCAGCCAGTCATATCTGGTTCAGAGAAATGTGCACACTGAAATGACTGTACTGGGACTTTGCCATGTAACCATTAGCTCTATAACCACCATTAATATACCTTGGAGGCTTTGCCTTATTTTTATATGTCAGACAGTTTCAGGCTAGCACTGTATTTAGTGAGGAGAGCACAATATTAAAATGTGACTTTCATACTTTTTATGCTCCAAGTGCCTGGATCTACTCTTGGAACACTACAAAAATAATACTTTTATGATTCAGTTTTTCCATGAAATATTTATAATACAAGTATTGAGTGATGGAAGTGCCAGAATATTACAATTGCTGCACTTGAATTCCTGGAGATTGGAAGCTTTTGTTTGGTCTAGCAGCGTGAAGGAAAAGCGTCCTGCTAAACATCTGTCTCTCCCTGCAGAACCACACGGGAAATAAAGATTTTGGGGCAGCACTGCCTGAAGTATTTGAGTCCTCAGCTTACCCACTGCAGTCTGAGGAGTCTCAGCACTATAAAATCACAGAGCAGAGGAAGGTGCAGCCCAGAAGGACCAGGGCTCCCTGCATCCCTCCTGACAGGCAGACCCTGAGCTAACCCAGCCCAAACCTGCTGCAGACACCCAGTGAGCTCTGCAGCCCTGCAGCTGCATTGGTGCAGTGCTGCACTGCCCTCCCCTGCAGCAGGTACCTTCACAGCCCCGCTGCATCTCCTGCCTGCAGTGTCCCTTGTCCCACCTCTCATGGATGTGCACAAACATTTCTCCTCTGCTCTCTGCAGCACCTTCCTGTGCTAGAGGACTGCTATCAGGATCTCCACTCCACTCCCTCTTTTAAACGAAATTGCCTCAATTCTTTCAAGCTTCTTGCAGACCACACTTTTAGACTTTCTCCATGTACTCCACGTATTTCTCGCATCAATTATTTCCTATTCTGAAGAGCAACTCCTTCAATATCCATTTGGAAATACAGAATCATATAAATCATGCTGATGCAAAATGCGTATTAAATGAAATATTTAAGGATGAAATGGGTACTGAAAGCTGTGGCCTGCATTTAGCCAACTGACTGGTCAGGCAGGTTCACTTCTGGGTGTCAGTCTTGTGACACCTGAAAATGTCTGAACTGATCACCTGAAGTGTTCTCAACACAAACCGTTTGAATTTATGCCGCTATTTCTCTCCTGGAAGTGCTGTTAACTTCTTTTCTAAATAATACCAGATCTGTAAAAGATATTTCCTGAACAAAAGTAGTTACAAGTATAGATACAATTTATAAACCTGTTCAGGAGAGGCTTTGTTTAGTTCACTGCACCTTGATTTAGATCTCTCTTCATTCAAAACCTTGCCTGAAACAGGTCTTTTTCTAAATATTAAGAGTTTTCAATAGAAATTTTCCTTCTTAGTAGTTTTTTTTTTTTCCCTGAGTTGGAGCTGCAGGGACCAAGTGTAGCTCCTCATGACGCTTCCACAGCTGGAACTCATCTGCTGTAAGAAGCTGTTGTTGAAGTGATCTGGAGAAACACTTTTCCAATCCATTTCAACAGCTTTCAAAGATTGCTCAAAGATGCCCAACAGCCCCGTCTGCCTTGCCAGGCCCTTCTTCCTCACTCCTACATTTAGTTACAGCAGGAGCATTGAATGAAATTAAAACCTAATTTGCTGTTAAGCATCCTGGTTAAGCAATCTGAAACTGTGAAGGTTTTGCTGGTGTTTATGAATGTATTTTACAACAACTAAGGCAAGGAAAGATAGAAGATGTTGAAGTTTCTGTGACAGGCTGAGGACTGGCCTTGAGAGCTCTACATGAAAACCACCTGAAAAAGGAGGAAAAGGAGCGAGGCACGGGAGGAGCTGCTGGGTGGGTGAAAGGCAACGTTATTTCCTTCTTTTTAAGGGCACAGAAATGCCATGCTGTCAACCTCTGGCATTCCCCAGCAAACCATGGCAACAGCTGCCTGGCTCTGTAGCAATAAACGGAGCCAATTTAATAGCTTTTATTGTTCTGCTGTGATGTTTGAGCGCAACCACTTCTTTCCTCCCAGGACTCCTGAGCCCGCAAGGGCAGCAATGAGAGAAGATCTCATTTACCTAAAAGCGCTTATAAATTTTTAATTTGCTTTAACAAGTAAATTAACAAGTCCCTCATTCAGGCAAGTTTTATGGCCTCTTGCCACTTGGGGAGGGCCATAAAAGTTTTATAGATAATCCAGAGCTACCGAGATTGCTCATAATAAATTGTCTGTTTCCTGTTATTTTATCAAACCATTGGGCTTCTAATGACTTAAAGTCACAGCTTCTTTATATCCACACATTTTATGAGCCCGTATTTATAAACTGTAAAGAATATCTTAAATTATACAGGGCCCCTGCTAATCATTACAAAGCCAGTTTTTTAAAGGAGACAACCTTTTTGCTCATGTCCACCTAGTAAATTTCAAGAGATTTAAGGGGGAAAAAATGTTTTTGGAAACAGCACACTGATTGCACATTCTATTTTAAGATGTTGCTTTAGCCAAATTTTCATTAATGAATACTTTGAAGTGCATGGAACTCCCTACACTCTGATTTCTAACAGTTCTTGAAAAAGTTCTCAGGATACCAGGCACCTTAGGCAAGCCTGGCTCTGGGATTCAGGCTTGGGAGGAGGCAAGAGTGGAAAACCAACATCTCTTCTCACAGAGAAAATGCTGCCTCCAGTGGGAGCTCAGTGTCTGCCCCCTGGAGCACCACTGGTGACACTGGGACAGAGCCCTCAGCCCTGAGCTGTCCCACCATGAGGTGCTGCGAGCAGTCACACTGAAATCCGAGCAGGCACCCAGGGCAAGGACACAGCAGCAGGTTGAAATCACAGCCCCAGCACTGCCAGGCCACCACCAACCCTGTCCCCAGGTGCCACATCCCTACCTCTGTCAAACCCCCAGGACAGCGACCCCACTGCTGCCCTGGACAGCCAGGGCTGGGGCTGGACATTGCTTCCAGTGAAAACATTTCCCCAGTATCCAACCTAAACCTCCCCTGGTGCAACTTGAGGCCGTTTCCTTTTGTCCTGTCACTTGTTCCTTGGGAGAAGAGCCCGACCCCATCTGGAAAGGGAGAGTAGGCTCTGAACTTGAGTGGTCACAAGAGTTTTGAGGGAGTTTGGTTTTTATCTCACTGACTACACAGAGTGTAGTGAGACTAAACTGTAAAAGAGACAAACCCTCACTCTTCCAGTGAGATGAACTCCCCCTCTTTCCCTGATTTCTGACACAGAAATTATGTGACAAAACTATAGGGAAAAATTACTGGTTATGTTTCCTGACGTAATATATTTAGGGTGGAGGGGAAGGAGAAGAGAAAGAATAAAGCTGCTGCAGATTCTGTCCTCCAGAGACTTGAATATTGCAACTGGATTAAAACCTGGACTTGCTCCGAAGTTGAGGTTGATACAAAGCTACAAGAAATGGGATTGTGTTAATAACATAGCATAGGCAAAAATAATCAGTATTTTCTGTAAATACAGAGCGTTATGAAAGCCTAAAACTACTTCAACTAAACAGGGGACATTGAATTATACTTTAAAGCTCCCCATTATCTTTCTGTGAAATACAAGTCTGTGGAACTGGAAACTCCATTTACCCTAAAGGAGAAAAACACTGCAAGATCAGAATATCATCCTTTACTCAGCAGAGCTTTCCTGCTTAATGGGAAATTCCAGCAGGATAGGCAAGCTGTAAAAGCTCAGGATACTATTTTTGAGAGAGAAGCCAGACCTGGTGCTAAATCCTGGAATATGTCCATTATCTGAAGCACTGAAAATGCTTGAAGTTTTATTTATTGATTTTTTTTCAGTTTGAAAGTGCCATAGATTCATATCTCACAGTATCAGTCCAGATTAAGATCCATTGTGTAATTACAACCGTGCTCATGTACTTTCATTCTTCAGTGTTATGGTTACCACAGGCCAGTAAAAATAGGCTGCTGGAGAGGATGAAACTGTTGTTCAGGCATCATTGTACACTAAAGGAGAACTTGTTCAACTCTTCTGGCAATAACTGTAAGTACAGTGGAAACAATATAAGAAAAGCAAGCCATGAACCCCTCACCAAATGAAAATTATCTTGTGTTTCAGGTTGCAAATTCAGGGTTCTGCTCCTGCAGGCTCAGAAGTCCTTGAGATGGAATGAAAACAACTGCAGAGAATGCCAGAGATCACATTTTTCCAATTCCCTGGAGTCCTTCTGGGTGACTGAAAGTCTCTCTTATTTAAGAAGCAGAACTTAACTCTATAAATTGCCCACCAGAGCAAATCCAAGGCCCCACCCATCTGTGCTCACTAAAGATGCATCTCCCTGCATCAAGCATTAACCATTGTCTCATCGCTCATAAAAGAATCTTAAGGTAACAAGGAGAGTCATACAGAGATGATAAAGGAACAATATCCAAAGGATCATACATTATGAGACCTCCAGCCCAAAATCCTGTTGACTGCTCCCAAAGTGGAGAAACCCTAAAGCTTGTGGTATGCAGAGAAAAAAAGAGGAAAAATAAGTTCTGTGAGCCGTGCAAAAGACTGAGGGTGACTCAAAGGAGACAAACCCATCATCCACATTACAAATTGCATTTACCCAATCTGCAGTAATAGAAAAATGTCAGCAAGAGGGTGTGGGTGTAACCAGGATGAAACCTGGTCAGACTGGGTGAATATAAGGCATATTTGAATCTGCAGGTAAAGGTAAGATGTGAAAACACAGTTTCTGCTGATGAAAGCCACATATACTGTCAGCAGCAATATTTACTAAAAATGGACAAAAATAGCCTGGTTCAGAGGAAAGGCTTAATTTTCCCCCCTCTACGCTCCTTTCAAAAGGGACATTAGATGTTATGCCCCATCTTTGAAATCTCCTCATGGTTCTCAGTGGATGCAGAAGTGAGAAAGAAGAAATGCAGCCGAAGCCTTTTTTTTTTTCCTGGAAACACACTGACTACATATGATTTCCAGACTTTCTCTGACAACAGTTACAAGTCTTTCTGACTCTGAAGAGCATCCAGTCAGAAACTCATCTTGAGGGAATTGCTGTGCTTTAAAGATTCACCTACTTTAGCCCTGGCTGTGGCTTTTATTTCTCTATAAACACACACACATTACTTCTCCAACCAAATCCTTGCAAAAACACTTGCCCGCCTCTGCTACAAGACAGAAGATATTTCCATTAAAGTAAGCAAACTCATCTCTGGTGCACCTAAGGCCTGCAGAGTTCCTAAGTTTCAGTTCACATTTCAGGTTAATCTTTTCCTTTCCTAAAGAACAGAACATCCTTTTTCCTGATCTCCCCGAGGGCTCAGTATTTGCAACATCAAACAGAACACACAAACCATCGCGCCCCCTCCAAAAGCCCATTATACTGTCAACTGCCTTCCTAACTGCAACCAGGGGAGAAAGCTTATATACTGACTCCAGAGCTCTTTTACTGCTGGAAAGTGTCCATGATTTCTTCAAGCTACTGCTGCATTTCATTTCTCTAAAGAACTCATAATAAGATGGGCAAAGATCCAGGAAAGAAAAAAGAAACCCGACCAACCCTCGGCGCTCCCCCCGCCGCCGCTCTCAGCCGCTGGCGAAGGCCAAAGCCACAGGACTCTCGTGCAACCCTGCCAGTGACCCTCCTCAATAAATCAGATACCAAAATGCAGACACATGAATCAGGCTGGGAAGGGAGAGCAGGACCAACGTCTGCTAGTGAAGATAATGGTGTATCTTGCAGTGTATTCCATATCCACCAAGCACAGAAAGAAGTGAGAGACTGGGAGGAAAGTCCTTATGGAGGCCACATACAAGCTACATGAGTTCAAGAGAAATTACTGTCTATTTAGGAATTTTGCAAGGAGAGACCAGGTTGTTATTCTGGGAGGAAGGCCCAAGCTATGGCTGTGACTGGGCTGGGATTTGAGTCTCAGCCTCCACGGCTCAATAAATGAACATTTGCAAGGCACAACGTGAACCTCGGTGGGAAGCTGTTGCTGGAGAGTAACTATTACTCTACTTAGGAAATTTTTAGAAAGGCAATAAGTGAACATATATCAAAACCAAGGGTGTCTGTGCAGCTCTACTGCATTGGGAAAAAAAATGTTTTGATGCTGACAGATTTTACCAGCTATTTACATGTTTTCTTTCACTGTGTTTGAAGTGTTCGTATCTGCTTTGGCAGATTATTGACTGGCACCAAGCCTGGGTTAACAGGAGAGGGGGCTCATTTTTGCTGGAGGAGCTCATCTTCAGGGACACAATCCCAGCGAGGCACAGACTTCCTTCCTCATGGCCCAGCCCACGTGCCCCTCTCCTGCCATGGAGCGTGGTGGCTTCTGGCCAAGGCTTTGACCTCAGCAAACCAGCAGAGCCCGTCCAGTGACTGCACAGAGCTCACTGCAGCTCTCACCCAGAGCTGGCTGGACAGAGGAGCACTAAATATAACTGCCAGCCAGCCAGCCAGCACCACCCACAGCTCTCGTCCCTAATTTCTCAGTGAACTCCTGGTAAACCACAGCTGACAGGGGCTGCAGGTCTGGCAGGTGATATTTCCAGCTGGACTGCTATGAACTCAGGAGGTTATGTCAAGCTGCAGCATCCAAGTGATGGTAAATGGAGCCCTGGACCGTGAGGAAATGGCTGGAGATTGGTTACAGCCAGGAGAAATTGATCTGTCTGAAAAAAACAGCCCAGGAATCACAGGATTAATGTTCAAATTCCAGCTGTGTTGCATTGTTCCCTTTCCTCCAGCTCTCCAACAACAAAGACATGCCTCCTCCTCTGGAGACCAGAAAAGTTTTATTAAAAATCTTCATACAACTGTTGCAGCAGAGGCCCTGCTAAAAGCATCATCGGAGAAAAATGCAGGATTCATAAAGAAACCATCCTACAATTTCCTTTCGATCTGGCATTGATTTCAAAGGGGCTACCTGAGCCAAGTGGCTTTGGCCAGCTCCCCTCCGTGCCCGGGGCAGGGTGTGGCTGAGCCTGGCTGGATGCGGGTGCGAGCAGCGCGGGCGCGCTGAGAGCGAGGGGGGAGCGAGGAGGGCAAAAATAAAATGGGAACACTTCCAAACCTGCAGCTGTGCTGGCCCATTAAAAAGCTGAAACTCGTTCTACTGTTCGACCTCATACTTATCACCACATAACTATTCATCAAAGAAATTTCGGTGCAATTAATTAAATTATTCCCCTGCCTGTGCCACAGAGTCGTTATTCCAATATCAGCTTTCACTCGCACTCTCTTAAGCTCATGTCTCGATGCCAAGTGACATCTCCAGGGCTGTCCAGCCTCAATAAAGCTCTGCTCCTCAGCACTCACAGAGCCCATCATTTCTCTCTTTTATTGCCATTTATTTTCCACTAGGATTTTGCTGCCAGTATATTGGCAGGACTTCCAGTATATGGATGTAATGAAATCTACCACAGACACTTAACATGGGGTCAGGCTTCAGCTCGGCTCATGTGAAGCTGTAATATGATAAACAAATGCTTCCAGGAGGAGGATTTTATCTGCTCCAAAACAGAACGAGGATTCCTTTGTACCCAGACATGAACTAGGAGGGAGTAATTTCAAAATCCATATGATAATTAGCTTTATAGCCAAAATGTGCTCAACATGAGAAACCTGAGTTACAGCACAGATCAACTTCTTTATAAAAAACCCTCAGTTTGCATATTCCACCCTTTTTGTGTGTGTTTTGTTTGTTTGTGATTTGTTTTGGCTTGTTTTTAACGGCACTGTTAGTGTAAGTCCACTGGCTCAGCACACCAAAGTGTGGGGGATTTGGTGGGCCCTTAGTTGACCTATCACAATATCTAAATATAAATGCTCTGATGTCAAGTCCTCCTCAGCTCTTCTGGAAATTCTGGCCCTGATGACTCTGAGCGTGGTCTGCGTCCACTGCCACAACAACTGATATGATGGCACCACTGCATCCCAATCAGTCCAGGTCAGGACTGCTGCCAGTGGGATTAGGCTGTAAAAATGTGAATTACACAAGACACCAACAGTCATGTCCTGGGCACCTCTAAGGGGACTTGTGGCGGGAGTTGAGAGATGAAAGAAACACAAAAGGAAAATAAAGTGTTACTTTAAGGAGAAGAAAAAAATCAAATCTTAGAACAGTTTCTATGTGGGCACAGTAAGTCCTGCACTACCTGGAAGGCTGTAAATCAATAACTAAGACATTCTATCAGAGAGGCTTTATTTCCAACACGAGTTAATGGACATAAATCTCCTCCAGGCAATGGATGTAAAACATCAGACTGTGTGATCAAAGGCGTGGGGGTTTTACCCTGGGCTGCTTTTGTGTCTAAAATAATCTTTTCCCAGGTGAAATGGAATTTTGTAGTTCTTGCAGGGAGACACAGAAGTTTGGTTCTGCACAAGCAACTGCCCTGATGGCCTGCTGGCTTTCCAGCTAAGGCATCGGTTAGAGGAATTTGTAGCATCTGTGTAAAGGCAGCAGAACCCAAGTGTTGCTAAATAAACAGGGGGAACCCAGAACTCCCCTGGTAAAGAGGGGAGAACTTTGCCTGAGTAGTGCCTATCTTGAAATCTGTTTGCAAAATTTTTTATATATACACTGAAATGTAGAAGTTTTCTCTGCTTGCCTTGAACAAAGGCAAATAAAACCTGGCTCAAACCAGACTTGAACCAACCTGTGCATCCTCCACCTCATCCTTCTGCTATCCAACAGTCCAGGTTATCTCCAACCATGCTGCCTTTTATTTTGCAGACTACACCAGGTATTTTGCCATTGGTAAATGAGACCTGGATTTGCCTCCCCAGTCACACATCAATACTTTCCAAATGAATGCAATCTAGTCCTTGGATCTGCTGTTCTCCTAGGATCCTTCATTACAACGTGTCCATTCTTTCTTAAAAATAAGTAAATGCTTCTGCTTGGCATTATGGCACATTACTGACAACTGTGGAGAGCAGTAAAACAGACAGGCTGCCCCACCAGGAAACATGAAAAATCCAATGTGAGCAGCAGGGGCCAAGGCAGTGGCACTATGAAACTTCCCCCCTGCCATTCTGTATCAGTAATTTAGCTGTAAATGTACATTAACTATTTCCTTAAAAAAAAAAAAAAAAAAAAAAGAAAGATAGGATTCAAATTTCCAATGTCACAGATATTAAAGGAAGTTTGAGTGGCACTTTACAGAAATCACAGAAGGTAGGTTTTATCACAGTTGCTTTATGTTTTTTGAAACATTTAATCCCTTTCCAAAAGCTATTACAACATCTTGAACCCTTCACTTCCACATTCATTATCTACCCTGACTTGAATATGGCAAATAGAGCACATTGATTTAGCCCAGGACAATCCAGTGTAGGACTAAGCTGTGCCCTTCAATACCAACCAACACACTTCCGATATTTTAATAAAAACAGTAACCACATAACAAATATAACTCTAGATAATTCTTACCTTCTGTTTTCCAAGCACGTCACACTGCATGTAATTTTTTATTTTTTAATTTTATTTTACTTTTTGACCAGAAAAGGCATAACATTAATACCTTGTGGCAGCAAATCCAATTACCTGCTCCCTCTGAATGATCTCCTTCACCTCTGGCACACATTCCAGCTGGACAGTGCACCCCACCAAGCTCCTTTGGGCAGGAATTGGGGCAGATCTGCCACGCTGGGGGAGTGATGCCTTCAGGAAGGCACCGTGGGTGGCAGCACAGGATAGTTCATGTGTTCACACCCTTGATTTCAATCATTTCTTCCCTGCACCAAGACCACCATGACGACCTGGAACGTTCCAAACACACTGACTTCCAAGGGCATCTGCAAACCATTCTGTCTGACAGAGTGGTGATGGTGACGTGTGCCAATGGGTTCTGATCCTTTCCCCAGTGCCAGGGCTGCCCAAGGTCATTGATGCAGGTAAACCACGGCTCTCCCAGGCTGCACAACAGCCTCTGATCACTCTGGGTGGTGAGAAAGGCTCTGCCAGGCACATCAACTCTTCAGCAATGCAAAGGAACTGCAGCACCTGGATTGTCCCAGGGATATGATCTTGCAGCAGCTGGATTATCCCAGGGATGTGAACTATCTCCACACCTCTGACATAACAGGTTTTGCACCTTATCACAAACTCTGGTCTCACAGCCTGTGCAGGGTATCAGAGAGCAGATGTCCATCCCTGGGCTCTGCTCAGTGGGAAAAGCCCATCATATGTTTGGTTGACTTTCCTATAAGTTGCTAGTGTCAATAAAATTAATGTGACATTTACAACTATTTTGGGGATAAAATGAAGTTGCTTAAATGATTCTGCAGAAGCAGCATGAGACAGAATTATTCAGTTGACAAAATCTAATTAGGTGTAAATTATTTCAGGTTATATGAATTATAAAACCTTTCACAGAGAACTCAAACTCAAGGCTCAATGTGATACAGTGAATTAGCCATGCCAGGCATCTGTTTGCCCGAGTTGGGTTTCAGATGGGGACTAAGTCACACAGGTAATTAATTTTTTCTTTCCACCATGCTCAGGCAGGCAGAAGAAGCCATGCCCCATACAACAGACATTTTATTACAGCTGGAAGGCTTTTTTCCACACAGAAGATTGGAAGAATTTGAGAGTTGGTCAGTAGATACAAAAAGCAGCTCTTAGTCTTAACCCTGAGATGGAGCTGAGACTCCTGATGCCTGGGGATAGCAAGAAGAGAATATATTGGCAGCAAGCTCTCCTTGGAGCCTGTGTCCAGCTCCATCCTTCAAGCAGAAAATGCCTCTGTAGTCACACTGAGAAATGCTCCAGCATGTGGTTAAGTTTAATAACCACGATCACTTTTGCAAGTGTACTTTGATGCTCTGTAGGATCAGCATGTCCAGAAACCTGCCTAATTAACACAGCGTTTACTTCTCCTGCTAAGTTTAATTTTTGCTGTTTAGATGCAGAAATGCCATCATTACCTTCCACAAAGCCAAGCAGGCCATCTTTGAACCCAAACTATTGGTGATTTTAATGGCTGAGAAGCAGAATGCTGAGAAGCTCTAAGGATGACAGGGTGTCCTGTGCTGTGGCTGTGGAGGAGCAGGAATGATGAGCAGCTGTGTAATTAGATGTTTTGGGTGGGAGAAGACAAGTGCTTTATGAGCTGAGCATCAGCTTTGCTCACTTGCTGTCAGCCTGCTGCAGAGGGAGGGTCTGGGCACTGTGGGAAAGAAGCACATCCAGTTCCCACAGGAGGTTTAGAAATCCACACTGGGATTTGACATGATGGTGATTTTCCATTTAAATGCACCACGATGCAACATGGATTGCTAGATCTCATATGGGACTCAAACTGCCTTCTCACACTGCTTTCCAACTCCTTGAACAACCCACTGCAAGGAAACACAAGTTATTTACTATTGCTCACACTCCCTCTGTAAGGATCAGAGAAAATTACTGGAAGCAAAGCAGAACATTTGGTCACAAAGCCTTGAGAAGCATGCAAAAACCCCACAGTCCTGATTTTCTCTTTCTCTTTAAAAAGTTCAGCTGTGCTGCTAAGCTCCAGCTGGGGCCTTTCTCAATGAACAGACATTGCAGCTTAGTTTAAAACAATATGCAATGCTATCAGCTGCTCTCTTGTTCCATTTCTACACAGAATGCATTTCTCACACACTATTGACCACAATCCTTTGAAAAGACTGGTGAGGATTACATATTTTAGATGCCTTTTCTCCTACCTCAAACAATAGGCAGTAGCAAGTGAATTGGGAAAAAAAACCCAGTTAAAAACAAGCAACAAAGCAGACACAGAGAGAACACGTGTACATCAAACATTTAACAATTATTTGCTCAAACTGCCTCTTCATTTGCTTTGGAGATTTAATAAATAAAGCTTGATTCCTTACTGTCTCACACTACCTGGCACAGAGGAGCACACTGCCACTCCAGGCAGCCAGGAAGGCAAGAGTGGGATCTGAGGTGTGGGATGAACCTCCCCTCAGGAAATCCAGCTGGCTTTCTTGCATTCTCTGAGGTCTCCACATTGCCAATTTTCTAACTGAAATCTTAACTACAAAGAGGTTGGAAATACCAAGAATGGCCTCAGATGCATCTGAACACTTAGGTAGTGTCAGTCCCCTTCTGTGTGCAGATGAACTGCACACTCAAGGATAGATTAGATTGGAGAGAATCTTGCATTTAGAAGGGGCATACAAAGTCATCCAGTCCAACTGCCATGGGCATGCCCTCTGCCTTCCCCCAGTACATATAGGTATGTATTAATAGTCAGTCCTAATCCCACACCAAGATGCCAGGGAAGATAAAGTCAAAGCAAGACAAATCCAGCACTCTTTGTTTCTATCTTTGTAACAAGAGCTGGTGGCAGTGACAGAGATCTGAGGATAAACACAAATCTGCTGCGGTTCACAAACCTTCACTCCACGGTGATCGATAACTGTATTTTTTAAGTGCTGCAGGTATCAGGCTCAGCTCTGGGCTCTGTATTTCTCTCTCTATCCTGTTTGTAAGAACATGTTGCAATATACTCTAAGACTGAGGGACCAGACAGCTGCTCCAGGACCTCGCATGTTCATGCCAGGACCGGAGATGGCGATGGAAGAAGCGAATACCAACCCAGTTTCCCTGCCTCAGCAAAAGGACAGCAGGGCGAAAAGTAAAGGAAATTAAACACAAAACAAAGCACAGAGCAGGAAAGGGCCTTTGTAGCCACAAAGTGATCCCCTCCCTTTTGTCAACGCTGGCTCCCAGCTCTGGAGGAGTTAAGGCTGCCACGTTAGAGGCGCTGCCGAGCTGTCCCCGGGGTGGCAGCCAAGGCCACTCACCCCACGATTAGAGGCCTGACAAGCTTTGTCAATGCAATCTACTGAACGCCGTGAGTGACAAGCGATCAATATTCCCCACTCTCATGGGTCATCACAGGTGACAGAGGTCTAAGTAATAAAACAGCCCTGGCTGCCTCCTCTAACTTAAATGCTTCCCCAGCCACAATATTTCTTTTTTGTCTAAGCGCCTCCGGCTAAATTCCTCGCGGATCGAAGCATCGGATGGGCTGTGGGTTCTGAGGAATTGCAATGTGCCAGGATTGATGCTGGCCCGGGAAGGCTCGGCAGGCTGGAGACACAGGCTCAAATAAATCACACACGACGAGCTCAGAGCTGTGATCTGCCAGCACCGGGCCCTGTGGCAGCCTGGGGACACGAGGAGGGTGTGGGG
Organism: Anomalospiza imberbis; assembly: GCF_031753505.1. Lineage (NCBI taxonomy): Eukaryota > Metazoa > Chordata > Aves > Passeriformes > Viduidae > Anomalospiza > Anomalospiza imberbis. Next base: position 1,860,597 of record NC_089700.1, read on the forward strand.
ACCAAGTGTGGCACAGAGCCACCTGCCAGCCCAAATCAGCCCTCTGAAACGCTCACAACAATGCCCCTCCTCTCCCTAATCTGTGAGCTGTTCTAGAAATTACTGAGAGGAACTACATAAACTGGCATTCTGGCCTTAGCAGAAGACAAAGGTGCTCTGCTGTAAATCCGAGGGAAGTGCTGATGGGACTAAAGCTCATGGAGCTCCTGAAGCAGTGGGAAGCACTGACCAGTGGGTCTTCACAGCATGAAAAAATCCTCTTCCTTTCTGAACATTGGAAATGAGTGTGCAGGTATTAAGGGAATCCCCTGCTCCATTCCAGTCATCCACCCTTGCCCCTGGTGGGACCAGCAGCGATGGCCTGGATTTGTTCTGTACAGCTGTGCCACAGCCAACAACCACAGAGAATCTCCTGTTTTTCTAAACCCACAGACTAGCTCACCCTCAAAAAACTTGTTTTACAGCTGTGTGCCAAGGAAGAGCTCATGCTTCAAAAGAATGCTGTGATTTACAGCTCAGAACCCAAATTTAAGGCAGATGAGGAAAACCCTCATGGTTTAGCCCTTAGGAAAATCCTGCACCAATTCCTGCTGTTAATAATCATTGTGGACACAAGCCATTGATGTCCATCTGGGATCTGAATGTTGTCCAGTTTTTTCAGATGTTTAGAACCAGTTTTTATTTGGACTACTCTCTTTAACCAAACAGCTTTGCAAACACCACGTTTCACTGCATTCCTGGGAGCCAGGCAAGTGATACACACCAATTTATAGGGAATAAATGGAGACACAGAGCAGAGCCAGAGGCACAAGTGGACACAAAACCCCATGGGAATGTAATTTCACACTTTCAACTTTGGACAACAAATATGTCCTGGAAGAGAGTCTCTTCTAGGGAATGACTGTCAGTTGTGAAATTCTGTTTAAACAGGTGGTAGGACGATGGTGTGCTGTTTGGAAATAATTGGGGCACTGTTTACACACCACTCTCATGATCTAAGACAGGATAAAAATAGACTATAATGCTCAAAATCTGCATTTTTATACAAGTTCATCCTTTTTCACTACAAAAAGCAATCCGAAAAGCTAATTCTGCCTAAAACATGCATTTATTCTGCCAGTTATTTATATTAATTACAGAACTTTCCAAATTCAAAAAAAGCAACCCAGTTCACCTATGCCAGTGTGGTTTCCCCAGGTCTGAGAGCTGAAATAATGTACCATCAGGATTTTTTATCTGTGCATGGGGCACTTGACCTGGAATGACTTGGAACGGAAAAAAATAACCCAGTACATGGGATTATGTCAAAAACCTTTAAAGGCTATCAATGAACTCATCTTCTGTCCAAGGGAAGCTGTGTTCTTTTTATGGCCAAGGAGAATAAATGGAGATGAGAAGTCTCTAACAACATCTTCTGGGATACAAAAGCAGATGAGGAGACACATTTCCTAAAGAGAAACTGCCATAACTCTTGGGATAAAATTAGATGCCTCATAAAGTAAAGGTCAATGTTCTAATGCAGGATTTGGTTCTTTAGCACACTTGACTACTGGCCAACTCAACCAGCTGGACAAGCACTGGAGAAGAGCATGTGGGAAGGATCTATTTCAGACCAAAGTAATCTTTTTAGTCACTAAATTCAGCTGATTTTCTGAATGATTAGATGAAGGCTTGGCTGTTCCCACATCACTGCTGAGGCAAGGCTACAGGACTGGAGCTGTGTCAGGATGTGAACCAGCAGATAAACACAGCCAGCCTGGGGACAGCCCGTGGCGTGCCCAGGACAGCGTGGTGGCACTGGTGGCCGAGGAGGGGAGGGCACACCCAGAACAGAACAAACCCAGGCCAGCTCTGCCTGGGGCACAGGGCAGCTGGGAGGGGATTCTGCCAGCAGGTCAGAGAAGGGAGGCCACGTTTCAGTGCACAACTGCCCTCCTGCTGCTCCTAAAATGCCCACTTCACACTGCTCTGTACGAGCTTGGCTAACCCCATGCTGCATGGGGGACACGTTCCTCCTCACACTGGAGTTTAGATGCAGATACAACACACAAAAATTGGGTGAGAGAGAAATAAAACCCGTGAAGCTTTATTTCTTCTCCCCACAAGTTTACTGCTATTCTCTCCCACTCAGCCATCCAGCCTTTTTTTTCCCCCTTTGGCCTCAGAGGCTTTTGACTTTCTCTAGATATGACTCCAGAGTCATTTAAAAATAGAGAATGAAAGCAGGATGGCTACAACGATCTGATAGCATCACATACAGCTCTTAACCTAATTTATTACTGATGATGTAGTCATTAATGTACTCTGAACATGCACTATACACTCCTCTTTAATGAAAAAGTAGCTGGGGAAGCTCATCCAACTTGCTTCAGAAAGTTGAGTCCCTAGAGGCTTACATGTCATCTACCCTTAGATTTATCCAAGGCTGAAGGAGATATTTTAAAACATATCTTCTTGTTATTCTTTGAAAAGATAGTTCCCTTGATGCTGAGCCTTGAAAGTTTAGCAGATCTTATTACCAGGAGTGAACTAAACTAAAGCAATTGGTGTAATGGTTGTTACACTGTGGGTACAACTTGCTTGCCATGTTCTCTTCTCATCCACTTTCATCTCAAAGTGTTTATATGAACAGGAAAAGTTACTGCAATTTTTCTTCTCATCAGCACAGAGAAAAAAAAATCTGGCAAAACTAGACTGGGAAAAGCACAGGAAAAGAACTATGGAAATAAAAGTCTTTGGGACAAATTCATAGAGTACTCTGGGAAGAAAAGAGGAGCTGCAGAGACAGGAAGGCAACACAGCCCCTACCCAGACTTCCAGCAAGGATGGGCTGTAATTGGCTAACACTGACTAACAACGGAAAGGAACTTCTTCAAAGCCATCACGCGTCTCTCCTCATGACCCCAAGGATCTGCTGAAGCCTCCGGCTCCAGGAACTCCCAGCACACCCCAGGTCTGCAGCCACGGCCCTGGGATGATCCCATCCTTCAGAAATCCCACAGCAAGCTCAGGGCTCAGGAAATCATGAGCTCCATGCCACAATAGTGCAACAAAAACAACTACTAGGGAAACACAAGGCTTCCTGGGGAATGAGGTAGAAAAAAAAATTAAAAACTCAACGAACCCAAAAATGTGAGAGAAATATAAACCCTCTACCCCAGAACCAATGGTAGATCATGTCTCATGCAGTGAGTGAGAAGGCAAATCATTCTTTTGGAGAAAGACCAACCACAAGGAAAAACAAATGAACAACAGAGGAAATTAACAGGTATGTGAGGCTGGAAAGTGCTCAGTGGGAAGTGCTGTTTCCATGTATCAGGCCTATGCTAACACCTGTAGAGGAACCTCAGCTTTTCCTGTGAAGGAAAGAGCAATAGAGATTATCTGGATATAATGTTCCCTTCTGCATGCCAATTATGGTGCTAAAAGGCCAGCAGAAATATTTAAGATGAAGGAAGGCAACACCTCTTCATTCCTGTCTGGTGAGCAGCTCTTCATACTCTCCATGCTCTATCAAATATGGATCACATCTGCCCAGGAAGGTTAAGTGCAGTGCTAAGGTTTCCAGGTTAACTGCATTGTAACTTTGTCAGCATTTCCATTCCTGTCTCTTTCTAAAGGATTTAAATACTCAAACCTAAAGGTGCAACTCAAAGCCAGTTTCTACCTGCAGGATCCCAGGCTGGGAGCAACTTTTTTCCTTCTGTGAACACACAGAAAATTCTTATTATTAATTTATTGTAGCAGTTTTCTTTCTTCCAAGGTGAAATATTGTGGGAAATCCAGGACTCCTGAACAACTGACCAATATGATCAAGCAGAAGCTGTTTATTGCTTACATTACACACACTTTTATAGATTCTACAAACTATCAAGTACACACTTCTTGATTGGTGCCTTTGTCTTGTTCCTTTGTTTTCCGTTTCCATTTCTCAGAATCTGTGACTGCTTACAGCCTAGGTGTTTCACAGTCTTCTGTTACCTAGTTCTTGAGTCTTGGTATTCGGTTTCTCAGCCTCTTCTTTCTTCATTTAGCACAATTTACGTTCTAATAGCCTTGACAAATTCCTGAAGCTTTGATAACAAACTTAGAAACAGGCTGGCTGATGCACACACTATGGCCTAACCCTTGCAAATACATTGCACCAGTGTAAGGAGCAAAAAGACAAAGATCAGGTTATTTTGAGGGTGGGGGCTGGGACATGATGCAGTCCAGCCAGACTCCAGCCCTGTCTGGAGGCTCTGTCCCTTGTGAAACCCTTTGCTGTGACTGCAGCTCCAGGCTGGAGGAGGCATCGCTCCTGCTGGAACCCTCTCTCCTGACACCAGGACCATTAAATGGGCTGTGTTAGTCTAAATGTCTTTCAGGTCTGTGTTTACCTAAGACAGCATTCTTTGAACATGTGTATTTGTGATCCAATTCACCTGGAGCGCCACTGGATCCTACAGGAATAAGACAAGGACGTCCCATATGGTGGCAAGGTAGAAAATCTCCTCCAATGCAAACCACCTCTGACCTCTGGGATAATAAATTCTTCTGCAAATGACTGGGCAAAGTCCTGGAGCCTATGTGCAGGGAAGATAAACAGCCCTCTTTGTCCTCGGGGCCAGAAGTGGCCATTGTATGGAGCTGGCCCAAAGGATTAGTGCTGCCATGATTATTTGTGTTATATGAGCTATTTCAGGAGCTAATTGACCCCAGCACAAAAGCCGGGTGAGAAAGGCTTTTGTAGCTAATAGAATGAGCAATACAGAAAAGGGTAAGGTGCTTTGAGCAATTGGGCCACAGTACACAGACACTGACTCAGTTTTAGCTGACAGCATCAAGCAGGGCAATCTAATCTCCCCAGTTAGCACTAAATCAGCCTAGTATAAATGAGCCCATGACAGAACACGGAGAAATGGGACTTGCTAAAAGGATAACTGAGGATAACTGCCTTGTGAAGCATAAATATTGAAGATGTTCAGAACTCTTCATTGCTCGAGCTAAGCATGCCTGGCAAGAGCTGTGCAGGCAGAGCTGCTGGATACTCAAAGCTCTGCTTTTGGAGGGCGTGGTGGTAAATGTCAGCATCTACCGAAGGTATTCTGAAATTATAGATATACGTTCCCTCCTTCCTTCCGTGTCTTGAGTGCTTAATGGCAGGGGAAAGTATTGACACTGAGAAACTGATGGGACACTTTAAACATTAACTCATAAAGCAACAACAACAAAAAACAAAGCCATTTTCTCCAGGATGACAGGCATGAGAAAGAGGATGGGCTATGGCTGTAGTGTGCAATTATCCCAAAGTAAACTACTTGCCTCTAAATTCACTTGTGAAGAATCATGGAATCATTATGGTTGGAAAAGACCTCTAAGATACTTGTGAAGAATTATGCATTTAAGGAGGAAAAGTGAAGCAGAATTTAGAACTGAACGTATTTTATTTGGCATTTAGTCACAACTCAGCAAAGTCTGTTTTATCTCCAATTCAGAGCTACACAGAATAAAGGATACAGTGAAAAAATTAAATCGCCCTGACCTTTCTAAAGCCACTAGAAAATCTGCTGCAACATAATGCATTACAAATTCTGCACTAAATATGGTGCACAAGAGAACACAGCCTTGTAAATATGCAACAGAAGAGAAATAATCATATTCATCATTTATTTATTGAACCTACATGGACCCCTCACTGCACTATCCGAGGCCACCACAGGCATAAAGGAATTAAACAGCACAAAATCCCAGCCAGGAAAAGCAGAATTTATAGGTGCTTCACAAATGGGGTAATGAGGCAGAGAAAAGAGAAGGCCTCTGTGGACAGACTGAGCCTAAAGCAGAGACAAAGTCAAGCCTGTGTCCCCTGAGCCAGCACACTTTAGTGCAGGATTATTGTTCCCTTCATGTGTTTATCAGTGCCCATGCCCAGCAGGAGCTCCCTGCCCAAACGTGTCCCAGCCCTTCCATGAAGCAAAAGGCTCTCCAGTCCTTTCTGCCATCTTACAGCAACATCCTGAGGCTCAGCAGGAGAGGACGTGGCAGCCGCAGCAGCTCCCATGGCAGGGCACATGGCACTGTGCTGCCCTGTGTGCCGCTGTCCTTTAGGCCAGGACACCATCCCAGGGGTGTTCCAGCCTCTTCCCCGGGGAGGAATGTTCATAGCCAAGGTCTGCATCTACAGCCCAGCGCCAGTAAATGGATGCTTTGACTGTAGCCAAGATCCCCTCACACCTCAGGGGCACAGGCACCTCCAAGCATGGCCTGGCGTGTGGAATCTGATCTTCTCTTTGCCAGGGTTGGGATTAAATGTGCGAGGCGATATTTCTTGCTCGGTCTCAGGTCAAATGCAGTGCTCTCTTGGGGGCCAGTGCCTGTCAGCACAGAAAGTCTGTAGTTCTCAGTAACCAGGGTTCCAACAGGTGAGTGCACAGGGCTGGGGAGCACTTTGAACACAATCTCACCTGTCCTACACCAGCCAGCTCCATGTGGAGCCAAAGCCACCAGCACTGACACACCCCTGAGGCTGTGGTGCTTGGAAGTTACCTTGTAATTGATTTTAATCACATTTTACACAACTGTCTTAGGCTGGGCGTGTGCATTCTATCGCCATCTGTCAGAGCTGGGGCAGCTCTCTGCTGTTCATGGGCAGTTTTCTTTATCTCTCCCACAGCCAATCCTCCCTCCAGGAGATCTCTGCTGTCCATGGCCAGTGAGTGTCCCTGCATGGCTGAGAAAATTCCATCATCCATGGGGAGAGGCTGTGCCCAGGGGAGGAGCCAAGCATTCCTACCTGGATACAATCTGACCTTGGCACACCACAGCAGCCTTTGCCCACTGCATTCCCAGAGGAGCAGCTTTCTTCCCCACTGCATTCCCAGAGGAAGCCCAGGCCCATCCCCACCAGCCCTGGAGCTTCAGAGGAAAACTCCAGCCTTGTGCAGGATCCCTGCTCCAGCAGAAGCACAGCTGGCACTGCAGGAGGGCTGAGCCACCATGGGATGGGACTGCTGCCACCACCCTGACCCACAGGCTGCCAGGGCCTGTTCTCAGTCTGGCAGTGATTTGGGTTTTGGTTTTTTTTTTTTTTTGGTTTTTTTTTGGGTTTTTTTTTTTTTTTTGTACTATTGCATTTATATTTCTTTTAAATTTTCCTAATAAAGAACTGTTATTCCTATTCCCATATCTTTGCCCGAGAGCCCCTTAATTTCAAAATAATCATAATTTGCAGGGAGGAGGTTTACATTTTCCATTTCAAGGGAGGCTCCTGCCTTCCTTAGCAGACACCTGTCTTTTCCAACCAAGACAAGAACCATGGGTTCTGAGCCAAGGCCGTGTTCAGAAGCCCCCCTTGTGGGTGGTGAGCACACCTGCCTTGGCACCCAGAGCTCCACTGGCCTGAATGCCCTGTTCAGGGACAAAGGCAACACAGATGGCAAGGGTTAAAGTCAGCTATTGTTCCTGGCCTCTGCAAACAATGCAAACCTACCTATCTGAGGTAATGTTTTAAGCACACTTATTTCCATGAAGCAAATCCAGTGTGTAATTCCAGGATTAGTCCAGAAACTAAGAAGCTTTCTGTTTTTAGCAAAGTTAGTTTGCATTTCAAAGTTCAGTTAGGCCTTATAAGTTAATCAAAACACATGATTTCACAGTTTCACACACACTTGTTATAAGCAGAGAGATCACCAAATTAAAATACATACAATTGTAATGCTGAGAGAGGATTCTTTACTGTTTCCTTTTATTCCAATAGATGAGGAGCAAAGAAGAGGAAAGGAGGAGTTAGTACTAACATGCAGGTACATCACTGACACTGCAATCCTTATGGGAGAGGTTTTACAGGCCTTGAGACTTGTAAAGATCTACAAAGATAAAAAAAAAGATCTATTTTTAATGCTTCTGTAGGCATTAATACCTCTACAGACACTAGACAACAATGAGAAAATTTTAAGAGGCTCCATCAATGCACCAACATGAGCATGAACCTCAACTTTCAGGAGGGAGAAGGGAAAGAACCAAAGCTGGGTTTATCTTAAACTAGGTATGATCCAAGAAATTACCACAGTTGGTTAAAATAGAAGTGTCTCAGGTTCAATGTTAAAGTTAGCACATTCATAAGAATTACGGGTCTGCTATTTCTGTGTATCCTCCTATAATAACTTCAACTTTGAAAAGAATAACACAGCCATAAGCAAGTCTTCTATTCCCTTAAACATTTCACAGTATTACTAGAAAGAAATGGGATACTCTGACTAGATTTAAAAAGAGTATTGATGTGTTTTTCTACACACCCAAAACAACTGAATCACTACTTACAATCTTATTTTAAACAAAGAAATAATTAATGCTCAAGTGCAAACACCCTCATGGACCAGGGAGGCTGCTGGGAGCAAGGCAGGACCATCAGTATTTGGGACCACAGGCCCTGTGCACAAGAGGTGGCAGTTTATAAAGGGTTATTCAAGCAGACATAAAGGACAGTGTAGCAATACAAATATTATAGATGGGATTTTCACAAGGATGGGTGCCGTTCTTGTAGTTCTCTTTCTAAAGTGCTCACACACTTTTAAACATCCCTTTAAAAACACTGATAAAGTAAACATTGAATTGAATGAAGAGGGTAAAAAAAAATAATGGAAAAAATAAGGATCTATTCTTGAGTCACTTACTGATGTCCTACAGGTCATTTCTTCAGTGAAACTCACATTTATTGGCTTAAAACTCCCCAAAGAGCAGATCTGGCAGTGGAAGGAGCCAACTGCTACTGCTGTGCGCTCACCAGGGAGCTCAGCTGTGCTCCACCACAGAAAATAATGTTCCTTTGCTTGCAAGCTTTCCTGGAAGCTGCACAGGACCTGGCTCATTTCAGGCTGCAAACACTGGAAGAATTTTGGGAAAGGCCTTTCTCCTCACTGCTGAGGCTGCAGGCTGCTTGCCACTCCACACTGCATTTTTCTCTGCACGAAGGTGCCTGGTTTCTGAGAAGCTCAAGACCTTAATGGCAGGTTACGCGAGGTTTCCTAACGATTTTCCATCCTCCTCCCAACTGTCTCAATTCCATGGGATAAAGCTGCCTTGGCCCAAAGCAAGGCTGGTTCAGGCTAACTTTAATTGTGCCCTGTCCAACACTCAGCTCTGCTGTGTTACCAACTGCTCACTGTGTGCCTGGAAATCAAAGGTACGAATGCACACTCCACGGAATGGCTTACATTAGTGCCATTAATTCCTACTCTCAGCATAATCCTTCATCTGGGAGTTATTCCAAAACATAGGAGTTAATGACACTAATATAAACCATCCCAATGTAGCATGTGTTTCTTTAGCTTTTATTCCCATGACTAAATGTCTTTTTAATGCACTTTTATTTACCATGATGGAAATAGTTTTTCCTGCTTTACTCCATCAGAAGTCTGGCTCTGTCACATTAACCCTTTTCTGGGCAAGGCTCTGTTGATGTATTTCCCATTATGACTCCCAAATTAAAACCTTCTGCTGACATTCCAGCAGAGCACTTCCAAGAGCCGTGAGTCCTAATGGAAACCCTGCACAGAGGGATGGTGATGGCCTCAGCAGTTCTGCAATCTCCTGGTGACACGGTGCCCGCGGCTGTGCCAGCCTGGCAGGGGGAAGCCTGGGACTGAAATGCTTTGGGGCCAAAGAACAGAGCTGCAGAGAGGCTCTGCCCTCCTGGTGCACAACAGCCCTCAGTCCTATTCCCTGCTGACACTTCTACCCAGCCACGAGGAGCAGGGAGTGAAGTGCCTCTGGATTTTCTCACAGGTGTCAAATACAGGCAGAGGGGGGAAGTGGATTAGAGGGATGGAGACAAATACTGCTACTCTCCAAAGAAGGTGTGCAGAAATCCCTGCTGAAAAAATGGTCTTTCTCTGAAGGAAGTGGATGAGGAGGGGGAAAGCACATAAAAAGAGCAATGAAAAGAAAGCAAAGTACATTATTTCATTTCCATTTTGCTTTCCCTTCACTCCACAGTCACCCCCCAAAGCAGAGCCTATTCTGTTCTTGGCCTTCTAAGCTTTAATGTTCACAAAATTTTTCCTTTTTTTTTTTTTTTCAAAATGATACCTTTTAGAATTAGGGTTAACTTTTTTAATCCCTTTGTATTCTCTTATGTCCTCCTTCACTGCTGCTGAGCACAGGGCAGGTGAGGAAGGGCAGGTAGGAGAGGAAGGACTGAAAAAAGGCTGAGAAGTAAAACAAAAGCAATTTGGCTCTGAAGAGCATATTAAGAAACAAAGTATAAACACTCTGAAATGTTCAGTTCTCCCTTCCAGTTTACCTAATGCTGCTCAGTACGTAATCTCCTTTTTAAAGCCTTTAAAAGGAAAATAGAGAGCCATCCTTAAACCATCCTCGGGGATTTTCTAGATGGTATCCATGAAGGAAATACCTTCCTGCAGTGACACTGCACTGCATTAACCCAGCAATTCAGCAGACAGCACTTCTCCAGAGTTACACAGTATATAAATACAGGGCATATGAGCAGCATAAACATGGGACACTTGCCAAAACATAATTCTGTTTCATAAATCTGAGACTGCATCTGAGATGTTCAAAGAGTCATAAATAATACTGGGGGACCAGCTGCCTCCAGAAGTCAACAGGCTCAGGCCTAATAGATGGATTTCAATAAATTCAGGCTAAATCCTTACCACAGAAGATGTCTATTGATACCTTCTGCTAAGACTTCAAAAAGCACAAAAGTGTTTTGAGGCTCTCACTTTTTATTATCGAAGAGATCCATTTCAATAAATTTCTCTATTAAGTAAATTCCTCCATCTGATTAGTTTCTTACAGTAAAGATCATTTACCCTTGGGTTTAGATTTGAATGCGTGAGAGGTTGAGCCTGAGATTTTTGTGGGGAACAGGGAGATTAAGGATAAGTAAGTTTTTAATTTAAACAGAAAATGTTTTGAGTATTAACTGGTTGATCTGAAGGTTCGACAATGAGCGCCGTAGGCAAAGAGCTTGTTCTTTGGCACAGACACCCCTGAGGGGAGGGGGAACTCGGAGGGAGGGCAGGAATGCAAACCTCTAAACATCACAGATCTGTCACCACAACCACCAGAAAATCAGTTAGCATCAGTATGATTTTAATTTTGGCAGCAAGATAACAAAGCCACAGTGAGAGTGAACATAGTGAATTCTGACAGAAAAAGAGAGGAAGAAAGGAAAAGATGTGAAAGTAAATCTAGTTATTCTAGAAAAGCAATCTTGGCTACAGAAGTTAATGATAAAAACATGCATTTCTACTCAAGTGGTTTTCTCTTACCCATTAGAAGTTAAAATGGAACCTGCTCAAAAGCAACAGACCTTGTTAAGAACATCCCATCACGAACATCCACATGCATTTAGCTTCAGTAAACCTCCCCTGGTTTGGAGAGGGCTCTGGAGCTCCAAGGTCTATCCCTCACCCAAGGCAAGCCTGGCACAAGGGAGAGGTGGTGATTCCTCATCCACAGGGCCTGGCCTTTGCTGGCAGCTCTTTGTGCCAGGCAGAAGCACCAGTGAAAAGAGATAGAATAAAAACCAGTTTTGAATTATTCCAGCCCTTGTCTCACCATTTCCTTGGACCACTGCAGCTCCAACACTGCTGGAGCTGTGTGTGGGGCACTCGGCTGAGCTGCCTCTGCCTGCAGTGGGCAAAACCAAAACCAGCTGATAACCAGAGAGCTGCCAGCACAGAAGACAGTCTGCAAATATCCAGGCTATATTTTTAATGATTTCTTTTTTGATGTCATGAAAGGAGGATGAAGGATTTAAAACCACCAGGAAGATCAGTTTATTTAACCTTGGGCAGTGCAGCAATGCCTGAGATGCCGAAGCTCCAGGTGAGCAGGCAGAGACATCTCCTTTTGGTGAGTGCAAAATGAATTTCTGACTCCTTTTGACCACCATTCAAATTGTTCTAGCTCTCCTGCTGTTGCAATTTGAGTTTGCAGTGTTTCCTTTCCAAGAACCATTTGGGAGCAATATAAATAGTGACCTTCTTTGGAAGGAAGATGCAACCTGTAACAAAGGTCTCATTAACCTCCAGTGGGGACACATGCTCACAAGCCTCTGTGGGACACTGGAAATTCAAAATTAACAAAGAGCCTTGTGACACTGGGGAGTGAATTGCACTTCCTGGACTCTTGGGACAGTTCTGGACTTCTCAGAAAAAAAAAACTTTCAAGATAATAAATGAAAAGCCTCAATCCAAACTCATGCAAGCACTTGTGGATTTTCTTTTTGGGGCCAAACACATTTGAACCAAGACTGTATTTGCCTGCTAAGGACCAGGAGTCACTTGAAAGAGGAAAGGAGCAGACTGGGAGCTTGGAATACCACATGCATGGGCAAGAAACATTCCTTTGGTTTCACCCACAGCTCAGTATTTTCTCTGGAGAGTGCAATCCCAGCAGTGCTGTACAGCTTTTACACTACCCAGGTGTTATACCAGCTAAGTATGCATCCCTAAAGCAACCAGAAAATGGAGATGTATGAGCCTGCTACTACTTCAAATAACACATCCAGCCCTTGATCAAGCAGTACAAACTTAGGCTTGAAGAAGCAGGAATCGTGGATGTATTATCTTCCCAGGTAAAGCTCCACCCAGGGAACTATTACCTCCATAGCTGTGTGTCTTTAAATCCCTCTCATTACCTGTGCCCTCTCTCTACATCTTCTTCAAAGTGCCCCCTGACCTGGCAGTGGAGTGTGGTGGCAGGTGTGGACCTGTGTGACACAGTATGGAAAGTGAGCCCTTCCTTGGGTTTGTTTTGTGTCACTTGTGTCTCTGTGGCAGCACCCACAGTACTGTGTTGCCTTGCAGACACTCAGGGAAGCACAGACCGTGCTCAAGGCCCTTGGAATCAAAAGGCAGACGGGCACCCAGCTAAAAGAGGAAAAAAGTTAGGAGGGAGAAACAAGGGTGGTAGAATGGAAAGCAGTGGTTGTCTTCCTTTTGTTACTGATCCCCCTTTACAGACAAGATAAAAAGCAGCCAGTGAAATCCCTTACTCTTCATTTTCCTCGGTACTGAGATCAAAAGAAACCAGTTGTGGTTTTTTTCCTAAAAAGTCATACCATAACCTTTACACAAAAAAATTACCACCCAAAAAAAAAACCCAAAAAAACCCTGCAAAACAAAAAGGAGATGGGATTGCTTTAGGCTTCTCGAGGATTTCCTACAGGAAGCGCCCTGGAAAATGACCGAGACGACAACATGTGCTTTTCAGAATGTAATGTCTCCATGGACATGGAGATTTTACACACCAAACTCTAAAAATAGATGACTAAAAATCTAAACTTAAAAAAAAAGAAATAGAACCAGAAATTCCCGCAGTGTTTTCTCCAGCAAGCAGTAAGTGCACAGTCTATCTTTCTTAAGTGCAATACACTCCACTATCAATTTGTGCACTGGACCATTTTTCCTGAAAGTAATATCCCCAAACATAATACAGTGTTTATTTAGCTCTACAATTGCATTACCAGTGTTTCAGAGTTTAAAACAAAATGAAGACAAATCAAAAGACCTTGGTAAAAGAGGGAAAAAAGTGTATTACATCAGGTTCAGGAAAGCTACGAGAGGCAGGGAGCACAGGGACCAGGATTTGTATCCAAAGAGGCAACACAGAGAAGGACCAAGAAAAAGGCTGACCAAGCTAACTGAGGCTTCTACTACTATGAGAACACATGGACTTCTTGTTCTCCATATGGCAGCTCTGCTTTCCCAAGAACTCTACCTGTTGGCAGATGAGAGATCCTGCTGTTTGCATCTGAGGCAGGAGGGGAGCGGAGCTGCATCCTCAGGCTCAGGAGCACAGGAATGGTTAGATGCAGAGCAGGGGAACACAGCTCTTAAAGGTGTTGGCTTGATCAAAGCTTCCCTCACCAGAGATCTCCATTTTACACATGGGAAAAACTGAGACTCATAAAGCAAATTAGAATCAGATTTAGAGTTCTGAGCTAAGCCTCCAGGACTTGTTTTATGGATAAAATCTGTAGCCATCCTGTGCTTCGATTTGATTGTCTACAGGGCTACAAATATCATAGCCTGAATTTTCACCACTGGTTAGCAGAATTTACGCTTCCTTTGAAAAGGGAGGTGAAATGCAATGAGCAATTCTTTTAAATGAAATATGAACAGCTGGGCTGACTGCTTTCTTACACCACCAAAACGGAGTCCACTCAGGAATGCTCCAACAGAAACTTCCAATAATGCTAATAATAATCCAGAGATTCTGTGCACAAACTGTCTAGAGCCCAAAATAACCCAAAGGCATGCTGAAACTGTCAAGTTACAGCAAGTTTATTGGTTTTGCATTGCATGTCTTACAAGGCAATTTTACTTGTTAAATATGCTAAATTCCACTTCTAATTTATGTATGACCAAACATCCCTTATAAAGTTTTAAGAATGCGTCCTTCTAACTGTGGTCCTATCTTCAGCTTATTTACAAAGTTTGCTTATAGGCCTGTACAGGTTTAAATCCATTGTTATTGCAAGGATTATGTTTACGTGGAGGGCAGGTTTGCTTCTCCACAAAGCAAACCTCCATGGAATTAAAGAACAGCTTCTTCACTCCTGCCTAATGTGACTGTACCAGGCATCAGATACACAGGAGTTAGTAGACACCAGGAATTGACAGAGCTGGTGAAAAACAGCATTTGGTGTAGGAAACTGCTGCCTTACAGGGAATTAGACTTATTAACGATGTTACCCCACAAGGATGCCAGCCACGGTGATGCTCTCTGTCTCCTGAGCACCCTGGTCCTCATGTGACACACAAATCCAAATGACATCTCTGTGACAACATGGAAAGCTACTTTCTAGGCTTGGAGCCTGCATTTTTACTCACCACCAACAACAAACACTTGAAACAGAAGCCATTTGCTAACTGCCCCCACAGAATCATGGAATGCCCTGAGTTGGAAGGGACCCTCAAGGATCATGGAGTCCAGCCCCTGGCCCTGCACAGGACATCACCAAGAGTCACACCCTGTGCCTGCAAGCATTACCCAAACACTCCTGGAGCTCTGGCAGCCTTGGGGCCATGCCCATTCCCTGGGAGCCTGGGCAGTGCCCAGCACCTCTGGGGGAAGAATCTTTCCCTCAGATCCAACCTAAACCTGCCCTGGCCCAGCTCCAGCTGTTCCCTGGTCCCATCCCTGGTCATGAGAGTGAGGAGACCTGTACCTGCCCTGTGCTGCCCCTCCTGAGGCTGTTGAAGACCACAATGAGGTCTGACCTCAGTCTCCTCCAGCTGAACATTCCGGTGCCCTCAGCTGCTCCACACACGCCTTCCCTTCCAGACCCTTCCCCATCCTCGTGGCCTCCTTTGGATGCTCCCTAATGGTTTCATGTCCTTTTCACACTGTGGTGCCCAAACTGCCCCAGCTCTCGAGGTGAGGCTGCCCCAGGCCAGAGCAGAGCAGGACAATCCCCTCATGGCCTGGCCAGCGCTGCTGGGCCTGGAGCCCCAGGACAGGGATGTCCCTGCTGGCCCCAGGGCACTGCTGGCTCACATCCCACTGGCCATCAACCAGGAACCCCAGGTCCCTTCCTGCTGTACCACTGTTGGCTGAATCTTTTCAAATAAATCATGACACCCAGGAAGCATCCTGCATCTCAGCTCAAAGCTGCCAGCAATGTGGAACACTACAGAGAAACATAAGACATTTTGGGTTGAAAGGGACCTTCAAAACGATCTACCTTCAATGCCCTGCTATAGGCAGGGACACCTTCCACTAGACCAGCTGTTCAAAGTCCAATCTCAAAGATATCCTCCTGTTGTCCCTCACCCTGATCTGCTGAGATTTTCAAAGATCATCGATAAAGTCCATTTTAACTCTGAGCAGAGCCACCAGTACTGCTACATATCCTTGCAGCACCAGACTGCACATCTCTCATAGCCTCTCAGCAGTGTCAGCTGAAAATGTATCGAGTGATGAAAATGACAGAGCAGGCTTGGCAGTGTGTCCCAGCCCTGCGGAGCAGCACCGGTGGCTGCACACGGCCCCGGGCAGCTGGCACACGCTGCTCCGAGCGAGCCTTCCCCAAACAGCCGGGTGCTGGGGGCAGCACAAAGGCAGCTGCAGGAAAGAGGCTCAAAAATGAGCTCCACGGTGAGTGCACAGGCACTGCCTGCCAGGCAAACTGCCCGCCGGGCACGGGAACTGGGCAGGGAGAGCTGGAGATGGGCAGGGAGTGCTGGAGCCAGGCAGGGAGATCCAGAGATGGGCAGGGAGCAAGGGAACTGGGCAGTGAGAGCCGATGGGCAGGGAGCAAGCGAGGGGGGCAGGGAGAGCAGGAGCCAGCCAGGGAGAGCTGGAGATGGGCAGGGAGCAGTAGAACTGGGCAGGGAGCACCAGAACCGGGCATGGAGCACCAGAACTGGGCAGGGAGCACCAGAACCGGGCATGGAGCACCAGAACCGGGCATGGAGCACCAGAACCGGGCATGGAGCACCAGAACAAGGCAGCTGTGGGCAACCCAGTGCAGCAGCAGGAGTGGCTGTCTAGCCACAGCCACCATGCCAGCGATTTCTGTCCATGCTGACAGCATGCAAGAGAGCACCAGCAAGCCTTGCTTGGAGCATATCTAATCCAAATGGCAGTGTGGAAGTCTGGAAGCCTATCTGGCAGTTTCACATCCAGACATTAGGCATGATGAAAGCGTGGTGGAAGAACAACGTGAGAGAAAACATGCCAGATTTTGCAAGTGTGGACATGGCCTTAAATTTGTATTGGCCAGGAAAAAACAAACTGTCAACCTTCTAATAAGCCCTGCTCAAAGTACATCCTTTTGGAAAATGAGCTGGCCAGACATTTATCTCGGCCAGGGCAGAGATGACTTTATTTCTGATGGAAGCTGGCAGGAAGGAAGCCAAGGAGGCTGAGCTGCTACGTGTTTGCAATGAGAGAAGCGATTGTGAATGTCCATCTTACACCCTCTTCCACAGTCCAGCAGAGGGGGAATGCCTCATCATTCATCTGCACATCAGGACACAGACACCTTTTCCCACACTACACCTCAACTAAACCAACAAAAGGCCTATCGATCATTTTCAGCTGAAAATTGTTTCCCAGAGCCTGGAAAGAGCAATTTGGAGCAATTCAAATTCACTTCATTTCCTTTACCTGTTCTGTTGTGTTGTCCAAAAAAGTCTGTGCAGTTTATTCAGTGTGGCTTACTTGCCTTAAGCACGGAAAGAAGCTGTACAAACAAATCCTTCTAAGGAAATCTATGGGCTTTGAAAGACTGGACTACACTAACCTCTGGAAGAGAACAGTGATAGCTGTAAACTCTTACACATAGAAAGTAATTAAGACTGAGTAAATGAAAAATGCTCCAAGAGCTCAGTACTCCCAGCAGCCAGACCTTCTTTTTGGCATGAATTTTCCCTTTTTTCAGCGTGCTGTGAAGAACTGAGGGACTGGAGGGGTTGCAGAGGAGGTGGGGGATGCTGTCAGCACCTTGGTGCAGATCAGGAGCCCTCCATGGGAGAAGTCCGTGCTGGAGCTGCTGCCGTGGCCCGGCACGGGCGGCCAGGCTGCCTGACCCACCTCCTTCCCCACCACGTGCCCACCAATCTGCTCCCCCTCCGCCGTGGTTCTGGGGTTTGACTGATTATATTTATCACACTTGTAGTTCACAGGGCAATGGTTTAAATTTCATTCAATACACTCCATCTGGGAGCGCTTTTAAAACACACCCACAAGCACATTTCTCCCTCTCACCCTGCACCCCCGCAGCGATCAGCCATCTGTACTCTGGAAACAAATCCTAAAAAATTATTCTAAATTAAAAACTCATTTTAAAAGAAAAGTAGTATTAAACTGTTTTATAAACATAATAAACCACAGTAAGCCTTGGTTGCAATAAATATCCAACTCTTGCCTACAGCTATTAGAATCCACAAGCGTATTTTTAAGTTTGCTAGCAAACAGTATATTTATTCTGACCATGATTTGTCTTCTGTGGTTTAATGCTCTCTCATGTTTCTTTCATATGTTTACAGAGGTGGGGGGAGAGAAGAGAGAGAGAAAGCAGGCTGTCCTGAAATCTGTTACAGACTCCTGTAAGCCCTGATGGCTCTTGAAGGACTGCCACTTCTGCACCGGGGCTGGCTCAGCATGGGGGCAGCAGCATCACAAAGACGTGCACTGTCCCCCCTGCCTCAGGTACCTTTGGTTACACGTGGTCAAATTGGACACAGAAAGGGGGGAAAAAAAAAAAAGAGACCAAGAGTAAGTTACAGCCCACAGTGCAGAGAGGTATCACAGTGGGAATTTGCTGCCTCTAGCAGAGGTGCCTACGCACAAAAATAAGGGTATTTGTGGGAGGATGAAAGAAGGTAAGAGAGAGGAGAGGCAGACTGGAGCAGTGACTGAAGACAGAGGCAGACACAGTAAAGGAAATAACATTCAATAATAGGGTCATATGTGGGGTAGAGGTGGTGTAGCCATGTAGCCCTGAGATAACACCCATGTGCTAGTCCGTAATGCAAAGAAATCAGGATGCTAATTATTTCTGTTGTATGGAAGAAAACATCATATTTAAATATCTCAAAGGACTTATAATCCAGTAGACCTGTTGGTTCACCAGAAATGCTGGTAAGGAAAAGGCTGATGTTTCCCCCAGGCTGATGTGAACTGGGCAGAACGTGGGGCACCGTGTGGGGCACAGCCTCAGCCCCCATGGGCAGGGCTCAGCACGGCAGCTCCCCCAGCTCAGAGCCCCACTGGAGCCTCTGCAGCAGCCCAGGGATGGAAGGTGTGGAACCATCCCAGGCAGTGTGTGCCGGGGCACTGGCAGCAGGGGAGATGCCTCCATCCTCCCCCCACCCCTGATGGAGCCATTTCCACTGCAGCCCTGTGGGTTTATGTCAAAACACTCTGCATGTGGCCATGCAATGACTTCAGAAGAGAAGTACACTTGATTTTTATCAGATGTTTGAGGCTATGGTTTTATAAACTGATGGAACACGTGTCAGCAAAAGCCCCTAAGCAGTCCTGCTGCCTTCAGAAGTTACTGGCAGATGTATTGCTTGCAGAGACCTTGTGTGGAAAACCTGTGCTCCACCTTGTGCTTTGCACCCCCTGCAATCACCAGATTTTTATTGGATTCAATTATTACTAATTATCTTATGAGATTTGATCTGACCAAAACTAAGCATGTCCACTCAAAGGTCTCCAAAGAAGAGGACACCTTCCAGGCAAGAACTGCACTAAGGTTTGAGGGATTAGGTACTTCCAAAATTTCTTCAAGTGCATTAAAAAGAAAATCAATGCAATCGGGTTAACTACAAAGCTATTCCTTCCCATTTTCAAGACACTTATAGCTCATGATGTGTGAGTAACTAATACAAGTAAGGTTTTAATGACTGGAATTTATAGTGCTACAAAGTGTTACCCAAAAAAAGAGGAAAGGGAAAGTGATGGAGGGCAAAGAAGTCCTAAGCAAAGCTCCCACACTAAAGAATTTATAAGCAAGAAGAACAAACATTCTCTTTGGGAATTACTCAAGGCAACACAGCAAAGAATTATAGCACATAAACTAAGGTTACGTAAACAGTCCAATAAAATCCTGAGACTGATTTATGGAGGAGAGACATCTTGTAGTGTACTTCCATGGGCAGCAGTTTCTGCTCAGAACAGCAACCATGTTGTAATTATTGAAAACCAACAGAGCATCCCAGCTAAGAGGGGACAATGACAAAAGCCAAACATATAAAAAAATAAATAGCCCAAACCAACAAAATCAGTCAAACTCTTCTTCCTATAGGCAGATACATAAAGTAATGGCTGGAACATTTTGATCTTCCCTGAAATAACCTCTGTAAACATGTACAAACACACATTTATCTAATTGTCAATGCAAAATTTTGGTTCCCTGGAAGAGGTCACCTCTAAAATTATACACAGGGCAGAAAGGATGCCCAAGGAGCCACAGCTCAGTGTGTCACATGGGATGGAGCACATTTTCCCAGTCCCAGGGCTGGTACCTGCTTTCCATACAACATTTTTCTCATCATAGAATGTTCTCAGCTGGAAGGGAGCCACAAGGATCATCAAGTCCAACTCTTCAGTCAATGGCCCATACAGGAATCAAACCTCACCTTGGTGTTTTTAGCACCAGGCTGTAACCAACTATTTTACTGAGGTTTGTGACAAAGCTGGCTTTGGTGCCAAGGTCAGAGAC
The DNA here is from genome assembly GCF_031753505.1 of Anomalospiza imberbis. Taxonomy (NCBI): domain Eukaryota; kingdom Metazoa; phylum Chordata; class Aves; order Passeriformes; family Viduidae; genus Anomalospiza; species Anomalospiza imberbis. Next base: position 1,880,788 of record NC_089700.1, read on the forward strand.
AACATCATCTCAGTGTACAAAGCCAAAAGAACACCAGCGGTCCCTCCCTGTCCAGCAGCCCAGCCTTCCCAGCCCTCTCTGCCACCAGTTCACTTTGCTCTGCTCAGCAGGCACTCCAGCCAAGTTCCTGACTGACACATTTTGCTGTCCCCCACCCAGCCCAGCCCAGCCCAGCCCAGCCCAGCTCAGTGAGTCCCTTGTGCAATCTGCCCTACAGTTCTGGCCAGCAGCCTCTCAGGGAGAGGGGCTGGGAGGATGGCAATGCACCAAGTGTCCCTGCAGTGGGTGTGACAGAATTCACATCTTCCCATGCTCTTGAGGCTCTTATGCAGTTTAAATATAAGCCTTATTCATGCAGATAAACTACAACCAATGCCACAGCCTTAACTGATGGCTCATTTAGGTTGTAGTTACTATTTTTCTCCCTGCCATGATACAGAAAGGTGATGAAGCTGATAGTGGTGGTAGTTGTCATCACCTTCTAATTCTCCCAGGTAACTGTGACACTACTATGGGTCTGATGCACAAAGTGGGATGGGAGCGACAAGATAAAGGCGGGTCAAGAACACAGAGGGGTTCCCCTTGTCCACTGTGGATTCAAGAAACCAGACATGTACTAGAGGAACTGGGTCCCAAGGGGGCTTCCTGGAGGGGTTGGTGTAACTGATCCAGGAGCAGAAGGACAAAACCAGTTGAATTTGTGCAGAAGTGCAGCCAACATGTCACTGGGGCCTGGCAGGGCATGCCCGCCACCGCCGCCTCCCTCCAGAGCCAGCAGCCTTTACAAGCTTTCATGAAGCCTCATGGAGAATAGGGCTGCCAAAGTGCTGAGGCCCCTTTAAAACAGATCCTCCCAGAGAAACTTCCAGAAGGAGAGGGCTTGAAACAGAACTAAAGAGTGCCATCTGCTGCAGAGAGCTGGAGCAACCTCGGGCCGGGCGAGCGAGCGGCCGGGCAGCGAGCGCCGGAGCGGGCACCGAGCTGGGGCAGGGGAAGGGCTCCCGGGGGAGCCAGAGAGAGAGGCCCGAGGGTTCGTGTGGGGTTACTGCTCCCTCTGGGCCGTCTCCAGTGGCTGCAGCCGCATTCCCAGCCGGCCCATGGGCTCTGGGATGCGCCGTGCCCTGCACGAGGATGCTGTGGAGGCTGGGGCACCAAGCGGTGCCCCGATGCTCCCGGAGCTGCCACCAGCCCCGCTGGAGCAGAGCAGGGATGGGCAAACCCCTGCAGCTTCGTCTCCTGACTGCAGTCTGCTCGTGGTGTCTTTTACTCCAGCTCACAGGATGATACCTCAGAGGCCGCTTGCTGAAGAAAGACACGAAGAGCGAGGTTTGAACTTCAGAGAGTTTCCACAGCTCACAGGGAAAAAGTCCCAAGTAAAGCAGAGCTCAGAGCGATGCCAGCCATTTGGGACAGCAAAGGGATGTGCGGCTCGGGGCAGAGGGACACGCTTAGCAGCAAGTTCCAGGCTCCGCTGCCAGGCACAGCCGGGCACAGCGGCGTTGTCACCGCACTGCCACCTGCACCTGGCACCAGCCGGGTCCCCTCCCCGCTGGGCACGGCACCGCTGCGGGTGTGGGAGCAGCCACTGACAGTGCCCGGCTCTGGCACAGCCCTTCCCGGTCCTCCTTTCTTCCAGGTGCCTTTTGTCCCTGCTTTTCCCTGCGAGCGCCGGAGCGCAGCGCGGCGAGCGGCGCCCGCCCCGGTTCGCAGCCTGCAGATGGTGCTACCGACCAGCTTTTCCCCGATCCCAAACTTCCCTTCAGCCCGAGGAAAATCACCCGTGTGCAGGCAGCGCAGCTCCCACGCAGGGGCTCACGCCCGTGCCAGCTGTCCTCAGCCCCTCCGCCACGGTCACCCCTCCCTGCAGCACCCCCGGGCCCGGCGTGTGGCTGCAATGCTCCAGAGTCTTTGAGAAGGCATTTCACAGCGGCACAGCCGCAGCTGCCCTGCTGGAGCCACAGACCAAACAAACGATCCTGGTGCTCGCAGGCATCGCCCTCACCCAGCAGAGATCCACCCCACGAGGGCTCAGAGGGACGCCGGGGGCTCCTGTCCTGCCCTGACCCTCTGGCCCCTCTCCATCCCTCATCCCAGAAGCTCGGGCAGCACAAGTAAAAGTGCTCAGAGCTGAGCCACAGCTCTCTGTATGGTGCCCATCCCTATTAGGAGTCGGATATAATCCTATTAAACCCATGGGGCTTTTGTAGCTCTAAGACAGATTTGCATCTATTTCCTCCCCATCAGCACAACTTTTTTTATTTTTTTTAATTAACTGAACTCACAACCTAAAACGTATTAGAGGCAAAACAAGTGCCAAAAAAATCCACAAACAACAAAATGCCCCGCTTGGGTTACAAATTTCAAAGCTGTTACCAGATCATGATGTTCCAGATGTTACCAGATCTGATGTTCACAAATAAAAAGAAAAAAAAACAGGTTTCTACTCTAAGGGAAGAAAATTCTTCAAATTTCCAGCACTTAAGACATTATATTTAGGTGAAAATCCTCCACCATTTTATTTAAAGTAACTTTTCCTGAAGTATATAACAAAATGTAGGTTCCCTGAGTACAGCTGGAATACCTTTACAGCAGCAGCCAACACAGTGGGTCCCCAGAAGCAAAGAAAACCACGGAGTTCCAAAATCCTGTTAAAACTAACGACAGCTGAAGAAGCTGAGCTGCCTTAATAAACTGGGCTGGTTTTATGGCTTTATCCTTCAAGATGCCAAGTATTCCTGCTCCAGTTCAGCAGAATCCTTCAGGACAAGCTTAACTTTAAATACAGGCAGAGGTTTGTTGCAGTTAATGGTGCTGCCCAGGGGCTCAAGATTAAGCACATGCTTAAGTACTTTGCTAGGCCTGGACCCACACTTATAAAGATCATGCTCTTAAATTTTAGAGCCTGAGTGTATGTTTAACTGTTTATGTTGAGCCTGTCAAACTTTTGGCTTCTGATTATTCCTGCAAGAGAAGCATTACATCAGACACAAAATCCTGAATAATTACTGCTTTGGAAAATCTAAAGACAGGGTGACTGGAAGCAGAGACCTGTTAAGAGTAAATATAAATTTAATAAAAAGACTTCAAACAAAATTCCTATGGAAGTTTTATAAATAAAACAAGTTCTGACAGGAGGAGAGGGGCACTGAGAGCTTTGGTATACTCCTGCTCTAGCAGGAGCTGGGCTCAGAACAACACAGTAACCCAAGGGCAAAGGAGAACCAAGGAAACACCTCAGGGAAAGCCAGGGGCCCAGGACACCACAGGCAGTGCTGATTGTCCCAGGAGGGCAACTTCACACTACCAGACAATCATTAAGGTCGGGAAAGCCCTCCAAGATCAGGGAGTCCAACCACTCCCCAGCACTGCCAGCACTGCCAGGGCCACCCCTGCCCCATGCCCCCAGTGCCCCATCCCCACATGGGTTAAATCCCTCCAGGGGTGGGGACTCCACCACTGCCCTGGGCAGCTGTGCCAGGGCTGGACAGCCCATTCCATTAAGAAATTTTCCCTAATGTCCAGCCTAAACCTCCCCTGGCTCAACGTGAGACCATTTCCTCCTACCCCGTCAATTGTTACCTGGGAACTTTCCTCCTCCTTCATCTCATCCTTCCATCTTCCTCCTCCTCCCTCTGCACCAAGATTTTTTGCTTTTATCTTACAACCTGTTTTAAAGCTTTGAGGAAAACAGTATTGTAAAAGAAGTTTATGTAATACTTCATATAATAGAACTAAAAATGTGAGAGGAACTCTCATGAAATGCTGAAGAAGAAGAACCAGTAAATTGCTGTAAAGCAGCTGGGACCAAGTGAGATACTACTGGCAATTAAACTGCCACTGGTTTCCTTGGCTCCTTTTAAAACAGGGTTGTTTTTCCTTTTTTTTTTAGAGTCTCTTAATTTCTTTCTCTTCTTTTTTTTTTTTTTTTTTTTTTTTTTTTTTTTGTTCTCCAGTGTACTGAAAAAGTAGGAAAATGCTATCTGTTTATTAATGTTTTTATTTCAGTGACCTATATTAATGTTCATTGATAACCTTTGAAAGGGAATATGAGATTTGATACAGCAAAAGCTGTAAATACATTCTGAACTGTAAACAAACAAGGCTTATCTCATCTGAATAAGCAAAATATTCTGGAACTGGGATTGACATTCTTAGCATCTTTTCAGATTGAATAGATAGAAAAATAAAAGGACCCAGAAAGCAATTTAAATGCATGGGGTTATAGGTTTGTCAAAAATTATTCTTCACAAACTGGGCCTCAGATCTGTGGGCAGGATAGAGGCTGGTGCTCAGAGCCTTCTCAGCCATCGATGTACGGAAGATCACAATCCATTTTATAGAAATTATTTACATCAAACAAAACCCTCTACAATAAAGGCATAAATCCTTTCACCACTGGACGTGACAAATCTAAACCAGGTTTGACACTTCCCAATCTCTTTTCCTCTCTTTAAAGCCAGGCCAGCGAGGGAGGGCAGGTAACAAAACTTCTTTGTCTGCAGCTGAGCCAACCCAGGGCATTTCCTCAGCTTGGAAATCAAGCAAGACATCTGTAATCTCTGCAAAAGGCTAAGCCAAGGACATCCCTGAAAGCCTGTACTTCCACTCCCATGCCTCTGTCTCACAGTAGAAGGTCTATAATTATATAAGCATGTAGAAACACTTTAAATGCATCTGTCCTGAGGCTTCAGTCTCAATAAGCTGGATAAAATGAACTCAACTAACTTAAAAAAAAAAAAGGGGGGGGGGGGGAGATGGGAGCAAGAAAGAGAATTAAAGGTATGTGAGAAAATGTTTCTCAGGCTCTTTATGGCTGATTGAGCTAATTTACTGTGGAATGGGCAGCAGCCTATCTTTAGATAAATGCTAATGAGGACTTTAATGCTTTCTTCAGTCTGGCTGCTACTATTATGCTGAAAGGGAAGGTCAACAGCTAATAAACCCAGTTAACAAGCCATTCTGAACTTCACTTTAGCTTAACACTCTTCAAAGTTGCAGTCATTAAATCCATAGGCTATTAGGAGCTGCCCTCCTGTTTTCACTATGAGCAAAGGCAAACTTTCAATGTAGTCATTAATTGAATTAACAGACTCTAATCCAATTTGATGTCGTGTAAATTGAAATGCACGTAAGAGTGAAGATGTGTGTAAAGGAGGTCCCCCTATTCAGGCGTCTTTGTGTCAAACTACTTCTGTTATCACTGCTACATGCCTCCCATGAAGGGTGCTCTCATGTACATAACCCTTAACATCAGCTACTCTTTGATATGAATATAGTTTGCTCTGAGAAGACAGAGGCTGGCAAGACAAAAACATGTCTTACAGCTTATTAAACTCCTCAGCTCAGTGAGACAAGCTGGTTAGCAAGGATCTTAAAATATATTGCCACCATTACATTGTGTTACTCTGCTTTGAAGTAGAGAAATATCACACGGGCTTGGCAGACAGGGAACCTGGGGTAGGGAGATGTTAAGTGAAGGAGCTTGGGGTAGGCAGGCAGTGAAGGAGAAGCCTGAGCACCTTGTGATAGATGAGTAATAGGAAGGTTGACTCTCAATTAAAAGGCAAATATCATGTATCTATGCTAGGAGAAGTTTTATAGATTTATAGTTGTGTTTTACCCCCCTGTGCTGTTATCAGGGGTGCCTGGGTTTGGGACATTTGGGAGGGTCGGCTCGTTACCATGGCAACAGCTGACCCCAGTCAGGATGTCAGGAAGTGATCTCCAGCACTGGACAGAGCAGGAGGAGTCGATGGACAGAACTTTGGGAGGGGCTAAAGGGTTAAAAGGTGAAACCTCCATGGTGTGGGTGAGCTCATGGTGGGAAAATCCTCTGCTCCTGGTGCTGTGATATTTTCTCTATTCAATCTTCTGTTGTGTTTTTGAAAAGGTTTTAATAAACCTTTTATATTTTTAAAAGTAAGGATCGTTTCTCACAATCTTGTTTTCCAGCCAGAGCCACAGCTCCCCTTTAGGCAGCGTGAAGTGGAACCTACGCTGGGCACACCAGCCTTCAGCCACCAGGAAGAGCTGGTGGAAAGCCCCACAGTCACCAAAACATGTCTGAATTAAAAAAAAAAAAAATCTAATTTAAAAAGGGCAAAAAGTGCTTTCTAAAGTCCTGCATTTGACTCTGTGGCAAGTGGCTGCTCAGCCTGAGCATGGCATGTGCCTCCAGCAGCACCAAGCACAGAGCTTGGGCAAGTGGGACACAGGGCCCAGCACTTCACAGGGTGGTGTGGGGGCAGCACAGCCCCTCACTGAGACTGCCACGGAGCTAAAGCCGTGTGTGAACAGCAGAAATCACGGAATTCTCCAGCTCAGACAAGGAGAGGGAGCTGCTGGATGATTGCACACCCAGCCGTTCCTGCAGGAGCGGCCAGCATGAAGCTCACACTGCACCCCAGGACACTGGGCTCCCTTCAACACTGAGCTCTTCCCTCGCCCAGAAGGGTGCAAAAAGCACCACCACTGCAAATTCACCAGGGAATTCAATCCTAGAGAACAAGAACTTCTCCAGTCCCTTACAGAAAGAGCTGTATTACAGGCACTTGAAAATATCTAGGTTACCCATTAATCCAAATAAAACACAAAGGCAAGGAAGCTAAGACAGTTATCCACATACAAAGTACTGGCAAGAGTGAGATAAAGCTATTCTAAGCCTACAGAGACCATTTATAATATTCCTTTAATATTGACCTGCATAATTGGCACACTACTGGAGCAGAAATCCAAGCTTCCATTATTGGAGATATGAAGATATAAAACCACATTCAAGAGGCAATAGGACATCTGGAGAGGAAAATGCATGCGTATCCAAATCATTGTGTTCTTTCAGACACAGAAAAATACAATGCAGCTTTAGAAATAACTAAATATAGTAATTTGAGTTCAACTGTAATTAAGGAAGAAAAAAGCATGACTTCCCCCCATCCTTTTAAGACTCATTGTTCAACGTCACAGCGATATTCAATTATTCCATATAAAGAGCATTTACTTTCTTTTCTGCATCATTATTATATTATCCACTATTTGTATGACTACAGAATGAGTAGTAATACAGGCCCCCAGCTGAGACTGACAGCCCCCCTCTGCTCAGCACTGTGAAGACATACAGCACAAAAGCATCCCCGAGCAGCTTTGTATTAGCACAGATAAGAAAGCCTGGAAAAAAGGGAAGGTTGGTATTTTTTATTTCATGGGTGGGGAAACGAAGGCAAACGGAATAAAAAAAGACCCAGGAACTTTATAATAAATTATTTCACACAAGATTGGCTCTATCATCAGCAGGCAGGGCTTTGTGGGTTTCACGGATACATTTTCAAGGCTTAAGCAGGAATTTAAAGCACACATCAATCAGTGCTCACCAAATAGATTTTGGCCACAGACTCCCAGCCAACACAGAGAAATACCCGCACCCACCTCAAGGCTGTGTGTGCACTGGGTGCTCAACACCAGCTTTTGACTCTAGTGCCGTAACAAGGACCAGGAATCCAAAGGGTCCTGGCTCTGGCTCAGGGCCTGGCAGCAGGTGCTGCAAATCTTCCAGTGTCAGTAAAACAAATTAAATACCAACAGGCAAAGAGTAAAACCCCAAGCCTACATATCGGCTGGACCACACGTCTGTATTTTCTGACTGCAGCAACATTTCAACTGTCACTGCCGAGAGAAGTCCAACATGCACCTTCAAAACATGAATATTCTGTCACATCAGATAATTCCTCTTTTTGACAGACACTTTTATCAGGAAGATTGCAACAAGAAAAAGTACTTTAAAAGGCTAAAGTGACAATGGTGGCAGGAGCTGACACTGGAAAAGCATGTTCATTTAAAATACCAGTGAAAACACACAGGAAAAAAAAATCTCTGCAGCCTTTTCCAAGTTCCAACAGACACAGCCACAAAGTCAAACAGGAACTGAGGTGTCCATCTCACTGACTAGCTACACCTACTGAGCAGCAGAAGCCCCTAAAGTTGGCATTGTCATCTGCTGCCAGAGGCTTTGCAGCTCTCCATGGCACACCTTGCAGCTGCAGGTGGCTCTGCACGGGGGAGAGAGCCAGAGCCTGGCCAGCCCCAGGGACAGCAGCAAACCTCAACTAGCAGCTGGATCTGGAGCTGACACCAGGGCTTTAGGGTCTGCTTTGGGGTTTATTTACACACAGCTTCAACACAGAACCCAGGCTGGGCCAGGCTGGAAGGGAGCCCAGAGGTCACTGGTGCCAGCTGAGGCAGGGCCATCCAGCAGGACTGCATCCAGATGGCTCTGGAATATCAGCGGGGGAGACGCCAGCCCCTCCCTGGGCAGCCTGTTCAGGGCTGGCACTGCCCAGGGCAGGAGTTCTGCCTCCTGGGCAGGGGCAGCTCCTGGGCTCAGGCCCTGCCCGTGGCTCTGGTGCCACTGCTGGGCCCCGGAGCAGAGCCTGGGCCCTGCTCTGCCCTCCCTGCACACAGGGACAGCCCGGCCCCAGGGCCCCTCTCAGCTGGGGCTCCTCTCCAGGCTGAGCAGCCCCAGCTCCCTCAGCCTTTCCTGGGCACAGAGATGCTCCAGGCCTCCTCATCCTCACAGCCCACCAGTGTATGGGAGGTCTACAGAGCTCCTAAGTAGGAAGAAAGCAAGAAGCAAATGCTTTCAAGTCCATCTGCCAATGTATTTCTGGATAATTTAAGGTCGTGAAGACTAAGGAAGCCACATACCATCCATATCTGCAAAAGCACAACACACACCTTTGCTAAGGTCACCACTTTTTAAACACAGATTGAGTAAATCTGATGAAAATGTGTTTTTTAAAACATTTGGGGCACAGAATCTGATTCTGACCTCTTACAAGAAGGGCAGTTTCAGTGCAGGTTTGTTAGCACAGCAGTCTGTAATTGCCAGCCACCAAATAACATCCCAGTGCACGAGACCATGAAATGTGTAGTGACCCTTCCTCCCTCTCAAACATCACTGCTGCTACGGTGCAACACACAACTAGCAAGCCTGAGAGGTTTCTGAGGAGGAGGTGAAACCCCAGAGTGGCAGTGGGACTTGTTTGGTTGGTGCCTGCAAACCCCACTGTGGGGAAAGGCTGTGGCTCCCCAGCTGGCAGTGGCACACACTCAACCCTCAGCTACCAGCCAGGGGATTTTCCTTCTCCCCCAGGTGTCAGTCCTAGGAAAACAGCATCAATATTAATAGAAGACAAAAGGATGCAAGAAACCCTGCTGAGTGTACACCACTGGGAGGTACAGAAGGTCACACTGGGAAAATGGATACTTAATGGATCTTTGTGAAATTTGTGTATTGCAGCAATTTTCACCCAAGAATCTTAAACACATGTCAAATGTAGTCCAACCTCAGGCAAAACAAACAAACAAACAAACAAACAAACAAAAACAAACAAAAAAAACCCACCAAAACCAAATAAACAAAAAACCAAAAAACAAAACAAAACAAAAAAACCAAAACAAATATTGCTGTAGCATTGTTGTATCTACATGGAAAGGAGACATGGAAATTATGGAAAAGATGGAACAATACCCAAAGAATGGGTTCTCTTGGTGTGATAAAATCCAGTGGCTGCAAGCAGAAGTGCGAAAAAAAGTTGGGTTATAAATAGGATGCTGATTTTTAACTGTGAGGGTAATTAGCCACTAGAACAACTTCCTAAGGACTGCAGTGGTTTCTCAATTACTGGCAATTCAAAGTGAAGACCAGATTTATTTATTTTAAAGATATGCTCAAACAAGAATTAATTACATCAACTCCTGCTTCCCAAGTGCTACAGAAGCTCACTCAGAATGATCCAAATGATCTTTTTTGGCATCCTGCTCTTGGATCAGATTGGACAGCAATCCAGAACAAGTGGGGCACTCACAAGGAAATACAATTACAATTGCACTGGTGCTGGCTAGAGACACCATCCCTGCTCTCGAAAGGGTCAACATCTCAACTGAGCATTAACACAGGGAAAACAGTCCTTGGAGAACAATTTATCCACTTAGGGTGCAGTGTTCAAATTCCCCCTTACAGTAACAGAGAACAAAAATTAGATGGGGCAGCACCAACTTAAAATTGAATTCCTTTGGAAAAGGCATAGCCATAAAATACTTTTTAGCATACAAGACACATATGAGGCTCTTCATCCATTTTGGGGATAATTTTCTGGGGCTTTGCTTGGTTTCTATTCCCACAAAGAGCTGGTACTCTTCCCACATCTCACAATGTTGTTAATTCATAGACCCAAGTTCACCTTGACACAGTGGAACACAGGGAATTATCAAAGAATTTACATTTTCTGGGGGAAAGGAGTAACTGGGATAAAAGATGGAGTTCAGCAAATGCCCAAACTGTGGTGTGAGCCCATGCTGGAAATGTCTCCCCTTTCCTGTCCCATCCCTCCATCAGCAGCAGCAGAGCCCAGGCTGTCCCACTGATGGAGCTGGTTTGTGTTTGGTTGTTTTTATGAAATGACACAACATTCCTTTATTAACAGTGTTCAAGCAGCAGGACAGGAAGGAGCATCTCCAGCTGGATGTGGCTGAAACACTGCAGACACAGTGCAGACTCCAGAAGCCCAGAATTGAAGCCTTCAATTCCAAACACTGCTCTCCAGCTCCTGTGGTGCTTTTAGAGGCTCTGTGGTGGCCCAGTGGCTGCTGCCTGGGCAGCACCTCCCTGCCAAGGCAGGCAGCAGCTCAAGGGCTCCACGACAACATGCCAAGGCATTCTGTTTGCATTTCCATTGTCACTTGATGTAATAAGTGTTGATCTCAATTCACTAAACATTTGTGTCAATTTGCCACTCCGTTTGGTTTAGTTTTCAAGGCGTTTCTGATGCATTAAAAAATGGCATTACACTATAAATGAATTTCTTGGTTTACAAACGTAAGGTACATTATTATCCTTCCAGCTCTCTTCTGAACTGCATCTTCACATTTTTTCAGTGATGTGCAAGGAGCAATTTTTACCATTAAAACATAACTTTCAGGAGCTCTCAGAGGAAAGCCCGTCAGAGCCAGCAGGTGCTGGAGCATTCCAAAGTGCATTATGGACTGTATTTATAGGAGCTGTCTAGCCATTTAATGGGTTCCTGAATGATTTGCTTAGGTGTTTACTTTTCCTAAAAGCAGTTTATAACCTCTGCTCTTGTCTCTGAAGTCCCTCTTAAATCATTCTGAAAATGTACCACAGGGCAGTGAGAGGGAGGGACTGCAATTGCCCACCTTGGGCTCTGTGCTGTGTTTGCCCTCCAGGATGTGCAGATCTGTTGTCACAGAAATAGGCCACGGCTGACCTCGATATGGGGCTGTGTAATTCCCAGACAGATTCAGCTCAGTAATCCCCAGTGGAGACACTTTCACTCCATTCAGTGCATGTGCAGTCCTACACCTCTGCGTTTCACAAGGCTGGGCTGCACAGAAAGGCATTCAGCAAAGCCAAATATTGGCACTTTGCACCCAGCCTTCAACAGATGCTTTTCTAACCATGTTTTCTGAATGTGGCACATTCCCTTGTGGTATCAGCAAGAAGAGTTTGGGGCAGCACCTCTTCCCACCTCCCTCTCTCCCATCCATTAAGAGTGAGAATCTAGCAATGTCACTGCTGCCTCTGTAATCTATCACCTCGAGGCCCTTTCATGTATCAATGTTTGACTGCTTTCTATGTAAAACAGGTCATTAAGTTAATCAGAAATTGACTACTACTACAAACACCTTTTGAATAAGGTCAAATTAAGATAAAAGTCCTTGCTCTTTTCGTCTCTCAGCAACAAAGACTATAACCAAGCTGCTAAACCCACCATTAATGTCAGTGTGCAGATTAAATGTCATTAAAGGCAATTTGTCACTTACATACACACTTATCTCAATCTAATAATTAACAAAAGGTCAGGCAGATAAACCTGTGTATTTCAATCCACAATAAATTTCAGCTGCAGGAAATGACAAAATAAAAGTTTAACCATATATACATGTATTTATGTTTTAAATATATGTGCATAATTAAATCCAGGAGAAAAGAATCATCTCTGTTGAAGACCTAACCGGTTTCAAGCCCTGCTCTGACACTTTGCTTAAGCTGTGAGGAAGCCAATTGCATGATCACGGATCAAAGTAATTCCCCACAGGAGCGAGCAGAGCAGTCCTTGCTTGGGGTGTGACAGAAATGGGTCACAGACCCCATAACCAGCACCACAACTGGCACCCAGCTTGATCCAGCCGAGATGTGAGCTCAGGTGAATAAATTCAGGGACTGAATCACCTCTGACCTGCAAGGTGACCCCTTCCCTTGAGGTGTCAGCACCCTGACTCCCTGTCAGGAGGCAGTGCAAAGACACCCATGAGAGAAAGCAGCTGGGGAGAAAGCAAACCCTTAAATTCCTCAGCCATCTCCACAAACCCTTTAATTCCTCAGCCTGCCATCTCCACACGTCCCATGAGGCTCAGGTGTGCCTGAGCAGTGCCAACTGCAGCTCTGCATAGGCAAGGAGGAGACCAGCATGCCCCATGCTGGTGCCTCCTTTTGGCCTCAGTTTGTAAGCCAAAATTCCCGGACAGAATTCTGCACCACCTGTAGAAAATGGAATTACCACACCCCGATTTTGGCAGGCATGGCAAGTCTCCCTTAAATGAGGCTATGGCAGTGTGGTTGGCGGGTCTGGCTCAGTGAGGAGCAGGAGGGCAGGGCTGGGAGCGCGCAGGGAATTCTGCCCCATCAGTCCCACCTGTGCCCGTGGCACAGCCCTGCTGCAGGGCCTGGCACCTGCCAGTGCTGAAGTGACCAATTCCAGGGTGTGCCAGCCTGGACATCAAAGCATGGGATATTCCTTTGTGGAAAAGGATAAACTTCAAATCTCTCAACACTCAACAGACAAAAACCAAACAGCTTCAAAGATAACACACTCCAAAGCTGCTAATGTTACCAGTACCTGAGTCCATGCTGCCATTGGATCCTTTCCAGCTTTTCCCACCAGGTGTACAAATTCCTAAGCCCAATCCCTGTTCACGCTCCCAGTGAATATTTCAGACTTTCCTGACTCCAGTGACCATTAACAGTACATTTTCAGTTCCTTCCTGTGAGGATACAGCTGTAATATGGATATTAATAACTAAATAACATACAGAGACAGAGCAGTATTTTTCAAAGACATTTTAAATTACTCTGGTCATGTTTTGTTTGTTTTATTTCACATTGGCAACACTTAACTCATCTTCAGTGTCTAAACAGGTACTTCCTGTGGCAGTGCTATGGCAAATTGTCAGCACTCAGCCTCTCCCTCTGCTTCTAACAGAGCAGGGACACTTAGTTAACTCAGGGTGATGATGTGCTGTTTTAATCATTCATAGCAAAGAAAGATGGTTTCAAGGAATCCTACAATCTACCCAGCTTCTTGTCACAAAGGTACTTCATGATTAATGGAAAGTAGATGTGTGAAACAATACATTACAGCAAAACAGGATTTTATGTCCCTTAGCTGCAGAAATGTTTGGATACCTTATTTAAAAAAGAAAAATAAATCACAGCAAGCATGAGTTTTAAAAACAATGACAAATTCCTCTCAGCACAGGTTTTTAAAGCTTTGTTGAAGATTTTTTTTTTCTTGTAAAAGGTTTGTGTAGGGATGGGACATAGCCTTAAAGAATAACTCTACTGTTTGCAGAGAGAGCTGCTGCTCTGACTGTCTGACCATCATCAATCAAACCCAAAGCCTTGCTGGGTGGAAAACTCTGCTCATCCATTATTCCTGTGCCGCACCATACATCCCCAAAAGGTAAACAATTAAAAGAGAAAATGCAAAGGATGGTTGGGGACAGAAACAAAGTCATCTTCAGATTACAAGATAGAATGTGAAGGAAAAAACGTAAGGAGATGAGTGGAAGAGCTGAGCATAGATCCAAATCTGACTGCTGGCTAATGAGAGCAGGGAACAGATCCCAACAGCAAACCACATCCACAGGTGGGCTGTTGTCTCAGGTCTCCTTCATGTCCATACAGAAGATGTTATTCCTAAACAGCATCACAGCAAAATATCCCCAAATATTTCTAAAGTAAAAGAAAAATGCAATTTTAAAAGAATCAACCTCAAACACAGCTGCTTCAGCATTTCAGTCTGGTCCTTTTAACTTCAGGCTCTGTCCACACTGTGGAAAGAAAACCCATCTGTCCCACCTCTCATGGCATGACAGGGAGGCTTCTTTTGGCACTCCAAGAGCTGGCTGGAGCAGCTAAGCCTTGGGTTTCAAGAGGAGCTAGTGATTCTGGACTTCTCAGGGGTTTGGCACGTTTATTAGAGGATGGACCTTGGCATCAGCACTACAAAGCAAACACCTGAAGGACACTGTACTCACAGTCCCCTCCAGCCCTTGAAAACTGAGGCTGGACTTTGTTTAAAACCTCCCTGCTTTTCTCCTTATGCAAGTGCATTAGCTTTCACCACCTGTACAAACTGATCTGCAGGAGACTAAACTGAGGAATTACAGGAGTCATTTTTATCTGGTGTTTGGTTTTCAAGATCATCCAATGCCTCAGGTTTTAGCTTTTGTATTTTCCAAATTCTGTGCTGCTTTAGTGTGTGGGTCTGAGCTTCATGTTAGGGGATGCTGAGCTCTCTGCACAGAGTAGGGAGACAAAACAATTCCTGCTCTAGCTGGGGACCAAGGACAAATGATCCAAATCTCAGGCCCAAGAGCACAAACATGGAATGAAGAGAGAAAACCAGGAAGGATGGGACTGCATGGGCTGGAGCTGGAATTGGACAATGAACTCCAAAATGCAAATGGAGCAGAACTGATCAAAGTGAGAGCCCCCGTGAGCAGTCGTGCATTTTGTGACCATTTTGGTTCACCTTGGGTGTAGCCCTGGCTGGGCTCTTGTGCTGCCCAAGGTGGATCCATTGAGGCCTTTTAATAAATCCCTACTTTATTCTTTACCTCTGTCTAGTCTCTGTTCTAGGTCAGCCTTCCCAAGGCATCAGTCTTTGGGCTGGAGATTCTGCCACTGGGATCTCAGTCTCCTACAATACTTGTCTTGGTGGGGAGCGTGTGCATGTCTCTCTCAGTGTCCCCTCTGTGCTCAAACACGTCTCTGCCAGAAATCTCACACTCTCTGCTAATGTAAAGAACAAAAGGAAGCATGTGTAGCCTACAGGATTACAAGGAAAGGATTAATCCTCCAGCCTGAGGTCCAGAACACGCATCCCAAAGCCAGTGAAGAGCTGTGAGTGGAGGTGGATCCAGGGTCATTTCACAGCCCTCAATAATGAACTGTTCTATCCCAGCACAGACAGAGGAGACAGTGTCCTGACTGACACTGACATTATAATTTGCTCACCACAGGTTTATATCCACAAAGTATGATTTTTTTCCCCTTTTCTAAGTGGTGGAAGAACATGAAGGTCAGGCTGAAGCAGCTCTGACTCTGCTCCACTCGTACTGCTCTGCCTGAGAGTCCCAGCGCCTTGGGAAGGTCAGGAGTCTGCCAGAACAATGTGCTACCCCACAGCTGTGGTCAGGACTGCTATGTTTAAAGGTTACAGTGATTAAGCACTGTGATTAATTTAGTCTCAGCAGAATCAATTCCACTCAACTATTAATCTAATTTACATCCTGGAGAGGACTCTGCTCTTCCCTGGTTGGCGTGGGTTTGAATTTAGATTCATTTTTCCCTAAGAAGTATGTTTTGAGGGATCACACTGCAATTAGCAAATGTTTTGACAAAGCTAATGGGAGAGTTCTGTCTCCCTGTCACTGCTCCCTGCCATCTGCCCTTTCATAAACCACAGTCAGTTCCCAAACCTCCTGAGTGTGGATCTGGATTAAAGGATCTGGAGGAGGTTGTTGGGCGTCGCTGCCCCACTGTAACTGCACTGTGGCAGGGAAACCAATGCAATAACTTCATTCAAAATGCCTGGATAGCATCAAAAACAGCACAGGAGCAGGCCAAGGGTGGGGATTCTTCCCCTCTATCCTGCAATTGTGACACCCCACATGGAGTCCTGTGCCCAGCTCTGGTGTCCTCAGCACAAGAAGGACCTGGACTCACCGGAGTGAATCCAGAGGAGGC
Organism: Anomalospiza imberbis; assembly: GCF_031753505.1. Lineage (NCBI taxonomy): Eukaryota > Metazoa > Chordata > Aves > Passeriformes > Viduidae > Anomalospiza > Anomalospiza imberbis. The sequence continues at coordinate 1,896,833 of NC_089700.1, forward strand.
AACAAAGATGCTCCAAGAGCTGGAACCCCTCTGCTATAAAGAAAAGGCTGAAAGAGGTGGCATTGTCCAACCTGGAGAAGACTCTGGAGAGACCTTAGAGCTCCTTCCAGTGCCTGAAGGGCTTAAAGAGAGCTGGAGAGAGACTTTGGACAAGGGATGGAGCAACATGACAAGGGGGAATGGCTTCCCACTGCCAGAGGGCTGGGATGGATGAGATACTGGGGAGAAATCCTTCCCTGGGAGGGTGGGCAGGCCCTGGCACAGGGTGCCCGGAGCAGCTGTGGCTGTCCCTGGATCCTTGGCAGTGCCCAAGGCCAGGCTGGACAGGGCTTGGAGCAGCCTGGGACAGTGGGAGGTGTCCCTGCCCATGGTAAGGGGTGGAACCAGATGGGTTTTAAAGTCCCTTCCAAGCCAAACCATTCTGTGATTTGTCCCCAGTTGAACAGGATCCGTCAGGAAAGATTTATTCCTAATAAACAAGATATGTTTGTCAGACTCAAAAATGTGATGAAGATTACACAGGGGGTGTAAAAGCAACAAATGCAGGATAAGTGTAGGTAGATGGGTCTACTAAAGCAGTATTCTGGTAGCCACAAAGAGGAAGAGGAGATACATAGTGAATTCCCATCAAAAACAAACCATGGGACTCTACATGTCAGTATGCATTGAGTAACAGGCAAATTATACCGTTATATTCTGAAAATTCAGTATTATTGTATTCTGAAAAATCACTGCCTAAGTTAGAAATGAGTTCAAGAATGACCTTAATGCCACTCAGCCAAACATTTAGGTTGGAAGATCTACAGCTCTCAGGACTGGCAGGGATGTGTGATCTTGAGAGAAGCTCCATTCACAGGCAATACAAAGAAATTACTTTAACAGCTATTATTTGGTCAGTGTACGACTGAAAGTTACTGGAACATGCATACCTGGTAATATCTAGTTTTCTTTCTGAACAGTAATTTCCAAAATTTATCAAGAACTTCCCTTCTTTAGGGAAGCATGGTAATGGCTGAAAATCACATGAGCAGAGCAAGGGGAGAAAACAATTGCTCCCTAAACCTACAATGGATTTGCTCCACCACAACTGATATAACATTAGGATACCTGCAGCCACAGGTACCCTCACAGAACACCCCTGCTGAGCCATCTTTACTGTTAGCTCCTTCACCTTCCTGCAGAAATACCTTCAATTATAGATACATCAGAGGAACCTGATCTGCAACGCCCCCGGCACATCCTGATCCCCATCACGTCTGTCTCCCTTGCAGCCCAAGTGCTCCTGTGTTTTGTCAATACCAGCCTAGTACAGCTTCAAATATTTAGCTTAACTTGATCCTCCGAGCTGCAGGAGAGAAAAGCCAGAGTCTCCTAAGACCATTTGTTGAACAAACAATTGATCCCAGCAGAGGATGGCGGCGCTGCTCTGCCCCTGGGCCGCCCGCGTTCGGAGCCGTGACAGATGCCAGTGGTGACAGCTCTGTCACTTGGCAGGCCAGGCTGCGGCGGGGGTGACAGCTCCTCTGATTCCTTCATCAACCAATGTGACTGAGTGACCTTTTCCAGTCTCAGCAGCTGCCTCCCTTCTTGATTCAATCATGGCAGAAAATAAGTCCCTTTGGGGAAATCCTGCCCTTTCCGTAATTTGAAATGACCGCGATTGTCATCAGGCCTTGTTTGCTAAATGCGCTCCTGAGTGGTGGCAGAGTCCTCGGCAGGAGCACGTGGCTGGTGTGCATGTGAGATGGGAGAGCTGGATGCTCCTGGGAGAGGCTTGGGAATGCTCACAAATTCCTTGTTAATATTTCACCGACCCTCGAGGGGGCTTCTATGACTGCTGTGAGAGACCCTGGGTTGGGGAGGTACCCACTCACCTCTAGGTTTTCAGCAAGAAGGACCAAAGTGAAGCAGCATGAAAAATGGAATGTGTTCATGCAGCTCCACAGGCACACTTTGTTCTTCATGGTGGGAAAAGAGAAATGCCCTTAATTAATAACAGTGACAGAGCAAGGGGGTTTTAAGTAGCTTTGCCATAAGCCTGCTTTGCATCCCTGCTTGTTTATCAGGCTCGCTGTGGCTGCAGGCATGGGGAGATTGCCATGGCCCTCATTGCACCCCAACCATTAGAGAAAGCAAGTAAAATTAAAAAAAAAAAAAAAAAAAAAAATAACCAAAGTTCCATGCAATGAGCAGTCAGCTTGGAATTGCAGTAAGTCTGCTCTGGCTCAGCCTCTGTCTGCTTCACGCGTGCTTTCCACATAAAATTGAGCAATTGAATCCTACCAGCACAAATGCTTCAGAAAAGTGAATTTCAAAGTTGCTCCCAGTATGAAAAGAATCATTATTTACATCTTCACAGAATTACAATTGCTGAGATATTACATCCACACAGCTGATCACAGCACAGATTTATTTTTGGCACAAGGACTGCCTGTCTTTAGGTATTGCCCTGGCTCCCTCTGTGGCACTATGTGAGCCCCTTCCTCCCACAATAAATTGCAATAAGCTTCACTGGGGCTGTCTCATATGCTGTATAATACCTGTACAATCACAGAGCTGTCCTACACGACAACACATCTAACATGACTAGTGAGATTTTAATATTTGTGATAATATTACCAAAAAAGATTACCAAAAAAACCTATTTATAAGACAGAAAAGTTCAAGCGACAAAAAGGAAATCGCAACCCCTCTGTATATACTCAGGCTAAGGGAAAAGAATAGGCTGAAATTATTCAATGTATTCTTCCTGTAAATCATTTACTGCACTCTAGCAGAGAAAATGCTGTTTAAGCAGTGTGGGACTGGGCAGGTGATTGCAGGGCCACTGGAAGAGCTGCAGAGAGAGAAGAGCCAGAGGAACGTGCAGTTCTGCCCTGCCCAAAGCAGTCTCAGCCATGACTGAATGCCATAGTCCCAAGTGCCCCAAGGAATCCAATCTGCTCTCTGCTGAAAGCTCGTTTCCCAAAAGCATGATCTGTGTTTATCTCCTGTAGGAAATGCATTTCCTTCTGTGCTTTCGACACAATGATGGCAAATGGTGCCCACTGCCCACCCAGGCTGGGCTGTGCTTGGCTTTAAGCTCCTGCAGGGTCATTCCTGCTCAACTACAGAGTTCTGGGAACCATCAGGCTGCTTCATCTTCAGGGTAACAGCTTGAAGCTGCAGTGGCCCAAATTCGAGGGAAGGATGAGAGAGGGAGGGTTGTCAGGCAGAAAAGCAGAGGAGAATTTCCCAGCACAAAGCGCCGATGGTGCTCGGTGCTGCCGGAACCTTTGCTGCACCTTGCCATTACTGAGGGATTACAGGACCTTCTGTGCAGCTGCTGAGCCTGCCAAGTCCCACGAATGCTCACCAAAATCCCACACAAGCTGCTAAAATCTTCAGGGGGTTTTACAAGACAAATTTCAATAATCCTTTTAAGTGCTTCTTTAGAATCGAGCACGAATTTGCCAAATCCAGGGTAGCTTATTCTTCTTAAATTCATAACACAACTAACTAGTGCTACGTGCCTTGCAAGAAACTCTTAGTGCTCCCTTGAAAAAATGCTGCAGAATTGTAATATTCCCTAACTACTTGATATGGGAAACTGGGCTGGAAATCTTGGGATTGCAGACAGCATGAATAGTACTGTATTTCCTGACTTTGATCAAACAGAAAAAACAAGGATATTGATGAACAAGGATTATACTTAAATTCAGTGTTCCCACCTCTTCAAGGAAACCATTAGCACTGATTAACTTGCAGACCAGAAAAGTCTAGAAATACCAAAAAGCAGTTATCTGTGAGGTGAATGTTTTTTTTCTAATTTTGTTTCAAATTAATAAATGCAAGAGGAGAGGGAAAAGGAAAATATTGTTTCATCAGGCACTAGGAGGAATTCTGAACAGATGAAGGAGAGTGGAGGAGAGCAGGAACTTAGAAAGATAAGGTGGAACTAAAAAGAGACAAAGGGAAAAAAAAAGAAAAAAAGAGGATCATTAGTTTAGGGAATGAAATTTTATTACACTAAAGAAGGAAGTTAAAAGAAAATCATCCAAACCCCTAAGTCACTCCTGTAACTTTCCCACCCACATCCACTTGACAAAGTACTTAATTGCACCCCTTTGGTCACTGGGGAATAAATGTCCCCTAGATCAAACCCCCAGAGCACACAACTCTGTGTGCCCTCCCCACTTGGAGCTGGTCCTCCTTGTCCCCTCTGCCAGCACACACAAACACATGCACAAACACACAAAAATAAACACAAAAACACACCTGCATTTGATAGAGAACAAAGCAAACAAGCCCAGACCCATATTTCTTTAAGAGTGAAGTTTGATTTAGTGGTACAGGCCCTAATTGGGTCCCTAACAGGGAGATCTTGACCCCTCACATGCAGGAATCCTGTATTTGCTCAAAGTGAATTTTTTGTGTTCCATTTGATGTCTGGATACTATTTTCATCCTGACTGTCCTTACAGAAGCAGCTGGAATTGGAATCTGCCTCTCCTATCACATTTCCAGCACAGGTGACAAAAAAAAAAAAAACAGAAAAAGTGGATTGGATCCCAAGGAAAAAAAAATCCAAGAAAAAAACATAAGGAGGGAGACTGATGGGTGCCCTTATGAAAGCACCACAGTGATCCAGAGGTGGGAAATCAGGGGGATGTTTCAGAGTGCTCCAGCTCTCAGCTTTCCAATAACATCATGAACCTGACCCTGTGGGGTTCACAGAGCTCTGATTTTCCTGCTGACAGCTGGAGACTGCAGCACTGGTAGCTGAGCTGAGAAAATGTGCTCTAGAAGGTCTCCAAGACAGGGAGAAAAAATAAACAGTGAGCCCCATGGTGTCACTTTTATAGTCACTTCTGTGACAGCAGCCACGCTTTTATACATGGCACTCAGTAAACAATTCAGAGCAAATGTTTTTTCGGCTGTGGGAAGGGGATGCTCTTTTCAGCACAAACACACTGCAAAGGCAAACAAAGAACAGCAAACAGGATGGCTCATTACTACCTGTCTTCTTCCAATTACACTTATTACTCTGGAGGTGACAGGACCAATAAATGTGCAACACAGTGCCAAAAAAATACATATTCACTCTGCAACAGTATTTTCTGAGAGAAATATAGAAACATCCAAAGTACCATTAAATAAACAGCACTCATTAGGAAAATGGGCTCAACCCTACAAATCACACACCTCATCATAAAAAGGACATTGCTATTCTATCTTTAATAATAATTATGCATATTGATACCTGCAAAACTTGACTGTTAAGATTCAATTCCCAATTTAAAATGCATTTTAATGCATTGTTCCCTCCTCAGAAAAGTTTCAAAGGAACAAACTTTTGATCCCTCACTTAGACTGGTGAAAATCATAGAACGGGTTGGGTTCAAAGGGACCTTAAAACAATCCCATCCCACCCCTGCCATGGCAGGGACACCTTCCACTGTCCCAGGCTGCTCCAAACCCCAGTGTCCAGCCTGGCCTTGGGCACTGCCAGGGATCCAGGGGCAGCAACAGCTGCTCTGGGCACCCTGTGCCAGGGCCTGCCCACCCTGCCAGGGAAGCATTACTCCCAATATCCCATCCTTCCCTGCCCTCTGGCAGTGGGAGCCATTCCCTGTGTCCTGGCACTCCAGGACACACTTGTCAGTTGTCTCTCTCCAGCTTTCCTCTAAGTTCCCTTCAGGTACTGGAAGGTCACACTGAGGTCCCCCCAAAGCTTCTCCTGTCCAGGTGAACATTCCCAGCTCTCCCAGCCTTTCCTCCCAGCAGAGCTGCTCCATCCCTCTGCTCATCCTGGAGCCTCCTCTGGGCTCCTCCAGCAGCTCCAGCTCCTGCCTGTGCTGGGCCCAGGGCAGCTCTGCAGGTGGGGTCTCACCTGAGCACAGGGGCAGAATCCTCTCCTTCAAGTGGACTGGAACACACCTGCACCAGCTACTGGTGTAGACACCCATCTCTCACCCCCCTGTTCCAGCAGCTCTCATGCCCCCGTTCTCAGGCCTGTTCCAGCAGCTTGGCTGCTCAGGATTCATTAATCTCACCAATTCTTCCCACCTTTGACACGGCTTTATTTGCTCACAGTTTAACTCTGCGAGGTGGGACTGAGCAGCAAAGTCTGCTGTGGAAAAGAAACCACACCAGGGGCTCATCATCAGTTTGCCTCTCCCAGATGCATCCAGCCTGCTTTGCCATCGTGGGGGAGGCAGGGCTGTGGGGTGTCTGCTCATCTGCAGCTTCAAGACCTCCAGGTATGTCCAGGAAGCCTCAAAAGCTTTCAGTCCTTAGCACTGCAGAACCATCAGAAGGGCCACATCCCAACACTGCAAAGCAGGTGGAAATCAAAGGGAATAAAGTAATTACAACCATTATGTACAGCCATTTTTGAGATAATAGAAGCCATTTCCGTTCCTTTCCACGTGTAGCTGCATTGGAATTATTTGTAACAGTCAGGATTTGTATTCCAGGAATACAAAGCAAAAATGTACTTCTGTGGAAATAAACACTGGAGGGGACAAAACCCCCTCTAATCACTATAAAGCTGCATCAAATTCACACAGGCAGAGGAATCCTACAAAATCACACCCGATATTCTGGAATCCCTCAGACAGGAGTACAGAAGGCTTCTGGAAACATTTGTAACTGCAGCTCCACCGTGTATTTTCAAAGCATGTCAGAACACAAGAGGAGGATTAAGTTCCTTACACTGCCACCTCCTCCTCCTCCTTGCAGGGATGACACTGCTAACAGGATAAAGTGAGTGACAGGGTTATATGATCATTACATAAAGGTAGTACACATGCAAAATCCTCAGAACATGGAAAAAAAATTATCAAAGAGGTTGCACCATCTGTCTGTGGAGAAAAAAACAACAGCTGGTGCAAGGAGCTGCAAGATGCCAGCCTTCCAAGTGACAAGATGGGAAATGACAGGAAACAGCTTTTCACTCTTCTAACAGCAAAAGAAACGTACAGCCCGTGTTCTCGTGTTTGAAAACCTCCAGATGCTGCCCTCTTCTCACATTTCCATATCTTTGTTCATGCAACATCTGAAAGCTTTTCTATTTTTACAGAGGGAGGGGAAGAAAGCACAAAGCCATCAGATGTATATATATTTTTTTTTCCTTGTGAGAGGATGTTGAATGAATTTTAATCATGATCATGAGAAAAAAAGAAAAAGAAAAATCAGCACTATTTGATGTGAGAAACCTTTGAAATTTTCTCCTCCTCAGAAGAAATTGCAATGTTTGGCCTTTATAAAGGGTTGTGTATGATAAATATTAGCTTATTCTGAGACTGATTAAGCCTTTGCATTGATTCTGGACAATGCTAAGGGTCACCATAAATCAGAAAAGCATGGAAGCCCAGGATGGTGTGGGTTGGAAGGGACCTTAAAGATAATCTAGTTCCAAGCCCCTGCCATGGGCAGGGACATCTTCCAGCAGACAGGTGTTTAGTGACAGCAGCAGGCTCCCCTTGGACAGGTAACAAATCCCCTGGGCCAGGGGCTCCAAACATCCCAGGCCCTCGACATGGCCCTGGGCTGAATGTGCCAGCCTTGCCTGTTGGTGCAGACTGTTTTTCCAAGGTGTTTGCCCGCACCAAGCTGTGTGTTGAAGGGACAGAAAGCACCAAGACCCATCCCACAGAATCCCCAGCTGCTCCAAGGGCTGGGACCGAGCGACGGGTCCTGGGAGGGGTCTGTCAAATCTGACCTCGTGTGACCCCACAAGCCCAAGTTATTTAGCACTGATACACACCTCACAAGAGGAAACACTGCAAAGTCCCCATGAGGAAACAGCTGCCATGGGCCGTAACCCGGGGGCAGAGGCAGTGTGGGCTCCTGGCCCTGGAGGCAGGATGGGGCAGGGTGTTCCCAGCACAGGGCTCAGGGAAAGCTCACTTTGGGTCAGCACCGACCTGCAGATCAGAGATGGATCTGGACAGCCTGAGGCTGATGACTTCTACCTCCCCAGACAGCTTAGTCCTTGGTTCTCCCCAGTGTTTTGCAGCAGGAGATAAACTAAGATTATTCACTCCAGAAGGAAATGAGCAGAAGGAAAAGCAGAAAATATTCCAGTGCCAGATCTCAGCAGGAATCACAGCTTCATCCTACCAGCCACCCTGCAGGACCACTCAGTGTCTAACTCTGGGGTTCACCTTTCACCCTTCATCAACAAAACGCTGTCTTCCTGGGTTTATTTTTCGATCCTGATGGAAATCAGAGATCACTGCTGAGATTTTCGGTTATTGCATGCCAAAAAGGCTCTGTTAGAGACCAGACTAAGACAGCAATGGACGGATAACTGAGATAACAGCCCAGTAGCTGGTGGAAAATCCAGGTGGAGCAGGTTCAAGATCCTGCTCCAGGTCAGGCAGGATGGTGTGGCAGAGGCAGAGAACCAGCCCTATTTTCCTTATCTGACACTTGAGCTTTTTCCAGCTAACCCTTCTCACAACAGCAGTCGGTTTTTTGAGCCAGGAGCAAGGTTCCCAAAAGTGATCACGGCATGAGCACCAGCCAATGCAGAGCAAGTGAAATCATAAAAAAACCCACTTCAAGCGCCATCAAGCTTAGAGAGAATTTACAAGGTGCTGTTTATTCTACCTTTGATTCTCTACATGGTCTCTACAGATCAGAGTACTTAGAAAACATAATTATTTTGATTAGGAGTAATTCAATTAGAATATCTCATTGCCAATAACATTGCTAATAAGAAATGAACACACTTGACTTTTTTTTTTTTTTTTTTTTAATAATCTTACCTTTGGGGACTCTTGGAACACTTTCCCAGATGTAGAAATACTGCTTTGATGTTGCATGTCTAATTCTTTTCTCCTGCAGGGTCTGATTCAGTGTATACTTAAGTTCACTCAAGTCTTTCCTTTGCTTCCAGAGGGCACAGGACTGTGCTGTTCCACACTGCTTTATGTCAGGGATATGTGCTGTAACTCCCTTGCAGGAGAACAGCAAAATGAGCACCCTGTCTATGAAAACAGCGATGCCAAGTAGGTCTGGTGGAGTAACCATGTCAGTAAAAGGGTAAAAACCACCTCCTGGAGACCCCTTGCTGATGGGTCTTTGACAATAATTCAGGAATGTGCTTTAGGCCTCTTCAATGAGTCCATCACGGTGAGTGACAAGAGTAATAACAGTATTTTGCTCTAACAGCACAAGTCGGTCCAGTTTGGGAACGTGCAGTCCGTAGGACCGGAGTTCACAATGTTTGCTACAGCAGAGCCCCTGGGAGTGGCTGCAGCACTGCTGGGGTCACAGGACAGCACCCAGTGGTTCCCAGCTGCACCCAGAGCTGGTTTATCCCCAAGGAGATGGGCAGCCTTGGGTCAGGGAGCTCCTCTGCACCTCTCACTGGGGCCCTGTGACTGTTCTGGCAATCAGGAACCTCGTCCCAGCAGCCAGGTGACCTCCCAGTGACACAGATGAAGCTGAGTCACACCCAGGTGGTGCTGTGGGGCACAGGGATGGCTGGCACGTCCTTCCCAGTGCTCATCCTGCAGCCACCCGGGGCAGCCAGGCTGGGGTGAGTTACAGCCACTGGGAACCAGCTCAGGAAGCAGCGACCTAAAATCTGTGCTCACATTTGCACACCCTTAACACCAACAGAAACCACACAGACGGAGAATATTTTACTATTTCTAACCATTTCCTCTGTGATCCAGCCAGGAGGGTTCTGAGAAAGTTGCCCTGGCAAGCAGAGCTCAGCTGAGCTGTGGACAATTAGCTGCTTCACCCAGTTCATGCTCATCCTCTTAACCAGCAGCCAAAGAATATTTTAATGCTGATCTGTCTCAGCCTTAGTTGTGACACTCTCCCAGCACAGTACAGCTCGTTTGAGATTGCACTGAACAATAAAGGGTCCTGTTATCCAAGGGTGGTACTTGAAAGCCTATCTGCAAGAACAGATCTCATTATTTTAATTAAAAGCTTCCACGTATTATTTTCTGAGCTAACAAATATGGCCATAGTTGTAATTACGGAATCACCAAATATAGTCTCAAGATCTTGTTAATAATGATATCCTTTTTAAAATCTCATAATCTTAAAAAAATGTTGTAATTAAGTCACCAAGCAACTACATTTGTCTCCATGAAATAAAGCCAAATCTACAGATAATTGCAAATAACTCATTTCCCAGTGGATTAATTTTTTTGTATGCCAATTAGGCTCACAAATCTCAAGCTGTCACCTTCATCTCCAGACATGCAGCCAGCTGAGAGCACAGCTATAAACAAAACAGCCCAAGTGCCTCTTGTTCCCTCAGTAAGAAAGAAAATGAAGTTAGCAACACACATTTGTAGATGTCAGCCCCCCAAGAGCAGAAGAGGGGAGAAAAATAGTCTTTGTATGTAGGACAATTAAAACAGTTTGTCTAGCTCTTGGGAAGTGTTCTGGGAAAGCTCCTGAGGGACTTCTGTGGTTGCAGTTTTGGGGCAACATGTGCCTGGAGACTCAAACCCACACATGACCCACCATCCCCAGCCACGGGTGGTTTTCTCTGCCATGTCCCAAGTCCTGAGAGCCCTTTGTGAACCTCAGCCAGACACAGGCACAGATCCTGTCTGTCCCCCTCATCCTGCGGCACCAGAGGGCTCGTGGGAATGGGGACTTGGCACAGGCAGGGCTGGCAGGAGCCACGGCTGGAGCTGCTGCCTCCACCTCTGCCAGAAGTCCTTTTGGGAGGCCCCAGGGACAAAGCTGCTGTGCCCCATCCTCAGGCACCTGCACCAGCACCTCCCGCAGTCCCTCACTGTCACCTCTGCTCTGTCACAGCGTCCACCAAACATGGTGCTGGGAGCTGCTGGCACCTGCCTGGGGAACGTCCCAGAACAACCATTTCTTCAGAACATGTTGGCCAGACTAAGCAATTGTCCCAACCAAATCAACTAACCAGCTTTGCAGCCTGAAAAACTCAGAAGTGTGTTGCAGCTCCTACTTAAGTGCAAGGGAGTCCCTTGGCCTGCCCCTGCTGAACCTCCTGCACTCAGACCTGCAACCTGCCCCAAACAGCTCAACAGCAGAACTGCCAGAAGCACAAACATAGGCCATCTGAGAGCTTACACGCTCACAGAAAAGAGGAACAACTCTGTGACAAGCAAAATAATGCCACACAATTCACAAAACTTGAAATTGAAGCATCAAGGTGTGAGCTGGTGGCCCAAGCTGGACACACCTTCAACATCTGCTCCTCGGTCCAGTGTCTTCTCCTGGACAGGTGGCCCAAAGCCTTGAAGCTACTGAGGTGAGTGTCTGGGAAGCCTGGACTGGGGGGCCTTGGGTGACACAGGGGTTCCTTTGACTCACTTTGTTCTTCTCTGGAGTGGAGATTAAATGCTTCCACACAAAATCCTCGTGCCTGACAAGTAACCAAAGCATCTCCCATCAACACTATCCCTGTTCCCATCCTCAAGTCACCCAAGATTCCCTTCAGCCCATGCTGCTTAATTCCTTCCCCATTCCTTCCAAACAATCTCTGCCTTCACTCCTGCAGGGGAAGGGCACACCAGGTACCCTGCACCTCTGGCACCTGCACTGCTTCTGTGTGTAAAACGTGCAACTTTGCCATCCTTGCCACTGCTCAACCCCTCCTTTGCCTGGATGAGGGCATCGCCATGCACACACCTCTATAAATACTGCTGCCATCGTGGCCCTGCATTTGGTTAGGAAGGGGAAGAGGCCAGTTCCTGGGGAGAGCTGCGCCTAAAGGACTTAAAGATTGCATAGAAGGAAAAAAAAATCCTCTGGAAAGTCAAATTGCTAAGATGGGATATTTCCATGTATCTATACCCACAACCAAGGTTTCAGAAATGCTGATTAATCCCTGCAGCTTTAAAGCATTGGAGGCACATCTCTGTCACATTTCTGAAACCTTGGCCAGAAAGTACCTTTGTAAAGATGCAAACTACAGCCTCAAAAACACATTCACCCCTTTGTCAGCATCACTGCAGAAAAAAAAAAAAAAAAACAAAAAACAACCACAAAGTGTTTGTAACAAAACACATTGATAGTCATATAGATATTTCATTTTTTTCCCTTCCTGAATTTAACAAAAGCCTGGATCTACCACTCAAATTAAACACTGTGCAGTAAAGCATAAAGTCTGCATTCAACAAGTTTAATTACTGTGTAAATGAAAGAAATTATTATTCATTCATGACATTTATTTCAGTTCCAGTGCTAGCTGCCTTTATAAGAGTGGGATTGGGGGTGCAGGGGGAGGAGGAGGCTGGGTGTATAATTACTACTATATTTCTTTGCCAAACATTAGTGAACTTAAACAAAAAGTGCTTGTTTTCCTTCGAGAGGAAAAAGCATGTGAGCTATCAGTGATGGATCTTAAGGACGCCCACAGCCTTGACACGGTGCCAGGCTCTGCTAGGTACACCAGCACTGGGGAGGCTGATAACACAGAGCTCATTGAAGGAAAAGCCCAGATCAGGACTGGGGTGGGTCAAAAGCCACCCAAACGATGGGAACCATCCAAGGCAGCAGCCCCTGGGCAGTAACGGAGCCACTGTGTGACATGAAAGATAAACTGGCAGCTGATGCTATCGGGGCCTGGCCAACAATGCATCTTTTCTAATGGATTTTCACAGGGCTTAAACTTCAAACAAAGGAAAGGGAAAATAAAACCCTCTAAGCTGATTCAGATCAGGCATTTTTGGGAGTCTGAAGAAGGCAAGGGAGAGGCTGCAGAAGGATTCCCTCCTTCCACGATACCATAAACCTGACACACTTACTCTGCCTCATCCTGCACGTTGTGCTGATCCCAGGAGAATAGCTGTTACCTGCTCTGATCCACCCAAAACACCTGAGCTGTAAACAAATTCTAGTGGCTAATCAAAACAGATCTTCCAAAAATGTGCTTTTCCTGGGAAAAGAAATTCCTGTACTTTCCTAGCCCTCCAACTACCAGCATTTAATCACTGCACTACAGAAGAGACTATGCTCAGGCAGAAGTGGCCTCAGTTCACTTTAAGGAAGGAAAGAGAAAAAAAAGGGAAAAAAAATCAACACTGGGCCACACAAGTTGTATGTAAGAAATTACAGTTGATGTATTTAGATAAGTGGAAGGAGCAGGGATGATCCTGGAGGTCAGCCTAAGTGGGGGAATGACTGCAGTGGTGTTTCACATCCACATTTAGACATTCCACTTCTCCTGTTGTGCTAGCCAGAAAATACATCCTTTTTAAGAGGGGCTGTACAGAACTGCCATGGCTGCCTACCACAGCCAAGGCCGTGGGGTGATCCTCTGAACGCCCATGAAGTGTGTGCACCCAGCTGAGGGAATAATCATGACTCATTTTTTGCATTTCAGAGTAATACATGTCACAGTCAGCTCTGATCTCATTCCCGATTCAAAATGAGTCACTCTGAAGTTTGTTCCCAATTCCTTTGCTGAACCTAATCAAGCCAAATGGAACAAGCCATAATCCAAGCAGAATTCAATGAACTGCACCCTTTAAGAAGGCTATTAAAGCTTGTTCTCAGGGTTTAAACCAGGAGAAGATTTAAGGTGGAGGAGTGATTATCCCACATCTGCCTCCCATCACCTCCCTCTGTTGGCACCAGCACTGCCTCTGTCAGAGGGAGCAGCTGCCAGAAGGGTGCATTTGAGACACTGACCTATTCTCTACATCCTACATGCCACTGACATCAAGCTAATTTTTCCCCCCAGACTGCATCAGCATCCCCTCAAATGCTTGATTCTCTGGAAATTTCAGGCCCAGAGCTCTCAGAGGTGCTGTTTTGGTTCGAGCACTCTGCCCCTGCCATGGTCGGGAGCAGCCACAGCGTGGCCACAGCTTGATCCTCCCTCCTGATTAGACCAGGGCTTTGCAGACACAAAGCACTATCTCCTGCCAAAACCTGATTACTGCTGCACCCTAACAACCACAGTGATAACAGGGAAGGTAATTACACCCAGAAATAGGTTACACACCAAAGCCAAGTACTTTGGCCAAGCCTGCACAACAGTACTGGCATTTACTTCTTCACCATGGCTCAAAATAATTGCTGAATTTATGCCATTAGTAAGAGGAGACCAACAGCCACATCATCTTTGGACTTTTCAGCATCACTGAGAGCCGAGGAACAGACAGGGATAGCATTCCACAATTTCCATCAGCACATTTCCCCATGGTGGGTCACCTGGCTGGGGATGGCTGCTCCCCGTGCTGGGTGGGAACATCAGCTGCTCAGAGGGCAAGGGGAGCTGGGGTGTTCTGGGGGAGGTGAGGAGGCAAATCCACTGCCCCAACAGCTGAGGAGTGACTGCAACATGGAGCAGCAGCTGAGGGAAGAGAAGCAGCCCACGACAACCACGTCAGCAGAGTCATTTCCAAGCAGCCCCTGCTGCTGAACCCCTCCTGGGTACCTGTGCAGGAGCTGCAGGACTCCAGGCAGCTCCCCAGGGAAACACCTCCTGGCACACTGCACACACCTGCACACACCTGCATGGCTTTGCCAGTACCACTGACAGCCCCATCTCAGCCAGTCAGGAGTTTTAACTGCCTACAGAAAGGAACAGAAATGGGGCAAGGGATCCTTTCTGCCCACCTGCCACCCTCAGCACTGACTTATTCATCACTTCATAGTAAAATGGGCAAGAAAAATGTGTTGCATTGATAGTACCAGTGATGATTTCTCATATTACTCTTTCTTGCCTGGTAGCCTTGAGCTGCTCTGCTCAGTGATGCAGGATCCCCCCTGACCACAGAGACTTTACCAGAGAGGGCACCAGCACTCCCCTGCAGGAGGGAGAGTGCTCAGTGCACATTCCATGGGAAGAGGAAACCCCTGCACTGACACAGGCACTCTCAGGCAGTGGCCAAGCAGCCTGGAAAGCACACGCAGGCTGTCATGAAGCATTTCCACAGCCAGCTGAGATCCATGAAAAATTCATACAAGGCAACACCAAAAATAAAGCTAATTACTTTAGGCTTATGATAAGAGAGATCTTTTTCTACAGGCAACTTTGCAAGGTCACCTTCCTTGCTTTAGTCTCTCCTTTTTTTCTTTTTTCTTTTTTTTTTATTTTTAAACAAATGACATTGAGCTGCTTTCAAAGCTTATCTAATTCTACCTCAGGGCAGGAAGGGGTTAAGACCTTAAAAAATACATAGAGATGAATAGAAAGCCAGGCTGGCAGGGCAATGTTTTAAAAAAGGAAAGGAGGAAAAAAAGAAAAAAAAGAATATTTTCTTACAGTCAAAACAGAACCACAAGGCCAGAGTTTAAGGTCACTTCCTCTCCTCCAGAGCTGGGAGCAATGCTGTCAATCAGCACGGTGTGCTGCTGGTGTCCCTCACTGCGAGGACACGGTGGCACAGCACAGGAGCAACATTCACCCGCTGGGAAGGGGGATGGAGGATGCAGCTTTCAATTGATTCCAAAGGTCCTTTGGGAAAGATGGAGCCTCTGGTTTATTAGCACTGACATTCAGCTCTCAGAGTAGCAGGCTGATACCTATTTAATATAATGCCATTTTCCAGCAGGGAAATCTGTTTGTCAGGCTCTTGCCAACGAAGCCCAGGCAGCACCAGCCCAGAGCAGAGCTCCTGGTGGGACAGGACACCTCCAGGACAGCCTCAGCTGCAGGAATGTGCTCACGTCCAAAGGGAAAAGAGGCCACTGTGCTCCTGAGTCTGCTTAAGTGTTGGTTTAGTGAGGGGGAAAATAACAACACAACCACCTTTGTGTTTCTTTTGTGAGGAGAATCTGCCATGGACAGTCACGACCCCGTGTACCCAGGCAGAACCTCACCCTTGCCTTCAGTCTGTGACATTTCTTTGTGCAAGTCCCTCAGCCTTTTAAACTGGTACTCTTACATGCAAAAGGAGGTCTTGACTTCATTTTAGAAATAGATTAGCTGCATGACAGACAGGGTCTTTCAGGATAAGATATCATTATTCTTCCTTTAGAAATTACTCCTCAGACGATGGCACTGACCTGCTGCTGCCTGGCTGCCACTGTCTGTGTGACCCTGGGAGTGCACTCTGGGCTGGGATTGTGTCACAGCTGTGTGTGACCACACCAGGAAATGATAAAGTGAGGACAAGGTCTGGGGCAGACTCAGGAAAGCTCTGGCAAGTGAATATGGCTTTGGCTCATTAACCAGACTTGAAGTAACACCGCTCCAGTGACGCCAGAGGAGCTGCACCAAACACCCCACATCAGATCTCCAGTCAGGCTCCCAAAGATGCAAATACCAGCTTGGTGTAATATTCAATATCACATAAGGAATCTGGCATCTGCTTCTCACTGATCCCTTAAAGCTTAACTCCTTCATCTGTCTTGTGAACTGCAAGGATCTGTCTATAAGCAACCATCCTGATGAAGCTGCTCCACAATTTTGGTTTTAGCTAAGTCCTAATCCAAACTAAGAAGATCTATAGAATTAAGCAAAAATTTCCCCATCACAAACCAGAATCATATCTCAGGAAAGGTTTCCACGGAATTCCCAGGCTGCTATCTTGTCTCCCAGTCTTTGCAATGCTCCTGAGGCAGTAACACAAGCACTAGCAGTGCACCTCCAGCCAGACACCTTGGCTTTCACTGCACTGATTGTGGGAGGCAGGATTATTGCAGGAAGTTAAAGGCTATTGCTGTTTTCTTATATACACCTTGGTGAATTATTCCAAAAAGGAAAAATATCAGACTCTCTATCAAAATCATACAGATCCAATCAGTGCTGTAACTATGTCTGTGTTTAAACCCAGAGGTATTATATGTCTAATGTAATTACACGTTAAACACTACATGCAATGTTCAGACCTACAAGTATTACATTACATTACATATATAAACGTGCCCACACACAGATGCTTCTAGACAAATCTTTTGAGTTTTGACTATGGTCATGATAAAGATCAGTTTGCAGCTGTGCAGGGAATTCTCCCCAGGTCAGTACTGAGCACTGACTGCTTCACTCAGACTCCATTCTTGGATAGAAATGGCTGTGGAAACACAGGCTGTATTTTGACTTTTGAAGAGGATGAAAGAAATAATGTGACAGCAATGGATATGCTGGACTTCAGAGGTCACACAATTCCATGTATATTTATACCTGTGCTCTGAGAGGTGCAAGGCTCAGTGTCCCCTGCTGTGCTGAGTGCCAGGAGGGAGGGCAGGATGTGCCCAGCTGTCCTGCTGCTCCCTGGGTGACATGCCAGCAGAGCCAGCCTTCCCCCTGCCACCGGCTGTGCAGTTTGGACAGCAAACCACACTTGCAGCAGCCACTTCCATCCCTAGGAGACTTGTTTGTATTTGCTCAGTGTTGTGAACAGCCTTGTCCTGTAAGGCCCTTTCAGCTGCCAAGCTCTCAGGGCAGGCCAAATGTGGCTGCAGTCGGGCTCTGGCTTTCCCGGGGTTCTCCAAGTGCCACTTTGGGTAAAAACAACATATGCAAGTGTAAAGCTGCCAGACTCGTGGCCAAGGAACATCTGTAGGTGCTTGTTCATTCTCACAAACAAGGATCACTCAGAATATTTGAACACACACTTCCTCCCTTTGTTGGAGGCAAATGAGGAGCCCATCTGTGCCCCCACAGTAACTGAGCACCCCAGCACCTCTAACAGTCCTGATCACCCTTCAGAGACGGAGAAATTAAAATTTAAAAATATTCCTTTTACACAGAGAGGCAAAATTTCACTTACCTATAAACAAGTGTGTTTAAATTAAAAAAAATAACCTAGAGGCCTCATTGCCTGGGCCACTGCACTAGTGAGGAAAATCAAGAACCTTCAAAAGCCATTCAGGCCCTGGAGTGGGCTCATGTCTGTCCTCCTGGATCCAGGGGCCCTAAGGAGATGAGATCCCCAATTCAGACATATTAGACGCTTGAAGTTAGAGGAGAAAGAATTCCAATTTGAGTTGCCCAGAATGAGAAGGGAAGGTTTACCCTGATTTTGAACCCACAAGTTCTTAGATCAGCTCTCACTATCCCTCCCCGTGTGGGAGCAGGACCCCACATGGGTCACTCACTGCCTGGTACCCTACAGCAATCAGCTGTTGGTACCTCCCAGGGCTGGCAGTCCACCAAACAGCCAGAACTAATGGTTTTAAATATTTCTCATGAACATCTAAGATATCCATGTGATCAGTCCCCTGCCCAAGGCGAGGAGAGATGTGGTTTTAACAGAGGTGTCTTTGAAAGGACTGAGATTTTATGTTAAACCATATCCCAACCTCACACAAACCTATAAGGCAAGAAGAATGCAATATAAAATCTCTGGGGCACTATGCCAAGGCACTTTTTGGAACACTTTTCAGTATATCTAATAGTTTTTTAGATTTATTAGAGATTTAGATTTATACCTTCTTTGGGTCTCAGAGTAACCACTAGACGAGGTCACAAAAGCAGCACCTCTTTCAGTAATCTCCCTCCACAGACAGTGGAAGGACCCAGATCTCTCTCTGTCATCTTCTGTCTGTGATGAGGAGAAAAGTGGGATTTTGTGATCCCAGTTTCTCTGAGGAACACACCACAGTGATATTCAAGCACTGAATGATCCTGTTTGCTAAGACAAAATGAAAAAGCCTTCAATCTGAACCTTGAGCCAAGGAGGGAGATGGTTTTGGCTTGTCTTTGGTTTCCCCTTTTTACATGGATGGGGATGAAAAAAAGTCTGGGAAGCTGGTGAGGACACAGCAGGAGCAGGAACCAGCAGCAAAGGCTCTCCTGGCACCAAGTGCTGCCTTCCCACAAGGCCTCCCAGGAGCACAAGGATAGCAGCACTGCCAGAGCTCTGACACGCCATCCCCTGAGGAAAAGCAGCTCGGAGCTCCCAGCAGGCAGGCCCTGCTGGGGAGAGCAGCAGCACGGTGCTGGCAGTCCCTGAGGAGTCAGGGGACGCTGCCTGCAGTGGGAGGTGTCCCTGTCACCTCCCACGCACCCCATGGGTGCCTCTGTCCCCGAGCTGCCAGCCTGACCCCCTTCCACGCCTCGTCCCACCCCCGTGTCCGGGCTGCTGCCAACACGGTTTGTTTCGGAGGGAACCAGCATGTGGAAGCAGAGAACACAGCAGGAGATGAGCCCCAGTGACATCGAGGTCAAGGAATCCAAGGCAGGTCATAAGGGAGGCAGAATGGAAACCAGCACAGAAGTGTCTCTGAGAAGCAGTTCATTCTCTCTGTCCAGGCAATGCTGTTAATGTATTCTAACACCGTTCCAGCTTTAACTCTCCTGGATTGACAACAGAATTGAATTACCCTTCCAAATCTCTCTCTTTTAACTTGTCAGAAGATTTTTTAATCCAACAAGAAGCACTTCCTTGGCAGAGCTGCCATTGTCATATTTTTTCCAGCTTTTCTGATTTAGGAATTTAATCTTTTTAGCCATGAATTGACTTCTCTGAACTAGCACTCACAGGAAAAAAAAAATCAGCTCTTGCTTGCCATGCAAGCTGCCAAGTTCCTAGGACCAGATGGAATGGATCCTGGGCTTTTAAAGGAGATCACTGACAATCACAGAGAGCACAACAAACACAGGCCAAGTTTCAAGAGGGCTGGACAAAGATTGATCACAACACAGAAATGACAGAACACTAAACAAGGAAATAGAAGCACTATCTGTTCATCTCCAACATCTGTATTGTGTAGAGCACTGGAAACTACAAATCCCGCTTGAATAGAGCTACAGAGTAATGCAACCCACGTGCACCCCTGAGATGGGGACCCCCTGCCCTGCCTGACACGGGGCTCAGCCCCACCACCCTGCCAGCTCTCACTGCTCAGAATTCATTTCCAAACATGAAGAGCAAAGCAGAAACATCAGCTATAGGGGAAGGAGAAAGAAGACTAAATTTAAACTGTTGCTGGGACCTACAGATTATGTTTGCCTCGAAGCATAACTTCAGCAAGGTATGTTGGAGCTGCCACACAGCTGCAAAAGGGGGACACAAAGACCAGCTACAGAGCTTTCAGAGTATTTCTGTGATTACCACTGAGCTATAGGCAGCATTTGTGCATAGGCACAGCTTAATTCCCCTTCTTTAAGCTCCTCTGCCTTCTTTCCCAGTTTATATTTGGATGCTCAAGAAAGGAACCATTTAGTTACTGAACTCAAGTTCATGATAGAGGCAGTGAAATTCAATCCCATCTTTTAAGCAGATTAGGACCTACACACAGACCTTTGAACCTGCTGTGTTAACGTGTTGGCTTTCACAGATCATCCCCAAAGGAATAAAATTACTCCATTTAATTAGACTCCAACTCTCCTCATCCGCCCCAGAAGTTTCCAGTCACCTCATTCAATTGTGAATGTAATTTGGGCTTAAAGGCTTGTCCTGATTTTTCACTGGGGTGCTGGAGAGCTTGGCAATGCAATAATTCACCCATCTTTAAACTTTTCTGGGGACACTGCAATGGGAATGCTGATTGCCTTCTCTTGGTTCTGTGCCTTGTCCAATGGCTTCAGAGAAGTGAATTGGAATTCCTTCCAAAATGCTACACAGACAATACTCCTGATAACACATATGCCTTCACACCCATTTTATGGCTGGAGCAAATGAAGCACAGAGAAGAGGCAGTCTCCTTCCCAGACCCAGAGCACTTTCAGTGAAAATCAAGAATCCAGCAATTAGTACAACACTGTAAGCACTGTGTGACATGCCTTTGTCTGAAGGTAACAACCACAGCCAAATCCAAAGCTGCAGAGCTAGGTGGGTGTTGATGAACATGTGTTTTATGCAGCAGCCATCACAAAGGACAAGATGTTTCACAAAGAGCTGCCCCAGTGCCACCAGCACAGAGAACGGCCGTGCTGGGCCAGATCAAAGGCTCAGCTTGCTCAGCATCCTCTTTCCAACAGTGGCCATAAATGGGTGTCCAAAGGAAGAGAATAAAAATAGGATAAGTACATATAATACTCCTGTCTCTATTTATATGCCTACATCTTTCCCCCTTGCTTCCACCACCAGTCACTCCCAGCTCTCTGAGCTCCTGACAGGGTTTCTGCCTCTTCAATGAGAATCCATGGATTTCTTTTCTATTATTTGCCCACTTTCCCACAAGTGCTGTAAACTTTTAGCATCCACAATTTCCTTGACAACACCCGGTTGCACTGGCCAACACCTTCCCAAAGAACCATTTACTTCTGATCTCCTTCAGCTGGGCTCTTACCAACTTCCTTTGGCATCCCCAAGTCCTTGTGTCACAAGGCAATGAACAATTCCCATCTTCCTGGTGTCCTGCCCCAATTCACAAACCTCTGCCACGTCTCCTTTCCTTATCCACCCAGCTGAGGGACTGTAGTTCATTCAGTTCTTCCTCACACGGAGGCAGTTCCACCCCTCTGAACAGCCTTGCATTTCTTCTCTGAGCCCTCAGTGTCTGTAAGTCTTTGGAGAGGGAATGATGAGAGCAGCACATGGCCATGACACAGGTAAATCAGGAATTTCTGTTCCATCTCAGCAATGTTCCCTGTTCCATCCTTAGGACACTCCCTTATCTTTAGCTGGTTAGTCTTTTATACCACTACTGAGTGATGTGCAGAAGTTTTGATGGAAATATCCATTATAACCTCAAAATCTGTGCCTAGAAATGGAGTTAGAACCTCCCTCGTTTCACTTTTGCATAGAAATCAGCTGAGAGCCCATCATTTCATTAGGACTGTTTTAGGGAAGAGTCCCCAGAGTCCCTAAAAGCAGCATAAGGCACCTGTGCTTTGGCACAGGCTTGCTGCTGAAGTGAACTCGGACACACTAATCCACTCAGAATCCCCTCTCCAGCCCATGCTCTGTCCCTGCACCTACCCCACACCGTAATAAAACAGGATTTTAACAGACCTGGTGCTGTTTCATACAACCAGTGTCTTCAAATGTGCTAAAAGCACATATAAATATTTCAAAGAGCAGACAATGCTGCTCTCACATCTGATTGCAAACAAGATTTTTTCTCCCAAACAAATCTGATAACTTGATTATCTGCTCTGGTCTGTTCTTATTTTTTCTGCTGTACAATTTTCAAATATTTGCAGTTGTAAGTCTTTCAAAGCTTTAATTTGCTTAAAATGATTCACAAGCACCTTGTTAATCTTTTATCAGTTTTATTACAAACTGTAAACAAAACCCAGTTCTTAAATAATTAAAGGGCAGAACTAGCCCTCAGGCAAATGAAGTCCAGGAGAGAGAATAAAAAATTTAAAAATCTGAGTAAGCCTGTAATTTTTTTTCCTCCCCATCTACAGAATTGGTGAATCTAGCTTCAAAAGAGAGAGGAATTCAAAAAGAACAGATTGTGTGTGACATCCCCCCAGCCAGTTTCTCTCATCTACTGTGTCCTGAATATTAATCCGTCAAGTACCTACACGTTACTGGTTACAGAGTTAAACACACCACAGGCTCTCAAGGCAGAAGCTGGGTCCCAGACAGGGGCTCAAGAGAATTCCTGTGCATTTCTGTGTGCCCAGCAGTGCCTCATCACCCCACAGGATCCCTCCCAGACAGCAGGCCCAAGGGAAGGCAGCTGGAGCACACTCCTGTCCCCTGGGGACACCCCAGCACCTCCGCCTGGGTAGACTCTGACCTGGGCAGGACTCCCTGGGCACAGCCATGGGAGAGCTCGGCCAGCTCCTGTCCACATCCCTGCTCCAAAGCTCCAGGGCCTGCCAGCTCTTGGCATAGTGCTGAAAGCAGCCCCTGCTTGGAGAAACCCCACAGAAACCCCCAGAAAGGAGGCACCAGGATGAGCAGAGTGATGGAGCAGCTCTGCTGGGAGAGCTGGGATTGTTCAGCCTGGAGAGGAGAAGCTTTGGGGTGACCCCACTGTGGCCTTGCAGTGCCTGAAGGAGCCACTGGAAAGATGGAGAGACATTGTCCAAGGGATGGAGTGACAGGACACAGGGAATGGCTTCCCACTGCCAGAGGGCAGGGATGGATGGCAGACTGGGAAGGAATTGTTCCTCATACCTGGCACTGTTCGCCCTGAGAAGCTGCCCCATCCCTGCCAGTGTTCAAGGGCTTGGACAGGGTTTGGAGCAACCTGGGATAGTGGAAGGTGTCCCTGCCCATGGCAGGGGGTGGAATGGGATGTGTTTTAAGGACCCTTTCAGCACAAAACCAGTCTATGAAGGGATTAAGGAATGGGATGTGTTTTATGGAATGGGACATGTTTTAAGGTCCCTTTGAGCCCAAACCAGCCCATGACTTGCTCAAAGCAGGAGGAGTAACACTGTTCAGGTGTCCTCACCACGGCGAGCGCTGAGCCACGAGCGGTTCCATGCCACCAAGAGCAGCAGCCATCAAGGCCCAGCCCAGGGGACGTGGGCACATCCCAGAGGGGAGCTGGAGTCCTGTGCCACAGACAGCTTGGGGAGAGGAAACTCCAAACAGGGATGCTGGAACTGAGGGAAAAGCCTGCCTGGGGCCCTGACATGACAGCAGGTGATGGCAGCGGGAGCTGGGTTGGAAATGAGGGCCCCAGGCAGGAACCCTCACACAGAACACACACAGGGTGATGGCAGTGCTGAGTCTGATCACCTGCAAAAAGGGTACTGCTACGTCCACACCTTGCTATAAAACTCACCTCCAATTATTCAGATTGAGAACTGTTATTTAATGTAATTATCACTGCTATTACAGCCTCCTGTCATCTACCAATGCTTCAACCCAGCTGTGCTGCAGAATGGTGCTCACTGTGGCTGTACAAGCATTTCAGAGATTTTGATACAAAACTTTCAGCTTTCTAACCTATTGAGAATGTCCTAAGGTATTCAAATGGCATTTCCTTCTAGTTACAGAAAAGACCACTTCTAATGAAGCTTTCTGAAGCATTGCAATTGGAAGAAAAGCAAAGGAACTATGAAGGCAAGACTGAGTAAATTCTAATTATATTTTGAAGGCTACACTACCATGCACACAAAAATGGATTTAAATGCATTACAGACCTAAAAACGTGTAATGGATGCATTGCTAGCCTATTACATGCAGTTCATTGTGCAAAGGTTTTTGGTTGTATGTTTTGTGCAGTGGGCTGTAAAAGTTGCTTAACAGAAGAAAATACATTTGATTAAAAATTTACATCAGAAGAATGTAACAGTTTTTTTTTTCCCTTTGCTATTTTATCTGCCACTGACTATTCCCATTAGCATTCAGTTCTTCTCAGTCTCACAAAAATATGCAAAAAACAAGGACTAAAGATGGAGAAGTTTTAGGTCTAGATCCCAATCCATGTTAAAGACAAAGCTGTCCAGATGCTGGCTCCAGGTGAAAACAAATTGCACATATTCCCACTTTTAAATGGGAGGACCATAAGGTGTCACTGAGATGCTTAAATAGTTCTGCTCCAGTGACTCCCTTTGTGAGAAATATCAAGGGGAAAGCAGGTGGTGCTTGGACTTCCTGATGCTGCGAGTCCCACAGGGCTCCCAGCACCTGCCTGGGCAGGAGCAGCCCCTGAGTCATCCTGACACACAGGATGTGTGTCCTGCCCCAGATCAAGGAAGAAAAAGCCCTTTACATCTCTACCACATTCCCAGAAATGCCTAAAAATCTTAGAGTGCCTTGCTGATAACAATTTAGAGCAAAAAGCAAATGGCAAACGTTCAATCTGCAGCACAGAAATAAATCAGAAAGATTTTACAGATTAGTTAAACACCCTTATCCAAAACCACACAGGAACCAGTCCACCTACCAAGAACTGGCAGAACTGAGAAAGATCCATTTAAGTAAAAATGAATAAGCAAATACATAACTAAAGCAAAATAAATAAGTACTTCAGTCGGTTCTGCAGCCCAGGAGCACATGAGAGCCGAGGGGCTGGCTCGCTCTCCCATCCCTCCGGGGCTGGAGACTGAACAGGGATGGAATTCCCTCCTGTGGCTTCCAGCCTCGCCTGCTTCTCACTGGGCTTACCAGGCCATGGAGACACAAGCCCCCGTTTGCTGCTGGTGCTCCAGCCCAGCCCACAAGTGAGGCTGGAAGGAGGGAAAAACCTCCTCAGAGCCACTGCCAGCCCTTTGCCCCTTTTGCTGGGCAAAGCACAGCAGCTGTGCAGGCTGCAGCCACCACTGGCAAGCTCCTTGTGCTCACTGAAAGGCCAGAGAAAATCAAAATGCAATGATGGAAGGCCAAAACACGAAGCAAGGCAGCTCCGTGTGACAGGGTTTAGTGGCACTCACAGGGTAACATGACCAGGGCAGGCAGGGAAGAGCTGACTCCAAGTGAGCATGGGCTCCTGAAGCATAAGGGCACATTTGGATCACAGATTGGGACAAAATTGTTCCCTGGGAGGGTGGGCAGGCCCTGGCACAGGGTGCCCAGAGCAGCTGTGGCTGCCCCTGGATCCCTGGCAGTGCCCAAGGCCAGGCTGGACACTGGGGTTGGAGCAGCCTGGGACAGTGGAAGGTGTCCCTGCCCATGGCAAAGGGTGGCACTGGATGATTTTTAAAGACCTTTCCAAGCCAAACCATTCTATGATTTTATGATTTGTAGTAATTTGTATTTACAAGTAAATTAAATCCCTACATCTGTTTTCCTTGATTACGCTTAATCTCTGTTCACAAGAATATAAAATGACAAATCTCACTCATATCCCTAAAATGCTGTCAGTCACAGTTGCAACACAATTTTAAAAACACAAACTTGTAGTATTCATAGGCAGAAAAGGAAAAATTTAAAATTTAGCAGCTAAAAGTGATAAAATAATGAACCAGGTGTTGGTGCTGAGTAATTCAGGACAACACAACCTTTTGCTGATCATCCCCATCAATTTAAGGAGTAACATCTGATTTCACACCTGCAGAAATCCTTCTAACAAGGCAATGAGGAAAAGATGTAGCAAAGATAAATAAATAAAATCTGCACAATTATCTCCAGCAAACACTTTTGGTGAAGAAACAGGTGAGTTCCCACCTCCCAGGCAAGGGTGGTTTGAGTGCCAGTGGAGCAGGGAGCTGCTCTCCTGGTTCACTCCCTGCACTCCTCCCATGCCTCTAGGCATACATAGCCCAGAAAGTCACCCACACTCAGCTATCCCTGACTGCAGCAAGCCAGGGTACAGATTTCTGGGAGGGTTCATCATTCCAGGCACAATGGATGTTCTGGTGAGCTCAGGTCATCAGGCTGATTTATCACCTCAGCTGTCAGGCTCTTTAGAGCACTGTGTTATGCAAGCACTGTGCACATTTCAGTATCTATTCAGTATACATTATGGAAAGGTGTTCCCCACCCCAGCAAGGGGAGGAAGTGGTTTGGGATGAAAAACCTTCTTGTGGTGAGTGGGAGGGAGAAGAGGTTGTGCCACACAGGAGATAAATAACCAAATCTTTGTCAAACTACTGCTAAAAGCGACAAGACAAATAACGAGCAGAGTCAGGGATGAAAAAAACCCTGAATTCTCTAAAAATACAGCCAACTCATGAATTTCCAGCTGCAGAGCAGCCCTTTCAAGTTGCAACTCTCAGTGCTTGTCAAGAAAGATGCTTCCTGCCTCGATCCCCCCCACGAGCAGCACGGTCTAATGGAAGTCACATTTGATGTGCTCTGTGCTGCTCAGCACAGAGTGGCTGAATTACCGGGTGCAGACCTCATCATACTCTTAAAAAGTAATTTGGAACCAGGGCTTTGATTTAGATGGGCTTTATCCTTTACTTTCAAAGTACAAGTGGTAATAATGTAGTCTGTGAGTTTAACATTTGAAACAGGGGTTCCATTTACCTCTTTGTACTTACTGGAGGAAAATGACTGTAATTGAAATCTTTCTGCTGGAAATGAAGCCCTTCTAACATTCAAAGTGGTTGCTTGTCCTTCAGGCTTTTTATTTTAGCTGTCAAAACTGTAAACTGCCTTTCAGAGTAGTGAGAGTCTTACAAGAGAGGATGAAATGAATGTACCCTGGATCTAGGTAGTGGGTGTTTTAATCTAATTTTCTAACTAGAAATACAGCATTTCTCTCCCTTGAGCACTGCTGGGAACAGGAAAATTAAGCTTTGCTTCAGTCCAGCAATATCTATCAATGAACCTGAAACAAGGGACAGGGCTTTTCAAGGACAAAGCAAAACCTTTCAAGTCCTCCATTTTCATCCATAAGCTCCCTCAGATCCAGGCAGCAACACGTGAAGCCAGACTGCCCACTCACGCTGCCTCCCTCCACACGTCTCCCACACTTTCTAGAATTTCACAGATTTTTTCCAAGAGCTTGCCTCTTTTCTTTCCCCCTTCAGATTAAAATGATTTTCTGGTGTCAGCAATATTATTCACATGAAGCCTTTGAATCTTAATTCCGGTGTAAATGCACTCAAGACTGAATATGGGTATTATGTCCAAGTGGCTCGTGGCCAAATGACCTTATGTTAAATCTTTGAAAGGGCAAACATGAAAACTTTGGGGTTTATGCTGTAGGCTTCCTTTCAGTCTGTATTATAGAATGTTAGCAATTAACTTGATAATAGACTCAAGATGATCTTGTGGAGCTTTCTACTTTAGTTAGTTTTATTATCTGGTTATTTTAATCACAACTAGAAATGTGCTGCTGGGAAAAGGTTTTATCGTGCTTGTCGACACAACTTAAAAGAACTGTTTGGATGATTTGAGCAAACTAACACACCAAAGGACATCAGGTTCACCAGTGTTTTTATCTCCTGTTTCCAGTTCCAACATGTCTTTAGGTGACCATTTTTCAGGCTTTGTGTTGCAGCCACAAATACATGACCAGTTCCTACCTGTACAAACTGGCCGCTGAGCAAGCAGGCAGATGACATGAATGAATTGATTAAGAGATGTCAATATTCCAGGCAGATGTGATGAGTTTGGAAGATCCCAGAAGGCCTGTGAGGGTTCAATCCCCGAGGCCAGTTCCATCAGCACACCTCAGTTCAGGTCTCTCTGCAGATAACCCAGCTGGGATGAGCAGAATTCAAACACAACCAATGGAACAGTTTATGGCAGGAAAGCAGTGGTGCCAAGAGAATAAAGCATGTTGACAATCTATATGGGAAGCAAAACTGTACAATATACAAGCTTCCTGCAGTTACCTCTGACATGCATATAGATATATATGCTTTATCAAAGTGGGGTCTTCAGATATCAATATCTTCTGAAGTAAACCAAAAGAAAAAAAAAATTTTGTGATGGCCAGAGGCAAGGATGTCAACTTCAGCAAAGCCAGCCAGCCAGTAAAAATGTCAATGAACTTCTTTACAAGAGAATTAAGAGGGAGCTGTGCAATGTCAGCACACACAGGAAGAGCAGCTCCAGTTCTGATTAACTGAGATACTTCACTGACAGGAGGGCACAGACCCAACCTCTTCCTAACCTAAAATGGCCTCCCTTAAACAGAGATTATGTAACACTTCCACATGAGGAGAGCAAACTTAAATTAATTTGGTTTTCACAGGCTGCTGCCAGAAGAGACATCAGTGTCCTTTCTGCTCATCCCAGGTACACCCCATAGGGCCGGACCCTCGCGGTGAACTGGGACACACTGACCTGCCTGGAAACAAAGCCAGCACCAAAAAGGAATCAAACCAGCTCAGGTGGAGGTGGGATCACCTCCCCATGTGGCTGCACAGGCACCACTGCTGGGAGAGGAGCACTGGCTCCTGCAGCAGCACACACTTGTGTCAGCTGAAGAGGAGAAACTGCATTTCCAAGGGAGATTTTAAATCCATTTAGACAAACTGCTGTAAAAAGCTGGTTTGAGAATTTCAAAGGTTCTTCAGCTTAGCTCACATAAACCCAATTTCTAAGACCATGACAACACAGAGGAGTTGCAAAAGAATTTGACCTAATTTTTTAAGCCAGTGTGGTTTCACTATTACAGAAATACTTGTTTCATGGAGCATGTACCCAGAGTGTCCAGCCAGAAAACTGCACCAGTTTAATAAATTCAGCATCGATTCACACCTAGGCCACACTAGCACAACTTTCACAGGCAAACAAGCCTGGGAGCTAAAGCAGAGCAAGCCAAGCCCCAGCTGCAACAAGAACGCTGACACAAAATCCTGCATTCAGCAAGGGGGTACAGCCCTCCCACGTAGCCAAACCCAAAACTTCTCAGGAGCCTTTCATTAGGAAACCCCCAATTCAACACAAAGGGTTAAGAGTCCCTTATCGCACATGAAATCCAGTAAAAGACCAGGCATGCAGCAATTCAGTTTTTGCCTTCCTGCATGTGTACATTATGGTTTGGGGTTTTTTTTCCCCCAACAGATGAACAGACTTGGCACCTTCCCTGGTGGATCAGAAGAAAGTCTTGTAAGGAACAAGTAACTGTAAGTAGACAGATTAAATGGGTTTCCTGGATTTCATCCATGTTCAAATTTCCCAAGTTGTAGATCTCAAAAATATCTGATTCTGACAAAACTGGTATGACAGGTTATGTAACACTCCACAGAATCAGCCGGTGACAGCAGAGCAGGAACATTATCTGCTCTGCTCAGGGACTCCGGGGCTTTCTGGATCAACTGCAAGGGGTGTCAAAAAAATAGAAAGGAACTGAATCACAAAATGTAGAGTAAAAAGAAATCCCCATGCATTTTAAATAGCCAACCTCACCCACTGGTAAATAACTGGTGATTCCTTAGATTTTTTCCAGGAATTTCCATATGCTAAACATGCCGAGGTGATTTGTTTAATTACAGATGTTTATAGGTCGGATATAACTTTAAAGAACACAGAATTATTGCAGAGAAACATCAAGAAGATAATAACAACTGCCTAATACAGTGGATTCTGCAGCATTTTTAAGACTGCCCCAAACAAACAAAATGGAACAGTTACACCTGAGACTGTTAAATATGCTATTTGCAGCAGGGGATACATGATAGGACAGTCTTGTTAAATTACATATATATGCTTTTTGTTAAATGAAATATATATGCTTTCACTAGTGCAGTATAACTTGAGGCACAAAGACAAGAAATAAATCATTGTGGGACTATTTGCCAGGACAGAAAATTTCAGACTAACAGCACATGCATGGGTTTTCCCCCTGTTCTAAGAAGGGTGAGTTGCTAACTGTTCAAGGATGTTTAGGGAAGCAGCAAGGCTGATTAGTATTTTCATAAAAAGTTGTCTTGCTCTTCTCTCTAATTTCCTGGATTAAGGAAACAGCAAAGCTACATCCACATTCTGCCTGCAT
Organism: Anomalospiza imberbis; assembly: GCF_031753505.1. Classification (NCBI taxonomy): domain Eukaryota; kingdom Metazoa; phylum Chordata; class Aves; order Passeriformes; family Viduidae; genus Anomalospiza; species Anomalospiza imberbis. The sequence goes on from NC_089700.1 coordinate 1,926,922, forward strand.
CTCAGCACTCTTGGAAACCAGATCAGCCTCTACCCTGGGGCAGGAAACCCTCCAGGAGATCTCCAGTGAAAATGCACCACTACTAAGCAGCTTCCTGCACAATCTTGGTCCATGCTCCCTCCCCATCCCTGCTTCTCTGCTTCCCCCAGGCATCTGGGTACCAAGGCACAGTCGAGATAAACTGGAAGCTGAGTGCAAGAGGAAAATCCCACAGAAAGCACTGTTCTGTGCAATGGGAAACACAGCAAACTCCACAGTAAACCCCACACTAAAGAGTCTTCAATACATCTTGCTACTTTTTGATCAATAAAACTTCTTTCTTCCAGTAATAATCATGGACAATTAAATACTTAGCTACTAGAGGAGAAGAAACAACTGACCTCCCTGCAGAAGCAGGTCACAACTCATAATAGGCTCCACAGAACAAGAAATATTCCTCCCTTTCAAGCTCCACATGAGGAAAACAAACACATCTCTACTATCTCTACTTTTTTCCCCCAACATGGCACTGGAGGAATCAGATCTGAGCTTTCCTCCTCCACCTGCACCGTGCTGAAGTTGCTGCCACATCTGCAGCCCGCACCCTGCACTGCTCTGAGCACAGCCCTATGTCTGGAGTCACAGGAAAACCAAACCCGGTGACACTTCCAGGGGCACAGCCCTATCTGTGGGGTCACAGGAAAACCGAACCCGGTGACACTTCCAGGGGCACAGCCCTATCTGTGGGGTCACAGGAAAACCAAACCCGGTGACACTTCCAGGGGCACAGCCCTATGTCTGGAGTCACAGGAAAACCGAATCCCGGTGACACTTCCAGGGGCACAGCCCTATCTGTGGGGTCACAGGAAAACCAAACCCGGTGACACTTCCAGGGGCACAGCCCTATGTCTGGAGTCACAGGAAAACCGAATCCCGGTGACACTTCCAGGGGCACAGCCCTATCTGTGGGGTCACAGGAAAACCAAACCCGGTGACACTTCCAGGGAAGGGGAGCGGCTGAGCCCCACCAGTGCCCGGGGAAGGGCTGCAGCAGAGGCTGGACTTACCTTGTCGGCATGCTTGAACTTGACGTAGAACCAACTCGACTTGATCATTGTGTCACGCCCTGCCCTCGGTCGCGGCCACGCAAGGACCCAAGGCTGTCCCGCAGACGGGCAGCGTGCCCGCGGCGCTGCTCCGGGCGGAGCGCAGCGCTCGGCTGAGGGGCAGGAGAGCGCTGGGGACGGCGGGGAAGGCGCTGTGCCGCGGGGGCTCGGCGTGTCCGTCCTTGCTGCCCGTGTCCGTCCTTCCTGCCCGTGTCCGTCCTTCCTGCCCGAGTCCCTGCCCGTGTCCCCGCTCGCTCGCCGCGCTGCCGAGCGCTCGGCGCTGCTGCCAGCCCGGCAGCTCCGCTCCTCACGGGGACTTCACCGCCCTCATCACAAATGGCACATGTCAGTAAAGCCAGGAGGCTGGCTCCGGCGCTGGCAGCCGCCCAGGACCGTGACCTCCCCCAGCGGGATGAATAATGAATTCCAGCACTTCCCTCCAGACACAGATTAACACCTGGCTAAACATTATTCTGACAATGAGCTTGTCCACCGCGAGAGCCCCGCGTTAACCCCTCGCTCGCCCACCAGGCAGGGCGGGGATGCTTTGGAGGCTGTCCCGCCATGCCCTCCCCCCATCGAAAGCAAGATTACAGGACTATATATAGTTTAGAAACAATAAAGCCTCTTAGGCATAAAGCAAATATCTCCTTTCCGATTCTGCAGCTGCAGCAACGCTGCCGTGGAACCAGAGCGAGTCCTCAGGAGCCAGACTCGCTCCTGGATCCCCCTTTCTCATCCCCCTACAAACAGCCTTGGTAAGCTGTGATGCTGTCAGCCTCATGTTTTAAAAAAACATCTATAAGGAAAAAAAAAAAAAAAAACACCACTAAAAACTCCCAAACCAAACCCAACAGAACAACCACCACTTTGAAATTAAACTAATGCACAGAAAATCCTGAGAAAGTCACTGGTCAGAATGTTTGTTCTTCTGCCTGTTCAGAAACACTGCCCAGTTCCCCGGCTCTGCTTTAAGGAGACACATTGATGTGGCTGCAAACCTCGCAGCTCTGTGCATCCACGGAGCAGTGAATATCAAGTTACAAACGAAAGGATGGATATAATCAGCCTCCTGTGTTTCCGCTGTATGCAGCCAGCGCTGTCTGGCCCAGCATCCTGTGCCCAAACACTTCACCATGCACAAGGAGACAATGTCAGGAATCTTGAGTCCAAAGATGTGCCCTCAGTAATGTCATAAAAATGTAATGTAATGTAACATGTATTAACACAGATGGACAAGAACTTGTCATGTGGGGACCTGAACCTCTTCATGATTCCATACAATGAGTGAGGTTCAGAATTTCATTACAGAAGTAAAAAAGTCACCTCATTTTGCTGCTTTAAACAGCTGTCTGGTTATTTAAGCGGGAGTCTCACAGTATCATATCCCAACAAAAGAGGATAATTTGCTTCTCATCATCTTCAGATCATGACTTTATAGGTTTTTCTTGTCTGCCTTATATCACACCTCCCAGACTATTAAACTTCTTCTCATAGGTAGGCTGTGCATGTCTCCACAGATCCTTTTCATCACTCCCTGTACCTTTTCTAGGTCTAGGTATCTTTTTCATGGGAAGAGTGAGATGGAATAAATACATTTACCACTGACTTAACATCTCCTACTGTATGTGCACACAAGAGATATAAAGCAGCTGAAACAGACCCTGAAACCTAGTTTGTCAGTATTACTCACCTAAAAAACACTGTCAGTGCTGATATCAGTGTCAGTGCATTATCTCAAAGTGGTGGTTTTGACAACCTGGCTACTCATTCACCTGCCAACAAATGTTTTTAGAACTTTTCATAAACTAGGACTTACACAGGGGATCCAAATACCAATACTGGCCAATAATGGTCACTGCATTTAGCTGAGCTGAGGCTGCTCAGTCCTGCTCTGCCCTGAGACCCCTTCCCTCCTCACCCACACTCCGTGTTGGGTCCCTGCTCTTCCCTGCTCAGACAGGGAATTGGGGTGAAGACTTTCCAAGTTCCCTCACTGCAATCAGCTGGGCTGGTTCAAATCATGGCCATCCATGGCCATAGCTGTCAGAAATTACTTTCCACTGATGCCACAGAAAAAAAATTCCCACTCTCCCTTGAATTCTGCATTCCTGTGGGAGAATTACCTATGCTAAAAGGGTGGTAAAATACCCCAGCTATTTTTTGGAACTGGAGATGTTAAAAATGGATGAGAAGGTCTCCTATAGGGAGCAACATAAAGAGAAAATTAAAACACTGGCTCTTATCAGCACCTTCTATTTTCTGCGCCTCAAAAGCTGGTTTTTGAAGCAGCAGATGAATAAACGGGACAGATCTGGCTGTGGATTTGATTGAGATCAGGTCAGTGACAGAGCCTCGCTTCCTCCCCAGCTGCTGCTGTTCCTCCAGTCCCTGCGGCAGCGCATTCCCCGCAGCCGTGCCAGGAGCGCTGCAGACAGCACAGCCGCGGTGTCCGAGCCGGGCTCAGCACGGACCCACGGACCCACACCGGCCTGCTCGGGCTCGTGGAGCTCGTGTCCGCACTGCCCGGTCCCGGGGCTTTAGGGCAGGAGCAGAGCCCGGCTCCGGGGAGTTCCCTGCCCGCACTGCCCGATCCCGGGGCTTTAGGGCAGGAGCACAGTCCCATTCCCTGCCCGATCCCCGGCCCCTGGGGCAGGAGCACAGTCCCATTCCCTGCCCGATCCCCGGCCCTTGGGGCAGGAGCACAGTCCCATTCCCTGCCCGATCCCCGGCCCCTGGGGCAGGAGCACAGTCCCATTCCCTGCCCGATCCCGGGACTTTAGGGCAGGAGCACAGTCCCATTCCCTGCCCGATCCCGGGGCTTTAGGGCAGGAGCACAGTCCCATTCCCTGCCCGATCCCGGGGCTTTAGGGCAGGAGCACAGTCCCATTCCCTGCCCGATCCCCGGCCCTTGGGGCAGGAGCACAGTCCCATTCCCTGCCCGATCCCCGGCCCCTGGGGCAGGAGCACAGTCCCATTCCCTGCCCGATCCCCGGGGCTTTAGGGCAGGAGCACAGTCCCATTCACTGTCCGATCCCGGGGCTTTAGGGCAGGAGCACAGTCCCATTCCCTGTCCGATCCCGGGGCTTTAGGGCAGAAGCACAGTCCCATTCCCTGCCCGATCCCCGGGGCTTTAGGGCAGGAGCACAGTCCCATTCCCTGTCCGATCCCCGGCCCCTGGGGCAGGAGCACAGTCCCGTTCCCTGCCCGCACTGCCTGGCCATTGGGGCAGGAGCACAGTCCCATTCCCTGCCCGATCCCGGGGCTTTAGGGCAGGAGCACAGTCCCATTCCCTGCCCGATCCCCGGCCCCTGGGGCAGGAGCACAGTCCCATTCCCTGCCCGATCCCCCGGGCTTTAGGGCAGGAGCACAGTCCCATTCCCTGCCCGATCCCCGGCCCCTGGGGCAGGAGCACAGCCCCATTCCCTGCCCGATCCCCGGCCCCTGGGGCAGGAGCACAGCCCCATTCCCTGCCCGATCCCGGGACTTTAGGGCAGGAGCACAGCCCCATTCCCTGCCCGATCCCGGGGCTTTAGGGCAGGAGCACAGCCCCATTCCCTGCCCGATCCCGGGGCTTTAGGGCAGGAGCACAGTCCCATTCCCTGCCCGATCCCGGGGCTTTAGGGCAGGAGCACAGTCCCATTCCCTGCCCGATCCCGGGACTTTAGGGCAGGAGCACAGCCCCATTCCCTGCCCGATCCCGGGGCTTTAGGGCAGGAGCACAGTCCCATTCCCTGCCCGATCCCCGGCCCCTGGGGCAGGAGCACAGTCCCATTCCCTGCCCGATCCCGGGGCTTTAGGGCAGGAGCACAGTCCCATTCCCTGCCCGATCCCCGGCCCCTGGGGCAGGAGCACAGTCCCATTCCCTGCCCGATCCCCGGGCTTTAGGGCAGGAGCACAGTCCCATTCCCTGCCCGATCCCCGGGGCTTTAGGGCAGGAGCACAGTCCCATTCCCTGCCCGATCCCCGGGCTTTAGGGCAGGAGCACAGCCCCATTCCCTGCCCGATCCCCGGGGCTTTAGGGCAGGAGCACAGTCCCATTCCCTGCCCGATCCCCCGGGCTTTAGGGCAGGAGCACAGTCCCATTCCCTGCCCGATCCCCGGCCCTTGGGGCAGGAGCAGAGGGCGCAGCCGGCGCGGAGGCGAGAGCCGGCACCGTGTACCAAGCTCAAACAGCTGCGGCTCACAGCAATTACCAGGCCTGGATGTTTTCCACTGGTTCATTAGCATCTGGCAGGCCCTAAAGTTCCAGGGTCACAAAACACAGAGCTATTATTTTATTTCAGGAAAATGCACAGCGACATCCCTCGAGAGCTGTCCTTTTGAAATCAAAGGACAAGTGCAGCGCAGGGAACGGAGAGGCCGAATTTGCAGCCATCACATCCCCCCGCCGCGCAGGGACGAGCCCATCAGCCACAGATCGCTCATTTTGTGGCGCACTGTTGAAAGCCCCCACATCAGATCCACAAACAGCCCCTGGCAGCAGCAGCAGAGCCCGGTGATTCCTTACAGCACTGACAGCTGCGTGGCTTTGCACACACACACACAAAGTACACACCAGCTTAAGTTTTCAACACTTCATTCATCTTTGCAGTAGGACAAAACACACCATTTATTTCAAACCTGCAGCATCAGCACTTTCTCTGAACTGTGTTTGGCTCGCCTGTTTTACAGAGCTATAGTCTTTATGGTGTGTGATACAACAGCTTCACTCCTGTTTGCCAATTCACTTCCTAGGGATGTGATGCCAGACAAACACCACAGCGGATGGGGATCCACCCCTGGCAGTGCCGCACTCACCTCCAAAACCCTGCTAGCCCACACCTTCTCCTTCAGTCACCCATCAATAACATGAAATAACATACTGTTCCTTTTCATGGGACCCCAAAAGGGGAACCATGCTTTGGTAGAATATTTACAAATCTTGCAGAATAATCATACTTTGATTATTCAGCAGGTTTTGCCATACTCCAATAAACCATTTCAACTGTGAGACAGTGCAGAAAAGAATTGAAATAACCTCCTTTTTAACAGACCATTGGTTCTAAGCCTTTTAATACACCCTAATGTATATTTAGATATCGATTCACGTTCATTTCAATTATTCCCCATGACAAAGCTGATCACACACTAATGCAATGAGCAGTGTAACAGTGAGTACTGAGCTGGTTTTAAAGTCTCCTAACAGCAGTAGGTACCTCCTGCTCTTCTCTCTGCCTTTGGGTTTGTTGGTAAGTCCGACTAACACCTTGGTGCCACAAGGGAAGAGGGAAAGGAGCAAACTAGGCATTATTTTACTTATTTTCACTATTTCCTAAGGCAGCAGAAATGCCTTGAAGAACCCACTTGCACAGCAGAGGCAGTTCTGGAGGAAGCTAAAGAACCCTTATGCCAAGCAAAAGCAATCTCTGTGTGTGCAGGGGGACTAAAGCTAAAGCAAGATGGTGCACTTGCAGCAGGGACTACATCCAAGATGAATTACAGCCATTCCTGTGTTCTTGGCACTACAAGAGCAGAAAATCATCTCCCTCCCTATTATCATAATAGCTTTCACACTTCCCAAGCAGCAGAGTGAAGTGTGGGGATGCTGAAAGAAATAGCACATAAACAACAAACATAAAGTTTAGATACATAGGAAGATCCCATCTCCAGAAAATGTTTACAGCAATTTTTATAATTAGCCTGTGGGGAGGGGGGAATAAAACGGTGGGGGAGGGGGGGGGGAAGGCAATTTGGAATAAGTATAAATAAAAAGGATTTTGAAACGTTTTTCACAGTTCAGAATGGCTCCTAATGTAGCAGCCAAAGCAGGGACCCGTGGGAGATTAAATGAAGCTGAGAGCAAAGCTTGTGGGATTCTGCAAGCCTACTAAGAGAGAAAGTTTTCCCAAATTCAGAGAACTGTAGAGTAACTTGGATTCTATAAATGAAGTACAAATGCTGAAGCTCCTGCCTGCTTCTGAGCATGCCCAGCACTCCCCCAGCTCTAAACCAGCAAACACCCAGCTCACTTCCAAGTACCCAGATTGCACAGCAGCCTTTCTGCTTTAACCCGGAACCACCCCAGCTTTGTATTCCAACACTTTACATCCTCGAAGGCTTCCCAGGGCACGGGCAGTGAGGCAAGGGTCAGCCTGCCCAGTCTCAAACACATCAGTGCTACATCGCAGAACCAGCAGAACAAATGAGGCGCCCGCAGCCTCCCGAGGCCGGTGCTGCCAGACCTTTGTGGGTCACAGGGAGGTCCCCAGGGGACTCTCATCTTCCAGGCTAATAGAAAGCACTGTGGGATTTGCTGTCTGGTTATTAACATGGTAACAATCCCATCTTGTACCTCAGGACCCCGCTCGCCCATCAACACCATCTGCTCTTTCATCTTGAGCGCTGCCGAGTAATCCCATCATGAACATGCTGCTGTCAATTCGGGCTTCTGTGCACGTCTGCAGAGAAACTCTCCGGGTCACTGCTCTGAGCCCAGTGTGGGCTGGCAGGCTTCTTGTGCCTTCACCCCCACAGGCACAGGATGGGCTGCATCCCATGTCTGCTGTTCCTGGCACTGGCACCATTTCAGCCCCGGAGACCAACACCACCACCAGAGTCACCCTTTACAGAAAGATTTCTAGTTTTTTGCTTCCCAGTGACTAAGAAATGCAAGTGACATTTTCCCTGGCAGCTCTAAGCCCTGTCAGGTCTGTCAGTGCTGTAAGGTCTCACAGCTGCCTTTCCCTTGGAATAGGATAAAGCCTAATAAGTCAGACCTGACTCAAAGAGAAAGAGTACAGATTAAGGTGAGAAAACCAGTCTGGAGTACTTTATCTCCCACGCAAAGTGCCAGTCTGTAATGAGTTACAGCCAGGGGTAACCCAGCTGGGGCACATGCTCAGCTTTCCAGGTGAAATTACACCTAAGAGGCACAACCACAGACCCCTGAAGGATTCAAAGACACCTCAAGGCAGCCTACAGAGGACAAGAAACAGGCATTTCCTAGTGGTTTACAACGTGCAAGAGACAGACTGAGACAGAAGCAGGACAGCCCATGAGCCTGGCACACAGGAGCTGGGCTCAGGATGGCTCACAATCTGCTGCTTCTGCCACATGGAGTTAGCTCAGGGTGCAGCGAGGAGAGCTGCTGATGGTATATGATATATATGGAGCCGTGCCAGGAAGTCACGTGTGACTGTCTGCAGCACTGGGAGGAAAAGGTGGCTTTAAATGTCTTTTTGACCTCTCTGAAAAAGAAGGTGCGGTGCCATAATCTGTAACTTAAAAAACAACAATAATAGCCAGCTGGACAAAATCGCTTATGATATTAAGAGATCAAATTATGCTTCTGTAATCCTACACAATGGTTCTGCATTTTGTTCCCTGGCTTTCTGGTTTCTAGAGCTCCAGCACTGTTTGGACAGAGGTTTATTACCTTGAGAAAAAGAAGTCACTTCTGAGATGACACCAGTACTTAAGTGTTTGAAATGACAGGATTCTCAAATGCAGAAAGCAGTGCTTTCTGTTCCACCCCATCATTTCCTCCGACTGAACACAGCTCTGCAATACACTACAGAGCTTGAGAATGGATCTCCCTCATTTACACATGGAACAGGGACGAGGGAGCAATACATCCAGTGGGGAAGGGGGGGCAGAGAAATCCCTGTAAAAACAGAACCTTTGCATGCAATGTATGTATTAACACTGGAGCACTAACACAAGTTCCCTTTGAACATAAAAAGGGATTAGATGGCAGGGCACTAATACCCGCAGCTAAATAAAGTCCTGTTCAGCAAAATGTTAGACACAAAAATCTCCAGCAGCACAGATTAGGCTGCAGGGCCAATAGCTCCTGACCAGCCACTGACACAGGGCAATTTACACCTCAGCAGTGAGTGCTGTAACCTCTTTAACACCCACCAAGGCACGAGGCTGGGCACAAGGACAGTGACCAAGGACCAAGGAAGGAGTTACACAGAGCTCTGGGGTCCCAGCACCCAAGCAGGTCTCAGATCCCAACCCCAGCCACCCTGGGCAGCTCACTCAGCATAATGACCTATAAACCCAAGGCCACCTCTGGCATGATTCAAAATTCCTCTTGTGTCACACAAAACAGGAAATTCAGCACATTACAAGAAGGAAGAGCAAAGAAACAACCAGTATCTCCCCAGGCATGGGGCTACACATCCCAGCTCCCCAACACCAAACAGCCTGAAAGGTCCCCACTGAAGTGGGCAGGTGCATCACCCGTGTCTCTGGGAAGCTCCAAAGATCCATACAGCAGGCTTGGATCAGCTCTGAGGATGCTCTGTACTCACCAAGCAGAAAAAACACCCTGACAGAGAAAGCCTGGAGCCCACAGCCAGGGCACACGTGTTCACACATGTGCATGGACACCCAGCCAAAACACAGCCAGGCCATTGGCACCCGCACTGGGCTTTCATTTTCAAAATAATTCCAATTCTTGTGAAGTTTCCCTTTAAAAATGAGATTTTGTTCTTTAATATTCATTGACTTCTAGTTTCCTTCCCACACACAAGGCATTATTTACTCTACAGTGGCTTGGTGCATCAATTATGGTAATAGTTTGTGAATAACATTTGCATTATGGGAAAATGAGCCTGGTTATTTAGCACTAGCCGAACCATCCCTCTGGAAAATTGTCACAAACATATGTATCATATGCCTCCACTTAAAAAGATCTGTAATTACTCTAGTTTATTAAAAAGAGCCAGCACTTCTTTTCTCCTTTTTTTTTTTTTTTTTTTTTTTTTTTCTAAATCTTCATTCTGAGAGCAGACAAACATCTATTTTCCCTTACTCAGCCAAAGGTAAAGGCTAATGACTGCTGCTAACATGTGCTCTTATTTTACACTGAGATGTTAGAGGTGAAATGCATCTTCTACATTAGTTTACCCTAATGCAGAAAGTGTGGCTCAGTAATTGTGGCATTTGATTAATGCTCAGTTTCAGTCCCTTCGGCTAAATTCCAGGCTCAGTTCAACTACTGTAAATTCTGATTAACATCTGTGTTACATCAGCACTCAGGGTTTATATTCCACAAGCAGGACTGCCTGGTGTACCACAGTCCCTACTTCCTTCAGAGCAACTGCTCTGCCCCTTAGAGAGTTTAAAGTAGCAAATAAGGCATTACACCTTGTGTAATGTGTCTGGTACTACCTGCCTAAAGGCTTGCCAACTTTTTTAAGCAGCTGAGAAAAGCTAAGAAATATAACTCAAATAGGAGTTGTTAAAAAATCCCACAAAAGCACCCCAGCAAAATGAACAGCTTTGTACATTGAGGACCCGTAGTACCCAAATTCTCAGCGCTTCTAACACTCCGACTGCAAAAATCTTGCAAATAAGCAGTTATGTTTGTGCATGGCAGCTTTGCCTTGCTTTTACAGGGCCCAAAGTCAGCTCAGGAGTATTTGGAGAAGTTAATCAAGGCTTCAGGCTTTCTTAGAGCCCCAGGGCTTCCCACAGAGCACCAACTGCTGTCTTTGTACATAAGAAATGCACTAAACTGCCCCTTTGCATGGAAAGGGAGAGCAACACAGCCAGAATGATCCCAGCAAAGGTACTAGGCTTCCAAGGCCACAAATTGTAATGTGGACAAGAGAAGTTGTTGATGCCATCAGATCTGCACAGGCAGCCCCACAATCAGAACTGAACTTTCACCAGGAGAGTAGAGTACGCCACAAAGAGCCTTAAAACAAGCCAAATGACAGTGGGAAGAGAGTGGCACAGACAGGTAACACAGTGGTACCTGAGATGTGCATCCTGGGCTGCACATAACTGAGCTGGCACTGCTCTGTGCCAGGCTGCTGGGCAGAGTGTGGTCCCGGCCAGTAATGAGATTGGATCGTTGGTACTGTTTAACACTTCTTTCACAGCCCATGGCTTGGTGATGTCAGGCCAATTCCAAAGTTCCCAGACAAGAAATCATCCTAATGAGCCATCTCAAAAAGCAAAGGTTACATAGAATATTGACACCGAACTGCAACCTTGTTATTCAGCCAGATGTGAAAACAAAATAACAATGTTGGACAAGCTTAGCTTGCTCTGCCCCTGTAACACCTTCCCCCTGAGCTCTGCGGACGGTACACGAGCAGTACCAAACCCCCTTTACACCAGCACAGCACACCAAGTGGCTTTTCCCCTCTTGGGGAAACTGGTCTTACTCTGTGGCAGCACATGGTGTGTGCACTTGGAAATTGCTCTAATGCCTATATTTCCAGGTCTGGTGTGAAAATCTCCACAGCAAAAGCTGCAGCAGTGGCACAGTGGCACCAAAGTGCTGTGTGCTGCACCTCACACAGGCTTTTCCAAGATAGGTGAGGATGGAGGTATAAAGCAGTCTGGTTATTCCGGTGATACACTTGAAATTTAAGTATTAACTTGCATTGAAGCTCCTGATCTAAAAAAGTACTATTATAAAATGCACGGTCAAGCCCAGAAGCTCACTCCTATCCTATCTAGGCAATGCCAGACTCATCACAGCAATTCCAAATCCCACCAAACCTTTTCCCTCTCCTCTGGCCAGCTGAGCAGCACAGCACCACGTTTGCCACAGGGCTCAAAAGCAGTGCTTTGTGTCCTGCCTCAGCAGGAGAGGTGTGCTTTTTTTAAAAGGGAAAGGGAACAGGTTGGCAGTGCTTGACAAGTCTGAATCCAAGTGTCTGCAAATAGAATGGCAAAGGTCAGAGTGATGCTGCGAGCTGGCACTGCAGCCATGTGCCATGAGCTCTGTCTCTGCTGGAAAAACCTTCAGCTCTTGTCTTCAACACTCTCTCCTGCTACACATTTATCCTTCCCATCCTAAGAGAGGAAAGATTAAAACAGACTTGTAAAAGGAATGAGGAGAAGAAAACTGCAGAATAGTCCCCTCCCTCATTTTAATTATTGATGCAGACAGCCTAAGCAATCTGTAAGCCATATACATAATGTATTTACTTGAAAATCCCAGCAAATCCACACGGTATTACAGAACAAACTACAAGCTGATCTGGGAGCACTGTCTTAAGAACTGGGTAAGCTGTCTCCATGTACTCAAAAATCTGTTTGACAAACGGAAAGATTAGATTAATGTTAATAATGCTAACGTGCTCAGCAGCACTCCCTGCCCCAGCAACGGGGTTTGGGTGCCCAGGGTCTTGTCTTTCATCCACTCCAGGTCATCCTGTGCTGCAAACACTGCTTGTTTAGAATGACAAAGGCAAGACTGGCTCACATTTTTGAAGCCCCCCTCTCCCCATTTGATTATGCACCCCAGCAATAGTGTTTAGGGATCAGCCAGAAAACAGTAGATGTTTTACATAGCAAAAGACCATATTAAAAAAAAAAAAAACCAACTTATTGAAAAAGCTTCTTCCGGGTTTGGGGCTAAGGAGGATGGATAGGGTAAAAGGGAAATGGGGACAAAGAATCAGACTTCAGCCTGAATTTGGTGAGAGATGTTGTGTCCCCCTCTACTCTGTCACTGACTGGAACCACCTGGACAAGAAACACATTCATTAAAAATAACATTCCCTGCAAAGCTGAACAGAGAGTGTAAGCAGCAGCAGGCAGCAGTTTACTACAGCATGAAAATGCAGAATCTGTAGCTCATTGAGCCATTCATTGTTTTAATTCCTGAGTTTCATCTCACTGCATAAGAGGCTCTGGACAGCAAAGCTTTCTGCGTCTGCACTGCACTGTGTCTACACTCCATGAGCTTGTGAGCCACAGCAGCGAGGAGGGCACAGGGTCCCCCTAGGACTGACACTGTCCCCCCAGAGCTCCAGGAGGTGACACGGGGAGCCCAGGGCCAGGCTAAGCCCTGCAGGTCCCACTGAGCCCCACCACCAGCCCCTCATGGCCCAGATGCTGCGAGACCCCTGCGGCAGAGCAGAGCCTGTTTGCAATTTTCTTCTCAACCACCAGTACGAAAACACAGACCTTCAGACAAACGGATCCTTCACTTCCTCCTTGCTGCTTTTAGTGGTTTCTTTAATCTTTTAAGCTTCTGGGTCTAATCCAGCAGCTGCCATCAAAAGTACTTATACAACTGCAGGGGAGGGAGGAGGAAAGGAATGGGATACACCAAATCATGAAACACATTTGCTGAGCAGCCTCTTTGTTCTTAGCAGAAGTGAGTGCCTTTGGAAGTTATCTGTTCACAGCCCAAGCACATTTATGTACCTGTGATGTCCTCTACTGCCTTATCTATAAGAACACACTATAGAGGAATGCTACCAGTGAATCAGATGACACATCTGAGCTGGCACGCTGCAGCACAGCGTGGGCAATGAAATGGGGGATCTCTACATTAAGTAGTTCATGCATGAATAGGCTACAGGCAGACAGCTCCCAAGATGACAAATGCTGCTCTTTTCTGAAACCTGAAAATATTTCGTGGTGTTCTTCACAGAAGGCTCCAGTGAGCACGCATTGAGTCTGTTCCCATTTCAACAACAGCAGAAAGCACATTTCAGATCTCCTGGCAGAAAAGTTTAACACATGGTCTGAGAGCACAGAAAAAGTTTAAAATCCATTAACAAAGAGAATCAAAAACTGTTAAAATTTCACTATTAAAAAACAAGCAAGCAAACACACATCCCCAGAGGACTCTTGCATTGAGCACCAGGATCTTGCAATTTCTACAGAATGCCAACAGTTGTCTTTGTGCTAAACCCCATGTTAAAAGGGGCTGGAGGGTTGGAGAGGCACCAGGTGGATAAATTCCAGTTAAGGCTGTGCTTTTGCTCCTGGTGTGCCCAGGACACAGCACACACAAATGCTCTGTTCATGCTGAGAAGTGAATTTGCTGGTACATCCTCCTCATCAAGCAACATCTCATCCCCCAGCATACTGAGATCTATGCTAAGTTTCTAAAAATAGCATGTCCTTCTTACAGAAACATGACATAAAAGAATTAGGTGACAGCTGACCAAAAGCATCCCTTTAAAAGGCAAACTTTGCTGAGCACCAAATGCAAGCAGCACTTATAAGCAACCAAGCCTTTTTGTATTAATTGAAGACAGAAGAAAGCTTCTAGATGAAGTCCCATGTTGCCTGGAAAGGAAAGATATCTCCTCTGCACGCTGACTCAATTACTCCTATTCCCACTTATTTATAAGTTAATGAGTTTTCCAAGGGATTTCTGCTCCAGGAAAAGATCTGCCATAAGCACCTTCCAGGTGCAGGTCTCACAGGAGCTCTGTGATTCCCATTGCGATGAAGAACTTTGTCATTCAGGCAGAGCTACCATCCAGGCTTTAAAAACTCTACCTAGAGTTTTCTAGAAGGAAAAGCTTCCAGAATTTCCAGAATTTTTTACACTACATGACAGCTATCCAAATACAAACCAGAGCAGTATTAACTTCTTGCATCTGGAGGCATTCTGAATAATTCTTCAGTGTCTCAAAGCTTATCCCTCCTAGCAACAAGATGAACTTCACCAGAACCAAATCAGCAATGCACAGGAAAGTTAATATGCAAATGAGTCTGTGGGGGGAAAAATAGTTCTAGTATAACCTGGCTAATCCCTAAACCCCAGGGAACTGAATTATATATGAATTATTAGATCAGGATTTGTCTCTATGCCAGTACAGAATACGTCAAGGAGGTGCAGGGCACCAGGCTGCCAGGAGGTCCTTGTTGCAGGATGGAAAGAGAATTAAACAATCACTCCAGAGATGCACAACTGAGAAAGCCAACACCAACCACCCCTGACGCCAGCCAGGAGGGGCCTTGTGCCATTTGCCGTGGAGTCAGGCGGGGAAGCACAAACCTCAGCTGTTGGGGCTGGAGCCGCTGAGGCGCTGCCTGTGCCCCCACAGTGCCCTGAATTCCTGCTCTGGCTCTCGATGACAGCTCACAGGGCTCCATTCCACCCCGGGGGTCCCCTGCAGATGTCCCCAGCGGCACACAGGGCTGTCACCAGGGATGCCCGTGGCTCCCTGGGGAGCTCCTGAGCGTGTTTTCCCTGGCAGCTGTCACGGTGCAGTTGAGCTCTGCATTAGAAGCCAGCGCTATGCTAGGACACGGAGCGTTTGTAGGTTCGAGCAATCCTCTGCTGGTGCCAGTCCCACACTCCCTGTTGCCAGGTAACAGGGCTGTGTCAGGATTTCCCCCTGCTGATGCACAGCCTGCTGTGATGGCTGAGCAGACCCCACACCTCCTGCCCTGCTGCAGCCTGTGGTTAACTCTTCACTGAAATTTAAACAGCACTGACAAACAGACTGAGATCTCTCCTGACTAAAGGGGTATCTAGGCCACATTACTTGGAAAACTACTTTGCAAGCCCCTGCAGAGAGAAATTAATTTACCTGGGTGTTCAACATGCAGGTCACCCTCCCCTGCCAGCACATCCTCACAGACAGGCTGGGCCAGATGGCATCCTTCATCCTCCCTCCTGGTTTGGGTCTCCCAGCCAGCACCCTCCTCCTCCTCACCACCATTTACACAGGACACAAATAATGACCTACACTGTCATCATCTGGGGCATGACCCCAAGTGCTCAGTGTTAGGGTTAAACAGATCTCAGCAAAAGTAAGGCATGGAAACAGGATGTTTTCCCATCCTCAGTCATGCTGCCAGAGCTCCTGCCCATCTGCAGAATTTCCTACATTCTCCCCATTCCTGAAATTCAACAACATCTAGCTTGTCTTGTGAATGGCATTGGGAGGTACCAGAGTCAAGTTTTGGATAAGCCAGGACTTATAATAACTACACCTTTTAAAGTATCTTTGGAGCTTTGTTTCTCACACGTGCTATTCCTGCAAGTGTTGAAGCCTTCAAAGCTTCTACAGAGGCTTCCACTTTCCTGAGACTGTACAAGCTCTGTGCCAAGGAACTAAAACTTCTTTTTCCTTGTAGCAGAGCAAATACCAACCCTCCGTTGTAGGTTTTGTGCACCACTTTCTGATGGATATTAAAAAGCCCTCAGCAGTCCCCAGGTCTGGCCCAGGACAGGCAATGCAGCAGCAAGCTTCGCTATTATTTTTTAACATAACAGAACACATTTTTAGATCCAGAAAAATGGAATTCAGAAAAAGGACTGATGTGTTTCAATATTGCCATGGGCATCTGAGTCTTCTTCAGCCACCCAGCCCTAAAAAGCAGGAAGGCAAAGAGCTCCTGACAAATGACTCTTGTTTCTCCCCTGAATGTTGTTATTCATGGCTTCAGCACTGTTGCAAAGCACATGGGAGAGATGGCCCAAAGGAATGGGACAACATCCCCACATAAGCTGCTGCTAATAAAAGCAGCATTCAACAGTATTGCCACTCGCTGGTCACATTTTCCAAGGAGAAAGGCAAGAGAAGAGGACCAGCATTATGTGTGCACTCGGCTGTGTGACACACAGCTTCACACTCATTCCGAAAGGAGCTCTGACAATCAGGCTCTTTGTGAAGCACAACATATTTTGGGTACATCCACACACTTGATCCACAGCACATATTGTATTGAACAAACAAATTCTATCAGTGAGCTGTGAAGTCCAATATGAAAATTACTGAATTACAGCTCCCATTAAGAAAGAAGTAACAAGTCCTCTTACACCTTACCCACACTTACACCAGGACTGCAGAGCTCGAATTGAATAAAAAAAGCAGCGAGGTACATTACTGAAGATGAACTTTCAAGCTAAATTAAAGAAAATTAAACACTTTTCTGATATAATTTCCTCCTTTTCTCTCTCATTTTTATATACTTATGCACTGATGGATTTTAGCCAGATAAGAAAGATGATCTAGGTTGATTCTTCTCCACCCTTTTTCCACTGGAGGACCAAGCTGTTTTGGAGAGGTAAAAATAAAATCTGAGTCCATGCTATATTCCACATTCTCCCTCCAGCTGGGAAGGAAGGAGTGCCACTGGAGCACCTATTGTATTTTAAACAGAATCATATTGATTTATTTATATAATAACAACCTTAGTGTTATAAATTGGTATATTTTCATTTGGCACCACTAGCAAGCAAATGCACATAGCAACATTTCTTCAGGAATGCGTCCAACTGCACAGGGGTGAGGGTGTTTACACTGTTTTTTTTTTAATTAGTTCTTTTGTGGAGCCTCTCTGTTGGCTTAGAAACCCTAGTTTGAACTAGTTTGAACAAAGCTACTCTAGTAGAAAACAGACCAGGAACCAGAAACTCCTTTGTTATAGTCATGCCTAAGTTTCCCCAGCTCTAAGACTTTGTTTTACTCCACTTTTATTTAATTGTCTGCTTTGAGCATTAGTGGTTGCTGTGCTCTGAAATGCCCAGACAGCAAAGCCTGACTTTGGGCAGCTGGAGATTCCCATCAGCCTGGCCCAGGTGACTCCCTCAGACACCCCAGGACACAGCTGGAGAATGCAAAAACAGAACACACATACAGGTGCTCAAAGAAATGGATCTCCTCTCCCAGTTTTCACTATGTAAATGGTGTCTACCAATGGCTGCTGAATCATGACTTTGGCTTCCATTTTGAGCAGAAAGGGAAGCAGCACCTTCAGGACCCTGCGCTGCTCAGAGCCCCGTTCCTGCTCTTCACACCCATGGCCATCACTCGTGGGGAGTGATGCGGGCACAGGATTGCACAAGCAGCTGGGGCTCCTAAGGATGATTCAGGGCTGAAAAGCAGGAGGAGGCCAGATGAATCAGCTCCATTAGCTCAGCATGCCCCACAGGAAGAACAGGGGGGTGATCCCTCTGACTCCTGTTTGCATTAGCGAAGTAAGTGAACACATACGTCCCCTCCAGCAGCTCGAGCTGTGGCTCCCCACAGACCAGAGCAGGGCATGGGGACTTGCACAGCTTGTACAGCTCTGCCTTGTGCAGAATCTGTGCCATTCACACTGTCTGCTGAGTGCTTTTCCTCTGGGAAAAGCATAACATATTCCCTAGGAGATTTGGATGGCTGCCTTGAAATGCCTGTGGGTTTGGGCTCAGACACTCAGGGGATGGAAGCACAGCCACGGGGCTGCAATGACACCTGCTGATGAGGGACATGTGAAAGCAGCCAGGACCCAGAGTTCCCAAAGCAGATTACACCTCACTGAGTTCCTCTGGAAACATGAGACTATGGGTGGACAAGTACACCAGGGGACAGAGGAAATGCTGCAAGGTAAAAAAGAGTCAAATCTCTGTTTCCAGCTCCTGTGAGCAGAACACAAGGGAGAAAGCAAGGTACCTATAAACCTGAGCAGCTGCACACACTGTGTAATGGCTTGCAAAAAAAAAAAAAACCCTCCAGCAAAGAGGGTATCACAAATACTTTGGCAATACAAGAAAATAAAAACATTCTTTTCTTGATATGATCTCACATAAAATGAGCATGAAATACTTTCTCCTCTTCTTTCCACATCTGCTGGTCACCTCCTCTAGCCATGCACAGCAGGAACCAGGAAAAGAGAAGCACCATTCACCATTTGGATACAGGCAGACTGTCACTCGTATCCCCTGCAGGCACACTGCAGGTGAACACAACAGCTCCAATCCATAATACAGTGAGCAGAGCCAAACTCAGAGCAATTTATCACACTTCTAGCAAGACAGTCTGTATTTATTCCCAAAACACCAACATACATTGGATACTTAAATCCCTTGAGCTTCCTAAGGATTGTTTCTGTTTTCTCCAAGTGAAGAAGCCAGGATGGAGCTTACAGCTTTTCTGTTCAGCAGCCAGGGCCTCTGTAAACAGAGAGGGGGACAACAGCTGCTGCTCTGCAGCTTTAAAGGATGCCATCAATAATGACATTACACTGTCCCTTTTACTCAATAAACCCCAATTTAAAAATAAAACAGAACTCTCCTTTGATCTGTGCCAGCTCAGGAGGCTGAGATGGAGGGTGAGGGAAAGAAGGGAGAAAATGGGCACTTCTGTCAGGCAGCGGTCCAGAGCACTTGGCAGGACTAGAGGCAATGGATCCCCACAGAACGCATGGAAACCAAGTAACACAACAGCAAAACAGTGAGAGATGGGAGATAAATATGCTACACTTTTTTTCTTTAATGAAGTAAAAGCTAATAATAAAAAAATATCTGTACATCCCAAATACAAGACATTTTCAGAAGACTCTTGGCCAGGTAGTTTGCTCTACTCCTGCAGTCCAGCAAGCAAATATGAAAAGCTTTCCACACACATGCCATGCCCTGGCCCAACCTGGTTTTGCCTCCCATTGAGCCACCTCCTGTTGCCCTCAGTGAGGATCAAATACTGGAGAAAAGAGAAAGTAAAGGTACCCACTCACACATGAAAACTAACAACAGGAACACCAGCAAAGGCAGAAAGCAAAGTGCCCTGCTGCCAGTCCTGAATGGGAACCTGCCTGCTGCAGGCTCTGCTGCTTTGCATTTGCCTTGAAGCTAGAAATGTTACAATAAGGCCAGTGTGTGCACCAGCACCTCCCTGACAATAATTCAGTGCTCTCGGGGCCTTTAAGCCCCTGTCTGCCTACTCAGGAGCCCCTCATGAAGCCAGGAGCCAGTGGGAGGCAGGCTTGCCTGAGGGACAGCCCTTCACCTTCCCTTCAAGCATCTCCCACCTGCAAACAGGGGAAAATGCAAACAGACAACATGAACAGGAAAATAGGTCACACTTGAGTGACTTCAAACTTCAAAAATAGGAAGGGATTCAACACAGGAGAAAGGAAAGTGACAGGAGAGTGTATCACACACTTCTGATGAATCCATTTGATCCTGTGACTGATCAGACTTTTCAGTGAGATTGCTTTCTAATTTATGCCTTTAAATGGAAATAAAGACCTTGATCTTAGCATTAAATCTATGCAGATAGATCCTTGAGGCAATACTTCTACAGAAAACACTTCTACAAAGTGCAAAGACATTAAATTAATAATGCAAACACTGTATGTGTGTCTAGAGTCACTCTTGAGGATTCAGCAATTTTGCAGCTGTCAAATCCTCCAGCAACTCCTGCTCTGTCATTTTGACTTTAGTAGTAATTGGAGATTTCCTTAAAGCCTCCAGCCCAGGTGCCTTACCCTGCCTGAAGAGGAGTGTTTGGGATGGCCTCGGTGGCAGTGGGGGTGTGAGCTGTCCCCTGCCACCCCGCTGTGCTGGCAGGGAGGCCGGGCAGGCAGCAGACACCTGACGGGCTCAGAGCCACATCAGCTCCCCACACAGAGCCATAAAGTGTCAGTGCCAAGGGCTGCTGGAATTAGGATCACTGTTAGATTAGTTAACAGCTGTATAATTAGCCACGCTAAGCCTAGATGTTTCCCCTTGAAATCCAGTTTTTACAGTTATAAATAGCAGTGTTAATGATCTCCAGCATCACTGCTTACACTCGGAGCCCTCCCTCCTCCACCGGCTCTGGTGTCACTCACTGAATGTCACATTCTCCTGACTTTCTTGTAGCAGCTATAAAGGGAGATAAAAAAAGAACTAAGAAAGGCAGAAACCAAAAATAAACCCCAAACTGAAGTGGACCAAGAAGGATTATTTTCTTTACATGCATTAAAACCTTAAAAAATAGCAGCTGCAGCTTGTACTTAAACTGTACTTTCAAGCATTAACTTAATTACATTTCATGAGAGTGGGAGGAGATAGTACCAACATTTCATACCCAGGTAAACTGAGACAAAGGAGTGCAATAGTCTGGAGTCACATAGCAGGATGATGAATAGGACCCAGAATGAAACCTGAGTGCCCAGCACATCACCATGCTATTTACCAAATGGGATAAAACACCAGGGCACTCCAGCACTGAGATGTCTTTCATAAATCTGTCATGTCACACTACATGCTAATGAAGGGATATGAAGAGCATTTTTCTTTATTTTGAAGGTATTCAGTGCAGGAAAATTTCAAAAAATAGAGTTCACGCTCTTTAGATAAATTTGATTTGCCAGTCTATGAATGCGGCAGAACCCAGATTTGTCATCTCTCAAATCTGAAGTTCAGACAATACAAACCTTAAAACCTTTCCACACTGCTAATTTATCATCACTAATATTCTCACCTAACCAAAAGAATCCACACCTTTCACCAATGATTAAAAATATTTCTTTTTAAACATTTAATCTCAGCAGAGCTTTCTGAAACTCTGCAGTGCGGCAACACAATTTCTGGAAGTGTCCATAGCACAGATTACAGATGCAGTTACTGTAAAAAATTTATAATACACAGATATTTTCAGCTGTTCCAAATTTTTCTCCGTGGCTAGCACCACATGTCTGAGAGAAAGAGCATTTTTGGAGGTATAATAGAAACCAGTGAGAATTTTAAAAGGCTGTTTCTAGGAACACCATTAGGGCTTTGATGGGGTTTAGAAATGAAAATGTGAGATAAATGTGAGATAAATTGAAGACTACTGCTCACAGTTCTCTGTGTGGTTACAATCAGAGATGGTGGTCTGTGCTTTTGCACCCCAGGTTTCCAAAGGGGGTACATTCCCTCCAGCAGCACAGAGCCCAAGCTGTCTGAAGA
Source organism: Anomalospiza imberbis (assembly GCF_031753505.1). Classification (NCBI taxonomy): domain Eukaryota; kingdom Metazoa; phylum Chordata; class Aves; order Passeriformes; family Viduidae; genus Anomalospiza; species Anomalospiza imberbis. Next base: position 1,948,414 of record NC_089700.1, read on the forward strand.
AGGATGGCAGACCTGAAGCAGAGCATTAGGCTTCCAGGATATTCCCTCCACATTATACACTACATCTACACTAGTTCTTGCATCCACTAATTACTTTAATGCAGTGAGGAGACAAATCCCCACAGGCTGATGCTGCAGGGAGCTTCTGAGAGCAGTGCAGGACCCTGCCGGCGTCCAGCCACGCCACAGCACATACCTGCACCTGCTCCTGCACCTGCACCTGCATCTGCTCCTGCTCCTGCTCCTGCATCTGCTCCTGCATCTGCTCCTGCACCTGCACCTGCTCCTGCACCTGCTCCTGCTCCTGCACCTGCACCTGCTCCTGCACCTGCACCTGCTCCTGCACCTGCATCTGCTCCTGCTCCTGCATCTGCTCCTGCACCTGCACCTGCACCTGCTCCTGCACCTGCTCCTGCATCTGCACCTGCTCCTGCACCTGCACCTGCTCCTGCATCTGCTCCTGCACCTGCACCTGCACCTGCTCCTGCATCTGCACCTGCTCCTGCACCTGCACCTGCATCTGCTCCTGCACCTGCACCTGCACCTGCTCCTCCTCGGGACACTTTCTGTAGGCACACCGTGTGTGGTGATTGGCACTGGGGCTGTGTTCTAAGCACACAGTGTGTGGTGATTGGCACTGGGGCTGTGTTCTAAGCACACCGTTTGTGGTGATTGGCACTGGGGCTGTGTTCTAAGCACACCGTGTGTGGTGATTGGCACTGGGGCTGTGTTCTAAGCACACCGTTTGTGGTGATTGGCACTGGGGCTGTGTTCTAAGCACACAGTGTGTGGTGATTGGCACTGGGGCTGTGTTCTAAGCACACAGTGTGTGGTGATTGGCACTGGGGCTGTGTTCTAAGCACACAGTGTGTGGTGATTGGCACTGGGGCTGTGTTCTAAGCACACCGTTTGTGGTGATTGGCACTGGGGCTGTGTTCTAAGCACACAGTGTGTGGTGATTGGCACTGGGGCTGTGTTCTAAGCACACTGTGTGTGGTGATTGGCACAGGGGCTGTGTTCTAAGCACACCGTTTGTGGTGATTGGCACTGGGGCTGGCCCAGCCTCATCCCCACTGGGTGCAGCTGTGAAAAGCAGGTGAGCAGCATTGACAGCAATGAGAGTGCCCAGGTGTGCTGAGCAACCACCGAAGGGAACAGAGGCACACAGGTGCAATGCAGGAACATGAGGAGTCTAAAAGGCTGGGCTAAAGAACAAGGGCAGAAACTTGCAGCCTTCTTGTGTGGTATGATGTTACTCTGTATAGGTTGGAGCTATCTGAAACTATATGGTGATATTCTATGTATTGTGGCTGTCTCAGCTGTGAAAACTTCCCATGAGCAGGAAAAAAATCTCAGGCTACTTTTCTTTCAGAGGGGAGAAAGCAGCACTGGAAGCTGCTTCCCCAGAGCAGCCTGAGATGCTGCTTACCAGCCCCTAAGGACACTGCAAGCACTGCCATCCCTCCTTGATTAATAAACCAAAAGCCAAATCTCTGACTCGTATTCCAGGGACAGGGAGGAGCAGCAGTGGCACAGCACCGTGTTAAGAGCTCCTCCAACAAAAGGCATAAAAAACCTTTGCAATTTGGAATGATGTATCAGCACTTCTGCGAGCCAGGCTTCCCCCAGCCAGATCTGCTTGGGTGTTGATCAGCCAAACAAGAAGATAAGCCTTTACACCAGTAAAATCTGAGAACGTGTACTGTAAGCAAATCATAAACCCCAGAAAATATGTATTCTGAATTTTATCAATTTGACTGCTAAACAGAATTATGAAAATCTGAACAAAACCCTGCAAAACCAATCTTAACCCCTAAGTTACTGGCTCATGTATTTTAACACTGGCTACTGATTTTGCTGACTTTGTTTTCTGGTTTCCCCACTTCACGTGTACCCCATCCCAACCTGAAAACATTTTCAGACAGAAAACTGCTCCTGCTTCCCACTAGTCACTTAGCAAAGTTTTGCTTATTATTTTGTAGTGAGTGGAAACTTCTCAACTGGGCAACTATGCCCAGACAGCCAGTGATATTCCCAAGTGAAAACTGTAGCTCTGTGAACACTTCTTCTGTGAAAGAAACAAAGAAACAAAAAAAAAAAAAAAAAGGAATTAAGAAAGAATGGAAAGAATGTAAAAATAAAAAATAAATTGCAGGGGTTAAGGCAATAAATTAGCTTTCTTAATGATCTGAAAGTTGTGGCAGTCCTGAGCAGGATGCAATAATGACTCCTGCAGTTTCTCCTCTCCTCCCCTCCCAGCTCTCATGGTGCCATCCCAGCGCCAAGCAGGGAAATCACAAAGGAAAAGCCATTAGAGAGGCAGCAGGCCATTACACTTAGCTGGTCAAGGATAATTACCCTAATTAAAACACTGGTAGAGCTTGTAAATAGAAACAAGTGACTTGCCAAAGAAAAATCCCCCAACAACCCCTCTGCTCCCTCTGTGGTGTCACTGGTCAGGGCAGGACCCGCTGCCCCAGGTCTGCAGCACCTCCGACTGTGCAGAGCCATCGGCCACAGGGACACTCCTGCAGCCACACCAAACGGAAAAATACCTGAGCTCCTGGAATGGCTTCCCAAGGAAACACTGCAAGAGAAAGTCTGAGAGTGCCCAAGAGCCGAGAGGAAACAATTCGTGCCCCCATTCAGAGACATTTGCTGGCCTCAGCAGCTTCGGTCCTGTGCAGGGCCAGGAGCTGGACTTTGATGATCCTTGTGGGTCCCTTCCAACTCAGGATATTCTGTGATTCTATGATTTGGGTGCTGCCTCCTTTCACCCAGGCCCCACCTAAGTCATGCTCGTGGTTCTATTTCAAACATCTGAGTTCCTGGGGTAACTAAGACAAAATCAACACCTTGAATGAATTTCTGCTGGAGTTTTTGCCCTGTGAAGTCCCCGTGGATCACCCTCATGATTTGACAGAGCTGGGGTTTCACACCCAAAGCTGTTGGAGGACTCACAACTATGGATTTCACGCTGCTCTCAATCCCCTCTGTGCTGTGTGCTGTGGAAACACGAGGCATTGCTCCGGCTCTGCAAAGCTCACGAATCCCCGGGACAAACCCTGCAGAATTTGGCTGCAAGCGCACTGGATCCGCTGCTCCTGTGAGAACTGCTGCATGAATATCTCCCCTCACACGAAGGAAGGAGGAGCAGAGGGCTCTTTGCCTCGTGGCATCGCTCCAGGCTCTCTCAAAGCCTGCAGTGGTGTTGCTAAAGAGCCCGTGATCCAAGGCTGTAAGAGTTCTTGGCAAAAGCCTGTGCTGGATGGTGCTGGGCCAGGGAGAGAGGAGAGGGCTGCTGCACTGTGCTCAGAAGGAGCCAGAGCCAGCCAGGACAGCTCTGACCTGCGCTTCCCAGGGCGCTGATAGTTCTAGGACAGAAGCCTTTCATCAGGGGAAAAACACATCCTTTTTTCCTTACACAGAGGGACCTTTTGTACCGGGAAAACAAGCACAGAAGATGAGAACTTGACATCGTCACCAGGCCAACAAAAAAGACTGTGTCACCTGAGGCAGATCCGACACTTACAGCACATGGAAGGGAGAGGGAAACGTCCACTCTTGGTGGCTTTAGCAAGGCTGTGCTAAAGGAGAGGGTGGCCACAAAATATGAGGTGTGTAAAGCAGAGGGCGACAGGGAATAACAGGGCACCCATCACTGCAGGTGCCCAGAACCAACCCCTCAGTGCTCCAGTGAGGGTGGGTCACTGCTGCAGGGAGCAGCTGGGACACATCCCAAAAAGCGTTATTGGGGTTCACACGGACACGGGGACAAGGAGCGGGGCAGGGATGTAATGTGACGAACCCGCATCGGGCTGGCACACAAACGAGGCACGCCTTCATCCCCGCGGGCGGGGCTGGAATCGCTGCTGCCTGTTTTTAACGTTTTCAATCGCTCGCAAAGCCGAGGGGGCTGCAGGGCAGGAGCCAGCCCCTGCGCTGGCAGGAGCCCGAGCCCAGTCATTGTCCCCAAACAATGAAGGTCCCCGAGCCAAGCGGCTCCAGCAGCGCTGCTGATGGCTGCAGAAACCCGGGATCCCTCGGGAGCGGCTCAGAACAGCCGGGATGGGGGCAGTCAGCGTGCTGGGGTTTGCAGAGGGAAGTACGAGCAGCGGCAGTACCTTTATGCAGGGACAATCTCCCTAGTTTGGAATTTGTGCCTGGATGGCAGATTCAGGTCACTGAGCTGAGAACTCGCTTCATGCCGTGGTGTCCCCCAGTTTGTTTTACCATCGCTGCCATACACTGACACTCTTGGGAGAGCAGCCAGGGGTGGTGGGAGAGCAAAACACACAAATAGGGCATTTCCTTTTAAGTGGGAAAAAATTCACTTGTCACTCCAAATGGACCAACATTTACTGATACGTTACTGTAACAAGTGGACAATTTGAGCAATGATCTCTCCAAACTACCAACCAGTTGGTAGGATGAAAACGCTCCCAGACCACTTGATGTATACCCTCAAAAGAAATCCCTTTCTGCTCAATAAAAGCACTCCACCAAAGCAGGAGATGGCAGGAGCTGTCCTAAACCACAGCAGCACAGTCTGGCTCACACCTATTGCTGCAGAGGGACCACTACAGTCCTACACCAAACCGAGCTGCTGGGCACCAAGGCTGGACAGCAGCTACTTCACAGCCAACCTGTGAAAGTGAAATTCTGGAAGCACCAGAATTCACTTTAAAAAGTGAATTTAAAAAGCTGCACCAGAGCAGCTGTGTTACCCAGCATTTTCCTACACAAACCCGTGCTCCACCCCCTGCCACATGAAATTGCAAGTGAATGTTTAAATACACAAGGCATCAGTTAAACCCACAGCACTCACCATCAGAAATGGTGTGATACAAGCTGGCCTCATCCAATTGATTTTAAGGCAAGTAATTGTCTCTTTCAGCGAGGACTGACCTGTGGTAGTTCACAGGAATGCACTTCCCAAAGTGGATGAGCATTTCCACAATCAATAAAATGCACACAATCAATATCTCCCCAAAAGAGGGTCAATAACTGAAACAGGTATAAAGTTAGAAGTCACTCCTGCAACAACACTGAAAGGATTAAAACACTATTCACCTTATCCCTGTGTTCTTCTTCTTCTCACATCACAGCTAGCAACTAACCTTCAGAGACCAAAGCAGAAATAAATAAAAAAGCCAAGACCAAAGATCAACCGAGATTTTGACTTTGCAAATTCACAATATCGACAGCACTGCCCTTGAGCACAAGCCCGGGAGTTGGGAGGGATGGGTTTATATCCAGCCTCTACAGAAAACCCTTCTGAACCTTACACTCTAAGCTCTGCAGTGAGCAGGAATTAAAGACCCTTATTAAAGTGAGAAGCTAGCACTGAGGACTGTTAGTAAATAAAAATTTAGGACTCTTAGTAAATTCAAATCCATAATAAAATGCCTGTGACAGCAGGTTAATTCACAACGTCCATTTATTTTGATCATGATTTATATTTTCACACAGTTCCTAAAACCAAGACTCTAACACCTCGATATTTCCATGGAAATTGTTGTGAAATGCTACTACACCATTCCCCCCCCCCCCCCAGAAATAAACTCTAATGTATCAAAATGGGGATCTTTCTGCACACTGTAACACTAGATTTCAGTGTTTACCAGCAGGAACACAGTACGGTGTCTTAGTTCAGATGCTAAACCTACAAATGGAACACTTCTAGATTGATACCAACACGTCCCACACTCACAGTGCTGCATTTTGTGTTATTAATAAAAGACTGTTATTCATACATACAAATATGTCCCACACTATTTCACCTAAAACATCATTTGGGTGTTGCAAATTGCTTGTCTCTTTTTAGAGCACAACTTGCTCCTGTTTCACACTGATTTGCAGGATATGGACACCACAGGACATGTTTGAGAGATAAGACAGAACAAATTGCAAACCTAGGAGTATTTATCACAAACCCCACATTATCTACTGCTGTAGCCACTGCCTTTTTCTTCATATTGTAATTATTTGCCTGTATATAATGCAAAGCTAAATACCCCCATTTTCTACTAGGCTTATATCCTGCCTTGGCATATTTAACCTGACAAAGAACAGCATGAACTGGTCACAAGTGTGCAGAAGAATGAACTATTTTAAAGCAGGTTTTCAATGCAGAGTCCTGGCCCATTCATAAATGCAGTTCTAATTATTCTGCTGGAAATTATGCTTTCCATTAACATCCATTCCTATGTATCCCAGTGCTGCACATACTGCAGCTCTGAAATGCCTGGACAGGGTTGTCTCAGGTGTGTCTTGCAGCACAACATAAAGAAAACCCATCTTTTCTCATGATTTTCTAAAGATAACATACATGAAACACACATACAAACATGCAACACTACCTTTGTCAGGACAGCCCTTCAGTAACTCTGTCAGAAATACACATTAAACACTCCTATCAAATGAGCACCATATCAAACCCCCTCATCTTTAACTCATCTAACCCAGCGTGGCCATGGCAAATTACTCACACACACATTTTAAAGGCATGTTCCAAACCCCCAGCATCAGGCAGTTCACTTTGGATCTTCCAAACTTAATTTTGAGCCACAAGACAAACACTTTCAACATAATTATCACTACCATATGGGCAGCTCTGCTATTGTGCTGGTTCTAATTAGGATTGTATATGTTACACATGTTGAAAGAGTTTACAAATATGTTTTGTGGTTGACAGTTAAGCTCAGTTTTAAAGTAATGTGAACTTTTGTATGTTTACATTGCATTTGCTGTAACAAATACATCATGTGCATAATAAACATACATATGTGCACATATACATGCATATGCACTATTTTGTTTTAGCAAAATAAACATAAAACAGGTGTCAGAAATGTTAAAACTCCTAACTGGAATAAACATATCCACCAAAAATTTTAATCCAGTGCAGTCCTACTCAGCTATTGGCTTCTACAGATAGGATCCAGAAGTATTTCCACTTTCTTAGTAACACACTAAATTCATTGGATATTGGCATTTACATCTGTAATCTTGTATATGCTATTCAAAATTTGGAATTAACTTCTCCAATAAGTTATCTGTGTATCTATCCATTGAGGTGTAGTTTTTTGCCACCAAAAGAATGGTATTAGCAATTCAAAGATAGAAAATAAAATTTGAGTTAAAATCTTGGAATGGTACAGCACAAAAGCCATTGGAGAGGAGGCATAGAATGGCAAAGTATCAACAGCACACAGGTAAAGAAAAAAAATCAGTCCTTTACAAGTACAAAGCCTGGGGCAATTAATTTAATTCTAAAACCTTATACAAATATGCCAGGCATGCAGCTGCTGTCTGTGAATTGCAAGCAGGGCTTTGGAACTCTACTTTCCCAATCATTATTTGATTAGAGGTGTGTACCTCTCCCTTTTGATTTGCAAGAGCCTTACATGATGTAAGAGCAGTACACAGACACATTAATTGCTAATGATACTGTGCTCTGTTTCAAGTTTCAGCATTAGCATCTCAAGGTAGAAGAGCATTACAATCCTTCCAAAGCTTTAAAACCCACTTTTCACGTAAACACATTACAGCCTGAGCTTCCCTTTCCAGTCTTTTGTCTTGCTCTCACCCTTCAGTTCAAAGTCATAAAATAACAAGATATCTCAATATTAGATAACTCCTGATACTGCTTTGAAGCAAGAGGACAGCAAAGCACCAGTCTCTATCAATAACACACAAGCATCTCTGAACACAACCTGCCTGCCTGCACAGGGGCATGACATCACAATTTTCACTTATTCAAAGAGACTTTTAGAGGCTCAGGCCTGTTGAAAATGGATGGAATCAGTTGTCCCAATGCTCCTTGTCCAGGGCAGGCTGCAGAGGGCAGGTGTAGGAGCTTTACATCATCTGTGCCCAGACAGATTCCACTGTCCTGCTGGAGACAGGACAGAGCACAGGGCGGGGTGGCCCCTGACACACCTGACACACAGGCCTTTCCCCAGAACAGAAGCGAGTACACAGTGCTTCTAACAGGCACAGAGATGCTTTTCAAACCCAGCAAGATGCAGGGAGTCCAGCTAGCAGAGCATGGATGAGCTGCAAGGAAACCACAACACTTCCAGAAGCAGAATTGTGTCCTTGATGTAGTAAAATTAAAAACTGATGCACACTTGAATGCACCAATTTAATCCTACCAGTCCACCTGGAGGACCTGCCTCCACCATTCCAATAGGCTGAAATAAAAAGCTCAGCCTAACACATTAATTGTCAATCTCAGGTTTTCAGCTCACATACCCTATCATATTGAATGCAAGTTATGCTGATTTGGCATTATAAAATTATTTGCAACCAGATTTGACTGATGAGGAGTAATCAAGAGAGAGGAGAGGAGTGCTTCCATGGTGAGACAGACTGTGGTGTAAGCTTATTCCTTATTAGACAGCTGAGAATCAACCAGGAGGGGAAAGTCTGTAGGAAGCCATGCTGTGCTGGAAGTGTGTCAGGACTCTGCTCGTCATCAGTGAAGGGGAAATGAGGGAGAGAGGTGAGAAACAGCTATCCTCTAGTTGTAGGAGTTACAGGTTTACTAGAGACCTGCCTTTCACCAGTTAGGCCAATTCTCTAAATGTATAGAAAACAAGAGGAAAACATTCATTTCCGTCTCTCACTACACTCCACAGAATTAGTTACTCTGCTAGAAAAGATACATAATATCTAACCTTCAGGTTAATCCATATTTATAATGAAGATGTTATAATTAGTGATCTCTACCACTCCCATCCAGCCATACTGAAACATTTCTACACTTCTTAGTCCATTAAAACATAATCACAGCCGAATAATACATCAGTAAGGTTGATCACAGGCAAAATAGAGCTTGTCAGTTCTCCTGCTCCTAATCTGCTACAGCAGTGTAACAGCAGCCAAACTTGTTCTCTTTCACAGCACCCAGCAGAACTGGAGTTCCTCATTTCAGCTGCTCCGATGGCTGGTGTTTGAGGTGATGACCAGGAGGAGCCACTGCTGCTTTTGTAGGCTTCAGTCATGCACAGTAACACCCCAGGATGACTGTGACGATGCTTAATGGGATCACATTCCCTCTGCAAATTCCCGTCGACTTTAGCAAATAGGTTTTCATAAGAAAAGTTTTCAGGAGCTTCAGAGGAGGAGCAGGGGGACCCCAACAACTTCCTGGCCTCTGTCTGTTCCCCAGGACTTTTCTGCCCCTTGATTTCTGTCAGTTCCTGGCAGTGGTCCCTCAGGGTACTGAGCCAGGCCAGCACTCACAGCAGACCGCGAAGATGTTCCAACACCAAACCCTTCATTCTTTTCCACAACCACCAAAGCAATTAAAGCACTGCCATTCACACTCCCATTCTGGGACCCCAGCTGATTGCCCAAAGGAAGCAGGGGGCAAGTGACACCTTTAGAGGTGTAATTTCTATTTCTCTAAGAAAGGTTTCTATCCCTGTATCAGACGTTTTGACAAATTTAATAGTAACTGAAGTTTTACTGGATGTGGGAGAAGGATTCATCCCTCACTGTGAGTCAGTTACAACCAAATTAGAGCAGCCAACAGAAAAGGGGAGCAAGGCAGTACACAGGTCTGCTTTTCTCTCGCAGATTTTCTATTTTCAAATAGAACCACAGATGGTTTGGGTTGGAAGTGACCTTACAGATAATTTAGTTCCAGCCCCTCTGCCATGGACAGGGACAGCTTCCACCAGACCAAATTGCAAGAAAAAGCATGTTTGACTCTCAACAAATCACACCATCAGCCTCTTGCCTCTCAGTAGAATACACTTCCACTTCCAGTCCTGCCATCAGACCTGTGTGAAGGCTCTGAATGTTTTCAGACTCGCACTGTGTGTCAAACAGCTGCTCTGCACAAGCAAAGCCAATAAATACCACTTTGGTGACATAAAAGAACAAACCCTGGAACTCTGGTTGGAGCTCTGATTCCCTGTCAGCTGATCCTGTGGCTGCCTTTGTAATCTGTCTGCCTTTTCTTCTGCTTGCTCAAGTGGCAGGAGAAGGCCAGCAGTGACCACTCTGATCGAAACTGGAATCTGCTTCTTGTTAACTACAAACCAGAACACACCCCATACTTTCCCTCTAAACAAGCATTCTTTGCCAAGGGCAATAAATGACAGACTGGTTGGGGTCAGAAGGGACCTCAGAGCCCATCCAGTGCCACCCTGCCATGGCAGGGACACCTCCCACTGTCCGGGCTGCTCCAAGCCCTGTCCAGCCTGGCCTTGGGCACTGCCAGGGATCCAGGGCCTGCCCACCCTCCCAGGGAACAATTCCTTCTGCATATCTAATGTAAACCTCTTCTATTTTAGTTTAAAACAATTCTCCCTTGTCCTATCATTATCTGCTCATGTAAAAAAATCCCTCTTTTTTATAAGCTCCCTTTAGGCACTGGAAGGGGCTCTAAGATCTCCCTGAAACCTTCTCTTCTCGAGGCTGAACACCCCCGGCCTGCTAATCCTGCTTCCAGAGCAGAGGAAGAAAGAAAAAAGGAAAGAAATGGAAAAGAGAGGAGAGAAGAGGAACGCAGCAGCCCAGCCCTCCCCGCTCGGTCCCGCAGTTCCCCGGCGCGGCCCGCAGGGGGAGCCCCAGCGCCGCCCAGGAGCCGCCCAGCCCGGCCCGGGCGGGCTCCGAGCGCCCCCGGGCCCTGAGGGGGAACCGGCGGCGCTGGGAACGGCCGCGGAGACACGGCAGGGAGAGGGGCACGGGGGGCAGAAATCCTTCCAGGGTGGGCAGGCCCTGGCACAGGGTGCCCAGAGCAGCCGTGGCTGCCCCTGGGTCCCTGGCAGTGCCCAAGGCCAGGCTGGACAGGGCTTGGAGCAGCCTGGGACGGTGGAAGGCATCCCTGCCATGGCAGGGGTGGCACTGGGTGGGCTTTAGAGTCCCTTCCGACCCAAACCCTTCTGGGATTCTACCATTCTACGCATAATATATTTTTGTTAAATAAGGAGAAGGGAGTGGGAAAGAGGAGCTGGTTACACAGAGGGGCCATGAAAATGGGGAAAGGTCTGGAGGGGCCTCACAAGGAGCGACTGAGGGCGCTTGGTCTGTTCAGCCTGGAGAGGTGAGACCTCTCTGGGGACTGCAGCTCCTCCCGAGGGACAGCTCCCACCTCTGCTCCGTGGGACAGGGACAGGACCCAGGGGACAGCTGGAGCTGGGCCAGGGCAGGTCAGGCTGGAGATCGGGAAAGGTTCTTCCCCAGAGGGTGCTGGCACTGCCCAGGCTGCCCAGGGAATGGGCACGGCCCGAGGCTGCCAGAGCTCCAGGAGCTCCAGGGATGCCCAGGCTGGGATTGTTGGGGTGCCTGTGCAGGGCCGGGAGTGGCACTGGGTGATTCCTGCAGGTCCCTTCCAGCTGAGGATATTCTGTGACCAGGAAGACCAAAAGATGGGGGAGGAGTGTTTTCCCTTGGACTGCTCTCATCCACAGAAGTCACTACAGAATGTTTCAGCGGAGATCACCTGGTGGTGGAGAAAACTGGCTGCAACTCCTTGTAATCAGAGTTAATGCCAAGGGCCCAAGGGCCCCAAGTGCCCCAGCACAGTTACTGGTGGAAGCACATCCTTCTCCCTGCTCCGCAAGCCCACAGACACCCTGGGAAAATTCTTTCATAAGCACGAGCATAATTTGTGTTATGTAAAAGAGCAAGCAACAATTTTCACAAGAGTTACAAAGTCTTGCCTAAAAATAAAAATTAAATTCTTTCAATCATAGACAAAAGGGCTCTTTCATCTATTTTTTACATATTAAAATATATATATTATTTGCATCCTATTTATTTGCTTTTACCTCTTTCAAACCTAAACCCATCCCTTTTAGCATAAAACTTCAATCAGGACATTAAAAAATAAGAGGGGAATCAAAGTAGTACTTAAAGTCCAATATCCAAATCACTGAAGTAAATAAAACATTAAAAATATTGTAAATGATCAGAATTGTGTATTGGATGGATAGAAATGTCAAAGGGCTGACTGCCCCCACTCCCCACATGTGCAAACAACTCTCATCTGCTATCAGCAAAATCTTCCCAAGTACTTTAACAACCACTCTTTCTTCCTAAAAAGCCTTTCTGGATAGAAAAGGAAAAAAGGCTCTCCATTTTGCCTAACAAGCTGTCTGAGTTCCAGTTCAAGGGTGAAAGGAAGGACGGGGAGAAATCTGCCTTTCCCCTGCAAGCCAAGTCAGACATCTGAAATGTATTCAGGGCAGCTGTTTGCTGCAGCTCCTGCGCTGGCACTCCCTGTGCCCTGCACGGGGTGCATTGCAGGAGAGCCTGTCCCTCTGCTCCCTCCCCGCTCCACAGCAGCTCCAGGGCTGAACCCTGCGCTGGCACAAGCCCCCAGAGCTCCTTGCAGTGCCCCTTCTCCCACAGCACCCCCATGCCAAGCTCGGGACACTCCAGCCACGGGACCAGGCAAGGAGCTGAGGGAGAGCTGCGAGAAAAATCTGTCGATCTCCACTTCTCTTTGTTTCAGGAGAACCTTCTCGTTTCGTTGTGCTTGGCTCCGAGTTGCTGGTTTTATCTTGCGTTTCACACTTAAGGAAACACAGCCAGGCCTGCCAAATACTACAAGGTTTTCTGTCAAAACTTGGACAAGCTGAAAAGTTTTACATTCTTTTAACCGTAAACCTTAAAGCAGCTCAGACCTTTATTTTACTCACAGGTCAGGTTTGAGTGTTCCATGACATTTGACCAGCCTGGCTTGAGTTTTCTGTTTGAGGTTTCATTACAAACTCCTAATTCCAGAACAGAGTAATTAATACTTTTATTAATAGTATCTGTAGTACAAGATTATAGGACTTGGAAGAATGACTCTGAGTGCAATTTGCTGCCCAGCAGACTACACACAGTCCAGAAAGGAGATCAGTCATCTAATTCAACTTCCAAAGCTGTGTGCTAACAAAAAAGCAAAGGCCTTTGGAGACTCAGCTGCAGGACCGTTCCCTCAGCTGGCCTCAGCAGTGCTTGTTCTCCATGTTACACTAACAGCCCCAGAGCAGACCCCAAGGAACTGCAATGGACAGCAGTTTCTGTTCCCAGAAATTACTCGCTCAGTGTGACACAACAGTTTGGGTTGGAGGGGCCCTCGGAGGTGACCTCATCCAAGCCCCACTCCAAGCAAGGCTTATCCAGGAGAGATCCGGCTGCTCAGGGGAGAGGTCGATGCTCCAAGGATGCAGATCCCACAGCCTCGGGACCAAAGGGACCTGCCTGCCTCCCTGGCAGATCTGAGCAGAGTTAAATGATTTGGGATTTTTTTTGAGCTGGGTTCCGACCTCCTCAGCTTTGTGTTGCCTGTGCTCCTCAACGCTCCTCTGCGGGCACTGCACACGTGTCCTAGGGTGATGTTATGGTGCTTGTATCCCCTGTCATGTGTTCTGTTTATGCCTGATGCTATGTTCTGTGCCTTCAGGACTGGCTCCGAAAAGTGGAAGTTTGTTTTGCCTTGTTACCAGCCGGCTCACCTCCCCCCATGGTCTGTGTCTAGGAGGGGCTAGGTCTTGCTGGCTTGCTTGCTTTCGCTTTGCTTTCGCTCCTGCTTTTTTGCTTTTGCCCTTGCTTTTGATTATTAGTTAGTTTAGCTAGGCAGTCCAGTTTTTCCCTGGACTGTTTTTCTTTCCCTTTCCTAAAAACCATTTGAACCTGCTCCAGACTGGGACCTGGGGAACACCAAGAAACACTGAGCCTGCATTTTGTGACCTGCAGCAGCCATCCCCAGCGCCGGAGACCGAGAACTGGGCAACCACTCCCAGGAGAGACTTTCTGAATTTGTCATCTCTTCAGAGCGGTGAAAGAGTTTTGCCATCTGGTGTTGTTCATTTTTTGTGCTGGGGAGTGCTTTGCCTGGTAAATAGTTTGTTTCTACTACTCTCTGAGGAAATTCTTCCCAAACTGGGTGGGGAGGGGCCGTGGGGGTTTGTTTTCTGGGGGCTCCTTCCGGAGGTTTTCTCCCAAATTTGCCTGAAACCAGGACAGCCAGCATGGAATCACAATGTGGGGACAGACCACACCCAGCTGAGAACAGATGCCTAATCTGGAATTTCTGCTGTCCATCTCCCTTATTTTCTTGTCTGTCCCAAATATGATGATGCTTTAGAGCCTGAAGATGAAATACGAGCAGTAAGCAGTGGCACGCTGCAGGCTGGGCAGCACAGAGTGCAGCAACACTTCTGAAGGAGGAGCTGCCAACTCCTCCAGGTGGGCTTGGAGTGTGGCAGCCACTCAGCTGGGTATCGGTGGGACTGGTAGCGTGAGGAACTGTTACACAGGCTTGTTACGAAGCTCAAATGTTTTCATTAACATAAACGAGCAGAAGTTAGGTTAATAATCTGAACACACTGACAGATGTTCAACAAACACTTGGCATTGCTGCAGCCAGAACAAGAAAGAATTCAGTGTTATCTTGGAACAGCCTGCAGAACACCACAAGAGAAGCAGCAAAGCAAAGCTCCGGTACCAGGTTAGACACATGGATACACAGAAAAGCCAGGCTCTCTCCTAGCACAGGCCCAAGAGGCACCAGGATACAACTCAGTCCTGTGTGCAGACCTGAAAATTTTGCAACTCGTAGAAAAAGAGATTTTACTTCCAATGTAAGTAAACAGCACCACAGTGGGAGCAAGGGGCAGGCTGCTCTTGCAGGAAAGGAAAGTCTCCACTGCTTTACATTAAATTAAGACATCTCCTGAGTTTTATCTTAAATTCAAGTTCTGCTCAAGTTCAATCCAAGGCAGGTTCTAAACACAACAAAGGGCTTGTTGTGTTACTCAAAACACAACAAACTCCCCTCATTACTGCATATAGACACAGGATTAGTAAAAATGACAAATTTGGGGGAACACTGACATGAATGCATCCTGGTCAAAAAAAGCTAAAACCCACTAAACTCATTCAACAGTTAAAAGAAAAGCTCAGGGAACACCATGTGTGAGAAGTTCCATCAGGGTCAGGGAACTGGGCATGGCTGGACAGCACTGACCTCATTACTGATGGTTCTTGTATGGTTTGGGGTACATGTGTTGGAAAGGTTCAGATAAATACACTGGTTTGGGGATTTTTAATGTGTTAACACTATTCACAAGTGTAAGGGAAATAGTAGGATCTAAAGCTTGTAAATGAGCTACAATCTTGGAGGAGCTAAAGATTAGATCGACCTGTGTTGCATCACTTTACAAGTTAAATATTTTTCTTAAAGTGCTAATCCAATCCAAACAAGGGTTTGATTCTAAATTAAACAAACTCCACTTTTATTGGTATTAACAAAAATATGCAATGCTAATTTCAGCAGGCAAGCACTAACAAGAGCAGTTATGCAGGCTGTGCTTTCTGCAGGGCAAAGAAGGAAGGACATTAACTTCAATTTCCTTTTTTCCAAGCTTTATATTACAAAATCCACTGCAATATTTATTTTAAAAAAACCCCGAAACAAACAACAAAACAAAATCCAAAATTTCCTACACACCCATGTTTTTAAAGAGTCTTTTAAAAAACCCACTTCCATTGCATCTCCACTTCTGATTCAATTTGCTGTCAAAGGTCATGAGCTAAAATATACAGTTTACGCTAAAAGCAGGAAGCGGGGTAAGTAATTGAATAACATCAGGAAATGGAAGAATGCTGCCATTTTCCTAATGGATATAGTACAAGGTTTATTCTCTCCAAATTTAATTCTAGGAGCTCCTGTAGTAAGAGCTTTATTTTTCTTCAGCTTGAATTTTAGCCTACAAGGTTTAAAGCAAAATCCTCATGCAATCAAAAGAACAAAATACCACAGCAGCTTTATTTTCTAACAGACAAAGATGATCATTTCTGCAGGAAAGAGAAACCCCCCATCAACAGTGTCTGAAAACAGAGCTGGCATAGCAGGTTGGCTGCTTAATATACATGGGCTGGAAATAATTCTACTAAATCAGAGTCCTGAATTATTCATGAAAAACAGATTTTCATGATTTAAATTAGAAAGACTTAAAATTACAAGCCTTGCATTGCTATTGATAGGTAAGATCTCTTTCCCTCTAAGCGATGTTACAGTCTCACACAGCTCCACTCCTGGAAATGCTTAATGATCACTCTAAAATAGTACAAAAATCTCCTGACACTCACTCCCTTCTGGAAACAACACACCCTCTGGTACATGATTTAGACCAGTAATAGCCCACCGGTAATGATTATATCAAAATATATCATTATGCTAATGAATAAAGTTTGAAGGGATCGTTTTTAGTATTTATTGCATATTAAAGCACAAGTTCATTTAAAACATTGGAAGCACAAGCCTTAGTGCTGCAAATAAACTCTTTCCATCATGAAAAACACTGCACTTCTTACAGGAAGCATCAGACCACAAATCTGACTTCAGATCTTTTCCAAAGCATTTTGTAATGATCCAGAATCCTGCCTCCCTCCCTGCACTGTTACTGATTTATAAAGACAATGCCATTAATAAGCTGAAGGCTTGCCTTGCTTCCTGGGAGCTGCCATCCAGTCATGGCACACCAATCCCGTCAGCTGCGATGGCTCCAGCGCTTTGCATTAGGAATTATTAATATTCATTCATCACACAGGTACTACCTTTCATCTGGAGGTCTCCAACCTCTGCACAAATTCTCCAATTAAACCTATCTGCCTTGATTAGGGATTGGTAGACAAGTTCTTCCTGATGAAACACCGTTTCCATGCAGGATGAGCTCGGGGCTGTGGGGCTGGGGCGTGCAGAGCCCACGGCGGGTCCCGGTGCAGCTCCAGCCCGGCACCGCGGCCGGGCGCTCGCAGGGGTCACGTCTGGACACTGACTGAGCTCGTGGCAGTTCCATGCAGAGCCTGCTCCAGGCTTTTCTACACTCTGAGAGTATTCTTTTGAAATCCTCAGCCTGAGCTACAGCTCAAATGTTAATGCCAGCAGCACCTGAACGGAATTGAGTAAGGGCAGCCCGGGCTGGGCCAGAGCCCAGAGGGATAACCCAGCCCAGCAGCTGGGATAACCCAGCATCCAAAGGACTTGTTAGTAACAGTCCTGTGGGCTAAGGCAAAATCCCTGCTTCCTGAATCTTTTACTTTGGCACAGGAGATATGGAAACTCACTCCTTTTCCAGTTAGCAGGATCAGTCCTCAGCACATCATTCTGTATCATCAAGAGAAGTGAAGACAACCAATATCAAATCTTGCAAACTGAGAGCATCATGCCACCCAAATATAGCTTTTATTTGACAACACAACACTAAGCCATCAGTATCCTGTCATTTCCTTCTTGAGAACCAAAGCACAGAGCACTTGTCTGGATATTAATTTATTTTCTTAAACATAGGAGCTATTTTCCTTCACCTAGCAAGCCCTATTGAGCAGGTTATATAATTAACATCAAAGCAATTTGAATGCTGCTTGACTTGCTAAAAGCTGGTAAACAAGCAGGAAGCAATAAAGTGTTTTACAAGAAAAGAACATGTGTTGGGGGGGAGGGAAGACAATAAAACGTTAAACAGATTGATTAGTGATTTTAACAGAATTTCCATTTTTATTAACCCTCTGCATGATTTGGGCACTCGATTTTTATTTCATTTATAAAAGTAGGAGCTTTTTTTGTTCAACTAGATCAGAGAAAATCCTGTTCAAAAGAAATGATGACCACGATTGGCAAAAATAAAAGTACCATGGAGAAACTTCATGTGCCAAATATCTGCTGCTTCCAATGGCTAGGAGAAAATCCACCTGCTTTATGACTGAAATATTTTTTAATGACATATTCAGAAAAAGCCAACCTGTAATCACAAGAAAAGGTATCAAACCTCAGCTTCCAGTTCTACACCCATTCTTAGCTGTATTACTTTGGTTTATTTAAGGACTTGAGCCTGGGAACAGGGTTAGCAGGGCAAGCTGGGCTTAGATCTGACAGCATTTTATGAGCAAACTTGGGGGTTTCTCTCTTTGCTTCTCTGTTCATGCAGAAGAGTTGCATGAGAGGGAATTCGATTCTTCTTTATTAAGCCCACAGGTCCGTTACAACCATTTGTAACTCCACCACGTGGGAAAGGGCACACAGGACATGGGAACTTTGAGATCAGTGACTGTCTTTGTTGACTGCGATGGCCCATGGCTTTTTATATGACCTAAATCAACTTCTGCCTGCAAACCAGTTATGTTCCTGCTTCCTTCTCCAACAATTTCTTGCAGGATCTCAGCAGGCTTGGGTTGAAGGCTTAACTTCCTGCACTAGTTTACACCTTCAATAGATCTGAGATGTCTCAGGATGTTCACACATGGACAGATCTAGAAAGACTAACACTCTGTTCCTGTGTCTTTGTTTTGCTGGACTGCAGAGAGCAGAGTCTTCTGGCGTCTTCCATGCTAGGAGGAATTGTGATTAAACTGCAATGGCAATTCTTTAATTGGAGAAAGTGGAGATGTGCATTTTCTTGAAGTAGGTGCCTACAGCTCACAGAGCACAGCAGAGGAGGAAGGCAGACACATGGGGAGCAGCTATGGCCAGGAACAGGCTCCTGCACCCTCCTGAGTAAGGGGGGACTTTGCTTAGTTTAGTTTTTTCAAGAAAGTCCACTCACAACAGAGTGACTCATTTCAGTAGTCTTCAATAGCTGATCCAATACAGATGGATAAATCTGAAACTGATCTTACACTGACTATTAAAAATGGGAAATTAGACACATCAGGAGTAGGTATTTTGTCACAGCCTGAACAGTGTTGCTGATATTACAGACAAACTTGAAACACAAACCCACGGTAGCTTTTGCAGTCAATCGTCTATAAAAATATTTGTATTCTTTGTAGCAAATTTAATAAAAATTCTTAAGAGTAACTCTTTCATTTTTGCTCATAGAACCTCAATGTATTTTAATACTGAGCAGGGAAAACTGTTGCAGGGCAAGGTCAGGAGGAAAGAAGTTTGTTTTGACTGTTTTAGGAGTCATGGCCTTACAGAGTAATGGCTACACCGTGTTCTACAACACAACCAATCCAAATATCCATTGGAATTATCCAAGAGTACAGCAAGCTTAGAGAAAACAGTCACCTATGGCACATTTTTGCTAGTAAATTTTGCTAGTGCACAGAAAAGCATTGTTGATAAAGCATTAAACATAGGAAATGGGGGACTTAGATTTAGAAGTTTGCTCCATTTCAGTGGGTTTGGGCACAAATTAAGATGTCTTGATTTTATAAAATTGCAGCATTACAACTCTTGAAACTCAACAAAGCAGAGACTTTCTCCAGGCTGAGGAAGATTATCAATAATTCTCCTAAGCTGTACACACAGGTCATTTTTCTGCCAAAATTAAATAAATAGCAGAAAGTTTAGAAGTGAACCCTTCCAGCAATGCCATGCCACCTATGGGGACACAGGCAGCCAGAACCAGCCAGGCTAAATCCAGGGAAAACTCCAAAACTCCACAATGGCCCCCAAAGCACTGCAAACCACGAAAGCATTGTGTGAGCTCCACCCTGGAATGTCACAGGGATTTACTGCACACTGCCATTCCCCTGCCCTCAGCTCCCCACTTGTGATAAATCCCAGCCCCAAGGGCAGCTGCTCAGACCCAGGACAGTCCCAGCCTCCCTCCACAGCCGAGGGTCTGCAGTGAGCCAGCTGTAAAAGCAGGAGTGCTGCCTTCAGGCCACCAAGAGACAGAAAAGCAGCCCCCTAGCCAAGGCAAGGCACTGCTGCTTCCCTTGGGAAGGCCACACAGGGAGCCTTCCACACCCCTTGGGAAGGGAGCGGCTCCTCTCAGTGCTGGTCACTGACACTCTGCCAGTGTCCTTGCACATTTCTCAAAGCCATGGCCCCGGTCTGTGCCCCTGAATCCATGGAGTTGCAGCGCTCAGGAGCTGGACTAAGGGTACAAAAGCCTAAGCCTGAGTTTAAGCGTCCGTGGGAGGCTGACATGCTCCTGAGGCTGCTCCCAGCTCCCAGCACCCGCAGTGGGGCACCCCGGCCTCCCTGTGCCCCCTGCACCCCAGCAATGCTGCAAAGCCAGCCTGTGCTGCTGGGAGCCACAGCCACAGCCAAATCCATCGCTGCCACAGCCAAATCCATCGCCCCCACGCCTCCCGCCCTGCAGAAAACTGAGGTTGTAGAGGAAAAATAAGAATCAAGTAACATAACTCAAATGCGAGGATGTACTTCTGTGCTTACAATTAATCTGCAAGCAGACCCATAAGTTAGAAGTCTTGGCCTAAATTTATTTCTAGAATACAAAAAAATATTTTTAAAAGTTCTGGATGACTTCCTTTTTAAATTAAAAATGGCCACTTTATTATACTGTCTTATAATACTTAAACTAGCATTTAATTTATCTCCAGGCACACTCAGTCAAAATTAATTTTTTGTTTAATTCCTTACTGGTAACATGCATGGAAACTTTTAAGACAGCAATTGATTGCATTGAGCATTTAAAATATGGTTCACTTCCTGGCACATTTAACAATCATTTAAGTTTTCAATTAAAGTAGGGTGCCAACATTAAAAGAAAAAAGATAATCCTGAGAGACAATAGCTGCTCTGTGCACAAGAAACTATTTTTTTTACTAAAATTCTCAAGATGTCTAATTGATTAATATAATTAGGTTAGCCCAAAAGTGACTGTTTCTAATCTCCTTTTTTTCAGTTGGAATTTGCTGGGAGTTTGTGTCACACTGGGTGGGTGGTGCACACAGGGGCCCTTCCTTTGCCACAGCATTACCTGGTCAGGTGACAGCATGGTGACATCTCTGCAGTTCTATCTCAGAGCAAACTGGAGTCAAAAGACAAAGTGAAATGCAGCAGGGCAGAGCACAGAGAGTGGCAATATTTGCATTAGAAATAAAAACATGCCAGCATTGTTCATTTTCTTGCAAGCCTGATCACACTCAACACAACAGCGACGGCAGGCACAAGCGCACGAGGCAAAGAAACCCTTCCTCTGCCACAGCCAAGGGTGATCAGCTCACACCATCAGCTTTAGAGAAATGGGGGAGATCTTAATATCCCACTGCCTAATCCAGATGTGACCTGAGTTCCTCCGCTCCTCCTTGGCTGTACAGGCTCCACCAGCCAGAAGTATCACAACAATCACAGTCACCAGGTCAGGTGCTAATGGCCATTCTGAGTCCTGGATAAGGGACAGTCCACACTGCCCAACAGCTGACATTTCATCCAGAGTGGCCAAACCAGCCTCGAACCAAGTTTTAAGCTTGTATTGTTCTGGATCTGCACCTGGGGACTCTGTGCCCGCAGTGGTGCTGAAGCTGCTCACGCACAGCAAGGTCTGAGCTGGGCGGTGCACAGAGCAGCACACAGACAGGATCAAACCATCACACCAAACACGGCTTCTGAGGCAGAGATACAGGCATTTGCAGCTTCAGCATCAATAAACAACATCTGGGTAGAGGTCCTCTTACCTCTGGGCACATACACTCACTCACAGCACAGGAGCGTGACAAAAACCAGGCCCTTTGCTTCCACCCTCATCAGCCCTGCAAGGGAAGCTCTCCATGGAGAAGCCATTTTGAGTCCCTGGGACTTCCCAAAGTGTATTTTTAAGCCTTCTAGCAGGGATAACATCCTGAGTAATCAATTTGACTCATGATTCCTATTTCAAACACAGGCTCATACCCAGACGAAAAAAGCACACTTACATGGCAATATATACAGAACAATAACATTGCCAGATGGTATAATACTGAGCAGAATTAATTTCACACATGATGTTTTCAAGGTGTTAAAATATGTCACAGCTTCTGCTAATAAAACATCTTCCTTTTCCCTCCTCCTTTTAAGAAATTGCTCCCTTCCCACCAGCCTGTATTTTACATTATATGTGTTTCCATCCTGATAAGGGCAGCTGATTGCTTGCAAACCTAATTACAGTCAAATGAAAGTCTTTCAGAACCATCATTAGCAATTAGGACCTGCTGGATTTGCAGTGTATCATTTAGAGAGGTATAATTCAATGGCTTATTGAAAAATTGCAGGTGAAACTGGTGATTATGAGGGGGGATGCCTGTGCCACGTCACTGCGGGCACGCATTGGGTGGAGTGGCAGCTCCCTGGGCACTGATCAGTGCCTGCAGGGGTTTGTTCTGGCTGAGCAGAGCCCTGCCCCGGCCCAGAGCAGTGTCCCAGGACCAGCTCTGCACTCCCCAAGCCTGGCTTTGTGTGTGCTCTCCTGGAATCCAACGCGCCCATTCAGCAGCTCGGGGAAGCCAGGGGGGATGTGCAGCATGGAACAACACGCACATGAAGCCACACACATCATTTTTCAGTCCTTTCTGCAGAGAACAACAGTCTTTTCTGTGCCCATTGAGCTCAATTATATATTATCAAGGCCCAGAAGTTGTTTGGATGCTTTTGAGCAGCTGGGTGCCTTCACAGATGACGCACGGGATACGGTGACTGCGGGTTAAGTGCAGCTGGAGATTTCTGTGGCCTCTGATCAGAGGCAAACAGCAGTTGAGAATCACAAAATGCTTGTAATTCAAACACTGTTTGTCACCCACGGCGCTTTCCAAATGGGAAACGAGAAGGGGACTGAATGGCAGCCCAGCTTTCAGCACATGCTCCCACACAGACAGGAATCCACACACTGTGCATGTGTGAAAATAAAGTGTGGGTCCCTGCCAAGGGTGAAATTACCAACTGGCCAGCATGAAGCACTCAGCATTTCCACAGCACATGGTGCACTGGATAAACTGAGCTGGACATTAGCAGAGACAGAGGATATTGGCTCACAAAACCTGCTCCCTTTCTAGGCATCCCCATCTATTTGCACACCAAGTGTAACATTTACCCCTCAAAAACCCCACACAGCCTAGCCTACACCTCTGCAAAGCCTCACCTCTTCATTCCTTCCCCATAAATCTCTTTCCCTTTTTCTATCCTACAAAGGGTTCTCAAAGCCCAGATCAACCCATCCCCTTTATCACACAAACCTCTTCTCCCACTGTATTACTGCACCCACTCACCCACTCATGCTGTGATGTAACCTCAAAGCACAGTTATCCAGATATGGCCCTTTCTATTCTTTCAGAGCTGTAATCCTTTTTTTTTTTTTTTTTTTTTTTGCACCATTTCATGGGTTATTTTTCAAAAAAAATGTTGTTTGATATGCTAGATTAATAACCAGTGCTTTGAGTGACATGATACCAACCCAGTTTTTTTAACCAGTGGCCCCAGCAGGTCCTGTTGCTGGTGACACTTGTAGGTGCCTTCAGACTGGCACAGAATCAAACCACGCCACGTAGGCTGCAGCACAAACAGCAAATCCACTCATTTCAAAGTGGCTCCACTAGCATCTTGAATCTGAAAAAAAACCCTAAACCAAGCAACTTCTCCCTTTACATACAGAATGGGAACATTATCTCCCTTCCCATCAACGTGTGGCCACATCCTGCTGACCTGATGCTGGGGGGTACTACTCCCAAAGCATGTGACTTTGTCCCACATTCCACCAGTCAGTACTGATGTTTCCTGCCACTTCAGAAAAAGCCAAACCTCCAGCAGTGCAAAACCAGCCCAAAAATCCCACACACAGCTCCCGGTGCCCTGCGCTGCCCTGCACGAGGTACTTTCACAGCCCAGGTTCCTTCCTGATCTTCAGAAGTTTTACAGTCACTGGAATGCACCGGCTGCCAGTAAAGGAATCCCAAATCCCAGCAGCTATGTTCGAGGAGGTTCAAGCCTTTATCCCCCACTGCGGGTGCTGCATGCTGTAGGCAGCATTTCCAAGGTGTCTGACCTCACACCGCACAAACACATCCCCATTTCTTCCCTTGCACAGAGCTGCAGCGGGGAGTCCAAGAAATGAAACAGTTCTCCGTGGCTGTGTATCGTCCTTGTAGCTGCTACGGCACTCCCAGAGCCCACCCACAATTTCATGTTCAATTAGCAGCTCTTAGAAAAGTAGTCATGAAAGCAGTTGCTAAAGAGCACTCAGATGTCACTGAGAGCCTGCAAACCCAAACTGTAAATAGCACATTGTAAATCGCTTGTCAGCACAGTCAGCTCGCCCCGGGACCACAGCGCCGGTGCCAGCCCGGCCCGTCTGCTGCGCTCGCCGCAGCCGGGGCTGACCCCGCCTCGCCGCGGGCAGCGGGGCGAGAGCTGCGCCGCCGCCCCGGCCGCAGGACCCGCTCCGCCGCACGGGCAGCTGCACCGCAGCTTTACTTACTGCCCGAGGCACACGAGCACCTCTGCCCCAGGGGACGGGGTGCAGCCGCTCCGCCGCACGGGCAGCTGCACCGCAGCTTTACTTACTGCCCGAGGCACACGAGCACCTCTGCCCCAGGGGACGGGGTGCAGCCGCTCCGCCGCACGGGCAGCTGCACCGCAGCTTTACTTACTGCCCGTGGCACACGAGCACCTCTGCCCCAGGGGACGGGGTGCAGCCGCTCCGCCACACGGGCAGCTGCACCGCAGCTTTACTGCCCGAGGCACACGAGCACCTCTGCCCCAGGGGACGGGGTGCAGCCGCTCCGCCACACGGGCAGCTGCACCGCAGCTTTACTGCCCGAGGCACACGAGCACCTCTGCCCCAGGGGACGGGGTGCTCCAAATCCACACCGAAGCACACGGTGCTCTCGAGTGACCGTGGCAGAGGACAACAACGGCAGGGGACGTCGGTGGCTGTCCAGATCAGCCACCCAAAGGCCCAGCAGTCTCCAATTTAGGTCGTGTACGTTCAGGGTGAGGCTGCCAAGGGGATCGTGGACTTAATTCTGAGCCGGACCAACTTCAGCACTCCCCTCCCTCCCCTTTAAATGATTCATGTAATGGACCACGGGGTGAAAGCCAGTGGTTTATAACACTTGTAGCTGGGGACTGTCAGAGTCAGCAGTGTATCTTCTGCTGCTGTTCTTCCCATTTTTCCTTTTTCTCATTATAATTTACCTCCTAATTCATTTCTCCATCATGAGTTTTCTTCCCTCTATCTATCATCCGCCTCCTATTTATTACCATTTGTCTGCTCTGCTCTCCTGCAGTATCTGGGATTGGGACTTGATATTCTGGAAGCGTCTCTGGAATCAGGTGGTGAAGGCAGAGCCCAGCAGCTGCTGGCTCTCGTGCACACGCGAGCCGGCCAAGGCACCCCTTGCCCAACACACACACTGCTGGTTTAGAAGCATATCCAGAAATGATTCTCTTCTGCAAGAAGGTGCAAGAACCTCCCACCAGATGAAGAAAAACAGTGAAGGAAATGGTGGAGGTAGCACAAGTCAGTGTCTTCTGCTCCTTTCAAATCACACACCCACTGAACAAAGAGAAATGATCCTTCTCCCTCATTATCAAAATACTCTCAACCCTCCTTCTGCCCTGAAAGCTCATTGTTTCCTGCTATACCCCACTGTGCTCAGACCTCGAGGAATAAAATCTCATTAAAACCCATTTAAAAATGTTTGCCACCCTTTTACCAGTTTAAAAATGTTCACTTTAAGATTTCCAAATGATTTTTACAGAAAGCACATAAAAACATGTCATCACCAATTAACGTAAAGGAAATTAAATTTAAAATGCCGAAGAAATATTCTGATGAGTCTTATGTTTGCTTAACGCCAACTAAAATTTCCTTGAGGCATTTAATAAGTGCATTTATAAAAGCTCACAAAGCAGAGTTCAAAAGTCTTCTCGCTAGTAAAATATGAGCCTTAATTAACCTACAGTTTCACATTTTCTGGATTTCAATAAACCTGTAGGCATTTCAGCAGAGCTGGATAAATACCTGCATGAATACTGCAAGGATTTTCTCTGAAAACTAATTAGCAATGCTTTCAATAGCTGACTTCAACTAAATCCGTTTGACAAGGGAGCTTCATACCCTAAATCCTGCAGTGAGAGCTACTTCCAGCAGATAACAGATTTCACAGGAAAGCATATCCAACAGGCCTGTTAACCACTGGAAAAGCTAGGAACGAGATCTCCAGGTATAAAACGTTTCCCAGCGAGGACAGACTGCAGCCAAGGTCTTATGCAAGCACAGGAGTGCAAGTGACAGCTCTGAGATTGCATCCTGCCATCCAGTTACGGTAATCACAGGTGACAATTCAGGATTCCCCCAGGGACAGGAGAGGCAGGATAAATTGTTTGTGTCTCAAATATAAAGCCCTAATACAGCAAGGACACTGTATACATGCAGAAGCCTCCTGAACTTTAAGTGAGGACACTCCTGCTGTGTCACACACAAACCACAGTGGCCCCAGCTCTTGGCTCACTGCTGTCTGAGAAGGCTGACAAGCAAATCTGCTTCCCCTTCAGGAGCCTAGGGATTCAGTGGGATGGACCTGGGTGGGGAAAGCAACCCAAGGTGTGCAGCCAAGAGTCACTTGAGGAGGAAAAATGTAACATGACCAGAAAAAAAAAACATGCTCAGAAATTACCAATCTCCTCCTTCTTTTGTGCTCTTCACCATTTGTCTTGAAAGAGGTCAGAAAATGCTTACCCAAAACTCTTTGTATAGGTGGTGGGCATGTATTTCCAAAGAACTTTGCAGTCTTTTCCATGACATCTTTTTACCATGTTAAGTGCCAAAGCTGTATGTGTTTGTCAGCAAATACTAAACTGTTCATAAGACTTAAATGTTTTTATCTGAGGAGCTCTATCTCTAAATGCAATACCAAGTGTATTACATTTATATTGAGCCAGATACTTTATTTCCTCTCAGTCTTATGCCTTAGGAATTAGGCAGACTATTCAGATTTATCAGCACAAAGGAAAAGCATTTTCTATGACATTTGTCAACTCAATACCTTCCAAGCCAATGCATATTCATTCCCAAAAACACAACCTCACAAATAGTCTCCATCAGCAGGAAGGCCAGTTTCCTTCACAGATGAAATTCTGGGCAAAAAGGTTCCACCTGACATTAGGCCCCACTGGGAGAGTTCACAGTGCACACAGTCAGTCTGACAGACCAAAACAGACCAGAGACCACGGAGTTGAACACAGGAAACAGTCAAGGAAACACAGCAACCTTCAATATCTACTGGTAATGGAATCATTGCACCAACTATCCTGAAGAGTTTGCCTCACCTTCCTTTGAAATATCAAGTAAAATTAAATCAGAAGAAACACCTTTAACAGCTGGTAGTGTGGAACAGGCATTTTGCAATTTCTTTGCTCTGCTAAAGAATGGTATAATCTCTTACTATATTACTGTATACAGCTCAACATATAGGCTTCAAAATTATCATGAAAACCTATTTCTTCCCAGCTTCTCTAACTGTGCATATCAAAATTGAATACAACTCAGCATACTTGTCATCCTCAATGTTCCTTCCATCTCCCGGAACTCACAAAATGAGAAGCAGTGAATTCTCACTATTTGCTACAAGTTTCTCTGCAAAGCAAGGTTTGGTTTGCACTGAACAAGGATGAAAACTGATTCCATGAATATCAACCATCCCCATTAAATGTTTAAATTTTGGTTCAAGAGTCATTAATATCACTCAAATACAGGCAAAAGCTGACCCAGTCACTACTACTATGTACTATTATCAGCATCATAGAAATCACACTTGTCACACTTTCTTCCTTAAAATGCACAACAAGCACAACACTGCACAGTCATGAAGACAAATCCAATGTTTTCAGCCTCCAGCTTTGCAATCCTGGCTGTTGCCTGCTCACTCCCACCATCGCTGGGAATGCAGAAGTTCTTGCTCAAGGTGGGTGATCAGTAACCCAGAGGAGCAGACACCAGCACCACTGACACCTCACAAATAAGCTCCTCACACTCTAATCAGCCTTAAAGCTTTGCCTTGATTAACAGCTGCCCTTCTTGCAATTGCCTCGCCTCACCCTGGATGTTCAGAGGGCTCTTCTGCTTCTGTGTACAAAGCCTGAAGACAAGAAGCTCTTTATAGGACAAAGTTGGCCTCACAACCACAGAGATACACCGTTTGTTTGCCCTGACAGTCTCACAGCCAGCCTGTGGAAAGCTCTTCCCACCTTTACACGTTTATTTATCAGATCAGCATCAATGCACCACCTGCTCTCCCTCTCAGTGGACCTCTGCCAGTGGTAGGACACTGCACCACGTCACACCCCAGAGCCCGAGAACCAAACAACCACAAAAGCATTAAAATAAGCGATCCCACAAAATGAGAAATTGGCTTCTACATACCATGAACCAACGGGCAGAGCCCTCCCTCCCCGCAGCAGGAAACTTGTCTCCCACCTGTCTGAGGCCCTTCGGTAACTTCTTCCTTTTCCCAAGGTGCTGGCACAGGTTCCGGTCATTTTCCCGGTCGGAGCTGTACTGGTGGTGGTGGAGCCTGTTCTTTTTTGGAAGGTATGACAGCCCATTGCTAAGTGCTTCCCTTTTCTTCTTGGCTAGAGGATTCTGTCGCTTCTCCACACGTTCCTGAGGTTTCAGAGCTATGTCCTTCTGCAGAGGGAGGAGAAAAACACCATGGTCAAACTACAGCTCCAGCTTGGTTCCAGGGGACCTGCAAAGCACTCTCAGGGCAATGCCGCAGTCACCAGAAAAGGAACAAACCCACTCTTCCCTGATGTCCTCTTAATCAAAAGATAGGCAGATGCTAAATAAAATTGGCAGGATGAAGTGAGTGCATGGAAGGAGACACATCCCCCTTGAGACTTCATACAGTCAACCTCAATTCTCATAAGCATCTCATGTATCAAGGGAGCACACATTTAGAAGACAGCATTTGTTTATAATGCTGAAGTCAACAATCTGCTTTGATTTAAACAATGCTTGACTTTTCAATATTTATTCTTATTATTTCTTGTATTTGAGAAGCCATGGCACAAGCTGACCTAAATCCAATTAGGGCCAATGAATCTCCACTGACTTCAGGGCATGCTTCCCTCAAGCATGACTTAAGCAGTAGATTTCCAAGTCTCAGGGAGAAGGGTGAAAAGTGCAGGAAAAAAGCAACTTGTATTTGAAAACTTTGTCACTGACCCTTTAACCCCCAGAATCAATGTCTGTCTATAAAAAATATTCCACTCTTGTAACACAAATGTGAGTTGTGTCACTTAGCCCACAGCTGTTTTCTTACAAACAACCTGCAACACACAGAATCCCTATTTTCATTTCAGAAAGATGCTACTTGAAATGAATCTTTTTCAACAGCACAGAATTAGAGGCAGAGGAAGAGGAGGCTGGACAATTCATTAGGAGAGAAGAATGAGAAGCTATTGAGAAGATGTTAATTACAGTGCAGATTCTGCATCCAATAAATGCAACGTGCTGAGTCCCATCTACTCCTAGAGCTGCCCACCTTGGGGTCAGGTGCTGCCCTGGGAGGGGAGGTTACTGAAGCAGGGCTGTGCTTTCAGCACTCTCTGCTAACGTGCCTGCCTGCTTGGGCCAGAAGCTTCCATGCCCACCAGAAGGAGCTGGGTAATCTTGTGAGCCTTTCAGCTGTTGTTTACAGTCACTTAATATTAAAAGTGACAGCAGGAAGGGCTATTGGTCCCTGGGTCACATAAAGACTGAGGCTCAGGAGAATATAATTCAAATTATGGCACCTTTTTATGCAAAAAAACATGCCTAAAGGCAAAAAGCAGTTTGGCTTTAATTAAAGACTGCTCCCTAAATGACTCTCTAAAACACAAGAGCTTCACAAAATTCATAACTGAAACCAATGAGATGATTAATTAAACTGAAGACAGTCATTGTTCAAATTTGATACTTAGCAAAGGGAATGATTTTACAGGCATTAAAGATAGGAGTACTGAACAGAAGCTGTAAGACATTTTTTATACCTTTTCTTTACCTAAGGCACCACAGGACTTTTCCCTGGGTTTTTCTTCGCAGTGTTATTCCTATCCAAAAAGTTAGGAGCCTTATCCAGCCTCATGAAAGAGAATTGGAGCATCCTTAGCTACAACACAGGATTAGTAATTTAAGAAACCTCCTGTGTCTGCTCACTGGTCCCTCCCTGCCCCTACTGAGAAAGCGCTCAGGAGTAGCACTGATCTTCCTAAAATGCTTTGGGATCTCCTTGTGCACAAGCAGAGGGACCCTACGGAGCTGCCCAAGGAAATTAAAAGCAGGAACAAGCCCTTTCCTCAGCACACCTTCTGCCTCTCTTCCCAGGAAGGTTTTAGATTTAGCTGCACACCATAAATGCAGGAAGGCAAATTCTCAGGTGCAGTAACCATTTCACCAGTGCTCCCCATCAACAGCTTCGTAAAACTACACCTGGACCTCCTGGACAGCAAGGGACGGTTATAAATCAGCAGGTGTTTTATGTTACAACTGATTTGTAACTTAGGATAGCTATGATGCTGCTAACAATTCTTTTTTTTTCAGGTCAGCATAAAAAAAAAAAAAATCCAATGTTTTGTGAGTAGAACATTATACCAGCAAAGACTTCTGTTAAAACACAGAGCTCATGCTTGTAGATACAAATGCTATCCAAGAGGATTCACTGTAAATGTGAAAGGCTGAAGGAGTGAACAAAGAGCAAACTTTCTGGAAAAAAATATTCCTCTAATGATTAAGTAGCTTTTGTGGGATTTTTCCCCGAGCTGTGAATGATCTAAATGAAACAGTGGCAGGCTTCCATTAGTTATAAAATGTCTAACAGGGCCAGGCACTTCCATCAAGAAATGACTTGTTCCTATTAGCTTTAAGGGGGTGGGAGATGGGTCAGACTCAGCAGATCCCTGTGGATGTACCTGGGATGACCTCAGAGCCCATGCTCCAGACAACTGCATGAGGCTTCACAAATTGTCAGATACACCTGAAGAACCTGGAGCCCAGGAGAACTGGGAGGAAGGAATCTGCTCACACACCCATGGCAAGATGAGTGACACCAAATCCACAAAGCGTTCCCCAGCCTGGAGGCAAAGGCCCCTTCCAAGGCAGAAGGAAGGATTGGCAGGAGTGTTCAAAATTAAGAAATGCTCATTTTCTGCTCAAAGCAAAGAGACCCCAAGGAGCTCCAGATGTGCCTAACTTGTGAAAGGGGCCTTAAATCCTGTTGGGTGGGTGGACTTGCTGTGAAATTTAGCCATAAGGATTGGTTTTCAGACAACCCTGTTCCTCCAGAAGAGCTGTCTGCTTTTCACCAGCTGACACCACTGTGGGGAAAATGAGAGTACTGGGGACCAAACCCTTTGTGAGAGACCTGTGGGGTAGAGCCTCCCATAGATTTCAACAGAGACACGACTTGGCCTGGAAATAAATATGTGCATAAAAATGTGTGTTAAATTCTTCATCTGCAGACTAGATGAGGACATGCAAGAGGACATGATAAAAGAGTCTTAGACATAGGTGGACAAGATGAATTAAAAGTAGCTTGAATAGAGCTCACTCTCCCAGGGTGTTCTCCTGGTGTTTGAGGTGCAAACTGCCTGGGATTGTCTCAGACTGTGGCCCGTGGAGCCCCCAGGCTCTGTGGAGGCAGCGCTTGGCTGGGAACTGGCCCTGCATAAATCACTTCCCCACTTCTGCCCTTTCTCCCTCATCCCGTTTTTATCTTTCCCTTGTTTCGATAGGACAATAGCTGTACCATGGCGTGTGTGAGTACATTAGCCAGCACAATCTTAATTACAGTCTTCAGGCATCATCATGATTAGAGTAATAAGCTGTAATTACTCTAAGGTGACAGGACTGCACAGACCTTATCTACACAGATAAGAAGATGTAGTAATATTTCATGTCGAGACGTATTTTTCAGCAGCTACCCATGGAGTGGATTCAGCCTGAGCAGCAGACCCCATGAACACTTGCAGTCTCTAATGGAGGTTTTCCTCCTCTCCTGCCAGCATACAAGCCCACACATTATTCACTAAATCCTACAAACATATTAGGCACAGTTTAAAACCATCTCTTTCAGAGATAGCTTTCATCAGTAAAGTGCCTTAAGTGTATCAGGAAGGTGACTTAAATGTATAAATACGTAATTACACGCAATTCAATACAAAAGGGCATTAATATTTATGTGTACTGTATAATCTAAAAAAATTCCATTTGTTTTATTTCTGTTGGGCACATTCATCAGGCTGATGCTGCTGTAGGTGCCCTGGCAGGGAAGGGCCCGTGGTGCAGAGCAGGCTCCTGCCTGGCAGGGCACTGCAATCACCTGGCTGCAGTCTGCACCCACAGCCTCAGCCCAGCCTTGCCCGTCCCAGGGGAGGAGAAGCAGCCCCCAGGTCATCAGCGATCTGGCTCCATCAGATCATTTCTCATGGTAGGAGGCTTGAAGGACACACTGCATTCTCATCAGGTCTTTCAGGGAGCTGTGCCTGATTGATTTCAGCCAAGTCCATCTTCTTGCTACGTAAATGACAACTCCCTGAGTAAACATCAAACCCTCAGTGGCAGCAGAGCAGGCTTTGTGGGTACACTCATCACCCCCCTGAACCCCACCCCAGAGCCAGCCCATCACTGCCCACCCCTGCCCTCTGACAATTCCTTAAAACTACATGTGAATAACTCTGTTCCACCCCTTATTACAGGATTTTTCTTTGGGAATGCTGGATGAAAAACAACACTGTAAGCACAGTGTGTAGCAAATACACTGCAGAAATTTCCCTGGATGAACATTTCAGGTGCTGCTCAGGGATTTCAAGCCTTGACCCTTCCAAACCATCCTTGTGGATTATCACTACAATTCCAATGTTGTAAAAACTTATCTTCTGAATTTGCACTGAGTGACCTCAGTAAAATACAAGTTTTCAAACTGATTATTATAAACAGGAGTAGTTTACACTGCAGTGCTAGTTAAACCAAATTACAATTGTAACAGTCTACAACTATATTCCAATTTTTTGCTCCTCAGGTTCTTGCTAAAGTCTTTTACAGCTTCATATCATAGCCCAACAATTTACCCTTTACTCCAAGAATAAAGTATAAAGAAATTAGACATTTTTTTAAAACATCAAGCAGTTATGAAATATCAGTGTAAGACTCCACTTTAAAAACAAGTATTTAGAAAATCAAGTTTGAAGCTGCCAGTCTGCCCTTCACTATTCTAATATCTTCACTATTCAGGCATCCAAAAGTCTGTGTCAGAACTGTAAGAAAGACACTTCTGGAGCCTTTCAAGGTACAAACAATTCACCTTTGATCGGGAACACTAGTGCAGAAGGAAAAGCTAATTAAGGGAAAAGAAAATACATTTTAAGTAGCTACAAAAGTCGATTTGAAATTCTTTCCCAGTTCCATCCTGAGCCTGCTGTCAGCTGCAGGGACGGGATGGGACATGGGGGAAGCAAGAAACAGCCAAAAGGAACAGCACAGAAGCAGAAACCATGGTAAAACCACCACCCCCACATTCACCCACTGCACTGGGTACAGAGGTTCAGCTTGCAAGATATTAGGATGCCTGCAAGGTACAGCTGAGAGAAATCCTACAGCTTGGCCAGCACAGAATCTCAGAAGGGTTTAGGTTGGGAGGGACCTTAAATCCCATCCAGTGCCACCCCTGCCATGGCAGGGACACCTCCCACTGCCCCAGGCTGCTCCCAGCCCCAGTGTTCAACCTGGCCTTGGGCACTGCCAGGGATCCAGGGGCAGCCACAGCTGCTCTGGGCACCCTGTGCCAGGGCCTGCCCACCCTCTCAGGGAAGCATCACACAGGGGGAATCGTTAGCTGGGAAACCAGGACAGCAACACACACAAACTGAACCCAAACCAAACCCAAAACTGCACAAACCGAACCCAAACCTGCACAAACCGAACCCAAACCTACATAAACTGAACCCAAACCTGCACAAACTGAACCTAAACCTGCACAAACTGAACCTAAACCTGCACAAACCGAACAAAAACCTGCACAAACTGAACCCAAACCTGCACAAACTGAACCCAAACCTGCACAAACCAAACCTAAACCTGCATAAACTGAACCCAAACCTGCACAAACCGAACCAAAACCTGCACAAACCAAACACAAACCTGCACAAACCAAACACAAACCTGCACAAACCGAAACAAAACCTGCACAAACCGAACCCAAACCTGCACAAACCAAACACAAACCTGCACAAACTGAACCCAAACCTGCACAAACCGGACCCAAACCTGCACAAACCAAACACAAACCTGCACAAACTGAACCCAAACCTACATAAACTGAACCCAAACCTGCACAAACCAAACACAAACCTGCACAAACCAAACACAAACCTGCACAAACGGAACCCAAACCTGCACAAACCGAAACAAAACCTGCACAAACGGAACCCAAACCTGCACAAACGGAACCCAAACCTGCACAAACTGAACCCAAACCTGCACAAACCGAACACAAACCTGCACAAACCGGACCCAAACCTGCACAAACCGAACCCAAACCTGCACAAACCGAACCAAAACCTGCACAAACTGAACCCAAACCTGCACAAACCAAACAAAAACCTGCACAAACAGCTGCACAAACTGAACCAAAACCCCTCAGAAACACTACTGGTCTGGGTACCGAATTTGCCATCACATCTTGACAGCCCCCATCAGCTCCTATTGTGTTTCTATTACATTGGAGAATTTTTACAGCTGATGGATGGAAATGCCCCAAATTTCAATACCTCTCTCATGTTTCATAATTTGCTGGTTTAATTCCAGTAGAAACAACAAGATGTAAAGGTCTGAAAATAATGCACTGACCAGTCCTTCTAATCCAAACTAGAAAATAAAATGAGATGTTTATAATAACCATTAATTTACCTCCAGATAAAATAGTTAAATGTACTGTGTATTCTTCTGATGAATGACTAGTTTCTCAGAACCATTTATTTAGGGGGAAAAAGAATTGCGAACACTCTTAAAATAACACCGGGGGAAAGGCAGGCAGGTGTTAGGCACAATGCAGAAGAGAAAAGAATTCTCAGTGTCACTATTAGGGTATTTTAAAACAGAGGAGACTGGTGAAGAGAGGTGTGATGTCAACTATATTGGGTGCAGTAGCCATCCATTAATCCCAGCAATTCCTTCAAGCCACAAGACCTCCAGAGAAAGGTTTCATCTTGTTTTGTTTGCTTTGATTGCTTAAAGTCGCAGTCCATTGCCTCCTGCATCTCTCTGGAATCTGCAAACAAAGTGGTTCAGTGTTGTACAGAAGGGGTTGTGCAACAGAGTGGGGATGAAAGGCAGTGCCAGGCTGGGGGATGCTGGGATGGGTGCAGAGGAAGGAAAACAATAGCAGAGCAAGTCGCTGTCTGCTCCAGATATGTTGTGTGAAAGCGCTTCTGTGGCAAAGAGATTGCTTTGATTTTTCATCCCAAAATCATTTGTTAACAATAGCATTGATAAACAGAAGGTGCCTTTTCAGGCCCTGCCGATTTAAACTACACACAGAAATACATTAAGGCAACATTATTGAGGTTACGAAGTCAAGGGCTTGGAAGTTATGAAAGGTCAGGATTCAGGCTGCAGCCACCACCTTAATTCAGGCCTCTTGTGCATGCACGCCAAGATACAATCTTTAATTACATGATCCCGTGCTCCTATTTCCCTACACAGAATGGAAGGTGTTCAGCTAATGAGCAGCCACTCAGGATTTCGTTTGCTCCTCTTTGTCCATAGTGTGGACCTTGGCCTTGTTTACTGACACTCCATTCACACCCTCCTCTGAATGCACAATGATTAATTTCCTCAAGGGCTTTTCTGTACAGCTCCTCCAGATAGTATCAGATGCTCAACAAATACCAGTGGCCCATTTTACAGTTGTTTTGCCAAAGGCATTTCACTATTCCCATTTTATAGGTGGCAATAACAGTCCCGACATGTTCAGGTCAGAAACATCTGCTAATTTTAAGCATTCATTGGGAAGCACCTGAGATTGAATTTTTCAGAGAAATTGGCTCCACAGAGCACTTTCTTTAATGAAGCACAACCTTCATTGATTTCAGCAGCTGAGCACTCCTGAAAATTGGGCTTTACTGAGCACCATGTGTTATAGGATACAGGGAAGAGCTATTTCTAAAATAATGTGGTGCCACGGCCTCCCTCAATGCCACACATCAAATACAAGCTGGAGGTAGAGGAAATCTAAGACTCTGGTGCCAGCTGTTGAGCTGGCAAAAGCTGGTGTCATACGTGAAGATGAGGATGCTATTGCTCATCTTGAAATAGCAATCAGTGAAATTGATTGCTATTCATTTGTTTCATGTTTTTCAAGCATGACACGGTATTCTCAGCCTTGTTCCCCCTCCCTGCTCTGTTTCCTCACTCCAGTACTGTGCCCTAACATGTTACAGTTGTGCAGAACAGCCAAGAAATTGCTGGAGCCTGTGCAGCCTGAGTTAGCAAAACCTCATCTTGGAGCTGGTGCTGAGAAGTGCTGAGCAATGCCAGCCTCCACTGCAGAGCATGGCAGTGTTTTTCTTGAAGCTGCCTGGCTTTGTGGAAGGCAAAGTACACACAGCTGATTCTGCTCTGACTGCTTCAGCCAGAAGCCTGTGTGCTCCTGCCAAGAGATCCTGAAGCTCTGGCTCCAGCCAGCTTCTGCCAGCCTAGAAGTCCCATTGTGTTTTCTCTAGAGGTTTTTCTAGGTCTAACACAAATTGCCAGCAAAGTCCAAGGTTTTGTGTTTACTGCAGATTTGACTCAGTGACCTCCAGCCCACCTGGGGCTGCCTTTTTGAGGCTGAAACAGCAGCGAGACCTGGCCTGTGCCAGCAGTGGATCCCTGCCCTCTGCTGACACCATCTCAGCCACGTTCTCTCAACTCCTCCTGCAGACCCTTCAGTCCCCTTTGGTCAGTACCTGTTGTGCTGCACCTGCAGGCTTTGATCCTGGCAGAGCAGCCAGGGCTGTGCTGCCCACGCTGCCCCTCCAGCCCATCCCTGCTCCCTGAGCACGACTGAGCAGAACCAGCCCCAGCTCTGAGTCCAGCACCACAGGTCCAAACCCCTCCATCCCCCCGTGCTCCACCCAGCTGAGAGCCCCGAGGCTGCTCACAGCCCTTGCAGCCAGGGGAGATGGATTCCCACTGCCCTGGGTTTATCTCACAGCACTGAGCCTTAAATAAATGTGCTTGACTTACCCTGTGAGCAGCAGGGCCACATGCTCATATTTATTTTCCTTGTTTGAGGAATGAAGAGAAATGGAAAAGAGATGTGGAGAGGAGTCCCTAGGGATGCTCCCTTTAAATCTCCATGCCAGAGAAGAGGGCTCCAGTGCTCCTGCACTGCTCAGTTAGGATCAGAGAGAGCAGCACTGAAGCAGTGCTGAGCTGGTTTGTGCCTGTGCTGTGACACACCAGTGGCACAGCTGTGGTGATACAGATCCCGAGGACCCAGCACCGTCCCAGGCAGTCAAACCTTGCACAGCACTGCCCTGATCTGGAGCAGGAGCACATCCACCTGTGGGCACCGGCTGGCACTGGCATCTCCCACTGCTGTCCTTGCCTCAGGTCAAGGGGCAGCTCCCAGTCACAGCAGGGCCAGGAATATTTATCCTTGGAGAAGGGGCTGGTCATGGTGGAGAACAGTTATCAAGAACCACACAGAATAATATAAAACACAAATATTTCAGTATGTCTAAATAATTGAGCAACTCCACAGTACTACACCAAAGCTTCCAGGTTTTTTTTTTTTCTCTTCACGTAGTTTTCTTAATTTTCACTTTTTTTTTTCCTCATTTAGAATGGAAAAAAATATTTTTAAATTTTAAACTTTCTTCCAAAAAAAAAAAAAATTTGTACATTTGTATCTGTAGTTATAAAGTATTTGCATATACTGATCAAAACACACATTCCAGGAGATTTCACTGGAGGGAAATACGATTCCACTGCAGGAGCAGCTGGCACAAAGCTGGCTGTGGGCTCCTTCACCCTTCACACGCATTGTGTTCTCTGAATAATTCAAACAGCACTCTGGTTGGCAGGCCACAGACCCAGGCAAGGAGTTAGTGGGCCAATAAATTTTACATTTCAAGGGTATCCCCCTTATTGTAGGGTTACAATAAATGCATGTGGGCTTAGACAGCTCTCATCCCTGCTACCCCTGCACTGGGAACAGATGACTTCAGCCTCACACTGGCACCATTCATTAGCACAGCACTCAGCAGTCATAAAAAATGCATTATGGTTTGTAAATGGAATCAGAAGCACCTCTGCATTCCTTGTCTTGCAGGAGGACGGTGCAGCACCAGGAAAGTCCAGTGCATTCCAAAGGTCTCAGGATGCTCCCTAGTATCTCCTAGCCACATTGAGCTGGGACACACTTGGCTTTGCTGCCCTGCCAGCCTCGAGGCTGGATGAGAAAACCTGGAGTTGAGACAGAGACACCACCCTGAGCCAGGCCGGGTAAAAACAAGGAGGAAACTGCTGTAGGGAGGGGTGGAAAAATCCCTGCCATTGATGGAAAGATCCCTGCCATGCACTTCTGCACCACACAGGCAGCCTTAACCCACACAGGGAAACCAGAGCATCCCTCTGCACATCCAGGCCAGCAGGACAGAGAATGCAGAAATCAGCAAAGGAAAGGACAGAATTAGCAGAACCACTCATGGATTATGCCAGGTGCTGTGATCCATGAGTAATCCAACCTGCAGTTTTTTTCACCCAGCCAAAAATCTCCACATAATAATGGGTTGTAAATATTGAGCCTTAAGAAGAAGTTAATCTATTTTAAAACAACCCTTGTGATCTGATATGTCAGGAATTTGATCTACTCAGCACAGCAGTTTTTCTAAGCTCTTACCATCTCGTACTGCTCTGGATATTCTTTTTTCTTCTCTAGGAACTCCCTGACTCTACCACTGTTTTGGTATGTGGCATACAGCCAAAAAGACTGATGAGGAAAGATTTTAAAGAGAAAGAAGAGTGATGCGAAAATAAAGAGAGAAAGAGAGCTCAGCTAGGATCTAGGACTGAAACACTTAATGTGAGCTTGGCAATATTCTTCATTAGGAAAAGGATCAGAACCTTTTTGCAATTAGAGGGAAAAAAGAAACAATGGTTCAACTTCCCATCTGCAAATGAAACCACCTTCTAGCATTCAGGCTGAAAAAAAAATAGTAAAGAATAAAAATTTAAGAAACAGAGCAATATGTGTAACCTTTCCATTTGCTGGCTTATTCTTCCCCAAGGAAACAGATACAGTGAAGATAAATTTGATGATCAAAAAACCAGAGGGATTACATTCTTGTACGCTGCTGATCACTGGCAAATCCCCCTCTCTGCAGTTCAGAAGCACAGCTTAGCAAAACAGACAAGATTTATCATTGCCTTGTCCTTCGCACCACTTCCAAACAGACCGAAGCTGCTCCTATCTCAAGACTCCTCACTCATGTACAGGAGGGAATAAATACCAGAAGTGTTCTGCTGTTTGGCAAAGGTACAAACCCTGTGCCCAACACAGACCCCCTGGGGAAAGGCCACGTTTTCACCTCTATTTCTGCACTGCTCTGAAGGCATCACATCCTGGCTTCAGCTCTGGGCTCAGTGGATGCTCCACCGTCTTTGTGGGATCATCCAAAAACCCACCAAGTACATACCTACAGTTCCTAGGAGGTGACACAGATCCTCCTTCTATTTGTATGTAGAATACAGTCTCCAGTTAAATGGGCACAGAACACAGCATGAATAAATGAACAGGAAAAACCAGATATGGCTGCTTTCTCCAGTTGTATGTCAGGGCACAGACCTTGAAAAGCCACCTCATACACCACAGAAAAAGACAATTTCCTTCACTGTGGCTGAAAACATAATGTCTTCTGCAAATATTCAAGATATTTTGTAGACAGATCTTTTAAAACTGAAGTGTCATCGAATATTCAGGGTTATTTAGTGGCTGGAAAAGCAATTACTGTAATATTTCTTGTTTATAGCCACCTAGAAGCTACAAATTTAACTTGGTAGTGAAGCACAGTCAGGGAGTCTGGTTCCAAAGCAGAACATCTCAAGTCAAGAGCTTTGCTAATGCCTGCAGCAAACTTGCAAGGAGTTACAAAAGCTGTGAATCACATCACTTCAGCAGCACTTAGAGTCAAACCCCACTTCATGGCACGGCTGCCTGCCTGAACTCTTCCTGCTGTAGGAAGCATCCCAACTCCCGTCTCTCTGTAAAACTTGCCTCGAGCAGGAACAGATAAAGCTCTGCAATGCATCTCTCGAGAGCCACAGAATATGTTGAAGAGAAAAAGAACCATAAGCAGGAAATCAGTCTGCACTGGGAAGGAAACCTTCCCTAGGAAAGGTTTAAGCTGCTTGTAGGGGCCGGTATCCAAATCTCTCCTGTCTGACCTTATCACCAGGCCCAGGATTAGAGCTGGCTGGACTGGGAAGGTAAATTATTAATGTGGGGGCCTGGAGGTGGCTGTGGGAATTCCCAATCTCCCCCAACGCTTCCTGTGACCTGCAGCACTCAGCTAAGCCCCGGACCACAAAGAAGGTATTCAGGGGCCTAAAACTATTTAATTCCCATTGACTGGCTTTCCAAAGGAAATAAATGGCTCCATGAATTTGGGCCTTCAGCCCTCCCATGCAGCAGAGCTCATCTGTGAAATGGAAGTAAAACCACATCCTATTCCATCTGTGCTTTGCAGTGCTAAATCCTGGGAGAGGACATGGAGCAGCCCCCACAGGACCAGGGGGGCTGCACAGCAGCTCATGGAGAGCACACAGCACCTGCAGGATGAGGGGGCTCCTGGCACATCTCCCTCCTCCCAGAGCCAGACCAAGGCAGCCCCTTTGGTCAGGAAACAGGAGTGATCAACTGCTGCACCCCACAAGGCATATGAGGGCTTGCTCTGCCTGTTTGTTTATTTTGGGAACAACAGCAAAGCCAGTCTCTCCTCTTCCAAGCCCCTGCAGCCCTTCAACTCCATCAGGCCAAGCCACCAGAGCCAGGGTGTTCCTGTGGGACCCTTCCCTGCCTCCTGCCAAGCAGGTCCTTCTTGCACCTCCCTTATTCTCCCCCAGCTGATGTGCAGGGTGGGAAATGTCTTTTGTATCTTCTCCATCATCCTTAAGGGAAGAGATGAGCATCTGCAGCCTCACTGCTGTCACTCAGCCACGTCTGGGTTTGTGGTTCTGGCTGTCTCCCGTTCTTCCCTCCCTCACTGACAGGCTCCCTGCATGCCCTAACACAGAGGGAGCACAGCACTTCCCTCTCCACTTCTTCATCCCAATGGTGTACCTCGTGTAATGTGGACACTCCTTAGAAAAGGAGGTCAGGACAGAAAATCCAAACCAACGCTTCACAAGGACACCCAAGTCTGCAGCTTTATTGTGAGGTGAAAATGGCCTCAAACCCCTGGACTAAACAAATGGCTGGGGTGAAAAAGATGGAATAAATTAAAGGATATAATTATGGCTGGGAAACGAGAGAAGGAGGTTGCTCAATAGGATGAAAGAGGGATTTGAGGAATAAGAAATGAAAGGAGGTGTCAGCTTGAATCAGCCAGGTTGAAAACTCCTGCTGATTTTGACTGACATACTGAGACTTTCCAATTGCAAACTCTTTCTCTAATAAGCTGCAAATTCATCTCTACACTTTTACTTTGATCTTAATGCAAATATTTTATAATGGACACATTTAATGATTTTCAGGTGCTTATTGGTTCTATCAGACTTGATATTGGAATCAATCTCCTCTTTTAGAAAGCTTGGGTTAATGGCAAAGTTTATTAAACTGCATGCAGTCATTCAGAGAAGATCAATAGAGACATGATTACAGAGCAACCAGAGGATTAAACATGAGATTTATCACAAAATTAAACTGAATTAAATGTTCTCTGATAGCACTTGAAATGCTGTCGATACTCTTAACTGATAATCTATGCTTTCTGTGTTTACTTACCAGGCAGCAGGGAAGTCTGGCTTGAGGAAATGACTGTAATGTAAAATCTGCAAAGATTTGCTGAGAGCATTAAACCTCACCTAGAAAACCATTATTTCTTCCTGTTGGAAGAGCAAAAGCATTTTGCTTCTTTGCCCATTTCCTCTTTAAGGGAGAGGAGGATACAGCCCTCTCCCATATCACACTTTGCAATCTCCTTCTCAGGGCCATTATAGGATGCACAGGACACTAAAGGATCCTACACAGGGTTACAATGAAATATTTTATGGTTTCCTGCTATGGCAGTTTTTACCTCATTCAGAATTAATTTTGAGTTCTCAATGACCCTTATTAAAACTTATTCCACACACTGAGAAATTTGCAGCCTTCCTGCTTCTCCTTTCCCTCTGCTTAGCCCAGTCACCCCCAGGTTCTTACACTCACACCTCTCCTTGCACAGCACTGTGCAAACTTCTCTGACGTTCTCTGCCAAAAGAATTCAACTCCAAAGCATCAAAAAAAACCAAACCAAATAAACAAACAAGACCCAAACCCCCCCCCCCGTTAAAAAAAAAAAAAAAAATCCCAGGTGCACCAGCATTACAGCATTACAACACCCCTGTCTTAGGAAACAGAAAAGGAAGGTCAGGGGATAAAAATCAGGCCAGTTTTACAGAGACAATCTAAATTCAGACACTATTATTTGAGATGAGATCTGCCCCTGCAAGAGAGCAAGAATTTC
This sequence comes from Anomalospiza imberbis, assembly GCF_031753505.1. NCBI lineage: Eukaryota > Metazoa > Chordata > Aves > Passeriformes > Viduidae > Anomalospiza > Anomalospiza imberbis. The sequence continues at coordinate 1,990,841 of NC_089700.1, forward strand.
CCAGTCCCTGCTGTGCCCTGAGCTCTGTTACCAGAATCACAGAGATATTTCCATCTGCTCTGGGATAACGTGGCTGGCCTGGCTGGAGGACCAAAACCTTGGCAGGAGAGAAGGGGGAAGAGGGAGGGAGGAGCAGGAGACCCTGAGTACACCAGAGACCAGATGCAAAGTAAAAACCCATCACAACCACAGCTTTGACAAGTTTGGATCATGTGTCTGTGGGTTTCCAAAATGGTCACAACACACAAATTCAACTGAAGAGTTCCTTTAAAATGCAATATTTATGTTCAACAAGCAAGCAGGAGGAGGGATGTCAGCTTCCAGGCATTTTTCCATCATACTTTTCAGAGAAAGTCTGTATCCCACCACAGCCTCCACCAAAAGCTTAATAAACCTTGATAAAATACCTCAAAGGAAATATGGCCATCCAACAGCAAATATATTACCCAAAACAAAACCCATCAAAAAAGCCCTCATCAACTGTCATGAATTGAATTTTTACTGACTCAGAGGGGCTTAGCTGCCTTTTAAACAGGCTCAGCTATCCCCAGTGTACTTTGCAAAATTCAATCCAGTAATCCAATCCCAGATGCATTATGTGAAATCTTATTTCTCCAAGCTCTAGAAAAGAACAAGCAAAAAGGAAGGCTTTAGAACACTAATTTGCCAATAAATACTCACTGAGCCAATTTCGCCTTTACTGCTTTTTGGAGGAAAATAAAAAGAAAAAAATCCCAAAACACAAACTGCTGTCCCAGTACTACATTCCCTTATTAAAACTTCACTTATGGATAGAAAAAATACCATGGAGCACGTACCCTGAAATTAGCCCAGCATGTGCTGCCCCAATAAACAAATCCTTGGAAACTAGATTAGCATCATTCCCAGTAGGCTTCCACTACAGAAATCACTGCCAGCTCTGTCCAGGAAGGGGAAATCTCTGCAATATCTAACCAGTGGACCAAAATGTCTCAGTGCAGAGCAGGGCATGTTCCAGCAGCGAGCAGTGAAGCCACAGGCAGCCCACAGCGTGGCTGTCACATTGTACACGGATGCCATCACACAGTGCAGTCCCAGAGTGTCCGGGCAGAGCTCCCGGTGTTCCGGGAGCCCTGAGCTGAGCAGGGACAGACTCACCCTGGAGCTTCATCAGAGGAGACAGCCCAGGTTTATGGGTCCCCACATGCCCTATGGGATGCTCCACGGGTGACACAGAGGGCATCAGGAGCACTGCCACTACCCCAAAGCAGCAGCTGTTCCATCAGGAGAGCAAGGACCAGGTCAGCAGCTGCAGGTGACATTAAACACACAGCTCTGACAGCATCCTTCTGCCCTGGCACTGCCCCATGGGATCCCAAGCCATCTCCATCCAGCAGGCTGCTGCCCTGGCTTGCTGCCAGCAGGGAGACACACTGCCCCTAAAAAGAAACATTTCTGGCTTCTTCACGTTCACATGCAGAAAGAGGGAAGTAAAGCCCACGGTGAAGAACACAGTTCCATATCTCAGTGCACCACCTGAAAGGTGGGCTGAAGCCAAGCAGGTGACAGGCACACAGTGCAAAAATGGGATTTTTCCAGGCAGTTGATTCCCTGCAACTGCTGCTCTCTTGGAAACAAAGGCCATCCCTGCAGCTCTTGCTTATGGAACACACAGCACTGTGCTGAGACCCATCAGTGACCAAGAGGCAGCGCAGTGGCCCAGAGTGGGTCCTGTTTCAGAAGCAGCCTGTGAGGGACAGCACTAAACTACAGCTGGGAATTCCTGATGGGAGGCTCATCCCCACCAAATGTGCTCCTTCTGTCCTGTCCCACAGCTAAGAGATGCTGGGCTTGCCTCTTCCCCCCTCCTCTGGCCCTTAGACACAGAGGTCCAGGGCAGCAGGCAAGTGACAGCTCAGGACATGGAGCTGGAGAGGTTTCTGTGGCACCAAAAATCACCTCCCTGAAAAAGCAGTTGCCGTGTGCTCTGTGTTTTATTAATTTAATGGTCAGGATAATAAATTTGTCAGTAATGACAAAGAAATTCCCTAGAAACTGGAGTACTCAAGTGTCATTGAAGCTCCATCTATTTAGCAAATAGATGAATGCCTTTCAGCCAGGCTGGCGTGTGATTAAGCAGCTGTCACGGCTCCTGCAGCAGCTGCACAGGCACAGGTAGCTCTCAGGGCTCTTCCTCATAGGGATGGGAAGATGATGCTGATGTGAACGGAAATCAGCAACTGAAAACCCAATTAATGAACTGACACAGAAGTAATGGGTCATTTCTGGAAGTCTTCTGCTCCCATTGACTTGTACAAGCTTCAGTTTTTACAATCAGATTCATTAAAATTTCACAAACAAAAAATAATAGCTTTTGCCTTTTGGTTTGCTGAAGTTATGTTTCAGTGGACTCATACCTTCATGAAGGAATGTGAGTTCTTTTAGAGGGACTTTGATTTTTGGAACTCATTTTTGTTTTTTCCAGGACTGAGACACTGAATCTATTTCAGTAGCTTGATTTCTTAAAAAATTCAAGGTGATAAACTGCTTCTGTTACTTTTACCCTTCCAACTGAACTGTTATTTTCATATATGTACTCTGCTCAGCAACCACTGAAATTGGAGTAAGTTTTCTAGGGAATTTCTATGTGCTCTGTTTCCTAACACACTGCAAGAAGCTAAGAAAAGAGAATACACAACTTTCTGCTCTCCCACTTTCATAACTAAAAACTCATGGGAAGTCCCAGTGAAAATGTGGCTGAATAAAGGATTGGAGAGCTGGCTGTCCTTGGGTAGGGGATATCAAAGGTAACACTTGGTCCATTAGAGAGGAAAAAGAAATGGCCATGAAGGGTCTTTCAAAACAAGAAACTGAAGCAAGAATGAATCAGCAGAAGTCTCTGCTTATACAGAACATGGGTGCACCTCAAAGGTTTGAAAGCCTTTCTCTACAATGCTAGATAGAAAAAGGAAAAGAAAGGAAATAACCACTGGGACAGACTTTCAACCTGGAAATAGCAAAATTTGCACTAGTTGAGAATCTGCTCTAATTAAAGGGAAAATTTCTGCATGAAAGAAAATGAAGCACAAGATGCTCAAGCTAAGGAAAGAAAGTTTCAACAGAATATTAAATGGTGAGGCTAACAATTACAGGAACTACCAAACATCAGGTGGCACAGGGGACAACAAGCAGGAACTCCTTCCTCACTGAATGACTGCACTGAGTCCCCACACTGCTTACAGCTCACTGAGAAAAGCTTAGAGCTGGATGAGACAACATGATCAGAAATTCTTCCCCTGTGAATCCTAAATACTTAGAGCAATGTGCTTGACATTCTGATTTGCTGAAAACCATCATAAACCCAGAAAATTCTGAAGCAAAGCAGAACAGTGGTGGAGGAAGCTGTGGGGGAAGGGAGGCCCTTCTCAGAGCATCCCCAGCTGAGCCACAAGCACACACTGTACCATTTGGGAGACAACTTTATGTGCTCTTAGTAGTAGATTAATGAATGTAATTACCTAACATTGTGGCTGTGAATGCTGCAAAACTGTAATTTATAGTGTGCTGTAAAGTTCTAATGTGTTTTTATGTCCATAAGCTGCTTAACCATAATCTAATGCATTTGTACACGGGCACCCTCCTAAGTGGCTCTCGGATCAGCAGCGAGCGCGAGTCCCCCTCGCCTGCACACTCCTGCTTTATGTCTTGATAAACCAACCTCTCCTGCTGGGCAGCTGAGGAGAAGCAGCTGCTAAAGGGATGAATAATTTGAAGTCCAGTGGCAAGAACTTCTTTCCTTCCTTCCTGGCTGGCCAGAGCTGCAGCACTGAGGCAAGCAAAGCAGCAGTGTGGAACAGAGAGGAAACAGCACATGGTGGGGGTGCCTGGGAGGGGGGGGATGGAACTCAGAGCCTTGGTCTGATGGAGAGCCCGGACTCAGCCCCACCTCGCTCCTCCACAGCCAGGACACCAAGACACCCGGAGATCCTAGGACAGCACTCACAGGGAACTATCTCAGACAAAACCCTTCACCTTCTCAGTTTCAGCTGCCCTGCTCTTCCTGCTGTAGGACCCTGGGGTCACTTCAGTCCTCTGCTCCAAGAGGAGGGATGTGGCCAGGACTCCTGAAGTATGTGCTTATTGTTGCCACTAACTAATTTAGGCAAACCATTTAACTTCTTTATGCCCTTGCTTAACCATCTGTAAAATGGGACTAATAATAAACCTCAGAGGGATTTAGTTAGACTTAATTAAATGGTTTGTAAAGTGCTTTGAGATCCTCAGGAGAAATGTGTTGTGCAAGTGCAAATTATTATTACTGTTACAGTGCTTTCTACTTTCAACACAGTTAAATATTAATGATCCAGTTCTCCTCATGCCCAGTGATACAACTTTCCTGAACAGTAATTTTCTCAGCTAAAAAGACACAGGACCTTGTACTAGAACATCAAAAAACTTTCTTTGTTGTTCCTTCCTAAGTAGTCTGAAACAGCAGATAAGAGTAAATATTTTAGTATGTATCAAACTAAAGATGGGGATCCCATCTTTAAAATCTGTGTGCTGTACATGCAGTCAGTTCAGAGTCAAAACAATGCAAATTAAATCACCAGATCAGTGTTCCTATTACACACTGCCAGAGACCCAGGGAGGAAATCAGTATCGATGCTAATATATAATAAATGCCTTTGCTAGTTATAAAGGTGCCATGGCATGAGTGACGTGATTAACATTCAATTAACAGCTCCATGGTGTCAGAAGGAACATCAATGCCCTGTTAGTAAGAGTGTCACAGCTTCAGGGCCAGGGGAGAGAACATCTTGGATTTTCAATAAGCTTTGTCTATTGTGATCCCGCAAAAACGATCTGAAAGTTGCCTGCAGGCAAAAAAAACAAACAGCCATGAGTCCTCCACTTTTGTCAGCTTCTTCCAGGCCAGCTTAAAAGGAGAAAAATGAAAAGAAAATGGACTCATGACTTAGGTCTTAGGAGCTGAGTGAATGTGCCCTGGTTTGCAAAGCCTGCTGAGCCTTTCCATCCTCAGGGAACTTCAGCCACAGGAGCAGCAAGTCCTGCCCCAAGCACTGAGCTCCCACATCCCCGGCATGGGGCAGAATCTGCTAAAACTGGGCCCCAAATCACCACTGACAAGTGTTTTCTTAGTATTTTTCGGTATTTACTTTAAATTTTGTCGTGGTTTTGGTTCACTAATTTGAGATTCTGCTAATTTTGAATTTTTTTGGCTAATTACTAATGAGTGTGGTGGGTTTCAGTGCTGGTTAATCACTAATGTACTCACTTCTTGACATGAGGATTAGGAGAAAGGCAAAGTAGGCTGAAAACTTTGAAAGGGTATCAAGAAAAATTTATTAGCAGTAACTAAAAGAAAGAGTAATAAGAATTAGAACAAATGTGTTAGATTTTTTCTCTTCTCCTTGCAACTTTTCTTTTCTCACTGACAATGTAAAGAAACAAAATTTTAGTCAGTTTGCTACATCTAAAATAGTTTTTTCTACTAATAACATATCAGAAGCCAAATCAAACATTAAGGAAAAAAAAAGCAATTCTAAATTTGAAGGTATTAAGTTTCCACACACAATCTTAGGTGGTCTCCTCTTGGAACTGTGGTGTGATTTTTAATTATATGGTGAACTCTGATATTTGTATTTGATCTTCAATACTAATGACATAACAAAGATACATAATCTATTGATAATTAAGTCAAACGTTTTTGCCATCCTTATGTACTACAAAGGGAGCCTATCTAAAGAAAGCTGATTAAAAAGCACTTCTAATTTACTTACATTACAGAACCTAAAAATAATTAAAAGAGCAAAGAAAAAAAAAGCCAAGGGAAAAAAAACACCAAAAAAAAAAAAAAAAAAGAACAATCATCATGCCAGGTGAAAAATCCCCTTTGCACTGTAGCACCAGACACCAGAGCAATAAGCACACAGCAGTTAGGAAGGTAGCAAATAGAAATGTGTGGGTTTGAATCATGAAGTGTCTATTTTCATCTAACACAAGCTCATCTCATTACTCCTGCAACAGAAGAAACCACAGCAAAGACTTTTAGGGGCCTGTGTAAAGGTAGGACCAGCACCAGGACTGAAACCCTGCAAACTGTTCTCATTCTGCTCCTGCACCACGGGGCAAAAACATATTCTCACTTGCTTTGGTTTTCTGCACCTCCCTCCTGGATCAGACAGGTCACACCTACTCTGCAGAGACGCTGCCCATGGTTCCCTCAGCCCACCTGGAACCTCAGATTCCCTGTGTACAAAAATCCAAAATATCCTCCAGAGTAGGATCAGTTAACCACGAACACTTACACCATGCTAAGCTTCCAGGAAAACGTCCCTGAGAAAGTATTTTCCCAGCTTTATGCAAACAATCTCAAGGTGACCTGTGTAAATCTTGGATGCTTTCAAAGCCAGGCAGAAGGGCTGTCACCACACCACAAGGTCCATCAGATGATGTCCTTTGGCTCCAAACCAGACTGGCTGAGCCAGAACTTGCCCCAAGGGATAATCCTTCAAAAAAACCCCACAAACCAGGCAACCCCCACCCTCTAATCCCAGGGGTGCAGTCACCTCTGAGCAGATAAAGGACCTGGGTGCTCCTGTGGGGTGGCAGGAGCTGCTGTCACACAGGAATGATGCTTCTCAAGGCCTGGAATCAGCGCAAGTCCCCCACTGTTTATAAACCTTCTCCACTTGGGCACATTTCACACAGGCAGGCCTGTGTGCCTTCAGTGAGGAAAAGAAGAGCTGTGGCAATTTTATGTTAGTCATAATTTTAAACCCATCAACTTCAACATAAGGATTTCTATCTGTTTCCATATTTAATTTATTTTGCCTTCTAGTGTTCCTAAATTAGGGAGACATTTTATTGCTCTGGTTGACATTTTTATGAAAACTGAAACTAGGCTTCATTTTTTAAATGAAATTTCTCCACTTGAAAAGCTAATTAGTGCTTGTACCCACACTGAGGATGCAGGTGCAAAAACACAGACAGACCTACACACACACAGACTGCCTGGCTGGAAAGATGAATATCCTTTTGAGAATCTGGACATCCTGTACCCTTGTCACTACAGTAAATGGCAAGATTTTATTATTTTCCTACTACTCCACAATTAAAACCTGCATCCATGACCAGACACTACAATCCCTGAGTCTGTATTTTTTCCTAAACAAGGATTAAAGCAGAACTTAACTACATAGACTGGCTGCCAGTTATTATATTAATATAATCCATCTTTGCTTCCTTTTGTTTTAAAAGAGAGGTAAGTGCTCTGGCAGCCTTGAGCTCCTTCCCTTTTGCCTTCACCAGCTGATTATTTTCAGAATGGAAATGCTGGCCTCAGTGGGTACCTGCAAACAGCCTGACTGCCCGTAATGATGATCTACCTGTCTGCTGCTTCCAGGCCACCTGTTTGCAGCCTCCCAGGAAGCCTTACAGATAGATAAAAAGCTTCCAGTATTTTCTCCACATAACTGCAACCCATCCATCAAGTTGTTTACATCACACCGAGATATATGCACCTTTATCATTAGAGGAGCCGTCTCCAGAAATGGGATGAGCACACAGACATCATAAATCTCCCCTTTTACACGGGGACTGCATTATTTTGTTGAAGGAAATGCACCCAGCAGCATCCCAGGATCAGCCATTAAGGGGTACAGTACAACAGAAGGGCACAAAGGCAGAATGTTTTTAAAACACAACCAAGACACTCCAGAGAGGACACGGTGGGTTCTACAGCACAGCTGTTTTGCTTGGCTCAAAAGCTGCCATTCCACAAGCACCCTTAAGGCCAGGCAGCTTCTGGCAAGATTTTGAACTACCTACAAACCTGCCTGGCCCTCGATGCTTCCTGTGAACACAGCCAGGACATCGCAATTGCAATCTCACAGCAATGAACATTCTTCTGCAGTTCCAGTAAACACGATCTGTCAAACTGGGGAACGTGCCCAGGCTCTGAAGGCTCTGAAGGATCAGGCACAGCAGCCCAGCAGCTCTGTCCTCAGCCAGAGATGTCACCTGTCCAGCCAGCCCCTGCCACCGAGAAACACCTGAGAGCAGCACTGGGAGGGGACACGTTCATGCCTGTGGTGGGAATGGACGAGCACAGCTCTGCAGGAATCCCCTTCCCCACCAAGCTGCACTGGACATGGTGCCATGGCTGTAACTGGGGATTCCTCTGGGTTACAGAGCCACAGGGACTCAGCAGCTCTGCCTCAAACATCCCCCAAAGGAGTGAGGTAGGAAAAGTGGCAGAGGAGCCTGGGGAAGATCATCAGCAACATCTCAAAAAAGCTGTCAAAAAAGGAGGGGGCAGGTGTGAGGGGACTGAAAGACAGCTCATGTGTGAATCAAGTCTGAACTGACACCCCAAATCCAAAAAGAATCTGTGCTGTGATCTGCTCAGGGTGGGAAAAAGAGAAGTCTCCTTCCAGTGAGACAAGTATCCCAAAGGGACCTACTGTGGATTTGCATTGAGAACTGCTTTCTTGTTTATCTGCCAAAACAAATAAGGACAATCCGAGTTTGCTGTTGTAAACGTCTTTCCTCGTCTTTAGACAAATTCTCTCAAGAGTAATACTTTCTTTTTAATTGCTGCATTTAGACAAAATAAACCACTTGAGAAAAAGAGGACGTGCAAAAATAACAACAGATTTGAAATGAAGTCTGGACCTTAACTTGAGCTCAGAATTAAAAGCAGATTAGAGTTGGTATGCGAAGTTATTAGAGCAATACATGAAATTCCAAAGACAGCCAGAGCATGATTCGCTGTGTCCCTGCAGTGTCCCTCTGCTGTGACCCACCCTGTGCAGGGACCGTGGGGCTGGGATTTGGCTCATTAGGGCAACACTTAGGGTTCTGTAACAGAGAACTGCAGATCCCAAACCTCATGTTCCACCACAGAAGAACCGAGCTGGCTTTGCCACAAAGATGGGAATAGGTGCAGTTGCTGATCTTAGAAGGCTGATATACAATAAATGACTGCTTAGCCCACTGAAAAATAAACCAAGCACAAGATCTTTTCCCCCTTTTTTTAATGCAGCTGCATATAAAATTCCAGCATTTGCTATTTCAGCAGGAATGTTCTTAGCCACGAGAAGCTGAAGAGACAAGAAAGGATTTCAGGGAGAAGCAACAGCTTTTATGGGACCCACAGATATGTGGGGAGGAAGAGAGGAGCTTCTGGGCACACATAGCCTCCTGGGGCAGCTAAAAGCCTGCTGAGTTTTCCCAGATGCCACATCTGAGCATCCCAAAGAGTGGGATAACATGCCCTAATGCCAACGAGGGCTAAGGATCAGTCAAATGTGATGGGCAGAGACCCCTGCATCCTGGAAGAACAGAGAAAGACATTTCCTCCAGTTCCATTTCCTTTTCCTTTTCAAAAGCAAGCCATGTCCCGAACAGCACAGAGAATAACCCCCCCAGCAGGTAACCCTGGCCTTGAAAGCCTCTCTGGTACCTCCCAAGTCTCTCACTGATAAGCAGAATGATAAAGCCCAAACACACAAATGTCCATGAAAGGCAGCTCAGGGAAGAGGACAAGGCTTTCTGTCAAAGTGCTCCCTTTTCTTCTCTCTATCAGCTGCTCTGGCCCGTGTTCAGTTTGTTCCTGAGCACCTGCAAATGTTCACAGCACCAAACAGGCAGGGAGGAAGAGGAATCACTGGCAGAGAGGCAAGGGAATAATTTCTATCAGTGGCAAACTCCAAGATCATTGATTGCCACTCTCTACAGGCTGTGTGGAAACCAGCTGGAAAAGCTAATGAAGGAATGGAATTCTGGTGTTAGAAAAACAAGTTTTAATGAGATGGAGCTAAGGACTCACCTCTGATAACCCAATAGAGGACAGACAAGCCCAAACTGAGTTTTGTAGTTGCAGGAAAACATGAAAAATTCAGTTTCACTGTAGACCATTCTGGCCAGTTTAACAAGCTGGTAACAGTCAGGGTTTTTATGAAGTCCCTGTGCTCGACAGCTCTGTGCTGGTATCTGAGGTTACAAATTGCCTCTCTTGAATCTACAGGGCTATGCTTTTTTGTGGCATTGACATTTTCCTTTCAAGCATATCAGTTCTTCCTTCATTTCAAATGCTGGTTGCTCATTTTATCTGCCCTTTAAGTGTTTAAAAAGATTCAAACTGGATTAAGAAAAAAAAAATCAAACCCAAACCCCCCAGTCTTCTGGATTTATGTGTTTTTCTGATGTGTTTGCCATGCTGTAACCAATCAGATAAGCTCCTTAGTTCCCTCCAGTGATGGATTATTGAGTTTTTATTTATGTTTCTCCTTGTTTAGCCTCCCAAGCACCAATACACTTGTACCAGTGTCTCAGCTTCAACTCCCATTAAGGAAAGAAAGAGCCGGCAAATGTGATCAGCCTTGGAGATTTTCCAGAGTGAGAGTGCTCCTGAGCCCTGTCCTCTGCTCTCAAGGCATTTGGCACTGGCTTTGCTCTCCTCCCAGCCCGGCTGCCCAGCATGGGTTCAATACAGACTGCAGATCACTCACTGCATTTCACACCCACTTGCAGACATCTGACAGACAGGAGGAAAATAAAGAGAAACAGCACTGACAAATGAAGGTCAAAGATAAGTTCAAGACCGATAAAGACTGTGATCTCCACCTCCCAAGTTGTCCCTCCTGATCTTCACTTACTGAGCTTTTCTCTCCCCTCCCAGGGCAGGAAAGCACTTTTAGACTAATGGTCTGCTTCAAAATCAACACAGTGTGGGTTTCTTCACATGGAAGGATTCCAACACTCAAAGTCAATCTTCATATACTTGTCTATTTTAATTGCTACAGAATTGTCCTCCAAAGCACTGCGTCTCAACAGACTCACTGTGGAAGTCTGAAGGTATTTGTGCTGTTAACAGAATGATGATCTCCTTCCAGGTAAGGGTCAGTCCCCTTGCCAAAAAGTCTAGCTTTGCAGAAGGGTGGAGAATCAATTACTGAAGCACCTCCTGACACCCTGCTTGGACCCAGGAGCAACCTGAGCTGCCATCAAGCAACCTGGACTGATCCTCAGCCAGAGCTTGTCGAGATTTTCCCTACCTAAGGAGCACATTCCATCAATATAAAGTCTGAAAAGTTCAATTGGAAATGCTGATTTAACTTCTGGGGGGTCATTCCTGGTACAAGTTAGCTCACCTATGGCTGAGTTGGGATTTTTCCCCACATCACATAAGAAAACAGGGAGAGCAATGTGTAGGGATCAAAACTCCTCCTGAGCTGGAAACCACTGGCTTTGCCTGCACAGAAGAAACAGAAAATGCCCACAGAGTGTAACCTGCTGGAATTCAAGGTCATCCCAGATCTCACTGCTCTGCAATCCAGGGGACAAGCACATGAACCCAAGCCTAGGTCCAGACTGTGCCCTGTGGCAGTGCCACCTGCCCAGGCACACACCTGCAGTACGAGCTGCGTCACCAGCTGGTGCCACCACAAAACCTGGGCTGTTCTGGCTGCTGAGGGCTGAGAGCAAACCATCACCAGCAGTTTGCTCTCACCTGTACAGGCCTGTCCTCTCCTGCCCTCTGCAGTGTTTCATATTCTGTATGGAGCAGTGTTGTAGCTATGGAAATATTTTGTCACATTCATCTTTACGGTGTCACTGAGCTCAGCTCAGCACTGACAGGCCCCCAGAAGAAAGTCAAAACCAGTTTTAAAAGACTTTTACCTCTCCCCTGCTATATAAAGAATGGGATAACACTGCAGAGCTCTGTCCTAGGGATTCATTACTGCACAGCAACTGAAATTCCTGACACAACTGCTGCTGGTATGACCTGGAACCCACCAAGACAAATACCACATTTTCAAGGTCCTAATGCCTGCTGAATGTATTGCAGACACCTTACAGGGCACACAGGAAAAAATGCCCTAATGCCAACATCCACTGCTCTGACAAGCCACTTGATTTCTCCACTTCAGTGTGCTCCCAAGAGGTGAGTAACATCTGTGAAGAACAAACATTAAGAAGATATTACATAGTCAGCAAAAAATCCATTTCCTCTCCAGTGTATGGGATTGCACTACACATTTCACAGAATTAGTTTAGCATAGAAGACAGCAAATCAACTATAAACCAACTTGTTTACATGGCCCATGTGGGACTGAGAGAAGAGCTCTCAGGTCCAATCTCAATCAGATGCACACATGATCAAAGCAAGGCTTCTGTGGCTTAGGGACAGCTAAAACACCCCTGCTCTTATGGAAACTACACATTTATAGTAAAAAAGAATGAAGCACACAGAGAAGTCCCTTTGATTTTTGCACAGCTCCTGGATTCAGCGCTCTGGCTGCTGCCCCAGCTGTCCACACAAGGTCAGTTTTGGGGCTGGACGAATAGTCCAGCATTCCAGCCCTTGGCTGAGGGAACACTGCAAATGCAGGACACAGAGCAGGGAACAACGACCAGCCAGGGCAATTTCACACTGCTTCTGCTTCTACCTCTGGTACTTGTTTCCATCCTACAGAGATATTAAGGCAAACATATTCCAAAGCAGAAAATGGGTTAAAGGCCAGAGCTGAGGAAAAATGAACCCCATTCCTCTTAACACTGAACTCGTCAATTCACAGTGAGGACTGTGCCTTAAGGTCTTCAGTTAGATTCCAGCTCAATCACTGACATTTTAGGATTGGCTAATGCCTGCTTGCAGTCTTGGATAACAAAAGAAAAGCAAGAAGGGAGCAATGCAAGCAAACTATTATTACCAAAAACATGCAAACCATCCGAGCTGTTCACTTGTATGAGGATTGTCTTTTCTTGAAAAGCCAGGAGTACAAGTCCCAATCAAGAAATCAAAATACCTTGGATGACTGAGCCTGAAAATCATTCAGATATTAGTTACTATTATGTAGGACAGGCTGAGACAACTGTATTTAGTGCTCACAACAGCCAACAAATTGAGGAAAGTCACCATAGAGAGGAGAGAAGGGAATGACTGGATGGACATGTGTGTGAGCTTAGTTTGTATTCAGCCATATCAGCTCTCTTTGCACAACAGAGAGAAGTGAGTTTTAGGAGCAAAATGAACCATGAAAGGTGGCAGGTTTGTCTCTAGTGGCTACAAGGGCTCAGAAATTCAAAGGTGTGAACATGACCTTGTCATCAACAGCTATTAAGTAGACAAATGCTGCTAAAGGTTTATCAAAACAGAGACACTGGCCTACATGTCCCCTGGCAGCAGCAGCTGAACTCTTCTTAAATAACCTTTTGTTGAAGATTTGGGAAAACCTGTTAGTACATTACACTTTGCAGTGCTTTAAGTAGGGCTTTTGTTTCAAGTGACACTTCTTGCCTTCCCCTTCAGTTTTGCACAGTCTTTCCAAGGAATCACAATGGTCTTGCAGTGTTTTGGCTGGGATCAGTGGCTGATATTTTCCAGGGGACACAACTGGAAGTCAGGTGAGAGCAGCTGGAACTGCTGCAGTTGCACCCCTCAAACAGTCTGAACCTATGCTCTCCAATACAAGACAAGACCAAAACATGATGTAAGGCTCAGAAAAGAACAAAATGAGAGAAAATGTGGCATCCATAATTTTTAATGACCTGAAAAGGGCAAGATAGGCAGAGCCATCCTACTCCTCCTGCCCATGAATTATGTGTACTTTCCAGTGTAGCACTGTGTTGCTGTTCATTTTCTAATCTCTCTTTTCATTAAGACCAAAGTGGTATCACAAACACTGGAGTGTGTGAGTAAACCTGAACGGGCAGCTTTCCTTCCACCATCTCCATGAAGCAGTTGAGACCAGACCCCTGTTAGCCAGGACAAGCCAGAACAGCAACTTCTGCTCAGCCACAGTCAGAATGGAATCCAACATTGAAAACTGGAAGGATTTTCATGTTGGTTCAAAAGAAAGTTAAATCCCAGTATAGCTGTCTGCTTTCCTTCATTTCTCAACATGTATGTGGTCATGCCCATGGATTCAATGCACATCTGTTACAAAGCAGATGAACTGCACAGTCTCTTTCTTCCCTCTCTCTTCTGCTTCCATGCAGAAAATTAAAGATTGGAGGGTTCACAGTCTACACTAAAACCACTGGCTCAGATGATGAGGGAATCACTCCTTTTGGAGGATTAACCTGGAATAGATGGCAAAGGAATACAATTACTTTTTTGGTTTCAGTGACATTAAGCACAAAGAGTACCCTCAGTTTAGGGAACTTGGCAGTATCAAAACTCAGTTGATGATAAAGATAATTAAGAAAAACCATAACATGAGACCAGCTTCCACAGAAATATGCAGCTGTGCAAAGAGAAGACTAAAGCTGCTGTGATCAGCTCAGGAGGCAGTGATGGGGCCATCTCCACCCTGGAATGCTGGCACAGGCAGCTGAGGCAAGATGGAAAAGTGTGCTTTCATTGCACAGAAAGCACAGTGGGATATGAGGGGGTTTCAGTCATGAGCTCAGAGAAGAGTCATGAAACTGAGAACAAGGAGGATGATCTGGGTGTCAAGTGTGCACCTCAAAGTCCTCACTGAAGGAAGAGGGAAGGTAAAAGCAAGGACAGGTTACAGATCCAGAGGAATGGAGGATGAGCAGAAAATAAAATGACTGGAGAAACAAAAAAACACATGAACAAAAATATGTGATGGACACAGAATAACTTTAAGTCACTTCAGGAGGCTGAAAATGGCCAAGAGAGGTGAAAGGAAGGGATTACAAAGCTCTAGGAAGCCTTAAGCAACTGGATTGGCAAGCAAGAGCTTAAGGAGAAGCCTTAAACAGTCTTGAGCAAACAGCCAGACCAGCCTAAGGAAGCCCTGTGGCAGCAGAGGGTCTGGGGAGCCAGGGAGACATCGAGGAGCCTGCAGAGGAACAGGGAAACAGCACAAATCAGTGCAGAGACAGGACTGAGTGGCTGCTGAGAACCACGCTGAACGGGCCCTGGGGAGCAAGGTGCAAAGAGCCCAGGGCACAGGGCCAGCAGCCATGCTGAGTGGCCTCCAAAAGGCACCCAGCACAGGGCTGGCTGTACAAACAGGACAAGAAATCCACCCTGCTGCTGCTGCCCCTCCAACAGTGATCCCTGCCAGCTGCTTTCCAAAGCAGCAATTAGCTGTTTTACCAGCTAATCCATAGCAGTTCATGGAAAGAGAAATGTCTTATTGACTCTCACTGCTGTTCACCTTCACATACCCACGGCAAGGAGACGTTTGCAAATGTTTAATAGTGAGAGCCAACTTTCATGGAAACAAACTGGAGCAAAGCATCACTGTCAGAGTGGCAGGAACTGCAGCCTCCTGTCTGTGAGCACAGGGCAGCCCCATCACCAGCACTGGTGCACATTTCATTTCTCCCCAGCTATTTTAAACAAGAAACAAGAAAATATTCCAAAAGAGGCAACCTTGTCTAGAGCTAAGGACTACAGTTTGTAAAGGCTGTTTGCAAACACAAGGCAAAGATTCAACTGTGGATTTCTCTGACTGAACTGCTCAGCAGAGCATATTCAAGGTGAGCAAACACTGTAATGCAGAGTGCTTGTGGGGCTGCCTCCCAACCTGGCCAAACTTGAATTCATGGCTCCTCTCCACCAGCACCCTTAAAGAGAAAAACCTCCTCTTTTTAAATGCAAGAACTCTGCCTCTGTTGTGGAATCCCTGTGCCACTGTGAGGTCCTGATCCAGAACTGCAGCTCTGAGGCCATCAGCACCCTGCTGAGATAAATACCAGTGAAAAACCCAGCATTTAAACTACCTGTCAGAGCCAGCAGTCAGGCAGAGGCCACAGAAGCCAGTAAGAGACAAAAAAGCCCACAGAATCAAATTTATTTGTCATGTGACTTCTCACTGAGTACCACTGTAGGCTTTAATGGACACTGACACACTGATAGTCCAGTGGACTAATCAAGACTGAGGAGTCAGCCCAACAAAACAGAGGGAGCTTCTGCTTCCTTTTGCTCATTTGTAAGGACCATCTCAGCTTAAGTAAACCAGCCAAAAATCCAGCAAACACCAGCACACAAAAGAACAGCACACTGAGAACAAGGAGGATGAGCTGGGTGTCAAGTGTGCACCTCAAAGTCCTCACTGCAGGAAGAGGGAAGGTAAAAGCAAGGACAGGTTACAGACACACAGGGAATGGAGGATGAACAGAAAATAAAATGACTGGAGAAACAAAAAGCATAAATAAAAATATGTGATGGACACAGAGGAACTGTAAGTCACTTCAGGAGGCTGAAGATGGCTTAGGACCTTGTATTTCTAGAGGAAATACAAACCTCTACTTGCTAGCAGTGTCACAAATTTCAGGCAGAGGCAAGGTTCCATGTGGATTGACAAGCAGGAAGGACAGCATCTCCCAGAGCCCCACAGGCTCAGAGCCAGGCAGGGCTGTCTCACAGCCCCTGCAGAACAGGAGCAAACACCTTGGAGGAGCAAACCCCTTCAGAGGTTCTATCCCAAATTTGCCCTGAACCAGGACAGCTTTCCCTCCATCTCCATGAAGCACTTGAGACCAGACCCCTGTTAGCCAGGACAAGCCAGGGGTTTTTCTTCCTTTTCCCAGAAGTGGGGCATTAAGTGCTTTCCTCCTTAGTGAATCCCACCTGGAAGCACACATCCTTGCTCTGTGAAGCCTCTGCTTTTAGATGTTACCAGCCATGAACCTGCTGTGACCAACAGGCTGCCTTCACCACAGGCTGAAGTGTCCTCCCAGCAGAAAAGGATTCCCTCCTTGTGGTGGCACAAAACTTTATCATCCCTTTTGCACACAGACCTAATGAAAGGGGAGTACCCAGTTAACACACTTCCTGCTATGCTTTTAGCTGACTCTGAAGGATAAAAAATGGCATTTTTAAGCTCTGGCATCTGCTAATTCTTACTTGACAAACTATTTGCAGGTATGGCAAAACGTATCGCTGCCTTGCTATGAATATCATGTAAGGACTCACTTTCTAACTCAATGTATGAGCAGATTTTCAGCTTCCAAATTCAGTTTGCTATTTCTCACAGACAGACTTACCAGATTTTCTTTCTTTCCTGCATTCAACCCCATTAAATGTGCAGTACTTTAAAACACCATCACTTATTAAATTTTAAGTATATGGTAACTAGAGATGTATAAAAGAGTTTTTAAAGAGTCCCTCCAAGACAAAGCACCACATTTTTGTATGCCATCTGATAACTATGTGAACCATCAAGCATTTAAGCCTTGGCTGTAATTTCAGAAGAGCAGCATATAAAACCTTATTTACAACTGGGTCTTTCCTTTCTCTTTCCCCACAGAGTCATCCTGGTCTATTTAGTCCTTAGAGGGGCTGTGCATGAGAGACAGCATTGAAAATGCACTATTTCAAAAAGATCATCCAACATATATATATATATCTCAACAACACATAAGCCATACTCATTCATACGATGATTCCTGCCAGGCAAAACCAGAAAAAGGTATTGAAATCAACTTTTCATACAAATCACTGGGAAAGAGACCAGAGTCACAACATTGCCTAGTGCATGTTCCAAAAAGGGGCCTTGTCAGAGCAATCATTCCACAATATGGACCTGTGTGTAAACTACTAAAAATGAGGTTTTTAAACACTAATTAATTTACTATGTACTACAGAAAGTGTATTTAACTTGCTGTCTCTGGTACATCATTAGAAGCCACACATGCAGCTTAATAGGTTGTGTCTGATTTCAGAGATCACAGGCTACAAGTGATTTGAGTATTAGTGATGTGCACACACCCCTTGTGACTTTGTGACGTTTAGATGACCCCATTTCAAACATCAGCAGATAAGCTCAGGACCAGCAGCACAAACTTGCACCTTAAACTGGAAAAAACCCTTTTTGGACAAAGAACCACAACAGCCTAACTTTCCAGCAGGCCAAGAGGAGCAGAGATCCTTGGAGATGGACCTGGGTAGTGCCAAGAGATCAGCCCCTTGGCCAAAATGCTTGGGATGGGTGCTGAGGATTCACTGAGTGATGCCTTGGGAAGGCTGACCTAGAACAGAGACTAGACAGAGGTAAAGAATAAAGTAGGGATTTATTAAAAGGCCTCAATGGATCCACCTTGGGCAGCACAAGAGCCCAGCCAGGGCTGCACCCAAGATGAACCAAAATGGTCACAAAATGCACGACTGCTCACGGGGGCTCTCACTTTTATAAGTTCTGCTCCATTTGCATTTTGGAGTTAATTGTCCAATTCCAGCTCCAGCCCATGGAGTCCCATCCTGATTGTTTTTCTCTCTCCAGCCCACGTTGTTTGTGCTCTTGGGCCTGAGATCTGGATCATTTGTCCTTGGTCCCCAGCTGGAGAAGGAATTGTTTTGTCTCCCTACTCTGTGAAGAGAGCTCACCATCCCCTAATATGAAGCCCAGACCCACACACTAAAGCAGCACAGAATTTAAAAATATAAAAGCTAAAGCTGAGGCATCATGAGAACGGGCTCTGCACGCAGCCCTGGCGGTGCCGCGTGTGCGGAGGCGCCGCTCAGCCCCTGCAGCAGCAGCGCTGTGCAGGTTTGAGAGAGGCACCTCCTGTAAATGTCAGTGGGTTTTTAAAGGTTAAGTAAGCATCTTGAGAAAGGCCTTCGTGCTCCTGTGCTCCACCTCAGTGCAGGCTGATAAAGGATTATTGAAAAAAGAAAAAAAAAAAAAGCCTGCAAACAGATGAAAAGCTCATGGGTTGGTGTTGAACAATTGAATTTTTATGTGCCCAGCTACAGTAGTAGATTACCAATGGTGGATTTACCATTATCAATTATTAGAGCAAAGTATTAAAGACTGTTTTGCTTAATTAATGAAGTCATCTACAGATGAGTGTTAATTCATATACATAACATATACATATGTTTTTTAAAGCTATGGCAGCTTCCCCTGGAGTGTCCTCTGAAACGTCTGCCCTTGAGGTCAGAATTAGTGACAGCTGTGGCGTCACCAGCAGCTCAGTGAGTCAAGCCTGGAAACAAGTCCCAAAACTTGATGAGAGCTCTGTGCTGTACCATGAGCTCTATTACTGCTGTTAGTTGAAGGGAAGCAGACTGGAAAAGCAAGAACCAATAAAAAGTGAAGCCCAGGAAGGACAGCCCCAACTGGACACTCTCCTGGCTCACTGCAGGAGCACCAACACCTTCTTCCCTCACAGCCAGGAGTTTGGTCTGGTGTCACACACAGCAGCCAGGGTGAGAAAGCTGGCTTTGGAAGTGGGGAGGACACACCTCAACACCCTGTCTATCCTCCCTCCCCATATCTCTGGCAGCTCCCTGCCATCCTCACTGGTAAAGGGCCATAAAATTAGAACAAACTGAATGGATCTTGAACTATGAAAAGAAGAAGAGATGTTTTCTCTTTCACAGGGAAAGAAGAAAACAGAAGGAAAATGGAGTCAGAGAGTAAAAAAGGACTGGTACCAGATACTCCCATTTTCTTTATACGTCTAGAGAGTAGCAGAGGAGAGTAAAAAGTGAGGGAAGAGAAGGGAACCAGGGATAGAACCTGGATGTGAGGTACACCCTGAGGAAGAAGAAGCAGAATGAGGAACAAAAGATGACAAGGAAACAAACTAAGCAGCAGAGAAGAGAAATCCACCAAGGGAATAGAGAAAAACAAAAGAGCAAGAGCGCAACAGAATCAAGCGGGGGAGGGAGGCTGGAACAAGAACCACTGAAACGGCTCAGAAAACTCAGACATGTTGTGTAAAAAAAAGTCCCAAACTATAAATAGAAGGACAAAGAAGGGGGAAACCATACAAAAAGATTAAAGGCAAAGGAGAGATCAGCTTTAAAGCCTACCCTACACAAAGCTTGCAAACATGATAATAAGAACATAAGGCAGGTTACCACCACAATGTCAACCCCTAGCCAAAGTCACGGGGGTTCAATTCAAACCATCAGCCCTTCCAGATGGAAAGTATGACTTAGTTTGGTTTCAGGCTGATTTGATGGCCAGTGGGATGTGAGCCAGCCGTGCCCTGGGGCCAGCAGGGACATCCCTGTCCTGGGGCTCCAGGCCCAGCAGCGCCGGCCGGGCCATGAGGGGATTGTCCTGCTCTGCTCTGGGCTGGAGCAGCCTCACCTCGAGAGCTGGGGCACTTTGGGCACCACAGTGTGAAAAGGACATGAAACCATTAGGGAGCATCCAAAGGAGGCCACGAGGATGGGGAAGGGTCTGGAAGGGAAGGCGTGTGTGGAGCAGCTGAGGGCACCGGAATGTTCAGCTGGAGGAGACTGAGGTCAGACCTCATTGTGGTCTTCAACAGCCTCAGGAGGGGCAGAGGAGGGGCAGACACTGATCTCTGCTCTGTGGGACAGGGACAGGACCCAGGGGACAGCTGGAGCTGGGCCAGGGCAGGTCAGGCTGGAGATCAGGAAAGGCTCTTCCCCAGAGGGTGCTGGCACTGCCCAGGCTGCCCAGGGAATGGGCACGGCCCGAGGCTGCCAGGGCTCCAGGAGCTCCAGGGATGCCCAGGCTGGGATTGTTGGGGTGCCTGTGCAGGGCCCTGATGGGTCCCTTTCAACTCAGCATATTCCATGATTCTGTGGTCAGAATACAGAGCTCCTACGTAATAAATATCACCAGAAAAAAACCCCTTTCCTTGAAAGGTCTCTGACTTTAATACTAGCAAGTCCTTAAGATATTCCTGGAGCTGGAAATGGCACAGCTTCCTTGCAGTGCCAGCTCTGGCTGGCTGTAAAGGGGATGGAGTTCAGCTACAACAGGGTTAAAACAGAGCATTGGGGTAACCATGTGACCCATCTGTTCTGGATTTCTTCACTTGGTCTGCAGCAAATCCACCACATTCTGTCACAGAGGTGTCGAGAAGGAAACTGCACCTCCTGGAATGAGGCAGCTGCTGGTGCACATCCCCCTGCACCCTCCTGGCTGCAGGCACACGGAGCAGCACCCTGGGCATGTACCTGCCCAGCACCCTCCTGCTGGCCCTGCAAAACCAGCTGAGCTCCAGAGAGAGACATCTTGCCCCTGCCAGCCCTGTGAGGGCTCGCAGCAGCACCCTGCAGCAGCCCACTCCTCATCCCTTCTGACATCTCTGCAGCCCTCCCACTGCCAGCAGCAAGATCAAGCACAGGGACACAAGTTATGCACAGAGCAGCTCATGGAGCTGCTGCTTTTTAAGGTTAGTAATGTTAACAGAACAGCTCCGAGCAAAGAGCTGCACAGCAGGGCAGCTGTGGGCAAAGGCAGCTCCCATCACCTGAACTACAGGAAGGCAGCTTCCAAACCAGTGCCAGCTACCAATGAAGATGTAAAAACAAGGCTGCTTTGTGAATTAAAGCACTCTTGTCAGGAAAGGCTTGCCAAGTGACTTGGAACAACTCCTCTTCATGCCAAATCCCCTTCTGCATCCATCTGAAAGGAAACTGTTCTCATTCATGCTGGTATAATGTGATTTATGTGTGGGCCAGGCTGCACCATCACAGCTTTTTCTGATGCTCCTACTTGAGTCCAACTTTTTAGATGATGTCCAACTTTTTAGATGTTTTAAGTCACCTAATGCATAATATATTTAAAAAGAAGTCTGCATCTTTATTGCAGTTATTTCTGAAATACTGCATGGCAATGTTTATCTGTCCCTGAAACAGTGTCAGCGGAGACACTGTGGTAGGTTCAGCAGGAACAAAACACAGTCCTACTGCTGGCTGAGTCTGCTCCCTGCAATTCCTGCTGGCTGCTATTTGTCAGACAACAATAACAAGCCATGATTTTTGAAGCAAAATGCACTGGTATTTGAATGAGTAATATCCAACTATTCAGTCAGGGGAGGGCACATTCTTTGCGTTCGTATAATATTTCACAAATCCCCCAAAGTGCAGCAGCACACAAGGATGTGGTTTGTTTCTCTTTCAAACAGTCATCTGCAAGCAATTTCATTCAGTTAAATATCAGAATTAAATTTTAGCCATAGTAGTGCTTCTGTGCAAAGGAAATGATGTTTTAAATAGGCATGCAGATGTGGTCCTGCAGACTGGGGCTTAAAACAGAGTAAATAACTGAAGGGTAGAAGCACTTACTCCTGAACTGCTATTCCCAACTCCAGAATAAAAGTTCTATATATGACATAACTGAAACCACAGAACCAAACTCTTATGCAATAAGCTTTGTTACTCCCAGAGAAAAGATGATCAAATAAGAAACAGAGTTTCAAATTCAAAAGTTTTTTTTTATTTTTTAATTCCTACTATTTTCTCTGTTTAGATGAGCTCCATAATGCTGTGATAATAAAAGTATTCTGTGCTACCCCATGTCTGAGACAGAAACAGCCAATAGCACTCAACAACAGGCACAGCAGAAAGGCTTCCTAAATTTGAGTTAGAACAGATCTATTGCAGATACCCACGACTTCCCAGGAAAAACTGTGTTTTTTACCAAAATCTCCCACTGCTAGGTGTCCCTCTGAATGGGGCAAGCTCAAGCCAAGCTGCCTGGAACATGCAGGACTGGCTCTGACTACCAGGGACAGTTGCCTACTTTCCAGCACAATTTTTGCATGCAGTCACATTTACCTTGGGCTGCCTGTCTCAGAGACAAATACTTTACTTTTTTCTCTTTTAAATCTCTTCTAGTACAAGATAATCCCCGTTCCCCATGAAGAATCAGTGAGTGGCCAACAAGTGTAGAGGTAACCACTTCCCACATGGAAACACTCAGAGAACTGAAGTAGAGAAATGCCCAGAGAAAGACAAATGCCACCTATAACCAGGTTTCAACCCAACAAACATAGACTGTCAACACTGACACACACAGACCCAAGATTTTAGAGAATGAGGTTCAAGTCAGGCCAAAAGCTCAATCAAGCCTGTGTTTTCCAGCTCTCAGTCAAGTCATTGGTGCCCAGAGTTAAAATCTGGTCTGGGGTGGAGAGCTTCTGTACTCTCCTTGTGCTTCTGCAATAGCTACTTTGGGGTGGGGCATGACTTCAAAAATTTCATTTCAATATTTTGCTGGGAGTATTGTTTCTTTTTTCCTAATACAGAATGGTAATGTTTTGGTATGTCAGAAAAAAACATTAACAGAAGCAGGAGATCATTCCCTCTTCATTTCAGTCCCGT
Source organism: Anomalospiza imberbis (assembly GCF_031753505.1). NCBI lineage: Eukaryota > Metazoa > Chordata > Aves > Passeriformes > Viduidae > Anomalospiza > Anomalospiza imberbis. The sequence goes on from NC_089700.1 coordinate 2,013,864, forward strand.
ATCTGGCTTGAGGACGAGGAGGTCTGCTTCTCATGGGGGAATGTCTCTGAAAGAAAACAACTTCTGGGACAAGGTCTGTGTGTCCCATACCAGGACTATGCTAACAGGCAGGATTCAGCTTGATTTCACCTGGAAAAGGAAAAGCACCGTGTAGCTCTTAAATATTTTGTTATTGAAAAGGGATCATTTCCAACCGAGAGCTTTGTTTACAGCTTGGCAGAGTGAGTGGAAAATATCACATGTTGATATTTGCATTTAGCACCTCTGAGCACTGGGAATGGGTAACCCCATGCACAGAGACTAAACAGTGGCAGCAGCCAACAGGCAGCCAAACACCCCCTCAAATTCAAGCCAGTATCTTTTCAAACCCATTCCATTCACTAAATTTAAATGCACCAATACCTTTAAATCAGAAACAAACTCTCCAGTGTTCTGGGAGTGAAACAGCACTAAACTATGTGGTAATGCCAGGGAAAGAAATACCTCCCTCTCTATAATAAGCCCACAGGAGACCACAGCCCCTCACACAACTATTTGCTACTGAGGGATTATTGCTGAATTATTTCTCAAAAAGAGTCTAATAAAATTTGAGTAAAACCAGAACCATTCCTGCTGTTGTTATCAAAAGACTTGTCTCTACCTGCATAATAAACTCTTTTACAGGAAAAGAAAATGAGAACACTAAAATCTACTCTGATGAATGTCTCCCTAATTAAATAATATTTATCACTTAGCAATTCTTACTTATGGACACTGAGTAAAATATTTTGGCGTTAGATGCATAATGACCACAGAATTAAAATGTGTCTTTTCATCACAACATGGAAAATTAAAAGAGTTTTTTAAATTAAGGTCCAAGCTAAAACAAGCCTTGTGACAGTGAACAGCATTTCTGTGCTCCACTAATTCCAAACACTGCTTGACAGATCAAATTAGTGTATGCTAGGGGCTAAATATGAATACCATGGTTTTGGGCCTTTAAAAAAATGATTTCTATTAACGCACCACATGAATTAGCTCTATTCTATACTGCTAAAACAAGCATGTGAGTGCCCTAATTGCAGGTGATTTAAAAGTCCAGGGACAAAAATGTCATTTAATTCTGTGGTACAGTGAAACTTCATAACCTGGAGCCTTCTGAGCTTGCCGCCAGAAAGGTGGAGAGAAAAAACAAACAAAGAAAAAAAACTGAAAAAAAGGCTTAAGCCTATTTCCCAAGAGACAAGCTCAGGCTGACAGAGAACAAGTGACATGTCCAATGTCACGTGGACCATAGAGTCATGGAATATCCTGACTGGAAGGGACCCCCAAGGGTCATCCAGTCCCACTCCTGGCCCTGCACAGACACCCCAACAATCCCACCCGGGGCATCCCTGGAGCTCCTGGAGCTCTGGCAGCCTCGGGGCCGTGCCCATTCCCTGGGGAGCCTGGGCAGTGCCCAGCACCCTCTGGGGAAGAGCCCTGTCCTCATATTCAGTATGGTTACTGCGAAAGAGCCAGAAACTGAATTTAAGTATTGACCCACCCTTAACTCTCCTGTTTTCTGGTCCATAACCATTGCTCACCTTCCTTTATGTTTCAGGTTGCAGGGTGTAGCTGGGTGTGGATTCTGTCACCATCTGTCAGAGCTGGGGCAGCTCTCTGCTGTCCATTGAGCAGTTTTCTTTATCTCTCCCACAGCCAATCCTCCCTCCAGGAGATCTCTGCTGTCCATGGCCAGTGAGTGTCCCTGCATGGCTGAGAAATTCCATCATCCATGGGGAGAGGCTGTGCCCAGGGGAGGAGCCAAGCATTCCTACCTGGATACAATCTGACCTTGGCACACCACAGCAGCCTTTGCCCACTGCATTCCCAGAGGAGCAGCTTTCTTCCCCACTGCATTCCCAGAGGAAGCCCAGGCCCATCCCCACCAGCCCTGGAGCTTCAGAGGAAAACTCCAGCCTTGTGCAGGATCCCTGCTCCAGCAGAAGCACAGCTGGCACTGCAGGAGGGCTGAGCCACCATGGGATGGGACTGCTGCCACCACCCTGACACACAGGCTGCCAGGGCCTGCTCTCACTCTGGCAGTGGGTTTATTTGTTGTTTGTACTATTGCATTTGTATTTTTAATTTCCCTAGTAAAGAACTGTTATTCCTATTCCTCTATCTTCCCTTAATTTCAAAATTACAGTAATTCAGAGGGAGGGGGTTTACATTTTCCATTTCAAGGGAGGCTCCTGCCTTCCCTAGCAGACACCTGTCTTTTCCAACCCAGACACTTTAACTCCCTGCAGTGCTGAGTTCCAGGTCCTTGGGCAGTCAGTGCCAGCCTGGGCTCTGCACCCTGGGGCTCACCCCAGCACCCTGGAGCTCCCTGCTGAAGGTGCTTTGAACCACCACAGCTCCATGTTCAGTCTGCTGAGCACCCACACGTCCCCCAGCACCGAGCCCAGCCCTGGGTCAGGCAGGGCACATTCCCAGTGTGGGGACCCCTGGCACAGGGGTGGTGGCTGCTCTCTGGGAGCTGCTGGAGCTCACGGCTCACTGCAGTTCTGCTGCTCTGCTCTTACACTGACAACACGTGCACTCAGAGGCTCGCAGCATTTCCTGGGAGTTAAAAATGGATTTTACAGTGTTTCATTAAAAATAAATAACCTACTTAAGGGGGGAAAAAAACCCAGTATTACCAAAGGTAAACACACCAGGAGTCTCAACTAATGTTGACACAGCACAAAACACATATCAAATATTTGTCAATGAACTTTTTAATGCAATTTACAGGAACTTTTGTCTGTGTTTTTTTAATACTTTGACACTTTGTCATAATTTATTCCTTTCCCAAAGCAGACTCTACTTTTACCTGACAACTACCTTTTCTTTAATTTAAATCACACTATTAATGTAGTAAATTTCCAAAAATATTTCTGAAAGCATGTTATCCCTGGCATTTAACCATCAGCTTGTCACACAGCTGAGCCCTCTAACCTTGGCACTGCAAGACTAGACTTTAAGTAACCACTAGCTTTAAAGAAGAGGGGGGGAAAGGGCAGATTTTTGGATGACAGAAAGATGGCATTTTTACAGTGACAAAGATTTATGATATTTAAATTGCTCAGCCAAACTACTCCAGTGTAATGACTGAAGTTCAGATGGGTATCCTGTATTTAAATGTACAGATACACTGCAGGGCAGCTACTTCTGGATGGTTTTGATGGGATAATTTGCAATAAAAAGTAAGATTTCAAGGAAGAACCTTAAGGAGTCAGTTGGCTGGTGTTATGTTTAAAATCCAACTGGTATTTCAGTGCCCTGCCAGCTCCACTGATGTGTTAGCTGGCTCTGGATATGGGGCTAAGTCTTAATGCATCAAACACCTTAAATATCTAAATGAAATGCTCCAGCCATAGCAGAGATCTGTGCATGAGAACAAGTTCAGCTGAGTTCCTGAGGGAAGGAATAAAAACACTGCAAAGAGAATGGAGTTGTCTGTAACAGCTGACAGAAGTTCAGATGCAGCTAGTCAAGTGCAGCCAGTTATGATTCAGTTGTATAATAGCATTTGCACTGACAGACAAGACAATCTTTCTTACAACTGTCTGTAGCTTTTTGGCTTGAAGAATCTTGATGTTCTTATAAATTGCAACTTCCCATCACATTCAAAATGTCTATATATTTTTACAGGACACAAGGCATTTGTATGGCATCTGTTACAAAATATATATTCCTACTGCCTAGAAAATGCATTTCAAGCCTTCATACATTAAGTCTAATTTATTCAAGCTCATGGAAAAACTATTTTGAGCAATCTGTCTGGAACACAGGATGCATGAAGAACTGGGGTACCAGAGACTGGCTTCTGATTCTCTGCCCCTTGGCACCAGCACAGAGGAAAGTTACTTTGACCTGAAACTAATGTAAATTGAAAGTGCTGCAACCTGAACTACTCCAAGAATGTAATTCTTCTCCCATTTACCTGACATCATTAATCTGTGCAGCACTGATCATCCGTCAGTTATCTCAGTACACTGCAGTTGCCAGAGAGCATCCCTGTTCATGGAGATGTTACTCTTTTCAGCACAGAGGTTGAGTTTTTGCTCAGATCATCTAGATACACTATTTGCAGATAATCTCCAGCTGACAGAGTCTGTTCCCAGGGCTGGCAGAGTGCACTAACACTCCCAGGAACATGTGCTCCTTATCCAAGTGTTTTCCATGGCATTTCCTGACCACCCTGCACTGCTGCCTGCACCACACACTGAGGAAAATGGCCCAGAATTCAGAGACTGCAACAGAGCTACCAAAGCCCAAAGATACACCCCCTCAGAGAGGTTTTGTGGTTTGGTACTGCACAATTCCCATGGGCTCCAGTGACAACCTGCTGTGCCTCAGAGCCCAGGCTGGAGGAGCAGGGATGGAGCACAAATCTGCACTGAGGGGCAGCAGTTACACTGAGAAACCTGAGAATGACAGACACAGCAAAGAGCAGTCCCAAAAGCGCAGCACTGCACCGTCCCAAGCTCCCTCTCCTGAGCACTCTCACCAGGTGACTGCAGAGCCCTGGAGATGGCACAGGGCACCACCAGACTACTGCTTGCACCTCCTATTGTGCCCCTTGTCCAGATGCTTGTAGATCCCTTCCAAATATCCAGGAGTCATGGATAAGATCTTTTGCATTTCTGTTGAGAGATTTCATGCCTACTTACAGATTGTCTTCGTTATTACCATCATCATTTTTATTAAGAATACAGACACTCATAGCTTCACACTTTCACAGAGTCACAGAATATTCTGGGTTGGAAGGGACCCACAAGGATCAAGTCCAATTCTTAAGTCAATGGCTCACAGAGGGATCAAACTCACACCCTTGGTGTTATTGGCACCTTGGTTTTGTTTCCATTAATCTCTCTGCACCCTACTCGTGATCCCTCATCCCAGAGCACCAAGAAAAATCTGTCTGCAAAAAAAACATACTCAGGTTGTAGGACAGACCAAGCAGGTCCCTGCCATGGGACCCTGCTGCCCCACACACCTTCATTCACAGAATCACAGGGTTAATGAGGTTGGAAAAGACCTTTGAGATCACTAGGTCCAACCTATGATTATCAACCAGACCATGGCACAGAGTGCCACACCCAGTCCTTGTATACCACCTGCAGAGACAGTGACTCCACCACCTCCCTGGGCAGCCCTTCCAATGCCAAATCACTGTTTTTGTGAAGATTTTTTTTCTTAATGTCCAGCCTAAACTTCCCCTGGTGCAGCTTAAGGCTGTGTCCTCTTGTCCTGTCACTGCTCCCTGGGAGCAGAGCCCGGCTCCCCCTGGCTGCACCCTCCTGTCAGGGAGTTGCAGAGTGATGAGGTCTGCCCTGAGCCTCCTCTTCTCCAGGATAAACAACCCCAGCTCCCTCAGCCCCTCCTCACAGGACTTGTGCTCCAGAGCTGTCACCAGCCTTGCTGCCCTTCTCTGGATGCATTTGGGATCTCAGTGCTGAGCCTCCAGCCTGGCACACAGCCAGCCACTGAGGCACGGGCAGTGTCCCTCCTTCCCCAGCACAGCAGCAGGAAAAGGCAGCCAGCACCCTGCATTCTCATGAGGAGAGAAGCGGCTTCACCGTGCCAGGCTGTGGCACAGTGGCTGGGCTGCCTCAGCTCTGTGCAGAGGGACAGGAGCTGGTGACCACTCGAGTGGGCAGGCTGCAGGGCGAGCACAGGGGAGAGCTGCCTGCTGGGCAGCACAGCCACCCGAACACGCCATCCCTGTCAGCCCCGGCACACGTGGGCAGGAGGTGCACTGCAGATTCCTGCTGGCAGCAGAAGGCTCCAAGCAGGAACACTCCTTCCACACAGATCCCTCTGCAGCTGGAGCAGACCCTGCCAGACACGCAGCACACGGCCCTTTGCGTGTCACTGTCCCGGGGAACGCTTTCCATCCAGAAACCAAAGCTCAGGCTTTCCTCCTCAGAAACCACAGCCCACACTCATTTGGTTTTTTAATAGAAAACACCAGTCTGTGGAAGTATGAAATACAGACATTTTAATTCACCCTTATCAATTTGTGGCAGAGCTCATAAAGTGTGTCTGGAGAGCATCAGCAAGTCAGCCAAACCACGTGGGAGCTTGAACAGGGAGAGGGACCCACTCTGGGATACCGTGCTGAGCAATGTGTTTTACAGGAGGAAATGCAACGTGCCTCACGTTATCAATAACATTTAACTGAGACTGCTATTGGACAAAAGACTTCTGTAAAAATCTCTCTTGATTTTGGACTTGGAGCAAACCATTACCTGCTTCCAAGAGACTTCAGTATAACAATATTCTGTTACATTGTGGTGGAGTAAAAGCTGGGAATGGTATCAGCACTCAGGACATGCAGTGACAAGTCTCAGTAAAAAATGAGCCCCAGCCCCATGCCAACAAAGCGGTTTGAGGTTTGATGATGCAGAGCCAAGCTGAACAGTGCAAAGAAAACAAACCTCTGCTATGAGGGTTCTGTCCCCTGCCCTGTGCAGGACTTCAGCCATCAGTGTCAGCAGGGAAACCAAGACAGCCTCTGCCAGAGAGCTGCACTAGAAATATCTGCCACTTTCAAATTCAACTATTTATTAATATATCATTTTTCATATCTGGATTTTTAACTTCAAGAGGTATCAACAAGAAGCACATATATATTCTTAAAAGTCACTGTTTAACATGACACAAATACGTGCCTGAATGTGTTACTGGTTCTGTCTTGATTAATTTCTGACTGACAGCAATGAATTTATTCTTTAAATAGAAATTTAACAATAACAGTAATAAACCACAGCATGGATTTAAGTGGTCACTAAATCAAACATTCAGGGCAGACATTGTCAGGCAGTATCCCCTTCCACACAACCTATGTTTGGGAGTTGACAAAAGCCCTACTCATACTAATATAACACAGTTTATTTTCCAAATCAGACCTCAAATGTGCAACCTTGCATGAAATCACCCTCAGAAACCAGTGAGGTTCTTCTGTGACAGACCACAAGACATAGTAAATGAAATATTAATAATCAGCCTGCAAGGAACAGTATCTATGTCATCCAGTGCAGTTATTTCTCCTTTAAAGTATAATAGAACTGCATAGATTTGTGATGTTATCCTTGGATTGCACACACTTCCTAGGGCACAGACGGTGAGAGCAGAGTTAGTGCTCACCTGCAGGAAGGTGCCCAGCACAGTTCCTTCCTGGAGCCTTTAAAGAGAGAGGGTGAACCAGCTGCTCCCATTAAACCAAAGCTGTGCATGGGAGCATTTCCTCCAGCTGCCTGCCCACACTGGGAACACTGCTTGAACTCCAAAGCAAAGCCTTGGTGAGATTCCCTTCTTTGCCAAAGGATAATTTTTGTTAACACCAACACCTCCAGAAGGATGGAGCTGCTTCCTGCTCAGCGCCGTGTGTTCTCACACCAGGGAACGTGGGTGCAGCTGAGAGCTGGGAAAAGAATTCAGAAAACAGAGCTTCTATGTTGCATTTTAATTGCAATATTTGGCACAACTCATGTCATTTGGGGCCTGGAGACATGAATTGTTGCACAGCTGCAGTGAGAGACAGAAGAAACAATCATCATGTTGCAGTATGGAAACATTTTATGAGATAAAGAGCACAGCCAAACCTTATTTTCACCAAATACAGAAACCAGAAGTTTTTAATAGAATTCTAGGCACTTCTTTGAGTAACTCAGATAAGTTTCAAGCCCCAGACTGCATCCATGTGTTTATCTAGAGATAAATAGAGCACTGAAAGATGAGATTAATTTTTCATCCTGAAACATGAAATTTTCCTCAGAACTCCACAGGAGAATGGAGCAGAAGGATGGATCGTAGAGGGTGGCTGTGACTCGACAAGAGCCTTCTGGTGGACAATGGCTTATGAAAAGCCTCAAAGCCATGACAAGAGGCTTCTCTGGGGTCTGATCCCCTCTTTGACTCCTCCAGTTACAAGCAGAGATGCTGGTAAAACCATCACCCCTTTAAACTTTATCCCAACCTGCTGCAGCTCCAAGCACTTGGATCCTCTCACTACCTCTAAAGGAAGCCAAAAGGAGTAATTAACTTGGATGGACACACCCAAAACCCAGATCTATCAGCCCTGAGTCCATTCCAGACAGTCCTAACCCTGAACAAACCTCAGCCAGGCTGGCACAGGGCACAGCTGGTGCAAGCACAGACCCAGCCCAGGGGAAGTGCCCACCACTGAAATCACTGCTCAGCTCAGCTCTGCAGGTCTGTGCAGCAGATCCAAGATCAAATGCTGCTGACCACCCACGAAAGAGATTGTCACCCAAGTAAAATCAAACACAACCACTGCTGTTTTGGAGGACGCACCCAGAGCAATGCTGGAATATGGGACTGACACATTGCAGTGACTTGAATCTCCTTGCAGATGCTTTCCCTGCCACCCCAGCCACATGCAACAGGATCAAAAAGGATGCCTAGCAGAACACAGGGGCTCTTGAACAATTCTGATCCTCTAAAATATGCGAGAGGGAGAGGGAGCAAGAGAACAAACATTTAATTTCCTTGTAAAACAGATGACTGCATTGTAATTTACTAGCAGCTGCTGGCAACAAACACCATCCTCTCATATTCCTATTAGCCAAGCTACAGCTGATTTATTAAAGGCTCAGATACATCAAAACAAATGACTGTAACATCATTTATATTACTATTTACAGCTCCTTAATAGGGTTACACGAAGGGGCAATGCAGCACAAACTGGAATCTGTTTACAAGTCTGTCAAGCAGCAGCAGAGCATCTCTCTGTTGCTCTCTCTCTAGCACTGAGCTCCCCTGTATCATTTCCAACAATTACCTGTGTTCCTGGGAGGCTCAGGTGTGCAGGAAATTACTGGTGGCAAAGCAAGCAAGTCTTCCCAAACTGCACAAGTACTCAGTGGGCTGCTGCTGGTCAATATAATGCTGATAAAAAAAAAAAAACCAAAAAAACAAAAAAAAAAAACCAAAAAAAAAAAAAAAACAAACCCACAACAAGAAACCAAAACACAAGAAAAACCCAAACCAAGCCTCTGCCCAGCTGTGAGACTCGATCAAATATTGTTGCCCAGTAAGGAATCAATGTTATCACTCCTCTGCAGAGCACGCTGCTCCCAGAGCTGCTCCTGGAACCACAGGCAGCACATTTACAGACAGGCTGTGTCAAACACAGCCAGGGATCAATATCATGCCTGGGACTGAGCTGGGCCAGTTTTTCAGAGCTGTCTCTGCTAGGCTGCCTAAGGTATCCCAAAAGCCAGAGATTCCTCAACTCTTTGCTCATGACAGGCAGGGAATGATGTGCCCATTACAGCAGCAGTTCCAGGGCCTGCAGGGTTGCCATGTGCACAGCGATGCCATCCCAGCTCTCTCATGGGATCACAGAATGTTAAAGGGTTGGAATGGCCCTTAAAGATCCTCTGATCCCAACCCCCATGCCATGGGAGGGACACCTCCCACTAGAGCAGGCTGCTCAAAGCCTCAACCAACCTAGCTTTGAACCCTGCCAGGGCTGGGACATCCACAGCCTCCTTGGGATGCCTGTGCCAGAGTCTCACCACCTCACAGGGAAGAATTTCTTCCTAATACCTGACCTGAATTTCCCCTCTTTTACTTGGTACCCATTCCTCCTTGCCCTGTCACTCCAGTTCCTGATGCAAAGTCCCTCTCTGGCTTCCCTGCAGCCCATCCAGGCCCTGGAGGTGCTGTGAGGTTTCCACCCAACCTTCTCTTCTCCAGGCTGAACAGCCCCAGCTCTCTCAGCCTGTCTCCATAGGGGAGGTGCTCCAGTCCTCCCGTCGACTCCATGGCCCCCTCTGGACTTGCTCCCACAGTTCCATGTGTTTCCTCTTCTGGGGACACCAGAACTGTGCACAGGACTCCAGGTGGGGTCTGACAGGAGCAGAGTAAGGGGGAGAATCGACTGCTCCCCGGGCCTGCTGGCCACGCTCCTTTGGATGCAGCCTGGGACTCGCTGGTTTCTGGGCTGGGATCACTCACCGCGGGCTCAGGGTGAGATTTTCCATCACCCATCAGCCCCAAGCCCTTCTCCCAGGGCTGCTCTCCACCACCTCTCTGCCCAGCCTGTGGGTGTGTCTGGGATTGTCCCAACCCAAGCGCAGGACCCTGCACTTGGCTTTGTTGAGCTCCATGAAGTTCACACAGTCCCACCTCTCCAGCTGGTCCTGCTGCATCCATCCCTTCCCTCCAGTGTGTGACTGCACCACACAGCTCAGTGTCACCAGCAAATCTGCTGAAGGTGCCCTTGATCCCACTGTCCTTGTCACCAGCAAAGCACTTGGACTCTCCTCAGATAATGCAGGGTGTGGGCATGAGCAGTTCTCTGCTGGGAAGAAGATAAATTCGATCTCTTCCAATTGATTAGGAAAACACAGCCTACTGGGCTTTCAATTTCCTTTTCTCTGCTTTGAGTTTGCATACCTAAGGTTAGTGGCACAACTTCCACAGCCTGGGAATCTCAACCCCTGACTGATGTCAAAGCCAAAACTACTGGGACTGGAAAATGAATATGTTCCAGATCAGCTTGAGCATGAGGCAGGAGCCATTCAAGCTACTTCACATCCTGACTGAAGTGATTTACAGGATCCTCCCCATGCAGACAGATTTCACTCAGAGTCACCCAGATTTTCCCATACACCCACATGGGATCTGCAGTGGGTGCTGTGAGGCTCCCCCAACCCCAGCTGGGACCAGGGGCTGTGCTGTGACCCCCAGTCCCTCATGTTTTGAGCAGGCTCCTCAAACCCCAGGCCCTGCTGACACCACACACAGCAGCACCGCATCTGCCCAGCCCTGGGAGAAATAACCCAGCATCCTCACAAGCCATGGATTGCTCCATCTACCCAGATAATATTCTGAGCACTGACAGACTACCTCATCTAAAGACTCGAGCTGACAGGACATACTTAAAAGGATTTTTAAATTAAAAGGGAGCTTTGTATTAGGAACATAAACCCTTTATCAGAGGTGTCAATGAAGGCAAATGGAGGATTCCTTTGCTGTATAAATTACACAAGGAATTCCCAGCCCACCCCATGAATTTTGAACCAATGTGTTCAAGCTTCTGGTTTTCTCTAACCCATAAAAGCTCCAGATAGTCAAATATTATGCTTCTGCTTTTTAAATATTTCCATTTAAATGTAGATTTTGACCTTCTTGCCAATGAAATATTAATAAGAGAATAAAATATATATTACTCTTCTTCTGAGGGAGAGGTCTCTCTAACTCTGTCATGTTCCCCACTGGCTTTTTGAAGAGGATTTCTTCAAACCATGGTGAATTTATTCCTCATTTCTATACTTTTTTAAGCCATGGCAGCTGAAAACAGAAAGGTGATCCCTTTATTTTTAACATCCCGCGGGAGAAGGGAGAGAAATTCTTTTTCTCTAGATCAATGAAAAATAAACAAGGACGCCAAAGAAACCCTATCATTTCCAGCAAGAGGCAAAAGGCTAATTTAATTTGAAGTAACTGTGTTCCTAAAGAAGGACACAGTATAAAGATTAACTGAGATCTCCATTTCTTTATATAACTGCAGCCCATTAAGTGGGATAGAGGATAAAACTCACAAATTGCCCTGCTTGTCCATCTTTATCTTCATCATTGTTCTAAGACAAATACCCCTCCCCTCACCACAACATTATCTTTCTTGCTCCTCCTTTGTCGTTAAGGAAAGGGAAAACAACCAAATCCATCACTGTGCTGCAGCACAAATGCAGTTCTGTTTGAAGGGGATCAGCTCTGCTCCTGCTGATTTAAATGAGAGCCAGGCGGGACCCCAAGGATGCTCATCCCTCCTAATTACAGCTGCATCAGGAGAAATGCTCCGTCACTGCAGAGTAACATCCTCTTTTACAGGCCGTGGCAGGGTGCACTATAAAAGCACAGGGGATAAATGTTGTTGGTATCCAACACAACAGCCTCGAGGCCTTGCTGCTGTTCCGGGTGTTTTCATCTGAGTCCCGTCTCAGGTAACTCTGCAAAGCCACCACATTCTGGTGAGGAGGGTGACAGAAATCATCTGGTAAACTATGGAAAGATACATGACAGCTGGAAAATCTAAGGCAGGATGGACTGAGACCTTGGGAACCTGTGAGTGCAGATAAGAAATGCGAGTTTTGATGGAGGAGCCCCTGGCAGGGCTCTCAATCACTGCCGAGCGCTGCCCTGTGCCAAGTGATTTCTGGAGAGAGGCATAAAGCAGAGATCAGCAATTTCTCAAACTTTATTTACCAGCTCTTGCTGTTAATTCTCATGCCAGTGCCTCTCTAATCTAACTCGTGGAAAGTATCAATTCTGACTTCTCAAGTATATCTCATAATTTGGCTAAATTACAGCCCTATGCCATCAGCCCCTGTACTCTCACCACCTCTAGGGCAGGGTGTAATTTTAGAGAGGGTGGGTGGGATTCTGAAAGACAGCTATGAGAGTTAAATGCCCAGCTTCAGCTGAATTTCAATGAGCACTGGGTACACCTAAATCCCTTAGGCTCTTTTTTAAATCCTAGCACCTTTTTTTTCCCTTTTTTTTTTTTTTTTTAAGATGCTACCAAGGAAAGGTCAACCTAATTTGCCATAGCAGCAAGTGAAGGCAAAAGATCAGCACATGCTGACAGGCTGTCTGAGAGGTTTCATTATAGAGCTGTTTACAGCATTTATTTCTCCTGTTGTTGCTGCTGTTTTCAGGGTCAAGGAACTGAGATCCCATTTCAGTAGCAGAGATCACTGGTCTGGGAACAAAATACTTGAATTTTACTCATTTTACTCCTCCCTCACAGGCTCGTTGACTCATATGCTGAGATTTTCCTGAATGACCACATGGTTGTTGGAAGCTTATACTAATGCACATAGAAACTTCAAGCCTCAATTCTAGTACTAACATCACCAATTAGCTTTAATACAACTGGGAACTTCAAGTGGAGTGTAATGCCAGCTTAATTCACAACAGCATATCAACCAATCAAGCCAAGATAATTCATCTGAAGTTTGTTTCCTTTGGAACATAAAATTGGTTTTGGGAAGGAGAACTGCATTAGTGTATGGTACTTTCTGAAGCAGTCTTTCTTCGCACCCTTTAATACTCCACGGTTCACAGGGAAATGCCCTAAAGGTCTGCCCCTCCCCTAATACAAACACTTTAGCATTATTTTCACCATGTATTACCAGTTAATACAGGAAGTACCAATGACTGTATCCAACTGCTTTGAGAGTTCTCCACAGCCTCTACCTCCCTGTGAAGGGCAGGTGCAGGGTCTGCTGTGAGGGAGAGGACACTTCAGGCTGTCCCAAATCAGGAGATGTAGGTGAGCACTCACCTGAGTGCCCATGAATGGGCACAGCAGCCCCTGAGAAAGAACTGCCCTGCAAAAGCTCTTGAGCCACTACACAACCACAACTCCAGCACAAGGAATAGAGAAGTGGCTTTGGCTCAGTTTCTGACAATCCAAAGACTCTGACAAGAGTCAGAGCAAGCAAAGGGAGTGCAACTGCATGGCCAAGAGCCAAGGCTCAGAAATAAAGGACAGTAAAGGAAGACCTTCAGTCACAGCCAAAAGTTCAGCCGACAGCAGCATTTCTCTTCCAGCAGCAGGAAAAGAACCTTCACGTCAAGTAAAGCACATCTCCCGACTCTGCCTCAAAAGACTGCTAAAAAGGTCAAGAGATTTTGTATCTCCCAGCTATGTGATGAAAGATGTGCCACAAAGGCATTTGTTTCATATTGCTTTTGTCAGGTGATGGCAATATTCACATGTGATGAATAGATCTGCAGGCAGTGGAGTCACACATTCACATCTCAGTGCCCACACCATCGGGGCAATGCACCAAAGCCAGGCAGAGCAGAACCATCCCTGCTCAGCTGATGGAGAGCTAGGAGGAGCTAAGAAAGCTTCTCACCTCTGAAGGAATTTAGGGTGAAGAGTGCTCCAGAAAAGCACTGTGAAAGTTATGTGACCATTTATGATGCATCTACATGATGTTTGGTGTGGAGAACATAAATGGATATTTTGACCTTCCAAAGGCCTTTTGCTGGCCACTGCATGGCCAAAATCTCTTGCTGCCACACTCCCACAATCAGTAGTTCTTTGTGTTATCAAAAGTAATTAAGAAAAAAAAAAGAAAAGGAACAAACCCACTACAAATTACTTGAAAGTGTGGTGGTTTTTAAATTCCCCTTTTAAAATGCTTCCAGGCTAAATACAGAAACAGCTTCCAAGAAAGCATACACACCAACCCCCACAGAGTTAAAAAGTAAAAACCTTTTAATGCCTATCCACAAGCACACAGTGCTGTGACATCACCACACTGCCTTAGAGACATTTGCCCTAGCACAAGATACAAGACAGAAGAGAGACAATAAGCTTTTTCCTCTCACTCTGCACTCCTCAACCATGATCCCAGATAATCCATTTTCAGGTAAGAGTCCTCAGAAGCTCTACTGGCTTTGCATTCTGGATTTCTTTCTCCACTCAAACAACAAGCAAGAAAAACTCCCAACCCAATTTATCTAAGTGTCTTTGGCAATATCCTTTTCAGACTTTCAAAGAGCCACTGGCAGTAGTTAAGCTGGTGCTGTTTAACTTGGACATCTGTCCACCTAGGCTGGGATGACCAGCCCAGTTTACATCACCGGGTAGCAATCAAATAATAATTACTTTGGGTTACTACAGAATGGAGCTGGATTTGAGTGAATGATTTCAGAGCACTGGAATCCATTACCAATAACCCAAACCAGCTGGGTTCTCATCTCTGTTACAAAGAAAGCAGCAACAATTCCAAACATTAATTCAGACACTAAGTACTAGGCTGGATCACCAGTCCATGGGAGCAGTGGCATGTATTTTGACATAATTACCTCAAGATGGAAGCGAGAAGGACATCCTGTGGAGAATGGTTCAGAATTTACATTCTGTGCCACATTTAACTCTCTGGAGTTTTATGGAAAAGGTTTGTATTCAATAAAAAGCTCCATTTAACATTATTTCCTTTGCAAAGGCAAGCTGGATAATGCTGGTGGAAAGCAGGATTTTGCAAATGCAGGTTGCAGTCTCCCAGCAAAAGGGAAGCCAGCTGAAGAGCAGGAACTGCCTTTCCAGAAACAAGCTAGACTGTGCAACAAATTGGTACATCCAAATAAACAAATCCCTGAATCTCCTCCATTTGCCTACCTCAAACAAATGAGTCAGTGCTGACTAATTGTATTATAATATGGGAAGCTTGTAATGGGCTCACAAACCATGTGTTTACAGGCTCCTTACTGCTCGGGGCTGGCTGGGTTAGTAAAGAGGCTACAAGAGAAACACTATGGAAATCTTAGCAGGTGTGTTCTGGAACTGAAACCACTCTGCAATTCTCACCAAGATGGGGTATGAGAAAGTGGGATTGAAGTGAAGGAAAAGGAATGCTATCTCCTCATTTGGGACCAGAGATTTCTACTTCAAAGCTCCATCTAACCAAGGGGACTGATGACAAGAAGAAATTCTCCCAATTACTACAGGAGTCAACCCTCTGAGATCCCACATCCTCTGAAGGGCCAATTTCATTGAAAAAAGGGAAAATGAAAAGGAGCCATTTCTTCACTACACCCTGGAATGGACTGAGGTACCTTATAACTGGTGTTTATTTTCCATTTGCTGTAAAAGGGCAGCTCTTTGGAACAATCTGGCAGAATAGTACAAATAGATCCTTAAACATTGTAGGACACGAGAAGCAGACTATAGGAGGGGATCGTGCAGCTGCAGCTCACCTTTATAAGAGAATCTGTAAAAACAAGGTCTTAATTCTTGTTTTCTGCAGATTTTTACTGTAAAAATCATAACTCGGAGTCTTCTCTCTTCTAAAAGCTACAAGTATGTTTTATTATGGTTGCATATCCATTTAGTTCCAAATTACTTCACTAGCAAGAAAAGATGCCACTTTGTTTTCTGTCTGCTTCCAATAAATTAGAGATGCTTTTATCCAAACACACTCCTGTTCAAATCCTGAGAGCCATCATTCTGGCTATGACACATGGAGCCCATATGCAAGTGTTACAAATACAATCTATTATCTCCTGACTTCAGTAGCCTCTGTATGAATTCCACAGTCAAAGAAATAAGAGAAAGGAAACTCAGCTGTTTCTCCAAATATGCAGGACAATGTGCTGCCAGCTTCAGGAAACCAGGTTCCTCCACCTGCAGCAAGTTGTGAACCTTGCTTACCTTGAGATTATGAAATAAAAGGCATCACAGACACCATCAAAGCTGCAGCAGAACCACTATTTGGTATCCCCCCTACTGTGTCTCCAGGGAAAGGAACAGTTCAGATATATGACAGACTACAGAGAAATCAAGGAATCCTAAAACAGTGCCTCGTGACAAAATTTTCTAAAAGAATGTGCAGCAAGGTGCCATGAAAATTAACTTAAAATCCCAGTTTCATGCCCTTGAGGATCAATTACAGCCTTTGTGCTTAAATGCATTTAATACATCAGTGCTGTAGTGAGGCAGGATCCTCAGTGCTGTGGCCAGTTCAACCCCACTGGTCTGTTAATGGGACAGGTCAGCCCAATCCCAACGTCGTGAAGGACAAAGAAAGGCCGAGGATAAATCCCTGCTGACCCTACTGTCACTTAGGTTACACTAAAGGCTGGTATTATGTTTATCCAACACCATTAACCTCAATTTCTCCTGCACACAACTAAAATCCAAAGCAGCTCAGCCAGAGCCCTTCACACAGAGCCAGGGCAGTGCCAGCTCAGCCAGAGCCCCTCACACAGAGCCAGGGCAGTGCCAGAGCCCCTCACACAGAGCCAGGGCAGTGCCAGAGCCCCTCACACAGAGCCAGGGCAGTGCCAGAGCCCCTCACACAGAGCCAGGGCAGTGCCAGAGCCCCTCACACAGAGCCAGGGCAGTGCCAGCTCAGCCAGAGCCCCTCACACAGAGCCAGGGCAGTGCCAGAGCCCCTCACACAGAGCCAGGGCAGTGCCAGAGCCCCTCACACAGAGCCAGGGCAGTGCCAGCTCAGCCAGAGCCACTCACACAGACCCAGGGCAGTGCCAGCTCAGCCAGAGCCCCTCACACAGAGCCAGGGCAGTGCCAGAGCCCCTCACACAGAGCCAGGGCACTGCCAGCTCACGGATGGACCCCGGGCACTCCGGGCAGGAGCTGCAGTGAGGCATGTGCCCCTCCCCAGTAGAGCAGAACAGAACAGGCCCCGGGCTCAGCACCGGCCCTGGGCGCGGTGCCCGCACTGTGGGCACCACACACACAGGTCCTGGGAACGCACCTGGAGAGGCACAGGACTGGGAGAACAAGGGCACCTGCACTCTCAGATCCACCAGGTCAGACGCCCTCAGGGAAGCTCAATCCTTATGGATTCTGGTCTTGGCCACGCCAGGCTCTGACAGGCGGCAGAGTGCTGCTCATGGCACCAGAGAACTTCCAGAGCTCTGCTGCAGCTGATAACATCGTGATCCCATGAACTCAGTGTTATTTATTTTCAAAGGCACGACACCTCCTTGTTTCATTTCCTGCACAACAGCTGCCTTTCCTCTCATATGAAGGCTTCATCACCAGCCAGTTAAAAAAGGGACTGGTGAGCAGCCTCTGCCTCCCCACCTGCCTTCCAGGGATTGCACCTCTGTACCCCAAGGCTGTCGATCCCCACAGTGCCACCATCATGGGTTTTGCTCTTCTCACAGTTGCTCCTGCCACCCTCCATGGCAGCCCCAACCCTGGCAGGAGCATCCCTGGCTGTCTAAACAGATCTGCAGGACTGCACAAAGCTGGGAAGCTTCCCATTTCTGCAGTGTAACCAAGACTTTGCCTAAAGTAGCAGACACAATGTCTTGAAACCTTCCAATTATGCAGCTGGGGAAGCCCTCTCCCTCTGAAATTATCAAATAATAGAGAGAGCAAGAGAGAGCATGAGAGAAAGAACAGGGGCGGGGTGGAGCGCAGAGGGAATATCTATGGCCTTCTGCACCCAATTCTGTCACTTTGACATTTCTTTCAAATACAATTATTTAAAGCCTCCTGATAGCAAAGCTGAGGAAAGGGACTAATAGAGGCTTGTACGGTACCTCTCCATCAGGCAGTTCAATAAATCCTGGCAGTGCTGTGATTTGTGTTGGGAGAATGAGCTTTGCAAGAGCAGAACTATCACTTTACACCGTCAATAATCTCACTGTCAAAAACTCCCCAAGTAACCTGACCAACACTTCAGAAGCTTAATTTATAGATGTGCTATTTGCCTTCAAGGTATTTTATGCAGCTAAATAATGGGAGTGGATATTAATCCAAACTATTCTGCAGCTTTCACACGTGGAGTTGAAGAACATGCAGGAGGACAAATTTTGTATTCACTTAGGGCTAAATTCTTCCATGTGACACCTGTTTGATACTATCTACCAGTACTGGAGTTGCTTCCAAATTATGCTCTGGAAAATAAAAGTAGAATTAAGCTTCAGCACTTCCAGAGGAGGTGATTATCCAATGATTTAAAGGTCATGCTGTTCCACCCCCTGCTGGGATACCCTCCACTAGACCAGATAGCTCCAACCTGGCCTGGAACACTTCAAGGGATGGGGCAGCCACAGCTGCTCTAGGTAACAAATGTTGGGGGAAGATCAGAACTAAATAGGAACAGATCCTAAGAGCCTGGATCTCACATCATAACTCTCTAACAGTAACTCTAACTCTCAACACTTGTACAGAGACATTTAAGGAGCAAAGCAGTGCATGGAAAAATGCCAGAGGTCCTTGGCTTTGCTGTGGACACTTGTACAGGGATTTGCAGAAGGCACCTTTGACCACCTCTTCTCCCACCCAGAACACCCATGACCTGCAGTGGGATTGCAGCAGGCCAAAGTATCTGCCCAAAATTTCACCACTGGGACACATGTGGCTACACTGAAGTTGCAAGGACCAACACTGATACATAAATGCATAATCTAGAAAGATCTGGCCTCTAATGCCAATTTTCAGGTTTAGGGACATATCCATAGAATCATTCAGCCAAGTTGGAAAAGCAGGCTCTCTTTTTCCCTGATGGAATAAGGGATGGGCTTTTTACTCTCCACCATAACCCACAATGCTATTTAATACAAAAGGCTGTATTTAATTTATTCCTGGCTCTAAATGCTGATTGGGCAAGGATTAATTCCTTTAATGGGAAAAGTATTTATGCAACTATAACAAAGGATACCAGGCAGAGACCCTGGGCAGGCACCAACCACGACAGTGCCATTGTATCCCATGCATCTGAGAACCCCAGGCTGTTCCAACCAAGAGCAACAACAATTCCCTTGCTCTGGAGCAGGGTAAGCCCTTTACCTAATAAAGCACCAGCAGCAGTGTGGAAGTCACAAGCATTTGCACACACTTATGGTTCAAATGAGTCAGAGAGAAAAGAAGTCAAGGCAACCTGAACCTCAAGCGAGGGAAAAACTCAGTTCTACACCCAAACTCAGCCGCTTGGAACTCTGCATTTCTGTAGTGATACATGTGCATTCCAGACTGCAGAACAGCCCCAGTACTCTGCTTGGTCAATACCTATTGAGATTGCTCCCTTTTTTCAATTCACAGCTGAGCGACTCTAAAGGGTTTTGCTTTTAAAGCTAGACTCTTGCTCTAACAATAGACAAGGACTGGACTGTCCTTTTTTTGTCTTATTTATTGGTTTGTTTTAAACAACAGCCTTTCCTTGACTAATAAGTCACACGCCAACAAATCAAGGTAATTATCCAAAGGTCAGTACATCAACAAGGTCCCTTTTTGCATATTCCCGTGACTCAAAAGCTGGCTATCTGCACTGCCAGCCTTCGACACCCTTCAGACAAAGGTGGCAAAATCACTTAAAAGCAAGTGCATGTCTGCAGTAACCTGTCTTTGTATGGACAAAGGTACCCTCCCACTGCCTACACACACACACACAGAGCAGAACTGTGGTCACACTTACAAACAAACCCGAATAAGAGCCCAAATATTAAACAGAGAAGGGTTTTAAACAACCCCAAAACTCTTTGTCTTGTCAGACCGAACTGAGTTTGACATCTGATACTCTCCCCCATAACTCCCTATAGCAATGCAGTTTACCAGAGCCTGCCAAGGCCACAGAATAAATTAATCTCGGTTTACCAGGTTATATGCAGGCACATATAACCTCTCCTGGAAGGAGTTAGAGCACTGTAGCTACATAACAGATCCTGTGCCCACTGCTAGCAGCTAATAAAACACAACTTAATTGGTACAATTCCTCCCTCCTGCTCTTTCTTTTAGTAGCATAAAACTCAGGGTCTTTTCTACACAGTTCCAAAAGCAGCCCAGCAAAAACAGCAGAAAGCCCAGCATACAGGGTATGCAATCATCAAGATTTAAATTCCCTGTCCCCACCCAGTTCAAACCATCGAACAGACCAATTCATCTACTCAGTCCCTCCGGCTGAGCAGCTCTGCACTGCTGGCTCCCCAAGGAAGCCCCTTTGATGACTGCACTTGACAGAGCAGGTGCTGACTTCTGACACCAGGAATAAGCAAGTGCACGGCTCCCTCCTGCCTGGCCAGAGAGATACCCCAGAAACAGCTGGGGTTCTTTTCCTCCCTCTTTGATCATGCTAGTGGTAAAAATGAGGATTAGTCTTGGCGATGATCCATCCTGCATAAGACAGCATGATCACCTGGCATTTACCTCCAAAGCTCTTCCTCTTCAATACATAAACTGCTGTAGTTTAAAGTAGGCACCATGTGGCAAGGAAAGCTCTTCTCTAAGCCTCAGTTGCACAAAGATCTCCATAGGAATATCGACAAAATTGACTTCTTCTGCATGTTTAAACCAAGTGTCAGAAAATATTTATGCAAGCTTTTTTCTGCTCTTTCTGTCCTCACTCCTTAATCCTGGTGCAGTTGGAATAGCAACTCGTGACAGGTCTACAAGCAACATGGTCCAGGGGAAATATTTATTCATATTGTGAGATCTCCAGGGCTGGGAAAAGGCTCCTGGAACAGGCAGCTCCCATCTCGTTGCCCTGTCAGTGCTTTTCCTTGCCTGTGGCACCAGGCACAGTGGGAGCAGGCAGGGAAACACTTGGCTCTCCCTTGCTCCATTCCAGCTTGGGCTCTTTGGTGTCTGTGTTGCCATCCATCCCACGGTGAAGGCAGTCTGAGTGACTGCACAATGCAGGATGTTCTATGCCATGTTAAGTTTGAGGTTCAAGGTTTTCCCTCCCTTGTACCAGAAGCAGGTGCCTAAAGGGGTTGATCTTGGTTGTTAATTCAAGAACCAAATTCTGCCCTGTAAGTCACAGCTGAACCACAAAGGCTGAAGTACAAACCAGTGGCCATGTCTGCAGGTGTGTGGAGTCTCTCTGGTACATAAACTACTTAACTGATGGAAAACCTGCAAATATTTCTAAAGGCTTGATGTCCTAAGGAACAAAGTCTGCCTTTCTTCCCTAGGGCAGTTCAGATGAAGGGAACAAGAGGGTTCCCTGGTGTTGAGACAAAAAAACCTCACCATGATGCGTTCTGTACCACAGCCAGGTCATTGTCACTTCCAGACACTCGGTGATGTCTGAAATTCTTATTGCTTTTTGTCTCTTATTGTCTTATTACTTCACTTTCTGTCACTGTTGCCCAGCTCGTTTCCCATTGCAGTGCATATTGCTCTGCTGTGCTGCAAACAACAGCCATGACCAATACCCTCATATCCAGAAAAGTCACATACACACAAACACAGATATACTGAGTTTACATGTCATTTGCACACTTCATTTTGTGCAATGTGATAGATGCTAATAATTCCTGCCATAATATTTACCCTTTCTGCTGCTGCACCTGCCCATCATTCATTTAAAGTCTCTACTTCCTTAAGGCACGTGGACATTGTCTCCCACAATGGCACACCGTTCTTATGGGGTCCTTCAGCCAGCAGACTCAGGCTACCAAATGATCCCACAGTATCACCCTGTGGTATTCAGAGACCTGAAAATTGCCACCTTAGCTGTGTGGGTTTCTGGCAGTAAGGGAACAAGAGCACGTGAGGACACAGATGTGTGAGCGTGTTCCTGGAGCGGCAGCATGGCCTGAGTGATTTCTGTGCTCACTCTCCCTCACTGCTGTGGGCTCAGCTGCCCCGGGAGGAGCAGCAGAGGAGGGGTAAAACACTCACAGGGGTGAGTGATGAGACAGTCACATGTCACTGCACACAGCAAACACTCCAACCCCTGGCTCCCAAAGGAATGGGAACAGAGGTTCTGAGCCAGCCCCTGCCTGAGCGCTGTCCTCTCCACACAGCACAGCAAATGAAAGGGAACAAAGCCAATGAACGACACATGAGACACAGAAACCTCCTGTTCTCCCCTGTGATAACACAGCACAGCAAACCTGCCAAGTGCAGCTTCTCCTAGGGAATGGCCCTGAATGAAAGAAGACTGTGTAAATCACTACCCCCAAAAATAATCTTATGAAAACTAAGGACCTTGATCTTCTGAAGAAATCTCAAAAAAATTGTAGCAATTTAGCACAAGAATACCATTAGAACATCTTCAAATATGTATTTTAATTAAAAAAAAATAATTCCAAATAATCTTTAATCTCTCTGCTTGAATCCCAGCATATAAAATGGAAAGTACTGTGATCACACCCTTGTTAGTGAGCACTTAGAGAAAAATGGGTGTTTGAATCCTTTGTTTCCAGTAGAAGTGGATTCAAATGTGTAAATTCAGTTTGGATAGACAGAAATTCAGCTCAGTATCATATGAAATTATTTTTGTTTTATCTAATTGACTGCAAAGCATGTTTTGGCCCTAGTTCACGTGCTTGGTCTGTAATTTAGTTCAGATTCAATGAAGCCTTAAATCCAGAGAGCCAACATCAAGATTTTCACAGCTAACATTTTCCTGAAATTAAATTTAGATTAGTTCTTGAAATGGTTATGTTTAATATTTGATCTTACTTTAAATATAGAATACAACTGTTGTCATCCAAGAACTGGCATCAGGGTTAACACTGCTTGGTAACCAGCAAACAGAAGGATACAGGGTGCACCCAATGTTGCATGGGATGCATTGCTGCTGCTGCTGCTGTACCACAGCTGAAGTTTCTTCAAAACTTTCACCCCATGAATAATACTTCTCATGGCCAACTTAGAGAAGGAGTTAGGACTTTGCAAATGAATTTAATCACAAAGTACCACCAAGATGTGTCTTCATTTACGAACTGCCACCAGCCAGACCAAGAGCCTTAGGATTATAGAGAAAAACGGGATGTGGTTTCTTTTCTTCTCAGAGCTTTTACCTGTGTGAAGGCTTCAGCTGTGGCTGCCAAACTGTTAAAAGCTGTTTTTGCAGCACGGAGAGAGGAGCAGGGACGGGGGGCCTGGAACAGCCCCCAGGTCGCTGTCGCGTCGCCAGCGCGGTGTTTGGTTTGGACTGGTCCTTTGGCTGGAGAGCCCAAAGCTCCTTGCAGGCAAAAACAGACTAATCACTTAATACACTGCTCAGAGCAATGATTGTTGTTGTTGTTTGATTCTGGTATTTTTAGGAAGAGGTAATCCTGGATATTTGCATCTCATTTCCCAGAATGCCCCAGGGCTTTTCCAGCAGTTGGAATCTTACAGGATAAACAGCTTCCCCTGATTGTAATTGCATTATTAAATATGATTGCTCTCCTCTTCCTTGAATTTTTTTTTAAAAGCAGCAACAAAGAACACTGTGAGCAGGCGCCCTGTTGACAGCTTGCAGGAGAACTGTACAACACAGACAGGCAGGAGTATTTCACCTTTAACTTCCAGATGCAAAAAGATTTCTAAGCCAGGAGTCTCCCACCACCACACAAAAGCTTAGTCTTCTAAATAACTACAACCATAGGAAACCTTCAGCTATCAAAACTGAGGCCACCACAAATAACTATTTCCTTTTCAAAACACATTGCAATAGCTCTAAGAAATCCTGTCAAAGATCAGGGTTCTGTTACTGTAAATCCTATAGACACAAATAACCATAATCATAGAAAAGTCACACAGTGCAACTGCAGTCAGGGAAACAGGAGGTTATGGAGGAGCCTGACATGCTCCTGGACCCACATGAATGTGCTGCTCAGTTCTACAATTACACTAAACAGTTTCTTACACCTAAAACACAGCAATTAATTCAGACTCCGCATGCCTTAGTGACTCGGCTGCCTAAATTCCTTTCCCTCTAGAAAGTTCCTCTTCTCTGTGATGCCTCACTCCCCCTTTAACAGCCAAGGCTTCCAGTTTGGGGAAAATCACAGGAAACAAGAATGCTGGATCTCAAAAATAACTGGTACTAGTCCCACCCTCCTTAAAACCAACAAACAAATAGACCTCTGAAACAAACAAACAAAACCCAAACAAACAAACAAAAGCAAAACCAAATAACACCAGAAGATAATTAAGTGTGCATGCACGTTGCTTCACTGTAAATCCTACTGACTAGGGAAAAAAAAAAATCATGCATTTAAATCATCTTTGAGAAGTCGTGGCAGCCCAGTGACATTCCCCCTGACCGCAAAAGGGGAAACAGACTTCCCATTTGTAAAAAAGGAAATGAGGACGAAGTGAGGAGCTACAGGCAAGTCAGTCTCACCTCTGTGCCAGGCAAGACCATGGAACAGATCCTCCAGGAAACCATGCCAAGGTCCTGCACCTGGGCCAGGGCAATCTCAAGCACAAGTACAGACAGGTGGAGCATGGATGGAGGAGAAGGACTTCAGGGTATTGATGGACAGAAATTCAACATGCTCTGCCCATGTGCTGGCATCCAGAAACCCCCTGTGCCCTTGGCTGATCCCCCAGCATGGGCAGCAGGGGGCTTGGAGCGAGATGAGCTTGAAGGTCCTCTCCAATCCAAGGCATTCCATGACTTTGTCATAAAGAGCAGTTACACAAACAGGACAAAATATACAAAATCTGAGTATGAATGTGTTTCTGCCTTACTTGCATATTTTTGGAAATGAAAATAGACTCTGATGAGAAAACATGTGACAGAGTATGAATTTTCATCTCTAGAAGAGGAAAAAACGCTTCTGCACTTCATGGGACTTCTCCAGGTACAGTGAAGAGTTTGGTTCATGGGTACTCTTAGCCTTAACTTAGGAAAGCCCTACTCCTACACAAGCTGATTTATTTTGAAACGCCTCGCCAATACTGTGCATGCCATGGTTATATTGCTATTTCACAAATATTTACAGTGACACACACACATATATAGCAAAACATGCACATTCAGACTGTGCTTTATGCAGAATCTCGTGCTTAGTTATTTATGTGTCTTTCCATAGAGCATTAAGATAATTCCCTGCAGAAACCCAGCTGGATTGGGGGCAGGAAGAGAACGTGCCACAGCAAACTGCACACTCTAAGGAGCAGTTAAACTGCTTGAGACCACTTTTCTGCTTTCAAGAGCCTCCGCTCAAGTGTTTTCACCAGGCTTTCCATGTCTAACAGCCTCATGACATGGGAATCAGTAATGCTTCTTCAGTGTACTTTAAAAAAAAGTTAAACATCTATAAAGCAAGGCCTCCCATACACCAGATGGTCTAACCTCTTGAGTGTCAAACTCCTCCTGTGTCAGGCAGCCCAATTAAAGGGACATTTATAGCAGCATGCCTCTCTCCACTGTGCCCTGCCTCCCACTTCAGCCCAAATGTCCCAAAGGGTAATTGCTCAGCACACAATTACAAACACCAGTTTGCTATAGCTCTTTCTCCCCAGCCTCTAATTGGGGCAAACTATGATGATGGTTAACCTAACTCCTGGGTCTCAATGAAGAAAACGGTTAAAAAGAGAAGACCTTAGAGAAAACATGAAAATCTTCAGCTAACTAGCATAGCTCCAGTTCTCCTGATTAGGATCATTGTCTTTTAGCCTCTTGAGCTGCAACAAAGGTCTCAGTCATTTCCAAAAGACCAAAAAGCAGACAGGGCAAATAAATAGCAAAAGAAAAATCATTGTATTCTAGAGGTGTGTCATCACTGAAGTAGGATGGGCTGCAGTGTAAGAGAGTGCCTTGGACAAGTCTAACCCATCACATCAGCCACTCCTCACAAAATGCATCAGCAGTCCCATTTCCCAAGACCAGGAGCAGCCAGAGCTGGCCTGTGGTAGGACCAGCAGGACACAAGCAGGTGCCCCTGTCTGAGGTGGCCAGCCAGGGGCAGTGCTGGTGTGAGAGCTGGGGTTGATCAGTTACAGCAGAGGACAGGCCAGCAGGATCTGCTGAGGCTCAGGACGGCAGGGCAGCCCAGAGAGAGGTTTTTGTGCAGCCCTGGCCTGTCCCAGGGATCCCTGAGGAACCAGGGCCATCTCCTCCTCACACACTCCTCCTGAGGATCTCCACACCACATGGGATGTGTGTGGCCACTCCAGCCATACAAAGCTTTGGGCATGAGGTCAGTGGACACAGAAAGGTTGGTGAGCTCTGTTTCACAGTTTGCTGAATGTCTCCAATTCTTCCTCCAGCCTACAGCAACTGATAACTTTTTCCAGCCTACGGGAGCTACTGCTGTCCCTGCTGTACAGAGGGGAAATGGTAGTACAGAACTATAAAACTCTGCCCAGGAACCTCACAGCACGTACAACAGACTTGAACTTAATGTCTTGACACCCTCCTAAGTGAGAACACCCACAAAGCTCTGTTCTAGGTCTGTTTCTGGAGACAGAGGGTGACAGCTTTTACACTGTCACGACAGAAGGTGGTCAGGCTGCTTTTGAGCACGTCTGAGGTACAAAGCAACATGACTTCTTCCCATCCACCACATGACAGCCCCAAAAACAACAGCGCTTGCAAAGAGACACGGCTTTAATGCCCAAGAAAGGATTGCTGAAAAAGGCAATCAGACACTAACAAAAACATAATCCTCCTCATCCCCAAGTGCGTGTTCCTGAGATGATTTACTGTATTATGATAAAGGGAATCTCACTTTCAGAGACTGCAGGCTGGAAGACAGGGCATTAGACACACGACAGCTCTTTTGATGCTGCTTCAGAAGGAAGAGACTCTTTCCTCCCTGCTGCTCAGAGGAACATTGGCAGCACAGACAGGTTCTCCAGACGTGGCCTCGTTCTTCAGGGCTGCTGGATTCAGCAATTTAAAGCAGGTAACAAGAAATGGCTGCTTGTTTTAAACTGGCTGCAGCCTGTACTCCAGCAAGGAAAATGACTGATTCCTCCTACAACTCTGTAATGTTGCTAGGGGTTAATATTTGCTACTGAGACAGAACCAGTGATACCTTGTGGGTGGAAGGACAGTAACACTTAGAGACTAGAATAAAAAACTAACTCCTCATGAAATGAGTTTCATTCCCAACTCAGCATCAATTTATTCTACTAGAAAAAACCCTGAATGATCAATTTAGAGTGGAGTCTTCACCAAAAATCTTGATTTATGACTACAGGCTTTACTGGTATCAGTCTGTAGGTTTCCAGGTACGTAAAATTACAGTTAAATACACAGTGGCAGAATTAGCTGTGAGTTTCTTAAGTGCTTTGGAAACCACAGACTCAATTTAAGTGCAGAGTTGTTCTTGTTATTACTATCAAAGATGAAGCATTCATTTAATGTGTGGGATATGCTAAAAAAGAGTGCCAGGTGACTGCTGCCTATCAGAAAGACTAAAGGGAAAGGATAACATTTTTTAATCAGCAGGATTAAATATACCACATCACCATGCCAGGTATTAGCTATTTTTTGGCCACTTACAGAGCAGAGCAGCTTATTGTGTGCCTAAAACCTCAGCATCATAGAAAGCTGTTTCAATCAGCATTACATTCTCCAGTTGAGAGGCTCTCCTAAAAAAACTGTTAAGGGTAAATTTGAAACAAGGCTTTGAAAATGTGCAGAAGTCAACCCACTTCCACCCTCATCTTGCTCTTTTGACCATGTTGATCAGTGTGATGGGATTTAATACCCCAGCCTTGAGCTTGTGAGAGAACCATAGAGCTGGAACTGAGTTCTGCAGGTTCAGTCTCCTCTGAAAGTATTCACCCTGCATGAAGCTTTTAATAATTTCTAAAACCTTCAACTTACACAGGAGGATCAAAAGATAGGCAGAAAGAGAATCCAGTCTCCACTACCCTGCCTTCCTTTCCTCTAGACAGATGAGCTCCACCCAGCGCATCTTTTATGAGGGAAGCAGGAAAAAGAAGTAGGCTATACTTTAATCAGTGTGGGTGCAGGAAGAACATTTCAGCAGGTACACTTCCAACTGCCTTCTCAACTTCCATTTCCCATTCTGAACAGCATCAGCCTCCCTGAGATCTGCAAAAGTGAGCCATAAACCTCATGAGAAGAAATTTCCCTTGGGAGATCCACCACCTCCAGCTTTGCTCTGAGCCAGAGACACTGCAGGAACAATTCCCTGTGGGACTGAACATTCCTTCCCTGCTGGAAAGCACAAGTGCAGACATAGACAAAGGAGTGGGAGGTGGAGGATGGGGGACAAAGCCCAAACTCTTTCATCCTTGAAGGAAGATGCACATTTCTGTCTTTGAAAGGGGCTAGGGAGAAGGTGGGCAGGACTCTAATTGCATCCAGATTGTTTTGTCCTTCCTCACTTCATCTCGCTGGCAGGTCTGACTGTCAGTACCCTCGGCTTTCCAGCCCTGCACCAGCTCATTGTGGTCCTTACGTGCACACCCCCAGATCTAACTTGACACAATGCTGGATAATTGGCACCTCAAGAGAACAGGGAGAGATGGGCACTGAATGTGAATTACCTCCTGCACCTGCAGCAGGCAGATCCTCTGAGAGAGAGGCTGAAGTCACTGGCAGGGAGCTTGCCCTGTGCCCAGGGACACAGTGGCAGGTTTGCAGACAAAATGACGACTTCATTTTCCAGTGCTGCCAGTCTAAAGGTCCTAAACCCAAATATTCCCTGACAGGAAAAAGAAGGCCAAAATGAAAGCTGAGCAGTAGGCTTGGACAAGAGAAGAAGGAGGGGAGGAGAGGGGCAGCAGTAGAAATAGGTATTTAATAGTGGAGTTTAGACTGTAAGTGAAAAAAAGAATCACAAAATTCTCACTGCCTCCTTGAAGGAGCTCACACTGTGCCTGTGCATTTCTGTTGGCTGTCAAATGGAAAAACGTAACTGGGACATTCAGCTCTTGAATCAATGTTTATTCGATAAGGTCAGTGCCAGAAAAACAGATTTCAGTCTCAAGTGTAGGAAAAGACTCTGAATAGCTGCATACAATGGCAATACATCTGCACTTTTCCCACCTTCCCATCCTTCCCTGCAGAACTGACCCAGCCCTGCAGAGAGGCTCAAGCAGGAACTCTGTTACCTCCCAGCTCAGGCACAGGGTAGGGAGGGCTCACAATAATTGCCATGGCACGTGGGTTTGCACAAAAGAGTGCAGTGTCTAGTTTACTCAGAAATATTTACCTTAAGTGTAAGATAAATGAGCACAGCCCAGAGCATGACAGCTTTCTGGTCTGTCTTTAGCTTCCACATCCTCACACTCACATCTGGCTTTGTCACCCCAGGCTCCATCTCCCACTCCTTTTCCCTTCATCCCTTTAAAGAAACCAGACCTTTTTTAATCATCAGATGCAGCACGTGACCCATAAGGACATGAAACCTTTGGAAACAGCTGAAGATGTGGAGCACACTTCAGAGAGGAGGCTCAAGCCACCCATTCTCCCTGGGGGATGGCAGTGGTGGCACAGAGCTCTCAGAGCATCCACAGAGCCACGTCAGCAGTACCTGCTGGTGGTGTCTTCTGGTGGTGCTTTAAGATCCTTGCCTCTAGGGCAGGACCAAGCTGTCCTCAGGCTGGATCATGGAGGCCTAACTGGAATTAGCCCAGCTAAACTGAAGCTCTGTCATTGCAAACAAGATGGGGAAGGCTTTCAGGGGGAGGATGTCCTCTGGGTAAGAGACAAGGAAGCAGCAGAGCACAGAAAGAAAAGCAAAATACAAGCAGAGCAGGAGACACAGTAAATGGAAGAAAAGGAAAAGATCAGAATTGGTGCTGGTCAAACAAGGAGCAAATTTTCCCTTTGAATGTGGCAAGATGGCTCTGAATAAATAATCAGACTATAACTACATAAAGGTCGTGATCTCTGTGCAAACCTCCCACTGCCATCAGGAAAGAAGTCCATTACAGGCTGAGATTTCAGGAGCATTGGATTTTATATCCTGGTCTTCAAGCATGAATTTTATAAAGTATTATTTTTTCCTTCAGTCTCTTTTTGACACTTCATCCACACTGATACTTGTTAATCTTCTACATTCCCTCTATTGTTATGGAAAATCCCCTATTCTACAATGATGCTGCCAGTTACAGTAACTCCCTGAAAAGAAAAACAAACACTTGCTTTCAAAGAAACAAAAAAGATTTTTGTGTTCTAAAAGTATAAAAAATTCAGAGAAAGGCAGAAATAGATGGCCAGTCACTAGCAAAGAGTATTTCAGAGGGCCTATCATTTATTTTCAGATGCAATTTTCACATTCAAGTGTATCAGAAAGTCCATGGAATTTTGATTATTAAGGGCCAGACTCCATGAAGAAAATGTAACCTGGGCACATCTGTGAATTTTAGCAGTGGTCTTTCATTACATATTTGCCACCTATCTATTGAAATCCTTGGAGACTGTTTGAAGCAACGACTGAAAATCCTGCAAAAGTCCACAAAAGTCAGGCTTTAATGCAGGTTGCACTGCACCATCACACAGAAGTTCTTTCCTAGTCTTTGTTACTCTGCTGCTTTTTGGGAAAAAGATTTTTTCCAAGCAGACATCTGAATTGGCTCAACAATGAAATTTGCATCCGAAACTCTGGCAAGGGGAAAAACCTCCATGAGTGACAGCACAGTATGTTGTATTTCTGCTCCACCAGTACTCCTATTTATTATTTAGTGACACTACCTCAAGCTATTATTTGCTCACAGCCAGTGCTTCTTGACTTCCAAAAACTCAGCCAAATTCCATACAATATAAGAGCAATTAACTTTGTTGGGAGGAAAATAAGTCTAATGTCAGGTTGCTGTGGTGACAGATGTGGCTCCCACTTGTCCCAGAGGCTGATGCTGTCTCTGGTGTGACGAGGCACAGCAGAAAGGGCTGGTACTGAGGGACTGCTCCTACTGAACACATCCTGAGCTGCACAGCCCATAAATTACACCAGGACCATACACTGGCCTGCGTGGACTCGATTGCTTCTTTGGTTACAATTAATCAAGAGCAAGAAGCCATGTGATTCAGTTTGTGATAGTTATAAGATGGACATTTAAAGAGAAGAAATGGAAGAAGAGACAAGAATCTCTTTGCCTGCATTTAACTTTTTAAACTTTGCATTTTTTTTCTCACTTCTGACAATTAGAAAAGCCCTTCTTCTCCTTGTATACACAGAATAAAAATATTTAGTCCTCAATGAGACTTCACAGGCATTTGCCTGTTCCTTAGAACCCAGGAGGTTGCACGAACTCACACACCACAGTTCAGCAGCTTACAGGATACCCAAACATCCTCCAGCCACACCAATGAGCTTCCACCAGTCTTACAGAGGCAAAACCACTCAATCCCTGATTTCTCATTCTTGTGAAGATATTCCCCACAAAATGAAGCTGAAAAGTAAGGCAATAGAAGCACCACTCTGCACCTCCCTGCAGCTGCTTGTACACTATTTTCACATGCAATTTTGCTGGTAACAGGACAGAAGTGAAGACTGCTTTGGCATGGAATAGACCCACGAGAAGCCACATCAAGGAGATGGTGCCTAAACCCCCTCAGGTGCACAGAACAGAGTTTTTATATTGTTAAACCATTTTCTTAAGGAGAAACCCTAGGACACAAAAAGACAAAGAAATCAAAAGCCACCTCTGCCACTAGAAAAGCAACACCTGCTCCACTATCCCCCCATGCTCAGGTACATGATGGTGAGGAGAAGGAGATAAAGAACACCACAGACATTCCTCTGACACAACACTCCCACATGTGTCCACAGCCTAAGCTCCCCAAAAGCTCTGAGGAGTAGGTGAGGGCTCTGCTAACTGCTTTAGAGAGGGAGAAAGCACACTGAGACCAAATGATCTCCCTGATGTCACACAGGAAGCCTGTGGTGAAGGAGGGAGCTGAACACATCTGGCTAACATCAGCTCCAGAGGTCAGCACGGGGAAGGTAATGAGATGCCTCCGTGCCAGAAGCTGAGTTTTATAAAGCAAACATCACACAGAAGTTGGAAAAATCACTGCAGTGAATCACACTCGCTCAGTATTCAGAGACACGCTCACATTACAACCACAAGCACTTATTTAATTAGAAAAATGATCTAATTGAGATGCATCCAAAATTGCCTCTGATACAACACAAGCAATAACATACGTAGCTAAGAAAATATGTAGGTTGTGAAGGTGTCTGGGTTTGTGTGTGTGAGGGAAGGAACAAGGGTAAATTGTCAGACTTGCTCAGCAATAAGGCTGAATACATTTATTAAACACAATCAAATTTTACAAGGCACTGAAGTGATAACGCTGTAGCAGTGGGAAGTACAAGCAGCTATAAATATCTTGTAAACACAGAGGTCACAGGCCCAGGTGCTTATGAGCATGGGAAGGGTGGCTTACTGCAAGCAGGATGCTTCAGTGCCTGAGCGGTGAGCTCTCTTTTCTTGGAGAAGGGGTGAAACAAGACAGGATGGATTATTATTTAATTTATTGCAATAAATCAGGAGTCAAAGCAATTCAAAGGAATTTGTATCTTATCACTATGTAAAGAAAAATCAAACCTCTATCATTTCAGATCTAAATACAATTACAGGAACAAAATAGCTTTATGTTTAAACCATCTAACTGAACCTGACAGATGGATACTGTTTATATCCATTTGTATTTATTGAACATAGTAAAAGACTGCAGCTGTTCTGTCAACACCTAGCTGCTTCCAGGGTGTTTGGAGCTGTATATAAATGTAACAGAATTTTATGGATAAATATATTCCATGGAATAAACACGGTGAAGGTACTGTGATATAATATGTATTTACATTAACAACCATGAACTGGTTCCTATTGATCTTTAAGCACTTCACCAAAGTGTGGATAAAGACACGGAATTAAAGCTTGGAGATTAAGTGCTGCCCAAGGATGTCACAAGAGCTCGGTGTGAGCGATGGGATTAAGCCAGGCCTATGGCTGCAGGCTCTGTCCCCAGTGCTTTCCCCTGCCCAGCACCCAGAGCCAGCTCAGTGAACACCCCATAACTCCCTGCCAGCCTTCATCTCACACTGTGGGGCACTCAAAGCCAAAGCCTGGCCACGCTGTCCATCACCAAGCCTGACAGCTCATTCCTGCCTTAGCAATTCTGGGCAGAGCCTCTGGCTGACAGTGCTCTGACCCACACCAGATCTGCCCCACCAGCCAGAGGATCAGAAAGAAGCCCATCATTAGCAGAGATATAATCCCACACCTCATCAGCGAGGTTTTGCATATACATGAGCCACTGCTCCTCTTGTAAATCGCACACGCTGCAAGCCAGGGGGATGAACCCTCTGGGCCCTGCAGGTTTTCCTGGGGTGTCTCCTGCTCCAAGCCCTGGGACATGCTGGACTTTGCCCTCTGTGCAGGAGGAGAAATAACTGCACCACTGCATGTGGCTAAGCCTCAGGTACTGCTTTCTTTTAAATTTCACAAATAATTGTGGAGCACACTCCATTGCAGTCTGTGTTGACAGAACTGGATAACAACAGAAAGGGAAGAGGGCGACATTGGTTGGGAAAAAAGAGAAAGTTTTAAACTGAAGGCTGCATAGGGCTGGGAGGTGAAACAATCTGAGGATAAGACTTTTGTGGGAGTCCTCTGGAGGCAGCTATTTTAGGTTGCTGAGGCTCCTACAAAGAATTTCAGTGCAGGAAATGGAGCATTTTTTTCTGCTATGGATTGCTCCCTCACCTTCATAGTCCCTACACCCCAGGCTGTCAAAGTGCTGTGTAACCTACTTTAATGCTTTTCAGAAAACACAAACAAATTTTATGGAGCTCTCTGGACAGGAGGAATGGAAAGATTTTACTGGGAGAAAAGAGCTGTTAATCTGGCAATGAGAAAGATGCTGGAACACACTAGAAAACAGACCAGAAATTAAATATGACTTATCTGGAAGCAAGCACATGGGTAGAAATGGGGAGGATTAGTATGTGAGGGGGAATCCAACTTCCTTTCTGCCTGAATTGCTAAGCTATCAGTCATTTCTAAGCAGTGTGAAATCACAGTGTTCATTTTAAAATCATCAGCAACTGACAGCCAAATTCTTTTCTAAGAGAAAGAGATATCCTCATCTCCACTCTGTGCCTGTGGAAGGGGCAGCATAGGAAGAGAAAAATGGAAGGGGAAGGAGAGCTGGCCTGCTAATGCCATGTGGCCAGCACAGGAACGGAGTGCAGGCTCCCTGATACCCAGACAAGAGGCACATCCCCAGCAGACCACCATCGTTTTTCATCTGGAAACGTGCCTGCGCACACACACACACAGAGCCGCACAGGCAGGAGCAGCATAATCACGGCCGTGCTGCCCTGCCACCAAGGCCTGAACTCTGAAATGAGAGCCATCATCTGGACAGCCGGGAGGGCACATCAGCAGCGCAGCTCTCCCGAGAGGAGCCGTGTCCTGCACGCTTCCAGAGCCGGGCACCAGGGGCTGCCACATCCTGGGCAAGGAGCATCATCCCGGCTCTTCCCTGCCTGTGGCCGGCCTTTCATAATCACCCTGCAGAAACCCAAAGCTGCTACACCAGCATCTTAAACACAAAAGTCAGACTCTGCTGCCATTCTTCTCCACAAACGTTTTTAGAGCAGACAGCAGTTTCTACTCAGGCAGCAGCCAGAGCAGAAAATGCTGCTTGAAAAGCGTTTGAAGTGGAGATGGCACGGTAAGAGCAGATGCCTACCCTCCCTCCAGGGAGCGCAGATGGGGATGGGATCCTGCTCTGGAGCTCCAGGATTTGGCTCTTCCAAAACACCCTGAAACTTCTAATAAGGGCTGGGCACTGGGGTTGTGTCCTTTGTGAGAGGAGGGTGTTTAAGCACTATTTCTCCTGAAGCCAGGACACAGCAGGTGACCACGTCATGCTCTCTCTGGAGCAGAACGTGGTCAGAGCACAGCCTGTGCCTGCAGAGGGGAGCTGGGCTCGCCCACCACAGGACAGCAGAACTCACTCACCTGCACAGGGGCAGGGCACCTGTGCCTGTGTGCACCAGCACATCCCCCATGCAAGCACTGAGGTTTGGGACAGAGCGAGTCTTAGAGCACCTTTGGAAAATAATTTAGAACAAAACAAATCAACAAAGACCCTTGAAGTTGTTTGTTTCTGCTCTAAGTTCTGCAAATAACAAACAAGGTGTCTGTACAGAGGTTCCAGCCAACAGCTGCCATTAACATACATAAATCTTCCGTTCAAAGGAAGCCTCCAGCAGTCAGTTTTTCTATCTTAATTTGATTCTTTTGACTTTTCCATCCTGTCTGTTTTCATCTTTCCTCATTAAAAGGATTTTTTAAGAAAAGATTTTTTTAAAGAAAGCCAAACATGGCTAATTATTTTAATGAGCTACCAAAAAAAATAGTTGCTTTCTACTCTGAATATAAGCAAATGTCAACATTGCATGGGGAGCAGAGGCAGCACAGCATCTTATTACTATACCATCAGCTCCTATATTTGATTAATGAAGACTCGCAGGACTAATTTTACGCTGCTTCATTAAAAGCCTGGGGCAATTAGCATAAAGGTTAGACTACTACATTATTAAAATGTTATTTTTTAAAACAAAATAATTTGCTTCTTTTCCTTTCCCTTTGAAAAAAAAAGCCCACACTAGATAGACAAAAGCAGTTACTGTCTTTTTCAACTTCTTATGTAGAGAAACATGAATTGCTGAATCTCATCAAGGATTTTAGCAAAGCACCTGCCCAGTCTCTCCAAAAGGGTAAAGGCAGTGCTCTCCTGTAAAGCAACACACAAAGGGAACCAACAGCCTTTCTGCTCAGAGCTCAGGGTGGTGATAAACTTAAAATTCAGCCAGCACCTAGAGGGAGGGGGAGAAATGGCTCATTCCAAACAGCTCATCCATTTCTCACACAACTAAACCTGTCTTGCAAACCTCTCCAAACGATGATCAAAGGTAAAAGCGCATATATGCAACACTGCAAGAGCTGAAGTGTACATCATAAAAAGGCATAGGCATCTCCTATTCTTTGAGGCTTTATTGAGAGAACAGAGGAAGAGCTGCTTCTGAACTTGCAGGTGAGCAAATCTCTAGAAGCACATAACACTGGCAGCCTTCAGCTGATTCAGCATCCTGCTGGACAACACAACAGAGCAAGGGTCAAACCACTTCACCATTTCCCTGCTCCGCTTTGCCTCTCCTTCCTCAGGTTACCAGCTCTCTGAAAACCAGCTTCCTCCCAAGCCTCTGCCTCCTCCTCCTCTGCTACAGCCCCAGGAATGGAATAAAAACATAAAAAAGCAGCAGCAGCCCAAAGGAACAGACTTGATGAAAAAGAAAAGCTAACTGCCAGACAACGCTCCAGTCTGCTGCGGAGCTGGTTGGCACGTGGGAGGACTTGCCAAGACGTGCACAAGGCACTGCTCTGCCTTGCAGCGCCTGCTGGCACTCGAGGGGTTAAAGCAATCTAAGCCAGGCCTGCTGGAGAAGCACTACAGCAGGAAGAAAGAGTTACAAATGATTTTTCTTGGCAAAAGCAGCTCATTGGAATAGTAGAAGGATTGTGCTTACTCCTCATATATAAATGCCAAAATGAGGCTTGCTGACACTTTCCTGGCACGCCCCAGCCCTTCCAGCGGCCCGGCACTTCAACCAAACTTTTGGAGGGACAGAAGGACACACAAGGTGTTTCTTCCCCAGCCCACCAAGCCCTCCTCTCAAGTGGCACCATCCAGCCCTTATGGAAAGCACCCATCAGCAGCACCACATGGATTCAGCTCAGCTCTCCCTTTCCACCGCAGTGCCTGATTTTTGTGGCCAGTGTTTGGGGATGGGCTGTGTGAAGCCACCAGCACACATGAATTCTGGCATTCTGCTGGGGAGAGGGGCATTCATGAAGACTAATTTTAGACAAGATCAAGTCTGCTGAAACATCAGAATTTTGCAGCTTGCTTAACCAGCAGCCAGGCTTTCCCCTTACCCTGTTCTCCAACCCCTAAATCATCCTGGCTAAGAACTGGCAGGGGGTTTAAGGTACCCCGTTCCCTGGCCCTCTGTCCCAGGGTACAGAGCCCAGCAATTTATGGGCCTCGAGAGCTGGAAGCCACATCCAGATCATCATGTTTAATAGACACTAATCCTCCTAAGGGTCTAATCCCCTTGTACTGCTTCTTTAGACTCACACTTCTGACTTCTGCAGAAGTTTCACATGAGTTTTGTAATTTCATTTTGCCCTGCTAGAAGAAAAAAAAAAAAAAGGAAAAGAAGAAAAAAAAAATGAATGCTTATCAATTCCAATTCTATCAGATTTACACAAACTGGTATCATTTAATTATTCACTGTTTCATCATATGAAAAAGTGGCTCCTCAGCCAGTGCAGAGGTTCATGGCAGGGCTCTAAGAAGATGAAGGTCAAATGGCTATTTTGGGAGTAATTAGCTTGTTCAAAGGCACATGTGATGCAACCTTGGCTTTTGCCTGCGGGCTGCTCTCATGCCTTGAACAGGGACGGCTGAAGTGTCTTTGCAGCTGAGGAAAGGTGATTCCCATCTGTGCCAAGGAGCTTCCCTTTCCTCATGCCAGGCTCACTGAGGCTCAGGCTCTGTCACTGGTTCAGCACCTCCTGCCATCTCCAATATTCAGCTGCTCTCTGACACATTCATATCCAGCAGCGTCCAATTTCCAGCATTTTGCTCCTCATTGTAATCTCTCCTGTTTCCCTTGCAGAGATGTTTTCTTTTTTGTTCATGACAACCTAGAGCCGAAACCAACCCCCTCCTCTCTTGGTCTCCAGCAGTAATGACAATACATGCCCAGAGCTTCTCCAAATATCCCCGGGGACACTCAGAGGACTATTCTTAAAAAGGCAACTGAGAGGAACAGCTTCTTGCCCATGGATTTATATCATGTTCCCCAACTCCACAGGCAAAAATATACGTTGGCAAACTGGAAAGGAAGAATCAGTTCCCTGAGAGCATCTGCTGCAGCCCTGCACCACAAGAGTAGCAGCTCTCTCATGGTTAGCTTGGTTCTTCTAGACCCCTCACAATGCCAAAGATTAAATCCCCAAACCTCCCCATCCCTTCAGGAAAATAAAATGGGCTAAAACCCATGAGACAAAACTGTAACCAATTTTAGCAATAAAACCAGAAAATCTTTACTGGTTTAACTTTTTTTCTTAACCAAAAAAAGTTAAGAAACTTAACTCTTTTAACTTAACCAGACTTTGATTTCTGTACCAGGATTATTAGAAGCAACTCCTATTAGTTGTGACTTTTTTTCCCACATTCACTTCAGAAATCCATGCTGCCTGCAGCAATGCCCACTCAGACTGGAAGGGTTTATCATGAAAAGATCACCTCACATACTCATCCCCCAGCAAGTCTCCTTAGTGTGATCCAGTACACCAGGGCTGCACAAAGAGGAAATGCTTGCAAGGCAGTCAACTTCTTCTGTAAATACATACATCCAGCATGAGGCTTCTGGGACTGTCAGACTGCTTTACAAAGAAAGACACATTTCCCCTGGTTACAGTCTGGGGAGGAGGAGAGCCACATTCTCAAAATATCAGAAGGCAAGATACTGTGCTGCAAGAGGGAACTCAGCTTGGACCTGCTATCTCCAGGATCAGAATCATATTAGCAGAAGCTAGGGAGGGGAAAAAAGGAAAGATCCAAAGAAGGTTCCCTGTGCTGCTGTTGCAGGAAAGAGAAATTCAATCCTACAGCCTGGACTATTAGGAGGAGGAGATGGTATGATAGCAAAACAAAGAAATCTACCAGAAAAATTATAAGCACTGATGGAAATGTCATTCCCATCACTGAAGAACACCCTAAACTGCCCTCATCTCACAGGGCCCTTTTCTAACTCCATTCCTGGGCCTGGAAGCTCAGCAATCAGTCTTGTAAATTTTCAATTTTCAAATCCAGGCAGGAGGTTTGTTTTTCTTGAGCAATGTGCCAATGCTATTTTGTGCTGTACAGCTTCCAGTATTTTCTTAAGTGCCTTGAGAGGCTTGGCATGAAGGGCACTGTGGAAATGGAGCTTTAACTGATTGCTTCCAACTTCTGCCTTGTAACCTGCCTTCAAAATGAGGGATTTCAGCAGCAAGAGACACTCTTTTCCCTGCACACGAGGGGAGCTGTGCCTGCTGCAGCACACATCAACAGCAGAACATGTTTCAGCAGTGCCATGAGCAATGTCCCTTCCCAGCAGGGTGGTGACCAACATCCCCATCCACCGAGCAGCACGCATGGCTCCAGTTCAGAGCAGAACCCTCACCCTTCTCTGTGCCCACATTACAAGGCACACTGGATGTTTCTCTTTCAGCCAGCCCCAAGGACTGGCTGACAACATCCCTCCCCATTCAGAAACCATGTACAACCATGTGGGGAAGAACTTTTCCAGCTACCAGAGAGGTCAGCCTCAATCACAGCTTCAAATTCACTAATAAATGAACACAGCAGAGCCCACTGAAATGAGCTCAGCTAATTGGGGGTGTTGGGGGATGACTAATTCATGACTAGCCATGGCCAGGCAAACTCCCTCTCTACTTGCAGACCCATGTGCACTATCCCCAGCTGCCATCCTGACCTGCAGGTCAGATCCACAGCACCACTGGGAGCAAGGATCAGGGATAAAGGGAAAACAGTATAATGCTTTCCCCCATTATCACTCGATTTTGGGCAAAGAGCATCACACTGTTCTTTGTCCAGCATCTTTAAAGGTTTTTGAAAGAATATCCTAATTAATCTGTGGAGGAATTGAGGCAAGATTGCTTTAAGCATTTTTAGCTTAAAAATGCAGTGTTGTCAAGCATTTTCCTTGTTCCTATTTCACAATGTTCTCATGTGTTCGAGGCTATTATACAGGAGCATAAACCATCAATAAACCCCAAGATTATGCAACAGCATTAAAACACACAATATTTTGGGGCTCCACAGTACTATTATTTAATGATAGCATTTTTCCTGCCTTTCATCCAGAAGGACCCTCCAAAGTAATAGTTCTCCCAAAATAGAAGAGCAGCTGCCTGTGAGATGGGACAAAGCAAAAACCTTTGCAGGTACTTATCAGGGGAGAAAAGAAAATGACAACTCTTGTCCATAGAAAGACAGCACTGAAATTCAGCTAAGTTGATGAATCCAGAATTCACTGGAGAGAGCATCTGAGGATTTTTGCTTAACAAAATTTTGCTGCTGATCCACAGACATAAAGCTAATAGTCATAGTAGTAATGTTTAATAATAATCATCATCATAACAAGCCTTCTGGGCATACTTGCCTTGTCACTTCTTATGTAAACCGATCACATCTCAGTGATAGCCCTGGTCACTTCCAGAGCAACTTCCACCCAGTTGTGTTAGTACATCTTACAACCATTAACAAATCATGCAGTGTTTTGAATGATAAGATAACAAATGTTATTGTCCTTTCATGTCATGATTCAAAGTCTGTTGGGTAGTATGAGAATTTGAATCAATTCTTCACTGCTAAAAAAAAAAATACCAAAACCAACCACAAAGAAGAAACAAGGGAAAAAAAACTTCAAAGTTATGCAAGGTGATCTGTGAAGGACTCGATTCTTGGTGCTGCTGCTAAGAAACCAATTAGGTCTGATTTAGGAGAAAATCAAAAGCAGCAATAGATACATGTGCTAAAGAGAGCCCAGACACTTCCCAGAGGGACATGAGCTGTGCAGCACATGCAGAGCTGGGGAGGGGGTGGCTGAGGGATGTGGGCTCACTCACACACAGAAAAACCCACAAGAGCAGCCCAGAGCAGGTGTATTACCCTCTGCTTGGTGGAGGAACTAAAACACCTGTCAAGAAACAGCACTTTTCCCAGACATAAATACACCACTGTCAAGAAAGGGGAGGTTCCTCCTCCCTGCTTCTCTCCTTTTGCTTATTTTCCATTAGTCACAACACAAATCCAACTGCCAGGCTGCCATGGCCTCCAAACAAGTCAGCAGTCCTGCTCTCCCTGGCAGCACCAGCCCAAGGAGAGCTCTGGGATGGTGTCCCCACTTTGGATGCACCCATGAGCTGCTGTCCCTCCCTGCCCTGGCAGCCAGGGGCCCTGAACTGGGGACAGCACCCAAACTCAGAGAAGTGGCTCATCCACCACCAACACAGCTGCTGGCTCAGGGTCACAACCAGGATCACCCAGCCCAACCAAGCCACCTGCTTTATACTGCACAACCAAAGTATACAAACCCCTAAATCATCAGGCAC
The DNA here is from genome assembly GCF_031753505.1 of Anomalospiza imberbis. Lineage (NCBI taxonomy): Eukaryota > Metazoa > Chordata > Aves > Passeriformes > Viduidae > Anomalospiza > Anomalospiza imberbis. The sequence goes on from NC_089700.1 coordinate 2,055,265, forward strand.
TTTACAAATTGTGGGTTGACATTATGTACTTGGTTTGCTACAAAATCAAAAGCATAAAGCGATGCAGAAATTAACATTTTACTTGTCCAGATTGGGGTATTGCTTTAGACATGGTGCTGCACTGCTATTTGCTCTAGGATTTATTTAACAGCTACATAGAAATAAGCTGGCCTTCAAAGAAGAGCCTGAATCTTCCCTTTGAGAAAACAACTGAAGTTCTTATTTCCATAAGAAATAAAATCAAGAGACTAAATTTCCAAGTATTTGGGGTTTTTTACTCTCATCTTATGCAGGAATTAATTTTATCACATAAACAGACATAGATCTCTCACTTCCTATTAACTCCTAAGGAGAAAGAGCTAATCTTGAAACTAGTACTGAAGAGTCACCTTAACACAATTTTTCATCTCCATAGATAAGGAGCTCAGACACTGTATTAAGTCACGTGGTGCTTAATGCATTTCATAAATTAATTGGTTCCTAAACTAACTTGCATTCAGAGGAGTTTGCAGAAGTTTGCAAAAGGAGAGCAGGGAAATCTTGTCCATCTGTATGGAGCTGGCTGGAGTTTGCATCTGGGCCCTTTAACAGTTGAGCTGCTCTGTTAGTACCAAAATCCAAGTTTCCCCAAATCCCACCAGTAGACATCTTTCTTCACAACTACATAGTACACATTTAGTTCAATCTGATGACAGCAAGTCTACTACCAAAGACACACAGGCTCACTTATCAAGCAGACAAGTAATCTGAAGCTGTCCATATGCATTTAGACTTTACAAACACCCAGTTTGGGATGAAGGCTCCAATTTTATATTTTACCAAAGAGAAACTTAAAACTCCATTGATGATGGTGTACCAATCATCTAACTACTAAAGCTGCCCTCTCTAGCAGGTATTTTTCTCAACAGTAGATCTGCTCATTTGGTTTTGAATTTGAGTTTTGAAACAAGGGAATTGTTTCATTGGGCATTGAAAAATAACCCCCACGGGATCCCAAGTTTTCCACAGTCATTTGTTTTTAAACATTCCCTCACCTGAAAGAGAGAGGAGAGGAAACCAAGGCAATGCTTTCTGTAAAGCCCTTCCCCCTCATATCAGTGCTTCAGCTTAGTGCTACACCGACTGCCACATAATTTATTTAACTTCAGAACTGGTGTGCAAATAAGCTTTTGGATGCCAGCCACAGAGGAGTTTCTAACACAGAAACTATGAAGTCTTTTTCTTTATTAAATACCCTCAAATCAATGTCACAAGCAGTGATACCCAGGCATGCATGGGATTGGGGTCAGGAAAGGATTTCTTATACTCTGCCCACTTTTTGCCTAACACTTTTCAGCTTTGTGCACTGCACCTTCTGGGGTTTTACTTTGTTACTGACAAAATAATGTCATTAAATGCTAACAAATCAAATCCTTATGAAAACATGTACTTGTCCTGCTGGTTTTCTCTCCACCTCAAACTGACTTCAGTACGCAAAATCACCTCAATGCAAATTCACTGAAAGTGTTTTAGGCTTTTTCTAAATTGATGAGATTTATGCAAGCCCAATTCAAACCACTCATCCAGGGCTGACTCAGGAAATTCACTCAGACTCACCTCACCTGGGTACTCTGCATGTTTGGAAATTAAGCAGTGTTTGGAGGAGGCATTGCAGCTTTGGTGGAGAGCACTGGACTCCTACTCTTGGCTTCCTGTAGCCAGGCCAGTGAACTGAAATGTCATTTCAGTCTGTACCTGTTTCCAAAATATACAACATCAGCTCCCAGTCCTGTCCTTCTGTGCAGAGGCACGAGACTTACACGTGGCGGTGACACAGGAAAGAGAAGAATTACTAAAAGGACAGTTAGAACAAACTACACACAAATAGATTTTTTTTTAATTTGAAAACAGTTTCTTTTTTCCCCCAGATGTGACATTTAGGAGAATGAAAACTTGTTCCCATTTGTAGCCACACCAAGAGCTGTAGCAGTTTAAGTAAGATTTTATGGGTAGGGTAAAACTGCACTCATGCAATAGAATTGATTGAGAAAATTATTTCATTAAAATGGTGCAGTCAACTCATGTAGGAAATATTATTTTGATTTAGGGATAGCAATTTAGCATAAATCAGCAATAAAACCATTTAAGATTGAGGTATATCACTGTGGTTTTCTTGTCTAGGGAAGAGTGTAAAAGAGTGAAATTGAAAATATCATTAGGAAGAAACAGAAGCATGAGAGCTCATGAGAACAAGAGCTGTGAAATCTAGAAATTACTTTCAATTAGTACCTGCTAAAACAGAAACACTTCTGCCTAGTGTGTCCATGTATGAACCATTCCACGTGGCTGAGGCAGGATAGTAAAGCAAGAAATCAGGTATATCAAGCTAGATTAAATAATGCTTTTATCCCACCAACACTATTTTACCCAAGCAAACCAGTTCCTCTCTCTGGGCTGCCTGCTCTGGCACCATATTTCTGATCAAGGTGCTTTTTCTCCAAGAAGGAAAGCTGCACATCAGACTTAAGTGGAATCTGGCCAAGTTCCACAAGAGGCCTTGAAAGACAACACTAAAAGCTTCCTTTCTTTCCTCCATTCTTATTAGAACTCTCCAAGAAGTTAAAATCTAATTCTGTTAGACAGAAGGAACACAAATGAAGATGGGTAGATGAATGAACAGATGAGCTTATCCAGCCACAGAACTACACAAGGCTGTGAGATCTACTAAAATCTGAGCTCTTGCTACACAGCAGGAGTGGAAGCAGGTTGGAACTGGAAGCACTTGTCATGGCAACTGTCCCCTTAAACCAGCCTACAGAGAGACAGTCCAGTGCTCCAATATTAGTGTAAAGAAACTCCATCTCTCAAAGCCCAGAAGAGTCAATAAGCAGGGAAGGCTAGAGGAAGCCTTGCTTTCCATTTGGTTTTCCCTGGGAAGGTTTTAGAAGCCTTGACAAAATGCCTATATCTGTTTCATTTGGCCACAGACTTTCTTCTTCTGTAGCCCCTACGTGTGTGTAGAGGCAATGGACATCCTGACTGAGTGTACAGCTACATAATGAGCTCCAGAAACAAGAATTTTATTTGGCTACAGAAAGCTGAATGTTTCTAAGAAAGCCATTTTCCTTCTTACACTGGTCTCCAAGAGATTCACCCATCAAAACGAATAAGCTGTTGAATTGAGTGAGGCTACAGCCTGTACTAACACTAAGAGCACTCCTGTAATAGCTCAAGTCCCTTTCTACTATCTTTCATCTGCTTTAGCTCAGTGTTGCTGGTGTATGAAATTTAAAGAGCTCTGAAAAAGATGTTAACGAGCCCTAAAGAGGAGAGCGCTCTTGCGATAGTCATTCCCAGGAACACCTGTGAACTATTGAGTTTAATTAGCCTACAGCTGGCACTGAGTGTGTGTGGGAAAGACAGGGGATTTATTATCGGGCTGCCAGGCCTTAGATTGGCTCTTCCAGCCCGTTTTTTTCCTGTTTGTTTGTTTTGTGATAAAGGACACACAGAGAGTGAGGGCAATTTAACTAACAGGGGATTCCCTCCTTGGAAAGGGTGCCAGACACGGCAGCACTTGGATGCTGGGAAGTGCCTCGGAGTGGGAAGAGCCTGGCAGGGTGAGCTGTTGGCGAGCTCTGCACCCCAGCCCTGTTATTTACCATGTGGCACAATTTACACCCAAACCCATACCTTACAACCACGGAACAGCCAAGGGCCCGGATTTTCATTTCAGTAGCGCATTAAGCGTCTTTTTGTCACTCCTCAGGACTCCACTTAACTCTACAGGCATCCTAAAACAAACCTAAGAGGTGGGAACAGCCTCTGCTGCCACTTTATTCTGCCATCTACAACACCCAGCGACTTTCAACACAGGTAGCTGTCTCAGCACCAATTATGTCACAGTGTCACACACAGCTGCATGTATTTTCATCAGCAACTGTGAATTACAGTTGTTCATCCTCAAATATCTCCAACCCACCTGCCTAAAATCATGGCTGCACTCCCATGTGACATCAGTTTTCTCCTCTGCCCTCTTATTTACTAGGCAGAGCTTGAAGAGAGAAATGAAAAGAAGCCAAGTAGAGTCGTAACTCAGTCCCCCTCGACTCTACCCACAGCAGGCAGTGCCCAGTCCCCAGGGCAGCCGAGTGCCAGCTTCACTGCAGCAGCTCACAGGCTGGGTTGGAAGCTCTTTGCATTCTCACAGAAAGAAGAAACAGTTTGGAGGCTTTTATCTTTGAATGACTATTCTCCTACATTGTGCTGAATTCAAAATACCTCAACAGAAACAATGCCCTACTTAAACCACAATGTGCAAAATAATTATCAGCCTGACATCATCTTTACTGACAGCAGCTCGTCTCCACAGCTGGAGTTCGGGATGCTTCCCAAGCTGATCGAACTGCATCTTGCCATCACCTTGACACTGCCAAGTCAGTCGTGCTGACATTTCTTCTAGTTGACATTGGAAAGCCTTCAGTAAATCTGTACTGACATCTTAAATTCTCTTTTCTTTCCCCCATACTTTCCTCCTGTCATGACATCTCCATAAAATTGCCCTGCCCTTGTTTCACTTCATTTTGACATCCTGTTGTTACCTCCACAGATCCTCTTTAGCGCAGCACTTCTGTCACAAAGGCACATCTCCAAAGACCTGACACGGGAGCACCTGGAGAAGGAGTCTCATTAAGATGAATTAAATGTCTGTGTTATCACTTCTACCCCTTCCCAGCAAGTTACTCCTCAAACCACAGCCTCACCCCACAGGGCTATAAAGCATTTGAAGGGAGCAAAACCTGCACACCCTGACTCCTGTGACAGCCAGGCTTGATCCAGTCTCTGATCCTGGGGAGGGCACAGGGGAGAGCAGGGGGCAATCAACAAACTGCCCAGTACCTCTCCAGTGCCAAGGTTTAGTGACGACCCAAAACCTTCCTGCAGTCTGGAAATCACAACAAATGGGCCACCACAGGGAGCCCCTAATTCAGGCTGGGCCCCATGCCCAGCACCAGGGCTGGTGGGCGATGGAAACACAAACACACTTCCCAACACTTGGTACCACTGGTACCAACATCCCTGGGATGCAGCACAGAACCTTCCCAAACCCAGAGCAGCAGCACTGCCCACACAAGGAGGGGCTGCACAGCACCTCCATTACCCCAGGTGCTCTCATTAGCAGGTTCATCAGCCTCATTAGCAAGCTCATCAGCCTCATTACAGGGCTGTCCCCTCGTTAACAGTGAGGGAGCCCCAAACATTGCCACACTATGGTCCCCCAGGCTGCAGGGAACCTCAGGGACCCATTCCAACTGAATATAATAAACAGGCTTTAAAATCCCCTTTAGGAGGAACCTCAGGCCTTGTGCTCACTCCACTTGACAGCAACAGATGTATGTGTGCCTGCTGGGGTGGGGAGAGCAGGGGAACAGCCCTATGAAACCACAAGGGAGGTAAAACCCTTAAATGCTTTTGTGGTGTCTAACAGATTTTATACTTATATAATATACACAGAAGTTAAAAGTACTTTATATACATGGATTATTTCCTAAAACTCAGTTATATGCTTTGAGATGTAAACAGATACCTGCTCTAGCAGTGTAATTAAGCTGTCCATGCAATTAAAAAGCACATTGTTTTATTTGCATAATTCCATGCAACTTTTTCTTTTTTGGATAGACCCTGAAATACAATGTTTTCCTGATACCAGATTTTTTTTTTCTTTGCTTATTGATCCATATTTTTCCAAGATGTAAAATCACTTACAAGCCAGGAAAGCCACAAGGGCCAGACCAAGAGCCTGCAAGTTGAAACACCGATGTGGATTTCATACACGCCAAAACCCAGACCAACGAAATTAAATCTATGTACTCCTAACTCTAAAACGAGAAAAATGTCCCTCCAGATACTTCCTGAATTCCAAATCTGCAGTATACAGTTCCATCAGACAAAAAAAAAAAAAAAATCCAGGCTAGGAAAAAATATATGGAAAAAACACCCTAACTGATGAGCAATACATGTGGACATTGTATGTCAGAGATTTCTATTAATAACTTCTGCTACATTTATTTTATGTATCTAATATGCACCTATAAATTCCTCCAAAACCACCTCTGCACGAAATACCTCATCTCTGTATTGTCTTGTAAAAATCCCCCCATACCTATTCCTTCCTGGTGCCTGCCCTCCTGTGCTCCCCTGCTCCCACCCATGCTCCAGACTCCAGCTCTCAGGTGTGACAGAGGTGTCATTAAACTCCCAGAAAGTTCAAACTCACAGCCTTTAAAACAGGTGTCATTAAAATGCCAGTGACCCCTGCCCACATGGACACACTGACAGCACCACACGGGACAGGGCTCATGCCACACATCCATGCCAGGAAACCTCTGCAGGCTGCACAGCACACACCTCTGCAGCAGCTGAAAACAGGAAAGGCTGGGCACAGAAACGCTCTACTGGGGTGGGTGTGTTTGGCTGGGACAATGACCCCGCAGGGTTTGGTGCTGTCCCAAACCCAGGAGCCTGGGCAGATGTCACTGAGGCTCTGTGCGTGTGACCCAGGCTGTGCAGGTGTCACTGAGGCTCTGTGCGTGTGACCCAGGCTGTGCAGATGTCACTGAGGCTCTGTGTGACAGTCCCAGCCTGTGCAGGTGTCACTGAGGCTCTGTGTGTGACCCAGGCTGTGCAGGTGTCACTGAGGCTCTGTGTGACAGTCCCAGCCTGTGCAGGTGTCACTGAGGCTCTGTGTGTGACCCAGGCTGTGCAGGTGTCACTGAGGCTCTGTGTGTGTGTGACCCAGCCTGTGCAGGTGTCACTGAGGCTCTGTGTGTCTGTCCCAGCCTGTGCAGGTGTCACTGAGGCTCTGTGTGTGTGACCAGGTGTCACTGAGGCTCTGTGTGTCTGTCCCAGCCTGTGCAGGTGTCACTGAGGCTCTCTGTGTGTGACCCAGCCTGTGCAGGTGTCACTGAGGCTCTGTGTGACAGTCCCAGCCTGTGCAGGTGTCACTGAGGCTCTCTGTGTGTCTGTCCCAGCCTGTGCAGGTGTCACTGAGGCTCTGTGTGTGTGTGACCCAGCCTGTGCAGGTGTCACTGAGACTCTCTGTGTGTGACCCAGCCTGTGCAGGTGTCACTGAGGCTCTGTGTGTGACCCAGCCTGTGCAGGTGTCACTGAGGCTCTGTGTCTGTCCCAGCCTGTGCAGGTGTCACTGAGGCTCTGTGTGTCTGTCCCAGCCTGTGCAGGTGTCACTGAGGCTCTCTGTGTGTGACCCAGCCTGTGCAGGTGTCACTGAGGCTCTGTGTGACAGTCCCAGCCTGTGCAGGTGTCACTGAGGCTCTCTGTGTGTCTGTCCCAGCCTGTGCAGGTGTCACTGAGGCTCTGTGTGACAGTCCCAGCCTGTGCAGGTGTCACTGAGGCTCTGTGTGACAGTCCCAGCCTGTGCAGGTGTCACTGAGGCTCTGTGTGACAGTCCCAGCCTGTGCAGGTGTCACTGAGGCTCTCTGTGTGTGTGACCCAGCCTGTGCAGGTGTCACTGAGGCTCTGTGTGTCTGTCCCAGGCTGTGCAGGTGTCACTGAGGCTCTGTGTGTGTGACCCAGCCTGTGCAGGTGTCACTGAGGCTCTGTGTGACAGTCCCAGCCTGTGCAGGTGTCACTGAGGCTCTGTGTGACAGTCCCAGCCTGTGCAGGTGTCACTGAGGCTCTGTGTGTCTGTCCCAGCCTGTGCAGGTGTCACTGAGGCTCTCTGTGTGACAGTCCCAGCCTGTGCAGGTGTCACTGAGGCTCTCTGTGACAGTCCCAGCCTGTGCAGGTGTCACTGAGGCTCTGTGTGACAGTCCCAGCCTGTGCAGGTGTCACTGAGGCTCTGTGTGTGACCCAGCCTGTGCAGGTGTCACTGAGGCTCTGTGTGTGACAGTCCCAGCCTGTGCAGGTGTCACTGAGGGCTCCCTGTGTCCTCAGGTGTCACTGAGGGCCCTCAGCTGTCACCTCTCAGGTGTCACTGAGGGCCCTCCCTCTGTGTCTGACCCCAGTGTGTGGCTGCAGGGCCCCGTGGGGATCCCAGCTGCCCACACACGCCTGCACACCCAATAACTGAGCAACTCTCGGATGCAAACACGTTAGGGATGGCATTACTGCACATTTTTTGACCATCAATACATCAGCAGAACATTTTGCTACTGCTGTTAACTCTCCACTGTGGTTCACAAACAAATGCTTGAGGACATGTACTGCTGCACCCCTACTGCGTGTACAAGATACACCACTGTATCCTGCACAGATTGTGACTGGCAGCAATTACAGTGAATATTGAAGAGATGGAACAGGGTTTGTGCATTTTCCTGGCTTTTGTGAAACATTTGTTCACCAGATTTGCTAACTCTCAAAATGCAAGCGTACACGAGAAGTCTGCTAATCCAGGGAATTAACAAGGTACTGCTTCAACAGATTGCAAGACAAGAATCCTCTGTTTCATACAAATGGGCTTTAGACAAGCAACCAGTACACCCTGTGAACAGCTCACTCATTTTACCTAAGATCTAGAAACATATCAGGTGATCAAAAACAAAACAGAAAAGATTTATGCTTGCAACCTTCTGAAACAAAGGTTCCTGGGTTGGAATTGTTTTCCTCTCCCTTCTGAGCTGTGGTAGTTTCAAAGACATAACCTTACAGAACAAGAAAATAAGATTTAAGCACATCTGAAATAATAGAGCCCAGTTGCTATCACATTGTGATTATCAGCACTGCTGCCAACAACCTACACTGGAGCCAGTCTCTTCAAACACCATAAATTCCAAGCTGCCTTAAAGAACACGCACACACCTTCATCTGTCTCTGAAACCCTGCAAGGTCAGGGGAAGCTCCTGCTTTGCTGCATACCCAAAACAAAAACTCTTCAGTGCTAATAAATAAATAAGTAATAGAGTAGCGATAAACTCAGATTTTCTGAATAATTCAAGAACCATTCTTAAGGGTGACAGGAATCCAGCAGAGGTTGCTGGCTTGGAGATGCTGAGACAGCCCAGTGGTGGGGACAGAGGGTTGATGATCTATAGGGACCTGTCCAAGGTGGGGTCTGGTTGATGAATGGTTCCTTTCCAGGCAGAGCTGTTTGGGGTTTGGATGTTAACAACAGGATTTCCATTCCATACAAAGCATCACTGCTACATTTTGTTATATCCTTTAACAGATGTATTAATACAATATACTCTTCCATAATATGTCCTTCCTTGTAAAATCCAAAAATACAGGGCCAAATAGCCAGCAGCTTTACACACTTCCATGTGGGCACCTGCATGGCTTGCACACATGTACATTTGTGCACACACACAGACACATGAGGAATTTATTTCCAAATGTAGCTACACATGCAACTTAAACACTTTTAAAGAGAGGCATCGATTTTTATCACAGACAAAAAATTATAAATCACTTAACAGCAAAAGGCCTTTTCCTGCAGTAGAGAACACAGCACTGTAGGAAAATCTATAATCCCAACATTGCAATTCCCAGCATTGGCCATTCAGTCACACTGCAAGCTTGACACAGCAACTGAGCCAGCAAAGGAGCCCCATGAGCCCATTCATGACACAGCATTTAAGACACAAATCTTTGAGTGGACACTTCACCAAACAGTGCACCAGAAATTATTTTAAAAAACAAGAAAAAGGAAGCATCCCTATAATCATGAAAATCTGACATAAGAGTACATAATTCCAAACACACTCAACACCTAAAACTGGAAGGCAACCTTGAAAACCCTTCAACCTATGAAACAATAAGGATGCACAATAAGGAACTCTTCCAAAAAACCGTATTTGCTTTCCCCAGAAATTCTTCCTCCACAAATCCAGTGACACTGTGCCTAATCCTGCTGTTGACAAGGATATTGGATTGCTGTTAGTGGCTGGCTTGTCCTGCAGCTCCAGCCCGATGGCAGCAGTCCCTTGGGCAGAGAGCAGAGCAGCTGCTCCCCGGTCCAGCTGCTCCCCAGGGCTGGGGCTGCAGACACCCACATCCAAGCACTCCTTTGCTTTTGTCTCCAGGGCTCATTATCATTAATTATGACTCACAAACCAGAAAGAAGCCATGCAAACTGAATTCACAGAGCTCCCAAAGCAGTGCACAGTGCCAGTGTCCAGGTACAAGCTGCGTCAGTCTGAACATGTGGACTTCTTAACACAAAGGCAAGTCAAGGAGCCCGTGTGTTAACAGCACTGAGCTCTCCAAAGCCTTTCTCCTACAGCAGGTTTATGCCAGGACTTCCTCACTACTTTGCTCATCCCACTGCAACTCCAGTGGCCTTCTGAACCTGAAGTTACCTGCTTGCCTCCTGAACCTTCACCTTCTCTCCTGATGAGGTGAGGAATCAGCTACTCAAAAATCCCTCTTTCTAACCTCCACTGAGTACACCATTAACTAATAAGAGAGCAGGAGTGGAAAGTGGTTTTTTAAGTACCCTATTCACATAAGTCTAGTTTTTGCTGAAAGAGCACCAAAAATAAACCCCTCGAGAATCCAGTCTCTCATATTCTCATAGCTTATACCTCCACTCAGCTTCAGTAAGCCAGGAACAATATTGCATGCCCAGACTCCGTATCACTGGGATCACTGGGGCTTGAGTAAAGCAGAAATTTAGCCAGCACCTACTTAATTCCAAATTCATTTAATATCTCTATACCCCCTCCACAAATAAGCCTTACAACATTGTGAGTCAAGCAAGCTAGGCACTAGTAAAATATATTTTTAAAAACCCTTAAATCTAATAGAAGATTACTGCACTCAACCATAGAAACAATTTTAAGCCTAAATTTGGCAAGACACATTAGTTTTATATGGAACTAAATTATTTCCAAGTGTCCAGGAAATACAATTCGGTAATTACAGCTATATTAGCTGGATGCAAATGAAGCAAGAGGCAGAGCTTATTTACCACCAAGTGGCTGAGTCACCCTGGCCATCCTTCAGAGCCCAGCCCTGCTGCAAGGACAGGCTTTGCTAAAGACTGACCCAAATTCAAGAACCAAAGGTGCTCCTAGCACCTGGCTGATGGTGACAAGGACTTGAAGCCTTGTGAGTACTGACATGGGGGCATAGTTGTAAGGTACCAACTCAAGGAGGCCAAGCTTTGGAGCAGCTCAAGTCTCTCTTTCTAGCACTAACAGAGAGGTTTGATTTTCCAAGGGGCTCAGTCCCCAGCACCTGTGGTGTGATGGTGCTGACCATGCTGTCCGAGGAGCCTGGCCCCAGGTGAAGACACAGGGCCCCAAACCCTTCTGTGTATCCGAGGGGAAAACACCTCTCCCACCCTGAGCACAGTCCTTGCTCAAACACCCCAAGTGCAGAAAGCACCATGCTTGGATTCCCACCAGCCCATCTCGAGCACCACCAGCACAGCTCCAGTGCCCAGAGCTTCCAGACCCTCCCCACGCTGGGACTTCTCTCAGGATGTGTTCAGGGCACAAGTTTTACAAGACATTTTCCTCCTGGCTGGAAACAGAGCTCACACAAAATGAAATGAAGCTAAAGCCTATCATCTGTACACCCTACAGAAAAGACACCATCATCATTGTCAAGTGAAAACCTGGAAGCCAAGCAGGAGGCAAAATAACCTCTGCTCCCCATCACGCTGTTCTAAAAGCGCTACACTCAGCTGACAGCAGAAATGGATTTGATAATGCAGCAAGGGAAAAATACAGCGTGGGACAGCATTTCCAGTTCAGCATTCTCCACCCCCACATTTCCACAATAATTAATAACCAAAGCTGTTAATGTTTAAATGATCCACGCTTTCCAGTGCAGTCAGCAATGCCTCCAGAGGCTTTCCACTGGGGCTAACACTATTAACTGTATGGATGCCTGTAGATACAAGCTGTTTAATGGATGAAAGGACAATTCTATACTGTATCCAAACATTTAGGAACTTTTCTTTTAAAGCTGAACTGTCTTAATAAAGCATTTAGGGTTCCCAAGTGCTGCATAAACATCCAGGTACTCCAGGGTAAAAGGAAAACAACGTTTTTCCCAACCCTCAAGTGCTAATAGCCATTACATTGCTCTTCCCCATTCCAATGGGGCCAGAACATCCAACCTACTTCCAGTCTTCCCAGCAAATGGTTGTCCAGGGAGAGTAGGCAGGGATCAGCCGCCCCCAGGAAAGCTGAGCAATAGGTACGGAGAAGCTTTCTCTGGTTTCTCACAGCACCAGAAACTAAAAATCACTCCCAAACATGGCTCCAGCACTCTGTGTTTTGTTTATTTGCTCAAGTCCTTGGGAACTTCTGCAGTTACCAACACACTTCTCAGCAGTTAGGGCAAGAATGTATTTTAGCATGGAATTACAATCATGATAATCACGAGGTTTTCCTGTCCTGCCTTCTCTGTAACCCCTCCCTACCCATTCCCCCACCCCAGGATTAACACAGACAAAGGAAACTTTTAAGACCAAAGCAATTTCTCCATTTCTTTTTTTTTTTAAGCTTAATTTTCAAAGAGCCAGGGGTACAGAAGTTCATCCTGCCTGTGTGTGTTTCCCTATCTGTCCCCCTTCTAATAACTTTTGAAACCCACTAATTCCAAGTCAATGTGACAGCAGGGCAGAGGTCTCCACAGTGCCAAGTTCCCAGAAGTTCAGTGAGGAGCCTGCAGCTGTGCAGGGAAAGGCGCCTGGCTTCTCTCACCTCCCACCACGGGGAAGGCTGGCTGTTAGCTCACACCTCATTAGACAGCACAAACCCACAGAGGAAATCAATTACCAGATAAAAGTCCATCGGAAACCAGCCTTCAATCATCCTGCTGCTCATGCCACTACTTGACTCGTAATTCTTCTGACAGCCTGATAACAAGGGCTGCCGTGGCCCCTCCTTGGGCAGCACAGGAGTAAATACATCAAGACCCACAAAAGCCATCCTTGTCTCCTGCACCACCTGAGGCTCACCCATGGCCTTGCACTGACAGGGAGCAAGGGCAAAGCATCATTAAAATGGTCACCAGGTACCATCAAGAACTCAAGGACTTGAAGGATGTTTTGTAACGGGATGGATTTAGAGCCACAAGATTGACTGTAGACATGCACCAAAAGATGGATGTTGGCAAAGTTCAACCCATTCAAAGCAATACTTTGGAAACACTGAACTTCTCCTAACATTCTGGTTCCTCATTCCTTTTCTTTGTTGCTGCAGATACCAGGGATATAGTTGACATCCCTACTTCATGTCTGCACTCCCAGGCCTTGCAGGAAGACACCCGGACACTGCAGCCTGTCCACTGTTGAGGTTCCCCACCTCACCACCCACGAGCTGAGCTCCACTCAGCCAGGGCTGATTTCTCTAAGCAGCTCGAGAGCCAGCAGTATCAGCTACACTTGCTGGAAGGATTTAGAACAAAACAAAAACCAGCAAACAGCAAAATAACCTTAAGTGCCTTACTAACAGCTGGGCTCTTTCTTTTTCCACTTCGGGACTCATTTCTCTAAAACAGAGGCTTCATTCTTCAACATAAGACTTCAAATACATGGAAAATCTGAACCAGACCTATCACACCAGGCTACAGTTTCCAGCAGGATAGTTTAATGGGCTCGTTGAAAGCATTCTTCAAATGTTTCATTCCTGCCATTCCTTTCCCTTCATGGTTCTTCTTTATGGACAGATGCATGGGAAATGGGGTAAAATTGGGTCCACAAGGATCAAGGAAGTATGCCCAAACATGTCATGTGTTCTGTGTGTTATTGGCAGGGCTGCAGATTGATTTATTTATGGTTTTTGTGACAGACATGGCACTTGCTGTTCAAACAGACAAACCCAGACTAGCTGCCAATGAGCTGGGACTAACTGAGCTCGTGCAAGGGTTGTCTGGCTGGACTGGCCATGTGGGCTGTGCAGCTCCACAGCTCATGGATAACTTGTGTACCTCTATACAAGCTGTGGAGACAACAGTGACTGCCACTGATCTCTGTGGAGCAGCTAGAGAATGCATCTCCCCAGAAAGGTAATAAGGGGGAGGTAAAACTTGGCAAATGCCTTCTCTAAAGAGGGCAGGCAGCTTCTCTGGCCAGCCAGCAAAATTTGCCTCCACTCCCACCAACTTCTCCAGGATTCCTGTAGCATTTGTATATGTATAACGTACATCTGTGTAGATATAAGGCATGGACAATCTTTATCTTTCAGGCTGAAAGCTTGAAACCATCGATTCCCTTCCCAACTTCCCACAAAAACAACTCTTCAGGAGCACACTAGGAAACAACCAAGTTTCAAGCAGACAAATGTCTATAGGCTACCAGTAATTTGAATCCCAAGTCTTGGGCATCTCTCCCCACATTTACAGTTCACAGCCATCCTGCCAAAGAGCGTAAGTGTCATCATCAGAGAAGGTCTCATGAACAAGCACTACTACAGTGCAAAAGTTTTCTCTATAGGCATTACCTAGAAATAATTCTGATTTGTGCACCACTATTAGTAATTATGAACTCAATTCTTCTGCTCTTCAGCACAGTAAAGATACTGGCATGGAGCCATCATTTATATAGAAAGAAGCTCAAGGAGTTGCTAAATGCTGAAATCTGGAGATTCTATAGCAGGGGTGGTTCTGCTTACATGGAGACAAACTGCATGAGCTCAGCACAAAACGATGAGGTTGGGATTTAGAAATTACTTCAGCTTTAAGAGTGCTCTGCCTCAGTAAATCCAAGTCAGACTCAACCTTGCAGTGTCGTTTTTCTGTGGTTCTGTGTGTATTCACATCCAAGGACATGCCCAGCTGGGGAAGGGAGAGGACAGCTGAGGTGGGGAGGACAGGAGAGGAACAGCAACAGCACAGGTGGAGAATCTGGAGCTGAAATACATTACAGTCTCGAGAAATCATCTCGTATAACTGGTAGTACAAATTGGCTTTTAGAGACAACTCAGCTGGCACATGTATTCCCTGCTGAACAGTGATACCTATTCAAATGATCAAAACTTGTCAGTTCTTAAATTCAGGATAAATCCCAGACCTCAGAAACAGGCAAATGGAAAAAAAAAAAGGTTCAAAAGCAGTAAGACAGCAAATGTTACTCTCAGGACCAATCTCTCTGATATGCCTCAAGCTTGCTAACAGCATTCTAATGCTACAGGCACGTTACTTTCCTTTGCCCTCGTATTTTCTTTCACTGAAGCCCTGTCCTAATAACTGATTACCAAATACCAAACAAGCTGTAGTGTTATCTCGCTAGCTGGTGAAATATTTAGGTCCATTTAAGTGCCATGCAAAAATAAGTCTGAATATATGGGCTGTAGCAGGCAGAAATACGAATTTTGCATTCAGAGACAGGAATATCCTATTGAGGCCCATTCCTCACTCTCAGAAAGTGCTCATGCCCTCTCACCAGATCAATGCAAAGCAGGTGCTGCTGCCATAGGATAAAATGCCTCCTTCACATTTAATATTGAAATTACCTTTCCTTCACCACATTCACTGCAAAGGAGGAAGCTGAGTGCCAGCCCCTATCCTCCAGAAGAACTGCTCACATATATAAAACACCACAGAAAAGGAGTGCTTGCTATTTTTGTACATCTCAATGGAAACAACTGGCCTATAATACACCAGGTTCCTTACAACCATTGTAACATCCTCCTTTCCAATCTATGCAGTTTAATTTTTCAGGAATATGTGAACAAGTTAAAAATAACTGCCCAATGGCTTTTATCGGGCCACTGTCCACCGCCAAAATCAAAATCCACACTTTCAGAGCTGTGACATACACCAACTTGCTTCAGCTTTTCCTCAGGGCATTCAGACACAACAACCAATGTCCAGGAGAGACAGCAGTGAGCCCAGCAGAAGCAGCACTGCTACTTTAACTCAGTTGAGGGTTTCATGTTTCTGCCCTGCTCCATCCTGTGTGCTCACAGCACCTAAGGGTACAGGGGGAGTGGAAACAACCCACCGAGACAATTTCCACACCACAGAAACAAAACAAATTTCTTCCCCACCCAAAGGAAAATAAAAAATTGCAAATCTGGCCCTCAATCATTGCTTGCTTCCAGATTGCTAAATGTTCTCTGGGTCTGGCAGTGAAAATCTAAAATAGCCTTCAAACACCAGTTCTTGAGAGATTTCCAGTCCAACTGCTCAGGGTCAGGATAAACTGGATAAGTTGGATTTAGACCCAAATATCTAAATCATGCTCTGAAACAAACACTTGTGCCACGGCAGTTGTAACACACCTACAGGTGTGGATCTTACACTGCTGTGATGGGCATCATTTCAATTTCTGTGCAGTGTCCAAAATTTCAGTGCCACAAGCCCCTCATTTGCAGCAGCTGCACAACTGCAATCATCAGTGATTCACAGGCTACTGTTCTTTCAGCAGAGCCCTCTCTGGTCTTTCGTGTGAGACAGATAGTTAAATTTTACTTTATTTGCATCATGCTTGCCAAGACCTGTGAATTGGGAATTAATAGCTCCCACTGCTCCCACATTGCAGCCAATTTTACTGCATTCACTCTAGCACATATCAATGCACAGAGGTCAGATGCAATTTTAATGAGAATCTCTACTGTTCTATTTATTTTAATACCTTTATTGCACCATCAAATTTCTAATAATTAAGCATATTATAATTACAGTGAATTAAACAGTCTTCTTAAATGTATCCCCCATTATTTTATAATCAATTAAAATTAATAAAGTTGACTGTAAAATCTCATGTCTGGTGTATACTAATGTCTGTTCTCATCATTACACAAAATTCTACTTCCGTAACAGCCAACTACTAAGATTTCTGTACTATCAGAAGGTCTATAATAATCCATTTTCTTTACTGATCCTCTGATACCGCCATCTCTTCCACAGAGTACCATTAATGTTTTGGTTTGGCAGATTCTTGCAGAGTCAGCAGCAGGCCTGGCTGCAGAGGGCTTTAAGGGAACTGACGTGGCACCAGGTACAAGGAAATTGTCCCCATGCCATGGGACAGCAGCTCCCAGCTCTGGACAAGCCCTGCTGCTCCTGCTGGGCAGCACGTGGGGAGAGATGGGATCCTGGGAGCACAGTGGCCTGCTTCCCTTTCCACTCCGGATTCCCCACTCACTAGCAGAGAGAGCTCCCAGGAAAGCAGCACTTTCCCAACTACATCCTTCTCAGGGTGTCCTGCACTCTCTTATTTCCCCACTTCCAATCACCTCCAGCCTTTGTGCTTTCACAGCTGCTCAGCCAGCTCCACTCAGGCCCTGGCAGCTCGGCTGCCTTACAGCTAGCTGGGTGTTTCCTTGGCAATTATATGTCTTCAGTTGCTGAAAGCATCAGAAAATGACCCCAAAAGACCTCCTTTCTCTGTAAGAGCAAAAGGGAGCTGGTGGAATCACAGAGGTAATACAATTTTCAGTGTAAGTACATTAGCTCATGGAACTTCTTGCCACAGAGTCATCCCAGGGCAAACAGTTTGACAACCACTCGGTGTCTGTTCTGCACAGCTCAGTACCAGCAGCAGAGAAAGGAACAGGAACAAATGTCACCCACTGGATGAGTCTAGCCTTTTCTTTTCCTATTTTGGAGTTATTCTGAGAGAGAAGTATCTAGAAAATGAACTGCCAGGAAAAATGATGCTGTGATCTCTGGGAAACTGGAGTTACAAGGTGAGGACTCATTTCTCTGACCGCCCAAGCAGAATGTGCTTGCAAAGGGGAGTCTGCACAGTCTCACTGCAGAGATGATGCATCAAGGTCTTCAAGAAAATGAAGAGGCACTCTATAAAACATCACCTCAAGCCCCAGAATTTCTGCAAGGCTTCAGGATGGAGCTAACAAGAACTCTCCTTCCACTGAATTTCCCTGAGAGAAACTTAGGGTATTAATTATACAAATCAAAGCTGACTTGCTAAACTTTGTGACTAAGAGAACACAGAACTGGGCCATACTCACTGCATTTTGCTTTTGTCATCCTGGATGTGCAGTTTGGTTTCTTTATCCTCCAGCTTCCTTCACTGCTTTTATGTTTGAGGGGTGGTGGGCGTATTTTGGCTGGGGAATTTTCCTGGCCAAGCAGAGAAGAATCCCTTTGGTCCATGTTTCTGCAGCACCTGACAGAGCGGCTGATGTAACCAGCTCAGGTCTAACTTCTGCAGTGCAAAGCACAATGTGATTAGGGGCTCCTTGAAACCACCTGATTTTTCTAAGCATCTCAGGGCACTGGAGCAAAAGGCTGGATGTGCCTGGTATCACTCCCTAATGTGCCTCGCCAGCTAATGGCAGCCACTTTAATGATGACACAAGGCAGATTGCAGGCCCTTTTAGCACTTGTCAGGCTGCCTTGCTCCGAGCCTCCGCCTGCCTCTCTCTTCCTGACATGGCTCTGCACTGAAATGTTCTTTTCTCTGTCAGCTTTGGGGCGTGATTGGAGCTGCTACCCATCGCAGTCAATGAGTGTGAACTTCCTTGTGCCACGGGGCCTCTCCACAAGTGCCTCGGCGTGGGAGGTGGCACTTGTCACACTGTCAGCTCTGCTGTACAGCCCAGCTCGGGCACGCTGCTCCCGAGACACCCTGCTCCACGGCAAGGACTGCCCTGGCTGAGCCCTGCTCCCCGCAGCAGGGAAAAAACCCAGTTACATCACAGGGATCTCACAGAGAAGGCGATCTGCTTACTCAGAGCAAGCCTTTTATTTTTAGCCTGCTTGGAGGAGGCAGTGGCTGTAGAAATGAAGGCTGCTCTGAGTCTGAGTAAGCACGGTGCCTGCACGGCTGCTGTCAGCACGATGAGTGAACAATCCTGGAGCCAGGGCTGGAGTGGGAGTCCACAGCAAAGGCTCCGTGTGCGGCACAGAGCCGTGGGAATGCTGGAAATCTCACTGGAAATGCTCAGCTCCAGAGCCAGACAGCAGCAGGAGCACAGCACGTGTGGCCATGGGGGCTCTTTCCCTGCACAGCCGGCACCCAGGGCCTCCTGCTTTCAAGGAAAGAAATGAAAACACCACAGCCCTACACAACAGGAGCCCAGAAAAGCCTTCAGGTGTTTCCTCTTGGCAAAACACACACTCATGAAGCCTTTACAGCCTGGAGCAACAAAATCATCCTTGTAGGCAGCACCGCCGTCTCCTGAGGCAGTCCTCTCCAGCAGGACATTCACGGTTCACCACTTTGGAGAAAGCCTGAGAAGTGCTGGTGGACTCCAAGCTGCTGGGAGGAGGGCAGGGTTTGTACCTTGGGGGGTTGAAAACTGTTATCTTCGACACCCTCAGCAAATCTTCTGTCTGCTGGTTGATACATTTCCTTGCATCCTTTCTGCAGCAGGAGGTCTACCTGTTCTTCAGCACTTCTGTCAGACGTGGAGTAATAACCAGCCCGGGGTAGAGCAGGCTGGGTTCTAACTAAACACTCGCTATTTCATCTACTTTCCCAAAGAACAAATACATAAAGTAGCTGGAAACATCATCCTGACTGCAGTTACATGCCATATGCTTTGCAGTTAATCCTGAGCACACCAACACCAACATTTACCATTTATGGGCTTAGACTTCTTTTTTCTCTCCCTGAGCTATTCCTCACCCTCCCTGCAAAAGCTCCATCCTTCCAAGCAGCTCTCCCAGCTGAACAGGCCATGAAACAGCCCATCTCTGTTCTCCATCCAAATGGGCACAGTTCACTGTTTAAAGCCTTATAGTTCTTCTGAGCTCAATAATATTTGAAAGCAACAAATAAATTCATTGTTCTCAAAATGCGTAGGCTTAGGAGAATTTGTGATGCTGAGGAGGATCCCATCAGGCAGGGACATGACAGCTTGTTGCACGTCCTGCTGCTGCTGGTGCTCTCAGCCCTCCTGCTCCTGGCACACAGACCCTGCGTCCTGCAGATTTCTGTCACAGCCCTTGCAAAGTTACTTTCCAATGTGACAGCTTGCTTTTAGTGGATTTTTAAATCATTGGCTAATCCTTCTAGCTGTATTTAGTTAATCTGGAAACAAGGAAAGACAAGGATTGGGTCTTGCTGCGTGTCCAGCAGGCTCCATGGTACGTGCAATTCAAATAGCCAGAGACGATTTTCCTTCACAGCCAGTGCAGTTCTTCAGTCTGCATTAATGGGAATTAGGAGCCCTCATACATGTACTTGACGTGTACCCTAACACATGCTTCAAATCTAATGACAGCAAGGCTCCAGCTGGAAACTCTTTCAAGAGAATCATTAAGTACACATATAAATCTTGTTAAGAGTCAAGCCCGTGTTTTGAACTCTAGTCACTGATGGTTCAAATCCAAATTTACAGCACTTCCAAGCTTCCTTAAAAGGAAAAAAAAAAAAAAAAACCTGCAATAAAATTAATGATCACTTGTGTTTACATTTCTGTTGGTGCATTTCAGCAAGTAAGATTATATCCACGTATTCAGAAGTTAGAGACACATTCCTCATAACTCTATCAGCTCAGGACTGACTTCCAGGCTGGGCTTTCGTGCTCAGCTCTGCACTCAGTTCGTAAAACCCTGTGCACCCCTTACTTGGAGTCACACTAACAGCAGCTGCAGAGGACACACAGATAAGCAGAGCCAGAGAGAGAGAAAGCAACATGAGATGTGTCAGCATCATCTCGAGATGTCCATCCAGCAGCTCTGAGCTTGGCTGTGCACATTTGGTGCACAGAAGAAGGTGGTGCAAGAGAAGGTGGCTGTTCCTATGCTACCAGGTGAGACCACCAGAGCTAGTCTGAAATAAAACCATGTTCCAAAAGCATCTAAATATCCACACAACTCTCCCAGCTCTGCTATTTTCTGGCACCATAAAAAAAGGTGGAGTTCCAAAAACCACTGTCCATCTGGGAATACACTTCGTAACTTATTACTACATAGTATTTTATCCCACAAGTATTTATCCAGAATCAGGACAAGGTTCTGCTTGCAGAGATGGCTATCAGATTTATGTCCCAGAGAAATCAGTGTCCCCTGTCCTCCTTTCAGACTTTCACTCTATCATCTGTAATGGTGAAGAGGTGAGGTGTGAAAACCTGCCAGTCCTCTTCCCCAGCACAAAGCACCCCACAAGCTCTCTGCTCCTCAGCTGCACATGCCCCTGCCAAAATGTGGAGGTGCTGATTGTACTTTGTGTGCCAACGGGTGACACTTCAGAGTGCTGGCCAGCTGCTTGGCTGTAACTGGGGCAGCTCCAATGTACACCCCATAGCCACAAGGTTTATAATATCAGAATTAGGTGTCCCCACTCCGAGCAAAGGAGAAGGAGAAGGCAGGATTAATGACTGTCTGCAGGAATTATTCAGAACTCATTGGCATTCCAGAAGGAAACATGTCAGGCAGTTGAGATCCAGAAAGAATATAAATATTCCCTTATTTATTCACAGACTATTTGTTCATTCTTCCAACACTAAAGTACATGAGAGCAAAGCATTCTGTGCCTGACATAGATCATTTCTGTTTCTTAAAGTGCCTCTTTCCCTGCAAACACTAAGGCAAATACACTAATAGAAGTTAAATCTATTATCATAAACTTTATTAGAAAGAGGTCCTGAACTCTTGGGATGGGACCCTTTTAAATAAAGTTGAAAATATATCCTGGTTTGGCAGAAACTCAGTTTTCACTTCTTACCAACCAACATCAGAACTGAATTTATGCCTCAGTTAGTTCAAACATTGGACAGAGAATGAGGCAGGGCTGCATGATGAAGATAAAATGCTGGCTTGGCTGAAGCTAATGGCAACGTGCCCACCAGCTCCCAGGGAGCTCCCCAGCTCCCGGAATCGCAGCGGAAGCCGAGGAGCTCCTTCCCAGGGATGCTGTGCAGTGTGTGAGGAGCACCCTGGTGCTCATCCCTCATTCACAACAGGGCTTCAGGACACAAGAGGAGAAGGAAAAGCTTTGAGAGGATGAGAAGTATTTTCTTAGTCGTGCATTACAGTGCCATTTGAGAAAGTCATGTTCGCTGCCTGCCGCAAACTCCCTGCGTGAACTTGGGACGCTCGCTTAACGCCTTTTCCCAAGGTCTGGACTTGTAAAATGCTCAGGAAAGGCAGCAGTTCCCTGCACAGCAGTGCAGTGGTGGTGAGTCAGCAAAGAATGGCACCCAGCAGAATGGAATTAAAACAGGATGGGGACTATTCCTGTTGGAAATCCCCTCACCTGAGTTTAGCCAGCTCCTGCTGCCAATGGAGAGAGGCATCTTCAGACAGGATTCAGCTCCCCTTCATCCCCAGACAGGAGTCACCTTCCCCAAGTCCTCAGCCACACAGGGACACCAGCCTTTCAACAACTGAAGTGAAGCAAGATAAATTCCCCCTCAATAACAAGAAACAAAAGAACTACTTTCTAGTCCCCAACACACAAAATGTGTTCAAAGCCTTTAAAGCTGCTCTTTCAGCTGCTGGCTCAGGGTGCAGCACTGAGTTCCTTGGATCAAGTCACAAAGTTGGCATGGACACAACATGATGGGGCCACATAATAAAACTAAACTTGTGTCCTCTGTGCACAAAACTCTAGCTGAAGAGACCTCAACTTTCCCCTCCTTGCTCTGGAAGGCCTGGCTTTGCACCCCAACAGTCTTGAAAATGAAAAAGGTGTCTTTATTTTTGTTTTCCCAAGAGAATTGTTTTTAAAATTGCACTTTTCACATGTGAAGGTTTTTAGTAGCATGACCTCCATTATTAATCAGAACAGAATGCAAAACATCTTAAAGCAATCCTTCTAAATAGCAATGTTTATCTATTCAAAGAAGCAATTAGGGAGGCTCTGAGTTCTAAAAGCACTGAATACTATTTCCAGTTAAATGCAAGGACATTCATTACAACTGTCATTGACTCAGGGAGGATTTGAGCTAATACCATTGGAGTAAAAAACCTGTTCTGTGCATATTCCCAAAGTCACCTCTCAGCCCTGCAGTCCTTGGCTCCCCTCCAGCCTCACCCCAAAACTACAAACACCCAGATGTCTCTGTGCCACCACAAGAACATTCATTGAACTTCCCTATTTATGATTTTATCTCCCACCTAATTACAGCTGAAATAACATAATAAGGTTTGTGCTCCCTGTTTGAGTCTGATATATTTAATAGATTTTTCAATATTGGTTTATCCAGCTATGTCAAAATGACAGCCCCACTTAATGTTAATCAGAGGTTGCGTGTGAGCATCAACGTTAAGCTCTGCACAGCTCAATGGAATTATCAGAGTTGCGAGACACCGTCGATATGTTTTGATCTCTGTGTCAAATGAATTTGGTTACTTGTTAATTTTTTCCCTTTATGTTTCACTGCTGTTTAATTGTTTTGTCATCTGTGTGTACTGTGCTCTGTCTAATTGCAATATTGGATGTTCAGACAAATCAGAGGGCATGGAGTGACATTCACTGTCACTGAAAATCAGGTGTTTTTCTCGTTACCTACATACCAGCAGCACACACCGTGTGTATGCCTGGAAAGCCCAGCTCCAGCTTCCAAGGAGCTGTTAAAAATCATTCTGACAGTTCTCCAGCATCACTCAGCTACCAAAAAATACTGTTAAACAACCCACAGGGCTTTGGCATTAACTGGTGAGAACTATCTGAACTTCAACCACTATTCAGCCAGCCTGAGAACCCCACTGTGCACACAAGTCAAGGGTACAGGGGAAAAGAATTTGAGTTCTTGTACAGAGCTCACCAAGCCCACCTTTCCCTGCTCAAAACACAGGATCAGACATGAAAGGCTGGAAGGAATCTCCCCTTCCCAGGCCCAGCTGCCTGCAGCCCATGAGTGCAGCCCACCTGTGGTATCCCCCAAACAGCAGTCCTCACGTCTTAGAAATAAAGGATGACCAGCATGGAAAATCCTCTGACCCACTCATTAACTGCTGTTGCCTATTCTAATTGCACCAAACCAGTTCCCATTCTCCAAGGACTTTAATTAGAGCATGATGATCTCCCTAAGGAACCCACATGCAGTGTAAATCCTAAGAGCAGTGCCATGGGGTGACCATAATTTTTCCATCTCAAAATTAAAACTCTCCAGCAAAACTGACTTTGTTTTAAAGAAATTATTTTTTTTCTAGTGACACAGAAACATGGAATCACAGAATTGATTAGGTTGGAAAACACATCTCAGATCATCAAGTCCAACAGTTCCTCCAGCACTGCCAGGCCCAGCAATAACCCATGTCCCCAAGTGCCACATTTACATGTCTTGTACATGATACTTACTACGGTCACCATCAGAAAGCTAAAGCAGGCCTACATTTAGATCCCTATTTTATCAAAACCCAAACTGTAGAAATGGATTCAGAGCTGGTAACATAGAGATCCAGCCACCCAGCATCCAGGAGTCAGCATCTGGATGCAAACACCATTGGCATTTTCATCCCAGTACTCCAAATTGGGGCCATCACACAACATATTATAATTTAACATAAGCAAACCAGCAGTTGAGGAAGCTGCAGACAAAGCAGCTGGAAGACAGTCCTGTTTGATCCGTGTCACTGTCAGAATCTTTGAAAAGTGTCAGGCAAGGCAATACATCGTCTATCCATCATGAGACTCTCTTTGGATTGACTGACAGATCATACAAAGCACTTGCAGTTAACTTGGGCTTAAAATATCATCAGTGGATTCTTAAAACTCATCTACTACAGTCTGCATGGCTAATAGATTTAGAGAACCAAATACTTGCAAATATATAAGTATATACTTACATACTTGCCCCTGATATCCACATGAAATCGTAATTTTAATGCACTATCTGAATATATCTGAAAGGTCAAAGCAGACAGGTTGGGGTCAATTATCAGAAATACACCAGCAATTTTATTTCCTCCTCTAGGTCTGAGATGCAGGATGCTTCCTGGGGCAAAAGAGCCAGGAAATTAGTCAGATGGATTTGGGGGTTGCATGTTTTCTTCCCTAATTCCAATAATCAGCATATCTATTGCCCTGACATCTGGTTTTCAAATGTTCACTGAACACACAAAGCAATTTTCTCACATGTTGCAACCCAAACAAGCCTTTCTGTCACAACCCACTCCAGCAAAAATCTGTGAGTCCGGCAAAAGCCAGTGTTGAAGGATCATGTTCAGAAAGCTCACTAGGAGCTTCTAGGCTGTCCTGCTTTCAAACAAGTTGGTCTCAGAGTAAATTCAGATATTTGGAATTCAGGGAATGCTATGAGGCTATTTATGGGAACAACACCAACAACATGAATAAACAGGACCAGATCTCAGATGAGAAAACTAAATTACATTTAATTGAGCAGCCTCTGCCATGATCTTCCAAAATCATGGTGGGAGGAGGGGAACTTGAATTGCCTTTAAAAAGCCTCAGTTCTTGGAAAATTTTGAGCTGGACTCTGTGAGATTTGAGCCTAGCCACCAGTGCTCAAACTGGACAGTTCAAAACAAAGAGACACTTTTTAAACCACCAGCCCTGAGACTCTACTCCAAGAGCTTTATTCTTATACATGGCTCAGTTGAAGCCAAATCCCAAACTGTTATCAGCAGCTCTCACAAGGTTTTGCTGTTTTGCTAAATCACCCTTTAGACTCTTCCTCCACCCCATCCAGCAGTATCTCAGAGCCACATTTGGGGCTCAGCTCTGCACTACACAGCACAGCAATACCCCCAGCAGTGTGCCTGGATGCCAAACAAACAACCAGCCCCACTGGTTCCCCTGCTACTGCTGCAGAGGACTTTGAGGAAACACAGCTCCTGGGATGGTGTCATGGTTATCAGCTCCTTGCTGGATGTGGTTTGGGCTCCTCACAGAGCTCTGTGTGCTGGGCTGCCTGAGCACACCTGGGCTCATTTTGCAAGGGTTGCTGCAAAGCACAGGGAGGGAGGGCTGTGCTCAGCCAGGGCAGCTTAACCCTTCCCTGCCTCACTGTCAGCAACCATGTTTACCTTACTCTCCTCTCACAAGTGAACATTTCTTTTTCCCCCCTAAATAAAACAGTGATAGGAACCAATTTTGCTGGCTGCTGAAGTGGAATCTGTGTCCACATCGCAGACAGGGAATCAATCAATCACAGAATCACAGAATGGCTTGGGAGTGACCATAAAGCCCACCCTGCTTCACTCCCTGCCATGTCAGGGACACCTTCTACTGTCCCAGGCTGCTCCAAGCCCTGTCTGACCTGGCCTTGGGCACTGCCAGGGACAGCACAGCCACAGCTGCTCTGGGCACCCTGTGCCAGGGCCTCACCCCCCCCTCAGGGAAGAATTTCTTCCCAATATCCCACCTACCCCTGCCCTCTGGCAGCGAGAAGCCATTCCTACTTGTCCTGTCACTTGAGGCTCTTTTAAAAAGTCTCTCTCCATCTTTCTCACAGGCTCCCTTAAGGCATTGGAAAGCAAAAATTAGGTCACCCTGAAGCTTCTCTTCTCCAGGCTGAGCAATCCCAAATCTCTCAGCCTTTCCTCCTAGCAGAGGAACTCAGGAATAAAACAGCTACCTACGTGCCACTCTGTGAAGCAAAGCACACATGAAATATTGCTTAATCTTTCCCAGATCCAGCTGTAAACCCAGTTTGTAGCAAATCTGTGCTAAATCCTAACCCCTCTCCTGTTCTCTTCTCTCCATAGGAATTCCTGCAGCTGAAAACTGTCACCCTCACCTGCCTGTGTCCTGTGAGGGCCAGCCAGAGCCATCAATGGGCCAGCACTGCACCCTGGGGTCCCTCAGCACCCCAGCACACAAACCCAGCCTCTCCCCTGCCAGCTTTTGTGGCCAAGGCCATTTGCACTCATCAGCACCTGCTGGTGGAGGGTAGGACACAGGGGCTGCTCTCAATCCAACAGAGCCAACAGGATTATTGTGCTTTGCATGAACAGATTTGGGCTCAGCTGTTAGACCAAGAGGTCAACACAATATCAATAATTCCAGGTGCAGCTAAGCGTGGTCCTGTGCTGCTAAGAGGTGTCAAAGGCCTGTTCTGAAGAGCACAGCAACTTCCTCTCCCTGGGAGGCCACGGGGCAGATGGGAACCCACAATACCCCAGCAGATACTATTTTACTGTGCTCCACAAGGACAAAAAGATTAAAACAAGTTGCCAGAGGGAACTCAGTAGGTGACCAGTGGTGTCAGGCAAGTTCAGCTGTGCCCCTTCCTTCCCTGGTCTGAGAAGCCCAAGACACACAGGTTCCCATGCCAGGAGCAAGGCCAGGATTAAACATTCCTGAGTGCTTCTGAACCAAAAGGCAGAGAGAGCCCCTCTCTTGTCATATGGCCTTGTTTTACTCAGGGCTCTTCGTAGGATTTCTCAGAAGATTTAAAACAAAAAATGTTCACTGAACTTTCTTTTTCCACTGGCTCTTCTGCATTTAATTTAAAGGTTTACCTATTTGTATTTCAAATGGAATTTGAAATGAACACGACTGTATTTATTTCCTTGTTATTACACTGGGAGCATCAAGGGACATCAGTGCAGCTCTTGGAGCAGGTTTGCTGCCAAGTCTGCCAGCGTGGGCTCATATTGCTCCTAAAGCCCACAGCAGCCATCCAAGGCTCCTGCTCAGCCCAAGAGAAGGATCTGGAGATGTGGATGCTGGAAGGAGGGGAGGGAGATGGGACACAGAGTTGCACATGTTGCAAAGCAGCATTTTAATGTTTTTCATCGTCAAAACTGGTACTCACCACCATTTCCTTGGTGTCCTAACCAAGAGAGATCCCACACATTCATCTACCTCATGTGCTGCCTCTCCTCCACATCCACCTGAGCTAAACTATCCCTCTTCTTCCAACAGGGCAGTGCCAGACTTATCCTGGGCTTCCCAATGAGTATCACAACTCTTGCTTCCTCAAAAAAAAATTGTTCCCTTTGGAACAGATCTGATGTTGCAGGAAATGAGGGAGCCCAAATCCAGTCATCACTTATGACAATATACTGCCAGGCTCCAAGAGCAGCATGGCTTGGCTAAGAGACAATTCTTGCAGCTTAAGTGATTATTTTTATTTGTTCTCTTACCACCTCCTCACCATATCCAAGCTGCAATAGGCAATGGCCAGCTGCCCATACCAGTGCCACTGGCAAACACTCATCAGAGCTCTAATTACTGCCAGTGGTGGAAAAGGGCTGTCAGATCTAATCCTGGCAAACACTGGGCTACATCAGCCTGAGCTTTATCCTCTTCCTCAATGCCCTGGCTGGGGATTTCTGCTGTCTTCATATGCAGGGTTATGGCAGCATGTGCCTCAGCTGGTGGCAGTGAGGATTCCCTCCTGCTCAGTCAGTAACAGGTTTTACAGCTCACTGGTGCTGCCCTAACAGGCCACTTAGTTTTCCTCATCAATAATCCCACCACTGCACCACTGAGGGCCACAGCACAGGCAGGACAGGGTATCCCCTCTCAAGAGTAAAAGAAGTTCTGCTTAGAGGTAAAACTCAGGCTCAAGAGTCACCTCAGCAACAAAAAGTTTGCCTGGGTGTTTTCATTTCCAAACAGTGTTTGGATTTTTATAAGTTGGTCTTGTAAGAGAGTGTCTTTGTCTCGTTCACCTGGCAGAAGAGCTGCATGCATTTTAGATACTGAAAAGCCACATACAGGTACCTTTCTTCATTTACATACATAAATAAAACATACCAGAAATTGAAAAGCAAAATATATATGTAGCCTGTTCCCTGCAGAGTTTATTTTTAAATCTAAGAGTCCTTTTGATTTAATACTAGAATGCAGAACCACATATAGGACCTTTAGGGTTAGAGGAAGCACTAAATAAACATGAGTAATAAACCCAAATCCATTAAAAAATGGGTGCTTGAGTGCACAGATGCTGAATTAGTAACAAAACATTCCTGCTGAACATGATTCTCCATTCCCACTTTCCCCAAGTCCACATGACACAGCACACACAGGCAGGGGTTACTCAGAGAGATCTCCCTCCCACTCCACTCAGTGGGATGTAATATCCACAGGGACAACACCCATCTGGAAGCTGTTCAGGCTCTGGGGCAACACAAACACCCCTCCTCACCTTTCTTTGCAAACCACCCCCAGGAATTCAAATGCCTTTGATGACCAGCACCCATTTGCTGTAATAAGGGAAAATACCAGCTCCTTCCAAAAATTTCTACAGATCACAACCTGTGAACTGAGAATCACAGGCAAAAAGAAAATCTGTGATGTGGTTTGAAAACAAACCCCAGATCAACCAAATCCCTTCACCAGAAACCTTTCTCTCTCCCTTCAGCTTGACTAAAGGCTCTTCACACCTTAGAAGACTGGGACAGAAGTGAGAAAAATAGGCTCTTTACTCACAGAAATCTGTTAGATGGCAATTTGTGATCTGTAAGCGGGGAGGGCTTTTGTCTTCAAGGCAGCTTCATGCCTCCTGGCCCAAATTTCCTTTGTGAGGTCAGGGAGTTGCTGCAGACCTAACCTGTTCCACAGGCAGGGCCTGAGCCACCAGTGGGGAAATGCTGTCACACACCCCGGGGTGTCTGCAGGCCCCCGGGCCACCCTGAGCCCCTGGGCCACCCTGAGCCTGTGAGCCACCCTGAGCCCCAGGGCCACCCTGAGTTCATGGGCCACCCTGAGCCTATCGGCCATCCGGAGCCCCCAGGGCCACTCTGAGCCTGTGGGCCACCCTGAGCCCCTTGGGCCACCCTGAGCCCCTGGGCCACCCTGAGCCTGTGAGCCACCCTGAGCCCCAGGGCCACCCTGAGTTCATGGGCCACCCTGAGCCTATCGGCCATCCGGAGCCCCCAGGGCCACTCTGAGCCTGTGGGCCACCCTGAGCCCCTTGGGCCACCCTGAGCCTGTGGGCCACCCTGAGCCTCTGGGCCAGCCTGAGCCCCCAGGCTAGCGTAAGCCTCTGGGCCACCCCAAGCCCATGAGCCTGCCTGCACTGCTGCCATCCTGAGCCCCTGGGCCACCCTGAGCCCCAGGGCCACACCAAGCCCCAGGCCACCCCAAGCCCACGGGCCAGCCCGTGCTACTGCTCCAAGTTGTCCTTGGAGCACCAGGTGTCCTGAGATGTCCGTGGCAGGAGGAGGGAGTGTCAGGGGACACAGAGTAGCTCAGGCCAGAGCCGTGGATCCTCTTCCGTGTGCCATGAAATGGTGACACCCCATGAGGGCACACCCTGGCCGGACAGACTGCTCTCACTGCCCTGCCCTGCCCTGCCCACGCTCCCCACTGCCCTGGGCCACAGCTCCTCTTCTCCTGCCCTGGGAACCTGCTTCAGAACCTGCTTTGCCACCTCCAAAGCCAGAATGAGGCCAGAAGAGCTGAATCCTGCAGCTGTGCAGCCTCAACCCCTGCAGCCGGGCCCTGGAGCCGAGCACAGACCGTGTCCGTGTCCGTGTCCATGTCCACGTCCGTGTCCATGTCCACGTCCGTGTCCGTGCCAGACCCCGATGCCACCCAACAGATATTTTGGAGCTGCTTTACCCCCACACTGACAGGGGCTGAGCCAGTGCTTTAACACTGAAATGGGGGGCTGCTCTGCACGAGGCAGAGTGGGCACGGGGACACCTCCCACGGCACCTGCAGATGTCCTGCAGAAGGGACTCGGGTGACACCACCACGGGGGCAATCCTGGTGACAGCGGAGGAGCCCCAGAGTCCCGGTCCTGCCTGGCTGACACATTCTCTGTCTGTGCGTCCTGCTGCAGCCCACCCTGGCGCAAGCAAAAGCATCTCTGGGGCTTGTTCAGGGGGCTCTAGTGGGGAAAAAAAATCTCTTCAATCAAATTAGCGTTCTTAACTATTAAGGAAAAGCAAGTCCTGCAGGTGGCCGAGCTCTGCAGTGCCTGCAGGTCATGGTGCACCCGGGACTGTGTCCTGGGCAGGACCTGCAGCACAGCCCGCACCACACTTGTGAAAAACACGTTCATTCTCTTATGAAAATTTAAAAAGTTTAATAAAGGACAATAGGAGATAAGGACAATAAAATAAAGATTATTAGGGCCGGGTGTACCTTGGTACTTAGTTAAGAGCACACTTGTTATTTTGGAGATACTCTTTATATACTATTTCTATTACATCAGCTCCTTATATATTCATCAACAATTATTATAGTAAACTTTTTTCCTAAACTAGTTTACATATTCTAAAACTGTTTAGCATGGCTCCTCTTTGGTTTTACTATTTTAGAGTATATGTATTTTTTGGTTGTGGTTTTAGTCTATTCTTATTATTTCTAATTTTTGGACTTTGGTCCTCTCTGTCTTTAGATGGTGAGTGCTGATAGTTGCCATATCTGTAGTAGGTGTTTTCTTTATATGTTAATTGGATGTTATCTAAGTAGGCATTTTAACACAAGTATACTTATATCAGCTATTTCACTAAGCTTAATTAATAACAGAAATAAAAACTACATCTTTATAACAAAGTTACTTTACACTCATAAAATTAATTTTAATATTTGCAAAAAGCCAGTATTACAATATGTATCTGTAACATACTGCTCTAGGAAAGGAAAATACAGAAAGAAGAGCAACAGCACCCGTAACCTCCCCACCTCCCCCACAATGTGACACCTGATCACCCACATCTTCAGCCCAGCCATCATTAGCTGCCAAGGAGTGCCATAAATGAGATATAACTTCAGAGGTGGCACTGAAAGACGGACTGGACTAGGAGACTGAGTTTAACCCACTCCCCCCGTGACACAGACCTGTAGGACTGTATCTGGTCCCAGGGGAGGACAAGCAATCCTGATGTCAAATGAAGGAAGGGAAGAAGGGAAAGAGGCTCAAGTGATTATGCAAATCAAACTTAAATTGAAATTTCAGTCTGACCTGCTGGGAAGAAACTCACAAACTAGGGCAATTAGAAGAAGCAATTATTACGGGATATAAATAAGAGCGATAATTTCATTTCTCAGTGAAGCTATAAGGGCTTTGGGACCTCAGCAATGGAGCCAGAGAAGTTTCCAGTAACACAGGGGGTGGCTATTGCTCCTCCTCTACAGTAATGGCACGTGTCTCATTCCCACAAGGAAAGATAAACCAGCCCATCTGCTTTCACCACGGGACAGAGTTTTACCTTTGTGGCCCCAGAGGCCCCAGCTGAGATGTTCAACATATGCTGCTGCTGCCATGCCAAATCACTGGGACAAAACCCCCCAAACAAGCCCCCTTTTTGGCACCATCTAATATTCAGGGAAATGGACTGGATGGGGAATTTAAGATGACTGAAGGTTTCATGCAGTCCCTCGTGAGAAATTATGACCTATTTCCTTCCTTTGATTGTATATCCTTCCTGAACTGACTTTTGGATCATTCAATATTAAAAATGCATTGCCCTATAAATAGGCAGGGTAAAGAAACATTCCTTGCACTTTAAATCACTGTGCTCAAGATTACATTCAAGCCTTATTACTCTAAAGAGACCTGGGATCTTCTTCTAAATGACTGAATTGGGGCAGACATTTTTCTGACAAGATCCTGAAAGTATTCAAGTCCATCCAGGCAGCAATGTCTGGCTTTTGTTTGAAAGAAGAGATTTCTTGTTCTCAGGAATGCTAGAAAAGCAATGTCATGTCATGTTTACTACTTCCCCTCTATTGACTTCTGCAGCTGGTGAATTTTTCATGACAGAAATTACAAATATTTAGCCTGCTGATGGCAGGATGAGCCAAGTATTCCCAAGGCTCATGCACACCAGCATCCTTTGTTTCCTGGTTTCAGCTGCCCATGTTAGATCTGCTTACATCCTTGCATCTGCTGGCACAGCGATGGGAAGATGCACGTCAGCCATCCATGCCAGGAACTGAGGAGCTGCACCACAGCCTCTTCTCCCCTCGGTGCGTGTCCCCTGGCACGCTCACGGTGAACACCTGGCACACAGGGCAGGGATGCTGTGACAGAGACGGGCCACAAGTGACAACACGTGCAGAGCCAGAACGGTGCTCACCCAGCGACTTCTGGGCTGCCTGGGGATCCCCACCCAGCCAAATACAGGTAAAGCCTGCAAATCCTCACACTGAGAGGCCTCAGAAGAGGTAAGAGCACCAGCTGTAGGGTGCCTGTAGTGGCTGTGGGTTACACATGTCCTTGGATTCCTCCAGCACAGAACACCCCCAATGCAAGTGCTGAGTTTCGGTTTAAGTAAATGTCAAAAAACAGAAGTTCCCAGGATTTTGTTAGGAATGTTCTCTTTTTGCCCACATACTCTCTGCACGAGGCACCACACCATATGAGTTGAGCAACTATTATTTTTAATTCCTTCACGACAGCTGTTGTTTATTACTAATTGAAACACTTTTTGTCTAGATAAAAATATCGTGATTTGCATTGCGGGGAGAGCATCCCCCACACTGGCACAGAGGCCATGGCTGCATTAGGCTCTGGAAATGTGATGACAGGGAGAATTAACATATCTGAAGAGGCTTTAATCAGCCAGCCCTGGCAGCAGAAGGTAGAGGGGCTGTGGAGATGGAGCTGAGAGCCCAGCGAGGGCACACGTTGGTGGGCGCCCGAGCAGCCACCCAGGCTGCAGCTTGTGCCAATGCATCGTCTCTGTCACCAGCATCCAGCTCAGACAGATCAATGTGAGATGGACATTCCAGCATCCCCTGGGGCTGGAACACGGGATGGAGGAGTTGTCTCAGGGAGAGGTGTTTGTTCAAGAGAAGAGTCCAAGGGGACTTTCCTAGAGCCTTCACGCCCTAACGCAGGGTGTGGATCAGAAGGGGACAGGCTCCAGAGGGGCAGAGCACAAGGACAAGCACATGGCAGCAGGAGACACTGCAATACCAGAAAACAATTTTCACCATGACAGTAATCCAGCATTGAGAGGCCAAGGAATTGGCACCTTGGATGTGTTCAAAACTCAGAGGGGTATGACCCTGAGCAAGCCAATCTAAACTTGAGCTTGGCTTTCTTTGAGGAGAGGGGTTGGACCAAAGGACCTGCAGCCCAACTTCCAGCTGGATCAAAGACCCTTCTAACCCTCACTATTCAGTGATTCAAATCATGCTTCAGCTCAACTTCAGACATGTCAAAATTATCAAATTTTAGTTTTGGTAATGAAACACTTTGACACAGGAAAACAGGGGGCTCAGACCACACTAAATAGCAGCTGCCCTTATTGATTCAACAAATAATCAAGTGTATCTAAATACACACATTTTAGAAATGTAAATAAATGCATTAGCTATGTATCAAATCACACCACATTATGCCAGCTCAATAATATGATCACTCAACAGACTAAGAAATGCAAAAATAACACGGGAGAAAGGCACACAAAAAACTACCCTGCAAAATTCCCCAGCTAAATTCTGACATTTTCTAGATCTACATATTTTTTACTTCCAAAATGTTTCTCCAAGGAAATTATATGGGAATTGACACATTTTTCTAAACATTTTATTTATATCAAATACTTGGTTTTATTTTTAATCAAATAGGTTTTGGCAAAGCATTTTTCCAGCTTTGCTTGCAACACCCTCCCTGCTCCTGCAAGAAAAAGGAAAATGCTCTGGGCTTTGCTGGCACCCATTTTGTCACTGCAAGAGCTATACATGGGATGTGTTTGTCCTGTATATATGGGACAGATGGAGGAGTGGCTATCCCAGCAACAGAGACTTCAGGGACCATGTCCAGGTGATGCTCCCACCTCTCACCCCATGGCAGACACCACAGCACTGCCAGAGCCAGCCTGACTCCTGTGCAGCTCCCCAGAGAGCTGAGCACAGCTCAGGGACACTGGACTCATAAAAGATTTATCTACTCCATTTCCCTGCCAGCAGTTCATCTACATTATTGTACAAGCTGTACTGAATTACAGCACAAGAGTGGAAAACATACCACGGCAGACGTGGAGCTGGTATATAAATCCATACATTTCCCTGGAAGCCAAACTGCCATGCTGGTTTACACTGATGAGGCATTTAGCCTGGACTTTTAATCCTAATATCTCACTAGTTTCCAAATTATCTAAGTGACAGCATCTCCTGGTTACAGATGCAGTGTCCTATAGGTTGCAAATTGGAAAAGGGTGACGTGTCATTGAAGATCTCTTCCAGCACTTTTGCCATACATAATCCTTTCAACTCTTTCCAGTGTTTGGCTTTTTTAGGACTGAATGACTTGAGAAAACTCACAGTGTTTAAACCACTGCACACAAATAAATCACTGGGCTGTCTTCTCTTTCCCAACTCATTATATACAAATGTAATTTTTTAAAGAGAAAATCTCATCAGCCCAAGGATTCAGTGACTTAGAAACCAATTACAAGTGGCAAGAAGTGACCCAATGTCTGTTTCTGCCAAAGCCAGCCCCTGGCAGCACTGCAGCATCCCTGCACTCCGTGTCTGTGTGACAGCTTATTCCCTCTGACGCTGAGATTCAGCACTGGATATAACTCAAGTGGAGACAGGGGAGATCTGTCAGCCAGGCCAGCACCCCCACCAAACCTCCCAGCTCCCAGGGCTGCAGCTCAGTCTCACCCTCCTCTGGAAATGAAATCTCTGCAAACCCACACAGAGATGTGAGATACATCACAGTGAGATCCATTATTTCTAAGAGAGGCCATGGCAGGCAACAGGCTTGTGTCTCGGTGACCCAGTGGGCAGAAAAATGATTTTATACATATATACATATTTAACTCCATCCAAGCACCTATATACATATGTAAATAAGCAGCTTTTGCACATGACATTTCCCCACAGAGGCTCACAAAGGACCTCTCCATCCTTCTGCCTCCCCCACCTCCGTGCTCTGGCCTCCCCCGACTCCATCCTCCCCTTTCTGTTTGCCATCTGGTACCCATCAAAGGCAGTTAGACCATGACACATGTGTGCTTACCAAATCCTTTAAACCTAACTAGAGCACTGTTTTGTTTCTTCCTCATCAGAAACCACAAGGAACCCTTATTCAGTACATCTGGACCTTCTAATAGGGTAACAGCCTGGCTGTGCCAACTCTGCTTTCTGTCTGACTCCATCTTAATCATTCACAAATCACAAAAGGATTGGGAGAGGAGAGAGCCAGCACAGCAGCACCACAAGGATGGCAGCTGAGAACAAAACAGTGGCCACAGATAGTGTTCAGATGAGTGCTGGTGTATAGCAAACCAGGATATATAACATTCTTATTTCTACACACGTCCCAGTGCTCAAATTTCTTGGTCCCTCGTCTGGTGACTGGTGTTGCCAGCAAAGCTCCCAAGTTTGCAGTTTGCCCTGGAAAGGCAGCCTGATATTCCCTGCATGAAGGTGCTACAAGGACAGCAAACTGCAGCTGGCTGTTTGCTTGGATGAGATGCTACATTCCTAGGGAAATGTAAGGAAATGCAAACGGCTCCTCCCAGCTTTAATCGGCACACTCATTTAGTGCCCTGCTGGTAATGCCAGTGACTTCATTGCAACGGTTTCCACAACGAGCTTTTTCTTTACTCCAGCTGCTCTTTTTTAAACTACCTTTCCAGAAATCACATGGTTTGGGACTCTCAGCTTCCAATAAAAAGAATTTCTAAGTATCAGAGAAGGACTTGAAAATGGGACCTAGTGACAGATCTGAAGCTCTCTCCTTCCTTCCTTCCTTCCCATTTGGATAATTATTAAAGTGGCATCACACATTAATGTGGGGTCCAGCTCCCGAGTTTTACGTTACAGGGCTAGAAACACTGTAAGGCAAAGAGCTGATCCCACAGATTACCTCCAGTTATCCCTCAGCCAGCGGGGAGAAAGAACCCCACCACTGCACAGCACAAGCTCAGCACAGTCAAACCCACGCAGGAATACAGAATAAGGAGTAGCACTGCATTATCATTCACACTAAAAAGATCCACAAGTTCTCCTTCCCTCCACTGCTCCACTCCAGCTTCAGCCCCTTGTACACACAACAGGAACATGGCACAGATCAGCTGTCGAGCAACAATATAACACAGCTTTCATCTGATCCCCAGACCAACACAAAAGGCAGAATAAATGTCTGAAGACAAACCCAGAACTGCTGCTCCCTGTGGGCAGGTGCTCAGCTTCCCACCCCATGGCTGTCCTCTTCATCCCAAAAATGGCCACGTTCTCCTCCAGGCATACACACAGAAGGATGGGTGGGTTTGATGTTTGACCAAAATAGGCCATTAATGACAAGATATTAATCTGTCTGAGAAATAGAGGGAAAAAAAAAAGCTCAACAAAACAAAGGAGGGGGTCTTGACTTCCTGCCAGGAGCTTGAAGACTTGTATTTATTTATGCTTTTCCTGGGAAAGCCATTCAGAGGCAGTAATCCATGACATCTGGCAAAAGAGTAGGGAAGGACCTTTACTGCAAGTGGACTGATACTAAATGCAAAAAAAAAAAGGAAAAAATCTCTAACTGATGGTTCTGCAAGCAACAGAAGACCTTGGCAGGCTCTGTGTGCACATTTCAGGCTGGGCCATGGGGCTGCCCCACCACTGCCCATCCATAGCACTGAACACTGCCCTGGGCACGTGGAGCATGGTGACTCCAGGGGCTGGCTGCAGAGTCATGACAGAAAGCAAAGCTGCAGGTAGCAGATGAAGAAACGGCACAACAAACGTCTGAACTTCTGACTGGAGGGCTGGGAGCACACCTGAAATTCCCCAGCTCAGGGAGAGCCTTTGAACAGGCTGAACTTCCCCCTGGCAGCTGGGGCTCGTCACCAAGCCATCTCTCCAAGCCTCCAGTGGGACTCTGGTTTCTGATACGAAGCAAATAAACACGAGGTGTTTCTTTTCAAACAATAGGATGAGCTGAAGTGGTGTGCAGCTCTGCAGGGCCAGATACACATCGACTCGAAGTCTGAAATTAATACGGAAAGTGATTCATAACAGGAGGAGACAAAACAAGCCTATTCATGCTACTCCATGTCAAGCCATCTTATAGCTATTTTGGATCCAAATCTTCTCTCTCCTCTTTTCCAAAACCACAAAGAAAAGCAAACAGATGTCAGCCATTGCAGATGAACTGAGCAGCCCATAATAGCAGTGTTTTTCTTCAGCTCCTTGCACTGAGGGCTAGGCAGGCGTTTCTGTGAGCCCTGCTGAGTGTGGCGGGGCTGCCGTGGCCGCGGGGGCGAGCCAAGGCCGTGCCTGATCCATCTGGGACCAGGCACGGTCCCACGCCCAAGCTCCAAGGGCTCCATCACATTATTTCCTGTGGAGACACTATGGGAAGGAAAAAGACACCCTGTCAACAGGCAATCTAGAAAAATACAAGTATTTCAGAGTTAAGGAGTGATTTCAAAAGCACGTACAGGGCTCAACCCTGGAAACTCCATTTTCAAAAGCTGCTTTGAAGCACGACAGCTTAGGCACCACTGAAAGTCAGTGAGGGAGACAGAACCCAAATTGCTTTACAAAATCTTATCCATATGCAATTAACATCATTGTGAAATACTTTTGATTTTAGTCTTTTTAAAATATGCTGGGTATAGATATTATAGCACCAGAGCCCATCACTCCCTTCAGTGATTTAAGAGATACTGATTTCTAAAAAGCAAATCTAAATACTGAGCGTGTTCAGAAACTCTTTGGTTATACACAAAAGGATTTTCTATTATTGAGTTATCCCCTTCTTCTCTCATCTATCTCTTGGCAAATTTTGGGCCACTAAGGGCCTCTCCTGAAGACCAATCCACAAGTGCAGCCTGTGTGGTGTGAATACCCAGGGAATCTGATTTCTCCTAATGCTCTGGCTGCTTTTAGAACAAGTGTGAGCAACACTTCAGAAGAAAAATTTTTCACTCAGATTTTGCATTTCCCTTCCCTGTGCTGTTCCTGATTTTCCTGCATTTGTCACCATGGCATGGCAGGAGCTGCTCACCAGCCAAGGTTGCCAGTGGTGGCCACGCACAGCTGGAATGGGCCAGGTCAAGCTGCCATGTAAAGGCCTGGGACAATCAGAACAGCCAGATCCAGCTACCACCGTGTGTCACGGAGGTTTCAGATCTGCTTAATAGAAATTAAGGGCAGAAAGCTGTGAAGGAGCTGCTGTCCCCCAGGAACCACTGATTCCAGGCAGGAGTTACAGCCCAGCCCATCTCCCTCCTGCAGGCAGATCCCCCATACACCCTCAGCTGCAGGGGTTACAGAAGAACAAAAGTGAGCCATGTCTGGATTTTATTTCTTTTGCCTACACCAGAACAATTAACCTATTGTTTGCCTCAAAATGCATTCAGAGAAGTCGGGAGACTGAGGGAGACAGTCTTGTAGCAACCACTTCTTCATTAACAGCTGTGGGAGCTAAGGACCCATTTAAACCATGTTTGCTGTTCAAGTCTTCTCCTTTTAAGAGGTTTACATCTCTGTATTACTCAAATGACTAGGATTACCTCGTTTAAAAAAAATAAATCCAAGACTACCATTTTCCACATACCCTTCCCCTGCATAACTTACTTTAATTTCTAATTTACAACTATAAAACATAATCTTACATTAGAATTTGCATAAAAGTGAACAGACCTGCCGCAAGATATTAAATTTAAAATTTGCATGCTAGGGTGGCCAAGGAATATTACTCTATCCAAGAAGTTCCTGCCTGTAAATTTGAGAGCTAGTACGTGTGATGAGAGCAGAATTTGTACACTTGAGTGAAAGGAAGCTGATTAAAAGGCTTTGGTGTGGTTGTTACAGAGCAAGAATACAGACTGCCCATACAGAGAGCAGGGCTGCTGCACACACAGACCAGTGTGCCACCCAACCCACCATTGTGTGGCCAGGGCTGGCCCACACAAGCAGTCTAAAAAAATAATGAAATAATAATTAAAAAAACAAACAACAATAACAAAAAAAACCCCACACTGTTAATAAAGCTTTACAGCATGCTGCAGGCTGGAAAAGCTCAACATGAAACCACTGGTAAATTTTCTTCTTATTTCCAGCTTCTGCCTGTCAAATGAGCTGGCAGGGCTATCTTAGCACTGGGCACTGCTGCCTTTTCCACACTGAAGACCTGGTTTGGCATTCCAGCTTTGTTGAGGAGGCTGAGTCCTGGTCAGAGCCCGTGCTCATGGTGAATGACTGTGGGCTGCTGGTGAGACATGATAGAGCAACTGCATGAGGAGATGAACAGACAGGGCCCATGGCACTGCCATTGCTGGAGTCTCTTAAACCAACCTCACGTGAAAGCCTCCCCCTCAAAGCCCACCAGACAGCAAACGTGGCCCATTACAATTCCTGTTCTGTCCTTCCCAGGGTCAAAACCTACTGCAGTGTGTCACTGGAGAGCTTCCATCTCCTCCTGGCCACCCACAGGGCTGGAAGGAAACCAAAGCCAGGGCAGAGGCTGAGCAGATTACACACGTTGTATTTCAGCCCTTCCCTTGGGGTCTCACAGGCACAGCTAAGCCCACCCAACAGCCATGCCAGGGGGACTGAGCAACGCCTTCAAGAAGTGTGAAATCTAAAGGGTTTCACCCTGAGTTCCAGGAGAAAAGCCCTTCCCTCCTTGCCCAGAGCTGCTGCTGCCGAGCCCAGCCCTGGGCTGAAGGGGCTGTGCAGTGGTGCCCCCTTACCCAGCTGCAGCCCCCCAGCCCTCGCTCCCCTCCCTGTGCCTGAGCTCACTGAGCACCCTCCTCCCTGTGATCAAAAGGGACGAGCAATCATTCCCACCACAGGCACTGCTTTGTTCTCACCAGCCTAGGTCTTGCTGCCAGACTCCCTCTGCCAGTATCTCCAGACTTCCTCTGTCACCACATCCTCTGTACTCAGCTGTCACACACACGTCGTTCTGCTACCAGCTACCTACTTCTGTTGGCTTTCTAAAACTTTGTTACCTCAATTGCACACTCCAGACTGCCATTAAGTTGTCTTTGCCACAAAGAAAACACAAGTTTAACAATCCTCTCATTTTCTACCTGATTAAAGTACAGAGGAATTAAATTTTTTAAGCTGGAGTGCTTTTTAGTCCCCAGGCCGGTACAGCATTCATTTCATATCACTGAAATGATATTAAAGGCATCTTCTCAACCCAGCAAGAAGGTGAAAAACAAACATCCTGAAACTAGGATAAATCGTCTCACCCTTCACAGTTGAATTTGTCAGCACACACCCTCATCTGCTTTCCAGGGAGCTCCTGAGAGACACCTGGGAACTTGGCACAAAGGACCTTATCTCTGCACCAGTCCTGGGCCAGCAGACAGCAGCTGCTCTGATTGTCACTGTCATCGTTTTAGGACAACCACCCTGACCCTCCCTGCAGCCACATCATCTCTGGGGGACACACGGTTCCCCAAGCCCAAATTCCAGCCCTCAGCAGGGTGAACAAACATCCTTGGGCTCTTGGTCCTGGGATGCCACAGAGACCACACAATCCTCTTTCACTTTGCAGGTGACAGAGACCAAGCACTGCACTTAAAACCAGTCTCCAGAGGGTTTGATGACCCAAGAGCTCAACAGCCTGGGGACAAGGGTGGCTGCCAACCATCTCCTCACACAGCCACTTCATGTGGAACGTGTCCTTGAACAGTGCAGCGGATCAGAAAGCACGTGGAGCTAAGATGTAAAAACTCAAGTGGGTGACCGTCCAAATGGAGATGAAACAGAGGAGAATCTGGTACCTAAATGTTATTCCCTTGCTCATATGGCAAGAGTTTTGCTATTTAGGCAAGTCCCAAACAAATCAGAAACAGTGTGTGACCTCCTCCAGCTTTGAGCACCAGCCTGACACTCTCAGTCCCACTCCAGCTCAGAACTGGTGTGATGTCCATGTAAGTCTTTTTTCCCAAAGTCTCTGCAATGTGCCCAAAGAACAACGTGTTAGCTGTAGAGCTGTGTGATGACCCGGCTGCTCTGGCTACAGCATCAGCACAGACCTCTCAGGGTTTCCTCCTTTTGAAGGTCACCTTCAGGTTCATCTGCAATAACACATTATATTAACAAAAATCACTAAGAGAGTAATTCTTTAATCAAGAAAATGATTCCTTTAAAATAAGACCTGAAAGACAGATCTTAGATATAAGTTAAAAACAAGTATATAACATTAAAATGTTCACAGACTTCCATCAATTCCTTTTTTTCTTTACTTGAAAAAAACCCCACTGCCACATTTAAGCCCCACACATTCCTCTGAACAATCAAGAAACTACTGAGGGTAGTGTTTGTAATAATGGTGATTTTCAGAGGGCTGGACCCTTATCATCTGGGAGACCTCTGATGGATAACAAAGAAAATCCATCTCACGCCCAAGAAGCTTAAATTCACTACATATACCTTGAGAAAAACAATGAGCGCTGAAAATAAAGGCAGCACCTCCATGTTACTAAAGCTAAAGGTGAAAAAAACCACAACAATTAAGGCACTTATGACTGAAGTACTTTGGGTTCAGCTTGTAGCACTGGCTTGCTGCTAGTCCTTATCCTGTGACCTTCACCATGCTTCCAGAGTCTCTAAAGATCTCTGCATGTGATGACCTGGCCACCTAAGCTAGGCTTAGACTTCTAAATACCTTCAAGCATCCGAGTCTAAACCCCCTCATGGCTTCAGGTACATCATCAGGACATTGGTATTCCTTCCTCCTTTCCACCCTGT
Organism: Anomalospiza imberbis; assembly: GCF_031753505.1. Taxonomy (NCBI): domain Eukaryota; kingdom Metazoa; phylum Chordata; class Aves; order Passeriformes; family Viduidae; genus Anomalospiza; species Anomalospiza imberbis. The sequence goes on from NC_089700.1 coordinate 2,097,611, forward strand.
TTGAATGGTAATTGTTTTAAGATACTGACCATCTCTCTGTGCACACAATCCTCCCGAGCTCAGTTCAGCATGGCATATCCAGATTTTTAAATCCCTTCTGCTGACACGTATCCGAAGGAGAGCACTGTGCCAGCACAAAAGAACTCGAGTGAATCTGATTGCTGTCATCACAACGTTCAACTTGAGTGACACATTAAACATCTAAAACTGAACAGCAAAGAGTTTGGGACTAAAAACTAAATCCTGGCATAGGCTGAAACACACACAAGGGCTTATTTTCCTCTTGACTTTTATCTTCAGCGTGATCTTCCAAAGTGTGGGCAGGAGGAGGGTAAAGAAGCTGCTCAGCCATGACATGGCTCGTTGAAGCGACACAGCCACGCACAGGGGAAAGCCACAACTGTGTGCACAGCCCCTGGGGAGGGGTGTCCTGAACAGAGCCTGTCAGTTCCAGATGTGCCATCTTTTTATTCCCACACTGATTAATACAAACCCAGATCACTAGAGATCATTTTGTAGCAATCAAGGAATGCCTGGGCACAAGAGCTGTAATTTTCAGAGGATTGGTTCAGTTCACCTACAACGTGGCACCAATGCACACCCACGCAGGCAAAAATAATGTGCACATGCATGCCAGGGGATGCCAAACACCAAAGCTCATCACCAATCTTCAGTTCTTCCATCACTGCTCCAGTTTGTCACTTGCCCAAGGTCAGCAGTGGGCCAGAGACTGCCTGCACACTGAGACCAGCCCCACCATGGTGAGTGGTACCACTGGTACCAGTAGTACCAGCTCAGAGGCTCACAGCTCCCATGCTTCTGGAGTGGATGGAGACAGGATAAGAACTGAGAGAGCAAAGTCCCTACACTGTAAGCAAAGATCAGGTTCATGACCACCGGAGGAACCTGAATGTGCATAAGTCTGTAGCACCTGATGAAATGCATCCCAGAGTCCTGAAGAAGAGAATTGGCTGATGGAGTTTCCAAGTCACTCTCCATGATATTTGGAAAGTCATGGCAGTCAAGGGCAAGACTGCAATTACCACCTGTGGCTCATGACAAGCAGAAACCCCTCTCCACTCTCCCAGGATGAGTGTGACATTGCACCCCCACAAGTGCTCGTGTGCCTCAGAAGCAGAAGAGATGCTGGGCACCACCTCACCAGCACGGTACCAAGGAGGCCCAGAGCACCTCAAAGCACCACCAGCTAAACCATGAGCCCAAACTGGCATCAGCCATCCTGTGCCACTGCAGACTGGAGGAACCAGCTTACTCGTGGCCATCAGCAGTGCCTGAACGGCCCTGTAACCCAGCACCCCAGCTGCCCAGACTGCCTGTGGCCATTCCCACACACAGGTCCATGCACCAAGTGCCGCAGGAGCACGTCCAGGAGGGGGAAGGCTCGGGCACAGCTCATCTTGCACGTTTTAACTGAATTTGTGCCTCCAGCACAGAGACTGCCCAGAAACAGGGCAATAGCCATTGCCATTGTTGGCAATGTTTCCTCCAGCCCTGGAGGAAAGCTCTGCATCCCACTCCAGATCTTCCAGTGACGCAGCAGAAGAGAGAGCCCCATACAGGACAAGGCTGAGCAGCAGCAGCTCCTGCCCATCCCACTCCAGGCAGTTGGTATTTACACTGCTGGCACAAGAGTTAACCCACAGTCTTTAATGAGAGCAGACCCGACGCTCTCAAGCAGCCTCTTGGCACAAGATCTCATCTGTATTTTAAATTCAGGCTTAAGAAGGCCAAACGTGCTCCAACACTGCTGTTGTACTGCCTGTTTGCTTTGATTGCCCTTTTTGGCCAAAGTGCAGCTGAGATGTCGATGCCACCACCCAGCACAGATGTGCAGGGCACACAGCAGTCAATTAGTTTCAAATAGAGCCATACATGTTTTTTTGGAAAACATTATGAAGAAAAGCTGTCAGTCCTGAATGCATATTATCTCTAATTATTCCCATAAAAAAAAAAAATTAAAAGGATGGTTGCCTGGTAGCGTTGCAAGAACCGTTTTGTAATTAATATGACCTTCATCTCCATATGGTAATTAGCAAACATTTATATTACCATTAAAAAGACCATGTTCATTACATAACCTCACTTTTTTCTATTAGCTAACACAACCAGTAAAACCAATTAAATCAAAGCCTTGAACTTTCATAAATACTCCAAATAAATACATTCAAAGCTACTTTTTTTCTTTTTTTTTTTTTTTTTTAATGGACACTTGCTGGCTGATGTGAAAACCAGCAGAAGATGCTTCCTGAGGCTTGGCAGGAGGGCTGCATGCTACTCCTCCTCCCAAGGAAAGGCACACGAGTGCTCCAGGAGGTCCTGGAGCAGGTTCCTGCTCACCTCCCAGAGCCCTGCGTTACCTGCACCCTGGATCTCACTCTGGGAAGTCTCCTGCCTTTCCCAGGGGACACAGACCCACGCCCAGGTGATGAACCCTGAGCAGGGACACAGTTCCCAGCTCTGCTCCCAGTGGAGCAGCTGTTTGTCCCCTCATCCAGGAGCATCGGTGACAGTGACCCTGCCTCCTCTCTAAAGGCCAAACAGAAACGTCTGTAAGAAAATAATAAGATTTCATTGCTAATACCACCATTAATCTATTTTCTCCTCCTCAAAGCCAGGTTGTTCTACTTCAGGAAACACTAATGGTCAGCATTTCTATTGATAGTTCCTCTGCTTATATGAATCCAAAATTTCCTACACTGTTGTTTTTTGCATGCTGCAATCACTCCTACTCCCTGGAGTGACTCACCATTTAACTGGTTTGCTAACAGAGGACCTGATGTACCAGTCAACAACAACAAAAACCCATTATCACACTGTACTTGTTTTTCACAGGGGTGGGAGAACTTGTGGTAAATCATTCAACAATGCCATAACTGAAAATGCAGGGGAGAAATACGATCAAAACCAAAAAGCACACTTGCCCACACACTTCCCTACTCCTCTAACACATCTGCGGGTGAAAAGAAAAAACCCAAACTTCCCATAGTTTGAATTCTGCTAATAACAGTTCTGCTTTACAAACGTGCATTTCCTGCTCCTGATGAAAGCTGACAGCTCGTGTGGGGAGCAGCACGGAGGGAACGACACCAAACGACTCGTGCTAATCAGTGCTTTCATCAAAGAGAAAGACATGATGTAAATCTAATCCAAGGGAGCTTTCTCTTTTACTTGCAAGCTGAATATTGACAAAAAAAAGAGAAGGATTTACTAATTGGAAAGATGACATGAAAACGCTAATAAGGTTGTTAAGTTGACAGGGCTGGGAAAATGTAAATTTTATAAACATGTGTGTATATATATATTTCCAATAATTCTTGCACTACAAATGATTTAACTAGGACTAACAAAAATATGTAGAAATTAGAAAAATATTTGACTGAGAACTGCAGAAGAAATTCAAAGATTCCCAGGCTCACCAAAGTCAAACACCCAACTCATGCCATCTTTCTGCGAATTCCAGCAATTTTACAATTCCACAATTTCCCATTTTCCATTTGGTTCAGGCTCCCACTGAATGACTTGAATGCAGGAGGTTGGAGAAATCCACAGAGAGGTTAACTGGGATGAGCAGTGGGATGTCTGACCGAGGTTGCTCCCCCAGCACAGCTCACACACCCCGAGTGCTCACACTCAGCATGGGCAGCACGGAAGCACCAGCAGCACCAGGAAAGTTTCCTTCAGAATTTAACCCAAAAGAAACACACACCTCGTGCATAAACACTACACAAGACCTCCAAGCAGCTGCCTTGTCTTTTTTTTTCTGAGGCACCCAAAAAACCAGGTAGGATTGTGATAGCAATGTACTGTAAACTTATCATAAAAGCAGGATAGAGAAACCAGCTACCAGCTGTGAAGAATATTTGCAACTGTAAATATTGTATTTCAACTGTAGAGAGGGTAAATACCATATTATGGAAATGCCTCCTTTATCGATCTGCTCATCAGAAAGGAGAAAGAGAGAATATAATTTGGTAGTTTTCAGCAGCACAGAGTTTTGCAGACATTGAGAATGTATTTTTGAGATACTGCCTTCCATGAACAGCAACAGAGATCAGCTTGCTGATGAATGAATGCAATAACCTCCATTCCAACACCTGCAAGGAATACCTTGCTTCCACTTATTTTGGAAAAAAATGCAACTTGAAGAATCAAAGAATCATGAAAGTTTCATTTCTATTGGTTTTATTTATTTCTGCTTGATGGCATCTCTTATGATACCAATCCAGAGAAAAGTCCACATGGAAATTTTGAAGTATTTTAAGAGCACCACAGGCCTGCCCTGCTGAGCAGAGTCCCATTGGAGCAACACGTAAGTGGGGAGGATATGACAAAACCAATCATATGCACAGTAATGCCTGTCATTTAAAAATGCAAGTGGAAAATTAATTTTTTCATCTTTCTCTGGGATGAAAAAAAAAAAAAAGAACCTTTGACCTAAATATGGAGATTAACGCAACTGCAACAATCTTGTTTTGTATGATCTATCCAGCTTTGAGTAAAACCAAGAGAGGTAGAAGCAATTAGGATCTTGCCCAATGACCAGAATTTTATGACTCTAAATATTACCAACGTCAGCATTCCCAGTGCACACCTTGCAGCCTCTGCAGGGTCAGTCCTCCTGATGAAGAGCTGCAAAAGGGAAGCCTCCAAAACAGCCATTTATTCTTTAAAAAATTACCTTCTCTGGCAGAAGGTAGCAAGCAAATGCCAATATTACACTGTAGCTTATTGACATGAATGACACTGGAGAAACACACCAGAGCCCTGGAAGCACCAGGAGGGACAAGAGGCTGCCAAAAATCTGACTGTACAAATGAGCTTGTTCAGCTAAGAGGGTGTCTGCACAACAAATCTCTCTCACTTCTCCTCACCTCTCTCCTACGAGCAGAGCCAACATGCATGCGGATCTAAGCTCATTCTACAGAGCTCTAAATGAAATTTCAGGAACACAGAGCAGGTAACCTCCAGATTTCCAGGTCTCCCTCCACTCTGGACAGCAATGGCAAATGTCTATCCTCCCTAAGGCAATAGGACAGCACATCTGCCATAATTCCAAGTGAAACCAAGTGGAAGGGAGGATAATCTGAATTGGAAAATGCAGCACAATCTTCCATTAGTTTATCAGAATAGAATGAGTTTGGTGAAACCATCTTTCATTTCATAACATCCCCTACACAGTTGAAAACTTGACAGCTACTGGGGAAGGTATTGCCCCTCTGAATCAAGGCAGGTCTGAGTGCTTGGGACCCATCATGTCAAGAAGCCCTACTGGTCTGGAACACACCAAGGTCAACTTGGCAGAAAAACCCATTCCTAGGAGCCTCTCTCAGCTGGTTTATTGACTCTGCAGTGACAGTTCCCTACCTGGAACCAAAAGCAGGGCAAGATGGGGGAAAAATTTCACCCCAAGGTGAGATGTGACCGCTATCGACCATGTTCTGAGGAGCCACTTCTTTCCCATCAGGGCAGTTAAAGCAGTGTAAAACCAGAGCAGAGCGACAGTCCAGCTCCTCACTCTGAAATATTTTGTGAATGAATCATCGCTCGCTGGTGTTGGCTGCAAGGACCTGTCAGACAAGGGCAGCTGTTCCAGTGGGCAGGAAATCAAAGGGAGACCTGGACACAGCTGAGGGAAAGGCTGCAGCAGCTCAACACTAATAACCGGCACAACAGCTCCAGGCATGCCTGGAAAACACACAGTAAGTGGAATTTCATTTCTGGCTTAATAATTCCTTTCTTTATACATAAATTTTGCTAAGAGAACATCAAATCCCATTTTCTTTGGGGACGGCTGCATTGAATCAGCAAGCTGAATGGAAGCTGTGTAACACAGCTCAGCAAAAGAATGGGGTTAATTCTGCAGCCCAAGGCAGGAGCTGCCCCTGCATGGGTCAGTCCCAGGGCAGGACTTCCCAGTTTGCATTTTACCAATTCAACTCACAACACACTGAACTACAAGACTCCTCAAATCCATTTTTTCTGTCTTTTCACCTCTGTCTTCACAGAGTCTACAGTACCTTTCATCTGTAACTCTGGGATAATGAAGGGTTCCAATAACCACTGCTGGCTTTGGGGGTACCCTACAGATATTTTCTCTTGCTCTGAGGTTCTCTGGTGAACCATCATTATACAACTCAGAGCTGGATCCTGTTGCACAGCAGTGATTTTGCAAAGTAAAACAATGACCAATAAAGTGTCCATGACCAGGAGCAACCTGGTCTAGTGGAAGGTGTCCCTTCCACAGGGTGGAACTAGAGGATCCTTACCTTCCAACCCAAATCAGTTGGTGATTCTTTGAAATTGGATCAGGCAACTGCAAGCACAGCACAACCATCACTCTTCCCAGTCTAGGGAGAGTTGGTTCTTATCAGCCAGCTCTAATCCATTTCAAAGAAAACACTATTATTCAGATTTTTGGTTGTTGCTTTCAAACAAACAAAAAATGGTAACAACACACTTATTTGTCTAAAACCCCCAGAAATGCTACAATTCTCTTCTAGTTTAAAATACAAATGAATCAGGTTACCTGCATCAGCTTCCCAGAGACCTGGGAAGAAATGAAGTTGAATTCATGACTCACCTCTCTAAAGCCCTCCAAGGCTCCTTGCTCACAGGTAATGCAAACAAGCATTGCCAAAACCCAAAGCTGTAAACATGTGAAAGCTGCTTTCAAGCAAGATGCTGCCCCAACCACTCACTGTTAAATCCAAATCAGGGATGGATTTTCCATGCTGGCAATGTTCAGAAAAACACTCAGAAACCTGGTGTTCATCCGAAATGTTACCATTGTGAGGCACACTGATACCAGTCACTCTCTAGAGAAGATTTTCCTAATGCTGAGCAGGGAAGCTGAGATTAAAGGTTCACTATTCCCTACTGAAAATTAATTTTCTACAGTTGTTAAAAAACTTGTTTTTCTAGGAAAATTACTCACTTGACTAGATAAACACTTCTATCTCCTCTAGGAAAACATGTTTCCTTGAACCTTGTGACCTTACATTATACAGTTTAGTATCATCACAGAACAGTATTTTGCTTTTCATGCAATTTTAAAGGTAAAATCCCAACCACCACTGGGAAAACATTTGAAATATTTTTTAACTCTGCCTCAAAAGAATTAACACACTTGTTTTCCCCCCGAAACCTGCTACCATCTTGTTAATTACCAGGCATGTTTCATGTGCATTTTCAAAGTGGAGAACAAAAGAAGTGGGAGAAAAAAGAATTTAGTGATGCATAAGATGTTCTGCTGAAAACAGAAGGTGGTTTTCAGTTTTAAAACTAACTTGGATTTTAATTTGTACTCCTCACCTCCAGCATGGACACAGATTATTGTCGCCCTGATTTCTTAGGATTTTCTAAAGCCTTCTGAATTTACATTCTTGTAGAGAAATTTCTCATGCAACTTTCTGTAAACAAGCTATTGTTTTGCATTCTTTCATAGAGGCGGAGAAATTTGATGTACTGGTAGTTTGTCCAGTGTCGTTGGAGAGGTGGCACGTTCACCCCCCAATCCACTGGCACCTTTTGAGAACTATAAATGATTGGAGTCAGAGGAAATAAATTAGTCTCTTCACGGTGACCAAAGATGTGGTGCGTCGTTTTTCCTTGTGTCCTCTGGTGACAATTATTGTCTTGTGCAGCAGCGGGCGGGGGGAAAGGCAGAGCTACACATTCTTCAGCAACAACCAAAGCCAAAGGAACGTTTTGATGTGGACACCTGAACTCCCAGGACTCGGGGTTTGGGGATGGCCACGCTCAGAGCACCTTCCCAGGCCCCCCTCCAGTGCTCCATCAGATGTTCTCCCAGAGCTTGGGAAAAGTGTGCCAGAACTATCAGGACTGCTTTGCTTGTGCTCAGCATTCCTGTGGCCTGAGCTCCCTGTGGAAATCAAAGGCCCAGCCCTGCTTCCAAAAGCAGGGAGATGAAGGCTCCATGTGAGCTGGAGCCATGCAGCAAACCAGGTGCCTCTATTTCAGTATTTGGCTGATAGATCTATATCCAGCAGGGATGAAAAAAGTACTTTACAAAACACAATATTCAATTTCCTTTTCATTTCAGGGATGCAAGCCAGGTTTGGTACCTTAAAAACCTGGCACTGCAATAATATTTTCTGTCCTTTTTTACTTTTTTTCCTTTTTTTTATCTTTTTTTTTTTTTTTTTCCAAATGAGGAAACGCTGCTTTCATTCCCCTCTGGAAGGCCTGATCTGAGCAAACAGGCACCAATGACACCAGTGCTGCAAAGATTTTTTGAAGGAAGCCAAAACCAAAGTGTAAGAGATTAAAGAGACAACTCCCTCACAAGCCAAATGATTAAAGCCTTTTCTCTTTGAAACAAGCATTTCCTCGAAATAATAAAAAACAAAAGGAAGACTAACACTGCTCCAGGTCTCCACCAGTTTAGGCTGCCAGGTTTTTCTTGGAGTTCTCCACGCACATCGGACACCCCATGGAAATCACTTATGGATACAGCAGGATCTGAAGCTGTAATGTATTCTTTGGCATCTCCTTCACATGCAGATCAGATTAATATGAGTTTTCTTTGGGACCTGGATTATGCCCCAGAGAAGTAGAACTATCAAGAGCCTGCAAGCACCAGGATTTGGACCTTGTCATTCAGAGGGAAAGTTCTTGGGGATTCAGGATTTCAGGATTTTCCCCGTGTGCAAGGAGTGATGTGGCTGCAGCAGCACACTGAAGATATCCATAACCTACCTCCCTGCCCCATGCTGAAAAAGATCTTCTGTTTGATATGCTGAGCAAATTCCCAAGTGCCTGTTTGCCACAGGACAATTTGTGGCAGTCCATAAAGGTGAAATTAATGTCATCCAAGAGCTCATCCTGTGACCAGATCGGCTCCTTTGCTCTCAGACATGCAGGAAATGCAAAGCCAACATGTGTTCTCCTAGGGAAATCTTAATTACTTTACCATTTGGGTTTGTATTCTTTTAAAAAATGGCACTTTTCAGGAAAAAAATGTGTTTATTGTGAAAAAACCTCATAGTTGGGGGGGGGGGAATTAAAAAAAGAACACAACAGTTCAACCTCTATTTTGTAATAAAACCAGATGACAGTCCTCTCTTCTGCAAAGTGCATTGCCTGGTGAGAACAATTCTGTTCTCTTGGTAACATTACTCTGTCTCTTTTAATACACTCTTCATCCATTACCTTTGACTCCCTCTGTGTCTAATTCACAGCTACACACCAAACAAATTATCTGGAATTAAAAACATCTCACTCATTTCCTCTTTCCACACCTCCACGCCACGTCTCACAAAATCATTTTGCCATGAGATGTCATAAGGAATTACTAATTCCTTTGCAGGGGGCTGGTGTTCCCTTTGCATGACACAATGGTCCCATGGCCAAGGTTTGCCTTTGGAGGATTTGATTCAGTTCAGCCCCCCAGCAAAGAGGCTGCCCCTATTTTCTGCCTACATGACCAACAGGGAAATGCTGCTGATTCCTGAGCTGTGGTGTTTTTCCTCCTCCCCTGTCAGCCCAGCCTCCCACATCCAGCATAAGAAATGACTGCAGAGAAGTCCACTTCATCACCTCCAAGCTTCATTTACATTTCATATCCATATCTCATCTACCTAGCTCCTCCCTCTTCTACAGCAACTTCTCAATCCATCACCTGTTTTTTTCTCTGCAATCATCACTTCTGTTTTTAATTTACACTGTATTTTCCCCTCAGGAATTCTGCTCAAGGAGGGCACATGCAGGATGAATAGTACTGGTGCACCCTTGGGACTTGCTCCATTTTCTGTGGACCTCCCACCATCATTGCAGCCTTTTCTGCCCAGCCACCACCTGTGCCCATGACCATTCAGGTACCTGTTGAACTCTGATGTATTTCTCCTTGACTTGCCCCTGTGAGCATGCCAAAGTTGCTTTATTGGCTTCCTGCAGCTCCAGCTCGATCTCTTCCCCAGCTCCTCCAACTCTTTCACTTCTTGATCATTAGTTTATGTGGCAGTTTCCTTTAACTGGTTTCCATCCTACCAGCATCACAGAAGGGAGTGATTTTTCTCTCCAATAACCCCAGCTCTGCTATGAAGGAGCAGATTTGTTCTGTGGCTTGGGATCAGACCCCACTACTGGATGACAACTCCTGATGGACTGAAACCATCCCAGCTGAGCTACATCCCCTGTACTGACACAATCTCCTGCTTCCACGCTGACTCAGCCTGGAGAAACCTCCATCACCTTTGCCAACTCACACAAATTTCAGTGCAGCAGAAGGACAGACTGGAGACCCTTTCACCCATCAGCCATACAGCCCACGTGTGGCTGCTGCTCTGGTGAGAACAGCACACAGCAGTGCAGGAGGTGCAATGGGACCACAAGTGACAGCAACATTCATTCCTGGCTCCTCGCTCACTGCACAGCCTTAAAAAAGTCACCTGAGCTCTCAAGACAAAGTGCAGAGGTGACAGCAGGGCCAGCAGATCCAGCAAGGAGCCTGCTGGTCTTTCCACAAATGTTGAGGTCCTCTACTCCCATCGAAAGGTTTTGACACCAGTTGAGCATAAAACTAGAAAAGGGGAGAAAAATCAAAACAAAACAGAACAGATTATGTAATTTCAGCTAAAATGATGTTCCAGTTCCCTGAGCTATGTAAGATCTCTGAATCTGAACAAGATAGCCTGAACTCCACAGAGAGCCTGGTCTTGTTCAACACATCTCCACTCTAACGTGGAGGCAAAGACAGCAACCTTCAGAGCAGCCCATCCCAGGGGAAGGGCTGTGCATGGAATCACAATTGCACATCATGCATGAAGAGCAGGGATATGTAACAGCTTTCCCAAGCTGAAACATAACTGACCCTGCAAAAAAGAAAGAGAATGAACGACTTAACATCACCTACAAGGTGAGAAAGAGCCACTTCTGGGAGGTGATGCTCTGGGTGGGCAGCTACATAATGGAAAGCAAACTGGTGGTAGGATTTTTAGGTCTTTGTTTTTAATTTTGGACACAACATCAGTGGCAAACATTCTTGTTTTAAGAGGGTAACCTCTCCATGACTTATTTTCAGACCATGGATCCAGATCCCTCTATCCAGATGCCTCTGCAGAGCTTCCTGCCCTCCAGCAGATCAACACTCCACCCACCCTGGTGTCACCGGCAGACTGATTGAAGGTGCCCTCAATCCCCTCACCCAGACCGTTGATAAGGACACTAAACTGGGCTGGCCCCAGTTCTGAGCCCAGGAACAGCACTTGTGACCAGCTCTGGCTGGGTGCACCTTCACTGCCCCCACGCTGGGCCATCTGCCAGTGTTGTACCCAGCACACAGTGCAGCTGTCCCGTGGCTGACAGTGTCCCCAGGAGAAGGCTTTACTGAGCTCCAGCCCTTCCCTCAGCCACCAAGTGGGTCACCTTGTCATAAAAGACAGGTTATGTGTGCAGGGCCTGCCTCAACCCCTGCTGGCTGGGCGTGATGCCCCGGGTGCCCTGTAGGTGCCATGGGATGGCACTGGCAGAGATCTGCTCCATGACCTTCCCCAGCACTGAGGCCAGGCTGCCAGGCTCATCCTGCTGACCCTTCACGTGGACAGGTGTCCCACTGGGTAACTTCAGTCACCTGGGGCCTCCCTGTTAGCCAGGGGTGCTGATAAATGATGGAAGTGGCTCCGTGGGCACTTCCACCTGCTCTCTCAGCCCCACTGGGTGGATCCCAAACAGCCCCATGGGATATTTGTGTCTCTGGGGTCCAGCAGGTCACTGATCCTGTGGAACAACCAAAACCAAATGTCTGGGTGACCCTAGCCAAGGCAGCAGGCTCAGATACCATATGTTTGTCTAATTTGGAACCAGAAAAGCCTTTCTCAACCTGTCTAGTCGGTGTGCCAGTAAAGGATTTGCCCTTGGTCAAAAAGCAATTCAATAGTAAGCCTGGTGAAACTGACAATGGGAGCAATCCTGTGTTGGATTGGAACATTTGGGCCAAAGAACTTCCCAAAGCAGTATCTGAACCCCAAGAATTAGAAGTCCTTGGTTCTTTAACAATGGATTTCTGCCGTATGTTTATAGCTAATGATTGGTGAGAAGGTGATCCTCCAAAGTACAATGTTACTCCCCATTATTTTGCATACAGAAATTCAAGCTTTTGGTGTAGTTATTCAGACAGTTGGGATGTGCTTTCTGAGGCTGACCAATATCCATGACAATTCCCAAAAGGATATTGGCAATTGTCGTGGATAAGTTCATTTGTGGAGATAGGGCTTGGCGGGGCAATCCATCACGCCTTGAAGGTGGCCCATGTGGCATTGGAATGCTCACTGTGATAGCTGCCAGTAGATTATGGGATTATTTATTCTGCTCCCTGTCTCTGCATTCCAGCTCAGGGGCTGGGTCCTCTGAGGACAACGGGTCTTGCTATTAAAGGCTGAGGCAAAGAAGGCATTAAGTACCTCAGCCTTTTTCTCATCCTTTGTCACTGTGTTTCCTCCTGCACCAGATAAAGGAATGAGAGTCTCCTTGGCCCTCCTTTTGCTGCCAATGTTTTTATAGAAACATTTCTTATTGTCTTTTATGGCAGTAGCCAGGTTAAGTTCTAGTTGGGCTTTGTCCCTTCTGATTTTCTCCCTGCATAACCTCACAACATCCTTGTAGTCCGCCTGAGTTGGCTGCCCCTTCTTCCAAAGGTCTAACGCAGAGCATTAGAGGAGATTTATGTTTACTGCTGAGTTAAAGGTCAGGAATGGAGGCTTCCTCCCTTCCCCATCTCTCCCCTCCTCTCTTCCATGAAGAGACTAAGGCTGCATAATCTGCTGCGTTTGTTTTCATACAAGAGCTGCTTTTAAGCACTGCCCTGATGATCGCACAAGGGTAAGCAGATGAAATCCAATAAGTGGCTCTACAGGACAAGACACATGACGAGACAGCCTGCCAGACTCCTGCTCTAATGTACACGCTGAAAAGAAGCTTATGCAGAGCCTGGGTAAAGAATGCTTTGTTAGGGAACACAGGCAGCTCACACTGCAGTGTCTGTTCTCCATTAGCCATCCATTTAAAAACACTTCTGATTATTTTGGAAGTACTTGCATTGCCCTTTCTCGAACTCAATATTTGCAGTTAATTGCATAACTAGTGCAGTTGCCTCCAATTTAAAAGCACATTAAACCAAATTTTTATTTAAAACAGCCATGTTTCCATTCAAGCACTGAAAATGAGATCCACAAGACAGTGTTTTAAAGAAGACACCTCTGCTTCTGACAGTATACACGTGCACTTCCCAGTGCCTGAGTGACTCAAATATGACAGAGGACATGGCAATCCAGACCAGCACCTCCAGGGTTAAAGAGGAAACCAGACAACATGTGCTCTCGTGCAAAAATCTAATCTAAGAATGTACTGCACAACAACAGTGGGCAAGGGACTGTTCTTTGGTGGATAAAGCTGTCCCTGTGCTCATCTAAGCACCCTCCCACACCTTTTAGAGGAGGCTGTCTCCATCCTGGTCATTTATCCTGCTGGAGGCCAGACAACAGCCACGGAGAAAAGCAGATAATGGGAAAACAAATTTTATTTTGTATTTTTGAATGTCTGTTTATATAAAACATAACTATCAAACCTACCATCAGGATTTATGGGGTTTATTCTTTGCATTTATGGGAGTGTTTAACATGGGCAAGGCATAACCATGACTCTGACAGACCCTGTGCACCTCTGTCCCATCTGGGCGTGGGGCAATCGCCATTCTGGGCTTTCCAGACCCTCAAACCCCTGCTGTTCATGTGCCCTCTCCTCTCTCCAGCCTCACCTCCCAGCCAGCTCCTCAGCATTCTGCACACACAATCAGCCACCCCAGCAGTTCCTCCCTGCTGCAGCCTTTGAAAATCACAGCCAAACAAGTTTTATACAAGCATCATCTCAGGAGTCATAAATCTCCCCCTGGAAACTTGACTGAAGTGCTGACGTTACTGGCTTGGTAGAGTGATAAGTTTTGTGTTTACTAGTGCCCTGGTCTTTTCCCGTTTAAATAAAAAGTGCCCAAAATGATCAGCTTTCTGCATCCATATCAAGAATTATTTCTTCAGCCAGTTCAAGCTCCCCCAGCCTGTCTAGAAGCACCAGAATTGCATCAAATCTCACAAATACATGCAGGGAGGGCCGACATCAATGTCAACTGGCATGGCCTTACCGATGGCACTGCTGCCACCACCCGTGGCACACGAGGGGACCTGACCCCCAAAAACATAAACAGCACCAACACCCACCTCCTGCTCCCCTGTTATATTAGTAGCTAGTCCATTGACTTTGCTTCCCTTAAATACTCTTCAAAAGCTTCTAACAGAAATGAGTAGAAATCCTTAATTATGATACTGGATATTTTAATTCCTTTTAGAAAAAAAAGAGTAGCCTAGAGAAAGTCCAAGTATTGCATTTCAAAAGGATGCATTCCCATGAACTAATTAAGATTTAAACCATGACAAGCTGCAAGTATCTCAGCGTGCTCTATCCAAATGCAAGCACCAGACAGGCAAAGGACCTAAGAACAATTTGGAAATTACTTCTGGGAATTAAGAGAGTTGCATAATCTTATTTAGTTGTTGCTTTTGTCAATAGAAAGATATGAAATGCCTTGAATTTTCATGAGAGTCTGAGAGTAAGTGGGAGGAAAAAAAAAGAAAAATAATCAATAACCTAATCTATAATTTCATTGATGGTGAGGGTGACAGCTTGTGCAGGGCAGGGGAGGGTTTATTGTCAGAAGAATGATTTGCTCTTGAGACCCAAGGCTATCTCAATCCAAGTATATAAAGCTCTCAGTCAATGCAGAGAGGCTACGTGTGCCTTACCAGGGCTCAGGCTGATCTCTAATGTCCTGAAAGGATAGATTTGCAATAAAAATATGTGAAAACATTTAGAGACATTAAGTTTACAAGATGACTCTGATCCTGTGGATTAGTGTCGAGTCTGCAAGTGTGCTGAAGCCTGCCAGGGAGAATAAAGTAGTGTACTGTCCTTACACTAAGAGCAATTTAATTTGTATGTCCAGATGTTCATTTCAAGATTTTTATCCATTTTGAAGAGTTATATCTCCTTTGCCTTGGAATAAAAACATAATTATGTGCAAGCCATTTACAAGATTCCTGTGGCAAATATTCCTAACCCTGCTGGGTTATTTTAGGGCAGTGAAGCCATAGTTAATACAAGGGAGGAGGAATGTTTGACAGAAGTATTCAAATAAATAAAAGGACTCACTCAAAATGCATGTCAAAGCATGTGAAAACCTGAAGGTTACTGAAGCCCAAGAGATCCCTCCATCTCTTGCCAGGCCCCAAACTGTTGGGAAATGTTTCCAGCATCAAACTGTCCCACTTTGCATTTCTAAGAGGCTGAATCCCAAGAATAATAATGCACAGAAAATTGCAGCCCTTGGCTTTCCAGCCAGACAGTAATTCAGTGAACAATGCGGCCAGCCCATCAAAACATCCTTGCCAAGTTACACAAGTACCACTTGTAGGAAGAGCTTTCTACTAGAAAAAGAGACAGCAGAGGAGAATGTGCTGGCACAGAGGAGCTGATGGGAAGGGCTCCCTCCTAATGGGATGGTTAATTACAGCACCTCTCCCGAGGGGCCTGCTGGTGCCCAGGCACACGTGGGATGTGCAGCACGAGCAGGAGTGCTGCTCACACCAGGGATAAAGAGGGATGCAGGGCCCAGGACATGCCCCACGCCTGCCAGCACCCTGCCCTCTCCCACCACCCCCCTGTCAGAGGCTGGTGGGGTCCCTGGGGACGTTGCTTTGTCTGCATTCCAGGAGAGCACAGCCAAGCACAGTCCTGCAAAGCACCGAGTAAAAACCACCCCAAACAAGCTGCAAATTACAGCCCTTTGCTGAAAGTAAAAGGGCTTTGAATAGGCAGGGCACTGATCCAAAGGCTGCTAAGAAGCCTCCCAAGGACATAGGACATATTTCAAAAGGAAACAAAGGTAAGTGTTTTCTATTTTAAGTGTCACCTGCCCCACTGAGTCAAGTCCCTAACCCTTTGGGTTTATTTTTTTTTTTTTAACCTGAAGGTATTCATAGAGCTTCCCTAGATACTTTCCTCATTTCTGGCTATATAAACGCGGCTCAGAGCAAAATGCCTTTGTAATTCTGTACCACTGCTTCCCACTGCTCCAGAGCTCAGCTCCTAAAGCACACCTGCAGGGGCTCCCGGCTGGATCCAGAGCACTGGGATGGGGATGTCTGCTCCGCACCTCCCCAAGGAGGAGATGCAGAACACCCAGCCCACGCAAGGGCATTACCAAGGCATGTGGCCCGAGCTGGGACAAGCGCAGCAGGCTGTTCCCAGGGAGCTCTGTGCGTGATCCAGGATCACAGAGCGAGCACAGACACAGCTGGGATGGCCCGGCAGGGCCACTTCTCACCTCACACCACCTGGGCTCTAACACCAAGCCCTGCCCAGGGCTGCTGTTCAGCTGGGGATGGACAGTGACCCCTAAGCAAAGGGACCCAGCCCTGGTGCCACCACCAGCTGCTGTGTGACCAAGCAGCACAGTTGGCAACCACTGGTATCACCATTCCCACAGCAAACACTGTAAAGCACAGTTTGTTTTCCCCTAGCAAGGACACCAGAGCCTCGTTTGGGTGTTGAAAATAACCCCAGAAATCCAAAGCTAAATGCACACAGGCTTGAGCTGGGCTCCAGCCGAATCTCCAAAGGCTCTATTTGCTCCAAGATCACACCATTAAGCTTCACTACAAAGCTCCAAGGGTGTGTATTAATCACCTCTGTCTCTGGTGCAGTTTGGTTAATGACACTTCATGCAATCAGGGCCTCAGGTTGCCCTCACCTCTGGGAAAGGTGTTTATTTTAAAAGATAGCTTGAAAATGTGCCAGAATCACCAATTTCTAAACCACGCAGTCACCAGGACAAAGGCAAAGCAAAAAGAAACAACGTTGTATCTGGAACTTAGGAAAGACTGAACAGAACAAAATGCAATAAATATATTGCATTTACTTGCTGTTCCACTTGATTTTGTGCTCACTTTGGCTAAGATGAAATGAAAATGGACCCAAATCACAGCAGCCTTGAGCTGGCTCTGCTGTGCTGGGCTGCATTCCTGCACTGGAGCCCTCGAGAAGCAGGACACCCTCGGCCCCTCTGCTCTTCCCCCTGGAAATTCCATGCTGAGAGGCAGTACTGAGTGTGCAAGGAGGGTGGAAGCAAGGGAGGTTTTTGATCTTGCATTCAAAACCAAGCACGCTCAGTGCAGCAGATGTAATGCCTTGTCGGCTTGCCACCAAACCTTCGGTATTGTGACAATTTAAATTGGAATCTCAACAAAAGGGAAATCATCACTCAGGTGTCAAATAGAAGGTTTTCTTCAAGGCAACTATCCCTTTGACATGATAAGACCAATCCCCAAACAAAGGTGTTCAAAAGGAGTTTCTGAGAAATTCCCTTTCAGAAACATCAGCTGAAAGTAGCAGTGCTTTGATTTCAGGGTCAAATCTGTTTGGATCAAAACAACAAATTAACTCTTGTGCTACGACCAACATCTGAAACACAAAATACATCCTAAAAATGAGCACAGCCTCCTTTAAAGAAAACACAATTGTGCTAACACAGAAATAAAAATATCTTGGGAAACTGTCAAAGGAGCCATCTGGAGCCTCCCACCACAGCAGCAGCAGAAGGCACTAAAAGGTGCACAGCCACCTTCATCTTTACTGCCCTTCTCCAAAGCCCTCAGACACAGCTGAGGACAAACATCAGCACGTTTCTCTCGTGGCAGAGGAGAATCTGTGCAATCACACAGATCCAGCTAAACCCCCTGCAGCAGCGAGCCATCCCTGCTATCCAGTGGGATCGGGTACCACAGCCAGGCTCTGGTCTCCCAGAAGAGCTGGATGCTCTTTCCCTGCTGAGCACAGCCCACCCTGACCCAGCACGGCCACGGCTCCCTCCTTCCCCAGCACTGGGCTGGAAGAGATACAATTAAGCTCAACAACAGCTGCACTTTACAGCTGTTCCTTTCTAAAATACAGAGGGGTCTTTTTTTTTGTCTTTTTTTTTTTTTTTTTTTGTCTTTTTTTTTTTCCCTTCCTCTCTTTAAAAGTGGGATTGTGGGATTTTCTCAATAAATATTCAGCATCCTCACCAGAATAAAATGGGAGTGAAAGCAAGAACGCTTGCTTTTGGATGTGCTCCGTGCCTCTATTTTTCTATGTAACCTGCTCTAAAAGTATAATGATCAGCATTAAATCCAAGCTTGAAGGCACAGTGCTAAAGCCCAGGACAACAGTTACATTTCTGTGAGGATGAAGCATGAAAATTCAGTGACAAATCCATTTTTCTTATGCAGAGCTGTGGCTTCAGAGCATTTGTAAAGACAGAAGAGGCCAGCACTGGGAGGATAATAAAACTATTGGCTACACTTCTCAATCTCTTATGGGTAGCACTCCATCCCCTCTTATGGAAACAAAACAACAAAGTCCCCCAGAACAGAAAAAACTGCTATAAAATACTCCAGCATATTTCCTGCAGAAACACACACAAAGTAATCAAGTAATCCACTGCACTCTGTAATCATCTAAACATTAAATCACTACAGAAAATGCCTTATTGCACAGGAGTTTGGTGGATTCTCATCAACCAGCTGCCAGGACATATGGCTCAATATGTGGGTGATGGTATGGGAAAACAGGAGGAACCTCAGTCCAGAGACCATCACAAGGTTCCTCCAAGAAATAACAAAATTCCTTTGTTGATATTTAACAAGTATTGCAGTTTCCTCCTTTCTTCTGTTTCCCCCACGGTGCTGTGGAACCAGAGATATGCAATATTCCCCCTTGAGCGCTGCACTGGGCTGCGCACCCTTGGTGAACTTGCAGCGTGTTGAAAGTACAAGTGAGTCTTCACAGCACATCAGTTCAATGGACCAAATAATTCAATGGCTCTTCTGCTCCTCTAACTACAGAGGTTTAACAAACCCAGAGAACACTGCGGGGAAGCAAACCCCCACACTTCTCAAGCACAGCCTCTAAACCAAACACATCCATTTTCTAGGTGAGACCCCACCTGACCTTCCTACACAGTGCAGGTGCTCCTGACTCCTCTCTGCTGCACAAAAGCATTTCAGGGAGCACAGCTTCTGAGCCTTATATTGCACCTGATGCTACTCCAAGTCTCACTTGGGCAGCCCTGGCCACTGTCTAAGAGCCCCTAAAGCCCCCTGGAACCCCAGGTGTGCCACCTGCAGACATCAGGGCTCTCCATCTCTTGGGTCACACACACACAGAGTGCAGAAGGATGCTCAGGCAGTCGAGAGGTCAGGTTTACAGACATACAACAGATAGTCTAGGAATAAAGGCAGACTTAGGAGGTTAGGAAGTCATTCTCAGCTCTCTGACAGGCTGACTGTGAGATCTGACAGAAGCTGCATCCTTCTCATTTCTAAGGGGGATAACTTTGGGCAGCCTGGACTGTGGGAGTTTGTAAGTGTGGAGGGAAGGGAGCATCGCCCATGGGGAATTTATCAACAGTGCACCAACACAAACACGCCCAGCTGGGGCCTGGGTGCTCCTCAGTGGGCACATCTGAGAGCTCTGGCCCAGCCTCTTCCACCAAATCCAGCAGCAAATCAACAGCAATTAGAGCCCTGCTATGGAGGCAGGGTTTTAATGTGCTCTTCATTACCATTTATAGCTGTCTACAAACTGCAAAGCTGCACACATCCCACTGTCTGTGAAAGAACTGAACCATATGTCCTTTTAGAAATTTCTGATTACTCATTAATGGATAATAAAAAAAGCATTTAGTGTGAGGAGGAGGGAGTACCCCTAAATCTTACACAAGCCTGAGCCCCACTGGTGTTAATGGAAAAACACTGAATATCATTCAAGGTCAGAAGCTACCTGGAAAAAAAAAATAATCCCAAGAGAGTCTGGAGAGCATTTTTTCCTTCTCTTTTCAAGACCTGAGTTGTGCATAAAAAAAGCAACCTTTGTGCAAACCACAATGAACATTTGTCCAGCCTGAAATGCATCCCACACCCAGGAGCAGCAGCACACTCGCTGCAGGTTTGGCATCCAAAGAGAAGCAGAAAGCTGGGGCACGAGCCAGCACAAATGGACATCACTCCTTCCTCACAGATCAGAAAGAGCCTCAGTCTGGTCCTTCATCTATTCTGAAGCACTTTACTATTCCCTACTTCATACATCCAAACATGCAGCTTAATATTTAGAGGAAGATCCTACTAACAAGGTAAGAAGGAAAGAAGACTCCCTATGTATGAATTTATTCTGAAGATTTGTTTATAAATAATTCCACATGTGGATATTGCTCATTGCAGGGAAAAACCAGCTTGTTCTGGTTTAGTTTAACCCATCTTGGAGGTGTGAGACCCAATTCTCCTCTTTTTTGCATTCGTTTTATAGCGAATAAAACACCCAGTGACTGCAGAGTGACTGCTTAAATCAACCCCAGCCCCACAGGCCATCTCTAGCTATACCAGAGCAGTCACCAGTGCAGGTTGGCCTTCCCAGCACAATCTGCTCCATTTAAATCACTTCTGCTTTTAGCCTGATAGAAATAATCCCCCAACAGAGCTGACTTCACCCCTGAGTCACCCCAGCATGAGCCCAGAGCGCTGTGCTGATGCCAGCAGAGTCACTCCACAGGTACAGCCACAGCACCAGGAGGGATGGTGCCTGGAAACAGGACAGCAGCTGAGCCAGTGCCCCTCTGTGGGCCAGGAGAGCCCCTGGACCTCCAGGACAGCCCCTGGACCTCCAGGACAGCCCCTGGACCTCCAGGACAGCACAAGGGACAGCGGCTGCCTCTGCCACCCAGGTATGTTTTTGCAGCTCACTTAATCCCTGCTGAAATAAGATCACTGTTAAGGCTGGTGAAACAAGGACATCTTAAAGACTTATAAAGCACCTCTGCAGCCTGTCTTAGTGCCTTAATCAGCACACTGAGATCAGGAGACTCTGTTTAAGAGTTACTGCGTTACACTGAAATGTCTGCTCCGCTCTGGAGGGCAGCAAAGGCACCCCGATGCCTCCTGGCAGAAAGTTCTGTTTACTTCATGAATTTTTGAAGCTGCCTCATGAATTAATGCACAAAAATAACTTTCATAGAGTCCTCATTTACAAATGCTCCCTGGAAATATTGGTAGTATTTTAAACACACACCTAAAAATAAAGCAAGTGAACGTTTAAAACTCTCTTTTGGCAACAGCCTGGAGGAAGAAGCCCATGCTCACAGTGGGGTTCAGCACAGCAAGAAGCAATGTAAGGGCTGAACAGGAACCCCAAAAAAGATGGTTACAGTGCAGGAGCACGTGGGAGACAAACTCCACAGACACCCACAGGAGTATGGCCCCAAAGGAGACGTCCCATCCTCTTCTCATCCCTGTGGATTCCTGCCTCCCTCTGGTAAGGGTCTGGAAAAGTACTGGGCAAGGGCTGCACCTCAGACCTAGGGAGCACTAATTGGTCATGCCACCTTCTGTGAGACACTTGGAAAACACCGGGTCACCTGAGCCCCTCCTGCAGCAGGGACAGATAAAGAGCAAGACCACCAAGTTCTCCACATCTGGTCTTTCAGACTGGATCTCAGCTACAAGGTCCAGCCAGGTCTGCACAGGATGAAATATTTGACCAGCTTGCCCAAAACACCCCTTGCTCAAGACAAAGCAACGCTGAGGTTCATTTGTCCTGCCTGGCTGGCTCACACCACAACCAGCTCACATTGCTGTGATGAAGCCCTGGGTATTTTAGTCTGTGAGGCACTCTGAGATCCATCGGGATGAAAGGAGCTATATAAATGTAAATCATCCTCATTAATGTAAATTGTGGGACAATGCAATGTTTACAGTGAACAATCCCAGGGATGAGCTTCAGAGTGTGTATGTTTATGTATCACTTCACCAATGAAGAGCACAGTCCTCAGTGCCTGGTAGCTGGACACCAGAAAGACCATCCATGGAAGGTCCAGTTGGGAACTATCACACACAGCGACCAGGTCAGGCTCCGAGGGCAGCACCCATGGCCACAGAACATTCATCTCCCTTGAAAGACTTTCAACACCCCTGAAATCCTTCTCTTGCACAGTTGTCCACAGTTGGAGTTTCTCTGTAACTGCAGAAGGTTAATTAACATTTTTAAGATCACTCTTAAAAACCATGGTGACTGCAGTTCACACAACTTGGTTGCTAAAGAGGGAGGAATTCACATTCAGGACTGAAATGTGCAGCTACAAATCAAACTATGAGACACACTGGCTCAGACCCTACCCAGTATCCATGAGATCCTCCACAAATTATTCTACTGGTTTGGGGTAAGCTCTGAACCAGCTGCCTTGCTGGTTCAAAGCTGGCCCTTCTCTGCACCCATTTCCCAGCCCTCTCCACGTGAAGAGGTAACGCCAGCTCCTCTCCATGTTACACTCATCCCAAGAGAATACAGTCTTTCCTCTTGGATAGCTAAGCCAGAGCATCAAAAATGTGAAGAGACAACTTAATGCACAACCTAATTGCGTTCACTGGGCACAGGGAACATGACTTGAAGGTCCAGCTGAACCTTTGCTCAGGTCAGAAAGCATAAAAATCTGCAAGCCATGATGAAGCTGGAGGAGCAGGGCTGTCCCTTGGTTCTGCTGCACACCTACACCTGCAGGGGACGTGGCCAGCAGCCTGCATGTCTCTTAGGACACAACCACAGCTTCTGCAGAGTTTAGAATGGAGTTTGCCCTGTGCAGGTGGCTGCCAGAGCACCTGTAGAGCTGTATTTACAGTAATGCTAATGGCAGGCCAGGTTCAGTGCTGGGAGCTGTGATGGGATGAGCTCCCAGAACAGCTCTGGGCTTGCACTAACCCTGCAGAGTTTGCAGGAGCACAGACACCCACACACGTGCACAGAGGTGCACACAGGACACACACACCCAAAACGCCTGCCCAGTCTGAACCACAACTGCTCCAGCTTAATCCCAACCTGCAAAGAAAGAGCAACTCATCATATTTAAATTTCAGCCTTTTTCTTTTCTGTGCTTTTGTTTCAGTATTTAGAACTTCAACTAACAAAGCAACAGACACAATGCCATCTCCTTGGGAAACACATACTCAGCTCCTTCCATCTGCTCCTTCCCCAACCCTTTTGTATTCTGCAAAGCAGATTGTGCTGTGAAATATTAATACTTTGCTCTTCTATCATTATTTCCAACCCTGAATCTCAAGGCTTGTTCCCAGCTTCTGTTCCCCTTACATTTTTTCCAGGGATCACAGCACTCAATGGGTTATGTTACTGCACACTGTACCACGTCTGAGTGGAGCTTTCATAAAAAGGTGGAAGCAGTCCAGAAGCAGCTTCTAGGGAGCCTTCCATCTGCAGCAGCATTTTATTTAGACAGCAGAGGGGAAATTAGATCCCTGTGTTGCTGATTGGCTTTGGGAGTCAACTCTTCAGTTGTGTAGGAGGAGTTAATTTACACCAGAACAGCGGTGCCGCGCCGGAGCTCCCCGGGGCTCTTGGGGAACAATGATTGTTCAGTTCAGGGCAGCGCTGAGCTCCCTGAACTCAACTGATGCTTTTGCTCTACATTTCTTTGAATCTGACTCTGTGCTATTTAATCTGTATTTCTGCTCCATTCTGACTAACCACGCCGATTTATTCCATGTGCTTGCTGAAGAAGATTTTCTTTAGCATGGGAGAGTGGTTACAACAGAGCACCATTCAACAAGTCTATTTCAGTCCAGCTCTGAACCCCTTTTCTCCAAATGTTCCAGCAAACATATCTGTAAGCAGGAATTTCTGTGATTGCAGACAATTTAAATAAAGAGGAGTGCACAGAAAAGGCAACCCTGAACCAGGGTCTCACCTAGGTTGCCAAACTGACACTCAGATGTTTGTGCCCAACAGTGGGGACAGTTTGCTCTTCTCCAAGATGCTGGACTTAAGGACATTTCTTCTTCTGAGTACCTACCTGGAGCAGAGAGATGGCTATGCAAGCCCAAACCTACTATGTTTTTTAAGGCCACATATAAACAGAGCTGCAAGGACAATTTCTCAGTGCCATTTCCAGGTTTTGTTGGATCTGGTGGTAAATTAGCAACAGGCTTACTCTTCTTCTAGGAAAAAAACATTATGGCTACCAAGGCCTTAATGAAACTTCACATTAGACAAGTTACGCTTCATCTGCCTCCTGCTCAGTTGGGTAAGACAGGCAGCATCTAAAAGGTAACCCCGCCCCACAAGAAAATAAGCTTTTCCTTTCTCAGGCTGTTGTTAAAAATAGCAGCAAACACGAAGAACAAGGGGCACAGCTCCAGAGAGCCCTCCATTCCTGTCCTCCGTGGAGACAGGGAGTCCTGAGGCAGAGCTGGAGAGGTTCCCTGGAGCAACGACAGCCCCGTGCCACACAGCAAGGCGTCCTGGCCAGGTTCCACATCAAACACATGCTCTGGAACAAGGGTGAGAGCACAGCTCAGCCTGGGACGTGCCCAGGACTGGCTTGGGTACCGCTGTGGAGCCAGCACCCGGCATCCCCAGCGAGATGATGCCACGGGAGCTCATCTGCCACCACTCCTATTTGCCAACCCAGGCATGTGGCAAACCCACTGCTGGCCTGCAGCAGTCACAGTTATGGATGTTTATGTTTTTGCAGCACCATAAGTCACCTTGGAATGTCTGGCATTAAGCAGGATAATTTAGCAGGTTTTTCCAGCGCCTCGGATTCCTCACTGCTGAGGTGTAATGGCCCGAGTCCCTCAATAACTATATTTTTTCCTATTCACCTAAGGTCAGAGAGGGCCACTTAACCTTATTATTTCAAAAGGCTCAAATCTTTGACAATTATAAACAGGAGAGTAAAAACAAGAGCTAAATTTGTGTAATACATTACTTATCATTCCCCAGCCTCTGAATCCAAGCAAGAAAGGTGAAGGTGGCTCTGACACCAGCTTCCTTATCCAGGGCCTGGCTTGAATGGGATCTACAGAGCTAATGGTGGGAACAATCAACATCAAAGGCTGCTCCATGATGTGGATCCAAGTGGGTTTGTTCCTACCACACTTCCAGACTTCACAAATGCTCTTCCAAGGCAAAGCTGAGGTAATATGGGGAGAAGTCTGCAAAGATGTTAACAGAGGAACAGACACAAGATCAGTTGCTGCTGATACATTCTCAATGATCCTGTCCCAAGGGCCCAGCACCTCCTGGCAGCAAGTCTTTGCTGATCTTGCTGCTGTGGACTCCCCTTGCAGCTGACCACAGACCACGTATCCCGTAACAGAAACTTTCTGCTGCAGCCTTGTGGGAATCCAGGACATCCCTCTGGCTGCCCTGGCTGTCTCGAGACCCTGGCAGGGGGCTCGGAGACCTTGGCACAAAGTAAAAAACACCTGTGGCTTTGATTTTAGCCCGTGGAAAAAGCTGCCAACTCTGTATGAGGAATTACAAGCCACAAGGGTTTGAGTGGTGTGGTAGCTAAATTAACACAGGGTGAAAAAGTAGAATTTTGGGATTTTTAGAATGTGATTCAGGGGTACAAGATGGAGGGATTTGGGCATGTCCTGACCTTCTTCTCCTTCTCCTTGCCCTCCATGTCTTGCTGTGATGGTGACACTTTTCTGTTGGTTTAAGGTACAGACACACTGTCCAACAGGAATGACAGACATTGGCACGTTATTGTAAACATGGCACACGGAGTTTTTGGTATAAAATGTGAACACCGCCCTGAGGGCAGACAGAATGCCATGGCCAACCTGCTGGACAGAGCTCAGCAGGGCAGAGAGAGAATGTGATAGATTAGGGAAAATAAACAACCTTGAGAAGCTCATCCTACGCATTCCAGACTCCTTCTCTGGCTGCACGGGCTGGGAGAACAAGGACTTTTACACTCTTGGGGTCACCTCGACACCCGGACCCCAAGACAGCCTCTTCTGATATTTCCTTGCACAGAAAATCCCCAGTCACTGGCAGTACTTGCACTGCAATTAAAACTTGAACAGGCAGTGGCACACCCCTCCTGAGCATCCTTCACTTGTGCCCAGCCAGTGTCCCTCTCCAGGAAAAGGAGTCCTGCACAGCCCCTCAGTTGCTGAGGGAGAAACAGTGCAGAAATCCCTTTTCCAAAAGAGTCAGTGATAAATGCATTTGGACTGGGCCATGCCCAGCTTGTGCAAAGGCAAACAGGAAGAAAAAAAATCACTGCTGGATCTACACGATGAGGAATTTTTAAGATAGGTAACGACGATTCCAAACCTCCAGCTGCAGAGAGGCACCGCTTGGGTGAAGCAGCACTGCCTGGGCACAACTTCATGAGCTTCCTTTGCACTAAAGAGACAGGCAGAACAAATCCCTTCTTAAATGCCATCCTGCAACCCATTTCAATACCTAGTGCTGGAAGATGAAGCTTCCGTCAAGCCAGTCAGGGCTGAAATATTGTTTATTGTACCTGAAAATTAATTTCATACCTTTTGGGGCATCACCAGATTGTTCAATCACTGACTGTGCACATGAACCTGCAAGTTTAGTGGCCAATTTTCTTCAGGCGTGCACTAAAGTGCACCCACGTAGTTAAGATCAAATTCAGCCCATGGTGTTGGAACATTATGGTACATAACTCAACAGAAATGTCAGACCTGCGACTGTTAAAGCATAATATTTCCAGTGCACCACCACAAATTTACACAGCACAACACTGCAACCCTTCGTAGGTATACAATGGTCCAGGAAGCCAGAAGAATTCATTTTTCATCCATTAGATGAGAAGCTGGTGTGAAGTTTTCCCTCTGGATCAGCCATGGGCTGTCAGTGCAAGGAAGATATCCCAGGGTGTACACGTGCTGTTCACAAATTCAGCCCCTGAATTCAGATGTAGGATAGGAGGGCATCCTGACCAGACAGCTACAGCAACCCAGGAGTGCTGTACACTAGAGGACATCACACATACTTGGCCAAAGTGTCCCACATTTATTTGTCAGCAACAGACTTGGACTGTCTCCAGTGGTTATAGTGGCAGGTAACCACGAGGTCACGGTGCCTCTGCTGGGTTACAAAGGTCTAGGGAAGAGAGGAGGTCTGACACTCAGCCATAAATCTGCGGTAAACTTACTGACTCCCCACTGTTTCTTCTGGGCAAACATGTTTAAAAGCAGGTGCAAAACTGAGTTTTAAAAATAAATATTAACTGTCAGAGTTCACAGACCACAAATTTACCCTGTTTCTTTTAAAGTAAGTATAAACACTGAAAGTGTTTATTCAGGCTTGCTTGCCCACGTCCATCATAAGAAACATTGGGATGTGAGAAATATCAGTGCTGAGGAAAGATGCATCCATGTTTTCTGGGCCAACAGACCTGCTGCTTTTTGCCAAAGCCTTCTAGAAAGCCAGTGAGTCAAGGCACTGAAACCCTCAGTGAAAAGAGGGATCACTTCAGGGCACCACTGAAAGCCACCATCACCAGACACAAGCATGCCTCAATGCTACCCCTCAAATCAACCCAGCACTGCCAAGATGAAGCTAAGTTTCCCCAGAGCAAGCATTTCTGATCCAACAGTCCACCAGGAACGGAGCTGCTGCCTGGCTTGAGCAGGCTGATGTACAACTATCTGGTGGCAATGGCTTTGGGTCACTGCAAGCCACAACAGTGAGTGTGTACATAAATAACACCTGCCCAAATGTGTATTTATACAGAGCAAAGTAATAGCTCCATCAGACCTTTACATTCTATCAGCCAAATAATATGAGTTTTTAAAAGCATTTAGTACTTTTAATAGGCATTTTAACAGCTCTCATAACTCAACTGCATCTTTGCTGTAAATCACTTGACAGTTGAATACTCCACTATATGATCTAATCCCCTTCAGCATTTCAGAAATGAAGAAAAAAACCTTCCTAGGG
Source organism: Anomalospiza imberbis (assembly GCF_031753505.1). Classification (NCBI taxonomy): domain Eukaryota; kingdom Metazoa; phylum Chordata; class Aves; order Passeriformes; family Viduidae; genus Anomalospiza; species Anomalospiza imberbis. The sequence goes on from NC_089700.1 coordinate 2,125,505, forward strand.
TTGTTTAGGAAGGCAAACAACTTTGCTAGGTGCTTGTAATGGGAGAAAAACCAGCCAGGCAGGGGCCAGTTAAACCCATGTGCCCTGCTTTGTGTGAGCACAGAGGCCAGTGCTGAAAGGAGCTGGTCCAGCGTCACCGAGGACAGTCCTGCCAAAGAGCCCAGAGACACCCAGCCCAGCAGGAGGAACTCTGAGGCAGCAGAGAGGAAACAGCTCAGGCTCTTCTGAGAGGCTGCCCCCACTGCAGCAGCACATCCAGGGCTGGTAGCAGGGGCCTTTCTCCCCCGGGACACGGGGCTGGGGGGTCACACACACCTGAGCCACCCCACACACAAAGGGCAGCAGGTCCTGACCCAGCAGCTCTGTGGAACCCCTCCCTGCTGCCAGGCAGGATCAGGGCACTTAGCTTCAACTTGGCATTTGCTGAGGGGACAGGAACCCACCCACATCCCCTCGCTGACAAACAGGAGTCATCACGTCCCAGCTCAGCAAGGACAGAGACCAGCTGAGGGGAGACACCGAGCAGATGGGAGAACACGGACCCGCTGGGGAGCAGGGGTGTCCATACACAGTCCCACATGTGGGCATGAAACACTGCATTTGGAGCATCCAGCCTCCATCTCCCCTCACCTCCCCCTAACGTGGTGGGTTAGATCCTGACAGTCCCCATCCTGTCTCCTGCCCCCAGAAGGAAGGCCCAGTTCTTGCATTCTCTTATATATTTCAAAGTGCATAGACAGAGGCAGGAGAGGCAATTAAGTCTAGATGTAGGTAGAAAGGAGATCTGCAACAAACCAGTGTTTAAGAAACACTGTCTCAAATGAGACATTTCACTCTGTTTCACTCTGCCTTTATGATCTCTACACCGATGAGCTCTTTAAAAAAACAAATACACACAGACTCTTGCTACATACATATATCTCCATCCAGATGAATGCTTTGGTTCACTTAGCAGAAGTTTTTCTTGGCTGTAAAAGATGGCAGGCTGGAGAGACTGAATGAGCGTGGGGAAGAGCCGAGACAGCTGGATCCCAGGCGTGTGGAGCCTGGACCAGCTCCGTGGAAAACAAGGAGCAAGCCAGAGACAACGCAGAGAGACTGACATCATGCAGGGCCCGGCATGGACAGCCACAATGACACAGTGGGTGTACCACATCGGCCAAATTTCCTTAAATAAATGCTTGGTGAAGCTCCTGCAGGCTTTGAGTATGGATTTATTCTTCCCCCCTCCCCAAAGCACGTAATGCCTAAGAGACAAAGACGTCAGCTGCCTCATTTTGTTCATAGCTTGTACCTGCAAGCACTTCCCCAGCTCTCCAGAACTGCACAGAGTCAAATTTGCTGTGCTGGGATCTCTGGCTGGGTCTGCTGCCACGAGCCTGGATGGCAGAGCAGGCAGGAGCCTGGCAGTGAGGTGGGGATGAACACCCTGTGTCCCCACACCTGGCAGTGCTCCTGGACACGCCAGGACTGTCAGACTGGCCACCCCACTGTGACATTGTCCATGCATGGCTTTGGTTCACCATGTGCCAAAATAATGCAGCCAGCCCCATGCTTGCTCAATAACAAACACCCCTGGAGCCGCTGACAAATCCTCCTTGCAAACCCTTCCTCGAGGCAACTTCTGCCCCAGTTCTCCCTGCACATCTGAACATAACATGGGCAGAACCTTTCAGGCTGGAGAGCATCCCTCAGCTTGACCCCAAGCCCCAGTAAACCAAATCATCACATCCTGGTGAAGCACAGAGGAAAACAACAGAAAAACGAGCAAGAGAATCTGCCAGGACAAAGCAAGGCCCCACAGAAAATCTTCCTCAGCAGGCTTTTTCAGGCAAAGGAAGGAGGTGAAATACTAAAGGGTGGAAGAAGGTAAATTATCAGAGTTGAGACATTTCAAATGACTGTTCCCTGCTGCGTTCAGCAGCTTTCCTTGATGGAGTCACTAATCACTGTAGTTTACCGAATGACCTTGTTGTGGCCATCTCATCTTCAGGGGACCACAAACTGCAGCAGTCCCTGGTGCAGGGAAATGCCTTTTGGGCTGTGCTAAATCACACCGAATGCTGACTGCAGACTGTCAGGACGGAGCAGAGGACAGCCCACTTTGGGGTAAAATATCTCCACAGAGGTGTTCCTCCTGTCCAGCACATACTGCAAGCTTTGTACTCCAGGCAGAGGTGGAGAGACTGGGGCAGAAACCTTCCTGTACATACATTTAAAATACTGGCTGCCATAAGCTGGAAAAATGCTATAGAAAAATTAAATATTTACTTCTTCTGTTTGTTAATATATTTCATTAGTTACTCAGCTGTAACAGTCATTAAAATGCTGAAAGGGAACTTCATGTAAATTCATCACTAGCCTGGGAATACTCCTGCATTTGTGAGCAGGCTGCATGCTGCAGCAGAGCTTGGAGCCTCAATTTCCCTACAGGAAAGGCCAAACGTCTGGTTCACTCACAATTTACAAATGATTATTTTTCTAATTAATCATTCATCAAAAAACACAAATAGCAACAGGGCATGAAAGGCAGTGCTGGCGTTAACAGAAGGCAGAGTCAATCCACCACAGCCTCACCCTCAGCTGCTTGCAGGAGAGGCCCTCCAGTGCTGTACCTCCAGTGGCTGCAGGGAAGGAGCTGGGGAAATACCCTCTGTTCTCCCCAGTTACCATAAGGAAAGGGATGATGTATGTTTCTGTAATGCCAAACCTCATCTGTGTAAACTGGAGTCGCAACAGGTCTGTGAAACATATTGGGAGCTAAACATGATGATGGTCTCAAACAGGCAGGTTGGGATCTGGGGATGAGGAAAGGAGGGGCAAGGCAGAAGTGTGGGAGGAGAGAAACTTCAGCAACACAATGCACCAAGGCTGGAGAGACACACAAAAACAACCCTGGGGGAAAGAGGCCACAAGAGAGATGGCAGAACAAGGAACAGGGACTTGCCAAACGCCTTCCCTGGCTCTCTGTAGCAGTGACTTGGCTACAGCTAACCCAGCACCCCGTGGGGCCACCTGGACCCGGAGGAGGTTGGTCCTCTCAGCCCTCGTGCTCCCAGACCACTGAAATATGACTGCAAGTGCCAATGCACTGACCCCTTTTTGCCTTAGGTTGGATTAAGGATCTCTGAAACCACAAGCAAATCCTCTGACTATATGATGTGTCTGGATATCACCTCTGCCAGTGTTCAGAGTTTGACCTGCAGCCCTCTGTGCAGCTCACTTGCCAAATGGCTTGCAGAAGAAGACAACATATCCACACGCCTGGAGTTTGAAAACAACCTGTAAATGCACAAGACTTTCACCTTTCCACACCAATTCTCTGTTCTCACCATAGTTAATCCAGGCTAGATGTTTCCTGTAGCCCAAGGATAGCTGTTTGAAAGGTGTAGCTATTTCCAGGACCCCTTGTAACTATTTCCCCTTGTGTAACTATTTCCAGGACCTCTCCTTGCTTTGGCTCTGCCTTGGCTCAGGCTGCTGGCCAACCTCTTGCCAAGACAACAACTCCTCAAAAGGCAGTATGAACTGGTAAAAGCAGGCAGCAGCATGATATTTCAGCCTTGCTATAGTCTCCTGCTGCTTTTTATTACACTTCACAGGGCTAGGCTTGAACCATATAATCACATTTCAAAGAGACTGCAGTATTGTTGGCAGTTGCTTCATTCTTGACCACTGAGATTGTGAGATCTGTCCTTGCTGCTCTGAGAAAGAGAAGATTTCCTCCTTCCAGCTATTAATTAAACAAACGTAAACCCTACAACACAATAACAAAGCACATCCAAGATAACCAGGACTTTTGCAGGATTGGCTTTTACTGAAGCTCTGCCAGTGCAGCCTCTCCATGTGTTGTTGCACAGGGGTGGCAAAGCAAAACAAGCCCAAAACAGGGAAATTATTCTCAAGAGCAGAATACGCCATACACCCTAATATATATCATTCCCCAGCACCCTCAGATGAAGCAGTGATCTGTCCTGTGAAGAGAGACTCTTGAGGATGACATAAAGCTAATGAGGCAAGTGGAGAAGAGCCTGTAGCCCAACTCCTGCAGCTCTAGTGGATCTGTCCCGAATGGAGTTACCAGGTTCAGATCAAAGTGGGCTCTCAAATGGCCAAACCTTGGACCTTAGGTTGGTTCTCAACCTAATTCTAACACCCTCGAGAAATTTCCACTGACTCTGTGGATATGCCAGACACAACAGTGGGCAGGAGGGATGGTCACCTCCCCAGAGGGCAGCATCACAGCCAGAACTTGGGAAGCCCTGGATGAAAACCTCAGGTCACTGATCCCTTCACGTTCCAGGTACTCGAGTACAGCACTGGGGCCACTGCGTGTTGAAGACGCTGGGACAGGAGGATCTCCTGGGAAGGAAGGACCACATAAGCTGCTCAGAGAGCCAGAGAGCCAGAAAAGGATTTCCTTAGGAGACAAAATAGGAAATCCTGAGCTTATCAACAACACATACAGCACAATACCCAGCAACCTCCCAAGACAGCATTTTACTTAATGGCATGAACTCAGCAAAGCTGAGCAGTGACAGTGCCTGCAGGGAAGATAGAGCAGTGGCACACACCCCAGTTGCTCCCATGGCACCTCTCCAAGGGCCCAAATCCACACAGCAGCAGAACCAGCCTTGTAAAACCCTGCCTGCACGTTACTGATGGCACAGGAGGAGCTGCAAGAAACACAAATTCAAGCATAGTGTAAGAAGCAAATATTTGTGCAGCTGTGGAGGACAACCAAACCCACCTTCCTACAGCCCAGTAACATGCAAATATGGGCTTCAGACTTGCCATGTGGGAGGAGAGAACCACTCCAGCATTTCTATCCATTGCTGGACAAGTCAAACAAGAAACTCAATCCAGCCACCAGCATTTCAACATGGAAGTCCTATATTGGATCATAAGCACTAAATGAGGGCCGAAATCCATATAAACAGAAGCCACTGATAAGAAAGGATCATGGGTTCCAACTTTTTCTGGTTGTTGGCCTCTTTTCTCCATTACTTGCATTAGTATTTCTGTGAAGCACCCACTGCAACAACTGTAACTCAAAACATTTACAGGAGGTAGAAAACAATTCAGAATGAAGTCGCTTTGGGCCTCAGATTTGGGCACTTTTAAAGGTTTTATTACTAGGCAGACTTCTCACAGGAAAACTATGACATAAATGACGTGTCTGAGTATTTTTTCTAAGTGAGAGTATTTCCTGACATTATTTTCTTGTGTTTATGTTCTCTCCAGTGCATCCTATTATAGCAAATCTGTTTGGAAGGGCTCCATTCCTAAAGATGACGCAGGCTCCAGGAATGCCTTCTGCCCAAGCAATATTCCTAAAGAAACCCGTCGTACCACTCGTGCTTCACGATAATCAGATGCACAGGGGCACTACATAAGAGCACCAACACACTGCAGACTGGGCTATAAATACCCAATTATTTCAGGGTTTGAATCTACCATTTTTTCTAGCCTATTTAGCAAGATCAGTTTCTGACCCAAGATCTGCATTTACGCAAGAGACACCCCCATCCAAACTCCATGCTCAGGGACAGAGTGCTGAAAACCAAGATGAGCTCTCTATGAACATCTCCAGTGCTCATTCCAGTTCTCCAAAAACACAGCTAACCTACTCCCTGAAGGAGAACATGGTAATCACTCATACCCTTTATTTTTAGCTTTGTTCTTCCTTCAAAGCCCAGCGAGATACGTGGAGTTTTGCAGTGTGCAAAGAATCCCTGCTCATGATTAACATCTATGTGAATAATAGAGCTTTAATCTGGTTTCAGTCAGTTACCTACTGCTTCAGCAGTTTAACATCATGTGGGAGCAAGAGCAGTGAGGCTATCCATCCAGCTTTCAGATAACTCAAAGTAGTACTACAAGGCTTAATTAATTGAGATCACCAGATGAAAAATGCCATAATATAAAAAAATCTCATCATATAAAAGGTAAAACAAGTGCTGATGCTCAGGCAGTCCTGAGATGGGATGCTACATGGAAATCTCAGACAAAACTCCAAAGAGAAGGGACTGAGAATCATCTGCCTGTAAGAATTGTGTTCCTCCTGCTCCAGCATCCCACCCTCAGCTGGGTGATGGGTCTGAAATATAATGGCAGGAACACAAGCAAAGTTCAGTGTTTTAATCAGACACCTATCTTCAAGCCCAATCTTCCAGTAAACCCAGTGTGGACTGAGCTGCTCCTTTTCAAACAGCACAAGGGTGAAGGCAGCACAGGCAGCAGACCCACCTCTCAGACCATGCACATGCTTTCTGTCATTGCACAGGTGGTCTTGGTGCCACCAGTCCGGGCTGAACAGAAGCAGAGAGGGAAATATAATTCATGCCACACTGTGATATGACTGCAGCTCATTCTCCTTCCCTGTGTACCTTTCCCACATTCAGAGAGGGGCTGAACTAAAGCCAGCCAAAGTCACTGTGAGAGCAAAGTATCAAACCTGGCATCTCAAAGGAAATCAAACCCTGCTGCACCAGTTCCTGCTTTCAGCATAAATCAAGTGAGAGAAACAGCCAAGCATCTAAAGATGCTTTGAAAGGGCAGCTTGGTATTTTCCAGGCCTCCCTGGACATAACTGACCCAAAGAAGGTTGCTGGCTGCACCAGCCAGTTACCCTTTGAGCAGTGACCATCTATCATCCCAAGTCATTCAGCCATGAGTCACAGCTGTGCTCAGACATCTGATCCAGATTCTGTTGGAGTAGTAGGCAGACTGCAAAAATCATTTTCAACTCGCCCTCCTCATCACGTAAGCCAAGCTCTCTTCTCCACTAACTTCTTACTCACCATCTTTTCTCCTCCTCTACGCCCACATCCTCAAGTGCTCAGAGGCAGTGATGGCTCTCTGTGAGGCCGTTCTGATCCATTTCTGTAAGCCCTGCACAGACTCCTGGCACTCCAGCAGGCACCGAGAGCTCCCACAGCTCTCACACCATCCTCACACAGAAATGCCTGAACCACCAACAGCATTAATTACCCACAGGGACACAGCTCCAACCCAGGGCACAGCCCCACAGGCTGGCAGTGCCTCTGTCTGTGCCACCACAGAGACACAGAAACACTTAGGCAGGAAAAGCCCTTTGAGAACATCCAGTCCAACCATTTCCCCAGCACTGCCAAGGCCACCACTAACCCAATTCCACAAGTGCCACATCTACACATCTGTCAAATCCCTCCAGGGATGGGGACTCCATCACTGCCCTGAGCAGCTGTGCCAGGGCTGGACAACCCTTTTGGAGCATCCTGACCCCTTGCACTCACCTGCCTGCTCACAGCACCACTGTCCAACACCACTTCCCAAACTCATGGGACACAGCTCCCAATTAAATCCAGGCAAACCTTTCTAGACACTGGGCTGGGTGACATACTCCTATCTACTCTCCAGTTCACAATATCAATGTGATACTGATTTTTTTTCCCCAAGTATGTATTTAGGCATAATATATTTTAATGGCAAAAAGATGCTTTGTTCCATAGGGGATGTGCGTGTGTGCGTGCGTGTGTATTTGATTCCTGTGCTTCAAACAGATCCAGGAATGGAATTTCATACTTTCATAAAATTAGGAACAGATGTTGTGGACTGTTTAAACCAGCAGAGAAAATAACAAGAGGAACACTCCAAGGAAGGTGACATGAAAAAAATGCTGAACATTGCAGGAAAATGGAAATACAATAATGACTGTGGGACTTCTGGGACACATGTGTCCATGCCACAAATCCCTCAGGAAAGACAGCTCCCAGCTCGGGCACACTGAAGTTTCTTCTACATGAGCTAGAGAGAGAAAAGTAATAGATAACAGCAGCCAAATATAAAGTACATTTATCTTCTAGTACAACGGAGATGCAGTTCACCTGAAAATATAAATCATGGCACATGCAAAGAGAAATCCCTTCCTTTTCTATCAAGTTTACATCAAAATATTAAAACCAATGAAAGGTTGAATTATGTTTGCCTGCTGCTTCTCTCGTTACTCCTTTCTGGCAGGTCCCTTGGCTGGGACAGTGGGGTTTCCTGGGAAGCTGAGGCACCATCAGGCTGCCAGCAACACACCAGGCACTTATGTATTTGTTCAGCGTTCTGTATTTCCATTCCAGCTTTCAGAAGTGATGGAAACCTCTCCTGCTGGCTTTCAGTGCCCTGTTTGCTATCACAAGGTCTATCTGGGGCCGAACCCAAGCCAGAATCCTTTTGGAAATGAACACGTTCGGAATGAATGCTTGCATCTCTCTTTCCCATGCTGGCTCGGGGGATACCTCACCTGGAAGGAAAGGTACCACATTTCCATAAGGACAGACACTGCTCAGAGGGTCAGGAGTGCTTGCAGCCTCTCTCTTCAGCTCCATACAGCACTGCATGGTGCCACTGCCATTGTCACCCCCCTTTTGCAGAGCATTATGCTGAGCTACCGAGGACATTGAACAATTTTTGCCTCTGGTCACAGAAATAAGGGCAAGAACGGGACTGGAATTCAGAGCTCGAGCTCAGATCCTGCCTCACACTTCCTGCACACAGAAGAACCCATATTGGACTTGCAGATCACACATTTGCATTGCAAAGCGAGGAGCAGTGCATAAATGCCTGTATGTACAAGCAGATGTGTATTCAGTAGGCAGATCTTTGGAAATTCACCACATAACATTCTGTCTACAAGTCAAAAGCCATCTCCAATTGCTAAAACTTAAATCAAAACACAAGTTGCTACAATTCATAAGGAGCTTAATATTTATTACCATGTATTGCAAGCGTGCAGCTATGAAGAAAGACTCCCTTACTGTCTCCAGTGATTATTCAAGGGACTGGGAAAAGAAAGAATAGCCTTTGATAATAACAAAAAAAAGCAAGTGTGGAGAAAGCAATGTATTAAATCCTTTTCACAGCCAAGAGGCCAATGAAAATGCTATATATTTATAAAGGAAATGAAAACCTGTCAGGGACAAAATGAACTGAATAACAGAGCTGGGGCTGAATAAAGATAAGCAAGAACTCAAGAACGAAAACCACCACCGGGGTGGAAAATGCAGCATGCTCTGCATCCCTGGGAAGAGAGGTCTGAATGGATGTACCCATTTGGGTACAGGTCAGAGGGGAGCCCCCAGCCACTCCCTTCTTCTGATAATCTGCACGCCAAGTGAGGTCAGCAGGTGTGCTGCTCACAGGATGGATGATGCTGAAACACCTGGAGCACCTCCTGTGCCTTCCCTGAGCAGGGATGCAGGGGAAGAGCACCCTGCAGCTCCCCGGAGCAGTGGGGTGCTCAGGACACAGCACCAGCGTCTGCAGAGCAGCAGTGCAAGAGCCACAGTCACCCGGTCCAGGCTGGGTGAGCTCTGGTTTCACATCCTGGAGCTGTCCCCACCCCTCTGCTGAGCCCTCCAGGGGTTCATGGCTGCAGCAGCCTTTGGGCAGCAGGAGCTGCAGGGGCAGGCATCAGCTCCCAGCCCAAGGGAGAGGATGCAGCCTTCAGGATACAGAGACAGAAAACCTCTAATTTCCCCCAGAAAAAATACCCACAGAGCAAAGATCTAACCTGTATGGGCTGGTCTGAATTCTAATTCCACAACTGGAAGAGCTGGCCCATGATATTTTTAAATTCTTGATGTTAAAAGACTACTTGAAAAATCACTGGGAAATAGAACAATTCATGAAAACTCACAAAAAATACAACAGTTATAAACCCTATCTTGATAGAAACAAGGCTTGTTAGTGTGTAAATGACTTGGATTCAGTTCCTGATATTAAATAATTTAGCTTTATGTATCTAATTGCAGGAAGTTTGTGTGATTTCAAAAATAAACAACATAAGTATTTCATAATTCAGATACTTAATTACTATTACCATATTGATTGCAGGAAATAGGATTAACCACACATTATATATTGTCAGAGGATAATGTCAACACTCTTGAAGTGAAGGCTACCAGTGAATTAGCTGGCTGTACTACATTAAAAACAAAGTACAAACCATGGCCATCGGGAAGGAGCATTCCCAATTGACTGGCATGTTCATCATTCCACATGGACTTCCCAGTAAATCCAGGAGGGGAGTAGAAACTGTGTACACATGCAAAGTTAGACTCATGACCAGGAGGAGGAAAGTTGGAAGGTCTTTATCTCTTGAAGCTTTCCTTTCTGAGATGATCCATCAGAGCAGTCATTAAATAGGTCCCAAAATGAGTCCTACAATGAACAATAATGCTCCTTTCCCCACCATCTCCTACAGAGATGTTTGGTGAACCAGCAGGAGGTGATGCCTTGTGAAGGCTGACCTAGAACAGAGACTAGATGGAGTTAAAGAATAAAGCAGGGATTTATTAAAAGGCCTCAATGGATCCACTTTGGACAGCACAACCCAAAATGGTCACAAAATGCACGACTGCTCACGGGGGCTCTCACTTTTATAAGTTCTGCTCCATTTGCACATTGGAGTTAATTGTCCAATTCCAGCTCCAGCCCATGCAGTCCCATCCTGTTTGTTTTTCTCTCTTCAGCCCACGTTGTTTGTGCTCTTGGGCCTGAGATTTGGATCATTTGTCCTTGGTGCCCAGCTAGAGAAGGAATTGTTTTGTCTCCATACTCTGTGCAGAGAACTCACCATCCCCTAATATGAAGCCTAGACTTAGACACTAAAGCAGAATAGAATCTGAAAAACATAAAAGTTAAAACTTGAGGCATCAGAGGGATCTGTTTGAGTGTATTTCCCAAAGGACTCCTGAGGGTGGCCCGACCCGTGCAGCTCACCAGGTCACCTCCTCCTCCCTGTGACCCTGCTCTGCTGGGCTCTGCTGCCAGGGCAGATCAGCCACAGAGGCAGAAGTGCCTCAGCATTTACACCAGACTCACCCAGGGCTCTGCTCCCCTTCCAGTACCCTCACACAAAGAGGTGTGCCATGGGACATGCCTCGGGAAAGCTTCATGGAACACTGCCATGGTTTTGCATGAGAGCCTTTAGGAAAGTGATGCAAAGCTTTGCCTCTCTCCTAATCCAATCTCCCTGTCTCACAGCAGGAAGTGAGTGCACTGGTGACTGGCCAGCACTGAAACCCACCACACTCATCAGCACATTGGTTGGGAAATCTCAAAATTGGGGAAATCTTAAATTGGCAAACCAAAACCACTACAAACACCAACAAATAAAGCTCTCCAGAGCAGCCTTTTTCAGTCCCTGCACAGCCATACCCACCTGCAGCCAGGAAGGCTGTGCTGTTAAACCCCCACACGGTACCACAGAGTACAGCCTGGACAGTCCACTCAGTTCTCTCAGCACAGACGTGCTGTCATCTCAGATGGCAGCAGCAGAGGTTAAGTTGTGCATCAATGAGAAGCATTGGTCTCAAATCTGAGAAGATGCTTTTAAAACCAAAAACCACAAAAATGCACTGGGTTTGCATCTTCCTCCCCACAGACTGCAGTTACCTCTCCTTACAGCAACAGAAGGGAAAGGGCAATAACAGGAAAGCAGCAGAGGCCTTTCCCTTGTACATGAAAAGTGGGTTGTGAATCTCCACACAGGCACTTAAACATCTCTTGCTGTATAGAACACAATGCTCTGATCCTCTTGTTATTTGCTTTTCATCATCTCAAGGATTCCACAAATCCTCGAGTGTGCTGGGAGCTGTTGGACAGATCCTGCAGGGGAAGGTGGCAGTGGGGGAGGGAGGAAGCCTGGCAGCATTCCATGGTCTGCACAGGTAGGGATGGCCACTCTGACCACTGCAAAGTGCATCTCCAGGCATCACAAACACAGCTTTCAGCAGCCCTGCCTCGCTCTTTCTCTTTTCTCTACACCAGAGGAGCAGGAGAACACAAACCCCCAGTTCAGAGTGAAGGCACAAACCTGCTGCAGTCACCCACCCACAGACAAGGGAGTCCCCTCGGGCAGCTCTGCGAGCTGGGCAGCAGCTTTGCAAAGGAAATTTCTCAATGCCTTTTAGCCTGGAGAGCAGAGTAAATCCCTTCAACCCTAACTAGCATCCAAATTAGCAACCGAAGGAATGCCAGTGGATGTCCCCAGAGAAGCTGGCTCTGGCAGAAGGAATTAGCACTTTGATCCTCCTGTCTGGACAGCGGAGCAGCACTCATTTGCACTCACAGCTAACAGTGCAGGACCCAACACATGAGTTGTTCCTTGAGGGGACAGCCCCTGACAATGCTTAGGGCCACCTGCCTCATCCATGGCTAATGCCACATTCCCCGTGATTGTCCAGGATCTCCCACCATGGCTTCACACCTGGCTTCAGCCCCTACAGAAATACTGCTGCATTCAGAGCTCACCCTGACTGAAATCAGCACTTACTACATCTACATGGTTTTGCTTTGGCTCCTTCTGTGGCAAGGTGGGACCACAGGGAAGTGATGTTCATCTTTCAAATGCAGAGAAGCCCTGCCTGGTTCCCAAGGCTGGCATCACTGGTACAGCACTTGCAGCCTGAGGTGGCTGCTGAGCATTTCCCACAGCCTAAAACAGGTGGAGAGTCCAGAAAACAGTGTTCCACCGCAGCCTTACACAGGGATTTAGGAGCTAGGATTTGCATCCTCATCTTCCCCAGAGACAGGGCAGGAAAGCAGAGCTGGACTCGTGTGGGGCTGGCAAACATCCTCAAATCCCCCATGTGCACCCTGAAAAGTCGATTACTGCAACATTTTCACATGCAAATACCTCAGAACTAGCTTCTCAGATTGACTTTTACCAGATTGATCCAGGGCCCACAGGCACTAAAGTCAGGCTTTAGCAAGCGAGAGCTGTGGTCTGATTTCCAGCAATGCCTGGTGTGCGCAGCAGCAGGGAACAACAGGCAGCTCCTGGCACCGCCATGGAAAACTCTGCTCATTATCTTTGTAATTCTGTATTACATGATTCAGCTACAAAAGATCTCCCATCAGATGTGACAGAAAGAGAAACTGCTGTATTTACATAGAGCAGCACATAGCCCATGTTTGTGTGTGTGTGTGTGTGTGTGTGTACACACCTTCCTTATGTTTTTCCAGGAAGCTACAGGAATCAAAATCCATCTCCATTTGAGTTAGGTAACCCTGACAGACTTTCTTGAAAATCCCTCCATTTTTCATTTCCTCAATGTTGCAAGCTTAACCAAATATCCTAAAACTGAAACACAAATGAACACCACTGACTTTGCCCCGACTCCACCTAATCTACACATAAGGAGCATTTATAAACTCATTACCAACACTAGGAGGATTTCCTCACCCTCTCTGAAACCCAGCAAACTGTGGCCAGCTGCTCAAAGTGCCACAAATCTTGGTAACTCTAAGCCACATGAAGTTTTAATAGCAATGCCAGGAGTAGGTAATGAAGGCAAACAGACACAGCCCTCTGCAGCCACCCTCCCACCAGGAGAAATTCCCACGTTCAGAAGCAATGGCAGACACTCCTCAAGCTCCACGTTGGAAAGCACAGAGATGCTCAATGAGAATCAGAAAGCAAAATACTTTATGGCACATTCAAAGCCTAAATAATGTTTAACTGGAGGTAAGTGCATTTGAACAGAAGAGCTTCCAAGAGACCCAACAGCAGGAGATTTCATGGTAATACACAATGTTTCCAGCAAACTCAGCTGATGTTTTGGATCTTGCACAGCCAGAACTTCACTTAAGTCTATTTTTTGGCACACTGTGTGACCACAGTGGCCATCAGCATAAAGACTATTTTGCCCAATGTCAGTTCATAAAGGAGCACCAGCAAAATACACGAGGTACCACCAAGAACCCAAGGAGCTCTCCCACATCAGGCAAGGAGCCTCTTTCCCCACAGAAACCCCACAGAGTAGGGGCCTGACACCACATTTCCCACACTGGCAATACCAGCCACCTCAAGAACAGGTCCCTAAGGAGTTAAATTTAGAGATGAACTCTCAGTCCCACCTAAATGACACTTTCGTGATGACTCAAGCAGGGCTGTGAGTTTAGATGATGACTTGGTTGGTTTTTGGAAGGAGGACACCAAGGTGCAGCCCAACTGCAATCATTTCAGCCAACACACACGTCTGCCTGCAATATCACAGGTCAAAATACTTCCAGCAAAACAGGCAAACTCTAAGGGCGTGATGACATCCACACTCTGAAGCCATGGTGCCTCATCAGACAGCAGGAGGAGGGGGTCAGGCCTGGGCAGAGCGAGCTGCACACCTCCCCAGCACATCCCAACCTGCAAGACACGGCTCCTTGCACCCCTTGCCCCACTTCTCTGCTAATACAACACCCCAGAAAGGCATGGCAAAATGCAAACATGGAAAGTTCAGATTTCCTGATAAGACAAGGAAAACCACGGTTTGTGACATCTCGCATTTCCAAAAATCCCATGGCAGGTTTCCTTGTTGGAGGCGACCTGAGCCCCATCCGGCTCCAGCACAGGTAATCAGCTTTCTTCTGCCTAGATCAAACAGCTCCAGCTGTTCCATCCCCAGTGGAGTCTGGCACTTTGGAGATTTAACAGCTTCTAGCTTTGCAGGAAAGCCACTGGGGAGTGAGCACTGAGCAGATGAGCATGGCACAGCTTTAGGAGGTGCCCAAAGCAGCTGGCCCCAAACCTTCATTTTGCTTGTGGCATTTGATGTCCATTTTGCAACAAAATCCCAGTCAGCCTGTAAGAAAAACTGGATGATTAAATAGTGGCAAAAGCTCATAATTACCAGTCTAGAGCAACCAGGAAGCATCCCTGATTAGAAAAGAGGGAAGAGAGGCTACAGGAGACCTTGAGAGCAGTGGGTGGGTGAGCACCACAGTAAATGTGCCCACGCCTTTGGTACCTCCTGGCTGCAGCTGCTGTGCAGCCACTACTCCTTCTCTGTGTCTGCCACTGTCATCTCTCCACGCTGTCCATCACCTCCTCACAGTGTCCATCCCTGACACAGGGGCAGCTCAGAGTAGGGCAGACCCGGCCTTGTAAGGCTCACGTGCTTCTGTGGCACAGCCAAGGCAGGAGAGGCACCCCCAGGACAGAGCCGCCCCTCCTGCCTCTCGGCTGCACTGTCACCCTCCCGGGGGACAAGCCACAACACTGGCCCTCCGTGGCAGCAGAGCACCAAGAGTGTTCCGTGCTGCCGTGTCCTCACAATGGAGGGAGCCGTGGAACCTTCTGGAACGTGCTGCCCAACGAGGAGCCTCTCACCCAAATGGGGACACCTGGGGCCACCCCCTCCACAAGGCCACTTGCCTCAAGTTTACAGTGAGCTACTCGGAGAACCACAGCACACTCTCCACGGTTAATGTAAAATATTAATGTCTCATTTGTTCAACAATTTTGTGGAAATTAAAACTTTTAGGTTAATCATATACTGAACAATTTTAATTAAAGCAGTTATAAAACAATTAATCCACGAGAGCAGGCTTGGATCCTTGCCAGCCTTATTGGTTTAATACATGTAGGCAAAGCTTATTTCTCCCCGTGTTTGACTTAATGAATGCTAATAAGTGACACAAAATATGCATGCAGCGCTCCTAATATAGTTAGTCCATCTGGTTTCACTTGCATTTTGTATTTGTCATTTTGCTTTGATAGAGGAATTGAAAATGAATTCTCTGTGCTAGAAATTAGAAGAACTTTGTACCCTGCTTAATTTAAAATAATTTTTGCAAACCTTTGGGGGAAAAAGAGACAGCAATTGAGTACAGCACATTAGCCAGCTATCTTTTAGGTTGTTCCAAGGTTGGAAAAGAGCACAAGACCAAAATATAAGACTATGCCATAGCACGAAAGAACAAACAACACACACTCAGCTTTTTTTTTTTTTTTTCCACCAGTACTTCAAAATATGTTTTTTGCTTGAATAGATGGCAATATAAAGGCAGGGGATAAAATATGATTTTAAGCATCTGAGACAAATCCTCTACTATTCCAATTTGTTCTGCATTACAACTTGTTTGATCCATTTGTGGATGTACTTGTTTGCCAAAGCAAGCAGAGCTCAGCCTCTTTGTTGAATATTTAATCTATGCCAAAAATTTTTACCTTTTAGCACTTATGTTTGAGTTACACAGCCATGTTACTTCCAGTAATGCTCCAGACCACCACTGCTGGATGCAACCACTCAACCTTGCCATGTAAAAGCCATGGGCAAAGCCCCCAAAGGCAGAGCTGAACTCCTCTGCCTGCAGGTCTAACCACCTTGTGAAGAGCCTGATCACTCTCCAGGGACGTGCCAAAATATGAAAAATGGGTTCTTCTTTGGCTAAAATCCAAATAACACAACTCGTGTCACTCTGAGATCATACATGACGTGTGACAGCCACGGGAAGTGGCCTCAATGGAGATTCTATACCCAACACACCAGAGCACCCCTCTGCAGTCCCTTCAGAGGGCCCCAATTGCCCCTGAGCAGTCCTTCCATTAATACTGGGGTCTGCCCCAGCTCTAGAGCTCTAGACACATCCCCTTAAAACCAGAGTGACACAGCAAGAGGCACAGCTTAAACTGTGCAGTTTCCTTCTTCCCTGCCTAAGGTCACTTCCTATTTCTGCTGCTGAGATGTCCCAAATGGTGACAACAGGGAGCCTGTTAGAGCTTGAAAACTAGCTCTGTTCCCAGGGTAGCAGTGTGCCAAATTCAGTCACACCAGGACAGGCAGGGGAAGGGAATCATGTGTGTGCATAAACGACAGGAGGGCAGGAGAGGTGAGCACCACCAGCCACCCACTGACCACCACGAGCCTCGTCGTACCCTCAAGGTGATGAAGGGGAAAGCTTCCTTTCTCAAGTGCTTCAGAACTGCAAAAGTGACAATAAATCTGTGCATCAACCACTGGCATTATCTGCTTAACCCAGTAATTGGTTTATGGGCCACCCTTGGGCTCACCTTGATCTGCAATTTCTGATCACACTGCTCCTCACTCAGGAAAGGTGCTCTGACCACCGCAGGAAGGAGATGTGGGCACACAGCCCGTGCTCCCACTCATCCCACACCTGACCTGCCCTGTCCAGCAGCATTTAGTTGCAGATGACCTGAAGGCAAAAGGACCTGGGACACCTGCAGGGTAGAAGCCTCAGTCCATATTAAATTTCTCATTAAAAAGGCCAGCTCAGCAAGGCAGCACAAGAGGAAAATGGAGTGTAGGGAGCGCAAGGAAAAGACAAGGAGGAGGTGAAACAAATGGGAACAGCTTCAGGTACATGAATAACTGCCTTACAATGAACTTCCTCACTGTTACTGAGCAAGATTTGGGAACTGGTGTGTGACAGGCAGCCCCCTGAGAGCCCAGGGTACTGGGGGAGGGCAGCACAGAGCTGCCCCTTGACCAGGGCTCAGAGCCCATGAATGTGTCAGCCTGGTTAACCCCTCCTGCAGCGTGCCAGGAGGGGCTGAGCCTCCCTGTGTCTACACCCCACTGCAGATCCCCACGCCTGGGAGCTCTCTGCACAGTTTGCCAGCTCAGATCTTAGTCACAGTTTATCCCGCAGCAGTCTCTTCAATGATGATATTGCACTTTTCTGCCAGAAAGGTCCCAAAATAGCTCACGAATCACATGCAGGCTGCTGGAGACCATGGTGTAGCAGCTCCTGGTGCAGCAGGCAGTGGAGCTGGGGCTCCTGCTGAGGTGATGTCCCAGCAGGTAGCACAGAACCAGGGTGATGTCCCAGCAGGTACCACAGAAGCCAGGGTGATGCCCCAGCAGGTACCACAGAGCTCTGAGGTGATGTCCCAGCAGGTACCACAGAGCTCTGAGGTGATGTCCCAGCAGGTACCACAGAGCTCTCAGGCGATGTCCCAGCAGGTACCACAGAGCTCTCAGGCGATGCCCCAGCAGGTACCACAGAAGCCAGGGTGATGTCCCAGCAGGTACCACAGAGCTCTGAGGTGATGTCCCAGCAGGTACCACAGAAGCCAGGGTGATGTCCCAGCAGGTACCACAGAGCTCTGAGGTGATGTCCCAGCAGGTACCACAGAAGCCAGGGTGATGTCCCAGCAGGTACCACAGAACCCAGGAGGTGAAGCTGTCACAAAGCAGCACCTCCTGTGCACATCCTGCCCAGCACCATGGGGCTGATGTTCCTGGTGGGGACACCAGGATGGGCAGATTTTGTGCAAAGTCTGAGCAGAAAGGGAGACCCAGCACCAAAATAAAAATAAAATAGAGCATCTGGGTTGCCTCTGTGTCCCAAGAAGTGAGAGCTTGCCAACAAGCTCTTTGTAAGTGCTAAATACCTTCTCTGTGTGTCACTTAGAAAAAAAAAGAGATGTGAACCCAGCAGAGCAGCTTTTTTTTTTTTTTTTTCCTTTTTTTTTTTTTTTTAAGTGTTTAAACATCCTACAAACACTGTTTAGGGAAGTCAGCAGGAGGTCAAATAGAAGCCTTGTGTCTCAGTGGATAACAATCCTTCTGTGAAATCATTCCAGCACAAATCAAGTCACTCTTACATCTCCCTCTCCACCTTTTTTTCTTTTATTTTAAAGGCATTTTAGCAAAGCTCACTTTGAAGTTTAAACCTCCTGCAACAACACTGCTTGCCAACAAGATAAAATATTTAGTACTGCTATATACTAAAATCATATCTCTAACAATACCTTCCACGCCTGACATAGCACAAAAGTTAATTCAGCCAACAATGCAATGCTTGCATTTTGTGTCTCGAGAAGCAGCAATTTATCTTTTTTGTATATATAAATTACATACACTATTGTGCTATTTAAACCTAAAGCCTCCTGTTGTTAAACAGAGAATAGAAAGATCTTTAAATACAGACAAAAAGATCAGAGTTCTAGAAAGAGCTGTGACAAATGCAGGATAATGTTACCAGTCTGGCAAAATAAATGGGGAAACCATGATGCTCTCCAGCAAATCCTCCCTGCTCGAGCTGACACAAGTCCTCCATCTCCTTGGGGAGATGCCTCCCTCTCTTGGAGGGTCCCCAAACAGCTGATGGGAAGTACTCACCATCATGGATTGAGGGCTTCAACAGGAAAACAAAACAACTGCAGGTGAGCACCAGCAGTGCCTGACAGTGACAAGAGACTGTGTCCCACCTCCTGCAGCCCCTGCCTCGGAGCAGGGTTAGCCAGGAGAGCCCCCTCTGCAAAGAGCTGTGCTCCCAGCAAAGGCAGGAATGGAGCAAGGGTTAGAGACCTGCAATCTGACCTTCTGGGATTGTTGTTGGAGAAAACAATGGAAATATTGCAATGTCTGCAATGCTTCGTTGGCAAGGATGTTTCTCAGGTTTTTTCTCCACTAGTGGTCTTGCCTTCTTTAGTCACCTCTTAAAAACAAACTTAAAGGATCAATAACTACCTTCTCCCAACAAAAATCTCACCATCTGTTCCCATGTCTGCCCTTGCTTTTATAATCTGCTCTTTACCATGCAAAGAGGCATCACCTCAGTGCCTCACGTATCACGTCACCTCCCCCAGCATAATTCAATGCATTTTACTCTTCCACATAAAATTAGCAGAAACAGTCCCAAAACGTCTGTCTTTTCTCATCTCTTTGCTGTACCTAGAGCTGACAAACTTCTCTCCAAGCAATTCAATTCCCCTCTCACACATGCTCAGCACACATGCACTCAGTAATGCCTTCTCCACAGAACCAGCTCAGGGCTCCCAAACTCAAAAAAAGCAAACTAATTTAAAACAAAGCCATAAATGCCTTTTCTATCCCTTTTGCCTCTACGGGATGCAAACCACAGCAGTGCCAATGTGCATCAGCCCCCAGTCCCCAGCCCATCTCTGGAGGTGTGTCTTACCCCCAGACACGCTCCCTCCACTGGTCCACGGTGCCAGCTGGGATGGGATTTGCCTTCCCATCCTTCTGCTGCCCCACCTTACTCTTGTTCCATTCAAATACTGTCTTCAACCTCCATGTTCATCTCTCCAAGCCTTCCAACCAGGAGATTTAAACATGTTTCACATCCTGCCCTGCACTCTGGTGTCTCTGCCATTGCTGCCCGGAGCCAAACCCATCCCAGCAGACTGGAGGAGGCCCCACTGGAAGCACGGGGCGGAAAACATCACAGCTGGGGGCTTTTTACAATGTGAGCCAAACAAAACCCAGACACTGCCAAATAACTGTTACCTGCAGCTTAAATAACTGCTTTTTGTAGGTTTATTATTTTTTAAACAATAGTTTGTGTGTACACATCCATATACGTGCTTTTTTAAAGTACAGACAGGATTTCCATGTCAAGGATTTTATTTTGCTTCTCTTTGAAATTAAGAGCATAATTCACCAAGTGCAAAGTTCTGCTAGGAACAAGCATTTCTAAAAATTCATCCTCTGCTTTCTCATTTAAAAATTACACCATGGCAAGAACCTCGATCTTTATCTCACTTACACGTGATATAATTCAAAGGCAGAAGCAGAAATACTACTAATTTATTCCAGCATAAATGCTGCCTTTGTATCCATGACATTAGGATCAACAGCACAGAATCAAGCCCTCCTAAGTCCAGTCCAGCACCAGGACAGCAGCATCATAAGCTGTCATAAGCTGGCCTAGACAAGTATTTAGGCAGAACCTCCAGGTCACTGTTTCCTCCCTGCCCTGTACAACTGCTGCAATGTTTTTTTAAGAAACCTGGCTCGGGGATCTGACTGCCAACAGAGCGACCTGATGGGCAAGGCAAGAAGCAAGATCCTGCCACCATGGGAGGGAGAGGAAGGTGGAGAGGAACCTGCCTACCTTGAAGCCAAGAGCAGTGAGCCCTGTCCCTGTGAGAGCACCCCAAAGGCCTGGGGAGCACTGCTGCCCACGCCAGCCACCTCCTGCATCCCCCAAGGCAGCCAGGAAACGTGACTGAGAGATGGAGCTCTGCAAAATGATCTATGAGGAGGAATCAAATAACAGTAATAAAAAAGCACTCCACCTGTGGCTGATCATACTTTTTAAGATGGATTAACAAAATGACTGCTTATTTATTGAAAATAATGAATAGCCTAGTGCTTTTAGTTCAGAAAGGGATGCAGGGGGGAAAGCTGCTGCAGCAGGGTTTTAAATAAACTGAAAACTTATGGCAATGGCATGCATCACAGCCAGGAGGGGAACAGGGACTCTGGGGAACATGACTAATGGCAGCTCCTGGAAAGCACACCAGGACTGTAAGCAAAGCCAGTAAAAGAGTCAAATGGAGAGAAAGGGAAACGTAGAAAGAAAATGTAGGTTTGCTTAGTCTGGCTTGAGATTGATGCTTCAAACCAGTATTTCAAAGAATTCTGAAATAAAGGGAAGGAAATGCCACCTCTGAAGTAACCCTTGCATCAGGTTCTATCTCGTGTCTCTGGACTCTGGCCAAGCCCACATGCACGAGCATCTCTATTAGTACATGAGCTAGAGCAGAGACTGTCTAAAAGGAAGAGGAGCAAAACTCTCAGCCTGGACTCCAGGGTCTATCAGTCAGCACCAAGCCCTCAGAGCAGACTTCTAATTCTGGGTATTTTCCCTCTTGCCAGATGCTTTAAACACCTAAATCTTAAAAGCATCTTTCATCAGCACCTATTAGTGATGCAGGGAAGGGTTCTTTGTTTTACAGAGCAGTGCAGAGAAAGCAAGGGATCGGATTTCGGGGTCTAAATTCCCCACCCTGCACCACGGGCTGTCTTTAGTATACCTTGTCTAGAGATCTTCAGGGTGCTTTGCCACAAGAAACCTCAGGAGTGAGGACTGAGGCCAGATTCAGCTGTTCTTTACATGACTGCACAAGACTAAGTCCCCTGCCAGAAGAGGACCTGTTGTTCCTGCCCATTACACCTCGCCCTCCACCAAAAAACCATTACATCCATCCCTGATATTTCACAAGTGAGAAACAGCTATCAGGAATCATTAGGATTTTAACCCAAATAACCAGAAGAGCAGTGCAACACCACGGAAGTAAATATGCCTTTTGGAGATGAATGCTGTAAAACCAAATTTAACTTCACTCTTTTCTTGGGATTTCATTAAGCAGCAGCAAGTAACAGGCAAAGCAAGTGTGACACCTCACCAGGACCTTCATGACAATGGGATTAGGAACACCCCAAAGGTGGTAACACAGCAGCACCACAGACTTTTTAACACAGCAGTGTAAGAGGAAAGTGGGGTCATTCAGGACAATGGGATCTCCAGTACACATGGGGGGAAAAGGAAAATGCTTCCCTCTGGATTAACTTTCTTCCCAACTGTACCCAGCAAATCATGGAAGCAGATTAGTTCTGGGTGTTCATTGCAGCTGTAATCCTCTCACCCCAGTGCCACTGCCTTCATGGTGCTAATTCACTGAAACAGAAGATCCCCTACAAAAGCCCTCATGGCTCATCTCAATTCCCAAGTGATGGCTGATAAAAAACAGGACTTTACTCAAATTTCAGCTACCACAGTGCAGAAGCACGGAGTACTTTACTTTGACACCAACACTGCTAAACAAGAACTTACTCACTCAACACTACCTCAAGAACTTACTAATTCCTTTTAAATGGAAAAAAAAATGCACATTCTTGGTTTTTCTGGCTGTCACATTTCTACTTGGACATCCAGGACTTGCACAGCACTGAACAAAAAAAATATACTGTTCCTGACAGCTCATTCCTATACGAGGAAGAGTTAGATGAAAACTGAAACTCAGCTTCCTAGCTTTTAAGAAACTAACCTGGCAGATTGCATGCAAACTTCCTTGGCAAACACAAACAACAGGAGCTGAATAATACATAAAAAAATATATTGACAGAACTTCTTCTGTGTACACCACTTTCAACGTATATGATGGAAGCACCAGAGAATCTTTATGGAATGCCAGCACTGACTCGGCTTGAAAGGCACCTTAACAAACAAAGGAAGTACTTTAAAAAAATGCAGTGCTAAGACATTATCAAAACATGCATTATAGCTTGTGAAAGCCCTCTGCCAGTGAGTGTGTCTGCAGAGGACTGTGCAGAGCATTGATCTGTCTGTGTTCTGGGCGCTTTTTGGGTGATGCCTGACCGGAGTTTACAAGGGCAAGCTCAGAGGTCCCCGTTGTTTATTTCTCTGCAGTCTTTTACTTGTCACTGATAATAGTGTTCAAGCCATCCAGCCTGGGAGGATGCAGACAGGGGTTTGCCAGGGGTGAGAGGTCAAAGCAATAATGTGCCGACCAGGGTCAGAAATATTTATCTGCACCAAAACGGTTCTGGATAATCAAATAGTTGAAAATTAGGTTTGTGACAGGGCTCGTATTATTTGGCTGTTTTCCTTACACAAGAGAAATAAGGAGCAGGGCCTGTCTCCAATGGGGAGGACACTCCGCCACATGTCTGTCTCACCTGCTGCATGGAGAGTTTGACAATCCTGCTGTGGCATTTATCAACCTGCTCCTGCCACCTTGGGAAGAGCCCTTGCCTGGCCCCAGCCCTTCTGAGCTTGCTGAGCGCACAAGGGCTGCAGTCAGAGGCTTCAGGGAACAGGGATACACCTATTCCCAGGCATCAGGCATCCCAATGGTGAAGTCACCGAGCTCCCACACCTCTGGCAGGTGGTACAGGGGGAAGATCAGACACCCAGCTAACAATAAATACTGAAAACAAGATTGCTTCAGAACAGGCTGAGAGCTAAAATCTTCTGGACAGATAAAATCACTCACAAAAATACACCTGAGTGGGAGCCCTTCTGCAGATCAGCAGACACACCAGTACTTGGTGTTCTCTGTCTCCTTTCTACTGTGCCAGCTGTTTTTCACTTCTTGTTTACTGGTAATGCAGTAGATCATCAGCCCCCTGGATTTCAGTAAAGTATTCACTTACTCTGAAATGGGAAAACATTGCTCCTGTTAAAAATTTCCAGACTGAAGCAGATCTGCTCCTCAGATAATATAATGACACTGAGGTCCTCAAGAGAACCCCCTCCAAAGCTAATAAAGTGAAAACAAATCTAGTTACATCAGGTTAATTTAAAGAACTTCTCTTTTTTAAATGTACATGGAGAGAAAATGGAAGCAACCTTCTAAATTAATTCCAGCATTATAAATTTGATTTAGTGAATGCAGTGTGCACCACTGTGAGAGCAATAACAATATAGGAATGTTTTAAGCAGAGAAAATAAATTATTTCAAAAGGGAGTGGTGAGGGAAGAAACAGCAAATGTGTGAGAGAGAACCCACTCCAATATTAATTAGAGATCTGCAGTTTTGTTTGCATTGGCTTCATTAAACGAGGAACTGGAATTAGCAGAGGCTCCAGACTCAATGGAGAGAAACAGCTGGAAACTCAGCCAAACCCCTCCAGATGTGCCTGGTTCTTACCCCCAGCCACAGAAGAGCCCTGGGTAGACCAGCTCATGTTCCTGCTCCCATTCTTTGCACACACAAGTGCAAAAGATGAACCCCATCTCTGTGAAGCAGCTGCAGTCCCAGCTACTACCACGGAACAAGGGAGACTTCATGCTTCAAATCAATGAGTCTATCCAAACTACAGCTCCCAGAGGGGGTTTTAAACCCATCTAAAGTGAACAGTGATCAAGAAAGTGAAGAGCTTCAGCAATCAAGCAAATGAACTGCAGGTTACACCACTGTCTTAGGCTGGAAATGCAAGATGTGGCTGGGGATGTGCATTCTGTTACCATCTGTCAGAGCTGGGGCAGCTCTCTGCTGTTCACTGGGCAGTTTTCTTCATCTCTCCCACAGCCAATCCTCCCTCCAGGAGATCTCTGCTGTTCATGGCCAGTGAGTGTCCCTGCATGGCTGAGAAAATTCCATCATCCATGGGGAGAGGCTCTGCCCAGGGGAGGAGCCAAGCATTCCTACCTGGATACAATCTGACCTTGGCACACCACAGCAGCCTTTGCCCACTGCATTCCCAGAGGAGCAGCTTTCTTCCCCACTGCATTCCCAGAGGAAGCCCAGGCCCATCCCCACCAGCCCTGGAGCTTCAGAGGAAAACTCCAGCCTTGTGCAGGATCCCTGCTCCAGCAGAAGCACAGCTGGCACTGCAGGAGGGCTGAGCCACCATGGGATGGGACTGCTGCCACCACCCTGACACACAGGCTGCCAGGCCTGTTCTCACTCTGGCAGTAGTGTTTTGTATTACTGCATTTTTATTTTTCCTGGTAAAGAATTGTTATTCCTACTCCCATATTTTTGCCCAAGAGACCCCTTAATTTCAAAATTATAACAATTTGAAATGATTACATTTTCCATTTCAAGAGAGGCTCCTGCCTTCCTTAGCAGACACCTGTCTTTTTAAACAAAGACAACTACTTAAATGTGGGAGTGTGTCCCTGTGTTCCCCAGGCCTGGTTCCTCAGGAGCCAAGAGTGGAGCTGATGTTGGGATGTTCTGGGCACATCCTGCTGGAACTCAGTCTTGGGCAAACCTTGTGCTGGAGCAAGGAAACAGGAAAATGCTGAAGGATCTGGGAACAGCAAGCAAGGACAGCCACCATTCTCCCAGGATAACACCAACACAAGGAAGCTGCCAGCCAAACAATGCACCTACCTGTCCCCAGGTAACTCATCCTGCAAATTCTTTCCTTTTCACAAAAACAGGGATTTTTTTCTCCCACTCCAGGAGATACTGATCCAAAACACATTCCCTTAATGCAACCCCACATCTCCTTGCAAAGCAATTGGCATGTTTTCCTTTGGCTTGGTATCGGCCACACTGGCCTCTCAAACCCTGGTAGCTGGCAAGCAACTGCTGTGGCTAAAACCTCCCCCCAAACCAGTGGGAGACTTGAAAGCACAACAGACCCTTGCCCATCCATATGTGAATTGCTGCCACTCCTGGAGGAGCCTTGCTGCTGTGGAGGCAACACTGGGGCCCTGCTCCATGCTGGGGGACCAGCTCCTCCAGCACCATATGGAAAAAGGGAAAAGCAAACGTAGCAGCAATTTAATCCAAAGCAGATAACACCAACCATGGATGTATTAAATGGAAAAAAAAACCCCAAAAGACAACACAAGGAACAGCAAATTAATACACAAGCTGAGCTCTTTTTTATATATAACATCTGTCAAAATATTGAAGTGTTTGCTTTTTTTGTGCAAGCAGGAGGTTATGATTGTGCAAACAGTCATAAAGCAGGGCAGTATTATAAAAATTAGGGATTTCCTTCATTGTCTCTACTGGTTTGCAGTTACTAATTATGAGACTGCTAAGTGCCAAATGGTCAATGAGCAAATCTAATTGTTATTTAAGTGCAGGCAGCCAGGTTGTAGATACACTCACAATACACAGATGTACATTTAATACACTGCTGGTTGCATGTGGACTTGGGTCTAGCAAAGGGAAGACAGCAGCACGTGTTTGGACACACTCTGCCAGAAGGCACATCAAGGCAGCTGAGAAACAGGCTCATTTTTTCTGACTTGGGCTCCTTATTGCAGGAACCAAGTAGAAGGAGGAAGAATATAGAACCAGTGAATCAAAGAATGGTTTGGGCTGGAAGGGACCCTGAGGGTCACACAGTCCAATCCCCCTGCCATGGGCTGGGACACTTAAACAAGATCAGGCTGCTCAGAGCCCATCCAGTCTGACTCTTAAGAGTGTCCAGGGATGGAGCATCCACCACCTCTCTGAGCAACCTCTGCCATTGTTTTATCACCCTCACTGTAAAAACTTCTCCCTTATATCAAATTTGAATCAAGCCTCTGAGTTCAAAACCAATTCCCCTGTCCTACAGGCTCTACTAAAAAGTCTCCTCATCTTTCTTACAAGTCCCTGCACCCTGGGGGCACAAGCTTCCCAAAAAAGCCAGTGCTCAGTCACCATGTCCTGGGGCAGGCAGTACACACCAATCCCTGAGCAAAGCAAGGAGGGTGGCCCAGACCAGCAAGCTCACCTGAGCCTCTGGCATTGAGGGAAATTGACCCTTTCTCCAAGCCCCAGTTCCCCAGAGCACCCCTGGTCAAAATGGGAGGATCTCATCTATGTGACCACCCCTCCAGAGACAGAGTCAGCTGAGAACGGGACATGGAGAATCCACAGGAGCAAATGAAGCAATTCTTCCCAAGTGACACAAACAAAATACAGCATGATGATGAGGAAAATACCTTTTATTTTTATCCACTTGCAATGCCGTTATCATCTCAGATTTGCAGCTCCACTTCACCCTGCCAAATTCCGAGTTATTTTAGATTTTGGGTCAGCTTTTTAGGTTTGATTTTTCTTTTTTAACCGCATTGTTTTCCTGAACTTTTCTGGGGCACTGCATTACAATGGACTCCACAGAGCTAGTCTACAACAGTTCACCTTTAAAGGATTAGGCAACCACAGAAAGTATTATAGCAATGCAGTTTATGCAGACCTGGAATGTATTCTCCAATGAGATTAGCCTATCTAATAGGATTTGGGGAAGCTTTCAGGGCCATTAGGATGCCCCCTACATGCTAAAGGCTCCAGATGCTGTAACCATTTGATTTAATCTAATCAAGACTGCCTAGGTGTATTTTGTCAGTGGATGTTTCTGTCATTTTTCATACTACGTCTCAATAGACAACTTCCATCCAAGTTCCACTGTGTACAAACAGGCAGGCACATTTGAGGCTGATCTTCAATTATAAGAGACAGTAATTATTAAAGCCTGGGTTTATAAAGTCTAATCCTGCAGGGTATGGAGCACTCCCCTAATGCTGCTGAAGGGATGCTCTGTGGACCCACTTTCCTTTATTCTACCCCAAAACCCACTCTACCCTGTCTCTGTTTGTCACCCAGCCCTAGGAAGAGCCCTCGGTGCTCCTGGCTGCCAGGTGCTGTGCAGAGCAGCAGCACTGAGGATCAAAAGGAAATAAAATCCTTCTTATCCCAGAGCTGTGGCTGTGCAAACGCACGCAGCTGGACACAGCTGCAGGCCAGCACGGATGGGAGCTGCCTGGGAAGGGAGATCCAGGGGCCTCTGCAGACATCTCCTTTGATAAGCAAAGATGATGCCATAAATCCACTGATGAGCACTTACCCTCTGCAAGTGAGCAAGGGCCCTGGGAGGGATGAGCAAGTGCAGGAATTACCATCTCCTCAGGGGCTTTTAGCCCTAACAAAAACATTTCCTTTCTCCACAGGTTAAACAGAGATCCTCAGGACACATTCTTTAAATCCCAGCCTGCAGAGGAAAGCAAAGGTCAGCTCCCAGGAGGGCACTTCTGGCTGACAGAGAGACAGAGAAGTGTCCTGAATCCCTAAAAAACATCCACTCATCAACTGAGGTCAACTGTGCACACACAGCTCCCACCAAGCAAGGAAAGCATCCACGAGTGAGAGGGGCTGGAGCAACATCTGGAGCATCCAGGTGTGACTTTTGCAGTTTCCTGCTCTTTTGTCATCTATGTCCTTGTAAGTATGAAGCAAACATAGATCTTTAGGATTCAGGAGGCTGCACTGGAGGAAGTCCTGAGTGCCAGATTCACCTGAGGTGTGACTGTGACTGTCACACATCCATCTGTGTCATTTTAAGCTCACAAGGAGCAGCTGTAGTGCCAAGTGATTTTAACCTGCATCGGGCAGGCTCAGCAATGCTGCAGATCTATTCAAGCCCTCCTTTATGTTTATTTTAAAGGACTAGCTCAGGAATCTCTTCCTCGGTGATATTCATCAGAGGAAAGGAGCAAAGATGAAAGCCTGCAGCAGCCTCTGGGCAGGATTTGTCCAACCCTGTAATTCAGCCCTCCCAACAGACCAAAATTTGAGAGGTATGGGCACACCAGGAAACACGAACCATTCGAGCTGATCCTTACTTACCAGGCAATGAGGAAGGGATTCCTCATTCCCCAAACACCTTTTCATGACACTTTTTTCTTAAATGAGTATTTTCCCCATTATTTTTACAGTGGAAACAATTATTTATAGAATCACGGCTAAAAGGCCCATTGTTTTTTACTGACAACTCAAAAACACAATGTTCCCCCAAAAGCCTTCAACCCTGCCCCTACAGAAATCCCACTGTCAGCAGCTTGGCCCTCATGGATTGCCTGTGCTGCAGAACAAATACCATCACTCATCCCATCGAGCTTGTGTAAAATCAAAACACACCACAGGCACAGCACAGGGTATATTTTTGTTTTAGGGACTGGCTCATATATAGCAATTTGTGGTTGTGAACAGTGAGTGGAGGTTACAGAACCAGCATTTCAGGAGATACCAAAACAAAGTCAAGATGGATGGAAGGCAGCAGATGCTCAGCTCTGTAATGCAGAGAGCCTCCGTTGATTGCAACAGCTTTACATTCAGATGCAACCATCACCAGTTTCTGGCCTGGTGCATGCTGCCAAATACAAGGTGTTCTCCAGTCCCATGCCAAGGCACAGGAGACCTCTGAGCAAGTCAAGTGAAATCCAACACTGGCATACACTAATAACTTCACATGTGAATTGACTGACTGACTGCAAATCTTTTCTCCTTGGTATTCATGAGAAAAGCCAGGTTTATCTCTCAAATTCCCTCAAAATGCTTAAAAACTGCACTTGTTTTAAAAAGAGAATTAAACCTGCATTCAGGAAGTTACTTTGGATGTAGGTTGGTGCTAACTCAAATTAAACTATAGTTCCATTTTTCATAAACAAAAAGTTTTGTCACTTCTAGAAGCCCTGTCAGAAACAAGTGGCCCCATTGCTTAATTAAATCCACCGAGTCGAGTCATGCAGATGCAAGTCTGGCTCTGCCGCAGGTACTGCAGGTGACCTAAAGCAAGTCACTTAATAGTCCCCAGGCTGCCCTGTCCCACAGGAGAGCAGTCCATGATATTTCATTTGCACTCAGCAAATCCTGTTAAGTCTTTGGGAAGAAAAGACTGAAGAAATGCAAACATCTTCATGCTCATTCTCATTGCTGCACACCAATATTTCTTTTTGCCCCAGTGTTTCTACAACACTATTTTATTTCCTTCTGCCCTTCCTGTGCACAGGGTGCTTGTGTAAGAAAAGCTGGATGAGCTGCTCCAGGTTATGCCTCGATTCCTTTGGGCTCTCTCCAGTTTAACATTTCCTTCTTCCACAGAGCTGCTCTGGCTTGGACAGGAGGGAGCTGGAAGGGAGTAAGGCTCAGGACAGGGCCCCCATTTTGATGGACACTAATGACAAATCCCTGACCCACAATTTGGCCACAAATCAAAAGCCATCCCAGTCTGTAACACTTTCAGAAAATTGTCTAAATGCACTGAAGCTGAATGCAACTCTTGTAACAAATCCAGCTGCTGCTTTAAAAAAATAAAATAGTAATAGCAAAAAAACCTTACAAGCCCTCCACAGTCCCATCAGTGACTGCAGAGGGATCAAGTAAAAACACAGAAATAAAGGAAATAATCTCTAAAAACTAGTGAGAATAGGCATAAACTGAATGGATGACCACTGCTGGTTTAGACATTAAAAATCCTCATTTTCTTCTTTTATGTCAACTTTGCAGATTCTCCTCTTTAACAAAGCTGAGATTAAAAAAAAGGAAGCTATATCTGATCTCATCAGCCATTCTGTCTTTAAAGCATTTGACTACAATCTGCACCAGACATACTTAGCAAACTTTAAAATGCAGCCTCTCAACATTGTTACAATTAAGTCACTCTGAAATGTCATGAAAAGCAATCTAGTCCCATTAAAATCTTCACACTCATTAAAAAAGCACTTACAGACTCGAAAATGTTCCTAATACATTATTTAAAGACACAAGATGTACAGTGACTAAAAACCTTGTACAGAAAGAGAATAGCAACAGTCTGCTTTAAAAAAATCCTGTGTGCAAATGTGTATTATAATTAGCTAATTGGGAAACTGCAGGTAGAAGGCAGTTTGTCATCTACTGGGTTTTGTCTAGGGGTTTTATTTATTTCACTCTCTTTAAGGAAAAGGGTGCTTTCTTTTTATGGAAGGAAAAAAATCCCATTGCAGGCAATATATGATCATTATCCAGATGATACGTGCCAAAGCCACCTCTTTTCCTGGAAGGGGTAGGGAAAACCACAGACATCCTCCAACACCAGGCAGACAAACAAAGAAGGGGTCACTGGAAGTTGTGCCTGTGAGGACCAGAATCCCAGAACAAAGACAAACGAGCTCAGGCTCTGACACAGCCACTGTCCTCCTATAAAGCTGCATCTTTTTTTGATGTTAATGCAAGATGAAGGTATAAAATTTGCATCTTTATTGCACCCACTGCTAGATGAACCATGTTATCACAGAGCCCCAGAGCAACAGAACAACAGTGGATGCTTCTTCCAGGAAGGCTCTCGCTTCTCCCTGCACCTCATCCCATTTAAATACTTGAATTTTACTGAGGTTTTTTCACAATTCTGACCAGTGCAAGAAGGAAATCAGGCTGTAGGAAGGCATTCAGCCATCACTTAAAGGAGCTGGAAGAAAAGAAAGAATCTGGAAAAATGGATCATTGTGAAAGGGATCTCCCTGTTTTCAGCAACACCAGGACAAAGCAGTAATTTAAAAACAAATTTGGAGAAGAGGACAAAGGAAAACATTATTTACTTGCAGAGAATGAGGGGCAAGAACTCCTTAGCATTCTACAGAAGCCTTCAAACAATCAATTAAAAAAAATAATCCAATCTAAGTCAACTTTCTGAACAGTCTCCTTCTCCCCAAACTATGACCCTCTAGAGAGGAGCGTGGTTCAGGGAGAGCACAAGGGCTCAGCCCAGCCTGCCAGGTGCTTCCAACCACCCCTGTGCCTTTTTCCCAGAAAAACATAAGGCATGACACTGAGCCAGTCAGAGCAGCCACCTCGCTGGGTGCTCTGCCAACAGCCAGCTGAAGGTCTAAGGAAGATCAGAACAGGCTCAGAGCATAATGAGTCTACCTCATTAGAATATGAGAATAATCAGCCACCTGCACAAGTTGTGACTAGGGATCTCCTGAGTCATGCTCTTTAGCAGCCTTGCTCTGTGTCTCTTCCACAAATGCCTCCAGCACATTTCCAAACCCACATCAGTTTCTCACACCCACCCAGAGGTGATGATTTCCACAGCTTGCTGCCTGCTTGCAGGAAGAAATATCTTCTTTTGAGCCTCCACACTTCATCTGCCACCTCTAGGTCTGGTATGAAGAAGAACTTGAACAGTCACTCTCCATCTACTTTATTCATGGCTGTATCAATGTTTATCACACTCCTGCTTAATCATCCCTTTTCCAGAGTAGAGCCCTCCTCTGTTCACCCACTCTATACATGGAAGGTTTTTTCTCTTTCTGATCATCATCTTCACAGCCCATCCCTGTACCTCTTCCAATTTTATTATAGAGGTAGGGAGCACATTCCAGACACAGCAATCTATGGTGTCTACAGCAGTGTGATGGCATCTTCTTTTTCTCCTGTATTTCTGCTCAGCAAGTCCTGATACCCCATTTGTTCTGTGAATGCTCTGAACTGGTTATTTCTTTAGGATTGTCCTCAGAGGGCAGGGGAAGAGATGGAGATATGTGCAGGTTGTGTATCAAGCAAGAGAGTGCCCTTCCCCTGCTCATCCATGGTCCAGGAGTGCTCAGGCTCATGGCCCAAAGTCTGGGGACAGAGCAGGTGTGGGTAGGGCACAGCAGGACTGGGATCTATCACACACTGCTCTTCCACCTTCACCGAGCTGGGCTAAGATATTACAGCTGAAACACACAGATATATCACAGTGATTTGTTATTCCAAATCTCCAGTGAACACGCTCAAGGGACAGCCAAAAACTTCATGACTGCAGGCACCGAAAGAGTGCCTGGTTCAGGCTGCAAACCCCAGAACTATAATGCTCATTATAATACTATTAATATGTAGCTAAAGTGTCAGAATAAGATTCTCTATTTGATACTCTCAGAAGGGGGCTACAAAAGTGATGAGCAGACTATGTGAATGAGTTTATCTTGGAGAATAATGAGTTTATCTTTAAAGAAAAGCCCGTTGCAGGCAATTTATGACAGTTATACAGGTTAGAGAAGGGGGGAAGCATGGGAGAAAAGGAGATTAAAGAGAGAAGCAAGAGCATCTTTTACAAATGCCAAAGACCTGAAATAATGTCACTTTAACTGCCAAATGCACTTCAGCTTTCAGGCAAATCAGTCATGAGGATGAGCAACTTCTCCAATCATATCACAGCTGCTTCTAAAAAAGCTCTCCTTAGCTCCAGTCTCCCCCTGCAAAATCTGCTCCTGCTCTCAAACGTGTCCCAGGCCCTTTCTGAACAAAGGTCACCAATTAAAGGGACACCAAGATCCCATTGTGGCACAGACCATTACTCACTAGGGACCCAGTCCACAGCACCAACTGTTTTACTTGTGAAATGGCTGTATCTGAATTTGGGCCTCTGGAAGCACAAGTCTCCCAGATCTTCACCTGTGAATGCTCCAGCCCCTGCAAAGCTCCTGGGACTATTCTCCCTGGAAAGCCAAAGGAAGGTTTCGGACAGAATCACTGTCCTTGTGTAAGGTTTATCTCATGACAATACTCTTCCCAACCACGCTGCTGCCAGTACAAAATTCTGCCTGCCCAACCCCATCCTCTCTCACACTGCCCCATTCAGGTTTGGTTCTTTTGGTAGACCTTAACAGCTGATGCAAATAGTAGAATGTTACAGGGCATAAAATAGCAAGAACAATCTGGACATAATCTATTACAGTGCTTTATCATTTAACACACAATGGGGGCATGTATTATGAAATACCACACCACTGAAGGTGAGATATTCTATTTTAATACAACTCTATGGCTTTCACAGGAGAACAGATTGTTTTAACCTCAGATCCAGTAATTTCCAAATATGCGAAGATAAATGCTAGTCCTGGTACAAAATGTGCTAGGGTGAATATTGAACAAAGTCAATGCTCAGTGAGAATGCAGGGAACTAACTACAGTTCTCACATGGCTCCAGTACTTGAACTTGACTCTCCAAACAAAAAGGCAGGGGGTGGTAAACACACAGCTGTTTGTTTCTCTCCTAGAGCCCTCTCAGCACTGGGGGATTCCCACAGCTCTGAGCTGAATGCTCTGAAAATGGCTCTACAGCCAAGGCAAAGGTTTAGCTCCACCAGCGTGTGAAACAGGGACTGCATCCATCAGCAAACCCCACACTCACCCACTGCTGGGTTAGGGCTTGGGTGCTCAGAGAGGGCCAGCACCAGCAGTGGGTTCAGGCTGGACCCAGCAACCACTGGGAACTGAGCATGGAGGTCCCACTGCAGGGAAACTCCCAGCCCAGAGACACCTGGAACTACCCCCAAGTCTGCACACCTACAGGGAGGTTAAAACTTGCCTGCTGCAGTCTACTTACAGAATGCCATCATACATACACTTTTAAAAACATCCATTAGGTAACAAGCACTGTCAGTGGAACAGGGACTTTGTGCTCTGAGCAGCCATTTGCACTGAGCCCATCCTGTATGTGCAGGACAAAATCACAATTTTTCTACAAATCAGGTAAGTACGAAACAGAAGGGAAAAAACACCCTAAACAGTAATGTTTGGCCTCATTCTGCTCCCCATTTCCCCCTTCTCCCAA
The DNA here is from genome assembly GCF_031753505.1 of Anomalospiza imberbis. NCBI lineage: Eukaryota > Metazoa > Chordata > Aves > Passeriformes > Viduidae > Anomalospiza > Anomalospiza imberbis. The sequence goes on from NC_089700.1 coordinate 2,159,869, forward strand.
CACATTTAGTCTCTTGCTTTCATTCTGCTCCTCTGTACTAGAAATAAAAGGATATTCATTGTTAGAAGAGGACAAATCAGGCTGTCCACAGCAGGAGACAGCCTGCAGCCCCTTCCAGAGACAGCAGGAAATGGCTCTGCTGTCTGAACAGGCCATTGCAATCAAACTTGATAAAAACATCCAAATAAAAACCCCACAAAATTTGGGGAGACATCCTGCCTGAGCTCGCTGTGAGCAAACTACACATGGAAACACCTGCAGTGAAAGGGAAGAGCTCCCACTGCTGCAAGGAACATCTGGGGGAAGAGGCTGGGAGCTGAGGTGAGACATGGACACTGGACACAGCAGTCACAGAGTCCTGCTGTGCAGCCAGCCCAGCCACCCAGGGCTGGCAGCACCCTCCCTCCCTCTCAAAGCACCTCCTCAGGCCAAAGGCACCATCCTCTCCCTCTGCTTCCCTCACCTGGGGTCTCTCTGTTTACAGCTGGGGGAATCCCTTCAAAATCACAGCAGGGAAGAGCCCAGACATCAATTTGTGCTTTCCTCCAGCCCACATAAAAGTCATTTGTTACATTTATTATTGCTATTCCTTAGATCCCTTCAATTTTAAGCAGTCCTAGAGCCTCCCCTTCCTATTGGGACCCTTTGCCCAGCAGGCAGCACAGAGGCTGAGCACTCAGCAGTGCTCACAGGTGATGCAGCAGCTCCACATCCCATTGGGACCCTTTGCCCAGCAGGCAGCACAGAGGCTGAGCACTCAGCAGCGCTCACAGGTGATGCAGCAGCTCCACATCCCACTGGGCTGTCAGCTCATCGGGGGGGACAGGGACAAGAAGGGTCTGGTCACACAGCAGTGAAGGCAGCACAAATTCTGTCTGTGAATGCAGGGAGCGAGGCTGGCCACTAATAACTCATCCATCTCTCAAATACCACAAAGGACTGTGCTTTAGCCTTTACAGCAAAGCTACCACACTGAAGGGAACCCTTGCTCCAAAGGGAACACCTGTGCCCAAAGGAATCCTCACTCCTGAGACTGGCAGTTCTCTGCACCATTGGAGAAAATGCTGAGGGCAGCGAGTACCTGTGTGTCCTCACACCCCAGGGGTGGATTCTACCACAGGAGGCTTTGCTGAGGTAACACCAGAGAGCAAAGCAAACACAGCAAAGCCCAAGACTGACCAATGCAGGAGGAAATGCTGGAGAGTGGCATTTACACCTGTGTGTAGGTGGAAGTGCAGCTCTCCTATTCCTACAGCCACCCATATCCATCCCCTCCACCCATAATCTTGCCCCCAGTCGTTCATTCCTGATACTCCCATTTACACCAACAGATTAATTTGCATCTGTCTCAAATAATTTATTTTTATGTGCTTTTAAATCTGTCATGCTACTAAAATACTTGCTTTGTACGTGTGTCTTTTCCAGGAAAGCAAGGTGAGGAGCAGGTCCATATGCCCCCAAAGGCACCTGCCAGTGGAGCAGCATCTTCACCTCAGCAATGTGTCCCACCAGAGCAGGGGTTGCTCCAAGAGCTGGCTGGCACATCCAGAGGGCAGATATCTGCCTGGGTCAGTGCCATGGGAGATCCTGTTTCATGGCAAAACAATTGCTCATAAAAATTCCATTTAAGTTACTATAACTTAACATTGTCCAAATGAAACCCCAGAGGCTACAGCTGAACCCCGGGTGACTCTATTGAGTTGAAGGGCATTTTTTGTATTTTTTGTCTTGCTTTTTTTTTTTTTTTAATATTCATTGATCTGAACAAACATAATAATCACCATCTGTTGTGAACACAGTTGGAATGGGAAAAAAAAAACCCACACAAAACAAAACAAAAAAAAAAAAAAAAAGGAGGATCACATACAAGACTCGTGTAAACCAGCAACCAGCATAATTCTTCTGACCCCAGCAGATCCATCAACACTCAGGTAAAGTGTTTCATTCAATTTCTGTCTGAAATTGCTCATAACATTAAAAATATACTTTAGCCGGAGGGGTTTTGGTTTGGTGTCTTTTGTGATGCAGGGCTGCTTTCTGTTTCCTTTTGTTCTAATGCTCTTGTACACTAAGTGGAAAAGGATCTCAGATCTTGACATCCCACTTCACTAGAAAGATGTCACAGACAGCAACATCCCTGCCTCTGCCTGCCGAGTCAGGCAGTCAAGCACCTCCTCAGCCCCTGCATTACCGGACTGCGACATTGAATAAATTCCCTCTGCTCCTACACTGAGTAAAAACAACAAAACGCTGGCAGGAATGCTGAATGACTCAGTGCCACGGAAAATAAATGGCTTAAAAACATAAGTGCTTTTTGGGAAAGCAAGCTCTTCAGTGCTGGAGAGGAGCTGAAGCTGAGTGGATCCTTTCATCACTGCAGGTGCCCTCACCACCACGTGTCCAGCATCCCCACCACGGAGATGTCCCAAGTGTTTGTGATCCCAGTCCCTTCCCCAGGCACCTGCTGGGGCCTCTTGCTGAGCTGGGGGAGCACAAGGGACCCTGCTCTGGGTTCTTCTTGCACATGCACAGGGTGCAGGCAGCTGGAGACAAGGTGGCCTCGTGGGTGGAGGGCGAGCAGGACACGCCACGCCCATGGTCACTGTCAGCATCATAAAACCTGCATCACTGAAGCCACAGGTCTGCCCAAAATCCAAACAGTCCTGGCTCATGGGCACAGTCTAACAGGAGGCATGGTCCAACTCACAGCACTCAAGGATAAATCAGGGAAAGAGGCTTTGGAAAAGAAGCCCTGTCCCCATGTATTTTGTATTCTTCTGCTTAGCATCTTGCAAAATCCTTAGAAAACTCCAGCACTGCTCACATGAGCAGTGGGGCTGGAGAGAGACAGGACAGGCTGGGCAGGGGTGTCAGGATCAGCCCTGAACACAGCACTGGACAAGGCCAGGAGCAGAAGCTGTGGCAGCTGCACACCTTTTACACAGCTCGGGACACCCAACACAGTGCAGAACACCACAGCACCTCCACAGAGCTGTTCACAGCACAGGGAAAAAAGCAGCAAAAATACAGCGAGGTTTTCCATCACTCACATGTAATGGTAACAGATTAATAAGTGCTGGATATTAAGTACTCATCAATGCTTAAAAAAAAAACAAAAAACAAAAAACCCACAACACCTCTAGCCTCCCAAGTGCCACCTTACTTCTGTTGCCACTTAATGGAACTTCTGCAGCCAGAAGCCTGATGGCACTAGAGAATGGTACAGAACCAGGATGAAACTCTTCAAATAGTTACAGGAATTGATTCTGAGCAATATGGGAATTTTTGCTGGATTTGGAGTATTTTTCTGGGTTCTGGCGGAAGCCAGCACTAAAATGATGCTAGACTTGAAGGGGAAAGGGGTCTCATATCACTGGAGCAGGAAACAAACCGTGGAAAAGCTCAGATGTGATGTAGGATGAAAAGCAATTGGTTTCTATCTCTGGTGACTTGTGAATTTATTACTGTGTTCCTTCTAAAGCATCTCACACTGATCTCAACCCTTCATGTTGTCACGAGCTTCCTGGACAAGCAGGATTATTTTGGTATTAATCCTTTGCTAGATTTAGCAGTGCCTCAGACACTGAAACTCCGCATGAGAGCCAATCTCCCTGATTTCTCCACCTGACTTCTCTTGGCTCCCTCTACGAGTACTGGTAAGTATTTCTAAGCCCCTGGCATCACTCAGCCCAGAACAATTAGCATTATTTTGTCAAAAAGGGCTTTAAGTGCATACAACTGTATCACACCACCATTCACATCGTGCTCATCAGGCTGACAGACGGGGGTTACATTACCTACTACTTTATAATACAACTATTATACACATTTTTCCAGGATAACACTAAGCCTGAGTCTTTTGCAGTCCTCAGGGAGCCTTCCCACTGATGAGGTGGATCTGGCTGTAAAAGGCAGAGTGACCTAAAATCGGAGGCTTAAAGAGTTGGGTAACCTTTGAAAGAAAAAAAAAAAATTACAAATTAAATTTCCAAATAAACCAGAACCTCAAGGGAAGAGTCTCAGCTTAGTATTTGGGAGCCGTTAGCCACACGTTTCCAGCTAACATTTAATGTAGCTGGAAGGGTAAATCCCTCTCTCAAGGAAGAATATGGCCTTTAGGTTTCCCATCCCAAGGGATTAAGGATGGAGAAGAGGTTATTTGCATTTACATTTGAAAAATGTGTATTTCCAGATACTGAAAGAAAAAAAAAAAAACAACTCTATAGTAATGTCTGGCCTCAACTGTACCCTGCAAAATCAAGAAAGTGGACAGGCTAAACAGCCATCCAGATAAATCATTCAACACTTAAAAAAAAAAAAATCCACCACAAAACCAACCTTAAATTTCCTTCTTTGATGTTTTCATACCACATCCAGGATGTAGCAGTAGGTACAACAAGGCTTCCTGCAACCCAACAACATCAACCATGTGGGTAAAGCCTCATTTTTCATTTGGTGGGCCAGGTTACTTCCTGGCATCCAGCAGCAATGCCAAAGAAAAGGCTTCCCCACCTGTTCACAACCCAACAAAATGCCAAACATCACCAGGTCAGGACCCTGGTTTCGTATTGATTTGGGACATTATTTGCTCTCTGCTCTCTCTAGAGAAGGGGCAAAGGAATCCACAGTAGTTTGTCATCTTTGTGCACCAGGAAAATTAAAATTCCCAGTGCATCTGAAACATGAGTTTGCTTGTGTCTCTGCGTAGTAACAAAGAGTGAACTTTATCCTGTACAAAAGATGAGCACAAAAGCAAAATTCACTTCAAGCTGTCTGTTTTCACAGGGATATTGAGAATAAAAGGTACAAACAACCCAGAAAGAAACGGGGCTGACCTGTCCCTTAGTCCCTCTTCAAACACAAACTTCATCCAAGCTCTTGGCACTACAGACCTTTATCAGCAGCGGATCTGCCTTACCCAGGGTACCACGTAGATATCATGTCTAAATCCAGGGACAGATTAAAAAAAGGCTGTTGGAAACACTGCTCCCCCTCTGCATCTATGGGCTGAGCAAGACAGTGAGCCCAAGCCCCAGGGAGGGTTTCCATCAGCTCAAGGCAATGGTGCAACAGCACAAAAGCCAAAAATGAGCCTTTACGTACACGTACGCACACGCACAGACACACAGGGAAAATTGCTATCAATTATGCTAGTTAATTATATGTTATAATAGAATTAGAGTAAACCCTCCTCATTATCTCCTGGTTCAGCCCCTGCTCCTCAGCGAGCTGACCACATGCTGCACTAATGCCAATAGCCCTCCACATTAACCTTTATCTGTGCCTCGCAGCTTCGCTGTTTGCTCTGTGTACCACACTTGTTTTGACCTTGTTTCTGGCTGACCTTTCATTGAAATATAACATTTGTAGCAGTCCAGGAGACTGGCTCATCTCCCATGGCCTTGGAACCACGATACATTTCTGTACAGGATCTCAAACACAGGACGCCTTGTTTTCACTGTGTTCCCGGGATCCTCGCCTGCCCGTCGTCTTTCTCAGAGAGGCTGTGACACCACCAAGACAGTTTACAACAGCTGCTGTGTGTTCCGTTATTAAAAGGAAATCCTGAGGGGCATTTCATTACAATTATTATTATTACTATTTCACACAGAGGCTGTCAAAGAAGGGTAATCACAGCCATGCCTGTGAGCAGAGCACCGAGTGCCCTGGCTGTGCATCGCGTAGCCACAGCAGCCGGGGCACAGAACCCCCCAGACCAGCCTGCAGCCCCCCAGGTGTGACTGCAGCAGATTAAAGGGGCCTTTCACAGCTGTGATTCACGGCTGGAGGAAGCGGTGTGCTGCTGGATATTCAGTGATGGTGTTTAAGGCAAGATGCCTGTGTGGGATCGTGGGCTCCTGCGAGCGGCACATCCTTAAGCATCACTGCCAAGTCCTGACTCCACAGACTTGCACTGCAGGGACAAAATCATCTTCATGCACAGCAGGAAGCTGTGACCTGCATAATATTTTCTCTGCAAAGTAAACCTGCTCTATTTTAATTTTTTTTAAAAGAAAAATAGGGAAATGAACCCAGAATACAGTTCTCTTTTGAAGGATTACAGAAAAATCCATCAGGAGGAGGAAGCGTCTTTCCAAAAAGGGCAAAGTCCCAACTGCCACATAACTGATTTGACACAGCAGTGCAGAGAAGACAGTAATTTATACTCCCAGGAGCACAGGGAGTGCAATTTAACAGAGTTTCCTCTTTTTTCCCTACAGTAATAACACAAAGTGGCAAACGGCTTCCTGGTTTCAATCTCTGCTGTGCATTCCCTATGACCTTCCCCACCAGCTTTCATGGGGGCTTGAGTGTCAGAGATAAAACCTGAAAATCCCATTTGTGAGGGAAGGTCCAGGTAAGATTGTGCTAGGGGAAAAAAAAAGGTAAAAAGAAAAGATGAATAAAAAAAGATGCACTGAAGATTTAGCTCAGCAATGGTTCAAGCTCCAACTTGGCAAAGGGAGGTATTAATAAAAAACTAACAATCCCCTAAGGAAGATCATAAAAATTATTAAGCTAAATTCACAAATAAAGAGCATGGGAAAATTTGGCTCCTGAGAACTTCTACAAGCTCACTGGACACAGGCTAGAACCAACGTGGCTGCTGAGAGGTGGTGGTGGTGGTGGTAGCCGAGGATGACACACACCTCAGGAGCAGAGGAACTGGCCTTATTGAGCAGATCTGGTGATGGTCACACATCCTGCACCAGGCAGAGCACCCTAGCTGCCCCCCAGCTCTGCTCTGCCCACAGCAGAGCCACAAACCCCACTGCTGGGCACTTGTGACACACCAGGACTGGGAGTGTGTCTCCACCTGCCCCCAAACACCCAGCAAGGACACGAGGTCCATGGGCACCCCTCCTGGCCCCCTGCACATACAGACCAGTAAAGGCCACTGCCAAGAAATGCTCTACTGACAGACAAAAAGATTTGGGTTTTTATTTTTTTTCCCCTGACCCATACTTCTCTGGAGATATGAAGCTTAAACAACTCAACATTTAAGGATCATCAACAAAAGTCACAAATAGCTGTATTTTAAAAAAATTGCTTTAACATTTTAAACCCTTAAATGTCATCCAAAATAACTGCGTTCAGCTTGAAAAATGGCATTTTTCACTTTGCAGATGTCCAGTGCAGGGTTTATGTCTCACTTTCAAACAGCATCATTTCAGCCTTGCAATGGAAACTTCTTTCTTAAGAGAGGCTTAGTGACTGGAGAGGGAGACATGCTCGGAGCACAAGGAAACTGAAGGCCATGGCAATCTGTCCTTAGGGCCAGGGAGCCCTACAAAGAGAGAGCCTCTGGGTGACAGAGGGACACAAAAGCCACCAACCACTTCCAGCAGGAGCAGAAGGAATGAACACAACCCCACGAGGAAGGGCAGTGAACCTGCTGATGCCGTGTGCCCTGCCTCCAGCCCCTTCCTAGGAGATAATCTGGCCTTTAAATAGGGATCACAGCACCTGACCCCAAACCTGCCAGCAAGGGAAAGCAGGACAGCATGCCAGGGTTTGGGGTGAGATGTCCTTTCAATACCTGCTAGGTTTTGAAAAGGCTTTTATGTGTTAGATCCACCCCTTTTTTAATACTATGAGGACAAAACGGCACTTACGAGGGAAAGGAGCATAAAAAAGGTAATAAACACTTAATGATCCAATAATTGGTTATATCAGAGTAATCACTGTTCAGTAATTAACTCCCATTCCTGCTTGCTCATTTGATATCTACTGTACCCTTTGATAGGTTCCTGTGAATATCAGCATTCCTTAGAAACTCTTACACTGAAACCTTTTGATGAAGCTAAAAAGCAATGACACCATTAATCACTGCACACATCCCAGTGGCTTTCAGGCTCCATCTGAGACAGGGCCTTTCCTCCCTGCACATCGCTCCTCAGCTGCCTCTAGCACAGCCCCTTGGCCCTACAATTTGAGATTTTCTCCCTTGCTTCTTCCTGTTCCCAGAGAAAATGAATTAGCTGTACACTTTCTGTGCCAAAGGGTTAGTGGGAAAGCACACCAACATAAAATTACATCGTGAAAGATAACAAAAAATAATTACATTGCAGTGTCACGGAAGAATACAGGGAACAGCTGGCATGTTGTTGCAATGTAAAACCAGAATTAAACTCAGGTTAGTGTCACTTCCATCTAACTGCCCACGGTAAGCAGAGCAGACAGGCACTGGGCTTCTGCCACAGCCTTCCACAGCCAGTCCTTCCTCAGCCCCAGCCAACAAAGCTCTCTGTCCCTGGGGTGGGCACAGTGTGCTGGCACAGCTTCATTTCTACCATGGCAATCCCAGCACAGCTCAGGCAAAAGGGAAAGGGCTCTCCCTGACAGAGTGCCCAGATGATCAGCTTTAGCCAACAGGCACTTCCCCAGCCCTGGTGCTAAATCGAACCAACTGTGGCAAGTATTTTAAGACAAACTCATATAAAGAAAGGAGGCTTCATTTATGGTCTTCAAACTTTAAAAAATGTATTACACAATTTACTTCTCTAGACTAACAGCTCTGTGATTTAACTGCTCCAAATTTGTTTAAGAAAAATGATGATATAGAAATGCTGACTCCAGTTTTTTCCAAAGTAATAGATACCATTGGCTGCAGGGAAAAAAAAAAAGGCTAAATTTGAGTTACTCTCTTTGGAGTGGATTTTTATCTCTATCACATCAATGCAGAGCCAAAGTAAATCCATGGTATTTCCTTATAGTCTACATTTATTGCAATGAGACATTTGTTCAATCAAAAGTTCTTTCTTGAGACAAATATCTACTGAACTTAAAAACTATTTTTAGTAGTCAAAATAGTCAAGCTACTTACCCCCCTTTACCCTATATTTATTTTCAGATGCCACCACTGTATACCAAATCAGATCTGCTGCCTGCAGTGGAGCTGCCTTTGGCTGCCAGGCTCTGAGTACGAGGTGCTTTTCTTCCAAAACATATACACACCTCCATCAGCACAAACCACAGAGCAGTAACTTCTGCCTCAAAGGTTTTAAAAATCAAGGGGCACAGAAGAAAAAAATATGTTCAGAAGTCAAATATTCTGCCCCAGTTGTCAATACTATGCAAAATGCTGGTATTGCAAAATCGTATTTTTAACTGCTGCTGTATAAATTAATGGAGGTCAGTTAGCTCAAGGAATGCTGATACTGAGCATGAAATATCAAGTTAAACAAAACCACATGCATGGAGCAGTCAGTTCTGCCCTGCACGGGCCAGGGGGATTTCCCAAAGCACAGTGAGCTGGAGCCACAGCATCTGCAGATCTGAACAAGAGGGATTGTGAGCTCTTTGTATGTTACTCATGCACTTCAAGGCATTAGTAGTGATGGGAAGGGAGGGAGAAAGGGAAACAGATTGAAAGGGGCAGGAAAATTAGGGAGAGCTCCTTGCCATTAATGGAAAAATAACCACAGAGTGTTGTAACAGATTTCTCCTCTTTTGCATGCATAGGAATATTTATTTAATCAATGTTCTGTAACAAAACAGGCCTCTGGTGAGCTATTGTGGAGAGCGAACTCCATTCAGAGAGTGGTGATTTGAATCTTGCCACCTGTTTAGCTGGTACTGGAGAAAGCAACAATATGTGGTGGGATGGGAAGGTGCCTGCCCCAGGGAGAGGAGGAAGCACCCTGCAGAAGCTTTCCAAACTAATCACCCAAAGGAATGCCACTTGCCAGGGAAATCTTGATGACTCGACACTACCAGGACTTCTGCAAGCAAAGCTGCAAAGTTCACCACTTGTCTTAGGGAGGGATAAAATTCAATCCCATACAGTAGAGACTCCTGATGCTGTGTGTTACTTCCAGACCCAAACCTGCGCTTGAATCCAAATTCATCCAGCTAAGGGATGGAAAAAAGGTTTTGACAAACACAGGCTCATGCCAGTGGAGTTATTTGAGTCCCACTGTTAGCAGTGGGCCCCCAGGCAAGCTCTCTGTTGGGCTTTTCCAGCATGGCCAGGGATGCCCCAGCATGTGGCCACTCCTGCATCCCACAGGATGATGCTGAGCTGCATCACAAGGCAGAGTTTGGAACATGCCTTGGCCCTGTAGCTCCAGGAGCTGTCCCTCCAGACTCAATCTCCTAAAGGCCCCAAACCAAAAAAATCCAAAGCCATTCTCCAACATTCCCCTCAAAATAAACGATTATTTAAAAACAAGCCACTGTTAGGGAGCTTCATATTAAAGTAATGTTTCTGTACACACCTTATAACATCCTGCTCCGGACTGCACTTCAGCATGTCCTGATTTTAAGTGCACTGTGCTATGGTTCCTAACGTACTCAAACACTTCCTTAAAGACAGACTGATTTAAACACCTGCATAAATAAGTCCTTAAATAAACCCCCAACAAAGGCCCACAGCAAAACCTGGGGATATGAGGGAACTCTTCACTAGACTGTTTCTTTCTCCCTTCTGCACTGTTTGCTGCAAAAAGACACCATATACATGAACTTTGTGTTCACCTGACACAAACCTTATGGTTAAGCAGCTTTGCTCTTTAATTTGCTACACCAGGATTAAAAAACCCTGTATTTATTTACTTTTATAGGCCAGCTAGTACCAGAGATATACCAGTTTTATGACATATTATACCTGCAGACCCTGGCATAAATGACAGATCTAATTTGCTTATCACCATCACGGCTGCCAGAGTTAGTAATACATCCTTTAACATTTCTTGTAAGCAGAATGAGAGTTTCTTCCCTATTCTGCAATGGATTTAAGGAAAGAAATTACCATAAATAGCCAGGACACCCACCACAGCTGGGACATATAATGTTGTAAGTGATTTAAAACTGAATCAAGCCATAACTGAGCAACACCAACTTTTACACACTTAATAATTGTAACAGTATAAAGAAAGATAAAGCATTAATCAGAATTTCATTGTGTTACCCTTCACATCAGATTTCCTTAACAAAGTTTGCTGTTGTCAGCAATTTTAAGGCAAAATTATAGCTTTATTTTAAAACATGGTTGACAACAAAAAAAGTGCTTTCAGTTATTTAAATAAGTGTTCCAGGCAGGTCCCTGCTACATGTGTACAGGCACTGCTGCTTTACTGTCCTACAGTAAAATTATGTAGATATTTTATGTTAACCACTTACTATTTCAGCACCCTGCAGATGCTAATTAAGTAGCCAGGCAAACTCAGAAGAGGGACACTATTATTAAACCTATTTTGTGGACAGAAAAACTCAGCTACAGCAAAACTAACACTCCAGCTCAAGGTGATCCCTAAGCACATATTTTGACTTCACACTAAATACTAGCTCACACATCAGTACTGTCCCCACATGCCTGCTCTTCTCAGTCAAGAAACCTAAATCTACAGCCTGGATCTCGGGTCCCCAGAGATACACATGGATCCAACCCCAAATCCATCCCTACTCAGCACAAGCCCAGAGCAGGTGCTTGCGCAGCCGTGCTGAAATGGGAAGGGAGTGAGTGCTCCAAGGGTACCACGGATGGCTGTGACAGCACAGAAACCAGCCCCTGCCTCTGAAGGACCAGCTCAGCACCTTCATTACAAGAGTGTGCGTTTGCTTGAGGGAAAAGAGGCATCAAAGAGTTGTTTTGGAAGCGATCTATGCAAACCCAAACACAACAGCAAGTGCACATGAGGAAGGTGGCCATGGGAGAAAAAAGCCTCCACCTGCTTCAGGGTCCCAGACAGGCAGAGTACAGAACTGAGCAGGCTGCAAAAGGTAAGGCAAAAACAGTAACAAAACTAAACAAGAAGGATCTTCTTCATGTGTATTATCCCTTCCACTCAGTAGCTTCTCCCTTTGGATGGTGTAAAGGGCATGAGCATCACTCCAGGCTGCGTGCCATGTCTATGCCATGTGCATCCCATGATGAGAATGCTGCACAGGCCTTTGCTGACAGAGGCACTGCAGACCTCCAGCCATCCCAGAAAAGCCACACCTCAAACTGTGAAGACAGAAGAAAAGGTAAAAGCTGAACAGATTGCCCTGTACTCCAAAATTTGTAGAGCTGTGCAGTGTAAAATGAATACAAAACAAAAACACAAAATGTTCCCAGTAGCAGCCCAGCATGGAGGACTTAAAAAAAAGCCTTAAATTTTCAGAGCCAGTTTTGTGGTGTTTACATTCTGTGTATTTTTCCATGTTGTAAGTGGCATTTCCTGATGAGATAACTTGTCAGTATGGATGGTGAGCCCTGGCCAACATGATGCAGGGTGAGGTGCGGCCACGGCCCGCAGACAGAGCTGCAGCTCATACCATGCACGAGACACTGCCTTCCCCATGTATTTGACAGGATCTTGTATCAGATATTTTCAATAAACAAACAAACCCTTCCCTAACCTGTAACATAAACCAACACATTGCAGTGCAGCCTATCCCCATGAAAGCGTGGTGACCCACACTCTAACACTGTAATCTAATCCTTGAACTAAAGACAGTTTAATGCCTTTACAAATCCATATGTTTTCTAATACCACCATTGCTGTCAGCAGACTACAGGAGCGCCTCTTTGAAGATGGAAGGAAAATGACAAAGCACATCATTGTGAAGGCAATTATATGCTGCAGTAACCATTTTACAATGGCCCATATGGGCTGTATTTCAACAACGCAATTTCCAAATCTGCCTTAGCAAACATATATCTCTGTCCCAATCCCAGGTAGATTTTGCAAAACAAAATAAGACTGCAGCCAGAACAAATCGAAAATATGGATAACAGATGTAAAAATATGCCAACAAGGACACCAGAGCAATTTTTTGTCAGAGTACCAAACAAAGAGAGCAGGCACAGCAGACCTCACGAGGCCATTCACAGCAAAGCTGCCCATTCCAGGGACTTAGAGAGCTGGGTTCATCAGAAATCTGATTATACACTCGTGTGCTCTCCTATGCAGCTGCCCAATTCACTGCTGCAGCCACCAGCCCATCCACCTCCCCAGGGACCACAGGGCAGGGGAGCTGCACTCCCAGTTCAGAAGCTAAAATCAGACATGAATCAAGGCTGTGCACACTTACTCCAAACCCCCTCTGACATCCAGGACCAGGGCCCAAATAAAGGGAAACAAGGGGGGAAAAAACAACCGAGAAAACCCCAAAAACCAAAAAACCCACCAAACCTCTCTTGATCTTACCCTTGTGATACACTTTCAGAGGCCTGCTCTGTTTACCTTGCTGCCTGTGGTAGCTGGGGCCATGCCACCACCCCAGCATCACCTCCAGCAGCCCTGGGCTGCTCCCTGCCTGGCTCCTTAGGAGGCACAGAGCAGTGAAACTGCAGCTCCAAGCCAAAATCTCTGCCTCCTGTTGATGGAGAAGCAGGAGCCAGAGCTGAGGAGCAGCCTTCACAGGGCAAAATTATGCAAAAGCTGTACTCCAGTGAAAAGGGGGGTTAATTGTGTTTCTTTCCAGTAGTCCTCTGCAGTGGTTCATTGCTTTTGAAGGCTCTGCAATGGGTTCCTGTTTTGGGATATCTCTGTGCCAGTGCCACACTCTTCTAGGGGCTCTGGGGCCACACACTGGCCCTAGAGGCAGGATCCAGGCTGCAGGACACCAGTTGGACAGTCCTGCATGTATTAGTAGCAGCAATAAAGACAGGAACAGACATGAACATATTTCTCCTGGAAGTGAAATAGTATTAAAAATTTTCTTAAGCTGCCTATTACAAAGACAGGAATGAAAAAGGTGAAAACTTACAAGTTCGTTGCTAATTCTTTAACAACAAACCATCTGCATCAAATATCTTACATTTCAATGCCAAGGGCAACAAGCAAAGGAACACATGCACAGCATGGAGCAAAAATCACCAATGCCAGGGAAACATGGAACTGGGTGTTCAGTAGCCAGGTCCTGCAAAGTGCATGATCCAGGTCTTATCATTGTCAGCTCCTCAAAATGATCTACTGAATCTGGGCAAAAAGCATTTCAAAGACTTTAATCCATGTGAAATATTACTTCCTGGAACCGGAAATTCAATCCCTAGCAATGAAAACAAAAGCACACTCATAAATGCACCTTTCAACTCAGCCAATATAGCCATATTTAGGCTCATGCAGTCTTTACTCATTAATATAAAGCAAACTTGAAATGATTGCTATAATTGCAGTTAAAAAATTAATCATGTTTTGAGATAAATGCAGATAAAAGCATGTTTTACTAATTATCTTTTGAAGCTTCGGCTCATGAAAGATTAAAGGTGGAAGAAAAGTTGTTGAAATATTGAAGACAAAAAATCCTACCATTTGAAATCACTTTGAAGCCTTGTACCTCGTATGAGTGATCCCTAATGCCCAGATGTACTAAAAAAGGAGTCCCTTTAATTCAGAAGAAGTCTAACAAAACATGCCAATTGGAGTTTTTATGCTGTCAACTCTCTGGAAATTAGTGCATTTAGCAGCCCCCACTCTGCAGATCATAGTGGGATTTTCTTGTGGCTCATCCCCAGCTGGGACAAAAAACTTCAAGCCCGAATTCAAAGCCGAGTTCCAGAATTTCGGGTTTCACTGAGCTCTCCAGAGCTCCCATAGTATCAACCGACTTCCAACTAGTTTTACATACCCAAGCAACCATCTGAGAGGAACCCACAAAAGACAGCACTTTTCCCACTCAGGGAGGAGGAGCTGGAGGCACAGACACCAGGATTTAACAGGAGACCCTCATCACCAGCCACAGGGTTACTCACAAGCCACATGAAGACCTGTTTCTGCCTCCAGGCACTTAAAGGAATGCAGGTTACCTGGGGTGCAAATTACCCAAAAGCAAGGCTGGCATTTCCATTCACAGCCCTGGAACTAAAAAGGCAAATAATTCCCTTCCTGCTCCATACCACCAGCCTATTTGACATCAGCAGTTTGCAGACTGAGCGTTAATTAAGAGAGCAGATCTATTGACCACAGGCTGAAATGGATGTCCACAACTCAATTGGAAATGTTTTAGGCTTCTGCAAATTGAAACAAGTTGAAAAACTTGGGTGAAATTCATAAGCAACTTTATAGCCATTTCAAAGACCTAGTGACGATTTCAATCAGATCTGGATTGCTGCAAAAGTATAAATTTTGGAAGTTTGCACCTGCAGATGAGAGAAGCAAAGCCTGTTGTAAGAGGGCAGTTTTCAAAAAGCACTGAATTGTGCACAAAAGCTACAGAGTGTCAATTCAAGGACTCTTCAGTGCACTGGAGTTTCAGGAGTCAGGGCAGATCTGAAATGGAGCAGCAGACACCTCTTTGCTAAGGGAAGGGCCCCACTGTAAAGAACATTATTCCCCAGCAGCCCCCTGCACTGCATTTCTCCTTGCTCCTTTCCCCTCACCCCGTAGCCTTTAACCCCTCTGCCCATCACAAAGCATGGTGACACCAAATTATTAAATTCTGCCCTTGCAGCAAACCTGAGCAGGGCTAGGTAAATGATTAAATAGTTGGGTTTTTCATAACCACACATCCAAGGAAATTTGCCAATGTCTTTTTATTTGCATATCTGGCAGACTGCCCCACACAACTAATACATAAGTGACAGCGTACAGGTGTATTAGTTTAGAGTTTGCCTTTAATCTAGAGGTGTCAATTTGCTTCTGTTTTAATTACATCCATCTTGATATGTTATTACAACCTCATGAAACTTCTTCATTATGTGAATGGCTATAAATACATACACATGACAAACAGTTGTTATAAATTTTCTGGTTCAGCAGTGGAGTCACAGTATCTTAGCCCACACATCATGTTCATTTAAAATTGCTGTTCTCCATCTCCTCTCTACTCCATTCCATTCCCTTCCTTCTCTTTTCCTTCCTCCAATACTAAAATATTTTCCCCTACATTTAATGGATTCTCTAATATTTACTAGTAGCAGCATCCCAACACAAATACTCTCAGCTTAGGGAGCTGTTTCACCCCATGTGTGTTCTGGGCTGCACCTCTGTGAGACGTCTGTTTGTCATTAGGCAAATATAAGGAGATTGCACTGAGGCCTTATAAACATGCAAAGATCCTCTTTTGTAGCTACATAATTCACTGAGTTTTTCAATACACATTCTGAGGTTGAAAACTTGGCTAATCCATCCACCAGATGTATCTTTATGATCCCAGAACTCATTAGAATTTACTTTTTTTCCCTCTTTTTTTTAAAGTCCAGCAGACTCAGCTGTTGAGCTACATTAATTGCATTTTATTATTTTTTTTCCATAGCTAAAATGACTAATGCTAGCAGAGTCACTGCCTACAAGCACAATAGCCAGACAGCAAAAATTAGTAGGACTTCTAATCATTCAGTAATATCCAAATCCCGTAAAATTAAGAGAGGCAATTTGGTCCTCTCAAAACAGATGGTTTTGATTTTCAGTATTCATTTTGAATTTTCTTTAAGGGGAGAAAAGAGAGGAGAAAAGACACAAATTCACACCAAAAGATTCCATTCAAAGGTCAAAGTGTCCTTGACATGCATTAAACCCCACGACACCAGAGTCACAACATAAATCGTCCCCAACAGCAGCACTTCTTCCCTTGCTTTCTTACCACACAGACCCCTTGGAGGTCAAAACTACTTTCACTGCCTCAGCCCTGCATCAGTGCCCTCTCTGATGGATGCCACACCATGCCAGCTGTTCCCAACAATCTGGAGCAAGCTGGAGAGCGTGTGTTTCCCAGCTCTTGCAACAGCAGCACCTCCCAGCTCCTTCCCCTGAGCATTCTGGAAGCTGGGCAACAGACCCCAGTTTCTGGAGGACCCCTGAAGACACTCATGGTACCCTCTGGAAGCATGAGGTGCTAAGCACCTGGATGTGCAGGAGACAAGAGGAAGGTGACAGAAATTGTCAGGAGCCAGGTGAAGACCAAAGCCACATTCCTGGCAACAAATCAGGTTCTTTGGCCACCTCTCTACCATTCCCACCATCCATGTAAGCAAGGAGCTAGGTCCTTCAGCCACCTATCCTCTATTCCCACCTTCTGCAGAAGTAGATGTCTCATAAAAACAAAACAAAACAATCAAACAGATTATCAGACTGAAAGGTCTCAGGTCACTTAGGACTTCCAGAGAGAAAATAAACAAAAATCAGTGCCAAGAGCAATTATCACCATGTTTGTAACTCATCTCAGTCTCAGAAATAGGAAATGGTGTGCAAACAACAAAACACAGACTGTAGGGATTTGCCAGGAGGGAGAAGTTTCACCACACAGGTTTTGTTCCCTGCTCTCGTGTAGCCAAGAGCCACCCAAGCGTGGTCCTGGAGAAGTCAGTGGCAACAATTTCTGTCTCACTGGTTCCACTCCACAGGCAAAGGAATTAAATTGCCTTTACTACACCAGGAGGGTGAGTTAGGAGCAGCTGTAGGACACACTAGAGCAAGCTGCAAGAGGGTCCCCAAGGATGGGTCTCCTGGGACATGGTAACCCATACCTGCACCTAGGGAAACAGGCAACAGTGGCTCTGGATTCCACTGGCAGGTAAGTACCTGCACCACGTATTATCACTGTTACATACTCTCTAAACATTGCTCCTATCACAGTCAGCCTATGACAGAAAAAGGCTGTTCACAAACTTTCATGAATTTGGTCTGATTCTGACCACTACTTAATTCCATGGGAGCGTACAACATGTTTTAAACTGTTAGCATTACTCCACAACACACAAGTAAGAACCTCTGCAGAATTTCAGCCACCCAAATGCTAATTTAACCTAGAACCTCCTTGTGTCTACCTCTATCTGCTTCTGGCGTTCACTGTCATCCTGCACCATCCACAAACCTGCTCCAGGTGGCTTCACATAAATGATGCTCAGCACAGGGCTTCTCCCAAAGGCTGAAAGTGTTTGCCTCTTTTCATGAGCTCATCCAACAAAGGACAAGGCTTGTGTCTGGATGGGGAGGATGGGTTGACAGTAGTTTTAGTCTCAAACCATTAGGTCTCCTTTGGTACCAAATAAAAGTATTCAAAGAGACAAATTATAAGAGCACAAATTGTAGAGGAAAAGAAACTTCCACTTTAGGAAGCTGGGAAACACATGTGAGACAGATTAAAGGGTGATCATTCCTGGAAAGAACACCAAGCTGAACTCCTACATGGCTCTGAGTAACTATTCCCGTGTGGAGTTGGTATGTTAATCATATCAGTAATATGTGCATCAGCCAGCATGACACAATCAGAAGTTCAGCCAGCCAGAACTTGGGCACATCAGATATCAGCACACCTCTGCACATCTCCCATGCCTTTGTCTCAGGACATTTTAAAAACAGCAGGACTGAGAAGCACACCAAATACCAAGTAAATCCACATGGAGCGTATGCACCATGATCAAATTAAACCTCATGAGCAGAACCTCACAAACACAATAGTAAGTACAGGGCCAAGGGATAATCCATTTCTTTTGCTGACTTACTCCACCACTACTGCACAGAGGATGACAGAACCAAAACTCCTGGTTATAGTATTTACCAGACTGAAGACATAACCTTTTGGTTAAAACCTCTCCCCACCACATGAGTGTGTGAACTTCAGCAGCAGTGTTGCCAAGATACAAGGAGAAAAATCTCAAGACATTAAGGTAACACACTATTTAAAGGCAAACAGTGCAGCAGAGCTGAGCTGGGGATCTGACAAATTGCCACTGCATGTTCTGCTGTTACAGCAAAACAAATCCCTACCTGCATTAGCCATTCCTCATTACTTATAAAGTGGATTTTCATATCTATTTTACAACAAAGGAGTTTAGAGGACTATGATGTTCTGAAGTGGTCTTCACCATGGCTCGGCATTGAGTCAAAACAACAATAAACCAACTATACAAAAAATGCACACAGCTGGTAATTTGTGGCACATACAGAGCCAAACCCCAACAAGAACACAAGACACTGAACTGATAAATTATAAGGATGATGTACAAAAAGACAGAGAAATGTTGGAAGCAATTTTCTCTTGCAGAACCAAGGCAACACTGTAGTTCAAGCGCAGGAAAACTGAGAGTTAAACATTTCCACATTTCAGCCTGCAACTTCCTAACTCCATTACCTTTTTATTAATTGCATTTGAGACTTCGCTAAACTTGAGCTTGGGCTATTTTTAAAACCTATCTGACTCAACTTATTGTTGCTCAGAACAAAGATTAAACTTCTAATTTAGCTGCAGATAATTGCAACGCTGCAGGTCAGACCCCCAGTGTAATGTGGTAGGGTGTCCCAGTCAAACTGATAGGTGTTCAGAAAAACCCCAAAAAACAAGAGTAGTAGAGCTGGGGGAAAGAGGGGATCATCTTCAGCGAAAGAGGAATCTTTCTGCCTTCCTCCCAGCTGAAGTTAGCAGGATTAATGACTCCTTAAGCAGGGACAGATTTGGCTGTGTCTCCCCTTGGTACTGACAGCAGGGCTCTCACCAAGGAGCATTTTCATATACAGCAATGGATCTTTCCTGAAACTTCCACTTTTGGTAACAACATCCCCCCTCTAGTTCTCTGTGTTCCCATACAGTCCCTGCTATTTCTCTATTGATCTCAGTGTTGTAAGTCAATCTTTCAATTACTCAGACCCTTGATGTCTTTCTGATGATTTTTTTTGCCTTTCCCTAATGATCATTTTCCTTCCAAGTTCCTGATCCTTTACCCTTATTTTATACATCATAGAATCATGTAACTGTTTAGGTTGGAAAAGGCCTCTAAGATCACAGAGTCCAACCATTAACTCAGCACAGCCAGCCCCACTGCTAACCATGTGTCCAAGTGCCACATCTACACTTCTTTTACCTCTCTCCAGGGATGGTGACTCCACCACTGCCCTGGATTTTACACTCCTGCAATGCCAGCAAAGGCCCCAGGTACTTCATCAGAAAGGGCTTACTTACTACCCCAAATAACAGGAAAAAAATATGCCAAGATAAGGGAGAATAACGGTGTCTTTTGTCTTTTGATGTGCAGCATATTTCTCATTAATGCTAATCTTAAAGAGCGGTGCTAGTGGAGATTAATTGAATCACATTCATCTAAAAGAACTTGTCCTTATAGTTTAAACTCTTCCTTCTTCAACTCAAGGCCATTGTGCCTCCTACTACCACCTGAGGGAATGGCAAAAATCCACACTTTCATTACATGGCTACCTTCAGGAGCTCAAAAGAATATTTATGCAGCAATCTCAATCCTTGGTCATTATCTGCCCAAAGAGACAGCTTCAGCTCTCCAACAGCTACTGAAATCAGCTGGAGTTAGGTGTGCCTTGCCTCCCAGAAAGGTACCAGGCTTTTCAAAATATTTTTAAAGTATTTTAAAAGTACTCAGGTACCCAAATGATAGCAACATATGTTTCAAACATCACTCTAGACATTCGTTTTGTGGAATATGCATCCTGCTGTTTTCAGTCCATTTTCAATTTGAGTTACTGTTTTTTCAGGTCTGGTCACTGAGGTTTTCATCAAGATAGTCAGCTGCTCTGTCAAGGTTATCTCGAGATTTAATCTCAGATCAGTTTACTGTTTCCTCTAAATACACAGTGAAAACAATAAATGCATTGCTTTGTATGATATCCCAGTGTCACACAAAATTTAATGCCTCTCCTCATCCCCAGATATCTTCATTTAGTTACTCCCTTCTTTTCTCTGCTGGTCTAAATCTGCAGACTTGCATGTGCAAACAGAGACTGGGACAAACACCTAAGCATCTAAGCAGTCAATAAACACAAGAAGGGCCACCAAGATTTGCTGACAGCACTAAACAAACATCTGATGTTATGATGCTGCTGTGGTAAGGCAGAAAGATCAAATTCCTTTTGAAATATGAAGGGATAGAGACAAGGCAAAACAAACTTGCTTGAAATCTCAAAGAATTTAAGCAAACAGGCTAATCAGGCCAGCTAGAAGGTTGGTGAGAAGAGAATGATTTAGGGAGGAAAAGCACACAGCAAGCCAGCCATTCTGGTGTCCAACTCAAAGCTTCTGCTGTCACACAGCCAAGCTATTTCTATTTTCAGTGGGCCATGCCTAGAGATGAGTATCACACACCAGTTATTAAAGCAAATTCCTGCATTCAGATGCATACACAGAGCCACAGTGTCAGTGCACACAGACACACAACTGAGACCACAGGACCTTCAAAACCTTCCTGCTACTTGCACATTTTGTTTCTGTAGTGTCTCTGTTTTAAAGTCCAGATCAGCTGTTAAGCTTTACTCCATCTAGTCTCATACTATCTGTGCAACTTGTAAAAGTGCTGCAGCTAACATCTGCCTAAACCACACAAACACCATGGAACAATTGCCTAAAAATTACTTACACTAGGTGGATGGAATCATCTGACACAGAATTTGAAGCTCATTAAACAGCTCCTTGACAAATATTTGTCAGCATTTCTCATTTGTAATTAATTATACTGGGCTTTACCTGACGATAATTTAGCATGGTCTCAAAACAGACTAATGCCTGTGTGCTGAACAGAAATTAGCTCAGCAAATGCACACTGAGAAATTGTGACAGTTTTATGAAACAAGAATCTCCATTTAAATGCGAGTCCCCCGCTTCCCACCCCACTTCTATCTGTGCTTTATAAATATCTGTGTCCCATTTCAGGCTTGTCAGATGAGCTGCCTGAGTTGAAGCTAAACAAACATCTGCAGAAAAAAACTCATTACCTTACTCAGTGTTCAGAAAACCTGAAACCAACTGCTTATTCCACAGGGATGGTCAGAGCTGACTCAGGAAACATAAAGTACTTCCCAGGCTTTAAGCCATCTTAACATTCAGGTCAGATTTCCTTTCTCATCACAGCAAACCATCTTCACCACGGCACGTCAACAGCCATGTCACGTCAGTCTCCTGCCCAGACACCTCTGCACCAGGGGGTAGGAGGGAGACAAACATCTTCCTGAAATCTCACCTCACCAGAGAGCTCTGCAGAAGCCTCCTTGCCAGCACTGCCAGAGCACATCATGGAGAAAGTCACTCCAACTGATTGATTTACCCCATTCCCAGAAATGACCTTTCCCTGTCAAACTGGTGTCTAAAATGCCCACCTGGGTTTGGAGAACCTCATGCTATTATTGCTGGTAACAAACACACCAGCAGTGCAGCACAGGCTCCTCCAAGCTGGGAAAAGCCACTGGTCACACTAGCACAGGTACAGTGTGCCCGTGCCTTCCTGCTTTTCCAGGCTGGCACATTTGGGGAGCTCAGGGCAGCAATGTGTGAGTAACTGCTCTGCAGTGAGCCACAGAGCTGCTGTCAGTCCCAGCTTCAGGGGAGAAGCTGGTGAATCCGATCAAACTGTAGGACCACATCTCAGCTGCTTTACTACAGATTAAGGGCTGGTTTCTGAAGGTCAAGGTTCCAAAATGCTCCCCAGTGTAGGGGACAGGTCCCTATTGCACACAGCTACATTGAAGTCTTGCAAGGCCAGGCAAGGATCAGTCTGGCCACATCTGCGATGACACTGGAATTGCTCAACTGTCACTCCAAGAAGGAAAAAATCCACAGTGAGATCCCACTGTCTTCATTTAACTCCCTCTTCCTGTGTATTCCCCACACAAACATTAGAGACATCAAGGTACAGGGTGCCACAACGCAGAGACAGATAACCAGAAGCAGATGGCCTCTATTTCAACACCAAACAATTTACACTTGAGAAGTATGACAAGGCTACTGACACCTGGACAGAAAAGCAGTTCCCAGAGTGGGAGCTGGTTAAAGTTTTGCTTCAAGGGATGGGAACTTTTATCAACATAAGCATAACAGATTGGATGGCTCCTCCTGAAGTTATAGTGGCATGGGATCTGCGTTCTTGTGCAGCAACAGTGTCCCTTTGCCATCCACAAGCTTCTCACAACATGGTATTTTGCACAGGCTGGGCTTTTTCAGTCACCCCAACAAAAAGCAAAAGCATTTAGCAAAAGTCAGCTGAAATCAAGCTGTGTGGAAGTTCTTACTCCTTTTTTTGCAACTTGATACATAAGAAGGTCCTGGGTGACACCTCACACCCAGCCAACCCCCACCCCTGCAGCTGTAAGGTTGTCCCCAGAGGCAGAGTTCAACCTTGTCCCTCCACGGTGGCTGTCCCCTCCTGTGTGAGCCACCATCCACCCGTGTCCCCTCTTCTGAACCGTGGGCTTAGATCCTCCAGTGGGTGAAATGTTCTGCACGCTCCCCCTCGCAGTTTTTCACACCAAGCAGATAAAACACAGTCTCCACACCCTTTCAGCTGCACTAAGCCCAGGAAAAGGCTGAAGTTCAAGCACAAGGCATGGGCTCAGAAAGTCTTGTCTACATTCTGGGCACGAGTGTCTTCTGGAACCTGGGGGCAATCTCCATAGCCTCCAACGAGCTGGGGCAGACCCACAGTATGAATACCAGGACACCTCTCCATAGCACCCAAAGCTTCTTGACTCAACTCAAACCCATTAACACCTAAACATCTCACCAAGGCTGGGGCATCTCACTCCACCAGCCACTCACAACCTCCTCAGCAACACCAGGATTACAATAAAAACTTCAGGCTGCTGCATGCAACACACAGAGCAATTTCTGCCACACTGGGGCTGTGCCTTAGACACCTTCATCTCCCTCTGATCTTCAGAAACAAGTTTCTATACGTACACACGGAGCTGCAGGAAAAAGCACCTAACAACGATTTTGTGACATTATTCCTTAACGCAGCATGAAATCGTTAGGTCAAAACGTGCCACCTATCACATGAACATTAAAAGTATGTCAAGTCTCAGTGTGCAAGCTATTGTTTTATCTGAGCGTGCTATTAGCTGGCAGAACTGGGTAATGTATCTGTGCTCCTTTTTAGTGATACAGGATTATGAGAGGATGAAAGTAGTAGCCATGCTTGGCTTGGCAAAGAGTGCACAGCAATTATTTTCAAGTAGAAAATCAACAAATAAGAAGTGAAAAATAATAAAGACATTTTCTAAAATGCCTGACCAAGTTCTAAACTTGCTCTTCACTTCCTCTCCAAAAAGGACTACAGCCAAATTCTCGAGTCCTTATTCCCATAAAAATGCTTAATGACACAAACGAGGGCTTTGTTTGAGGAAAACCAGAATTTCGTCCGAAACAGAAGCATACAAATTTCTCTCCTGCCGATAAACACGTATTCACACTTTTGGTCTCCCTGGTCTGAGCAGGGCACTTGCAGATGGGCTCACCAGGTGAGAAATGGTGGATAAATTGAATCTGGACATTACCTCAGCATTTGCTCCTTATTGCTTACATGACTCTAACACCAACCATGTGGAGGTTTGTTGGAGTGAACAAATCCTCCCTTAATTACACCAGAGTAAGTTCTGTTGGAGGTATAGTGTGGATGGATACAGGTGTAACCAAGGACAAAATCTGGCTACAAAACAAGAAACAAATTAAACAAAAAATTACCCTGAAAATCCACTAAGTATTCCTGGCTAAATATTTAAACATCTTAAAAGCTACACAGATTTTTGGGGTTTTTTTTTCTTAACAAATCAGCTTCACCTCCAACATTTATTTTGACAGTTCATCATCGTTCCACTTGTGCCTCCAGTGCACGTAAACCCAAATAAATCCGCTTTTCACCACAGCAAACTTCTCCTGATCGGAACTTACAAACAACAAAGCCCTTCAAACACACAGGCTGGAGGTCCCCTTCCACGGCAGCATCACCACCGCGACCCTGGCTGGGCTGACAGCGGTTCCACGCTCGCGAGTGGGTGGGCGGAGGGAACACGGAGAGGCGCGGCCGGGCCGGGCGGAGGGAAGCGAACCCCCGCGGGGCTTCCCGGGCGTCGCTTCCCTCCGCCCGGCCCGGCCTGGGCTCTCCCAGCCCCTTCGTTCGCGCTGGGGCATGACCAGAGCCGCCCACCGCGGGGCCCACTCGTGACACGCCGGCAGGGAGCGCGGCAGGCCGGGCGCCCCCCGCCCGCAGCGGCGCCGCGAGCGCCCCGAGAAACACGCGCGGCCGCCCCCCCCGCGGCCCCGCGGACACGAGTGGGCGGCCCCGCCGGGCCACGGCGGCGCGAGAAAAGTTTGATCCGTGGGAGGGGAGGGGAGGGGAGGGGAAGCGCCGCCGGGGGACCGCGCACAACTCCCCGCTCCCCGCGCCGGGGGATGGCCCCGGCCCCGCCGCCCGCCGTGAGCGGCGCGCCGGGCTGCAGGTGTCGGCGGCAGGAGGGAGAAGGGAGGGCAGCGGGGCACCCCGGGGACGGGGAGGGGGCGGCGGGACCGCCCCCGCGGGCACCCCCGGCGGGCGGCCCTGGGACCGGGGTCACGGGCGGGAGGGGTGTCCGGGGGGCGCCGCGGGGGCTCCCCCGCCGCTGCCCCCACACAATGAGGCGCACACAAAGCGCCGCCGCTCCTACCTCCAGCGCCTCGAAAGTGACGAAGCTGGACATCGCGAAACCGTCGATAATGTCCTCTTCGGCCGAGGAGGACTCCCGCCGCTTCCTCCGGGGGGGCCGCGGCCGGGACGGCGGCGGGGGCCCATTGTCTTCCTTCTCCGAGCCCGAGGAGGAGAGCGCGGCGGCCCCGGGGCCGGCGGCCCCGCCGGCGGCACAGCCGCGCCGCCCGCCTTTGGCTCGCCGCTCCCGGTCGCGCTGGGACCGCGATCGCCGCTTCTTCCGAAGCCCGTTGCATCGCGCCGGGCCATCCATGTCTCTCGCCGGCTCTCCCTCTCGCTCTCGTCCCCCCCCGCCCCACCGCAGCCACAAATCCGGCTCCCCCGGCGGAATAACGGGGGAGGGAGGGAGGGAGAGAGGGAAGGAGAAAGGGAGGGAGGAGAGGACAGCAAGGGGGTGGGGGGGATGAAAGAATCCGAGTGCGGTTCCACCACCACCAGCAGCAAGCACCAAATGTAAGAGATTCCTATAAGCGAGCCAAGGAAAGTAATGGCTGATCTCAGGTCGCCTTTGTAAAAAAAAAAAAAAAAAAAAAAAAAAAAAAAAAAAAGCCACGGAGAAAAAGGAAAAAAAAAAAAAAAAAAAAAGCCTCACCAAGCAGGCAATAAATCAGAATAGCGGAATGCTTTGATCAAGTGGCTGGGAGGGCGAGGATCTTCGAAAGAGAGGAAAAAAGGTTGAGAAGAAGGGGGGAAAAAATAAAGAAAGGAGACCCGCTGGAAGGAGGGAGCTGAGAGTATTTCCTTGCACAAAATTTATTTTCTTTCTTCCTTTCCTCCCCAACTAAAAGAAGTTCCAGGGGGGGAAAAATATATATATGTAGATGTACAGAACTCCCTTTCTGTCTGCGTGTGTGTGTGTGTGTGTGTGTGTGTGCAGGGAAGGGTGCAGCCTTCCCCTCCCCACCAACACGCACTCCTCTCCCCCTCCTCCTTTATCTCCCTGGATCAAACACAATAATAATAATAACGATGCATCCAGATGCAATTTTCTCAGGCACCGACCAGGGATGGACTCGGGAGTGGAGATCAGATCCCAGCCCGGCCCCTCCAAAAACAAAACCAAACAATAAAAAGAAGAAAAAAAAAAGGAAAAAGAGAAAAAGGGGAGGAAAAAAGAGCCCCAAAACACGCCCACCCACCCCAGCTATTAATACGGATCAATCATGGCAAATTCATCGTATTAATTGTGGCGAGGAGGGGGGGTGCTGGTGCTGGTGACAATAGATCCGAGCGGAGGGGAGGCGGCCCCCGGGAGCGGCGGCGGCGGCCACAACAACCCGGCCGGTGGCCGGGGGCGCGGCGGCGCGGCGCGGCGGGCTCGGTGCCGCCCGGGCGGTGCCGGTGGCGGTGCCGGTGGCGGTGCCGGTGCCGGGGGGCGCCCGCCGAGCCCCGCGCGGGGCGGTCGCGGTGTCGCCCCCAGCGGCCGCGCGGCCCCGCGCCGCTCACGTGACCGCCGCCGCCCCGCCCGCTCCCCGCCCGGCGGCGCGCGAAATGCGGCGCCCCCGCCGCGCGAAATAAGTCTCGGGCATGCGCGGGGGGCCTGCGCGGTGCGGCGGGCGGCACGCGCTGTGGCACCCCCGCCCTCAGAGCGCCCCTCGCAGCGCCCTCACGGCCCGGCCCGGCCCGGCCCGGCCCCTCGAGCCGCGCAGGGATGGCCTCACGGGAACAGGCGGGGAGGGCGCGGAGTGCCCCTCTCTGGAGTCATTCCAAAGCCACCCTGGGTCACCTGCTCCGGGTGGCCCTGCCGTGGCAGGGGGTTGGGCTGGATGATCTCTAGGCGTCCCTTCCAGCCCCAGCTGTTCTGTGGTTCCGGCCCTTGTCCCCCTGCCCGGTCTCCTTCCCTCACGGTGCTCGTCCCTCACGAGACGCTGCCGCTGCCCAGCCTTGTGCTGGGTTGTGCTGCTGTCCCTGAGGGGAGCCCGCACCCCTGTGCCCCGGGATGGCGGCTGTGGCCCGTGCCAGGGTGACCCTCCGACAGGACTGGCGCGGATGCTGAGGCTGCGGGCAGAACAACTTGTGGCCGCCCACCTGCGGCTCACCTGCCCTTGGCTCTGCCCTTCCCACGCTGTGCCAGGCCTTCCGCCTGCATCAGCCCCGTCTTCATGTTCCCACCTCCATGCTATTAGGGCATATTGCCCGTGTCACCTCAGCAAAGAGGGCTGTGGAATGAACAAATTCGCTTTTTAAGCTGGTTCTTATGGTCACCCTTCTCACCTGGTGCTTCTGTCTCCTGCCCAGGGGAACCTACTGAGGGAAGAGGCATGGAAGGAGAAGGGCGTGTGGAGCTGTTTGGTCTGACTTTGGGGAGAAAGCATTTAGGAGCAGAGCCCTGGGGGAATCGGGACATTTGCTAGGAAGAGAGAAGGAGAGAGGAAGAGCAAGGAACAAGATGGAGAAGAAACCCCTGTGA
Organism: Anomalospiza imberbis; assembly: GCF_031753505.1. Taxonomy (NCBI): domain Eukaryota; kingdom Metazoa; phylum Chordata; class Aves; order Passeriformes; family Viduidae; genus Anomalospiza; species Anomalospiza imberbis. The sequence goes on from NC_089700.1 coordinate 2,187,618, forward strand.
AATCTCAATGTTCAGAATGTAGAAGAGGGGCTCTGGAAGCACAGCACTGGTTTTCCTCCATCTACCGGGTGATCGTGCTGTTGTGTAGTTTGAAATATATTGGGGGAGATTGGAAGGGCAGGTAGAAAAAGAAAAATCATTTAATACTCCTCTACAAAGAACCTTCTGTACAAGACAAGTCTGTCTCCTGTAGATGCTAATCATTCCTCCACTGAGATCCCCAGCAAGGGGAACACACACAGCCTGAGTGTATTTTTCCAATATTCTCCCTCTGGGCTGCTCTGACTCTCTGGGGATGAGGCTCTGCTTGACTGTATAATACGTTGTTTACTCTGATCCCTTAGGCCACCAATGGAGTAATTTTTTTTTAGTATGTTTTCTATGAGTATGGGGTGATTATGTGAAATAGTGGGAATCGGATACACCCTCTGTATCCAGAAGGCAAGTGACACCTTTGCCACCTCTCTGCACACCACACCTCCTGGACAGCACACAGTGACTTTTAAGCTGGTGTGAGCCAGAGGAGGAGGAAGCACAAAGCTGTCGGTAACCCGAGAGTGTGAGAGCGTGTACCTCACAGAAGGCCACGCTGCCCATTGCAGAGGCACATGGCTAGTTTTTAAACATTCTCAGATATCAGCCTAGAGACCATCTCCTAATCTGACCTTAGATCTCCCTGTTCAGATTTTTTTTGCTGTTTAACAAATGCATTTCTCTATCTTACTTTGGGTTCTTTTGTCTCATAGCTGCCTGCCAGTTCTATACAATGTGACTATACAGAAGCCGCACTGGTATTGCTGAAGTGTTGCAATTTCTGTGTACAGCGAGCTCAAATATTATAAGATCTCAGTCTGCTGAAAAATATTAAGCTGTGCTGTGTCAAACAACTGTTACCTGTTGGGTTTTTTTGAAAATAACTGTGTAATTTTCAGGGCAAAGTAATTGATTATAGTTTCCTGCATATCCATCACCATTAAAGTGACTTAAGAGATCTGTAGTCAGATACATTTCTGTAGACATTCATTGCATGGTTGAAAGTCTGCTCAGTCTGTTTTCTTCTTGAATGCATGTATGTGGATAACAGACATGATACGTGATTCATTTTGCATTCTTTGCAGAAACAAATCCCCAGACTTGCATGTCTATGGAAAAAAATAAGATTAAAACCCATCCATCTAACTCATCCTCCATTGCAAAACATTTTTGTTCTGTGTAATATTTATGGCAAGCATTAGAAATCACAGGTCACCTTCTTGGGTACAATACAGGTGAATTACCACTTTTCTGGGTCTGATCCAGCAGGAGCATTTCCACGAACCCTAATTGATTTGGGAGTACCAGACAGATCCTCAGGAAGTTCTTTCTCCAGTGCGCTCTTGCCTCCAGCTGAGTATTTCAAGTCATCTTAGCAGAAAGAATACCAAAGACCTCCACGCACATTTGTTCTTGGGCTGCCTGTTAGCTTTCCTCTAGAAATACATCTTGCCTGGCATCTGGTGTGAGAAAAGAGCACGCTTTTTCCCTCTTTTTTTTTTTTTTTTTCTTAGGCTCTGGTACCTTGCTGAGTCACTGTTTTTGAGGTTAATCACTAGTGTACTCAACTGGATGCTCAGTAATTAACACCCACGGAAAGGGTACTTCTCCAGCATGCAATAACAGACCTATAATCTTCTGATTTGAGACAGATATCAACAGCTTTCTCTTCCTAAATAACGAAGATAGAAAGGCTAACACAGACCAAAAGCAACAATTGCAATTTCCATGTCACCATTAGACATTGGAACAAAATAAAATTTGCAACCGTAAAAACACTAGAAGCCGTTTTCTTAGGACTAGCCCCTGGCATACCTAAATGAAAAGGGTATTTTGAACTAAGTTGAATATCAGGAGATAATTCATTGCTTGAGGAAAAGGCAAGAACCTTGCTTCTAGCAAGAGTAACTTGCACTGTGCTTTGGCATTAAGTTCCAAAGATGGAATTTTTAAGTTCAGTCCACATAGGAATCTCAGCAGAGGCAAATGTACCTTTCTGAGGTTATCATCCTTTTAGGAGATGGGTAGTTGAAATAGCAGAGTGTCTGTCTTGCAGACTATTATTTTTGTAGAAGGAGTTTGATCTGGGAACACAATAAAAACAAGAGAAATGGAGAAAAGAGCCTTTTTGTTATTGTTTCTACCCTGCTCATACAGTGCATTTATAAGAATAGCAAATGATGAGAACCAAAACTCTAATATAAAATAAAAGCCGGGGTGATTGTGTGGATGTCAGAGGAATTTAAAACAGTTCCATAAAACTAAACCAATTTTATCCAAATTGTATTGCTAATCAGAGAGGATTGTCTGGCTTCATTGCTAAGGGCTGCACCTGTTGTTTTAAAAGGTGTTTTCCTAGAAGGAGGTTGGAAACAGAAACAGTTATGGAAGAAGGAGCATCCAAAGTGAACCAACAAGGAAGAACAGAAACCTGTGGCCTTTAAAAAACCCAAATAACTCAAGACTAAAGATAAAGGCAGTACTAAAAGTAGTTAGTTGAAACCCAGGGGCAAGCAGGTTTCCAGAACAACCTCTAAAGAAAATACTCAGAGAAGAGACAATTGTTCCTTTCACAAATGAAGGAACTAACCCAGTCAGTGGAACTCACTGCCATGAGGCAGCTCTGAGGTCCAGAATAATGAGAACTCTCCAAGTAACCAGAATATTGGTTACAGAGTGGCTGAGGGGGATGTACATTTTAATGCCTCAGAACCTAAAACAGTTTCTAAAACAAAGCAGGAGACAGGAGACTGAACTGATGGACCATCAGCCTGATCCAATCTGCCGGGTCAGGGCTGGCACGCATCTGAACCTGTGTTCACTTCTCTGTGAAGTGAGTTTTAGTTCCTGTGTTTGGAGCAATCTGTCCTCACTGGTACCAGGAGATCAAGGGGCACATGAAAAAGTTGGTATATTAACTGGTCCTGAAAAAGTTGAAGTTTGGATTTTTGTAGCTGGTAGAAATAATTGTGTAATGGGCAGCTGTTTCTTAAAAATAGCTTAGAATTCAGGAAATTTGGGAACTTGGCAGGGTGGGGGGAGGCGGGAAGAAAAAGCTGGATGGCATCAGTGGAAGTACAGGTTTCCCCAGAAAAGATGAAAAACTAATTCATCTATATTTCTTGTTTCTCTAGTTAGTTATAATACAACTCTGAAGTATCTATGACTAATTTTATCAGGGGAAAAAAAAAGACAAATCAGACCATGCAGGGGATAAGAACTTCAGAGTCTTGATTTATTCACTCATGTGGATCTATAGTAATTTACAGGCGGGGAAAATGTGGTCCCTGGAGAACAGGTCAGTCATGAGCAATAAAGCTGTGTATGTTTATCATGTATGGCCAGATAAACTAAAGAATTTTTGGATCCTGCTGATTCCTTGGGATTTATTAAGAAACACCCTAAGCTGACTAAACCTGTGTTCCTAATTGCCTGAGATTCCTTATCTCACAGACTGAACATTGGTGAATGGCAGCATTCATAATACAGGGTAAAGCAGGTGTCCCTGGGTTTCTGGAAGCTCCATTTGAAAATGTGATTCCAAGTTCTGTGGATGGAAAAAATACTGTATTGATTGTGAAACTGTAAAGGATGGTGATAAATGGCAAGATCTGAGTTTGTGTCATTGTGGGTGGAGTATTCTGAAGGGTTTGATGCTGCAGCCCTGTTTTACTGAATATCTAATATCCAAAATATCAAATAAATAGTACATTAATGAAATTTGGAGACCACACTGGATTTGGATCAACCATGAATATTCACATTGGTGGAGGAACAAGTAGAAGATTTTCACCAAGAACAAGATTAAAAAAATAATAATAGAATAGAATCACAGAATCATTAACATTATAAAAGATCTCCAAGATCCCCGGGTCCAACCTTACACCAGTCACTGCCTTGTCAACCAGACCAGAGCACTGAGCACTTCAACACCTCCAGGGATAGTGAAGCCACCACCCTGCTGGGCAGCCCTTCCCAGTGCCTAACCACCCTTTCTGAGAACTTATTCCTGAGAAAGGTAGTTAATTATATTCACTGTGGAAACAAAGCACCAACTGCAAATTACAGTTCTTCGGTTAGCATCCTATGAAGTGGACTGATCTTCTAGGGTGAAATTCTGACCTCAGTTACATGTAAATGAGAAAACTATTATTTTCTTCAGGAAATTCATATGGGTTTACAATTTGATGATGGGATTTTTTTTTAATGTGACTTAGGACCTGCCCTTTGGTCCCTTCAAAAATTGTTCACCAAAGCATATTGCTAAGTAGGTAGCATGTCTCTGCCCTTAAAATTGGTCAGCTTTCATTACCAGAAAACACCAACTGTTTATAATTTAGTGATGCCGAGTTCAGATTGCAGTATTGCATGCTGTACCAGTTCTGCTGATATGTCACAGGAAACAACCAATTTACATCTTTCCTTTTCTCCCACCTTCACCAAAAAGCATGTAAAAGAAACACAAGAATGCATTTGTTCCACCATTTAAAATCAATGTTTAAGAGAAACTATGTTTTGGCCCAACACAGGTTATGATATAGAGAGAACTACACGAAATTTAATAGCCTGGGTTATCCAGAAGGTCAGACTACCTGATCCTGGTCTTTTCTGGCCTTTTAAGTCTACGAATAAATTAGAAACCTGATCTTTGAAAGTGTTAATTTCAGAGCAGTCTTTGTGAAAAGGGGTGGAGTAAAAGCCCTAATGAATTACATCCTCTTCCAACATTCATTTTTCTCCCTGAGAAATGGTTTCTTTTGAAAAACAGTGTTTAGTTCCCCATCTTCTAAATTACAAAAAAATTATATCTCTTTATGTCTTACACTGTACTGTGTGCCAGCACAGCAATTATTAAAGCATTTTTATTGATATTACACAGCTCTCTAAGAAATGTGAATTAAATTTATCATGAAAATTGATTTTTAATGACAACTCAAGTTTACATTTCTGAAGTTCATACTTTTCCACTATTTTTCGTTGGCACTAGAGTAGTACAGCTACAATACCTTTATTTGTCAGAAATTGATTAGGAAATATCCTGTAGTTTACTCACATTTATCAGTGTGATTCTGCTGATGAAAACAATGAAGTTTTCTGTTGGAGTTCATCTGCAGAGATCAGAAGTGAGCTAAGTGGTCCAAATCTGCACACCCAAGTACCTGAAGTCCCTCATCTGCACTTAGGCATTTATAAGACTGTCTTGATTTTTAAAGCTGTTGAATGGGCTCAGCTTTCATTCTGGTTTTATGAGACTTATGGGACACCCATCCCTGGAATCAATCTGTCATCCTCTCCTCTTTTTTCCTATATATTATCTTTCCTTATTACTAATGACATGCTGAAGGTAACTTCTGGATTAGCAGCCTGAACATGGCTCTGGATGCTAACCCAGTTACACTGCAGGGAATGCTGCTTTTTATTCTGCCTGGTTCTCCAGCTGCTCCCGATGGAGAGAGAATTTTCTGGGCTTGTTGTATTGGTGTGTTTTGATGAAAACAGTTGTCTGACACAGAACATGCAGGAGCAGAGTCTGGGCTCACAGCATGACTAGGTGTCCTCTGGCCTTAAGTAATCTCAGGACAGAAAAGTACAATGTGAAATCAAATGCAATTATTGACTACTCCAAACAACATTACACCAACTGAGCATCAAGTGTGCTTAGTGTTCAGGTAGAAGGAAATTAGGGCTGTATTAGTGTAAGTTACTGTGCATAAAACCCTCAGCTTGGCAGAAATGTCACTTGTGCATCTCTAGAGTTGTTGAATTTCTCACTTATGCATCTCCAGAATCATCATATTTCTGTAAGACATACCAGTGCAGGAGCTGGGGGGAGGCTTGGCTTGTTTTTCATTGGCTGGCTGGGGAAGGATTATTGTTTGCTGTTAAAAATGATCCCAAGCAAACTTTTACAAGGTCTTCAGTGACTAATAAAACCTGAGTCTTTGAAAATGCACTACAACTCAAGTTGTTGTTTAGAGATAATTCTCTTCAATCCAGATGCTTCCATCTGAAAGTGCAGTGCAGAGAAAAGAAGAAGGGAGAAGGAAATTTGATGGAAAGTCCCAGAAAGTAAAGGGAGAAGAAATCTGCAATTTCTCTCATTTTAACATGTCATGTGCTGAACTTGGGCACTGAGGAAGTCCCCTGGCCAGTGTGCTTACCTGTGCTGAGATCTGGGAGGAGGATAGTCCTGTCCTGGCTGGGTGGGGTACTGACACATTGGAATCTCTTCTGGAAGGTGATCTCAGACACAGTGAGGCTATCTTGTTCTTGGTATAATCTCTGTAACACTCCATGATCATAGGTGTGTGAAAGTGCCTAGGAAGAGCCTGTCTTTACAGGAGTGCTCTGAGATTCAGGCAGAGGATTTTGATCATCCTCAGCTAGTTTGGCATATTCTGTAGCTATAAAGGGCAGTAAAATCCTTTCCTCTGTGGATTATATTGTGTATTTCCAGACATTCTTTTACCTCTTCCTAGACTCAGACCCAAAGGCATGTTCATGAGCAAATGAGTGAGACAAGGGGTGGAGGCATTTTCTCACAGTCCTGCAAGATGTGGTATGGCTGCTGCTCCTACAATGATGCAGCATCTCCCTCCAGGGAGGAACGAACATATTTTCCTGCCCTCCCATCTCTTGGGTTTTTAATCTCATTTTTTCCAATCTTTATGCCCTTCTACTTGTGCTCTCTTGCATCTTGTTCATGACCACTCGACTTTGCACTTTGTTCTGGAGAAATGGAGATTACAGCCATCTCTGGAAAAGCAAGTTTGTTTGTTTGTAAGCAATAAATCATGACTGGCAGCCTTGTGTCAGGGGACACCAAATCCTTCTAACTATTCAAGATAACTGGAAATCTAAGGCACCTTTAAAAATCCCAGAATGGTATGGGTTAGAAATGACCATAAAGCTTATCTTGTTCCACCCCCTGCCATGGGCAGGGACACCTTCCACTATCCCAGCTTGCTCCAAGCCCATCCAACCTGGCCTTGGACACTGCCAGGGATCCAGGGGCAACCACAGCTTCTCTGGGTAACCTGTGCCCAACCTACAGATCTGATAATATTCTGCAGATAGTGTACAAGCAGCCTTGATATTTACAGAACTTCACTGATAATGTCTCATTGTTTGCTTGCCCAAATCTAAAATATCCCATCAGCAGACACTGTATATATTCTGTTCTGAGAAGGCAATCCCTTTTTATCTTCCATGAATTTGAAAATACACCACGCTCCTTGAACAGAAAATAAAAATAATAATGAGGCAGGCACAAGCAGTATAAATCAATATAGCACTATTGATGTCAACAGAGCTATGCAAATATATACTCACTGAGGATGACACATAAAATCAAGCCCTAACTTTATATGGAAAAAGATAGAAACTACAGCAGCAGTATTAACTACACTTTCCAGCTATGCTCAAAATGGATTTTGGAATAAGTCATAGTTGTAATAAGTAATTTGAGAGGGTTGTGAATTCTTCTGTGAGCTTGTTGCATCAGGAGACAGAAGAAAAATCAAAGCACAGGCTTGCAAGTAATATTCCCCCCTGATATTAACAATAAAACTGTAACACTTCTTGGTTTTAAATAACAATTCTAACCAGGTTTTTCAGGTTGTTGTAAATTCTGCTGTGCCCCAAAGAGTCAGGGTTGCAAAGTGCCATAAGAGAAACCACTACAGGTAAGTGATTTCCATCAGCATTGGTCAGCTTTAGAGTTTTACTGAAAACATCATTATTACAGAAATAATTTCTGGCTGCAATGAGCATTGTGGTCATACTGCAGGGGAAGTTCCCAGTGAGGGGATAAAGATCCTAAAGACTAAACACCAAACATACCAGTGTCATTAGTGCATTGCTACTCTTCTTAGCAGAAGAAGATGTTGGATTCACACAAAGCTGTGGTGGTGACAGAACAATAAATCTTTTCATTAATCTGCCAGTCCAACACTAGTTTACCAGCACAAGACTTACCATATGTGTGAAGCCACTCTGTGATCTGATGAGCTCCTCCTGACTCTGAGGTTCTCTACTGTCAGAACTGACCACAGAAATGAGTAAACAAAGGGTAAACAAAGCAAAGAACACAAGAAAGATTATTTAATAAATCAACATCTTAGAAATTAATGCATGCAACTACCCCAGAAGTTCATGTAACAAAACTTGTATGAGTTAAATATTCACCTAGTATTCATTTCACAGATGGAATTACACCTCATGCACATTAAGAGAGATAATTACTGCAACACCAAGATCAGCTTGGCTCCTGTATCCTGAAAAGAACAAAAAAGAAAAAAAATCATTGCTGCAGAAAACTGTAGAAGTGTTAAAAGGCTCAAAAGGGTGTTCAACTAGTAGACAATTTTAAGTAAAGCTAATAAAACATGGCCACTTCATTATTCATTCATGAGAAAAGGCTGAGTTCAGACACTGTGTTTCAGTGGAGAAGCTGCTCTATAATATCCTCTCTTGATCATCATTCCCACAATCTCCATACACATCTTGTTTGTGTAGCAATTCTTTCAGTGCACTGAAGATCAACCAGCACAGGGAAGTCAAAAAGAAATCCCCACTGTTTTAATAGACTTTAAATCCAGTCTTGATCACCATCTTCCCAGTTCTGGGATGGAGCACTGCACAGTACAGAACCTCATGCTGACAGCATTCTGCTTTCCAGGGAATAACCTCTCCCTTGTTTCCCTGAATCCTTACAAAAATCCTGGGTCTGCTCCTCATGGGTTCAGTTGCAAGATTGTCTTTGCCTTTAATTTGCAGCAGTACTGGAAGATCAGATGAAAAGCCACATCAGGAGATTTATGATCTGTTTTCTGGCTCTGGTTCTGATACATGCCGTGAATAATGGTGTGCAAATTACTCCAGTCATTTGTTCTTCACTCAGATGGTCATGGAAACAGGGATGGAATTAATTTCCCTGTTTGCAAAGTGCCTTGACACCACTCACAAGAGCACAGGTGAGCCAAGGATGTGGCTCTGAGGACAGGATTCCTCAGGCACAGAGGGCTACGCTGAGCAGAGGCTTCCAGAGTCAGACAGTTTGGATACAATCTGTGGGAATTTTCATAGGCATCCAGATCACCAAGACAAGTTTAAAATATCATCTTTAAGCATCATCAGTCATAATCACTCCAGCATTTTGCACCAGTCATCTTCTCATGCATAGCCAGTTCACCACTTTCTCTTTGCATTCTTCCTGCCTCTTTTCAGGCAGAGCCCTTCGAGTGTAACCTCCTGTCATATGAGGAAAACACCAAATAGTTAAATAAACAAGGAGCATCAGGGTCCATTGAAGAAAGAGTTTGATGGGGCAGAAACTAGTTTATAATTTTACTGATCTGATGCACCTTATTTTCATCTTCTTCTGCTGTCAGAGTGTTGTTGCCTTTTAAAATTCAATCCCTTGATTTGACATTTTCTCCTGTCCTCCCTGCCACTTGCTAAAATTACTCTTTCACTTTCCAATGCAGATTTTTTTTTTTCCTGGACTGAAATTTACTTGTAATTTCTCAGAAAAATAAAATTCCCTTTTAAAAAACAAATGCCATGGATAATTGAAGGGGAAAGGGGAGGAAAATAGGAGAGGGAGGATTATTGCTTGTAAAGGCACAGTTGAGGTAATAAAGGAAAACAGCAAGTTCAAGCTGTAAGGGTTGGTCAGATATCTCCAACACCAGACAGAGGGGATCATGACCCCCTTGAGGTGGGTGTACTTGTGCAAGCAGTGGTCCTTGCTTGGGGTCATTGCTTCTGTAGTCTGTCTCAAATCAAAGAATAGCAGCAATAGCTTAATCAAAAGCAAATATGGACCATTAGATCGTGAAAGAATGGTATATAGACCTTTACAGCACACCTTAGAAAGTTACAGTAGTAGGTGGATCAAGGACCAGCCTTTGAAGGTCCCTTTCACAGAAGAGCTGTGTCCCAGCCCTGGGGCACCACAGAGCCATGGAACAAGTTGGGTTGGTAGAGACCTTTAAGATCATTCAGTGCAGCTGTTCCACACTCACAGAATCATAGAATCCCAGAATGGCTTGGGTTGGAAAGGAACTTAAAGACCATCTCCTTCCACCCCCTGCCATGGGCAGGGACACCTTCCACTGTCCCAGGCTGCTCCAACTGGCCTTGGGCACTGCCAGGGATCCAGGGGCAGCCACAGCTGCTCTGGGCACCCTGTGCCAGGGCCTGCCCATCAACCAATTGCTGGTACTACATGCACTGAATTTCTCTGGGAACACCCCAGCTAACCGGAGTATGGAAATGCTAGACACACTTCCAGTAGGAAACACCTTTTCTAACATTGTAACTTAATAGGGCTTTGTTATTTCAGCCAACTGCAAAATCAGAACATGACTCAGTAACCTGACAATGTTATCTTGTCAAGATCCCAATTTGTTGACTGTTGGAGGTTTTTCCTTCTGTTTTCTATCTGCTTTCAGTTTATCCTCAATTCTCTTTTTGTTTCCCTGTGTATTGATTTGCAATTTTCCTTTCTGCTTTTCACATTTCACACACTTAGATTGCAGTGATTTGGCTTCTTTTCTTCCTTCACTGGTATTTAATACGTGCATTTGTCTCCATGCTTAAACATGTGGAGTCTCAATATCTTATCAGCTTCTCAGAACTCCTACCAAGACTCTTCTGTTGTTTTTGCTTGGGTCACACTAATGGTGTTCTAGCAGCTAAATGTTGGGACCTCTTTTCAACTAAAATTACTCAAACAAAAAAAAGCAGAGTGACAGGGGTTCCTTTGATAACTCCTCTGGTCTTTAAGCAAGTTCACAGGCTCAGAGATTACAGCCATATTTATAGCACTGCTGAAGAAATGTTAGGGGTTTTAGCAGAAAGTCTTATTCCTTTATTTATTATTAACATATTAACATAAAGGGAAGTATAAATGCAGGAGTGTGAAATACGATTGTCACTGGGCTCAGCATTTCAAATGGATGCAATATTCATGGGCAACAGCTCAGGAAAGAGAGGGTGCAGCTGTCTCCAGGCCTAGGGTTTAACACAGAGCAGCTGGGCTTGCACAGGCCTTTCCATGCATCAAACTTTGAGCTGCTCTCCAGATGCTTCATGAGCGATGTCAGCTTCTGGCACAGCATTTTTTGGGACTGTGGGACACTGCCCACCCTTCTGTGTCTGTCTTGCCCTCAGCCATGGGCATGAATTGCAGCCCAGAAGGGAAGGCATCACAGCTCCTCTGCATAGTGCCTCCCAAGGGGCTAAATGGTGTTTGTGGTGTCCTGCAGTGCAGCTTGTACCCAGCACCACGGCTGGAGGGGGAAATGTACCTCCTCCTCCACCCAGGACGGCAGTCAGGAAGCTGCTGCATGCTGTGAGGTATGTAGTACCAAGCATTTAAAACAAGGTTATGGTAAAAGCTAATCTACATCCATTTAACCTTGCTGCCATGAGAAATCCCATTTCATAGAATCCCAGACTGGTTTGATTGGGAGGGACCTTAGAGATCATCCCACTCCACCCCCTGCCATGGGTAGGGACACCTTCCACTAGAACAGGTTGCTCCAAACCCTGTCCAATCCATCCTTAAACACTTCCAGGGATTTCAATATTTGAATCTATGTGATTAATCTGAAGCAAAATTTCCAGTGTACAAATTGGCATGGGCTGGACCTACAGTCCAGGCTGAATTATTGGAGGTGTTCAAGAAACAACGGGACGTTTCTTTTTCAATTAGAACAACTGCATGTAGCACTCAGTGCTCTGGTCTGGTTGACAAGGTGGAGATTGGTGCAAGGCTGGACTTAATGATCCTTGGAGGTCTTTCCCAATTTAAATAAGTCTGTGCTTCTGTGATTCTATGATCCCCTCACTGCATTAAGAAGAAGTAGTCCATCAGGAGAAATGCAGTGCACGCCTTTGCTGAAAGACTGTGAGTGGCTGAGGTACCTCTTAGATTGCCATGACCTCAGGAGAAGCATGAGTTTTATCCAGTCTTGTTTTGGTCCTTTTATAATCATAAGTTGTTACTTTTGTTCAACACCTTCATTTAGTTATTCTGATAGTTTCAACTAAAAATGAAACAGGCAGTTTCAATGAGATCTTGGCTTTGTAGACTAGGATATGATTGGCTCTTACCTCAAATATTTGTTGTCCAACTCCAGTATTTCTAGGATGACAGCAGCTGAAGACAAGTGGCTGTTCAGTAATCTCAGCTTTTAAATAATAGCAGGAAAAAGACATTAGCCTTCAGCATTTTGAAAAATATTTCTACAAGCCTATCGTATGTAGTATACGAATCACATCCTTTCACATTCAGTTGTTCAATAACATAGTTTTCATAAATCAGCCTGTGATTTTTCTGGTTGTTGCCTTGATTTTAGAAAATTTGGATTTCAGAGTTTTGAGCATATTAAATATCTATATCAGTAATTACTGAAAATCCATTTTTTTAAAGAGTGATTTTTGAAATGGATATGAAATCAATTTACCTATGTCAAGTCTCAGAAAATTAATCCTTTGTTCACAGAGTTAGTAGAAAATTTGGGGAGGATTTGCTGTGCTCATCATACAAATGAGAGTTAATAGCTGTTTTGAGCACAGTGCAGAGCTGCAGAAGATCCTGATGATCTGTATTACAAAGAGCTTTGGGTCAAACAACATGAATTATTATGTTGGGTTGGTTTTTTTTTTTTTTTTCTTTTTCATTATTCAAATCCTGATAGGCAGTATGAGAAGTTGCATTTTTCCAGGAAGCTCTTTCAGAAACACTTCAGCCATTGCTCTCCATGGAAGGAGCTGTTGTTTTCTAGGAGCAATTCTCCATCAGTGGGGTGTAAACACAGCTCCAGGGTTGGAAGATTGGCTACACTAAGATTGTGAATAACAAAGTTTTCACAAGATGATTTATTGACTGATTAATCATTTTTTCCCCAGAGTAGAAAAGATTATTCCACCCAATTTCATCTTGAAGAAAACCAGGAAACCTCTCTTGTACAAATCTAGAACACCCCTTTTTGTCAGTGTGTGGGAGCACTGGGAACACTGCCACTGCCTCTGCAGTTCACAGTACTTCTGGAGAGCTTCTGCAGAGAAACTTTTTTCCTCCAAAGAGCTGGATGCTCCTGAGGAGACAAGCTGATCCTTCCAGAGCTTGGGAGTGATATAATAGTGGGAATAAATGAGCAAAAATAACCAACCTTGAAACAACCAAAATCTGGGGAAAGCCAGGACTGGACTTTTGTTGATGTCATAAGCAATTATGATGTAAAAATCAAGAGCCAGTGGCAATATAACAAGACCAAAAATAATCTCCAAGCACAATACTGTACATTTTAGACAATCAAAATTACAACCCATGGGAGTACAAGATTAATTAAACTGTGACAGAAGACAGTATTTTCAAAATTGAGTGAGATTATATACTTTGAAGAATCCTGAATGATATAAATGACATCAAATTCGGGAATGCCAGCTCTTTCAGATTTATTGATCTGCAATGTCAGTCTCTCTATTTGCTTTACTTAACTGGCTATGCTGCCTGCCTGTAGACAAAAGAAAAAAAAAAGGAGAAAAATAATAAGGCAAAAAACAAGTGGTTCATAAAGCATACCCAAGTTGAACAGGGCTGTGTTTTCTCCTCTTCTGCCCTTTCTCTAATATCCCTTCCCTCCCCCTCAAGCTCTGTTTCTCACTAGGGGTTGATGAAGGCTGGTCTGTGGTCTTTTTTTGTTATTGTTACAGTTTTATTAGGAGTTCAGTTCCTCCAATATCTGAAATTCTGTGATAGCTGGAGAATAAGTTAAATGTGACCCTACATAAAATAAGAGACTTGAGTAACTACAATAGGAAGAGATTTACAATCTGTGTAAAGCTTTGTGGTGATGTTTTTTGTTGACACTTAATTTCACTTCTGTTTCTGGACTCACGTTTTCCTGTATTAAACCTTCACCTAGATTCTCCCTTCTGGACTGGAGGAGTTGGATAGTGTATTTCTTGAGATACCCCACTGAGGAATGAACATGTGAGTGGTTTGGCTGAATCACTGGAGCCCAGGGGAAAAGTCTGGGGGCAGAAATCCCAGATGATGGGACAAGGTGGGAGCTGTAATCACCCAGGCAAAGCACTGACCTGCAGAAAAGTAACTGCAGAGACAACAACAAGTCAGGGCAAATTGTCCTCACATCCCACCTGGAAGGTTTCACTCAATGAGTTTACTCTCAGCTCTCAGTAAGGATGCCGTAGCACTTCTAGTAAAAACAGAACAGATCTTTGCCTTTTAAAAAAGAGGTTCCCTCACCCATCTTCTCCTTCCATCACCCTTTAAAGAGCTGTCAAGCAGCAGGTTTTATTTTTGCTGAATCCAAGTTTAGAGTGTGAAGAAACAAACCAACCAGGGACACATTTAAGAGAGACTCCACATTTTCTGCATGGTGCACAGGCAAACCAACCTCCCTCTGAACACCTACATGCACCACCATCTTTTCTTCCTACCCCTCTCTGAGCTGAGTGGCACCTGAACCAGTTATGTTCTGGCAATAGAGAAAATAAAACAATATTAAATATAATAAATTAATAAAGCACCATGTCAATAAATGTTAATAAAGTACCATGTGGCTCCCTCCATTCCATGGGCCAGATTCCCACAGAGATTCTCCTTGCAGGGACACAGTGGGTGCCTCATTCTTCTTGCTCCCCTGCCTGTGTCCACTCCCTCCCTCTCCTCCTTATCAGAGCAGGTGTTCCAGGGCTGCAAACACTCCGTTTTACATGTGCACAGTAGCAAGTACAGTGCAATTCCTGCCCTCAGGCACTCACACAAAACAAATCTTAAAAGGAGTATCATGTTTTTGCCTCTCCATATGGCTTTGTGTGGGACATGGCTGGCTCTGGGCTCAGCTTGGCCACAACCATCTTCCCTGTACAAACAAGCCAGAGGAAAGCAAGCCCACAGGAGCTTTAGGAGTGGGTAAGGAGAAGGACTTCAGGGAGTTTGCACAGAGTTCTGGAAGGGTCCTTGACCTGGAGTGACTTGTGGAGGAATTCTGGCACCAAGGGGAGATTGGATGATTGAGTGCTTGGAATGTTGGTCACTGCTGAGCAGTGCCAGCATCTGAGACCTTGCTGGGTCCAACCAGGCAGTCAAGCACAGCTCCTGTGAAAAGCTGAGCAGAGACAGACAGCAACCACCGCTGCCCCAGTGCAAGAGACAGCAAGAAGGCTGTCAGAGGCCACCACTCAGGTGATTTTGACAGCTGACAAATATCCTGGTGGAGAATGACCCTTCATCAAAGGCAAAATTAATTATGGATGAGATGTGAAGGAAGTGTTCAGGGGTGCTGTGTTTGGTTGTTAGGTACTGGTGGTCCAGGCTCTCAAGGTCACCACTAAAGGGGATGTTTAATGCCCAGCTGACACTCCCCTTTGATTTCAAGCTCCTTTTAAAATTAATTTGCACACTTTCCTAGCCAGCTCAGATACAGCCTGGATTAGTAACAAACACCACTGCTCCTCTCAGCTCCCTTTCCTTTCTCTGACTTTGAGTATTGCAACTTCTCCCTTTGCTCTTGCTTATCTGAGATTTTCTATCTGCAGTGTTTTCTCTCTGTGCTGCTCTTATTTCCCTTCTCTGTCCCTCCATGTAATCCTTATCCTTCTCTGTGCTTCATTTAATCCTGGCTGCCCAATTATGCAAATTGCACATTTACATTTTTACAGGGCTCCTCCACCCCTTTTCACATTGTCATTTGTAATACAAATCATTGCCCCTTGCTTCCTCTCAGCTTCCTCACTAGGATGTGGTGTTAAAAACGTGGGGCTCAGACCTAATCCTTCCTGCAGCCCTGTGCTGGGAGCCATAGCCCCAGTGCTGCACTGCACAGGACAGCTCAGAGGAGCACACCGACCTCCTTCTGCTGCTCTGGATGAAAGGAGAATCAAGGAATCACAAAATGCTTTGGGTTGGGAGGGAGCTCAAAGCTCCCTGCTATGGCAGGGACACCTCCCACTGTCCCAGGCTGCTCCAAGCCCTGTCCAGCCTGGCCTTGGGCACTGCCAGGGATCCAGGAGCAGCCCCAGCTGCTCTGGGCACCCTGTGCCAGGGCCTGCCCACCCTGCCAGTAAAAAACAGATCTCATCTGACCACTCCCAGCCATGAGCTGCAGAAGGGCTGTTGTTGCAAGAAGCTGAACTGGGAATCTTGTCCCAGGTAACCTCCCTCTCTCTTCCACTTTGTTCTAATTGATGCAGGTTCCTAGTAATTGTTTCCAGAAGGTTGTGGTTTTACATCTATCCCCCAAAGACTAGCTGCACTTGTCTATTGCATGTCTAGGGAAAAAAAAAATCATAGAATCATAGAATTTTAAGGAGCTGGAATGGGCCTTAAAGATCCTCTGATCCCAACCCCCATGCCATGGGAGGGACACCTCCCACTAGAGCAGGCTGCTCAAAGCCTCATCCAACCTAGCTTTGAACCCTGCCAGGGCTGGGACATCCACAGCCTCCTTGGGATGCCTGTGCCAGAGTCTCACCACCTCACAGGGAAGAATTTCTTCCTAATACCTGACCTGAATTTCCCCTCTTTTACTTGGTACCCATTCCTCCTTGCCCTGTCACTCCAGTTCCTGATGCAAAGTCCCTCTCTGGCTTCCCTGCAGCCCATCCAGGCCCTGGAGGTGCTGTGAGGTTTCCACCCAACCTTCCCTTCTCCAGGCTGAACAGCCCCAGCTCTCTCAGCCTGTCTCCATAGGGGAGGTGCTCCAGTCCTCCCATCGACTCCATGGCCCCCTCTGGACTTGCTCCCACAGTTCCATGTGTTTCCTCTTCTGGGGACACCAGAACTGTGCACAGGACTCCAGGTGGGGTCTGACAGGAGCAGAGTAAGGGGGAGAATCGACTGCTCCCCGGGCCTGCTGGCCACGCTCCTTTGGATGCAGCCCAGGACTCGCTGGTTTCTGGGCTGGGATCACTCACCGCGGGCTCAGGGTGAGATTTTCCATCACCCATCAGCCCCAAGCCCTTCTCCCAGGGCTGCTCTCCACCACCTCTCTGCCCAGCCTGTGGGTGCGTCTGGGATTGCCACCACCCAGGTGTAAGACCTTGCACTGCACTTTGCTGAACCCAGAGTATCTTTAAAAACAAAGTTTAAGTAAAAAAATTAAATGCTACATCTTCCACAACTTAATTAGTAAACCTCCCAAGATTTTACAATAGCACCTTCGACCTTAAGTTGCATTTACTACTGCTGCACTCTGAAGCAGATATTATGTTCCTTCGTCTCTATAGCATATATTTTTTTTTCCAGCAGAGTAGCATCGGTTTCTGCTTCCCTTCCCTTTCTTGCTTGGAGGAGATTTGTTTCTGCAGACGAGTGTTTTATTTGGGTAAGGCCTTATTTATCTTTATTCTAAGTACATCCTGCTCTACGTTTACATTGGAGAAGACAAGGTCAGGGAAGCATAGATCTTATTTAGACTGGAAAGTGCTGAAGTCTGAGGGTTCCCAGTGAGAAGTCTCCCAGCAGTAGGCATTACTCTTACCGCTCTCTCAAGACGACCTTCATTAGCTCCCACATTAGTTCATTACCTCATCTCCCAAGAAGCTTCATATCTGTGATGTGGTACACGGTGGCAAAAATTATATTTAAAAGTACAAAAGCCATCTTAGCTTCACTAGACTGGAGCCAGACTTACATAAAGCACCATTGGCATCTCCAGTCTTCACCATCCTCACAACACTGCTAATATAGAGGGATTATTTTCATGTTACCTACAGATGTAGCAGCACAGCCCCAGGATGGCCAAAGGTCAGAGAGGCAAAGGCTGGGAGTGCAGCATCACCCACAGTTTACAGAGAAGCATTAGGGATTAGCCCGAGCTCAGGAAAGCTGGCAGCCAAGCCTGGGCACACCAAACCACTCGCCATGGAGTTTGCTGTGTGATTTACCTACATAGGAATTTTTATAACAGAAAGGTATTTTTCTTCTTCTTTCTCTGTCAAGCTTGAGTGAGCACATGGTTACAAGACAAAATTGCCTTTGCTTCCCAGTAGTGCTGTCCCTGCCTGTTTTCCATCGCTGCTCTCACACCCATTCTTCTCTGTCATTTCCAGTTCTGTTCCAGCACCCCATCTTTGCTCTTCTCCTCTTGGCCAAGACATCTTGGAAGATTCACATTGCTGAGGGTGAACAGGGTATGTCAGAGTACTGTCTTCTCTCCCTACAGCTCCCCATGTTTCTAAACACACACGTTTACCTTTAAACATTTGTTTTAATCTTTTATCAATCTCTAGATAAAGCCTCGTTGGTTTTTTATCCAGTCCAGCCCCTCATTTGAATTCCCAGTGCATGTCTTTCTTAGATTCAACTTCCTTCCCTCTCTTATCACCCCTCTTATCTGCTACCTCCAGCTTCACATCTTTCATCTCCTCTTTTTCCTCCTGTGATAGATTAGTAATGTGATGGTTGACTCTCAATTAAAAGGCGAATATCATGTATATATGTTAGGAGAAGTTTTACAGATTTATAGTTGTGTTTTACCCCCCTTGTGCTGCTATCAGGGGTGCCTGGGTTTGGGACATTTGGGAGGGTCGGCTCATTACCATGGCAACAGCTGACCCCAGTCAGGATGTCAGGAAGTGATCTCCAGCACTGGACAGAGCAGGAGGAGTCGATGGACAGAACTTTGGGAAGGGTTAAAAGGTGAAACCTCCACGGTGTGGATGAGCCCATGGTGGGAAAAATGCTCTGCTCCTGGTGCTGTAATATTTTCTCTATTCAGTCTTTTGTTGTATTTTTGATAAGTTTTTAATAAACCTTCTAAATTTTTGGAAGTGAGTGTCATTTTTCACACTCCCCCTCTCCTTTTTCTGTCCATGTTTGAGTGAACTCTTCATGCACCACTAAACCCAGCCCATCAGGTCGCTCCCAGTCCGGAGCTCCGGCTGGCTCCACTCCTCCCATCCCTGCTGGAGCAGCGGCCGCATGCCCTGCCTGCAGGGCTGGATAGATGGGCAGCGTGAGGAATGCTCTGAGCCACGGGAGCCCGTGGCAGTGCTAATGTGCCACCACTAGTGCACCTCGCTGCAGTCCTCACATCAGTCCTAGGGGAAATTACAGCCAGATGATCCACGGCGCTCGCCTCCTGCTTTAATCCAGGCTGCTTTGCGTCCTGCTGGAGAGAAGTGCAGTGGCAGTGGCAGCTGGAAATGACCGCCTTTATCACAACGCTGTGTCATGGCTTGTGCCGCCCTGTGCTGGCTCCCATGGCCTGTTCCATGCCCAGGGAGGACAGGAGGAGCCGGGCTGGGCTGGGCTGCTTGGGAATGATCAACGCTGATGGCCAGGATGGGCCAGCTGGGGCTGGTGATGGCTCTGTGGGGCTTCTTGGCTAGTGGAGGAGGGCAATGGCCATGTGAGGAAGGGAAAGGTCACACTCCAAGGGAAAGAGAAGGTCTGATAGGGCTCACCCCCAGATTGGGGTGACCCCAAAAGATGGAAAAGTCTCTCCTCCAACCCGTGTCTCTAAAGAAAGACTCAGTAGTCTTCAGTCGTCCGGTCTCAAGGTAGTTTATTGTGTGTTATCTAAACGATTTCTCCCTGAGCTGCTGCGGTCCGTTCAGCAGTCAGGCAAGGGCACACTCCCCCTCCCAGGGGGCTGGTGCCCTCTTTTATATCACACATTACGTGTTAAATGTTTATAGTTTTTCCCCAATGCCCATCACCTATATTGAATAGTGGCTTTCTACTCTGAACCAATCTGTGAGTGCCAACATCACCAAGAACATGGAGGTTAGGAAGAAGAAGGAAAGAGGACAGGGCACACCCAAGTCCCTCCATCTTAGAACTTCTGACCCCCATGTACAAAACTCAGACCCCTCTGACCAAGGCCTAAAACCCCCTGTACAGCACTCAAAAACTCTTCCTCTCACTTTGTGACTACTTCTACTATAATATCTAAACTTTTGTGATTTCCTGTTCTTCCTGCAAGGTTGGTAAATTGCTCCATGGGTCAGGTTCAAAGCCACAGGGGTCTGTGGCTGCATTCCAGGGTCTCAAATGCTTCTGACCTGGGCCCGGAACATCCAAGAATGTCCAAGGGACATTCTGGGTTCTGACAAATGTCCTTAAAGCTAAATGTCAGAACATCAATTTGGTGAACTAAGGAAATGTTTCCCTCTTTGCAGAGGGCTCTCAGAAGGGCTTGGGAGGGGTTGGGGTGCCACAGTGGGCCCTGCTCTGCTCCCCGGCCACCACAGGGAGCGTTTGTCCTAGCATCCTCGGCATCACTCAGCGCGAGCTCTGAGCCACACTTAGGCAGGATTGCTGTCGTCACGGATCACTTGCTTATTGAGACTTAGGGGTGAAAACCTGCCTGGAATGATTCCCTGTCACAGGCACTGCCACCCCCTTGGTGCAGCTGTAAGCATTTTGTCTGGAGCAGTGGGGCCTGCAGAGTTAAAAGCTGGGCTGCAGCTGCACCTCGGGCTGCTGGGACCTGCATTCCCAGCACAGCAGTCCCGGGTCAGGCTCTGTAGCAGACACATCCCAGGAGGCTGTGTGTGCATGGAGCCTGAGAAATCCTGGACACCGCTTTGAACTTCAATTATTAATAGCCACCTCAAGGCTTCCTGGAGAAGATGAGCTGAAAACCACTGTCTGTGCTTCACTCTGAGGATACTCCACCTTTATGTTTGTGTCAAAACAGGGGGACTTTCACAAATGGCTTTGTTGCCAGGGGCTTGAATTATGTACAGGGAACTTGGTGCTCTGCTGCATCGCAGTAAACAACAGCACATTTCTATGGATTTATTAATCGGTTTTGTATGCATTTATTTTTCTGTAGTGGTTTAAGCAAATAAAATGCAGTAACAAGAGGATTTTTACTGAGTTAATTAAAGAGGAGAGCAGTTCTAGGCAAGCATGACATTAAAGACTTGCCAAATACCTCTTTTCTGAAAATACTACCAGCCACTTTTAAGTCTGCTCCAATTCTTAGGCTTTAATGGAAAGTCCTTTCCAGACCAACTTGTTTGAGTTTCAAAACAAGTTGTCTGTTGGCAAGTTTGTAAAGGCAATGGGCAGGAGGAGAAAGGGGGCTTATGGGGAAAATAGAGAACAGAGGGCATCTGAGATAATAGTTTAAAAGTTCTGTGAGTGTCCCCCTCCCAAAGCATCGTCACAACTTTGTTCTCTCTGAGGCTCCCAGTTCAGGGATTGTGTGGTAAACCAGTTTCAGCAATTTCTAAACTCTAGCTGAATTTGGCCCTTAATGTCAAGAATCTCTTTGATTTAACGTTCTTGTGCTCTTTCCCCAAGTTTTAAAGCTCTGTCCTGCTGTGCTGGCTTTGACAGGAAGCCCAAATCAGTCCTCAGTTCCTATAACCAAGATATTTGCCACAAACAGCTCTGTATTAAAATCAATGAGAGATCTGACCTGTTAATTTCTGAAGTAGCCTCTGGTATGCAGAGAGGTTCTGCAATATTGTCTGGCTCTCAGATATGAGAAATGACACTTTGTATTGCTCATGGGGTGTTAAAAATGTATAGATGTGAAGTAGATTGGGAGGTCTGCCAGTTCAAAGTTAATGGAAATTCTCATAATTTCCCCAAGTGACATTAGTGACCTGGGCTTGAAGTGAAGCCAGGTCTGGTTTCACATCATCTAACATTTCACTAAATGTTAACTCGTTGATATACAATTTTCATTAGGTATGCCAGAATTTCATAATTTAGCACAACCTCGAGATATATATTTTCCTTTTGCAGTCCAGAAGATGTTTATTACGGTCTTTCGAGATGCATTAAAGGGGCGTTAGTACAAATAAAGCTGCCTTCCTAATCTCCAGGCAAGCTGCAAAAGCAATTTAATCTCAGCTCTCTGGATACCCGGTGTGCTGCTTTAGCACATAAGGATCCAACAAGTACACTCCAATGCTCTCGAGGGCAGATGCTGGATGACCTAGAGCTGCTGCAGTGGGAGAAGGCAACACAAGGATGCCGAGGGGAGAAAGCCCTTCTCAAAGGCAGCCCACCAACAGAGTGTTATTTTTCAAAATGTACCCACTCAACCCAATGGCACCCACAGCAGGGAAACATAAGCTAAATTAGTGACCTTTCAGGCCCAGATGTTAAGAGAGTAGAATAGCTGAGAAATCCAAGGGCTAAGGTCAAGATAAAGAGTGCTGCATAAATGCAACAGCTGTAAGGCACTGAAAAGGCATCAGAGACAGTGAGCACCAGGAATATATAAATCACTCAGAGCAATCTGCTGCAGCAGGGCGTGCTAGGCTAGACAGTCTCTTTAAACTATTGCCAACACTTTCCAAAATGCGTGGTTAAAATTAGGCTTTCCAAGTCCATATTTAGAAATTGAAAGGCACCAGAAGTACTGAGCACCCATCGAAACATATGGGCTCACAAACCCTCTGGAAATCAGGTCACACATTCGAGGCAGAGCTTTCTGTGCTGCGTTGTCCCTGAACTGAGAATGGTCTTGGTCTGAGAGCAGTGTTACCTCCACTGCCTTTCTGATCCAGACTAAAGAAACAGCTAAGACTCAGCTTCTCGATTATGAAAAGCTTTGACCTACATAGAAAACTCAAGAAGCCTGAGCAGCAGAACTAATGAAATATGATTTCCAGCAGTTCTGTCCACCTGGATTTCCCAATACCCATAAGGAGTGACTTATAACAAGGTCTGTCTCTTCTATAGTCCCCTAATTTTCATAGAACTTGCATAACTTTAGTGTCCTCATCAAGGGTGCTTAGAATTAGCCCATGTTTTCAAACATCTCCTTGCTTATTTGGAAATATTTTCAAGAGTTTGGGGTCCTTGTCTCTTATAGTGCAGGTTATACAAACAACATAGAGACACCAACTCAAGGGCTTTGTGCTGTTGATGTTTCTCCAGCTTCTTTGATGTATTACAGGATTGTTAAAAAGGAAGACCCTTCCAAAGGCTATGTGTATGCTTACAGAGACTTTTTGGAATCTGGTTTTGTCAGTCTTTTTGTTGTTTAGGCAAAAAACCAGGAAGCTGATTTCTGCTAAAATACGTACTATATTCTCCAATTTGATTCACCAAGAAATTTACCTGAAACATTCTAAAATCTGAGTGGTAGAAGAAAAAAAAAAAAAAAAAAAAAAAAAGATAAATCACCTTTAATTGCTACATATGGCAAAAAAATCCCCCAACAAAAACCAGTTAGTTTACAAGTCTCCTTGTTTACTCACAGACCAGAGTCAACTCACAAAGGATGTAACTCTTCATCTCAGATGGGAGATAAACATTATTGCACTGGACTAAGACACACGTATCTGTAAACAAGAGTGAGTATTCCTTTGGTAGATGCAATACCTGTGACCCCAGCAGCTCCTCGTGCTCTCTGCAGGCAGAGGCTGCAGCAGCAGCGTGCTGGGTTCACAGGAGCAGCAGAAACAACTGATTAATTTGGGTACCAGAGAGCCTGAGCTTTATTGCAGAAGACACCAGGCTCCAGCAGAAAAATCTCATGAACTTTTTCCTCCACCAGATCCCAGTTTGGTCAGGTAGAGTTCTGATTTATTTACTGCTCATTAGTTTTTAAGGCTCTGGTTGTGTAAACACTCGTGTGTTTGTGTTCATTCCTATGATTTCAATTGCAGGAAATTCAGTTGCTGTGTTTGTCTTTCATATTGAACCGAGTCCTATCAATACGGCCTAATTAAAATGAAAATTAGGCAGCGATTAACAACTATTTCCCAAATCAAGAGGAAACAAAAAAGCCCCTTTGAGACAATACAAAGCTTTGTGCCTTCTGACAAATTTCTATGTTCCCCAGTCCTTGTCACATTCAGGCTTTACTGGTAGGAAGAAGAAACTCATAAAAATACTCTTGTTTTCTTAGAAAGGTGTGTTTTTCCATTTAAATAGCTTTGAGAAAGTACCCCACCAGCAATTTAAAATTTGTTTTCTCAAAGCAAAACAAAACGTACTACAGCTCATACATATGTACATATAAATACAAAGCCATAAACAAAACACTTATAGAATCCTTGATTATTAACGTGTGTGTTTTGCAACATTACTGGTTTCAAGACAAACTTAGCTCACCTAAAGGATCTTTGCTGCTCTGACAGATGCTCAGAGCAGCTGCAGGGCCTCTTGCAGAGCCCCTGGTGCTGGGTTTATGCTCACAGGTGAGGCTGCTCAACCCCACCCTGCAGGAGGGTCACAGGAGCCCTGGCTGCTTTAGAGAGCCCGGAGCAGGGTGAGGAAGACCAGAAATCTCCTTGTTTGAAGCAGTTTGATGGGTTTGAGCTGTGCTCTCATTTCAGAGTTGCCCAGACAGCTGAGCCCCAAGCAGGGGCAGGGTTCTGCTGGCTCAGGCAAGGTCGGTCCTGCTGCAGGGTTTGCCAGGTGTGTCTCTCCAGCAGCTGTCAGAGCACAGGAGGCAGCCGGCGCAGCCACGGGCTAATGAAGCTCATCTGGTACATCAGGTACAGGAGGTGTAATGCAGAAGATTGCATGTTCAAGCCCTACTATTAACTCATGCAAAAGCTGGCCGTGTGCTCTTCCTGAAGATGGAGTGGAGGCTTGCAGTGTCATTACTGGGAATAAAGATGATAAATGACACTTGCTTTTCTAACCATGTGCATCTTTTCCCTCCAGTGTGACTCAAGTTTCTCCTGTGATCCACCTGGGGCAGCTACCACTCCAGGTTTTTTATTCTCATGCCTTTTACCAAGCCACTTGAAAGCATTTGCTCTTGGATGAGAGCACCTCTTTCTTTGTATGCCCAGTGGTTTGCAATTCTGCATGTTCCCGACTGGGTGAGGAGTCCTTTGGTGGTTTTGGATCCCTGTGTCTGGACCTGTTTTATCCTCCCCTGTGTATACACCAGGCTCTAGGGCTCTTAATGTGTCTCAGGGATTGTGCAGGTGTCAGAGTCCAGGACACCGCTCTGGCTGCCCTGGCTGTCTGGAGACCCTGGCATGAAGTCAAAAACACCTGTGGCTTCGATTTTAGCCTAAGGAAAGCTGTCAATTTTGTATGAGGAATTTCAAGTCCCAAGGGTTTGAGTAGTGTAATAGGTGAATTGACACAGGATGGAAAAATAGAATTTTGGGGTTTTTAACATAAGGGGTATAGGGGACAAGATGGAGGGTTTTGGGCATGTCCTGACCTTCTTCTTCATTTTCTTGTCCTCCCTGTCTTGGTGTAGTGGTGACACTTTTCTATTGGTTTAAAGTAGAGATTCACTGTCTAACATAGGTGATGGGAATTGGTGAAGAAACTGTAAACATCCACATGTAGTTTTGAGTATATAATGTGGGAGCTGCCCAGGACTCCAGGCCAGACTGCTGTGGCTTCTGTACTAGGCGGACCACGGCAGTTCAGAGAGAAAGAATATAGAGATAAGAAGAAATAAACAACCTTGAGAGCACATTTGGAAGGATTCCAGGCTCCTTCTTTGGCTGCATTCGGGCTAGGGAAGAAAAGACTCTTTATGATCTCTCTTGGGGACACCCTGAACCTTAGGAACCCCGGGAGAGAAATCCACATGCAGGGGCTCTGGCTGGTTTGGGTGAAACCACTCAACAGGAGCATTCAGAATCTGACTCCTGCTCTGTGCCATGCCACACATTCTCTAACAGACCAACAGCAAAGGGCACAGAGGGATGAAGGGTTTGGCTTTGAGCCCAGCCCCCACACAGAGCTGATTCCCAGGGGCTCAGCTCTCGTTCAGGCAGATCCTCAGGGGACTCAGCACTCAGGAATATCCCTGCTGATGGCAGAGCAGGGTTGTCTGGAGAGCTCATCATCTATGCACTGAACTCTCCGGACACCGTGGAAGTTCCTCCTGGTTCCTCCTTGAATCAAAGCCAAACTCACTCTGCCATCTGTTCCTCATTGTGGGGAAGCACTGGCCTTCATCTCTCCAAATGAAACTCCCAATCCACTGAACTCAAGAGGACTTTTGCCTTTAGCTTTGACAAAGCAACAGGATTTCTCCCACTCTGCCTCCATGTTCACCAGTGACCCTGGGAATGTCATACATCTCCTTTTGTCACATCAGGGCTCGGAGCTCTCCTGGGTGTGTGCAGCCACAGCTGCTGCTCCCAGGTCTTCTGAATGCTGAAAGAATGAAAAATGCTTTAAACAGTCAGGGACAAATTTAGTCTCTTCATGGGAGTCCTCAACCAGCTCACGGGATTCATATGGCAGACGGAATTTCTCTGTAAATTAATCCACAAAAATGCTGATCCCCTGGGGTGCTAGTGATACCATTCAAAAGTCACAGATAACATCTTTGCCAATGTTCTGTAGTATCAATGCTGTTGTCTATCTTATTTTCTCCCTTATAATTTCTTCTTATTGGTCTCTTACGTGGAACTAGCATTTTTGTCCTAATTAGACAATTGCACATTATAATACACTAATTTGTTAACCTATGTTCACAAATCTTTTAATTACAGCAGTTGTCTTTGATGTGCTGTTATTATTCAGCTACAGTAGTAAACAATTCAACAGCTAACTGGAAGGAACTCATTATTTTTTGAGAGATGTTGTCATTATTTTTCAAAGTTATTTTTTCCCTAAAAAACAGACAGTGAAGAACTAGAGAAACAGAGTCACTTCAGAAACCAAACACCTCATTTCACCACACTGATAGTTATTACTGAAAACACAAATATTTTTAAAGCATAAATAAATTGAGAACTTATCCTTCACACTTGTAATCCCCAAGCTTCAAATCTGCCAGGGTGACCAGAAGGAGTTCTCTAGAGTCAGCACAGCAACAGGTACTGGATATGTGACCCTTCACAGGTCAAGTTTCCATGTAAGCATTGTGTTAGATGGGACACAGCCACGTGGCAGAGGCTTTTGCTAATTTTTAAAGGTGAGGTAAAGATTCCACATGCTTAACTCCCATAGGTACCCTTAAAGAGAGGGTCTATCCCTTCTTTTGTCCTTACTTCTTGCTCGAGAAAACCATAGCCAGATGATGCATTTTTTCTCTTTCCTTTATTGTCATCGAGTTGTCTTTAATTTTTTAAGGATTAAATTAATCTTTTCAATCATTTTTTCCCCTCTGGAGCAGGGAAGTGCGGCTTCAGGAATCCCTGCTTGTGGTGATCCTTCACTTGTCTGGGTGAGGTGTTTGCCTCCTAAAGTCCTCTGCTTTTGATGATGCTACACATATCCCACCACAGCAACATTCTTTTGTGAACATCATGAAATCCCACAATGGTCTGGCTTGGAAGGCACCTTGTTCCACCCCTGCTACGGGCAGGGACACCTTCCATGAGACCAGGTTGCTCCAAGTCCCATCCAAGCCAGCCTCGGGCATTTCCAGGGATGGGACATCTGCTTGGAAGTTACCTCCCTTTGTTTTCAGTGCAAGTAAACAAAGTCATGTCTTCTTGTGTGTCTCTGCTGTGACTGAAGGAATGGCGCTGTTTGTCTGGGGGAGCCCTGCCTGCAGCCTGTAGGTTTTTCTGTGACCTTCCTTTCCACCACTCCTCTGAGCAGCTCTCGTCTGCAGGGGATGAAGACTTTGCCCTGGTGCTGGTGTTGGCTGAGGCTGTCTCAGCCTGCCCACTGCTCCCAAAGCCACACAGATATTTCACTGAACCCATGAGCCCTCACATGCCCAGGCTCCAGCCTCAGCAGCCCTTCGTGTTCCCCTTCCATCCCCAGGAAGGGAGGCATTGCATACAGATTTGGATTTTAGCTGGAGCTCTCAAACTGTGGAGGCTTGTGTTTTATCACCAAGCACAGCATGAAGACACCACAGTTGCAATGTACAGATTGCCAGGAACAGACTGTCTTTCTTGAAGATCAAGTTGTCCATGTGAATATTTGCCAGCTGCAAAGGACAGATTCAGATTTCTGGATGCTCCACTTTCCCAGGCCTGGGAAAGACTTTCTCCTGATTTTGCATCCCTCAAAAGATCAGCAACAGCTGCTGAGACCTCTTATAAGAGTAGGAAGGGGGAAAGGGAAGCATAACCAGGCCATCTGTTGTAAAACCACAACTCCTTATTGATTTCAATAAACTATTTTTGGTCCAAACAGTTCCAGCACACAAGCACTCACACACCCTTTCTGCTGGCAGTAGAAAGCCAAGGCTGTTATTGAGAACAGGAAAGTGAATGGCACAAAGTAGCATTGGGTCTCCAAAGCAAAATCAGCCACCCCTCCTCATTCCTGGCAGCTGTTTCCCTAACCCCTTCTTAAAGCCTTGTAATGATGCAGGTGTTACGCCCTTTCCAGCAAATCTCCTCCAGTGCTGAACCCTTCCTGCCCTCGAGTGGTTTTTCTAATGTGTAATCTGTGTCACCTCTGCGGCAATTTAGGGCCATTATTTGTTGCTCTACCCACTTTTCTGGAAGAGAGGAGCAGAGCAGATGAGATAAGAGCAAGAGGAAGGGAAGACATCCGCAGAGTTTCCTGGGAAGCAAGCCTTGCTGACCTTTCTGTGGTCTTCAGCCTGTCTCATTTCTCCTACTCTGGTTTCCACTCCATAAAACCCAGCAGTGAACGTGCTGTGCTGCAGCGACTGGGGAGAACTTTGAGGGTTCATTTTGTCACAGTTTTAAAATGTCAGATTAGGCTGCACAGTCACATTAGTACTGTTAGCTTTAATATACTCGATACATAATCTGCCAGGGCTTCTTAATTGACAGGCTGCATCTCTATTTGAGCTTGAATAAACTTGTGCATAAAATGTTATCAGCAATGACAGCTGAAAAGAGGTCTATTGCTCTTGAAATTTTTGATGGGAGGCAAGCATTCTGTCATTTGTGATAGTATTATATGTAATCCAACATAACAACTTGATAGTCTGATATAACAACATTCCAGCTTCCCTGCTACCATTGTAAAGAGATGCTGTGTACAAGCTGCTCCTACATGCAATAGTATCAGCACTGACAGCTGGTGAAAGAGTCAAGCTCCCCTCTTTCCATTTCTGGGAAGCAGCCCTCTTCTTTAATAATATTTTTTATTTTCTTGGGCATGAGCAACATCTTTGCCCAAAAGTCCTGGGGAAATTGTGCTGGTTTGGAAATTCATTATAGGACAGAGTTGTCTCATGAGATAACTTTATTTTCATAGTGCTGCCTGCAAATGTGGTACAGTGGGATGGAATTCTGTCCCATGTCACAGCACAGGAGCTCCTCAAAGCCTTTGCTCCCTGCATGTAGTTCAGTTCCATCTTCCAAGTTCTCTGATCACTGTTGGTTTCCACTGTTGCCCCAGCCCTGGAAGTTTCCCGGGTCAGGCTGGATGGGGTTTGGAGCAACCTGGTCTAGTGGAAGGCATCCCTGCTCATGGTAGGGGATTGGAACTGGATGAGCTTTAAGCCCCTTCCAATCCAAACCACCCTATGATTCCCTGCCAGGCAGGGACTGAGTGCTGTCACCTAGAGCCCTTACCTTCTCCTGCCTTTGTTCTCAAGAACCCCAGCACAATCTCACCCAGCAGTTCTCAGTACAGCACCAGAAGTGGTGTGCTCTGCCACCCTGCAGGGACTCTGCATCCTGTTCCTCCTTTCCCTTCATGCTGGACACTCCCTGCATTCACACTCATGTAAAGGAAACGTAATACATTAATCAAATATTTTGACCAGTACTAGTTTATTAATTGAATTTTAACTTTTTATATTGCAGTATTTTAACTGCTTGAGGTCAGGTAATTTGGAAATAAACTTCAAGTTGGTTCTCACAAGAAAATGATCAATACACAGGATAAAAGTTATCCATTGGATTATGAACAGATCCTATCCTAAAGAAATATCTACTCTGCTTTTTCTTTTGTTTTTAACTCTTTTATACCTCCTCCATGCTTGTATAATTAAGTCAATGAAAATCCAGTAGAGCAATGCAGTTTAGTTTAGCTGAGCTGCACCAGTGTGAAGCTGGTATGGAGTAAGGATGAGTGCTGGCTGATAGGGCAGCACCAGCTTTGGCAGTCGTGTCCAGAACAGTCCATTTTTTCACATACTCCACTCCACAGCAACATCAGCAAGCACCCAAGTGTCATTGAGAAATACCCAAAGGTATGTTCAAATGGAGGAGCACATTTTAAAATTACACCATATGTTCCTGAACGAGCTGTCAGGCAACACTTACAGGCAGGTGGATACCAGACCCAAATGTAAATAGCTGAGGTGTATTTTAAGGCACAGGTTTGTGGAGGAGGTTGTGCCTCACCTGATCTCTGGTTGGCAGAGAACATTGTGATAACCTCGCCTGACCCTGGATAGAACAGGAATCACAGAATTTCACAGGGGGTGTTTTTCCCTTCTGTTCTCGTTTTTATTCCTGTCTGTACATGTTCAAGTATTACTTATTGTGGTTAAATCTCTCAGCACAGAATCACAGAATGGGTTGGGCTGGAATGGGACCTTATAATTCATCCCATTCCACCCCTGCCATGGGCAGGGATATCTTCCACTGTCCCAGGGAGCTCTAACCTTCATCCAGCCTGGCCTTGGGCACTGCCAGGGATCCAGGGGCAGCCACAGCTGCTCTGGGCACCCTGTGCCAGGGCCTCAACCCAGTCATGCTCCAGACTTTCTTCCTAATATCTAACCTAATTTGACCATCTTTTAGTTTAAAACCATTCCCCCTTGTTGTATCACAACAGGCCCTGCTAAAAGGTTTGTGCTTATCTTTCTTATAGGCTCCCTTTACATATTTGAGTGTTCTCTAAGGGCTCCCTGGAGCTTGTCTTTTCCAATCTGAACAATCCTCCCTGGCAGAGCTTTTCCTCACAGGACATGTTCTCCATCCCTCTCTCATAGATGAGTAATGGGAAGGGTGACTCTCACAATTAAAAGGCAAATATCCTGTATCTATGTTAGGAGAAGTTTTACAGATTTATAGTTGTGTTTTACCCCCCTTGTGCTGTTATCAGGGGTGCCTGGGTTTGGGACATTTGGGAGGGTCGGCTCGTTACCATGTGTCCTAGGTTGACTGTAAGATGCTTTTATCCCCAATTGTCTGTTCCGTTCATGCTGAATAATAAGTTTTGCACATTTAAGACTTGTTCCAGGAGTGAAGGGGGGGAGAAGAAGCGCAGAACTTGTTTCCAGAAACTGCACTCACTCCTCCACATTCCTGCTGCTGGACTGCGTTGTCTGCGGACGGACAGACAGCGAGACAGAGCTCTCCTTGCTTTTTAGTTAGTTTTAGCTAGCTGAGGCAAAGGAGTTCCCTGGACTGTGGCTTATCCTTTTCTTTGGAGCTGCTCAAACCTGCTCTGGACTGAACACCCAGAAGAGCTCCGGCAGCTCGTACCTGTGCCCAGCGGGCCGGGCCTGGGCGCTGCAG
Organism: Anomalospiza imberbis; assembly: GCF_031753505.1. Lineage (NCBI taxonomy): Eukaryota > Metazoa > Chordata > Aves > Passeriformes > Viduidae > Anomalospiza > Anomalospiza imberbis. The sequence goes on from NC_089700.1 coordinate 2,218,953, forward strand.
CGCCGGAGGGACTGAGAAGAGACTGAGTGAGCCGAGCTGCAGCCTGGGAGGGGATTCTCCCTGAGTGTGTCCCTCTTTAGGAGCAGCAAGAAGTTTTATTGTTTAATATTGTTTAGGTTTGCATGTTTAATAAACAGTTTTTTCCACTTTTCTCCAAGGAAGTATTTTTTCCCGAACCAGTTGTGGGGAGGGGCCAATTGAATCTGCTTTCTAGAGGAACCCCTCTGGGGATTCTCTCCCAATTTTGCCCTGAACCAGGACACCATGGCAACAGCTGAGCTCCAGTCAGGATGTCAGGAAGTGATCTCCAGCACTGGACAGAGAAGGAGAAGTCGATGGACAGAACTTTGGGAGGGGCCAAAGGGTTAAAAGGTGAAACCTCCATGGTGTGGGTGAGCCCATGGTGGGAAAATCCTCTGCTACTGGCACTGTGTTATTTTCTCTATTCAGTTTTCTGTTGTATTTTAAATAAGGTTTTAAAAAACCTTCTGAATTTTTTTTTGAAAGTGAGTATCCTTTCTCACACCTCTGGCCTCACTCCACCAGGTCTCTGTCATTCCTTCACTGTAAATACAAAACACCCTTCTCTTGTCCAGAGCACCATTACAGATGTTTGCCTGTCACTGCCCATGCATGTGGAATCATGGAGCCAGGTAGGCTGGAAAATACCTTTAAGATCATCAAGTCCAACAGTAAATAAAGCCCTGCTGCATCCACCACAAAGCCATGTCCCTAAATCAGGGAAACATCAGGGTCAGGCTGAGGCTCTGCTGCAAAGGCACACACAGCCAGGGAAGAGCAGGCTGCCTTCCCAGAGCATCTCACACAGCATCACTGGGAGGTGCTGCTTCTGTTGGCAGAACTGAAGCACTTGTGTAGTGCCAGTTCCTCCTGGTGTCCATAGGGCTGAGCTGGCACAAAGCTGGGGACAGCCCTGGAGTCAGAGTGTTGTCCTTGGATAGCCTGGGCTGGACCTGCTCGCTCGCTGTGCCAAGGCAGAGACTTAATCAAATTGGACAAGGTGTGGAGAAGGTGTTATTCCCTGCAGAGCTTCATGGAAAAAGTCCTTAAGGCAACAGTGCTGTGCACATGATACAGACTGGAAACCTGCAGGGTGAAGAAATATTCCAAGAGTGGGTTCTTCCAGCCCTCCAGACACGTCCTGCTGCCATTGAAAATCAAATATGGTTTTATCCTGATCAGTTCTCTAGCAGGAAGTGGTGGGAAGATCAGAGCTTCTTGAATTAATTGGAGATTTTATTATTAAAATGAAAAAGTTCAGATACTGTGGAAAAAAAAAAATCAGTTTTGTGATGCATTCTTTTCCAGAGCTTCCCAAGGCTGTTGCTAAGGTGTGTAACTCTTAACACCTTTATGTTGCTTTAATTCATAGTTTCCAGACAAGCTTCTTAGGCTTAGCCTATGGGAACACAAAAGTGTATGTGATACAAAGTAAAGGCATAAGTGTCAGCAGCTAATGGGGCAAATTAATAGTTAATTGGACCACACATGTACAATTAGTTCCAGGTTCTGGGATGAAAGTAAAAAAATACTTCTATTCTAAAAGAAAAATTGCAGTTATTAAAATAATCCCAACCTAACCCTGGGCTTCTCTGTCTCACTTACAAAGCCAAAGGCAGAAGCTGCATCCGACCAGGCTTCAGCAGGGGTGGCACCAGGCTCCTGGGCAGCAGGGGCAGAGCTGTCTGCTGAGCTGCTCCCATCACATCCCAAATCCCTGGTAAAGCTTCGGGGGTTTGACTCTTCAGAGCTCTGCTGAAAGGCTGTAATTGTGGACTGAAGCTCTGCTTGGGTGCGTGGTGGGTGCTGATGGCCACGTCTCCCTGAACAGGAAATTTGGGGAGCTCCAGACAGGGCAGAGATCTCCTTCCCCTCTGGATCATCCTCCAGTCACACACAGAAACCCCTCCTGCCATTAGCTCAGCACCTCCCTCCTCATGGAGTGCCAGGTGCTCACTGGTGCCGTGGCTCCTGCTGGCCCCCAGCAGCCCTTCCCCAAGAGCACTGGCCAAACTCGTGTTTGCTACTGGGGCTGTTTGGGCTGAGGCCGCAGAAAGGGATTTTGTGACTCTCCATGAACTAAATTGCTTAACTGCAGCCCAGGGAGGGCCACTGCATGAAAATTATACCTCCATTTGAAATGTCAGGAATGTGGCCTTTGCTGGAAGATCAGTACAAACACAGGAGGAGTATTTTCGGTTTTGCATCCTTCATTCATCATTATCTTCATTACTTGCCTTGCTTGTGGGGCTGCCCCCAGCCAAGCAAAAGAGACACAGCCTGTCATTCATCTTGTGACAGATGAGTATTGTGATGGGTGACTCTCACAATTAAAAGGCAAATATCATGTATATAAGTTAGGAGAAGTTTTACAGATTTATTGTTGTGTTTTACTCCCCTTGTGCTGTTATCAGGGGTGCCTGGGTTTGGGACATTTGGGAGGGTCGGCTCGTTACCATGGCAACAGCTGACCCCAGTCAGGATGTCAGGAAGTGATCTCCAGCACTGGACAGAGCAGGAGGAGTCGATGGACAGAACTTTGGGAGGGACCAAAGGGTTAAAAGGTGAAACCTCCATGGTGTGGGTGAGCCCATGGTGGGAAAATCCTCTGCTCCCAGCGCCCAAATATTTTATCTATTCAGTCTTCTGTTGTATTTTTAATAAAGTTTAACGTGGCTGCGCGTTACTTTTCTCGGCCCCGGTCAGCTCTCCAGGATGCAACAGTTTAATAAACCTTTTAAATTTTTGGAAGTGAGTAGCATTTCTCACAATCTCTTGTCTTTTCTGAGGTGCAATCCATCGGTCTTTCCCTGCAGCCTGGGCCGTGTGAGGAGTGGTTGGTGGCAGAACTGGTCTCTCCAGGTGGAGGAGATCCCCCTCTCTCACTGGCTGAGAAGGGGGTGCTGGGCAGGGGTGCAAGCCCTGGGGACACCGAGGGCACTGAGATACCCACTAAGGACAGACCTTTTGCCATAATTTATCAACACTGTTGATATTAAAATATAAAATAGGAGAGCAGAGTGGAGGGAGGAAGCCAGGAGAGCTGGAGCCATGCAGTGACCCCAGGCTGGAAGCTCCCTGCCTGCTAAGGAGTGAAACACCACGGGGTTTGTGCAAGGCACAGCTCAGAGTGGATGGAGCTGGACAGCTCATCTTTGCACAGAAAGCAAAGTGGCAACTGTGAATTAAAGAAGGTGCACGAGTGGGTTTAAAAAAGGAATCAAACCAATGTTAGGGGCAAAACCAAGCTGGGTTAGGAAAATGCCTAGTGGAGAGTAGCCTTACTGAGGCTTAAAAGGCTGATGCTCTCCACATCAGAGCAAATCCACCAGCTCCACCAGCTCCATTTGGAGGAAACTTCATTTTACAGACATGATGGTCCCTCCTTACCCAAAGTCCACACCTGTCCTACTGCTGATCACCTCGGGGTGAGCTGAGGTGACACTTCCTCATAATCCAACTACCTTTAACAGCAGCTGAGAGAGCTGAGAGAGCAGCCAGAGGTGTGTATTAAACTGTGGACAGCTTTTAGGAGTTCATAAAATGCCTTTTCAATGATAACTTAAATCCGAGGGTGAGAGAAATGGAGGGAACCCTGTGACTTTTTCCCTCTTCCTGTGCACCAAAGGCAGGCTCTGAGGGGACAGCCACTGCACCTCACCACTCATGGGTTAATTGAGTGCTGCTGGTTTAGGTCTCATTTATGCCGTATTTTTTCAGTAAACACACATCAACTCTGAACATCTTAATTAGTCTTTGGAAAAACCCAATATGCTATAATTCTTCCACTGAGGTCTGTATGGAAAACAAGGAACATATTTCACATGCAATGGCAACAAACAAACAAGTGTGCATAGCCCCAGTCTATAGACCCAGTACACACACATGCACGTCCCTAATATGCTTGCTTAGGCTTTACAATCTGTTTATTAATTCGTGAGTAGACTTGATATGCCCTCTGGAAAAAATACTAAAATAATATCTCTCAATTGGCTTCACTGCTGTATGCCTCTAATTAAGTAATGTACACCTCCACTTGCTATTAAACAGTTCCATGATTTTTAACACCAGTGTTGTTTGGTGCCAGCTATAAAAATTTTTAACAGCTCTCCTGTTACCACTCTTCTCCTAAGTACATGAAAGTGGCTTTACATATTTGACCTTTCCCTTCCCTGCTCCCACATTTTAACCCTTCTTTCCCACTGCAGCAAGGAGCTGAAGCATTGAAGGTCTCACAGAGATGAAAATGAAAGATCCCCACTGCTTGGCACAGGAATTTCCACCAGCATGCCTTTGAAGGCAGAGCACTCTGGGCTTCCCCTGAGACTGCCAGGGACAGTTTGAGGAGTAAAGTTCTGATTTTGTGAGTAAAACTAACCCACAGAAGTAAAGCTGCTGCATAGCAAAGGCCAGGAGAGATGCTATGGCAGCAGATTCATGCCAGGAGCTGTCAGCCTGGCACTAAACTATCACTTTAACTCCAAAAAATACAGAAACCCTTTAGCCACCACACAAACTAACACCCAGTAATCTCCAGCAAGGCAAGAGCAAATCCACAGGCTTATTTGCCTTTTCAAGGTAAGCAGATTAATGTACTCAGCTGGAGCTGGGCCACGAGGCTGACAAACCTGGGGATGAGGCACACCCTGCAGTTGAGAGAGTCAGGTGGGTCCATCCAAGAGTCACTCATGCAAAGGGATCCTCTGGCCCAGTCCTGAGCCAATGGCCAACCAAAAACCTCATGGGAGGAAAAACTGCTGTGTCCTGACCAGTTTCGCGTGGTCAGGTATCCGAGGAGGAGCAAGGAGTAACAGCTCATTGTGGCTGAGGAAGCTGCAGGCTGGAGGGACCTGGCTCTGGGCCAAAATCATTGTGTGTATTTTCCTCTTACAGTTCACAGAGAATGAAAATTCTGATTTTCACCTGTAAGTTGAAGAAAGAAAGGCAGATCTGTGCCCTGTCCACAGGGAAGGCACAGGCAGATAAGCAATTTCTTCTGACCACTGACACCATGGATGTACTGAGTGCTGTTAGGAATTCTAGTCTGGATCATTCTCCAACACCCACATGCCTGATCTCTGAATGAGCACTGTGTGATCCTGATGAGCAGGTCAGAGCAATGACTGCCCCGTGGAGGCTGCTGGACACCCTGCCCAGAGCCCTGCCCGGAGCATGCTGAGCAGGACAGGCTGCCAGCAGAGCAGCGCTGCAAGGGGAAGGTGCAGCCCTAGCTCTTCTGCTGCAGCCCCAGGCTTCAGCCCTTCTTGCTCAGTAGCTGCACGTCTTCTGCAGCAGCGAATGGATCTGTGGATGATCTTACCTGTCTGTGAAATCCTTTGTAACATCCTGGGAGCATCACAGTTTAACAATACAAGTGTGAAAAAAACTCCTTCTGTTCTCAGCAGTCAGGAAGTCTGGCAAGAGCTGAAAGCACTTGAAATTAGATCCTGAGAGCTTTTTGCCAGCAAACCAGCATCCATCCACCCCAAGCGGCAGTCCCTGGCTCTCTGGTCATAAGGTGCAAATGGCTCATGGCAGCTCTCTGCAAAATTACTTGTCCTGGGAGTTATCAAGCCATGGCACATAGGATGTACCCCAGATCCTGCCACAGACCTATGGAGTGTCTTTGTGGCCTTAAAACAAGTTTTCCTGCATAGTTTTCACTTCCAAATGTAAAGGGAGGTTAGTGTCATGGCATCTGTCGTGGCACTGGTTGCATTTGCTGCCTGCTGGCCTCATGCAGGAGGGCTCACCGGTGGGGAAGAGCCTGTCCTGCTACAGCCCAGCCTGTGCTGCTTCCCAGAGCTGCTCCCTCACCAAATTATCTTCTGAACTGCACACAGGTTTGTCTCAGCAAAGGTGCCTGTGTCTTCAGAGGAGAGCCAACACCTGGGGACTATGGTGCAGGTGATAAGGGAGCCACACTGATGAGCAAAGAGGGCACAGGGGTACCGAGCAGCACAGAGCCACCCCGACGTGTCCCTCAGGATTCCCCAGAGGTCACTGGAACAGCCAGGGGCTGTCACACCTGCCAGGGGTGGCACTCATAAATTACAGCCACCTGTGCCAGCCGGGAGGTGTAGCTGTTTGCAGGCAATTGCATGTGAAACAGGCAGACAGGTGTCATCAATCCAGCCTCAGCCCGGGCCAAGTCCTGCCGTTCACTCCTCGGATTCAGAGCACCAGCCACAGCCTGGAACTGACTGGCATCCTTAGAAGCCAGTTCTGAAGGCAGGTTTTGCTTGGAGGAACTGCTGTGTCCCTGCATTGCCACTATCCCCAGAAAAGAAGTGTGCCTAATGGGGGAGAAGAGTAATCTCATTTGATATGAAATTATATTAGTGACAGTTCATTCCTGGCACTGCTCAGAGGGCTGGGCCGGTTGGATGGTGCTTTCATGGTACTTACTGATCCAAAAGTAAATAACTGAAGAAGCAAATGTCACCAGGGTATGGGGAATGGGGAGAGAGCAGCAGCAGGAGCACATGGGGATGAGGTCAGGCACCATCAGCAGCCCAGCACACAGATAGAAAGGAGAAAAAAAGGGCAGGGATGAAGATGAGCACAGGAAGAGGAAAAGGAGGAGTGGATAGCAGGAGGGCCTGCTTGGTTATCCCAGGGTGAAGGAATTTCCTGCAGTGGCTTAGCTGCCCTCAGTGCCCATAGCTCAGAGCAGGCAGGGGCTGGCACCCACTGCCTCTGCTTTGCCCCAGGGAAATGCCAGGCTCCAAGCAGGACAGGCACACCACACATCTCTATCCTCTTGCATTTCTTCACAAGACACTTCCACTGAATGGAGAGTCAGCAATTTGTATGCAGCTCTACAGGGCAATCAGTGCTGTAGAACTAAATATATGCACCCTGATAAAGCCCTCATAAACACCAGGTCACTGCCAGATTTCTGAAACAAAACCTCATCACCTGGGGCTTTATCATGTATCACCAGCCTCCTGGCAGGCAGGGCCAGGGTGAGCAGAGAGCACCCGCACAGCCCATCACAGGACACCTCTGGCCTCACCAAAACTTCAACCCGTGGGTCTGGGTGCACTGGTGAAAACTGGTGCAGGTGTTCATGGCCTGGCAGCACACCTCCATCCCTGCAAGGTTACTGGAGGTCTGAGCCAGCTCAGAGATGATGGCTTTGCAGCTGGGGACCAGCCATGAGAGAGATGCTCCCAGTGCAGAGGAGGAAAAACTCTGCTCTTGGGTCCACGGACTGACCCTTGCCTTGTTCCTGCTGTCAGAACATAACACCTGCACTGTCATTTAGCAAACAGATCAATAATTAGTTATTTCTGCTTAAAAGCAGCAATAAAGTACATTATTTGTGGTTTATTACTTACAGTTACTAATGTAATAACATGAACTGGCGGTTTAAAGATTTTGGGAGCTAAGACTGCACAGACAAGAATCCATCTTTCACATTAAAGTATTCCAGGGAGTGGGAAATGACCTGTTTCTGCTTTCAAGTGTCCAGGGGCAGCAGGCCATGTGAAGTGCCCTCTCCCCCAGCCATGGTGGTGCTGAGCTGCAGTTCCTGGCAGAGCAGCACGTTCTGCAGGGCTGGGTTAGCTGCCCCTGGGCTGGGGTTTGCAGGGCTCTCACATCAACTGCTTTGTTGCAGGAGGTGGTGAAGCAGCCAAATGGACTGCAACACAGCCAGGCCTGGCATTCCCCAGGAGCAGAGGCAGTCTCTCACTTTCTTTTCCAGTCTTGTCCTTGCTGACAGCTCTGCTGCACCACATGCAAATGTCAGAAATGTCTTGTTTTCTTCTGCTCAGAAAGGAGAGGTTTGCCTTGTCCACAATGAGGTCCCAAACTCTCCTTCTACCACTCTCTCATCTCCTCCTGCTCACTTCAGGCTGACTGTGGTCAATAGACTTTTTCTTGTGGCAGCCTGACTTACTTTGCCACAAGTCCAACAAACATCCCAGAAAAAAAAAAAAAAAAAAAAAAAAAAAAAAAAAAAAAAAAAAAAAAGGAGATTTCTTTTGGTTAACGCCTTCAACTAGCTCAAAGTGGGTGTGAGGACCACCAGAGCTAGCACAGGAAATCATAATCAGGAGATGATGACCTCTAAGGAGACCTCAGTGGTTTCTCCTCAGAAAGCTGAACAGACACTGTATCTCCCATTTTTCCCTTTGTTGAGCGGGCTGGTGGAGGAACAGCCACTTTCCATTTTGTCTTGGTTTGAACAAACAGGTGTCTGCTAAGGAAGGCAGGAGCCTCCCCTGAAATGGAAAATGGAAACCCCCTCCCTCTGAATTATTATGATTTTGAAATTAAGGGCCTCTCAGGCAAAGATAAGGGAATAGGAATAACAGTTCTTTATTAGGAAAATTAAAAATACAAATGCAATAGTACAAACAACAAAAAAAGAAAACAAACCACTGCCAGAGTGAGAACAGGCCTGGCAGCCTGTGGGTCAGGGTGGTGGCAGCAGTCCCATCCCATGGTGGCTCAGCCCTCCTGCAGTGCCAGCTGTGCTTCTGCTGGAGCAGGGATCCTGCACAAGGCTGGAGTTTTCCTCTGAAGCTCCAGGGCTGCTGGGGATGGGCCTGGGCTTCCTCTGGGAATGCAGTGGGGAAGAAAGCTGCTCCTCTGGGAATGCAGTGGGCAAAGGCTGCTGTGGTGTGCCAAGGTCAGATTGTATCCAGGTAGGAATGCTTGGCTCCTCCCCTGGGCACAGCCTCTCCCCATGGATGATGGAATTTTCTCAGCCATGCAGGGACACTCACTGGCCATGGACAGCAGAGATCTCCTGGAGGGAGGATTGGTTGTGGGAGAGATAAAGAAAACTGCCCATGAACAGCAGAGAGCTGCCCCAGCTCTGACAGATGGCAACAGAATGCACATCCCCAGCTAAATCTTCCAACCTAAGACACATTTCCAGGGTTATGTTCTAGTGAAGGCTCAGCTGTGACTCACCTGCCCACAGAGGGGACAGCTCGGTGTCCACACTCACTCTTTGCCGCTGCCACAAAAGCTGCCAAGCCCAGCTCTGCCCGTTCAGCCACTTCCAAAGCTCACAGAGCTCTCTCTCTGTGCCTTCATGCACAGCTGTAAAAGCTGGATTTGTTTTTTCCCATGCCCCCACCAAGGTGGCAAACCCAGCTGTGCAGTGGGTGCTGCCCCTCTCGTTGGGGATGCAGAGGTCAGCCACAGCCTGTGCTTCTTGTTTGTAGAGCCCACTGAACATGTGCTATGGAAGTGATAATCATCAAAGAAATTATTATTTTTTAAATGCTGTTTATTGGCATGCCATTTCAGGACAAAGAGGTTTTTTCTTCCTCCACATTATCACAGATATCACAAAAGGAAGAGAACAATTAGGGCTATTCCCTGAGCCATTCCCTCAATGGTTTGTGCAGGGCAGTGTATTACAGGAAAGCAGCACTGTTGGTACTCTAAATCATTCGTACCTGTGTTGAAATATTACTGAATTAATTCCTTGTGCTGGGAACAGTTCCCACATGATCCATCTGGGATACAAGGGCATGTGGATGGATCCTCAGTATCAGGCTCCTCGTCCTCACCATGGTCTGATGTTTCTCTCCTGCCATCACAACATCCTCACTGCAGCATCATGACAAAACACGTAATTCTGATCAAATACACCTGGGGGAATTCTTCTGTGGCAATTAGAGAGGGACACCATGATTTTACTGTAAATTAGAGCCCAAATATCTACAGAAAGTGGGGACAGAAAGAAGGGGCCATGCTCAGGTACATTATTGAGAAAGACTGGTTTTGCTCATCCCTAATAAACCATCTGTATGTGATGCTTCACCCAGGTGGCCATGAGGTGCCCTCTGGGGTTTGCCCAGTTCTCAGGGGTTCCATCTGGGCAGTGCTGGGCATGGCCAGGTCTCTGGACCAAGAGAAGATGAGTTTAATGTGTTGCATCCTAAAACAGGGCTTGGTCTGGGCAAGGCTCAGCAGTTCCTTGCAGGAACCTCCTCTGCCCCAGCAGCAAAAGCCCAAAAGCTGAGCTGTGCAGGGAACACCCCTAGCCTGTCCTGGGCCGGGCACAGCAGCAGGGCAGCTCCAACCTGAAGAGCATAAGAATTGCATGAGGAACATCTCTGCAGAGCACAGCAGGGCAGGATTAGGTATTTATGGTTCTTCAAGGCTAATTTCACAAGCAGAGCCAGCCAGCCAGGAAGAGCCTTCAGAGCAGCACATAACCCCAAAAGTCCCAGAGCAATTATAACATGGACAGAGGGCACACAGTGGTTGTTTGGATGGGGAAAGGAGACTGCCACGTTGAAACAGAGCTGCAGAGGAGCCAGGCCAGGCTGAAGGTGTCCCTCAGGCCAGCTCAGGATGGTGTTTTGGGTCTTGCTGGGTCCTTGCAGAGACACACTGTCGAGCAGGGGAATATAGCAGGCATCACACCCCACTTATGTAGCTCAGCAGTGCCAGAGGCAGGGCCCATTAGCCACAACACCTCCTCATCTCTTTTCACAAATAATTGCTCACAGTTTGGGTTGGTGCCACTGATCTCTGTCCTGCTCACCAGCAGCTGCCCCATGCACCCATGGGGTCACCCCCAGCACTGGCCACATTTCCCTTCCACAGGGACCAGGCTCTTGCAGGGGTTTGTGCTGTGTTTTTAATTACAGGCTTTGATATGAAATGCTCCTGAATATGTGCTAGAGCAGCACTTTGCTCCCACCCCCTTCCAGCCTTTCTTGGTATCAGAGGCCAAACCACAATGAGGGAAATTTTTTGTTCCATATCTTTACGGTGCTTCTTCCAGTAGCACATAAAACAAATTAGCCACTTAGGCCATTATTAGGCACTTATGGCCTTTTGATGTTTATGATTTATAACAGCAATTTGCACTTATGTAGCACATTTCAGTTGAGGCTAATACAGCAATGATAGTGCTTTGCATTGCAGTCTCGTCCTCCCTCCCCAGCTCTTGGAGAGCTCTGTGAGACCACGCTGGGAGCAGCAGCAGGGAGCTCCTCTGGGGTGCCAGGAGTCCTGTGCTGCTGGGCATCTCTCCATCATCTCTCCATCTCTCCATCTCTCCATCTCATCCCCAGACTGGGATCCATGCTCAGGGCCAGCTTTTGTGGCCGGGCACCATGGCCCTGGTTGAGGAAAATGCTGCAGGACAGGCTCTGCAGTCCATGAGAGCTGGTTCAGCTCTGTGGTATACACAGGAGGGTCTGGTTTTCCCTTAGCTGCTGTTTTTAGCTGCTCTTCCAGCAGCAATAACAAGCTTATTTCCTTGTGTGAGCAGGTGCTTTGCTCCAGCCCCGGGCTGGGCAGGGAGAGTCAGCCGGGCACCCCTGTGGCTGGGCTGGGCTGCAGAGCTCAGAGCAGGGCCAGCAGGTCCAGGGGCACGGCTCTGCCCCTGCATGTGGCACCTGGGATGTGCTCCTGGTGTTGGGTCCCCAGCCCCAGCACAGCTCAAGGCAGGAGCCTTGTGCACTGCTGAGCCCACACTCAAAAGGAGTCAAGCTCTCCTGGCCTCTTCAGAAACCCAAAGTCCAGTGAAATGTGGCAGGAATTCTTGGCTCTAGGCATGGTTTATATCCCAGAGCAGGCTGAGTCCTCCTGTGCAGAACCCAGCCCACTGTCACCTACAGCGTTTCCTCTCTGGATTTACAGGTGACTTGGAAAGAGTTATCTGCCTGTCCTGGGATCTTATTTTCTCCCTCAGCTTTGGCATCTTGCTGCAGGTTAATTTAGCTCAGTGAGAGAGCCAGGAGTGCATGTTCCCAGCTGGGGCACAGGGAGGTGGATCTGGGCTGTCTCCTCCAGGCTTGGGTGCTTTGCCCTGCAGAGGGGGTGGGGGGTGTCATTTGTTTGGGTCTTGGTTCCCCCAGCTGAGAGGTCAGGACATCCTTGTTTCTTCACAAGGATGTTCTCACAGGTCTTGCTACTTCTTTGTGAGGTGAAAACCTCACAGGGTTCTGTCTGAAGGGCAAAGCCAGCTGGAATTTGCTGCAGAGGATGGAAGGTGGGAAGGCAGGTGGAGGGTGCTGGGGCTGGGGCTGTTTCTGCACTGTCTCCACATGGGCTGGGAGTTGCAGGTTCTTTCACAATCCATGGATAATCATCTCAGTACTCTTCCCAAGTCACAGCTGCCCCTCTGTTAGCTCCTAGGCACCCCCTTGGCTGCCTTTCCTCCTTGCACACTCATGGGGAGATGCTCAGAGGCAGCAGAAACAAAGCTGTTCTGAGCCAGTTCGCCAGGATACAGGTCTGACAAAAACTGCTAATGATGCAAACTCATTATCTGTAAACATGCCCTATTTCTTGGAGACGTTTTAGAAAATTAAACATGCTGTTGACTCAAAAGTTTACCTTTATGCAAATCAAAATGTCAACATCTGGCAGGAAGACTCATGGATTTTTTTCCAGCCTGTCTGTAGCAAGGGGCTGCCTTCTCTATTTTGGTTTTGCCCAGACACTCCTCATCATAATCATGCTAAGCACATCCTGAAGTGATTTTTCTGGTAAAGGCAAGTGTAGAGAGCTAAGCATTAAATGCTCTTTCAAAGCCACCAGGAATATCAGTGTTTGCTTGTTTTCTGGTCCGTAACAGATGCTGGCATTCAGCATTTGGAGTGCCTCCGGAAAAAAGGAAAAAACAAAGATTGCCACGACAAGGTTAGCAAATGACAGTTATTTGTCAGCAAATCTCCTCCCCCCACAGTGAGGCTGCTGCTTGTGAATGGGAGCTCCTGGCTCCCTGTGGGCTGTGCACAGAGGGGCACAGTGTGACAGGCAGAGCTCACTTAGAGCCACCAGGTTACAAACAGCCTCACAGGTGTGGTGCTCACACCCAACCCACGCTGGCAGCCTTTGGCACGCTTTAAAAGGCACTTGGGAGGAATCAGTAATGGCACGTACTGCCTCCAACAGACCCTCTGCTCACTGGCACTGGCAAAACCACTCAGGCAATAGAATTCTAAGATCAGCGTAACTCTGATGAGTTTAAGGGAGCTTTAAGAGATATTTAAGGGTAGGCATATTCACCCACACACACCTGCACATCCACACAGAGGATCCAGTGCCAGTGTAAGGCCCTTCTATCTGTGCCCAGCACAACCTCCTGGTGACTGACCCTGCACAGGAGTGATGCAGAAGTGCCCAAACATCCCCCCTTGGCCTCACTTGCCCACTGTGGGCGTTCTCCTTCCACCCCAGTCCCATACCATTCCCTCCTGCCATTCCCTCTTGGATTTCCTTCTTTCCCTCCTTTGTAGCCTGGGAATTAAAAATGCCAACTTTTCATCAGCTTCCTTCCCTAAAGTGGGTCTCAACCATGGTGCAGCTGCTTTCCTGCTCCTTATTAACCACCATGCAGCTCTTGCCCCTGGATTCCCTCTTGGGCCAGACCTGCTGTTGGCACACTGAGCTCTCAGTCATGCCACAAGCACCAAGCCCTTCCCACAGGCTGTGCTCCAATCCTATTCCTACCTATGGGAAATGCAGGGGGAAGCAGCTCTGCTGTGCTGCTTGGCAATGTGCAATGAGCTTGAAGCGCTGACGTATAAATAAAAAACAGTGGACGTGCACATAAACAAAATCTATTGCATCTTCTGCTTTCTGGAGTCAAGTGCTATGCTGGGAAAACATTGCCTCTTCATCAGGTTTTATCTCTGGCAATCAATTCATTGGGCCAACTGAGAAGCTTTAGAGGAAAGACACAGATTTTCCAAGCTTTGTTTTCAGAGATGGCCAATCCTCTCCATCACCCTGAAAATGAGTTTCTGAGCAAGACTGGGAAAATGCAAACCCAGTGGGACCCAGCAGAGCTTTGGTGCTCCCTCCTTCCCCCAGCACATGCCAAGCCTTACCATGGGGTTCCAGTCACATTGCTGCCACCACTGCCAGGACAGGACAGTGTCCCCAGGCTGGCTGTCAGCAGAGGGTTTAGTGCAGAAGCACTGCGACTCCTGTAGAAGAAAAAACATTGCTGCAAAGGGTTCACAGGCTGCTGTTTTGGTAGTGAGAGTGTTATTTTTTTCCCTCATGGCTATAAATCTATCGGTTACATTCTTCTCAGTGCCACAGGGAAAATGCTCTTTTATGAGAAAGGCGAAGAGTGGAGTGAGCGAGCTGATATTACCCTTAAAGGAGGCTGGGGCACACTGGCGCAGTCAGGAAGCCTTTGGGCCAGTTGCAGAATTGATTTTGCTTTTCTCAGACACAAAACATGCTCCAAACCCTGGCTGGCTGTTGGCTGAGCACATGCTGGTCCCACCAGGAGAGTGGGGGAGTTTGCTGCAGAGCAGAGATCAGTGATGTGCTGCAGCCCTGCCTCTTTCACCTGGTCTTCTCCAGGTGCTGGGTGTCAGCCCCAGGCATCACGGCCTCACTGGCCTGGCCTGAGCAGCCCCCGTGGTGACTTCTAACAGGGCACTTTGGGGTTGGTTTAGGCCAGAAGAAGGCAGAACTGGCCACACGTCCCTGTTGGCTTCGCCAGAGTTCCTGTGGCTTTGCCAGATCTGATGGTCATTACTGATGCTGGGCCATCCTTCAGCTGCCCTCCAAAACTCCAGGAAAGCACTGGGCTCAGTTGAGCTGAGGGTTTCCCACCCACACAGCCACACCACACCTGCCAGTGTCACCTGGGGCTCGGGCTGAAACAGGAAATGATTCTCTGGTTCGGAGATCACCGAGAAGTTGTGTCCCCAGCACTGGAAGGACACAGCTGGTGGCTTCCTCAGCATTGTGGATGGCTTCCTCATCAACCCCCATCCTTTTCTTCCCTAAGCACTGAGGTTTGGGTGACACTTGTGAGATTTGGTGCTTTTCCCCCAGACCCTGCAGTCCAGTGACAGGTTAAAATTTCTCTGCAACCACAGGAGCTGGCAAAGAAATTTCCTCTACAACACCTGGTACAGTCCCAGAGTAACAAGAGCACAGGTGCTGAAGCTGTAAGAAAAGCATTAGAAGATATCACAGTGCAAATAAACTGCAAGAGAAGATGAGGCAGGAGCTGCAATAAGCAATATTTGAAGGTCTTCCCTTCTCCAAGAGCGTGTATGTCCCAGCAGTGTGCTGATCCTGGCGCTGGCTAATTCCCCTGATGGATGATTTCTGTTGTGGTCAGTAGGCAAGCTCCAGACTAACCCACTGAACTTGCAGGCAGGCTTCAAGCTATCTACCATAGCAGCTTTGGCAGTGAGAGCTGACCAAGGGGGGCATGGAAGGAGCCAAAAAATGATGTTACCCATTGCCAAAGAAATACATCACAGCACACAAAGCCTCGCTGCCAGATATACCTTGGGCTGGCCACAGCCAGGAGCTGCAGAGCTGGCCTTGTCACAAGAGCTGCTGACAAATGACAAATCCAGGCAGATGAGGAGGAGGATCAGCAGCCCAGGCCACAAGAGAGGCCATTGTGGGGCTGGCAGGGAGCACGGGTGCGCGTGCCAGGCTCCTTTGTCACCCTGCTGCCACTCAGGGCAGGGACAGGAGCTGACAAAGGCTCCTCAGTGAAAGAATCATCTCTCTGTGTGTGAAATGCAATTTGCAGTTGTGCTGGGCTGATGGGATTCAAATGCAACTTGTTGTACCAGCACTCCAAATAGAAAGCCTCGCAAGGAAGAATTCTTAAAATGCTCCACTGGAGATATTGTGGCTGTCTCACTCCTAGGGAGGTGGAAGGTGAGGGTGGCTAAGGAAGAGGGGTGGGGAAAACAGAGAAAAGGAAGCATAGATGAGTTCTGCTATGCAGAAGCTATAGGCTAGAAAAGTCTGTAAACTAAACTATACTCCAGAAAAGCAAAGAGACTGGTGGTTATCCTATGAAATCCCTCATTCTGCATTGTGTCAAGTTAAAAATGGAATCTTAAAGGTTTGCCTGTCTTCTAGGAACTGAGCTGGGACACAGGTGAGAACCTGTTATGCTTAGATCTGCTCTCTTTATGGCCTGGGTCTCCAAATCACTCAGAGCAAATACTTTTCCATCTATACATGATAACACTCATAAACATAATCATAAATGTGCAAACTTTGGGACTGTCTTGATCTCAAAAGGATTGTGTTTTTTTTTTTTGCTGTTTAGTTTCAGGCAAGGAGAGATTATACCATGGAGCTTAGTAGAGTTGGGCTGCCTCTTAGCTTTATAATCCTTCCTTTGCTTTGTGCTCAGGATGAACGTGATACTGTTCCCAGCCTCGTGGCAACCCTGGTGCTCAGGGCTTCCAATTCTGCAAAGCACTTAAGCATATGCTTAGCACCAGGACTAGCACATCAAGCACATGCTCATGTTGCCTTGACTTAACTGGGATTAGCACGTGCACTGAGAGCTGGAAAGGGTCTGAGGAGGTGTGTGCAGTGCCTGGCTGTGAGTTTGTGTCAACAGGCTCTGCAGAGCAGGAGACACAATTGACCACGTCCTTCAAATTAAGCATGTGCTCAAGTTACCTGTTCAAATTAACTCTTATTCTGTAGGGCAGCACCTGACACCGAATCTTCAGGCAAGGTGCTCAAATAGCAGGAAACCAGCCCCAAGAGCAGCAGGAGGCTCAAGGGGAGCAGGGCAGGGTACTGGATTCATCCAGGGGATGCTGAATACAAGAGTTCTTTGGGAAGCTTTGTTACTCAACGTGTTTATTCCTCCTGAAAAAAACTCCTCTCTGCAACTACAGTAGAAGCTGAGCCAGACCATCTTTTGCCCTTTCTGAAGCTTAAGCCTGGTTTACTTTGCATTTTCCTGTCTAAAAGCTGTCTAACATCTTAGGTAATTCACAGAGGTAGAGAATGGTTTGGGTTGGAAGAGATCTTCAGGATCATCTCACCCCACCCCCTGTCATTCACAGGGACACCTCCCACTGTCCCAGGCTGCTCCAAGCCCTGTCCAGCCTGGCCTTGGGCACTGCCAGGGATCCAGGGGCAGCCACAGCTGCTCTGGGCACCCTGTGCCAGGGCCTGCCCACCCTCCCAGGGAACAATTCCTTCCCAATATCCCATCCATTCCTTCCCCTCTGGCAGTGGAAGCCATTCCCTGTGTCCTGTCCCTCCATGCCTTGTCCCCAGTCCCTCTCCAGCTCTCCTGGAGCCCCCTCAGGCACTGTGAGGGGTTCTGAGGTCTCCCCAGAGCTTTCTCTAGGCTAAACAGCCTCAACTCTCTCAGCCTGTCTCTATAGCAGAGCTGCTCCATCATAGCTTCTGATAGTTTCACCTTGTAGTAACTTTCACCCCAGACATAAAATTCACATTTAACCATTTAACCAGTGCCATAAAGACATCAGCCTTCCTTGCCCAATTTTGTCAAGTGTGAGAGTTAGCTGTGGGCACCAGTATCCCTGGTGCCCCTCTCTGAGCTACTGTTGTGTGTGTGTGTGTTTTATTTTTGTGTTTATGGATGGCTCCAAGCAGAGATACCAAATACCAGAGTAGCACTTGCCAGCATTCTGCTCTGTTTGATTTAGAAATAAGCTGTTACATGACCCATAAAACACATGAAGCCTGGTGACCCCTCACCTTCTGCTGTGGGGACACTTTGAAGTTTAATAGAAGTGGAAGCTGGGAGCCTTTCCCTTGCTGAGCAGATTAATGTCACCTCACTTCTCTGTGTGCCCACCTTTTCCCATCATGTAAGAAACCAACACGGGTGAGTGTCCCCCTGTCTCTGTCAGATTTAGCTGGAGGTGACCAATGCTCCTTGAGGCAGGACACTGCGTGTGCTTCCTGAGGCTGTGTCACAGTACAGGACATCCCTCTGGCTGCCCTGGTTGTCTCGAGACCTGGCAGGGGGCTCGGAGACCTTGGCACAAAGTCGAAAACACCTGTGGCTTCGATTTTAGCCTGTGGAAAAAGCTGCCAACTCTGTATGAGGAATTACAAGCCACAAGGGTTTGAGTAGTGTGGTAGTTGAACTAACACAGGGTGAAAAAGAATGGAATTTTGGGATTTTTAGAATGGGGTTCAGGGGACAAGATGGAGGGATTTGGGTGTGTCCTGACCTTCTCCTTCTTGTCCTCCATGTCTTGGTGTGATGGTGACACTTTTCTGTTGGTTTAAGGTACAGACACACTGTCCAACAGAAATGACAGACATTGGCACGTTATTGTAAACATGGCACACGGAGTTTTTGGTATAAAATGTGAACACCACCCTGAGGGCAGACAGAATGCCATGGCCAACCTGCTGGACAGAGCTCAGCAGGACAGAGAGAGAATGTGATAGATAAGGGAAAATAAACAACCTTGAGAAGCTGATCCTATGCATTCAGACTCCTTCTCTGGCTGCACGGGCTGGGAGAACAAGGACTGTTACACTCCTGGGGTCACAGAGACACCCGTACCCTGAGAAGGCTGGTTTTCTCCAGCAACTGGGTTAACAGACAGGAGGAAGTTGTCAGTGGTTGGGAATGAGGCAGCAGACAAGCAGAGGGCAGCCCTGGTTGGGGCTGGTGGGAAGGAATAGGGTCCTTGGGACACACCTGGAGCTATCCCACAAAAAGCAGGAGAGCCAACTGGGAAGCTTAAAGCCCTGGTTTTGTTTGTGCCATAAATGATGAAAACATAGGAACAGCAAGAGGCTCTGTTAAGGAAGATGCTCCTTTCTCCTGACTTTGAAGCCTCCACCTGGTGTCTAGGGAGGAGCTGGAGGCCCAGGAACCCATCCCCAAGGTGGGAATCCCCCTTTCCAGCCACACTTGGCTGTGCATGTGTATTTCTGCATCCAGTAGTGTGAAAATCCAATGGTATTGACTGGACCACGCAGGAAATAGAGTGTCTCAGCCCAGCAAAGCCCAGATCAATCAGCTAATTACTTCATAGGAGGTTTGCAGCAGGCAGCTGCTGGTCCCGGACAGACCCTCTCAGCCCATCTGCTGCCAGGCTGAGCGTTTTGGGCTTTCCTGGCAACCCTTTAGTGCAGGCCCTGAGGGGATCTGCAGGCTGCAGAGCTGTTCTCCTGCCACGGCCAGGGTGGATTTGCTGCTTGCCTGTCTGTCTGCCTCAGTGGGCTCAGGCAATCTCACTGAATCTGTTCTTATCGATTTAGGGAAAGGCTTTGATTCTGAAAACTGCAAGCTCTTACTCACGAAACTATGACAACTTGGTATTAGCTGCAAATCAATGACCTTTTTAAATGCAGTCTAAGCAACAAAACTCACTTACTGCTAAACCCTGATAAGCCTGGTTCTGGGACAAGTCAAACCTTTATCTTAACTGCCATATGATCTTTTCCAGCTTGATAGTTCCATTTACTGTATCAATAAGGATTATAACCCATCTGCAGTGAGTTTTTACCCTCCCTGGAAGCTCTTGTACAGCAGATGATATTGAAAAGGAAATATTTTTTTAACTTCTCTTCATACCAAGTATTTCCCAATATATTATTCTTATTCCCTGTTTCCTTTCCAGCTCCTTCTGTCTGCCTTCCTGATCTTGGCTGTTCTCAGGCCAAGCAGAAGCTGTGAGCACAGCAGAGAAGGTTATTCAACGTGACAGAGCTGTGGTTGGGATGGGACTCGTGCTGCTACACGAGTGGTGGCCACAGGCTGTAGCTGTCCACCTCCAAACACCAGCCTAGGGACACTTGTGGGGTTCCTTATCCACACTTCTCATCAGTGGGTGGGACTAATCCACCAGGACTGGCATTGCTGGGTTTGGACTGTGCCAGGAACATCGGCATCATCAGGTTAAATTCAGACTTTTTTTGGTGGAGTGATCCATAACATAATCCCTGCTCTTGAATTTTGTTTCCCCCCACTATGTGGGTGCTGAGTCTGTCCCCCAAGGAAAGTCCCATGGGGCTCCTTCTACCTGGGCACCCTTTAGGTGGCATTTAGCCCCAACTCCCTGTGTAGGCATTTGGAATGAGATACCTAAACACCTTCCCAGCGTGGCAGCTTCAGCTCAGCAGCTCAGGAATTTGGGAGGCTGCTCCCAAATGAGAAGCTGGTGCAGTCAGATGCCACATCAGGCCAGCTGGGTGTCATCACAAAGCAGCAAGGCAAAGCCTGAAGACTGGAGGCACTGGAGCATCCCCACCCAGGCTCTGCAAATGCCAGGGAATCTGGTAGAATAATGGGCCCATTTATTCCCCCAGGGGGGAAATGTCAGAAAACACTGAAATGAGAAAAAAATTGCCTCTTTGTTCTGCAAATGGTCATCATTGTGAGAAAGTTTATCCACCCTCTGGGAATTCATTTAGCATCATCAAAGAGAGGCTTTACAAAAGTGACTTCTTATTTACCCACAGTGATTTTACTAAGTAATTTCTTTACTGGAAGGAAGGTGAAGTGGAGTTACCCACGCTGAGAGATGCTGTGTCTCTGCTCTGCAGAGGTGCAAAGGTACACGGCAGGGGAAGCTGGCTCCTATTCAGCAGTGATTTAAGCCACCATGAAATGCTGTAGGAGCTCCCTTAGCCACGGGAATGCTCTCACAAGGGTCAAGCTGCTCAATGGAGCTGATTTTTCCTCCCTTCCCATGAAAGGGTGGTTAATAAGATGTTTGTGTGTACAGGATTTAACAACTTTCAAATGCACTGGCCAGCCATGAGCAGCCTGTGGGAGGCCTCGGGGACAGCACAGAACAGTGTTTTTACAAGGATGTTTTATTTATGGTATTCATGGCTGTTGCCATTACAGGCCCTGCAAAGATCAGACCTTGCTGTGAATATATATTCACTGAGGAAATCATTCTGGCCCCAAAAACCTTACACTGAGCACCTCAAACAGACATGTTCTCATGGAAAGCATTTTCCTGCTCCAACAGTGTTGGTTACTGGTTTATGTAAAAAAGCCTTCTCGTCTTTTTGCCAGATTCATACCTTCACATTTCTAAAAATTATTGCACCGAATGCAACCAAGTAAGAAAATAGATGTTTTTCCAGCCTTCTTGGAAATCTTGATTTTTTTTTTTAAGCTTTGAGGCTGCATTGTAGCCGAGTTTTGGTCAAACCACAACTCCACTTCTTACAAAAGATAACTAAAGGCTGTAAAGTCAGCCTTTCTTGGCAATAACTCTGCCTTTAGCAGCCTCCCACTCTTCTCCAAGACATCCATCAGCCCACAGTCACCCCAGAAAGGCACCAGGACTGGGCACCCAGGGCACATGGGGTGCCACAGAGGCTGCCCAAGGCTGTGCTGGGACCGATGGGTGTGGGGCTCCTTACACAAAGCCAAGTTCACAACTGGGCTTCAGACAGACATTAGCAAAAAGTGACTTATTTTCCACACTGAAATCAAAAGGGGAACCCCACACCCCACCCCCAGTTCTGAGTAATTTCGCAGCTTAGGAATATTTCACATTCTTCTCTCACCATAATGTGAAGGCCAGATATAACTTACTGATTAATGGGGGCCATGGAGTGCAATAAATGCAGCTTTAAAGGAAATTCATTTCGCAGCAAGCACAATCAGTCTTTCAGAACCCCACCCCCTGTATACACTGGGTGTTTTTTGCCTGCAAATTTAAGAGTGCCTGAGGGAATTAGGTACCCAGGTCCCATCCAGGGTCTGTGGGGTTTGGCTGTTTGGTTCCTAGAAATGCCTCTATAACCCTCAGCCCCCAGGGGTGTGTCCTGGGCTGCCCTCCCAGTTTGAGTTCTTGCATAGGTAGGCTCCCTAAAATACTAATAAAAGCTTTTCACTCGACTTTTTTGGTTTTTTTTACTGTTTTACTAGTGGAGGGGTGAGCTGGGGTCCCACAAGTCCCATGTGAATGCTGTGGCTGGCCTGAACTCCCCAGAGCATCTTCAGCTGTGGCCAAAACAAACGAAACTCAGGAAGGGAAGCACTGCTGCTGAGGAGCACGAGCACACTTGCTACTGAAAGGTGTTTTAGTGCTTGGGGAAGTAGCTGATGGGACTTGTCTGGTGATTCAGGAGAGGAAAAAGTGACTTATGATATAAGGGATGAGAAATGTCAAAAGAGGAGTAGAAATTGTGCACTATAATTACTCACTGAGAGTCACACAGCCAAAATTGTACCCCCAAGCTGCTCTGACGAATTAATCAACACCTCCAAATTTACAAATTTGTAGATCCGTGAGCTTTTCAGGTGAG
This sequence comes from Anomalospiza imberbis, assembly GCF_031753505.1. NCBI lineage: Eukaryota > Metazoa > Chordata > Aves > Passeriformes > Viduidae > Anomalospiza > Anomalospiza imberbis. Next base: position 2,240,973 of record NC_089700.1, read on the forward strand.
TATTGCACATGTGGGGGAAGCCAGGCCAGTGCTGGTCACCCATCCCTGGGTGCTCACAGCACTGGGAGGCATTTGAGTGTCTCACATGGTTTTTGTACCAGTTTTCTTACTCCTGGGTGAAGTGGGATCACAGAATCATTTATGTTGTAAAAGCCCTCTAAGATAATTTAGTTCAACCATCCCCCCAGCACTAACCCATGTCCCCAGGTGCCACATCCACAGGGTTTTTAAATCCCTTCAGGGAAGGTGACTCCATCACTGCCCTGGACAGCCTGTTCCAGTGTTTTACAGCATTTTCAGTGAAGAAAATTTCCTAATATCCCATCCAAACCTCCCCTGGCCCAGCCTGAGGTCGTTCCCTCTCCTCCTGTCCCTGTTCCCTGGGAGCAGAGCCCGACCCCCCGGCTGTCCCCTCCTGTCAGGAGCTGTGCAGAGCCACAAGGTCCCCCCTGAGCCTCCTTTTCTCCAGGCTGAGCCCCTTTCCAGCTCCCTCAGCCACTCCTTGTGCTCTGGACCCTTCCCAGCTCCGTTCCCTGCCCTAGACATGCTCCAGCCCCAGCAGAAATGCCTGTTCTGTAGTGAGGGGCCCAAAACTGGCCCCAGGATTGAAGGTGCAGCCCAAGCAGGAGGTTTTAAAGAAGAGCTAGGGGGTTGCAAGAAACCAGGACATCGACCTTTAAAAAATAATTAGGGAGGGAAAGGAATGCAAACTCTTATTATTGAAGATGCTGCACTGGGAGCTGCTGGTCGCTGAGCACTTGGGCAGGAAGGTTCCTCAGGCAGGTGCCAGGTCCCTGCCTGGCTTGGAAGAAGCCCCAGGTGCTGGTCTGTGCAGTAACCCTCTCCTCTCCTGAGCAGCAGAGGTGGCACAGACACACTCAGGCCAAGCACAGCCCTCAGTCTGTGTTTGGGGTCTCCATGCAGAGACTGAGCCTACAAAACCCCTCAAGACTGGGCTCAGTCTGACAGCTCTGAATCATGGCTATGTGGCAGAAACAGCTGCTGTTTATGAGATGAATTCAGTCCGTGCTCCCTTCTGACAACCAGGAGTGCTTGGGTCATGTTTGGAAGCAGCATTGTGCCCAGAAGGTGCCACAGAGCATCCTGGCCACCGTTCAGCCAGAGGGTCTGTCCTCCTCTGGGCTCAGAACAGCACTGCTAGTTCAGTTCTTCTGTGGCAAACTGGCACTTACTAAAACCTGGTTCCATGCTGTATAATTTCTATGGCTTTTATTAATGCAGACAGTATAGGCTCTATAAAGAAGAAAAATTACCAGTGGAAGATAAAACTAAAATACTAGTTGCATTACAATCACATTCTAGTGCTGCAATAAATTGCATGAAGCCAATAAAGCAAAACTAACTGAAGATATTTGACACAAACCAAAAATGAAATGAGAGTCATTATGCAGTCTGCTACAGGGACCTGCCTTGATGTAGTTAAAGCAATAAACTACCTGGGAGTAATCTTTACTTATTTTAAATTGCATATTCCAATTGCAAAGCTGTTTCTGGCATTTTTGCCACACTTACTTTAGTCTTCTCAGAAAAAAAATTACACGTCTGGATAAGTCATGTCCTATTAAATGTGCATCATATCTGCAGCACTCATAAGTCACTTGAATCATAATATTGTTTATTCTAACATTAGTCATTATTTTCTGTCACAAATTAGCTGTTCTCCAGAAGAGTGGAAACGAGATGGAGCCAAGGTTGCAATTATTTCCTCCATCCATGTTGGCACACGGAATAGATGAGGTGGCTATCTCTACAGAGGAATTATCATCATCGGGCCATGGGTCAATTATAACAAATGTATTCATGCCGTTAGCCCCCAGGTATCTTCAATAATAAGAGTTTGCATTCCTTTCCCTCCCTAATTATTCTCCTCCATGGTCTGGCTGACCCACACATGTGTCAAAATAAGCAGCAGCAGTGCCTTTTGCAATATTCAAGGTTAAACCCTCCCAGCCATCATTTCCTGCCAGCCCCTCTAATCCTCCCTGCCCACGGGATATTTGCATGCAGATAAGGTGCACGGTGTGTCTTTGCCATGCAACCAGTCCTGCTGCTAATTAATTGTCTGCTGTGCTGCCTTTTTGAGCAGAGGGAGCAGCCCTCCCCCCCTGCTGCCAGAGAGGGAGGGGATGTGGTTCCTCTGCCCTCCAGCCACCCCAGTTCCAGTTTGGCTGAGCTGGTGCTGGAATTTCCCTGTCCTGGACCTGCTGTGCTTCACCACTGGGCTCAGGGCCCTGATGGAGCATTTTTGGTTGGGATGCATTAAGTCTTGTTTGTATACAAACCCCTTTTAGTTAAAACTGAGTGTTTGGCCCCAAAGGGAGATGGCCATTATAGCAGTGAATGGTGCTTTATAAGACAGCTCATTCCCTCAGGGAAGAGGCAATCAGTTGCCCCAGCTGAAGACACATTCATACTTGAATTAAAAACCTTCAATAGCTGCTTTTCTAAATTGCCTCTCATACAGAGCGAGATGCCAGGCTCAAAAAAAAAAAAAAAAAGAAAAAGAAAAAAGTAAAAAAAAAAAAGAAAAGAAAAAAAGTAAAAAGAAAAAAAAAGATAAAACCAGCTGACTTGCATATCAGCTTGTTGCCTTAATAGCACATGTATCCCCCTGGGAATCTGTGGAAAACTAGAGCTTTGCTTCATCCAGGCTTCAGGTGCCCTTCACCCATGTGGGACCAACTGTGCAGAGAAGAAGCTGGGCTGCCTCAGACCCATCAGCATCCTGTGCCAGGATCAAGTGGAAAAAGCTCTTTACAAAATCAGACTGGTTTGGGTTCAAAGGGACCTTAAAAACCACCACATTCCCTCCCCTGCCATGGGCAGGGACAGCTCCTTCTATCCCAGGCTGCTCCAAGCCTGGCCTTGGGCACTGCCAGGGATCCAGGGGCAGCCACAGCCTCTCTGTGCCAGGGCCTCAGCACACCTTGCTCCCCCCCGGGCTAGTTTTGCTCCATCACACCCAGGCTGCCTTTCTAAGGGGCAGGAACAGGTCCATGTACTATTCCCTCCTCTTTTCAGCACAATGGGAAGGACCAGAAGTCTGTACAATCTCATTTTGGACACTGGCTGAAAGCAAGTATCTAAAAGAGACTGTAAATCCAGGGCAAGCCCATATGGACAGATTCCACATGGGATTCCCTGCACAGCCTCTCCACATCTGGTGATCCACAGCTTCCACCTCCAGAGACACAGATAATGCCATCACATTTAACAGCTGTCAACAGATTTTTGTCCCGCAGGTTCAGACTGTAATTGGATAAAGCTGTGTCAATGTTTTGTGTCCAAGGTGTTGTGTGATGGCAGTTTCAGCTCAGCAACAAGCAGGGAAAAGCCACATCTCCACTGGGATCTTGGCCCTGCTTTGGCTGGTGGCTCCATGTCCATGGAAAAGACTGAGGAGAAAGTCTCAAGCTACCTATGCAAATGTTAAAGATTATTTTTTTAGTATTTTAAAAATAAAACAGCTCTCAGGCACTGAAGTAACACCATGAACCCATGTCCCAAGGACACACCTTGCCCCTTTTTCCATGGAGCCTGCCCTTGCCAGACTCAGGCTTGGTGCTCAGTGCCTTCCCTTCCTTTCCCCTCATAATAATTAAAACATAATAAAAATGACAAAAAAGCTTATTATACCTTAATATTATAATATATCTTAAATAACTTAACCTTATAGAAAGGAATTTAATGTCCTCTTTATGCAGCTCTGTTTGGCTTGGTGGGAATTCAGAGCCACCCTTGTTCCCACTGAAGCCAGAGGCAGGACACGAAGCAGCTCCTTCAGAAAGGCCCTGGCAGAGCTGCCTAACACACCTCATGAGCTGATGGGAGCCAAAAGGAAAAGAAAGAGAGGAAGCCCAAGCAAATTTGATAAGAGAAAACCACTGCTTTTCATAACCACTCTACTTGCTTCTTGGTGGGTTTGCTGATTTACCTGTCATTTCCATACAAACACACATGCAGACATTGCAGGGGGAGGTGGGGTGCTGGGGTTGGAAAGTGCCACATTTTCTGCATTTACACAATATTTCCAAACTTTCTGAACATGGGGGCTCTGTTTCAAGGCTGGGGTTTGTTTTACCTAGCCATCCCCAGCCCATGCTGTGCCAGGCCTTATGGCTGCAGCTGCACCTGGAGCTGCTGGAGGTTGGAACCACCTCAGCTCTTGATAAATCAGTGCCTGCTGATTTGCAAGCACACAGCTATTCACCCCACCTGAAGCTGCTTCATAGGGTGGGTGAGGGCTGTGGGTGCACTGCCCAACCTGCCAGGACACTCCAAGCCCCTCTTTGCTGCAGCACATCCTGGCAACTGCAGCCACTTTCCCAGGGAAGCGAGTGGGGCTGGAGGTTTTGCTTTCTGTTTGCAGAGTAAATAAGGGCCAGAAATGTGTGATTCCACTTCAGTGCAGAATCAAGAGGTCTCATCTTGTGACTGAAGCATTCACAGTGCTGAGCACAGATGCCCTCCTGTTCACCTTTAAAGTCTGCATCCTCTCTGTGCTTCCCACGCGTCCTTTGCCTTCACCTCCAGGATGTCTGTCTTGCTTTTGAAATATCACTGCTCTCCTACTGTTAAAGTATGTGGAAGGATGAATCTTTTATCTCCCTTTTCTATTTGGGAGGTTGATTCTGGGTTCATTGGTTAGTTTTAAGATGTTACAAAAGCATCTGCCTGGTGGGATTTAAAGATGACAACCCTCCAGTGTTATTTCAATGCAGGTAATGGCAAGTAGATCCCCCTGCTTTCTTTACACACTGTTAGGAGGAAAAGCCTGTCTGGAATAAGGATGTAGAGATAAGAAGAGATTAGAGATTCAAGCTGAAGGCAGCTTGCTTGCATGGAGAGCACGGGGAGCAGCACAGCTGAGCCCAGCTCTGCCCTTCTGCAAATGATGCCCCAGAGCAGCTGTGGCTGCACCTCCTGGCTTTGGAGGATGTTCCCTCTAACAGGGAGGCTTCCTGCAGCCCCCTAGACTGAGCCCTGGCTGAAAATCCTGGCCTGAGCTCTGTAAGAACATGAGGAGAACTGCTTGTGCTTCCCGTGGAGACAGGTCCACCCCAGGCAGGCACAGTTTGGGCTGCAGGCTCCCCCCAGGGCAGCTGCTGTAAACCACCCCATGGAGTTTCCCACTGGAAAACATGGGGCTGGATTGAACTGAAACTGCTCAAAGAAAGCTGGAGAGATTTCACCTATGTAAAAAAGGACTTGTAACAAAATCAATGATTTCTGAAAAATGCTGGTGTTGTTGCCAATGTGCACTGTTGTTTTACAGGTAATTTGGGTGTAAATTTTTCAGTTTTACTAGATTGCTTGGCATAACTCAAGAGCTCTGCAGGTCTGAGGCACTAGCCTGACTCACACTGCTCAGCTCACTCCTGAAAGCCTGCCCACACCCACAGCTGAGAGCATCCCCTGCTTTATTCTCCTCTGCTTTGTTTCTCAAACACTGAGGAGAGCTCCAACTTCATACGAAGTTGAAGTCATCTAATGTTCTGGATCAAAGTGTCTCCTGTGTTTGTTGTAATGAAGCAATTTGACACTTTTGGTAATACAAACATTCCCAACTCTAATTAGAGGGGCAGCTGTTCTCAAAATCTCCAGAAAACTCTTCCAGATTAGCACAAGAACACGGCCAAAAATCACAGGACACCAGAGGATGGGAATATTTCCTTCCAGCAAGGCTCTTCTGTCTACTCCAGTTCCCCACCCTGCTGCCCCATTCTGATAGAGGAGCTAGAAATTCCTGGGTTTTGTGGTTGCCAAAGCCAGCAGCCAGGCCATTGGGGAGTGCTGGTGCAGGCTGAGGACCAGCATTGAGCAGGTCAGTCCCTTCAGCCTCTGCAGAAGATGAGCAGGGACCCAGTGCCAGGTGAGCTCTGCGCTGCTGCTCCAGGCCTGGCATCCAGCAGGACAAGAAGCAGACTCAGAGAAGGGAAGGGGAGACTGGCTGCCTTTGTGCCATGAAGTTCTGAAGTGCTTGGGAAGTGCTTGAGGTGTCCCCTGCTGTGCTGGGGCCGTGTGCCAGGACAGGGTTTGGCTGTGGGTCAGTTCTCACCATACTCCAGAGCGGGGGGAGCAGAGCCTGAGCTCAGCCTTGGGCAGGAGGGAGCTTAAGGGAGCCTTTTGTGCCAAGACATGGAGCTGTGAACCCAAAATTACAGACAGACGGGTTTAGCTCTACTTTCCACGGGCTGGTCAGGGACCAGCAAGCTGCAATCCTGTCTCAGTTCCCTCATGGAAATTGGGGTGACAACAGCAGATTTATGGGAGCTGCTGAGGCGAGGGCTCGGTGGGGCTGTATTCAGGTTGTGTCCATCTTGCAGAGCCTGGGGAGATGAGCAAAGCTCCATCCTGACCCTGCAGTACAGGAAAAGATGCTGTGTCCAACAGCTGGCCAGACAAGGCTGGATCCGAGCCACAGGCACCGTGGGCTCTTGCTCACGCCCGTGGTGCTGGAAAGCAATTTATTCATTTTGTCTCCTGAACAAGTATTAAGATGAATATCAAAACATAATTGTCTCAACAATCTTTGGGCTTTTATTTATCAGCTGATGATAAGGCTATAGAGGGATATGTTCATTTGTCTGCAGATCTCTGTAATCCTATTAAGTTTAGAGCGATAACTGTTAAACTGTACATGTACACAGCTGTGCACACGTTTGTTGGGGAAGGTATTTAACACACACATACACAGGCACACAGTCTCTCAGTACAATTCCCTGCTGCACAGCCAGGCTAAGTGCCTCTGTGTGGACAACCCACCTCAATTAGCCATGGATCACTCCGGTCAAGGACCCCTCCTAGCAAAACATCAGGAATGCTGCTGGAGCTAGACAGGGCAAGAAGAAACATTTCCCCCTGCATTTTATTCTGAATTTCCTTCCGAGAAGAGGGAATTTTCCTGGATCTGTGTTTCATACCTGGAATCTGTGGGACCAGGCTGGGGCAGAGCTGCTCTCACCTGATGCTTAAATCTACCATTGGTGCCTCCACCAGCACTGCCCATGGGCCTGCAGCACCCTGGGACAAATCCACAGGGAATAGGAGGTTTCTCTCCTCTTCTAGGCTGTATCTAAATCAGGAGAGCCCATCTGGGGAAAAGCCACAGAGACTTTCACCCACCAAATAAAATCAAATCCTGGGCTTCAATAGCAAAGGAAGAGCAATGCTGATGCTTTCAGCCCCAAACCTGGCAGTGGCACAGGTTGGCTTTTGCTCCAAAAGCTGGACTTCAGTAGCTGCTGCCCAGGTGCAGATATGTGGTACAGGACACCTGAGAGGCTGTGGTGCAGTGCATGGCCTGGTGGCATGTGACACTGCCCATGGGGACAGGGACACAGCCCTAGCCACGCTGTGACTCAGCCCTGGCTGGCCCCAGGGCTCAGGCAGTGACCTGGCCATGCTGCCACAGCTGTGGGACAGAGCTGAGACACCACTGCCTCACCTCCCTGCCGAGCGCTCCTGACACTGGAAACAGCCCCCAGCCCAAGGAGCTGTTTCTGCTCTGTGCCTCTCTGTCCTGGGAATTCACGTGGCACCAACCCAGTGCCCCTGCCCTGCCCTCCCAGGGAGATCCAGCCACAGCACCATCCCTGTTTACAGCCAGGTCCACCCCCTGCCCCTTCTTTGTGCTTTTTCTGGAGCACCCTCACACTGTGTAGGCACCCAACATGCCTGCAGTACCCACCACAGACCATTTCCTGCACATTGCCTCCCTAAATTACTCTGAATTCATTCTTAACAGTTTTTCCAGAAATCTCCTAGCATTAAAAACACCTTTTTCAAGACAAAGGTATCAGAGCCAACAAGCTGGGAATAAGGACTCACATCCTGGGTGTCTCCCTCCAAAGCCTTGGCTGCTGCCTGCTGAAGGAGCTGGGAAAGCCTTGGGAGACCACCCAGCAGCACATCCCACTCATTGAGCATCTCCCTTGGTTTCCAGGCTTGACATTTGATTCCAGCTGGGCACTTTTCATAGAATCACAGAATGGTTTGGGTGGGAAGGGATCTTTAAAGCCATCCAGTCCAACCCCCTGCAGTGAGCAGGGACATGAACTAGACCAGACTGCTCTGTCCAGCCTGACCTTGAATGTGACCAGGGATGGGGCATCCACCGCCAGTGTTTCACCACCCTCATGATAACAAATGCCAGTGGCTGCCCATTTTTAACTCTTTCTGCCCCACATGTGCACAAATACCTGCTGTGCTGTGGCAGCTGGAGCTTGCCAGTGCCTTGGGGCCAGCAGCATCAGTAGCAGATGGCATGGGACACTCAGAATTTTGGACATCAGTAAACCTGGTTGTGCTGTGTTTACATCGCTGGTAAGCCTTTGCCCTGCCCTGAGGTGGGAAAGGTTCCTGATGCCACCACTGAGTCAGAGATGACACAGAGTCAAGGCAAAAGGATAAAAGCCCTGTTTATTTGAGCCTCTCCCCTTTTATACCTTAGTTTGCTACAGGTGGACCTGATTGGTCATTTAATCAATGCATTTAACATGGTTGGCCAATTAACAAGACACTCATTTGTAAACAATCTTATGAGGAAAACAGCAAACAGATTGTTAAAAAACATTACCTGCAGATTGTTTTAATATTTGGCTATCACTGTTTAACTCCAGCTCCCTAAAGCTTCCCAGGCCAATTTATGGGAAAACTTATCCAGCTTTCTCTCTCTCTGACCAGGCTGTCACATCCACACCTGGGACCTATTTCCTTAATCCAGGCTGAGAGGCACAAAGGCACACAAAAAGGAGTTGGCATGTGTTGTGACTGGAGGTAGTCAGGAGAGGGCTTGTTCCCTGTTGGGTGCTGGTAGAGGAGCAGAGGCTTCTTCCTGACTCTTGTTAAACACTGAGCTGAAATGCAAAGTGATGGGAAAATATAAGGAAAAGAAGGCAAGAAGTAGCATTAGATATATTGATAATTTGGGCAAATCACTCCTATGGACCTTCTTTGATTACTTTAGCTGTTCAGTCTGCCTTACTAAGTGCTGCTATCACACAAGCATAATAAAACAAGAATATATAAATGGAAGGAATTAAGAGCCATCCTATTGGGACCAATTTAATCTTTGCTTCATTTAAAAGGAGAACATGGCTCCCTTATCTAATGTACATAAAATTGCTCTTTATTCCCCAGGTTTACATAGAGATGACAGATCTATATAAATATGGATCTGCTCCTTTTCCCCATTCTGTTGTGAGAAGAGCCACCTTCCACCATATCTCTTCTAAGCTCTGGACACTTGAAGGAGAGTCTCCCTCCTGTCCTATGTCATTTCTGTGAAAGGAGAATGAGGATATGGCAGCATCCTTTGGAAGACACAAGCTCTAGCAGTGGATGTTTGAAGGTAAAAAGCAACAAGACCAGTCCCAGGTAGCTCCTGCTCCAAGGCACGTGGTGCTGGTGGGAATGGGCTGAAACCCAGCCAAACCAGCCCCTCCAAAGTTGCTTCACTCCCATCCATCCTTGCTAGCTTTGCTTTTGGGGAGTTACAGAGCAAATCCGCAGAGGTTTCTGAGCTGTACAAGACAGGCACGAAAACATAAAGTCTCCTGTGAAGTGTCATGTTCAGGCCACTCAAGAGTGAAGAGGAAACACAATTTTACTGGGGAATTACCAAAAACAAAGACACCCCTGCCAGGACAAGGGTCCTGCTGAGCTGCCATGTAGGTGAGAGCGGCCCTGGACTTCCTCCCCAGGAAAGGCTGAACCATGGTCTCAAAGGTGTTGAGAGAAGATTTAGAGCAACCACCAGAAGCCATTTCTGTCTCCACAGGTTCAGGTTTTTAAGTTAAAACTCAGAAAACAGACTTTCCCACACCCAAAGATATAAAGTGAAGCTGAAATGTGGATCTCAGTCAAGCCCAGTGGCCCTGCCAAACTTCTCACTGGTCCTGTTACCATCACTGAATAGAACCTGAGTCACTGTGGGCTCACATCCCTGCCCAGATGAAATCATGTCCTTTTCTACAGGACACATTCAGAAATGGGGATGACTTCCTCTCTTCCTCACCTCTGAGCTGGGAAAAAAAGAGGTATTTGTGCTTTCTAACATGCTAAAAGCATCAGAGGACTCCCTGCTCTTTCAAGCCAGCTATCATAAGTGCAATTTCAAAGTGTTTCTCTCTGCTAATATCCAGTGGCTTTTTAAAAAGCAGCTGACAGCAGTGCTGGAATGGCTAATGCCTAATTAGCTAATGGGTAATGATGCTCCTGTGAATAAGGCTGACATTTCACTCTGTAATTATCATCTGGGCTGATACCACATCCCACAGTGGGCAGTGGAGGGTGCCTTGGGACAAGCCTGTGGCATGGCAGGTCTGGAGTGATGCTCCCTCTGGGCCAGGACACATGTCCCTGGGCTGCTACCCCAGCTGGGCCAGCACAGGCCATGGCTGTGGCACGGCTGCCCTTCCCCACACACAGCCTCATTTTCCACCCCCAGGTTTCTATAACTGAGCTGAAAAAGGGATTTTGCTGGGTGTGCCAGCTGCCAGGCAGCCTGTGAGCAGCTCTGCCCTGGCTCACAGGGCTGTGTCTATGGGAATAAATCACACAGACTCCATTTTCTTCATGGTGGAAAAAGCCTCCTCTTTATTCACATAAATAACTCCTTTTTATACAGTTTTACAGACCTTGTGTGGGACTGCAATTGGTCAGGAGCTTTCTTGTTAATTACTTTATTGGTCATTAACAAGTTGTTATTCTGTATTGATTGGTCACTCAAACTCTCAGTGTGTACGTGCAGGGAAAGTTGTTTGTGAGAGATAGTTTTCATTTCTCTATCTAATGGTGTAAAACAGTTTATACAGGTTCAAGTTGTCTTTCACCCAGGAATAGATTGTTATGTTAATGAACTGCTCACACCAGGATTGCTTTCACATGGGAACTTGACAAGGGCTAGCCTGACAAGGCCAGCCACTGATTTTAGGAGATCAGGCTTGATTTTATGAGGCCTTTCTTTATAATTTTTCTACCTGACTGCAACATGTGTCTCCATCCAGGAGGCACTGGAGGAGCTGCAGAAATCCCTCTCTGCTTTGTTGGGACTCACCATAACGCTTGGAGGAATAACCATTTGGTAAAACATTCTGAAGCTGAAGGCTTATATGCTTTATGAACCCTGAAAAGTCAAAGTCCTCTCTTTGAGCAGATTTGGAGTTCAGCACACTGCTAGGAAAGATCTGCCTATACCATGTTTTAATTTCCAGACCACTGTGTCCTTTTTCTTTTCCAGGAACAGGTCAGTTTTTGCCTTGGGCCACCAGAGAGTGAACACCAATTTATAGGTATCAGGGGGGGGGTTAATTCCAGTGTGTTTAAGTTCAAAATCAACCCCTCTGGAGTCTCTGCTTTGCTTTTCCTCAGCCCCTGCCTTACCCACCACACTGGAACACCCTCTCCAAAGACAAGCCTGCAGCTTTAGGGTCCATCTCAAAATCTCCATGCCAACTGCAACTCTTAGGAAAAAGAGTTAGAGGATGTGTTAAACAAAGAGCCACCACTGGAAACTTTCAGCCATTTTCCTGGGGTTTTAGGGATGCCACCAGCCTCATGCTCCCACAGTGCATGGAGGCTGATGGGGAGCTACTCCAGGTGCTGAGAGAGCTCTCACATGGACACAGCACTGGAGGATCCCTGGGAGGTTTTTCTCTTACCAATCTTCAAACCTATAGTTTCATGCACTGCCAGTCTGAATTTTTAGACATGCAATGCTCCCAGTTAAAGGAACTTGGCTGGAGCTGAGCACTTCCAGGGACAGAAGGGAGGCACACATGAGCCCTGACACTGAAACAGAGATGTTCCTGCACTGGGCAAACCTGACCCAGCCCTTCCTTCAACGTCCCTTGGCAACAGGACCAGACACACCCCCTGCACACCTTTGCTTTTCCACTTTCATGTTTCTCTGAAAGGTGGGGAGATGTGCCAGTGCTGGCAAAGGCTGCTGACATCAGAGGGTACGTGTGAGAACAGGAGTTCCTGCAATACAGCACTCAATTGGCAGATTGAAAAATAATAGCAATAAAAATAATAATAAATACAGTTATTAATGAGCAGAAGGAGCCTATGGAGCCCTGGTAGACGCATAAGCTGTTTGAACAAGCAGATATTTCTGTCCCTCCCTATGTAATCAATGTGTATTTATTTCTTTATTTAGCTCAATGCTCACCCTTTGAGGAGAAGATGAAAGTGTCAAGATGATCCTCTCCTTATCATGCCCTGCACAAGGGAAAGCTTTGAAGATACAATATGCAGAAACACTGGGCTCTCTGGTGACTTCTCCAGATTTAATTAGCCCAACCTTCTGTATGGATCCTGCCTCCCCATCCAGACAGCCCTTTTTTCCCCCCTCCCCAGCCTCAGACAAGCTTCTGGACTCACTGGCAAAATAGCAGCTGCTCAAGCCCTCAGTTTAATTCAGAGCTTGGCTCTCCAAGATGAGCTAAAAAAAAATGCCACCCCAAAGATGAAGCTGCTTTTAGCATTATACACGAGCTGCAACTGCCAAGGAAAGTTTATCTTGGAGCCAATGTGAGCTCTGTTGCTCCAAGTTAAATATTTCCATTTAAAAAGTAGAATGAACTATACTGTGGGACTTCCAATTGCTTCCTGAAATATTAAGAAGGAATATCTTTAAACATTAATATTTTGTTACAGTGCTGAAGCCTTTCTAAGGGAGGGATATTTTTTAGAGCTGTGTATTTTTCTCTGCATAATTGGAGCCTCTGATCTGTGCCTGTACTTTGTGCTCCCAAAAGTCACTGTACACCAGCAACCTTCCTTCCAAAGCAATCAATAAAAATCCTTCTGTTTTCTCTTCCCTGCTATTCCTGCTGCTAGGAGGCACATGCCAAGGACACCTGTGTGTGAACCCTTGGGGTAAGTGCCCCATGATGTGCTGAACCTCAGTGACACCACAGGCCTGCCAAGAGCCTGGTCCTGCTCCTTCTGCTGCACCCACACCCACTGACACACCCATGGATGTGCTCCCATTGCCCATCCCACATGGACCAGCACTGGGACCAGCTGGACAAGCTGCTTCCAGCCAGCCAGGCCTTCCCTGTGTCCCAGCCCATGGCCCATCCATTCTCTTTGGCACCAGGGAAGCAGCTATCAAAAGGGCAGATCAGGAGAGCAGATTTAATGCTGCTTTCACGGTGGGGAAGGGAAAAAAATTTAAAAGAAGAAGAAGAGAGAGAAAAATTATGTTGCTTCCAGGCCATTTACATGTTCATTTCTCAAGAGAATGTGACACTTTATCCTTTTCCTCAAATTAACTTCTGTGTCACAGGTGGAATAAAAGGATTCGATAGATGGGAACTGAAAGATGGCGAAATGAAAGCCTGGGAGCGGCATGCACAGAGCGTGTGTTTGTGATCTGTAGGAGCCAGGGGAGGGCCCTGCTCTGTCAGCCATTGTTCAGCAGCTTGCTGTGTTGGCTTAACCTTACAAGGTCTCCCAGAGGTCCTTTTTTCCAGATTTTTTTTCCTCATCCCCCCTTCAGAGCAAACAAAGTGCTGTCCTGAGCGGGCGGTTGGAGCTGCTGAACCATTCACGTTCTCAGTGGGAGAGTCCTCAGGGGTGAAGGGCTGGTCCTCAGCTAGATGGCAGCTCAGGGGGACATCAGAGCCAGTGGGAGAGTCCCCAGGGGTGAAGGGCTGGTCCTCAGCTGGATGGCAGCTCAGGGGGACATCAGAGCCAGTGGGAGAGTCCCCAGGGGTGAAGGGCCATTCCTCAGCTGGATAGCAGCTCAAGGGGACATCAGAGCCAGTGGGAGAGTCCCCAGGGGTGAAGGGCCATTCCTCAGCTGGATGGCAGCTCAGGGGGGACACCAGGGCCAGTGGGAGAGTCCCCAGGGGTGAAGGGCCATTCCTCAGCTGGATGGCAGCTCAGGGGGGACACCAGGGCCAGTGGGAGAGTCCCCAGGGGTGAAGGGCCATTCCTCAGCTGGATGGCAGCTCAGGGGGGACACCAGGGCCAGTGGGAGAGTCCCCAGGGGTGAAGGGCTGGTCCTCAGCTGGATGGCAGCTCAGGGGGGACATCAGAGCCAGTGGGAGAGTCTCCAGGGGTGAAGGGATGGTCCTCAGCTGGATGGCAGCTCAGGGGGACATCAGGGCCAGCGGGAGAGTCCCCAGGGGTGAAGGGATGGTCCTCAGTTAGATGGCAGCTCAAGGGGACATCAGAGCCAGTGGGAGAGTCCCCAGGGGTGAAGGGATGGTCCTCAGTTAGATGGCAGCTCAGGGGAACATCAGAGCCAGTGGGAGAGTCCCCAGGGGTGAAGGGCCATTCCTCAGCTGGATGGCAGCTCAGGGGGGACACCAGGGCCAGTGGGAGAGTCCCCAGGGGTGAAGGGCCATTCCTCAGCTGGATGGCAGCTCAGGGGGACATCAGAGCCAGCAGGACAGCCCCAGCACTCACACTGGAGGCATGGGCTGGTCCTTGCCCACGGGTTGGCACCAAGAGGCGCAGGGAGCAGCGATGCAAAATGTCAGGAAGAACCTGAAAAAGGATCACAGGAAAGAGGGGTTTGTATGATGCACTAGGCAGGGTGACACCGTGTGACACTCAGCCAACATCACAGCTGAGCTGAAGCTCTGGTTTCACACCAGTGTTACCCACAGCTCCAATCCAAGCCCAAGGATACATCCAGTGACAGCCTGAGTGGGGCTTATTCAGCCTGGAGAAGAGTTTGGGAAGAACCTATGGCACCTTCTGGTGCCTAAAGGGGCTCCAGGAGAGCTGGAAAGGGACTTTGGACAAGGGCCTGGAGTGACAGGACAAGGGGGTATGACTTCCCACTGCCAGAGGGCAGGGTTGGGTGGGATATGTCATGGTTCAGCAGCCACGACCTCGGTACCCTGCCAGGTGGGAGTAGTGTGGCAAAAGAAATAGGAACAGGAATGACTGAGGTACCCAAAAAAGAATTTTAGTAAAACTGAGTCAAAACAACAAAGAAGAGAAGCTACACGTGCTACGGGGTGATCTCAAAGGACCCAAAAGTGATGGAAACACAACAATATATAAGGTAGGTCTGAGAGCAGGGGCCCAGTCATGAAAGAGAACTAGAAACATGGCCTTATATGTCAAATGGGACCAACCACTCATGAACTGGAACTTGAAACACAACCTTATACGGAATGACTCTGTTAACGTAAGAACTCCCAGCAGCCATTTCTCCTCACCCTAAATTAAAAGGTTTATCCCACGGCCTTCAGTCTATGGTTACCTCAGGCCGGCAAGTTCCCACATGGATATTGGGCAAGAATTCCTGGCTGTGAGGGTGCTGAGGCCCTGGCACAGGTTGTTCAGAGCAGCTGTGGCTGGAAATATCCAAGGTCAGGTTGGACAGGGCTTGGAGCACCCTGGGATAGTGGAATGTGTCCCTGCCCATGGCAGATGAGTTGGAATGACATGAGCTGTAAGGTCCCTTCCAGCCCGAGCCATGCTGTGATGATCCCATGGATTTGGCTGTCCTGGGCTGGCTTTGTGCCCTTAGGGTACCTTCTTGAAGCACCCCATGGCCATCACCCTTGATCTGCTGGGACACCCTGGTCCCAAACCTCCTTTCTGCAAAATGAGCCAAGTCCTGCTCCTTCAGTCTCACTGCAAGGGGCAGCCAAACCCCAGCCTGGACCAGAGTCCAGCTCTTGACCAGAGAGTTCCTGGTGTAGTGAGTACATATTGCTGTTAATTAGTCAAGTAAAAATCAGAGGGATTTTTTTGGGCATTGGAGGGGGGCAGGGAAGAGAGAGCAGCACAATGGGAGCTCATTTCTCTGTGAGATCTATCTCCCAGTTGCCTTAAGCACTGACCTCTTCATCTGTGCCATGGGGAAGTCCGGGTGGTTTCTCTGGGTCACATATGGTTTGGGTTTGGGTTTTTTTTGAGGGTTTGTGTTTTATTATTTTTTATTATTTTACAGGCTTGTGCCCTCAGAAAGCAAAACTCATCACCCTGCCTTCTGCAGCAGCAGAGAAAGGGTGTTAAAGCCCATGCCTCCAGCTTCTCTTAAAGCTTCACAGACTGTAATACCCACTTCAACTGCATTCCCATTCCTGGAAAGAATTGCTTTGGAAATGCAGAAGTTCTGAGACAGCAGAAGCCTGTCAGTCCCTCAGGCATCCCCATTCCTCATGGAATGGATTTAGGACAGCATGTGTCAGTGTTTTAGGGTCCTCCTGCGCCCAGGAGATCTGTGCAGGAGGTGACAACACCGAGCTGCTGTGGGCTGACACCCAGGGCAGGACACCCTGAGGCACACCAGGCAGCTGGGAGTTATTTATGTCTGTCTAGGACTGCAGTTAAACCTAAAGAGTCAGAAGTATTTAAGTGTTTTGGTTCAGGGCTTTGTGGTTTCTGGGTGTGCAGCTGAAGGGACCTTGGACCTTGATGGTGCAGTCAAGGAGGAAGGGGGATGTCAGTGTTCCTTCAGAGAGATTCAGAACATGCACATCACTGCAGCAGTGGGATTTATTTCACTTTGGCCACAGCATATTTAGCTCTATCAGACTTCACCATTGATCACCCCTGAGCACCTGGGGGAGTGTGGGTATGAGTGTGGGACATGATTCCCCTCTCATAACATGGACATGAGATGTTGGACCAGAGGACTCACATCCCACATTGCCTGTTCCTCCCCAGCACCACTGAGGCTGCAGGACAGCCCTGGCTGAGGATCCCACTCCACAGTGTCTCTTTGCCAACCTCAGCCCCAGCCTTTTCTTCATCAGCACAAAAGGAAAGCAAAACATTATTAATTGTAGTATACAAGCTAAAGAAATTTGGGAAGAATTTCAATTTGGAAGAAGAAAATGTACCTGCCACAATAATTGCACTATTCTAGTTTGACATTTCTTTTTTTTTTTTTTTTTTACTTTGGCAAAAGCTTGAAAGAAAGAAAGAGAAAAAGAAAAGCTCTTCTTCCCAGTTGCCAGCAAAATCCAAATGGAGGGGCCTTGCCTTTGCCACCAGCTGCAGTATGTAGGTCAAGTCCTGTCTGTGCTCTAAGGGACAGGATTTGCTGTGTGGAAAATCAGGCAGTGACAGCAGATGAGGCTCCCAGTGCCCCTGGTTGGGCCATGGATCAGGAGAGGACACGGGGCAGGCTCTGTCCCTGCCTGGGCACTGATGGTTCCCAACATTCAGGACCTCCTCTGCTTCAATCCCACCAGCATGGAAAACAGCCCAAACCCTTCCCCATGGACATCACAGCTCTCCTGGCTGAAAGGAGCCACGAAATCTTTTCTCCAGATCAATTTCAACTCCTAATCAAAGACAGCCACAAAGATAAACTCTGAGTTTAAAGCAGACCTTGAATCCACAAGATGCTGTTCAGCTGATGGCACTGTGAGAGAGGAGAGTGTTAGAGGAGCTGGGGAGCAGCTGGCTGGGGTTTGTGCCTGCCCCAAGTTCCACCTCACCCATGTGGGGCAAAGGGCTTTCTGCATCTTCACCTGCTAAAAATATCCCAGTTATGGATATGTCCATATGGAATATATGGAAGCTAAGAGAAATATGGAAGTTAGAAGAAATTAAATATTTAGCAGTTGCGTGAAGGTACCTTGGGATGAAAGTGTGTGGATACAAAGCTGTCATCTTATCCCTTCATCATCATATTTTTTATGTAGCAGACATGTGTCTTGTTGGTAAGGTCACTTGTGTTTCAAACCAGCCTCATAAACCTCATTAAGATGTCTTTTCTAAACCATCTGTGCCAAAAAAAACAGGAACAGGTACCCACTGGACATCACCCCAAGTCCCTTAGGGTTCTTCTCACCCAAGCTCTCAGGAGCTCAGTGGACACCTCATGATGCCTCCTGAGATACCTACAGCAGGAGCAGCACACACCCGGCTTCACTGGAAAGGCTCCTGCAGATTTCAAACATGCACTAGGGTACATCCAGAATTTCCCCACTATAAACACAACAAAACAAACCCTCTTTTCAGCTTGTGGCCACGGAGAGCTGTAACCTGGCAAATTCATCTGGGCTTAACTCCAGCTGGGAGGCTGGGTGGACAAACAGATGTGTCTTGCAAAACTACTCATGTTTAGCCCATTACAGCTGCAATGCAGCAGCCTCATCTCTGGGTGTGCCACCAGAACCTGCTCCTCTGGGAAAGGAGGGTGGGCTGGACATCACAGGGCCAGGTTTTAACCCAGATGCTTTGGCTGCCTTGAGGCAAAATGAAATCAAACATCACTGGTTTCCTGGAGGCAGAGCAGAGCTGTGGGAAACACACAGATAGGACACAGACATTTTTTAAATGCACAATATTGTATTTCTGGGGAATCTTTAATTCAAACTGATTAAATAATGATCCCCTGTAGTGATTTACCCTTTCAAATACCCACTCAAGGAGTAATTCAGTGTGCTGGCAGTACCACAGGCTCACTGCCCGTCTCACATGAGCTTGCAGGACTTTGACATACTTTCACAGGGGCAATGCCTCCCTCTTCACTAGCACAACCAATTTAATTTAGTGCTGGCTTTGCTGTCCCACAGACACTCTCCTTTTTCAAGCATGCTGCCTCCATGACATTTGGTGGCATCTGGCCCACAGCTGCTTCTCAGGGGGTCCCATCAGCCTCTGGAGCAGAGATATCCCTCGTTTTCCTGGCAGCAGGGTTTATGGGAGCTGCTATCAGCCTTGTCCAAGAGTGGGAAGGGAGGGATGGAGGGGAGTGGATGGAGGCACCCCCAGGCAGCCCTGTGCTTGCAGCCCTGTGCAGGGTTGTTTTCCAGACAGCTGCCTCCTGTGAAAAACAACTGCTCACTTTTAAACAATTTTATTAAACTTTAACAAAAACTACAACAAAGGACTAAATAAGGAAAAATTACAACACCGAGAGCCCCCTGTGACTACCAGCCATGCAGTTCCTCTACAAAATGCATGCTCTGCCTTTTATACCCTTAGCCCCTCTCAAACTTTTGTCAGTTAACTCTTTCTCTGCCATCCACTGGTGGAGATCACTTCTTACACCTTGCCTGGAGCTCAGGTGTTGTTACACCACCCCTCCTGGTACCAATCTGGCCTGCTCTGAATGTCCTGACTGCTGAGGCTGTCACAGGGGGGAGGGAAAGAGGGCTGTGGGAGGACATACTACAGTAACACCACTGTACAATGTCTGTCTCTTAATTGTGACAGCCAGCTATTGCATTGCTTATCCAGAGCACTCCCAAATCAGCACAGCCTGCTGAGCCTCTCTCTGTGCCATCTTCCTGCCACATGCAGGCCTGCCAGAGATGTGACTTTTCACTGGTCACTCCTTGGAGCTCTCTGACTACACATTGATGGAAACAAGCCACAAATAAGGATTTGGGGGCAGGGAAGAGGAGCATTTGTTCGAGTGGACACACTCTGCCCACGCTGGATCTGCTGGGAAAAGGCATTTCCACGGGTGAGGGGGGAAAGGAGATGCTCGTCACGGACCCAGAGCACAGGGCTGGCTCTGTGGGGCAGCCCTGGCGCCTCTCTTGCTACACTGAAGCCAAAGGAGGCAGACTGGGCAGAAGGGTAAGGAAGCAGTGGTGCTGTAGTCAGTTCCTGGCCTGCAGCCCCTCCAGGCCCCCAAGGCTCACAGGGACACAGCAGCAGTGCCAGCTCCGGGCGCTCCCTGCCCACCCCAAGGCCTTGCGCAGACACGTCAGCAGGGCTGAAGGGCCTGAAGGGCCATGATTCCTCTTTCCTGGTCAAAGCAGCTTTTCCAGACCATGAAGACAATGCCACCAGGCTTGGTTGGTGAGGGACATTCATGTGCCCGTGCCCCGGGTCTGGTGGGGGTGCACAGGGCCCCCGTCCTCGCTCCCATCAGCGCACACAGGTCAGATGCCAGTGGGTTTAAGAGGATGTGCAGGGGCTGGTGGCCAGCAGAGTTCCTGAAAGGACCATTTGGAAGCCATTTATTCCTCCAAAGTGAATGCAGTTCCCTCCCAGTCAGCAGCAGGCTCAAAACACACCCCACAAATGGCTTTTGGAAGTTGCCCTCCCCCTGCTCTCCCTGTTGCAGGATTTAGCAGGTCCTGGGATATCACAGTCACTTTTGGGGATGCCCTCTGGGAGACAACAGTGGCTGTGCTGTTTCTCTCACCTATTTCATGTGCCTGGGAGTGAGGTCAATTATTTTCTCCACTGGCACACGTAGGATGTGACTTTGGGAGGAGAGGAGCCTGTTCACACACCAAACTCCTGCCCTGTACCCTGCAGCAACACCCCACAGCATCCAGAACGCCACACAGAGACACAGGAACACTCAAATCAGGCGTGCCTGCAGAGGCAGCCCCCAGAATCCAGAGAGGTGTCCTGCTGAAACCCTTCACGTGGCAACCCCCTAACTCCCCCTCCTCCAGTTTCCCTGTGTTTCAGCCCAAGAGCCTTGCTGCTTTATTTATTCTGGGCATAAACATTCCTGGCAGCATTCATCAGTGCAGAGACAGGTCTCCCTCAGCTCCCCTGCCCAATTAGTGCCACTCTGCCTGCGTGCAGGAGGAGCAGCAGCCCCTGGCCACAGAAGGCAGCTCAGAATTGCCCGTGGCTACAGAATGCATCACACCTGCCTGCCTCTCACTGTCTTGGGTAAGCTGAACCCAATGAATATTTCAATAGGCTCTGCTTGCCCAGGATACTATTAATTTTGGAGTCCCTGTAATCCAATTCCTTTTCCTCCAAGTGGGTGGTGATTATTAATTTCACAAGCTATGCTTCCACTAGCTCCTTCCCAGTCCCTTGTGGCTAAGGAATATTAATCCACATTCATCCTGTCATTCAGCTGCCCAGGAGACTCTGGTGTGAATAGTATTATTATTAATACCACTGCTCCACACGTGAGTATAGCAACCTAAAGGCATACAGGTGGGTTGCAAAGGTCATTTGCAGAATAGCACCTCAATCCTGATGTTCAGACAAATAAAACAGGGCCCAGGCAGTGCTTTTTGGAGCTGTTTCTCCAGGTCCTGGACCAGCTGAGGCTGGTTCTGCCTTGCCAGGGCACAGGTGACAGATAATTCCAGAAAATCTTGGACCTGTGATGGTCCAAGAGCAGGAGATGAGCTGCAGCCTTGTCCCAGCCATATCTAGCAGCCAGCAAGGACAAATACTCCTGTCCTTCTTTTGGAGAAATTGGGGAAAAAATAAATTAGAGAATCCAAACATGATCTCTCTACTTAAATAAAATGCCATAATACCCTGGAATGTAACCACTTTCGACACCCCAACCTTATTATCAAATTTGCTTGAAATTAGGCAATTCATCAGTGTTCTGCTGGAAAGGCAGAGGGTGGAAGAAAGCAGCTGTTACATTTCTTTGCAGAGCAAAAAAGCCTTTCCAAGGCAGCCAGGTTTGCCCAGGCAGGCGAGACACATTTCAATCCAATATCTCATGGAGGGGTTTGACAACCCATCAAGGTTCCCTTGAACGTGGGGCGCTAAATGGCAGAGAGATAAACAGGAAAGAGAAAGCTGAGAAATGCAGCATTAAATGATAAACACCCCCTGAGGTCTGTCACAAGGGTCAGGCACCCAGTGAGTGACAGAGGGAGGGAGAGCAGGGCTGAGGCAGTGCTAAAGGAACCTCGTGGATCACAGCTCAGCTTGGGGAACATCCACACTGGTGCTGAAGGCAGAGCTCGGCCAGAGCACCAGCAGGGCTGTGCCAGGGGCTGCTGAGCAGAGCATCTCCACAGCTGCAAACCCTCCTGAACCCCTCCTGAACCCCTCCTGCTCCTCTCTCTGATTCCTCCTGGATCACCCTGCTCCTCTCTCTCACTCCTCCTGAACCCCCCTGCTCCTCTCTCTCATTCCTCCTGGATCACCCTGCTCCTCTCTCTCATTCCTCTTGAACCCCCCTGCTCCTCTCTCTCATTCCTCTTGAACCCCCCTGCTCCTCTCTCTCATTCCTCCTGAACCCCCCTGCTCCTCTCTCTCACTCCTACTGAACCCCTCTGCTCCTCTCTCTCACTCCTCCTGGATCACCCAGCTCCTCTCTCTCACTCCTCCTGAACCCCCCTGCTCCTCTCTCTGATTCCTCCTGACACCTCCTGCTCCTCTCTCTCACTCCTCCTGAACCTCCCTGCTCCTCTCTCTGATTCCTCCTGGATCACCCTGCTCCTCTCTCTCATTCCTCCTGAACCCCCCTGCTCCTCTCTCTCACTCCTCCTGGATCACCCTGCTCCTCTCTCTCATTCCTCCTGAACCCCCCCGCTCCTCTCTCTCACTCCTCCTGAACCCCCCCGCTCCTCTCTCTCACTCCTCCTGAACCCCCCTGCTCCTCTCTCTCATTCCTCCTGAACACCCCTGCTCCTCTCTCTCAGCCAACGCTGCAGTGTGCTCCTACCCCCAAACAACCCCAGTGCAAGTGAAGCCAGCCTCACACCTGAGCTTGTCTCCTTTGCACAGGGGCTGTGGCACAAACCACAGTGCAAAGAGGCCCCTTCTCAAGGCAGTGAAGGCCAGCAGCATCTGAAACCAGAGCATGTTTCAGTTTTGTTACTGTACATTTTGGCAGCTAAGATGGGCTGGAGGCTTCACAGATGTAACTACTTTTGCAGTTTTTCCTCCTAGAAGAATGCAGCCTTCCTAAATTGTCAGCACTTCAGCCAGCACAGCCCCAGCAAATGCACCAACACAATTACAAAAGCAGAGGAGGGAAAGATTGCTCCCTCCCAGCCTTCACCAAGAAAGGACAAGAAGTCAAAACCCAGGCCTGCTGAGCCCCACTTTGGGTGGCAAACTCTTGGTTTTCCAGATGCTGCACAGCCCAGGCTGCCAGATGTCTGAAGTCCCAGCCCCACAGCCCCTGCAAGCACAGGGTGGCTTGGCATGGAGCAGGGACCCAGCTGGGGTGCATCAGCCTTGCAGGCAGCCCTCACTGCAGGAGGGAAGGATTCCATCCCCCCATTCACCCTCCCAAATAATCATAGAGAGGTTTGGGTTGGAAGGGAACTTTAAATTTCATCCAATCCAACCCCCCCTGCAATGAGCAGGGATTTGACCAAATTGCTGTTCAGAGCCCCATCCAGCCTGACCTTGAACGTGTCCAACACCTCTCTGAGGAACCTGTTCCATAAATAATAAACAAGCAACTACTCACTGTTGCCAGTAACCTCCTGTTCACTGAAAGCCATCCCCTTTCTACCTTTTCCTACCAACAGAGTTCACTCACAGCTTCTCACCTCAGCCTTTTCCTCCATCCCTGTTGGGGTTACACAAAACAGAGAGCACTTTGGAACTTATAAGAGATTTGATAACAGGATGCCTTGGCAATAGCAAACAGAGCTTTGAGGATTAAATCAAGATTGCAAGAAGATTCTATCAGAGGGGTTTACCAGGAAAAAGAAAATTACATCAGACTTCTGCAAGTAAGAGATGTTTAAAATGTATAAATTTGCTTATGTGATGATTAGCCCAATCCTTGTAGTAAAACATTACTAGTCTTCCTATAATATAAGTATATAAGCAGTTGTACTTCACAATAAATTTGGATTTTTTGACCATCTCACCGAGTCCCTGTCTCTCTCTCCATCGCTAACACATCCCTGCCTGCAGAGCCCAGACAACCAAGAAGTAATCAGCTGCTCCTGGCTTGAAGGCTTCCTTTGGTTTCTGTTCAAGGCCCCCAGGTTGGACACAGCAGGTTCCCATGAGCTGCCACAGGGAGCTGGGACCAAAGAGCTCCTGTCCAGCAGAAGAGCTCTGCAGGGTGGCTGAACGTGGCACAGGGGTTTAGCACCCACTCTCTGTAGGTGTCACCTGCAGGCTGAGCTTTGGCTCTGTAGCCACCAGACAGCTCCTGGGTAACCTGGGCCCTACTTGCACTCCTAAGAATTCCCAAGGCATCCTAGAATCACAGCAACATGGAATCCCAGAATGGGTTGGGTTGGGAGGGACCTCATTGCTCATCTTGTTCCATCCCCAGCCATGGCAGGGACACCTCCCACTGTCCCAGGCTGCTCCAAACCCCAGTGTCCAGCCTGGCCTTGGGCACTGCCAGGGATCCAGGGGCAGCCACAGCTGCTCTGGGCACCCTGTGCCAGGGCCTGCCCACCCTCCCAGGGAACAATTCCTTCCCAATATCCCATCCATCCCTGCCCTCTGGCATTGGGAAGCCATTCCCTGTGTCCTGTCCCTCCATCCCTTGTCCCCAGTCCCTCTCCAGCTCTCCTGGAGCCTCTTCAGGCACTGTGAGGGGTTCTGAGGTTTCCCCAAAGCCTTTTCTTCTGCAGGCTGGACACCCCCAGCTCTGCCAGCCCATCCCCATGGCAGAGCTGCTCCATCCCTCTGGTGTTCTTCATGGCCTCCTCTGGCCTCTCCTGGACAGGTCCATGTCCTTCCTGTGCTGGGGACCCCGAGCTGGCTGCAGTGCTCCAGGTGGGGTCTCATGAGAATGGATGAACTAATCCTGCACCAAGCAAAGATCCCATTAACCCTGTTAACCCCAGTGAGGGTTCTGCAGGGGCTCCCAGGAAGATGTGCTTCCTTGGAGCCACTGCAAGGTTTGTAGTCCTTTTCTAGAGGAAAAGGAGAAAAGCTGTCCTGGGTTGTCACAGCACAGGAGCATCTGAACTCTGCCCTGCTCACTCACAGCCTGAGCTATGTCAGACACTTTCCCCCATAGTATTATTTTGACAAACAGACCTAATCTGGGTGATCTACTGCTGATATTGGTGTTTTGCATAAAATGTCTTGCTCTAAATGACTTTAATTACGATTCACACAGGTTGCAGATTAATGCTAGGTGGAGAAAGGCAAACTGCTCCTGTCTGTATGTGTGCAGCTGCAGAGCAATGGCAGGCCCTGAGCAGGCTGGATGGGCTTGGAGCAACCTGGTCTTGTGGAAGGTGTCTCTGCCCATGGCAGGGGGATTGGAACAACATGAGCCTTGAGGTCCCTTCCAGTCCAAACCATCCTGGGATTCTGTGACTCTTCCACTTCAGCCCTACCAGTGATGCCTCACGAGTGATACCTGAGGGAGAGGGATGGGTTGTAGAAGTGATTTAGAGACTCAAATTTATTTTTTAAAGTGATAAGGCTTTTGGGAATTAGAATCCTATTGAACATCATTTACACTTAGGTCCTTGTATTCATAAGTCATATTTCAATAACATTTGAGGCTGATTCTGATATTCTTTTTGGGATGGAGTGGGTGACACCACAGTGTCTAGAAATCCTTCTGAGGAGCAAGGGGAAACAAAGCCTTTGGTCTCCAACCTGGTGATTTCTCTTGAAAGATTCTTGGGAAGTCTAAGAATCTCTTGAGCTGTGTGTGGGACTTTGTGAAGGTTCTATTTTGACATGGGCTGCATAGACAGGCACGGAGACTTTTGCCTTTGCCTTTAACCCTGCATGTGCTCTCTGGCCCGAGCCTGCACCCAGCACCCAGCACCCAGCCACAGGCCCAGTGCACCTCCCTGTTTTAATGGGACTTCACTGGTTCCAGGAGTCTTGAAGGGTGGGGGTACCAGTCCTACAAAGAACCTCTCCTTTGGTCCAGGAATGTGCTAAAATTCCCTCTGAAATGACACTGCCATTCATTAGGAGAGTGGAAGATTTGAACATGTCCTTAAGTGTTGGCTTAAGAGATATTTCAGCAGCTGATCATTACTTCTACATGTAAAAGGCAATAAAAAGGAAAAATTAAGCCAAGAGTGATGATCTCACTTGCTTTTATTAAGACAGCCATGAATTCTGGCATGATGTGGGTTGATAAAACCTGCTCTCACGTGAGCTCTGCTGTTGTCTGCAGCTGTCCCAGGGAACTGCTGGTCTGGCTGCAGCCTAGAAATGCAGGATGCAGGGAGAGATCAGAGCTCCTCAGCTCTCTGTAGGGTAAGAACCAGACTCCTCGGATGGGCTCTGCACTCTGAAGAGAAGAAGAGAGCAAAGTTTGGGGAGATAAAGTGAGTTTTGGACTCATTTTACAGGCAGGAAAGAGGAGGTCTGAGGGTTATGGAGCATGTCTGGGGAAAGCCTGAATCCAGTCCTCTTTCCCCACAAAGTGACAGAATTAATTCAGTTTTCCTTCTAACTCGCCATGGGATCATAACCTGGCTCCTTAAACCTGTCTCAGTGTCCCTTTACAAAACAGAGATTATAATCCTAGCCTAACTCAGCATTAATCCTTGCTAGATTGCAAAGCACTTTTTTGTTTTGTCTCTAAAATTAGCAACACCCCCCCATGATACTATTACAGCAGAAGCAGAGTGGAGATTGCAAAATACAAGAAATAACACCAGTTGCAAGAGCAGCTCATTTTCCTGCACCAGTACACCCTGGTTTTGGCACCAGAAACAATACTTCCATGGACTTCCAGGTGTTAAGAGGCTGAGCAAACACTGGTTTCCTCTGGGCTGCCTCCCTGCCCCTCTGGATGGAAATGCCCTTGTCCACATGTCTGACCAGATGGACTAAGGGGTGCAGTGCCCTGCAGCTCCTGCTCTCTGCCCACCGAGCTGGATTAGGTGTAGAAACAGTTGTCTCCATGCCTTCCCAGTGCCAGAGGAAAACCAGGATGTTTTATTAAGCATATTACAGCACTGTCTTGTTGGGATATTTCCTGGCAGTTAACATCTTGCTGGATCAAATACCTTCGGCTTTGCCTGGGGCCCTCAGATCATCCAGGCATTAAACTGCCAGGAAAAATACCCTCTCTGCTGGCAACCACAATTTAATTAGTACAGCTTTTCTAAGGCAGGGAATCAGGAGACTGGCACTTGGAGAAACACCTTCCCTCCTGCCAAATGATCCCAAAGAGTGCTTTTTACAAAGCACTGAAGGATGTTAACAGCAGCGCCATGTCCAGGTAAGCCAGCCCAGCAAGGGCCAGGTACTGCTCTCACTCACTCAGCAGGAGTTGATGAGATTCCTGAGGAGTAGGATTGTCCTAAAAAAATAATGTTTTGCACTCTAAAATGTACTTTTGGTGCAGCAGTCTCCTGCCAGAAGGGTTTTGCTGCATCAGCCTTGCACTGACCATGGACTCAGGCACAAGGAACTTGTTTGATGGTGGCTGAGCATATGGGACCCAAATTTCCATGTCTGTGTCCTTTCAGTGCAGTGGGTGAGCAGGGATGGGGATGTCCCTGAGCACTCAGGTGGGTTCAGCCCTGTCTGTGGTCAAGCTGCACTGTTCAGTGTGCTCTCACTGTCTTGACTATAAATTCTACAGTCTATTTAAAGTTTACAGTTTTTTGTGGGTGTAGTACAAGATGTCAGGTGTAAGTTGGAACCTCTGTGTAATTCACATCTGTGTGCTTGTTTTTTAACTTGTGGAGTGGTCAGCATTTTCTTATGTGACACAGTTTCACCTGGAGCTGGCAAGTCACATAGCTTTTCCCACCAGGAATGCTGCATCCACCACCCCATTTCACTGGCTGCAGACACACACTTGGACCCTTACATGTCAGCTTTTGTGCCCTGAAATGGCCCAGGACACATTTAATTTTTTAATCTTGGTGCAGTACACCTTTCTCCAGCCATGAGCAGTGGTACCCTACAGGAATGTCATGGAAACATTGATTTTTCCTTATATCCCTCGGGTGAAGTCCTGCTCACATTGCATATGTGAGTCAGGGAAAGGCCAAACATAACACATTCACCACAAAACCCCAAAATCTGGTCTCTCAAAACCTCCTGGCATTTGTGGCAACAAAGAAAGAAGAGTAGGTTTAGTTTAGATATTGGAAGAAATCCTTCCCTGGGAGGGTGGGCAGGCCCTGGCACAGGGTGCCCAGAGCAGCTGTGGCTGCCCCTGGATCCCTGGCAGTGCCCAAGGCCAGGCTGGACAGGGCTTGGAGCAGCCTGGGACAGTGGGAGGTGTCCCTGCCATGGCAAGGATGATCTTTAAGGTCCTTTCCAACCCAAACCATTCTGGGATTCTGTAAAATACAATTCTCCAGGGTACTTTTTCTGGCGTTAGAATGAAGGTTCCTACAGGAGAAAAAGGCAGCCAAAGATTGCTGAGGGTAAAACTCTTACTATAATGGAGCTTAGAGAATGGGGCTGCAGCTTTACTTGCCCAGGCATGGAGAAGGGCATTGAATGAAAATCCCAAACCCCTGCTCTGCCATGCAGCAAACTCCAGCTTCTCTCAGCAACTCTCCCAGATTTGGTGCTTGTAGTCAGAGGAGCCCATGCAGCCTCCCAGCACACATAGCAGAAATTACAGAATGTATGGGACTGAAGATTGTAATTTCATAGAGCTGAGCCAGTCTGTTCATTATTTAATGATTTCATTGATAACCACAGCACAGAGCTGATAAATGCATAGCCCTGGCCTTTAAAGCACCTTGTGCTCCACTTATTAAATGCAGTGTCACAACACATTGAACAGAATATACTGGAATGTAAATAGGGCATACGTTAGCATACAGGTAATTATTACACTTAGAACCTATTGCTGTTACAGGTGTCTTAAATTAATTTAGCACCACTCACAGAGAGAGGCAAAACAGGGTGTAAACACATGGTGGTGTGAGCAGCTGCTCCTCCTAATGCACATGAAACCCTTCACCCTGGCAGAGAGGAAGGGAACACAGCAGCTGCTTCATGCCTCTCCATCATTATGTCTGCCTTTCCTCAGTGCTCTAACTCAGACCCAGGCACTATTGCTCCTAAACCATCCCAGGGCAACAGCTCAGCCTTGTCACTCCCTGCCAGGGCTGTCCCTCCACAGCCAGCTCAGCAGGCTGAGCTACAAATGCTGTCAGACCAGCAGGAACGAGGTGGGAACCATAAAACACTTTGCTGACAGCAAATATGCTATGTGTTTTTTAAGAAAATGTAGTGGAGGGTGATTTGTTGCTGTTTGCCTTTGTCAGAACTCTGGTTCTGTTTTCCCCTGTGCTGGTTTTGGTGGCCCAGTGCTGCCGGTACCACCTCAGTGCCCAGGGCTCAGGGACAGCCAGCACAGGGCAGGGCCTGTCTGCCCTGGGGCACCTCACTGAACCACTGCCAGTGAAACACTCTGCTCTGCTAACACCAGGCAGCCACCCCAGCTCAGCACTCCTCTCTCTATCCCACTGTGAGTGATTCTTTCTTTTCTACTGCCTGAGCAAACAGCCAGCTTTTATTTTGGGAACAGCCCCATGGGGCTGCAGAGCTGGACATCACCCAGTGCAGCAGAGAGGGCTGCAGGCACTGAGAGCCCACACAAGCCTGGGGTAATGCAAATAGCACTGCAGCTGCTGCAGCTCCCTCCTACCCAGCCTGGCCTTCCTAAGAGCTGTTAAGACACCAGGGAATTTAAAGGCTTGTAGAACATCCTGTTGTTAAACAGGTGATGCTGCACCAGCAAAATATTTCGGGAGCATTGATATTGCTCACAGCTGTGTCCAGAAGAGGATTATTCTGCTTTGGTTATACCTTTAATGTCTCTTGAAATCTGAGTTGATGCTGTGCTGATGCAGGCGCTGACAATGTCTCTTCCCTCTTCCTTCCTCACCCCTGATCCTCTCCCTGCTCTCAGCCCTACTGCTGAATAAATTGCAGTGGGTTCTCATCCTGCAGAAATTGGTAGGGAAATGTATTTGTTAGGAAGCACTGAGATTGTGTCAGACACCCAGATAACAGGTACAATTTGAATGGCAATACATTTTGACAAGATGCTATTATGTATTTATTGGCACATGGTACAGTAGAGATGACAATCAACAGATTGTGTCAGAAGTGGGGAGGTTCAGAAAGGATTTCAATTTAGCAGAAGAGCCAGTGCCTTGTTAACTTCTGACATCTGAAAACAGCTCCCAGATGCTCACAGGCTACCTTGGCTAGCGTGACACACCATCCTCATTTATCTTGTCCTAGTACAGTGGTCAGAAGGACTCAGTGACTGCCTAATGCTTCACAGGAGAGAGAGCCAAAGGTTCACAGAGTCAAAGTAACCCTATTTCAGCTTCCCTCTGCTTCTCCCTGCCTGGAGAGGTCCAGGTCCCCAAAGCAGAGGTGACCCTGTGACAATGCTATGGCTGGAGGAACCTGCACATCCTGCAAGCAAATATTCCCACCAGAATTTCAAGGTTACCTGGAAAGTCCTTTTGAGTTTGTGTCAATAGAGTAGAGTGACTTTCAATTACACACAGGAATTCCTATTAGCCCGAGGTGACAATGCCTGTGGCACCTTTGTGGCCATTTCACAAGAAATTCCCTGGCAAACACTCCCTTAGGGATGAAGGCATCTCATGCTCATGGGGTGCTGATGGCTCACCCCAGGTATGATCCACCTGCCCAGGGATGTTCTTACCCCTGGCACACAGATGGGCACTGCTGCCTGTGCTGCTGGCAGAAGTGTCTCGAGAGCAGCGCATCATGAGGTGTTTCACCTTGGGGAAACTGAGGCACTGCCTCTGGAGGTTGTTCTTTAAATTATGCACATAGGAACTTCTGGTCTTTAGCCACCCCCAAAGGCAAATGGATGGAAATTCCTGTCACCCTCTGCACTGAACTGGCAGTGATGGCACCCTGGGCAGCCCAGCCTCCCTGCACACACTCCCATGGTTGCAGCAGCTCCCTGCCAGACCCAGTGTCTACCTGATTTCCCAAAATTTGGACTTGTCTACATGATTTTCCAAACACTTTGATTTTCCAAAATTTGGACTTGTCTACATGATTTTCCATGACACTTTGGACAGTGTCTACATGATTTTCCAAACTTTGGACTTGTCTTGCATGGCTATGAAGTCCTCACTCTTCCCACAGTGTTCCAGGGAGGTGAAGGCAGCATCTGATCTTAGTCAGGCTCAGTTTCTGTGTCTTAAAGGAGAGAACACAATGCACGGGCCTACAGTACACCCCATTTCTCATCCTCCTAATGAATAAAGGCTAATTAGAAATTTCTAATTTCCACTGTTTATACAAAGCACTTTTGCTTTATTTCCTTTTGACTCTGTTTCCAGAACCCGTAGGAGTTCACTTAGCCCCTGGTGCCTCTATGCAACAGGAAATACAATCAAATAAGGAAATTTGTGTAAACCTCGGGTTTGCAGGAGGAAGATGTGCTCCTGTGTGTGAATTGGCAATGAACAAGCTCTCATAATGAATTCCTCATTGCTTTCCTCTTCCTTTGCAGACAGTCAATACCCTTGAGAAAAGTTAATTAGATCTGCTTCACTCTGTTTGGTCCTGAAAGCTGAATACAGGGGAGAGGGAAATCCCAGCAAAGCAAATTGACTCGATTAAAGTAAGAGACCACTGAACAATTGTTGCCATTGTCTGCGATCACAGAGGATGATCTACTTGAAAAGCAAGCGTGAAAATGTTAAAACAACGACTTAAAAATATTTGTGCAAAATCCCAGTTCAGAAGCAGAATGCGAGTGGCAGCTTAAAAGGAGCTGTTTTCAAAGGTCCTGGCATCCACAATGTGTTTGCAGAGCTTTGTGTCCCTGTGTAGAGAGGTTTGAAACCACTCACTGCAGATATGAAGTATCTCTAAGTAACCATTTGCATATCAAACTAATGAAGGTGATTGTGTGTACTTCTGGCTGTATTGGTGGAATGGATGGAAAATGTACAATAAAACCACATTACATGCAGGGTTTTCCTGAAGGCTGCTTGAAAAGCTGAGAATTTGGAAATGCCTGCTTCTGGCTTAGCTTCCCTTGCAGCAAGCAGTGATTTTGTCAGCCCAGAATCACAGTATGCACCTCCTGTATTTAATTACTCATCCTTTAGGTACGACTGGCCAGCTTGGAGATCAGCTTTGAGCTTTGATTAGGACCTACAGAACAGCTGTCTGCATCAAAACTCCCTGGTGCATTTTTGTTTAACCAGCAAATTTCACATTAAGCCCCAAATCAGGACCTCATGGGACCTGTGCAAAGACCTTATCAAATCCCAGTTGGCTGTTGTTGAGCTGGCTACCCTTGAGGTGAACAAATATCAAAATGAGGGAAACCTGTCTCAAGTAATTGAGGAAATCAGTGGAAAAACCTCAGCTCCTGAATTCCACCAGCCCCTCTCAGCTGCCTTTCCTTCCTGGGATAGGCTGTTACACAGTGCAAGCACAAAATACACTTTATAGGGCAGAAGAGTATTTCTCTATGAGGACAAACTTCATCTGGGGCTTTGGTGTGATCAGATCAAAGACCATTTTAAAAATGTTTTTTCACACCTTAAAAGCCAAATGCATCCATGTACCAGGGAGGTTCTAAAGAGCTGCCTGCAGGTACCAGTACTCATTAGGAGAGATGAGCTGAGAGCAATTTTAACCAGATTTGACACAGGGCTAGAAGTCTCAGAGGCACTTAACTCCTACCAGTGTTGTAACTTCGGCCATGACTTGTGGAAAAATGTCAGCTGAAGTCCAGGGACTGTGTCACTGTCAAGTGCAAGCTTGCAGGGAAAATCCAGGGGAGGAGCTCAGCCTCTGGGAGTACAATCCCACTAGAGACAATGAAATAAAACATTGTCTGAGAGGTACAAAGTGCTCACTGGTATTAAGAGGAAGTCATCTCTTATGAGATACTCAGAATATTTTACTGAAGCTCAGCTCTGGGAAATTTTGTTATTTCTAGTCAGCTCCACCAAGGGATAATGGAAATGGCCTTTGGGATTAATTGGAAATGATGGATGTTTGCCTTTTATAAAACACCTGGTGCAGACACAGAGCAAGAAGAATTGTGTGTCCAGCAGCTAAAGCTGAAGGGAGACCTTTTACCAGGAGACTCCACCCCATCTTCTGCCCTGGACCCATCATTTTGGGTAAACACCATAAATTAAATTAACTCTTTGGAGGAGATGAGCTGGATGGCTCAAGAGAAAACAAATCACCTGAAAATACAACTCCTTGGATGCACAATATACATGTTGTGGTCTCCCTTGGTGTCACTGCTAATCCATCACCCTGGCCTCCATCTGCTGCCTGGGGCCAGCAGTGCTGCAGCTCCAGCTCCAGCCCTGGCTGTGCCACCCCTCCCTCACCTGCAGCTCTCAGCAGATCCACGCTGGCACCAGCACTCCTCCAGGC
The DNA here is from genome assembly GCF_031753505.1 of Anomalospiza imberbis. NCBI lineage: Eukaryota > Metazoa > Chordata > Aves > Passeriformes > Viduidae > Anomalospiza > Anomalospiza imberbis. Next base: position 2,273,955 of record NC_089700.1, read on the forward strand.
ACATTTGTTACTTTTGCCTCTGGTTCTGAGCAAAATTCAGGCACCTGTAATCCATGATTGGTGTAACAAGTGTCCAAAGGGGGTACTGGATGACCTCAGTCCCATTTTGTTTCCAACCTGTTCTACCCCTTTCCCTCCCTTCCAGGAACACAGATTCTCAGCACCTGCTTGGCTTCATTATTTTTTATGGAATCCCAGAATGATTTGGCTTGAAAGGAGCATTAAAGCTCCTCTTGTTCCATCCCCAGCCATGGCAGGGACACCTCCCACTGTCCCAGGCTGCTCCAAACCCCAGTGTCCAGCCTGGCCTTGGGCACTGTCAGGGATCCAGGGGCAGCCACAGCTGCTCTGGGCACCCTGTGCCAGGGCCTGCCCACCCTCCCAGGGAGGAATTTCCCTCCCAATATGCCGTCTGTCCTCTGGCATTGGGAAGCCATTCCCTGTGTCCTGTCACTCCAGGCCTTTGTCCCAAGTCCCTGTCCAGCTCTTCTGGAGCCCCTTCAGGCACTGGGAGGGGTTCTGAGTTTTCCCCAAAGCCTTTTCTTCTCTAGGCTGACCTCAGCCAGCTCTTACAGCCTATATTTTCTATTTATATATATATAAATAGAAAATACATATATATATATATACATATAATTTTTCTATACTTGCTTCCCATCAAAGCTTTGTACCAGCAGCCACCACTCCTCTGGAGCAGAATTACATCTGTATTTGTCTGAGTCCTTATTAGCAAAAGTTTCAAAATGCTTCTTGGAGGGCTGGAGCCCCAGCTCAGCAGTGTCTTCCCACCCCTTGAGAGCAAACCCTGAGGTGCTGCTCCCTGGAAGGCAGCACGGCCATTAGAGGAGCTGGCTGCTTGCTTTTGCTGTTGTTTTCCAGAGCCAGGGACAAATATTCATTTCAAAAGGAATGCCAGAGGGCAGTCCTTAAGAAAATAAATAACTCACTCCAAACCTGAAAGGAAAGGCTGGGTCCTCTGGAACAAACTCAGTCATGGAGAACAGGGTGAAAAAGTAGCATCACCCTCAGGCTCAGCTTTGCTTTTATCAAAGCTTTATGTTGTTGAGGATTATTTTAGTGTTTCTGGGTTTTCTTTCTCTCTCTTTTTTTTTTTTTTTTTTTTTTTTTGCTAGTAAGCTATCAGTTTCTTTTCTCATGCCTGCAAATCCTACCTTGGAGAAGCAGTGTTTCTGGGCAGAGAGCAATAAGGAGAGAAACTGTTAGGATTATATTTGCACCTTCCATCTTGGCCTTATACATTTCTGCTCTCTCACCAGGACACACTCTGATTGCCAAAGCTCATTTCCTCTGGAAACAGGCTCATGTCTCTCAGGGGCATTGCACAGTGCTGGCACCATAAACACGAGGTGGGCTGGCACTGTGAGGCACAGCCAGCCCTCCCAGAGCCCTGCTCCACACCTGGAGGTTCATGGACATGGCTCCAGCCATCCCTGAAGATGCCCTTTCCTCTCCAAGGCTGACAACACATCAGGTCTGCTCCTGGCATGGGGCATGTCACAAATACCAACTCAAAATTTCCATGTGTTCCCCAGCCCCTGGATTAGCAGGATGCTCTTGTGGTTTGCCCTTTCCAGCATTATGTGCTTTTATAGGCTCATCCACCTCCTCCTCTACCCCGGAGTCCCTCTAATCTCTGGGGAAAGGGATGCAACAGCCAATAAAACCAGGAAATACTGGAAAGGTCAAATCATGCTATTACAATAAATTACCATAATTCAGAGTGTAAATCAGGCATTACAATGATGATATGTTGCAAGACAGAGATTGGCATTGGACCTAAAAATGGCACAACATTAATGTAGTCTGAGGTCAAAGATCTGACTGGGAAATGGTGCACATTTTATAACTAGACCCTTATCCCTATAATCGTGTGATCTTCTGAGACTGCCACGTCAGGCGTCACTGAGTGATGGAGCTGCACACTGATTTATTTTCCATACTAAAGACCTTAAAGCCAACAAATGGGGGTAATTGGAAATAGAGATAGCAGCAGCACTGGGTAACCTTTAAGGGGTTACCTCAAGCCTCCTACAGCTCACTGACTGGGGAGGGTGACACTTCTGCCGTGCAGTGTGCTGGCATCTTCTGCAAGGGGACACTTAATGCAATAATAACAACACTCAGGGCAGCCTTATGGGGAGGCAGGCAGGTCCTGCTGTACAGGGCTGGGAGTTTGTGCTGGTGCCTCCTTCCCCCCTCCTTGGGGCGCACCATGATCTCATTAATGCTCATTAGGCCTCCTTCTTGATGAACAGCCCTTGGGCTCAGCTCCTCTTGAGCTTATCAGAAACCCTGACAGCTCCCAGAACTGCTGCTGTCCAACGAGCTCCTGCTCTTTAACCAAGTCCTGGAAACTCATTTTTCCTTCCTGAGTAGCAACCCTGGAAAATAACAATTTTGTTATCAGAATTTCAGAGGAAGTGACTGACCTGAAGTGCAGCCAGGATGGAAAATGGCACTGACCAAACCCATCTCTGGTGGCCACCAACAGCAGTCCCCAGAGAGCCTTGGAGCCCTCCTGGGCTGCGGCAGCTGCCCCAGGGACCTCCCTCTTCTGGGGCCTCTCCCAGCCCAGCAAATCTCAGCTCTGCTGTGCTTGGAGACCTGCTGAAGGACAGGGATGGAGCCTGGGCTGATCCCCCCTCCCCGAGGCTCAAGCCTTTGCCTTGGGGAGATCCAAAGGCTTTGGAGGTGAGCACGTCACCGAATTCCAGGGGAATTCTTCACAGGTTTGTACCCTGTACAGACCCTTTAGGTCTGTGTGTGTGCAAGTGGGAATGTGCCACAGCAAATGCACATGAATATTGCTCTCCTTGTCACTGAATATTTTGGATTTGTAAGCAAATGAGGCCTGTGAGTTACTGTTGTGCTGCAGTAAATTCTACACAAATCTTTTGTTGTTTAACTTAATTAAACTGATTAAGTCCTGTTGGGTTTAAGTGCTGCTAAACCTCACTGTTGGTCCAGTCCAGGGCTCAGGTTGGCAGGGTGTCCTCTCTGAACCTTGTGCCTCAACCAGAGGGTCTTTGATATTCCTTTTTAGCCTCACCCTACCTATCCTCACCCCTTCACCTCCCTGCCCCCACCCTCCACCCCCCCCAACCTTCACAAAGACAATTTTTGGGCTGATTCTGATTTTAGATGGATTGATTTTAGATTTTAGTTTGATTTTCTCTGTGTGTTTATCCACCTAGTAAGTAGTAGAGAGAACCTTGCCCAAGAACTTTGTCATGCTTTCTCTCTTATAGTGAACCTGCTTTTGCCAATACCTTTGTTGGTGATGCTTTAAGTGGCCTTAAAACACTCCACAGCAGACTTACACCATGCTTCCTCCTCAGGTATCTTGTGTGACTTTGGACACCTCAAGAATTGGAGATAAAGATCCCGCCCTATGTTTTAGGTATTTCAATAAGGTGTGGTGGTCTGGAGTTTCAAACAGAGTAAAGTATAGGGAAGCAGGGCTGGAAAAAAAAAAGATGCCAAGAGCAAAGGACAAGGGGACAAGGGTAAGTTGCTGCTTTCCTGGCACTGGGAGAGATAACTTGCCTGGCCTGGTTGGCTCCTTGCCATGTTACAGACAGTCTCTGACCTTCCCCAGGCATCTCTTGACCATTTTTTCCCAGTGAAACACAGAGAAGTGCAAAGCAGGGAGGAGCTTTGAGAGGAGCTCTCCATCTCCACAAGCAGCAGCATTTAGCACAATGTCCCTAAAAATCTAACCAGAGCACCATGTTACATGTGCAGGTCCAAGCTTCTCCAGCCATTCATGCTTCTGCACAGCTCCCCATTCATGTTTTTCTATAGCTCTAGTGCTGGCTAGCCCTTAACATGTCCAGGCTCGCTGACCACGATCCCCTCAGGGCTCTGTTGTGGAGGGTCACTCGATTCTGAGTGGCCTCCACTTATTCTGGCTCCAGCTCTGGTCTCCAAATCCCATGTCCAACCCAGATGATCCCTTCATCAGGGTGCGCTGTGGCCAGGGATATGTTCATCCCTTCGTGTTCCTGGATGATCCGGATGTTCCTGATTTGCTCCCTGTGCTCTGGCAGAATCCCTGAGGCACAAGAGGACACCAGTTCAAGCCTGTCCTTTATCAAACCTGACAGAGCAACTTTTGAGCCTGATTTTTTTTTTCCATCTGTACAAATCCCAGGAACAGGTTTCCCATTCCCCATCACAGAGCTATGGGGTGGGAACATCTCCCACCTTTGAGCTGGCTCATGGAGAGAATCCACACTGATCCTTCTCCAGAGCTCACACCTGCAGCTCCTGCCAAGGTTCTGCTCCCAAGGAGCAGAGAAACCACCTCTCACCTGGAGATTGTAACCTGGGGGTGTCAGCAGTGAGATCTGCACCACAATGAGCCTTCTCCCTTGTGCCAGACTGCTGAAGTCTTTGATAAATCCATGATATCAGCAGGAAACAGCAAGGACAACAGTGCTGCTCTACTTACCAAAGGACAGTAACTGCTGGTGGCAAAAGATCTTCTTCCCCTCTTCTTTCTGGTTAATTTTAGGGGAGGAAGAAAAGGAGAAAAATGAAGTGGCTAATTTTCCACAGCAGCAGCAGCCAACAAGTATTTTAATCCACAAGTCACTCAGCTGCAGAAACCTCCTGTTCTGAAAGGATTTTCCATCTTTTAAAATTTTCTATATCCCAGTAAAGCTCTCTCATTTCACACAGATTAAGAGTTAATTCAGGTCAAATAAGGATTAATTAGTCTGTGTAAACCAGCCCCAGACACTGATGCGCTGGAGATCTTTTTTAAATTAGTTGCTGTTACTGTAAGTCTGTATCTTCTGATGGCAAGACCTCTGGTGTATTATAAATTTGCAATCAGGTACCCCACGGGATGTGAGATGAGGGAAAATGTCAGTCTTAACAGTGTTTAAATCCCTCCTGCCGCTGAACTGCAGCCTCTTTCAAATTAGGTCCTGTTGGCAAAATCAGATAAAGAGATGGAAATAAATGATGTGAACAAAGGTCATCAAAGAGTATCATTTAAATTGTTATTGACTGTGGGCACAAAAAAAAAGCACAGCATGAAAACATACTTAATAAGAGGAGATAATAGGACCATGGAGACAGGTCTTTTTGATTCAGAGGAGAAACATCAAACAGTTGGTCTGTTTGTGTATGCTTTTTCATCTGGTTTACAGGTAAGGGGGAGATTAATACAGAATATATTTCACAGCCAGGCCAAACCCTTTGATATGCCATATGCACTAACATCAGAGATCATTTGCTCAGACCTTGTTGCAGTAGAAGGGCCCAAACCTGTTGCTGCTGGAGGGATTTCCATGACCTCATAGTAATCTAAAAATATTGACCAGAGTTGCCAAAAAATCCCAAATGAGAAAACCTTTCAAGCCGAGGCTCCTCCACCACTATGTAGTGATCTCCAAGTCATGGAGGGCTAAGAGATAAGGAAGGAAATACATCTGGCCCAGTCAATACTCCTAAAGATTTTTTGTGCAGCTTTAGGGCTCAAAATCTGCTCGGCCACATCTCTGTGAGCTGGCACCAGAGGTGAGCTGAAAATGGGGAGGAATTTAGAAACTTCAGGCCAAAGCATCTCGAACCAAAGCGTAACCATTTGGAGATTGCTGGGTTTTTAATCTCCTAGGTGGTTCAGAGCTCTCCATTCTGGGTTCAGGCCCAGCCTCTGTGCTGGAGCAGGCTGGACACAGAGGCTGCACAGCCCGTGGGACGTGGTGAGAGCTCCTGCTCGGGGCTGGGGGTGACACCCAGGGAACACCAGCACGATGCTCACTTTCCTGACCCCGTGGGTCACAGGGCTTCCCTGAGGGCAGGGCCACATCCCACAGCAGAAGGAAGAGCTGTCCCAGTGGCCCCAGTGCCCTAAAACCTCTGCAGAGCTCAGGTCCTGGGGGTGCCCCCAAGCTCAGAGCACACACCTGAATCTAACCAGGGCAGCAGCTGATCCATGACATAAAACCTGGAAGTTCATGATCCTTGTGGGTCCCTTTCAACTCAGGATATTCTGTGATTATATGAACAGTGCTCTTTTTCTCTCTCCTCCTTCCCCTTGCTATTTATAAATGACTTTCTACACTCCTAAACTCTTTGGAGAAAAACTGTGAATACATTTCTTTGGGTTCCTCATTGCAGCCTTCCAGTACCTTAATGGGGCTTACAAATTGAGAAAGGGGGCTTCTTGTATGGACAGACAGTGAAAGGACAAGAGGGAATGGCTTTAAACTGACAGAGGGCAGGGTTAGATGGGATATCAGGAAGAAATTCCTGCCTGTGAGGATTGGGCAGGCCCCTGGCACAGGGTGCCCAGAGCAGCTGTGGCTGCCCCTGGATCCATGGCAGTGCCCAAGGCCAGGCTGGACAGGGCTTGGAGCAGCCTGGGACAGTGGAAGGTGTCCCTGCCATGCCAGAGGGTGGAAGGAGATGGGCTTTAAGGTCCCTCCCAACCCAAACCAGTCTGTGACCTTATGACATCTTGGGAGAGTTTGTGGGACTTTCCCTGTGCTGTACTGAAAGTGATGTCCAGCAGCCCAGGTACAGGTGATAAAGGGATGGGGGTACCTTGGTGGTGGTGCTAATGGAGAACAGATTATGGCTGCACCTTTCCTGGGACTCTTCATCCTCATCAATCTTCATCCTCTGAGTCATCATGAGAGCTCTGCTGTCATAACAAGGAGCAAACTGCTCTTCCCCACTGTTAAGCAGGGGCAGGTCAGGTGTGCAAATTTTCTTTTCAGTACACCAGTGTGATGCCTTAAGTTTTTAGCTTTTCTATTTTTCAGATTCTGTACTGCATTAGTGTATAACTCTGAACTCAATATAGAATGCTAGTTAGCTCTCTTCACATTTTGGTCAGACTAAACAGTCTTTCTGAGCCTGGGAACCAAGGTCATCATCACAACCTCAGGCCTGAAAAGTATAAACAAAAGTGAATCAGGGGGAGAAGCAAACCAGGGGAATGTGACTTCATTACCTGAAGCTATAATTGGACAATTAACCACTGATATGCAAAAAGACCAAACTTATAAGTGCCTGAAAAATTCATGACCCTCGTCCATCTTGGGTGTAGCCTCTGCCAGGCTTCTGCACTGCCCAAGGTGTATCCTTTAGGGCCTTTTAATAAATCCCTACTTCATTCTTTCACTCTGTTCTAGGTAGCCCCTCCAGGCATCAGGTGGAGACAGAATGGCCCAAGGTTTCCCACAGTCCCTTGCTCACTCTGGAAGATGTCACCAGGAATGGAAAGGCAGCAATTAAAAGCAAAGATCCTTGAGAATAAAGTCGTGCTGGGGAGAATAGCTGGCACACTAGTCTGGCTGTTAATGCACCACTGAAATCACTCAGTGCTGTCCTGCTGGGGGTACAGCCCCTGGAAAAGACAGGAAGAACCATTCAAGCCAGGAATTTGCAACACTTCTCCAGACCTCTCTCCTCTTCCCCAGAGTGGGTAAGGCATTCATTTCCACAGCTTGTCTGCAAATACTTGCATTTATCTTGGACACAGGCCCAGGCTAGGAGAGAGACCAAGAGACTTTTGTGCTTTGGAGACTTTCTAATCTGGTCATGACAGGAGTCCAGATGCAAATGCCTTTGTAAAGTGGATGCACACAGCCCTGGATGTGACCAAAGGAGCTGGGGCCCATTTCTCCTGCTAAGAGAGGACTGTGGAAGAAACAGGATCTGAACAGTCCATTTTTAAATGACAAATAAAATGAAAAAAATCCCACCATGAGACAGACACACTCATGGTGGAATCAGCTGGCGGCCGCTGAGCCCTGCTGACTGCCATTGTGACATTGACAATGCGAACCTGAGGCTGCAGGAGCTGGATCAGATGCACAGCTCCTGAACCACCAGAGAGCCAGGCTTGCAAGAAAGCTGTGACTGAGATGCTGCTCAAGCAGCACCTCAGCAGCTCACAGAGGTTTTTTGTCCACAGGTTGTAGAAAGATGCCACTTCCCTTTGTTTTGCCTACAAAGTCAATGGGCAAAGCATTTGGCTTTTCAAAGCTAACCTGGATGATGATAAGAGTTTGTGACACTGGAACTTCTTATTCAGAAAGATCAGATAAAAGCCTCTTCATCTTGAAAATAAAGAGTACTGCTGCTCTGGAGAAGGCAGAGACCAACCTGCCAGGCAGTGGCTGTGGATGCCTCTCCCCGAAAAGATTGCAGCAAAGGTGAATGCACTGGATTGGAAAAGCTCTCTCCTGAGATATTTTTGTGGTCCAACACCAGATTTGGCTGCAGGAGAAGGAGGTTTATATTCTGTCTGATAGCACAGGCAAGCTTTTCCTTTCTGCCCTGGATGCTATTCCAAACACAGGGGTGGATTAAGCCAGGCATTTTATAGCCAGGTGTGCTAAGTAACCCAGCACTGGCAGGGAGGCTGGGCATGCTTTGGGCTCATATTGTGATTTAGGAGCCACTTCTTCTCCTGCAGCAAGTCCTACCAGTAAACAGAGCTCCATAGAGAGCAGAACCAAGGACCACAGCCACTGGAATTTAATCCCCTACAAACCCTTGTTTTGTAAAATAAGGGAAGGATTCCTTTTCCTGCTGTGTTTGCAGAGATTTTAGATCTTTCCTTGTGGCTCTCCCTCCCAAATGTGCAATGGCTCCTGGCACAGGCTCCTTGAACACCTCCAGACTGCAGCAAAATCTGAACAGCCATAAAGACACTACACCTGAAGCAGGAAAAAGGGTTGACTTGGAAAGAGAGAGATGTTACAAAGGAGATGTGAAGTTGTTTCCTTGCCCTTCAGGACCATGTCTACATGAGCCAATTTAATACCTATTACCACAAGTATTAGCTCAACAAGGCTTAGGTATTTCCATGGAGCTAAATTACATCCCTGAGCTGGCATTTCTTTTCCTTGTTCCAGCTGTAATGTCTGAGCCATGCACTCATCGAGGGGGATACAGCCTTTATCATCCTCCCAGCCTCCTGAGGCTTTTAAAGCCCAACTGCCAGCCAAAACAAACTGCCTGTGGTTGCCATATAGCAAAGTGTCAGGAAATGTTGACTCATCCCTTGCACCAGGGCCATGCTGGTAACGCTGTGGGTGGTAGGGCTGGGAAGGGACAGAGGCAGCCAGGTGTGAGTCTGAGCCCTTCCACAGGGAATAGGGCAGCCCCAGCTGAGCCCCTGGTGGGTGCCACAGCACCCACAGTGTGGGGCAGAGGAGTTTGTAAAGCCTGTCTGTTATGCTCCCAGCAGTAACTCCACGGAAAGGGACCAAGGCAGCCCTACAGTGGCTGTGCTGGGTGTCCTTGGATGTGCCCTCATCACACCAGTGCACAGAGCACTCAGCTGGCATATGAGGTCAGGGAGGACAGGCCACATGTCCCCAGCCTTTCCCCAGCTACCCTGCAGACCAGGGTCCTGCTGCAGACAGCTCAAATATCCTTTTCTGCACAGAAGATATCAGAGTAGAGAGTTCAGCACTCCTGAAACGTGGGGCAAAGAGCTTAAAGTGCTCATCAGGGCTGCTTGAGCAGTCACCAGGAAGCATTTGGATTGAATTTAGTCTGTCTGAGCCATGGCTGTCCCTGTAGCCCACTGCCCATCAGCTCCCACGGGAGGTCCTGGAACAGCTCAGGATTAGCCCAGTCCTCTCCCCAGAGGAAGAGCTGCTGTGCCAAGAGCTGCAAAGAGGTGCCCAGAGGTGGAAGGTACAAACTGGCTACTTGCTGCTGCACAGGAGTCAGTCTCCTGGAGCCCCATAGGTCATCTCCAGACTTCTAAAAATTGTTTTTAATGACTCATATCATGTCCTTCACACGAGGCATTAAGCCAGGCTTCCTGGAGGGTATCGAAGTGGAATTTTGCGGCTGCACAACAGCTTTTCAAAAGCAAAAAGGATGCAGCAGCACTGGAGCAGAGTCAGAGGCACCACCTGACTCTCTCCATCACACAAGATAAAGCAGGACACTCTGTGCCTGAAGTGCTGCTGGCACCATGGGAGGCACAGCTCCCCTCGGTCCCTGAACACAGACAGCTCATGCAATGGTAAATTGTGTCATATTCATGAGAGGCTGCCTCAGGAGGCACAGTCCCCATCTTATTCCCAGGTTATTTTATCTTCAGCAGCGTTTTGCAGGCACGGGGAGATTTGAGAAATGCAACAAGTCTCCCTCAGCTGAACACAGCTGTGTTTGGGTAAAGGCTATCTGAATAAACCAGGAATTTCCACTGCAGGAGACACGATTTCATTTCTGAGGAGAGAAGCTGAATCTGTGAGCACTGGCTATTATTCAGCACTTCAAACAGACCCCCCCAAAGCAAAAGGAAGACTGTAGATGCCATTCATTCAGCAGGCAGCATCAGGATCTGCCCCTCCTCCACTCGCCGGCAGCATGGAGCCAGAGCAAATAACAGCAATAACACAGGGCTGTAAACTCTGGGAGAAAGCAGACATCTGTTGCCCATCAGATATTACACCTTGGTGACCATGCAGCTCAGTAAGTATGAAAGTGATTACTTACACTTTGACAGCATGGCCGCAGCACATAAATGGGGAGCTGTACGCCGCAGCCTGGAAAGGCAGAGCCACGAGCAGCAGGAGAAGTCACCCCTTCAGCTGGGAGGGTGTGCCCGTGTGACACAGCTCTGGCACGGAGCTGCAGGCTGGCCAAGAGCAGATGGACCCTCTCAGGTGGCCCTGGTGTCACCTGGGGCCATGAACCAGCAGCATCAGGGCTGGGGCAGCCCAGCCTCACCCTGGGCGAGGTTGTGTCTCCAGCATCAAACCCCTGACACCAAGGCAAACACTTTGTTGACCTGCCCAGATTAGTAGGTACTAATCTAACTCATGTTCAGCAGTACAGACAACCCTTTCTTTCTCCCTGTTCCCCAGAGACTGAAGATAGGGACTGCTGGAGTCCTGGTTGCTGAGAATTTTAGACTTTCTGTTCTGACAGGCACTGACCCCCCAAGAGAATGCTGCATTTGACCTGAGGCCTTGGAAAAGGCTTCCAAAATGGATTGATAGCACTGGGATTATGGGTGTGAGTTGGTTAGAAGTGTGTAATATCACATGGTGGAAAATTTAGAGTTTGGGGTTTTGGAATACAGTAATATATATGAAGCAAGATGGAGGTTTTAGGGCTGGGCCTTCTTTCCCTTCTTCTTCCTTCTTCTTCATGGGTTTGGGTGGTATTTTGTAATTGGACAGATTGGAAGCAGAAAACCAGCAAGATACTTCTGGATTACAGCTCGTAATGCTGAAATACCTGCCCTTGGAGCATTGAACACAAGCCTCCAGATAATTTGCAGCAGTGGCAGCAGAAGGGGCTCACAGAAAATTGAGCAAAACCAGGCATGGAGAAAGCCCAGAGGATGGGAAACATTTTAGGACTGACAGTTCATGGAGATGAAGAATATGAGTCAGTGAAATCTGTGGAGGCTGGAAGGTTTTCTCATTTTTGATGGAAAAATTAAGAAGTTTTCACTGGAGCTGGGATGAGGGATATAAAACCCAATAATTCATGGCATTCATTTGAGTGTCTTCTTCTGAAATAGGTGGAGATTTCAAGTCTTCAAGGGAAAAACGTGGACCAGAAACCCGATCCAGCAACACCTTTGTTTTTATGCAAAGAAACCTGGTCTAGTTTAAACAGAGGCCCCAAGGCTGAAAGTTTCATCCCACTGTCCAAACCCTCTGAAATAAGCCTTGAATGATGCACAAGTAAGACAAATTTCACATCTCATTTTTCTTCCCTCAGTCTCCTCTCAGGAGGAGCCAGATGCAAACCAACCCCTGTAATTCCAGCCAAGCCCTTGCTCTTTTGCAGGCATTGCAGAGGGATTTAGACCCACACCCTGTCCCCTGCAGAGGAGACCTTGGGACAGCCCCTCTTGGCAGATGATGTCACATTCACAGCTGATTCTGTCTTTGCTGGAGCTGGACCAAAAGACAGGGCTTGGAGAGGAGTTTCAAGAGCATGGGTCCCTTTTCTTGGTGTCAGCTCTGTCAGATCCAGCAGATGCAGTGCAGAGGTCACAAGGGGATACATGTGGAAATCTGTTTTCTGGTGCCACCAAATCTGAATTACGGGTGTGTGACAGGAGCCCTGGATCATGCAACATTGATGCTCAAGCAGCCATCCTTAAAGGAATGGGAAAATGGAGGTTTTATCCACCCTGTCTTGCAGCAGAGCTGCTCAGTCTGTATGTTTTCTCTTCCCCACATCCCTGCCCCAAGCTTTGCAAATCTACACCTGTGTTTCTCAAGGTCCTTCCCCAGCCAATTGTCCATAAAGATTCAAACTGTGACCTACAGCTCAAACCTTTCCACAGGCATTAGGGGAGTATTAAATGGGAAATCCTAAAACTAAATTATAGTTTCCCACTGCAAGTGTTTTAAAAAAAAAATGTCTGCTTTTAATTAGAAAGAAAAATAAAAAGCCCTGCAGTTGACAATAGTCTCTTTTCTACCCACCACACACACAGGCTCTGGCCAAATCCTCACTGTGAGCAGAGCAGCAGAACTCCACTGAACTGGTGCATTTACACCAGTGGGCTCTGGCTGAGGATCTGGCCTGCCCAGTGCCTGGACAAGCTTGGAAAATCCCTGCAGAAGATCCCCCATCTCCCTCCTTCCAGGCACTCGGGTTCCTGTTGAGCACCTCACACCTCTCTGCTGGGAATGTGTGATTTATTTGGCAGCTGGGCTTTCCCTCCCGGGGAGCTTCCTAATAGGTCCATGAAAGCAGAGGTTATGCAGAGGCAGCTCCAAGGATGAAGTCACTGGCTTTGCTCTGAGCCCAGAGATTTTAGCCAAGCCCGATGGTTTCAATAAAGAGGAGCTCATGAGTTTGCTGTTAGCCCAAACAGGATGAGTGCTCTCTGCAGCACCAGGTGAGGCTGAGGAGGGAGGGCAGCCCCTGCTCAGCCTGGAGTGACAGGCAGGGCACTTCCCTAAGCTGTCTGCGGCTGTGTGTCAGGCCTGATTCCTCCCTGACTGAAGGCACCAAAGCCATGCCTGAGCCCTCCTGCGGGCAGGCAGCCCACAGCATCACCCAGGGACTGCCCTGGGGGTCACACAGGTGCCCTCCTCTGCCTCACCAGCAATCCCCTCCTCTGCTTCACCAGCAGCACCCTGTCGTAGGTAGGAAATGGGGGTGTGCATTTTATTGCCATCTGTCAGAGCTGGGGCAACTCTCTGCTGTTCATGGGCAGTTTTCTTTATCACTCCCACAGCCAATCCTCCCTCCAGGAGATCTCTGCTGTTCATGGCCAGTGAGTGTCCCTGCATGGCTGAGAAAATTCCATCATCCATGGGGAGAGGCTGTGCCCAGGGGAGGAGCCAAGCATTCCTACCTGGATACAATCTGACCTTGGCACACCACAGCAGCCTTTGCCCACTGCATTCCCAGAGGAGCAGCTTTCTTCCCCACTGCATTCCCAGAGGAAGCCCAGGCCCATCCCCAGCAGCCCTGGAGCTTCAGAGGAAAACTCCAGCCTTGTGCAGGATCCCTGCTCCAGCAGAAGCACAGCTGGCACTGCAGGAGGGCTGAGCCACCATGGGATGGGACTGCTGCCACCACCCTGACCCACAGGCTGCCAGGCCTGTTCTCACTCTGGCAGGGTTTGTTTTCTTTTTTTTTGTTGTTTGTACTATTGCATTTGTATTTTGATTTTTCTTAATAAAAACTGTTATTCCTATTCCCGTATCTTTCTTTGAGAGGCCCTTAATTTCAAAATCATAATAATTCAGAGGGAGAGGGTTTACATTTTCCATTTCAGGGGAGGCTCCTGCCTTCCTTAGCAGACACCTGTCTTTTCTAACCAAGACACACCCAAACCTGCCTGCTCAGGTTTAGAGTGTGCTGCCTTCGCAAAAAAAATTCCCCAATGATCAGTATCAGTCAGTGTTACTGATTATCCATACTTACAGCTGTTCATAGAGGCTGATCAGAGGTGAATATTGGATTTGGTGTTAGGAGGAAATTCTTTACTGTGAGAGTGAGGAGGCCGTGGCACAGGGTGCCCAGAGCAGCTGTGGCTGCCCCTGGATCCCTGGCAGTGCCCAAGGCCAGGCTGGACAGGGCTTGGAGCAGCAAAATCCTGGTGGTCTCTTTCAACCCAAGCCATTCCATGATCCCGTTAGTACAATCACACAAGAAAAGGGTTTTCCTAGAGCAGAAATACCTGTAATACTCTGGGATACAATAGATATACATGTGCAGATGCACAGCTGAGAGGGACAGTGGGCACAAAGCAATGAAATAAGTTGTTTTTTTGAGCTCACCAACCCCCTGCCTGCTAATTCATCTCCCTCAAGTTGTATTTCCAAGTCCAAATCCTTTGAACAAATTCCAGCAGATCCTATTGGAGATGAGGGGAAAAGAACTAACATAAAATGTTCCTCTGTCTCAGGAAAAGGTACATCCATAGCCAGGACTACATTGGCTAGAGGGTCTCACAGGCAATTTTCAGGCCAGATCTTTTTTCATCTTAATTGAGCATTTGCTTTTCATTTTGGAAGGTTCTGAGTTAATGCCCTTTGCATTTTTTTTTGGTATTTGTATATAATTACATGCTGTTAGAATAACTTAGGCCAGATCCACATCTCAGTGAAATGAGTGTGACTATCTCCAGCAACTTCAGTATGAAAACAGCATTCCAGCCCTCACAGAACTGATTAAATCGTTAAAAACCCAATCTTGTAAATATTTTTGTGAATGAAAGTGGCTGGCTGTGACTCACAAGCATTTGGAAAACCACAGGGCTTAGGGAAATGTCTGCAATTCATAAAAGCTTCACACAAGTCAGCCTAAATAAGCATTCACCCCAAATTTCATAGTCTGTTACTCATTGCTCCCTAGTTTAAAACAAAGTGGAAGTAGGGGTGATGCTGTGGGACTTGAGGGACCAGTCCCAGTCCTGTAAAGCTGAACTGCAAACACCAAGCACTGGCATAGGACACGCCAGGAACTGCCCTCTGAGAGCAGCTTTCCACTCAAAGTGCCTGAAGAATTATTACAACTAAAAGTCCTCAGTCAAAAATGTTTCACCGAGACAAAAACTGCATATGAGCTCATTCCACCAGCAAGACCCAAACCCCTGTGGGGGTTCCTGAGGTGCATAAGGGGCTCCTGAGGTCCATATGTTGCTGCCCTCCCTATAAAGCCAGGGTCATCCCATGCCAGAGTCATAAGGATGCCCTTCCCCTTCCCATTTCTCTAGCAAGTTTTTCAGAGAAGGAGCAAATGCCCCTGATCTTCCTCACTTTAGAGGGCAGGAATAGTTTTAAC
The DNA here is from genome assembly GCF_031753505.1 of Anomalospiza imberbis. Taxonomy (NCBI): domain Eukaryota; kingdom Metazoa; phylum Chordata; class Aves; order Passeriformes; family Viduidae; genus Anomalospiza; species Anomalospiza imberbis. The sequence continues at coordinate 2,289,234 of NC_089700.1, forward strand.
ATGGTGTGTATGCCCTGGAAAGTGGCAAAATGTATATGATCCAAGATTGGCTCCCAGCCAGTCAAAAAAATTAGTATTTATGTGAGCCATGATTAAATTTCACGCTGAGACCTGCAGAACAAAGGAGTCTTTCAAAGCAAAGACACCAAGACTGTGAAAAATGCCAGGTCACATTTTTTCCACCAGAGAAATCTAAATTTTGATCATATTCGGTGTGACTGGTCCTTTTGATGACCCCATAACACAGATTATGGGTTTGTGTTGTTTTCTCCTCCTTGCCATGCCACCTCAGCCCTGCTCCAGCTCTCAGGTTATGGGGCCTGAACTGTGCTCCAGCTTTTGACAACAATCCTTGGAAGAGACGTGAATATCATTCCTGCAGCTCACCCATTCCTGGAAGCACTTGCTGAGCTCCAAGAGGCATTATAAGGAACAGTTAATTAATTACAAACCTGGAGAACAGGGTCCAGTTATTTCTGTAAAGCTCACCCTCCCTGACACCTGGCTGTGAAACACAATTGTTGTGCTGTAACACAAACAAGAAATATTTGCAATAATTACCTTGCCTGGAGTGGTTTTTCACCCATTGCACTCAGAGACAGAGCACAGCCATCAAATCCAATTAATTTCCCAGGGAAACAGGTCCATGTCTGATAGCCAAGCACAGGTTCCTAGAAACTCCCACAGCCAGAGCAGGGCACTGCTCCCCTGCAAGGACAGGACACCCAGAGAATGAAAGGAGAGCCCTTCTAAGGGACATAACTGTTTGAAGCTCTTAATAAAATATCCTGTACATCCACAAGCTGAGGGGAATTCTGTCTTTCCTGGATAAGAAAGGAAGCAGCAAGAAGCAGGCTTTGGTGAGCCTCCCAAAACAGAAACCTGCCCAGGTTAACCAGTTTATTCCTGCTGTTTTAAGAGAGTCCCTGTCTCCTGCAGGGGCCTCACCTGTCAGCTCCAGAAGCTGCTGTGCCTCCCCTCCCAACCCAAGGAGCTCTGAGCTCCTGTTTGAGGGGTCTGCCCCACATCCAGCTGTGCTGCACAAGGGTGTGGTGACAGCACAGCTGGCTCCAGGCATTGCTGGTCCTGCTCCATGGCAATCATAGCTCTGACACTCAGCAGAAAACAGCAGAGAAGAAAAGGGGAGTGGGAGACTGGAAGTTTAAGTGACACCAGGTCAGTGGAGTTTCAGACAAGTTTAGGGATGATGTGGATTAACCCCCTGTGCAGCAGCTGTTCCTGCTGGGCTTCCTGGGGAAGCTGGACTTGGCTTGGGATAAACAGGGAGTCAGGACCTTTATTAAATGTATTAATAGGTATTTAGTCTTAATTTAATCAAAACAAGCTATTTCAAAGAGGAGTAAGAGCATGGATTCCTCTAGAAATGGAACTAATTGGTTTAAAATATCACATCCTCAGCTGAACAGGTGCAGCTTCATTTAGAAAATGCCATCATGTCCATCAGAAAGGCTGGCTATTTTTTCAAAGACCACTTAGTGGAGCTGGAGGGAGTAGACAAGATTTTGGGGACAAAAGCTTTTCTGTTGTGCCACAAATCTGAAATGAAAGCATTTTCCATATTCTTCACTCCTGGGTCCAGGCTGACTGCACAAAAATTAAGAGGGAAGGTGTGATTAATATTTTATATGCCACATCCCTCTACCAAGTGGATAGGGCTTTGTTTGGACTAAAATGGTTTTTTAAACAAATGAAATGATCAGCATAATACAAGAGTTCCTTGATTTCTAAAATATTCTCCATGAATATTTTAAAATACCTTGAAATCCTTTCTGGCACTTGTAGCAATTTTGCTTCTTCCAGAACAGATGAATCTGTCATTCAGAAAGCCCAATGACTACACTTTCTGTTTTAATGACAGCATTTTTTAACATGAAAAAGGACACTGCTGAGGACACTGAATCCTGAGGAGCACTTACCCAGCCATTCCACCCAGTTTGGATGAGCTCTAAACAAAGTAAACTCAGAGCCCTGTCCAGCCTGACCCTGATGTGGCTGGGGATCTGCCACCTCTCTGCCACCTGTGCCAGGGCCTCACCCACCCCTTGTAAAAACTGTCCTCAGTGCTGGGTTCAAATCTGCTGGCTGCAGGTGGAGAGGAGCTTTGGTTTCAGGAGGAATCCTGTCCCCCCAGCAGCACCTCAGCCCACGCCAGGGCTGGGTTTCCACAGCAGCCCTGGTGTGCATCACCCAGGATCTGAGCTGCACCCACCCAGGAGTGCAGCTCACTTTGGGAAGCACCTGCCCCACACCACTTCATGCCTTTTCTGTGTCTGGTGCTCCTGCAGTCACAGAGGAGATAGGATTAGGGCCTGAACCTCACTGTGGCACCTTAGTGCAGTTAAAATGTCTGTTCTACAAATTCCCCCTGATAAAAAAGTAGACTGTAAAGCAATGATGGGGGCTAAACTCATTACAACCTCTTCAAAATGCAGCGTGAGAGCAATTAAAAAAAAAAAAAGAGACAATAATTCTGTGGATGCTGTGAAAGGACACCATGAGAGGAGCACATTACAGGCAGGACTTCACCAAACCATTCCCATATCCTCCCTGTCAGGCTCTGCAAGGAAATCCATTTTCCCCATGACACCAACCCCAGAGGACACATGGGATCTGTTGAGGGCAGGAAAGTGGAGACTGGCAGGAGTTTGAAAAGGCAGAATGAGATCTGGGTAGCCAGAAATGGGGCAGGATTCAGTGAGAGGCAAGAAGCCACTAAGTGAGGCAGGGATGTGGCATGTCTGTCCTGGAGAATGGTAACCATGGCAAACTGAGAGATGCTGGGATTCCATGAAAAAAGGATGGATGTGATTGTAAGGATGGTTCAAAGCAACTCGAGGACTAATTTTGTCTGCAGAAATGAGTGAGGGAGTGTAGAGGAGCCACAGGAGTGGAGGTCACTCACCCCTAACAGTTGCAGATCACACTGTTGGTATAAGAATTCTTTCTGGTGAGGCCTGGAGGACCAGCCAGTGTCTCTGGCTCTGCCTTGCTTCTTTTCCTCCCAGTTTTTTCCTGTCTTTTGGACTATGCCAACATCAGTCTTTGTGGAACTGTGTTTTGAACAAAATCAGGGAGCTCCTCTGAAGTAAATAGATTACAAAAAAAAAAAAAAAAAAAAGAGGAAACACCTTCCCCCAGCAAAGAAAAGTGGCAGGATCAGATCTAAGCAGCACTTGCTGAAAGAAATGTGTTTCAAGCAAAGAACTTTGCATAGGTTCCTTACATGAAATGCTGTTCATTTTAAATCTCTTTGAAAATCTAAACAATCAAATTAGGCAGAATTGTTCAAGTTAGCATTATTGTAACCACCTAATTATCATTATTTTCTTTAATATTTAAATATTTGCTTATTTGATACTGTATATGTCCTGTCATATGTATTCACTTATTTGATACTGTATATGTACTTTCAGTTGACTGAAAAACTTCAGTTGACTGAAAAAAGAAGAAAAAAAAAAAAAGTCTGATTGTGACAATAGTATTTTCTGTATTTTCTTTCTTACTTTGCTCCAGCACCTAAACCAGCTCAGACCAGGTGCACAGTTTTGGTTCTTGCTGCGCCAAAAAGCTGTGGATGGGCTGGAGGGGATCCAGGAAAGGGCCACAAAAATGATCCAAGGAAGGGGAAGCTGCCATGTGAGGCTGGGCTTGTTCAGCCTGGAGAAAAGAAGCCTGGGAAGAGACTGTATCACCATGTCCCAGTATTTAAAAGTGGCTACGAAGAAGATGAAGACTCCATTTTTACAAGGATTCACATGGAAAAGATGAGGGTGCAATGGGTAATGGGTACAAGAGACTCCTGGGGAGATTCCAGTTGGACACATGAGGAAAACTTTTCACAATGAGAACAAGCAGGCTCTGAAATAATCTCCCCAGGTGGATTTCCCAGTGTTGGATGCTTCCAGGATTTGGCTGGACAGAGTGCTGGGCCATCTCATCTAGAGCATGCTTTTGCCAAGAAAGGTTGGAGCAGATGATCCCCGATGTCCCTTCCAACCTGGGGTTCTACGAAGTTGTCCTAGATTGCAAGGCAATGTGTATTCTCTTTGCCATCTGTTGGAGGTGTGGCAGTTAGCTTCTGTTAATTGGGCAGTTTTCTTTATCTCTTCCCCAAACCAGTCCTCCCCCCAGGGGGGACACCTGCTCTTAATGGCCTATTGAATGTCCCTGCATGACTGATAAAAGTTACAGCAGCCCATTGTGAGATGGGAGCAGCCAAGCATTCCTACCTGGATACAATCTGAGTTTTTGGGCCACCAGACTCAGCCTTTCCACTGGATTCCCAGAGGAACAGCTGAGGTTTTCCACTGCACCTTCAGAGGAAGACTGCACCCTTCTACAGGACCACTGCTCCGACAGAACCACATCTGCCCCTCCAGGAGGACTGCAGCCACTCCAATTTGGACTGCTATCAACACCCTGTCCAACAGGGTGTCAGGTTGTATTTGACTCTGTCAGTGGTTTTTCTTTTGTATTATTGCATGCATTTTTTTTCCCCTAATAAATTGTATTTCTGACTGGGAGTCTCTCACTGGTTTTGCTTTCAAACCAGAATAGAAGTCAAGACAAAGTTTAGCATCTTCCAAAGCAAATAAACCCTCTAAGGAAAAAAACAAAAACAGAAGGACATTTTAAAAATTGCAGAACTGGGCTGAGTGAACACAGTTTGCAGGACTGCATTGATTTAAAGTGGGGCAATGTGGCCCTTGGTTTCGCTCCCAGTTCCAAGGGTGTATGAAAAGTCCTGCCTGTGGTGAGAAAAGGGGTGATACCAGTTTATCCCATGAATGTGGTGCAGGTGGAGCCTGCCCTGTGGGTTATAAACACAAAGTTTCTCCACAGCATTTGCAAAAGAGTTGTCAGGGTGAAAGTCTTCACACATTAAATGCTTCTTATCATGTATTCTACTGCCCTCATCCTGATTTTCATCTTCGAATCATAAGTAAACACAAGAGTAATCTGTATTATCTGGGCTGAGGCACAATTGCTTTAAATCCCTCAGGGGAGGTGTGGAATGCTGCCCTGTGGAAAGCAGTCCTGAGACCAGCCCTTGGGCAGGAAAGGTGCCATGCTGGGCATCCAAATCCTGCTGGAAATAACCTGTGTGTCCACGTGCACTCTCTCAGATTGCACTTCACTGCAGGTGATGTGGAGATGGGGCAGCACAGGGTCTGTATTTGGTACAGGGAACCAAAATTTCTGCAGTGGAGGAGTTGTGTGCACTAACACATTTATTTGTCATTATGAAGTGCAGCAGAGCAGATAAAACCATTAGATATTTAAAAATTAGTTAATGCTAGGATGCAATGATTTGGGCCTTCCTAATGCAGCTTTAAATTGGATCAATATTTTCCAGTTCATTTTACTGTAGATTTTTAACCCTGCTCTTGCACTCATGCTCCGTGCTCCGGCAGCACAGGGAGGGAACATTTCCACTGGGATGTGACCAGTTGTGTTTCAGGAAGTGCATCAGCTCCTGGAAACTTGCTAGGCACCATCTCTTTTATTCAGGAGAGCTTAATTGTCATCCAGAACATCTGGGAAGATCTCTCAGGGGTTTGTGTTGACAGAACATTAACTAACACATGAAAGCTCTGGGATCCCATGACATGATCCATCACTGAGTAAAGACAAGTTGCCTGTTTCACATAGGATGAATTCATTGAGGAGCCAAATCATTAGCATAGAAAGGTCATCTACTTGTCTGTCATTATTGTGTGAGGCAGATAGTCTATAATGTGTGCAGCAGTTCCCCATGGAGCAGCAATCAGCCCCTTGCTACACTATTTGATTGTTCTTTGTAAAGCTGGTGAAGAGCTTTCTCACTGAGATTTGCTGCTGTAAACACCTGAAAGGAAATGTATAAATACTGCCTGCTTCTGACTTCTGTATATAGGTATGGACACCCTGAGATAAAAAAGTTTATGAGTATTACTGCTCTCCACTAGACAGTGACTTAAAGATCTGAAATGAATTCTATATTGCTTGTAGGAAGATAAGATTTCACTTTTAAATTGCAGAAGTTTTCACCTGAAACAAAAACTCCATCATACTTTTCTCTCTGCTTGTAGCCAAAGCTGTGCCAGATAGCTCAACCATGTGGCTTTAGATGTCCACCAACAAATGTCAACACTGCTGATTCCTCTGGCTGTATCTCCCAGAAGGTCAGGTAAATCTTGCCAAGCCAGCACTAGCTGGACAATTTTCACCTCATCAGCCAACCTGCTGAATCTGCAAATAACATCAAGAAAATGCCCCCAAAGCAACATCTTTTGGAACAGGACAATAAAAAAAAATCAATCATTTTGTTCTGTCAGTGGTGAGCGTATGGTTTATGTCCTTTCATTACAAACTTGGATATCATCCCATTTGGCACTTGAAAAGTAAAAATCCATCCCAGCTATGAATATTATTTTATTGTGACTTGGGCTTTGGAGGTTTGCAGGTTCTACACTCTTTTCCACAGCGCTTGGTTTCCAGTGCTGCTGGAAATGTGAGCTGCTCTCTGTCACCTCCTTTGCCTTGTGCATCTCCCAAGGGTGGCACCTGATTTCACAGAATCACAGAATTCACAGAATCACTGGGTTAGAAGAGACCTTCAAGATCACAGAGTCCAACCCAGCCCCAACACCTCAACTAAACCCTGGCACCCAGTGCCACATCCAGGCTTTGTTAAACACATCCAGGGATGGTGACTCCACCACCTCCCCAGGCAGCCATTCCAGAACTTTATCTCTCTTTCTGTGAAAAACTTTTCCCTAATATCCAACCTGTATTCTCTTGGCGCAGCTTCACACTGTGTCCTCTGGTTCTGTCAGTGCTGCCTGGAGAAAGAGACCAACCCCACCTGAGCACAGCCACCTTTCAGGAGCTGTAGAGTGATAAGGTCACCTCTGAGTCTCCTTTTCTCCAGGCTGAGCACCCCCAGCTCCCTCAGTCATTCCTCACAGCGTTTGTGTTCCAAGCCCCTCACCACTGAGGACAGAACACTATGCCCTCTCCTGCACTGAGTCTCTAGCTGCTGCTCTGCAGCTGGAAGCAGACAATCAGTGCTAAATTGGGCAGGTAAGTCTTTGGTGTGTCCTTGAAATGCTGTTTTGGGCAGTGCCTGTTGCCCTGTACATGGGTCTGTGGGCATTCCCACACTGCTGGCAGGAATGGCAGTGAGCACACAATGACAAAGATGAATATTTCAGCTGGTCTGAGGGTCAGGATGAAGATTGGTCCCTGATAACCAGTGACACGTCTCTGGAGTGTCAGTATTTCACAGACCTTGGAGGCTTTGCAGTGCATCCTCTCAGAGGCAGAACGGTCCCGCCTGCCTTTGTGATAACCTTGCAAACAGATCTATAGCACTTCACAGTATTTCATTTCAGAGGTTCCCATTCAAAAAAGAGGCACTGAAAATCCATAACAATTGAAATATAGTGGAATTTGAACCAAGGTCACGCTAGTTTGAGAGATGACCTGCTGTGTTCAAAATTAGCCTTACCCAATGCATGTGCTGCTCAGTTTACAAGTGATGCTCTGACCCCCTGAAATTTAGAGTGACAAAAAGAAAGATGTTTGCAGGAAGGGATGGACTGGGCAGAAGGCAGCTGTATGATCGTTTCACCTATCCTCATGCATAAAACAGGCCAGCAAACATTACTCTGAAATTCCTGCAGTGAGATCATAGGTCTTTCTCTGAGCTCCCTTTACCTCTGTGAAGAGTCAGGAAAAAATCCAGAAAAAAACTCCCAACCTTATCGACCTCTAGAGGGCCAAATTTCCAAGGTGCCTTGGGGCAGAACAAAAGAAAAAAAAAAATCTATGTTTTTCTATGTTATAAGCATGACTGCATCCCTGCCCAGGAGCAGGGCTGATTGCTTGTCTGAGCTCCATTAATATGTTATTGGCATTTTATGCATGGAAAAGGTGACCTATTGCCTTGCCTGTTAATAGATGTCCCACCCAGGAATGTCTCTATAAACCAGATTTCCATGTTTGGAGTGGCACTGGTTGACCTCAGAGTGTTGTTTTTCAAAGGATTTTGCAAACCTATCTCAGAACAGCTGTGTGATGCACTTCTACCAGTTTTGTCCTAATTGACATGGGCTACAAACAGGCTTGGCCTAAGCCAGGGTAAGTACAATGTGCTGGGGGAGGCTCTGCACAAGGCTGGCCCTGTGCAGAAAACTGGTTCCAGTTTCTGTGGCCAAGCTTTTCGGTAAAAGACAGAGGGTTTTCTAAAATGAACAAGGGCAGCATGGAGGGACGTGGGAGTAAATGGCTGGAGATACCCACATCTAAAGGAAATCAGGGTGATTTGGTTTCTCAGAGCTGTCTTCAAAGGACACACTTAATGCTGCTCAAAAGTTTTCTAAAAAGTGCAAGTTCATCAAAACAGAAATTTTCTGCAGGAACGTGTCCACTCCTGAAATATTGAGCTCAGGTGGGTGGCAGCAAACCCTTCAGCTTGACACCCCTGGGCTGGAGCAAAGTTAGTTTCCAAAGGATTTTTTGGCATCACAACCAGAATGAGTTTCTTTCACATTGCAGGCAGCATGCAGCCATCCCCTCCCCTTGAAACAGGAGCTCTGATAGACCCAATCCTTCTGCCAATCCACTCTGGCAGGAAAAACTGGAAATATTCTACCAGGAGCCCAAGCCTGTGTTAATATTTGTAATTTCAAACACTTGATTTCCTAATTCCTGTGCTGCCATGGACATCACAGCAACCATCCAGGTGTGCTGCTGGTGCCAGGCTGTGCCAAAGCCACTGCAGGTCCCGTGGCACACCAGCGTGCTGGGCTGGTAGGGGCACCCCACGATCCCAGGGCTGCTGCTGATGGCCCTGTGACACCAAGAGCTGAAGCCAAGAGGTGCCACAATCACCTCAAGCTCTGCATGTCTCAAGCAGGGCTGGAAAATAGTGACAAATACTCTGTGCTATGACTTGCATCTGGCCAGTGTCTACTATATTAACAAAAGGGGGGGAAGAAGCCTAAGTAATGGATTTTTTTCTGCTTCATTTTACTCCCACCTTCTCTGCCCCCTGTAATCTGATTTTTTACACCTCATTTATGTGTTTTTATTCAGCTCATCTTTGTGTTTTCTTTTTTTTCACACCTTTGGATCAGCTCTCTCCCCATGTCTGGCACCTGTGATTATATCCTTCAGCTTCACAATGCAGACTTGCAGAGCAGCATTTAATAACAGGGAGGATTTGACTGACTGGAGCTTTGATAATGGTGGTGGGAAAAGCACAATCACTGCCTTTTTGACAATATACTTTGCACAGAAAGTGTTCGACAGTGTCACAATCTGATAAAAAAATTCCCAGATTCCACCCATAATTATACCTTCTCTCCTTCACCTATCCACCTTCTTTTCAAAACTAAGCTATTGTGGGTGACACCAGTCTCCAGGAAGGTGGGGGTGGTGGGACACAAACCTAGAGAGAGACAGAGAGAAGGAAAAGAGTTCAATTCACCACGATTCTGCTCAGCCTCTCTGCCTGCCCACTCTCCCACCTGTCTCTTTTCAGCTGATAGTTTTCCTCAGCCATGGGCAGGCCAGCACCATCTGGGATGGGGTGAGGTTTTAGGATGAAGAAATATCACCTGAGTGGTGCCATTTCTAACAAAAAAAGAAGACTGAGGCATTTTCAGGAATTTAGAAAGCCAGGTGAACTAAGAGGTTTCACAGTGTTTGATTGCCAGCTCCACTCTGAGTCCTTGCTGGGAGGAGGAGGAGGGACTGTGGATGTTCAGCTACTGCTAAAGATTAGGTGCATGTGTGCTCTGCTGCCTTAGGGCTTCTCAGGGTGACTGACCCCACAGCAGCTCTGAAAATCTACAAAGAACATCACGAAAATGCCCCAAAAGCAACATGAGGGTGGCAGGCTGTGGCAAGCACATTTCTTTCTCTCTCAGGATTTTTTTATAGAGGAGCACAGAGAGAAGAAAGAGAAAACAATTTCTATTTCTGCTCCTTGTTTTTCCCATGTGAAATGTGTTTGGAGAATTGTTTACCTGGGGTGATTGCTTGGTTGGATTCTGGTGAGGATTGTTTGAGCTGATGGCCAATCCAGTCCACCTGTGGCTGGGCTCTCAGAGAGGGTCACGAGTTGTGAGTGAGTTAGATATGGCAGTTAGAAAAAGTAGGTTTGTAGTTTTAGTATTTGCTTTATATAGTATATTACTGTATTATTGTATAGTTATAATAAAGAAATCATTCAGCCTTCTGAACTGGAGTCAGATATCAGCATTTCTTCTCACAGGGTTCGCCTGCCTTTACAACAGCAGGCCACGGCCCTAAGGCATGCATGGTGCTTCCCAGCTTTGGCTGCACTTTGGGTTAAGTCACATGGACTTAACTGCTCCAAAGCTGTTTATAGACATAGGATGGACTGTCCAAAGTTCTTCAAGAGATGTCCATGCCCACCTCTGGCAGCCAGAGATTAAAGCACATTCAATGCCACAACACCCCCAAGACCTCAGGACGTACAACCGCGTTTGGGTGCAGGAAGGGGACAGGGCTGTGGCCAGCCCTCCCTCCTCAGGTACCCATCCAAACACTGCAAAGACAAAAGCTGAGACCTCCCAGCACTGGTCTTACGATTTAAGCCAGCTAAAATAAAAATAAGCCAGGAGTCTGGGGGGCTGCTGTGGCTGAGGAGGGTCTGAGGCACTCTCAGTGCTGCTGCAGGCAGGGACAGGCACTCGAGGCCCTGCTCTGCCATTCCCCACCCTTTGTCTCACTGCATTTCCAGTAAACCAGGACGTTGCATCCATCAGTGCTGGCAAGGGACCAGCACTGTGCAACAGTTTTAAAGAAGCATCCCTGGGAAGAGAATCAAGTCCAGGCTGTCCCAGCTGCTGTGGACATGGCACACCTGATGTTAAATGGCTGGGGAAGCAAGAAGCTGAGCAAACATCCAGGAAGGTTGTGAGGATGGGGGTTACTGGCATCAGCTTCTGGCTTAATACAGTAATGTGGAAAAAAAAGCTGCAGTTGTGCTGGGCCCAGGGCCTGGCCTCTGGCAGGAGGGGCTGCCCTCGGGCTGGATCAATACAGAGCTCACAAGGCTGACTGTGCTGTGGACACAGGAGCTGCTGTGGGCAGGCGAGGCAGAGCTGTCCCCAGGGCTCAGACAGAGCCAGCGAGGGCCAGACACCAAACCCAGAGTCACAGAATCACAGAATGGTCTGGGTTGGAAGAGACCTTAAAGATATCTCATGCTCACCCCCTGTTCTGAATGTTCAGGGACACCTCCCACTGTCCCAGGCTGCTCCAAACCCCAGTGTCCAGCCTGGCCTTGGGCACTGCCAGGGATCCAGGGGCAGCCACAGCTACTCTGGGCAGCCTGTGCCAGTACATTCTCACAGTGAAGAATTTCTTCCTAACATCTAATCTAAATCTCTCATCTTTTAGTTCAAAAGTATTCCCTCATGTCCTATTGCTATTTACCCTTGTAAAAAGTCACTCCCCCTGCTCTTTCATGAGTCCTGTTTAAATACTGAAAGGCTGCTTTGATTTCTCTCCAGAGCCTTCTCCTCTCCAAGTGAGCACCCCCAGCTCTCCCAGCCTGGCTCCAGAGCAGAGGGGCTCCAGCCCTTGGAGCATCTCCAGGGCCTCCTCTGGACCCAACAGATCCCCGTCTTTCATGAGCTGAGGACTCCAGACCTGGATGCAGCACTGCAGTTACAAATATTCACCCACACCTGCTCAAGGATGGAGCCCTTCCCTTCAGGGCCAGGGCCAGAGCAAATACTGACTTGGGCTTACAAGGGGATGGTGTAAAACCTCTGGGATTTTGTCACGGCAGGTGCAGCTCTGAGGCCAGTGCACTGGTGTAAAATGGGGATCTCTAAGTGCCACAATGGGGATTTCAACAGTGTCACAATCTGATAAAAAATTTCCCAGATTCCACACATAATTATACCTTCTCTCCTTTACCTATCCACCTTCTTTTCAAAATTAAGCTATTGTGGGTGACACCAGTCTCCAGGAAGGTGGGGGTGGTGGGACAAACCTGGAGAGAGACAGAGAGGAGGAAAAGAGTTCAATTCACCACGATTCTGCTCAGCCTCTCTACAGGTATTCACCCATGCCTGCTCAAGGATGGATCTCTTCCCTTCAAGTCAGGGCCAGAGCAAATACTGACTTGGGCTTACAAGGAGATGGTATAAATGTATAAAAGCAAGGTGTAAAATCATGAAATGGTTTCTAAGGTGAGCACAGCACAACCAGGATGGTGCAAGGGGCTCAGCACCACAACATTCCCACAGCATGAAGGGCTCCTGCACCTCAGGCTGCCCTCAGTACATTTCCCTTGGTTCACAGGTGATCCCACAGCCCTGTGGCAAGTAATGGCACCTGGGGCTGGGCTATGGGAACAGCTGCATTAAAACAATTCTTTTTTTTTTTTTAATCTCTCATGCTGTGTTAGGCTGAACTCAGCCTTTTCCTGTTCAAGCTCACTTTGAAATAACATGTCCAAAAAAAGACCCCTACAACTATCACTGAAAACAGAACCCATCTGGTCTACATATATAAGTGAGATTTTCCTTTTGAAAAATGACCTTGGTTTTTTTAAAATTAGATTTAATATTTGTTATGTTATTGCTAAGGCCATGCAAATTCTCTTGAGTAAAGGATCTTTTTGCAAAAGAGAAAACTAAGTTCAGTATTGTTAAAATCTAAAAGTTTATGCCAAGATCTACAGGAACATCACCCCTAGACCCACTGCTCAGTTCAAATTTTTTCTAGGTGCAATGTGTTTAGCTGTTCTTCTTTTGTATTTACCTAAATGTAACTTAAAAGCAGCGCTGTTCTCACTGCTGTTCTCTTCCATTCCCCAAACTAAAACACCTAATTTGTCATTGAATGAGACATTTTTGGTAACTCTAACTTTTTATCATTCACCCAGGGGGAAAAAAAAAAAAGTTAATCCCCAAAGCATTATGTTTTGTTTAGGCAGTAAATCCAAAGGAAATCTGTATTTCACAGCTTTAACAGGAGCTCTTGTTTTAAATAACAGAGTGGAAAAGGAAATAGCTGCTCTTAAACGGTGAATAGCTGAAGTAGTAGAATACCAGAGTAATGAAACAAACATTCATTGACTTATTTTTTTTCTCTCTGGGTGGTGATCAGCCCATCCTCCGGTGTGGGTTCTTTGCTTATAGGCCTAAATTAGCACTGCAGCCATGCAATGGGGATGTGAAGGACCCAGCCAGCCACCCCTCGTGCAAAGGATTATGAAACAACTCCACGCTAGTCACTACTTTTGTTGTCCCATTGTGCTATTCCTTTTGGGGGAATCGTGTTTTCACACTTTATTACCCAGGGCTGTGTCCTGCTCCACTAAAATCAATGTCAGCCGAGCTGGCAGTGTTTGGTTGTGGCCTTCCAGGCAGCTCTGACACTTCTGGGAATCAGGAGCACAAGAATAATGCCTTTCAATAAGCAGCTTATCGACCAAGCAGGAGTTAAGTGAACCTGTGGTGTACTTCTCAAGTTTCTCTCCTCTCACATGATTATTGCACTTTACTCCTGCTTTGCTTTTGTTCTTTGGACAATCAGGCCTGGAAAAGGACTGGCCCCGGCCCCAGCCCAGCAGGAGAGGTGTGCTGGAGTAAAGGGACAGTGGCTTTCTCTCCTTGGTCCCACCAGCTCCATCCTCTCTAAATTCTGGGATCACCGGCTGCTACACCAGTAACCAACCCACTGGAGATGGATTTCCAGCTTTCCAACAAAAGCTGGGCTCACAACCTGATCTTCAGAGAGGCACAAGGGAGGAGGAGAGGCTGCACAGGCTTCAGCACAAAGATTTTCCTTGAGAAGCACAGAAGACATTGTCCATGCTTCCTCCTAACTCCTTTAAACAATTACAGTAGAGGCACTGCAAAGAAATCCAGGGAGGAAAAAAGCAAAGTGCAAAAGCAAAGACACAGTTTTGATTTTTTTCAGGGTTGTAATGGAGAAGCCCAGCAAGAAGCAGTCTGATGAATCACAGTACAGCCAAAATGGGACATGACAGACCTTGTGTTTTCTCTTTGGGGATGAACTGGTCACGTCTCAGCTCTGGCTTGGCTGGGATGTCCCATATCCATCCCAAACAAGGCCAGCTGGACCCACTCAGGTGATGGACTTAAGAGCAGCTCTGTGCTCCAGCACACAGAGCTCTGACCCCAATGCCTCTCATCACAGGGCTTCCCACAGACATCCCAAAGCAGAGGAAGGAAATCTTCATGCAATTTGTGCTCCACTGTTACAGGAGAGACCCAGCACTGAGGCTGAAAGTCTGCAGGACCTGGGAGCTGACATCAGTTAAGCACCTCCTCAGGTAACTCAGCCTGTGCTGCAGAACCAACAGCTCCTGACCTCTGCTTGGCACCAGACAAGGCACACAGACACCCTCAGAGGTTTTATTGCTTTAATGCCATTTTCTGGTACATTTTACAACAGTTCCAACAATACCTGACACTCTCAAAGACAGTGAGCATCCATGGATTACAACCTGTACCCTGCAGCTCCTCTGTGTTGTGCAAAGCAGCATTAAAAGCATTATTTAAGCTCCAGCCAGGGACCATTTCATTGACCAAGACAAGTAGAGGTGAAAGCATGTTATGGGTTTCTCCTGTGCTCAAAAGCTTCTCCCGTGCCTGTGGTGTGCACAACATCTGCTGTGCAGGGCACCTGCTGCAGGACGTGTGGGAAGATTTTAATTACTCACCATGGCAACTCACATTAATAGCTGTAATCCCCCTCAAGAAACTGGGTTGGTCCTTCTTCCACACCTGCAGAAATACCTCCAGGAAGGACATTTACATTGTAGATCTGCTCTTGGGCACACGATGCCAACTGTGGAGCCTCAGCGTGAGGCCTCGTGTAAAACAGGAACACATCCCTGAAGTGTTCAAGGACAGACTGGATGAGATTTGGAGCAGCCAGATCTAGTGGAAGGTGTCCCTGCCCATGGAAGGGAGGGGTGGAACAAGATGGTTTTTAAAGTCCCTTCCAATCCAAACTTTTCTGTAAAAACCAGCCTTCCCCTATCGGTGAGAGCTCTTTGGTCCAACTGTCCAGGCCAGATCTAGGGGGTCCCCACCATGTCCATCCCCAAATCCACAGAGACTCCCATATTCTCACACCTCTGGCAGCTGAAACAAACTCATCTTGCTGTGCAATGAACCAGCTTGTAGCTCTTACAAGGTTGGCTTATCCTGAACTCATTGATCTTACCCCATTGATCCAAAGTTGGGATTAATTTGAAGCTCAACCTCTCCCATCAGTGTCAGGGAGATGGCCTTCCAGGAATCAATGCTGATGAAATATTGAGTCCCTCCTCCCAGCAGACACCCCTGAGCCACACACCTGCGTCCTGCCCTGCTGCTGCACCCAGCAGCTCTGCCCAGGAAGAGCTGGGAGAGCCTGAGTGTTGTGCTAGCAAGATACCAACTGCCCTGCATTCCTGCAAGCAAGGACAGACCCTGGGAAGCCCCAAGACTAAGTGCAGATTCCCAAAGGAAAACAGAACATAAGTTGCCAACCTGCCCGATTGACCCTGCAAGGGTGGATGAGGAAAGTTCTGCCAAATTCAGCATAGAGCTGCTAAAAGCTGTGACCAAACCACAGAGAGGAGACAGGGATGCACCATCCAAGCACAGCTTTGGTGTTTTCACCTCTCCCTCACCTCTCAGTCCATAAAGGTGATCTGGGCCACTGCCAGAACCACCACAGCTACTTTTGGCTCTTGGGTTCCACTTCTAAACACACCACAGTTAGCCCCAATGTCACAAGCTTCCTTGGGAACAGGCTGTAGGGCCATGAGCTCTGCAGCCCCTCCTGCCACGGGCAGTTCACCACCACAGCACCATTCTTTGGTCAACAGCAGCAGCAGCAGCTCAGGCTTCCCATGACTGTGGTACCAACATTTCACATCTGTGCAATGAGCCCATCCTGCTTTCGTTTACACAACATCTCGGAGGGGCTCTGGTGGTGACTGGAGCTACAGCACAGTAAGCGCAGGGTGATCCCAGTCTCTCCTGTGATCATCCTTACTGAGAAGGACTTGCTGAGGATTTCTCTTGGAGTGTTTGCATTGATGCCTCAGGCTTTAGCTTTTATATTTTTAAATTCTGTGCTGCTTTAGTGTGTGGGTCTGGGCTTCATATTAGGGGATGGTGAGCTCTTTGCACAGAGTAGGGAGACAAAACAATTCCGTCT
Organism: Anomalospiza imberbis; assembly: GCF_031753505.1. Taxonomy (NCBI): domain Eukaryota; kingdom Metazoa; phylum Chordata; class Aves; order Passeriformes; family Viduidae; genus Anomalospiza; species Anomalospiza imberbis. The sequence continues at coordinate 2,305,470 of NC_089700.1, forward strand.
CTAGCTGGGGACCAAGGACAAATGACCAGAATCTTAGGCCCAAGAGCATAAACAACATGGAATGAAGAGAGAAAAACAAACAGGATGGGACTTTATGAGCTGGAGCTGTAACTGGACAATTAACTCCAAAATGCAAATGGAGCAGAACTTATAAAAGTGAGAGCCCCCGTGAGCAGTCGTGCATTTTGTGACCATTTTGGTTCATCTTGGGTGTAGCCCTGGTTGGGCTCTTGTGCTGCCCAAGGTGGATCCATTGAGGCTTTTTAATAAATCCCTACTTTATTCTTGACCTCTGTCCAGCCTCTGCTCTAGGGCAGCCTGCACAAGGCACCAGCACTCATCTCCCACCACAAACTGTTAATCACCTCTGGGTGACTCCCATGAGAAGACAACATCTGTGGGGTACGAGGCTGCCCCTGGGGCTCAGCATCCCCCACAAACCCCACAGTGCAGGGGAAGAGACCCCCTTATTTCCTTATTCCCAGATTTGGAGTCGCAGCTTCCCCTGCAGGTGACTGAGCCCCTTCCTCTGCAGGAGAAGGGGCCGAGGGTGACATTAATTATATCAGAGGCAGATGCCTGATAAATGAACAGCCTGGGAGAAATGATGTGGCACTTCAGCTGTGGCGTCCTCTGCCTCACCTTGCAGGCTCCTGGGAACCTGTGTGGCTCATGGGCTTTGGGCACTGGGAAGGACCAAGGAGGGCAGCAGCTCCTGCACTTTTCCCTGCTTATTGCAAGAGCTTCTCATGTTCCTCATGCTCACCTCAGCCTTAGCTCTTTTTTGTGTTGTTGCTTTTTTTGATTTTGATTTTTTGGGGTGTTTTTTGTGGTTGGTTTGGTTTGGTTTTTTGGTGTTTGTTTTGTTTTGGGGGGATTTTTTTGTGGGTTTCTTTTTTTTAGAGTGGGAAATCCACTGACTCCAACAAAACAAAAGAGCTTTCTGGGCAGGCAGAGTTCTTCCTGTATTCATAGAAACACTTTGCACAAGTGTGAAGTGGTTTTGTGTGAAGACTTTAATCAGTGTTCCACAGTACAATCCCTGAGACAGGCTGCTATACCTATTTTATGATAGAGAGAATAGAAACACAAAGGTTAAAGAAACCATTTAACAATGTGCATTTGAGACATGGTGTTTGCTACAGATTGGCTTGAGGGCTGGCAATACTGGGAAAAAGCAAAATTCACCTAGCCCAAATTCCTAAATCATATTCATATCCCTCATTCCTAATTCATATTCGATGTGGATATGATCCCACTCTGACATTTTTAATGGGACCTTGAGCTCATTTTGCAGGACCCTGATGTTCAAACAACCCCAAACCCTCCCAGCAATATCCAGGTGATGATGGCCTCAATAACCACTTTCCAAACAAAAGAGCTCTCACTGGGAGCACAGGCAGGAGCTGAGTGCTTTTGGAAAGATTGCCTGGATTTGGGTTTTGTCCACAGGGACAGGTGAGGTGGGCAGCAATGACACCAACATGGTGGGGGTCACTCCTACCATGAGAAAAAGGCTTTGCCAACCTTCAAGGCTTTCCCTTTCCACACAGATTTCTCCTTTCCCACTGTCCTGCTCTGGGCATGTGCAAGAGTTGATTTCCAAAGGCATCGCTTTCCTGTGGGTGGGATCCACGAGTGCCTGGCTCTCCCTCACCTGTCCTGCACATCCTGAGAGATTTGGGATGCCTGAAGCCACAGATGTCCCAGTTCCAGATAAACCCAGTAAAAGTAGTCCTGAATGGCTGCCAGGTCCTTCAGAATATAGGATTAGGCTCGGTTGGCTCTTTTTCGGGGGGGGGGGGGGGGGGGGGGGGGTGGTTAGGGTTGAGAAGAAAAAAAGAGAAAGAAAAGGAAAAAACCCCAAAAAACCAATATTACATTGTTTATAGATTACTCACTCTTTTTAAATTAAAGGTTAAAACAGAGCCCTGAAACCTGAGAAAGGACACTTTAGCAGAGGGCAGTCACATGGAACCAAACTTTAAAAACCATGAAAGACCTGATTTATACCAGAGGGCACTAAAACATCAGTGGAAAAAGAACAGCAGTGTCACTAGGAGCAGACTGTCATCTCACCTTTGACCCTGTTTTATACTGCTGTGTTTCTGCTGGTTTTCATCTGGAGTTACTGGTGTAATTGGAACAAATGAGTCCTAAGACTTTGATTGTGAGAAGAAGATCATGCTTGGACACTGCTAAGCAGCAGCCCCAGTAAATAACCTGTTTTTGCTGTGGGCCAGGGGCTTTTAACCCCTTCCACAGGCATTTGAGCCAAAGCCCAGCAGGTAATGAGTTTGAGATGGCCTCAGCAGGGCCTTAACATTAGGGGTCTTCCAAGGTGGGGGAAACCCTCCAGCAACTAAGTTTTGCTGATTTTGTACTGTATCACACCAGACAATTACACACAGAGCTTCAGCCCACTGTGAATTAGAAGACCAAAAATCCCTGAGAAAGGGAAGTGCTCATTAACTCCTGCTGAGCAACTGGGCTGCTCCAACTCTCAAAGCAGCTCCTTCCCAGCTGGGCAGAGGCTGTAGGGGTGGACAGGGCTCTGCGTGTGTGTTAGCACAAATGAGATACAGCCTGAATTGTTTCAGCTTGACTCGCATTATGAATGTTACAATTGTACACATATCTGGCAATTGAAATAAATACCTGTCTTGTTTTGGAAAGACAGGTGTCTGCTAAGGAAGGCAGGAGCCTCCCCTGAAATTGAAAAAATGTAGACCCCCTCCCTCCGAATTGGTATAAATTTGAAATTAAGGGGGGCTCTTAGGCAAAAATATGGGAACAGGAATAACAGTTAATTATTAGGGAAGGAAATAAAAGATAAAATAAACAATGCAGTGAACCAAAACAACACTGACAGAGTCAGAATACAACCTGACACCCTGTTGGACAGAGTGTCGGTAGCAGTCCAGTTGTGAATTTTGGCTGCAGTCCTTCTGGAGTGGCAGGTGTGGGTCTGTTGGAGCAGTGATCCTGTAGAAAAGGGTGAGTCTTCCTCTGAAGAGGCAGTGGAAGAGGCAGCTGTTCCTCTGGGAAATCCAGAGCAGGAAAAGCCATGCTGGTGTTCCAGAAACTCAAGATTATATCCAGGTAGGAATGCTTGGCTCCTCCCTCTGGGCAAGGCATCTCACAATGGGATGTTCTAGTTCTTATCAGTCACGCAGTGACATTCAATAGCCCATTATCAGCAGATGTCTCCCCTGAGAGAGGATTGGTTGTGGAAGAGATAAGGAAAACTGCCCATTGAACAGAAGACAACTGCCATACAGATGGTAATGGAATACATCTTGCCTTGCAATCTGGGACAATACCCCAGAGAAGAGTTAAGGGTATTTAGCCAGACCTGTGAGACAAGCTGTGGAAGAGCCAGCTCCTGTCTCTCATCTCCAGCACCCAAGTGAGCTGCCTTGGGTCCACGGTCCACAAAGTTCAGTTTGGTTACATCCCAAGGTAGAAATAAACTGGGCTCTTCTGTCATTTCAGGGGACAGTTACACACCCAGCTGTCATCTAAAGCAAAAGAAATTCAGAAACTCCAGGCATGGAAACTCATGGAAACTACACCACCACAAGCAGCAACAAAGCAGTTGCTTCATTTCTGCAGCCAGTTTCTATTTCTCCCTTTCTGTTTTGTTTTGCAGACAGAGCGAGGCAGCAGCTGAGTAAGGGTGAAAAGCCATAAGAGCAGTTTCTCTTCCAGGCAGCTGGCTGGTTCAGTGTAGGCTGATTGAATGATAAGACACTGTTTGAACATAGTTGTAACTACAGGGAACAAGAGAGCTGGAAATTTGCTGTCAGGTGAGATAGGGAGCTGAAAAAGACACAGCGTTGAACAGCAATATGTCTTCAGGAAATGCTAGCATAATACTCCTGGAAAATCTGCAGAGCTAGAGTTGAAATTTGTTTACATCATCTTAAAGATGGGGTAGATCACAGGTCAAGGAATTTGGCCATTTTAAACTTCAAAATTTAGAAAGTGGATGTGTCCTGCTGAACCTGTGTTGATGCTAAACAGGGTCACTGCACCCTGGTCCTGAACACCTTCCCTGTGGTTCTGCTGAGATGCTGCTGGGCATCTGTGAGAGCTCAGGGCCCTACATAGGAGGGGAGAAAGGTGCTTTGGGGGCTTGGTTATTTTGGTGTGCATTTTTATTGTTAATTTTTAAAGCCATAAGAAATTCTTAAGAAAAGATATTCTCTCCTGGCTCTTCCTTAAATTGATGCCCATTTGTAGAGTAATGAGAATTGAGAAGTTTAAATGGTAAAGGTAAAATGATTTCTATCTTTACAAATATTCCATGTTAGGGAATTAGAGCTGGAGACCCCAAAGAAGATTCTCTGAGATAAAATTTAATGGAAAGTATTTTCCACTGAAATACACAAGAGAGAAAAAGCCAGACTGCTTCTGATGAGAGGTGGGAACCAGGGCACAGCATAACAAGGGGTTTCTTCACTGGTTTCACAGGAGACAGCACAGCCCCAGGCTCTGGCATTTGTGAGGAATTCAGTGCTTTGGTCCTGCTCTGTTTGGGGACTGGATCCTTGCTGGGAAGGGCTGCCCTGGCCTGGCTGCTCCACATCCCTCCCATGGCTCTTGGCAATGCAACACCAGAGGAACTCACAGGAATGCCCAACCCTGTGCAAGGGTCACTTATGGGCTCATTAATTGGGAAATGTTAGGAACTCCTTAATGGGAAAAGAGAAAAGAAAAACTGGAAGGCTTGTCATGCTTCCTTCCACTCCAACATGAAAGTTTAAAGCATGAAGCTGACAGGCACCTGAGCAGCCTCGGGGAACAGCAACAGCATCTCACAAGTACCAGGTCACTGCAGCAGGGCAGGGGATGGTCCCCACCACACGGTCCCCAAAGCAGGCAGGGCCTGGACTCAGCTCTAGGGACACCCACCAGGCAACAACCCCCTAAAAACTGGAAAGATTCATAGACATGAACAGGAGCAGGCCCTCTTAGCCATTAAAAAAACAACACCCTATAAATCAGGCATTTCGGTTTCTTTTGAAGTGTTCCTAAAAGCAGTAAATTTTAACAGCCTTTTCTTCCCTAATACTGTGCATCCCCTAGGTAAGACTGGACTCGAGGGACTTGGTGGCCCCAGCCAGCAGAGCCGCTGCTCACCACAGGATGTTATGAATTAAAACAATATTCCAAGCAATTAATCACAGCGTTTCTCTATTGAAAAGTGGAAGGTGTGAACAGGGAGAGAGAAGGAGGGGAAGGAAAAAAAATCAAATAGAAAGACAAGAAGCTTATCTAAATCTATTTATATGGAATGATTATTCAATTAATTTTTTCATTACACTTGCCAAAAATAATTGCTTGTGTCTTTAATGCTGTGTGTGAGATTTCATTAATAATTAATAGCAGTAGCTCTCTCTCCTCTGTTTAGCAAGCAGGAGCATTTGTCTTTGGAGGTCACACCCCACAGCTGGGTACAGCCTGAAGGGGTGGGGACTGTGGTGTTTGTGGGGACAAACTTGTGCCCAGCTGCTGTCAGTGGGGTTTCCCCTCCAGCAGGGTGGTGTTTGCCACTGCAAATGCTGTGTGAGGCAGACCCTGGGTTGCAGGAACGAGCACATCCTTATTCCCACCAGACCCATCTCCTGCTCGTCCTTCTGCTCTCCATGCCCAGCTTGAGGAGCCCAGTCCTGTCCTCCAAGCCTCTCCCACCAACACCATCTTTGCTCCTTTCTCCTCAGCTGCCTGCTTTCCCTGCAGGAGACTTAAAACATAAACTTATGTTTCTATAGTTGCAAGTAAGAATATGCCTTAAGTAAGGGAGAAACTGTATTGGGTAAGATGGTGAAGGGTTTATAGTGCAGTAATGTAATAGTAAGGAGTAGTTTGGGAGTTTAGAGGTTATAACAGAAGCATCTGTGTGCATGTGAGACAGAAACCCATTGGACCACAGTATCCACAGTGCAGCAGAAGTGAATAAAGGTGATAGGTCAGAAAAACAAAATAAACCCTGTGGCAACTGCCCATTGGGTTAGAAAGTTCTATATTGCCTTGTAACAAAGAACTTGTGACTACTCTAGAGCTATGGCCGGCTGCTTGCTCCTCTAAAATCTCACAGCCTCTGAGACTGGTGTTTATCTGAGCAATAAATCGTCCTGGGCCCAAAAATAGTCCCATCCCTTCATTACTAGAGGTGACAATGATAAATGGTGGCTCGTGCCACCAGCTCCCCCTGCTCAGTTCCCTGCTCCCCTGTGCTGGGCTCCTGCCCTGTTGGCAGCAGCTGGGATGAAGACTTGCCTTACACTGGTCTGGCTGGATCAAAGAGCCACGGTGAGTCCCCTCACACCGCAGCTGTCCGAGGCTTTCCCAGGACACACAAAGGCAGAGGTGTTTGGGTGAGGTGGGGAAACCTTTCCAGCCTCCAGCTACATGAGTGTTCCAGACTACAGCCTGCTGTCCCAGGACCTGCAGGTGCTGTCAGCAAGCACAGCCATGGCTCCTGGGGAAACACAGTGTGACCTCTCCAGAGCCCTCCATGGGCACAGCTTCCCAGTGCTGGATGTGCAACAGGGGGACCATGGAATCATAGGATGGTTTGGGTTGGAAGGACCTCAAATCTCAGCTCATCCCACCTCTGCCATGGGCAGGGACACCTCCCACTGTCCCAGGCTGCTCCAAGCCCCATCCAGCCTGGCCTTGGGCACTGCCAGGGATCCAGGGGCAGCCACAGCTGCTCTGGGCACCCTGTGCCAGGGCCTGCCCACCCTCCCAGGGAGGAATTTCCCTCCCAATATCCCATCCATCCCTGGCATTGGGAAGCCATTCCCTGTGTCCTGTCCCTCCATCCCTTGTCTCCAGTCCCTCTCCAGCTCTCCTGGAGCCCCTTTAGGCCCTGGCAGGGGCTCTGAGCTCTCCCTGGAGCCTTCTTCTCTCCAGGTGAGCACCCCCAGCTCTGCCAGCCTGGCTCCAGAGCAGAGGGGCTCCAGCCCTTGGAGCATGTTCTGCTGGAGCCAGGGGACTCAGGAATGCTCACACAAGGGCCCCTCCAGGACAGCACTGTGTGCTGTGGAATGTTTGTGTGACCTTAAGTTCCACCTCAATTGTGGGACACCCAGGTTAGCTCAGACCATGGAGTGATGAAAGCAGAGTGAGCAGTGCAAAGAGCAGCTATAAATCACTCTAGCTCCTTCCCAAATATAACATTTGTAAGAGACCCCATGGTTCTTATAAATATTTAAACCAATTTTTAGCTGTTTACATATTACATCTGTCTTTATCAACCTGCAATCATTTCTCCACCCACATCCCACTCCACTGCCTGCTAATCCTCACTGCCTGCTCACCATGAAAATATGTCTTCTTACCATCATTTGGACAGTGATCACCTGAACTCTGCCTGGCAGTTCTCTCCAGAGTAGCTTCCCATGGAGTAGGTAAAAAATGAGAAAAAATGATGATGTCTCTGGAGACTTAACAATTACTCAACCAAACCAATTAAAATATACATAAGAATCACAGAAAGATTTGGAGAGGAAGGAACCTCCAAGATCATCTCACTCCAGCCCCCTGCCATGTGCAGGGACACTTTCCACTAGACCATGCTGCTCCAAGCCCCACCAATCTGGCTTTGGGCACTTCCTTCTCTTGGAAGGAGTATCACAGTGTGGCCAGCTGTGCACACCTGCACATTTTATTGCTTCTCCTCTCCTCTCAGTGCCACACAAGCTGTATTGCAATGACCTGGTTTCTTCCAAGAGGCCTGTGCTGCTCTGTTCAACACTGGGAAAATGTGGAAGGACAAAGTTTATCCACAAAATGTCAGCTAGTGTGGCTTAAAGCCAGAGACTGCCAATTTTCCAGCTTTCTAGTAGAAAGGAAAACAAAGAGGAGATAGTTTCTGAGGACCTCTTAAAAAAAGACAAGAGAAAGCCATGCTTCCCAAGCAGCCATAGGGCTTGTAAAAACCTCAAATTAAAAAAAAATTGTATTTTTAGATTTTGGGTAGTCTTCAGACAGCTAGGTTAGCTTGGGAAATTGAATCTCAGCGCCTTGGTGTCCTGGGTTGTGAGATACGGTTTGGGGTATTCTATCACCATCTGTCAGAGCTGGGGCAGCTCTCTGCTGTTCACTGGGCAGTTTTCTTTATCTCTCCCACAGCCAATCCTCCCTCCAGGAGATCTCTGCTGTTCATGGCCAGTGAGTGTCCCTGCATGGCTGAGAAAATTCCATCATCCATGGGGAGAGGCTGTGCCCAGGGGAGGAGCCAAGCATTCCTACCTGGATACAATCTGACCTTGGCACACCACAGCAGCCTTTGCCCACTGCATTCCCAGAGGAGCAGCTTTCTTCCCCACTGCATTCCCAGAGGAAGCCCAGGCCCATCCCCACCAGCCCTGGAGCTTCAGAGGAAAACTCCAGCCTTGTGCAGGATCCCTGCTCCAGCAGAAGCACAGCTGGCACTGCAGGAGGGCTGAGCCACCATGGGATGGGACTGCTGCCACCACCCTGACCCACAGGCTGCCAGGCCTGTTCTCACTCTGGCAGTGTTTGTTTTCTTTTTTTGTTGTTTGTACTATTGCATTTGTATTTTTAATTTTCCTAATAAAGAATTGTTATTCCTATTCCCTTATCTTTGCTTGAGAGGCCCTTAATTTCAAAATCATAATAATTCAGAGGGAGGGGGTTTCCATTTTCCATTTCAGGGGAGGCTCCTGCCTTCCTTAGCAGATATCTGTCTTTTCAAACCGAGACAAGTTCCCAGCTCAACTACACTTTTTTTTTTTTTTTTTTTTTTTTTTTTTTTTTTTTTTGTCTCTGTGGGCAAGTGACCGAGCCTTGCTGTGCTCTAGTTTGCCATCTACAAGCTGGAGTAAAGTTACAGCCTTTTTTTTCTCACCATTATTTTGACTTGTCTACTTACATTACAATCTTTTGGGAGAAGAGGCTGTACATGCATATCTACCAAATCTAATATAAGTGATCTAATCCGGGTAGATTTCTCTAGGTATTACTGTCACAAGAATTCCAAGGGCTCTGTCTATATATACAGCTTAACCCACTCTCAGGCGCCAGTAAGTGACTTATCTCAGCAGTGTGCCCAGAAACCAAGGTCTCTGATTGTTTTACATTTGCATTTCTGAACTTGAGCTCCTGTTCCCTGGGATTTCCAAGCCCAGGGAGGGACCTGATCCAGGCAGCCCACCCCACGCCTGTGGGTGCAGGGCATTGCTGACATTTGACTCCAGAGCAAGATCTTCCCCTACCGTTATCATCTGTAGAAAAATCAGTGTAAATGAATGATATAAATTGTCTTTATATAGGAAAGTTAGGTCAATCACCACCAGTTTTATTCACTCTAGTAAATGAGCCAAAGAGGGTGATTTCTTTTCTGTGCTTTGCTCATTCTCTTTCAATCTGTGGGATATGGTTTCCTCACTCCTATTTAAGAGCAGGATTCAAACATTTAAAGTTATCTACCTCCTCTGCAAGGACAATAACCTGCAAGGGCAATACCACATCCACCCCAGGGTGAAGAGGTACCTGGGATCTTGGCAGCTGAGGCACTTCCCTGGGGAACCAAGCTGCTCTGGCATTTTTTTACAGATACTTCCCCTCTCTCCACTTCTCAGCAGACACTGCCAGGACACGCCATGACTCTGCTCAGGGCTCGGTGGTCCTTTCAGGCTTGGCTCAGAGCGTCTTGCCCAGGGCAAACCTCACCCAGGCCCCCTAAGGGAAGAGCTGCTGCCGCTGCCACGTGTCTGTCCAAGGCTGGACACTTGCTCACACAGGAGGGATGGGCTTGGAGCAGCTGCAGAGCAGATAAAAGTCACCTCCACATCCATACAAAGCCCTGCTGCCCCTCCATCCTGCTCTCTCCTTTGGGATGGCTCAGCCTATCCTCACTTTTAGTTCAAGGAGTGGAAAAAGAAAGAAGTGAAAGGCAGAGCAGCAGCCTGTGCAGTCTCTGTGTCCATGGCTCCTGCACAGCTCCAGTGCCACGTTTGCTCCAAGGTAAAGAGGAGCACTGGGGACTATGGACACAGCTTTGATTTTATTTTAAAGGCTTTAATATTTGGAGCTGTATTGATTTATCTCAGCATGCCAGCGTGGCACTGGTAACTAAGCAACACCAATCCTCTCTATTGCAGGAAGCTCACGGGATTTTTGCCTATGAACAATATTACTTTGTGTATATGAAGCTAAATGGACCATAGGCACTATTTGTAAGTGGAGGATATTTGAGTTCCATACTTTTTTTTTTTAATTTCTCCTTGCTTGTTATCTTTTTTGGCCTGGAATAGATTTGCCAGAACCACATGTGGGTCTGAGACAAGTTGCAAACCGAGCATACTCTCACCATGACCTCGTGCACCATGCTTTGCACTGACAAATACTTCCAATTAAGAAGCTCAATTACCTCAGAACCACAGGTTATTCTGAGTTGAGAGGGACCCACAAGGATCATCAGGTTAAACTTTTAGCTCAGTACATCTCCAAGATATCCCCAAGAATCCCACAATGTGCTAAAGGCATTTTCCAAACACTTCTGGAATTCAGACAGGCTTGGTGCTGTGCCCACCTACTGTACACATTATAGAAACAGTGTCACCAGGGCAAACAGAAAACTCCAGAACAGCACTCCTTTGTGCTTTCCCACCTTGGTTTAAGGCACCCAAAGAAATCAAGTCCAAAATCCAATTAATTATAAAATAACAGAAAAAAGGTAAGTACTCTGGGAACAGCATTGCCCATCAAGCCTGATTCTCAGAGCACCTTAGAATTAAGAGATGCTTTATTTTAGATTCTAAAAAAGAAAACCCCTTGCACCAGAACAAATTAATTCCTCATTTAAAAAACAAATATATATTAATTTCACATCACCTGGCAGCATAAGAGAAGAGATGCTGAGGTGCAGGGACAGATAAACCACTCTGATGCATCGGGCACTGCAGGCTCCCAGTCTCAGCACTGGGTAGCTGCACAAAGTGCTCCTCCCAAGCCACTGTAGCTCAGGGTAAATCCTGATTTACCACAATCCACTGAGTGTTCAGCCCTCCTGCAGCCACCCAGACACACAGCTAACAGGGCAGGTTCAGGTGAGGCAGCTGCCTACCTGCTGCTGATACCAAAATGAGCTCCACATCAGCAGCAGAGTGGTGATTAACTGATAATACTTCTCAGCAGCATGATCTGGATTTGCACCAGCCATCTACCAGCAAAAGCCTCCAGCTCCCAGAGAGACTCAATAATAAAAGGCATCAGGGACAAATCTAGGCTGAGAGAAGAATGACCATGAATTAGGGAAAAGAGGGCACAAACCCAACAAGAATTTCAAAGGGAAACAAAATTTTCAGATGTCATTTGGCTGTTTTTATCCGCAAATTGAGTTTTATCTGTGGGAGGAAAAATAAACCCTACAGAAACACTTAGCACAGTGGAAAAAAATAATGTTAAATTAAGCTTACGAAAATGTTTCTCTTTTTGAAAATCTTGGCTGGCGACAAATGGCTTGTGCCAAGTTATAAATCAAGTGTTGGGTTTCTTTAACGCTCAGCATCTCCTGATTTATGATGCCATCACAAGCTCTCGATTGATTTCTGACTCAGTGATCCATCTTCCCCCGTAGCTACCTGCCCATTATAACGCCTTTTCCTGAGCAGGCAGCACATTTCACTTCCCAGAAGGGCTTTATAAAGGAGAGGTTGAGTGGAGACCTGCTGGCTGGCAGAGCACAGCCCCGAGGGGCCAAGGTGGCCACAGAGGAGAGGAGGTGGTTGGGGTTTGCACACAGGAGCAGCTCTGCTCATGTGAGTGCAGCATGGAGAGCTCCAGGCCTGCTGGCCACTGAACCAGCAGGACTGGGGTGCTGCTGGAAACAGCAGGAATGAGCTTCCTGATTTGTTTGGGATGACAGAGCCTTGCTGCTTCCCCAGGGTTTAGTTCCCAACAAAAGCCATCCTTTACAGATGAAAACAGATTGAACCTTACAATCTGGAAGAGTCTGGCTCACCAAAACCTTCCACCCAACAGGAAAGCCTTTTCTTCTAAAAGCATCCCACTCCTCAGCAAAGCCTGGTCCCACCAGCTGAGCAATCCAAGGACATCAGGGCTTACACAGGCCTTAGAGGACACATTCCTATGCAATGTCATGGCCAAGGTGCACCTCCCCATCAAGTACAGGTGGGTGGAAGCTGTGCAAGGACTTTCTCAGCTGCAAAGGCCACCAAACCCATGAAATCCCAACCCAGAGAACACTCTCTAACCCTCTCTTGCCAAAACAAGGCAGATTACCCAAGCACAGCTACTTAAACTGAGCTTCCTGTAACCAGACCGGGTAGTTCTCTGAGAGCAGCAGGGAGGGCAATGGGGAGCAGCTGGAGCACTCAACCCCAAATGCAGCACAGCTGAAGGCTCTTAAGGAAACCCAAACACCTTGGAAATGAGAGACTGTGGGGATGACAAGGGGAAAAGGTAACAAATATTGACCACTCAGAGCCCTTTGAGGTTTTCAGATGCAGTGTGTTAGAGCTGTGATGCAGGCACATCAGCCCTTGGGGTGAGCACAGGGATGATGAATATGAGCTGGAAATGCCTGGAGTTCACTGGCTAACAGAGCCTTGCCCATATCAGTCAGGTTATATATCATTATCTAATGCAACCTCTCCTATATAAACATTTTCTTGGGGAGCCCAGAAGCTGGCTGTCCACTCATATGGTGCCTTTTTAACTTTTGAGATAAATAAGACTTTTCTGTGCCACTATATGGCATAATTCACAGTGGAAGGGCCTGTGAATGGCACATGCTGTCAGCTCAGTATGTAAATGATGCCAGCCCCGTTTGCTACATCCCATCAATTATTTTCACACACTTTTCTTTGCCTTCAGCTGTCAGAGGAACAGACATCACCTTGATGTCTTGAAATGGTTTTCTTCTCCCATTTCCTTTGGGGTGTGTGACTCTACTTTGGGGCTTGGTGAGGAGGAGAATAGGATTTTCAGAAGACAGTTGAGTGATGTGGGTTGATGGCCTTCTGAGTTCCCCCAAAGAGCCAGACAGAACAGGTGCCTCTTGATTAAAAACTGCTACAGTCCACAGCGTCTGTACTTTGCATAGGAGCTTCAAGGCTGAGGTGGCCTAAGGAGCCAGCCCTGGTCTCAAGGGAAGGGTAGAATGTGGTGCTCACATCAGCAGGCAGAGCAGGATTAGGCCCTCAGCATCACCCATGTGATTTTTTTTAAAATACCCATGTCTATCTTTTCAAAGCACCTTTGCTCATCCCGTTCTTGGAAGCTGAGTGTTGCTGGCTTCCACCCTCTTGTGCCTTTTTTCTCAACGTTTTCTCTACTTTCATTAGAAAAGGAAAATATTAGATTGCTCACTTCCCACACTTCTTTGGCTGTTTGTCTCCCATTCCCAGCAGTGCTGGACCACTCTCCCCTTTAGACCCTCAGCTGGTACAAACCATCTTTGTTGGATTGGCATTTGCAGTTACTGACCTGACCCAGTGACCTGTCCCTTACAGAGAACTTTATAGGGGCTCAACAACAGCCTTGCAGAGCTTTTGGGAGCAGAGATTTACTTTTTTGTTGCTTTGCCCCCTTCTTGCAGGCACATTTCCTTGGATACCCAACTCCAGGCACCCTGCAGTCAGGCAGGCGGCAGCACTCAAGCTCAAGATACTCATTCTCTCTTCTGATGCAGAGAGGGGGGGAAAAAAGAAAATAAAACAAACCCATAAATCATCAAGCTAGCAAATGAAAATAAATACACTTAAAAATATTTCCATGCTGCTTTTTATTATTATTATTTATAATGGTATTACAGAATTTTGTAAAATTAAAGTAAATGTCAAGCAGAATGTAATAATTTTCCTAGGGGTTTGGCACATTTGTGTGCCTGACAGTTTCACATTTTTCTTTATATCCATGAAGACAGGAGCCTGACAGGGCTATATTTTGTTACCCACTTTGTTCAATTTTGTCATAAATTGGAGTGAACAAAACAGTGAAAATATAGACACCAAATTAATCAAAGAAATTACATTTTAAAGCACGTCAGACAAACGTATGAAATAATCATACTGTGCCAGGAAAGCACATGAAAACACCAACATTTTCCCCTCCCAAACACACACACCTTGCCCCAGGAAGGGCAGAGACTTCACCCCAGGGCCATTAGTGTTAGCATCAGATGTTGCTCCTTGGCTGTCTCACCTTGCAGAGCTCTCAGTGAATTTCTCTCCCATGAACTTCTCTCCCTGCACCTGAAGTTTATCCAGATCTCAGCTATTCCATCCCATGGCAAGGCGTTACACTTTTGAACACGATGGTGGGTGCCTGACATGCAGCAGCTAATTTGGTGTGCCACCTCACGAGGTCACATCGTCACCTTTCAACAGGTTGTGCTCGAGTTCACACCTGCATCCTCCCACTGCCACCTGCAATGCCTGTCACAGCACTGTCACTGCCCAAACCCTCCCTTAGAGCCCTGGCTGTCCCTGTTGTTTGCAGGGAGACGTTTGCAGTTCCTAGCAAGAAGCACCGTGCTTAAAGAGCTGCAATTTCCAAGAGAATGACAAGGAGAAATGCAAAGTGAGTAGCAGGGCTATCCTCAGGCCAATCCCTTCTGCCTGAGTAAATTTGATTTGAATTCCTCTCGAAAGACCAGCTCTGCAGCACTTGGACTGTATTGAAAAGGTCACTGGAGGCAGTGTCAGACATACTCTCCAGCTGCACTACAAGTGCACTGATGGAGATTCATAACAATGTACTACTGCAGCTGGAGATCCAAAGTGACTCTCTGAGGAATCCTCTCCAGTTATCTGGCACCAGAAGGCTATTCCACTACTCCCCTTTAATGCCTGGATGGAGGCATTCCTGCCTTCTCTCCAGGCCCCCAAATGCTGGATTGGAAGCTCTTCTTGGAGCTTGTGAGACTCGGTGAGGATGGCTGGTGGAGTCCTGCAAGCCCCACGTCCATTCCAGGCACTGAAATGGCCACACTGGCCTTCACTTGCCCTCCTCCTACCTCTGGGCTTCTGAGCACTGCTGGGATATAAATGAGAGCAGGAGCACAGCAAAGCTGTAGTGGCAGAACCAGCACCACCCAAAACTCACCTCTGGCATGGGCAGAAGTGTCCTGATGTCCTGCTAGAATGAGGCTTAAAACCTGCAACAGAAAAGGTTATCCTTGCCCATGGCAGAGGGTTGGACCTAGATGATCTTTAAGCTCCCTACCAGCCCAAACCATGCTATGACTCTGTCTCCTTTTGCCTCAAATTCAGTATTTTGCCCTGTAGCCCTCTGCTAGGAAAACCTGAGTTTTCCCCTTATCCCATGAACAAACATCCCCCAGGTGCTGGGAGCAGGCAGTGGAGGCATTGCCAGGAGCCCCAAAGGGCTGGAGAGGGGCAGTGTCACAGGGCAAAGGGAGGGCTGACCAGCAGGGACCTGGAAAGCTGCCACATTCCCCTGCAAATGTGCAAGTGGTTCAGTGGTAGATTAAAGGAATTTTTTTTTCCTCCCAAATTACATACACCCACCAATATATGGCAAATATGCATTTTAAGCTTATTTGTGTATGAGTTGCTAAATGCCATAATGGTCTCCAGCTGTGTGGCAGGAGGGTCCATTCACTGACATTTTACTGCTCAGTTTTTTTTTTTTCCTTACTGTATTATCACTGTATTTCCTCTCATTTTGCTTTGTGCTTGTAGAATGCCTGATGTCTCTATCACACCTGTTTTCTATTACTTGTCCTATTATTTTAATCCCCCATCTATTGTGTGGATTATGAAAATCATCTGATAAATCCCATTCTGTACTTTTAAAAAAGCCCGTGAGAAGGTTTTAATAAGTGAAATCTGTATTATTCCACACCATGCTCAATGAAAGTGTCCGGTGAATAACCCCTGACTGTCAGGTGTTCCCATCCCCATCATCTGAGCAGGGGGGATAATTAGCAGACAAATGAGGGTTTTCAGTTCTTCAAATATCTCAGAAAGACAATTTGGCTGCTTGATCGGTAGAAGGATATTTTTAAAACTGCCATTTGAGATTCAGTGGTATTGCTAATTAAATGAGAATTTCATAAAAATAATCTGAAAAAAGTCTCTGTTAATTGGAGAACGATAATGAACAGACTTGCTAAACAGAGGCATAAACGTCAAACAATCGAAGAGGAATAATAAAGTGCTCTGTTATCGTGCAATGCCAGACAGCTTTCCTAGTTTTATTTGAAGTTTCAACTTTTAGCAATATTTTTTTTTTTTTGTATTTGTGAATGGCATTCAAAAATGTGCTTTGCAATCATAATTTCCAGCTCTTGGATTGGGTGTGAGCAATGCATGGCAGCACTAATGGTGCCCTTGCTTCAAGTCTTGCATTCTGTGAACAGCTTTTGTGTTCTGCAATGAACACGAGGGGGGAAGCGCATTAATATTGTGTGGTTGTTATTCCTGCAGGGTAGTGGCATTACTGAATTAGTGATTCTTTGTAACAATAATGACTTCCAGTGCTGTATTGTACACTAAAATACCCGGAGTCAGGAAGGAGCTCAGGAGCCTGTTGGAAGACTCTTGGTGCTGCCACGTGCTGCACCTGTGCAGGCAGCAGAGTGCTCCTCCCTTCCCCACACCAGCAGCTGGGGATGGAGCACATATTTATAAGGAGCCCTGCAGCAGGCAGGGCTGCTGGCACTGTCATCCTTGGTGGCCCCATGCTGGTGTGAATGGGCCAGACTAACTCTATAGTTGTGAAAATTGGGATTGCTTGGGCTGGAGAAGGGCCCAGGGAGAGCTTATTGTGGTGTTCAGTACTGAAAGGTGTCTGGGAAAAAAAAAATGGGACAAACTTTTTAGCAGGGCCTGTTGTGGTAGGACAAAGGGTAATGGTTTGAGACTAACAGAGAGTTGATTTGGATTAGATATTAGGAAGAAGGATTTTATGCTGAGGGTGCTGGCACAGGGTGCCCAGAGCAGTTGTGGCTGCCCCATCTCTGTAAGTGTCCAAGGCCAGGCTGGACAGGGCTTGGAGCAGCCTGGGACAGTAGAAGGTGTCCCTGCCATGGCAGAGGGTGGAATGAGATGGTCTTTAAGGTCCCTTCCAACCCAAACCACTCCAGGATTCCACAATCTTGCATAAACAAAAAGCTGGTGCCTTGCAACCTCCAGTCTGCCATGCTCCTGCCCCAGCCCTTGGCACTGTCTCACAGGCTCACAGCAGCTGACACAGGGCTGCATGGAAAAGTCTGCAGTAAAACCTCCATTAATTTTACACCAGCAGAGACTTCTGAACCCGTGTCTGCTTCCCTCAACATAAAATTTGCCTTCAATTTGCCTCTGAGTGCTGCCTTCACACTCTCACAGCCCAAAGAGCGATAGTGACATGGAGACTTCAGCCTTAGCACAAAGTGTCTCTTGGATATTCCACTTCTGAGAAAAAGCCCAAACAAACCAGCTTTGTGAAAGCCCAGTGTAATGAGAATTGACTGTCTTGCATGGGAAATATCTATTAATTACTTTGCAGTGGGAAAAAGGCAACTGTGATGATACAAGTTTCCCAACTACAGCACAAGCAATTGCTTTTGAGGCACAGAGCCTGGGCTGAGGAATCTCGTGGAATGAAATCATCTCCAGGAGGGTGACAGCAGCCAGATTTACTGGAGTTCAGGAGTATATCTAGATTTTGTCCAAAGAGACTTTCTTCTAACAGTGCTTGAAACAAGGTCAAGTGTTTGAGTACCCTGGTTAGTGGCAGGTGTGCCTGCCCATGGTAGGGGGTGAACTGGGTGGTCTTTAAGGTCCCTTCAAGCTTAAACCATCTGGGATCATGTGGCCATTTCCTGCACTTTTAGTTCAAGTTCAGTTTCAGCTTTTCTAGAAGAGTTCCTTATGAGAACAATTTCTTAAGGATCTGCTTGGGCTCCTACCCCCTGAGGTGCCTTCTGAGGAACACCCTCAAAGTTTCTGTGCTGGTGGCTGAGCTCTAGCCATGCCATTCTGCTTCAGCCCCGTGCCACCTCTCTAATTCACTTAGACACCACAACAGGGACACTGACCATGACAATATGACCCACTCTAGAAATGGAAAAATCATTGCAAAATGGTATTTCTGGGAGTAGTAAAAAAAGAAAAGTTAGTTTAGCAGGGCTGGACTGATAAGTATCAAATGAGAATAGGAACCAAGAAGGCAAATGAAGGAATCAGCTGCACATCTGGCCCAGCTGTGGGCATGCTGTGCCTTTACCAGTAAGCCATGCACATGACCTGGAAAAAGAAAATTTTTAGGAAATATTAGAAAGTATCTTCTGACCTGCTAGTCTCACTGGCTTCAGAGGTGGGACAGGACTTACATCGGGTCCCTTTCCAGCTGTGAAATCCTTGTCCTTCAATTGCATCCAGGTAAATCCAGAGCCTACACTGTACTCAGTCCCTGCTGAGAGCACTCCAGGTTCAGCTCCTTTCTCGGACACAGCCCTTGAGTGACCTTGGTCATGTCACTTCATCTGTCTCCACAGCAATTCTCTTTTGGTCACTTGGGTGTAGTGCTTCTTCTGGGCATTGTGGGAAGAAGAACACATTAGAGGTGGTAAAAATCCAGATAATTGGATAAAAGCAGAAGATAAGTAGAAATAAGATTCCCCCATGTATTCAGGTTCACTCCCTCCAGGGGTGTATTGTGTAGGATTGTGCAGATGAGTTATTAGAGCAGCTGATTCACAGCTGCACTTTGGGTCTGCAGTGCTACAGGTAGTGGTTGCTCTCTGGGAAGTAGAAATTGCAAGGATAAGCTAAATTTAAGGTGTGTATTTATAGACTATACACACACTAGGCAGGGAAGCCACCTGCATGGCCAGGAGTTTGCAGAGGCTGTTGGTTAATGTCACTGTGCCTGTTCCAGCACATCCCTACACGGCTGCTCCCTGTGAGCCAAGTGTGGGGCTGCTTCTCTCTTCCCTTCCCACCCTGCTGGCAAGGCACTGGAAAGTCCCAGTCCTGGGCAGGAGGACCTGCCACAGGTGTCCACGTGCTCCAGGTGTGCCTGGATTGACATGGCACAGAAATGGAGACTTTCTCTCCCAGACTCCCTGCTGCCACATTTGGAGCTGGATTTAAGAATACAAACTGGTTCAGCTCTTCTCCTCTGTGAGGACCACGGGCCTTGGCCATCACCTGCTACAAGTAACATGGGACACAGCAAAGTGATTCAAGATGTGAATTTTGATGACATTTCTATATTGACAAAAGCTTTACTACTGACAGAATTGGACGTGAAGTGTTGGCAAAACCACAAAATCAGTCTCAGTGCTATAAGTCTCTGCTCCACCATGAGTGGATGGAATTCTGAAGCCTGGTTCTAGACACTGCCACCATTGGGTTTTTCAGGGAGAACTTGTAGGTGGCATTTCTCCAGTCTAGCCCAGCTCTGTGCACTGGCTTTCAGGGTTTTGGAGACACCTCAGCTTTACCCCCATGACTGAATCATGGTGCTGACAAAAACATCTTCATACCAATGTGGCAGGCACATTCTTCTCTCTCTCAGGGTTTTTTCATAGAGGAGCACAGAAAGAAGAAAGAGAAAACAATTTCTATTTCTGCTCCTTGTTTTTCCCATGTGGAATGTGTTTGGAGAATTGTTTACCTGGGGTGATTGCTTGGCTGGATTCTGGTGAGGATTATTTGAGCCTGATGGCCAATCCAATCCACCTGTGGCTGGACTAGAGTGAGAGGGTCACCAGTTTGTTATGTATGGTAGTTAGAAAAAGTAGATATGTAGTGTTAAAATCTCCTTTAAATATTATATTATTGTATTATAGTATAGTTATAATAAAGAAATAATTCAGCCTTCTGAACTGGAGTCAGACATCATCATTTCTTCCCACCAGGTTCACAATAATACAATAATAGTACAATAATACCAGTATTGCTGTGCCTGTATCACAGCCATGGTCTGTTTACTGGAGTGACGTACTGGGATAAGTGCATGCATGTAGAGTTCTGCTGGTCAAAGCAGGTCCTTCTCTCTGGCCTTACAAAGATCTGTAACTGCAGATACATTGCAAAATTTATCAGCTCTGGAACATCTTCTCTTTACACTCAGGAAATATTTGAGCTGCTCACACTCTGGCAGTTTCAAAGGTCATGGAAGGTCTGATATGCAGATGGACAAAATGTGAGCTTCAGCCCTCAGACAACCAGTCCAAGAAGCAATGTGTCATGAAAACACTCTTGAATTCCACTGGCACCTCGATTAGGTCAAGGCAAGCTTTAACTCTGCCTTTTCCCCAGCCATGCTCACAATGGGGCTGGAGCATGGAGGGCAGTGCCATCACCTCTCCAGTGCTTGCTGCAGGAGGGATGACCCCTTAAGCAGCAGTGCATGAGCCCTGCATGCCTGAGCCCAGGGACCCTGGGAAGCAAGTGGGCTCTTCTTTCCACTTAGCACATCAGCCAGGTAACTCCAGTAAAAATAAGATCCTAAGTGGTCTGTTTGAAAGGGCAGAGATGGTCAAACCAGCTCATGAGAGCAAAGGTGCTTTAATTATCAAAGATTTTCTTAGCCCAGAGCGAGAACAGGCTGGGATGGATCAGAGGCTCATTTGCAGTCCTGTGTGCCCAATCCTTTCCTTTTTCTCCTCCGCTGCACTCAGGAATTTGTGTCAGTGGTGCATGGCAATTCTAGGCACACACCACACCAGCTATTAATTGGATTTGTGGGCCTCAGTTCCAGCATCCATTGAAATGTTTCTAGGGGATCATAAAAGATGGGGACTGTGCAAAGTAGTAAGAGGCAGGTACAGTGTGGAGAGGACCCTTTTGTTAATCCTGCTCTGCCTATCTTTCATTAGCACACCTCATCATGACATCCCATAGATTTGTGCTTCAGCTTCACTGGTGAGAGGCAAATGATGTTTTAATGAATGATGGTGCCTGGAGCTGAAAAGGAACTGTCCTCACTCCCACTGAACAGCGACTGTGCTCAGACCCGTGTGTCCAACTGCACTTCACGTAATTGGATGAAACTTGTAATAGTTTGTTCACTCCAGGTGGGTATAAAAGTCAGGGTGAAAAATCCTCATGATGAAATATCAATTGCTGTCCCTTGCTCAAGGGTATAATTGTGGTTAGTGGTACTTGAGGAGCAAAGAATCCAGGCTGGAAGATAATGGGAGGAGGCACATACAGCACAAGGCAGAGGCACCTTCAGCTCAAGGCTGTGGAGGCAGGGGCTGGAGCAGGCAGAATGCGCCCAGACACTGGTACTGCTTTTGGAAACTCTCCTGAAAGCTGTGTTTACTCATTGTGTGCCCAGAGGATACTCAGAGTAGCCTTGTGGGGCTCAGTCCTGGTGCACTCATCTTCCTCTGACTGTGAGAGTGGTGAGGCTCTGGCACAGGGTGCCCAGAGCAGCTGCGCTGCCCCAAGCCTGGAAGTTCCAAGGCCAAGGGACAAGATGAGCTTTAAGGGTGCTTTTCAATCCAGACCATTCCAGTCTGTGGTTCCTGCAGTTTGGGCACAGCTTGGTGTGGGAGCAGTGGCCATGCCAGGGCCTGCTCCAGCTCCGTGCAGCCCCACGGGCCTCAGCCACGGTGTTTTATAACATTTTCCCAAAGACATTACTTTTAGACCCTGAATGATTACTTCATTTAGCACATACATCAGAACTAAAATACCCAATATTAGCTCATTTAAGTTCATGCTCGGTGATGGATTAATCGTTTCTCTTTTCTGGAGCAAAGCCCAGTCCATTTCATCTGAGGACTGAGGAGAAATGTTCCCTTGTATCTTGAAGTCTGAGACATCTGCTGTGCTTTGCAGATCTACTTGTCCACAAAAAAAACCAAAAAAAACCCAAAAAAAACCCCTCAAAGCAACCCAAAAAAAACCCCAAAAAACCCCCAAACCAACCCTGAGATTCTTAAATAAATTAAAAAAATTAATTGCCAAAGCTATAGATCACACCAATTTTTTCCCCTGCTTTCAGAACAGGTGCAAAGGAAGCATATCCACAGCTCAGTCAGCATGAGCCTGTGTCTGTGTGTCCTTTGAGGTTTCAAATGTCAGATCATGTTACAGTGGGTATTGCTGTCTCATACTATTGTGTCTCATGGGCCACACAGGGAAACGAGGAGATGGAAACAGGTCCTTAATGGACAAAACACGAAGAGAGCAGACACCTGTGCTAACTCCAGCCAGGCTGAGACCAGAGAATCCTGTGTGCTAACTATTATAGCCAAAATAAAAGTGATCAGGCTGAAACTCTTGAGGTCTCCTGTTCCCCAGAATTAATAGAGGTGTTGGTCAGTCAGCACAATGAGTAAGTGATGTGAGGAGATCCCCTCTCTATCACCCTTGTGAGCAGCAGACCTGTAGCAGGAGCCAAGGGTCTATGGCACTTGCCAGGAGCCAAACTGGGAGGCATCACTCAGTAAAAACGACCTGGGCTCCGGTGACAGTTTCTCAGCTCCAGGACCTCTCTTGTACAGAAGCTGTGCCTGATGAAGCCCATTTTCTTTCAAAGCATAGGTAACAGACTTTGTTTTTGGGATGTTTTTCCCTCCTTTCTCAATAAAACATCAGCAGATTGTGAATAGCTGACATGGAAGAAGGGCAAAGAGAACTGGGTATGGGAACAGAGATGTTCCCAAGCTTTTAGAGTCACTTTGTTATTGAGATCTCTGTGTCTCCTCATCTTGTGTTTGGTCAAAGACCAAGAATGCCACTGTCTTTTTGCATTGTGAAAAAACATGGAACAAGGAAACAGTGCTGGAACATTTCAGGCAGTGTCCCTCATGCTGTGTTCAGCTATTACTCTGACTGTCAGCAGGAAGAAAGAGGTATGTACCATTTGAAAGTTTTTAGAACTGGCTGTGTGGTTTCAAAACACAGGATCTTTCAAGGAACAACTCTCTCCCCATTTGGTGTCACAGGCAATTAAGTTTTTAAGAGGTTCTCAGTAGCATTAGCAGACCATATAATATTCTTGAAATGCCTTTATAATGTCCTATAAGGACAAACTGCTTGCATCTTCCTTGGAAAATCAAAGGCTAAATTCCAGTACTAGAAGCTGACCAAGTTCTATTTTCTGCTTGACTCAAATTGGCTGGGTGTGCACTGCTGCTGCTGCCCCCTCCAGCCAGGGCTCTACTTCTCTCTGGGGAACTGCTCCCCAAAAACCAAAGCCCATTACCAGGAACTGCTCCCCAAAACCAAAGCCCATTACCAGGAACTGCTCCCCAAAACCAAAGCCCGTCACCAGGGAGGGAAGGCTCAGTCCTGCCTCTTTGTCCTATGTGTGGGGAGCATCCAGCTGCAGGGAGAGTAAAAATCAGAGTAAAAGGGGTTAAAAGAAACAAGGAAAAGCCCTTCCTTGGGATTGGCCCTCAGGTGCTCCAGAAGTATATTTCTATTAGACACTGCCATCCTCTCGGGCTGTAATGTATTCCCTCATTATGGTAAACATCCACATGGCATTTGTTTCTGGAATGATATTGCACAAAGCTGGGTAATAAAAACACCTCTGATCTCACAAAGCACAAGGCTCAAGACAAATAAAATCTGTAAACAGTTCTGCACTCCAGGCTGTTTTATGAGCTGGACCAGTGTTTGCTCAGGGCTAATGCTGAAGTTCATTTCATCTCCTGGAAAAGGCTCTGCTCCCACAGGAAGCTTCACTCCTTGGGGGACCATTGGCATGGTCACCACGATCCAGCTCTCAACCACTTTCTTCCTTTTGCTGCTGCAAGTCACTGTCATTCGCTGCACAGTTCCTCTCCCTGCAATACTTCCCTGATATTTAGAAAAGTCTATAAATGCCAGCAAGCCGGCCGAGGCCTGGAGGAGTCTGCAGACAGCAGGGAGGTGTGGAGCTTGATGCCTTAAGGAGCTGGAACAGAGGCTAGATGCAGTTAATCAGAATAAAGAGGATATTTATTGAAGTGCCTTCCAAGGCCACACCCTGGCAGTATCGGAGCCACAGCCATGGCTCTGCCCGGATGGCTCCAAGGTGGAAGCAAAAGAGAGCTTGGTCATGAGATTTCACATTTTTATAAGTTGTGGTCCATTAGCATATTGGAGCTAATTGTCCAATTATAGCTCCAGCCTATGAAGTTCCATGTCACCCTTGCGCCAAGAATGACACAAGAACAGACGAGAGATGCAGTGTAAAAAGGACAAAAAGAAGGCATTAATGGAAAGGAAACTTTGGCTTAAATAGACTGATATGATACATTCTATTTGGTTGGTTAGTTAATAAAAACATTTTTTCACACACCATCTTTGAGAGGAACAGAAAAGCAAGGTGGAAAAATACCACCTGCAGATTGTTTAGACTATCAAGTTATCACATTCCTACAACTCCCTAAAAATTCTCACAAGCCACTATGGGAAACGATTGCTGTTTCTCTCTCCCTGACCAGGCTGGCATCCACAGGTCCCCCTTTTTGTTTAAAGATGGAGGTGGTGTTTGTAGTCCTCTGCGGGGCCCCTTGCAGAAAGGAGAACACCCATGGCTCCAGAGGTCCCTCATTCAGATGCCAATTAAAATGGCCAGAGAGATTGGGTCTTGTGATTGTCGCTTATAAAATGCGTTATCAATCCTAAATCGTATACTTATTCTAATTCAAAACAGTCCTTTCCAGAAAACAGGATTAAGTGTTCAGTCCCAACGCATGGAGGGGCCATCTGATTGATGGTCATCATCTTGGCCATCATCTTGGTCTTCATTCAAAGGTTGCCTGTTGGCCACATTCCGGTTTTGATGTTTCAAGTCAGGGCAGACACACCTCGCAGGTGCCCATTGCACTCCAGTAGTCCCATCCTGTTTGTTTTTCTCTCTCCAGCCCACGTTGTTTGTGCTTTTGGGCCTGAGATCTGGATCATTTGTCCTTGGTCCCCAGCTAGAGCAGGAATTGTTTTGTCTCCCCACTCTGTGCAGAGAACTCACCATCCCCTAATATGAAGCCCAGACCCACACACTAAAGCAGCACAGAATGTGAAAAATATAAAAGCTAAAGCCTGAGGCATCAAGATCACCGGGCTGGGCTACACTGAAACCCAAGTGCTGGGAAAGGGCCAAGCACTCCCCTCCCAGGGCTCCTTGGCTGCACTGCAGACTGCTGCTGCTCAGGGAGCCTGACACCAGTCAGGGGCAGGAGAGGTCAGTGAGAAATGGCATCTCTCACATTATCTCCAGCAGTGCCAATCTGAGGTGTGCCACAGGTGCACAAAGCCAAGGCTGTGCAGGAGAGAGGGACAGAGCCTTGTTTGAAGCCTCTGTGTCACAGTGAAAAGTGGAGCAGGGCCACACGTGTGATGTGATGAGAACATTACAAGGATCATGGAATCACCATGGAATCATAGAATGGTTTGAGTTCGAAGGGATCTTAAAGTCATTAAAAAATTAACTAGTTCCTACCATGGGCAGGGACACCTTCCTCTAGCCCAGGTTGCTCCAAGCCCTGTCCAGCCTGGCCTTGAACACTTCCAGGGATGAGGCATCCACATCTAATTGAGGCTCTGAGATGTTACAGACCAGGCTGAGGCCACAAAGCCTTTTGTTCACTTCCTGAAGGCACATGGATTTTTGAATTTTAAAATACAGCTGTCAGTTGGGGCACCTTCTGGAAACACAAGGACAAAACCAGCATGGCACTGAAGTGACCCATCCAGGCTGACTGCCTGACAGCCATTCCCTGGGGCTGTCCTGCTCTGTGCCCTAAAAGGTGCTGGCCAATCACCCCATGCAGATGAGGGAGACTCAATATCTCACCACACCCCATAATGAAATCAAGAGACGTCCAGGGTGTGATGAAATCAGGTGATGCCTGTTGGGAAACAGATGGCTCCAAACCAAATCAGGGTAAACTAACCAGCTTGCCTTGTCCAGGAGAGTTCTGAACATCTCCAAAACTGGAGATCCTACAGCCTCTCTGGCCTCTCATCTGACATTTGACCATCCTCAGGGATGTTATATCTCGTGAGAACTTCCCACACTTCAATTTGTGCCTGTTGGCCCTTGTCCTGTCACTACATCTCCAAGCACAGTGTGACTGTTTTTTGCCCACCCTCCTCTGAAGGTCATCAACACCACTAAGATGTCCTCCTTCCCTCTTTAAAACTCCAGTTTTTCTCATTCTTGCCCCAGTACATTGATGTCTTTTTGCAAGGGAAACCCAAAACTGGCCACAAAACCTCCAGTGCTGCAGTACACATAGAACAGCTCTGGGATTCACATCTGCAGCCCATGAGAAGCTCCAGCTGTGCTGCACTAATTCAACACCCGCTGGTGGGTGTCAGGAGCTCCTGCAAAAAAAGCAGAAGTCAGAGAACTTTCTCAGCTGGTTCCCCTTTGACAGATGTCAAGCATTCACTCTTCTCTCATCTGGCCACCTTTAAGGGGTTCACACATCCATGGCCACTCCGTTAGAGCTCTTCTGCACTGCTGGGAAGCTTCACGAATTCAGGACAGTGCACATCCACTGTCCAGAGGGCAAAGCAGGGGAGAACACAAGCCACGCTAGTTACAGCGTGAGGGAAACCCACTGCAGCCAAGCTCAGCTACAGACTTAGGCTGGTTTTATCCTCCTGCTGTCTTTACCTCCCACAAGCCTTTGAGGAAAAAAAGGGCGATTTTTCGCTAAAAGAAAGATCTTAGAGGGTTTTTTTTTTGGAACAGATCAAAAAGCCCAAGGGTTTTGGAGGATACCAGGAGGAAGAGGGAAGGGGAAGATGCCCCCAGACAGCACCAATAGGATGAGGTGCTAGTTAATGCACCAACTCCCCTGACCATGAACCCTTTCCTTAGGAAATTCCAGAAGGGTCCAAATCTGGCAGGTGAGAGGAGAAAACCATTTTAAATAAGGCCGGTCCAGGTCTTCCTCAGGTTTGCAGTCAATTCCTTCTTGCAGCTTGTGCCTAATGGGGATTATGTACATTACATGATCACATCAGATGCTGTGGTCTCATACCTTTAGCAATTTCCTTCACTTCTTTGAGCACCAATC
The DNA here is from genome assembly GCF_031753505.1 of Anomalospiza imberbis. Lineage (NCBI taxonomy): Eukaryota > Metazoa > Chordata > Aves > Passeriformes > Viduidae > Anomalospiza > Anomalospiza imberbis. The sequence goes on from NC_089700.1 coordinate 2,332,465, forward strand.
CAGCAACTGTGGAAAGACAAAGGGTATGACTGAAAATTGGGAAAAAAATGGGGGGAAAATGGTCTTCTGCAGCCCTGACTGAAAAATGGAAAGTCCCCAAGTCAGCCATCCTTTTGGAAACCTCTGGCCTCAAAATACACTTTGCAACTGATGTGTTTTAATTCCAGGAAAAACACACTGAGCTGAGGTTTAGACCTTGGGCAAATTCGCCTTTTGGCTCAAACAGCAAAGATCTTGAGCTGAAAATGCCTGCTGCTGACAGTCTGTGCCATGGCTGCGTCCCAAACACTGCTGGCATAGCTGTGGTGGAAAAAATAAAATACATTTCATTCCCCAATGGTCATGCTGTAATGGCATGAAATTAGAAACTCTAATCAATAGTGCTTTACACAGCATGACTCTCATGTCAAAAGAACCCATGGTTTAAAAAAGAAGAGTCACAAATAAATATGAAAATCAAGGCTGTGAAGCGGCAGTAATGAAGTATAATTCTGTCAAGCAGTCCCAGCCAGTGATTCTCTCCACAAAACCTCCACTCACCCAACCCTTCATTCTCCACACCTCCCTGATCTTCCATCTCCATGTAATTTTCCTGTATTTATTTGCCCTTTGCACATGAAATGTCACTGATTTGAGTGTGAGTGACGAGACTGGGGAGAGCAGGGCTGTGCTGCTTCTCAATTCTTTCACCTCTCTGTTGCTTCGGAAAAGGCCCCAACCCCTATCTGCTCACCTTGGTGGGAGCAGGAACACACCTCTCTTCCAAGATGCACCTCTTCTGTTGCTACAAAATATAAATAAGATGCAGATTATTATTATCTTTATAAGAACAACAGAAGTTAGAGTTATCCTATTTATATCAAAAATTACGGACAGCTCTGCTAAGACCCTTATGTTTTGCTTGTACAGGCAACACTGCTAGAAGAACCACCAGAGAGATAAAGTATTTAAAAATAATAAGCAGGCCCCCAAAGGCATGAAGAGCTGACAGCTACAGGGCTCTCTGTCAGTCATACAAGTCTTTTGGGAGCTGGTGGCATTTTGTTCAGGGACAGGGTTTGGGATTTTTCCAGCACTAGTTTTAAAGTTCCTCTCCCCATGCACTGCTAACATTAGCACAGCTTGGCAAATGAGGAGTGTCCTGAAAATAGCAGATTTTTGGAGTGGAGATTTTGTTAATTAGACCTTCTTCCTGCACACAGTCCTGGCTCTCCAAGCTGCTCCTGTGGCAGGGGGGCAGTGATCAACCAAAGGTTGGATATCTTCAGGAGGAGAGCAGATAAGAGCTGCCTTTCAGACATAAATGAACCTCCCCCTCCCTCCAGGAAAGATCTGCTGAATCCAAAGGGTCAATGGGAAAAAAATCCTTACATGGCCTCAAGAGAAGGTGTCAATCTTTGTGAAGGGTGTCTCTGGCAGTTTCTGGGTCCTTTTCTTAATTTTGCCACTGAACCGCAGTACTTTGGTTAATTGAGTTATCTGCAGCCTTGTCTTTAGCACAGAAATGGATGTTTTTCCCTTGACTCAGTATGAGTGAGGACAAAGAAGCAGAGGTTGCACATTGAGTCCATGGCTCCAAGCCCAGATGGAACCAGTGAACACAAACTCTGTCTGCACTCCAGACATGCCAAACTCCATCCCTGAGCAGGGATGGTGGGCTGGTGACCTCCACAGCTCCTTCCAACCACACCCATTGCGTGGTTCTGTGAATTCCTAAGGACAGAAGTGTGGTTTGGAAAGAGCATTCTTTCTGCTGCTGAGGTGAGCCCCCCAAACACCTCCTGAAGAAGGTGTCCCATCAGAGGCAGGGCACCATGAGCTAGGCCCTGCAGAGCAGTTCCCACAAGATTGTTTCAGTGCTCTCTCTCTCTCTCTGAACATTTGCTTTCACTTCAGAGCAGTCACTTACATCATGGCACATCTGAAAAGTAGGATGAAAGCCAAAAATTATGTTTCCCAAGCTCTCCATAAAACCAGTGACTTGTGCAATACATACAAAGCTTTAAGTTGGGGAGCTTCAAATCATCAAGCATCTGTTAATCAGCAACATGCCAGTCCCTGGGGATTGTGGGGATGTTAAAAGGTTATCCTGCTCTCCTGCACATTGCACTGCTGAGCTCCATTACACAACCAAAGGATGATTTCATGTGTGGCAAAGAATTTTTGATTCTCCGGATATTATTTTAGATGTGGAAACCCAGCTGCTGAATGCTGCTTTTCAGGTTAAACAAAACCTACAGCCAACACTCATTCCCACACTATTAATGAAGATAATCTTGCCCTGCAATTGACTTTTTTCCAGAAATAGCAGGAGAGGGATTTTCAAATCCTTTCAGGTTTGCAAAACGTTATCTCACTCTATTTCTTTAATCTCCTGATGCTGAAAGATGGATCTTTTTCTCTTATGGCTGGATGTACTTCTACACTTCAGCAGCAAACCATGAAAGGGAATCAGGCTTATGGAAAGAAATTATAAAGAATTTGCAGTGTTAACATTTACTGGGGCTTGTCTGGACTTCCTCAGCTTTGAATTCTAACATGATTGACCAGATTGAATGTTACATAAAAGAGACAAACCAACTGACAGGCTTTGTGTACAAGGGACTGCTGGGCAGGGGAAGGGACTGTGCTCTGCTCCAGGGCAGTGGTGGACAGGACAAGAAATTGGAGAGCTCAAGCACAGCCAGGGAGAGAGGTAAGTTGGACTGGGGAAAACATTCTTACCAGTACTGAGCACTGGGATACGCTGCAAGGTCTCAATTGTCAGCACATCTCGAGCAAATATGACAGGGCTGAAGTTTATCCATCCTTGGAAGTGTTCAAGGCCAGGTTGAAGGGGGTTTGGAGCATGCTGGGAGAGTGGAAGGTGTCCCTGCCCATAGGGCAGGGGTTGAACTAGATGAGCTTTAAGGTCTCTTCCAACCCAACCCAAACCATTCTGTGATTCTGTGGTAACACTGCCCTGGAGGAAAAAGGTAACCTGGAAAATCTCCCAAGGTCCCACTCACTTTCTGGTTTCTAGAAAAACCCATGGATAAACTGCACAGCTTCAGTAAAAGGCAGAGCAGAGCATTCCCTGAGCAATTCCTACTCCCGAATTGCAGGGAAGGCACAATTCATAGCCTCCTTTTTCTTTTCCATGCATCTTAATTGTTCACATAATAATCACAGAAGTATTTAATAATACAAAGCATATGGGCCAGATGTTCAACTGGTGTAAATCAATAGCACTCGGGAAGCTTCAGTGGTGCTGTGCTGGTGTAATCATTTGACGCTCTGGTGCTGCATCTTTAAGGTGGCTCTCAGGATTTTAGTACCTTATTGTTTCCACTAAAACCAAGTCACAGAGTTTACTGCCCACCTACAAAGGGCCACCTCCCACCAAATGCTCAGAGCTGAAGATCAAAAACCCAAAGCTCAAAATAGATGGACTTAAGGTCATGAAAAACCTCTGGTCCAGCCTCTGCTGGCCATCACTACATTTTATCATGGCCACATACTCGTGCAGCTCACCTCACCCTGGCACAGGCAGCACTCACTCGACCAGAAGTCCATGCAGTACCTTGGCTTAGTCTCAGCTGGTGTGTGAGCTCTGCTTTATTTGCTTCCCACTATGAAAAAAAAAAAAAAAAGGAAAAGCTTTTAATTCACTTCCTCCTGGGAGTTTCTGTGATGCTCATTGATCCAGTCTACAAGTACTTCGCAAACACTAATGGATCCAGTGAAACTCTCCACTAATCTCCTCCTGAAACTTGGCACCAAACTGCTCATTTCTGACAGCTTCTCCTTTTACAGTTGTTTTGCTTTGCTACCTGTTTCAGAGCCACTCCAGGGCTCATTAATTGTTCATCCTTTGTCCCTTGAAAATTTTCCTTTTAATCTTTCCAGTCACACGTTGGATACTGATGTGAAACAGACTTCAATTTGCAGGTCTTTCACACCTGCAATGATACTATTTGAACTGATCGTGGCATTACCAGTTGCACATGGACATCTGTAATTGAACTGAAAAGCTTTGCAAGTCATATTCATTGGACTTCTGATCTCATTTGTTAGAGAGCCTTAGGGAATGAGCAATTTCCACTCCTCAATTTATGACAACTGGTCATAGTTAGTTAAATGGAATAAAATAAATCCTGTAGCATGTGTTCCTTCTGGAAAACAGGTTGACAATTGTGCCCAGAAGAGAATTAAATTGCCCAGTGACAGTGCTGCATTGAGAGAAAAATATATAGATAGAAGAAAGTCGTGGTAAAGTTTTTGTGGAGGTTCCCAGGTTACTATTCCTTCTGCTAATGTGACTCTCTGGCTGAGATTCTGGGAAAATTCAATAAATTGTGTGGAGACTATGCAAATAAGCTGGTCTGCTGTATTTGACAAAAACCTATCCTTGTGCTGATTCTGTCTGGGGCTACTCCATTTCCATGACTAGGGCTGGATTTTCAGCTGTCAGGAACAGCTGGATTTTCAAAAGACTGGCTGACCAAGCCAGCGTGGCTGAGCTCCTTGGGCAGCTCTGTGCATGCAGGAGGAGGTTTTACTGACCGCCCAACCATTACCCCTCAAAATGTCACTCCTCAATCAGTAAATCTTTTTTTTATTCCATGTAATGAGCAACTTAGGATTTTTTTCCCCCTTGGGTTGAAATCACAGTATCTGGAAATAAAAGCAGCTGATTCTCCACTCAGCCAGTTTTAAAGCTGAGGTCTGTGTTGTGGTCCACACATCTCTCTGTGCACCACAGGCTCAACCTGGCATCCTGCCATAATACCCAACGTAGGAAAGGCTGAGGAACTTGGCAGTTTGCTCCCATGTGTGATAGTGCAGCAAGAACTCCAACGGGGGAGCCCTTTGTCCTCTCCACGTGCTTCAATCAGGGTCCTGAGAGCAGTGTGAACCCCAAACAGCCTTGGCTGTTTAATTACACCTGCAGAGCTTGGCCTGAAAGGAGGCCAGGTCCTTCTGCCTTCTAGCCCTGCCCTCTTTTCCACTGCCTTGTTCCTCTGGAGCAAGCACCCCATTCCCACCTAAAGTGTGTGCAGTGACCTCCTGAGGGCTGAGGAGCCAGTCCTGGGTGTCACAGCACATGCCACAGCTATCAGTGTTCTGCTGTGTCTGAACACTAGTCTGCATTTATGAGATTATCTTAAGTCCAAGATGCACATTTCTTAATTATCAGTATTCTTTTCCTGTACAAGTAGAATTTGCATAATTTCCCAGCAGTAGAATAGAGCAACATCAAGGCAATAAATTAAAAAAATTCACCAATTCATCACAGAATTGTTCTCCAGTTGCCAGAATTGTTCCTTTTCCTTGCATAGCTAATGCAGACCCCAAGGAAGAGCAGATAATCCATTTAGATTCCAAAGAACCACGTTGGCTCATGCTGGGTGAAGAACTGATTCCATCAGTTCTTCATGGAGACCGTTTCAACAAAGAATGTCAGCTGGGCCAGTCATCCCACACATCTTTAAGCACTGAGCACTGGAAGCACTGGTGCTGTTACAGGCCATGTTCTTGGTACCAGTGAGAGCTCACAGCAGTGCTGGGACCAGGGGACACAGGGGACACAGTGCTTTGGAGGCTGAGACCTTACAGAGCAAAGACTTTCACTATTTGTTTTTAACAATATGGGAATGTGCAGCAGGACCAGCACATTCTTCAGGTCCCGGCAGGCCAGAGGTACCATCAGCAGTGTCCTAACAGCAGAAAAAACAGGCAATGGATTCACACAGAGTCCACTGCCTTCCTGGTGGGTTTGATCCTCCAGCACACCTGGGGTGTGCAACTCGTCCTGCTCTGCCAGGAGCTCCTGGGCCAGCCTCCATCTGCAGGGGCAGCTGGGCAGCCTGTGCCCTCCTCAGCCACTCTGCACCTGCTGGGGACTCTTGCAGATGGGAATTGGGAACCCAAACTACTGAAGTGCTTTAATCCAATTTCACTTCCTTGCTGTCCACTAAATGGCAATGACATTTAATGTCATTTTTAGCACTACAGATAGTCCAGCTGCCCACATGCAAACTAGAGATATATTTTGACCCTGTCTTGTCTACATTTGTGAATGGTTCAAACACTTGCTATCCTGGCACCATGTAACTCAAAATGCCACTAGCCCAAGTGATATATTTTGAAGAGAGACCATTCTCCTGCTGTACTCTTATCAAGGGAATGACAGTTTCTTGTGGTGTACATCAGCAGGAAGATGACACCACTCTACTTTTGTGTTTTAAGGGCTCCAAGATATATCATGGAAAAGTGCTGCCTGATTCCTGGGACCTAGAGGCAGGCACAAGGTGTTATTGTCAAAAGAAAAGAGATAAACCAGGGCAGATTGTGAATCTGACTATCCCATGATGATAGCAACAGGCAGGGAGTCACAGAGGCATTTTCTTGTTGCAGATTGGGATGTTTCCTCATCACTTTATCAGTCCTGTCCAAGAGTGTGTTCTTAAAGCTATCAGTTCAGAATTCACCTTTTGCTTAAATTTTACTATGTGCTTCACTCCACTGGACTTCCAGTGGATTTGCACATGTTAAATTTTAAACACCTGCTTTGCTGTCATGCTAGCTGGGGGTGGTAATCTGAATTTTATAAGGCTGACCTTAGTTCTGTATGGTCAGGAGAAAAAGAGAATAGGGAAATAATTCAGCAAAGATATGTGAAGAAAGGACACAATTGCCCACTGACTGTTTCTTTATACATCCCCTGGCATCAGAGGAGCTAATTCCAGCAGAGGTTAAGCCAGAGCCATGGAGCTGTATTGGCTCCACCAGCCCCCAGCAGCAGGTGAAGCAGAGCCAGTGACAAAGCCACAGAGGGAGTCACAAACCTCTGCAAGGCCCAAATGTGCTTGTGAAACAGGTGACCCCAATGCAAAGTACTGGGTTTAAACTAGGAAAAATAGGGAAAAATAAATCTAAGATTTCTTAGAGGCCCAATTGTAGGGCAACCCCAAATGCCCAAAGTCAGATTTCCCATTTTAGGGCACTGGGGCACGTTTATCACCCAGCCAAGAGACACAAGAGTGCTGGCCAGAGCACGGAGTCCCTGTTCCTAATTCCATCAGTGATTTACTGGCTCAGGTCCCATCTCTGCAGATTTAAAGCCTCACACTGGCTCCTAAGGCTATGCTATATAAAATTTGATTGTTACATTCAACGGCCTGTAATAAATTAAATGAACTATCAGTAATAAGTTCACAGGCAACACAATCTTTTTTCAGTCAAGTATACTTCCTTAAAACATACCAGCAGCATCAAATGTAACTAGATTTAATTTCATGCTGAAGAGTCTGTGAATATTCATTTTAAAATATTCACAAAGAGCCTAATTCTAATTTGTGTGATGTTTCTGCTAATACCAATACCCATTAAAAAGCCTTAAGAATATTAACAGGGAATTCTTATGGAAATGCACTGGAGTTTTATGTTTTGAATTACCATTACAGGCTTTTTGGTTTAAGTCCTGTTAAACAGATTTCATTATTAACAAGAATATGTGCAAATTAAAACAAACCCATTAAAATCTAAAATTCTATGCTAAAAAGATTAGGGACATTTGAGTTATACTTCTTCTGAAGGAATAAATGTAATAAAAAGTGATAGGGAGTAAAACCCAATACTCACAAGATCAACAGTGGCTAGACAGTGGTGAAAAGTTCCTGATGTGCTTCAGAATAACCTATTTCACACAAGGAATCACTTTCCTTGTCTTTTTCTGCTCCCCATCACAAAGACATCATATTTATAAAGACTTTGTCACAGATCTTGTTGGAATGAGATAGGCTTAAAGGCTGCTTCCAGCACAAACCATTTTCTGATTCTCTGATCTTCCCCTGGCTCCAAGGTGCAGGCAGGGATGGGATGGGTCAGGGAGGAGATATATGGTCCTGTCATGCCTTAACCCCAGCTAGAAATCAAGGACAGAAAATCAAGGCAGTGAGAGAGCTGCTCTTTTTGCCTCCCCAGTGGGATGGGGAGGAGAATCAGGGGGGAAAAGGTAAAACTTTTTAGTTGAGATAAGAACAGTTTAATAATTGAAGCAAAGGAAAAGAAAATAGTAGAAATACTACTACTACTACTTATAATTAAAAGAAGATATATAGAGAGGTAAATCCAAGAGAAACAAGTGATTCTCAATGCACCTGCTGCCTGACACCCTACCCCTCTCCCAGCAGCACCAGTGGCTCCCAGGCAGCTCCCCCCAGTCTCTGCAGGGCATGACACTTCATGGTAGGGAATAGCCTCTGTCCAGCCTGGGTCAGCTGTCCTGGCCACGCTCCCTCCTGGCTTCTTGTGCATCTCCTCATGGGCAGGGCATGAGACACTGAAAAGTCCTTGCTTTAAGGGAAGCACAGCTCAGCAATAGCAACAGCATCAGTGTGAGATCAGTGCTATTCTCACACTGAACACAAAATACAGCACTGTGCCAGCTGCAAAGAGGAAAAATTAATTCTGTGCCAGCCAAAAGCAGGACAAGTCCTCAGAGCAGCTGGGTTGAGCAGGCCTGGAGACCTCACCAGAGGCTGTGGTGTTGCTGCATTCACCCTGATCCCTACCTGCCTAAAACCAGGCTGCTGAGGATGGCAATGAAGGTGGTGATTTGAGCTTAAATCATGATCCAGCCCAGAGCTGGATCTCTGGCAGAACATCGAGGAGACTTGGTTTGGTGCTCTGTGCAGCACTGGCCTTGCCCTCCACCAGAGCAACTCAACAGCGTGTCCAAAGTGGGGTCACTTCACAGCCCTGGAGGCGGCTGGGCTCCCTGGATGGATGTCCAGCACTGCATACATAGATAATAGTGTGTTCCTAAAGCCATCAGTTCATAGATATGGATCCAGGGGCAATGAAAGCTCTTCACACAGAAGGAGGCACTGCAATTTACACTTTTCCTTCTGTTGCTTTGACTCCCAGTTGCTGTATTGATCCCCTCATCTTCTAAATAACCCTCCATTCAATCTAATCATCAATGAAAAGTCTGCTACTCTCATAAATCACATGAATATTTACACTGCCTTGTGTAAAATCCATCTTGTCAACTCTCAGATGCTTTATATCCCTGTTCCCTGCCTGGTTGTTCCTGTCCCTCTTTTCACCTGTCACTGGTGGGGCTGGGGGAACTGCTGACCCTTTCCTTGGCTCCAGCCAGATGCAGCAAATTATCTGTGCTAAAACTCTCCTCTGCCAAGCTGCCAAATCTTTTGCATTAATCCTGAAAATTACAATTAATGAGTGCTAAGAGGATCTTTCCACCTCTGTGTATGGCTCTATTCAGTTGGAATGATCCCTCCTGCTCTGCCAGCATCCAAAGCCTCCTTGGGTGACAGCTTTTGGCTCTGGGGCAGGGCAGTGCACTCAGGAAAGGGGAGGGGGCTGGTTTGGGGCTTCTGCCTCTTTTTGCTTGATATCCTGTGACAAGGATGCTCTCCATTGAAGATGGAAGAGACCTGAGTTAATAGGAGCCCATGGCCACCATGGATATCTGCCATGAGAAAGGTCACGTCAAGGTGTCAGGAGCTTGAAGTCCTCAGATACTGAGGTGTGCCGTGAGGTGAAGAACAGGGCAGGAATCACAAATCACACTGCCTGGGGTCTCCAGCCACACTTGGGCTGGCTAATGTGGCAAGTGTCTTGGTTTGAAAAGACAGGTGTCTGCTAAGGAAGACAGAAGCCTCCCCTGAAATGGAAAATGGAAACCCTATCCCTCTGAATTATTATGATTTTGAAATTAAGGGGCTCTCAGGCAAAGATACGGGAATAGGAATAACAGTTCTTTACTAGGAAAATTAAAAATACAAATGCAATAGTTCTAACAAACAAAAAACTCACCACTGCCAGAGTGAGAACAGGCCCTGGCAGCCTGTGGGTCAGGGTGGTGGCAGCAGTCCCATCCCATGGTGGCTCAGCCCTCCTGCAGTGCCAGCTGTGCTTCTGCTGGAGCAGGGATCCTGCACAAGGCTGGAGTTTTCCTCTGAAGCTCCAGGGCTGGTGGGGATGGGCCTGGGCTTCCTCTGGGAATGCAGTGGGGAAGAAAGCTGCTCCTCTGGGAATGCAGTGGGCAAAGGCTGCTGTGGTGTGCCAAGGTCAGATTGTATCCAGGTAGGAATGCTTGGCTCCTCCCCTGGGCACAGCCTCTCCCCATGGATGATGGAATTTTCTCAGCCATGCAGGGACACTCACTGGCCATGAACAGCAGAGATCTCCTGGAGGGAGGATTGGCTGTGGGAGAGATAAAGAAAACTGCCCAGTGAACAGCAGAGAGCTGCCCCAGCTCTGACAGATGGTGACAGAATATCCCCAAACCGTATCTCACAACCCAGGACACCAAGGCTCTGGGATTCCATTTCCCAAGCTGCTAACCTAGCTCTCTGAGGACTACCCAAAATCTAAAAATACAATATTTTTTTGTTATTAAGAACAAAGTCTGTGAATCTCATTGGCATGCAAACACATTTCTCTAGGTGTGAGTTAGGGATCTCAGTCAGCTCTGGATCATCTAATCCCCTGACTGTGCATGGTGAAATACCTGCAGTAATCTTTCAGATTTGAAAAGAGATCTGTTCATATTTTTAATTACAGACTGGTTGCCATTCCTCCACAACAATCCCACCTCCACCTGAGCTGCTGAACAGTTCCAGGAAATGCCCCTGTTCTTGATGTTTCCGCTGGCTGTGACCAGGGAACACGTGATGTTGTTTTACCTTCAGCAGGCAGTAAGGAGCTGATCCAGCAGCCCTGGCTCTGCTCAGTTCACCACTCAGAGAAACTGAAGCATCTCCTACAGCTGAATGGCTTGGGAAGCCTCGTGCTCCTGCTCTCACAAACCTCCTCACTGGCATTTCCTCTTCAGGACTATTTATCTTTTTCTCCCCTCTGTGTGTTCACTTGACTCTAGTCTGAGTTTATCCAAACCACTTCACCATGAATGGAGCGTTTGTGCATTTGCAGTGCTTCAGTCCCAGAAATAACCCTGCAGAAATCACTAGAGTTACACTGGGGGAAAAGCAATGGATGTCACAGGAGAAATGAGGTTTATTTCTTTATTCTTTAAAGAGGGAATGTTAGATAACTAACTGCTTCCCTGAGTTAATAATTTCCACTGTCTTCAGCCAAATTATTTTTCATTTGAACTAGTAATGAATTTAAATTTTAATTACTAGGTTTAATCAATAAATAATGTATTATATATATTCAATGTATATTATCCTCTATCTTTGATATATATTAACCTCTGTGAGGTTAAGCACTTTTCCTTTCACTTTTAAATGCTCTTCAAAATGGGAGGATGCAAACACAAACCAAAAATTAGAGAAGCCCCAGTATCGAGTACCCTCCTCTTGTGGAGAGGTGGGTACCTGGAGGTGGATGGACACCTGGGTGGGACAGAGTTAACAGCATTAGCTGCTCAGGAGTGCGCACCCTCATACTATGCATGCACACCATTTCAAGCACTTAATGGACTTCTAATCTCAGCTGGGACTAAAGCTGCTGTCACATAAAACCGTAACGATTTCAAGGCAAAGGGAGACATTTCCCAGTGGTTATTGCTGACATTAGAAATGTCAGTTCTGTCCACACATCACTCCCAGAGCTGCACAGAGGCCAGGAGTGTCACAGCAGTGCTGGGCCACAGCTCTCAGCTGTGCCTGCACCCCTTCATCATTCATCCTGCAGTAGTTTGGGAATGTCCACACTGCCATGTGTTGTGGGATCCTCACACACCTACCCTTTTTTTTTTTTTAATCAATGAAATTATATATATATATTTAAAATTATATAAATTATATATATATATATATACAAAAATATAACATTATAGAAAACATAAATATAATATTTAATATTTATTTAACAATATCTATTTAATAATGTATTATATACTTCTTTCTATTTCTATTTATAAATATAATTCTATTTATAAATATAATATTATATATTTTATATATATAAATTTAATATAAAAATATATATCTCTTGTACAGGTAATATAGGTTTTGGTAGGAAGAGAAAAGCTATGAGACAATCAGTGTCATTGAACTGTATGGGTCTGAAATTTGTGAATAACACAACCAGAGCCCCCAGCTTGTTTGAGGCAGAATTTGCTGGTGGCATTAGGCACTGATGTGTTCCCATTAGTGGAGTTGCCTGTGGGGTCACCTATGCATGGTGGGAGAGCTGAGGCATTCTGGGGAAAAGCCATGTGGAAATAGCAGTATTCTAAGAGGTTTCATTTGCAGGGACTTAAATACCAGATCGACATGGGAAACAGGTGGCACGGTGTAGAACTGAAAGATGTTGGGTTTGGGAAGTCACAGGAGACAGCCGCAGTATCTCACAAACACAAATATAGTGGGGCTGGTCTCAAAAGAAACCCTGTCATTATAAACCAAATGTTGTGTGATTTCTGTGAAGCAGTGATTGGGCCTTTTTGGGTGGAGGTCCCAGATGTGCAGTGGCTTTCTGAGCATTGGAGACCAGGTGGCAGCAGAAGGGAGAGGAGGAAACACCATCCATCTGAAGCTGCTGTGTCCTGGGGGAGGTGGCAGAGTCTGGGCAGTGCTTCCTGAATGCAAGGACCACCACGGTGAGGGGATCCAGGGTGACCACAAGGTGTGTGATGGATTTAACCCACCCGTGGATGCCCACTGTGCCCAGCACTGCCAAAGGGAACAGAGCTGTTCCTAAGATCACCAGCCTTCTTTAGCTACTGGCACTTCTTGTTTGGGCTGTGGGTAATTCTTCCTCTGAGAGGGCAAAATTGACTCCCTCCTGCAAGCACATTAAAAAGGCATTTGTAGAGGAAGATGATGCTGGGATAGTGGCACTAATAAAATCAGCAGAGAAACAGCATTTAGCAGCTGGGAGGGGAGGGAAACTTTTTTCAGGAACACACAGGCTCCTGCTTTGATGTTGCATTCAAGCCAAAGCAAGGGCATGTTTTAAATTCCCAATAATTCAAGTTTCTTTTTAAGTTACCAAGCCTGGCTGAGCTCTTAAAGACAACAGATCTTGCTCCTGGGGTTGGCTTTCCTAGGCAATTGCAGCTCTGCTCAGAATACTATTTAAATACCAATTATTGTAATTCTCGGCAGAAATATTACAGGCATTCAGATTTTTTTCTTAACAGCCAAAGGGAGACATTTCCAGCATCTATCAAATCTCTTTTATTTTAATCCACATTAAAATCGCTTTCCAGAAGGACTGGGCAAAGGAGCATAATTTATCACCATATTTTAACCATTTGTCATGGCTGCCCTGTGCCAAGCCAGCCTGTCTGCAGAAACCCTTGGGGAGCAGGAGGGGTGGCTGGAGGAAGCAAAGGATGCTGCAGCTGAAAAGTGGGGAGGGTGGAGAGGTGGGAAGCAGTGGAAGCAATATTCCACTCTTTCCTGCAAGCAGCAAATTCCCCATCTCCCACACTGTGGGGAGCACACACAGATTTCCCTCTGTTTTCATGGTGGAAGTGAGCAAGCAGGGCACACTTTGGCACTTGGCTGGCAAGCAGCTGGCAGTGCCATCAGAACTCCTGCTGGAAGGATGGCGTCTGTCACCTGTGGGGACTCTTCCTACCAGGTCCTGGCAGCCTGCCTTAACCCAGTTGTGAGGGAAAAGGGATACTTGGTACCTTGTCTGTTGAGACCCTGGGTCTGACCAGCAGTTTCTAGAAGGGCAAATGGTTCTCCTGCTGCCAAGAGTCATCATGCTGCCTGGCAAGACTGCTCCAAAGCTGTCATTTTTATTTCCTTCAGTAGCTGCTACCAAATCAGGCCAATAGTCCTGGTATGAACACTGAGTCAGGGGTGCTGTGAGGAAAGTTTTAGTTGTTACTAACAGCCAGTACTATGAATTGAAAAATGGATGTTAGAGAAGTGTTGCTGTGTTATACAAAAAGGGGTCCACTCGTGGCTCACTCCTCTGCCCAGGTGCCTGGGTGGATGCTGCCCATGCAGGGCAGCAGAGGAGCTTGCCCTGCTCCCTGTGCCTGTGGAGCTGCTGCTTCCCCACCCTGGCACAACTCTGGTTCCTGAAGGACACAGGGCATGTGAGTCTGAGCTTTCCATCCCGCCCTCCTCCACTGCCTCTCCCCCCAAACAGTTTCAGCCAGACAGCCCACCTCAACCAAATTTGGCAAAGGCAGGAGTTAAGTATGAAGCTTGTGCAAATTTGGGGGGAATCTGGATAATGGAAGGACCACCAGGGGATCCCTGCCCAGTGGCACCCTGATCAGCCCAGGGCTGCCTGCTGTGCCCAGGGCCAGAGAGCTCACCCTGCCCACCCTGCAGGGGCTGGCACCCCCAAACTGCAGCAGGGAGCTTCCAGCTTTGCAAGGAGGGAAAAGGCCTTCCAGGCACAGAGAAAAAAGTGTGAGGGAGGGCAGGGAACACAATTACCTGCTCGAGCAACAACTTGCTATTTTAACATGCCAAAGCAGCCAGAACTGGTGAATGTGAATCCTGCTGGGGCCCAAAACTCCATCAGCAAGCCCCTCCCTGCTGTCAGCGCAGGGAGACTGGTGCCTGTGCCTCCAGCCACTTCCCAAGATAAGCAGAATCCATAGTTCAAGTCAAGCTAAAAGCTGTCTCTCTTCCTTCCTCTTGGTTCTTCAGCTGCACTCATTGTAAACGGAGCACAGCTGTGGTGCTGGGCCTCAGACTGTAGAGGAGCTACAGCAAAGTGCTTAATGTATTCTTAGCTTTTAAAATACTATTCATCAGCTGCAATCAAAGAAGAGAGCCAGCATCATGTTGCCAGCTGAATTAATCACAGCTCCCTCCACACATGCAGTCACATTGTGCACAGCACTGGTGGTCCCCAGACCACTGCAAAAGGCCAAGGTGGTAAATGTAAATCCTGGCTGCTCTTAATCATGCTGGTAATGACTATGTCATCAATCATATGTGTTCTCAAGTGTTCAGCAACCACAGCCCAAAGGTATATTTTTCAAAGAGTTCAATTCAGTGAGGTCTCTCAAAAGCTGGGTCACCATTATTCCCACTCACATGGGAGGAGGGTTTCTTCTGACTTTCTGGCACTGACAGTGCCCAGAGTCTCAGCATCTCTTTCACAAGCCTGACTGCAATGAGTGAAGTCAATAAAATTTATGCAACAGAAAATTTCACTGACCTTTAGAAGAAAACAAGAAAAACAAAACACATCAATAGAACGGATTGGGAAAAACACAGTTTCTGCCATTTCCCTAATTGTGGTATTTTTCACTGGGGACATGGTCAAAACACTTTAAAAATTCAAGCATTCAAGCTTTCTAAAAATGTTGGAACATTGAGAACTAGTGAGAGTTTTAATGGTTACAGATTTCTCCTACAGATCTCCAAAGGACTTGAGACCTACTGGCTATGGACAAAGAGTACAGAGATCCTCGTGTGAAACAACCCACAAGCAAGTGGTAAACACCCTGAATTCCCAGAAATGATACAAAATGAGCCACAGCCAGTCACCAAACCAAAGCAGCTCCTTTGGCTGGGCTCTGTCACCAGCTGATGGGGTGGGCACAGGGTTTGCATCGTGCAAAGCTGAGTGAGAAGCCCATCCACGGCTCTCCTGCATGCCAGTGGTGCAGTGCTGTGGCAATGATTGCACTGATTGCATTTCACAGCCCAGCCCCAGCTCAGTCTGACCTGTCTGATGCCACGGGAGGAGCTGATGGGAGCCTTAACACTTGGAAGAGAGTTCAAAACGATTTTATGGAAGCACGCCTTGGGGAAATTGGAATGTCAAGCATAATTTGGCACTTGAAACATGAAGGGGAGAGACTTTGCATTTGTTTTCATCTGCATCTTCCCCTCCTCTGAGCTGTACATGCTCCATTTCCTGCTCTTCCCTAAGCTTTCATTAGGCAGTGCTGAAATCTGCTGGATTTGAGGAATCTCTGAGGATAAACAAGTATCTGGCATTAACCTGCTCTGTAAAAGTCAAATTGACACGTCTCACTATTCTTCCATTCTTGTTAGGGAAACTAGTCCAAATCAAGCTTTTCCCCTGTTATCTTTCTTTTCCCATCCATTCATTTGATCTTTCATGTAAGACTTGAGGATTACTGCTCACTAGTTCAACTCTTAATAGATAGGGATTCACTTGAAAAACAAAATAAATACGCTTTTGATCTGAGTTTCAATCTCAGACCTGGTCTCTGGGGCCACAGACACTCATCAGGGGCTGAGCAGGCAGCAGGTAGGCACGGGGCAGCTGGAAAGCCTGGGAAACAGGAGAGCTTGCTCCTCCCTAAAATAGAAGCTCTCTGATAGCTGTCAGCATGAGAAGGAACAACAGGAGCTGGCAAGCAGGCCTCTGCCAGGTGCAGCTCCTGGGAATGCTGATAATGTGTTCTTGGGAGATAAATTTTTATTTCTTCCCATCAGATGAGTAGTTTCAGGTGAGAGAGAGCACAGAGCCCCACAACACTCCAAATCTCTCCCACAAGGATTTTCCAGGAGGTAATGCTTTCTTGCTGTACAAGGAATTTCTTGCACCCGTTTTGTAAGTTTAACAGAAGTTCATTTTTTGAGAAAAGTCAAAAGAGCTTTCAATACTGTAGAAATGTGCACTATTGGAGTAAATTCCTTAAAGATATTCTCAAAGCACAGCTATTATGAGATATAACTTAGCTTAAGAAACATAGAGCCACACCAATATAAGACATTTCAGCTTTTTAAAGAAAAGTGTTTTAATCCACTTGAAACGTGGGTTTAGTTTAGAGGGGTTGAGACTGTCATTTTTCAAGCCATTTTTGTTCAAAATTCTTTACCTGAGGATAAAAGAAGCTTCTACTTATTCCCTATAAAGTAAAAAAATCCCTTTCCTACAAGCCTTGGAAGTGACCTTCAGCAACCAACACCATTTCCATCTTTGACAAGGAGCTGCAAGGTGCAGCACCTTTAGTGTGAAACTCTGCCTGAGTTTTGCCTAATAAAAAATGTCAGCATAATCAGCAAAATTTTCCTTTTAACTCAATGGGACAATTTTAGGAAAAATGATGTAAACACCTCCCTAAAGACCTCTTCAGG
Source organism: Anomalospiza imberbis (assembly GCF_031753505.1). Classification (NCBI taxonomy): domain Eukaryota; kingdom Metazoa; phylum Chordata; class Aves; order Passeriformes; family Viduidae; genus Anomalospiza; species Anomalospiza imberbis. Next base: position 2,349,486 of record NC_089700.1, read on the forward strand.
AGAACCTGAGCAGATTTCTCACCTGAGGTGCTTGCTCCATCAATGACCCATGGTTTTGCCTGGCTCCAGCTGCAGGGGTGGATTATTTTGGGGCTACCTGGATGCAGAGTCTTTATACTGAGGTCCAGTTTGTGTCATTGAAAACAGATTGCATTTGAAACAAACCCTATTGATTTTCCATCTCCACTTCACTCCCTGCCCCCAGGATGAATTCAGGACAAGTGACCCCGGGGCTGCTCAGTCGTCCCTGGGCAGGGGAACGAGGCACAGCCTTTACTCCACGTGTGCCAGGGCTCTCCTTCAGGCTTGGCAGCTGCCACAGAAGTCACAGGTTTAGGGTGGTGCAAACCAGGCTGAAACCCCAAACCTGTGTTTCATACATCACCTTGCCACAGACCCACCTGGCAGCAGCTCAGAGCAGCTGAGCTTTTGTCTACGTCATGGGACCCCAGAATGGGTTGGGCTGGAAGTGACCTCAAAGCTCATCCAGTTCCAATCTCCCTGCCATGGCAGGGACACCTCCCCCTGTCCCAGGCTGCTCCAAGCCCTGTCCAACCTGGCCTTGGGCACTGCCAGGGATCCAGGGGCAGCCACAGCTGCTCTGGGCACCCTGTGCCAGGGCCTGCCCACCCTCCCAGGGAAGAATTTCTTCCCAATATCCAACCTAAACCCACCTCTGGCAGTGAGAAGCCATTCCCTGCCATCCTGTCACTCCAGGTCTTTGTCCCAAGTCTTCTCCAGTTCTCCTGGAGCCTCTTTAGGCTCTGGAAGTGGCTCTGAGCTCTCCCTGGAGCCTTCACCTCTCCAGGTGAGCACCCCCAGCTCTGCCAGCCTGGCTCCAGAACAGAGGGGCTCCAGCCCTCGGAGCATTTCCCTGACCCCCTCTGGAATTGCTCCAACAGGCCCATTTCTCTCCTGTGCAGAGGACCCCAGACCTAGATGCAGTACTCTAGGTGGGATCTCAGAAGGTCACAGTTCTACCAAAACCAGAGTTTCAAGGTGTTTCTGGAAATAAGCAGTTTGCAAACCCAGCAGCAACGACCATCACAGCCCCCAGCACGTTTGAGAAATTCACTTGAGAGCCCTCTCAGAATCAAACAGAGATAAAAATCAGGATTTAAAGTCCCTGCACTGTGTTCCCCTCACAGCCACCACCATCCTGCTATGCTGTCCTGGATGGTGGGACAAAAACTTGTCTCCTTCTGAGGCAGAACATTGTTTTACACAAGTAAAATGAAAAGTCATCTGGGTATCACTGTCAGGAATTGCCCTGGATGCAGCACTGCATGATTATCTTGTGAAAGGGAAAAAATAATACCACTTCACTGGTTAAAGAGAGTATTCTTCCTGTGGGTGGATAAGATCTCTCTCAAGTGAAAGACTCTGGTATTTATTATGTCAGATTATGGCACTTCAGTTACAGGTTCAGATTATAACAAAACCACAAAAACAACCACTTACTAGATATTAATTTTATCTTACAGATTCTATTGTAAATGGGATACAGGCCCCTATGTATATACTACAATCCTTAAAATAGCTCCATCTAAATGCAAATGCGGGCCTCTGTCTAACGCAGAGCGGAAAGCCTTCCCATTAACACACCAAGAGATAGGGGAATTAATTTAATGCTTAAAAATTCCCAGAGATAAGAGGAACTTCTTTCTCTTCACATCTAGCATCATTTTCTCTTCATGGCCAAAGCATCCATAATATGATAATTTTTACCTTTCTCAAGCTTTCTAAGGGAAAAGGCAGTACAATCTTTCTACAGAAATTACTTTGCAGGCTGTAACCTCCTGATCAAAACTCAGGTCTATGTGTACTTGGGAAGGGAAGCCCAGGGAAAGACAAAAGATGAAGGTGACTTCTTCATATTTTGAAGGAATATTGTTAGGATTTAATTACTCATCTTTGCAAATAAATCAAAAGCAGAAATAAAGCTTGACAGTGTTCATCTCTCACCAGCACCTTCTGCTCTACCTGCTCCTCTAAATCTGTCACACACAGGGGGCTCAGGCTATACCTACTCCCCACACACACACAGAGTGTGAGAGACTGACTTTGGAGAAGTTTGGTGATCACTCAGTGGCACGTGGAAGGTGCTGGCCTCCACTGAAACGAATCATAGAATACATAGATCCATGGAATCACAGAATGGTTTGGGTTGGAAGGTGCCTTTAAAACCAGCTGGTTCCAAGCCCATGGCATGGGCAGGGATGCCATCCACTAGATCAGGTCAATCAGTTCCTGGACATGCAGGAGCTGCAAGCATGCATGGGCTGTGTGATAAATGAGTAATGTGATAGCTGACTCTCACAATTAAAGGGAAAACATTATGTATATGTTAGGAGAAGTTTTATAGATTTATAGTTGTGTTTTACCCCCCTGTGCTGTTATCAGGGGTGCCTGGGTTTGGGACATTTGGGAGGGTGGGCTCGTTACCATGGCAACAGCTGACCCCAGTCAGGATGTCAGGAAGTGATCTCCAGCACTGGACAGAGCAGGAGGAGTCGATGGACAGAACTTTGGGAGGGACCAAAGGGTTAAAAGGTGAAACCTCCATGGTGTGGGTGAGCTCATGGTGGGAAAATCCTCTGCTCCTGGTGCTGTGATATTTTCTCTATTCAGTCTTCTGTTGTATTTTTGATAAGGTTTTAATAAACCTTTTAAAATTTTTGAAAGTGAGTATCATTTCTCACAGCCTGGAAAGCAGGACACAGCTGTGGCTCCAAGCCGTGGTGCCAGCACAGCCACAGGTGCCCAGCGTGTCCCTGCTGCAGTTCCCAGCCCAGGGCATGGCAGGGCAGAGGGGAAGGGAGCTGGTCTGGCTGTTCTCTGGGTCAGAAGTGTGCCATGAGGAACTGTGCTCTGCAAACAACTCATCAATGCCAACGAGGTTGCATTGGTGTGAATGCTCAGTTATGGCAGCACTGGCACAGAAGCAGCAGTGAGTTACACAGAAGTTACAGTGAGTTACAAAGCAGAGATTTGCTTCGGATTGTCCCACGTGTCACTGGCTGAACTTAGCCCCAAACCCCCTAAAGGAGAGCACTTGGAGGGAACTGCTGTGTTCCTGCTCTCTGAGGTGCTCTACACCACACAGCCCTTCTCATCCGTTGCTTGCTGCTGAATTGCTCCCAAGGTTACAGCTTGCACTGCTAGGAGCTCTGCAGAGGTGCCTGTCTCAGCAATGTGGACATATTTCCACAGTCAGGAAGAAATTCCTTAAGCTGTTTTCTCCCTGGACATTGTCTTGTCAGCGCTGGATATTTTCTGTGCAAGAATTCAGTGGCTGGGCCTTTTGTAGATGTGATCATCTGCAAGTTAATGGCCTAAATAGCATAAGAAAACTGAAAAAAAGAGTAAATTCTCATGGCAAACAGACGTGCCTCAGTTTAGGGAACTCTCCAGCTCTCCGAGTACAGTCAGAGTTGCTGAGAGTGGAGTTTCCTTCAGCAAAGCTAAAGGGTCTGGTCTGGCCTTTGATCATCAGCAACATATAATAGAGATTTAAAGAGACTTGTGAAATTTGGGAAATAAAAGACTCACTGAAGCTGTGAGCTGATGAAGAGGCAACTACAGACTGAAAAGGTGCTGTAAAACTCCACACCTAAAGTCACTGCCATAAAAACATCATTTCCCCCCAACAGCTTTTTTTACTTCATGAAACACAACACTTTACATTTAATTCCTGGAATATAGAAAAACTTTATGAAATATTGACATTATCAACATTCCCACAGTATTATTGATATTCCCACAGTAATTATAATTCATAATTATTAAACAACAGGACACAAAATCTGGTGAGGCATGCTCCTGATAACTAACCTTTTAGACTTAATTTACTTTCTGCTCTTACAGAGGCAAAGCCTAAAAATTGCTGTTCTACACAATCTTCACCAGGCTTTATATTAACAACGACAGTTTGTGAAAGCAGAATTCTAGTTTTTCTAGGGCTTTTTTTTTTCTTTTAATGATTTTTCTAGTTCAAATTACATCAAATTATGAACTAAAATTGAAGATTGTACTCAATTCTGTTCCTGTCGAGGATCTGGCTTTCTAATGGGAAGTTATTGTGGAAATCTTCCCTGACACCGGCACTACAAATGTTTGCTTTGCAACACACAGGAATCTGGTCTCTCCCCATTCTCCTCAGTTTTGGGCCTCATGGATTCCAGATTTGGCTTCACAGTAGAGCAAAAAAAAATAAAGCCTTTCAAACACTCATTGCAAAGCACTCCAGCTTTATGAACAAGAACTCTAATTTATACCCAGGATCTAAACTTGAAGGGATCTTGAAACATCAGAAATAGTTGGTGAGAGCTTGAGACATTTTCAGTGAAATGTAGGAGATAAAAAATAGAGTCAGGAAAACCACAGGATAAAAGCTAAAGGAAAAATGGAATCCCAAAATAGCTCTGTTTGGAGTGTTCTTCTGGAAGAGTTATTATACTGTTCAGCATGGCAAAACATCAAAGAGGGAATATTTCAACCAAATTACTTGTGAGCTGAATTTCTAATCTTCTTCCAGATCATCCCAAGTTGCTGGTTTCCTTATTGTGGTCCTGTGGCCAAGCATGGCAGGGGAAGGCTCAAGTGGAGAGGCCTTTCTTGTGCACCCAGGCTGGCACCGCGGGCACAAAGCAGAGCTGCTGCCGCTGTCCTTGCCCACAGTGCTGCTGTCCCACTCCCAGGCACACAGCCCTGCTTCCTGCAGCTCCCTTTTCCTCCCATTTGCACACAAATGGTCCCAGTCAAATCATGAGTGCCAGAATGTACCTCCAGTCCCCTCCAGTCCCACTGATACCTGTCAGTGGCCTGTTCTCATGGACCTTTGCTGGCTCCAGGACTTGAGGAGAAACTGGCCCAACCTCCCTAAATAGAATTTTCCTCTATTCCTAAAGACCAGCAGTGTTTTATTTACTTCAAGAAGTTCTAGTTGTGGCTTTAAGTATGTAATATTATGGGTCAAGCTAAAGAAGCCATTTCAGGTTCTAGCCCAGGACATTGTCAGAGGAGAACCTAAGCAGCTTTTCATCAACACAAATCCTACTTCTTTGCATTCCTGTTTCTTCCTTGTGCCCCCCACTGCCTCTCTCTCTCTCATACCCCTGCCCTTATAGAGCAAGTCCTTGAGATTAACCACAATATGATTACAATTTAATTGAGGCCAGCTTAGTGTGGGGACATCCTTTTAACTCAGGAGGCCTCAATTCCACAGAACCATAATGAACTAATAATGAATGTGCTAAAGTCATTAAATCAAAATTCATAAAAGGGTGAATATTGCTTTCTTTTATAATAAAGCAATTAAAGTTCCATATACTATAATAGATACTACTAAGGTGCACTAAGTGTTCTTTAAGGAGGTTAGTATTTAATGCCACCACACGTGAATTTGGAGATCTTTTCAAAATAGGACTACTACATTATTAATAGATGATCAGAACTATTTTCATGTCTTCTCTGGTTCGGCATTATTGCCTGCTTTAACAAACACTGGCATGATTTCATTAGCACAGTTTATAGAATAGTTATAATAAGTCATGACTTGCAGTATAACTACCTTGGAAGCAGTGAAGCAGGGTACCATTGCAGATGTGCTACTTGTCACTGTCCTTTTCATCATGACATCCCCTTCCCATCTCTAGTGCTCTGTTCCTTGGGGGTTAACAGCCCCAGTTTATGGTAGCAGGGAAAGCACGAGGTGGGTACATCTGACTGTGCAAGTCAGGCCTAACTGGGGTAAGAGTGCTCCAGAAAAATGCATGTCCTGGTGTATGACCACCTGTCTCTTCACATGGTCCTTGCTCCAAGGAGAATTCAAGTGAGAAGCCCTGGATTATTTTAAACTTGGATCTCATTGCCACAAGTATTGGAAAGCTGATGGTAATAGTTGGAGGAAAATGTCAGTTAACACACTTTAGCTGCATGTTAACCTTGGTGGTCTGGAGACACTTTTTCAAAGAATTGTAGAATATCCTAAGTTGGTTGAAACCCACAGGGATCATCCAGTCCAAGCCCTGGTTCTTCACAGGACAGAGCCAACAATCCCACCATGTATCTTAGAGCATTATCTGGGTATTTCTTGAGCTCTGGCAGCCTTGGGGCCATGCCCATTCCCTGGGGAGCCTGTTCAGTGCCCCAGCACCCTCTGCAAGAAGAAGCTTTTCCTAATACCCAGCCTAAACCTCCCCTGACACAGCTCCAACCATTCCCCCAGCTCCTGTCACTGGTCACCAGAGATGGGGCAGACTCAGAGCTGTTGGTGTTCATGAGGCCTTGTCCCTCTCCCCTTGGCCCTGCCACAAAACACTCCCCAGCTCACAGCTCTACTTATTTCTGCTCAGCCCTTGCAACGTGGCCATGTTGAAGGCAGACCCACAGGAGAGCTGAATTCCTTGGTCCCCACGCTCCAAAGATGCCTGCTGCCCCAAGCTCAGGTTCCCTTCCTTGAAGGGCTCCAACCCAGCCATGCAATGGGTGAGAAGAAAGAATAGGCACAAAGCAACTTGCATCAGATAAAAGAGCCAGCAGCAAACACAAACATCACCAATCCCATGCCAGACCTTGGTGTTTCCCAAATGCCTTTGGCCTCCATCCAGCAAAAAAAAAAATTATTGTGTGCCAAAAAGCTGGGATCTGAGCACAAGACAATTTATTGTTACTCAGAAATCCACAAAAGCAACAAATGTTCTTCCTCTTAATGACACAGTCATGAAAACCCAGAACTATGAAGACTACTCAGAAGATGACTGATGGAAACTCATCCCAGAGCAGGTGGGCACGGGTGCCTGGATGAGGGAGAAGAGCAGATGGGCAGAAGAAGAATTATTAAATTGTACATGGCGGAGTAGGGGATTATTTGTAGAACATTATATAAGAACAGACAGATTAAAGGAACACTAAATATTTATTACAAAGTCCTTCATATCATATGCAATAATACATGCCATAGCTGCTGCTGAATAATACAGGCAACAGCCAGTTGCTGAGATTGCTCTCTGAGTTGGATAAAATAGAATTAGAGGCTTTTATCCACTGGAGACTATGTGCTGTTATACATAATAATCAAAATCACTCAGAAAAGAGAGAGAAATAGCTCATTGATCATTATAACTACATCAGACAAAACATATTATATCCAGGTTACCACAGGCCAGTGCTGTTCATGCAGAATGGGGACTCACCAGACAATCACAGTTCTTTTCTTCCCTGAATTTTGGAATGGATAAGCCCAAAGGAATACAAGGACTTCAGGCCATAAAGGATTAAAACTGGCATTTCCTGATGAGTCCAGGGGCTCTGCACTGGGCCATGAGCCAGTTTGCTGCACACTGGCCTTAGAGGGAGGTGCAGCATGCTGTAGGCACAGCCAGAATGATTCTTCTTCTGTGGCCATGACACAAACACACTGTTTAGGCAGCCTGATTCTAGAGCTGTAAGGCACAAAATGATATTACAACCTAACAGTTTGTCTCACGAGCCCATTCCTTCTGTTCACAAACACAAGCAGGCTGAGGGGATGCACTCCAGGGTTCCCTGAGTAGGCTAAATATGAATTTACTTCTATGGAAATTCTCCTTGCTGTGGCAAATTAGCCCTTGATATCAGCTCATGTCTAACACCTTATACACAGGCAGGAAAAGAGAAGGTTACCAAGCAGAAGTCACTTGTCATCACGCAGCTGCTCTGCACCTCCTTTCCAGTGCCAAGTCCCTTGTGCTGCTTTCACAGCCTGGCCAGGAGCTCCCAGCTGCATGAGATTTCCATTTGGCTGTGTAATGGTCACCAAAACCAGAGAGACCATTTCAAGTTGTGGGGAAGAGGGGAAAAGGGAACAGAAAGAAAACTGGTTCAGGACTGGGGCTTTTTAACCAGACAGTGATTTTTTTCAGGACTACTGCCCAGTAGTGGGTACTGCCAAGGAATTACCTGGGATGGCAGTAAGGTGGAAACACCATAACCTGTGTGTAGCAGCATCACAACCAAAGAAATCACAGAAATCACAGAAATTACAGAAATCACAGAATGGTCTGGTTGGAAAGGACCTTAAAGATCATTCCACCCTCCTGGCATGGGCAGGGACAACTTCCACTGTCCCAGATTGCTCCAAGCCCTGTCCAACCTGGCCTTGAACGCTTCCAGGGATCCAGGGGCAGCCACAGCTGCTCTGGGCACCCTGTGCCAGGGCCTCCCCATTCCCACAAAGAAGAATTTCTTCCTAATACATCATCTAAACCTACTCTCTGTCAGTTTGAGGCCAGTCCCCTTTATCCTGTCACTCCATGCCACATAAACAGTTCCTCTCCAGATTTCTTGTAGGATTGAGCAGATTTAGCAGAGTAAACTCAGAATGCTATTCCCGTATTTACTTCTGGGGAGTTTGCACAGGCAGCTCCCACTTGCAGCAGCAGGAATGACCTCGAGCAAGCCCCCACGAGCCAAGAGAACAGGGATCCCAAGGAGTGTTGTATTTCTCCATTTCTCATCTGTACTGAGCAGACAAGAGCTGACTCACTGCAGGAAACCCAGGTGCTGAATTCATCTAACAAGCTGCTTAAAACTCCAAACAGATGTTTCTGTGTCTTCCCTGCTCCTTATGCAGGCTGTGTAGAAGCACCAGCAGATTTACAAAAGAGCAGATGCATGAGCCATACATGCTTTAATATCAAGGCCCAAGTCATTGGAAAATGGTTTATAACTACTCTGTGTCCACGTATTTTGAGCAGTGGGCCATAGGAATATCAGATCAGCCTTGTCCATAATGGAAATTTAGATGATTGGGCTGGAGTCAGAGTGGAGGCAGCAAAATTCCCCCTGAAAATGGAAATCGTACCTGTTGTAGTGTGTTCCCTGCTCCTGCAATGACTCATGAAAATGTAGATTGGGTATTTAGGCTGGATCTCATCCAGTGCCTGGGGAGGTGTACAAAACAACTGTGACTTTAATGGATATTTTATCAGGGTCCTTAACTTTCCAAAGATGATGGAAGGATCATAGATCGACCAGTAAACACTGTGACAGCTATTAGAGTCTGGAAAAGCTAATTCTAACACTACATCATTTTTTAGACTTACAGAGCAGTGAAAAATTGTCTCAGTACAAAATTTCTCCCTGCACCCTCACCAAACACCACAGTCCCCAAAAACCATGATACTGGTTTGAAGAGCAGACACAATTTACAATCTCATTCCCAGAATTACAGCATGTTCACCATGTTTCCTAACATTTAGGATTTACTGCTTGCAATTTTTTAATGCAAAATACTATTTTCACAGGAAAAACTCTAATCTGATATTCTGATGTGCTCAGATAACTTCAGGAACTGAGCTTTGATGAGAAATATGAGGATCAGACTTGTAGATTAGAGGAGGTGAGTCTCACCTGAGATGACAACAGTCTCCAAATCTGCACCAAAGCACAGGGATAGGATACACACATGGGGTCCCACATGGTCCAGTGCCTTTTTTGGCTTCCTTATGCATAAAGCTGGAGCTCCTGGACTGTTGTGATTATTCAGATGCTTTAACAATGGTTCTTAGGGCAAATGGAACACAATCCCATGAAGGTAAATCAGCCAGCCACAGACCACAGCTCTAAGGTGGATCAGGGAACATTTAAAATTGAATTTCTCCCAATCTGTCCATGGACTGGGATGGACACATCCACAGGATGAGGATGAACTTTCACAGTATCATCCTGATATTGTGGGGAAAAAAAGGGTTTAAGGAATTTGGAGGTGGAGGTTGAAGTCCCAAAGACTCAAAGTTTCTGACGGTGTGGAACACCTGAACATGTAACCTTCTAGGTGGGTATGTCCCAAATTACTGCCTCTGATGGAAAAAACCATATTGACTACAAGCACCAGAGACTCCTCAGGGAGAATTTTGCAAGCACTGAGCACATTGATGCCAGAGAACCACTTGTTTAACACACACAAGACAGACTTGTTTTCTAAGGTAATTCCTGATAATAGCCAGTTATTAATCCCTTCAACTGTAAATTGGATTTTCCAGGTACCGTAGACATCATTGACAGGGAATTCACTGAAGCCTGAAAGTAGAGACTGCAGAAGAAATCCTGCTTTCACATCAGTGCAGGGGAACTCTGTCCCTGCCTCTCACAGGGACACCATTCCACAACTCTATGTGAGCTGCAGAGATTTCTACCAATTGGACATCTCAGGGTCACCATTTCAGAGGGTTTCTTCCATCAAACATCCCAGGACATTTATATTTTATTTATAAAATATATATAATTTCTATCTGAAAGGAAAAGGTTTACAGCAAGCACTGGATGTTGCACACACTGTATTTCACATGTTGCATTTCCTGACAAAAATGGGTTCCCTTATTTCTGAAATACCAAACATGCAAAGTAGAGCTCTAATGTATGAATTTTACAGTGCTGCAAAAGCTATCATGATGTCCAGTTTTTTTGGAATTTCAATGTACAAATATTATCCCAAGGAGCTTTTATACTAATGGATAATTGCCTGCAGTGCGCACTTAACCTTTGTCCACTTGAATTGACTTGGTGGTGCTACCTACGTACATCAAACATAAATTCAGCCAAATTGGCACCACATGAAAGGCATGTGGCCAAATTCCCTCTCTCCTGCAAAGCTCAGCTCTACAGGATTCGAAGAGCGATGCAAAGGAAAGCCCATACCACTTAGACTAATTGAACTAGATCCTCCAATAGCCCATTCCATTTATGCCAGGGGAGGTACCCTGAGTTTGGGCTAGCAGGAAATCAGACACCATAAAAAGTTGGTTGTTGGACACACACATATTCCAATTAAACAATTGCCAGTAAACAATCTCACCTGCTGTGACATTATTCCTCTATCAAACATGAAGCTTCTTGGGATAAAAAAGCCCCAAATAACATTTCATAAGGGCACATAAAGACAGTGCACATCCTCCTCTGTGTGTAAAAGAGCTATGCTGATCTCCTTGCTCCAGGGAAATAAAATACATCCCTTAAATTCTGAGAGAAGAGAACATGCAGGGATGCTAGAAATGGCCATTAGCTTCACTGCAACTCCTCCACCTGGGCTCCATGAGCAGTGGGACACTGAAGGTCACTTTTGGCTTGTATGCGTGTACAAGATACAGCCAGGCAGCAGCAAAGTGCTGTGGAGAAAACAGGAGCAGGGAGCAAACAAACACAACTGGTATGGGCACAGCAGCACTCGCGAGCCTTCCTGCAGACAGAGGCCATCAAGGCTGAGAAGCAACCACAGATGAACGAGAGCCAGCAGAGCTCTCCCACTGCCTGAGGGCTCTTTCAGGGTGAAGCTGGCATCTGCAAGAGAGCAAAGTGCTCATATTTGGCTTTCCTCCTCAAAGATCTCATGGCTTCCTACTGCCCCCAGGTTAGCTCAGGCTGACTCACCCACAGCAGCCATGGAGAGGCTGGTGAAGGTGGCAGGCCCAGAGGTGATGAAGGTGGCAGGCAGCCCCTGGGCTGATGAAGGTGGCAGGCCCAGGGCTGGTGAAGGTGGCAGGCAGCCTCAGGACTGGCCCCATGTGAGGTGCAGAGGGCACACAAGGCACCACACCTGCCATTAAGTTTGGAGATGCTCTGCCTGCCCAGACCTTCCATGGAGACTCACTCACTCATATTCCCTGTGTTTGAATTCAGCAGGGAGCTGCTTTCTTCATTCCAGAGGCTGCTGCTAAAGTGCATTAACATGCAGCAGAGTTCACCCTTGTCCTGTGCCACCTCTTGCAGGAGGGCTAGGATGTTTGCCGCAGTGGGTCCAGCATGGCTGTGCTCACCAGGCTCCTCCAGGCTCACCACAGGTGCTCCAGGAGAGCACTTGGAGACCAGGGACACACCATGTGCACTCTCATCTCCACAGAGCCCTGGCCAAGATCTACATTCCCTGTGTTATCTTTGAATTCGTATGAAGTGCAATTACCTCCTCATTTCGCAGCTCTTTGTGGCCATTTAATCTCTCCCATTTTGTTTCTGACATCTCTAATAATCCAACCCTGGCACTCCTTACAGATACTGCAATTACAACACAGAGCAGCTCTTGACAGCATGAGTTGTATTTTGTTTCCTTTCTGTGGCACTCAGGCCACCAGGCCTGGCTACATGTACTAGCAACAGAAACCATCCCTGATGATTTATGTGGGTCCCTAGCAGATAGTGATACTGCTATATATCTGTCTTCACCAATTAAATGGCTGGGAGCTCCCCAGAATACACCAGCAGAGCTACAATTTACATGTGATTCTGTTTTCAGTAATAACTCTGATGTGATTTTTCCCTTCCTTTCCCTCCCTTCTGTTTAGGCTGGGGACTTTGCTGTAGCCTCTTCTGCCTTGCTGCCCCATGTCATACACTCTGCAGCTGGGGGAAATAGTCCTCAGGTTTTGACATGCCCATGACAATTGGGATTGTGGTGCAAGACATGGGAAGGAAAACAGTTCCCAAAATACCCTTGATAAATGGGCTTTTTGCTTAAGCCAACACAGAAATGGACCAAGCAACATCTTCTGTATGATACCAGAACAACAGAATGGTTTGGGCTGGATGGGACCTCAATTCCACCCTTCTGGTTCCACCCTGCCATGGCAGGGACACCTCCCACTGTCCCAGGCTGCTCCAAGCCCCAATGTCCAACCTGGCCTTGGGCACTGCCAGGGATCCAGGGGCAGCTACAGCTGCTCTGGGCACCCTGTGCCAGGGCCTGCCCACCCTCCCAGGGAACAATTTCTTCTCAATATCCCATCTAATCCGGTTCTATGGCAGTGGGAAGCAATTCCCCCTTGTCCTCTCACTCCAGGCTCTTGTTAAAATCCCTCTGCAGTTCTCTTGTAGAGAAAGATCCCGAGGACGATTAAGCATCTTGCAGAAAACCTCTCTACACAGTGCAAGGCAACATCAGATATTTTTCACTACTTTCCCAACTCCCAGTATATGCCAGGATGTGTCATATTCCCTTTTTTCCCTGGCCAAGAAAATATTGCCTCCAGCTGCTCCATCAAAATCCAAAGGGACCATTGGCTGCCTATAAAATCTGGATGAGCCTTGTGGTAACCCTGCAGCTCATGCCCCTTCCTTACACCATTTGCAGCAAAAACCAAGCCCAGGAAGTCCATGCACAGATCCCATTATAACGGGTTTCCTAATCTCTGGTGTCAGTTAATCCCTAGGTAAGGTGGAATCTCAGAAATAATTGAATCCTTCAAGAACAGGTTTGATTTGCAAGAGGGACGAAGGATTTAGGCATTCTCCTGCCACTGAATTTGTTTACACCTTATTTATATACATTAATCCCACGCTTTGGGACTTTTGCAGGTAGCGTTTGGCTACCTGCAGGAATCAGGAGGGATTATTTTCCCCTGCTGATTCCCAATTTGCCTTTTCAGCTTCCTCTTTATTTTCTGGCTCTTCTCCAAAGTGGTCAGTTTTAAATTCATCTTCAAACCTGGGGTAAGGAAAGACTCATTCCTACCTAACGTGCAGGATTTGTAGCAAGACAAATCTTCATCACCATCATTCCCTGCAGAGCGTCGTGCTGGAGTCGACCCTGGCCTCGGTGCTTGCTGAGAAACCAAAGTGACTCTCCAAGAGAAGCCATCACACCCTGCCCAGGATTCACAGTCCCCTCTGCACCAGGGAGCTGCACACAGGCATTAAAGGCACCCTTAGGAGGGGCTCAAGGAGGGATTTTCTGCAGCTCACAACAAGTGTGGGGATGTGTGGCTGGGAGGGGCTGGGAGAAGAGGTAGAGCCCAGCATCTGTTTCTCAGCCAAGCAGTCCCACTCTCTTTGTGTGACCTTGAACATGTGCCATCAGCAGCACTCCTGGAAAATCCACTCTGCACTGAGGATAATTAAACCAGCCCACCTGGCAGGTGTTGGGGAGGCTTCTCCTCCACAGTGATTTGTGACTGTCGAGCACAGTGTACGTGCCCAAGGGAGTAGGGGTTGTGTAAGAGGAGCTCAGCTGAGATTAGCACTGCTGGAGCCCCATCCAAGCAATGGAAAAGGGACTGTGCCTGCCTTTGGGAATATCTAATGCAAGACCACATGGCTCCTAATGAACAGAAAAAAAGAAACTGATTACTCTGCCTGTACCTTGGCAGAAAGTATCTTAATAGATGCAGTGACATTAGGGTGATGCCTTCTTTCTTTGTAGTGGTAAATGTAGCAGTGTGCTTGGATATATTCCTTAAAACCATGTTAAATATTATTTTTAAGAAATTAATGACTACTTATGGTATATACTGAAGATGCAAAGAACAAACAGAGCTAGTGGGTGTTAAGGAAAGCTCACACACTCAGTCTCCAGAAGGATGTATGTATACCAGATGTATTTGTTGCCAATATTATGACTGGACTAGTTACACCAGTATGAAGTTTGCTTTCTTCTCACCCTCATTATAGTTCAACAAACTAATCCCTTTATTGATGACATAATGTGCATCCCTGCACTAACAAATTATTTGCTGTGTGCAATTGATTTCTGCTGCTGTAATCACTACACACAAATATCTTCTGTATCATTGCTCTGTAGAAAAATATGCCTTCCAGCAAGATTATACAGGGTAATAGTGCGATTACTCAGCTTCCATGAAGTTATCTATCTGTTTAACCTCTGGGCAGCCTTTACAGCGGGTTTATACAGATATGCTCCAGGAATTTATCCACCTACACTTTGTAAAACACCTTGTTAAACCACCTTCCATCTCAGCCTGAGGATGAACTTCCAAGTACTTCACAGACAGGACTGTGTCTAAGAGTAATTGCTTAATTTAGGAGAGCCAGCCAGCTTTCCTTTTTGGTGCTATTACTCTTCCAAAGTGAATTTCACACAGATTAAAGTCTCAGATCAGCAGCTCTGTGGACTGGACTCCTCTCCTGAGTACAAGCATGGTTTCCTCTGTGATCAAACTCTGGTACCAGCCCAGTGGAAGGTAATCTGCCCCTGACACCAACTCAGACCTCAGGTTTTTACACTGGGAGGATGGACAAGGTGTACAAGCTAATGAGTCAGTGCATCTACAGTCCCCTGTCTACCAGGACCATGTCCAAGTGCACTCCACAGCCCTTGCAGATGCTTTTGTCCCAAAATAGGTACTCCCAGCCTGCTGGGTCAATATTTTGTCCAAGGGGGAGAATTAAAGGAAGTGAGCAGTGCCTGGATCTGAGATGATGGCAAACTGCCACTGACACGGCATGGCTGGGTCAGCATCCAAGCTCACCTGCTTCACCTGCTCCACAAAGATTCCAGATAAAGGTTGTCACCGCAGGCCACCAGCTGGGGAATAATTAGCACTGACTCCATGATTGCAGAAGACTGATCCATTGCTTTATTATATCATCTTATACTATATTATACTGTACTTATTAAGAAACTCAGTAACCCTTCCAGCCAGTCCGATCCAGCTTTGACCTAATTGGTCAATCAACCCAGACACCATCCAGTGTCCAATTAAGAAATCACCCTTTGGTAAACAAATCTCCAGGACACATTCCACATGTGCACAACAGCAGGTGCAGCAAGTGGAGATAAGAATTGTTTCTCATTCTTTTCCCTGATCTTCTCACAGTCATCCCTGGGAAAATGCCTGGGAAAGTTGTGCCTGCTGCCACAAAGGTTTGCTGGTAGGAAGCTTTTCTCACCAGAGCAGCTCCCACCACACCAGCTCTGCTTCACCCATCCAGCAGCACACACCAGCACAGCTTCACCACAGCCTCACAGCAGAGGCAGCTGCTGCTGCCTGGCATCTCCCTGGATCTGTGAGCATCAGCTCTGTGACAGATGAGTAATGCCATGGTTGGCTCTCACAATTACAAGGCAAATATAATGTTTGAGAAGTTTTATAGATTTATAGTTGTGTTTTACCCCCCTTGTGCTGTTATCAGGGGTGCCTGGGTTTGGGACATTTGGGAGGGTCGGCTCGTTACCATGGCAACAGCTGACCCCAGTCAGGATGTCAGGAAGTGATCTCCAGCACTGGACAGAGCAGGAGGAGTCGATGGACAGAACTTTGGGAGGGGCCAAAGGGTTAAAAGGTGAAACCTCCATGGTGTGGGTGAGCTCATGGTGATAGAATCCTTTGATCCCAGTGCTGTATTATTTTCTCTATTCAGTCTTCTGTTGTATTTTTGATAAGGTTTTAATAAACCTTTCACATTTTTTGGAAGTGAGCAGCATTTCTCACAGCTCCTCCCTGGCAGCAGCAGCACAGACAGGGTGCTTTATGCAGCTGAGGATCCAGCCCCTCTTGTTTATCCTGCTCTATAAAACTGTCTTGTAAAGGTCGTTCCTGGCCCTGCCTGCGTTTGTCACGAGGCCATTTTGCTCCAGTGTTTTCAGATGTGACTGATAAGCACTCGTGCCTGAAATAATGCAGATTCACAGCCCCTTGATATTCCCAGGTACAACAGTTGCACACCAATCAAAAGCAAACGCCTTTCAATCACAAGAAGAGAAATGTTTCTGCTGCATTACGCACAATTACATGCTCAGCTGTTATGAATAACTCTGAAGATCCTGCTCCAAGACTATTTCAACCATATGTGCCACTTGCTCAGCCACTTTCTGCTCTCTTCTCAGGGAGGGAAGAGCAGGAGAGACAGTTTCACCCTGAAACAGCCATTATTTAAATCAGCTACAGCCAAGAGGATGATTTGGGCTCTGTATAAATGTGAAATACAAACCATTAAGTCAACTCTGAGGTATCAAACTGAATCCAAGTGAGGATCATCCAGACCCAGCAAGTCCCACCATTCAAAATATACTTAGAAATCTACAGAATCCAAGTGACGTCCTCATCACAAAGTTGTCTCAGAAAAATCTCCCCTTTTCTGACCCAAAATCTCCCCTTTCCTGACCCAAAACTTTCTGCCTCAGAGTGCCTGGGATGCCCTACTGTGATACCCACAACTAACCCTCTCAGCAGGAATAAGAGCAAGTCAAGGAAAAAAAAGATATATAGGCTATTTCCCTTTTTATATGTGTGGATGAGGAGTTGGTGCAATTAGCTCCGTAAAAATGGAGTTTTCAGTAAGGAATGCTATTTATGCTTCTAATTTTAAGATGTTCAATGATGCATTTAGGCCAGTGGTATGTTCCTTGTGAGTGGTACACACATGCTCACATACCCTGCTTGTCTGACAAAGGAGGCCATCAATAATTGCTGAGCCTGCAAGCATGAATTGTCTCTTGAAAGGAACTAAGAGACCTCAAGAGCACTAAGGAAAATAAAAGTCAACTGGGAAAGACAGGAACCTGACAGCTTTGCCATCTAAAGATGTTTCTCAGTTTCTTAATTGCACAGGTTGCTTCTGATTACATGAGGTAGCACCAGAAGTAGGTTACTCTGCAGAAAGAGGTGACAAAATAAGCAGAATTCCAACTACAGTAGCTTTGATCTAAAGTCTGGTTCACCAAGGCTCTAATTTCTGACAAAAATAGAAAAATTTGCATCATCACATGGCAACACCACCATCAACGTGACTACTTCATCCACTGATCCCTGCCTCAGGCTCTGGCTGCTCCCCAGCACCACAATGATGACCAAACTGGAAGGAGATTTTAAAGACTGGAAACTAGAGCACAAAAATAGATTAGTCAAAAATATGGTGGTTAAAATATATTGGTTAAAACCTGGTTAAAATATCCTGGTCAGTCCTCTGAGGGATGGGTGGAGAACACAAGAATTGAGATTAAAAACTCATATATATAAATATATATATATATAAGACTCACTATATTCTAAATCCTGAGGAAGAACCTGGCCTTCATACAACTTCACATTCAAAAATGAGTCAGCAAGCCTGGTAAATATTTAAACAAATGGTAGGTGCTTACCTGGAGTAAGCACAGCCAGCTTCCCCCTCCCTGCCAGCAGTGCAGCCAAGGGTGTGATGGGTGAAGGCCAGGTTTGGAATTTGGGCACACCTCTTGTTGCTGTTTGCTCCAGCAAAGATGATTATTCACCATGGGATTATTCTTCTCAGTAAATATTCTTGGAAAGAAATCACAAAGAAATACAGAGAGGGCATCTGGCTTTCCTCTTGCAGCCAGGGAAATTAAATCGAGGATGGAAAACAGTGCCATGAACTCACAGCAAAAGAGCACCTCACCTCATACCGTGGCCATCAGAGGGGTGCCAGGGTGAACCTGCTCCTTCAGGACATGAATGTCACAAGCAGTGAGAGCTAGATAAGGGCCCAAAAGTGTGAGAAGCCAGGGCTTCTGGCTGGCTTCTCAGCCACTTCCACAGAAACAGCCCAGTTGACTATTTTGTGAACACAAACCATAAGCTCAAGGGTTTCAGGGAGAGGGTGCCCTCCTTAGGGCACATTTCAGAAGGCTGATTTTCACACAGACCCTTGGGAAATGGAACAATTCCATTAATGTGTTTTTTTTTTCCCCCTTCTTTATGTCTCTTTTTTTTTCCTTTTCCTTCCTAAATTGCTTAATTTCTCAGAACAGTGACAGGCTAAGGCATCAAACCCTCTCCCTCCCAGGGTCAAGCATTTCTCCCCAGCACTCCAGTGCAGCAGCCTGGGGTTGCCTTTTACAGACACTCAGCTGACATACCTTGCATGATTAACACTTTTTTCTAGTCTGTTTTCTAGTCCAAATAAAAGCCCAAATAAGTTGTCAGCTTGTTTTTTGGTTTAATTCCACAGACATCCTACAAAAGCAGCCCCACATGCTGCCCCAAGTACACTGTCCTCATCCCACACCCTTCCAATGCCGAAATCACACCCAAAAAAGAGGTTTATTCATCTCCAAAGGCAAGGTGGGGCACACCCAGATGAGCATCTCAAAGACCTAGAGAAAAAGCTGGACAAACACCAAACGCACCAAGAGGCCAAGAAAACTGAGTAAATATCAGCATTATTTTTCATCCTGCCACATCTAAATCTGTTTTAGTGTTCAGATTTGGATAGGAGTTTCTGAGGAAGCAGCACTGGAAAGTGACTTATGAACAGCAGAAAGTCACAGGGTCAGATAAAAACCATCCACGTGCTCATGTGGGGGGGGAAGAGGGGATGCCTGGGATAAAGGAGGAAATTAAAACTGTGGAACATGAAATTATATCCAAAGACCTGCATGATTCCAATGCTACCGAGTTCAAGACAATGAATAAATAAGAGAAATTGAAACCCAAGCAAATCTCTAGGATGAGACAAAATTCGTTGCAGTGTGCTAGAGCAGATTTGAGGAAGGAAATGTGTGTGCCAACAGCAATTACTATGGAGAACTCGCTGAGCACAAGTCTAGAAGACTGGAAAATTGGAAAATAACAAACCAAATGTGGTATCAATATGCAAAAAATGAGAGCAAGCCTGGCACAGGAAATTACAGGGCTATCAGCTTAATATTCATTACATATAGGAAAACACAAGGTCCCCATTGTATACAAGAGTGTAATTAAATCAAGGGGTTCAGCTGAAATCAACTGCTTGTGATGTTTATGAATTAGCAGCAGATTTGAAACGCAGCCGCAGCCTCAGCATCCAGCCCAGGGCCTAGGGTTGTTTGGTACAAGCTACAAAACCAGCCTTGGGGGGAGCTTTCTCCCAGACAGTAAGTTTAAAATCTCTCACTCAGAGGTTTGGGGGGTTTTTTGCCTGGCATGTGATTCAGTGCTGAGGAGGATTAGTGCAAACAGGCCATCTGAGGACAGTGTCTGGGGGAAAATGTTATGGGCTTATTTACTGATTACTGCTTATTTGTTTGCTGTCTAGAGCAATGGCAGTGAAGCATATCTGTAATTCCTCCTGCTTCTGCCCTGCTTCCTCCACGACAGTAACATCTGCAGCTACCCTTGTATTTCCTGGGAAATATGGGAAGCAGCGCCAGACATTCCCAGCATCACAGAAAGGGCCAGGATGAAAGGGACCGAGGGGGTCATCTGGTCCCGCCTCCCTGCTCCAGCAGGGTCATCCCAGAGCACAGGGCACAGGATTGTCCTGAGGGGTCTGGAATAGCTCCAGTGAGGGGTCTGGAATAGCTCCACACCCTCTCTAGGCAGCCTGTTCAGGGCTCAGTCACTGCACAGAGAAGAAGTTCTGCCTCATGATGATGTGGAACTCCCTGGGCATCAGTTCCTGCCCATTTCCTCTTGTGCCATTGCTTGGCACCACTGACAAGACCCTGGCTCCATCCTTGGGACACCCATCCCTTTCAAAGGGCCATCACTTGATGCCTATGGAAACCCCCTCTTGCATCCCTCCTGCTGCACTCTCACTGCTCAGTTTGTAAAGTCACATGGGGGTTTTAATTCTAATGGCTCTGCCAGGCTCTGCAAGTGGAGCAACAGCAACATTCACCACCCAAAGCCTGCTGAGCCAGAATGCTCTGCTGGTCCCCTTCAAGGCCAGATTTACACTGAGACCTCCATTGCTGTGCAAGTGGCTTCAGAAAGCTCTGAGTCAGCATCCCAGCTCCTGGGAAATACCAAGGATGCATCTCAGCCTTCAGATGAAGGACTTCTCTTGTTTCCCAGAGCAGCTGTGGCTGCCCCATCCCTGGCAGTGTCCAAGGCCAGGTTGGACAGGTCTTAGAGCAACGTGGGCTAGTGGAAGGTGTCACCATGGCAGGGGGTGGAATAAGATGAGATGTAAGGTCCCTTCTAACCCAAACCAGTCTATGATTCTGTGAATTAAATGCATTCAGCCAGGCAGATGCCTCTAGTAATGCACATTAATCCTGACCTGCTTCTCCTCAGCAAGTAACGTGTAGGAACATGAACAAGCATTTCAAACACTCCTACAGTGCACCTAGCTTTCAGAAAGGCATTGCTCTATCCTTTATTACCCTTAATAACCTCCAAGAAAAAGTATGAATCAACAGAAAGAGCCTATTTTGAGAGTGCAAATACTCAAAATATATATGAACATATACTCATATATGTTCATGATTTTGAAACACAGCAAGCGGTGCCAGAGAAAAAATGTAAGTCTCTTCACTTTCATCACAAGTTTCTTGTATCAAGAAAAAACATATGGAGGAATGATGCAGAACCTGACTGTGTTTTTTAAGTCAAAATGAGATCTTTGAAGAAATATCCTCTGAGTTTTTGTACTTACACCATCAACACTGGATAAAATGCTTGCCACTTTTTTACAAGTTAAAATGAAAATCCCACAACAGCCCAAACCTGGAAAGGATTTGCAATGTAGATCCTGATTCCAAACCCCAGTTTTTGCAGGGCCAGAAGCTGGACTTTGATGATCCTTGTGGGTCCCTTCCAACCCAAGATATCCTGAGATTCTATGATCAGCTGTGGAGAACCAGCACTTCTTTGGATTATATGGATTTTCCTGACTGCACATCGAACAGGGGCTGAGGGAACACCACCACAGCAAGTCCTGGCCACAGAGGTCACCCCAAAGGGCTCCAAAGGCAGACAGAGGAGCCAGAAAGTGAGGAAAGGTTGCTTCTCCTGGTCATTTCTATTAAGAGGTCTCTGCCCTGTTCCAGCTTTCCCCTTCCCCACAAAGGCCTAGGCTGAGACACCAAGAGCAGTTTTGGCAGCAGCTTGTACAGGGCTGATGGAACATGGTTTAGTTAAAATGCACCTCACAAGGAGGAAATGAAAATCCTCAAGGCCACAAATTAAAAACTGTGACTTGATAGAACAACAATTTATAAATAGAAAGACCTATTTCCTGCAAAAGTCCTGTGGACTGAGTATTGGAAACTAATTAGTAGACTGAATCACCAGAAAGAAAGAAAGAAAAAAGCTGTTTTCCTGTTACTCATGAGAAGATATTACTTTTCTAGCACTTTTCTTTTGGTACTGGTGATTAGCATAACCCTGTGGGCACTCCACAGCCCCTCCTTGGTGAATTTTTTTCCTATTCCAATAAAACACCCTAAAGTAAAGGACAAAACTCATCATTAGCCATTGCTTTTATAGCACCAGCAGCTATGAAAAAGGCAGCACTCTGTCTTTTTCCTCCTGATAATATGATTGTGGAGCAGGAAGGTTGTTTAGGTCAGTGCACCTAAAATGCTTTATTACAAATGCCAGCTCCACTCAAGAAGACATTCACAAAATGACAGAATGGTTTGGGTTGGGACCTTAAAGTTCATCCAGTGCCCCCCTGCCATGGGCAGGGACACCTCCCACTGTCCCAGGCTGCTCCAAGCCCTGTCCAGCCTGGCCTTGGGCACTGCCAGGGATCCAGGGGCAGCCCCAGCTGCTCTGGGCACCCTGTGCCAGGGCCTGCCCACCCTCCCAGGGAAGAATTTCTTCCTAACAGCCAATTAAAATCTCTCCTGCTTTGGTTTGAAACCATTTCTCCTTGTCCTATCACTATTAGCTGTGTAAAAAGTCACTATCCCTCTTTTTTCTAAGACCTCTTGGGAAAGCTGCAATGAGCTGTCCCCAGAGCCTTTTACTTTGAAGCAGAGACTTTCCTACTAAATTCATTAAGAAGATAAGAAAACCTAAAAAACCCCAGGGCTCACTGGAGGACAAAAAGTGCAAGTGACCTCAGTGCAGGCAGCCTGGCTGTCACTCACTTGTCAGAGAACTGCTGGAGTGGGATCTGTCTGCAGGAAGTCTTGGCTTCAGCCAGCAATTGGCTCCTATATCAGCAGTGCAGTGCCACCATGCATTAAAGCAGAAAAAAATCAGCACAAAACAAACTTCTTGGAATGGTTAAGACTCAAATTTGCAGAGTGCAGAGCCCTTTCCCTTGTGACTACACCCACACAAGAGCACACAATCAAACACTGGTGCTCACTGCTGTTTGTAAATGAAAGCCAAGCCCCCAGGGGATGCAACGAGGATGGATTTTTCTGGATCTCCTGCAGATTTGCCCGGTGGTCTATGTACATGCAGTAGAGCCACACTGCAGCATTCCCAAGCACTGGTGGGAAAAGCCCTGGGACCGCTCACAGAGCAAGAGGGAACCAGAAAAACCTTTGAGAAAGGGGAGGAAGGCTGCAAGGCTCTTCTGCACACACAGGAGGACAGGCTGCAAGGGACGATGTGATTGCTCTCAATCCTGAGGTCTCTTTGGGCATCCTCTCCTAGCTGGGACCATGGCCTCTCCCCAGGAGTCATCACACCACTGCCCAAGGTCCCATCTACCCCAGTGAGCCAGCAAAGGAACACAATTCTGCTAACTCCCTGCAGAAATCAGTGTGATGAGATACAAAATAGTCCTACACAAACCGCCCCAGCCAAGCCTAGGATTGTTCAGAGAAGGAAGTGCTCTTTTATTACCAAATTAACTTTAAAAACCACATCCCGTTCACTTTCCACATCAAAGATCATAATCTCCATGTAAAATAGAGGGTTGATGAAAAAGGAAGTACTTAGAAAACATATTTAAAAATTTAAACACACATTTAAAGCACTGAGTCTTCTTGCTTGTAAAGAACTCTGGCTTTTTTGTCTAATAAACTACTCCAAGATCTCATTTGCAAGCTACCACTGCCTGCTATTCTGGGTTTTGCTGGCTGGTCATTTACTCTTTGGGGATTTCATATTCTTCTAAATTTTGTAAATGGCCACTAAACTGGACATGAACATTATAAAACACATTTCAATCACCCTCACAATTTAGAGTAATTCATTGGCAACTGTACAAAATGCTATTTACAAGGTATTTCCATCAGCTGGTATCTGGCATTAAGTATTTTGAATCAATCTACCTTCATTTTCATCTCTTTATTTTTCATACAAGGGAAATTATCGATCGACGCTTTTCAGCCTCATTTAATATACTGGAATAGGCTTTAAATTTTCCCATGTAAACCTCAGTGGATATTAGCAACCCTGTCTTGCTTAATGCAACACAAATCTGTCTCCCTGATGAGACCACAATATTGAACATGATATCATGGCCACTTTACTCACTGATGGGCTCTGAGACAGGCACCTGCTAGAAACTCCCCAGGGACTCCCACTGGAGTGTGGTTTGAGTTACCAGCTGCCTTAAAGGGACAAATCATTGAATTGTCAAGGTTGGAAAAGACTTTTAAGATCATGAAGTCCAATTGTCAGCACGGCACCACCATCATGCTCACCGCTAAACCATGTCTCCAAGTGCCACATCTACACATGTTCTGAACACTCCTAGGAATGGTGATTCCCCCATTTCCATGGGCAGCCTGTTCTAGTGCTTGACAGCCCCTTCAATGAAATGATTATTTTCCCAAATATCCAATTTGAACCTGGTGCAACTTGGGGAGGTTCTCAATTTCCTTCTTTACCTCTCAAGGTCATTACAATCTCACAGAGTAATACCTGGGATGGATTTGGGGGCAGGCAGATTTTTTTTCAGTGCTCCTATCAAGTTTGCATTCAGTTTTTGAATCACATGGAATTTTGCATTCAGTTGCTATTGTGATGGGTGTGTTCAAGCGCTCGATTAGATCTCTGTATGTTGAGGACAGAAAGCTTGGCTGAATTTTGATGAACTCATTCTTGAATAAATAAGCAAAACATCACAGAGAAAGATACTCAGCCAGCTTCAATAAATACATATGGTAGGAAAACAGCCAGCTAGACAAACAGAATATATCACACTGGAACAAGCACTGATGATTTTGTAATGACTCCAGGAGCTCTCAGCATATTACATACTACTGCAAAAAATAATATGCAAATGTTTCAGTCCAGTTTACAGTAGAAAACAAGTTCTGCTCAAGTTACCAAAGCAGGAGTGAGCAATCCAGCATGGAATGCCCTTCTCCCCCTTATCAAGAGCTAGAGCTAATTGGCAGGCACGGGCACAGGAGCTGCCAGGCACATGGTGATGCTTCCCCAGGCAGCAGGATTTCCAGAGGCCATGGTGAAACTCTGCTCTGGAGATTGTGTTAGATAAGGACATCAGGATGGATTGGGTGGGAATAAAAAAGTGTTTTCTTGTGAGGAAACACAGGACTGCAAATGCTGTTACAAGCTAAACCCAATACAAGATAAAAGTGCTTGGAGCTGCTGTGGCATCCCTGATACTGCATTTGATGCTGAAAAAGAGAGAGTGAATGTGCCGCAGGGCTGAACGTCCAGTGGTCCATTGCATGGGCTAATTTGTGTGCAGGATGATACTTTAGGATGTTTCTGTACTAACAGAGAATAATCATAGGATAAGTAGAGCAAGGTAAGTACATATGCTGCCCTTGTTTTCTTGCAGCATAATAGCATCATCAATGAAGCCTGAATGCAGCCCAATTAGCATAGAGTAATTAAAATCATGGCTAATTTTTCATTTACTTTTGCACACGAGAAAGAGGTGGCAGTTGCAGTATGTGGGACTGCAATCCAATGGATAATGCCCATCCTGCAAAGCCTGTATCCTGTTCTCTCATCAAAAGAAACAAGGGAGACACTGCATTTCCTCAAGCTGCTCAAGTTGCAGTTGTGGCCTGAGTGTCCTGGTTGCAGAGAAGGATGGTGCAGTTCAGCACTAGGCCAGTGTGGCCAAGTTGTTTATTCCACACCAGCCCCATCATTGCTGGGAGTGTGGTTTGGGCAGGGAGAAGGGGAAGTGCCCCATCTTGCCTGGCTCCCTCCAGCAGAGGAACTGCTGCCATCCAGCCCTGCAGAGCTGGTCCCTCTGCCACCCACTGCTCCCCTGCTCCCGTTTTCTCTGAAGTGTGACTGCAGGTGGGCTGTGGTGCTCACAGGGACAGATCTGAGGTCCAGCTGAGCCAGCGGGGCTGGGCAGTGTGAGGTTGGCAGGTGGCAGTGTGAAAAACGCCAATCACTTGGTTTTTAAAATTTTAAAAGTTTATTAGTAATAAAATAGCTATAAAAATAGTAATAAAATTAGAGTAATAAAAATTTGGACAGTGAGGGTTAGGACACTACAAGACAGTACGAAGTAAAGAATTACAGATATCCGGATGTTTTTGGGCACTGAGCTGCCAAAACCATGCCTTGTGAACAAAGGAATAGCCATTAAAAGCAACAGCCTGTTGCATATTCATATATCTCATACATGATGCATAAATTCCTTGCAAATTAAGATTTTTTGTGGTTTTTGTCAACTTCTTCCCCTTAATCCTGGTGGTTCCATAAAGACAGAGATAAGGTAGAAGAATGTTTGTCTTTTCTGATAAGGAGGCAGTAACTCTTTGGGTTTCCTGTTGCAGTTATCTCTGTCCGAAGAGTTTCTTGATTATCTTATCCCTTTCCTTGAGCTAGTAAAATATCTTACATCACACAGTTTCTATTTTAACATCATGTTATAACCTAAAACTATATTTAACACACTACTTAAAAAGGATTAATACAGTATTACAAAATAACCCTCCATAATACATATAACATTCAATTTAATATTTGCAAAGAGCCAATCATAAAATGTGCATTTTTCACAGCAGGAATGGCATCACCCAGAGAGTGGTGAGTGCAGCACATGGAACTGCGAGGAGCCGAGCCCAGGGAGGGGCTGCACAGCCCTACATGGATGACCCAGCTTCCAGGGCTGGTTTGTCCCTGACTACTGTTGGTTTTGGGCTTGAGGGTATGAAATTAGCCACAGGAGCTGCCCCACTGTGACAGAGGAGTAATGGGAAGGGTGACTCTCAATTAAAAGGCAAATATCATGTATCTATGCTAGGAGAAGTTTTATAGATTTATAGTTGTGTTTTGCCCCCCTTGTGCTGTATCAGGGGTGCCTGGGTTTGGGACATTTGGGAGGGTGGGCTCGTTACCATGGCAACAGCTGACCCCAGTCAGGATGTCAGGAAGTGATCTCCAGCACTGGACAGAGCAGGAGGAGTCGATGGACAGAACTTTGGGAGGGGCTAAAGGGTTAAAAACCCTCCATGGTGTGGGTGAGCTCATGGTGGGAAAATCCTCTGCTCCTGGCACTGTGGTATTTTCTCTATTCAGTCTTCTGTTGTATTTTTGATAAGGTTTTAATAAACCTTTTAAATTTTTTGGAAGTATCACTTCTCACAATTGCCAAGTTGTGGTTTTTTGTTCCCGGTGGTGAACAGCCTTCTGTGGGTAAAACACCTTCTCTTCTTTGTATTCTCTTGCTGTTAATACTGCTGTTGTTACTCTCTGTGTGTCTTATTCCATTGCTTTGTGTTTTAACTAAATTGTTATTTCAACCTATAGTTTCTCCTTGTTTGTCCCTCCCTTCCCAGAAGGGGTGGCTAATTTGCAGTTTAGTTCCCTTCTGGTGTTACAACCAGCACCCTCTAGGAAGTCTCCAGCTTACCAAAGAAAGTCTAAGCACAGGCTGTGATCCCAAGGGATAAGCACACATGTAATACCTGTTGTCTTTAAAGGCAAGTGGAAGCTTTAATAAAAAAATCTGAATTTCTAAAAGACGTTATCTTTTAGCCTGTAACCTTTAACAAGTTGCTGCTTAGAGTAAACAAGCATCAGGAGCTTGGTTGAGGACACCCTGTGCAATTGTCCTGTGCTGTTACACAGCTGCCCTAGGGAAGAGCAGCCAGCAGATATTCAGATATTCAGATATTCGAGAGGGGTCTTTCAGAGCAGCCAGGACTCCAGCATTTGTGGAACTGGCTGGGCTGTGGACTATTTATAATCCATCCAACACTGAAGAGTCTCTTAATGCTTCTCCAGACTTAAATGGCTGACTTTTATGGCCCATTTATGGCCCATTTCAACAGAGCAGTTAAACATCTTCCAGGACTGGTGTCTATATGTAAATAAAGGAAATGGTACTTGGCTGGTGTGGTAGGTATATTCTTTTTTCTCCCAAGATTTTTTCATAGAGGAACACAGAGAAAAGAAAGAGAAAACAATTTCTATTTCTACTCTTTGTTTTTGCCATGTGGAATATGTTTGGAGAATTGTTTACCTGGGGTGATTGCTTGATTGTATTCTGGTGAGGATTGTTTGAGCTGATGGCCAATCCAACCCACCTGTGGCTGGACTCTCAGAGAGGGTCACGAGTTGTGAGTGAGTTAGATATGGTAGTTAGAAAAGTAGGTATGTAGTGTTAGTATCTCCTTTAAATAGTATATTAATGTATTATAGGGTAGTTATAATAAAGAAATCATTCAGCCTTCTGGACTGGAGTCACACATCAGCATTTCTTCCCACCGGGTTCACCTGCATTTACAATAGGCTGGCACCCAGGCTCCTGGTCCCCACTGGCCACCTGCCCTGCACAGCCCTGAGCCCACACTCTCCTAAGACAGGGTAGGGCATGAGGCTCCCTCCATGGGACCCTTCCCAATCCATCCTGGGCAGCCCCACAGCTTCCTGCCCAGGGGAAATTCCCTCTCCTGCTGCTCCCAGGACCTGCAGCACACACTGTGCCTCCCGGCAAGAGTCACACAAACAAAACACACCTTAACTGGGATTTATACAAGCCCTGGGAAGGCAGAGGGACTGGTCTGGAGGGGCTTAAAACCCTGGAGATTTTTCATGTGTTTTGTTCATATATTGTCCAGGAAAAGGAAATCACACAAGCCGGGGTGCAGAACATGGTACTTTCTATGACTGGAAATGATGATACAGCAAGAAAGGGCATCTAAGGAAAAGCATTATATAAGATGTAGGTTTTACAAGCTTTATAAAGACTCTCTTAGCACTCCTTAGTGGCAGGAACCTCCCTGTGGGCCAACCAGTCTGAAATGGAAGGATAGAAAAGTGCCTTCCATTTAAAGAAATGGGCTGTGAACGTGCTGTCAATGTCTGTGATTCTTTTTATTGATTTACAGTGTGTAAGCCATAAATCACTCTACCATTTACTGAGCCCATAACTATGCATCACTTTGTCAGGGAAACTCCTCAAATTTTAAGGGGGTCATGCAAGAAAACAGACTTCTCTTTCATTGACTGGGCTGAGCCAGGGCTAGATTTAACACACAGGGTGGGGTGACACATACACATAAAACAATTATTTTGAACATCTGCCCACATCTGCTGCTCTTTAGTTCTCATGGGATTAATCTTTGGCCACAAAGGGACAGATGGAAGCCCATCGGCAGCCACTGCACAGGGGTTTGCTTCTGTATCCAAGCAGATCTCACACCCTCAACCCCTGCTCCAGGGCAGCCCAGCTGCAGAGGAACCTCTGATGGCACCAAATTGTGAGGGAGCATCTTGGCTGGGCAGCAGGGCTGGGGAGCTGGGGCAGGAGCAATGTTTGTCCTGAAGTTGGTGTTGCCCAGGGCAGCAACACCAAAAACGATCCACTCTGCCAGAATCTTAAAAAAATAGCAAAAAATATGTCAGTCTTATCTTACAACAGATTTCAGGACAAAACCTATGATTAATGAATTATAGACAAATTAGTAGCTGGCTTCAGTTTGAAAAAGATTTCCACCCACTCTTTCTTAATTCTCGAGAAGTCCTGCAGAGTTAAATAGTTCAGGTTTGGTTTACCCACAGCATTCAGCAGTTACATTCTTGGTACAAAAATCTTACCTGAAGGGCGAGACTTACCTAAAGACTCTTAGAAAATCCAGCAGTTTTTTGCAGAATATCTACACATAGATAGGTTCAAGGTTCACTCCCAGCAGAGTCACGACCTCCTCTGGGAGGAGCACTAAGCCATGAGCATTTTGGGGCACCACATAAATCTGGGATGAGTGTGGATTCACCCACACAGGGGGCTGGCAGAGCACCATCTACTGGCACTAAGAACTGTTCCTCCCTTGGTGGGACCTGTCATGCTTGGGTTGTTTTATGTTTTAAATAACTTGGCTGATCTCCCTCATAAGGCATTTCATTCTTTGTATGCTAATTCAAGCCCAAGGCAAAAATCCATTCTTCTTCAGCAAAAGCCCTACACACCTTCTTCAAGCCAGCCTGGTACCTGGGCTTTGCACAGGTGTAAAATTAAGGTGTGATTTAGTGCTTTGCTGAGGAAGGACTGCTTGCTGCAGGAGCATTGAGTTGGCTGGATTGGGACCTTGCTGCTTTAAGGTTTTCTGATTAAACATCCCCCCCAGATTACACTGCAGGAGGCTCAGAAGAGCAGTTTTCTGCCAGAGTGAAGCAACTGGGACAATTCAGGTCTTTTGCTTGCTCAGGGCTGATCACTGAAGGGGCAGAAATTAATTTCCTATAAACACAGGCATATTTTTTTTCACTACCTTGGCAAATGCAGTTGTAAATAAGCCATTACAGGAGCTGATCTTTATGATGCGTGACTTTGGCTTGTCCCAGTGGGGGATATTTTATGAGGCATTTACATAAACATATACAAATCAAAACGGCCAGCTGTGCTTCTCCTGTACCTGCAACCTACAGATGCTTCAGCTGATCCCAGGGTCTCATAACCAGCATCCCAAAGTGCAGCCAGGTCAGGTGTCTGGGCTGGACAAACTGAAGCAAGATCCACTAAAGATCTCCAATCCCCAGGCTGTGAGGTTTGAGGAGCTGCTCAGCACACAGCCCTGAGTCCCACAGAAATAAATAAACCATCAGATTCCCCACAGTGCCTCTCTGTGGGGATGATGCTGTTCATCAAGACTCCAGTACAATCCCTCTAAAATACATTAGTTAAAACAGTTGACTCTGGACTTACTGAAGAGGTTTTAGAGTCTTTGTTTTAAATGTATTTTGGGCATTGTTTGATGGAAACTTGTAGTGGGTTGACACTGGCTGGATGCCAGGCACCCACCAAAGCTACTCTGTCAGTCCCCTCCACTGCTGGGCAGGGGAGAGAGAATATAACAGAGAGTTCATGGGTTAAGCTCAGGCTGGCTTAGACAGGCCATGTTGTCTGCAAGATTGTTATCTGCCCTTTTAATTATAGATTACATAGTGGTACTTGGCTGCTAGAAGGTTTTAGTATCCCAAAGGTGTAGGGAAGTGGGCTGAGGATGAAGAGAGCTTGTTGTGTTGTGGGTTGGAGCAGCTCTTGCCCTCATCCAGAGGCTCTCAGATTCCAGACTCAGAGCTCAGCAGGACCAGCTAGGTGTGCTTTGGGACTGGATCCAGCCAGCAAAGAACACAGGGTGGGATGAGACAGGAGATGTCTGGGCGAAGATTGCTGATTCTGGCAGTTGCAAGCCAAAAGGGAGAGTCCTGATCTGCAGCCACAGCACCTTGTTCCCACAGCCCTACAGCTGGATGCTTCCCTGTCGGCGATGGGGAGAGAGACAGGGACTCAGTGTGATGGTCAGAGAACCCGAATTTATTGTGGGATACAAATGCTTATACAGTGTTTTAGGAAGGCTAGTAATGTTTGACTACCAGGACTGGGTTAAACACCACATAAACAAACTTTTACATTTTAAACATCTCTTGCTTACAGAAGTCTGGTGTAATTTTCTTTTTCCAGTAAGTCAGTCTGATTGAATCTTGTTGCAATCTTGATTTAATCCTCAAAGTTCTGCTTGCTCTTGCCAAGGCATCCTGTTATCAGATCTCTTATGCTAACCAGGTCCAAAGTCCATCATCTGTCCTGTGTATCCCAACACTTCCCCTGGCACAAAGCATACAGAAAGCTCTTGCTTTCCACTGAGGCTGTGTTTTAGGCTGGACATGTGCTAGTTCTGTGTGAGGTGCACATGAATTTAGAGAAAGATAAGGGGAGCAGCCTCTCTGGATTTATAGGGCTGCAGCACTCCAGTGTTACCATGCTGATTAAGCCTTTCCTGTCGCCCTCCAACCTGGCTCTGAATGATGCATGCAGACAGGCTCAAGTAGATACAAATGTCAAACCACTAAGCTTGATTACACTTTTTAAATGCCACAGTGAGAGAAAGGAAAGTCTTTCCTTCTTCACAAGCTACTGTCTTTAACTGGATAAGAGTCAGCCTAGAAAGCATCACTAGTTCAAAATCACTCAGTAACATCTAACAACTGGGTTAATTAGAAGTTGGCAAAGCTTTCACATCAGTTTGCTGCTACAAAATCCAGCCCACCCTTTCAGGAGCTGAGCAGTCAGAACAAAGCATCAGTTCAAAAAGCACTCAATGGTATTCTCATCCATCATTTCCTGTTCCTTGATTTATTTATTCTCCACAAACTGGTGGATACTGATTACTCACTCTACAGACTTGCATAGATCAATAACTGTTTCCAAAAGAATATTGTGCAAAGCTGGAGAAATTAGTTTATTTTGTAATGGGGAAGAAACAGGGTGTCAATCAGACCTCTGAACCTTCCTGTCAAGGCACAGCAGTACTGCATGCTAAAGTACAAAAATATGAGACAGCAAAAATAGGCCAGGCTGGCAGGAAAAAGGACCTGTGTTTCATAGGAAAGGAGGAGGCAACAGAAGAGGAGCCCCTAAACACCTGCCTCGTGCTTTCCCTGCCACACCTTTTCCTTTCCTGCAGCACAAACCTGGCCCTTGGCTTTGCAATGCTGAGCAATCTGTGGTTTCACCTGGAGTAGTGAGGAGAAACTGATGCATTTTCTCAGTCTTCTGCACAGCAGTTAATTAGACCCCACCTAAGTACTGCTGCAGGGCAATCAAAACCCAGCAGAACTTGAGGCTGAAATGTTCACATCTACCTAATTGCCAATAAAAATCAACAAGAAATGGAAGATGACATCCCACAGATACCTTAAATTTCCACCTTAAAACCCAAACCACAGGTTATCAGCACTCAACAGCAGTATGGGAAGATTTAATGACATTGCCAAGACCTGGCCCCAACTTGAGGTTGTGAGTTTGGCCATCTACACTGAGAAAGGTGGTGGTGTCCTGATACTCTCTGTATGAGCTCTGCTTGGTTGTTATGGAGATTATAATACTTAAAAATTGATTACACAGTCTTATAAGAAAAGTAAGAAAAAGAAATCTTCCCCCACAGGTTAGAACACAATCAGGATATTTTCCTGAAGAATTTACTTGCTCCTACAAGGGTCTTCCACACGCAAGTTGTTTGTTGAATTTCTGTCACATAGCCTGGGAGCAACTGGCCCCAGGAGACACGAGCTTTGCTGCTTTAACAAGCACGTTCAGAGGAAAGCCATGCCAAAATCAGTGTTTGCACTTAGAGGAGCAAAACTCACCAGACTGCCCATCTCTTTTCCTTGAATCTGGCAAAGGCACCACAGGAAAAAACCTACAAAAACAGCACCTGGAATTGGATACTGTAAAATGAAAACCTTCATCTGGTATAGATGCTCACAAGAAATTATGGTTGTGCTCAGAGATTCCTTGAGTCCCTCAAGGTACAGCTACATTATTCTTTCATTTGCATCTCTGACTTTTCATTTGTATCTCTGACTTCATTTCTCAGCAGAGCCATGCTGGTGCAGCATTTCTGTTACTCCTAAAGTGTGCCCTGTATGTGGCACAGCCTGTGCAATGCTTTGCACTGCTCTCCAATTAAACTGCATACTGAGAACATGTTGACATTGTTAAGGTTAATGACCTAATGATGAGCACCAGGAAACAGGTTTGCAATA
Source organism: Anomalospiza imberbis (assembly GCF_031753505.1). NCBI lineage: Eukaryota > Metazoa > Chordata > Aves > Passeriformes > Viduidae > Anomalospiza > Anomalospiza imberbis. The sequence continues at coordinate 2,382,815 of NC_089700.1, forward strand.
AAATGCTCTGTACTGATTGCTTCCATGATGAATGTGAACAATATGTTGGACTGGGAACAATATGTTAAACAATATGTTGTGGTTTATCAATGTCAGGGTGCAGTGCTGCTGCAGGAGATCCCAGGGAGGGTCACTTTGAAATGAGCACAAGGGAGGTTTGGCTCTCACAGAGGAGGAAGGAGCAGTACCAGCCCCAAGAAAGGCAGGAGGAGAGCCTGATCCAGCCCAGCTCAGCATCTTCAGGAAGCATGAGCCACAGCTAGCAGGAAACAGAGACTTGTTACACCTGCCACTAGAAATGAACCACCTTCTAAAAGGCTGAGTTAAAATAATACAAGAACCAGAGTTTAATGCAAGACAGATTTGGTGCCCCTAAGAAACAGGCACAGTGAAGCAGACATCAGTACAGAAGAGCTGCTCAGCTGTTATGTGAATCGATATAAAAAATTTAGGAGCTGAAAAACAGAACTTCTAAAGAAGTATTTTCCTTATTCATGGAAAAGTTAATTTCTTGGGATGGAAAAAAAAAAAAAAAAAAAAAAAAAAAACACCAAAACAACCAAAACTCCTTTCATCTTAAAATGCCTTGCTTGGAAAAGTAACTGCAGGGCTTTGTGCAGGTGATGCAGAACCTCAAAGGGCTGCCACTGCCTCCCCAGCACCAACAAACCCCACAGGAGCAGCACCCACGACACAAACCCCCAGAGCTGCAGTTAATTAGAGCTAGATTAGCATCAGAAACCAGGGCAGGCAGCTGAGCAGGGGCACTCCAGCAGCTCTGCTCCTGTCTGGGTTCAGTAAAGCCAGAGATTAGAGGGCAGCACTGGGCTAATGGCAACATGCCCATGAAAGCCATGGGTCAGACAAATAACCCAACCTTCTGCACAGCTCAGACAGAAAGCCCAGACTTGAAACCTTCAGAAACACTGAACACAAGAGGAAGCAACACTCAGCTTATCAAGAACAATGCCACTTCAGAGCAATACATATAAACTTTTCAGATGAAGAGAAATAAAGAGATAATCCTACTAGCTGAAAGTTAGACCACAGTTTTAGAACCTGAAGGTACACAATCCCTAACTAGGAAGGGCACAGACACTTTGATGTACCAGACAAAACCCTCTGCAGGCACTATCTCTGTCCCAAGCCCTGGGCACTGTGGCAAGACAAAGCTGGAGACTCCCTTGGGCTTTCTCTGTGGCCCACTCCATCCCCTGTGCTCCCCCAGCCAAACCAGAATTACAAAATGGGTAATTTCACTGCATGAAAGGGAAAGCCTGGCCTACCCAGGCTTCTGAGGGCTTCCTGTGCACTGTGAGCTTGGTCTCAGCCTCCCAAGGTTGCATTTTAGCAGATGTCAGTAGTGAAAGATGTCAACCAGGTTTCCTTGTGGCTAGAAGTAGGTGGTGATTTTTGCAGAAGGAAATACCTACAGCTGGAAGTCATCCATGCCCCCTTGGGCAAAAGCTGTCAATGAAATAGTTTGCTCTGGCAGATAATCTCACCAGAGAAGAGACTGTCCAGGCTGATTTGTGGACTCAGAAAAGATGGACAAGGTTTTAGACACCTCAGTCCCAGATTAGGAAAGGGAAGGGCTTCTCCAGGGGGTAATTCAGAGCACATTTGAGGAATGTATCCTTAAATCCCCATTAACTATAAACAGACACTAACTCCTTAATTGAATTAAGTAAGCAGTATCTGGCAGTACCTCCTCCCACCACACATGCTCTTCCTGTCAAGGGCTTGTGTGAATTTACTTGCTGCTCATCTCTCTGACATAGGAGAAATATTTAGAGCACTGGACTGGGAGCCAAGAGCCTGTGTTTCTGCCCCTAGGTCTGAGCTAAGAAAAATAATTTAGCTCAGTGATCCAGGAAAATGAATGTCCTACATTTTGGCAGTAAGGCTGGATAACCATTTCAAACACGGAGCTAATAGATCCTGGGCTCCTTGGTCACTTAGGAGCTTTGAGCAGTTTATGCTGCAGCTGTCAGAGCAAGGTGAATTCTCTACACTGCATTTCAGGGACGCCTTCCTATGAAAAGTTCCCCAACAAAACCTATCTATTTGGGGTCTTCTCTGGAAGTCAAGTTCTCCCTGAAACTGTGTAAGATCCAGACATGCTGACCACAACACTGTATTCAAACTTTCAGGTTTTTTCACCTTAGTATCAAAATGGTAATTTTTTCATCTTTGATTCACAAAGTAAAGGAAAAAAAAATTCTGTGGAAAGAAAATGTACTCTTTGTCAATAACAACCAACTTTCAAAGCAAATAATTTAATTACAAATATATTAAAAAAAAAAAAAAAAAACAAACCCCAAAGAAAAGCCAGTCCTTCCCCAGATGCAAGAGCATGTCAATTTGTTTCTAACTCACTTTGACTGGTGATATACCCTAAATGATCTCCAAAAGTCATTCAAGTATTTATAATGATGTTAGCTGAAACGAAGGCTTGGAAACACTATGGTTTTATGGAAAGAATTTCAAGATCATATGCAGGGATTTAGCTGTGAGACTCCCATTAAAATCAGTAGGTTCCTGCAGGCTAAAATCCTTGAGAACTGACCTCTACCAACTTGAAGCTGTCTGTGTCATCACATTAAAAGTTGCATTGCTCATAGGTTAATGCTAAAACCATCTTATGAGAACAAATAAGCTTAAAAATTACCAAGGCAGAATTCACCTTGCTTTTAGTGCTCTGGAAATACAAAGGCAGCTAATCAAAGTTCAGATTCTGCATAATTCTTGAAAAAAAAAAAGTGCAGTCTATTTGAACTCCTGTCTGTCCTGAAGTGCACAGACTTTCATCCTTTGGAGGTCTTATTTCCAGAAATCTCAGCAACTCTGGGAGATATCTCAGGTTTAGCTGGGTGTGGATTCTGTCACCATCTGTCAGAGCTGGGGCAGCTCTCTGCTGTTCATGGGCAGTTTTCTTTATCTCTCCCACAGCCAATCCTCCCTCCAGGAGATCTCTGCTGTTCATGGCCAGTGAGTGTCCCTGCATGGCTGAGAAAATTCCATCATCCATGGGGAGAGGCTGTGCCCAGGGGAGGAGCCAAGCATTCCTACCTGGATACAATCTGACCTTGGCACACCACAGCAGCCTTTGCCCACTGCATTCCCAGAGGAGCAGCTTTCTTCCCCACTGCATTCCCAGAGGAAGCCCAGGCCCATCCCCACCAGCCCTGGAGCTTCAGAGGAAAACTCCAGCCTTGTGCAGGATCCCTGCTCCAGCAGAAGCACAGCTGGCACTGCAGGAGGGCTGAGCCACCATGGGATGGGACTGCTGCCACCACCCTGACCCACAGGCTGCCAGGGCCTGCTCTCACTCTGGCAGTGGTGGGTTTTTTGTTAGTACTATTGCATTTGTATTTTTAATTTTCCTAATAAAGAACTGTTATTCCTATTCCCGTATCTTTGCCTGAGAGCCCCTTAATTTCAAAATCATAATAATTCAGATGGAGGGGGTTACATTTTCCATTTCAAGGGAGGCTCCTGCCTTCCTTAGCAGACACCTGTCTTTTCAAACTGAGACAAGGGATCAAACAGAGCTAATGTGGGGGACATCTTGCCTTGAAAACTTGGTAGGGGATGGTACAGCCCAGTGCTGGTTCCTCTGAGCTTGGTGCAAACCTTTCTTCTCCCTACAGCCTCTTACAGGAAAGATGACATGGTGGCAAACAGCTTCCAGCTCCCCATGCCTTGCCCTGCCTCACCTCACAGCTGAGGGCATGCTGGGAAACCTGTTCATGTGCTGTAGCTTCCCTCACTGTAAACAGGCTGAGCCATCCTTTAAAGGCTGTGTGGGAAGATTTCAGGAAGGAAATCCAAGTAGTTGAGCAGCTCTGGGTATCATGACTGCAAATGTGAATTCCGTTGCCTGTGGCAGGAATGAATGATAGTTGGGCTTTCAAATCCCAGAAGGTTTTAGAAACCATCACTCCACTCTGTTCATGTTCCCAGTGCAACCCCTGCCTACAGGCAGGCCCCTGTTCTGGTTTGAAAGCAAAACCAGTGAGATACTCCCAGTCAGAAATACAATTTATTAGGCAAAGGGAAAAAGAAAACAAAATACATGCAATAATACAAAAGAAAAACCACTGACAGAGTCACAATACAACCTGACACTCTTTTGGTCAGGGTGTTGGTAGCAGTCCAAATTGGAGTGGCAGCAGTCCTTCTGGAGGGGCAGATGGGGTTCTGTTGGAGCAGTGATCCTGTAGAAGGGTGGAGTCTTCCTCTGAAGGTGCAGTGGAAAAATCCAGCTGTTCCAGCTGTTCCTCTTGGGAACCAGTGGAATGGCTGAGGCTGGTGTCCCAAAAACTCAGATTGTATCCAGGTAGGAATGCTTGGCTCCTCCCTCTGGGCGGAGCATCTCACAATGGGATGTTCTAGTTCTTATCAGTCATGCAGTGACATTCAATAGCCCATTATCAGCAGATTTCTCCCCTGAGGGAGGACTGGTTGTGGAAGAGATAAGGAAAACTGCCCACTGAACAGAAGACAACTGCCATACAGATGGCAACGGAATACATCTTGCCTTGCAATCTGGGACAGTCCCACTGCAAGCGTGGCTAAGCCCAGCTGGTTCTGGGTGCTTTGGAGAAGGTGAAGGACTGTGACAGTGGGGACAGGGCAGCTGAAAATCTCCTTCTCTGACAGCAGAGTCTGCCCACAGGATCTCTGTCAACTCAAAATGCTGCAGTGTGCTGCTCCATGTACCCAACCAATCTGCCACTGATTTAGGAAAGGGAACCTCAAAGATGTCCTAAAACAAGCCTGGCTCACCAAGGAGCAAGAACCAGAGAGAATTGTGAAGTCACCTACCACTGACATCTCAGTGCCAGACGTCCTGCCTGGGCTACCTGAGGAGAGACATCCTCCCCAGTCAATGGGTGATTCATCCCATCAGTCATGTATTTTGGGAGGGGGATGAGTCACACTCTGAGCCTGCCAAGCTCTCTCAAGGGAGCCTGGAAGCATGATTTTTAGAGGAGTGGAATTATGTAGGCTAGGGCTGAGCTCTGGTTATCATAGTTACTATTTTATCTACAAATCAAAACTGCAGTCGTCAGGCCTGAGCAGCACTAATACAAAGCATCCCCCCAACATCAGCAAACACCAGCAAAACTCCTGATTTCCACTTAACACATGTCAGGTGGGATCGGGCTTTCCATTTCAGACTGGGATCCTTTCATGGAAACCACTAGCTCCCCCTTTGAGTGTGCTTATCTCTGTTCTGTGCTGCAGAAGGAAAGGGAATCGCCCCTGTTTGCATGCTGAGGTATTTGCCTTGCTAATGAAGACGGTGCATATTCACTTTTGATCTGCAGAGAAATGGAAAGTGAAGAATTAAAGCTGATTCCCACCACTAATATTGTCACTGAATATCACCATGCTGTCTCCTGGCTGTGATCTCTATGCCTGCTGCTGCCATGGGAGCTGGAGCCAGTTAAAAACATCTCCGGCTGCTTGGCCCAAGGGATGCCTTGAGTTGTGAATCCCTCAATGCAGCACTGCCCTGCCTGGGCTTGGTGAAAATATTGCTGAATGCCCAGAACAGAGGAAAAAAAATCAGCATGTTTAAATCAACAGCTTCAGTGTTTGGTATAAAACTGGATCCCAGTCAAAGGCATATATTAGGAAAAGCCTGGCACATGGAGCATCCCTGCAGTCAGGACATCTTCCCCTCGGTGGGTTTGGGCCTGTGAGGTGGAAACAAGGTGTTGCTTGCCCAGATCTCAGGTGGTCTGTACCCAGCACAGGCTCCTGTGACTGACTGTGAGGGTCAGGGTCATTCAAGGGATAAACAGCTGCTGAAACAGAGCATGGACTGGATACAGGGGAGCTCCTAAAAAACCCCATCTCCCTTTAATGCAGCATCTCCTTCTGCATCTCCTTCATCTCTCCCAGACTGCAGAATAATATTCACACAGAGCAGCAGAAATTGCTGTTGTTCCCTGGAACAGATGTTGGCCCAATTCTTGGCCCACTGAATTTCCTGGCTAAACTCACAGAAAGCAGGCTGTGACCCTAAACACATTGAGGTCTGATATAAAACATGTTAGTAGAAAAGCTTCTGTGGCTTTGAATAGAGTGTACATCTGGGCCCTTGGTCTGGACTAACCAAAGAGCAAATGTGGATAAAAGGGGCTAAAGCCACAGAGGGACCCAGTGTTTGAGAGAGCTGCCTCTTCCCTGTGCCACTGAAATGGGGCTGGAGGACACACACAGGGTTCTCAGGGTCACTGGGTGCTGTAAATAGGTGTGCTGAACTCTGGACTTTTTGGTGTTTGTCACCTCTTCACCTCCATCCTGTTCCCTACAGGAGGTCATCCCGTCCTGCTGTGCACGCACATCACCTCACTCCACTCAAACTCCTTTTATTGACTCGATCTGCAACGTGTGAAGGTCATTGCCTCACTTCACACGTCTCAGCAGGGCTGTATTTCCACATTTAGCCACTTCAGTTTGTCAATATTAACATCTGTTACTATTTAACACCTGCCACTGCTCCGAGGCAGGCGGGTTTAGCCCTCAGCCCCAGCCTGGCACTCTGCAGGGCAGGGCAGGGCAGGGCAGGGCAGGGCCCCTTCCCCTCATCCCAGGTGCCCCAACACTGCCTGGCTTACATCCCCTGAGGCAAGGGGGAGACCCAGGAATAGCTCGCCTGCTGTAGGGACACACACAGGGAGTGCTGGCAGCTGCTGTTGGCTCTGCCAGAGCTGGGAGCAGCAGCTCTGCCCTGCTCCTGCCATCTCTCCACCACATCAGTTGTTCCCACTGCAGTCGTGGGGAAATAAAACCAGCCCACAACTCCAAGCTGTGAACTTTCTGTTAAGATTCCCTGTAGTTGGAGTTTGGCCTCCCTGGGGTCCTTGTTATTATGAAAAAAAAAGCAGTCTGTGGATGTGAACAGCTCCAAACATTTGTGTGGCTCACGGCTCATTCCTTATCCAGGGATCTCTAATGAATAGCCAGGGCAGCTGAGTCATGGCTGGAGATGGGCTGGCTGGTGAAACCCCCAGAGCACAGTACTGTGAACTCCAAGGTTTCTACACTGACATTTCAGTTCCTCCATTCTGCCTGTGTAGAACCACAGCATCGTTTTGGCTGGAAAAGCCCCCTGAGATCATTGAGTCCAACCAGCAGTGCCAAGGCCAACACTAAACCATGTCCCCAGGTGCCGCATCCACACACCTTCTGAACACTTCCGGGGACAGTGACACCACCACTGACCTGGGCAGCCTGTTTCAATGCTTTACAAGTGAAGACATTTCAGTGGAGACATTTTCCCAGTTTAACCTGTCCTTGAGCAACTTGAGGCCATTTACTCTCCTCCTGTCCCTGTTCCCTGGCAGCAGAGCCCGACCCCCCGGCTGTCCCCTCCTGTCAGGAGCTGTGCAGAGCCACAAGGTCCCTCCTGAGCCTCCTCTTCTCCAGGCTGAGCCTCTTTCCAGCTGCCTCAGCTGCTCCTGGGGCTCCAGACCCTTCCTAGCTCCGTTCTCTTCCCTGGATACACTCCAGCCCCTCAATGTCTCTCTTGTCACAAGGGGCCCAAAATTGAACCCAGAATTCGAGGTGGGGCCTCACCAGTGCCCAGAACAGGGGGACAGCCACTGGCCTGGTCCTGCTGAGCTTACTATGGGTCCCAGTTCTGCAGGAAATCCTGTTCTCTAGTGTTGCCCCACATCTGCTCCCAGGCTCCCTGGCCCCAGGAGGCAGAGCTCCAGTGCATCATGCAGTGACCAGCAGTGCGTTGGCTGAGCCAGAGCCCCAGTCCCATGGCATGTACCCAGTCCAGAGCTGACTCTGAGCTCAGTCAACAGAGAACAGACCAGGCTTTGGGACTAAGGCTAGTGCTAGCCACTGAACAGGGCTTTGACAGACAAATTGTAACTTCAGGCGTTACTTGACACCGTTGACATGGCCCAGAAAAGCCTCTTGTATTAACACAGGACAACTGGAATGTCAGATAAAGAAAGAACTGACTCCAGAACCAATTGAGGTGGTGCAATCCCACTCAAACCAGCTTTCATTTCCACCTGCCTTTGCATTTCCTGCTGCTGACTGGAGCAGAAATGCCCACAGAGGAGCTGCTGGAGAGGTGTCTCATGGTTCTGCAAGCTGAGAAGTTCAGAGAAACACTGACATCCAAGGGAAAGCAGAACTAAGCTGAATCCTGTTTAAATGGTTTTTTCAAAGCTCATCTGCCACTGTAGATCCCAGGCTGCATTCATGATGCTGGCATCTCTGGTAGCCAGGACAAAACCACATAAACCAGAGTAAACAGTACTGAGCAGATGCAGCTGTTTACAGAATTCCTCTGGGACCAGCAGGAAAAAAATCTGTCTCTCTGCTGTTGGGTTTCTTCTGCTGAAAAGGGCTCTTCATCTCTGCCTTCCCTCGAACTATGTGGGATTTCATTTTCTCATGAGTCATGAGCCTCATGGAAGCAGTGTCCAACTGGGACATCATTACAAAGCCTCAAAACATTACTTTTGTAGCAAATTCCCAGTAGAATAAAATTCACAAACTTCTATTTAATTAATAGTGTGGACAATTACTTGCAGATTCTCCAAACCATGGCAACAAGCCAGCACCAATGTCTTTAAAAGAGGTTTCAAGTATCAGTTTTCCACCTCTAAAATTCTCTCCCTCCTTCGACAAGACAAATATAATTACTGTTGATTTGCTTTACTTCAGGTAAAAATCCAACAGTTCCCTATCATTTCAAACAGCTGACTTGAAATTCCATTGTTTGTATAAAATCTGATTAATTGTTTAGAAGAAGTTTTATGTCTATTCAGCTGTGCCTGTCTTGTGGGAATTTTACAGACTATTAATTCTATGCAGGCAATATCCACTACAAACAGGAGTGACTGATCACCCTATGAAACCATTACCATGTCTGTGGTTCTCCTCAGCTCCTAAAGAGGATGAGAAAGAAACAGGAAAAATAAAAATGAGACAAAAATAAAAAATGAAAAGAGAGAAGGAGGAAAAGAAGGAGGAGGAGGAGAATGTGAAGAAGGAGAAGGAGAAGGTGAAGGAGAAGGAAGAAAAGAAGTAAAAAGGGGGGAAAAGAGAAAAATCCCCTCTGTACGGCAGTGGAAGCCGTAGCATAGCTACAGCTAATGTGAAGAAGGTGAATCAAGATCAGCTTGGGAGGCTGATCTTGAAAGAAGCAGAATTTCAGCTCTCCTAAATGCCTTCTATTTCTCTACATCTTCCAGTGTCTCCTGTTAAATCAGGGCCTTTCACAACACAGAATATTCCCTCTGCTTTCTGCAGGAGCATCAAGACTCTTCCATCCATGAGTTTATCAAGCATTTCCTTTCCTTGTTCAGGGAGGGACTGGGCGATGTCAGAGGGGCTCAGCTATCCCACAGCCCAGGACAAGCATTAGTGACACCCTCACAGTCCTGTGTTTTCATCAGGAAGGTTCCCACATCTGTGTCCCAGGGCCCGGGGGGAACAAGTGGTGTCTTGATTCAGAAATCTAAATGCTGGAAGTGTAAAACGCTGGAGCAAGAAGAGTTATTTCAGGCTACTACGAGGAACAGGTTAGAAATCTTTAAAGACCAAACAAGAGTCTCCAAGATTCAGTCCTACAGTGCTTCAAGTGCTGGTTAGAGCCATGAAAAACTGAAGATGGAACAGGAAGGTTTTCACCAAATAACTGAATAATATAGACACAAAAGGATTTCAAACTGTCAGTATAGGGAAGTTCAGCACTGGAGAAAAAAAGAAAAGAAGAAAAATACTACTTTGATAGCTCTTGCACAGATTTTCCCAGGACTGGAAACATATGAAATGAAATCTGGTTTTCAGCATCTTCCTCTGCCTATTTCCCCTCACCTTGCTACAGCCTTCTGTTCTTGCTGGTAAATGTAAAAGAAGAAGTGTTTGAAAGATTTTCTCTAGAAGCAGAGAAACATAAATTGGTACACCAATGTGGCAATATCCAGCTCTACCTTTGCAAAGATCTTCTAGAGCTTAACAATTCCTCTGTTCAGATCCCCTCCAAGTGGCCAGTTACCAGTTCCTACACACTCAGGGGTCCTTGACCATCAAATAGCCTCAAAAGGATGAGCAGCAGCAGGTTTTTGACAGACCACTCTCACTCACCCACCAGAAAACAAGAAGCAATATGTGGGAAATGAAGTCAGGCAAGCTTTCAGGCCAGCAAATATTTCCTCTCGGATTTTACCTTGGAAGCAAACTCAATCCCACAGCAGCAGTAGCAGGTTTCAGACCACTGGATATCTGCCTTTTAATCAAAGATTTCACCTCTTCTCTGGTAGAGCTCTCTTTTGACACTACTGACAAACAAGAGAGAGCACCTAAATACAAATGTCAAAACCAGTGATTAAAAGAAGGAAAAGCTTCAGAAGAAGATATCACAGTTGATGTTGAACTTGTCCTGACAGCAGCCCCAGCATCTCCCAGGTGTCTTCAAAAAGAAGAGAGATGAAAAGGGAGAGAGTTTGCAAGTGTGTAGGGGGTGATGGCATCAACTTTGAGCCAATTTTACCAGCCTGTGAGAACTGACAAGGCTGTCCCAGAGCAGAGAAATCACTTCTGAAATCATGATAACACTCCAGTCTTCAAGGTAACCCAGAAAGAAATACCCTCCACAAGGCAAAAAGCCCCCTCCAGATCACAGGTGCAATAAATGTCATAATGGTATGGTCTGGCTAAGCCAATTCCAGTCCCAGTGGAAGGCTAATGAGTAAAAAAACACCCAAAGATTTAGTCTTGCTGCAGCTTTGACACCTTAGAGGGAGGTAAAAGCAGATTTTGTTTTCCTGGAAGGGATTGTTCGTGTGGGCTTCTCCAGACACACTGACATGGCTCAGAGGTGTCACTTGCAAGACAGAATGTTCATTCTGTTAGTTTCCCTCTCTTTACCTCCAAACTATTCCCAGCAGACTTTGATTTCCAATGCAGTCCTAATAGTTCACCTCACCCCCAGAACACTGCAGAGGCACAGCCTTCACAGCAGACTTTACAAAGAATTTTGCAAGAAATCAGCAGAGCCCTAATCCTGGCACAAGCACCTCCAACAGGATCACAGCTAGGAAGGTGACCAAGAGTATGTGTGTGTGTGTATGTGTGTGTGTGTGTGTGTGTGTGGCACAGACAGATGCACCCAATCCCACTAGAAGAAGTACAAAAGGTGTGTATACAAAAGGAAGAAATGTTAATCAGCACCAAAACATTGACCTGCCTGAGCCAGGAGCTGTGGCTGGTGATGGTCACAAAAGTGCCTGGATTTTGCAGGGGTTTGGGGTCTGATAGAGGGAGATATCCTCACACTGGTGGAGCAAGGAGGTGACTTTGTGGGGATTCATCCTGAATAATAAGATTCAACTTTGGTATTCCCAATGTGCAACAAGAAATGTATCAGGGTCTCCTGAGTAGGACCTGGAAACAAGGAAATTAACTTTCATTGTCTGTTATCTTTTATCAAAGAGGGAAGAGAAGATGTGGAGTGACTAAAGAAATGCCCTTCCCAAGCACCAGATATCTTGTGCTGACAGGGGTGATCCTGGCAAAGGAAGCAAAATGGAGAAGATACTGGAGGGAAATTTCATGGAATGATGACTTTTCTGCTTTAGTTTTTTATGTGTCCCTGCCTCTAGTTTTCAACTAGCAAAGGAATTCACTTGGACATCAAAGAGGGAGACCAGACACTCCCAGCTGGAGAACATGCCAGCCTAAAATCGACATAAGAAATCCTAACATAAACTTTTCCAAATGCCCAGTGATTTCAAATTAGTGACGAATTCCAGAGGTGAAAAAGGCAACAAAGTGGCAACTTTAGGCTCAGTGTAGTCATCTAAAATCAAACCACATCAAGGTGTAAGCATGAAAAGTCATCAGAGGTAAAAATAAGGCCCCTGGTTTTTCTGCACAGCCACACTGCAGGAAAAGATACTTCACCTATTGCCCTGACACACAGAGAAACAAGACAGCCATCAAAACTCGTAGTGAGCAGAATTTGCATTGGCTTTGCCAAAAGCATGTAATGAATTAGTAATCCACAGTAGAAATCAGAACACTCACATTCCCCGAGAGATGAAAGAATGGCTGAAAGTTGTGGCAAAATGCCTTCCTACTTCAAAATGCTCTGCAGTAGGGAAAAAAGGACAAAAAGAATATGGACAAATTTTCCTGAGCTGTGTGTTCCCTTTGATCAGCTGTGCAAGGCAGTAAATCCTGTATGCACAAGTACATGGGCACTAATTGAATCAGCTGTATGCTTTAATAATTGGCATTGACTGCAGAGGCTTTCAGTGGGTATTTTCTCAGGACCCCTCTCCTCAGCATATCCCTTACATTTCTTGTCTTATTTACTCACATTTCAATTTTAAATCCTGCCATTGGTAACATGACAGCAATGCTTTCATGAGGCTGCCTGGGCTCAGGGAAGGCTGTCAGAGTGAACACGCTGATCCCAGGGAAAGGAGCCTGATTAAAAACCTCATTGTGTCAGCCAGGCAATCAGCTGTTCATTATCCTATGACACACGACTACTGAAATGAAACATTCACATATTTTAAACTTGAGAGATTTGTACTTTAATATAATTATTTTTGAAAGATTCTTCATCAGAAAGGTTAATAAGAGCAATATAGGTTAATAACAGCACTAAGGCAGCTGACATAATCAGATAATTGACCTTATTGATATGTTAAGTGCCCTATGCTTCACCTTGGGATGTGTGACTGCTCTCCACAGTCAATTACCTTATAATGATGCCTGCTTCTTAAGGTCTTATTGCCTGAATATTGGACTTCTTCCAAGGTTTTTGGTGCATCCCCCTTCCCTTTCCTGCAGGATTTCTGCTCCACTATAATCTAAGAACTGTGCTAACATATTACAGGCACTTTTCATAAATCCACTGATTCAAAGTGTCATCAATTGCTTATAAAATCAGTTTCCTCCAGCAAGACTGGAGTGATTCCTGATGTCTCCCTGCAGCAGGAATGGCTTCTCCCAGGTGTGGGATGCCTGAAGCACTGCTGGGGCTCCTGCCCATCCCACCAGAGAGGGGCAGCTCTCCAGTGTGGCACAGAAGGATGCCAAAGTGGTGTGTGGAGCCCTGCTCAGAAACCCTCCTGGGATTCCTCCCTGGAACAAAGCTGTTTGCTCAGGCTCCTCTGCAGATGCAAAATGACCCCATTGCTTTTCACATGACATCAGGAAGAAGGAAAAAAAGCTGCATCTGCATGAAAAGCAACAGCAATTCCCCACCCTGATTTTTCCTTCCAGGTAGGTGTTGTGGCCCTGCTCAAACCTGCACCTCAGTCGCACGCTGACTGCGCATTCCTGCTCCAGACTGTGCTGAAGTGTCCAAATCTGGCACATCCCTGTGTGGGAGTGGGGTTGGTTGGTGGAGCACAGGGACCCTGTGCTGGCCCTGCAGGACAGTGTGGATCTGGCTGTCACCCCTGACAGAGCCACAGCCAGGAGCACTGTGCTGCTGCTGCTGCTGTTACTGCCACAGCCTCTGCTGCAGCTGAGATGGTCACAACACACAGAGTATCGGTGTCAGATAAAGCCTTTTTCTGGCCCAGAGATGGGGCAACTGAGAAGTGTTTTAAGCACTTTTATTCTATTTTCAGTCTCATGTGAAGAGTGAGACAATACAGATGTTATAATTCATGCCATCACAATCAGAAGCCAGCTATTTCCTACTTACAATACATTATAAGCGTTCTTTGGCCTATCAGCTTTTGTCACACCATGCTGGAAATGCCTTAAAGCAAATAATCCAAAATTACCCCTGGTGGGTCCCACTACAATGCATCTTTCATAGTTCTATTTCTCCAAAGTATAGAACTTATTTGCAAGGCCATCTTTTGAAACTTGTTCCCCACATAGCATCACACAGTTTCAGATAGCTCCAACCCATACAGAGTAAATCATACCACACAAGAAGGCTGCAAGTTTCTGCCCTTCTTGTTCTTTAGCCCAGCCTTTTAGACTCCTCATGTTCCTGCATTGCACCTGTGTGCCTCTGTTCCCTTCGGTGGTTGCTCAGCACACCCGGGCACTCTCATTGCTGTCAATGCTGCTCACCTGCTTTTCACAGCTGCACCCAGTGGGGATGAGGCTGGGCCAGCCCCAGTGCCAATCACCACAAACGGTGTGCTTAGAACACAGCCCCAGTGCCAATCACCACACACTGTGTGTTTAGAACACAGCCCCAGTGCCAATCACCACACACTGTGTGCTTAGAACACAGCCCCAGTGCCAATCACCACACACTGTGTGCTTAGAACACAGCCCCAGTGCCAATCACCACACACTGTGTGCTTAGAACACAGCCCCAGTGCCAATCACCACAAACGGTGTGCTTAGAACACAGCCCCAGTGCCAATCACCACAAACGGTGTGCTTAGAACACAGCCCCAGTGCCAATCACCACACACGGTGTGCTTAGAACACAGCCCCAGTGCCAATCACCACAAACGGTGTGCTTAGAACACAGCCCCAGTGCCAATCACCACAAACGGTGTGCTTAGAACACAGCCCCAGTGCCAATCACCACACACTGTGTGCTTAGAACACAGCCCCAGTGCCAATCACCACAAACGGTGTGCTTAGAACACAGCCCCAGTGCCAATCACCACACACTGTGTGCTTAGAACACAGCCCCAGTGCCAATCACCACAAACGGTGTGCTTAGAACACAGCCCCAGTGCCAATCACCACAAACGGTGTGCCACACACATCCCAATCACCACACACTGTGTGCCTACAGCCACGTGCCTTTGTTGGTGGCAAGTAGAAGCAGGAGCGGTGAGCTGGGCACGAGCTGACCTGCCCTGGGCCGCGCCAGCCCTGCTGCACACAGGTGGGTGTGAAACACCCCCACTGCCTCTGCCAGGGCAATTCCTCCTGCTTCTGAAGCAAGGAAGTCACTGAGGACCTGCCAGTGGCAAAAGGACTTAATGACTGTGACAGATGAGTATTGTGATGTTTGACTCTCACAATGAAAAGGCAAATATCATGTATCTATGCTAGGAGAAGTTTTACAGATTTATAGTTATGTTTTACCCCCCTTTTGCTGTTATCAGGGGTGCCTGGGTTTGGGACATTTGGGAGGGTGGGCTCGTTACCATGGCAACAGCTGAGCCCAGTCAGGATGTCAGGAAGTGATCTCCAGCACTGGACAGAGCAGGAGGAGTCGATGGACAGAACTTTGGGAGGGGCTAAAGGGTTAAAAGGTGAAACCTCCATGGTGTGGGTGAGCCCATGGTGGGAAAGGTTTTCTGCTCCTGGCACTGTGATATTTTCTCTATTCAGTCTTCTGTTGTATTTTTGATAAGGTTTAATAAACCTTTTACATGTTTTGGAAGTGAGCAGCATTTCTCACATGATCATTAGAAGGGGCCAGTCCAGAGCTGCTTCTGGGTCTCCCAGCTGGGCTCCCCTGCCCAGCTCCTGCTTTACAAATCTTTCCTTGACCTGACCGTGCTCATGTCCACACAAATGCTGCTTATATCTCAAGGGTGGCAAAATTAAGTCACCATACCAGAGAGTCATAAAGTTTTGGATATATTTGGGGTTTTCTTTTTCCTTGAAGGAAAGTGGGCATGAGTGGGCAAGATGATTTTGGAAGTGAAACTGGAAGGCCTGAACTTGGAGCTTTAGGCATCTGAACAGTGTCTGTGATCCTGGCTGTCTGCCTCGTGCCTTCATTTCCCCTCTCTATCTGCCACCTCATTTCCTTACCAGCCTGGGCATGCTCTAAAACGTTTAATTCCCCCAACAATAAATATTCTTGTCACCTAACGGGCTTAAAATTGGGCTGATATTCAGCTGAAAGGCATTAGGTAATTTTGTGAGAGGCTGGATCTGAATTGATGCTTCAGAGCAGGGCTGCGACGTGGAGAGAAAGATTTACTCTGCAACCACTGTGAAAATGAGGGTTTTGGGGAGCCATTATTTCCCAGGCATTTTTCAGTTCTTCCCCAGCAGGCCTTTGCAGCAGTGTTTTAACCTCTCACTGATGTAAATGGCAGGCCAGTCTAATGCTGCCCTGCAGTTTAACAAATGCTGAAATGGAATGGCAGGCTGCTGCTTGGTAGCCTCTCAGACAGGACCCTCCAGCAGCAATCTGTTGTGCTCCAGGCTTCTCACAGACATGAGAAATGAAGGATTGCTCTGCACTGTTTATTAGTAAACCTGTTTGCTGCAGTTTTACCTGGTGGGACTGCTCTGATCATCATAATTCAAGAAATAAAATTTAATCTGTGTGAGCTGATATCAGTTAATAACTTAACAGGGATATCTTTACAGCAGTCTTTAGCCCAGTAGTGCAATTAAGTTGCACAGGCAGGGTAACTTCCATAATCTCAGGCACTTTGAAAGCTCTGGGGATGGACTTGCTGAAATAAAATTGCCTCATCCTGGCACCAGTACCTTCAGCAAGACAATTCAGAGCTGTAGGTACCTCCATGAGGCAAAGAATAAAAACACAAAAGGTGGATTAGGCCAGAGCAAACCACACCAGCGTGAGAAATGCTAAAATAATTTCCAACTAGATTTCTGCCTGACAATCTCCTGCCTGCAGGGCAGTGGGCAGTGCCATTAGATCTGAAGCCACTCCAGCCATCAAGGTCCCCTTAGTTCCCTTCTAAAACTGGCTTTTCATTTTCAGGGACAGAGGACAGATGGTCAGATTTAGCTTGGCACTGTCCCTCTTACCTTCCCTTTTCCTTTCATTCATTTTTAATGTACCACCCTTAATACCCCACACTGGGAATGTCTGGGAAAATGGAGATGTCTGTGATTAAAGCAATGAGGAAGAAGGGGCCAACAGGATGCTTTAACTGCTTTCCAGCTCATATGGAAACATATAACACCAGGTGATCACATCTGGTCTAGGCAGAGGACTCCTGATGGCAGGAGGTTACACTTTTGCAATATGCTTTAGAATTTGCAGAAAAAGACACTACACACTACATGCACATTTTCAGCACTCTCCAGTGACCAGGATTTGCAGTCCTTCACATAACATTATCTATTAGTAGCCACAAAGCACCCAAGCAGAACTAATGGGTTTATAGCAACCAAGAAAAAACATCAGCTCAGAGCAATAACTATTGTCCTGATCTATCTGGAAAAGGGAGATGAGCCCTGTTAAATACATCACCCCAGTGACACACAGAGGGACTCACCTGACCAAGCCAGGTTTCAGGGCAAACTTGTTCCACTGACAAGTAAAAATATTGATTGAAAATACCCTGCTACTCAAGTTCTGCTCTGAATGGGACCCTCAGAAGCCAACAGCCTCTGTAGTGTGTGCTGGGTACTGAGGCAGGGGTGTGAGTGTTTGGCACTGCCTGCTCAATAGCACTCACATCACTGCTGGGGACATGCATTCGGCCAGGAAAAGCTGAGGCCAGGAGTGGGAAGTTGTCCCACTCAAGTTTTTGCTGCTCTCACTCCAGAGAGGGTGTGAGATGGCGGCTGCTGTCTCTGCTGCCCCAGGAGAGTTCCTGCAGCAGAGCCCAAACCCTGCTGGGCAGAGCCAGCATTTCAACAGCACAACCCCTCATTCACAAACAAGCTGCATTGGTTTGAAAAGACAGGTGTGTGCTAAGGAAGGCAGGAGCCTCCCTTGAAATGGAAAATGGAAACCCCCTCCCTCTGAATTACTACACTTTTGAAATTAAGGGGCTCTCAGGCAAAGACATGGGAACAGGAATAACAGTTCTTTACTAGGAAAATTTAAAATAACAATGCAGTAATATAAAACACCACTGCCAGAGTGAGAACAGGCCTGGCAGCCTGTGGGTCAGGGGGTGGCAGCAGTCCCATCCCATGGTGGCTCAGCCCTCCTGCAGTGCCAGCTGTGCTTCTGCTGGAGCAGGGATCCTGCACAAGGCTGGAGTTTTCCTCTGAAGCTCCAGGGCTGGTGGGGATGGGCCTGGGCTTCCTCTGGGAATGCAGTGGGGAAGAAAGCTGCTCCTCTGGGAATGCAGTGGGCAAAGGCTGCTGTGGTGTGCCAAGGTCAGATTGTATCCAGGTAGGAATGCTTGGCTCCTCCCCTGGGCACAGCCTCTCCCCATGGATGATGGAATTTTCTCAGCCATGCAGGGACACTCACTGGCCATGAACAGCAGAGATCTCCTGGAGGGAGGATTGGCTGTGGGAGAGATAAAGAAAACTGCCCATGCACAGCCGAGAGCTGCCCCAGCTCTGACAGAATACACACCCCCATTTCCAACCCAAGACTCAGGCTTTCCAAGCTTTGTTTTGTCCCTGCTTCCTGTTGGTTTGGGGCTGGGGGTGGAGAAGTAATGCCATGAGAGCTATTCTGAAATGTATTGGTTTTGTTTTCCCAAATAACACGTGGCCCCAGCCCAGGGCCAGTTGCCATTTTCCCTTTGGGAAACTACACTGGGTGCTGTCTTGAGGAAACATTTTTGCTTATTCAGTAGTTAATACACTTTTGTGGGTAAAACTCTCCCTCTCTTTTGAACCCTCTTTTTGTAATATTGTTGTGGTTATTGCAATTTGTCAGTAATTTGTGATTCCAATTTATAATCTCTCCTGGTGTTTCTCCATTGTCAGAAGGGGCAGGGGAAAAAGGGAGCAGCTTGAGTGGGTTTTGAACGAGCACAGAGCGTCGTGAGCCTTTTGTCCAGGCACTTCTCTGTGAGGAACCATTCAAAGGAACCAAGGATTGGTCCTGAGAGGTTCAGCTCGCCCCATGTTCAGAGAGCTCTGCTCCCATCATCAGGGCATTCCACTTCCCTGCTCTTCACAGGCTTTTAGGGATTGGAACAATCTTCAATCTGTGTGTGTGGCAGCCATGCCTTGTGTCCCTGCTGTATCAGTGCCCCTCTGTTAGTGTTCAGCATTTCCATAATAACCCAGAGGAGCACCTCCACTGGTTGGTGTTGTGCACAGAGGATAATCCTTGCCTCTGACAGTCCAGGCAGGGGAGAGACAGCAAAGAGAGACAGCTTGCCCTCCTTTTATGAACAGAAGGTTGGCTGTGCCCCTTTGCATATGAACTGCAAGGTAATTAAGAACCTGACTGACTTTTTAGACACTGAAGGAAAGTATTTTGAAAAGCTCAGGGGTTGGGTATGCTGAAATCAATGAAATTGATAGGTGCTCCCAGCACACCCAGGCACTGCCAGTGAGGCTCATGAGGAGCAGCTGTGGGCTCCTCTGCCCCAAGGCAAGTCCATCTGCAGAAGGGATGGGATGTGCAAGATGGCTTTGTTGGTGTGACTCTGCCTCTGCTGATGCTCATGCTGGGTTCTGAGCAGAAACAGGCTGAGCCCCACTCTGAATAGCACTGAAAGCCCCATCTTTTCTCTTTGAAACAGCCAAACTAAGACAGCTCATGCTGTCTCAAAGCACCAACAGTATTGCTCAGCTTGCAGGAAGTACTGGCAAGCTCCAACAAAATTCCTGGGACTGTCTGGAGCTCACAAAGGGGAAAACCTGAGTAAAGCAGAGACTTTTATTCCACACAATCTATTTCTCACCCTCACCCTGGTGAGGTGGAGCTTCTGGAGAAAGCATGACCATGGCCAGTAAGCAACAGGTCACTCCAGAAGGGGAGGGGTGGAGTGATGTCCTAATCTAAATTATTTGTACATTGTCCCCAAGAAAAAAGAGGCTCCAAAATGAGCTGAACCCTAATTGGGCACAAAGAAAACCTGTAAACATCCTAATCCGTGCCAAACAATTCGGAGTTCACACCACATCAGACACCAGAGAATCAAAAGTCTGGACACAAATCCTTGAGGAGCAGCTGCAGCATTTCCACTGCTGCTTAAGTGTTGGGTTCAGACCAGTGAGAATCTTTTGAGCAAGGACTCCCATCTGCCTGTTTTACTGCATCAACTACCAGGACATTTGTGACAGCATACAAATAATACATAGCAGTGATTAATAAATAATCCATGAAACACAGCACAAACTCTGCACTGAATCAATTTCCTGTCCCAAAGCTCTACAGCAAAGCCAACACTTGCAACTGCATTACAGAAAATACACTATTGTTACAAAAGTTGAAAAATACTGCTGTCATAATTAGATTTTCCATTAGGCGTGTGTGGCATAATTAAAAGTGTAATTTCTCTGTAAGCACATAGCAGTGCTCTAGGAAAGGGGTGTCAGTACTTATTAAGAGCATATGCAGGTACTTTAACGAACCACACAAATTGATTAAATACTAAACTAGGCTATGGAGTCTGATTGTTTTGAACAAATACCTACTTACTGCTTGTGAAAGGACATGTTGCCTTGCCTGTTGGAAAATGCAATTTAGTCCAACAACGACTAATTTTACCCCTCAATGCTATTCTCAGCTCCAGGTACCCAAATGGGTCCTGTGGACACCACAGAAGCCTCTTGCAGACAGAAAAAGTACCTGAAGAACTCAGATGAAGGTAAGAACTTGCCAGGCTTGTGCCCTGTCCCCCTGCAGCTCCAGATGATCCATGTAGCCCCTTTGGGACTAATTTGCCCTCAGCAGACTGCAATAACTTCTCCTGCCTTTGCAAAGTCCTGGCTAAGTCCCTGTGTAAATTTCCCGCAGAGATTTTGATGGAGGACACAGGAGCTGGGTCAGATAAGCCTCTCTGAAATCCATACCTGCTATTATTAGCTAGATTGGGCATATTTTCACTCAAGCAGGCAGTTGTGGTTTGTGTGAGCCCAAGTTAAGATTTAGTGGTCTGCTCTTCACAGGCACGTGACACTCTCAAATCCTTAAAAAGCCTCTGAGGAGCCTCTGAGGAAAACCCCATGGCTTGTATTTCCAGGAAGGAATTCTGCACTCTCTGGGAATTCCTAAAGCAGCAATGTGGCAGGCACATTCTTCTCTCTCTCAGGTTTTTTTCATAGAGGAGCACAGAGGAAAGACAGAGAAAACAATTTCTATTTCAGCTCCTTGTTTTTCCCAAGTGGAATGTGTTTGGAGAATTGTTTACCTGGGGTGATTGCTTGATTGGATTCTGGTGAGGATTGTTTGAGCTGATGGCCAATCCAACCCACCTGTGGCTGGACTCTCAGAGAGGGTCACGAGTTGTGAGTGAGTTAGATATGGCAGTTAGAAAAGTAGATATGTAGTGTTAGTATCTCCTTTAAATAGTATATTAATGTATTATAGTATAGTTATAATAAAGAAATCATTCAGCCTTCTGAACTGGAGTTGGACAGCAGCATTTCTTCCCACTGGGTTCATCTGCATTTACAATACAGCAGCACTGAAACAACGAGCTCTGGGCCTGTGCAGCCCCGCAGGAGGACTCACCCAGCTCCCACTGACTGGTGCCCACCACCCCAGCCCAGTTCTGGCACCGGGACTGGCAGGGAGCTGGCACCTGACACAGGTGCAATGACACGTCCACCTGTCCTGTGCTCTCCCAGCGGAACTTGAGAAGCTCAAGGAGGGAGCAGAGCTTCCCAACATGAAGTGAAAATAGAGCTGATGAAAGGAAGGAGGACCTGTCAGGCTGGGAAGGTTTGAACCAATAAGTCTGACTCCCCCAGTATACTCATTTCCTACTGTTGTGCTTGCATAAAGTCATCTTAGCTTTTCCTGCTAATAAATGGGAAGACAATCTGACCCAGCCTGTTCATTGACAAGCTCTGCAAAAGAAACCTCAGGAATATTTTATTCCTCCCACATTAGGAACGTACAGAACATACAGAGAAATTTACCATCACATAATGATCCCTATTATGCAAAGCAAGGCTGACAAAACTTCCATCATTACATCCCTGACAAGTACTCAGAACTGCGGGGGCTTGCAGGCTTTCTTTTGAAAGAAAAAAGACCTGCAAAGTAGTTTTAATGTCTTAAATATGGAGTAGGAACTTCATCCTCTCCCTATTCACAAACAACTTAAATACATCTCCTTCCTTCACAGCTTGTTAATCCCTACTCCTCTGCACTTCAGACATTTAAATTCCTTCCACAGATCTAACACAGAAGAGGTGTTTATATCATGTTTAATCAGCACTCACTAGCTCTGAACACCCCTCATGACCTTTTCAGTTACTGAGTGACCAAAGATCATTATGGGGTCAACCAAGCGAGGACCTCGTGGGAGCCCAAAGCCCTTGTGCCATTACCAAACCACAATCCTGACACATTTCTCCTGGTTTTGCATCCAAAAATGCCCATCAAATCGTTTCATTAACATCAAAACACTGATTAAAATCCTGAACCTGAAGGACAAGCAGTGAATTAGCAGCTTGCTCAGTTTGATGCTGTTTTAGGGTGCAGATTGGATCCAGTGACTCTTTGGTTGGAGGCTCCAGGGGTGCCAGCCCTGACCCCAAATGGCACTGAGGTGATGTGCTTTGCCAATTGGCGTGGGCTGCACACACAGAGCGACATTCCAGGGCCACCTCATCCTCCTCACTGCCTTTGGAATACCAACACAAGGAAAAAACAAGAGAAGAGAGAGCATGTAGGGCTCACAGGCACAGCATCCACTGGCTTCTGTGAGAAACGACTGCTCACCTTTTATAATTTTAAAGGTTTATTAAACCTTAAGAAAAAAATACAACAAAAGGACTGAATAGGGAACAATTACAGTTCTTGGGAGCCCCTGTGACTACCAGCCACGTGCTTATCCACAAAATGGATGCTCCACCTTTTATGCCTCTAGCCC
Source organism: Anomalospiza imberbis (assembly GCF_031753505.1). NCBI lineage: Eukaryota > Metazoa > Chordata > Aves > Passeriformes > Viduidae > Anomalospiza > Anomalospiza imberbis. The sequence continues at coordinate 2,405,488 of NC_089700.1, forward strand.
CTCCTGAAGTCCTGTCAGTGGCTCCTTCCTTGCTGCCCAGGGGTGCAGATCACTTTCTCACACCTTGATTTGGGGTCAGGTGTTGCCATAGTAACGAGCCAAGCCTCCCAAATGCCCGAGTGCCAAGGCCATCCCATGATAGCAATGCAAGGGGGAGGACACACTGCAGTAACACAACCACACAGCTACAAAACTTCTCTTAACACACACATAATGCTCACCCCTTCACTGTGAGAGCCATCCATCTCACTACCCATCTGTAACACTTCCTTGCCTTCTTTTTGTCCTTCCTCCGTGTCCCCCTCCTACCTTTATCCAGATCTCCCCTGATTTCCTTCTCTCCTTGATTTCCTATTCCATCAGAGCTATCCAGACCTCCCCAGGCTGGGGCTCCTTGCCTCTTTGCAGCCCCCCTGCCCAGCCTCGTTGCCCCTGAAGCTGAGCAGAGGAAGGAGCAGAGGCTGTGGGTGTTAATGAGCATCACACGGGGCTCCTGCTCCCAGCACTCTCCCTCTCACACGCGGCGGGCAGGGGCACACGTGAGCCCCAGAGCAGCAATTAAGGGATTTTAGGAGCAGAATGCCCTCGCAGGGCATCAGCAGATTGACACATGGTATTTCTTCCTAATAATGACTGTCCTGAAATGTATCGGATCCGTGTGCTGCTGTGTTTCCAGCAATTTGTAAGAACGGTTCAGTGTGTAGCCAGCTGGAATGCACAACAGCACATAATTGTTCTATTACTGCAGACTTCAATTGTTTCTCTTTTATTCATTAAATGGGCATTTATTGGAAGAAAGGTCCTTTTTTTAGATGCATTTTTACACAGCTCTGGATTGGACTTGCCAGGACTGAACAAGAGCAGGCCTTCCCTTTTCTCACTGTGCTCTTCGAAAGAAAATGGAGACTACAAACACTGGAATTTTTGTTTTTTCTAAATGGAGATGTTGAAAGCCTTTTACATTCTGCACTAGAACAAAAATTAAGCATTTTGAAATGCTGCATGGGAGTCAAGGCAGAAGGCCACCCACGCTGACTGTGGGAGAGGGGAGAGCAAGGGGCTGCTTTGGGCAACCTTTGGATCAGGAAAGCACCCAAGGACTTAGGGAAAGGAGGATTGCTATTGTGAGAAGCCACAGGGCAGGGGAGAAAACCAACTGCATGGAGCTTACATTGCCTGGAGTCCTAAGGACTTGAACTGCAGTCCCAAGTGGGTGCCCGGGGGGAGGTGGTGATGTGAATCTCTGGTTTGCACCAACAGTTCCAGAGCAGGCCAGGAGTTCCTTAACAAAGTCCAAAACCAGCCCAGTTAGACTTTAAAAGTGCTGTAGAACTTACTGTGCCATCTCAAGAAGTGTTTCCTGTATAAGCAGCATTGTCTTGATTTCAAATAGACTTTCAAATTTTATAGAATACAAGAGACTGAATCCAAACTCAGGGACCCCAAGGCTGGGGTTCCTAATTCCCATTTCAGCTGTTGTTTCCCCATGATTAGGTGGACCTTTTAACCTGACCATTCTGGTCAGACCACACTATCTGGCCAGCTGAAACTGTCCTGTACTTCATTCTGCAACAAAAAAAGCATAACATTAAAATGTAAAAGTGTAAAAAAAACCCCAAAACATTAAATGTACATGTATATACAGTAAAATCTATATACAGGAGGAAATTCCCCTTGCTTTCCTAGCTTTTCCTTAAGCTCTTGAAATGTGAAATGGCCTTAAAAAAAAAAAAAAAAGCAAGACGTAATTGTTTCCTGTGCAAACCTTGTGCCAGACTTTATTTTTATGGGCTGTATTTATTGACTTTAGCTATTTTTCCAGTATGCTGCACAGTGTTAGACTTGGCAAGAAATCCTACAAAGTGAAATAACATCTCTAAAAAAGTGGGAATTCTCATTGTTTGGCATGGTCAAAAGAAACTCCAGCCAAGCAAACTTATGACCTTCTCTTGTGTCAGACTCAAATCCAGGCCAGGCCAATCACTAGATCAGACTCTTTATTCCTCTTAAGTCACCAGAAAATCCAAATCTGAAGTCTGATCCAACACCTAAGTGAAGCCCCATGTGCTCTTCTCCACATTTCCACTATGAGCTCCTATTTACCAATAAGACACCCAGCATCACCAGGAGCCAGGAGTGACTTAATTGCACCTGTTTGACAGTTGGGTCTTAATGTGCCTGTCAGCTCCAGGCACTTGCTGCACTTCCCAGGATTCTGTATGCATCCAAGACAGATGTCTCCAAAGCAGTCAGGAGAGTCCCACAGTACACACTGAAGAAGAGAGAAGACAACTGAAGAGATTTATGCTGGATGGAATGACAAGCTCAAGAGTTTAACTGCACATGGCATTTCTGGAAGCTTGCCAGCTCCAAGTTTAGTGTGTTTTGTGTACTTCACTCATAAATGTTTATTGTGACAGGTAAACACTTGTTTTGAAAGCTTGCAGGCATACTATTAAAACAGAAGTGTTCCTGACATAGTCAAGCTGTGCTGTCAAATGTTTATCTTTTGAATGATGAGTGCTGGCTTTCCTCTTCGTTCCTCTCAGTGTGCAGGGAACAGATCTGAACAGTCTCTCCCAACTTGTTTGGGCTCATTTCACCTGGGGGGCACGGCTGGCACTGCTGGCTCAGAAGCAGCCCTGGAATTCCCAGATGCCCCTCAGTGGAGGTGATCCAGAGAAAAAAGGAGGAACAATGGGGTGAGCAGGAGCAACTCAGTGCCAGCTCTGTCTGCAAAGGCAGATGTTGAGCTTTGGAGACCAGACGAGACCAGAGTTCAACAGAAAGGGCTATTTCCAGAGCTTAGAGTATCTCAGAAACACATATTTCACAAGCCAGATACTGAAGACTTATGCTAACTAAAAATCTTAGAAGCAACTGTAACAAATTTTTCACAAAAGTATTTTTTACTCCATTTTTTAAGTAATAAGCTAGGAAATCTGGAAACATTTAAGTCACACTATTGGATGTATACAAAGCCCATGAAACTGCAGACAGTCATAAAAGCTATTGGCAAAGACGAACAAAGAGTCTTATGGGTGAGAATTAAAATTCTCCACTTGGTGCAAATATGCCTTCTACAGAACTAGCAGAAAAGCCTGTGAAAAAAAAGACAGTAATTTCTGTGTATCTCAGTGTAATTGCATATGTTAAAAGGCTGTGGAATTCAGCAATGATCCCATGGGCTTTCAAGTGGATTTCAGATATTTCACAGTGTGTCAGTTACAGATTGAGATGTAAGACTTTGGGGAAACCAAGTACAATCTTTGATTAGATGAAATAGCATCAGATTTCCATGAAAATGCAAATGTTTAATGAATTCATTGCAAATGCAGCTCTGCTGCTTCTTTGTTCTGTTGCAGAGGTACTTCAACCAAGGGTTTGCTGACCTGCAATGGGTGTAGCAGTGGGGCCAATTTAACCAGCACCACTGTGACAGTTCCCTGCTGGGGGCACAGGGACAAGAGTGAGAATTGATGATTTATCACTGACTCGGGAAATCAGAATTAAACACTGTGTAAGCCTTGGAATACCCACCCCAGGAGAAATTAGAACTGATCCTCTCTCCCAGGAGCCAGAGGAGGATTGAATATTTGTCAGTATACTGAAAATACCAGGGTTCACAGAAACAAAAAAAAACTAAACCAAAACAAAACAAAACAAAAGCTTCCAAAATGGCGCTAAACAGCAAAGTGCAAGTGCTTAGACAGCATCTAATTGCAAGGGCAGAAGAAGAAAAGAGCCTCTCCTCACAAACCTGTACATTGTGTAGGCCCAGCTTACTGCACAGAGGCTGGACTTAGAGAAAGGCTCACTCACTAAACTAGGCTATGCCAGCAGAAGGTGGAATTGGGACTTTATGGCCTAGAGAGACACACAGGAAGGACGTTGAAATGCTTGAGTGCATCCACAGGAAGCAACGAGGCTGGAGAGGGGCTGGGAACACAAACCCTGTGAGGAACGGCTGAGGGAGCTGGGGGTGCTCAGCCTGGAGAAAAGGAGACTCAGGGGTGACCTTATCACTCTACAGCTCCTGAAAGGTGGCTGTGCTTAGGTGGGGTTGGTCTCTTTCTCCAGGCAGCACTGACAGAACCAGAGGTCACAGTCTCAAGCTGCATCAGGAGAAATACAGGTTGGATATCAGGAAAAAGTATTTCACAGAAAGGGTGATAAAGTTCTGGAATGGCTGCCCAGGGAGGTGGTGGAGTCACCATCCCTGGGTGTGTTTAACAAAGCCTGGATGTGGCACTGGGTGCCAGGGTTCTGTTGTGGTGTTGGGGCTGGGTTGGACTTGATGATCTTTTGGACTTGAAGGTCTTTTCCAACCCTGTGATTCTGTGAATTCTGTGAATATCATACCTTTGACCCATGTCTAACACAGATTTGGTTGCTCTGAGCCCATCAGGAGAGCTCACATCACATCCCTCTGGCAGGAACATCCATCCCACATAAAGCAGCGAAGCACCAGCGCCGGGGCAGGTTTATTTACAGCCCCTCACATCTCCCAGGCTGCCACCACCTGCCAGGGGAGGAGCGATGAGCTCCCTTGTCCCCACTCGGAGCCTTCCCCAAGGGTTTGTGTTGCAGCTCCCTCGTTCTGCCATGCAGGGAGGGCTGGGGTCGGGGAGGCAGCAGGGAGGAAGGGCTGTGGTGGGAGCTGGACTCCAGTAGGTACTCAGCTCCTCACTGGGGAGGCTGATGGGCCAACAGCCATACTATTCCCCTGGAGGGGAAACCCCTCAAGCGATAACCACTTTGTTAGGGTGAGGAAAAAGGCTTCTCCCTGCATGCATTGCTGTGACATGCAGATTCCATGCATCCCATTGGCCCTTCCCCCTCGCTCCACCCTTGTGCCCTCATCCCATTGGCCCTGGTGTGTGGGAAATGGATTTGTAGAGAGTTCTCAGGGCCTGACAGAAGGTCCACACAGTCTGCATCCATATGCAAACCCTGAGATAAGAAATGCTGACTTAGAAATGCCATGGAATAGGACAGACATTGTTGAGAGAGAAATGGAGCTAGAAACAAGTTTCAAAGGATGGCCTTGCAAATAAGACTGGATACTTTGGAGAAATAGAACTGTGAAAGATGCATTGTAGTAGGACCCACAAGGGGTAATTTCAGATTATTAACTTTAAGGCATTTACAGCATGGTGTGACAAAAGCTGATAGGCCAAGAAATGCTTATAGTGTTTGGTAATTGGGAAATAGTTTCTGATTGTGATGGCATGAATTATAGTGTGTATTGTCTCACCATTCACATGAGACTAAAAATGGAATAAAAGTGTTTAAAAAGCCTCTGAGTTGCCCCATCTCTGGGTCAGAAAAGGGTAAGTCCAACAAATTGGTGCTCCTTGTGTGAGGAAGCAGATAACTCGGCAAATGTTCCCTGAGAACTCTCTACAAATCCATTTCCCACACTAGTGTTCTGTCCTGCCCCTCAAAATCCATGTATAAACCCTGCTTTCCCTGCCTGGGAGCCTCTTTGTCCCTGGACCCCTTTGGGGAAGAAGCTCAATAAAGCTCTCCTTGGACCCCCACATGCAGACCCCGTCTCTCCTTCTGCATCGCCCGGATCCCAGAGGAGCTGAAATCACCCGGTGTGAGCACAGCCGTGCCGGTGCCCCCCAGCTGTCTTTTCTTGGTGCTTCTTCAGGTGGCTCACAGCACTCTGAACAACACCTGCTGTGACACCTCAGAGCTTTTGGGAGAGCAGAGTCTGCTACACCACTGCCACACACCACATCACCACTGCTACCACATCATGCCATGGAATTGGCTATTTCAGGTCCTAAAGTCAGATTTTTTTCCTCAAAGCATGCCCCTAATAAGGAAAAAAAATGAACAAGCACTAATCCAGCATTTACCTCTTTGCTCCATTTGCACTTTTAGCCTAGAACATTCCCCCTTCCTTCCTCCCTTCAGGTGCAGCTGAAGTGTGACATCTAAATATAAATCACCACAAGCAGCCACCAACTTCTATTCATGTCAGGAGGTCCCACAGCACAGCCAGTTCCCAGGGTTCTGAGCATCCTGCTCACTCTGGAGCTGCTGAAGTTTATACACAAACAGGCTGACTACAAGGGGCTTCTTTCCTTCCTTCCTTCCTTCCCCCAGGTTTAGTCATCAGCAGAGTGAACTACTTCATCTTTTCTCTCCTAATGAAAAGTGTGCTGTGCAAACTGAAGTGACCCCTCCAGCCAGGAGCCCACGCTGACTATTTCTCTTGTCCTTTCAAATAAAAGCTGTGTAAAAAGGGCAGTAATAATAATAAAAAAAAAACATTAAGAGTCACACAAGGCTTGTTAAATGATTTAAATCTTCATAACGTATAGCATTTTCCTGGTAATTAAGTTGGAACATTGAGCTGGCCCAATCTTTACTACTGTTAGAGAACACTTTAAATGCTTCCTTGCAAACTCAGAGGCTTTTTTTTTTCTACCACAGCCCTGATAACCAAAGGCAGGTTCTTTCAAAAGTGCAGGAATTGCTTTCCATTGATGGAGCACAGCAGCACAAAGTGCATTTCACACTCACCTTTCACCACTTCAGGAGTAAGAAGAAATCTGGCTGGAATATGGCACCTGTTTGTCAAAAAAAGAACAACAACTCAGAAGGAGAAGGTGATAGACAAGAAGAGTTGCATTTTTATATGAAGTGGGGAAAAGAGGAGGTAGCTGGTCTCTGCTCATGTCTCTATTTTATTTTTTCTAAAGTTAGTACTGAAGATTGTTTCAAGAGAAAGTCCTGACCTGCCCTGGAAACAGACTGTGTCTGTAAACAAAGATCAATGGTCGTTCCCATTTTCATTGCCAGTTCTTCTACCCTTTTCCTGCCATTTTTGCCCTCATATATATCTGCTCTTGGCTGACCCATTCCAGCTTATGCTCTCAGCTGTTTCTTCTCTCCTGCCCTCTCAGCATTCAGTTACACCCAGCAATACCACCTAACACATTCCTTACAAAACAATTCTTGTGAGAAAAGCCTGGTGCCCACACTCTACAGTCCAGGGCTCACATGGGAGGTTTATCCCATGCAGTGGAGAATCCCCATCCCATCACACCTCCATACACCATCCCCTTGCCCAAAAGCCCTCCCAAACTGCATGTTGCCCAACTGAGGCTGCAATCACATCAAGTATTTTGTTTTAAACACAACCAGCATTGCAGGGTAATCCTGGTAAATCCAGGTAAATGGTGATGCACACACATTACCTTTGCAATTTAGGCAGCCAAAGTACAAAGCCCTTGGAGGTTAATTGCCATTTCTGACTGCTACCTGGCAAGGGAAAAAATATTTAGATGTTCAGAAAATGCTTCAGGTGAAGACTTCAAAAACTTAAACCAAAAAAAAAAAAAAAAAAAAAACAACCAAAAAAAAAACAACCCTCAAAATTTAGGTCTATTTTAAAAATCCTCTCAGGCTGGCTTCATATATCACCCAAGCTGAAACTGTTCTGGTGATGTATTATACATGGAGACTGCACTACATCACCAGAGTTCTGACACTGCCATGTTCAGGGGATGCTAGGACACAATGCAATGAATTACAACAGTGGACGTTGACAAATACACTTCAGGGGAAGTTTAAATTAATTTTTTCAGCTGCTTGCAGTTGGCTTAGAAAGTAATTTTTATTAAATAAACTAGTGGGAGAGTGGGCAGATTCAGAGCTCTTGAGAAAGGGAATGGCAGAACAGAGAAGAGAGATGACAGAGAGCAAGGAAGCAATTTCAGCTCTGGACTTGATGTGCTCTGTGATTTTGGAAAAGTCAGTTGGGCAAAACCTGGCTGTGCTCACGCTGCTCTGAGGAAGTGTCACTGCAGGCCTTCAGCTGGGTAATAATTAGCACTGACTCCATGATTGCAGAAGGCTGATCCATTGCTTTATTATATCATCTTATACTATATTATACTGTACTTATTAAGAAACTCAGGAACCCTTCCAGCCAGTCCGATCCAGCTTTGACCTAATTGGTCAATCAACCCAAACACCATCCAGTGTCCAATTAAGAAATCACCTGTGGCAGGCACATTCTTCTCTCTCTCAGGGTTTTTTCATAGAGCAGCACAGAGAGAAGAAAGAGAAAACAATTTCTATTTCTGCTCCTTGTTTTTCCCATGTGGAATGTGTTTGGAGAATTGTTTACCTGGGGTGATTGCTTGGTTGGATTCTGGTGAGGATTGTTTGAGCTGATGGCCAATCCAACCCACCTGTGGCTGCACTCTCAGAGAGGGTCACGAGTTGTTGTTAGTTAGATATGGCAGTTAGAAAAGCAGGTATGTAGTGTTAGTATCTCCTTTAAATAGTATATTAATGGATTATAGTATAGTTATAATGAAGAAATCATTCAGCGTTCTGAACTGGAGTTGGACAGCAGCATTTCTTCCCACCGGGTTCATCTGCATTTACACTACATCACCCTTTGGTAAACAAATCTCCACGACACATTCCTCATGTGCACAACAGCAGGTGCAGCAAGTGGAGATAAGAATTGTTTCTCATTCTTTTCTCTGATCTTCTCACAGCCTTCCCCAGGAAAATGCCTGGGAAAGTCTGTGCCTGCTCTCTGTGGCCAGAGAGCTGCTGCCACAAGGAAGCATCCCTGTGCCCAGGTCAAACACAGATGCCAAATTCTTAGGTGCAGTCCCCTCTCCTTGGATTGGGCATCAAGCAGTGTCCCCCAAGTGCCCTGGGGGAAGGGGCTGCTGTAAACACCTGTACAGGTGTACAGGAGGACATGGGCTCTCACCTGGGAAATTCATAATCACCCAGTGGTCCTGGCTTTGGGGTGGGTTTTTTTGTGAAAATAAACCAGCAATGATGGTAATAAAAGGGTGAAGTATAGCTGATTGCGCCATACCCTTTCCTGAGAAGCAAACACTAGTACTTTTGAGAAAGCCATGAATACTAAGCACCTTTTCTCTCTGAAGGAATATTTTGTCATTTCAGGGGGAATCAATTAACCACAGTGTCTTATTCAGGTAGACTTTAGATTACTACCTTATCCCTTCACTATAGATAATTAACCTCAGTTTCTGAATTAGCAGCAAAATAAGCCAGTTATTAGTTTTTATAATGACTAGAACTCAATATTTTGGGTAGTTAAACACCCAAGAGTTTAAATTAAAATAGACATCTGACAGAAATCCCTAAAGTGTTCTTCAGATCATTAATATTATAAATTCCACAGTAGATTGAACTGACAATGTTCCCTTTTCCTTTTGGAGCACTCCAAAGGGATGAGCTACTCCCTCAAATCAGCATTCAGTTTGATCTCTGAAATAATCTCTCATTGATACCTAAAGCCTCAAGGCCAACAGCATAGTTAAACTCATCCTCTTGCCAGACTTCTGTCTAGTGAAGTGAGAAAAAAATAATGGAAAAGCCCATGTTCCTACAGCCCGCTCCTCACACGACCAGGACAAACTGATGCTCACATCCTAGAACAAAGCCCTGCTGAGGGTCACAGCCCGGGCAGGGCAGAGGGGTGGGAGCAGGGAGGACTCTGCAGCTGTAGTGGGGCTGTGGGCTGTGCACAGCCCCCTGGGGCCCTGAGCCAGCACCGGCCTCTGCCCTGCCCGGGTCCCTGCAGGGAGCTGTGGGGCACAAGGGCAAGAAGCACCAGGGCTCAAGGATCCTGAGACAATGCTGCTGCCTCCTCCTGCCCCACAGCTGTCCCACCTGTGCCTGTCTCACCCCTGCGAGATGCTCTTCCTCAGCCCATGCTGAACACTGCTCACCATCAAAAAGCTTTTCCAATGCACACTCTGCCTCACTTCTGCTGTCAAAGGAGCCTGTTACTTGATGTCCTACCTATACTTGCCCTTTCTTCCCACCAAGGTGACACTGAGACTTGATGAACAACCTTATTTTCCTCTACTCACCAGTTCCCTTTCCACTGAACCCCTGCCTCTTCCTCATACCCTGCATTGATTATTCTACCCAAGATTTGTGCCTTGCACTTTTCTCTAATTTAATTCCTTTTTTTTCCCTCCCCTAAACCATTTCTGCAGTTTTGTAGAACTTATTTGAATTCTCATTCTGCTGTCCAATACATTTGCAGTCCCTCCTAGCTCAGTGCCACCTCTAAGTTTCATAAGTGCACTGTCAATTCTATCATCCAGGTTATTAATAGAAATGTTGAACAGAACTGATGGCCTCCCTTATCCCCAAGCCTCAGTCAGCCTCTCTGCCCCTTTTGAGGGCTTGCAGGGGATATTTTACCCACAGAGGGGTGGAGGTACATCTACCACTGACTTCTGTGGAAGCTGACTTCTCCCAGTGTGGGCAATGAGCCACGAAGGCACAAACACAAATCTGCTGTTCAGCCCACTGCAGACATCACCTTTATTCCATTTTAGCTCCAACCATCCATGCATAACACCACAAAGGAAAGGAAGAAAGAATAAAAGCTCCAGGGATTGTCCCACTGCAAGTAAAATGTGTATTCTAAGAAAAATGAATGTTTACCTTCCCATTTATGTGAATAAATTAGTGATAAATATCCCCAGGGCACAGAAAAGTCTAACACAGATAACAAAGGATGTGCCCCAAATAATGGAGGATTAGAAAAAGCACACATCAGTAATAAAATATCAGCTGGAGATGCCACTTGAGAAGATTGCAAAACAGAGAAGAATGAGTAGCTGAAGGAGGAGAGAAAGCAGAGGTGACGAGGAGATTGCAGGATCAGTGAAGATATATTATGACTGTGCTTTTTGAGTGTCTATGCGAGAGTTAAAAGAGTTCAGTGTAGAGCCAGGAAGGTCTCTGGGAGAACAGAAGGGCAATTTATAAACAAAAGAGTCAGACAGGGCTTCTATGCCCAAAAATAAGTCTCTTTTTTCCCAGTTCTATCAGTCCCTCTAAGAAAAGATATTACCTTTCCTTTCAAACCTTACCTCTTGACAATACCAAAATAGAAAGATATATTTGCCCTGGCACTCTGATAGGACAATGGGAAATGGATGCCATGAGTCTAGAGAGAAAGAAACCTTTTAAGGATGAAAAAGGACCAAAGTTAGAGATTCTCAGGAATTACATTTTATCTCGTGAAAAATGTCACAAAAAAGGAATAAAAATTGGCTCCCCTTCCTCAATAGCTTCCTTTTTCCCAGGATGTTTTTATCAAAAAATGAAATCTTTCTTTCAAAAAACCTCCAAACACAACATATGTAGCTTTAAAGCAAATGGAGGGTCCTTAGTTGGGCTTTTTACAGCTCTGAGGCACTATTGCAATGTAAATAATGAAAAACTAACATCTCAAGGCCTTTTTTTTAAACCCCTCAGTAGGCTTTTAATATTGATCTTTTCCAGACTTCAAGTAAATAATAAAAAGCAAAGAAAGGATGATCCATTCCTGTACCCACAGCTGGGCTCTCCAAGGGACACTGGCACCTACAAGACCTGCACTGTCAGCCCTTGGGGAGGGGCCAAGAGGACACAGCTGTCCCAGGTGGGGGCAGCAGCCCAAGAGCAGGGAGCGGTGCTTTTTGGAGCCAGGTTCATCATCCATCAGCACTGTCCTCTCTGGGGTCTGCTCCTCCTTTGACGGCCCCCTTCCCCCTGGGTCACTCCCAGCTCTCCACCTCCTCCACCTCCTCTTCCTGCTTCACTTCTTCCACCACCACCATCTCCTCCTCCACTACCACTACCACCACCACCACCACCACCTCCTCCTCCTCCTCCTCCTCCTCCTCCACCACCACTATCTCCTCCTCTGGGGTCTTCTCCTCCTTTGACAACCTCCTTCCCCCTGGGTCATGCCCAGCTGTCCACCTCCTCCTCCCCCACCTCCACCACCATCTCCTCCTCCTCCTCCACCACCTCTTCCCCCACCATTTCCTCCACCACCACCATCTCCTCTGGGGTCTGCTCCTCCTTTGACAGCCCCCTTCCCCCTGGTCACACCCAGCTCTGCACCTCCTGCTCCACCTCTTCTTCCTCCACCCCCACCTTCTCCATCTCCACCACCTTCACCTCCTCCACCACCACCAGCTCCTCCTCCTCCTCCCTGCCACTGCTGCTCTGGACCAGCAGCACCTCCCCTGGCCAGGTCTTGCTGACAGGATAGAGCAAAAGGAATAAGCAGGGAGTAAATCCAGAGGTGAGGGAAGAGCTGTTTTCATTCGGAGAAACCCTGTTGCTGTTTTTGGTTCTCAGCATGTCAGCAGAAACTCGAGGCTTGTCAGGAGGCTGCTCCCAATCCAGTAATTACTGGAGGTGCCTCTGCTTGGCCCTGTCTTGATCTTACACTGTGCAATCACTTTATTATTCAGTTTTATTTTATTATTCAGTTTGATTTGGCAGCTGCCTGAGAAACCTAAGGCTACTCAAGCTGTATATTTTAAGATCTCTAAAATCTGTTGATATAAATTCTTTTAAAGTCTTCAGGTCTGAGTCAACACTGTTAATTCTGCAGCTCCAGCCCATCAGCTTGGCAGGACACTTCACACACGCATGCACAGGGCTCAGCAGCAGCTTAAGGAGGGATCTGGCTGCAGGAGCCGTGGTTTTCCCTCTGGCTCCCAGCCAGCCCCACTCAGGGGCATCTTCTGAGGGCCTCAGCCAAGACAGAAAAAGTTCAGCCCTTTGGACAGTGCCAGAAACAGACACTTCAGAGGATGATTGCTGGAAATGACAAGTAAAAGCCCTGTTTACTGCATGGGGGTATGGGTGTAACCCTGCTGGTTCTTCCTTCAGGGCCTGCAGCAAAACCTTCTCAGTCATGACAAGCACTCTCCTTCTCCCTTTCTCTGCCAGGCCAGGGGAAATTTGGACCCTTTTCCAGGTGAAGGCTGTCCCTCTGCAAGGATCTAAGAAAAGCCCTCATCTCACGTTATTGGGTCCTTGGATCTCGTCTCTTCCAGAGAGAGATTTGCAGTTTGTTTAATGTTCAGGTTTGATTTCCATCTGTGCTTTGATTTCAGATTACTCTCCCTCCTCTCAGCCTTTTCATGATCAAAACTCAGATCCAGCTTCCCCCCTCTGACTTCAATCAGTTTTAATCCTGCCTCGCTAACATCTATTTTCCTTCTAATTCCCTGAAGAATTTCCCTTCTGGGATCGCCACTGTTCACATTCTCTTACATGTTCAAAGTCCTTCACATTCTCCTTTCATCCGTGCCACGCTCCCCTATCACAGACTCCTCTGATTCCACTTCTTCAAGGGCAGAAATGTGTATTTTCATCCACAATGTTAACAGGTTGGAAGAGCTGGATCCTCAGTGCCGCTCTGTGTTCACACATCAGAGGGCCAAGGAGAGCCCAGGAGATGATTCAGGTGCTCATGTGGAGGCTGAGCCAGGGCTCTCCTGCCCAGAACCACCACAGGGCACCACGGCCTTGTCCACACACAGAATTACTCCTGAAGGGGAGCAGGGGTTTGCATCCAGCTTACACCTGGAGCCACAGCACAGAAATCCCATCTTCTGTCCACTGGTGGAGGTCGTGGAGTGCAGGTGACTCTTTCTTGAAGAGAAGCCACACTTTTGTGTTCCTCAGCCACAAAATGCATTTTTTTTATCTGTAGGACTTGATATTTCATTTAACATCCTGCACTGCTGTCACCTTGTGCTCAGCAGGTTGAGAAGGCAGTACTGAATTATTACCACCAATATGTGACTTTGTTCAACCATTGTCATTAACTTCACTTTTCTGTGTAGCAATTAGTCCTTGAATTAGTCCTCTGATTGCTGCCAGCAGTGCTCCCCATCCCTTCTAGGTCTTCCAGTGACAAAATCTCTGCTGTGACACCTCCTGGTAGGTGTTTTCTGTCACAGCTGAAGGACCAGAGGCCCCATGTCCCCTGGAGGTCCCACAGATGTGGCTGTACCTTCTACAGCTCCCTGCTCTTCTTTCAGCCTTGCTGAGACTGCAGTGGTGGCAGCCCTGGGCTCTGTCCTGTCCCTGTGCTGAGCAGGGGACCTGCCCAGGTTTCCTTGGGGATTTCTGGGTGCCTGCCCTGTACTGCCCTGACCCTCCTGTTACACAACCCCACCTTGCAGGACAGCGTGTGGTGTCACACAGCTCCCTTCAGAAGGTCACCACACATTTTTCTAGCAAAGGGCTTCTAAGCCCTCTCCCAGGAGTGAATACATCACCACTCTAGCAATGGCAAACCACCTAGGATGGGACAAACTGCAGCATCAAATCCCCATTTCCTCTGACACCCCCCTAGGACAATGCTCAAGGGAGCACAGAAAGCAGTGACAACCCAAACCAAACACAACAGCTCTCCCACGAGGAGTCATTCAACATTTGTCACAAGAAACAAATCTGGATCACTCTGTGGTGCAGGGAAGCTGGAAGGGAGCACAAGGAGCCCGACTGCCAGGAGCTCTGTGCCTTGAGCTCTGCTCACAGCCAGGAGAGCAGCACGTCCAAAGCCTCACTGCTGTCCCTGAGGAGCAGCTTCCTTCCAGACCTGCTTTCAGACTAGTCCTTCCCTCCAGATTTTAATGCCCTGCAGATTCACAGCATCTTTTACCTCTGAAAATATTTATATTTGGGGCGCTTTCAAGATAAAGCACTCATAGAAATGCTAAAGTAGTTCTAGTATGAATAGTCAGTTTTACATCAGTTCTCTCACAATGCTTCTCATTGCAGCACTTGTGTACTTCCCAGTACTGAATTGCATAACATGACTAATACTTGTCATGCACAGCTTGCTCTTCCTCTTTTATGATAAAAAAGACTCCAGATATCTAAGTACAAAATTTCCCTTTCTACCAGTATTTTTTTTAACCCAGGAGTCATCCTCCCAATCTCCTGGCATATCAGCTGCTATGAATCAGTGGGGAGGTGCATATATACACATTTGGAAACATAAAAGCCAACTCAACCTGCTGTTAGAAGAACAAACAACTTCTAGGGCTGTGTTCCCTTTTGGCAGCTCTTTCCCTTTGGGAAGTGTGAGGGAGCTGCCAGCTCCTCCATCCTGATCCTGCCAGGCCTTACAGCTTCTGGCTTTGCACCTGAGCCCTCCGTGCAGGCGAGGGGCTCCGTGTCCAACAAACACCTCACACACAACCAGTACCATTTTCTTCTCTCTTCCTGTTGATTTCATCATCCTGGGTTCAGGCCTTTACCTTGCCAGGCAACTTTTGATGTGTTCAGGCACCTAGGACAACTGGAATCAAGGAGGGTTGGATGTGCAAGCATTGTGAAATCACCCTATCTGTCATTTTGGGGGCCCAGGTACTTTTTAAGGTCTGACCCTAAGGGATTCATCCACTGGGAG
This sequence comes from Anomalospiza imberbis, assembly GCF_031753505.1. NCBI lineage: Eukaryota > Metazoa > Chordata > Aves > Passeriformes > Viduidae > Anomalospiza > Anomalospiza imberbis. The sequence goes on from NC_089700.1 coordinate 2,420,735, forward strand.
TCATACAATTAATCCAATTCTGGTTTTGGGCTAAGATCCAACACCACTCTTTCTCCCTGATCACACAGTTAGCAGAGAAAAGCCATTTAAAGGTGAAGATTTCTGGATAGGAAGAGCCTGACAAGCAAAATGGAGCCTGGGAGAGTATAGGCTTGAAACAGCATTTAAAATCATTGAACTAACAGTGTACAAATGTATAAAACCAGTCCACAAATTTGCTATCACTGGTCAGTTGGAATCCTGGAGAAGCCAGAGCTAGGAGCCCTAATTGTATTTAATGCTGCAGCGGGGCTCAATGTACTAATTACATGTCAGTTTTCCAATATTTCTGCCAGGACTATTTCAAACAAAAGATAATTGTTCTTTAGAGGGTTTTAGCACTGGGTTTATTTAATTATTTTGGCATTTTCATATATATTGTGAAAATGCTAGCAGAAAGAAAACTGTCTTAGTTGGAGGTAGAGTGTTCTGAGGCAAAAGAGATTTGAGAAGGAGGCTGATCCTGGTTGCTGAAGGCATTCAGGAGCTTGGGAGAGATCAAATGAAGAACATCCCAAATGCCTCTGATTCTTCCTAGAGTATTACTGAGGGTGGAGAGGAGTCCAGTGGATAAACTCCTGACAGCACCGAACAGGAATGGTGTAAACATCTCCCTCAGCATCAGGGATGGAAATGCTGCTAAAGATATGCCATTATCTACCCCAAGTAATCCTGAGGAAGCTTCTAGACTGATCCAGGTGTGCCCTTCCCTTCTTCTCTCCTTACCAGATGAACACAGGGGGTCTCTTGTGTTGATATTTCACCCACTCTTGTGGAGTCTGTTTTCCTCCTCAGTGCAATTACCTGGGCTAAGAACATCCTGAGAGGAAGGAGAAAAGGGCAAACTGCAACAGCTCACTAGTGAGAAACTAAGTGGGGCATTAGTCTCCAACCTTGGCTCAGGGTTACCTATATTAAAAGTACAAACACATGGCAGGCACCAGGAGCTACTAATTTCAGCAGCAGCTCTCACAGAGGGGACCTTCCCAAAATAGCTCTGCTTTTGCATAACTACCATTTAAAAACAGTTTTAAATGAAATATGCTTGTAGTCTGTCATTCTTGCAAAGTTAACTCTAGAAAAGCCTAGTCTAGTAAAAATTTCACTTAATATGTCTCAAGAGTTTCAAAGCTGTGGAAGTCTCTTCATTCTGTGTTTTCAAAATGAAATTTTCAGACTTCCTAATTTCAGCTTTGAAATAATATGTTAAAAACATTGTCTTCATCATTTTAGATCAAAAAAGAAGCTCTTTAAAGGATGTCAAAGGGAATATACAGCATTTTGACTCACTTGACAGAAAGGTAGCTGTTGATCTTTTCTTAGGTCATAAACTTCACAAATGAGACATTTTGGAGGAATCTTGAAGCAGACTGGGAAATCCTTTAAAATTACTTAACTTCTCATGAGCTGGGAAAAATACCCTAATCCTCACTACAGAGATCGAAGAAACATTTTGACAGGCAGCCTTTAGTCAAGGGTAACAGAAATGATTGCTGCTGTCTCTTGCTGTTTCAGAAACAATCCACAAGAAACTGGTGGCTGCCAATGAGGAACAGCTGTTCATTAAGAGACCCAGTCGAACTGATAGCTGAAAAACCTGTTCTCTGCCAAACTCAAAGGGAATACACTGCAAAAACACCTTTCATACCATGTAGGCAACTTCTACATTTTCAAAGCCCCATATTTGTGCCAGTTTCACTGAGATCATAAACCCAGTCAATGCTCTGATTGCCCCCAGTGTAAACTGCAGTCAGTCAGATTCACAGCAACTCACTTCTCTCACAGCTCACGAGGCAGCTCTTACACAAATGGCAGCACAGACTGATAAACCAGAGCAGAGACAGCAATGAATAAACTGCTCATTAAAATAATAATACTGCTAGCACTTAAAGAATAACAAAAACCTATTCCACATAGCTGTGCTTGCCCTGGGTATTCTGTACAGGAAATGCAGGAGCTCGGACAGGGCATTGAAGGCATCTGAGACAAGATGGTGGGAACACCTGGGACCTGGATAACCCTTCATCCCACAAACACCTGCAACTCAGCCCCTGTAACCAGTTGGCTTCACTTGCTTTTTCACTTTTTCAATACCCCTTTCAACTAAAGCCACCTGAAATCATTTGTTTCTTAAATGGAAAAGTTTTGTGTCTCCTCACCCTCCCTTTCTCCAGTTTGTCTCAGGGCTTTGGATAATTTTTTTTCCCTGAAAACACCATGTTTCAAATGAATGTGATATTCTATATTTAGGGCTTAATGAAATCCTTAACCTCTAGTTTCCCAGGCTGGGTGCTGTGTAGCAGGAGGAAAGCGAAGCAAGCCTGACTCTGAGCAGCCCTGGGTGTGCTGATGATGCCTTGGGAAGGCTGACCTAGAACAGAGACTGGACAGAGGTAAAGAATAAAGTAGGGATTTATTGAAAGGCCTCAATGGATCCACCTTGGGCAGCACAAGAGCCCAGCCAGGGCTGCAACCAAGGTGAACCACAATGGTCACAAAATGCACGACTGCTCACGGGGGCTCTCACTTTTATAAGTTCTGCTTCATTTGCACATTGGAGTTAATTGTCCCATAGGTTATGAAGTGCCATCCTTCTTGTTTTTCTCTCTTCAGCCCACATTGTTTATGCTCTTGGGCCTGAGATTTGGATCATTTGTCCTTGGTCCCCAGCTGGAGAAGGAATTGTTTTGTCTCCCTACTCTGTGCAAAGAGCTCACCATCCCCTGATATGAAGCCCAGACCCCCAGACTAAAGCAGCACAGAATGTGAAAAATATAAAATCTAAACCTGAAGCATCACCTGAGGTGACAACACCCCAGCACACAGGAGGCTCTCAGTCCTGCCTGGGTGCACCTTGGTTTTCTCGTGTCCTATTTGCAGAGCCCTGGCAGGGTACCTCTGCACACACAATCTACTGAATATTTCCTAGATGAGCATAAACCATATTTTAACTGCTGTACCATAATTCTCTTCTTTTAATTAGAAAGTGTGCTAAATACTTGTGTCCTTGGGGATTCTCATTGAACTAGTCAGGTTTCTGATCATGGAACTTCTGCGTTAATGAGACTTTTAGTTTGACTTACAAAAGCTCTTACATTTACACAGCCAGGCTTTTAACTTCAAAGTCCTTGAGAATTGTTGCTGTGCATCTGCCTTGTCTGGAGCCCTAATTCACAGTTCTGGTCTCTGTTTATAATATAGGGAATGTTTTGTTTAGTGTTTATAGATATATATTTACAGCATTTAGGGATATTAGAGCTTATACCAAGCTCCATTACTATAAACACTGATCAAAGGGAGAGTTAAGTGAAGCTGAAGCACTAGAGGAAAATATTTCTTTAGTCAAGATGGGAAAGTACAAGTGGGAGAAGAGGGGAAGCTGCCTGCCTGGTTATGCCACTTTTAGACCCTCCAGCCCTTCTCTCTGCCTTCCTCTCCTGCCAACCACCAACCCCAAATGCCTTTTGACAGAGCAGGAAAAGCACCTCAGCTCTTGCAAAGATCAGCAAGTGTGTCTGTGTGGCACTGCCTATATGCAGGCACACACAGTGTTTTGCAAGCTCCAGAAAGGTTGTAAATGCCAGGCAACAACCAGTGCTGAAGTTTGTGTTTGTATAATATTTCCTAGTTCCATTTTTTTCCTGTGGGAGACAGAAAAAGAAATTGTTTTGGTGACCATTTAAGTCAGTGTAGATCCATAAACACTTTTCCACTGTGTTTATTTTTCTTATGCTGCTATGAATGTTTTTCTAGAGTTGCATTAATGCCCTTGTAAGTCATGTCACATCCATCTCCTCATCAATTTTCCTTTTAAACCCTGTCGCTTAGGGAAAATCAGAGAATTTGGTTGCAGCTTGAACATTACCAGCTTTTGGACAGTTCACTGTTCAGTTTTATGGAGCATTAGGAGTGCTCATTGACTGTGGCACAAAGTTCTGACACTCAAGTACGCAGTCCTTGCACACACCTTTGCACACCTATTGTCACCCTTCCTCTGCTGCTTTCTGGATGTTCACTGCTCCTCTGAGGTACTGAGCCTCAGTTCAAACACACACAAGTTAATATTAGATACAAAGCTGTGAGCATGGGTGTGACCTATATTGAACAGCTCCAGACAAAATCAGGAATTTGGGTAATTTAGGATCCTAACCCAACTCTTGGAAAAAGCGGGCCTTAGATGTGGATTGTGACCACTTGAAACTCCATCTTTTAGGCCTGTTAGCAGAACATCAGGCTCGATTGGGAGCCACAGGGACCAGCTGAGAAGGAGCACTTCACAGGTGTTTGCCATGCACCCTGGAGCTCCCCAAAGGTGGGATAAACAGGTGTGAACTCAAAGCTGGGAGCAGGTGAAGGAAGAGTCCCCAATAAGAGTTCCCCTGAGCAAACTTGTCCCCAGCTGGAGTGATCCACAGGAGCACAAACCCCCCTTCCACCTTCACTGACTCGCAGCAAAGACCCACTGGGACTTCAGCAGCATTTCCCAACCTTTCCCTAGCTAGGAACTGGAGGAAACAACAGCTTCATCCTGGAAGCAAGAACCCCCCAGTGAGGAGGAATAAGCAACGTTTGGTGCATTCATAATATAGATATTATTTGGCAAACTAGTTAAACAAATTGTTTCCTTTCAGGCTCCTCGTGATGCGTGTGGCTGGCAAGCCTTCCTCCCTGCTGCTCGGCCACCTGCTCTCCCTCCTGCTACGTGAGCTCCATCTCCAGCCCCAGCTGCCTTTGCCTCAGCCACGGGCAAGGGGGTTTTCCACGAGCACCACGGGCATCTTCCAACTAGCACCTTCCAGACTGGGCAGGGTTTGCTGTCTCGTGCTGGCAATCCTGGCTGTAGGGTTTGTTTTGATAGGCGTCACACCAGGCTGGGCATTGCTGGCGAGCTGCAGTGGAGATGGAGCAGCCCACACTGAGGCGTGGGGAGGCTCAGAGAGACCATCTGACACAGGAGCCTCCCTGCCTGCCAACACCAAGGGCAGGGTGAGCATTTCCCACTGGTAAAACCCTCCCTCTCAAACCATTTCCCACTGTCTGTTGCATCTGCTGGGTTCTCACTCTTGTTTCCTGCAACGATAACGTGATCAAAAGACCTTTGCAAACAAGACAGCTCAGTCCCTACGCTCAGGATCTGATGTGTGAACATGGCAAGACTGAAATCCACAGGACTGGAAGGCATGTGCTGTGATGCTCTGCCTGCAGCAGGGAAGTCCCACTGCCAGCAGGAGGATAGGTTAAATCCCTTACATGTTAAAATGTTCTCACCAAGTGCATCTTTGTCCCCCTCCTGTGGCTGGATCCCATCACACACACAGGGTATGGCACCAAGGGTGGATGGACCCTTGGCAATGCAGAAAGCAAATACTTTTCAGAGAAACTCCTGGTATTTCTTCAGAGAGCATGGACCTGAGGAACTGAAGTGGGTGATTTCTGCTGTGCACATAATGTTGCTCTTCCCCAAACAATAACTTCAGACTCCTTGACTCTCAGCCTTGGTTCCTCTCAGAGATAAACAGAAAGAGTCGAGGACATCTCACCTGTGCTGGCTGCTGCACTGGACTTACAACAAATACAATTTAATCTGCTGCCTACATGTGCCATTTAAAATAATCCTTCTGCCACCTCCAAAGTGGAGATCATCCTTGAAAATTAAGTCAGAGCTGTCTGCAGGTAGAAATTATTCCAGGCACATTAGGTAAGTCTTTTAAAGAGTCTCTGGAGTTTGGGAAAATAAATAAATTAATGAATCACCGGGACTTGTCTGCCAAGGGTTCCCCCATTCCCTGGCTGCAGCCATCATCTGAACTCTTCTGTAACAGGATGGAAACAGAGACATCCCAGGAGGATTTATCAGGCAGCTGCCCTGCCTGACCCACCTTGGCTGTGTGAAGAGATTCTGGCAGCCAGTGCTTGAAAAACTGCCTTTTATGTTCTTACTTTCCCCTCGTCTATTAATTTGCAGTCACAACCATCACTATTTGATCCAGAGAGCCAAAAATGTCCATCTTCATTATTCTGACTGTTTGCAGCTGAACAGAGCACACACACACAAGGTCTCAGACCTCTAGGCAAGACACAATACTTGTCAGTTAAGAACCAAGGGCCTTAGGATGTTTTCCTCCTTTTAACAAATGCTTTTTTTTTTCTTTTGCAGTTTCTGTGTCATTCTTGCTGAACCTCACCTCCTGAAGGTTTTTATTATGTGAGATTTTGTCACAAGGAGACTGCATAAGGATAGGGAATTAAACCCATGTCTTCCCAAATCCAGATCAGTACCACAACCTTTGGCTCATCTTCTTGCCTCACTTGTCTAGCAAAGGGCACTCTACAAAGGTACACAAGCATACATTAGAGCCCAAGGTCAGGAGTGTCACTTGAAAAGGATGAATATATACAAGTCCATGTCCTAGAAATCTGCTCTGTACCCCCCACGGATTTGCAAATAGCACTACTTAGAAGCAGAAATGAAATCCACAGCCTTTCAGCAAAGCAGGAGCAGCACGTTGCTGCTGCTGCTCTTCCATGAACCTCAGAGGGTAACACATCCAACATCCCCGCCCACACTAGGAGGGATGTGTTAGCTCTCAGAATATCCCTGATTAACACAGCTTTATCCTGGTGTTTTCTATCAGCTACACACACGCTGCAGCAGGGCTGCTGGAGGTTACTAACACCTTACACCCCTCGGCAGTGGTTTCTGTTGTGGCTAATTCCAGTGGGGCTGCAGTGGCAGTGCTGCCAAGGCATGTGGGGACCACCAGGACCCCCTGAAGTTTGTGCCACAGCCAGGCCAGGATCCAGGTCCTGCCTGGCACCTCACAGCCTCTGTAGGGATGCACCAGGGCCCCGCAGAGCCCAGCAGGTTTTAGGCAGCCTGAGAGACTTCTTTGACACGCCTTGAGTACTTCTGTAACCCCTTGGTACAGAGAGGTTGTTGTGAGGTTGAATCCAGGCTCTCCCTCTTGCCTGAGAACTAAAGGGTGTGCTGGATTCCTCTTTGAACAAAGGCTGAAATAGCAGTATTATACAGGCTGGTTGGCAGTAGGGTGAGTGCCACTTACTCTTTTTTTTTTACCTACTCACCTTCCTCACTTGCCCTCTCCCTTGCAGGTCACTAACCTCCTTGTTAAACAAACACATGCTTGCCCTACAAGGAAAACAATGTTTTGTAGTGCAGAGAAAACCCAGGCTCCTTCTTCATGCAGGGGAAATCCTTCAGCAGAGGTAAAGCTGTAGGATTCTTATCTGAATCACCAACTCTGATTTTAGAAAGAGTGGCCTAGCAGGACAACAGCTGGATTCTGCTGGCTCAGCTGCTGCCTCTCCTCCCTTGGCAGAGCCCAGTGCCTGTGGGCTCCTCTGCTGAAGCCTCCCTCCAGCTCTGCTCCAAGGGGTTTATGGCTAGATACTGCCATCAAAAGATCCTTCTTCCTGGAGCTTTAGATATCTCTCACTGAGTAGGCACCATGAGCATTAATTAATCACTCTGTGGGGGAGATGTGCCAGGTCTGTGGCAGTGCCCTCGCAGCGAGAGCTTAGCCTGGAGAGGGAGCACCTGGAACAGCCAGGTGAATCACCCCACAGCAGGGGCCTTGAGGATCTTGCTCTTTTGGATGGGGAGAGACTGGGGTTAGTGTTTGTTTTTAACAACTTTCCTTTAAGTCTCTCCTACAGAAGCATCACGTGCCTCTCCTCAGCTCAGAAGCTGACTGTGCTGCTGGGAGGGCTGTCACAGCCTGTGCCCATTGTGGATGAGAGCAAGGTGTTGTGTGAACACACATCCCTGTGTGCAAACTTGATGTCCCTGCTGTGTGTTTGCCAGCTGGCAGCTTTCCGCACTGCTGTGGGAGCAGGGCAAACCCTGTGAAGGACAGGGAATGAGGGGCTGAGTGGAGAGCAGAGGAAAATCAGGGGTGAAAAAGGCTCGTGAGATGCCTACAGCCCCTGGTCTCCTTCTGATAAACTGCAGCACAGGCTTGGGAAGGGTTGGGGAGAAAACTCTCCTTATTCCTCTCTGAGACTGAAATAAGAAATTCTCCTGCATGCAGAAGGAGAGCTCAAACACCCTCCTTTATAGCCCTGCTACTCTTCCCACCTGCCTGCTCTGGAAAATCACTTGGATGTTGGACACTGTGCACCAGAGATCTGTTTTTCTTCAGAATGTTATTAACCACTGTTCTGTTAGTGTGCTACATCTAGAATCCTTCCTTCAGCATTAGCTCATGGCTTCTCCCTGTAGCACTGCCCATGCCCAGTCTGCCATTTGGTATGAGCAGGAATAAAACAGGACAAACCAAACCCGAACGAGATTTTCTTTTTGGGATGGCTGCAGTGGGAGTGTGGCACAACCTATGGTCCTAGGGAGGAGCATTTGGTTCACAGTTATATCTGTGTTGGTGGTTCTGTGTTTGGGACTGGCAGGTGCTACTCCCTCCTCCATTTGATCCACGATTTTGGTCTATGATTTTGATCCACGATGGTCCCAACACTGCAGTGCAAAGGTTTCTCAGCTTTTCCTGCTCCAGGGGAAATTCAGGACACCCCATCCCATGTCATGGGAATATTTTCTGCTGGATTCAGTGGGCCAGGGATCAGGAGAAGAAGGAGCTCAGCCCAGAGAAGGCAGATTTTTTTTCAGCAGAGACCTCACTTGTGTTTTCTGCCACTGTGAGCACTTCAGGCCTTGGAGGGCAGCAAGCAGCTGCCACTGATGTCCCTTAAGAAAGGACATCAGCATCACTCAGAAAGCTTAGGTTTCATTCAGCCTTGTTAAAACTACTCTCTGTTACTTTCTACTGCAGTCATTTAAAACAAAGGAGTTCATCAACACTTGAATTCTCCAGGTCTCTACATCAGTGTCTGGGAATGAGAACAAGCTAGTGCTTTTTATCTTTAAACACCAAAAGAGTGTCAGAAAAGATTAAGTGAATTTCTACAGAGGAAAGCACTCAGGGATGCAGGTGGCAGCGGGGCTGATGCTGTTTGCCAGGGTAACAAATGAGCAGTGGCACCTATCCATGCCCCGAACCTGCCACAGTGGGAGCTGAGTGCTGCAGCAGTGATGGGGCATTACACGGTGCCTCCACGCAGCAGGTGCAAAACAAGGCAGCAGAAAAGAGAGATGGCTCCAGGGCAGAAAGGAAAGTTCTGCCAGGGAGAGTTCTACAGCCCAGGCTGAGACGTCCTTACCAGTGAAATGCCAACACACAGCAGACCATAAGCAGGGATGAGTCGTTGAGTTTCTTTGATGAATGGCTTTCCTTCAGCTACCACAAAGTGCAGATACCACCACTCATGCCTCTATTGAACACCCTGTGCCACTCTGACCTTTCCAATTCACAAAATCAGATAAAGGAACTGGAAAAGACACCAGGAAAGGCTGCAGGGTTGACAAAACCTATGGCTCAGCATGTGTTTAGCACTCTCCTTACTGCAAGCTGCAAGGGTGAAACTGGGAAGGGCTTTGCTTTCTTCTGAACACCCAGCCCCTGCTCAGACAGGTTCTGCCTTTTAGCCAAAACAAAATGCAGCCACTCGTGTGGTGTTACACCTTAGGGGATCGACAGATACTTCTGTCCCTTAGTGATAGAAGACACTTTTCTGATCTTCATGCAAAGAGTGGCTGTACTTCAACCCAGTTCCCAGTTTCTAGGGACCAGGTGCTAAAAATCATCCGACTGAAATGAGTTTTAGGCTCCCAACACCTCTGAGTATTTGTGTTGAGTTGTTTCCATGTGCTGATCCAAGCTCTGTCACATTCAGGTTCAATGTGATGGCTGCAGCGCCACCAGACTGGGGGTGCCACTGGAGCAGAGCTCAGGCATTTTGCAAAGCTTGTCATGTTGTATTCCACTCAGGGAACAAAATGGGGAATTTTAGATTTTAATTTGTCACTTTACATGCAAATTAACTGTTGTATATTTTCACAAGTGAATTCAGCCAGTATTTATAATAACAGAAATCTGCTGCTTGGATTGCTAAAGGAAAATTCCCCACATTGCTTGTGCTTCCCTGCATGAGCTGTTTCATTTCAGCTTTTCTGTGCTCGCTCTTCTAGAATGCCTAAAAGATTTTGTGGGGGCAAAGAAGCACTGAGGAAAAAATCAGGAATGAGAAATAATTGTTAGGATTACTCAGCAGGATGGCTGGATGACATTTTGTCCCTGTTTTTCATGGGCAAAACCATTGCAGTACTTAAAATTAAGCACATGCTTAAGCATTTTGTTGATCTGAAGCCAGAATACTCAAAACTGCATCTGATTAGTCCCTCCCAACCTGCTGTTAAAGCAGTTACAAAACTGAAGTGCCCCAACCATCAGCTGAGCTCACTTGGTACAAACACAGCCCTTCCCCAGCAAGGAGACTGATTACATTGAGTCCCCTGGAAACCAGGGGATGAAAAGTATGTTGACATTTTCTTTCATGAGCAAAGGAACTGGAAAAATAAAACAACATTCAGGAAATGATGCCTTTCAGGAGCCTATAAAGACAGGAATCCTCCTGGTCATTCCTGGGTCCCAGGTTTTTGCTACTACTCCATGGGCTTTGAGCCACTTGGACAGCTCAGAGTATAAAGCTGCAAAGAGACTGACTGGCTTGTAACCTGTAATGTATTACTTATTTTTTATTTTAATTGCAAGCAGTCTCTGAAACATTATAGAGCATATAGTGCTAGATGCAGCAGAAGTAATTAAAGTGAGAGGGCCACATGCAGCCGTCAGTAAAACACCAGATGTAGGCAGCTTAGAAAAAATGTCATTGATTCAGCACCAGTGGGGCCGGGAGGAGAAAGGCAGGGTTGAGATTATCAACAACAGATCACACTTTAAATTGCAGCAGCATGACTACAGCATTTAAAGAAAAGCAGCCAAGGGATGTATTGCTGTAGAGCTGTGTCTCCAAGAGGGATGGGGCCATCAGCTGCTCAAGGTGGTTTCAAAGGAGCAAGGCAAGCCTGAACAATGTGTTCTTCTCCTGACTCTGCAAGGAACAACCTGGGTTGTGATTTCCCCCATAGGAAAAATGGGGTGCTTTCACATAATATTGAAAATAGTAATAATTAACTAAAGGAGGCAGAAAAAAGATGAATGGCTGATTGTTTGAGGTGGATGCAAAGTGATGCAGCTGCTGTTCAGCTGCAAGCAAGGCCAGAGAGCTCTTCTGAGGTGAGCAAGGACACATCGTGTTGTTCAGTTTGCTTGTCCAGTGTGTCCGCCAAGACAGACCCAGGGTGAGAATTACTTCAAAGCATTAACACTCTGTCGTAGGTTGGAAATGGGGGTGTGGATTCTGTCACCATCTGTCAGAGCTGGGGCAGCTCTCTGCTGTTCATGGGCAGTTTTCTTTATCTCTCCCACAGCCAATCCTCCCTCCAGGAGATCTCTGCTGTTCATGGCCAGTGAGTGTCCCCGCATGGCTGAGAAAATTCCATCATCCATGGGGAGAGGCTGTGCCCAGGGGAGGAGCCAAGCATTCCTACCTGGATACAATCTGACCTTGGCACACCACAGCAGCCTTTGCCCACTGCATTCCCAGAGGAGCAGCTTTCTTCCCCACTGCATTCCCAGAGGAAGCCCAGGCCCATCCCCACCAGCCCTGGAGCTTCAGAGGAAAACTCCAGCCTTGTGCAGGATCCCTGCTCCAGCAGAAGCACAGCTGGCACTGCAGGAGGGCTGAGCCACCATGGGATGGGACTGCTGCCACCACCCTGACCCACAGGCTGCCAGGCCTGTTCTCACTCTGGCAGTAGTGTTTTATATTACTGCATATGTATTTTAAATTTTCCTAGTAAAGAACTGTTATTCCTATTCCCATATCTTTGCCTGAGAGCCCCTTAATTTCAAAAGTGTAGTAATTCAGAGGGAGGGGGTTTACATTTTCCATTTCAAGGGAGGCTCCTGCTTTCCTTAGCTGACATCTGTCTCTCAAACCAAGACACATCCCCAGGTCCCTGCACACCCTGATGGGGTGTCACCCTGACTCATATTAAATGGCATTGACCACTCTGAATGTAATTGGCTACAGCAAAGGTTAATGATAATTTCTACCTTTAAATAGTTTATGAAGATGTTTGATGTCTCCTAACAAGGCAGATATTGGAACTTGCTGTTCTTTCCACTGGCTTGCATATCACTGATCTTTCTTCTTGAAATGATTATCCCCGGGCAACCTATAAATCTCACTTAGTCTGGCTCAAAAATGCTGGACAATGTAATGAACTGTTATGAGGCCAAAGACAGTGGACAGGGTCACCTGTTATGAGCTGGTCGTTTGTGTGCTTCACCTGTGTGCTCAGACCTGCACACTTCCCAGACAGCCAAGGAAGCAGACACCTTAAGGCAGATTTTATAATTAAAGAGCATGCAGGAATTAAGTATATCTGCTAGCCTCACATACTAAATTCAGTGGACCTCGTAGCAATCTGGGGTAGAATGTCACACCCCAGCATTTAGGTCAAACTCTCCTGCTACAAAAGTACCTCGAGGGCAATTTTTGCCCCATCACTTTACTTGCACTGAGATCCTACAGGTCTCTCAGACCAAGAACAGAGAGATTTAAAGCTGCAAGTGTCCAGAGCAGGAAAAGCTTTCATCAAAGCCCCAAGTCAAAGTGCAAAAGGGCTTGAAAATTTTACATAGAAGAGTTCTAATCGTTATAAGCGCCCTGTGTGAAAATAAAAGATCTTCAGCTATGAAGCCTCCCCCATCTTCGGGCTGACATCAAGAGTGAGTGTGTGGGAACATTTGGGAGCAGGGACAGTCATCGTGATCGCTGACAGGGAATGCACTGCCTCGTAGGTAAGCAGTTTAGGGATGTGGATGTGTTTCATTTCTGCTTCCAGACACTGAATTTCTTAATGGGGTTTTTTTTTGGCAAGTAGAAAAGCTCAGCTACCTACACACTTAACCCTTTTCTCCAAAGTTAGAGGAAAACAAAGAGTTTTCACAGGTACCATTGGTCACAAGAAATGACCCATGTGTTTATCTATTTTTTTTATTTAGAATTGTTCACAATTAGGAACGATGATTAATGCTGATAAATGCAGTCCAGTATAACCACCAGACAAAAAGCAGACTGCAGGCTCAGCCTTTTTCCCTTAATACATTGAAGAAGAAGAAAAAAAACAAAATCAAGAAGAAAAGAAAAGGAAAATCAAAAATAAAAAATATCTGTGTAACATCAGTGAAGACAGAACTGAGAGAAATGGAGGCAAAGGCAAGATCCAAGGATAAAACTGGTGTTTCTGCTGCCCACACTCACGGGAGTATGATGAGCTCATTTTCCTGTCAGGGCTTTCCAGGAGTTTGGTGGTTTGTTCTGGAGCTTTCCATGCCGTGTGGCACAGCCTGGTGTGCCCCACTCCTCACCCTGATGCTGAGGAAGGAGCAGTGCTGCAGAGCTGCTCTTCCTCCTCTTGGCTTCAGCAGGACCCAGCTGAGTTAACAGAGAAAGATGTTTGTCCACAGCATAATTTATAATGGACCCAAAAAGAAAAACCATGGGCAGTTCTTAAACCCCAGACAGCAAACACAAATATAAATCTCCCTAGGCAAGCCAGGGTAGAGACTTGATGCACTTTACAAGCTGTAAACACTGATTTTATTAGCCATTTATGGGCTACTTTGCACAATGCAGCTTTAATATTAAACAATAAAGCTCACAACACACTTACAAAGGAAAACATTCTCTCTCATTTACTCCTGAACTGCAAGTGTGGCATCTCTTGATCACATGAAATCAGCAGAAGCAAGGTTATTCAGTTTAGGCTGCATATTTTTTGTGCTTGATGCCCCACACCAGGAGCACTGAGAGAGAGGAAATAATTTGGGAGCCACTGGAAACTGTAGAAATGAACTTCCATCAAGCACTGAGCAGCCCTGTTACCCACATCAGCATGCACACAGACTTCAAGGAAACTTGTCCTTGTGGCTATGGGTGTTTATCATTTATAATCTGATACATCAGATGTCTCATGTAAGATAAGGTCTGACTGTACCAGGGACTGCATGCAAAATGCATGAATTTCTATGCAAGATAAGTAATTTCTTTTTTTTGAGCCTACAGGCAGAAAGGGAAAGGGAAGTACTGCTAATCCTCTCTACAAATGGAAAACAGGCTGAGGGGGTGAAGTGATTTGGCCAAGACTACACAGGAACCACAAAGAGAATGAACACTAGCAAATCTCAGAGAAATGTGCTGTCCCTCAGCACAGCCCATGCAAAGGTTGCTTTGTGCCTCTGAAGGGTTTGGATGGTTGGCTGGTGTGGGGAAAGGTGGACCTGGTCATGTGTCACCAAAATCACAACTGTCCAGGACTTCTGGTGCAAGGAAAAGGATTTGTAATCCCACTGCACCTGCATGAGCTGCTTTATCCCTCCACAAGCCAAAATCTGTTCAAGTTTGACTTGAAGAAGGCCAAAGAAAATCCAGCTGTTCTATTTCCTTTTTTCAGCTGGCAGCCTCAGAGATGTCCATAGATTTGGCCACTCTTCCAAACCAAACCATGCCAGGCTGGTGACCAAGGAATGTAAAAAATCTTACACCAGATGGGCCAAGTCTCTGGTTTCTGAGACAGATACCTGGTATCTTGAGACAGCTCAGACAACTCAGTCTCTGGTATCTGAGACAGTCTCTGGTATCTTGAGACAGCTCAGACAACCAAAGGAGGGGACAGAGATTCCCTTCCTGAAGTAAAACCAAGCTCCCAAACGAGGTTACCCATCACACTGCTAGGCACAGATATGCACGAGAAATATCCCAAAATAAGGCCTGGCCTAGCTTATCCAACTGGAGGGGAAGACAGAAGTAACATGCTGAAGATTTGGACTGTGGAGACAATTGCACTGTAGGGACACTTTCCATGGGGTTCTTTAAATTGCCAGAGGGCACAGTTGGATGGGATATTGGGAAGAAATCCTCCCTGTGGGGGTGCTGATGCTCTAGCACAGGATGCCCAGAGCAGCAGCGGCTGCCCCATCCCTGGAAGTGTCCAAGGCCAGTCTGGATGGGGCTTGGAACAACCTGGGATGGTGGAAGGTGGAAGGTGGAAGATGAAACATGGAAGGTGGAAGGTGGAAGGTGTCCCTGCCTGTGGCAGGGGGTGGAACTGGCTGGGTTCTAAGGTCTCTTCCAATCCAAACCATTCTGTGATTTCTGGAAAGCAGAGTGCATAGTGGTTTGTAAACTTACTTGAGGTACTTTAACAAAAAATGTTCTAACCAATTACAATAGATGCAACCTTAGTGAGAGAAGAAAAGCCTCAGCAGAGTACTGATCCAAGGCTTCCTAAACAGGGCTGGGAGTGAGATGCTTTCCAGGGACTACCAGCTGAGTCTGGTGAGCAGCACAAGCAGAGCACATGCACTGAGCAGCACCAAAGCTCAGCCAAGATCAGAGTTTTATCTATTGGCTCATTTAGTGGATTATTTACTAAATCATATCAATAACAATTAAACTATTATTATGGAAGACTCTAATGATGTTATAAGGAAACAATTCATTGTAAAAAATTCTACTATAGTGCAAACAGCCTTGGAAGGGAGAACAGAAGCTCAGCAAAGCCCCAGGTTCCCTGTGGTGAAACTTGCACCCTCAACAAGTCCTCAGGTACAACTCTGCACAAGCTGCAGGAGTGACAGTCCAGACAGATGTACTTACAGTGTGTATTCCTGAAAAATTCCTGAAGAGCTGTGCCCTAAGAGGTGCCTTTTGCCCAGGATGCCTCTAGAACCCTCTTACTTCCCACTCACTTGGCTGCGTCCAGGCTGATTTACCCACCCTACAAGGAAAACTAAGGGTGCCTGTTTACATCCAGCACTCTGCAGACACTGTTGGAGTCCATGACATCCCTCTGGCTGCCCTGGCTGGCTCGAGACCCTGGCAGGGGGCTCGGAGACCTTGGCATGCAGTCAAAAACACCCGTGGCTTCGATTTTAGCCTGTGGAAAAAGCTGCCAACTTTGTATGAGGAATTACAAGCCACAAGGGTTTGAGTAGTGTGGTAGTTGAACTAACACAGGGAGAAAAAGTAGAATTTTGGTGTTTTAAAATAAGGGGTTCAGGGGGACAAGATGGAGGGATTTGGGTGTGTCCTGACCTTCTCCTTCTTCTTGCCCTCCATGTCTTGGTGTGATGGTGACACTTTTCTGTTGGTTTAAGGCAGAGACACACTGTCCAACATAGATGATAGATATTGGCACATTATTGTAAACATGGCACACGGAGTTTTTGGTATAAAATGTGAACACTGCCCTGAGGGCAGATAGAATGCCATGGCCGACCTGCTGGACAGAGCTCAGCAGGACAGAGAGAGAATATTCTAGATAAGAGAAAATAACCTGGAGAAGCTGATCCTACGCCTTTCAGACTTCTTCTTTGGCTGCATGGGCTGGGAGAACAAGGACTTTTACACTCTTGGGGTCACCTCAATAGCCAGACCCTGAGAGACATGATGCCTCATCCAAAGCCAGACAGCTGATGGCACAGACCCCTCCACCACCTCCCAACCCTCACCTCAAAGGGCGCCGCGGGATCTGCCAGTGTGCTGTGCACACCCCCACCAAACCTCCAGCAGTCACATCTCCCCGGCCACCCAAAACAAACACTCCCAAATGTTCAATCCAGCAGGTTCCTCTTGTTGTTTCTGAGGGATTACTGGCTCAGAGCAAGCCTCAGTGGCTGTGTCAGCCCTGACAGGGCGAGCTGCTGGCACCCAGCAGGGCCGTGTCCCCTCGCGCGGCGTCACCGAACACTCACTGAGCTGTGACCAAACCCGTCAGGTTTGTGCTGTCTGTGGTGGCCACAGAACAGAGCCTGCTGTTTTCTCAACTGAGTGTGGAAAGCAGCTTGTTTTACATGGATTAAACAATTATTGACTCTGTCACAGAAAAGGGCTTTTGGGTTGTGTCTGCTACAAGAATAATAGAGTGAATAGATTTTTTTTTTCCCCCCTGAGCTCTCAGAATATTTAGTAAATGCTGGTTATTAAAGGGGCATAGAAAAAACACTGGGTAAAAAAAAATAGGAGCATGCAATTAAAACAGTGCCATTCCTAAATGTAGCCACAAATCAGTGACTAGGGAAAGGGGAAACTTGCCATTTAAAGACAAACTGTTCCTATCTGGTTAATCATAGAAGCTTGAAGCAACGATTCTCAACAAGAGAATCAGCAATATTACCCTTGAAAATATAAACAAATTTTAATTACAGCTGACATTTTTCAGACTGGTGCTGAATATTTTCATCAGGTGGAAAATCGCTGTCATCTCCCTACCCCTGGGGACATGAACACTTAGTGGAAGTTACTCTAAGTGAAATCCAGGCTCCAGCCTGCTTTGTTACTGGCCTTGCAGTTGGGAAGGAAAATTTAAACTGTCATAATGAGTGACAAACTCTGGTCCATTGAGTAAAACCTCTCCACAACGTGGCAGGGGATGCTAAAATCTTCCAGCAGGGAGCAGAGAGGTCAAGTCTGAGAACTCAGGGGAAGAGGCTCTCTCCAGTCCTGCTCCTCCCCTGCCTCGCCACAGCCCCAGCATTAGGAACCTCTGCAGAGCAGGGCCTTTGTCCTCACACAGGGCACAACTAAATGCTGTTTTTTGGTTTCTTTTCTGCCTCTGTCAAGGTCAGGATTTAAGCACTTGAGACGGTATTTCGTGTTCAGACTCAAATGTTTATTATTTCTTATCTATATCACAGTCCTACAAGTCATGAGTTCTACAATATTCTACTAACAAGCTAAAAAATGGCTAACTATCTTTCTTTACAAGGTCTTTTAAGGCTAAACTATCCAATTAGGAAATTGCACCTAAATTATTTTAATTTTTAACCCAATAATTGATCACTCAAAGTCGGCAGTGGATTTTTCTGTCCAATTACAAAATACCACCCAAACCCATGAAGAAGATGTGAGAAGAACAACCTGCCACCACCCTAAAACCTCCATCTTGCCCCATATATATTGCTATATTCTAAAACCTTAAACTCTAAGTTTTCCACCATGTGATATCACACACTTCTATTCAAACTGCACACCCACAATCCCAGTGCTGTCAATAAATTTTGGAAGCCTTCTCCACGGACTCAGGTCAAATGCAGTGTTCTCTTGGGGGTCAGTGCCTCTCAGCACAGAAAGTTTAAAATTCTTAGCAGCCAGGACTCCAACAGGCCCCCCCGAGGCTCCTGATGCTTCCAGGGGCTGGATGTGCTGCATGGAGCAGGGCAGGGTCCTGCCCTGGGAGAGGGGATGTGGAGCTGTGCCACAGCCAAGGGAAGGGACATCACAGGGCAGCAGCCCAGCTCTGCCATTCCTGCCCTGGCAAAACCTCAGGCTGGCAGGGGCAGGGCTTCCCCTCCCTGCAGATACATCAAGTTCGCTCTCTGCATTTCCAATATTGGACAGCAAGGGTTTCGTGAGGAGTGAGAAGCAGCTGTAAAATTTAAAGCATCAGGTCTGCTTTATAGAAATGGTGCATTTGGGCATCTGCCTTCCAGGACAAACACTGACTTCTCCATGGATTAACAGGCCTGTGGCCCACTTTTGCTTTCTGAGGACATCTGCTCCATCCAGATGTTCAGAACTGGGCTGTACCAGGACTGTGAGCCAGCACTTGCCACTGCTCAGAGCAAACCTCCCACCTAACACAGAAAACCAAACCCTGAGTTTCCTGAGTTTGGAAACCAACAAAGATTTGAAGTTTTGCTGAGGAAGCTGCAGCCCTCTCTTCTCCAGAGACAGAGCAGGAAGCAGCTCCTTCACGCCAGGGTGTGATGGCAATTCCCATCCCCAGCTGCTGTATGGAGAGCAAAGGCAGCTCTGAAGGAAGAGGCAGCACAAGACAGTGACACGTGGAAACAGGGCCAAAATGCAGATTTCAGTGCCTGAAGTAAGGATTGATTCTGGCCCTCTCCTCCTCTGCTCTGTCCAGCTCTGAAAGCCTGAGAGAGGGTAATAATGGGGAAAGGGTGTCACACTGTGACACGAAATAACTCACAGAAGCAGGTTAGATGTAAAAGGAAGGAAAAAGAACCTAAAAAAGCAAACTTTGTTTTCTGACTCTACCATATGTACAATAGTAAAAATGACAGTGGATTGGAGGGTGAAACTGTCACCTCTCCAACCACACTGGTTAAGCCACAGCTTATCATTTTTCTTTACCTACAAAGAAGAATGTAAAACAATCATTATTTACATGAACATGTGTGAGAAAACTCAGTTGAAATATGTAAATATCAGAAGGCATAGGAACTTTTAGAAGAACTTTAAAACTCTCAAAAGAACAGGGCAACAAAAGGGATCCCGACCTATTGTTTCACAAAGACAACACTGGAATTTCTGTGAGCTGACCAACAGAACTATACATTGAGACAAAGGCTGGGAAATACCAAATTTCTTCTCCTAACAGAAGATGGGTCTGGAAGGGACATTTCTTATTTAATGATGGAAGGAAGTGAAACAAAGCAGCAGCATCTCTCTTCCTTCTAAAACCAGCACAAAAGAAGTAAGGGGCTTTGATATTGGTAACAACCTAAAAGAAAAGTGTGTTTTCAGTGAGCTCATCCTTCTGACCCATCAGACAGCTCTCCTGCCTTTCAGCTCTGTCTCTGGGCAGTGTCCCCAAGATCTAACACAAAGTAATTGCCAGTCCCTTGTGACTTTGACTAGAAATCCCAGTGCTGAGAAGGGAATCATGTGGGCTTTGATGTAGATATCTCGGTAGCATCTGTGGCTCCTGGTCTCAGAACACACTCGTTTGATGTATTGTTGAACAGAGGTATTTGTTATCTTCTCAGAGAACATGCATGTAGCTTGGTAAAGCTATTTCCTGACTGCCTTCTAAGACAGATAGTACAAGGCCTGTTTCTGAGGCATCAGTTCATCTGATACAGAGAACAGGCTGGAGACAAATGTAGAGACCTCCAAAGTGTTGGCATTACAAGTCACTTTGAGGTCCCTTTTGGTTCATTCCAGGCACACTGTGACAGAAAGGTTCCCTTCATGCAAATGACAATGTCATTTCTATTAGCACATGAAGGGGTTGAAGAGACAGTCTGTCCTGGACCTGGAATACAGACTGGCAGCAGCAGGAAAGGCCCCTCCAGGACCCACACACTGCCTGTCAGTTCAGGCTGACCCGTGTCCGTGGTGGGATGGACTCATTGCCATTGCCAGTCCCAGCGCTCCCCAGTCTACCCAGTACAGGATGAACCTGGTTATTTTTCTGCCAGCATTCACCTGCAATAGGTTTTTCTCAGCCTCTGCTTTGCTGTGCAAGGCAAGAGCCACACTTGACTGTTCTTCTGTAACCTGAGGGAGCTAAGCCTCTCTAAAGCTGTTCTGGGACACTGCCATGAGCCTCTTAGGGGTATTAAGGCCCTGTGCTGAGCAGCACATGACACTGCAGCAAGGCTGTACCACTGTCAGTGGTAGGTGGAAGGTCCTTTCCACAGTGTCCCTGCACTCCTGTCTGTGCCAGAGGGACACCAGGAGCTTTTCCAGTACCTTTGAAAGACACTGAACTCAATGCCTTGGGGAAAACCAAGCTTAGGGCATTTCTCTGGAACAGGGAAGGGTACCAACACACCTGGCCATGTCCCGGGGTAACCAGCACACCTTCAGTGCTGGACCTGCCTTTGTTGCTGAGGCTCTAACCTAATCCTTTTATGTAGGATTGCTGTGAGGTTCTAATTCCCTGTGTCATCCCTTTATCTCTTTTGAATTATCCTAGCAAGCCTCTAATCTTTTAAAATTTCTTTTTTTATTTCCCAGGATCCAATCTACTAAGTTCCCCCTCACCCCCAGAGCTGCCATTAGCTGGTGTAGGGTTTTGCTGGAGTTTTGTTGTTCTTCTTCCTATGAAGTTTTAGTAATGTCCTTTTCTCTTCTGTAGCTTTTTTTAGTATTTATATCACACAGGTATCTCTACCTTGCCTTGCCATGTAAGAATAAGATATAAATGAGCATCAAAGAATTATATAAATGAGAAATCCAAGTAATTTAATGAATGCTGTTTGACAGTTTAACAATACAGGTATTTTTACAGCCACATCCAGTACACAAGAGGAAACAGGCCCTAGGAAAGTGTGGTACCCCCTTGTTGCAAGGGTAGCTTGCAGCCATCACTCAGAACAGACATCAAAATGCCCCTTCCCAGGAAATTATGCAGTTACTATGTCCACAGTTTGAACAATTACTGTTTGCAACGACCAGGGCTGCCCTACCTGGCATGCCAGTACGCTCAAAGAAATCAGACTGGCCTTGCCAAAGAGAAACACCTCACACAAAGGTACAAAGAGAGCTGAACATGTTTAACATCTTGCTGGATCAGCCTCCTGAAGTGTTTAAAACAATGGAAGAGGAAACCATGTGCTCCTTTCAGCACAATCTGTGCCTTATAATCAAGTCTAAATGCTCACAATCCGCTCGGATCCTAATGAGGAGAATGGCATAAATGGCAGAATGTTCTGCTCTTTCTACAGGTTTACAAAAATGAAATTAAACATAGGCTTTCTATTACAAAACAATAGGCAAATTGAAGACCAATTATGCAAACCCATCAGAGAACCTGGTGAACTGTGGAAAATTTTGCATTTCTGAGGCAGAATGACTTTTTAGATGAAAAAAAAACCCTCTACTCCAAGAAATTGAGAACATCTGTGCCATCAAAGAAAGAATGCAGTGAATAATTGGACAATCACAGACAGGCAGCCATTTGAATATGAAGCCAGCCGTTTGTAATGTGGTAGTGGAAGGGAAATTACAGAATGCCAGTGCTGCCTGGCTGTCACTCGCCCTGGTGGCTCCCTTTGTGCCTCTTATGGCATGTGCTCACTTCACAGGAGCCGGCGGGGTCAGCAGCGGGGTCTCCAGGGCTATCTGCTCCCATTATTTTGTACATCACACACATAATGAAAAACGAGCAAGCAGAGAGGTCCTTGAGCACTCACTTCCTCCAGCATCCAGGTTTAAGCACACCTTTAACCCCCCTGACAGACAGCCCAAACTGCAGCCTCCCCCCAACAGCTGACTCACAGCACGCAGCAAATATTCTCCCTCTGTCAGCTGACAAACACTGGTGACCCCTTGCCTCAAGCATTACTGTCCTCCTTGTTTCCAGCAGGCAAATCCCACATGGGAGGGGAGGCACATGGAGCCACCTGGCAGCCTGAAGCTCCTGCAGGAGTGACCCACAGGAGCTTTGCCTCGCTCCAGCTGGAGGCATTGAACCGCAGCTGGGCATCTCCAGAACATGGGCAAAGCACCTGAGCAATACACAGCCGTGGTTCATCCCCAGCCCCAGCAGCCAGAAGGATCTGTCCCCAGGAAGAGGAGGCTGAGCAGGGCACACACTGTTTCTGTGGGTACCCAGGACATCCCTCTGGCTGCCCTGGCTGGCTCGAGACCCTGGCAGGGGACTCGGAGACCTTGGCACGAAGTCAAAAACATCCGTGGCTTCAATTTTAGCCCATGGAAAAAACTGCCAACTCTGTATGAGGAATTACAAGCCACAAGGGTTTGAGTAGTGTGGTAGTTGAACTAACACAGGGTGAAAAAGTAGAATTTTGGTGTTTTAAAATAAGGGGTTCAGGGGTACAAGATGGAGGGATTTGGGCGTGTCCTGACCTTCTTCTTCTTCTTCTTGCCCACCATGTCTTGGTGTGATGGTGACACTTTTCTGTTGGTTTAAGGTACAGACACACTGTCCAACATAGATGACAGATATTGGCACGTTATTGTAAACATGGCACACGGAGTTTTTGGTATAAAATGTGAACACCACCCTGAGGGCAGACAGAATGCCATGGCCGACCTGCTGGACAGAGCTCAGCAGGGCAGAGAGAGAATGTTCTGGATAAGGGAAAATAAACAACCTTGAGAAGCCGACCCTGCGCATTCCAGACTCCTTTGGCTGCACGGGCTGGGAAACGAGGACCTTTACACTCTCGGGGTCACCTCGACACCCAGACCCCAAGATGTTTCCAGGAACACCCACAGCACTCCTCAGCACAACCTCTCTTGTTGCCGTGTGTTGGGAAATGACAGCGCCAGGGGAAAGTGCTCTAAGGTATCTTCCAGGATGAACTAGGCAAAACAAAAGTGATCAGCTTCGTTGTGATTTCATGGCTAGTTGCACAGATATTCATGTGTTACTTTGCACAGTCAGTCTAATAACCAGCTTTCAGAAGGACAGACAGCGTAATGAATGGGTTGTAAAACACGCTCATAAAAACATTATAGCATGTCTTGGAGCATTTGTTAGCTGTTTGTGATTTACTGGGTCCCCTGTTTTACATTTTCTTATAACTTGCACATTTCCTCTGAAAAATAAGCTTTCAATGTGCATGCAATTTATTTTAATTTCCCTACCCCCTCACAAGATGATAAAACTTTTACAGCTATGCAAGAATGGCAATATTGTAGTCACGAGGTTCATTATGCAGTAATTAATACATGTTAATATCCTGTAAATATTATGTTATAATGGCTTTAAGTAAATACATACTGTACATTTGCAGTACTTATTAAGTCAGCGCCACTTAAAATGAAATGTGACTAATTAATCTGTTTAAAAAGTCTAATGTCAACTTGGATATTCTTTAAAAATTACAGTAAAGTGTTGCAAGCCTGAACAGTGATTCAGTCAGCATTTAATTATGGAACTTTGACACTAATGGTTACTTTCCTGGTTTATTTAACTGGATTGGACACATGGGCCAACATTAAAGGAATGAGAAGGGTAGAAGGAAGGTCTCATTGTTATGAGAAGCTAAATTCCCAAATAATGCACCCCATTACTGTTAGGTTCAGTGGCTGCAGACTTGCCCATGGATTCCTATGGCAGCCTCCCCTTGCACAGGGCCTGGCAGCCCTGGTAGCCCTGGCAGTAGCCACACAACAGTGCAGCCCCAGTAAGGCTGCCTTCAGAAGGAACTGGAAGGACTCCCGTGGGTTTGTCATTTGAGGCATCATCATTTGAGGCACCCCCTCCCAGGACAATCAGCCTTTTAACAATTTCAGTTACTCTCCACTGTCCTAAATACACAAAGGAAAAAAAAATCCCCCAATTCTGCTGCCATGAGGTACAAATGCAAGACAAAGTGACACATCCTGAAGGAAGGGTCAGCTTTTCTTCTACCTACACACTCAGCCAGAAGGCAAGACAGAAGGCAAAATCATTCCCAATGTGTCTCATAGGCATTCATTTTCTATAGAAGTCTTCATCCTAGGGTGCACGTGTCTAAGGAATGCCTGTCAGATTAGACCTGCTGGGTATGTGGAGGTGTCTATCTCCAGCTTTGTAGGTGCCAAAAATTAAATCCAATTCAGCTCTGGGAATTGCAGCCTTGATCGTTCCCAGGAGGTGGGGTGCAGGCATTTTAGAGACACACACTGAATCTGGAACAGAGCAAGAGAGCAGCCCCAGCTCTCCCAAAGCCCTTATCAATACCCATAGCCCCAAACAGATCACTGTTCTCCAAAGGGAATTCCAACAAAGCCTAATTAAGCAAACAGAGTTCCACCAGAAACAAAGGACATTTAGGAAGCTTCTCTTCCATTAATTGAAATTGTTAAAACGTCCTTCTCCCAGATATTCAGACATATTGCCAGGACCATGGATGCAAGAAGTCTTGTACATTTTCTACTTTTCCATGATCAGTTCCTTCAGGTTTTACCATCAAACTAACCCAAATAAGCTTTTCTTGCAGGGCAAGTCTCTAGTCTCTGCTGGAGGTAACAGTTTGGGAGAAGCATTTTTGGGGTAACTACATCCTTCAGGGTGATGCCTGGAATTGATGTCCTCCTTGGGTGCTTGGGGAAGCACAGCCAAGACAGGCTCCAAATGCTGAGAGGAATTTAAAGATTATGGGGATAAACGACCAAGAAAGGCCAAAAATGTATGTGTGAGCAAAGAATATTGGTCTAGAGGCTGTGGTCTGGAGAAGCAATCCAAACTAGACCTAAGATGAGAAAGTGAGGTTTCAGATATATTTTCCTTCCCTTTCCCCAGCAGCCACTGTCTGGTCTCCAGTAAATCAGGGCAATGTGAAGCTATCCCAGCTTGTTTCCATCTGATACAGCCCAAAGTGCCAGCTGGAATGCTGGGTGTCACCTGGCTGTACTTCCTCCTGGGCAAACCCATCAAAAGAGCTCACTTCAGGTGTGAAGCAGAGCCTCTGGCTTTGTGGCTGCCCTGCAGTGAGAAAGCACCTGGGACAGCTCTGAAACCTGGGTCCTGTGCCTTACAGAAGCCCCTGAAATCTTGCATTTCGTGTAATGCTTCAGCGTTGGCTTTAGAAGCAGGGAGCACAGCAGCATTCCATGGCATGCTGCAAATACAGGAGCGTGGATAAACAGAGCACCAAGGAGGCAGAGGCAGCAGCTGGAGGTGGGAGATTTGCATCCCAGGCTGGGATCTCCCATAGCTATCCTCAAAGGTAAATCACTTACCAACCTTGTGCCTCAGTCTCCCTACTGCTAAATCACTGTTCATGTTTGATTTGATCCTAAATCATCTCTGGGCTTATCTAATTAACCTTCACAAGACCTCCAGAGATAAAGCACTTTCTTAAGTGCATTGTATGTCTCTTAATCTCTTGGTGTTCCCATGCAAAAGAGATGTCACAGAGCATGGGAATTACCCTGGGCAAGCTCTGATCTGCTCTTTATTTCCCAGAACTCCTTTCTCAGTGACCCCTTCTTTTAGCAGCACATTCACCTCGGCCTCTTGTGAGTGGGAGTGCTGTGCAGCATCCCTTCCACCAGCTTCCATGAGCCATGGAAACCTGCTGTTATGGCCAGAGAGAAGCAACCAGCACTATTATTTGGATCATTTGCTGAGGTTTGTAACCTAGAATTAATTTTTACATTGAGTCCAAACGCTGCCTATTTCACACATATCTGGGTAGCAGACAAGAGCCTTTTTAGCAACAGAAGTAAACAGAGCTACAATCAAGCAGCCCAAGGTACAAACCCTTAATAGTTCAGTAATCAGTAATAATCAACCCTTCTCTTTATGTTCAGGGAAATCTAGTAGAACCCAGCCACTCTACAGTGAATACATTTTCATTTATAAGACTAAATGCAAGCATACGTTATCTACTTAATTAAAATCTAAATTCTCTAACTAACCATTTGTTGTTTCTCCTGGGTGCACATTACATACATTACTGGTGTTTTCCTGAAATCTGTTGCTAATGGATTAAAATAACTGGATGAAATGTTTCACTTGCTGCAAGAGGTTAGGAGACACCACAAAAAGCTCTGATACTGTGCACGTAGGGAACTCCTCTCCACCGTTATCCCAGGACTGCAGCTCCATTTCTCTGTGCTAGGAACCTCAATCCTTTCCACAGGTCCCTCTTTGGGGACCACTTTCCCTCTTTGGGAAATGTGACTCTCCCAAACACCAGTGCAACTGTTCAGACTGGAAACTCATCTAATTAGCACTTGGTCAGGAAAGGTTTTGGGGAAAATGTACAGACCTGGTGGGGTCAGAGTGAGGGGACATCATTCACAGAATCCACAGAATTCACAGAATCACTGGGTTGGAAGAGACCTTTAAGACCATCGAGTCCAATTCAGCCCCAATGCCTCAACTAAACCCTGGCACCCAGTGCCACATCCAATTTTTTTTTTAACATATCCAGGGATGGTGACTGCACCACCTCCCAGGCAGCCATTCCAGAACTTTGTCACCCTTTCCATAAAAAACTTTTTCCTAATATCCAGCCTATATTTCCCTTGGGGCAGCTTGAGACTGTGTCCTCTGGTTCTGTCAGTGCTGCCGGGAGAAAGAGACCAACCCCACCTGAGCACAGCCACCTTTCAGGAGCTGTAGAGTGATGAGGTCACCTCTGAGTCTCCTTTTCTCCAGGCTAAACACCCCCAGCTGCCTCAGCCGTTCCTCAAAACAACTTAACTATACAAAGGGTGAGATTTGAGGTCCTGAATGTACAACTCCACTGTCAGGTTTGTCAGACATGACACTGACCCCACAGAGACCTGAACCTTCTTCAAAACCAGCTGGGAACACAGCAAGATCTGCCAGCACATCTCTGATGGCAGCAGACACAGATCTTCAGGAGCCGAAATGCTCCCAGTGTTCCATCTCCCAGGAAGAGGGAGCACCTTGGAGTATGGGAGTCTCTCTGCATCTGCCAGACTTTGGGAAGAAAAGACAGCAGAAATGAATTAACTGCTATTGTTTAATTAAGAAGTTGTCCTTGGTGGTTTCCCTTTCTCTGAGTCAATTCTGTTGGTTGGTTGGTTGGGTTATGTGTTGGTGGCACACGGTCCCTGTGACCCTGACTTCCTGTGTCTGCACTCCCAGGGCCACAAGAGGCCCCTCAATGCTTAAGGACTACATTTTCTCCAGATAGCTCCAACGTATTCTGTAAAGATTTGAATGTCACTGCTTCGCTGGTGGTGAAACACTGATTTCCTTGCATTTTCATGCCTCTTTCCCAGGGGACCAGAGAACATCCATCCACCCTCTGAGGGGGCACAGCTGGCTCCTTCTCTGACAAAAGGCCAAATTAGGAACATCTTCAAAGGGTCAATATCTTTATCACTAAAAAAAAAACAAACCTGGCTCATTCTCTGTCTCTCTGGATACATCTCCTTTGTATAGGTGTTAAATACCATTAGCTTCTTTGTGTGTCATGAAGAATCTCCTCCACAGAAAAGTAGGGAGGGGGAGAAGAGGGGTGGAGGTGAGGCATTATCAAATTAAGACTGATGGCTACTGCTCATGAATGAAAGGAACCTCCCTACAGCCTCACATCATTACTGCAAATCACATTATTTAGAAAGATGCCACCAGGAATTCTGCTTTGCTTCCCAGCAGACACAAAGTAAAAGGGCACCTTCTCAAAGCCATTCAGGCTATTATGCATTATAATTAAAAACAATTTC
The DNA here is from genome assembly GCF_031753505.1 of Anomalospiza imberbis. Taxonomy (NCBI): domain Eukaryota; kingdom Metazoa; phylum Chordata; class Aves; order Passeriformes; family Viduidae; genus Anomalospiza; species Anomalospiza imberbis. The sequence continues at coordinate 2,448,689 of NC_089700.1, forward strand.
TATCCTCAATAGGATTTGATTCAGGTAACTCATTACCCCCAAGAGCCATTTGTGAGACTGAATTGAGAATGCAAATTAATGTCAGCTTTAACAATAATGCTTTTTCTCCTCCTGCTTTCCGCCTCTTTTGCTAGCTTCCATTTTTGGAAGCTTTCTTTGATATCAAGCAGGTGCCTAGAGCAGAGTTACCAGGGGAAAAAGAGAGTTTTATACCTCTTTTAATAGATGCTCTTTAGTGCTTAATTGCTGCTGTCCTGCTAGAGCCAGTGCTACACCTTCAGTCAGGAGCACAGAGCTACCTGCCTGTCCCCAGCTGCAGCCCTGGGCTAGGGCTTTCTCCATCAGCTGAGAGAGTGGAGTTCTTGCTGTGGTCACAGGCAGGAATTCCCCAAACCCCTCTTCACAGTCCTGCCACAAGGAGTAGCTGCTCAGGTTATTACTGCAACAGGAGCTGGAACTTCCATGGATCCTCTGCAAGGAAACCAAAGCTCTCCAACCACGGGCACTGCTCTGATTCCACCTGCACTTGCCACGGCTCTCTGTAACTTGCTGTCCTCTTGTTTGATCATGCCATTAAAATATAATTGCATACACTTCTATAATATACAAATACTATATATTATATAAATATAAATATACACTTATATTAATTCTGCATATTTTGCATGCACTTCTCTAACTCCTGGCACGTAGCCAGTCTGATGCTGCCTCAAATCCAGCCCAGCCAAAGGACACCTGATATGCTTCACAAAGAACAGAGCAGCAAATACAAGAACTGCAGAGTTTTGCTGCTGTTGCTTGCTTAGACAAGGTGTGACCTCAGTAGCAGTGTGGAGTGACACGAGGTTTTGGCTTTGGTTAAGGGGCAGGAGCGTGTGCTCAGGGATGCTGCACTGATCCAGCATGGCTTACCCATAAGCTCACACCAAAAGGGGAGTAAGAGTCCTCTGTGTCGCCCATCAAACACCCACAAAAGGCCAAAGAGGTAAAACTGACCAAATAATTATTGCTAAATCTGAGGTAAGTCAGAAACCTCTGGATGGGGATGGATGGAATGCAGAGCAAGTTGCTGCTGCTGGTACCTGGTGGCTGTGTCAAAAAGGCAAAGTTGTTATTTATGGTCCTTTATTCCTGTAGTATTTGATGTCTTCAATGCAGTCTTCCCACAGGAGTGTGATGGAATGCTATTACTTCCATTTCACATACGAGGAAAGAGAGACACAGTCTCCTATTCTCAAAAGGCACTTGAGTTCCTAATGCCCTTGGAAATCAGCTGTAGTGGAGCTCTGAAATACCTGGGAAAAGCACATGTGCCCGAGGGGCTCATGCAGACCTGCCAGTACTGCCAGCTGCCACCTGCAGAGCCCTGAGATGTGCTGGATGAACGCCCTGGGGGCTGTGTCTGCCTAGGAGAGAGCAGCTCTCAGGGGTTGATCTCTGCTCTGGGGCATCCCCAGGCACAGCTCACCCTTCCCAGAGAGCCACTCACTCCAGACAAGGATGTCCTGTTGAAGAAAAGCTGCATCTCAAGCACTCAGAGCATGGAGGATGTGGGATGTGGTTTGGAGCCCTTCTTTCTCCATGGCATAGGTTCAGGAGGGATCCAAGGGATTATTCCTGTTTTACAGCAAGTGGAAGTATTTTGAAGGTACTCTGACTCTACAGGGCAATCCCAGCTCTGCCCTTAACTTTTCAGTGGCCTTCAGCAAATTATTCTTCATCTTTCTGTGTCCCCATCTGGAAGTCAGTTGCTGGTGCAGGCCTCAGATTTGATGGATTAACTTGAAACTAATTCCACCGTGTTCAACAAGTCCAGAGCATTCCTTACTAATCAGCAGAAACTTATTAATTCTCATTATGACTGCTTCTCATGTCCTTTCTGATAAAGCTCACTGGGAGATATAATAGTTCTCCAGAACACAGGCAGAGTCCCTTGGAAAAATCTGCAGGAAAAAACAATCAACCCATTTCTTTACAAAAATAACTTCATATCTCTATGGGAATTTGCCTCCCATTAGATTTCCAGAGGAATTTTCCACTCACTCAATTTCTTAGCATTTTCCCCCACAGAGAAACTGCCTTTTAAACCCACATTTTCTGGGTAATTGGACTGAAAATGGGTTTTTCATGGCAGAGAATGGAGCTGTCTCCTCCATGGTTGCCAGCCCACACCCCAAAGGTTCTTCACTTTGTCCCCTGAACATGAAGCTGACACCAGTCTTCCCAGTGGGTTGCCAGATGCAAACATCAGTGCTTCCCTGCCAGGACAGTGCCAGACAGGATCCCACATGGCAGAGTTCCTCAGGAAACTCCTTCCTGCAGAGCAGCACAGCTGCTTGTGGTTGGGGTGCAGGGAAGCATCTCCCACTTGTTGAGATTGCTCCCCACCATGGAACACCCCGTGTGTGAAGCAGCAAAGCAATCCCAGGATGGAAGTTGTGCATCCAAATCCAAATGCATCCAAACAGAGAGGCAATCCCCTTGCAGTGGCATTGGCAGGATGCTGGTGGTTTTTTTCCATTCAAGAGAGAAGGGGAAAAGTGGGAAATGAATTTGTTGAGAATTCTCAAAGCCTGACACAAGGCTCACACAGTGTGCATCTGTATGTAAACCTTGAGATGAGAAATGCTGACTTAGAAATGCCGTGGAATAGGACAGACGTTGTTGAGAGAGAAATGGAACTAGAAACAAGTTTCAAAAGACAAATAAGAATAGATACTTTAGAGAAATAGAACTATGAAAAATAGATTGTAATAAGAGACTCACAAGAAGTAATTTTAGATAATTAGCTTTAAGGCATTTCCAGCATGGTGTGACAAAAGCTGATAGGCAAAGAAACACTTATAATGTATTGTAATTAGGAAATAGCTGACTTCTGATTGTGATGGCATGAATTACAACATCCGTATTGACTCATCTTTCACATGAGACTGAAAAAGGAATAAAACTTGTTACAACACCTCTCAGTTGCCCCATCTGTGGGTCAGAAAAGGGCTTAGTAGTGACCTTCACACACAGGGAGCTCCCACCCCACCTTGGCCTGGGATGGAGGCAAGCTGTGCTCCCTCCCAGCGTCTCCTTTCCCAAGGACAGGAGTGGGACAGATGAGTATTGTGATGTTTGACTCTCACAATTAAAAGGCAAATATCATGTATCTATGTTAGGAGAAGTTTTATAGATTTATAGTTGTGTTTTACTCCCCTTGTGCTGTTATCAGGGGTGCCTGGGTTTGGGACATTTGGGAGGGTCGGCTCGTTACCATGGCAACAGCTGACCCCAGTCAGGATGTCAGGAAGTGATCTCCAGCACTGGACAGAGCAGGAGGAGTCGATGGACAGAACTTTGGGAGGGGCCAAAGGGTTAAAAGGTGAAACCTCCATGGTGTGGGTGAGCCCATGGTGGGAAAATCCTCTGCTCCCAGCACCCAAATATTTTCTCTATTCAGTCTTCTGTTGTATTTTTGATAAGGTTTTAATAAACCTTTTATATTTTTTGGAAGCAAGTATCACTTCTCACAGGATCAAGGGGAGAAGGAGGCTGTTCAATTTTATTTTTTTTGAGAGAAGGCAGGGTGGGGAGATGGGAGAGTGTTTGGTTTTGTTTTTTTTTAAGCCTGGCTAGCATTTTGACTTTGAGCTGCTTGGAGCAGCTACATCTCTTGCTATGCATATTCATGATAGCCATCATTCTTGCTGACACATCAGTCACCTTTGGAGCTAAAACAATGAACCACAACTTGTGATAGCAAGGGCTCCCACCCCTGCCTGCAACAAGCACTTTCAAAGCCAAGAGGGCACCTTTCCATACTAGAGAGAGTGTTTTTAGTTTGACCCTCCAAAATAAAAAATATAAGCCAGACAACAACCCCACACATTTATTTTTGATCTTCCAGTGGAAAAAGACCCTGAAATTTGTATTTTTGGTAAGACAAAGTGTTTATTTGGAGCAATACTGTAGTTTTTTCATGCCTCAAAAAAAGTGCACAAGAACTTAAAAAAATATTGATATGAGAATCTAATGTTTCACTTTAATCAATTAGTTTCCCTTCACCTACCAAATTCAGACCTCAGTCTGAATCCATTGATACACAAAACTTTCTTACTTTTGCACAGATCTATTACTGAAAATTAATTTTGATTTGGAGTCCAAGTCTTTGGGCAAAGCAATAAGCCCAAATTTCAAAAAGAGAAAACAACTAAAATCTCTATTTCCCTGAGAAAAGAAAAATCTTAACAAGTCTCCAGATAATATCACACATCAAAATCTGTCAGAAATTGCTTCCTGAAAGAAAAGATTACTCAATTTATCAAATAACTTGTAAATTCATATGTCTGGCATGGGCAAGACTCCAGGGAGTTGCATGAATTATAACAAAGGACTCTGGCTCCTCCCTGCCCATTTCATTGGAAAGAAATAAACGTAAGAGAAAGTGGCCTGAAATGTCTTTTGGAATAAGATGTGATTCTCCATGATGAATGGAGGATTTGGTTGTGGATTGTCTCAGTTCAATCAGAAAGAAAAGGAGATTTCTACCAGGCTAAGCCTGGGAAAAAGTCCGAGAGGAATGTAAACAATTATTATCTCTCTTTCTGTTCATATTGTTTATAAATATGTTCTGCCACTGTGTGCTATTCATAGTGCACCAATGGTGTGAGATGTTTTTACTTTAAGACCAATAAAATTGGTCCTCACAATGTGCTCTATGAAGTGAGCAATGTATTTGAAATAAATCATTCTTCTTCTTTGCCTTCTGAACTAGGAGTCTCATTATTCCCATCCCTGCCTCAACCGCGACATTTGGTCCCTAAGGCAGTTTGGCAGGACAGTGACAGCAGCTTTGGCCTGTGGAGCTGCTGCCTGGAGCAGCACAGCCCATTGCAGCCTCCTGCACCTCTGTCCCCCCTCCTACACGATATATCTGCAGCCCTTATCCTTCCCCAGCCTTTACTCTGCTGCCTCCACCCCTGTACTGCTCACACTCCCAGTATGCCCTCCCCCTCACCAGGGTCCCTTCTCCACAGGCAAGGACCCTGCAGGCCATGGAAGAGGCTGGAGGGATGGGATCTGATCCCAGAATCTCCATTCCAGCAGGCAGATGCTCCCTCCCCAAGGGAGCAGTGCACAACAAAACCAAGAACACCCTCCAGAAACTCCTGGAAGTGTTTTGGGCAGATGGATGTGGCTGGGCCAGTGGAAGGTGACCCTGCCATGGCAGGGCATGGAACCAGATGAGCTTTAATGTCCATTCCCACCCAAAGTGTCTGAGATTCCATGATATTTCCCTGTAACCTGAGCAATCTTCTGCCACACTGATGCCAGCACTGAGAGTGAGGGATGGGGTGGCTGATGGGGCAGGAGGAGACCCCAGCATGGGCAGATTCCTGGTCTTGCTGCCTCCAGGCAGTTCAGAGTGCTGCTGTTTTGAGGGCTGCAAGGAGGTGGATTCTCCCCAAAATGCCAGGCCTTGCCAAACCCCCTTCCCATGCCTGGGTGAGCTGTTTTCACTCACAGACTCACTGTAGCAGCAGTATTTTGCCTGCAACTCAATACACAGGCATGCCAATCATGTGTCTGAAGAGACATTTAAGTTGTGAGCTGTAGTCTTTCTTAGCTGAAAGCACACCAATGCACCCATAAAAGCAGTATAATCTCAGGAGCAGAGGGAATGCTGCTAGAAGGATTGGTTTGAGCCAGGCTGATTCCTGCTCTATTTTCTCAGGAAAAAAATCTCCAGGACAACTGTGCAAGAACCAGAACCACTGATCTGGCTGCTGGGCTCAGCCTGGCTGTCAGCAGGGGTCCCCTGGGTGCCCTCACTCTCACAAGGACTTCTCTGGCTCTGTTCAGTGCTGCCTGAGCCTGGGAGCTGAGTCCTGCCTGTCATTAGATGCAGCAGCTGAACCATGTGTCCATCTGTGTAAAGCACAGCCTTGGGAACCCAAGGCCTGAGCTCAGTTCTGGTGCTGAGACAATCTCTCTGCATAACCTTTGGCAGGAGACTGGATTTGGATATTCTCAGTTCAGTCAAAGATAAAAAGAGAAAGATTTCTACCAAGCTAAGCCTGGGAAAAATTCCAAGAAGAATATAAACAATCTATTATCTTACTCTCCATTCATATTGTTTATAAATATGTTCTACCACACTGACCTAAGTCCAGTGTACCAATCAGGTGAAATGTTTTTACTTTAAGACCAATGGAATTAATGTTCACAATGTTTTCTGTAAAAGAAAGAAGTACTTTTGAATAAACACTCATTTTACTTTCTGAAATCGTGCAAGTCATTTCACCCGTCCCTAACCCAACAAATCAGACTGGATATCAGTGAACTCCACATTCTGTACAATGGGGAGCACACTGCTTTGTCCGTTCACACTCTCAGCTCAGTGACCCGGACACTGGACACAGGCGCACACACTGGCTGAGGGGCCTTTGAATGTCACTGCCACACAACTGAACATTATTCTTTGGGAGCAGTAAATGGATGGTAAAGTCCAGCCACTGTTTAGCCTAAACATTTGGTACACTTGCCTGTAGATTCACAATTTCTGTCTTCATAAGAGCAAGCAGAAAGACCATCCTGCTTGACTAATACATCTAAGAAAACCCCTTAAGTCATCCCTGCAAGCCGAACCCATGGGGAAAGGCTGGCAGCCCAGAGCTGCTGTTTCCTGCCCTGTCTGCACCCCCTGAGCCATCCTCTCCCTGCAGAACCACTGCAAGGACACCACTACTGGCTCTGGTCACCTGGCAGTGTCACCAGGGCTCTGAGCAGCCCGCAGCTGTGGAGCTCTGGCCTGCAGGATCTGCTGATCAGCCAAGCTGGCCAGCAGAGTGTGAGAGAAGCTTGCCCATGGGCAGGGCAAGGCCCTGCAGCCCCAGAGCTGAGCCCTTGGACCGTGGCTGAATCATCTCAGCCTCCTTTGGAGCAGTTACCTGCACAAACCACAGAAAGTGGGCAAGCTCAGAACTGTGCTGCAGGGTGAGTAAGGGAGGAGGAAAATGAAAGCATTTGTCCACAGCAGAAGTGCCAGGCTCCACAGGACAGGATTCCATTCCACGAGGCTGTTAAATAATGAGTGTTCAGTAACACTCCTGCTTACACCATACATCTTCATGCTGCTGTACCCATCTCGGGGTCCAGGTGTCTCTGTGACCCCAAGAGTGTAAAAGTCCTTGTTCTTCCAGCCCATGCAGCCAAAGAAGAAGTCTGAAATGCGTAGGATCAGCTTCTCAAGGTTGTTTATTTTCCCTTATCTAGAACATTCTCTCTCTGTCCTGCTGAGCTCTGTCCAACAGGTCGGCCATGGCATTCTGTCTGCCCTCAGGGTGGTGTTCACATTTTATACCAAAAACTCCGTGTGCCATGTTTACAGTAACGTGCCAATATCTGTAATTTCTGTTAGACAGTGTGTCTGTACCTTAAAACAACAGAAATTGTCACCATCACACCAAGACATGGAGGGCAAGAAGAAGGAGAAGAAGGTCAGGACATGCCCAAATCCCTCCATCTTGTACCCCTGAACCCCATTCTAAAAATCCCAAAATTCTACTTTTTCACCCTGTGTTAGTTCACCTACCACACTACTCAAACCCTTGTGGCTTGTAATTCCTCATACAGAGTTGGCAGCTTTTTCCACAGGCTAAAATCGAAGCCACAGGTGTTTTTGACTTCGTGCCAAGGTCTCCGAGCCCCCTGCCAGGGTCTCGAGCCAGCCAGGGCAGCCAGAGGGATGTCCTGGATTCCCACATACCCAGAGAATTTTACTTCTGTCAGAAGCTGTGAGTTACATCCAATGGCATTTGGAAGTAATAATGCCCATTTCAGGCTAGACAGATGGGGCACAAGGACACCTCAAAATGGGCTGGGAAAGCCACAGGACCCAGACTCGCATCTGCAGGAACTCACACACGACTCCACTGAACACACAACTCACTCCAAGATGAGAATCTGAAACAGAATTGCATTTTCCCCAGATGATAACATTTGGATGAGAGCACAAACAGCTCAAGTCACTAAAAGCCTGAAACAAACATCCTCTGTCCTGTGGTGGATAAAGTATTTTTGTTCTTCAGCATTTGGGGTGGCTCAGGAGCGCTGGTGGGGAACCAAAGCCCCTAAGTCTAGACAAGAGAAATAAATCTACAGCTTGTCAAGATAAAGAAAAAAGGTGCATTTGTTTTCTGAATTAATAAAGTTCAGTTTAATCTCTGTTCCACTAGGCTGCAATTCCACAGGGTGTGGTGAATTCTTGCAATGGGAGCAGAGGGTATCCTGCAGGCCCCAAAGCTGTACTTCTGCATGAATTAACAAAAACTCAGTGTTCTGTGCAAACCTCATCTGACTGTAAGCTGAGCTTCCTAATTGAGAAGGCACTTTTTTCTTCAATTAGAGAACCTTCAGAATTCAGCTCTTGAGCCTTCATTCTGAATGACAATATGCCCCATTTCCATCATAAATCTAGCCTAGGTGCCACACTGTCTCTGCTCTACATTAAACCATGGGCTGTGGTGATGAGGGGAGTGGGATGGCCTAAGAAGAGCTGGGTTTCAGCATTACTAACACTCAAAGTTTGTCCCAGCTTTCTGCCCACAGGCAGCTCTAAATCACCTTTGATCAATCACACACAGCCAAGTCATGCCAATTCTCCCACCCCCAGCTTCTCCTTCTCCCAAGTACACTGGAAGCACCAACATTCCCAGCTTCAGATGAAAAACCTACTCACTGAACACACCTGAAGACATTTATTTTGACCTAATTGTGCTTTGCAGCAGGCAGTGTGATGTCATCTCCCTGCACATCAAACATCCTCCAGAGCAGCAGAACTGGCAGCAATAAACAGTGTTTTCAGCATTCTGCAGGATCTAAGTAAATTTTAGGTGCTCCTATTGCTAGAAAATGCAGTCATTAGTTTGATCACTCTTTTGGGGCTTGGAGGAAAAAGGCTGGTAAAGAAAATGTACCATCACCTGCAAGCTGAGCAACCTACATGGATTTGTTCTTCCTCTTCCTACTCATCCCAGCCCTGCACTAGAAAAGCAGCTTAGGGTAAAATCAGGAGAGCAGGATACTTGGGAGAGAGAAGCAGAGACCAAGAGCACCTGTCCTCTCCTGAGGATAAGGGAAAGCTTTCTACTATACCCGAGAAAGGGCAGGAGGGCATGTCTTAGGCTGGAAATAGGTGTGCATTCTATTTCCATCTGTCAGAGCTGGGGCAGCTCTCTGCTGTTCATGGGCAGTTTTCTTTATCTCTCCCACAACCAATCCTCCCTCCAGGAGATCTCTGCTGTTCATGGCCAGTGAGTGTCCCTGCATGGCTGAGAAATTCCATCATACATGGGGAGAGGCTGTGCCCAGGGGAGGAGCCAAGCATTCCTACCTGGATACAATCTGACCTTGGCACACCACAGCAGCCTTTGCCCACTGCATTCCCAGAGGAGCAGCTTTCTTCCCTACTGCATTCCCAGAGGAAGCCCAGGCCCATCCCCACCAGCCCTGGAGCTTCAGAGGAAAACTCCAGCCTTGTGCAGGATCCCTGCTCCAGCAGAAGCACAGCTGGCACTGCAGGAGGGCTGAGCCACCATGGGATGGGACTGCTGCCAGGGCCACAGGACACACAGGCTGCCAGGCCTGTTCTCACTCTTGCAGTGGTTTGGTTTTGTTGTTTGTACTATTGCATTTGTATTTTGATTTTCCTAGTAAAGAACTGTTATTCCTGTTCCCATATCTTTGCCTGAGAGCCCCTTAATTTCAAAAGTGTAGTAATTCAGAGGGAGGGGGTTTACATTTTCCATTTCAGGGGAGGCTCCTGCCTTCCTTAGCAGATACCTGTCTTTTCAAACCAAGGCAGGGAAGGTCTGGTCTCAGGCCATGTATGAGATGGGAGTACTGAAGGGAAATAGTTGTGAAAGCAGAAAGGTTTGTGTCCTTAAAAAAATTGTGAAACTCATAACTTTTGTTCATGTGGTCTCTGAGTGGCATTACTGTGCATTATGCTGTGTAAAGAATGAGTTGCTGTTCTGCTGTGCTTCACACTGTCTATTGAGATATTCCAGGCTGCCAAAGCCTTATATGAAGCTATTTTAGTTTTTGTCAGAGGAAACCAATGCCTTTTCAACAAATAGAGAAAAATAAAGAGGAAAAGAGTCCTCTTTTCTTTCTGCCATTGTTACTAGCAATGACAAGGCTGCTCCAGGATGGATCCACAGGCACTATACATGGGATCAGGTCATTGCCTTCAAAGCCTAACTAGTTTATGCCAGCTTGGGACTTGGCCCTGTGTATTCAAACCCACTTCAGCTCTCTCCACATTTTCCCTTGCTATTAACTCTGCTGAGCTGTGGCCCATATCACTGCTCTGATTTTTCTTGATACTCTCTCTCTCTCTCTCTGACCTCTTTTGGAAGAGCTGGTAACAGCTTGCCTCCTTGGAAGTCGATTGTTTCCTTCACATCAGCTGAGAAGAAAGGTCAAGGTCCAGCTGCTACCAGCTGATAGCTTTGAAACAATAACTTTTTGTGGAGAACAAACCAATATGCTGCACGCTCCTCTTTGGGGAGAGGTGTGAGGAGTGGGTTGAGGATGGGTCTTTACATCTTCTACTCAGAGCAGGCAGCCTGATTTGGTGGCATACTGGGGCAAATAAAGAGCTGGTAGAAGAGACCACGGGACTGATCACAGAGAGCACCCAGGCAATGTGCTGGTTCCCACCAGATCTGAACCAAGAAAACATTTCTTCAGAGACTAAATGCTTCACTTTTGCAAGAAAAAAAATCCAAACAAACCTACTTAAAAATTTATATATGACACAACAATTGTCCCACCACTGTATTTTGTTACTTTGCTACAGAGAAAGGCTGGTAAGGCTGGGAGAGCAGGAGATGGGCTGCACGGAGCCCCACACATTGCTGACTTCCAACACAATGAAGATAGAAGTGGGCAAAGTGGATTAAAACACATATTAGCTTACAATATGACCAAATTTCACTTTCAGGGACTTAGGTAATTATGCTTTAACAGAAGTATAAACAAAGCCAGACAAACCAAAAACCCAGGAGAAACTCCCTGTTTAGCAATGCATCTGAACAAATCAGACTGCAGTGTGCACCGGCCATTCTGCTTGTAACTGTTTTATCAGAATTTTCTCAGGGCTCTCTGGAATTCATTGAGGTTACTAACACATAAACTGTGCTAAAATGGGAAAGAAGCAGCTGAGAAACTGAATTCCAAGACCACAAGAAATAGCTAACAGAGAGCTGTGAGCCACCTGGGCTGTAACCAAACACATTCTGAGAGGTGCACGCAGAACACGTGGACAGGCAAAGGCACCAATAAGAAATGAGTGATCAACGTGTGCAGTAGGTATAAATGTACAATGGAATATATAAATGGAATGCAGGAATGTATAAATAAGTGTTTAATGTGAACAATAAACAGCTTCTGCTTAATCATAGTGGTCAGTTGTCCAGGAGTCCTGGATTTCCCACACCCCCTGGACCAGGAGAAGCTCAGCAGAGCCATGGTCAAAACCTAGAGGCCATCACTGCTGAGGGAAAGCCCAGACTTTCTCAAACCAGTTTGCCCAGTAGGCACCAGACACTGTGTAGGATCTCTTCAGGAAGCACCCACGTGGCCTTCACAGTGCCAGAACATATTCCACACCTTGGGCTGGCACCAAGGGCTGCCTGTTTGCCCTCCACTGCTCCCCACTGAAGCTGCTCCCCCACCACCCTCCCAGCAACTGCAGCTGGTGTGGGTTGAGGCATCCTTCCCTTCCCCACCAGCACCTGCTCAGGGGCTCAGCTGCCTCCTGTTCCCTCCAGCCCAGGAAGTGAGCCCCAAGGCTTCACTGGGGTGTCTGTGGGGAATAAAGCTAAAGGGATTTGGGCTCTCGGCATGAGGCGTGATGAGCACGTCTCTCATCAAGTGCCTCTCTGAAGGTTTATTTTCACTGGTCCTATAGCCTCAACTTGAAACACTGCCTCCTGAGCTGCTGCTGAAAGCCAGCTGTCTGCCATTTATACTGTTAATTCATTAAAACCAGTTCTTTATCCTCTCAGGAAATAACAGCAGTCCTGCTTACTGGCAGACAATAACATCGGAGGGCTGCAATCGCTGACAATATCAATTATTTAGTTTTCTGCCAATTCCTATTAGACTTTCCAGGCTAGAGAATTTACACTGTGTTATTGAATTAAAAAACAACTAAAAGCTTTAGGGAATCCAAACTAATTAGCCAGCATTTGTAAACCCCTTTGTTCACGGTAATTTGTTTACAAGAGTAGCTCAACCTTTTAATTATGGGCACACTCACAGGCCACATCCTGTACTATTACAGGCAGCTTTTTTTTTTTTTGTTTGGTGCAAGAAGAGCAAAGATACAGAGGCTAATTTTACTTTAATGAGTTGTGATGACCCCACTTGGCACTGGATGACCCTAAAATGTAAGTGTGTCTAAGAAAAAACCCACTCTAGATGCTTTGAGTGGGCCAGAAATTATCAGCATCCAACAGCATTGGCAATTCAAGTCCACAGCCTGCCTCTCCCTCCCTCTCCAGCCTCTGTTACAGATCTCATCTCAAGGCAGTGCTTCACCTTCATGCCTGTTCAGATCTATTTGGTTTAACTCCTTCTGCTTTAGGCTTGAAAGATGAATGGTTTAGATGTTCTAGAGCAGGTCACATCCTCTAGAGATGACAACCCTGCCGTGACAATTGGCACCTGTCTCTTGGCAGGTTGTCCTCTCTCTCTGTGCAGTCATTTGTCACCACAAGCCATGACCCTGCTCCCCAAACCATGAGCATCACCAATGTTTTACAGCTTTTTTCCCTTTAGCATGGAAGTCAGGGTTTAGTTTTGGAAGGAATGCTTACAGTTCTGATTGATAGAGGATTTTTAGTCCATTAAACAGCAAGCTGTAGCAAACTGTTTGCTTTCTCTTTTGATGGCTTTACCAGGCTGAGCTCTGGGGTACAGCTGTTCCATGGAGCTGGGCAGCAGAGTTTGGGCTGAGGTCCCAGGAGCAGGAGGTTTCCTGGCTGCAGTCTGTGACCATCTCTCCTTACCCAGCAATACGTGGAATATATAAAAGAGAAATAGCCAGTGTTTCCCCACTGTGTCTGGTTTCTTCACTGAAAAGCTGTGTAAGGCTACTCAAAATCAATGGTGAAAATCTTGATGCTTGCCTTGACATTGAACAGAAATTCTGAATATGTTCATTTCTGAGGAAGGGGGTGGCAAAGAAGGGAATGAAAATGAAGTGATATGCCTCTCAATGAGGGAACATGAAGTAGGTGACAGGAAAATTGGAATGCAAAGACTGCAATAAAGTTCCTGCTTTCTTTTGAATAGTTCCAGAAAACTTGTTCAGATAAAATCTGTATCTGTATTTTTTAAAAAATGTAGCAAACTTAATTTAAGGGGGAAGAATGCTAATAAAATGTTTACAACTACTTCATCACTGATAGGTACACTGTGTATTGGGCATCCATCAGTCTGATCTCACAGATACAGCCTTAGCCCATGGGATCAGTGTGAGGGAAAAGCAATCTTTCCACTCATCCCATGGTGGAATGTGGCCCCATGGCAACTGCTCCCAGTCAGAGAGTCCCACTGCACAGGGTACAGGGATCCTGTGGACAGCAGGGTCTAACCAGAGCACACCACTGTTTTCTCCCAGTCTCTGGCACTGGTTTGCTGGGCCCTTGGCCAGGTTACTTTTACCCTCTGTTGTTCTGTTTTCCAACCTGGAAACTGTTCCCAGCTCATCTTCCATCCTACCCCCAACCCTGGAATTGTTCAAGACCAGGCTGGACAGGGCTTGGAGCAAGCTATCTAGTGGAAGGTGTCCCTGCCCATGACAGGGGGTGGAATGAGATGAGTTTTAGGTTCCCTTCCAACCCAAACCACTCTGAGATGATTCTGTCTCTCAGGCACTCTGGGCTCTGCATGGCTCACTGGCTCTGGGGCTCATCTGACAACATCACATTTAGCTTTGCTTTAAGGGCAGCTGAACATCATGTTTGGATAGAGCAGCTGATTTAATCTCTTTAGGAATTTTTTTATGAGGATCAAATAGCATCCATAAAAACAGAAATGGGCACAAGTGTCCCTCAAACATCCAGGTCTTCCGGACCACATTTAGTTAAAATATCATTAACTGTGCAGCATGTTTGACAAGAATGTATGACAGCACTAGCCATATGGAAAGCATAAATATTAAATACTGTATATTGCAGCCATTTGCAAGAAACTGCATTAATCCCTTGAAGGTTAATGAGAATTATTCATGTGCATCTGAGGGAGAGAAGTACTTCACTTTAGAAATTGAACAGCTTGACATGCCTGATTTTTCACTTACCAATAAATATGAAAATGGAATATGGATGGACATTTTAGCATTGTGCCTGGATGAGAGGCGCATTGAGCAACTCTGAGGTTTGTTTTTTCAAATCAATATTTTACATCATTAATATTTTCAGTTCCAGGAATCAGTGGAACAATAAATCTTGCCTGATCACAGATGGTTTGCCACTGTGTAGATATTCCTGCAAGAGGGGAATCAAATGTCAAGGAGTCAAGACAGCCCTGGTTTGTTTAGTTAAGTCCTGAGAGTAAAAAGGAGGAATCAATAACTGTGTAGGGCCTGCTGAGAGACCCAGGAAAAGAGGGAAAAGAGAAATGGGGCAGAATTATCCTTGATGGGCAAGATCTACCTTGTGCCTGACATCATGGAGACCACTTTTTTCACATGTTTGAAGTGTCTCACCAGAAAATATGGACAGATATTTAAAAAGAGCTTCAGTGAGTAATAGATGTAGATTTTTTTGCAGTAATCCCTCTTGAAATTATTTCAAATGGTTTTGAAACAGCTTTGTTATGGCCTGTTTTTACATGAGCCACCTGCATCAGCAGAGCTATTAAAAACTCAAAATGATAAAATTTCTCTGAATTGATGAAAATCACTTGTTGTCAGTGAAATCTTCATGCTGCTTTGCAAGGAGCAATTTCTAGAGATGGCTAAAATTTGTGGATCATTTTCTATTAATTAAAGTGTGGGTTTGTTGGGGTTTTTTTTCAACAGCATCCTTCATGAGGAAAATACTTTCCCTTCCTTTTTCTCCCACCTTGTACTTTTTTCATAATACAGTCACCATATTCATGCTGCACACTTTGGCAAATTCCAGTCATGACACCTGCATGGTTCGTGGTAACTAGAAGAATTTAATCCCTCCTAGCCATGAACGTCATCCTATGGAAAACTGGGACATTTAGCTGTCTCAGAAAAGAGAAAACCATACTGCGACTAGAAACCACACCTTCCAGAGCCTTCAGGGCAGCTTCCAGAACAGATTTTCAGCTCCTGTGAATGACAGGAGCTCCCACAGCTGTAGGAAACAGTGGGGCTAGACTGATTTCCATCAGCAGAAGATTTAGCTCTGCATATGCTCCCTTCAGTGCTAAATGCTCGTGCTCCAAGCTCATCCCTGCTCGGCCTGAAACAGGTAGGGAAACAGCTGGAAAATACAGGGAGCTGCCAAAGGCACTGTGTCTGCAGAAGCTCCTTTGTTGTGGTAGAGATGGAGACAATCCAAAGCAACACACTCCATTTTCAGAAGGCTTCAAATTGGTTTTATTATAGCATGCATGTTTTTATACATTCTTACAAAACACGTAAGTTTAAACTTCACTCACTGGTCACGAGAGACAAGCAAAGTGCTCATTGGAACAGGCAGTTGCAGGTTTCTCTTATTTATCCTTCTTTCTTTCTTGGTTTCTGTGTCAATGACCTTGGTAGGAAATTCTTTCAGGGGTAAACATGGATCCTCTGATCAGACTTCTCTCTGGCTCACAGAAGTTGCTGTAAAACCTCTTCCACATTCCCTGGGAAGCAAAGCCTGTCCACCTGAGGAGGGAGGATGCAGCTCCACTTTGCCTGATCCCAGCTGTGCCCCCACCCCTGGCTCTGTGGGGCTGCTTTGGACACGGCAGCTCCCACTGAGGGCAGAGTGGGGCAGGGACAGCTGATGTGCTGCAGGTCAGCGTGGCTGAAGCTGCTCCAGGGGCTGAGCAAAGGGACTGATGGTGACCAGGGGACACCCTAGAAATAGGGCCAGGGGAAGGAGAGGGAGAGGGAGCTGTCAGATCAGGCACAGTGCTCTGTCTCTGCACAAAGAGTGCTGTCAGATGTGTCAGGGCATCCCATCACACGGGATTTCCTTCTCAGATGTCTGGGGTTCCAGTCCTAGTGCTGCAAATGTGGCTTGTGTGAAACGGCCAGAGTGCCAGCAGCCAGACATCCCCCTGCAGCACGGTGCAAGTGATGGGAAGCTACTGGGAGAAATCCTGTGCTACTGGGCACATCCTGCCCTACTTTCTGTGCCAGAGCAGCTCTGGGCTGGTGTCAGTGATGCGTGTGGACAAGGAGCAATTGCACATTGCAGCTCCTGGTCCCACAGAAATCTCACTGAATCACGTGGGATCCACATGCAAACTCAGCATTATGGTTATCAGTAGCTGGACTTCCAAGGAATTAATGCACTTGATTCCTCTTGCACTGTGACCAAGGCCAGAAAAGCAGCTGAGGGAGAGTGGTTTGTATTCGAGGTATATTTATGGACAGCTTCTAAAGGGTTAGGTAAAGGGTGTTTGGATAAGTAGCTAATCGATTTGCACAGATTATTATGAGACCAGCAGAGACACAGGTTGCTTATGAATGCCTCACAGTGTCAGCTCCCATTATGCACATAACCATTTGATACATGTATTAGTCACCTCTGCATCACTAAACATTTATAACAACAGCAGCTACGTGGAGCTCCTTACAAAGTCAGTGAATCCATGAGACTGGGACTCACTGACCCCAAAACAGGCTGCTGAGGAGGAACCAGGCAGGAGGACTCTCCCTTGTCCAAAGGATAGTTTCTCTCTCAAGAGTGTCTCATTGCCCAGCAGTCTGGCAACCTGTGAACTCCAGCAGCAGAATTTTGCTCTGTTTTCATTGTCAGACACAGCACACAAGCACTGTCAGATTGTGGGAAGGAAAACACAGCTGGTGATTCTGAACTATGTTATGTTTTTATTCTGAGTCATTTACCACCTCCTTTAAATAATCCCGGAAGCCTCCACAGGGGTTTCCTTTTACAGCATCAGATTGCTCTGATCTGTGTCTGTCCTTTTCCTTCTGCTTTTCAATTTCTATTCTGGGCCAGCTTCACTTGAGGAGAGGATGGGCTCAGAGTCATTCAGAGGAACATTTTAAGGCTCTGAGGATGACCCATAACTGATGTAAAGCACAGCAGATCCAGTGGCTTTGGAGAAGCCTTGCACAGTTACACCAGTGGTGCATCTTCAGCTTGCAAAGTTGCACTGATACTGCCTTCCCAAAAAACCCAAAGCACAGCTTGGCTGGGCAGGAAATGTCCCATTTCCAAGCCGTGGCATGGCACAGTTTGGGCTTTGGCCACATGTATCTAGAACATAAATCCAAATTACCAATTGATATTGTGTGTTTGACACCGCTGACTAAAAAATTTTAATGCATCTCTTACAAATAGCTAAAGTCTGTTCTCCTTTGAGCAAAGGAGAACGACACCTTGAATATTGAAGATGATTTTCTAAAAAGAAATTGGGTGTGAAAGTGTACATCTACTCACTGAACTTTTGTCAGAGTATGTTGTTGCACTGCAGCTGCCAGCACTGCTGTGTGCCACAGGCTCCCCATGGTATTTAACTGCACTCAGCAGCCAGGTTGTCCCTACTGATGGAAAAATATCATTCAGGCAGAGTGCCAATAGGCTACAAAGTTAAAAAGGGGACTATCTCACTTTTTTCTTTGTGCAACTGTGGATGGTTTGGGATGTCAGTGACCTTAACAACAAGGCTTAACGTACAGTCACACAGGAGTGCTGTAAGGCATTGCACATGAGACTCACGAGCCCTTGCTGCATCCTGCTTTACACTGTGCTTTGGTGCTCCAAGAAGCCAGCAGACAAGACTTGCTGTGCCTAAATTTCCTCTGGAAACCCACAGATAGGGGGAAAACCAACAAGACATGGCCTTTTCCTGCTTTAGTGCACAATATTTGCTTGACAAGGTTCACAAGGTACCCTACCATGAACTGCAAGGTCAGGGCCAGCTTTGGGAGTATATGAATTTTCCACAGCTGTTTCATAGCTATGCTGAGAACAACCTGCCCAGGAAATGTTGTGTCCTCTCTGGCAGAAAGTCAAGAATCCTTCAACCCCTCCCTGGCCCTTGGACAGGCTGCCCAGTGTGACCACAAAGGTCAGCACTGGACCTTCCCTGGGAGGGGCAGCAGTGTCTCCCCTCAGTTTCAGTGTCTACACCCCAAATTTTCCAGATGCTGATGATGCCTTGGGAAGGCTGACCTAGAGAGAGACTGGACAGAGGTAAAGAATAAAGTAGGGATTTATTGAAAGGCCTCAATGGATCCACCTTGGGCAGCACAAGAGCCCAGTCAGGGCTGCACCCAAGATGAACCAAAATGGTCACAAAATGCACGACTGCTCACGGGGTCTCTCACTTGGATCAGTTCTACTCCATTTGCGTATTGGAGTTAATTGTCCAGTTCCAGCTCCAGCCCATGCAGTCCCATCCTGATTGTTTTTCTCTCTTCAGTCCACGTTGTTTGTGCTCTTGGGCCTGAGATCTGGATCATTTGTCCTTGGTCCCCAGCTAGAGCAGGAATTGTTTTGTCTCCCCACTCTGTGCAGAGAGCTCACCATCCCCTAATATGAAGCCCAGACCCACACACTAAAGCAGGACAGAATGTGAAAAATATAGAAGCTAAAACCTGAGGCATCACTTAAAGCTTTAATTTCACTCTGAGGAGAGCAGAAGAACAAGAACTTGCGTGGATAAAATTCAAGAAAGCACAATTCTGCTGTTCTCCAGGAGAGATTCCATGTGCTGTTCACAGCCATTTACACAAGCAAAGCAATTCCTTAGAGCAAATCAGCTTCTTCTTAATGAAGACCTGTTATTTTCAGTAAGTCAGTGCTTTTCGTGGGGAGATTTAATAAACTTCATTCTTCTTCCTCTCATTGTGATAAGTAAATTTAATTTTATTCATATTATTAATAGTATTAAGCATCTCTTGAAAATGTACAATAGGCAATCTGAATCAGTTTGTTCAGTATGAAAATCCTCTTTTCTAATACAGTATTTGGGTAAATGGAAAATATTCAGTCCTTCATAAGTGGATGTTGAGACAGAGGGAAGATACACCCAGAAGGTAATGCCAACCCTTAGGAGGGGGACAACAGCAGAACCACTCATTTCTATTATTGCTGACCTTTCCTTTGCCTCCAAAAAGGGAACTACTGAATAAGAAAGGCTGTGTCCTGAATTCACAACTGTTAAATGTTATTTGCAAGCACTTCTGTCCTGCCTCTGTCTGAGCTAGGGAGGGGTCCTCTCAAAGCCCACAGTTCCCTACTCCCACAGCCCAGGTACAGGCTGTGCCTGCCACACCCTTGTCCTCCCAGCACAGCAGTAAACTGCAAAAAAATGCTGCATTTGGTGTTAGAGCACAATGTTTTGTGCTTTCTCACACTGCAAAGCGTTCAATCAGATATGGGACTGTGCAAGGCAAGCACAGAACATCAGCACCCCTTCTCCACCTTTGCTCTGCCCAGATAACCCACAAATGGTCCCTGTCACCTACCCACAGTCTCCAGCACACGTTTTTCCCTGGCAAGTGTTTTTTTGGGCCATCACACCTGCAGATCACCAGGCAGTGCATTCCTCAGGCTGGCAGCCAGAATAAAGCTGAATGTGTGTTAATGAGAGGGAATATTCTCCTTATGCAAAAGGTGAATCAGGGAGATAAATTCAAAAGCTTTCTGTGCCATTACTATAGGCAAGTGGTACAGAGTTTAATCAGGTCTACAGAGAACTTAAAAAGATATGGAAACTAGTCTAAAATAGGCTGTTTCCTACAGAGAAGCTGCCCTTTCCTGTGATGCCTTCCAGCCTGGCCCGAGTGCCTGGCTGTCTAAAGATTCTGCACAACACTTACAAAGGAGCAATTTTTTCCCCACTTTGACAATGCATTAGTATAATAGCTTGATCAGCAGATAATCTCCTTTTACAGAACAATAATATTTACAAAGCCTAAAAAAGTAATTTTCTCCCTCCCTTGCTGATCTAACTATCTCCTGGAGTTTCAGAAATAACCAAAGGCTTTTCAGTCACTTTGTATGTATGAACAATGGAGATTCTGAATGTATCATTTCTTCCCTCTTCAGAGAGACTTTTCAACAGAACACCCTTCATTTCTTCCAGACATTCTCTTTTCTCTAAGCATTACTGACACAGACGTTGTTCTCCTTACCTCGCCTGTTCTAGTCATGCCTTACTGGCTCATTTGGTCCAAACATGATAAATCAATTTCCATCCAATTAGGCTACGCCTGAAGAATTAATTTGATACACTTTAGACTGTACTATTTTGTATGTTCCTAAACGCAATTAGAAAACTTTAATTTAATCTTACATGCCCAATATGATCAGCTGGTACAGAAGACAACCCAGTTGCAGCTTGTTCAGCATGCAATTGTAGTTATAATTGATTAAAATTGTTTTTGCAAGTGTGCCTTGATGTCATGGATGACTTGATTTGCTTTGGGTCTTACTCCTGCAAGCAGACAGGCACATCAGAAACTTTCTCTGTGTGAGCAGTTCATCAAACTGTGCAGCATTTATGAGCTGAGATAGGCAGGGACAGGGCTTGCTGCCCCAAAGTAGCGATTCTCTCGTCCAACAGTGACTCTGTGGTCAGAGATGTGAAGATGAGAGGGTAAAGATGATGAATTTTCCAAAAAATAAAGATGTTTAGGCTGACATGCACAGAGGGAACAGCAGGGAGGATCCATCCTCTGTAGCTTCAAAACCCAACCCAAGTTCTGGGCTTAGTGACCTGCTCACACTGAGTGCTCTGGTTTGCAATTCTCTTTGTTTATGGTAACAGCTCAGGGTGACTCTAAACATAGCCTGGGTGCCCTGTGAGCTCAAAGGGGATCCCACCAATCCATGCCCTTGACCCCACAGTGGTGCTCAGGCCTTTGAAGGGCTCTGAGTGATGGATACAGGAGAGGTTAATGCTTCCATCAGACTGCCCAGGTGGGTTCTGGCAGGGGAGGGGGCCCCAGCTCAGCTCTGGCTCCAGGCAGGGCTGCTGCTGCCTCTTTCTGTTCAACCAGGCCATCTCTGCAACACTTGGCAAGGGCAGACATGGTCCTCAGCACTCCTGTCACCTCAGCCTGGCTAATTCTGGGGCTGAAAATTCCTCATGGAAATCCCACTCCATGTCCCACCAACACATCCTGAGAAAACAAGCTCTAGTTTCACCAGAGACCTGGCTATCTCTGTGTGTCTAGAAATCCATCTAGGCTTCTGTCCTAAAGGCTTACCCAAATCTGGTCCCAGGAAACCAGACACTATTATAATTGGATCTAACTTAGGATCTAGCAGTTCCTTGAAAGATTTGGGAGGATATTTCCCTCCTGGAAAATATTTTCCAATAAAAAGCTGTTTCTTTGAAATCTTTCAATAGCAAAACATCTGTCTAGCTCAGCCAAAACTGACTGGATCAAAACCCCACTGTTCCTTATTTTCAGAAGTGGGCTACAATGTGGAGGTTGACTGTAACTGGACATGACAGAATCCTAATGCCTTCAATTCTCCTCACCCACTTCTGTGAAGTGTTTATATTTGAAATCATGGTGAGTTAACATGAGTTAAAGGCACATGCTCTCATCTCTCGGTATGTAAGTAATGGATTGTTGCCTGGATAATACCAGGGCTTGTCAAAAATATATAACATAAATACTGATTTTTCACAGCTTGTAGTTCTCACTGTGTCAGTAGCTAAGAGAATTTCAGAGAGGTGGAGAAAAAAAACAGAAGATACAAGATGGAACAATTTTGTGCCATGCAAGATACAGGGCCTATAAGTTTGTTTCTGATTTGTTTCCTCTGTTTTGTTAAGAACAAATGTCAGAAGGAAATTTCCATTTCATATGTATGATGTACTTTAAGAGGCAGGTGGTTTATAAAGTATTAGACAGCACAATGGGACATAAAATGACCTAGTGACTGCCTCTGCCTGGGAAGATAGGTTGGTATGATGTGGGAAAGAGGAAGAAAACATCATCCAAACCTCAAAATGACCAAGAATCTGGGCCCTTGCTAAGCTGACTCTTGATTTAGAAAATATAAATGCCACATTTGTATGAATTACCATGCCACACACTGACAAAGGGAAAAGCAAATGTTAAAATGGAAATGTTTTTCTGCCCAAAGCTTCACATGTTCTTTATTGAAAGGAAAGCAAACAAGCTTTTTACCCTTCATTTCATTTTCTGCTGGACTGTCTCAAATGGGAGACTGGCAGGGTGAAGAGCCAAAAGAGGGAGATTCTTTCAAAGAAAGTAGTATTGATATTAAATTAACAACACTTGCACCCAGACCCTGGTGCAGACCATGCTGACACCTTTAGATGATCCTGATGACACTGAAGAACAAGGCACAGCCATGAATATGGAGCTACCCCCAGTTCTTTTCTCAGCCCAGTACATAATTATTACTCCCACAATATCCAGAAAAGCTAAACAAACCTCTTTTTCTCACAGCTTGTTGCTTATCTCTGAAGAATCCTCCCCCATCCTACAGTCTGCCTCGGTTTAACTTTCCAGGCACTGTTTGGCAAACTGCTGCCCCAGGCAAATGTGAACAGCCCCAGCTGGCTGCACTGGGCTGGGGGTAATTAACTCCAGCCTCCTGTGCCTGTGTCCAGGCTCCTGCCACTGCAGGCAGCAGCCCTGTCAGCCAAACCCTTTCAGAAACAGAGCAGCTTTGTTCTAAGACTGGTAAGTGCACATCCCACGCTCCTGCTGCTCCAGAAGTTCCTTCCTGTGGCAGCCTGTGGTTTCTAGTTTATTGATGGCCAGTCTGTACCTATTTCTTCTCTTCAAGGGCTCCTCACCATCTCAGCATAAACTCCCTTCCTCCCTGTGGGCTTAGAAAGAGCAATCATGTCTCTGCTCAGCCACGCTGCCAAAGCTTTCTCTGTTTGACATCTTCCTGCTCACCCTTAAAAGCCCGTGTCCAGAGCTGCTCCTGAGTGGGAAGTACAGCTGCCTGACCAAAGAGCACTGCTGCAAGCTGGTGTACCTGCTACAGGCATAGCCATGGTGTACCTACTACAGGCAGGGCCATGGCACATTTCTGCCCTTCTCTCCATGTCATCCATAGCTGCCCTTCACGTCTTACTGGCCAAGGGAATGGCTGGATATGGGACTGTGCAAGGCAAGCACAGAACATCAGCACCCCTTCTCCACCTTTGCTCTGCCCAGATAACCCACAAATGGTCCCTGTCACCTACCCACAGTCTCCAGCACACGTTTTTCCCTGGCAAGTGTTTTTTTGGGCCATCACACCTGCAGATCACCAGGCAGTGCATTCCTCAGGCTGGCAGCCAGAATAAAGCTGAATGTGTGTTAATGAGAGGGAATATTCTCCTTATGCAAAAGTTAATCAGGGAGATAAATTCAAAAAGGAAGAACCTTTCCCTATATCCAACCTAACCCTCTCCTGTGTCAGGGCAGGGTCAGGTTGGATTTAGGGAAAGGTTCTTCCCCCAGTGGGTGCTGGCACTGCCCAGGCTCCCCAGGGAATGGGCACGGCCCCGAGGGTGCCAGAGCTCCAGGAGTGTTTGGACAGAACTGCCAGGGTGGGATTGTTGGGGGGTATGTGCAGGACCAGGCACTAAGCTCAAGGATCCCCGTGGGTCCTTCCATCCCAGGACATCCTGTGACTTTATGATTTTATGCTTGAAATTATTTTGCTGCCGTTTTAGTGTCAAACGGACAAGATGGTGCAATTCATTGCAGTGACCACTGCAGGCTGCCCACAGCCACAGAACAGGGGTCTCCTCCCTGCTGTCCCACTCACCTGCACAAGACCAAACCCAGAGCAGTTCTGGATGCCTCTGTTCCTGCTGCAACCACAGCTCCTGGGTGCAGAATAAGTCAGTTCTAAATAGATATTTTATAACAGCTCTTTATTCAGCTATGTGGTCCATGCTGCTCCTGCTCAACAAAACATGTGCACTGGATGTCCTACTTCTGGGAAATTCCACTACTAAAAACAGGATTTTTTTTTTAAACAGACATCACTGGGCAAAAAGAGACAATATATTGAGCTGGCTCTCCCACATATGAGGTAATCAGCAGTGGGTATGCCAGGGAAAAAAAAAAAAAAAAGGAAGAAGCAGGCATAGTACTGCAGGAATTTTTAAAAATCCTTTCCAGCAAAGTGTGTATGTGTATCCCTGTCCCAGGTTGAAATGCAAGATGTTATTCATTTCCCATCTGTGAGCAGTTCCTTCTTATCTTTTCTACCTCCTCCTTATCTCTTATCTTCTTATCTTTGCCCCCGGGAAGATATCTGTTGTTAATGGCCCATTCAGTGTCACTGCATGACTGTTGAAATTAAATCATCCCCTTGTGGGATGCTCTGCCCAGAGGGAGGAGACAAGCATTTCCTGACTGAATATAATCTGGGCAGTTTACCACTGGGAACAGCTGGGGTTTCTCCACTGCACCGTCAGAGGAAGATTATGCCCTTCTACAGGATCTGACAGAACCACATCTGTCCCTTTAGGAAGACTGAGGCCATTCCAGTCTGGACTCCCACCACCACCAGAGTGTCAGGTTGTATTCTGACTCTGTCAGTGGTTGTTTTCTTTCCATTTGTATTATTGCATGTATTTAGGTTTTTTTTTTTTTTCTTTTCCTAATAAATTGTATTTCTGACTTGAAGTCTCTCACTGGTTTTGCTTTTTCAAACCAGAACAATCCCTAACATTGAGCCCTGCACAAGGATAATTGCACTAAAGCATCGTGGTTGGATTTCCATAGGTGAGCACACCCAGCCATGCCAGAGCCAGGGTCAGGCCACATGCCTGGTGCTAACACAGAGTGAATTAATGGCATGTTTTGCAGAATTTCAACCATGTCTTTTCTGTTCCTTTTTTATTACAGCAGGTGTTACTACATCAGGTGCCTCAAATTGTACCGCTAAAATATTTATTTTCCTGAATATTACATTTCTAGTCATATTATTTAAATGTATCAGGAAAGCTTCAACTAAATCTTTTAATCCCATTTGATCTACAAACAGAGCTGCAGCATGACAGCTTGGATTAATGCATCTGGCATTTATGAAATTATAAACATCACACAGCAAACAGACAGTGACTGCTGCTGCTCTTTCCTTTCTGCTTTTGTAGCACCAGGCTAAACTAAAACAAACCCTTCCCCTACATCTACATTTGATTGAAAGGTAGACATGCACAAAAGGGTGAGGTACCCTAAGTGATGGGCTCAGTGGGATATTGAATTTATGTCTACGCTTTGATGCTTCTGGGTTTCGTTTTCTGCTCCTGAGTAGAATTAATTCTGTTCCCCACAGGAGTCAATTTGATATTTTACATAACCCCCCCCCCCCCCCATTTTATTGTTTTAAATCCAACTTTAGGGAAAAGACAAGAGGTCAAGGACAGACAGAAGGAATGAAAAGTGGAGAGGGGACCTTTTACAGTTAAGACCCTTTTTAATATCCTAATCCCCATTTTGTCTATC
Organism: Anomalospiza imberbis; assembly: GCF_031753505.1. Taxonomy (NCBI): domain Eukaryota; kingdom Metazoa; phylum Chordata; class Aves; order Passeriformes; family Viduidae; genus Anomalospiza; species Anomalospiza imberbis. The sequence goes on from NC_089700.1 coordinate 2,474,355, forward strand.
TTGGTTTCGAAAAGAGACAAGAAACTCTTTTAAAGGGGCCCCTGTATCCTCATTTCCAATTCCATGTTCTCCCTGACAACCCTTTACTTTGTGTTCCTGACAGTCACACCACTGACAGCATTACTTTTCCCCTTATACTCCACAGCAAGAGCCAGAGACAAGGTAGCTGTGCTGATCCAGCAGCCCCAAATCCAGCAGGGAAACCCCCCCAGCTCTGCCCCACACTCCTGGGCTGGCTGTGGGGAAGGGGGGGAGCTCTCCCAAAGACCCCCAAACCAACAAAAACGCTGCCAAGGCTTCCAGAGACTCATCAGCATTCAGAGCTGCCACCTCCACACCGTGTAGGACACTTGAAAGAGTGTAAAAGCACAAGATTATGTATGGAACAAAGCAATAAAAGGGAACAAAACTGGTGGAAGAAGAAAAGGACTGCTACAAATGAAGGGTTTTGTCTGGAAGTTTGCTTCCTGACAGTCTGTGCCCTGGTTGCAACATCATGTTGGTCCAGATTTTCCAGTGGTCTGAATGCTGAGCTATAGAAACATCCAGGTTTCCAAGCACACAGAACCATGCCTCATCCTGCAGTTACACAAAACCCAAGTTAGCCCCACTTGCAAGTAACGCTTCCAGGGGTGCATCCGTGTGGTATGAAGGGATGTTTCAGACATGCCCATTTTCCTTCCAACACCATTCCACCAGCCATGCCCCTGGACAACCTGAAGTGCCCAGGGCCCACACCAGAAAGGTGCTGAACCCCTTGGCCCCAGCACAGTGTCCTTGCCCATCTCCACATCAAGGCATCCACGGCAGAGGTGTTCCCCACCCTTCACAAACCAGGGCAGAGGGTCCCAAAGAGCAATGCCACAACCTAGACCTCAAATCTGGGCCAAGGTCTCATCTCTTGAGAAGAACAGCTGTCGGTTCTGAAGTTCTTAAGTGACATTTGAAAGCTAAGGACCTGAATATAACCAATATTTACCTTTGTCTAAGTTTGCAGATTGGTTGACACAAAACCTATGACCTGTACCAAATTCAAACTGTGCCTTTCCTTTGAAATCTACTGTTCTGTTGATATTTCACCAGCAAGGCCCTCCTTTGAAGAAGGATAAATCCTCCCTCAGAAGCAGCACAGAAATCCCTGCAGAAGCTGCAGTCCACAGGGGACCCACATCACACAGGCATTGACTGACTGACCCTTCCTTCCCAAGTGGGGATGCACTGATGGCTGAGACAGTCAGAAATGTTCATATTGGGCCCAGATTTGTTTATTCCAGGGCCTCAGATGCTTTAAAGCAGACCTACTTATAGCCTGCAATGTGTGAGTGACTCTCTGCTATTTTGGCACTAATATTGTCAAATGGCATTAATTAAAACAAATCACTTATAAAACAGGCTGGATTCATCAACAATAACTGAGGAGATATTTTTTCTTTGCCTTTTTTTTTTTTAAGGATTTTAATGAATAAACAGCAATTCCTATTCATTATTTATCTACTTCTGAATTTTAATGAATAGTTCCCAGCGCTCATTAACAAATCTCTGTATTTATGGAAAACTGGCACTTCATAAATATCAAATTGTGCTATTTTATGTGCTGGTTCTATATAAATATAGAAATTCTGTAATTATCACTCGAACTGATCATTAAAATTCAAAAGCAGATAAATAAGCCTAAGCTTCCTGCCTTATTATTCAGACTAAACCTCTTTTTTTTCCATATGGTTCCCTTTTCCCCCACATGTCACACCCTTTCCTTGGGGTGGCACACAGTCACTGCTCACCTTGCAGGTGGCACCTTTCTGCTGTGTTGTCTGAGGCTTCTGCCCTGTGCCAGCAGCAGGAACTCTTTCCCTCAGCCTTGCCTCTCTAGGTCGTGAGACTCCTGGTAGGCATTCTCATTCTACACTGATCTGTCCTTTTTTCCCCTCGACACTGTTATTGACTTTTGTATTATCACAGCATAAACCATTAGCCATTTTATGCAAATCCCTGTGTTGAATGAAATCCGTGTCAATCCATAAAATCAAATTCCAACGTGCTGAGCGCCATAAGAGTCTGGAGCTGCCTTTGTTGGGAGCTGCTGGGAGGAAACCTCCCCCCAGTCCCACCCAAAGCAAAGTCAAGCTCTGCAGTCTGCTCTGCCCTTGATCCCACTCATCTCTGGGGTGCAGAACAGGCCATGTCCTCATCCCAGTGTGAGGGGCAACCTGAAGCACCACTGCTGCTGTCCAGGAAGCTGTCGCAGTTTTACAGCACTTCATTTCAGATTATTGCTTGAACCAGTGCTTGAATCCATGTGAAGAAAATGAGCATAAACCTTACAGTAACACATAAAAACATATCAGCCTCCTGCACTTGGGGTTGCTTCACTCACTCCACGTGCAGCCAAACCCATCAACATCTTGTGGATGTGTGGTGGTGCTCCCATCCCGAAGCACAAGGAGATGAAGAAGGGAAGAGATGTGTCCAGAGCTACAGGGGGGCTCTGGCTCAGAGGCAGTGCCACAGTGCCTACTCAGGAGAAAAGCAAACAGCTGTTTAAAAGGCAGATAAAACTGTCACCCTTGAAAAGCAAAATCTGTATTAGCCTAAAAACCCCAGAGATTCTGCAGGGCACTGCAGCAGATGTGCTGTATTAATGGTTATTCCTTTAAAAATCAGTCCAATTAAAGCATTTAAGGTCAGGGAAATCTTGTGTTTCCTGACTGCATTAGGCCATGAGACCAAGGGTTGCCTGGGCTCAACCTCTCTCTTTAGAGAAGTCTGTGTGCAATATTTTCCTCAGTTTTTTTTTTTTTTTTTTTTTTACCTTATGCTGTGTCCTTGCCACAGTGCTGGAGATGTTTGTGACAATTGTTAAAAAAGAGATGTAATCAGCAAATGGAAGAACCATGACTCCTTTTAATGAAAATTCTTGGTTTTTCTTTTGTTTAGAAATGTCCTCATCATGCTGTTTTTGCATGTCAATGCACCTGTAATGAAGCAGACTTTGGATCTCAAAGATTGTGGCTCCACCTGAGCATCAGGTCAATTATCAGGTTGGTGATGGGAAAATTATTTTCCACTTTGCTGACTAGGCTTAAATGGTTCATAGCAGCTTAATCCAAAACTTCCCTTGTCCCATAACTGGCATTTCTGTGCTCCCCAGAGCTAAATCAGACCAACACTCTTCCAAATTACAGCCAACTGAGTCAACACTCCCTACACCACCTGTGAGAAGAAATGACACTTCTATCCTTTTTTAGTCCATTTAATTGTGGAACAGTGAAGTTTAGAGGAAGTGTTGAGTTTGATGTGTTTTAAGCCTACCTTCCCCTCTTGACATTAAGGCAGACAAGGTGGTACACCAGCCCTTCACCTCATTTCTTCCACCTGCTTTCCTTTGCTGTACAGAAACTTTGCCTTTTCTCTTACATGGAAACTGTACCGCCCCTGGGGCAGGAGGAGTGTGCTCAGTGTCTGTTGGTAATGGCACCTCACAAAATGAGGCTCTGCTTCATCACTGCAGGCCCAGAAAGAAAGGTGAGACCAACAGGAGGATGGGTTAGCTCAGGTCCTTCCCTGCACCCATCAGACAGGCCAGTCCTGGCAGAATGCACTGAAATCCCTGTGCACACACCTCATCTCCCACAACACTGCCTTTCCCAACAGGGAATGCTGCAATCAGTTCCTACCAGAGGCAAAAAAACCCCACAACTTTTTCTCTTACATTCTTCTTGTCCCCTTATCTCTACCACTTTTTAAGTCCAGTTCCAATTTTTCAGTCTGACCTTTCTTCTATTGTGCTGAGCTTCTCCTCAGTGCTGGCTGCTGCTGTTCAGGGGCTGCAAGGCAGTGGAGGGTTGAAGGTTTCATTAGAGCAAAGCCCTCCCAGAGCTGAGCATTGTGCATGGCTCAGCAGCACACTCATCACACTCCCCTGCCACACTGGGGAGCTTCTCCTCCAGGACACATGTCCCCTTGGCATGCCATGTTGTGAGCCAGAAGTTCTTAAATATTTTTGAATTTATTATCACAGTTGCAGCAACAGAAACATTTGACTTTTCTGTCTAAATCAATAAAAGGTTCTTTCTCTTTTCCTTTCTTTATTTTAAGGACATGCCTACACAACAGTTTCACTGCCAAGCTCTTCAAAAGCACAAGCAGAGGAAGAGCTGTTGGATCATTCTGGCTGTAATTTCAGTGTATCTTTCAATTGCCCACTATAAGAGGGTCAGTCTTGTACTTTTTGACCACATTTCCCCTCCATCCAGGTTTGATGTTGACCTACTTTCCCATGCTACAATTCACTAATATTCCCTTCAGCATCCAGATAATAAAGTGAGAGGAAAAATCCAAACCCGACTTGCACTAAGCAATTATTTTCACGTCCATATGTATTCACTGTGTTAGTGCCAGGGTTTTGTTAATGCACAATAGAGGATAATGAGAACACTTTCTAATTCTTCATCTCCTTCCATCTGAAGCCCTGGGAGCTCTGAGGAAAGACAAAAGCTGTCATGTTTTACCAGGGCAGTGCTTCAAACTGCAGCACTCACAGCGATTATAACCTTGTGTTTACAGGAAGGTGTAAAAAAGAAGTGGATGGATGAATGAATAAATGAATGAAACCCCTCATCTTAAACAGCTGACACAGATTAAATAACACGTCAGGGAACTTGTTTCCCTTTGCAAATACTGTTCCTTTGAGCTAAATCCTCAGGTAAGCCCCAGACAAACCAGAAGCACAGGTGGGGAGATGAAGGTGTGCAGGAGACAGATGGGGTTATCTTACAAATAGCCTGAAAACACGGCACTGAGAAACATGGCACTGCACAGAATGTGTCCCTGGGGGAAGGAGCCTTCTCCTGTCACTGGAGGTGTGAGGTCCCAGCCTGGTGCCCTCCCCAGGGCCATCTCAGCCCTGTAAGTTCTGTTGAACTGACTGGGAGAAAACCCCAAAACTGTCCAGGAGCTGCAGAGCCGCCCTGGCCAGGCACAGCCTGGCCCCCAGGGCAGGAGTGGACAGGGACTGAGGGGTCTCAGGGCCAGGGGAGCCCCTGGTGGGTGAGTCCATGCTGGCTCCACACCTGCTGTGGGCTGTGAGCGTGTTACAGGTGTGTCCAATGCAGCACAGGGCATTGCAGGCTCAGACCCAACTGCTCTGAGCATCCTCTGAGTCTGCTGCCCAAGAGAGGCCCCAGGGATGTTTACTGCATGTTGGAGCAAAATAAAAAGGACCTCAGCATGAAACAATGGCCTCTCAAATGTATCACACATGCAGTGTGTGCAGAGCTGAGCTTTCCTATTTTCCTGCCTTTTAGGGTTGCTGCATTCCAGAGGTAGCTGTGGTTTCCTCTCCACGGTGGTACACAACGCAGTGTCCTCACCATCTGCTCCATGGAAATCCCTCCAAACTTCCCTTTCCAGGAGAAGATGCACATGAGGATCTGGTTGTCAGCAAAGACTCACTAGGACTCCAGTGTGACAAACACACAGGCTGAAGGACATGCTGGCCACACTCAGACCAAAGGATTGAGGAGTGCACTCCCAAATGATCTCCTCTGCTCCAAGCCACAAATGAGGGGTTTCTAAACAATAGCAGGGTATGATCTGGCCAATCCTAGAAGCCTTTGACATAGAAGTAAAAGTTTTCCAAATTATGCTTCATTTAAAACACGATAGATTTTGGCTAGTAAAACTGCAGTGCATTCAGAGAATTCCAAAATATGCTTAACATAAGACAGAAATAGAGAAACTTTCAGCTCAGATGTTTTATCATATTCTAGAAAAAGTACCCCTGATCTGAAAAATAAATCAAAGAAAGCTCTGAGTAAATACAAGTGAAGCAATTCTGTTGCCCTCAGTAGAGCTGGGTCATCTATCTACATCAGGATCAAACCTGGTGCACACATTTTGACCCTTCTGACAGGCCTGCTTTGATAGAACAGCTTCTGCCTTCCTGAACCTCCAGGGAATCTCCCAGAGTACAAATTCCAGGGGTAGGCAGAGACACACCACTTCAGAGGGTGTCCTCTGAGGCATGAGAGCCAACACGACCATGAATCATCAAAAATAGATTATGAAAAGCAAACTTTTAGACCAAAACACAGGGTTGCTTTTTTTTTTTTTTTTTTTTTTTTTTTTTTTTAAGCAGGAGGTATTTTGTAATTGCCAGATTATTATAAATGCAATATATCCTGTATATCCTGTTTTTTTACAAAAGTTACTTTTCTCTGGTGAACTGATTATGAAGACTCCTGGTGGGTTTTTTAATATACAAATGTTAACTATGGGTTAATTGTATGTCATATAATGCACTTGTAATTATAATCTCTATCAAGGTGATATTATGGGGCCTGATAGTTTCTGGTGTGCATCTGCAAGCTGCACTACTGGGAGAATTCTGTTCAGCTTCACAAACACTTCTGAGGGTTTTAACTGACTGGACCCATCAGTGGGTAACATATATTTAGTTTTTTGGAAATATTTTGTTTGAGCAGATAAGTAGCTGGTACCTTACAGCAAGGAAAGAAAAATTAATAATTATGTACATGTCATATGCACATAAAAATCTTTCGAATAGAAGAAGCAGCCTCCTGCAGACATATTCAGTGACAAGGAAATAAACTCAGCTTCAAAACCACGGTCCAAATTCACAGCTGAAATTGGTGTTTTGCAGCTGGTACCCTTTCAAGCACGTCTAAATACAGTGAAACAGAACCTCCCAGATGCTGGGAAATGGCTGGGGGATGAGGAGACCCATCCTCAGCTGTGCCCACAGGCACAGCTGGACTGGAGCCACCCGAGCTCTGAGCTGCCCTGCTGGCATGGGTGTCTGACCTGACCTGCTCCTGAGGCAGGGCTTGGCAGGGGAGGCTGGGAGAACCAGCCTGGGCTTCTCCACAGCTCTGGCTCCTGACACAACCCCTGGGTCATCCTTTGTAAGCAGAAAGAGCATGGGCAGGCAGCCAGCCCAAACACAGGCTGGAGAGAGATGCCCCATGAACAGATGGAATATTCCAAGAGAGACATTGGAAAGTGGCCATAGGAGCCAGCAACCAGATCTCATTGACTGTGTCCACACTGTATTGACCTGGATGGCTCTGAGGTCCTGGCACCTGACTCCTGTGCCAGCCTGTGCTGGTGTATCCCCCCTCCCCAGGCCACATTATCATCTCGTTAATGCTCATTAGGCCTCCTTCTTGATGAACAGCCCTTGGGCTCAGCTCCTCTTGAGCTTATCAGAAACTCTGACAGCTCCCAGAACTGCTGCTGTCCAACGAGCTCCTGCTCTTTAACCAAGTCCTGGAAACTCATTTTTCCTTCCTGAGTAGCAACCCAGGAAAATAACAATTTTGTTATCAGAATTTCAGAGGAAGTGACTGACCTGAAGTGCAGCCAGGATGGAAAATGGCACTGACCAAACCCATCTCTGGTGGCCACCAACAGCAGTCCCCAGAGAGCCTTGGAGCCCTCCTGGGCTGCGGCAGCTGCCCCAGGGACCTCCCTCTGCTGGGGCCTCTCCCAGCCCAGCAAATCTCAGCTCTGCTGTGCTTGGAGACCTGCTGAAGGACAGGGATGAAGCCTGGGCTGATTCCCCCTCCCCGAGGCTCAAGACTTTGCCTTGGGGAGACCCAAAGGCTTTGGAGGTGAGCACGTCACTGAATTCCAGGGGAATTCTTCACAGGTTTGTACCCTGTACAGACCCTTTAGGTCTGTGTGTGTGCAAGTGGGAATGTGCCACAGCAAATGCACATGAATATTGCTCTCCTCGTCACTGAATACTTTGGATTTGTAAGTAAATGAGGCCTGTGAGTTACTGTTGTGCTGCAGTAAATTCTACACAAATCTTTTGTTGTTTAACTTAATTAAACTGATTAAGTCCTGTTGGGTTTAAGTGCTGCTAAACCTCACTGTTGGTCCAGTCCAGGGCTCAGGTTGGCAGGGTGTCCTCTTTGAACCTTGTGCCTCAACCAGAGGGTCTTTGATATTCCTTTTTAGCCTCACCCTACCTATCCTCACCCCTTCACCTCCCTGCCCCCACCCTCCACCCCCCCCCAACCTTCACAAAGACAATTTTTGGGCTGATTCTGATTTTAGATGGATTGATTTTAGATTTTAGTTTGATTTTCTCTGTGTGTTTATCCACCTAGTAAGTAGTAGAGAGAACCTTGCCCAAGAACTTTGTCATGCTTTCTCTCTTATAGTGAACCTGCTTTTGCCAATACCTTTGTTGGTGATGCTTTAAGGGACCTAAACCACTCATTTGTGTGACAGCCCCCATCAGCAGCTTGCACACAGCTTCATGGCAGCTTGACTTTTCGCTGCCTGCAAATCCCTTTTGGAAAGACAGATTTCTCTGTGAAAGTCATTTTTTTTTCTGTCTGACATGATTGCCACGGGGGAGATGAAACAGCTGGAGACTGCAAAGGATGGACCATGCCAGTGAAACCTGTTTTCAGGGTACTGTAACTAGTGGATGCACCTTGGAAATGAATTTTTGCCTCAGGAATGTAAACTGTAACCTGCCAGACTACCAGGCTAGCTACAGGAAGAATGAGGAATGAGGGAAAAGGGTGTAACTGGAGGCAGAGGGGATCCACTATCAGCAATGGAGAGAGAGACTCGGTGACATGGCCAAAGAATCCAAATTTATTGTGAAGTACAACTGCTTATATACTTATTCTAGGAAGACAAGTAATGTTTTACTACAATGATGGGATTAATCATCACATAAACAAACTTATACATTTAAGCATCTCTTGCTTGCAGAAGTCTGATGTAATTTTCCTTTTTCTGGTAAGTCAGTCTGATTGAATCTTGTTGCAATCTTGATTTAATCCAAGTTCTGCTTGCTCTTGCCAAGGCATTTTGTCTAACAAATCTCTTATGCTGACCAGGTCCGAAGTCCATCATCTGTCCTGTGTATCCCAATAATCCAGCAGCACATGGCTGTGCCTTGGCAGCAGGGCACGTACACATGCACTGCATGAAGCTGATTGATCCCAGGATGGATGTTAGCATCTCCCAGGGACCCGAGAGCCTTGCATTGTTCTGTGCATTTATCTGGAAACAGACACCTTTATGAGAAGAGATCAGTTACATCTCGAGCCCTGCAACAGCCATCCCAGGCAGGTTCAGATCTCCACTGAATCTCTGACATTTCCACAAGGTTGGAAGTGGATTAAGCTCTACAAATGAACAAATCTGCCCAGACTGACAGACATGGCAGGAGGTGGAATCAGGAGCTGTCAGCTGCTGCTGAGTCACTTGGGCAGAAAACCCTCCTCTGAAGTTTTATGTGTGGCTTTGTGGAGCTTACAGCTGCTTTCTCACCTCTCTTGTCAGGAGCAACTGAATAGTTCAACAATATTGTTAACCTTGTGCAAAGGAAAATACATCCTGCCTTAAGCAGATTTTGCAGACCCAGGATATTTCACCATTTCTGTAAATTTGGAAATTTTGCTGTCTGGTCACATTTTCCTCCTTATCAACCTGGGCAGTGTGATTTGTTGCCCTAGAAGAAAATCACTATTTTGTTAGTAGCACACAGCAGCAACAGTTCTGACATCTGACACAGCAGCAGTAAGTTCCTGACCTGACATTTTGAAGAGACTGTTCCTGACTCTGGTGTGCTTTGGAGTAAGCCCTAAAGACTTGCCCAAGCTTTACCCCAGTAGTCTTCCCTGTGATCAGCACTTGACTCTTCATCTGCTGAGGCTCCTGGGGTCTCTCTATTCTTTCTGAACATTCAGCTTACAGTCAAATGTCAGCTACTCAAAAATAAGTGGTGGCTTGTGGTTAAGGAGTGGGAAGAAGAGGGCTTGGTTAATTCCCAGCTCGACCACAGATATCCCAAGTGAGGGATACCCAGCGGCACTTTTATGTGCTTGGCCCTTAAAAACCTCTACTAACACCCACAGCTGTAGGGCAGGGACAATCCTACCACCTTTCTCTCACTTACTGAAAGCTGCAAGCTCAGTACCAGGCTCTGTACTCTGAAACATTTGTACAGCACTGAGCACAGGGAGCTGCAGGGGCTCTAACAGAAGAAAGAGCCGAGGAACAGAGACCCTCCCTGTGAGAGGGTCAGCAGAAAGGGCCTCTCCTATATCCCAGGAAGATGATCAGAATATGCCAGAGGGAGAAATAAAATAAAATAAAAAATAAAATAAAATAAAATAAAATAAAATAGTCTCAAACTGTTAGATTACACAGCCTGACTCATGGGCACATGCAATGAGTTTCTGGAAGAGTGATTTCACCTCCTCATTTGAACCACTCAAAACGAAGGCAGAATTTTAGTCACACAGAAATTACATCAAAAGGAAAAGCCAGATGTTTTGTGAATCCCACCACTAATGAGCTACAAGTGCTGTTTTTTCCATTGTACAAGAAAATGATGAATTTTTAAACATATACAAAACAAATTGTTTGTGATTGCATTGGACCTTCAAAAGAAAGAAGGAACATAAATTCAGAGATGAATAGCATAATATTGGATGCTTGCCTCAGAGCTCGACTTCAATAACTTCTCTCAATAAATCCCCTTGCAGAAAGCATCTTATGTACTTCAAGCCTGGAGAAGATGAGACATGAATGCTGGAGGAATGACAAGACAGGGGCATCCTTGCAACAGTGAACAAGCTGAAAATTACAAGGTAATGGAAACTCAGCGGGAGGCTGCCGTACCCCTCCATTAGCTAACTCCTCCAGTGATTGCTGCAGAAATCACTCAGGTTATGTAAGCACTGCACACTGCTGCTGCACTTTGCATCTCTCTCCACCTAAGCACACAGACAGTTTAATGAGGCAAGAAGAGGTACCTGAGCGCCAGGGGTTTTGGCTTGCAGATGAAACGGGGCTGCCTCCCGGCCGAAGCAGCCCTTTGTCCCTGCTGCCTGCCTCTTCTTTGTGGCACTTTGACACCAGCTCTACAGATCCATCTATTAAAGCATTTGCCATTTTTAAGCCAATATAGCCCTGACCTCTTCAAACTGCTCTACTACCGTGACTCTGGAGATCAGGAAAATCAGGAATTAACAGCAGGAGAGTATTAGGCTTGAGTTCCTTAAAGGGCAATTAGTGCCTGTCCTTCATGCTTCTTCCCACAGTCTCATCCCATAGAAACACTTGTTATTGCAGTCCTGGATAATAAGTCAGCTTCATATAAACATGTCTGTGCTGTGGTTCTTATTTTACCAACCAGGAGGTTAATGAAAGTAAGATATATTTACAGTATTAAAAAGGAAGGAAAAAATCCAGCCTGGCAGGTGCAATATGGCAGAGCAGAGTGGGAAATGTACTTCCAAAAAAGCACATAAATCCTGAAAAGAAGAAAATACTTCCTCCAAGCAGATGCACCACAGAAACAGAAGAAATCTGCTGAAAATTTTGGCGCATAAAGGAGACACAGGAGAGATCATGATAAACTTTTCAAGAGCTGGGAAAGGAGAGAGCAGCAGTAATGGCTAACAGGGTATCCCTTCCTAAATACAGGAAATGACAGTGATGCTCTGAGGGGACTCAGTGCCAGAATGAGGATGCCCAATGGTCAGGACTGTGGAGCAGGGGCCTTGGTCACACTCTGCAGCAAGGCCCTCCAAGTCAAACAGAGGTGTCCCCCAAATTTTACCCTCTAAGAATTGCTTTCTCCTACTGTCCTGTGTGCTGTCACCTCACAAAGCCACGAGCAATCTGTCCCCAGTCCTGCAGGATGAGGGTGGTTTGGTCTCAGAAGAGCCAAGGGAATGAGATGTCCATGCCAGTCCAGCCTTCCTACCTATGGGAATAAATCACACAGACTCCATTTTCTTCATGGTGGAAAAAGGCCTTTCTTTATTCACATAAATAACTCCTTTTTATACAGTTTTACAGACCTGGTGTGGGACTCCAATTGTTCAGTAATTTTCTTGCCAATTACTTTATTGGTCATTAACAAGTTGTTATTCTGTATTGATTGGTCACTCAAACTCTCAGTGTGTACGTGCAGGGAAAGTGGTTTGTGAGAGATAGTTTTCATTTTGCTATCTAATGGTGTAAAAACAGTTTATACAGGTACAAGTTATTTTTTTTACCCAGGATTAGATTTTTATGTTAACAAACTGCTCACACCAGGATTGCTTTCACATGGGAACTTGTAAAGCGCTAGCTTGACTTAGAAAAAATGACAGGCCAGCCAAAGCAGGCCTGATTTTATAAGGCTTTTCTTTATCATTTTTCTGCCTTACTGCAACACTAGCCCTCTCTATAATGATGAACCCCGGCAGACCCCAGGCTCTGTGCCACTGGCCAGCTCTGGCCTTACCTCAGCTGGGTTTCAGAACACAGCTTCTCCTCCAGGGACACAGAAAAAGCCTTCACTCATCAGAGCACAGAGGAAAAACAAGACACAGGAGATCAAACCTGCAGCCTGATTTTTGATCTAAAGTGCTTAAAAGATAGGCATCTAAATCCATATTAAGGTTGTTACTTGTCTCAGTGAAGTATTTTGGGGCATGACAGCAAAAACCTTGACTCTCACACAGTCCAGCTCGATGTGACCTGACTCTTGTGAGGCTGTCATCTCATGTGAGACCAGCCCAGCTTGGCTTGATGTCCCCACAGCCTGCTCTGCAGGGAGACAGAGGCCAGCCCAGACTGGGGTGGGATAATCCTGTCTTACTGGGAGCTCCTGCACTGTCCCTGTCATTCTTTGGCTCTGTTTCAGCTCTGGGAGTCACTTCCTCACATTGTGCTCCATCCGTGCTCTCAGCATGGGCTGTAACCAGCAGCAGCTCCTTTGAAACACACTGCTTGCATTTAAACTCAGCCCTCCTCCAGTGTTTTCCAATCAATATCCCCTGCCAGGATTTCTGAGATACCTTGGTATTTTCCAGTAACTATGACAGAAAATGTGAGATATATTGCAAATGCCACCAAAGCCACTAGACAACATTTATTCCTGTGCCAGGCTTCAAATTTGGTGGGATAGATTTCATTTGAGTTCGAGGAGGGATGTATTGCACCCTCTGTGTCTCAGATATACTTTCATGGTGGTGACTGTTACATCCCTGGTATGAAATATGCAATTATAACACAATGTCTCTAACTATTATTAAAAAAAAAAATCTCTAAAATAAGATACTGAGTACTAACTGTTAAATATTCTTGGTTTTATTCTGTATCCAGAGAAAAGGAAATTTAAAAACATTGGTACTCTGTGTGTGGAGAGTCTCAGATCCCAGAACGTGCTTTGGTTTTTATGGGTTTCATTTCAGGAGCTGAATTTTTAACTCAAATCAATAAAATGCATGGGTGCACTTACACGTTCATCCAGCTTTCCTGGACATGTTAGAAGATTACCAAGCTTGCCTGATTCTAATTAAAAACAGACTAGTGGGCAATTAATTTAACTTGTACCAACTTGTAATTACAACATTTGCTGTACAACTCTACAAATACAAGTGGCAAGGGGGGAGAGGCTTCTCTGGGATTTTTGTGGTGCTGCTCTGAAAAACCTCAGACCAAATCACTCGTGGTAGGTTCTAGTGTGAGACCTGCATTGGTTAAAAATCATCTCAACACTACCTTATACAACAATAAAATGGAAGATGTGTGTCTTGGTTTGAAAAGACAGGTATCTGCTAAGGAAGGCAGGAGCCTCTCTTGAAATGGGAAAATGTAAACCCCCTCCCTCCAAATTATTATGATTTTGAAATTAAGGGGCTCTCAGGCAAAGATATGGGAATAGGAATAACAGTTCTTTATTAAGGAAGAAAATAAAAAAATGCAGTAATATAAAACAACACTGCCAGAGTGAGGACAGGCCCTGGCAGCCTGTGTGTCAGGGGGGTGGCAGCAGTCCCATCCCATGGTGGCTCAGCCCTCCTGCAGTGCCAGCTGTGCTTCTGCTGGAGCAGGGATCCTGCACAAGGCTGGAGTTTTCCTCTGAAGCTCCAGGGCTGGTGGGGATGGGCCTGGGCTTCCTCTGGGAATGCAGTGGGGAAGAAAGCTGCTCCTCTGGGAATGCAGTGGGCAAAGGCTGCTGTGGTGTGCCAAGGTCAGATTGTATCCAGGTAGGAATGCTTGGCTCCTCCCCTGGGCACAGCCTCTCCCCATGGATGATGGAATTTTCTCAGCCATGCAGGGACACTCACTGGCCATGGACAGCAGAGATCTCCTGAAGGGAGGATTGGCTGTGGGAGAGATAAAGAAAACTGCCCAGTGAACGGCAGAGAGCTGCCCCAGCTCTGACAGATGGTGACAGAATACACACCCCCAGGCACATGTTCCAACCTAAGACAATGTGGGGAATTAAAACTGCAACATTCTCCGTGAATCCCCACACATTCCATTGCCCCCAGTACCTGACCCATTACTCCCCTGATGAATTGTGCTCCCTGCTTTTCAGTCTGACCTCTTGTTTGCCTGTGCCAGGTGGTTCTGTAAGCAAATCCCTATTTTCTGCAGCTGCTTGACCATTCAAGAGTGGAGTTCCATCCACTTCTGCCTTTTCACTTTCTCAATCATTATTCAGGCTGCAATGAGAATGAGAAATACCACCAAGTTATTCAGCTCCATAACCACCCTTCCCTTCTGAACAGATTTTTTTATTAAAAGGCTTCCCGAAGACCTATGCTGCTACTAAGGCAGATTTAACAACAAACAGCCTCTTTACCTCCTCTTTTGTAGAGCCAAGGACTACTCACAGCCTCAGTGGAACATTCTGGCAAGACAATGTTTCCTGTGCAATGGAGAAAAACTAAAGTGCTTCCTTTCCCCATCACCATATGATGTTATGTCCTTTCCCCATAACCAGCAGGAGAAATCCATTGACATGTTCCCCTAATCCGAGCTGCCAATTAAATGACAACAAATAAATGACAACTTTAATGTCAATTCACTAAAATGACTCTGCAATAATTTTTGCTTTATTGCTCAATTGTGTCCTATCAAGTATCAATCACACAGCTCTGAAAAATATACCCAGAAGAAAGGGGAAAAAAAAGAAATAATGGAGGAAGGAAGGAAAACTAGTGGAAGAAGAAGTCACAAGCTGCTTTCTGATGTTGGGTTTACACGGTTCATCTCTTCAATAAGACTGGGCACAGCTCACTGGAGCTGATGAGGTGACTGGTACATGCTTAAAGCAAAGGTGGTCTTCCAGAGCAATTCACATTTCCATCTTTTATTTGTCATACCAGGGCACTCAGAGATTGTCAGACACTGAGTCAATGCTTGGTTTTCAGAGAAAAATATACACAGTTCAAACCTGAGATTTGATTATTTGAAGTACTGCATTGCCCCTGCTCCCTTGGTGATACCTGATGCATAGGAAACCAAATTACTTACTGTTCACACTAACTTGTTTCACTGGGGATTCTTATTTGTGCTGAATGATCTTCAAGCTCTGGAGAGCGTTAAATGTACACCACCAACCAGAAAATGTTTACGATGATAGTTATTTGTCATACATTCTCTCCCTGCTGATTGTCTGTGGGATAGAAACAAAACGAGTGAATAATTCAGGTGGGAAGGGACCTTGGAAGCCTTTAGGCTAAGCTCCTGCTCAAAGCTGTCTCAGCTACATTAGATTGTCAAGGACCTGATGTGGTTTCAATATCTCCACTGGCAGAGATCCCATAACCTCTCTGGTCCCCTGGTCGTGTCTAATCACTCTCCTGGTGACACTGTTTTCATAATATCTGCAAAGGTATTTCCAGAATGGTTCCAGAGCTGAAAATGTCTCCTTATTCGTCTTCCCTTGTATCAGTACAATTTCCTGCACTGAACACTGGATTTGCTTTCTCCTCTCCTAGCAGAGGTAAAGCTGGAATGAAGCTGTGTGGAGACCTCTGCAGCATCAAGATTGTGCAATATTCTGTAATAAGCAGGTCCAGTGCTCACATCCTCAGATGTGTTAAGTCTTACCCAGACCTAAGGTCTAACTCTGCACTTACCAAAGTTAATGAGATTCTCCCATCAATGATAGCTGACAGCCTGTGGTGTCAGGGACCATTTATCAATGGTCAACAAAATTTTCACATTATTAAATAAGGACTCCAGTGAAATCACCACCGGCTCAGGTTTTGCTGGGATATTGTATGTGCTGCAGTAACTTGCATTGTCAACCAAATACAAGTTTTCACCAAAATAGCAGAGTGAAGGAGGAGCAGGGAGTTTACCAGAAGGCCTGGAGCACATCAGCACACGAGACATGACAGAAGGGGACTGCTGTCAGCAGCTGAAGCAAGGAGCCAGTGGGCTGTAAGCAGCTCTGCCTGGTCCTTTGCTCATCGTGAAGTACAAAGTTTTTTGGTTTCTCTCCCAATATTTGCTGCCACAGACCTCAAATAGAAGTTTCTGAAGAGAAAGCATTCCACAGCTGAATCAGTTCCACTTCCCACAAAGGCAAACTTGTCTGCTCCATAATTGATTTTCCACAGACAATTGATTTAAACTTTTCAAACCCCTCCTGATGGTAGGATTAGAGCTGAGTCTGAACAGTTTGCAGGGCAAGCTTGGAGCTACATTTCTCTTTCACAGAGCTCTGCTTAATTGGGCGAAGGGGACAGAGTTCAAGGGCGAGCCAATGGAAGATGTTTTATTTAAACATAACCCTGAAGTACCTATAATGAGAAAGCATGTCTTTCACTCCCATGTATAAATGACAGAAGAGATGTTTCAATTCCATTTCCCTCTCCTGGCTCAGTGGCTAACACAGGAACCTGATGCATTTGATCCTCTAGCATTAATTCAGGGAAATGTGTTTATTATGAGTTCCATTATAATATACTTAGCACAGTCCTTTCAAGTGATGACTAGAAGTTTATCTAGGAACTAATTCACCAGCAGCTACAGTTAAAAAGCTTTCACATGTCAGTGGAAATTGCATTAGATCTTTACTGTCAGTTACAGTTTAAAAAAATCAGTAATGGAGGTGAGGGAAAGCGATTAAACATTTTTACATGCAGCTTATTGACACAATCAGCATTACTTCTCCCAGTGCATTATTGTTTCCAATAAGCTTTATTTTTAGGATTGGTGGAAAATACCAAACCTCCATGGCTGCTGTGAAAATGTTTCCTTCTAAAAACACTTCTGTTTGGTATTCCAGAATCAGGAATTCCCAGCAGCCACTTGGAAATGTTTTCACTCATAGCAGAATACATGAGCAGCAGTGGTCATGAGCCCTCTGCCCATCATGGTTTTATGAGGGGATAAAAAGACTAAAGTCTGCCTCAATTTGAAGAATGTTCTGTTTTTCACAGTCCAGTGATGAGCTCCACTCACCAATTCTGCTGTCCTCCAGGGGAGAGGAGGTCCTGCCCCACAGGCCTGAGTTCTTCCACTGCTGTGTTTGCTGGCTGGACCAGAAAGGAGGAGCAGTTCACAGCACAGATGTTTTAGAACACATTTTAGACCAGTTAATAATATCTGAGGTTCTCAGGCTAAGAAAAAAGAAAAAAAAAAAAAAAAGAGATTTGGGATTTAGTGCCTGGCAAAGCTGACAACCATGTACAGTAAACAGTGGCTGTCTTTATAAGCTCTTTATGCTTTGAATGCAGTATGCAATGTAAAATGACCAGTATTGAATTAAGTTTTCTTCATACAATGAAAATGTCTTAAAAATTGTACTGTAAACTCACTGAGTAACACTGCAGTGACAGCAAGTGAGGCAGTCACATCTCTGTGCTCCATCTGCCCAGACGTTCTCTCCTAGGACACCCCAAGGAGGTTTTCTTTATGCAGAAAACAGAACTAACAGCTTTTCTTTTTACAATACTCAGGACTGCAGGTAAGATGAGGGTTCCCACTGTGTTCCTATGGAATAGATCCCTTTCCTTAAAGCTTTCTCTCAAAGCAGTGCTCAGCAGCTTGCTGGAGTGCAGGCAGGCAGGACATCTAGTGTAAGAAATGACTGCTCACTTTTAAAATTTCAAAGGTTTATTAAACCTTAACAAAAATTACAACAAAAGACTGGATAAGGAAAAATCACAGTGCTGAGAGTCCCCATACCAATACCCATGTCTACCATCCACAAAATGCATGCTCTGCCTTTTATACCCTTAGTCTCTCCTAAACTTTTGTCAGTTAACTCTTTCTCTGCCATCCACTGGTGGAGATCACTTCTTACACCTTGCCTGGAGCTCAGGTGTTGTTACACCACCCCTCCTGGTACCAATCTGGCCTGCTCTGAATGTCCTGACTGCTGAGGCTGTCACAGGGGGGAGGGAAAGAGGGCTGTGGGAGGACATACTACAGTAACACCACTGTACAATACCTGTCTCTTAATTGTGACAGCCAGCTATTGCATTGCTTATCCAGAACATCTAGGAACCTTTTCTGTGTGCCACTGCCGAGGCTGCTGTCCCTGAGCCACAGCTCTGTGAGCCCTCCCCATGCTTGGCTTGCCCTGCTCCTGGCCCAGAGGTGTCTCTCAAACACCTCCAGCACATTCTGGGAAGGAGCAGCCTCACGTCCTTCTCAAGGGTCAGGCCTGACCCAGGATCTCCCTCTTTGAAGGCAGATTACAATGGTCAAGGACATATAAACAGAATTACCACAAAAACACATTCCTCTGATCCTGCCACTCCCTTTCCTTTCTCTGAATAACTCAAACCCACTTCCCCCATGGAATCTGGGCAACAGAACTGGGAGCATGAGTCTGATGGGGAGGGCTGAGGGAGCTGGAAAGGGGCTCAGCCTGGAGAAAAGGAGGCTCAGGGGGGACCCTGTGGCTCTGCACAGCTCCTGACAGGAGGGGACAGCCGGGGGGTCGGGCTCTGCTCCAGGGAACAGGGACAGGAGGAGAGGGAACGGCCTCAGGCTGGGCCAGGGGAGGTTTGGATGGGATATTAGGGAAAAATGCTTTACCAAAAGGCCTGCCAATCATTGGAACAGGGTGCCCAGGAGTGCTGGAGTCACCATCCCTGGAGGGATTTAAAGTATCTGTACCTGTGGCCCTTAGGGACATGGTTCACTGGTGGACTTGGCAATGCTGAATTAACAGAGAGATTTGATGATCTTATGGGTCTTTTCAAACTAAACAATTCTATAATTTTATGATTTCACATTAGAATGACAGATTTTTAATAGACTGTAAGTGTCCTTAATCACCCAGGCTAAACAGCACTAGGCACAAGTTCAAGGTGACTCCAGCAGCTCTATTAAAAATCTGCATTTTCATCTTGCTTAGATTAATTCATATTTTAATTGCTCATATCATTGAAGTGACAGAGAAGGGAGCACTTTCATTCCCTTGATCTCCTGCCTTCAATACACACAGGCAATGGTGGACATCAGGCAAACCTTAAAAATTGCTCTGCCTCAGGGTAAAGCACAAGGCACAAGTGTGGAATGACCCAAACCACAGAGCATGAGTGGCAGCAAGGCCTGGGGACAGGCCGCCTCGTGCTTCTCCTGCTATCCCAAACATTTAATCTGCTTATAACACTATCAAAACAGGAAAGCCTTCATTAATTTATCAAAATTGGAACCAGGAAGACACATGAAGACTCCTTGCCAGTGCCCACCCCAGGTCAGTGCCCTGCTCATGGAGCCTCTGGCCATGGGTGGCGTGGCCCTGAGTGTCCCATCCTCCACATGGAGTTAAACAAACCAACAAAATACCTCTTCATACATAAAAACCTGTTGGTAAGCCACTGCTTTACAATGGGGACAAAGAGGAATGGATCACACCACAAATAAATATACATTTGGGAAAGGGACTATGAGACCTTTAGTTCTTCCCACAGCACATCAGTGAGGAGCTTTCCAGGGAGTTGAAAAGACAAAAATTCAAAGCCACAAAAGTAAATATTTTTATAATGTGATTAGCCTACAGCACTCATTGACATGGGATGCTCCTGAAGGAAAACCAAAAAGCTTTTAAAAGATGTTGGAAATACACATGCCCATCATGGCTGCCCAAAGTCAATGGCTGTCAAAATGGGGGAAGAGATCTGAAAATTTCCTTTTGATGTGGGCTCCTGTGAGGTGTTTGCTCCTCCTCTGTCTGTTGGGGGTTTCAACACTCCCAGTCTCAGGTGTTTGCTCCTGATGCCTGTCAGGGAGAAGCCCTGCGCTGGAGCCACTGCTGGTACAGCCTGGATGGTTTTCTGATGAGGACTGATGTCACAACAACTCATGCTGCTTAGCAGGAGCACCAGCCGAGCCATCCACATATTAAACACTCCACAAAAACAACACCACCACAAAAACAAACAAACAAACAAACAAACAAACAAAACAACCCAAACAAAAAAAGATCCAAACAAACATTGCATTTTTCACTCAGAAAAGCTAAGTACAACTCTATTTTAACCTTTTTTTCTGTTTGTCCAGGTAGTGTAGCCCCCTGAGGGGCTTTCACTGAGGATGTGAGTATACCCCTTGGCAAGAGAAGCCTGATAATTTCTGAAAAATATATTCTTGGTTCAAACCCCAATGTTTCTGTGTTAAGAGGAGGTTTTGCACCAAGCACTGTGTGCACAAGCTATTTCTGCACCTTTCAAAGCCCCGCTGAAAGTGAACATGTCAGCAAGAGCACTCAGGCTGTAGCCATGGGGACAGTCTGTCCCTGCACTGGGACAATTCCTTTGGTGAGGAGCTGCTGATGCCCCTGGAGTTTCCTCTGCCCCTGTCCTCCTTTCAGCTGTGCACAAGGTCCTTCACACCAGCCTGTCACCTTCCTCCCTGCCAGACCATTTTGTTCCAATTCAGATTTGCATTTCCTCCTTTAATTTGATAAATGACAGCTGCTATTATCTGAGAAAATCTAAATTGTCTCTTCCTGTGCTAATGAATCACTGTACTATGTGTGTGGGGATTAGAGAACAAATGGATTTATTAATACACTGCTAATTAAAGGGAGAGATCTACTGTTGCAGTGGCTTTTGGTGCAGAGGTTGCAGCAGGTTTTGGAGGTGGAGAGAACAGCCACAGGTTGTCACTGCTAATCATAAGCCACAGTTGGGGTCTGACTGAGGCTATGTACTCTTACCTAAGAGGTGTAAGTTGCAATTGCTCAAGCCTCTAGCATCACAGTCACTAATGGTTTTGTCTTAAGGGTAACTGGGCACTTAAAAAATCACCAGGCAGTTTGTAAAATGCTAGTGAAAGGTTTTGTAAACTAAGCCTAATTACAGCAACAACAGACCTGCCTGCAAGATTTGTGATCTGAATACCGAGGTCCTGAAGAATAACTCTCATTTAGTCTTCTTGGGAGTGCAGCTTCCAAAAAAGTCCTTGTACATTATCTTCTTCTTTCATAACTTACGCCAGGAACTCAGAGGGGTTCCCAGCCTCTCTTTACCAAATACAACACCTTGTCTCCTGCTGTACAGCAGAGAAGTGGGACTGGCCAGGAATGGCACTGCACTCTTTACACAACCACAGCTCAATCCAGAATCCTGCAACCCCACAGGGAAAAAGCACAGGAAAAAAGAGAGTCCAAACATACTCATGTGTCACACCCCAAACCAGGTCATGTTTTTGGAGAGGAGAATGTCTGATCTGGTGTGGCCATTCTTGCACAATTAAGTTTATGTGCGGAGGATTAACATCTCCATGGGATGAGCCAATAAGGAATTCTATTAGAGAGATCTGAGGAAGAGCTTCCTTCTTGCCCCCACCTTTTAGTCCAATTCTTTTGGCCCTGATTTACCTCAATATCAACACAGTATTGGAATACAGATAGAACACATGAATAAAGGGAGATGAGGTGCTCAGCTGTTCCAGGAGGGTCCCTGCAGTCTCCAGTGCTCAGGAGAGCAATATTCACACCTTAGGAACACTGGGGGAGGAAGCTGAGGTGTGAGAGTTTATAGACTGGAAATCTCAATCCACTGCAATCACCACAAGTCTCTTCATGGACTTGATCTCTGTCTTTGGCTCAGACCTGGATCTTCAGCAGATGGAAATGTCTGCATCTCCACTCTCACACTACTATGCCAGGTGAGGTCAGCTGATGCTCCTGCTCTTTCTCCCCATGTCGCACTACAACACGAAATAACTCACGCACTCACACTGAGATCAAAAGAGCAGAAGGAAGCAAGTTTAATTTCTGACCTCGCAATATACAGAATTCCAAAAGTGACAGTGGTTTGGAGGAAGAAATTGCCACTTCTCCAACCACACTGGTCAAACCAACAGTCTATCAATTCTCTCCTCCCACAAAGAATGCAAAACAATCATTATTTACATGAACATGCGTGAGAACTCCAATAGAAATATGCAAACATCAGAAGGCATAGAAAACTTTTAAAAGAACTTGAAAACTTTTAAAATAACAGGGCAACATCCCCACAGTAATTCTACATGCATAACTGCCTGCAAAAGGATTTGCTGACAACAGCCTTCCCCTTTCAAATGAACTACTTCCCCTGCATTCCCAGGTTCTACATCTTCTCTAATAATATCTTACTCTGGCTGGATTATCCATCACCATAAAGTCATTTATTCTTTCAGACACTGTTAATTTTAGTGAGGCTGGCATGGACTAACAAGCCATTGATCCACATTTACAGATACAGTAAACAACTCTTGATTTCTTTCAGTTCCTACACTTGAGCATGCTAAGTAGTTCCAGGCAAGGCTCCTTGCTGGACACACGCCCACATTGTAACTGAGAGATATCCAAACCTTTCCTATAAGGTTATCACTGCACACTCTCCTGCACAGGAAGAGAAACTCAGAGCTTATTGGTATGAACAGACCTTCAGGATATCTTGATTTCCTGGAGTCGCTTCAAATTAATCAACAAGATTCGGCTTTCTGTTATCACTTTGTAAAGATTATTCATCATTCCAGTAAAAGCCCAAAGAACATAAAATGCTTTTCATTGTGGATTCTCTCTTTTATTGGTAGTTAAAAGATTAGGAGTGCCCAGATTGTTGTTACAATGGAAGAAGAAACAGTCCCCAGCTTGACCTCAGGTAATTTTGCTGTTGGGGAGCTCACTGCTGTGCTCAGTGGTAGCTCACATTGACGGCAGCAAAACCAGATGGAGAGACCCAAGCCCAAAGTTTCTATTCAAAACATTAAAAAAAAGAGAAATCCTTCAAAACAATCCTTCTGAGCTACCTGGCCCTAACCAGCATGCTCCATGCTCCTTTCAATTTAGATGACTGAATTTAGCCTGTATGAATCACCCTGGGGTAAATCTCTACCCAGACCTGATGTGTAAAGATGCATTTTTCAGCATGTGAAGGAGACAAGTCCTGGAAGGAGAAGCTGACCTGTGGCTCCAAGCATGAGTGATCCAGTCAGTCCTGTCTTCCACAGGCTGGGAAAGGGTTTTCAAAACATCATATCATCAATGCCCCTTGTTATTTGACTGTATCCCACTGTAATGTTTCCAAGACACTATGAGAATAAATCACACAGACTCCATTTTCTTCATGAAGGAAAAAGCCCCCTCTTTATTCACATAACACCTTTCCATACAGTTTTACAGGTTTTACAGGTTTACAGACCTTGTGTGTGACTCCAATTGGTCAGGAGCTTTCTTGTTAATTTTTTTTATTGGTTAGTAACCAATAAATAAAGTAACCTTTATTGGTCAGTAACAAGTTGTCTGTATTGATTGGTCACTCAAACTCTTGGTGTGTACGTGTAGGGAAAGTTGTTTGTGAGAGATAGTTTTCATTTCTCTATCTAATGGTGTAAAAACAATTTATACAGGTTCAAGTTGTCTTTCACCCAGGAATAGATTGTTACGTTAATGAACTGCTCACACCAGGATGGCTTTCATATGGGAACTTGCAAAGGGCTAGCCTGACAAGGCCAGCCACTGATTTTAGGAGAGAAAGCTTGATTTTATGAAGCCTTTCTTTGTGATTTTTCTACTTTACTGCAACAAGGCACTGCCTCAGCTGCAGGGCTTCCCAAAGCTGGCTGTTCCAGGCCTCACCATTTATTCCTCACAGCAGCAATCTGCATCTCCTTGGCTGCAGTATAAAGCCTAAACATCCTTGTTATATCTCCTGCAGATAACAAGGAAAAACTACTTTCTTCCCTCTTTAAAGCTGCCTCCTCTTAGCCCTGCTTTGTCTTAACTGCTCTTCCACAGACTCCTCATGCTTCTGCTCCTCACTGGTAACAACAGGACAGCAGTGCTGTGCCTCCCTTCCTCAGACAAACACATTTAGAATATTATGAGTTCCAGATATGACTGTAGGCAGAATGAGTTTTTTCAAGGTACTTTGAAGTGATGGATAGCATTGCCAATAGTAAATTTAGCTCAAGCATTGGAAAACAAGGGCATTTCCCTCACAACAGATTCAAGTGGTCTTCTGCATCACCCCAAAACCACAGAGTTACAGAATGTGTAAGGCTGGAAGGAGCCCCGAGGGTCACTGGTGCCACCTCCCTGCTCAGGCAGGGCCATCCCAGAGCACAGGGCACAGCGCTGTGTGCAGAGGGCTCTGCAGTATCCCCGCTGAGGGAGACTCCAGCCCCTCCCTGGGCAGCCTGTTCAGGGCTGGCACTGCCCAGGGCAGGAGTTCTGCCTCCTGGGCAGGGGCAGCTCCTGGGCTCAGGCCCTGCCTGTTCCTCTTCTCCCATTGCGTGGCAGGAAGAGCCTGGTCCATGCCCTGGCACACTCCCTTCACACACAGACAATGAAGTCATCACAGAACACCACCCCAAGGTGTGCTTTAACAACAGTGTTCCACCATCCTCCCCGGCACAGGGTGCCCAGAGCAGCTGTGGCTGCCCCTGGATCCCTGGCAGCGCCCAAGGCCAGGTTGGACACTGAGGCTTGGAGCAGCCTGGTGATGCCTTGTGCAGGCTGCCCTAGAGCAGAGGCTGGACAGAGGTAAAGAATGAAGTAGGGGTTTATCGAAAGGCCTCAATGGATCCACCTTGGGCAGCACAAGAGCCCAGCCAGGGCTACACCCACGATGAACCAAAATGGTCACAAAATGCACAACTGCTCACGGGGTCTCTCACTTTTATAAGTTCTGCTTCATTTGCACATTGGAGTTAATTGTCCAGTTACAGCTCCAGCCCATGCAGTCCCATCCTGTTTGTTTTTCTCTCTTTATTCCATGTTGTTTATGGTCTTGGGCCTGAGATCTGGATCATTTGCCCTTGGTCCCAGCTGGAGAAGGAATTGTTTTGTCTCCCTGCTCTGTGAAGAGAGCTCAGCATCCCCTGATATGAAGCTCAGAAGTACACCCTAAAGCAGCACAGAATGTGAAAAATAGAAAAGCTAAAGCCTGAGGCATCACTGGAATAGTGGGAGGTGTCCCTGCCCATGGCAGGGAGTGGGACAAGATGAGCTCTAACACTACTGCCAACCAAAACCATTTTATGATTCCACAATGATTCTGAGATTGTCAGCTAAAATTGGGAGGCCAGGCTATGAAACAAAATAATTGGAAACTTCCGTGTGAATATGCCACTTGGTTGGACATATTCTAGTGCTCCTTAGGTGAATTGAGAGGACAGAACAGCAGAGGTGCTCTGTGTGTGATGCAAAGTGTCCACCAGCACAAAAGGGGACGTGAGCAGTGTCCCAGTGCATGCTGCAGGGCACACAGGCTGCAGCAGGACCAAGGAACAGAGGAGCTGCAGCTCCTGCCCTCTATCATCCCATGTGTTCTGACATGCAACACAAGCAGCAATTTGCTCTCCTTTGCCTAATTAAAAGATGTTAATGTAAGTCTGGGTTTTGGTGTTTGCCTAAAGAAGCACTATTACTTCTGCTTTCACAGTGTAAAATAAAAATCTCAAATACGCTCCAAAGACAGGGCTTTGGGTTTGGGGTCACTAAACAAACAAACAAACTGGCTTTGACTTCCTGGGATTCACATATCATAAAAACCTAATGCTTGTTACATTCTCAGAAGGCAAATTCTGGAGTTTCAGGGGAATCATTATGGAACAGAACTTTAGCTCCTGCCTTCATCTCCCACAGCAAGTGGACATGTGCTGAGATCAGACCAAAGGGATTTTAGACATTTAAGCAATTTAGGTGTCCATGTTTCCAGAAGGTGCAGAGCAGAAAACTGGATGCTCAGCATTTTTAAGCATTTAAGTGAGGCACTCAAATTTGGGCAGCCTGGCTCCTCATATAAGCTGCACCAGTCAGCAGAACTGGCCTACCCTCCTCCTTCGCCAGACTGTGGAGGGATCTCCCTGGTACTCACACTCCTAACTTAACAGTTCCAGTTCTGAGTGGATAAACCTGGTTGTAATGGCAGCTGAGTCTTGAAACAAGCTGAGGGGTGCACCTCTTCTCTGAATCCATTCAGCTCCAAGAGAAGGGGAATTACTACCAGGACTGTTCTTGCCTCCAGCTTGAGGCTATGTCTAGCAAAGGTGAGTGGCTGCCACACAGGCTTGCAAAACAAGGCTCAAAGAGGCACCTGGGAAGTGTTTGAAAGGACATAAGCCCAGAGAAGGAGTCTCTAGCTATTGTTTCTTCCTCCTTTATGCTGCAAGACATGCAGAGAAGAGGAGAAAATGAGCATCTTCTGTGTTCAATAAGGAGTGGAGACATGAGGTAAATATGCAGGGGGTGCTCAGCACAGCTGCCACAAGAGCTGGGGACACACTGGACCCCTGTCTCATGCACAGCATCACTGTGCAGGCAGTTTGGAGGTGCCCTCAGAACAGCCCCAGGTACCAGGGGTGGAGAGCCCGAGGCTCTCCCCAGCAGTTTGCACAGGGAAGGACCTGCCATGCCATCCTGCAGTGTTAAATAAGCTCCTTAATCAGCAGAGAATTTTATTCTATCATATTTTCTCCTCTTCTTTCTTCAAATGAAGGAAAGCAAGGTAAGAAACAGACTACTTTATATTCAGGGCTCCAATAACCACTACTGCAGGATGTATCACTATCAGAGGGTAAAGAAAGGGAAAAAGAAGCTAAATGGTGGTATTATTAAATGCAAAATATAAAAAACATTTAAAGTGACACCTTCCTGAAGAGAGCTTTCAAATTATTCACACTCAATGCAATACAATCCACAGCTAATTGCAGTCTATACATGCAACTGAAAGTAATGATAATCATAATTACCTTGCACTTACATACTATAGCAATTTTCATCTGAAGACCTTAAAGTCTTCATAAACATTAATTAATCCCATCGCCCTGCTGTGGTAACTGTTACCATAATTCTCATTTTGGGGACAGGTAAACTGTGGTTCAGATGTTAAGTGGTTTGCTTGTTACGTTTTGGCACGGCAGGTGGGGCTGATTTCCCCTCAGCACTCTTGGTAACAGGTGTTGGGGCTGTGGGAGGAGAAGAGTGCAGGGTATAGAGGCAAAGGGCAGATTCATGAGCTGAGGAACAAGACTTTGACAAAAACACTTCACTCACACTGCCACAAAGTTAGGGCTGTATTTATAGCCCACCACAGTGTTCTAGTTCCACTGCTGAGATCAGTGCATTGACCCTAGAAGCATTGACACTAATTTTAAGGCTTGATTTTGCCTTCTGTAGAGTTGCTTTTTTTAAAAAATTCTTTTGTTTCTTCACAGAAAATAGTATCATAAAAATTTGTCTCAGAGACAGGTTTGAAGGGAGGACAGCAAGTACCAGAATCACTACCGTTACCAGCTTTGGCTAATAAAGACCTTGTTTTTTGGATTTTGAAAATGCAGAGTGAGGGGACATGGTGCATCTCTGGGGAACAGGGCTGAATTTACAAAGCTTTTCAGACACATGGGCTCCAATTAAGCCAACCAAGCCAGCCCTGTGACTTCTGATTTCTGCACAGAGCCTCCAGGCCTCAAGAAGGCTTCACTACTGGCAAGCACAGGAGTTAAGGTAACTTGGGCCAGATGCCTCTGGTGAGCAGACACCTCTGGGCTTCACAAGTTGGGTATCTATTTCTATTTCCCACTAATATTCCATTAAATTTTGAGACTATGGAGAAAAACCCATTTATATTGGGCTTGTGACGTCTTGGTCTGTATCAGCCATAATGCAGGAGCAGCCAGTGGTCATCCCCCTGCACTGGGGGGGCACACCCCAAATGCTGCATTCAGTTCTGGGCCCCTCCCTTTAAAAAGGACATTGAGGTGCTTGGGCATGTCCAGAGAAGGAAAGGAGCCTTCTGAAAGGTGTAGAAAACAAGTCTGATGAGGAGCAGCTGAGGGAGCTGGGCTTCTTTAGTCTTGAGGAGGCTCAGGGAGGACCTCTCTGTTTTCCACAACTGCCTGAAAAGTTCACAGAGTTCACAGAATGACCAGGTTGGAAGAGACCTTCAAGATCACAGAGTCCAACCCAGCCCAAACACCTCAACTAAACCCTGGCACCCAGTGCCACATCCAGGCTTTGTTAAACACACCCAGGGATGGTGACTCCACCACCTCCCCAGGCAGCCATTCCAGAACTTTATCACTCTTTCTGTGAAAAAATTTTGTTTTTTCCCTAACATCCAACATATATTTCCCTTGGTGCAGCTTGAGACTGTGACCTCTGGTTCTGTCAGTGCTGTCTGGAGAAAGAGCCCAACCCCACCTGAGCACAGCCACCTTTCAGGGAGCTGTGGAGAGGAGGGGCTGCTCTCTTCTGCTGTGCCTGCAGTGAAAGGACAAGAGGAAATCTCCCCTCTCTTTACCTGAGACAGGGGAGATTCAGATTAAGTACTAGAAAGGAAAATTTCACTGTTGAAAGTGGGTGTCACTGTTGATGGTGGAGTCAATGCGCCGGAATCGGTTGCCTGGGAAGGTGGTGAATCTCCATCACCATCCTTGGATGTGTTGACATCTGGATCTGGCTCTGGGTGATGTGGTTTAGGGGTCCAGTGGCAGTGCTGGGTGAGTGGCTGGACTGGATGATCTGGTGGGTCTATTCCAGCCTTGCTGGTTCTATGATTTTTCAGCATCTACCCTAGAGCAGCAGTGAAAGATGCTACCACCTAAAAAAAAAAAAAAAAAAAGAGTTTTACACCACATAGGCCCCCCAGGACAGGGAATTCCTTCTCAGGCTAATGATTCAAGTCACATAATGCAGAAGATGAATGGACTTGAAAAATCCCCTCAGCAGAATATCTGACAGTCCAAGAGACCACAAAACTTAACTTCAATCTCCTCTCACCTGTAATTACTTTCCTGGATTTGCATCCCATGGCTCAGGAAATGCACTCAGATTCTGTCCTTACCCCCATCTCCACAGACTGTTGGCTGTAAATCATGGTCTGGTACCATAAAACACAAGAGCCATCACTATCAAGGCTGCCAACTTAAGAGACTCTTGTGATGGGAACGTTTCTATAGACCTACACAATAAGACTAATTGCACAGGCTTGCTGTAAAAGCCAGAGGTCGTTTGATTACTGGCTGTTTTGTACCATGAAAGTGCACATTAATTATTTAAAAGATGGACTTATAATTATTGCAAGCTCTAAGTAATTACCTATAATTTTGGCAAGTGTTAGAAAAACTGATAGTCTAGCAAATTCAGGTTTTAGTCATTAGTAAGCTACTAATTACATTTAAATTGTAAAATGAGAATTATGCAATTTATCTCCCCAATAATGCATAAACATTACAGTGATTGTAGGTTTTAATGGACTATATTATTACTATAAAAAGCAGAGCAGTGATGGGCAGTGAGGGGCAATTTGAGTTCATTGCTGTTATTTTACATGATAATTTCTTATCAGTGACTGCACAGTGATGGGTCTTCTTGATTAACATGGGGTAAGTCCATTCCAGCCATCAAATTGTACTGGAAAATTGCAAAACTTAGTGAAGAGTTGCTAAAAAGAGTTGATTAATTTTCCATCAATACAAGACTAATTGCTGTAGGTAAACAATCTAGAAATCACATACTTTTTCTTTCTCTATCACTTAAGAAAAGCAGAATTCCCAAGTGCCACTGTCTTGGCTAGGGCTCCTTTTTCATTTTGACTTCTCAGGATCTTTTCATACACTCCTCACCCATCCCTGAGGCTAGTTAGTGCTACTGCACCACCTATAAGGAACAAGAATGAACAGAAACATGCCAAGTAATGCATGCACATGAGGCTTTTTCAAATGCTGTTATTCCAGAGCAGCCTGTGTCCACCTAATATCCCAGCATGCCAATGGCAAAATCCATTTCAACGTGAGAAAAGCAGTATAAGGACTAGATTCAGATTACCAAACAACAGAACAGGTCTGAAACAGTAAATTGTTCAGCATCATTCCAGAAAGAGGAGCTTTCTAATAATAATAATAAATGCAAATTATCAAAGGTGATTAAGTAACTATGGGTGTGCATGCTCTGATCTTACAGATGATCACCTTTCTGCAGCAGCAGGTGTTCACAAAAGAGTCAATCCCTGCTTAGCAAGAGCCCCAAAATTTTACAGTGGCAGCAGAGTCAGTAAGAAAAAGAGGGAAGAGCTGTGTGAGGCTGGGACACACCAAACTGGAGCACAGGACTGCAGGGCACACAGGGACACACTGACAGCACTCCCACGGGGCTCAGGTGAGACATTACCACCTAGGGTTGAAAGTCCAGGGCAGGGGGTGCACTGCAATTGAATAATGTCGTTGTTCCCTTGGTTTCAGGTGATTTCTGTGCGTGGAATAAGCAAGTCATCCATCAGGCAAAGGTGTCAGTCACACAAGGCTTAGGAGCAATGCTGGTGAACAGATTAGGATAGAAATGGAGGCTATTCTATCCAGCTGAAAATGACTGCAATTAATCCATATTAGAAACTAAAGGAGTTTATATCTCAGACACTGCATTTTCAGCCAGCAGCACTTCCCTCCACAGCCAAACAATGGTATTGGAGTTCAATACTTCATGAACAGAAAAGGCTACACCAGCCACTGTGAATCACTCAGGCAATTTCCCTATGGATTTTCACCTTCCCTGTTCCATGAACTATTCAGAAAATTGAGCTGAGGGATTGCTAGCGGTAAGGACCATGCCTCAGCTTGAAATCAGGACCTGCCCATGTAGTAAATGGTTTCATGATTTCAGTATGACTCCTGTCTGCAGCACAGGGAAAACGTGTCTCCTTATGATGTGGGAGGAATGAAATGTGGGACTGTATTTCCAGTCTTGTCCACAGCGAGACACTTTCACATGGTGTGCACCTTAAAAGCTGGAGTCTTGCCAGTATAACTGGCTTGGTGTGACACCAGGGAAATTTAAGAGCTGCTTTGTATTGTTATTTTACAAGCCCTTATACAGTGTTTGTTTTAAATGATGTGCTGTGTGATTTAGTGGTGTCTGCTGCAATGATGAAAGCCAGTGCCTGCTGTGCTGTGTGACTGCTGTCTTCTCCTGCAGATGAGATATTACTTTTCACTAGAGTTTCCCAAAAGGCAGCACCAGCTTTAGCATTTGGGGCATCAGTTCTGCTCAGAACTCCCAAAAATAAACCCCAGGGAAAAGATGGTGCTTTTAGCTCTGTTATAGATGAGTAATGGGAAGGTTGACTCTCACAATTAAAGGGCAAATATTATGTATATGTTGAGAGAAGTTTTACAGATTTATAGTTGTGTTTTGCCCCCCTTGTGCTGCTATCAGGGGTGCCTGGGTTTGGGACATTTGGGAGGGTCGGCTCGTTACCATGGCAACAGCTGACCCCAGTCAGGATGTCAGGAAGTGATCTCCAGCACTGGACAGAGCAGGAGGAGTCGATGGACAGAACTTTGGGAGGGGCCAAAGGGTTAAAAGGTGAAACCTCTATGGTGTGGGTGAGCCCATGGTGGGAAAATCCTCTGCTCCCAGTGCTGTAATATCTTCTCTATTCAGTCTTTTGTTGTATTTTTGATAAGGTTTTAATAAACCTTCTGTATTTTTTGGAAGTGAGTATCACTTCTCACAGCCCCAGGCTGCATGTCATTTATCAGAGTGGCTCATCAGATGTTGGCTGGCAGGCAGGAAGCTGCCCTGGTAGAGGACACACCTGGGTGACCAAGTGGGGACACCAGCACTGCTGTATGAGCCATCCCCAGGACAAGTGGGGCACCTCCCTTGCTCCACTAACAGCAGCCAGGGGGTTGCTCTTTGCTCATGGGATGGCTCACGTTTTTATTGACTTTTGAAGGCCATGTGTCCTGGGGTGACAGGACATTTTCATGCTTTGTATCCCAAACGTGTATTCCTGTTCCCGTGCTCTCAGTTTGTTTTGTCTATAGCCGTGTCCCTCCCCCGGCTGCTTGCTATGGCTTGCTGCTGCTAGCTTTAGGCCTGCTTCGCTTGCTCTGCTCGCTTGCTTTTTTTTGTTTTTTCTTTGCTTGCCTTATTTTGCCATTTTTCTATTTTTGTTTTTCCCTTCCTTCCTCCCCTTCCCTGAAGACATCGGACCTGCTTCGGACCTTGATTCGGGAACGTCAAGGAACTCCTCCGGAGTCTGCACTACAGAGAAGCTCAGCACCCTCCTCAGCACTGAGACTGCCCAAGCCGTTCGGTCTCTCTCGGACTGGTGAAAACGTTTGTTGTCATCTCGGGCTGTTTTTTCTTGTGTTGGGGAGTGTTTTTTTGCTCTTGCTTAATAAACAAGTTTTTTCCACTTATCCTCCGAGGAAATTCCTCCCGAACCCGGTAGTGGGGAGGGGGGAGGAGTTGTGGGGGTTTGTTTCCTTTAAGGGGCTCCTTCGGAGATTTTCCCCTAATTTGTCCTAAACCAGGACAATATATTCTTTGGTGGCCCGTACGGGGAAATCGACCAGACAAAGTGGAAAAAACTTCATTCTAAATAATATTTTGGTCTCAATTGTTTCATGGGTACATTGGTATGTCTGTTTTTGAAGTTATAATGTCATTTGGATTGAAAGCCTGCCTCTATTTCTGGTCATTAGGGTTTTTTGAAGTTTTAATACCTTTGTGGTCCCTAGGTTTATTTTCTTATCCAGAAATAGCTCCGGTATTGTCCCTAATGCGTAGCTTTTGTAGCAGAGGGGCACTAACCAGAATATTTATCGGGTTGGGCTTGGTTGTGATGATTTGCAAGAGGTTTATAAAAATGTTGTTATCGGTTCCAGGAATGTATGGTTCGTGGTTGTGGCTGTGTACTCAGTTTGTTAGGGGAGAAGCAGGGGAGGAGGCTTTTCAGCCTTTGCTTTCCTTCTTCTCCTCTGAATTATTTACATCTCTATTAGAAAATGTTTGGTTCTCCCTGACTGCCAAGGACACCATCTTTCTGGCATTTAATTTAGTAAGCTTTCTTTATACTGTCTGCAGTTTATATAAGATGAAGGCTGAAATTTCTAGAGGGGCTGGTGAGACTCCTGATTTAGGAGTAAAACCAAGGGTGAGGAGTCCTGAGTGGTGTGGGAAATGGGAGGATATGGGCCAAATTTTAAAGGAGTTTTCTGATCCTATAGTCTGGGACTTTCCATCTGAACAAATTCAGAATCCAGCTGAGGTGGTAAAGTACCTGAAAGAGAGGTGCCATGGTAACACTAAGGAGGAAAAGATCATTGCAGTGAGCTGGGCCCTGGCACATGCTTATCGCACCCTGCTAGACACTGTAGGGCAGCAGACAGAGGAAAGGGAACAGGGAGATAAGTTAGTTACTATCCCAGTCACTCAGGCTGCAGCCAACATCCCAGGCTCCAGGCCAGTAGTTAAACCAGAGAGTAAGCCTCAACCAATGGCTGTTGCTGCTAATACAAGAGGTGGAAAGTGCAAAAGCAAGACTGACCGAAGGGTGGAGGATGATGATGATGATCCAAGAGAAGGACCATCACCAAAATCAGAAACCACACCAAATGGCACAGATTCCGGAGCCAATATTGATTCCTTCTCCCTGAAGGACCTTCGAGGCCTAAGGAAGGATTATAGGCGACAGCCCGATGAATCTATAATTAGTTGGCTAGTCCGCCTTTGGGATGCAGCAGGGGAGGCTACCATTCTGGATGGCACTGAAGCGAGGCATTTGGGATCCCTGTCACACGATCCTGTGATCGACCAAGGCATGATGAGAGGGGCTAGCCCTCACAGCCTCTGGGAACGGGTCCTGGACAGCGTAGCACAAAGATACCTATGTGCAGATGACCTCTATATTCAGCAGACACGGTGGAAGACCATAGAACAGGGGATCCAACGCCTGAGGGAGATGGCAGTGGTAGAGGTAATTTTTTCAGATGACATAACAACTAGGAATCCAGACTTCGTACCGTGTACACCTGTAATGTGGAGGAAACTTGTGCGACTTGGGCCACCTGAATACGCTTCTGCTCTAGCAATAATGAAGCGGGATGAGGTATATGAGACTGTACTCAATATGGCGAAGAAGCTTCGAGCATATGCGGATGCTGTACATGGCCCGACTCATGCCAGAATTGCAGCTGTGGAAACACGACTGCAGAAATTAGAAGACAAAATAGAGGAAAGTCGTAAGAAACTCAGGGAAGAGATTAAGGAGGACCTCCTCCAAATCTCAGCTGTACAAATTAGACGCCCTGCTATCCAACGCAAACGTTCCATTGTTGGGGAGAGAAGGTACACCCCACGAGCTGAGTTGTGGTTCTTCTTACGTGAGTCTGGAGAAAACATGAGGAGATGGGATGGGAAGTCTACTGCTGCTCTGGCACAATGGGTGCGTGAATTGAAGGAAGGTAAGAAAAGGGAAGCAGCTCCAGTTGCCCGTAGTCGAATTGTCAGGCATAATGATGACGATGATTTGTCGGATCCCCTGGAAGGAACCTCCAAGACATATGTCTCTGGAAAGAAGGATAACCAGGCTTAGAGGGGCCCTGCCTCTAGCCAGGTAGAGGTTAGGGAAAATCGAATCTTTTGGACAGTGTGGGTTCTATGGCCTGGCACATCAGAGCCACAGAAATACAGAGCTTTGGTTGATACTGGTTCGCAGTGTACCTTAATGCCTTCAGGACATGTGGGAACAGAACGTATTTCCATTGCCGGGGTGACGGGGGGATCACAAGAATTGACTCTGATGGAAGCTGAAGTAAACCTGACCGGGAAGGAGTGGCACAAACATCCAATTGTGACTGGCCCCGAGGCTCCGTGTATTCTGGGCATAGACTATCTCAGGAGTGGCTACTACAAAGACCCTAAGGGACTCAGGTGGGCTTTTGGAATAGCTGCTGTGGAGGCAGAGGGCATTAAGAAATTGAACACCTTGCCTGGATTGTCAGAGAACCCATCTGCAGTAGGACTCCTGAAGGTAGAAGAGCAACAAGTACCTGTTGCCACCTCGACAGTGCATCGCCGGCAGTATCGAACAAATCGAGATGCTGTGATCCCCATTCACAAGATGATTCGAGAGTTAGAGAGCCAAGGGGTGGTTAGTAAAACCCACTCACCTTTCAACAGTCCCATTTGGCCTGTACGTAAATCTGAAGGAGAATGGAGATTGACCGTGGATTACCGTGCATTGAATGAAGTGACACCACCACTGAGCGCTGCTGTGCCGGACATGCTGGAACTCCAGTACGAGCTGGAGTCCAAGGCAGCAAAGTGGTACGCCACAATCGATATTGCCAATGCATTTTTCTCCATCCCCCTGGCTACAGAATGCAGGCCTCAGTTTGCTTTCACCTGGAGGGGCGTGCAGTACACCTGGAACCGACTGCCCCAGGGGTGGAAGCACAGTCCCACCATCTGTCATGGACTGATCCAGACTACACTAGAAAAGGGTGAGGCTCCAGAACATTTGCAGTACATTGATGATATCATTGTGTGGGGAAACACAGCAGCAGAAGTGTTCGAGAAAGGAGAGAAAATCATCCAAATTCTCCTGGAAGCCGGCTTTGCCATTAAGAAAAGTAAAGTTAAGGGACCAGCTCGGGAGATCCAGTTCCTGGGGGTGAAGTGGCAAGATGGGCGGCGCCAGATTCCTACCGATGTCATCAACAAAATCACAGCTATGTCCCCACCAACCAATAAGAAGGAAACACAAGCTTTCTTAGGTGCTATAGGTTTCTGGAGGATGCATATTCCTGAGTATAGTCAGATTGTGAGCCCTCTTTACTTGATTACTCGTAAGAAGAACGACTTCCATTGGGGCCCTGAGCAGCAACAAGCTTTTGCCCAGATCAAGCAGGAAATTGCCCATGCAGTAGCCCTTGGCCCAGTCAGGACGGGACCAGATGTGAAGAACATGCTCTATTCTGCAGCCGGGAACCATGGCCTGTCCTGGAGCCTTTGGCAGAAGGTGCCTGAGGAGACCCGAGGCCGACCACTGGGATTCTGGAGTTGGAGCTACAGAGGGTCTGAAAGTAACTACACCCCAACGGAGAAGGAAATCTTGGCTGCTTATGAAGGAGTCCAAGCTGCTTCAGAGGTGATTGGTACTGAAGTACAACTCTTCCTGGCACCTCGACTACCCGTGCTGGGGTGGATGTTTAGAGGAAAGGTTCCCTCCACCCACCATGCCACCAGTGCTACATGGAGCAAGTGGATTGCCCTCATCACACAGCGTGCCCAAATTGGGAAACTAAATCGTCCTGGGATTTTGGAGGTAATTACAAATTGGCCTGAGGGTGAAAACTTCAGGCTCACTGGTGAAGAGGGAGAAGAGCAAGTGACCCGTGCCGAAGAAGCTCCACCGTATAACCAACTGCCGGCAGAAGACATACATTACGCTCTTTTTACCGATGGTTCCTGTCGCCTCGTAGGAATGAACCGGAAATGGAAAGCAGCCGTATGGAGCCCCACACGACAGGTTGCACAAGCTATCGAAGGAGAAGGTGGATCGAGTCAACTTGCGGAACTCAAAGCTGTTCAATTGGCCCTGAACATTGCTGAAGCAGAGAAGTGGCCAAAACTTTACCTTTATACTGATTCCTGGATGGTAGCCAATGCTCTGTGGGGATGGCTGAAGAGATGGAAGGAGGAGAACTGGCAGCGCAGAGGAAAACCAATTTGGGCTGCTGAAGAATGGAAAGACATCGCTACCCGGCTAGAGAAACTACCTGTGAAGGTTCGCCACGTAGATGCCCATGTCCCCAGAAGCAGGGCTAATGAGGAGCAGCAAAACAATCAGCAGGTAGATCAGGCCGCAAAGATAGGGGAGTTGAAGATAGATCTTGACTGGGAGCACAAAGGAGAGCTGTTCCTAGCACGATGGGCCCATGATGCCTCAGGCCACCAGGGTAGAGATGCCACCTATAAGTGGGCACGAGACCGAGGGGTGGATCTAACCATGGACAGCATTTCTCAGGTTATCCATGACTGTGAGACGTGTGCCGCCATTAAGCAGGCTAAGCGGGTGAAGCCCCTCTGGTATGGGGGGCGGTGGTCCAAGTACAAGTATGGGGAGGCTTGGCAAATTGATTACATCACACTGCCTCAAACCCACCAAGGCAAGCGCCACGTACTAACCATGGTAGAAGCCACTACGGGATGGTTGGAAACCTACCCCGTGTCTCATGCTACAGCCCGCAACACCATTCTGGGCCTTGAAAAGCAGGTCCTTTGGAGGCATGGTACTCCTGAAAGGATTGAGTCAGACAATGGGACTCATTTTAAAAATAATCTTATTAACACCTGGGCTAGGGAACATGGCATTGAGTGGGTGTACCACATCCCCTATCATGCACCAGCTGCAGGTAAAGTGGAGAGATACAATGGATTGTTAAAAACCACTTTGAAAGCATTGGGTGGGGGGTCTTTCAAGAACTGGGAGCAGTATTTAGCAAGGGCCACCTGGTTAGTTAACACTCGGGGTTCCACCAACCGAGCAGGTCCTGCCCAGTCTGAGCCCCTTAATATAGTCGATGGAGATAAAGTCCCAGTGGCCCATATCAGAGGTTTGTTGGGGAAGACGGTATGGATTAATCCTGCTTCGAGTACAGGCAAACCCATTCGTGGGATTGTCTTTGCCCAAGGACCAGGTTATACCTGGTGGATAATGCAGAAAGATGGGACAACCCGTTGTGTACCTCAGGGAGATCTGATTGTGGGATGATATCATTATTTGCTGAACGTTACCACCATTGTCTGTACGTTACATCATACAGACATGAGACAGAAGGAAACGTGAAAGTGTCAAAGGTCTGAGCAAGTAAGATGGAAGGAAATGTGTTAAGTGTGGAAGGTTTGAGCACGTGAGATGAAAGGTTTTACATTGTGTTCATTAACATGTTCACGATATGGGATAAGGGGTGGAATGTCCTGGGGTGACAGGACATTTTCATGCTTTGTATCCCAATCGTGTATTCCTGTTCCCGTGCTCTCAGTTTGTTTTGTCTATAGCCGTGTCCCTCCCCCGGCTGCTTGCTATGGCTTGCTGCTGCTAGCTTTAGGCCTGCTTCGCTTGCTCTGCTCGCTTGCTTTTTTTTGTTTTTTCTTTGCTTGCCTTATTTTGCCATTTTTCTATTTTTGTTTTTCCCTTCCTTCCTCCCCTTCCCTGAAGACATCGGACCTGCTTCGGACCTTGATTCGGGAACGTCAAGGAACTCCTCCGGAGTCTGCACTACAGAGAAGCTCAGCACCCTCCTCAGCACTGAGACTGCCCAAGCCGTTCGGTCTCTCTCGGACTGGTGAAAACGTTTGTTGTCATCTCGGGCTGTTTTTTCTTGTGTTGGGGAGTGTTTTTTGCTCTTGCTTAATAAACAAGTTTTTTCCACTTATCCTCCGAGGAAATTCCTCCCGAACCCGGTAGTGGGGAGGGGGGAGGAGTTGTGGGGGTTTGTTTCCTTTAAGGGGCTCCTTCGGAGATTTTCCCCTAATTTGTCCTAAACCAGGACACCATGGAAACATAATTTCTGCTATCAATGCTCAGGCCAGCCCCTACTCCCTGTTGTGTGAGCTGGGACAAAAAGGGGCTCCTGCCTGGGCAGCTCTGTTGAACTGGGAAGATCTGGGTAGTGCATATTTCTCTAACAGCGAGAACCAAAACCTCTGCCCCAGAGGACAGGGAGGAAAAGAAAGAATTACTTTTTGTCAAATGACAGACTTTAGCTTCCTTAAGAGTAATACAGGATCATCCCCAGGAACTCAAAAGCTGATGAAATTCCTGCCCTGGATAACTTCCAGGTTGCTAGAGACTGAAAGAGTTGGAAATAACAGGACCCTGGGGATTTTGATGCTGCTCAAGAAATCTAATCCAAAAACTTCTTTCTGCCAATGTCCAGGATCAGGTGCTTCACTGAAGATGTACTAAGCCTTACAAAAGCTAAACAAGGGATAATGTAACTCTACCACTTCTACTCAAGGCTTCAGTTTAATCCCAATTTAGCATAGTTTCACCTATACACTTGACCATTGGAATTTATACCCCCCAGAAGACTTTTATTAAGTAGATTAACCCCAGAAGACTTTTATTAAGTAGATTAACTCTGCATTGAAACATCCAGTGACTCTTTGCACCTCTCCAAATTCTGTCCCTTTCTAGGAATTGCCCATTTATAATACAGGCACATCAAGTCTTTGGAAAAACTTCCTTTCCCTAGCAAACCCTCTTTGCCCTCTGGTTCAAAGAAGCATCTGGTCACAGGTCAGTGATTAACCAGAAGGCATCTGAAGAGGAGCAAGCCTTCAACCAGTGCACATTTCCTCAGGGATGGTGACAGCCATGGCCATGTGGGAACACAGTGTTCTGGTTTGAAAGCAGAACCAGTGAGAGACTCCCAGTCAGAAATACAATTTATTAGGAAAAAGGAAAAGAAACAAAATACATGCAATAATACAAAAGAAAAACCACTGACAGAGTCACAATACAACCTGACACCCTTTTGGTCAGGGTGTTGGTAGCAGTCCAAATTGGAGTGGCAGCAGTCCTCCTGGAGGGGCAGATGTGGTTCTGTTGGAGCAGTGATCCTGTAGAAGGGTGGAGTCTTCCTCTGAAGGTGCAGTGGAAAAATCCAGCTGTTCCTCTTGGGAACCAGTGGAAAGGCTGAGGCTGGTGTCCCAAAAACTCAGATTGTATCCAGGTAGGAATGCTTGGCTCCTCCCTCTGGGCGGAGCATCTCACAATGGGATGTTCTAGTTCTTATCAGTCACGCAGTGACATTCAATAGCCCATTATCAGCAGATGTCTCCCCTGAGGGAGGACTGGTTGTGGAAGAGATAAGGAAAACTGCCCATTGAACAGAAGACAACTGCCATACAGATGGTAATGGAATACATCTTGCCTTGCAATCTGGGACACACAGGATCGCTGTGCTGGCAGGGACTGGATGGGACACTGAGTCCCAGGCCATGACAACAGAGACCTCACATTATCTCTTTCACACATGCTTCCAGATGTATCTTTACTTTAAACTGGCAGTATTTTTGTCTCTGGTATTCTGGCATTAACACTGCTCTGTTCCCAAATCTTCTTACTTTAATGGCTAAATACTGTCTTATTTCCAGGGTAGATTAATTCATGGTTAATCTATGTTTTGCTCCTAGCAATGCATTCCTCTCTCACTGCTCTGTACTTCCATATGGTATTTTTAGACAGCAATCAGTTCATCTCTTGGTCTGTGATTTGCCAGACTAAACAAGCCAAACTCTTCCAGTCCCATTTCCTATAATTCCACTTTCCTTTAATCTCTTGGTTCAAGTTCACCTTTCCTGGATGGGACTCACTGGACTGGTGGTGTTTCAGACACATCTGGCATGGACATTTCTCCTTCTTTTGAAGGCAGCCTTCCTGTGACAAACCCCAACATCACAACATTTCCACAGCTGCAGCAAAGGGGCACTTCCCATCATTAGCCAACACAAAAGGAAATCATCTCATTTGTTTTTAACTGCTGTCTGTTACTCTACTTTGAAAAGGTTTTGCTACTAGTCCAAGCAAGCACTTG
This sequence comes from Anomalospiza imberbis, assembly GCF_031753505.1. Classification (NCBI taxonomy): domain Eukaryota; kingdom Metazoa; phylum Chordata; class Aves; order Passeriformes; family Viduidae; genus Anomalospiza; species Anomalospiza imberbis. The sequence continues at coordinate 2,514,990 of NC_089700.1, forward strand.
ACCTCTCCCTTCATGTTTTTAAATTTTAGAAAAGAATGCTGCTAACTGTTTAACACTGTTCATGAGATAAAATTTTTCCAACAAAAAAGTGTTTCATTACAACTGCTCTGAGCCTGCTTGCTCCAGTTCTTCCCACAGGTTTGGCACACAGCTCCCAGGACTCTGCCAGCCTCTTCTCTGTTGATCTTGGATGAACAAAAGAGCTGTTCTCCAGAGCAGCTGTAGGAGAGAAAGAGATGTGGAGCCCTGGCTTTGCCCACATCAAGTGAGCTCCTCACTGCACAGCCCTCAGACTCCAAGGAGTTTTTACAACACAGTAACAGAGCTGCTGAGCCCATTTTGCATGAGGCTGATCAAAACCAAACCTATGTGCTGCCCGAACTGCAGTGGAACTGTCCATTGGGTAGATCTGTGGTTATCACTGCCCCCAAAGCCATCATCCCCACTTTGCTGGGGAATGACCAGCCTCCCTAGCATTCCTCAGCAGCCTGTGCCACCCCACTTCTCCCTGGGAGTGTGTGTTGTGCATCAGGCTGAGAGCAAGAGCATTGCCAAGAAGGTCCCGCAGTCTGATAGGACCAGTGAGGGGGTTTCGTGCTACAAACCCCAACTCACTATTGCTTTTGAACTTACTTGTGTTCTCGGTGATGTCCAGCGAAACTTTTTCTCAGTAGCAGTTGTGAAGCGATACGTGGAATAAATAATAATTAATAAATAATAATAAATAATAGACTCCACAACCTGGGGTAGTTATGAAGTGGGTATGTATGTCAGTGCCTGACACAAGTGAGATAACTCTCCAAAAACTTGTACCCCGAGCCTCAGTCTGACCCACACCTTTATTCCCAAAGGTGTTCCATATGCAATACATTAAACCTTCCCATGCATATTCAACCCCTGGCCCCGCCTGTCCTCGCCTCTCATGCTAAATAGGTCCACGCCCTTCTAGGCATGCCTGGTTTGCTGTGGTGGTCGCATGGGGTCTTTCGGTGGTCCTGAGGCTGAAGATCATGGCTGCCCGTGCACTTTTGGTCCTTTGGTGCTTATCTGAGTCCGTCTGTCAGTCTTGATAGGCTTAGAGACAGAGGGGCTTCTTTATCTGGCTTCTTTGCATCCCTGGGTATTGTTCTTTATGCAAGTAGCTTCAGAAATTTGCATTTTCCTATGCCCTTTGTACCATGGCAGAGGTTTCTTAAGTAAACGGTTAAAATTCAACACATAACCCTACAAGCTAAAATATAAATGCTTAATTCATTTTGTTAACTTAAGTGAATTCCAAAAAATCTCTCTTTCAGTTGTATCCCATGAATTCACACAAAGGGCCTTTCTTTGGCTTTACACAGCAATATCCACTCCCAGTGCTCTGTGTATTTGCATGTTTTATCAGCAGATGGGTTTTTAGGCACAAAGCCCCTGTCTGAAAGGGGAGCAGTGCCCTCCAGGAGTGCATGAGACCTCTGCCCGTGCAAAAGCCACCCGTGACATCACTGCCAGAGAGGCTGGGCTACCAGAGGACTACCAGGGAGGAACAGCTCTGAAATCCACATGTCCAGGTTTTAGAGAGCCTTCTCCAGCCTGCCCGGGTCCAAGAAAAGGCAGCTGAGCCTCATTAGTGAGGCAGCCAAGCAGGACAGGTAGCCTCAGGTTACACTAACGAGCCAATTAAAGGGACTTCTAAAGGAAACCTGGCTGGGTAACAGGGAAGAGGAAGCCTGGCAGCTCTGGCTGGGGAGGTAGAGCTCTGCAGCTGAAGATGAGTTGCTGTGTAATTACTGAAGTTTTTTCTATTGTGCCATTGGGGAAGAGGAGTCTAAAAAGATTAAAAATGGCTGATTTGGGGCTGTGATGTTGTTAATTTGTCTCATCAGAGACTGAAGTAAACCAAGTGGCAGTAAATAATTACATTCCTGCTCTACCTGGCAGGGCACCTTAGGGCATTTTGGAGTCCCTGTTTGACCCAACAGGCACCGGGGGTCCCAGGATCCCACCAACACCCTTGAGGCCTTGTGAGGCAGCTGGATGGGGAGGCTCCATCATCCAGCAGTTCCCAGTCACCAGAGACCAAATCCAAAGACACACCCAGCATTTCATAGAAAACAAATTCAGACCAAAATCTGCCCAAGTTCTCTGCTAAGGACAGGAATTAAAATCATGATTCCAAATAATCATTTCAACTTAATCCAGTCATCAATCTGTCTCAACAATCTGGGAGATAAAGAAGGCTAAAGAAGGCTGTTGTGCTTTTTTGTCTGGACTTAAAACTAACTTAATTATTATGCAAACAGACTTCTTTCTTTGTTAACCCATCCTTTGTTAATCCATTTGCATCTCATACCTGAAACTCCTTTTGATGTCTTCAAGGAGGATCCATTACAAACCAGATAATCCATATTAATTCACTGTGATTTAACAGATTTTATTTGGTGAAATTCCTGCAAGTTTCCTTCAAATCTGTGCAATGGATCTTTGCCCAAGAGTTAGGGCAAGTTTTATGTACCAGCCCAATGCCCTGTTCCATGCATTGGCTAAAAACCAGTGCTCCTGAGTAATTCCTTCTGCACAAGCACTGCTGGAGTCTGGTAAGCAAAAACAGCCCACAAAAGCTCATGATCATTTTTCAGCCATGAGAAGAACCCTGAGAGCCTGTTCTGAGTTAAAGTCCACAGTACAGTGCTAGCATTAGACAAATAATGACAATAGCTTCTTGCACCAAGAGGCCCCAGCTGCAAAGAATCCCAGCTTAATCTGATGGAAAACAAGCTGCCTACAAGAGGCACAAACACAAATAGGTTCTGGGACACCTGACAGAGCATCAAGATGCATATTCCACCCCCATGGCTGAGATCTCCTGAGCCTGGGAATGGCAACCAGCAGACCCACGTTTGTGTTCAGCTCATCTGAATGATCACAAACAGAGGAAAATTACATCTACATGGCTGGGTATGGCTGAGAAATCAAGCACTTTCACTTTTCAAGTGGAAGACAAGAAAACCATAAATTCTCACTTCATTTTTCTTTCAATAAAGAATAGACATAGTCTTTTCTTATTTGAACAGATGGATACCACTCCCACCTGGGAAAGAACGTGCACTGCCTTTTGTAGCTGGATCAAAGTAAAGCTGAAAGGATGAAACAACACCTGAAATAATACCATGAAGTTTTGCAGGACAAAGAAAACAAGTGGCAGCTCTGAGAGCCCTGGGTTTGGGGTGAGAAGAGAAGAGAAGAGAAGAGAGAGGAAGATTTGTTTTTGCAAATCATTTCAAGAGCTATCAATTTGAACTCCTCAATACCACAATCTCAGTGCTTCCAGCACATCCACAAGGACGTTGTCTGGCTGTCCAGCATCAAAATCTTCTAAACAATTCATATGAACAACTCATGAATATACAGTTCAATAAGTTTATCCTGTAACAGAAGTTGGTGTCTGACCAAATGACACTGAAAAATGTCAAAATTCTATTAGTCTAAGTTCATATTCATGACCTGCTCAGCCATGAAGATCTAATCCCAACATCTTCTGACCCATCTCCATAGTTCATTATTTCCTAATCACTTATGGCCTTTATTGAAGAATGCTCTGAGCTTCTTGGGCTGGAACAAATCTGTAAATCAAGGACAACAGCTTCTTGGCTTTCTTAACAGCCTGCCTTTTCTTTATAATCTTGTCCATCTGTTGAATCTGAAATTCACCTTGTGTGTGTGTAAATATACTGATAGCAAAAATCAAGAAACCAGGGAAAATATTTCCAGTGCAGAATAAATTGCCCATTGAATTTCTGAGCTGGTGTGAGACATTAACCTGGCACCCACTAAGGGAACTGAGGATACCTACTGCAATCTGTTATCTTGCTGTTATCCATCAGAGTTTCTCGCTGTTCATTTACAGAAATATTGCTTCTCTCCCATGGGTAGGCAATAGGAAAAAGGAAGACTCATGAAATAACAAACTGATTATTTTGATGGCTGTCTGTAGTTTGTGTTAAAGATTTTGCAATGCAAATTAAGAACACATGCTTATTAACAATCAGTCTTTGTGTCAACTTCTGAAAGGAGTTAACAATCAAATTTGATATTTGCTTATTTTCTAGATTCCAAGGAGGCCTTTTTCCTCCTAATATTCTTCAGTAAAATAATCCTTATTGGGCCACAACAGTGACTTACTGAATTTCTGCTCTTTAAAGGAGATTACATGAGTGACATTTGTTGTAGTTTTATCTCCCAGATCAGCAGAGAGAAATGCATTCAGACCCCTTAAAATGGAGCACCTCCCAGGGTGTAATGGATTTAACAAGGACTGAAACAACAGCAGAGAGGATGAAAGGGGCTATCTCAAGCTAAGATGAGAAGGACTTTCCTTTTCACTTCAGCCAGACAAATAAGAACTACATTCTTCCACTTTGAATAACAAACTTGCAAGACTTGTCAATGAAAGCAGCAGGAGGTAAAGCATTGCACAATGATGGGAAGATTTAATGTGCACTCTTCTCACCTGTGGCTGGTGGGGGGTGTCTTTTTTACATATTATGGCAAGACGAAAGTTTAATTTTTATATAAATGAGGCAGAACCTGACTGGTGAAGTCACTCAGGAGCTATTTCATCATTTCCCATGTGCAGTACTGGCCAGAAAGGGAAAACAGTGGACAGAGCAGGGAAGCAGAATAGGCAGAAAAGAACGGATATGAGAAAACCTGGTTTTGAAAAAAAACATTTGCAAAGAAGGGAGATATAAAAGAGCTGTGCAAAACTTGCCCTGCTCTACTTTCTTGGACATTATTTCCAAACTTGGCCTGGTGAAAGATTAAGAAAACCTCCCAAAGCACAAAGTAGCACAGACCTAAAAATTCCACAGCATCTGGACACACACTTTGTCTAACTCACAATAACAGCCCTTGTGAGGCTGGTAAATCACTTTCTCATAAAGGCAAAGAAACACTTTCAAACTGGCATTTGGCTTCACCCCAGACTGGTTTTGAGCTGGGTACCTCACCCTAAAGACATGCCTGAACAGAAACTTAGGCTCCTGTCCTGATTCAGAAGGAGCTGATTTAATATATCTAAGATAAAAGATCTATCTGGGATTGAATTTACCAACTAAAAGCACTGGAAAGCAACAGGAATCCACAAGAAAAAAATAAAGATGGCACGGTTCTGGAATATGGATAAATATAACACATAAATTGTAAATGGATTTAAATTTCTGAGGCAACACAAAATGTGCTATACCTCACCTCTGTTTCCTCCTTACCCAGACAAGTTATTGGGATTTATTTGGGGCTGTCTAACAGCCTATCTAATTTGGTAACATTTAGACATCATTTATCTCTCAATACACAGCCAAAGCTGGCAATGTTATTTAGGAGCTGAACAACCAAGGAATAAAACACAAGTTGCCTAAGATCAGGCTCGTTTGAAAATATTTAGATAATTAATAGACAAGCCTACTCTTCCTTTTAAGTTCTTCTTCATTGTAAGCAAAACTGACATCAAAATTAGGCTGACTTGAAGTAATACCAAAATAATAACTACAGTTTTCAGCAGCCAGTTGCTGCACCTGTGTGAGCCCAAACATTTGGGTGGTGTGAGTTAGTTTGAAGTTTCTGAAGAAGCTGCAAGTCTCCACTGCTCAGGGTAACATCCAGCTCAAGTAGTTCATAGTTTTGAGACAAAAAAACAAAACCACTATAAAAGATGTGCCATGTCTCTGCAATACATCTCACTGTCAAATGGTTACCAGAAAATAAGACTCCAGAGCAAGTGAGGAGTAAGGTAAAGGCAGTCTGCTTAATAGGGGGGTGATTCTAAAAGTACAGCTTATCACTCCAGTGCTGGGTTATTTGGAAAAGTCCTGTCCTCCCTAAGCCCAGGAGGTAGAACAGACATATCCTGAAATAAATCAAACCCTGTATCATCCATCATATCTTCTGACTATCTATATGACACTGATCATATTTTCCATCTAATCTTTTGTTGTATTTCTCTATGGGAAGTCAATAAAGTAGACTTTTTTTTTTTTTCTTTGCTTGTCAGCCACACTTCTGGAACAGTTAAAAACCATAACCCTTTCCCAGGAGACTATTTCATAGAATATAACATCATACACAGCCTATCTCAGGTGCAAAATCAAAGATTGTTATGTCCAACTGTATAAGAAAAATAAGAAAAATAACTGTAAGAAGAATAACTTCTTTTACATGCTTTTCTGCATCTTTTCCCCTGATTTAAAGATGGTTTTCAGCTTTCACTGGGGGAAAAAACATTTTCCCTGTCTGGATGTAGAAAGCACAAGCTGTCCTGGACTGGCCCTGTTGCCCAAAGCTCACAGCACAGTGCCAACCTGAGCACGTGCCAGAGGGACACCACGTTAAACACAGTCTGAATCAGGCAAGAGATGAGGATTTAGATGAGTTAAACAAAAGTAAGGAAGGAAAATATCACTTTTTAGACTGTTCCCACATGGCTTTTCCAAGCTGTATCTCCACAGAGGGATCCAGCTATAGCCCAGGGGCCAGCAGTGGCATCCATCTATCCCCTGTCCATGCCAACCCCCAAAGCAGATCCCATTGTTGTGCTGCCACCTGTTCAGCGTGTCTGTCTGTGCCAGGGTGAGAACGAAAAGCAAGGTTATTAAAAAAGCAGTTTGGCTAAATAAGGGAGCTCATTATGTGTGCTATTTTTGTTCCTCAAATGCCTGCCTTCCTCTCTTTCCCTTGAGGTTTCCAGAGAAATCTGACAATCAGGGCTGGGGTTTACTGTCAGCTTCCATTAGGCAAAACAACCTGGCTGGGGATGGGGGAAGGACAAGGGGAAAATTGCCCTAAAAGTGAGCTGATTCAGCACCAATCATGTCTGTACACATACCCACTACCAGAAAGTGCTGGGCTGGAGGTGCTCTCCCAGAGCAGAGCCTTTCAGAGCCTCTGCTGTGAAATGCTGAGCACCATTCTCTGTCAGAGCTGCAGGATGGGCACAGCACTGAGCTCTCACTGCCCTGACAGAGTAAAGGCCCTTCAGCGTGTTCACCTGCCACAGAACTCATTTCCATGTTGTAATTGATGTGTAAATGTGGTCTTCATTACTTGAACTAAAGACACATGAGCCTGCAAAACAGATGATTTGCCCCAGACTCCCTGGATGTGGAGCATTGGATTTGACATTTCAAAATCCCTGCATTAAAAAAAAAAAAAAAAAAAAAAAAAAAAGGAATTGTCTTATTTTCTAATTTTCCTTTAAAAAAATAATGATTTTCCATCAGTGATTTTACATGCTTTCCTTCAGTTGGTAGAGAATCATAGAATGGGTTGGAAGGGACCTTAAGGATCACCTAGTTCCATCCCTCAGTTGAGGGGGTGTTCCTTATGTATGGGAGTAGGAGCATAAACTCCCCTTCACAGAGCAGAGGGCCAGTTTTAAGCAGAAAAGCTTTCTGTGTCTTATATTTTTAACCACCAGGCTCACAAACTGGGCCATTATTTCAAGGAGAGGGCAGTCCCTACTGCACTGTATTCATCCTGCTTGCACATCATACATCTTCCAGGATCAGTCACTACACACAGTTACAGAATGAGGAAGAAAAATTAGAGTCACCTGCTAGAGAAAACACAGCTCTTATCCCCGTTAGAAATAGTGGGGTTTCCCCGCAGCACACAGCTTTTTTTTTTTTTAAACTGCAGCCATCAGGGTAGGAAGGCAGCTTGTACATTATGGTTTCCACAGATATATCACTAAGAAAAAATATTTATTTCTCCAGCTGTGAGATGTCTATGAACTGTAATCATGCATGTCTTCTTCATCATAAAGCAGTTGTTAGGCATCATCAAATCAAATTCATAGTAAACAGGGAATTAAATTCAATTCTATATCTCCTCACAATCACAGAGTCATTTAAATAAGCCCCTGACCCACAGAAAACATCATCAGTATAGCCACAAACATAAAATGATATTTAGGAGCTCCCGTTGCACCTGTGGCTTAAGGAATCTGCTTGTTATAAATTCCAATTACCTTGGCAGTATTGCCTGTCCTTGGGGTATGACTGTTCTAGGGTACCAATACATCCCTCCCAGGAATGGAGGGACCTGCCCAAGATTTAAATTAACTGGTGGAAATAGGATCCAAATTTCTTGCTACCATCCTTGTCTAGCCATCTTTTCCTGTCCTCCACACACTTCAGGAGACAGCAGCAAACCTCTCTGAGAAACTCCTGTTTGTTGCTGAAGGCTTCAAGAGGATTTAAGTTCCCAGAGTCAGGAGTATTCCTCCCCTCTGGTGTACTGAAGTTATCCCAAAGTTATCCTTTGGGTTTCCTTACCAGACCCCAAAGCAATGCCAGTCACAAAGAGCTACTGGGAAGAAGTTGGCACAAAGGAGGACATGGGGACACGTGTCCTCTGCAGTGGTAACAGAGCCCCAGGAATTGCTTCAGTGTCCCAGACAAGCTCCAGGCAGGAATGGCACAGGGGAAGAAACTCCCTACAGAGAATCCAGTTCCTCCTCAGCCAGACACCTCTGCACTCCAGAACCTCAGGGCTCATCCCATTCCTCCTGTCCTCCGCAGTGCTTTCGGGATCTTGATGCTGGGCTGACCCCAAGATTGTAAAATTTCTTGTTCTTGCAGCCCGTGCAGCCAAAGAAGGAGTCTGAAAGGAGTAGGGTTGGCTTTCTCAAGGTTGTTTATTTTCCCTAATCTATCACATTCTCTCTCTGTCCTGCTGAGCTCTGTCCAGCAGGTCGGCCATGGCATTCTGTCTGCCCTCAGGGCAGTGTTCACATTTTATACCAAAAACTCCGTGTGCCATGTTTACAATAACGTGCCAATGTCTGTCATCTATGTTGGACAGTGTGTCTGTACCTTAAACCAACAGAAAAGTGTCACCATCACACCAAGACATGGAGGGCAAGGAGAAGAAGAAGAAGGTCAGGACACACCCAAATCCCTCCATCTTGTCCCCTGAACCCCATTCTAAAAATCCCAAAATTCTACTTTTTCACCCTGTGTTAGTTCACCTACCACACCACTCAAACCCTTGTGGCTTGTAATTCCTCATACAAAGTTGGCAGCTTTTTCCACAGGCTAAAATCAAAGCCACAGGTGTTTTTGACTTTGTGCCAAGGTCTCCGAGCCCCCTGCCAGGGTCTCGAGACAGCCAGGACAGCCAGAGGGATGTCCTGGACTCTGACACAGTGCCTCTCATCTCCAGGGCCCCAAGTCACTGATGCCACCTCCCCAGGTGGGTGACAGCTGATTGCACAGCCCAAGCCAAGCCACTTCAGAGCCCACTGCTAAAAACCTCCCCAGTGCTATTCCCAGTTTCTAAACACCACTGGAGACTGAGCAGGAGGGACTCAGTAATTATCTGAAGCTGGATCTCTTCCGGAAAACCCAAGGTCTGAGGGATAAAGTCTATGTTTTGCCTCTCATTACGTACTTTTCCTCTGAAAAACCCACAGTTTATACAAGTTTTGTATTCGTGTTTAATCAACTTAAACAAAAAAAATCAGCATACCTTTGATAGGGTAGTTCATGAGGATCTTGCATTTAAGGATTTCTAAAGTAATATTTTTAAGCTTAGAAGAAAAGCTTTCCAATATATTAAAGTACTTTGAGTTTTGAAGTCCCAAACCTAAGCATTTCAGTGGAAATAAATAATTTTAAAATTTACATTCTTCCTGTTAAGAAACTCGGAATTTCAGTGTTCTGTGCTTGGATTTTTCTTCTTTTCAGGAAAAGCACTTCTTCATTCCATCAGTTTAGAAACTGTTGCACAAAACATCCAAGAAATAAAAACTGCAGTGTGTTTTTTTTTTCCTTTAGCATAGCAATAGAAAAGGCAACCTTGCCTCCATCAGAATCTATTTTTGATAGGGTTTCCATATCCTGCAAGTTAATCCAAGGAACACTCACATCCACCCAGGTGAGCAGCTCAGGGAGGGAGGAGGCTCAGCGAGGCCCACGGGGCAGAGCTGCCCCACCATGGATGTGAGGGGCTCCAACAGCCCCCAGAAACAGAAAAGGCTTTTCCAGATGCTGCCATGCCACAAAAGAGAAAACTAATTTCTCCCATCTGAGAGGGCACTGCTGCTGCAAGCCTGTCAGGAGTCCATTTCAGAGCTGGAGCTTACAGGACAAACCATACAAGGGATTGTCAAAAAACACAGCTAAATAGCAAACACATGTAAGTCCCAGGCATTTCCCTGAGCCCCACTTGTTCTTTTTTTAGCCTCAGGAGAAAAGCACATTCTTCTGCATAATTTATTTCTTCAGCAGAATTATGCAGAAAACTGCAACTAAATTGCTTTTCCTGATTAAAACCAGAGCCTTTTTATATTCTCCCCTCCCCCCAACTTCTGGATTATTTGCTTTTCTTTTTTTTTTTTTTTTTAATCCTAGAGCGTCTTCTTCCTAACTGTAGCTCTTTGAATTTTGCCTGAAAGAAAACAAAGCTCCACCTGATCCTACCTTTCCCAGCACACCCCCAGGTGTGGGCAGGACACATCCCCAGCCCCAGTGCTCTGAATTTGGGTCATGGCAACCCATGATGGTATTGGTGGGGAGGGAGGGGCTCCTGGAGGTGGACTTGCTGAGGGGAAGGGAGTTTGCTGATGAAAGGGGGAGGGTGTTTTGTCTCAGACAGTGACACAGCTTTCTGCAAGGTCCCCTGCTCTTGGGATGGCTGTCACAGGCACCTGTACAACAGAGCAGGGTTCAACTGCTCACAGAGTCTCAGATCAGTGTAAGGAGGATCAAGTCATTTGCTGTTTTTCATGGGGTTTTTTTGCCTGGGAGTGTGAGAGATTACTTTTAGCATACCTGGAAAAGGGGCTGAGGATCAGTAGCTGGTGGGGGAGCAGCTTCACCTCCCTGTGAACTCAATTTCCTCCTTCATTGGAGTTGTAAAGCTGCTATTTGCATTCAGCTCTGGAGTAACACACTGTCTCAGCTCTCCAAAAACCTTCCTGCAGAGACCACGTGCAGTCCAGAGGCTGGTTATAAACCGTTGTATGCCCAATGCCATGCTCTTAGAAGAAATAAAAAGTGGATGGATTTTCACTTTCATTTAATTCCTTTGCCAGGCACGAGGAGCTGATGTGATGAGTCAGTGCTGAGCTGTGCTTTAGGGTGGCTGCCTGCTTGTAAGGAATTAGGGCTATGGCAGTTAAATACAGGTACACTCAGGATTATTCAACAGGCTTTATTTCCAGCATGACAGCACTTTAGTTCTCTGGTTGGTTGTGCTTCATCCCAGGTTCAGCAGCACCAGTGGAAATGAAAATGCAGCTGATGTAGCTCTGTGGGGACCTGCAAGTTTCCATTACAGTAGTATGGCCTTCTCCCTCCCTGTCCTGGTCCTTATACACTCAATAGTGTCTGAAGTAAAAACAGGATCTGGATCACACACTCAGAATTCATGGAATGGAAGGGGAGAGGGGGCTGTTATTTAGCCATTAAATCCTCCTTGTCAGCTGCTGTAGATCTGGGGGGGAATTTTTTGTTAGCGGAAAAAGATTCCCTACTGGTGTCCCCTGCGTTTCTCTCCAAACCCACTCACAGAATCCCAGAATCACTGGGTTGGAAGAGACCTTCAAAATCACAGAGTCCAACCCAGCCCAAACACCTCAACTAAATCTTGGCACCCAGTGCCACATCCAGGCTTTGTTTAAACACACCCAGGGATGGTGACTCCACCACCTCCCCAGGCAGCCATTCCAGAACTTCATCACTCTTTCTGTAAAAAACTTTTCCCTAATACCCAATTTATATTTCCCCTGATGCAGCTTGAGACTGTGACCTCTGGTTCTGTCAGTGCTGCCTGGAGAAAGAGACCAACCCCCACCTGAGCACAGCCACCTTTCAGGGAGCTGTAGAGACTGAAAAGGTCAAATTCTTCCCTATAACCAGGGAAAGCAGCCTGTGTAGCTGTGGGACATGTGTTGGTTTAATCCAGACTTAAGAAGTTCCTCTCATTTTGGGATTATGGAATTTCAGTACACAACAAAATAGCTAAGAAGCACTCTAAGAGCACTGTAGGGCCCTTCTGCAGAAGTGCTGGTGCATGGAAAGCTGGTTAGTAAGTTCAGGAAAGCAGCAAACCTTCAACAACCCTTGCTTAAAACCAGAAATGCACCCTGCAGCCACAGCTGGGGAAAAGGCAGGTTTTGAAGCATGTACTGAATACTTGTGTAGTACAGGGGAAATGTCCTACTGCCAGGAACCCCCCTGGGATACACACATGCAGGAATCACTTATTCCTACACCCACTCAAGGAGTGCAGGAGCAGAGCTGACCTCTCCTGTGTCTCACTCTGCTCTACCTCTTGAGTTTATGGGTGTTCCTGGGGCTTCTTCCTCTGCCTCTGAGTGAGACTGAGTCCCTGGATAAATCTGCCAGGAGCCAGAATCCATGGGAATAGCTGTGTCTTACCACTGGAACTGTGTCTGTTGTCACCTGCCTACAGCAAGCCACAAGATCACAGGTTTGTTTCTTCAGGTTGTGTTCAGTTTATCAGTGCTGGCTGAACTTTGTATCATTCCATTTATTGTCCACGTCTCCACTAACAGGATACATCAGCTGTTAGAACCCTGCCACAGCAGAAGCTCTTGACACATCTGATGTGTCAGGAACTGTCGTAGGTTGGAAATGGGGGTGTGCATTCTATCACCATCTGTCAGAGCTGGGGCAGCTCTCTGCTGTTCACTGGGCAGTTTTCTTCATCTCTCCTACAGCCAATCCTCCCTCCAGGAGATCTCTGCTGTCCATGGCCAGTGAGTGTCCCTGCATGGCTGAGAAAATTCCATCATCCATGGGGAGAGGCTGTGCCCAGGGGAGGAGCCAAGCATTCCTACCTGGATACAATCTGACCTTGGCACACCACAGCAGCCTTTGCCCACTGCATTCCCAGAGGAGCAGCTTTCTTCCCCACTGCATTCCCAGAGGAAGCCCAGGCCCATCCCCACCAGCCCTGGAGCTTCAGAGGAAAACTCCACCCTTGTGCAGGATCCCTGCTCCAGCAGAAGCACAGCTGGCACTGCAGGAGGGCTGAGCCACCATGGGATGGGACTGCTGCCACCACCCTGACCCACAGGCTGCCAGGGCCTGTTCTCACTCTGGCAGTAGTGTTTGGGTTTTTTTGTACTATTGCATTTGTATTTTAAATGTTCCTAGTAAAGAACTGTTATTCCTATTCCCATATCTTTGCCTGAGAGCCCCTTAATTTCACTCTTATAATAATTCAGAGGGAGGGGGTTTACATTTTCCATTTCAGGGGAGGCTCCTGCCTTCCCTAGCAGACACCTGTCTTTTCAAACCAAGACAGGAGCCCACCTCTCTTTCCAAGTAACAGATTGGTGTTGCACTGGTGGTGCCTTTCTTGAATCCATCAATCATTGATCTTCAGCTTAAAACTTCAAATGAACTTTTTTCTCTAATTTGACCTATTTTTGCTCACTATTAGCTTTGCTCATGATAGCATTATGTAGTCTTCTAGGCTTGTTGGAAAATCCTAGTAGGAAGGGAATTTCCAAGAGAAAAGTAGGGGGAAAGTATATTAATGGGGCAATCTTTGACTGATATTTTGAATTAATTGTAAAAGGAGTGAGAATTCCTGTATGTCTCCAAAGAAGTAACGTTTTTTGTTAGTTCCTGAGTTAATATATACAATGGCTTCCCAACAGTAACTAAACCAGTAACTACAGATAAATAGTATTTTGTGCTTTTATTTACAAATTCAGTCTGTACTATTTAGGACAACTTTATTTCTGATGATACGTCTGCATGGGAACCAGAATCATAGAAGGAATTCCTGTTACTATTCCCCTGAGAAAGAGTTTTTGTTCCCCACTTTAGGCTTGGCATAGCATTATTGCAGGTAATATCCTTGTGAGAGCAGTGATTAAATGCACAGGCTGAACAAGGCTGTACATATTGTGCATTCCATCCCAGCTGATTGCATTAATATTCCAGATTCACGGGGTCCTCTCAGTAGACGCAATGCTCTGCTGAGCAGAATCATCATCAATATTTAAACATTCTTTCCAACCAAGCTGTAACAGACCCATTTGATACCTAGCAATGGAAATGATGTCTCAGATTGTGCTGGAACCCTGGTTACTGAGAATTCCAGACTTTCTGTGCTGACAGGCACTGACCCCCAGGAGAACACTGCATTTGACCTGAGGCCATGGAGAAGGCTTCCAAAATGGAATAACAGAAGTGGGATTGTGGGTGTGGAGTTTGATTAGAAGTGTGTAATATCACATGGTGGAAAACTTAAGAGTTTAAGGTTTTAGAATATAGTAATAGATATAAACCAAGATGGAGATTTTAGGGAGGAGACTGGTCCTTCTTCTTCACCTTCTTCTCCACCTTCTTCTCCATGGGTTTGGGTGGTTTTGTGTAATTGGATAAAAAAAAAGTCCCCATTGCAGGCACGGGTGGTTGGTTATTGGTTTAAAAGTAAAAATAATTTAAGTGTCATTTCTTAATTGGACAGTTTATCCTTAAAAGGCCTTGTAGAAAGAGAGATACATCTCCATTTTCAGTTTGTTAGAGTGAAGTGCTGTAGCACTCAGGGCTTGTGAGACTGTGACATGGATAAGAACTAATAAAACTAATAAGAACTAATAAAAGTCCCAACAAGAAATTCTGTCTCCCCATTTAATCCCGACCTTGGCAGCAAAGAAGATAAAACTCAACATGATTGCCATAGGTTTCACCCTTCACCAGTATCTTCTGTAACTACTGTCCCATGCTCCCTCCCTTCTTGAGCCCACCTCACTCAGGAATCTGATGCTACAGCCCCCGCTCTGATCCCAGAATCCTGCTGTCCTGCCAGCAGAAGGCAGGTGACCCTTTGATGGGATCTCAAGAAACTGCACATCCATTTGGCCTCTTAGGGCCCCTTAGAAGCTTTTAGGGCCCCTTTAGGGCCTTGGGGCTTTTCTGCTTTCATCATAATGCACTCCAAAGCCCCTCCTGGGCCGAGTGACTCCTGGAGGCCTTCTCCTTCCTGGGCAGGAGATGTGGAGCTTTGGGTCTCAAGTCCTCCAAGTGTGCACTACTTGATGGGGGATAAGCATCTTGAGCCCATTTTTCCAAGCACATTTCTCAGAATATTTTAGGAGGAGGGGCTGCACCACCCGTGCTAAGTGGTGAATTCTGCTGGAGCTGAGTTCATCCCTTCCTGTGCCCTAAGCCAAGCTCCAGCTGCATACCCTGAATGGACACAGGGAAGGAAGGATGACTCTCCTCAGATACTAATAACTGAACTTAGAGCAATAATAAAACATGATATGCTACGTTAGATCTTTCATTTAAAATAAAATCCTGTGACACAGAGATATCATTATCATTTTTATCTCGTCGCAAGTAACTAACCCATTTGAGGTTAAATATAATAGATCAAAATGCATGCATTTCCATCTTAGCAAAAGAGTCTGTATAAATAAAAACAGTGGAGATTAAAGGGCTAACAACAATGGTTTTTGCTGCTGAGTCTCCAGCAGCACCCTGTGTGCATCCCCAGCAATATGTTTACAAGGAAGATTTAGGAACTAAATCTATGATATTACTTCTCCCCTGTCAATAATCTGGTAGCCTTAGGCACAGATGCCAATGGAAAAGAAGGCTAGAGTTCAAAGATGTGGGACATGAGAAAGTAGCAGGGATAATTTTCACCTGATATCACATCATCAGAAACTGCTACACAAAATTATTGTGAATTATGGGGGCCTGCTGTGCATTTGATTTCCCACAGCTGCTACCACAGCAGTCACTTTCCTGAAAATTAAGTGCATGTTTCATCTGCTCACAGAAAGGGAAGAGGGGAAAAAAAGGTAAAGAAAGAAAAATTTATGATGGAAAAGCCACTGAAATCTCCTGTGCCACGGCAGGCAGCCACAGCCTGTCCTGGCTGTGCTCTGGAACAAGCAGCAGGGACACGGGGCCGTGGCAGTCAGAGCCAGAGCTGTGTCCAGACACTATGTCCATTCCATTTGCATCCCCCACAACTCCCTGCTGTCTCTTATCTCCAGCGAGGGACCCTGCACAAAGCAGATTATTCCACTCTCTCCTCCAAAGCAGCAGCAGTGCCAGGAGCTGCGCAGGAGCACAGGGAGAGCGCCGCATCCATCAGGAGAGAGGGGCCAGGGGAGCCAGGCAAGGGGATTCTTTCATTCCTACACCTGAAACTGCAGCTCTGAGCTGCTCCTGAGCACCTCCTGAGCTTGGTTTGAATGCCCTGCGGGTTTGGTGCCACTCCCCACAGAACTGACAGGGCATAGCTCCAGCCTGACAGCCCCCACCAGTGCATTTCCCTCCTCCACCCTGGTATTCTTCACCAGCAAATGTTGACCAGAAAAGCCATGTGGTTATTTAATTTGCAGGCAGATTTTACTAGCATGGAAACAAAGATACTCAATCACGTTTTTGCGTCCCAAGCTTGCCAAGTGCTTCTCTGAGTGCTAATTAAATTCCACAACCTCCTCAAACAGCAGGTCAATCCAATCCGACACTGCTGGAGCTTTGTTTCCTATGGAAGCGCTGCAAAGGTGCCCATGCTGGAACACTGCCCAGTTAAAGATGATTTGACAGAGGCAGAATTCCCAGATGTGAGAAAAACAATACTCACTTCCAAAAATTTAAAAGGTTTAATAAAACTTTATCAAAAATAAAACAGAAGATTGATTAGAGAAGATATTACAGCACTGGGATCAAAGGATTCTACCACCATGAGCTCACCCACACCACGGAGGTTTCACCTTTTAACCCTTTGGCCCCTCCCAAAGTTCTGTCCATCGACTCCTCCTGCTCTGTCCAGTGCTGGAGATCACTTCCTGACATCCTGACTGGGGTCAGCTGTTGCCATGGTAACGAGCCGACCCTCCCAAATGTCCCAAACCCAGGCACCCCTGATAACAGCACAAGGGGGGCAAAACACAACTATAAATCTATAAAACTTCTCCTAACATATATACATATATATATATATATATATATATATATATAATATTTGCCTTTTAATTGTGAGAGTCACCCTTCCCATTACTCATCTGTCACACAGAGGAAATGAATCTCTGAAATCCTGTCTGTGGCCCTGAGCAGCATCGTGTCAAGGTGCTGAAGGAAGAGCCTGTTGTGTGAGGGGATGGGGCAGTGCAGGCAGAAAAGTCCTCATCTATGGAAAAGCTTCAGCCAAAGCTTATACCTTCTCAGACACTGAAGTAAGAGTTATCCAGAAGAAGCTGGACATTCTGACACACAAAACAAATCATTTCTGGACCAGAGGAACATGAACTAGGTTAGCAGACGGCTTTCCACCAGCTCATGCCAACCATGCCCAGATCCAGGATCTCAGTCCAGAAGCCTTGAGATTTCCTTGGGATGCCTTGAACCTCATCCCCTACAATGCTCACAGAAACAATGACTACTTTGATTCTTGCACTGCTCCCAGAAGCACTGGATCAACCCCAGGGAAAACCAGGACCAATAAAATCAAATCTTCACTGGGCCTCTTTCTGTGGCTGGTCATCCTCTAGAAAGGTGATTTTGTCCCTAGGCCTTGAATTTTTAGCCCTTTCTTTTCAGAAAGGAGATTGGTATGAGTCCTTAGAGTAAAATCTAACAAAATTGTTTCTCTCCAAGAAGACTTTTTATAAGATAGAATGAATATAGGTCCAGAGAAAAAGGAAAGAAAAGTCACTCTGATTCCTGAAGCAATTTCACCCACACCGGTGACCTTCTTCAGGTCTTCCCAGGATTTCTTCTGGGGTTTTGGGGGGTCTTTATCTTCACACAGGAGGATTGAGAGGGTTCATCTGAGATAAGACAGGAGGCTTAACGACTGCCACCTTATTTCCATTAGCACTTGTTTTGCAAAGAGCCAAATTCTTTATTATGAAGATGAGGTAAAGAAAAAATGACTGGAACTATTTTAACGGTAAATTTACTTTGATATCAAGCTGATACTTAAGACAGGTATGAAGTTATTCTGTGGGAGTCAACTGAATATCAATTGAATTATTATATAATGAGGAAAAGGATTGAAATTTGGGGTTAATTGGGAGTATTAGAACAGTTAGAGAAAAGTGGGAAAATTGAAAAGTGCAAACATATTGTAGTACTTCTTCAAAACAGTGTGCACTCAAGTGTAACTTTTTTGCCTGTCTGAAAGAAAAAAAAACCTAATTTGAGAGCCAGTGGTGAGTATTTCTGTGATCTGGATTGTGACTGGGGGAGAGATGGAGTGCAATGAGAAAAGGAATGGGGTTTGCTTTAATTCAAAGCATTTTGAGCTGTTAAATTTTTGTCATGCCTAGAAAACAATAATGGAAAAAACAGCCCTTGGTGATAAATATCTCTTTTCTTTAGAAATTTCTGTTCCGGCAAGCCAGTCTCTGTCACTCTTACATTTGACCCCTAATATAAAAAAAAAAATACAGCTTTCAGGGGTTTGCCTCTTGCTCTGTTGTCTGTAACCTGCTGGGTAACTTCCTGTCCCCAAAAGTGGCTGTCACTGCTCATTTGTGCACAGGTGGGGGATCTCTGGGCAGACAGGGCCTTCCATCAGCAGGAACCCTCCAGTGGGAGCAGCCAAATCCATCCCAGCATTTCCCGGGATGCAGCAGAAGCAAACCCAGCAGCACCACTGTGCACAGGATCGTTAGCAGAGGAGAAGGGGGGCTGCATTTCACTGACTTCCAAGACAATAATGCCAACAGCAGAGAAAAAGGGATTATCTTTTTTCCTCCAAGGTTGGGAGTCCTGTTTCAGGTTTCAAGCCATGCAGACAGCAATAATAACCTGCTCTGAAAGCTGCTGGCAGCACAATGGCAAATTGCTCATGGGCAGTGATGGCAAAATTTAATCCCTGCTCTTAGAATGCAACCCGCATAGCCACTCAAGACAACATAATAGCACTTTTGTAGCTCTCTGCTACAAACATCACTTTGAAAAGGATACAGCTGTGGAGGGGAGTCTCCACATGCGTCATTTTTGGCTGGCTACCAAGTCCTCAGAGCTCAGACACACTGTGCTCCCTCACACAGCTCTGCCAGCTACCGCAGAGTCACGCCTGGGGAAGGCAGAGGAAATGGATGGAGCTGTGTGAGCAGGAAACACAAGGATAAAATTCAGTTGCTGGCCAGATGATCAGGTTAGGAATTCATCTTCTGAAGAACTGGAATGAAAGAAAACCAGAAGACAGCTCCAGGCTGGAATCTAATTTACAATCATAAGGCACTGTATGGACTCATTTGAGATTCTAAAGCTGTGGATGTGCCAAACAACAGCCATTCCTTCACTGAATGACCACACATGGAGGAGGTCAGACAAGACCACAGACGGCACCAGCAATTCCTCCCTCCATCTTCTTTCCATCATTCTGTGAAGCTGCCAGTCCCACTGTTTCCAGCTGCCAAATAAGTCAACTAAGTGGCCAAGGGAGGCCAAAGCCCACCCACTTTGCTCTCAGCACTGCACTGGCTCTGCATAGCACCAGAAGTGCCCCGTGTCCTGCTCAGCAGACAGAGCTGTGAGGACACTGCTCTGTCGAGAAGAGAGTGGCCCTCAGCTACTGGGACATGCCCTCAGCCTGGAGAGTGGCCATGGGCACTGGGACCACCCTGGCTGTGCTCTGCTCACACCCTGTGTGGTGCCAGGAGATGCCCCTGCTCCTCCAGGGAAGCCTGGGCCCCTCCACTGCTGCTCCTGCCCTCGAGCCCTGCTGGCAGCACTGCCCGGCCAGCCTGGCTCCAGCAGGGCTGGGCTGGGCTGGGCTGGGCTGGGAGCACTGGCACTGTGCTGCTGGCACAGATGTGCCCATGAGAGGGACAGGGCTGCAGTTCTCCCCTGGCGAGGTGGCACAAGCAGCTGAGAGCAGTGCAGGATGCAGCTCACACAACCAGGGTCAGAAGATGCACTTCCACTCTGGGAGCACAGCTGTGCTGGAGGGCTGCAGTGGGCAAGGGAGGATGAGCTCAGGTTCTTACAGTCAGCTGTGGACCAGAAGGAGCAAGAATCCCCTCCAGAACTGACCAAAGCTGTGCTTTGAGTCTTTACCAACCCACTGTCAGCTGTTCCTGAAAGCACCAAGAATTCACAGAATCACTGGGTTGGAAGAGACCTTCAAGATCACAGAGTCCAACCCAGCCCCAACAGCTCAACTCAACCCTGGCACCCAGTGCCACATCCAGGCTTTGTTAAACACACCCAGGGATGGTGACTCCACCACCTCCCTGGGCAGCTATTCCAGAACTTTATCACCCCTTCTGTGAAAAACTTTTTCCTAATATCCAACCTGTATTTCCCTTTGGCACAACTTGAGACTGTGTCCTCTGGTTCTGTCAGTGGATGCCTGGGAGAAGAGACCAACCCCACCTGAGCACAGCCACCTTTCAGGAGCTGTAGAGAGTGATAAGGTCACCCCTGAGTCTCCTTTTCTCCAGGCTGAGCACCCCCAGCTCCCTCAGCTGTTCCTCACAGGGTTTGTGTTCCCAGCCCCTCTCCAGCCTCGTTGCCTCCTCTGGACACGCTCGAGCGTCTCAACGTCCTTTCCAAACTGAGGGGCCAGTTTACCAGAAGTATCAGCCAGAATTAGTTTATGCATAACAAGTCCAAGAAAACTATAAACATCTTATGGATCACTCTAACAGAGATAATATTGCTGTGTGTATCCTGTGATACCACTTGGGCCTCTGCATAGAAATAATTGTAGAAAGAATTTCCTTAGAATGGTCTGGTTCTCACCACAAACCTTTGGGATGTGTTCTCTTCCTGGCACAAATAAAGATACAGGATTTGAGTGAATTGCCTAATAATTCTGTCACGAGCTGATCTCCTTTCTCCTTCCTCCCCACCTCACCGTATTACTGATGGGAACAAGGGAGTTGTTATCAATCAAGGCAAGCTACATTGTGATCTCTGCAACTGAAATCCATTTCAGATTGGAGGATAAAATGTGATTATATTTACACTTCCTTGACACAATTCAGGCAGCAAAATAACAGCCTTCTACAGACATTTTTCTTCTTCATATTTAGATTTGTCAGTATTGTGGAGCTGTGTGAGAAGGGAGGGAATTATTATAGCAGCTGAGATTCAGTGATATGTTTTAGTTGCCTCACAAATGAAGATGTTCAGTTTATTGTGTTGTCTTCCCATCTTTTTCATCTCCAGGTTCCTGGAATACTGTCCAGAGCATCCTCCAGACTGATGAAATTGTATTTCAATCAATACAGTTCTATGTAAATATAGTTTTGGTTTCGACATATCCCATAAATTGTTTCTACTTATAACATTAATTGTTCTGTATTCATCACAGGAGACGGAATTTCGAACTCATGCAGCTGTTTACAAATTCAATTTACAGTTAACGAAGAAAGTAGGAGATTGGGCACTTCCTATTTCCCAAACTGCATTTGAAAAGAATATAATCAGGCTTTATACAGTCAAACTATATTTGGACCTTTTGATATTAAAGGTGTCAGCCCCAAAAAATCCCAGAAATGCAAAAACTGGTTTGACTCACATAACCTGAGTCAACCTAAGGTTGAGCTTGATATGCTGGCTGGAG
The DNA here is from genome assembly GCF_031753505.1 of Anomalospiza imberbis. NCBI lineage: Eukaryota > Metazoa > Chordata > Aves > Passeriformes > Viduidae > Anomalospiza > Anomalospiza imberbis. The sequence goes on from NC_089700.1 coordinate 2,536,557, forward strand.
CAAACACTATTCCTCATAAACAAAAGTCTCATTTCCATATGCTCTCTTCTCCTTCCAATACCAGCAATAACATTGAGCCCATCCACCCCACCCAGAGCACAAGGAATCCTCCCTTTACAGGAGTGCCTGGCACTGTGTGACCTCAGCACCATCAGAAAACCCCCACAGCTTTGCTCTGAAGTGAAAAAAAATTCTACTCTCAGAATTTTACATGTTTTTAGGAATTGTATTACAATTTTCTAATGTATTTCCAGGTTCCCTACAAAGTGTTTAATGGAAGGACCATCCTCTGTCATCTCTCCAGATTCACAGACAGTTTTTAAATCAGTAGCCAACCTGAGAATGGTTCAGTATTCTTCTCACAGCCTCATGCTCTGTAGCAGGAGACCTGTGAAAAGGTGAGTTAACCAAAAGCATCAATAGCAATTTTTAAGGAACAATCATGTAGAATTACTGTTCAAACTTGATCATATACCATAATACACGGAGCTCATCTGCAGGACAGCACACTGAAACTGGAAAGAATGAAAGCCCTTTCTCTTTTTTTACAACTGGAATTCAAGACCTCTTCATTGACCAATTTCCTAATACCTGCAATTTTTATTTTCTTTTATTCAGTGCCTCATTCTGCCTCACCTTCAGCAGACTGCCTTATGCATAGCTATGCTTCTCTCCATTTCAGTTTTTCTCTCTTTTACCTGCACCACTTAAACAGTAAATTGGAAATTACAGAGTGCAATTAAGAACATAGCCTTGGCCTGCCATTTAGTACAGGCACAGAAAATTAAGAAGAAAACATAGATAAAGTCTGTAGTTGAATTCCAATGTAGTCACTGCTCATGGGCCCAGATGACCAAGGCTGTCCCTAAAGGCTTACATGCAAGAATCAGGATCTTGAATCTGTGGATGAACCCTTGTGGGCAGGGAGGGTAGACTGTGGTCCCTTCCAATCTTACCCATTCTGTGATTATCTGCTCATGGAAGTTTATCATATCAACTATTAGAAATGCTATAAATTCCTCCATGTATTTCTCCAGTAACAAATGAGATGCAGTGCTACCAGCCTCCTCAAGGAACTCAGCTGTAACACGACCCAAATGTGTCTGTGGGTGTGTTACCTTGCTTTCAAAAAGGGCTCCATGGCTAATAATAGACTGGAAACTAGTTGGACATGGACTTTAGGAATTACACCAACAGCTCCAGGAACCTGTCCTTTTACAATACCAACTGCTAACTGCTCCTTGCTTTTGGAAAGAGAAGGGGTTCTGGTGCAGGAAGAAGCAAGGTGCAACACAGCAGTGACTGCTGAAGGGAATACCGAGGGTGAGATGCTGGGAGTCACGGAACAAGCAGATGGTTAAAGAAGAAGGTTAACTGAAGGTTAAATGAAACATTAGAAAGGAGGTGAACTGGAGGCTGAATCCTGGAGGAAAAGAAGTTTTAAGCATTGTGTGTGCGCATGTTCATGTCTTGAGAGAAACTGCTCCACTGCATTCTTTCTCCCTTTCTTCCTTTTATGTCCACAGAAAGGCCTGCCACACTTCTGCAGGCATCCATGGCATACATGGAAAACTGTTGCAGGCTTTTGTAAATGGACAAGAGAAAAAATGCCAGGACACGTTTTTCAGGAGAAGTGAAGAATAGCTGAAAAAATTGTCGCAGCTTCTTGCCTTGAGAAGGTGACCAGAGCAGAGCACAGCTCTGTGACTGCGAGCACTTTGTTGATGGATCTGGGGAAGCCTGTGAGCCTGCAGGGGAGAGAGCAGCAGCAATGCCCTGGAGGGATGCACTGCAGGCTCCGGGCTCTCCTCATGCTCAGGATGAGGAAGGAGGCTTCCCCCATGGTGCCCTGCAGCACCGTGTTAATTTATCCTGGTTTTGTCCTCCCCTTTGGCCCGTTGGCCTTCCCTGCCCCTTTTACCCTATATGTTCATGTTCTAGAGAGTTCTCCCTTCCCTGTGTTCCCACTGGTTTGTGTAACCCCACCCATCCACCCTGGCATTCCCTATTGGTCCCTTCCCTGTGTACCGCCCCTGAGCCCTCAGGCCACTGAACCCTGATGCTCTTCCCTGCCCCCTCTTTTCCTGTATTTATACCCTGGACCCTCCTTAGTCTTTGTCTTTGGTCCCTGGACGCCTTCAACATGAAATAAAGCACATTGGAACTCCATGCCTGGACCCTCCCATGACTTCAGTGTTGAGTTGCTTTGTGTGTGTGTTTGTGTCTGTGTGTGCTGTGCTCTCCTGGCTCCCACCCGTTAGCGCACGACGCTCTCAGGGAAGGTTGTGCTCACTAACACCGCCAGCCGCAACAGGATCAGCTCAGGCCAAGGAATCCTCCTGACGGCCAGTGGAGGGAGGATGAAGCTCCTTCAGCTCCTCCACTTCATCCTCCATCTCCCCTCAGGGCAGCTGAGCAGCAGCAGGGCTCATGGACCCTTGGAGGCAGCTCCACTCGCTGTCCCTCGCGCGGAGCCAGGGATGCGCTGCCTCCCCCACATCCCTCCTTCCCATCACCTCCTCCCCAGCCTCAGCTGGTAACCCATCTTCTAACTTTACCAAGCCATTTACGAGAGGAAAGACATCCTCCCAGATGCCAGTTTTGGAAGGGAGCGTGTTTTGGAAGAGCAGTGACTTTGGTAATGAAATGCTTTACATGCCAGAGCGTGCTCCCTCCATGCCTTACCACCATACTGTTAAATTTTCCCCTCCATAAGATTTAATAAATAGTGTTTACAAATTCTTAGGCATGCCTCTCTTGTAAAATCCACTAAACCCACAACAAATATACTTATCATGGCAATAATTTGGTTAGAGATTTTCTTAGAGTATTGACAGCCATATCTAATTTCTAAGGATTTATTTTTATTTCAAAATATATTAGATACATTTTTCTTCACTCATTACAATTCCTTTATAATTGTGTTTCCTCTGAAGGCAGGGGGCAGCTGCTTTACAACCATCCACTGTCAGACTACATTCCCTCTAAAATATCCTTCAATAATTAATATTTTATATTTATTCACAAGTAAGAACTTAAACTTTCCTACACGGATCTACAAAGCCCTGAGTTCATTTGTCCTAGAACTGAACACTGACATTTCATGGTTCAAACACCACTCCCTGCTGGGAGATTATCTGCTACCATGGTCTAGATATTAATATCTGCAATCTGTGAAGAAGCTTTAATAATCTTAAATATAAATTTTAATATAAATTCCCTTATTCATACTGGGTCCTTCTTAAAAATGAAACCAAGCAGACACCCAAAAAGCAGAGACTTCATTTTATATTCAGCACCAATTTTTGATACATTTTCTTTCTCGGTCAATCCATCGGCTTCTGTTAAGAACAAAATATCTGGACTGAGTGTCCTGCTGGCACATCTGAATGCCCACATTTCTCTTGAAATATAAATGTTATCTGCCATATATACAAGACTCCTTTCCATTCAATAGTTTTAGAATAGTTCTGGCCCCTCAGTTTGGGAAGGACGTTGAGACGCTCGAGCGCGTCCAGAGGAGGCAACGAGGCTGGAGAGGGGCTGGGAACACAAACCCTGTGAGGAACGGCTGAGGGAGCTGGGGGTGCTCAGCCTGGAGAAAAGGAGACTCAGAGGTGACCTTATCACTCTACAGCTCCCTGGAAGGTGGCTGTGCTCAGGTGGGGTTGGTGTCTTCTCCCAGGCATCCACTGACAGAACCAGAGGACACAGTCTCAAGCTGTGCCAAAGGGAATATAGGTTGGAAATTAGGGAAAAGTTTTTACAGAAATGGTGATAAAGTTCTGGAATGGCTGCCCGGGGAGGTGATGGAATCACCGTCCTTGGACGTGTTTAACAAAGCCTGGATGTGGCACTGGGTGCCAGGGTCTAGTTGAGCTGTTGGGGCTGGATTGGACTCAATGATCTTGAAAGTCTCTTCCAACCCAGTGATTCTGTGAATTCTCTGAATATTAGTATAGATTCATTGTGGCAAATGAATGTTGTCATGGCTTGGATCTAACCCACTGCAAGTGGGTTAGCAGCATCTTTCCATCCTTCTGTGTTCCCTACCCACTTGGAGCCATGGACTCATCCTCACTTCTTTGTGTATGGAGAAATCCTGCAGAAATACTGCCTGGGACCAGTGAGCAGCTGCTCAGTTCCCTGACACAAACCCCCCAATTCCAGCAACGAGCACGAGATCCCCACCACATTTATACTGTTAGAAAGCTCCAGAAGTCCAGGGAAGTGGGAAGTGTTTGTGATGGCAGCTGAACTCAGCAACAGTTTCCTTCTGCTAAGATTTGTCCTGATGGGACTTGCTGCCTTGGTTATGTCAAACTCCATTCTGAACATGGATGAATGGTTACCATTGAGTTAAAATGTGTGTGGCACCAAGTGGGAGAGAAATAACTAATCAGAAACAAGGACCCTCTGGCATCTGGTCTTACCCAAGGTGCTCTCAGGTTGCATCATGCTTCCCACATCAGACTCTCTTCTTGTCCCACAAATCCATAAATAAGTTTTGGAGGACAGAGAGAGAAAATCCAATTCTTTGATTGCAATAACAGATTTCATCAGATAAAACAAACCAGTACATGAATTCATCCTCACAGCCCTTTCACCCTCCTCTAACAATACGACAGCAAACAGAGACCAACAGCCCCTCCCCTCATAATCTAACCACATCCACAGCAGGGATTGTCCTGGAAAGGAGGACAGAGGTTTTATCTGAGGAAATTAACAGCTCCTGGTCTCTGCTCAGCCCATTAGCATCAGCTGTGCTGTGTTAGTAGTTAGCTGACATGAGTTCATGCCTGGAGCATTATCTAAATTGTGTATCTATTCACAGATGATGTCAAATATATGTAAATATTGGGATGAGTCTCAGCAGAAGAGTGTAAACAAAGTGTTGGTAATTTTTCATACACTCCCCAGGATGAAAACTTCTTTTCTTTACTCCTTATATTGTAGTTAGGATCAAATATTCAGGGCCAAAATTGCAGCTCACATGGAATGTTATTGTTGGTTTGGCTTAGACCACTTCAAAATAATGGCCTTAGGTTTGATTTTTCCAAAGTCATGCTGATTTTTCAGTTGCTTTGGACAAGGATTTCCCATAGGACCAGTGCTTCCCAGTGACAGGGAATGCTTGTGATGTGGTTAAAATCCTGTCTCTCTGCACATGATGGTAAGCAGACCAAAGTGCAAAGTGCAGCTCCAAACCACCAGCACATCCTTTTCTTCTGGGTTTGCCCAACCCAGCACTGCACAGGCCTGCTGTCACCACAGCCCATGGCACAGCCTGAAATAATCATTAATAACAACAGCTCTGCAGACAGCAAGAAATGTAAAACAGTGTCACTTTGATTCCTGTGACAACACCCCTCTGACCCACAGCACAACCAAACCACAGCACAGCTACCACACAGTCTGTCCTTCAGTTCCCACACAGGTCTGGGCTGCAAGGGGCCACTGACAGAAGGAATTCAATATTGTTCTGTGTTTGGCTATTGCAATAACCAGTGTGTGTGACCATTCCTTTGCTCATGAGCTCAGTGTTATGTCTGGAAAAGGTGAAGTCACAGAAACATCATAGATATAAATATGTGGTACCTTCCCAGCCATGGAAATTTTTCTCTTCCCTTATATTCTATCAGTGGTTTATCTATTAGCTTCTGCTGGATACAACATACCCTTGATTCAGTCCACAGCCTCAAAGCTTTTGTGTGGTTCCTGCTACACTTCAGGAATTTTGCAAATAAATTGCTGTACTGGATTTGTTTAAAGAAAGCATTTGTTTGTTTTCAAATAATATACTTGGCTAAATGAAAAGGATGCAGCTCTGTGTTTTCTCCCAGGCTGGTTGGGTTGCAGTGACTGTTTGCTGCTCTATGTCTGAAGGGGATGAAGGAGACGGGGTAGGGTAAATCTGCAGTGAGCCCTGCTCCCAGGTCTGTGTGACCTGTGCCTGTGGACAGCTCTCAGCCTCTCCTCAGCTGTGGAGAGGGAGGTTCTCTCCTCCAACCACCCCCCGTGTGGAGGTCAACAACTCATCCTGGTTTCAGCCAAAGGAGAAGTGTGCACTCTCAGAGCACCTGGTTTGTCTTGCTTTTGACACCTACCTGAGAAGAGGAATTGTGACTTCACAGTGCCCATTGTTCTCCGTGGGCTTCAAAGGGAGTTGGAACAGTTAGTTAACATGGAGATGGCAATGCTGTAGTAATTTTGGGCTGATTAGTTCTTTTCCCAGTATTTTTTCTTTTTTATTTTAGGCTTTAGAAATAGCACAGATCTTATTTGTATCTGGTGTATATCTGCACTTGAACTTTCTGCTCCCACCCAGTGCAGAATTCCCAAAACTGATGCCAACTGGAGATCCCATCAGAAAGGCACCTGGACAGTTCAACTCTTTTAAAAGGTGTCTCTATCACAGATGCCCATTAACATCTTAAAGCAAGTTTCTTTTTCATACGTCAATTTACCTAATACAAAGTGGGGATTAATATAATGTCTGATGTAAACATCTTCCAGGGGCTGTAACAGAAGTAACAGAAGTAATATAATGGGCACAGGTAGCAGAAGAAGATCTGAAATCAGTGATTTCAAATGACTGATCAGAATTTGTTGCTCAGACAGTGCATGAGAAAGAACAAGATCTTCTAAAATATGAAAGATATTGCCTGATACAGGGCAGAAAGTCATGTGAAGAATAACCTTTTAAATAGCACCACCATAATAAAAAATATGTTTGTGAAAGGACAGGACAAAAGTGCTGTCAATTGGTACAGACCACATTTGGTGACTGGGTTATTTGCCTTTGCAACTCCAGGTCATGTTTAGGTCAGGAAATAAAGTTCACAGTCTGAGCATGCTCTGGTTGTATTACACCTTGATCACACACAGGGGAAACTGCTCCAGAAAGGAATCACAGTTCTGGTTTATGCTATGATAACCGTAACTAGCACATTTCATAATTTCCCCTGTGCTTCAGCAGCAGAACTGGCTCCTCCAGGTGAAAGCAGGGCAACAATTATTTTTAATGGCTAAAAAATTAATCTGGTGTCTTCCCATCTATCTCAGAGTTAGTGGCCACCAGGGCTACAACTTCTCCTTCCTTGGAATATCTTTAGCATAAGGCAGTTTCATTATGACAGCAAGACACTCACCAGCAAAGCTTAAAATAGCACTTCATGTTATCATTGAGCCAACAAAACCAAGGTGACAGATAGCCAAGCTCAGTCAAAAATGATGCTGCTATTTCATACCCACCATACAACACTCCTACAATAGCAATAATATGTGGATAACATTTTGGATTATCAATTCTGGAACAGCATAACTGGCTTCTCTCTTAATCAGCTGCTAAATTATTCTGAGCTAGTCCCTAAACGAAACAATTAAACAGCCAGACGTATAGAGATTGCTTCAGAAGTGATTTTATGAGATCTTAAGGGCCTGATATGCAGCTTTCTGGAGAAGCAACGGTTTCTGCTTGGCTTTGGTGAAGGCTGGGCAGGTACAAGCTCTCTTCACAGAGTAGGGAGACAAAACAATTCCTTCTCCAGCTGGGACCAAGGACAAATGATCCAGATCTCAGGCCCAAGGACACAAACAATGTGGACTGAAGAGAGAAAAACAAGGATGGAACTTCATGGGCTGGAGCTGGAATTGGACAATTAACTCCAAAATGCAAATGGAGCAGAACTGATCAAAGTGAGAGACCCCGTGACCAGTTGTCCATTTTGTGACCATTTTGGTTCACCTGGGGTGTAGCCCTGGCTGGGCTCTTGTGCTGCCCAAGGTGGATCCATTGAGGCCTTTCAATAAATCCCTACTTCATTCTTTAGTTCCATCTAGTCTCTGTTCTAGGTCAGCCTTCCCAAGGCATCATCTGAGAGGGTGCAGCTTCCCTGTGGCCACCTGAGAGAGGCAGACACCCCTCACTGCCAAGGGAAGGGAAGGGAAGGGAAGGGAAGGGAAGGGAAGGGAAGGGAAGGGAAGGGAAGGGAAGGGAAGGGAAGGGAAGGGAAGGGAAGGGAAGGGAAGGGAAGGGAAGGGAAGGGAAGGGAAGGGAAGGGAAGGGAAGGGAAGGGAAGGGAAGGGAAGGGAAGGGAAGGGAAGGGAAGGGAAGGGAAGGGAAGGGAAGGGAAGGGAAGGGAAGGGAAGGGAAGGGAAGGGAAGGGAAGGGAAGGGAAGGGAAGGGAAGGGAAGGGAAGGGAAGGGAGAGCTGCTGGGTGTCACCCTTAGTGGCCATGTGTGTTTAAGGCAGGGCTGGGAGCTAATGAGGCTGCTGGCCTGAAGATGTGTGCTTAGCACTTAACTCCCTGACCTTGACTGCCTGAGTAAGCACCATCCATAGCTGTAAAAGTGAGTACAAAACACAGCCCAGATCATCCACTTGGAGAGCTTTATGCATGATGGGTGTCTGAAAGCTGCTCCTAAGCCACTGCAGTGCAGAGGGAAGCAATGCTAGTGGCAGCCAGAGTAATTCCCTGCACCTCGAAGTTCCCAAAGGCACCTCATTTTGACCTAAAATGCACTGTTCTCCAAAAGAATAAACACAGTCAAATAAGAAGACAAATGCAAGGGTACTGAGATATATAAATCTCCTCTGGAGGATGCAGTATAGTGACTTTTTAGTGAACCACTGTGGATTAGTTCTTCTATATTACTGAGATGTCTTGAATGAATCCCTTTTTGGAAGATCATTGCACATGGGACAAATAAAATGGTGATATTTAGCTCTTGGAATATTGCTTCACCTTTCCCAAAATTATTCTGTGCACATCTGTGTGTACCAGAAAAGATATTAATTAATCTCACCTTACCCCTTTTTGTTGCTGTCAAGGTATTTTTAATCACCTGTCTAGTGTTACTAATCTTTGCATTTTCTCTTACAAGCACCATTTAAAGAAAGGCTTCCCTGTGCTCCATGTGTGTGTGGGTCCACTCCTTCCTCAGCCCTCCCCAAGTCACCCTCACCCGATGGGAATAAATCACACAGACTCCATTTTCTTCATGGTGGAAAAAGGCCTTTCTTTATTCACACAAATAACTCCTTTTTATACAGTTTTACAGACCTCATGTGGAACTCCAATTAGTCAGGAGCTTTCTTGTTAATTACTTTATTGGTCAGTAGCAAGTTGTTATTCTGTATTGATTGGTCACTCAAACTCTCAGTGTGTTTGAGGGAAAGTTGTTTGTGAGAGGTAGTTTTCATTTTTCTAAGTTGTTTTTCACCCAGGAATAGATTGTTGTGTAATGAACTGCTCACACCAGGATTGCTTTCACATGGGAACTTGCAGAGGGCTAGCTTGACTTAGAAGAAATGCCAGGCCAGCCAGAGCAGGCCTGATTTTATAAAGCTTTTCTTTATCATTTTTCTACCTAACTGCAACATCACCCTGCACAGGCACCTCCACAGGCATCTCCACTGCTGACAAGTGACTTCTGTGCTCAGCAGCTCCTGGAGTTATTTGGGCTCATGGAGGCTCCTCTGGAGTTACAGATTTGGCTTTCAGGCTCTGCTCACCTCTCTGCCCCACCTCTGCTGTGTCCTATACTTAATTCTGCCCTTTCCTCCTCCTTTTCAATCAGGCAGGACTTGCAAAATGCATCTCAGGAGTTCTGAAGGGCTCACTGCCCAGTTTGCCAGTGCAGGCAATGCCCAAGAGAAAGGGACATTGCCACCCCTGTGGGGGAACTGGGGCACAAAGACAGATCTGACTGGGTCCAACACGAAGATGGAAAGTGAACTCAGATTTGAATCCTACCTGAGACACCAGAGCCACAGGAATGTCCTTCTTAATTCTTTTAACCTGAATACCAAAATCTTTTCCTTTGTTCTTTTGTTTCCTTGCAGATAATAGCTGTAATTACTTCCTAACATTCAATATCTTTGGAATGAAAATCAAATAACAAGTTATTAGTATATTTTCTACATCTCTTTCCTCAATGCACAGGAATTCCTAGTCTCACAGTGATCACATCAAATGTCACCAAGTATTGTTGGTAAATACTTTAAAAGCAAATTGGTACTTTATAAAATCTTTATACTATTGATAGAGAAAAGTTCTCCTTTAAAAAAAAAACCCTGACTCAATCCCTCAGTGCTCATGCACCTGTGGAGTGGAAAGTTTTTTGGATTGCTCTTGAGTACCAGGAATTCTTTTCCCCACTTGTATTTTGGCACCTTTCATCTCAGCCTCTTTCTGAAGCTGATCATCCCTGTGGTGCCTAAATGAGAGATGACAGAGAACCCATAGGGAAAATAAGGCTGATGAAATGCAAAGTAGCTTTATTTATGCTGAGTCTGTGTGCAAAGTGCATTTCAAACTTCCTTAATTTTTCAGTAATAACCAGTGTTGGGGGGATGTAGCAAGCGAATATTTGCATTAGATATTTCTGAATAGCTCATCTTTTTTTTTTTTTTTTCTCCCTTGGCTCAGTGAAGCACAGTTTTTTTTTGGTTTTTTTTGTTTTTTTTTTTTTCTGTTTGACTTGAAGATCTGAAGGATAACTGAAACCCGGCAGGAAATATCTCTGGGGTTCACAGATGGGAGGGGGAAACAGGCTGGAGAGGGGGGTTGAGGCCACCTCTCCTTGCAGCCTACAGGAGATGAATGTCAGCTGCTCACATTTGGAGGTGCATTGCTGTGGCTGCTGTGGGAGCCTCACATTGATGCTGTCAGTGTCATATTCCTGTTCCCCATCGAAATTAATTACTTGACTTTGAAATATTACCACGGTTGCTGCACTTTAAACAAATATCCTGTCTCCCTGAAGAAAAGCCATCAGCAGCAAAGTGCTGTTCCAGGGTCAGCCACCTCCAGGCAAGGCTGGGAGCAGCCAGCAAACCCCTCTGCCACACACCAGCCCAGTGTGGGCTTGGCCAGGATTTAGATAGTGAAGAGCCAAATACTGATTTGTCCAGAGCACCTGGGACTTCACTGGCCTTAATCAGCACTATGTAAGAAATTATCCAAAGGAGATAGGATTGATAAAATCCAATATTCACTCAATATTTCACCTTAGAAATATGACTGAGGGAGCCAAACAGATCAAACCCTCCCACACAGAAATCTCTCACCTTGGTGGAATGCATTGGGTCAGGCAGGCAAGCAGAAAAAAAACCCTGTCCTGATGATAATCTGACGTTCTGCCTTTGCTCCTCATATTGCAGAAACTGGGAAGGGCAGACATCCTTGTTTGCTTGAATGGAGTCCTGCTGATGCCTCAGGTTTTAGCTTTTATATTTTTAAATTCTGTGCTGCTTTAGTGTGTGGGTCTGGGCTTCATATCAGGGGATGGTGAGTTCTCTTCACAGAGTAGGGAGACAAAACAATTCCTTCTCCAGCTGGGGACCAAGGACAAATGATCCAAATCTCAGGCCCAAGAGCATAAACAACATGGAATAAAGAGAGAAAAACAAACAGGATGGGACTGCATGGGCTGGAGCTGGAATTGGACAATTAACTCCAAAATGCAAATGGAGCAGAACTGATCAAAGTGAGAGACCCCATGACCAGTTGTCCATTTTGTGACCATTTTGGTTCACCTGGGGTGTAGCCCTGGCTGGGCTCTTGTGCTGCCCAAGGTGGATCCATTGAGGCCTTTCAATAAATCCCTACTTCATTCTTTACCTCTGTCCAGCCTCTGTTCTGGGTCAGCCTGCACAAGGTGTCATTGCTGACTTGTCACCTGCAGAGTCACAAAGGCAGCAGTGAGCAGGCAGGAGGCACCAGGCTCCACCAGGACAGAGCTGCAGCTCTCAGCCCCAAGGGAACACTCCCAGGGCATCCCTGCATCCCAGCCAGGCAGAGCCAGGCTGGGGGTGCTGCTGCTCCTCAGGCACCGTGGGGATCAGCTGCACTGCTGTGCCACTGAGGCTGCCAGCAGACTGGGACAGGAGCCTCTGCTGGGCACCTTCATTGTCTCCACCATCTTTATTTTACCTTTACAAGAAGAAGGAAGGAATCCAATCTACAGCAAACAGGAGTGAACCCAGAGTTCCCACGGCTCTCTGCCTACTCCTACTCCCTAACTTCTGTGTAAGGCCCTACATAGATAGACCCCCTTGGAAAAGCAGGGGTGGGTGACAGTTCTGAAACAGCTGGTGGCAAGAGGCTCCAGCACAGCATAAAGGTGAGATTATCCTCCCTGATTTGCTTAATTTGTAAAAGAAACCTAGTGAGACCTTCTGTCAAAGTAACAGAACTGTGCAGGCTACAGCTGTAATTTCAAGTGTTAAATGTTAAATTAAGGCATATTTACCTGCCTGCTCCCCCCAAAACCCAAACCAAAGAAAACAGAGATAATATGCTATCTTCTGAACTGTGGATAAAAGGGTCCCCACACAGGCAAAATGAAACAGGCAGTTCCAGATTTAGATGATAGCTTTGTTCCATTGGTGTAATTTTCTCTTATTTCCAGGGGCACAGCAAAAGCATTCTTGTTTAATCCCCAAGTTAGGCTAAGCAGCTAGTCCTTACTGAGACTTGTCCATATTTCTCCTGTCTGTGTCACAGCCAGGCACTTTAGGAATGTCTACATGAGCAGGGCAGCTCCAGGCTCCCTGTTGCCCAGCTATACCCAGAGCCAGAAAAGCTGTATCAGCTGCAAGGAACTCAGCCCAGCAGTGGGAACAGGCCTGAATTCCAGCCCAACACCGCAGGAATTATTGACATAAGACCCCAGGCTGTGTAGGGCAGACTAGAGAGCAGCATAGGCAGGAAAAGTAGCAGAGCCACAACCTAATTGTCCCCTCTGCATGAGACACTCCATTAGTGTCCTGCTGGGCCAAGCCCCAGCCAAAACAAGGGCCCCATTTTGCTGCAAATCTTGCAGGCAAGAATTTGCTTCTAATTCAAACTCAGCAGATTCTACTTTAACCTTCCAAATTAACAACTCATTGATCATCAGCCGAGCATGAGAAATAGCAGCTCAGGCTATAAATTTTTGGGAAATTTATGGTCACAGAGTGGTACAAAGTAAACCATACCACAAATAAACCATCCCCCAAGGGTTCAGGTACCTCCTGCTGCCTGCCGCTCAGACCTCTGCTCCTCACCTGAAAGGCAGCCCTGCTTGCTGGGTATGGATTGTTTGCTGTCACTGGAGCAAGCACCAGAGGGAAACACCCCACTTCCTCAGTTTGTTGCCCAGACTTCCAAACACAGCCCTGTAAAAACAAAATATGACCCTAAAATTTCATGTGAATGAATGTAAATCATTCCTTCAAGCATGCAAACAGCAAACCTGCTTATAAGGTTTATTATTGTCAAGCTGGGCAATTACAGCATGGAATCAAATTTGTGTTTTAATAATGAAGTGCCAAAGCTCTTGCCAAAGAAAGTGGGAAAAAGAATTAAGTCAAACTTAATCTGATCCAGATGGGCTGCACCAGGTTTTACCCAGCATGGCACTGGTTTGATAAGAGAGCCTGGTCTTCCACCCAAAGCCTGGAAAGGCTTCCCTGCTGCCTGAGGAAATGGCACACTTTGGAATCCAACTGCAAGAAGATGCAACAGATTTTTAAATTACACAAATTAAAAATTAATTAGCTCCTTGTTTTTTTTTGTTGTGTGATTGGTTTTGTGCTCAGGCGATTAACAGCCAGCAGGGTGGTGACCAGCAGAAATCAGCTCTGCTGCAGCCCCTTGGAAAAGCAGGGGTGGGTGACAATTCTGAAGCAGCTGGTGGCAAGAGGCTCCAGCACAGCGTAAAGGTGAGAATATCCTCCCTGACTTGCTTAATTTGTAAAAGAAGCCTAGTGAGACCTTCTGTCAAAGTAACAGAACTGTGCAGGCTACAACTGTAATTTCAAGTGTTAAATGTTAAATTAAGGCATATTTACCTGCCTGCTCCCCCCAAAACCCAAAGAAAACAGAGATAATATGCTATCTTGTGAACTCTTTTACCCTGGTGAACAAGTGTAAGAGAAACAGGAACACCTCTATCCATCAGACACTGCCCACAGAGGATCACAGGTCAGGTTTGCTTTATTTCACTGCTGCTCTGGCACAGACACCCACAGCCATGTCCTGACCATGAGGGGCTGCTCGATGCTGTTCAGGTCCTTTGCTTGCTCTCACAGAGGTGGTGTCTCTGCACCTGTGCCCAGTGCCAGCCTTCCCAGCTGCTGCTATCCAGCTCACATACCAGAGGGCCTGAGCCCAGAGACCCAACATCCCCATTATTCTGCTCCCACATCCATTTTGTCCTTTGTAGTGAAAGGATAGCATAGCCTGAACCTACCAGAAGCAGAGGAATGGTCCAGCTCTGTCCCAAATTAAATCACTTTCTTGCACCTCAGTGTCTAATGAAGCAGATTTTCCTTTCTCCTCTTCCCTCTGCCCCTGCTGGGAATGTTTCTCTGAGGGGCAGCGAGTCCCTTTCCTATTGTCACACCCTGAAATCCCTGTCCTAGCACTTCTAAAAATACCAGCACAGGAGCTGGGACTCCCATCCACTGACAAGGCAACTCAGCTGTGCACTCTGTGCTGGTTCTGGGGATAAGGACAAGTGATACACAAAAATTGTCACTTCCTTGCATTGCTATCACCAATGAACCTTTATTTTCTAAGATTAACAAACAGAAAAATTATGTTCCTGACTCGACAGCTTCTGTCTGAGTCCCATCATTGCCATTGCCTTTTTTTGTACAGTGCCCCATACCTTGCCATCATTTTCTTGCCCTGCTACCAGTCTCAGTGATCAGGGTGACAAATAAGTGAGACACGTCTGCATTCTGTTTAAACCAGTGAGGAAATATTTATGCTGCAGGAGAACCTGTGGATTTGCTTGTGGTGTGAGAGGAGGCCTCTGAGTGTTGAGCAGGAGGCTCCTAATACCTGCCGATAATTCTCCAGGCTGGAGAATTCTCCTTATACCTTCAGATAATTCTCCATATACCTGCAGATAATTCTCCAGGCTCCTTGCTATTGAAGTGCCTGGCACCAAGCCATCAATTGTGTTGGAGTTTGTGCTTTCCCTGGGTGGTTTCTCTCCACTGGGGCTCAGTGTCGTGGAGGGGAAGAGGGAAGGAAAACAGAAAAATACCACCAGTGTATACCCAGTGTTCATAGTGACATGCTGGTTAAGTTCTAAATTATGTCTCTAATTACTTGGCATGATTTATTGAGACAGTTTAACAAGGTCATAAAGCACCACAAAGTGACACAACTTGCTTGCCAGCTGGAATCTCTGCCACTGAAATGCTCCCTTCTCTCCTGCTCTGTCATGCTTCTTGTGCCTCCTGCCACACTATCTAGCATCTCTGTGGTTGGATGGAGTCAGGCTTAACACTTCAGATACCTTCGGGGGCTAATTTGATACCTCTGAGCCAGTGCTGCAAAGGTTTAGGGATAGCAAAGCTGGGCTGAAGTGTTGTCCCAGGGTATTTGTAAAACAGATCAAAAAACAGACTGTAAAACAGATCTGTAAACAGACCTGTAAAACAGACAAAGGAGTAGCTAAAATAAAATAGTTCTATTAATGACTCTTACAAAGAAATGAGAAACCTAGAAAGCAATCAGGTGGGAGCAAAAAAAGGAGGGGAAAATGCTGCTGTAATGCCTCCCATGCAGCCAGGTCAAGCAGCATGAGAGTCTGTCTGGGGGAGGAGAGAACAGCCCTGCAATCCCCAGGGTGTCCTGCACCCCCCTAGAACAAGCAAGAGGATGCTGAAGGCCCTCCCCAGTGCCATTTAGTCCCAAAGAGCTGCAAAGGAAGACTCAGTGATCCTAAATGTACAGCAGGGCTTTGCAGCCCCGAGTGCAGGGCACTGCACTACCAGTTAAAGCTGCCAACACTGCTGGGGCCCTTGGGAAGGAATGTGTGCCCTTCCTGTGGCAAAACAGGGCACTGTGGCAAGGAAGAGACTGTGCAACCCAACCCTGGTACATTTTAAGGCTTCTATAAATAATTAAGGGAGCTCATTAATTAATAAAAAGAGAGTGAAATTGCAAACACAGGAGGAGAGGGGCAATGAATACCCACTGGGGGATAAGAAGTATGTCCTACACTGCAGCTTACACAGACTGAAGTCTTTTAGAGTTAAAGTGGCTTTGTAGTTTGAGCTAGAGAAACAAATCTTAGCTGGAAGAAAAATCTTCTGGGAATAACAAAGCTACTTCCTAAATCCAAGTTACACTTGGGAAGATTTTTCAAGATTTACACACTCAAGTGAGAACAACATGGGATATGTACAGATGTGTCTGTGTATTTCTTAAATACATGAGGAAAAAAGGGATCTAGATGGTGCCTGAGGTTGGCTTGCACCAACAAGGCTTTGGGGAAGGGATAAAACAGAGCAATGCAGAGAAAAACATCTTTCACTAATTAGATCATTATTAGTCTCCTCTGGCTCAAACGTGGGCAGCTTTGAAACCCTAGCTGCTATCAAAGAAAAGATTTACAGAAGTTCCACAAAGACAGAAAGAAACAATAAAGTCTGGTAATATCCCAGTGGGCTGAGAATTGGTAGAGTACACTGACTGCAAGTCACTAATTACAGCAGCTTTGAAATCAGGAGCTTAAATCTATGCTAAACAGCAACACAGTGCTGTGGGCCACAGCTTCAAGTGCCAAACAAACACACCCAGGCACAGACAAGTCATTCCAAAAGGAAACCAGGAAAGTGCAGGTGCAGCTGAATGCTAGTGAGCAGACAGTTACCCAGTGGGTGATTGAACTGCATATTTCATATGCACAATTATCACTTTGCCCCCCTGCATGCCTATTTGTGCATTTGCCTTCCCTGCCTATCTTTAAGAATATGACCTTAGGAATACCAAACTTGCCTGAACTGCTGATCCAAATGTCTTGCAGGCATCAGGGTTTTAAGCAGGTGAAAGGGCTGTTTTATCTCATATTACTGACACACTGCCTGACATGAAATTGGTACTTTGCTGCTGATGACTTCTCATCTCCTGAGTATTTCCCTGGGAAGTTTTGGCACGCAGCTGGTGAGCCGTGCAGCACAAGTGAGGGGAGAGGAGATGTATGTCTACCCTACAGGAAGGAAATGCAGATTAAAGGTTTCAAATGAGGTTGAAGCCTGTGATCTTGCCAAATCAAGAAAATGGAAGGTAATACAGGTACCTGTGCTAAAGGGCTATCTTTTGATGTCAAGCAGCCTGACATTGGCTCTGGTTTCAAATACTTATAACCTGTTGTGAAATACCCTTTGGATTTTGATACCCTTTGGATTTTGCTGTGAGCAGCTCTGCAGAGGTGCAGGATGTGGGATGGGTGGGCAGGAGGAGGAAGGAGGAGGACACAGAGCTGCCCAGTGCCTGCCACAGACTCTGTCACACAGCCCTCAAGGGAAAGCAGCACCCTGATTTTCTCAAACTATGAAAAAACCTCCAGCATAAAACAAGCATGAAGTACATTTGAAGAAAAATGTATTTAACTAGAGGGAAAAGCAGGCTGCTTGACAGCAAAACATAGCTCTTTAGCACAGGCATCTCAATTACCTTCCATTTTCTTGATTTGGCAAGACTTTTACTTGCTACTTTAGGGCCCACAGATCTACCCCTGAATAGATGTTTATTAGCAGCCAGCAAGATACATGCAAGGAGTAAAGGAGTTTTTCCCAGCACAGCCCTTATTGCTAAATTTTCCTTGCCTGGGGTAGAGAAGGTAGGTTGACTTCCAAATCTGTTACACTGTCAGGTTTTAGTGCTCTAACTTCACTGTACTGGCATCCAGGCTCCCAGAAAATGATAGTAATCCTGAAATATGTGTCTGATGTAACATCTAACTAAAATGTTGGGGGAAGGGGTTGGGGCTTACTTGTGCTGCCTCATTTTTACTGTTAGTGGCCTGCAGTGCCTTGCAAGAAAGAGCAACAGAAGGGAACAGAACTTGAAGTAATTTTGCTAAAGAAAGGATATTAGTTGCAGAAGAGTTACACAGTTATTCATTGCTACTCTATAGTAGTTTTAAATGGCTACATAAATGTAAGAACTGATGGATGAAATGATGGAAAAAGATATTTCCAACTGGTATGGGAAAAATTTCTGTCTAAAGCTGCAGTGATTTATTAATATATCTAATCAATAGCGATATGTCAGTATCAACTTTACATCTAATTTAAACTTTCAAGGCTCAGTGTACTCATTAAATAATATAATAGATTTACATATTTTAATTATATTTTATGGATTTTATAGTCTTAGAAAAGCATAGCCAAAGAGGTAATATTTGCTGAGCACGACTGTGAAAAATACAGAGGAGGTGTTTCGGGTCCTGTGCCAAGGACAAATCAAGGTGATATTCCTTAGACCAAACAACATTCCAGCACACATTTAGTTGTGTTATGTGTCCTTGTCTTGGGTTAGAAATGCAAGATGTGGCTGGGGATGTGCATTCTGTCACCATCTGTCAGAGCTGGGGCAGCTCTCTGCTGTTCATGGGCAGTTTTCTTTATCTCTCCCACAGCCAATCCTCCCTCCAGGAGATCTCTGCTGTTCATGGCCAGTGAGGGTCCCTGCATGGCTGAGAAAATTCCATCATCCATGGGGAGAGGCTCTGCCCAGGGGAGGAGCCAAGCATTCCTACCTGGATACAATCTGACCTTGGCACACCACAGCAGCCTTTGCCCACTGCATTCCCAGAGGAGCAGCTTTCTTCCCCACTGCATTCCCAGAGGAAGCCCAGGCCCATCCCCAGCAGCCCTGGAGCTTCAGAGGAAAACTCCACCCTTGTGCAGGATCCCTGCTCCAGCAGAAGCACAGCTGGCACTGCAGGAGGGCTGAGCCACCATGGGATGGGACTGCTGCCACCACCCTGACACACGGGCTGCCAGGGCCTGTTCTCACTCTGGCAGTGGGGTTTTATATTGCTGCATTTTTATTTTATTTTTATTTTTTCCCTAATAAAGAACTGTTATTCCTATTCCCATATCTTTGCCTGAAAGCCCCTTAATTTCACACTTATAATAATTCAGAGGGAGGGGGTTTACATTTTCCATTTCAAGGGAGGCTCCTGCCTTCCTTAGCAGACACCTGTCTTTTCAAACCAAGGGAATCTTACAACAGGGAAACTGAGTCCTGGAACGGGAGGAATGAACTTGACCCAGGCCTCAGAGCAGGCAGGGACAGAGCCAAGCTGAGGCCTTCTTATGCCCACCCTCCTTTATCCAGACATCAGGCTGAAAGAATGACTTGACAATAGGCTGGTGTGCCCAGAAGTGCTTTTCTAACTACACCAGATCAGTTTATAAAATATCTTCATCTTTCCACAAACCTTGCATCTCTCTTAAGCAACCACAGTTGTAACAGCAATGCTGACACGTCTACATTCAAGCACTACCTACCAGTTAAAGGCAGCTCCCTTGAACCAAGGTCAACACCTACTGAATCACATCCTCAAGTGTTCAGCAGCCAAAGCGACTGCTGAAGATATGAGCGAAGAAGATTTAAAATGAAAACTGAAATGAAAACACAGAGGAAAGGAAGTCAGCCTTGCCAGCTCTCTTGACTCCACTAAGGGACTGTGATGTTTCATGTCTCCTTGGTCTTGTGAGCAGAGAAATAAAGTTTCTGGTTCTCATGACTGTGAAGAAAAAGACCTCAAAATTCCTAACTAACGCAGCCCAAGGAGGTTCTAATCTTAGGGGAATCCTGCTGGTACTACTGAGGTATAAAATAGTGCTACAGCACATAACAACAAAAGAACAAGCAGTCATTTGTCTGTAATTTGGTGACCCCCAGCATCTGAAAGCCTTCTGTTGATTTAGTAGTCAATCCTCAATTACTCTCCAGCTTTCTTTTCTCCTTGTATAAACCATTTTCTAGCATCTACACCAGAAATACATCAATAGAGCTCTGTGAGAGCCATAAAATCCACAGTATGGGATGTTTTGCTGTTTTAAGATCCCTTCACTGATTTAAGGAAATAATTAATTGTTCTCTCTTCCTTTCTACTTTTCCAATGAGTGTGCCCTTCCCTGCTCTGTGAACTTCACAGAGCCTTGGTTTGCACTGTCCTCTTCACAGCAGGTCCCACAGGAGCTGGCTGGAGGATGGCTGCAAGATCTGGGGAAGGCAAAAACAGCTACAGCTCTGGGAGAGCAAAATCTGGTTCACAAGGAGTTTGGCTTTTTCCCTGTGGGACAGAGAGAACAGGTAGCCAAAGCATTTACCAGCCCTGGAAGTGTTCAAGGCCAGGTTGGATGGGGCTCTCAGCACCCTGGTCTAGTGGAAGGGCTGTTGTCAGGGGGGATGGAACAAGATGAGCTTTAAGGTCTCTTCCAGTCCAGCCTATTTTATGATTCTGTAATTGTATGACCTGGCTGACAGCGGGGCTCAGGAGCCCTGGTGAACAGAGGGCAGCACTCCCTCTGCACTCTTCACATCTGGTTTTCCACTTACAAATTCAGGGTTTATTCAGAGCACTTACTGCTTCTTGCAAGACAGATCCCAGAAATTCCCCTGTTCAGCATGAAATCTGGATTTCCTCACTTGCCTTCATTTTCAGTGACTTCATCTATTGTTTCGCATTGCATTTTTTCCTTACTGGGAACTTTTGAGACCTCTGTCATGCAAGTATGGGACAAATGTGGCTTGGCCAGGCACAGGGGCAGACAGCAACAGCAGTAAAAACACACATGGAATTTCTGCTTTTTTTCTGCTCGGTGTTTGAAATTTGATCCAGTTTTCCGCTGCAGTGAGACCCTCAGTGTGTAATACCTTAACAGCCTCTGCTGGTTTGGACTGGATAGAGTTAATTTCCTTCACAGCAGCTGGTACAGGACCCTGGTTTGGATTTCTGCTGGAAGCAGTGATGATAACTCAAGGATGTTTTCATTACCTCTGAGCAGTGTTTGTACAGAGCCAAGGCTTTTTCTGCCTTTCACCCCACCAGTGAGGAGGCTGGAGGTGCACAAGGAGTTGGGGGGGACACAGCCAGGAAAGGTGACCCCAGCTGACCCCAGGGCCATCCCATCCATGTGGTATCATGCTCAGGAAATGCTGGTTTAGGAACAGCAACTAGTGATTTAATTAATCTCTGTTATCTACTACCCTCATGAGCACTATCATGAAACTCATTTATTTTCATTTTAAAATAAATCCTAGTTATTGGTCTTAACATCACCTTCCCCAAGTATGCACACAGATGACATTGTTTCACTGATTTTCCCAAAAATAAGGGTTTTAAATGAAGAATATAAAATGAAAATATAACTAAACCACAACAAGGGTAGGAATTCCCCACAAACAATCAACCTGTGATGGCTGAAACAGACACCTGTTATGAGATATTTCCTGGGGGGCACTTCCTTAGAGAGCAGCACAAAATCCCTACAGATTTACATTGAGCTTGTGTTCCAGCAACATCACTTTGACACAGTTTCAATACAAGAGAAAACATGAATGCCTTCTAAGGCACACATTAGTTAATCGAGGTCAGTCCCAGCTGTATCCACTGTCAGATCATGTTGTATTGCACTAAATAGTTTATTTAGTTGTTGTTGTTTTGCACTGGGTGTTTGGTGTGGTGGTCTCTCCCTGGTCTGCTCCTCCCCTCTCCCTCTCCTCACCTGTATCCCGATTGTGAGTTTGCGGGCCCCAAGTTGGGCAACTCCCTGGGGGCTCCCCTGGCAGGGGAGACCCTCCTGGAGCAGTTCTGTGTCAGGAATCAGAGACACACTGGACTTTTTCTGTCTGCAGCTTCTGTTTGTTGTTATCTTATCAAAACTTCAGCACACCGTCTGTACCAGACTCTGTGTGCAGGAAAAACAGCACAAAAATGGCCAACAATCTCTTGTTACAAGGCCTTTTAGGTCTAATCAAAAACTAAGCTACCCAATTAAGAAGTGACACCTAAGTTATTTTCCTTTCTAACCCAATAACTGAGCCCTAAAGACCCACAATGCGGATTTTTCTGCCCAATTACAAGATACACCTAAACCCAAGAAGAAAGAGGGAGAAGAAGAAAGAAGAAGGGAACTCAAGACAACACCCTATATCCTCCATCTTGAACCTATCTATAACATACTAAAAATCCTAAAACCTAAATGTCTCACCCATGTGACACACTACACTACTCTCTACAATCTATTTCACACTTTTGTGGTTTCTAGTTTACCTTGAGTCTTTGGAAGTTTCCTCCATGAATGAGGGTCAAAGTCAGTGCTCCCCTGGGGGTCAGGACACCCCAGAGCAGACAGAGAAATATTCCCAGTGCCCTGGGTTTCCACACCACACCAGAGCCTCTCGGCTCTGCCCCCACCTTTTCCCTGGGCTCAAAACCCCCCTGGACGACACCTTAGCTCTCTTTCCTCTTCTGGACACCACCAGACACCTCGGCCTCTGTTACCCCCTGAGACATCACCTGGATCTGAGGTGGCTCCTGAATAAATAGGATTTAGTCCTGAGGAGAAGAGCGCCTTTCATATTTTACTTTTGTCCTCTGTAAGATCGTCCCCGCGTTCAGGGGTTCTGGTTTTACAGCTGGCACCCAATGTTCATTCCTGCCTGAACTGTGTCAGCCTTCACTGTTGCCCTGATTTTTAAAAGTGTTAAGTTTTCTTTTATAGTTCTTTTGAAAGTTTTAAAGTTCTTATAAAACTTATTTAGCCTTCTGATAATGTTTACATATTTGAGAGTCAGAGTTTCCACACAATTTCATGTAGAAATAGAATAGTTTACGTATTTCTCTGTGGGTGGAGAGAAATGATTCATTGATGTTTGGACCAGTGTGGTTGGAGACGTGGTAATTCCATCCTCCAATGCACAGTCACCTTTGGAATGCTATAAATACCAGATGTTTGAATAAAACTGAGTCTTTTTTCCTTTTGAACTTACCAAGCTTCTGGGTACTCATTTCGTGTCCAATAGCAACAGCCTTTCCTCTTTTATCTTTGCCCTATGTAAGATCACCCCTGTGTTCAGGGGTTCTGATTTTACAGCTGGCGCCCCAGCGTTCACTCCTGCCTGAACGGTGTCGGCCTTCCCCTCTGGACAAGGTCCTTCCTCTTCTGCCTCAGCTCTACCTTCAAGTCATAAAGCACATTTTGTTGTTGTCCATGCTGCTCTCAGCAGGCACTTTTCTCCAGGGTCTCACCTCTCTGAGGGTGTCCCTGCTCCCTTCAGCCCTGGCTCCTCTTCCAGCTCTCCCTCATGTTTCTGCGTTTGCTCAGTAAACACATCGTGTTCTGTATGATGTAAAACATGAGCATCTCATACACTGATAAAATTACTTCTGTGCTTACACATCTACTTAATTCCATTTTGCCATTGATTTGTCATTTTAAAGTTAAATAATAAACATGGATTGAAGCCAGGATACTGAGTGCTGCTTTCTCCCCCTCTAGCTTTTGATTTATGTGTTTGTTTATTTACTGATAGATTTAAGAACTCCCTTTTGCATTTCACACATAATCTAGCAAATCCTGGGGATTTACTTTCACAATTGATTAGAAAAGTCAAAGTTTTACAGATAGGATTAAAATGGAAAATATCTAGGAGCCTTGATGGAGTCTATTTATGACAAACAGTGTCTCCAATAGGCTCTCCAGCCTTAAAAACCTGTGTTGTGTGTTGTGAAGACATAACTATTTCCTGTTACAGGTATCGTGTCAATTAAAGAAACACACTTGACTTGCTCATTTGTTCTTTGTGGGAGTGCCTTGTGGGCTTTTCATTTAATCAGCACGTGGGAAAAGATTTTTGCATCTGCTGGTAGTTTTCTTCTCTTGGAGATTAAATCAGACAGGCTGGAAGGCAGTGCTCAGGCAAGCAGTGCATTTCCAATATTGTCATTTCAGTAAACCAAATTTAAAAATTCTAAAACTGTTGACGTGTGACATTTTGGGTTTTTCCTCTTCTGTTTTAGCTCCAAACCATGTATTACTTCTTTAGTGTTATTTACTTTTAAATCTGTGTTTAGAATATTACTAATGCTTTATGACAGGGCAAACTGCTTTTCAGCTTTTTGATTCTCTGTCAAATGTTGAACCTGGTTTCCTTTTGATCCACTCTCACAACCAAAGCAACTCAAACCAAATCAGTTATTCACACACAGCTGACTCCACAGTGGAATAATTTTCCAGATCATGAAATTTCAGTGCAGAGTGATAAAAAGATTAGGCTGGTGTCAAAGTGTAGATTACAGGGCAGCCTGGAGAAAAGAATTAGATCTGATGCTAATCTCATTCTCCTGAGGCTCAAGCCCTCTGGTATTGCTGGATGGTGAAACTCAATTCTGCTGCTCAGAGCCATCAGTGGTTTGAACACATAACAGGTGCCTTGTTTTACTGCTCTTGGTGAATTTAATGCTAAAATGTGTGGAGGAAAGGAAAGAGATTCTCTGCTGGGTGAAGAAATTCCTAAAAGAGCCTGGCATCCCTGTGTTTAGCCGACCACTGGAATTTGCAGGACAGTCAGTATGGATTGGCCCTGCCTGTTCCAGAAAGGTGGAGTGAGCAGACATGGGGAGCTGATGGCAATCACTGCTTGTGTGTCCTGGTGCTAGAACATCACATAAAGCCAGGGACAGACAACGCACAGACACCCACACTGGCACTGGAAAACACCCCAATTAAATGAAAATAACCATCCCCATTAAGTGGCAGCAGTTCATTGCTTAATTGCTACCCAGGGAGGTATCCTAATTGAGAGCAGATGAAGTTTAGCAGCACATCTTAGGCAGTAGATTATTGCTCAGATATGAAGGAAAGGGAAGAAAAGGAAAATCAGAAATACAAACTAAGGCATTTCAGTGTAAGGCTGAAGGCGTTCATTTTTGCTAGATAAACCAGAGCAGGGCTGGGGATCCACTGAACTGGGGCATCTTTCTCTCCTCATCCATTAGGTCAGGGTGTTGCAGGGACTGGGCTGAAATGCCCCTGGTTTTCCACTTGTTTGCTTCCAAGTGGGGAAGGAGCAGGACCTGAGTCCACCTGCTCCAGCTGGACATTTAATCCAGCCCAGGCTGGACCCCAGCCCAGGCTGGACCTCAGCCCTGCAGCCTTGCTCTGGCTCTGCTTGTTCTCTGGAGCCCAGAGCAGCTCAAAAGCACCTTTTCTTCAGGTAGAATCAGGACCCCTGTGCTCACTCTAAATCCCCTGGCCCTAGTGAGGACTCTGGCTTTGTCAAGATAATGTGACTATTTTTTTTCCTTTTCCCTAACCCAGCAATTCCTCTTTCTTGGGAAGAGCTTTGACCTTTAAATGAAGATGTATGCAAAAAAAAAAAAAAAAAAAAAAAAAAATCCAGTGCTTGTTATCAAGACAATCAGTGGCACGGGCTGTGTGGTAATGTCCACCTCAGGTAATGAATCAGATCTATCAGTGTCTAGATCCTAAGGCCTTTTTTATCCTTGCAAACTCAGGGCTTTCCAAGTCTTTAAACCTGATCAGAGATAGAGCACTACAAGAGCTTGCTTAAATCTCAGCAAGCAGAAAAGAGGGTGAGGGGCAGAGAGCTCACATAAAATAAAAACCACTTTTTAAAGATAAAACATAACTCCAGGTACAAGGAAAGCCTTTGGAGAACAGAAGAGATCTTTGTCGGGAATCTATCTCATTTAGTCCCATTGTTTCACTGCATGCTTTGCAGAAAGCCAGCCATTTATCTTGCCTTTTTTGCACAGCTTTTGGTTTTGGTTTTTTTTTTTTTTTTTCCTCCATTCCTGATGGCAGTTTCCATTTCATTAAGAAATGAATCACTGATGAGGTGCTAGTCCTGTCTCCCTTCAAGCAGGCCTCAAACACAGGCTAATCAGGAAAAAGAAAACATCCAGTCTTGTGACCTGAAACATGAATGCTTGTACAAGTGCAGTTGTATTTCTGTTGTGCTCTGTCATGGATGGCTGTTTTTTAGTGTTTATGGCATGCAGACAAGGAGCTCCATGTCAGAGTATCTATGGTTAGATACCTTCAACACATATTGAGGTCCCAGAGGGAGAAATCTTCAAAGGGAAATGCAAAGGGCAGAAGAATTCCTAAACTTCCACACAATTTCCCCTGTGGGCTCTGTGAGCTGAACCTTCCTAGTTCACAGCACACGACTGGAATGCTGTACCCATGTCCCTGAAAGCCTCAGAGGGATGTCTCATTTTCACAGTTGGTGCACTGCACACTCATTTGTCTGTGGGGTTATATGCCCAGACAAGGAGACAATCACATTCCTGTAGCTTGAGTACCTCTGTAATGAGGCATGATGCTCTCAAGGGTTTTGCACAGAGAAGTAAGCCCAGGAAGGCCATGTCAGCTTGGGCCTGACCTTTCCTTCAGCCACGAAGCAGCTCAGATATTTTCTGTGTTACATGGCCGCACACTGAGCACACACGAGCTGTCACATCCAGGACAGTCTGCACCCAAACATCCTTCATCTGATGACCCCTGAAAAGCCAGGTCCTGACCCTCACAGAAGTTCACTTTTGCTACTTCAGGTATTCCACAGTGAGAGAGGAAGAGAGGGGACACCCCGTTCTCTATCCCCTGCCTGATCTCAGCCTGCACTCAGACTGTAATTGTCTGACACAAACTGAGCTGTTGCCAGAAATACCCATCTTGGAGCTTGAGAAATGTGTTTTTCCCAGGAACATCAGTCTAATAAAATACACTTCTGCCTATGACCCCAGTCTCTTTCATATCCTCTGACAATACTCCTACATGACTCTCATGATGCTGCATGTCTTCACAGCTTCCAGCTAGGTTTTTGTTGAATTTCAGTTAAATAGCCATGAGAGAAAACAAGCACAGCATTTGCAGAACCTTGTCTCTCAGCTTTATAAGGTTAAGCTTTATAATGCCCACATTTATTTTATGCAGCTTCTAAGTGACTAATCTAATGTCTCCTCCATTTAGAGAACACATAGCATTTTGCAGAAATGTACAGGATTGATTCACTTGTAAGATGTGCAGGAGTGGCACACACCACTTTCACTCACGTCATCAAAACACTTTGGGAATTGTTGTGCTGGGAGTTTGATCAAACTCCTGCACAGATACAATTCCCACAAGGGCTTCATACTTCAAAGATCTAGATTTATTAACCAGCAGCCTGATTTTCAGAAGAAGAAAAAATCCAGCAGCCTTCTGAGTCTCCCTCCCTTGTTTTCCTCCAAAAACAACACATGTGCATGACTTCTATTCATTCCTGTAGACATGGATGTCTAAGTCCACCTAAAAATAACTTAAAATCTTAAGAGATAAGACACAAAGAGATTGAGGACACTGAGAACCTGATAACAGCATCACAGGCTGAACATCTCAGGTGCTTGCAGTCAAAGCCATGAGTTCAGGGATGAAAGACCAGCAGTCTGGAGGAAGTCTGGCAGAATGAGCCGAGGGCAGCCAAGGAGGTAGCCCAGCAATGGTGGACTTGTTGGAAACGTGTTCTTTAGTCAAATTGCTTCATTTCTCCCAGTGCCTCCTGTCAAATTTGGCTCATCACCTCTAGGACAAAGCCTTCTTCACAGGATGTAGGTAAAATGCCAAAGGCCATGATGGAATCTTCATTCCCTGTAGCATTTCAGAACCCAAAAATACCCAAGTGCCAAGTCACTCTTAAAACTAAAACTTTTCCCACCTTCTATTTCTCCTGAAAAGTACCTTTACTTTGCCAATTGTATTTCTTTCTTTCTAGCTCTACAGTGAATTGCTTTGGGTCTCAAACCTACTTGTAACTTAGTAAATCTCTTGTTTTCATGCTGCATTATTTCTCAGCACCCCCTGTCTATTTTCATCTTCCTGCTGGTCCATATTTTCTGGTTTTATTAAAGAATTTACAGGTCAGAGACTATCCTTTTTCTGCTCCTTGTTGTGATAGGGATTTTTCACCTCTGTATTTTCTACTCTTCTGCATTTGCATAATGCTCAGTGCAGAAAGTTTTCAGTAATGAGTTTGAATGTTTTCCATCACCCATAGTTTTGTTTCCTCTATATCTGTTTTCCCTGCTTATGCTGGAGCAAAAGAGGACACCTTCAATATGCTGTGCATTAGCCCATTGATTAATTAGGGAACTTTTCTGTGCAGTAATTATTGCCTAAGCTATACTGAAGCCCAGCAAATCATTTTTATTTCAGTATGCTCTGCAACTCAGAGAAAGAAGCCGTAGTCATAGTTAGACAGCATATGAATTGCTAGAAAAATCCCAGGTTGTGCACAGATCATTTATAACCTAGCCAGCCCCATGTTTGCAGAGGGCTTTGCCCACTAAACATCTCATAAATCATTGACTTCCTTTAAAAAGATAACAATAATTTCAAAGAGGTAAGTGGGATTGGTCTGGATCATTATGTTCTCCCTCTAGGGCAGGGAGTTGAAAGTTTTAATTTTCTTTCATCAATCTAAGTCATCACCCAAGGCCGGAGTGTGATGTTTGACTTCCTCTACTGGAAACCTTAGTAAGAGAGCTCTGAGCACCCTCCACAAAGGTCTTGAGTGATGCTAGTGCAGTTGTTCAGGAATTTGTGTCGGACTGCCTGTGAGCAGAGTACTGTGACCCTGTGCCAAGGCCACTGTGGGACCACAGCCTAAAGCCACCAGCAGCAGAGCCTGCTCTGTGTCTGCTTGTCATGGGTTTACAAATAAAGAGAAGGGATCAGGAAGATGTCACTTTTATGATCAGAACCTCCCAAACAAGTCTCTGTGTACAGGCATTATACAGCACAGCCAGAATAATTTCAGCATGGGTTTGGTATCATTAAATTCACTGCACATGATGTGCAGAGTTGATTTGTGCAGGGAACGTGTCTGGGGTTTCAACACATCTGGCAACCCAAGCTATCTCTTCAGACTAGCTCACTGACATTCAGGAGCTAGAATAATTGTTTTAAATCTTTACAATCTAGGCAGACAAAGAAAATATAGCCCCATAAACTCAGCTGTACAGCGCTGAGGCAGGAGGGTTCCTCCTCCAGTGCAGCTGCTATAGCTACACTGATGCTCCTCCACGTGGTGTGTCTGCGATGTGTAGCTGTCTCCCCATCAGCCCAGGTCTGCATCCCCCACTGCACTGGAATCCCACTTTCTGTCTGTTCTTTCCCACACTGGGGCACTGTGGGCTTTCCTGTTCCATTTGTGTGACCCAGGACCCTGGAATCTCCCCTCAAGTTCACGGCTGGTGCTCTGATGGGCCCTCATTCCAGCCACAACAACCATAACAGAAACAAGGGCAGCCCTGAGCTAAGCACTTTTCCTTCAATTAATCTAGTGGGTTTGCTTTTTGCAAAAACTGCACATCCCTGTAATATTTTCTCCAAATATGCTAATTATTTAAAATAATTAGCTGAATACTTTATATAAAAAATTTTAAGTATGTGCATCCATTCTTTGTTACTTTCTATTACAGTCAACTTGGTTTTAGCCAGTTGTAGTAATTTCTTGGAGTACTATGAAGATCACAGGAACTTTCTAATAGGAACTCTGCAGAAAATGAGACACTGAATGTCCCCTGTAGTCCATAACCTTGTGTCAGACATACCACAAAAGAGACAAGAAGAAGGCAGTAAACAGAGGAAGAAATATATTATATAGCCAGCAAAGGCCCTTGCTTGATGATGGCTTAGCTGGAATCCCCAAATGTTCTAGAGGAATTCTGGCAGGAAGAAGTTCAATACAGTCAGGCATGTGGGGTGCTGCAAGCCTGGAGTTTTAGAGCATAACTGTCAGAAAGAGGTTCACACACATGGGATGTTCCAAGCCAGGACTATGTCAGCTTTGCACTTCCTCATGTTGTATCTCACATCTTCCACCTGGAAAAGAAGATGCCACGTTCATACACCACAGGACAGAGCAATTCAGAGCACACAACATTAGAAAGCTGTTCAGTAACAATTTGACTTCCTGCCAGCAGCCTGTTGCTGGCACACTGTACCAGCTATGCCAAGAACCACTTCTGAAGGCAAAAGGAAAATTGGCACCAAATTATTGCTTTCTTAATCCTTCTAGTGCCACTGCCAACAAAGACAGTCCTGGTGTTAGTTCCAGATTTGGTAAGGCCTTCCAAACAATTTATTTCCTATGTGCCACAGAAGGCAACTGGAGTGACAGACCACAGAGGAGTGCAAGCAATGAGCAAATCACTCAGGTCCAAAGCTCCTTTCTCAGGCTCCAAACAGGATCCACGTGTTCTGCATCCTTGCAGATGCTGGACTCACTGACAACTGTGCCTGAGAATGCCAAGACAGATGTGACAAAAGGAGACTTGAGCACTGCAGAATCACAACCACACACCAGGGATGCAGGACTTGGAGGATCAAACTGCAATGGTCTAATCTTCCCCAGCTGCTGCTTAATTAAAATTCTCAGCACTCTATTCAGGATACAGAGTTCAGTTATGGTTCAACAGGAGTATCACAGACTATTTAAATAAAACGTATTTCAATAAAAGGAAATTCAATCTACAGAAAAGATTTTTAAAAGGAAAGGATGTATTTCTTAGAACTGGTGTGTCTACCTTTATAAACTGATGATCTGTCCTCTTTAAAATAAAATACCAAACTATAATGTTTTAAAAGGAGTATATTATATTTAGCTGCTTGCCTAGATTTCCTTGTAAATTAAACTAAAGCCCTCAGCAATACTTTTCTTCCTTTTGTTCTTTCCTCTCTAATTATACCATGGCACTAATTATCTTATGGGCAAAAGCAGTCTATAGATTGCTGCTGCTTCAAAAACTTAACTGCTGCTCCTCCTACTCTCTTGTACCTTATGAATATTTTCATTCAGTCAAAAAATCCAAAATTCCAAACCCAACTGAAATGCAACAAAGAAAGCAAAATTCTGCTCAAGTCTTCTCCTTTTTCAGAAGTTGTCTGCCTTCCTGGTTCTCTGCTGCTTGCTATCCTTACTGATTCCCAAAGTTTGATTCACGCTTATCTTTGAACTACAGCACTTCTTTAGGCTATGAATGGCACCTGTGCTCTAAAAAGCATGACTGTTTCCTAGTCCCTGATTCCCATTTTCATGATTGTTAGCATCTTTTCCTGTAGCCTTTATGTGGCTGAGTGGTCTACCTCTAGTGTAATCCCATCTGGAGTAATTTAACAGCAGCTGTCAATAGTGTAACCATGAATTTTTTCATCTGAGAAAATCATTGTAAAATTGGATCATCATAGAGTGCATTTCAGTGAAAATATCAGTTTAAGTATAAGCTCAGTAAGTGATGTTTCTAAGGTTAAATCATGTAATGTTAGCTTATGGTTAATGGCACAAACCTATGCTCACTCCACAAAATCTACTATATTAAGGCTCTCTAAAGAGAGACAAAAAGGGATCTAAACAAATTTTTCAACTCATCAGCTCACCATGGAGTCAACTTACAGCACTGATTAACAGAACCCTCGCTATCCTATCTACACCCTTAAGTAGCTTAATAATATGTAAAATATTCTAATCAGGGGTTTTTACTCAGTACTACTTTACTGATGTTTTTACAAGAAAATGCAACAACATTATGCATGTAAAGCACTCTACACAAGGCCTTAATTTTGCACAGGCCCATCAAAAGTAACCTTAATTTATTTTGTGTGTGTCACTGATCCGTGTGACCTTTAAACTGTTATTAAGCAGGAAAATTAAATATCCAGCAAAAAGCTTTGAAAGAACAATTCATTAGAAAGTGCCCAGTTTGTGCTGCACATTGCATCAAGTCACAGACCTCTAATGGAAAAGTGCTAACATCTGGTGCTGCCACTGGTGAGCATTCCCATCCCAGACCCATCCCAGACCCATCCCCATCCCCATTCCATTCCCATCCCCATTCCATTCCCATCCCATCCCATCCCCATCCCCATCCCAGACCCATCCCCATCCCAGACCCATCCCCATTCCAGACCCATCCCAGACCCAGACCTATCCCATCCCCATCCCAGACCCATCCCCATTCCCGACCCATCCCAGACCCATCCCCATTCCCGACCCATCCCAGACCCATCCCAGCCCCATTCTCATCCCCATCCCAGACCCATCCCCATTCCAGACCCATCCCAGACCCATCCCCATTCCCGACCCATCCCAGACCCATCCCAGCCCCATTCCCAGACCCATCCCAGACCCATCCCAGACCCATCCCCATTCCAGGCCCATCCCATCCCCATCCCCATCCCCATCCCCATCCCCATCCCCATCCCCATCCCCATCCCCATCCCCATCCCCATCCCCATCCTCATCCCCATCCCCATCCCATCCCCATCCCCATCCCCATCCCAGCCCCATTCTCATCCCCATCCCAGACCCATCCCAGACCCATCCCAGACCCATCCCCATTCCAGGCCCATCCCATCCCATCCCCATCCCCATCCCCATCCCCATCCCATCCCCATCCCCATCCCCATCCCCATCCCCATCCCCATCCCCATCCCCATCCCCATCCCATCCCCATCCCCATCCCCATCCCCATCCCCATCCCCATCCTCATCCCCATCCCCGACCCATCCCAGACCCATTCCAGGCCCATCCCAGTCCCATCTCAGACCCACTCCATCATATTCCCACCACCCCCAGAGCTCTCTCCCCGCAAGGCAGTCAGATGCCCCAACTCTCAACCTGTGTGTCAACCACAAGGTTTCCTCTCTGCCCTGCGGACCAAGCTCCTCAGAGACCATTCCCCCAAAGAGGCACGATGGGATAGCCCTGTGTTTTCTCCACCTTGAATCAAATGTTCACATTCTTCTTTCTGCTTGATTTCTGCTTTGAAGGACAAAGTGCTCCTTTCACTCAAAACCATGAACCATTTCCACCACCCCTCACAGCACATGGCTGGGGGTGTTCCTGCCTCCCTTTGTCGTGTGCCCATGCTGCTGGAGTCATTACACAGGGCAAAGAGAGGCAGAGCCCAGAGCACAGGACTGCTTAATGGGCAACCAGATTATTTTTGTTCTGTTTGATCTCACTTTGGTTTTAAAAGCCTTGCCTAGAGCAAAAGGCTTGGAGTCACCACCACTGGGAAGAGCCAGCAGCACACAGGGATCTGGTCCATGAGCCAGGCCATAGCAGGTTTCAGACATACAGGCTTGTAACATCCAGAACAAGCCTGTCTTCCCCTGTCTAACAGTGACCCCTTTGTGACATTGCTCAGTAATAAGCACAGGCTTTGGGGGGAGGCGGATTGTAATCATTAAATTGTAAATCCCTTTAAATGCAAAGATCAAAGGGAAAGTTTCAATCCTATGACACATAATTAAAAATGCAGACGTGAGTGACTTTGATTCATGAATGCTTATGTACTTTTAAATTGTTGCCAGGGAGATCAGGGCATGAGAAAATTAAAAACCATTACGCTTCAAAAGGATAAATGATTTTCACAGCTTTCTAACATTATTTCCTGTTGCGCAAATTTTTGTGTGTTTTAACATTTTCCCCGCCCTGCTTGGGCAGATTAGTTCTGAAAAATGTTTTCCAGAAAATGTTCAGAACTCAATGAGATTAAAAGGAGATTAGTGAACTTGTTGGTTGGAGAGTTCCCATTCGTACCTAATGGCAAACACTCAGGGCAGCTAAAGAGGAACCTCACCACACATATTTTACCCTTATTCCTGCATTGTAGTTTTTAAAGCTGTGACCTTTTAATTCATTATTCTTTTTCTAATTGAGCCAGTGCAATACAATATGGGACAGGCCATAAGCCAAATCTCCCTGAAGTTAAAGGAAGTATTCCCGCTACTATAGTGATTTCAATCTGTTTGTTTAACATTTCTCACTTGTAAAAGTCAAAGCACTTAACTGAAAGGAAAAGGCTGCTTCCTATTTCACAACTAAAAATTGAGATATACAAAGTGGACATGATTCTCAACCATCTCACCATGGATGCCAGAGTTAACTGTAGAGCTAACAAGCTACAACAAATATTTCCATTTCTGATCCATGGTGCCTCAGATTTGCCCAGTTACAATGTGTCATTTTAACACTCCCAACTGGGACCTGATATATCCTTTGAAGTGCTTTAAAATCACCCCACTGTTACCAGAGACAAGCAATTAATTCCTCAGACAGAAACATATTGCTGAAATGCACCTGGAATTGATGGCTGCACTGAACTAATGGACAGCAGTTCCATTCCTGGACTGAAAGTACATATGCCAGCAAACCCAAACTCCTTAGTGCTGAACTTACATTGCTTTTTAGCCACTGGTGAGGAGGACCAGGTGAAATCCTTAAGGCTGTGCTGTACACAGCTGGACATGAGTTTTCCCCTCCTCTCCCTGTATAGCTGGTGGAATACAGGATAATTTATCTCATCTCCTAACACCTACACCTTCAGGTGTCTCCATATCTTGTAAGTGATTTTGGTCTGTAGTTGCATGGGATGAATCCCACTACCCAGAAGTTGTACATTTGGGATGAAGGACTAGATCCAGCCCCAGAGATACTGCAGCTCTAAATACACAGTTATCCCATTATGTTCCTATGCTTTTGAATTTTGGGACTCCACTTCCAATAAAATAAGGTTAAGCTGAAATACATCTGAATGAGGCTGACTTGCTCTTCACTCTGGCATTGTTCAGCTTCCAGTCAAGTCAACCTTCACAAAATTTCCCCTGAGGGGGAAAAGCCAGAGACAAGTAGCAGCAGACTTACAGAGCACTGAACAGTTCAGCAGGTATCTGATGGTGAAAGGAAAAACCTTTTGTATTTGCTTCTGAACATATGAATCAGACATTGTTTCTGTTTGAGACCGGGCTGTTTCCAGAGCTTGTCTCCACAGTGGCAGCCAGCTGAGATTCAGTGTGAGTTGCCATCCCAAAAATGCACTTATGCTTGTTATCCACTGCGTTGACTGAGATAGCTCCAGGGAGCAGATGCCCTACAATAAGACATCTAATATATTACCCTTTATGTAATTTGTCATATCTAATGTCTGAATAGCAAATAGGATGGCAAGAATTTATCCCTTTTTTCAGCTGGTAGTTGTTCATGAACGTGTTATTATTGTTCTTTTTTTGCCGTTATTGGATCAATAATGTTGCAACATAATTCTCATTCTTCAGATTTCAGTCCAAAGAAGATTTTCTAGTCTCAGTTTCTTTGTCACACAGACCATAACTCTTAATCCATTTACTGCAAGGCTTAGATCAGTAACTTGCATTTGACTAAGTCAAAAGCATCTGGTGTTGACATGAGAATTATAAGAAATGAAGAAGCAGTTTATTCTATATATTTTTTAAGAAAGTGTCTTATTTTTATGTGAATTTGGACCTTTTTCCACTAATGTTGATGTTCCAATCAGCATTTGCTATGTGAAAGAACAAAATTTCTCATGTTCAAGCACCTGGATCCTCTTGTAAACCTGATTCTTGAATGCTGTCTTCTTCCACACACCCTTGCAAAATGACTGTCCTGTCTTAAGGGAGTAAGAGACCAGCTCCTGTGCAGGTTTAAATGAGCTCTGATTCATTTACAAAGTAACAAAGAGAAGTCAAATGCAATCAGAAGAGACTTCAGGGCCCTGGGATCAAGGCAGCAGGATCAGGAACACAGTAGTGATTTCCTTGATTCTTCTGTTAACAACAGCTAATATTGATAGGAAAAGGCAGATCGATCAGGTCAATGGGTGTGGCTCTGAGACTGGTGTCAGTGGAAAAATTTTGGGTTTGTTGATTATGGGGGGCTCTACTGACACCTGACAGGATGCACCTGTCCCAGAGGGGAGAAGGAGCCGCTGGTACTCATTGACAGAGCATGGAATGAGCTGGGAAGGGGGAAAGGGACAAAGCCAGGCTGACCAATGATGAGCAATGGAATGAAATACCAAAATTTGAGGAAAGGAGAGCTAGAGGGATCCCTCAGAATGTTTCATGAGGTGTTGGCTCAATGTACCACACCTGAATTATTTCTACACTAATGTACACAGCATGAGGAACAAACAAGAGGAGCTTGAAGCTTTGGCCCAGCCCCAGAGATGTGGCATCACTGGCACAAGTGAAACCTGGTGGGATGGGTTCTGTGACTGGAGTGCCCTTTTTGGAAGGTTCCAGGTTCTTCTGGAGGGATGGGCAAGGAAGGAGGGGCAGAGGAGTGGCAATGGAAGGGTTGGAATGTCTGGAGCTCACAGCTGGCAAGGGCACAGTTGAGAGCCTCTGAGTAAGAATCAAAGCACAGACAAACAATGCAGCTGTCACCATGGGAATCTCCTCTGGACCTCCCAGCCACAACAACACCACCAATGGATTCCTTGAGGAACTAAGGCACACTTTCAGACCAACTGCCCTTGTCCTTATGGGGGACTTCAACTTGACAAAAATTAACTGGGAGCATCACACAGTTGGTACAGCCCGGGCTAGAAGATTCCTAAAAGGCTGGATGAGAACTTTATGGAACAGATTTTAAAAAACTGGAAAGATGCCCTCTTTGATCTACTGCTTGTCAGCTGATAGGATCTTGTGAAAAAAGGGGAGATTTGGGGCCATCTTGACCACAGCAATCACAGAGTGATGGAGTTTAAAATCTGTAGACAGGAGGAAAAGTGCCAGCAAAACCTCAGCTGTGGACATGAGGAGAGCAGACCTCAGGCTGCTCAGGGAATTAGTGAGTAAGGTCCCATGGAAAAATGTTCTTGCAGGTTCTAGGGTCCATCAGTGCTGGTCACTTGTTAAACATCACCTCCTAAGGCAATTCCCAAATGTCAGAAGTCAAGCTGGTGAGGCAGAAGACTGGCTTGGCTAAACAGGAATCTTCTCTTGGAAATAAGGTGAAAAAGGAAGGTGTGTGGCCAGTAGAAGCAAGATCAGGTGACATGGGAAGAATACAGAGTTACTGCTCCCCACTGTATTTGTGCAGCCAAACTCAAATGGAGTTGAAGCTGCCAGGACTATGGGGGACAATAGAAAGAGGTTTTTATTATGGTAACGGCAAAAGGCAGTGTGAAAATACCATTGGCCTGTTCTGGGATGAGGATGGTAACCTCACAAACAGGGACAGGGACAAGACAGAGGTGTTTAATGCTCTATTGGCCTCTGTCTTCAACATGAATGATGGTCCAAGGGCATCTCAGCGCCCTGAGCTGGAGGACCATGATTGCAAGAATGACCGATTCCCAGTTGACCCTGAACTTGTGTGGGATCTGCTGCTCCAGGTAAATCCCTACAGATATAGGGGGCCTGAAGGGATTCACCCAAGAATCCTCAAAGAGCTGCTGATGTCATCACAAAACCTCTCTCCATGATTTTTGAGCAGTCTTGGGAATCTGAGAGGTCCCAGCTGACTGGAAGCTAGAAAAAAATTGTCCTGATTTTCAAGAAGGGCAGGATAGATGACCCTGGAAACTACAGGCCTGTCAGTCTCACTTCAGTGCCTGGTAAAGTTATGGAGAAGATTATTCTAGGAGGCACTGAAAACACTAAAAAGACAATGCAGCCATCAGTCACAGCCAGCACAGCTCCATGAGATGAAAGTCCTGCTTATCAAACCTGATTTCCTTTTATGACAAGGTAACACACCTGGTTGATCAAGGGAAGCCAGTTGATGTAATTCTTTTGGATTTCAGTAAAGCTTTCAATACTATCTCTCCCAGGATAGTTCTGGACAAAATGTCCATCCCACAGATGGATAAATAGGTCATGGGAGGGTGAGCTCATGAGTCAGGCACAAAGGGTTAAGCAAATGGGGTGACATCAGACTGGGGGCCTGTGACCAGTGGGGTTCTGCAGGGCTCCATCCTCGGCACCTGCGCTCTTCAACCTCTTCAAAAATTATTTGGACACAAGACTTGAACAGATACAAATTATGTTTGCAGATGATACAAAACTCAAAGGCAGAGAGGCCCTGAGGAGATAACCTGACAAAGTAGGGGGCTGGGTAATCACCAACCGTATGAAGTTCAACAGTGGAAAGTTCTGGATTCTGCCCTGGATGTGTGTGCAGACTGGGGAAGGAGATGCTGGAAAGCAGCACCACTCAAAGGGACCTGGGGGTCCTGGCTGGTGGCCAGTGGGACCTGAGCCAGCCGTGCCCTGGGGCCAGCAGGGCCATCCCTGCCCTGGGGCTCCAGCCCAGAATTGCCAGTGGGGCCAGGGAGGGGATTGTCCTGCTCTGCCCTGGGGCGGCCTCACCTCCAGAGCTGTGTGCAGCTGTGGGCACCACAGGGTGAGAAAGATCTTGAGCTGTTAGAGAGAGGCCAAAGGAGGCCACGAGGACAGGGAAGGCCTTGAGGGGAAGCCTGTGAGGAGCTGCTGAGGGCACTGGGTCCGCTCAGCTGGAGAAGAGGAGACTGAGGGGGACTCATTGCAGTCTGCAGCTCCCTGGTGAGGGAAGAGGAGGGGCAGACACTGATCTCTGCTTTGTGTGACAGCGATGGCCCCTGAGGGGATGGCCTGAAGCTGTGTCAGGGGAGGTTAAGGTTGGAGGTTAGGAATGGGTTCTTCCCCCAGAGGTGGCTGGGCACTGAACGGGCTCCCCGGGGCAGGGGTCACAGCACCAAGGCTGGCAGAGCTCCAGGAGTGTTTGGCCAACACTCGGGCCCATGGTGTGACTCTGAGGGATGGTGCTGTGCTGGGCAGGAGCTGGACTCAAGGAACCTCGTGGGTCTCTTCAGACTCAGCATATTGTGTGATTTCTGTCATCAATTCCCATCACTTGCTTAGCCTTAAACCTGGCAGGCTGACAATTACTGGATAGTGAAGGTGATCTGAACTGAGCCCTCTCATTCATGTGAATGTCCCCCAGGGAAGAAGCTGATAATACTCCACACCAGAAAGATCGCCTGGCCCAGTTCAGGGCTCCTCTGCAATTCCTGGACCCATATACACTAAGTGTTTGGTTTAAAGGAATTCACTTAAGACAAGGTATCCAATTTCAGCATTATTTCTTCAAGCTTTTTGTCAAGTATCTGTATTGCTCTGCTTTGCACTTCTTGCCTTCAAAATTAACATGATCCTTGTAAAACAAGGGAGAAGGGCACATTTACTGCACCCCAGATGTGCCTCAGGCAACCTGAGAATCTGTTTGGCACAGATTCCATTTAGGTCTCCTTCCTCTCAGACACAGGATCACAGAATATTCCAAGCTGGAAGGGGCCCAGGATGAAGTCCAGTTCTTGGTGAATATCCCACAGAGGGCTTGAACCCTCAACCTCCCCAGTATTATCACCTTGCTCTGACCAAGTGAGCCAGCCTCAGGGCAATGATATGCACAAAGGAGGTGGTCAACAGCAAAGATGACTTTGCCCCTCAGTACGCAACTGAACTATGCAGCTGAGGCTGGGAAAGTGTGAAGGGACAGAGAGGAGTCACAGCAATACAATTCTCTCCAGGATGGTGTTCCTGCAATTCTAATTTCTGTTGATATCAGCTTTGAGAATTAATGTAAGAAAAGCACTGTACTGTTTGCAGATTGGCTTGCAAAACCAGGGGACACAGACTCTGGTAAAACAGATGCAAGGACAGTGACCTACATCATGAATCAGTTACCATGCCAAATACTGAACTATTATCTTTCATCCTCATGGTCAGAATCTGACTCTTAGCAGGACTAATAGCAGAAGCAGACAACAGCAGCTGTTCTGATTTCCAGCATGCTTAAAAGCAGAGACAACAGGGAATCTCACAGCTGAACAAAATCCTTTGCTGATAGTTTTTATTTATTCTCCAATTTCAGCATCAAAACAGTGAACTGGCATTCAAACATTTAGGCTGATCCAGGGACTGGTGGTGTGACTTTCTTGCTCAATTCATGTTCATTTTGGTCCCAGTAATAATTACCTTTGTCACAGGCACATCACAAGGCCAAGCTCACTGCAAGTCTTAGGAGGAGGAAAAGAACAAAACTAATGAATTTGAATAGGGTTTATAATTAATAAATTCTGTAAACTCCTGGACTGTTTGCAGCAGCAGTAAATGTGCTAAATTTTCTTTGTAGGACAAAGATTACCACAGTTCCTGACAATCACAGCAGTTAATCAGCACACTGAGGAAGAAATTATTTTCAAATGGATAGGTAGCCAGATGGCAAGTGTTCTCTTTTTTCAAAGACACACACATATTTGAAGCAATTCTCTTCCTTAACACGCTCAGCCTCACCAGGGCTGGGACTGTTATGAAGGGGAAGATGAAGAGCGAATCCTCATCCAGAGATCAGAGCTGACAACTGCCTTTTCTGCCCTTTGGAAATTATATTGAGAGTTGAGAATATCTCTTCTCACTACTAGAGTGGTTGGCAACTGAGTGCTGACTAAGTCACAAAAGACTCCCAATCCTCTCTTCTGTGCACTTTTCAAAAGAAATCAGTGTTCTCCATGTTCTGCAGGTCTCCTTTGCTGAAAAGCCACTTAGCAATATCCTTCCTCTGCTCAGCTTGTCCTTGAGTTGGAGTGGCTGCTTTATACCAGGGTAGAGAATGCTTTATAGACAAGTTTTTCAGAAAGTCTGAGCTCACAGAAGTACAGCTGTACTGAGGCTCAAGAGATTGCACTCATCTTCTGACTGCACCACTGGCTGCCCAATGACCTCAGCTCCACCATTCCAGGGGTAGTGATGGGAATTATCGCACAGCTACTTGTGTGTCAAATACAAAAAAGCTGGGGATGAGCAGCGCTGGAGAACAGTGAAGCATGATTACTAATAGCTTGCATGATTATTCCCAAACACATGCAGTCTCATAATATTGCCTTCATTTGGCATAACACTGCCTGAAAACACCAAGAGGAAAACACTGTTTTGCTCTAGTGTTTTATTGATAACTAGAAGGGGAGATACAAACAGAATATCTGCATTGCCCCAGCAGACAAACAAAACCCCAAGTCCCACAGGTAATTACCATCTCCTAATTGGGTTTGAAAACAGGAGATTTGAGTCTGAATGCATGGAGTTTGCACCAAAATGAACAATTACTTGTCTGAGGGATTCAGTGGTTTCAAAACACAACAGGAAGAGACTGAAACTGAGGCTGAATTGAGGCTTTAACTGTGAGTTTGCTGATAGCCCACACCGACCTCCACTAACAAGCTGCTACTTTCACTAGCGGGAGTCAGAATTCACAGTCACCCCCATTGTCATTTTTATCTGCCACTCCAGGCTCATTACATCAGTGTAACTAATGGCAATTAATATGAAAATTAAAACTGATAGCAAAATTAAGCACTTGGAAGACAGTCAGTGTTCCTACATAACTCTGGCACGCCTAATTACTGTTGTAAAAACGCCCCTGGCACAAGCTGGCCAGGCCAGTCCTGGTGCAGCCCAGACTCCTCTGGCCTGGCCCCTGTGTCTATGAGACGATGATGATGATGCTCCCC
Organism: Anomalospiza imberbis; assembly: GCF_031753505.1. Classification (NCBI taxonomy): domain Eukaryota; kingdom Metazoa; phylum Chordata; class Aves; order Passeriformes; family Viduidae; genus Anomalospiza; species Anomalospiza imberbis. The sequence continues at coordinate 2,577,732 of NC_089700.1, forward strand.
CTTCTCCTGTGGGGTTCACACATCACACTTATGCCTGGCAGCCACATTTGAGAACTTTTCAGATGCTATGACAATGTGGCCCCTATGTGAGAAACAACTGCTCACCTTTTATAATTTTAAAGGTTTTTTAAACCTTAACAAAAAATACAACAAAAGGACTGAATAAGGAACAATTACGGTTCTTGGGAGCCCCTGTGACTACCAGCCACGTGCTCATCCACAAAATGGATGCTCCACCTTTTATACCTCTAGCCCCTCCTGAAGTCCTGTCAGTGGCTCCTTCCTTGCTGCCCAGGGGTGCAGATCACTTTCTCACACCTTGATTTGGGGTCAGGTGTTGCCATAGTAACGAGCCAAGCCTCCCAAATGCCCCGAGTGCCAAGGCCATCCCATGATAGCAATGCAAGGGGGAGGACACACTGCAGTAACACAACCACACAGCTACAAAACTTCTCTTAACACACACGTAATGCTCACCCCTTCACTGTGAGAGCCATCCATCTCACTACCCATCTGTAACACCTAGTTTGCTGTTGATGCATGCAAAGATTTTATAGCATGGCTCAGAGTTCAGAGATCAAAAACAGGCATGAGCTGGCTCAACACCAGCAAAATGTCATTCCAAGTCCTATACCTGACACAAGAGGAAAGGAAAACTGCTCAACCTGCCCATGACCTGGGGGTTTCATTTCAAAATATCTACTTTGCTAACCCAAATGCTTAATTATTCAGAGTTTGTGTAATGCTTTGAAGGCACAAGCTGTATCCCAGAATTTTAAAATCATTATAAACCAGGTCTAATATCTTCCAGCCTTCATTCAGCAACACTTGAAGTGTTATTTGCACCAACATTACTGTGACAACAGTCTCTCACCATCAGCAATGTCCAAACTTTCCACCCATGACATGCAGCTTAAAACTCATCTAGTTTTAAATGAGCTGGCAGAATTAGAATTATCCTCTAGATTTTCCATTACCAAGGCACCAGACACATTTTACAGACATTCTTTCAGCAAGGGATTTTGTCACAGTTTACTGATACAATAATCAACATAAATCTGCAAAACACTTTTGCTGACATTGTTGATAGGGAACAAAACAGTGTTTTAAATACACTCAACCCTCATTCCCCCAGTGCAGCTTATCTGGAGTTGCTTGGCAGAGAGGATGTTGTGATTTTATGCCGGTGTGTCCAATTTTATGTTGACACCTGCTGTGTTGGAGTGGAGCTATAAGTGCCTTGTGCCCCAGAGCTATCCTTACCATGCACTGCCTGGGCTGTAACTACCTCCATCATATACTTACAAATGGCTCCAAGCAGTGAAATAACATCTGTATTGATCTAAAGAACATTTTATTGATTAAAGACTTCAGAAGAAACCGTGGGAAATGCAGGCACATTATTTAACAATGTCTTTCCAGTACCTGTGTTGGAAATATAGGAACATGAAGCTGTTAAATTTTTGATCAAAGAGCTCCCACTGAGATTGCTGCAATGATGCAAGTCAAATAGTTAAGCTGTGGGGCTCCCCACCCCCCATTCTAGTCTCTTCTGTAGGGGGAAGGGAAAGACCTACAGGTTAAAAATTGTTTCTGGATGTTGACACTGAAAGGATAAGACAGGTTGAAAGTGCATCTCCATACTGTCTGCAGCAGGGTGGCACACAGGTCTAGGGCAGGAGACTGGAGTGATTGAGAAACACTTTGGGAAGGACAGCTTGTACACATCTCCCCTTGCCTGCACTTTAACAGCTCTCAGGGTGGTTAGTGCCAAATTAAAAAGCTATTGTGTCATGTAGAAGGGCCATCCATCTTCGAGGCTTCCTACTTAATCTTGCAGGTAGAGGAGGGGGATTTGGAAGAGAGCCCTAGCAATGAATGGCACAAGAGGAGCAATTAGAAGTTTAAAGAAACCCCATGGGCAAGCTGGGAGAAGTGTTTGCAGGTATGGAGAAGGAGAAACTTGGCTGCAGGCACAGGAGATCAGCATAAGGCTGCCTCCTGGCAGCTGCTGACAATTTATGGCACCTTTTAGTTCTTGCCTTACACTCCTGTTCTTCTCCTGAAGAGAAAGTCAGAAAACACTCTGACAGGAAATGGGAAATGTAAATAAAACACAGCAGCCTCTTGGGAAATCCAAATTCAGCAGCTTTCAGGCTCAATCTCCACACAGGTCTGGACTCCACAAGACTGTGGGGCCTGTTCTGGTATGAGGAAAACAATTTTATCAATTGTTTTATCAGTGATGTTGTGTTGTAAGGGGGAAGACAACACACAAAGGTGATGAAAATCTATACAAGGAAACTGGGTTAAAGCAGTGTTTGGGAGACAGAAAGGAAAGAATGTGGTATGATCCAGGATTCTGACATTGTTCAGTGAGGTTTTGGCAAATAAATTACAGATACATTTTGGGTATTTATAGTTATATTTACTGTAAGCAGAGGAAAACCTAGTGATTTTGATATAATGGGAAAGCTAATGTGGATTTTTTATGTGTATCAGTTGGGAGAGAAACCCAGTCATCATACAGGAACATGAGTAATGAAAACCTTGGTAAAACTGATAAAGTCAGCTCCATAAAGATGCTTCCCCTCTTTGGGTTTTGTTTTGTTTTGTTTTGTTTTGTTTTGTTTTGTTTTGTTTTGTTTTTTGGGGGGGGGGGTTTGGTTGGTTGGTTGGTTGGTTGGTTTTTCCTATCTCCCTTCTGTAGTTTTAAACTTTCTTCTATTGAAGAAATCAAGATGAATGATGCTTGATTGAGTAAATCCAAGCTAGACAGTCAGCTAAAAGGAATTTTTATGAGCTGGCATTTTCTATGCCAGATGGAAATCAATACTACATTCCAAATGCTACCTTTAGAAAATCTCTTGCCAGGCAGAGATGGCAGAAACCAGTGCTGGAGCACACAGGGAGAGGGAAAGGACCTGAACTGCAGCACTTCCACCTCCAAGGACTCTTTTTGGTCTTTGGTAAATTCTCCACATCCTGTTCCATACAAGCACTGTGGAGTTAAATCACTGTGGGAGACTCTGCCCTAGCTTTGTTAGCAGGCCTAATTTGATTACTAACAATATTACAGAAACATTATTACCAGGGCTGAAAAATAATTTGTTTTCCAGGCTGTATACTGTCCTTTTAAATCTTTATCGCAAAGCAAAGAAAACCAGTTGGTTTATGTTTTTCTCTTTACATGTACACATCTATTTAGAATTTCTTGCACACAGACTTCCCAGTTTTGCTTTGTATAAGCAACCATATTAAACATTTTTTTTAATTATCCTTTTTCACCAACTGTTTGAGAGTTATCTAATTTATTTTTTTATATACTTTCATATTGGTATTTTCAAGAAGTAATAACATTTCATAAAAATTACCTCCCAAACAGTGCTAGAGGACTCAGAGAAGGACCTGTACATTAAAATCTTTTGGTGATGTGCAGCCCCTGAGGAAATGGCTGGGCTTGGCAGTGAGAAGACAGGAGACCTGGAGAGATTCCCCTCAGTGCACCACAGCTGAGGTACATTTGCAGCCTGGTGGGCACACAGACCCCACCTGGGCATGTTCAGCCAAATTAATGGTGGAGGGTTCTTGGGTCTGTGGTGTCTCTGTGACCCCAAGAGTGTAAAAGTCCTTGTTCTCCCAGCCCATGCAGCCAAAGAAGAAGTCTGGAATGCGTAGGATCAGCTTCTCAAGGTTGTTTGTTTTCCCTTATCTATCACATTCTCTCTCTGCCCTGCTGAGCTCTGTCCAGCAGGTCGGCCATGGCATTCTGTCTGCCCTCAGGGTGGTGTTCACATTTTATACCAAAAACTCTGTGTGCCATGTTTACAATAATGTGCCAATATCTTTCATTTCTGTTGGACAGTGTGTCTGTACCTTAAACCAACAGAAAAGTGTCACCATCATGTCACCTTGATTTCTTAGGATTTTTTAAAGCCTTCTGAGTTTATATTCTTGTAGAAAACTTTCTCATGCAACTTTCTGTAAACAAGCTATTGTTTTGCATTCTTTCATAGAGGCGGAGGAATTTGATGTACTGGTAATTTGTCCAGTGTCGTTGGAGAGGTGGCACGTTCACCTTCCAATCCACTGGCACCTTTTGAGAACTGTAAATGATTGGAGTCAGAAGAAATAAATTAGTCTCTTCATCGTGACCAAAGCTGTGGTGCGTCATTTTTCCTTGTGTCCTCTGGTGACACCATCACACCAAGACATGGAGGACAAGAAGGAGAAGGTCAGGACACACCCAAATCCCTCCATCTTGTCCCCTCGAACCCCATTCTAAAAATCCCAAAATTCCATTCTTTTTCACCCTGTGTTAGTTCAACTACCACACTACTCAAACCCTTGTGGCTTGTAATTCCTCATACAGAGTTGGCAGCTTTTTCCACAGGCTAAAATCAAAGCCACAGGTGTTTTTGACTTCGTGCCAAGGTCTCCGAGCCGCCTGCCAGGGTCTCGAGACAGCCAGGACAGCCAGAGGGATGTCCTGGAATTCGACAGAGGGTAATGCAAATTGTCTGTTCAGAGCATTTACAGACCAAACTGATCCTCTCTTGCTCCTGGAAGGAGACTTTTTCAGTTAGTTACAGTTCATTAATTGCTACCATTGAGTGGTTCTTATTTTAATTCCTTTGATCTAATTCAGACAGGGATTTTTTCTTTGTCAGCATTCGGCCAGAGTGTAAGTTTTGGCTTAGTTAATGAAATATAAAACTAATTTACATTAATGGCTATTACTGGACACCTAGAAACATTCATGCAGTCCAATCACTCCATGGTTATTTTTCACTTCAAAGGTCAAAAGCTCTGAACCCAGCTTAGACCATTGGTGCCATGAGTCAAATGTAATAAATTGAAGACTTTTATTAAATAAAGGGAAATAAGCTGCCTAAAACCTCACAGTTCTTGTTATCTTTAGTATCTCCTGCTGCTTCCTCATGATTGAAAGGCAACTTTGAAAATGTCATATCAGAAAACACAGAGCATGTTGTAGTCTTAGTTCTCTTGACTCAGGAAGATTTGGGTTAGCACAGGGAAACAAACACAGGGGAAACCCTGGGAAACCTCAGGCAAGCTTGTTGTTCTCCCACAGTTCATCCCTGGGGGATCACACACAGCAGAACAAAGCTGGAAGAAGCAAAACTGACCAAGGGAAAACACAGATCATTGCAAAGGATGGAAACATCAGCATTCCCATTCAAATTCTGTGGCACAAACCTGACACTGCTTTGGCTCATTGTCCTGTAACAGAGGCAGAAGGGCTCTGAAAGAACAACAATCTGCCGATTGGAAGTTTTTCCTAGCAAGATCTCAGATCTTGGCACCAGGCACAATTCCAGCATGATCACACTGCAGGGTAGAGCCTTCTACCACATGCTGATACAGCCACAATAAGGAAAAATATCAGAGTACAAACAGCCTTTGGAGTCCAAATTTTTAGGGGGAAGAGTTTATTTAAAAAGCCAAAAATGCTTCCAGCTAAATTCTTATTGGTTAAATATGAATTGGGGAAGTGAAATAATTGTGGGAAAGGTGGAGTCTAAGGCAGAACAATTGTTTTTATTATTTTAACTGTAAACACCCCAAACTAGTTTCCAGCCAATTTCAGTGCAACTAGGCATCTGGGATTTTATTTTCATCATTTTTAGTAGTAAAAATGCTTTTTCTCTCCCACTGAAGCTTCTCCTCTGTCTTGTGATTTCCCAGAACACTGTAAATATGGGACAATATAACATAAAACTCCGAAGAGGCCATTACTTAAACAAACGGATGGGGTCATTTTCATTTATTGCATTACAACCTCCTCCACCCTTTGCTCTCCTTTGAGGTCATTTTTTGATTGTCTTCTTTTGAAGCCAGGAAATTTGTCCCACACTCTCTGCTGTTCATGGACTAATTAGAATTTTAAAAGTAATTGAAACACCCTTTGCAGTATGCTGTTAATTCCCTCCAGATTGCTGCGAACATTAGCTTCAGTGTTTGTTTATTTTAACTGACTCTAAAATATTAAACTGTCATGGTTTAGGAATGGTATTCTCCAATTTAGTCCTCCCACTAAAACCATGCTGCCACTTGCTCCCTTTTCTTCTCCCATCCCTGCCCTGTGCCTGGAGAGGAGAATTGGAGGCACAAAAGGCAACGGTCGGGGCTGAGATAAGAACAATTTACTGGAAACAGCTAAGAGATAAGAAAAGGGACAGTAACAGCAACAATAACAAAAGTGTACAAACCAAAGAGTTCTGATAGATGAGTATTGTGATGTTTGACTCTCACAATTAAAAGGCAAATATCATGTATATAAGTTAGGAGAGGTTTTATAGATTTATAGTTGTGTTTTACTCCCCTTGTGCTGTTATCAGGGGTGCCTGGGTTTGGGACATTTGGGAGGGTCGGCTCGTTACCATGGCAACAGCTGACCCCAGTCAGGATGTCAGGAAGTGATCTCCAGCACTGGACAGAGCAGGAGGAGTCGATGGACAGAACTTTGGGAGGGGCTAAAGGGTTAAAAGGTGAAACCTGCATGGTGTGGGTGAGCTCATGGTGGGAAAAAACTTCTGCTCCCAGCGCTGTGATGTTTTCTCTATTCAATCTTCTGTTCTGTTTTTTATAAGGTTTTAATAAACCTTTTAAGTTTTTGGAAGTGAGTATCACTTCTCACAAGGTGATTCACATGCAAACTGCTCTCTGCAGAACCCAAGCTGACCCAAGCACAGCCACAGCACCCCAGCTGCTCCCTCCAGCTCAGAACCAGCATCACCCCACAGCTCCCAGCACTCCTGCTCCATGTTTACTCTGACCCCAAAGAAGCCCCTTCTCCCCAGATGAGACAGTCCCTTTCCCGTGAGGTGGTACAGATTAACCTCTGGGTTCTGGCCATGCCCACTCTGGCTACTGAAAAAAAACCTGTCTGGCCAGAACCAGGACATAAACACATTAGAGGTCATACCAGATTTGGGATAATTCTCCTTTACCAGTAAATTCATTATAAAAGTGAGCAACCTACTTCATTAGCATTGGAGATGTCCACGCCCCAGGCAGACCGTGCAGCTGAGCCCTGCAGTGTTGGATCCTAGGCAGCAGGACCTGGGCTGGGGAGGTTGGCCTTGGCACCTGGAGTGACCCAAGCAGGGTCACACGGGGCATCCACAGAGCTCAGCTCATCACTGGCACTGGCTGGAGACACCCCTGCTGCTGCATGGTCTTGTTATAGATGAGTAATGTAATAATTGGCTGTCACAATTAAGGAATAGATATTATGTAGAATGTTACTGTAGTATGTCCTCCCACAGCCCTCTTTCCCTCCCCCCTGTGACAGCCTCAGCAGTCAGGACATTCAGAGCAGGCCAGATTGGTACCAGGAGGGGTGGTGTAACAACACCTGAGCTCCAGGCAAGGTGTAAGAAGTGATCTCCACCAGTGGATGGCAGAGAAAGAGTTAATGGACAAAAGTTTGAGAGGGGCTAAGGGTATAAAAGGCAGAGCATGCATTTTGTAGAGGAACATGTGGCTGATGCTCATGGGGACTCCCAGGACTGTGATTTTTCCTTATTCCGTCTCTTGCTGTATTTTTGCTGAGGTTTAATAAACCCTTTAAAATTATAGAAGTGAGGGTGGTTTCTCAGTCTCGGACACTTTGGACACCAGACATATCTTGGTCTTTCTCCTCACTGCTTCAGCCCAAGCAGCATAAAGCAGGTGCTGGTTTGGTGCAGGAACCTTCCCTGGCATGAGGAAAAGTCCTCTGTCATCTCTCAGGTACCTCTGGTGCCACCAGGAGCTCTGAGAGCTCCTCCAGCCTCCAACAAGGCTCTGCTGAGCAGCACAGCTCAGCCAGCCCGTGCCTCTGACAAATGTGACAGTGTGACATGGTAAAAGAAATCCTGCAAGAAATCAAACATGGAAATGTTCTTCCATCTTTCTATTATTACTTTGAATTGAAAACTACTATATGGAAATTGTGTAAACAGAATTGGAAATAATAAAAGATATAGCAGGAACCAGCATCAAGAATTTGGGACAGAATTGACTGGGCAAAAAATTAGCAGCAGTTTACAGGAAAGAATTAATACTAGAATGCATTCAGAGTCTGCAGAGTCATTTAATTTGTCTTTTCTACATATCTCTCTGAAAAGAAGGACAATTTTATGAGAAAAAAATAGTCACTACTACACAGCCCTGCACTTCACGTATACCCTGCTATTTGTGCAAACAAAAAGTTAGTGTTGGATTATCAGCAAAGATTTGACACCACTTTCCACAATGAGTACTATTACAATTAAACAAATAAAATGGAACTGCGCTTGTCAGAGAAGTGCCTGCAGTCAGTCAGTGTTAACAGGCACTTCTATCTGTGTGTTTGCTTATTAATTTATGCTCTGATTAAGCCAGCTAATGAAAGCAGCCGTACCTGAGTTCATTCAGGCAAGGATCCCCTCTTAAGGACCATAAGATGACACCCAGATATAAATAAGAATTAAGCAAATGTTGGAATTGCCCAAGTACTCTCACAGCCCTTACCATTTCCAGCTCAAGGTATTTCCTGAATCTAATATTATTTATCTGTCTAGTAAAACTGTCAGTAGTTGTCTTCTCCAAATGCTGTGCAGGCTCTGCATTCCACAGGCTCCTTCAGCAAATGCAGTCTTTGGAAAGGAGTTTCACAGGCCTACCGACACTGTGTTTGTCACTGTTTGTCATTTGACATGGTGCTTGTTTGACATAATTTTATCTTCTATCCATTCCATTAATAAAAACTTTTTTTTTCCTTTATTATTTAGTCTTTTGGTAGTTATAGAGCACTGAGCTGCTATCTTTGTGGAATTCAAGTGTGCTCTGAATTGTGGCACACTTTTTGTACAGCTACATCTCTTCAGAAGTGAACAGTCTGCCTTCCTCACATGGTTACCAGTTACACCATCACAGCTCTAAAGAGATAAATGCTTTGTAGCTGTGTAACCCTACCTGTACTGGAAGCTGTTCTGAGCGATTCCCATGTTTGTAACCTGTTCCTAACTGAAATACTTAGCAAGGCATGAGGCATGTACAGAGGCCAGGCAAAACCAAACTATCATTCCAGTGTCTAAAAACACCAGCTTGAGTCAACAGCACTGCTGCATCCCAGCCCATGCAATGCTGATGTAAGAACCTGACTTCCCCTCCGTTCATCTCAGTGCTTTTGTTTGCCCCCAAAAGAGCTTGTATCTGGTACTCAGGCTCCCACCTCAAAGTATCAGTGAAGGGTTTTTAAACCACCAGGAGGTTTAAAAGTTGAGAAAGTTGAGAAACTTTAAACCTCCACCAGGAGGTTTAAAACTTGAGAAAGTTGAGAAACTGTGTCTCCCTCAGGTTTCCATGGTTACCATATCTCCAAAGTGTAATTCAAGTCACTTATGGCAGCTTGCTCCAGGTACCTTCCCAAGCTGTTCCCAAGGTATCATCCCCCTTTGGATTAGTAAGTGTATGCCAGTGCAACCCTAATTCTTCTTCCGCAGGGGTGGCCCAGAGGTTCACTGAGCAGGTCCTGCAGTGGGGTGACCTATCTGCCTCTGGCTATGGCCAGTGATGGCTCTTGCATTGACTTCAGAGCACACCACGTGGGCTTTGGCACGTGGCAGGTCAGGTGTGGAAGGCTCAAACCTGGCCTGGTGGGAGGCAATGAGATTTTGTCGATAGCTGAATCATATTTCAGCTAAGATGTATTTACTGATGGCTTTACAAACCTGACATTTTTCAATATAAAAACAAGGTCATAGGTAACACCTCGGGCCCAGGCCAGTGATGCCCAGGTCTTTATTCAACATGCTCAGAGGCCTTCAGGCATCAGTGTACTTCTGCAAATCCAATGCTGAAGCTCCAAGCAGCCTGACAAAGTAAAGCCAAGGAAAACCATCTTTAAAAGCAGCATTAAGAACCGTGAAAAACACACAGCAGTTTGCAAAATGCACACTACACTTTAAAATATACTTGGCAGATGGCAGAATAATAAGTGAAGACACAATAACTATATATTAAAATGTCCTTAGAGCAGCTGAAAAAAACAGGTCTAATGTATTTTCCAGTTGCCAGTTCAGATAATCTGGCAGTATCAGGAGTCACCAAGGAGACAGTTAGAGGCCATGGGACAGGAGCCTGTGGGGCAGAGGTGCAGAAGGCCGGGCACTAAACACCAGAGCTGGCAGGAACCCGTCAGTGCAAATAATGTGTAGGCACCAGGGCACCACAGTTCAGTGTCCGCAGCATGTCTGGGGCTCCATCAGATGGAAAGCAAGAGCTTTGACACATCAGTCTACAAGATACAGAGCTAAATAATGATGCTCAAGAACTTTAAAACTCTGTTACATATTCAGGGCTACCTTCAGCCACCCATCCCTCCAGAACAGGGTGTCCCTGCCTGGAAATGGAAGGGTACTATCCAAAGCCATCTCCTTATGAAGAACAATCACCCACAGTCAGGCCAGACATTCCTAAACTGAGATGTAATTTAAAGTTGCCCACATTCAAGATGAAAGGCTGATTACCAAGCTGCTGTCAGCTGAAAAGGAGCCCTGTGCAAGCATCTCAAAGTCTAGAGGCTGAGACAGTCTTAATTCACTTCTAAGCATCATGGCTTAAGGAATTCATTCAGACTGAAGGATGGTACATTACCAAGGAAGAAACACAGGGAAGTGAAAACCACCATGATTAATAAACACAGAAAATTTACTTCCCAGCACTTTACTACACTCAATTTAAAATGTTTTCTTTTCAGTCTAGCTTTGTTTATCTACAAATATATAACATGACATTATATGTCCCTTCTGGTGGATAAAATGGCAAAATGCAAAAATAATCAGGGCAGCAAGTGGAAAAAAGCTCTTTTCTACCAGAACTTACACATGGAACCTAGAAAGAAAGACTAATTGCTCCCCAGGACCCTGTGATTAGCTAAATCTGACTTGCAAACCTGCAAGATCGTGGTATCAAGGAGTGGGTACCTCTGTTTTCTGTCCCACTGGCTGCTTGAGACACATTTTTTCCTGTGATTTGAGCTGATTGGGGCTCTCATTTACCAATTTGAGGATGAGACTGAACAGGGAGGAAAAGAAGATGATTTAAAATCTGCTCCTTGCTATTTCTAAACAACCGTGGACCATTCTCTTCCAAATTAAATCTGGCTTCTGGCTGGCAAGCTAACTGGCAAATGCAATCTCATTCCCTGAGTGCCAGGGCACATCAGCTGTGCATGTGCCATTTGTGGTCCATCTGCAGGAAACGTGATGTGCCAGCTGATTTCAAGAGGGCTGGCAAGGGGATGTAGCACGACAACCAGCATGTCACTGAGCTTTTCTGTTCTTCCCACCTAAGTACCATAAAGTCTGGGAATCCCATGAGACTGTGCTTTAAAACTCGGGCAATGGACACCATTTCCAAATATCAGCTTTTGTCAGCAGGCCTGTCATCACTCTTTAGATGGAAATGTAGTGGCAATGAAAGCTTTTCATTGTTTAAAATAATTACAGCAGTAATATAATATATAATATATAATATATAATATATAATATATAATATACGATATATTATATATTATATATTATATATTATTATATATTATATATTATATATTATATATTATATATTATATACAATATATAAGATGTAATATATAATATACAATATATAATTAAGATACTGTATATTATTAATACATATATAATATATATAATATATTATATATAATATATAAAGCAGTAATGTAATACATACATTTAAATAATAATAATATTTGGTATTATATAAATAATTATATAATTATAGGAGTTCTGGCAGGTGATGCAAGAAGTGTTTGGTTTGTGTTTGTCCACTCTGTCTCTTGAGCTAAGGCAGAGTGCAGCTGAACTGAAAACAGCCTCAGAAAAATAGTTCAAACATATCAACTTAAAATGCACTCCTAGCCAGATGAGATGTGAAATGCACATCGATAGGAAGCCCCTATCCTCCACTGGATAATTCTTGGGCACAGACTCCTCACAGGAAGGCTTTAGGCCAGTTTCATATATATATATATATATGTTATAATTTAAACATCTCTGTCTTGGGAGGGAAGTAGTGATTTGAGGAGAAAAAAAGTTCTCCTTAAAATAACCCTTTTTTTTCCTGAATAATTGTGTTTTTTTCTTTTAAACTCATTTTAGATGGAAATATAATATTATGTTTTATATATATAATTATTTTATATAAAACTTAAATTAATAAAAATAATATAATAAATAAATGTTAAAGCAGAAATAAAATTAATAATTAATAAAATTCATAAAAAATAAAATTCATAATAAAATTAACAAACCAATTTATTATGTATATATTTTATATCTATTATTATTATGCTTTATGATGTCACTGATTTTTTCAGCATGAGAGAATACTTTAGATGGGTAATAGCAAAGAGCAAGTAGCAATGCTGACCAGAATTACAGCTCACTCCTCTAGCTCTAACACAGTGAATAGGTAAAGTGAGCTTAACACTTACAATAATCAGTAACCAAAGCCCACTTGGCCCTTTCTAATTTGACCTAATTAATTTGTCCCAATAATTGTCATAACTGGCAAATTCACTCCAGGAGAGATTCAGGAGGAAAACTGCTCCTAGTTACCCTTGCAGATTAAAGTGAGCTGCCAGAGTTACAAGGGGGAGCTAACAAGGCAGCTGAGAGTAGAATGCTTGGAGTAAGGAGCTGTCAGTCTTCCCCTCTGGAGTACTCTCGTTTGAGGAAAGCACAAGATCTTGAGTGCCTCTTGTCCTCTGTGATTGCATCTGCACTCCAGCACTGCCATCCTCTTGGAGTTTGGCTAAGCCCTGGGATCACTCAGAGCTTGTTTGCTGTTTTCTCAGCATACACAGGGTTGATATATTTGTTTTTTTGGTTTTTTTTAGCCCTTGTTTGCCTTGCTGCAGCTGAAAGCAGCTGCACGGATTCTGCCTGACATTGTCAGAGGGGGAATAACTTCAAACACTGGTACCTGTAATGCTGGCTGGAGCTTAAGTCAAAAGCTGCAACAAGAGGCCTCACTGCACAGCACTGAATTAAAATGTTGTGCTTATTCATAAGCTTCCTTGATATTAATATGAATAAAATTGCAAAAAGCCTATATTTTATATTCTGTCATTTCACTCTGCATGACTAGTACTGTAACTTTGTATGCTCCCACTACACTCATACAGATTACACTTACAAATTGCCCCTCTGAATAAAGAGCAGAGCACAGGGATGACAAGTATTGATTTTCAATCTCCTTCCAAAATGACTCTATCATCACAAGTAAGTCAGGCAATTTGCTTCACTTTACACTTCAGGCTATGGGCCTCAGATCACATTGACAGGCCTGATCCTTCAGGAGATGTTTAATTAGAAAAGAAATGAAAGGAATTGCTGTAAATCAGCGCTTAGCAGTGATGCAGAATTTGTAAAGCTCCTTCTTCCCCCCTGTATGAGCTGACTTTATTCTGCTGTCCTCATTAGGAAGTTTGAGCTGGCTGTTTCACACAATTAAAACTGCAGTTTTTCCTCCAGGAAATACCTTGCTGGTGTTTTCTCTTTCGGCTCCACGGTGAGGTCACACCAGCCTCAGCAGGGCTCACCTTCCCCACTGTGGTTCCCTGGCACTTTGCTCTCAGAGCTGCTTGAACAGAGCTGTGACCCTGTGTTCTGCAGGTGCATCTCACCTGTCCCTGCTGTGGCACTCAGAGGCCACCGCGCTCCTTCTGTCCCCACCCATGGCACCTGCACAGCCCCCTCCAGCCTCAGGACCCAGGAGAAGCCATTAGTTACATCAATTCTTCCACAAAACACTCGGGTCTTTGACACTCTATATCACCATGCTTTGGAGCAGCTGTGAGGTGAGTGTTTCTGTGGTATTCACATGTCCTCTGAACAGAGAGAGACTTAGCTGTCTCAGGATTTTTCCTGAGAGAAGCAGAGGAAAGAATGATCAAAACAATTCTTATCCCACTTGCTGCTGCGGTTGTTGTGCACATGTGGAATGTGTTCTGGAGATTGTTTACCCAAGGTGATTGCTTGATTGGATTCTGGTGATGGTGTTTTGGATTGATTGACCAGTTAGGTCACAGCTGTGTCGGGACTCTTGGCAGAGTCACGGGTTTTCTAGTTAGTTAGTGATAGTACTTGTTAGTTAGTAATATAGTGTAATAAAGCTTTAGTATAATATAGTACAATAAAGTAATTAATTAGCCTTCTGATACCATGGAGTTCTGCACATCATTCTTCCCACCTATTGTAGCACTGGTAGGCTTCTCTGCTTTTGTTGAAAAAACCAAACCAAAACAAGCCAAAACACAAACCCCAGGGTTTTCTGGCTTCCCCCCATCTACACACTGCCTCTCCCTCACACAGGGATCTCCCTGCCATGACAGACCAAGCCAGGCCCAGCCTTGTGCCTCTGCAGCTCCCCGGCCATTCACCTGCACAACAGACTCCCAAAACAACAACCAGGCAGCCTCGAGTCCCAAATTTCCCCAAAGCACAGTGCAGGTTGTTGAGGTGTGCCCCTGCAGGTGTCTGCAGGCATGGTAGGGGAAATCCTGGGTACGTGGTGTATTCTCCACAATTGTTTCTCACAGTAAGCCATGTGGACAACATCTTGTCCTAGGCTGGAAATTCAAGATGTGGCTGGGGGTGTGGATTCTGTCACCATCTGTCAGAGCTGGGGCAGCTCTCTGCTGTTCATGGGCAGTTTTCTTTATCTCGCCCACAGCCAATCCTCCCTCCAGGAGATCTCTGCTGTTCATGGCCAGTGAGTGTCCCTGCATGGCTGAGAAAATTCCATCATCCATGGGGAGAGGCTGTGCCCAGGGGAGGAGCCAAGCATTCCTACCTGGATACAATCTGACCTTGGCACACCACAGCAGCCTTTGCCCACTGCATTCCCAGAGGAGCAGCTTTCTTCCCCACTGCATTCCCAGAGGAAGCCCAGGCCCATCCCCACCAGCCCTGGAGCTTCAGAGGAAAACTCCAGCCTTGTGCAGGATCCCTGCTCCAGCAGAAGCACAGCTGGCACTGCAGGAGGGCTGAGCCACCATGGGATGGAACTGCTGCCACCACCCTGACCCACAGGCTGCCAGGCCTGTTCTCACTCTGGCAGTGTTGTTTGGGTTTGTTTTTTGGGTTTTGTGGCTTTTTTTTTTGTACTATTGCATTTGTATTTTTAATTTTCCTAGTAAAGAACTGTTATTCCTATTCCCATGTCTTTGCCTGAGAGCCCTTAATTTCAAAACCATAATAATTCAGAAGGAGGGGGTTTACATTTTCCATTTCAAGGGAGGCTCCTGCCTTCCTTAGCAGACACCTGTCTTTTCAAACCAAGACATATCAACCTCACAATCTTGAAAGGAAATCTCTGTGCCTTTCTTTCCTGTTAAAAAAAGGAATATCTCTAAGCTAAAGAGAAGGATGTAACATTTGTGACACTGAGAGAGGTTTTAAAAATTTACCTTGTGTTGGAATGTGGTAGAGAGGAAAAACTCCCCTATAGTTTTATTAAAACTTGTTACACATGGTGAGAGCAATCATCCATCACCTTGTACAGATTACTTTTTCTTCTCTTTAGTGCGAGAAATGAAACCACTCATTTACTGCAGCAATAATACATGGAGATCTACTTCCAAAGCTCCCAGCTGGGCCATGTCTACCACTCACCATGAAAGGGCCACACATATTAAAAAATAAAAAGAAAAAAAAAAAACCAACAGAGGGGTTTGCATGCCCCTCTGGACTCACAGTGGGCAGCAGGTGATTACAGGACTGTTTCTGCAGTGCAGAAACACCTGAAGGAGGGAGTGTTGTGTGGTGGTTTTCAGCAGGATGGGCAGCGGAGGAGCCCCAGCTGCACTGTGGGCACTGTCAGAGATTATGCTCTCTTTGAGACAAGGAGAGCAAAACAAAACACTGCAGCTTAATACCTACTCTGCTGCAAAAAGTCAGGAAAAGGCCTTTTATTTTATTTTTTTTTACAAGCATGGAAACAACTGGAATCTTCAGTATTTCTCTGAACACAGAGTTGCCAGCATAAGCTCAGTCAAGTCTTTGAACTTTGACTGGTGTTTTGCTGTTAATTTGGGTCACATGGGTCACACAGATGACTGTGGCTTCTTCCTCTGGTGTTGTGAGGAATCCTGGCTGTTGGCAATCCTACTGTTGGCAGACATGGCTTGCCAGCTGACTGTGTACAGAGGCTTTCAATAAAGAGTCTCATTCTGAAGTATGCCTGAGTGATAACTCAGCCCTGAATTGTTGGAGTCAGTGGGGGAAATACCAGATGGATTTTTTTTTCCCCCTGAATGATTCTGGACTTTAGAGAAGAATAATCATTGCACTATATAATAATAATAATAATACAACACCTATTAACTACTTTTAAAATATATAATTATTAAAATATTCTTTTCTACTCAGAACTCATTAGAACAAGAACCAAATACAGAATGAACCTTCTGTGCTTTTTTACTACCACTATTAATATTTTCAGAAATTTCCAGCTGCTTCGACCATTTGTTCTGGCACTAAAACCAAAAGCTTTCATTTATAGTGTTCTAAAAACACCAAGTTGTTCTATGAACAACACAGCTAATGGAGTCAAGCTTCCCATGAAGCTGAGCTTTTTGTTCATTTTTGCTCTTTTACTACACAGAGTAGTTGCAGCCTCCTTACATGTTCTCTGTGAGGGCCAAACTGAAGAAGACAGGCCAGCCAGTGACCACCAAGCAGAGTGTGAACTGAAATCCACTTGTCTTTTCCCTGACAGAGGTGTTTGTTTGGGTGCCTAATTAGCTAGATACTAATGGCCACAAGTTTGTAGGAATGCGATTATCTTTGAATTTTCTATTTCTGTGTAAAAAATTGTTAAAATAGGCTACCAGGTTCCTAAGTTCCTGGAGGGTTATTGTAGCTTGGTGGTAGGTTGACCACATGTTGACCAAGGCCTGTCTTCTTGAGGAGAGCAGGTTTTCAGTCGTTATCCTGGGAACTCCAATTGTACTATCCGAACGCTCAAGAATGAATAATGCTTTATCCCTACCCAACACTGACTTCAGACATGGGGTTTAAACAAGTGTAGGGCACTGAGGAGAGCCCATAGCTGAATGTTCAGTCATGAACAGGGGTTTTGCAGCCTGGGAGAGGAGGACAATTGTCGGAACCCAGAATGTCCCTTGGACACTCTTGGATGTTCCGAGCCCAGGTCAGAAGCATTTGAGACCCCGGAATGCAGCCACAGACCCCTGTGGCTTTGAACCTGATCCATGGAACAATTTACCAACCTTGCAGGAAGAACAAGAAATCACAAAAGTTTAGATATTATAGTAGAAGTAGTCACAAAGTGAGAGGAAGAGTTTTTGAGTGCTGTACAGGGGGTTTTAGGCCTTGTACAGAGGGGTCTGAGTTTTGTACATGGAGGTCAGAAGTTCTAAGATGGAGGGACTTGGGTGTGCCCTGTCCTCCTTCTTTCTTCTTCCTAACCTCCATGTTCATGGTGATGTTGGCACTCACAGATCGGTTTAGAGTAGAAAGTCACTGTTCAATACAGGTGATGGGCATTGGGGAAAAACCATAAACATTTAACACGTAATGTGTGATATAAAAGAGGGCACCAGCCCCCTGGGAGGGGGAGTGTGCCCTTGCCTGACTGCTGAACGGACCGCAGCAGCTCAGGGAGAAATCTTTTAGATAACTCACAATAAACTACCTTGAGACCGGACAACAGAAGACTACTGAGTCTTTCTTTGGAGACACGGGTTGGAGGAGAGACTTTTCCACCTTTCCGGGCCACCCCAATCAGGGTGTGAGACTGGACAGACAACACGCTTGACCCACGTCTCCTTCACAGCTGTGGAGGGCTGCTGAGGTGGCCAGTAGGCACCATCTGCCTCTAAAGGGATCTGCAGTCTCTGGACTGCACTCTTTGCCACAGGTGGTTGTGGCTTTGTGTGGGAAGTAGTAAAGGAAAAAAGATTTTTAGAAAGCTGGGCAAGCAGGCCTTAGAAACAGAAAGAGCAGAGGAACAGAGAACTAGCTGCAACTGCAAAGTCTGAAAGTATCAAAAGTTATCATGGTACAGTAAGCAAGGACAGGAAACAATAGCTTGAGTTTTTGGCTTGGCTAAGATAGACCTTAAGACTGCAAGAAAATATGCTTAGCAAGATAGTACAAGGTTTTAAGCTTAATAATGGAGTATTGTTGTGTATTGTTACTAGAAAGAAGGCAAGCAAGAATTGTGTAAAGCAGATGCACATGTACTTTTAATGATTGGCTAAAACAACTGTCTGTGAGCTTTAGCAATGTGTAATTAGCTAAAAAATTTTTAAGATGCTCTGTAACAATGAAATCTTTGGCTACTACTAGCTGTATGTGTGCTTTTCCATCTTCCTATTGTCTCAACCATGTAATGAGGCTGATGCTGCAAATAAATCTCAAAGAACATACCCCAGCAGTCACATCCTGTTTGTGAAAAAGAAAAAATAACCACACCAACACAGCTTTGTGCTGGAGAGGGAGCTCCTGCTCTCAGCACTGCCCTCAGCCCCAGCTTGCTGGGGTTGTTATTGCTGCAGAAGCTGTGATAGCATCAAGCTTGCTACTGATGGAGGAGATCTTTCTTGCTGCACCTTCTGCTGAAGTCTTAGCTCTTCTGGAAACGTAACAGCAGCCTAAAAGTTCCTTAACCTGACCTTAAAGTCCCTATAACGAAAACAAATGAGTTTTCCATGGGTCTCTCTCACAGCATTTCAGCAGTTTGCTGTCTCTGAACAGACATGCCAGACATAAGGTAATATAACTTTAGTTCTCCTGGCCAGACATTCAGAAGGACTAGTGCAAATACTGTTTTTAATTTGAGGAGAGCAGTGATATTTTTATTTAAATTTATCATTTTACTAAAAATATCACTGCTCTTTTCCTGCAAGCAAGGCCTGTGTGGCCCAGCCAAGTGCCCTTTCCTGACTTGTCCTCCCTGTCCTGCTGGGCTGCTACTGCTGGATGATGCTCCTGCCTCTGCACAGTCAAGTTCCAGCAGAGATCTCCCCTTCTGCTTCCTCTTCTCAGGGCTTTGGCTTTCTAACATCACAAGACCTTGCAAGAAATAAAAGGATAATAACATCCTAACACCTCCTTAGCACTGTTTTTCAATAGATCTCTGCTGTATTATGTGCAGCCTGTGATTGTAAAATCATTTTGCATTTACAAGTATTTTCTGTTAGAAAATGAATCATAGAATCATAGAATATCTTGAACTGGAAAGGACCCAGAAGGATCATTGAAGTCCAGCTCCTGTCCCTGCACAGGACAGCCCCGAGAATTACTCCGTGTGCCTGAGAGCAGTCACTTATTTTCAAATGTTCTGTAGCTTTTTATACATTTTTGTTACAAAAAAAAAAAAAAACTATTAATCAAAATATGTGAGATACAGGCCTGAATTTTCACAGCATAAATTATTTATATATGCTGTAAAATATATTAGTATCATGCCAAATATAAATCCCTTTTATCCTTTTAAAGCTCTTATGATGTAGGTAGAAGCTGTACTATATAAATGGAGAAAACAAGGACAAGGGGACAGTAAATTAATGAAGAAGGTGCAAAATTAGCAGTAGTACTCATTATCACTAAGTATTCTTCTGCTTGTATCTCAGGAAGGGAGGGGGAATAGAAAGTGCATATTAATTTCAAAAGCTTCAGATCAGTGAAGAAGGAAAATGCTTTCCAATTGCCTGGCAGGGGTGACTATGGGAGGGCTCCTCTGTTGTGTCACCATTCTTAGATTCCATTTCTCCTGCTGCTGTTTTGGTTGCTTCTTGCCTAAATGCAGGCCCTAGCCCTGGATGGATCACAGCACACGGGTGTTGTGGGGCACTTCTGCCAGAGCCCCTGGCCACACAGGATGGCTGAGCCCCTGGGGCAAGGACAGCCTGGTTTATCTCCCCGTACAGCACCCCTCAGCCAGCACAGCACCTTCACTTTCTCTGTTCTAAAGTGGGAGAGCTGAAAAATGGGCCAGCCTTTTATTTTCCCCATCTCTGTCCCTTTTATACCAAAATAACTAGTAGTCCCCAGTCCCATTTCAAAGGGATATGCACCTTCTTGTGCTACTGCCTCATTTTCTGAGAGTATTTCTGAAGGAAACCTTCTCACTAAACAAATTTCAGCATGCTCAATTTAATTTTTCAGAGATTCTGCATGAGAGAGGGAGATAAGTGATACAGGCTATTTATTGAACCAGACTAAAATACCATGCTTTACTTAGAATTAAGTACTGAAAACTTAATTTAATTGCAAGGATTAATTAGGTCTTTGAAACTCTGCTCCTACTGAATAATGCATGTCATGTGAGGAGAAAGAGGCAAGTATTTGGGTGATGGAACAATAGCTGGTTACTAGCTGCTCACCACCTGGTCCAAGTGCTGACTTCTACTTACACCAGCTCCCTTCCCCCAGAAAGACCCTTCCTCTGCTTTGAGTTGTTTTTCTCATTTGTTGTTCAGTCTCCCTTTACACTTCTTCCCTTTTTTGAGCAGTTTCCACTGATTCGATTTTCAGAGTACCCCAGTCCTCTCCCACCACTCCAATATGTTTCTAAAGAGGAGGAAAAACATTCTGCTTGAGAGGACACTTCAGGCACAGGTTGTACTGGAAATCCCTTTTATCTTCAGTAGCTTATTGCTCTGCTGTTTTGTCCCACATTCCTGGTCACCTTAACCCATATATTTGGGATTCTCCTCCTGTCTGGAGAAAAGGCTTGCTGTCATTCCAGCTGCACTTGAGCCCATGTGGTCTGAAGCAATCATCTTATTTAAGCTGCAGTTTAAAAATAAAATCCTCTCCACAGTAATTCTAGTGTTGCATTAGGAAATACTGGCTGTTTACATACTGCATCCATAGCCTGTACTCTGCTCTGAGAGAGCTGCACCATCTGCTCTCCTGCTCCCTGTCCTTCCTCCTGCAGACATCAGATAAACATGTTGAGAGAGCAGCAGGCTGCTTGCAGTCATGACATAGCTGAGCTGTGTTTAAATTCAAAAGCCTTTATTTACTGCTTGGTGAGGAGAGAGGACTCGCAATCAAGGACAAAAAATTAGGTCCATAGCAGTTTGATGATTCAAAGGATTGGCAGCCATGTATGCCAACCTGTGACTTCTTTAAAATGAGAAGAGGGGATGGTTAACCTTTCTGGTCACCATGAGATGGCCTTGAGTGCTGGGGACTGGGTTTGGAGGCACAGAAATGAGGCAAGCAGGCACTGCTGCTCTTGGACATCACAGAGAAACTCACTGGCTTTCACCCAACACACAGCCCTGGAGCACCATGAGATGCTGGCAGGGATACTTGAAGGAGTTCTCTGGGATAAGTTCCCACAGCTGCTGTTATTCAAAAAGTAGATGTGAGGTCTTCCTCCACATTTGGAAAGGAAGGAGAGCAATGAAAGGGAAGGAGTACTGACAGGATGGACCTGTAGTAGCTTAGAAGTCAACCAGTCTGTCTCATGCCTCACTGCAGAAACCCACAGAATTCTCTGTGCACGTTGGAACAGCAAACCAGTCTTTATCAACTGATCTAGCACAACATCAGCTCAGAGTACTTACACCACTGAGTACCTAGTACATCTAAACGAATACCCTGAACCTTATCTGAGCCTGGGCAGTGACTGGGCCTCTGCAATGTGAAGATGCTGTGTTCAGGTAACTCTTCAGAGCTGTGGATCCAGGAATTCAGTTAACTTGAAGCCTTAAATGTGACATACTCGTTGGCTGAGCTCTGCAGGAGCTGTAATGGCCCTAGGAGCAATCTCCTGGTTTAGAGCTAGTGCTTATACCAAGATAATTGAGTAGATAAACTGACCAGCACAACACTCCTACATCTCAAGCTTGCAAAAAATTCCAAAGCCATGTTTTACAAGCTCAGGTTCTTTAGCAACATATGCACATTTTCCCTTGTTCATTTCATCAACCTTTCTAATTTTACTTGTTTTCTCCCTGATCCTTGGAATTCAATTGCACTGATTTCCTGAGCATTAAACATACCTGCATGTTCCCCTGGTCTGCTTAATGGCCCTAGCAAAAAGTGTTTTGACTCATTGGC
Organism: Anomalospiza imberbis; assembly: GCF_031753505.1. NCBI lineage: Eukaryota > Metazoa > Chordata > Aves > Passeriformes > Viduidae > Anomalospiza > Anomalospiza imberbis. Next base: position 2,599,853 of record NC_089700.1, read on the forward strand.
AAAGCATTTGGAGCAATCACTGCACACAACCTACTCTTGCAGGATTAGATGTTGGAAACAGTTAATTTTTTTTACAGTGAGTGAGCGAGCAAGTTATGGTATTACAAATGGCTCCTGAGAAGTGATAAATGGGCTTCAAAATGCAGCATAATGATCATTACAAGGGGATATATTTTGGTCTTGAACTACTGTGCACAATTTATTGAGATGGGAGAAAATATCCCAGAGAGTGAGGCTTCAGCAGCCAACTGGAACCCAATTTGGGCTTTGGCAATGAGGCATTTGTGAACTTCAAGTTCCATATCTCATGGATGGTGCTAAGAAGGGATGATGCAGCTGATGTGGATTGCTGAAAAGTATTTTAAAGAAACTAAGGATGCAGGAATTTCTAATCCTCAAGCATATTACAGCTGCAGCCTTGCAGCTCCCGGTGGTGACTGTCATGTTGCAAAACCTCAGGAGTCTGAATTCAAGTTAACGCTGAATTAACAGTAAATTTTTTTAATTCTCTCTCAGTTCTTTTCTGACTGAGGAAGCTGTTCTTGCAGCAAACACTTTGTAGTTCTTACTCTTTCTGTCAGAGATTAAGAAAATGGCTCCAGTAACTGAGTCACAACCTAAAGTGCCAAACGTTGGTTCTTCAGGCTGAACCTATGACTCAGTCAAGCTGAGCAGAGTTTCTTCCCTCTGCTTCAAGAACATCTCCCAAGTTGGATCTGCTTCAGGAACATATCCAAAGCTGGATACTTCAGGAACAAAGCTGGATCTGCTTCAGGAACATATCCAAAGCTGCATCCTGCTCCCTGCAGGTCTACCAGTGGCTCTGTTTTTAGGATTTTTTTACTCACTTGAACTTCTCCCAGTGAGTCTTTCTGCTACTCTGCAATCCCCAAGTGAGGACTTAATTTGATTATTAAAGCAGGCAGGGAGGAGGCTAAGAAGCTTCTCACTGCAGTTTTAGTGTGGCCCAGCTTTTCTCTCCCTGAGCTCAAGGTACTGAGTGTATTATCCTGTGGTGCTTCGATGTTAGAACCCTAGATACTCAGAGTTTTAGGCTTTCTGTGCTGAAAGGCACAGACCCTCAAGAGAACACTACATTTAACCTGAAGCCTAACTTCACCTTTAATGTGAAGAAAGCTTCCAAAGTTGAATGACAGAACTGAGATTATAAGTGTGTAGTTTGATTAGAAGCGTGTAATGTCACCTAGTAGAAAACTTTAAACTCTAAGTTTTAGAATATAGTAATATATATAAAATGGAGATAAAAGTTTTACAACAATAACTAGTCCTTCTTCACCTTCTTCTTCATAAGTTTAAGTAGTATTTTATAATTAGACAGAAAAGTCCACATTGTGAGACTTTTAAGTATTATAATACTTAAATAAATAAATAAATACTTATTATATGATTAATAAGTAATTGAGTTAAAAGTAAAAATAATTTAAAAGCGTCATTTCTTAATTAGATAATTTTTCCTTAAAAAAACCTTGTAAAAATAAATACAGAGCCATTTTGTAGCTTATTAGTAAAATACTGTAAAACTCTCAACTTGTAAGACTGTAATATAGATAAAAAATAATAAACATCTGAGTCCAAACACAAAATACCATCTCGAATGCTTTCAATCCCAACCCTAACCCAAACAGAAAAAAACCCAAAAGAACCAACACTTCATGGCCTGCTCAGGCCAGGCAGTGCCAGGAGCTCCTGCACTGGAGCACCCTGTGCATACAGACCCCTGCCTCAGGCTCATTTGTTGCCACTGTGCAGAAAAGGGTAAAAGGAGAAAAATTTCCCCTTCATCCATCAGTATGTTGGTGATTCCAGTTCTGGGGTGACTGGCTGAGGAGATGGGACTCTCCAGGGCTGTGCTGATCAAATGCAGAGGGAGCTGTGCAGTGGAGGGACCTGTGGGTGAGATGGCACAGCTGTGACCTGCACTGTGTCCCACAGAGTTACAGCCTTGATTGGCCAAATTACTCCTCAGAGAGGAGAAATCATCTTCCCCTCCAGAGGAAAAAGTGTAATGCCCTGTGTCCAATTTTCTTTTCATTGCTGTTTTTATTATGGAAACAAAATGTTCACTGATTCTAAGATGAAATTGGAGAGAGCTAATTTTTGTAGTTCTTGCTAATAAAATTCTTAATGTGTTCCTCTCCCATTTTCATAAAGATTGTTATAGTTTACTTTATCTCTGGAATCTTATTATTTTCCCCTGAATTCCTGGGCATTCCTTATCTTCAAAACTATTTTCATCTATTGAAATATTCCTCCTTTATCTTATCTTTACCCTCATAGTTAGTATGAACATATCTTCATTATCCTACTTCTGTTTTCAAATCAGTATGTGGTGACTGATCACAAAAGCCTTGAAGTCTTTAGAAGATGAGGCAGCAAAACTACTGGAAGCACTGTGTAAGAAGAAATTTTGGATTTACAAGTAACCAAAAACCTAATAGCAAGATTAGAGGTAGCAAGGTACCTAGTTAGCAAGGTAACACAAAGTCATTTAAAAACTAGTAATTCCAGTAGTATTGAGAAGCGTCAGCTTAGTTTACTCCATTGTGAATGCTGCAGAAAATACACTGGGCTCCTTTCATGCAGGTGAAATGCCCATCATGTGCACACATCAAATTTGTGTGGCTGGGGGACAGGCTGTAATAACCTGGCTGTACTGGACCTGGTCTGCCTGCCTCATGCCTGAGCATACTTAAAAATGGGTTACACTGAGGGTGAAAGGGCTGCTCTCCAATCATAAGCCTTTTTCCCTCTGGAAATGTTTTGTACCTTGTAAGGACTCAAGCAAAACTAAAAGTGGTTGCAAAGATTTATTGGAAAACACCTCTGAGCTGTTTGCACTAACCTCTGTGATTTACAAGCACAAAGGTTGTTCTGAGAGCAGGACAGGTGAGTGTGGCTTCCTTCAGCTCCTGGTGAAGGCTCTGCTGCACAAACATGAGGCACAAAGCCCCTGAGAGTCTGAAAACTGTCAAGGGAAGTGCAGGGCCTCTTTACAGGGGTTATTTTCATCCCCAGAAAAACAAGAAAGGAAGAACAGCAATCCAGGGTGATTCTTACTCATTTGCAGAGTGCGAGACTGTAGTGGGTGGCCCAACCTTGGCACATGCAGAGTGGTCCCACTGAGGACCTGCAGAGCCAGAGGGCTCCTGGAGGCTGTGAAGGTGCCCCAGGGTGTGCTGCCACTCACTCCCTTCCCCTCCCGTGCCACTGTCTCTGTTTGAGCTGGTCTGATAGTCACAGCTGGAAACCAAAGGAGAAAACACAGATCATCTTAAGGCCCTAAAGCCCATTTGACTGTATCTAAGTAGCAATTAATCAAAAGAAGAGAAACAGAATTGTCAAGGAATTCTGTGAATTTGACTTCTGAAATCCTAAAATTATTATTTGTCCTGCTCTGGGATGGCAGCAGGAGTCTAATGATGAGCATGTTATGAAGAAATCTGAAACACCTCTAAGCTGAGCAGACCAACACTGGAATTCACCTTTTGACACGTGGCCAAATGAGTCCCCTTTTCCTGGAATGACCTGAAAGCTGGCAGCTAGGTGGGAGCCAGAGCATGATGGATTGCCCAGGCAGCTACAGTGACTCCTGTGTCAGCAGGTAACAAGGCAGCTGGAACCCTTTGTTTTTCCAAATGTCCCCTCCATCTCCTTTGAGCCACCAGGACACGTAAAGCATATGAAGTGCAGCATGAATCAGGCCAGCTCTGCCAGCAGCTCACACTGCCAGCAGGATCTCTGGTTCAGACCCAGCTCCTGCCCTTAATCTCCTTTGCACTGAGCCAAACGCTCCCAGCAGCTTTTCCTCACCCCCTCTCTGCTGAAAGCAAACTGTTCCAACTGCTGCTGAGGTGAGAGGCAGAGCACAGGGCAGGCTGTGCCCCAGAGGATCAAGCCACCACCAGATGGGAAAACACACAGCCCTGGTCCTGCTGGAGCAAGGCTGGCCTCCCTGCACATTGCCATGGCAACCTCAGGCTCTGGGGGGACAATGACACTGACACCTGGACCTGCACTGGCTGTGAGGAAAGGGCTTGAGGCTCCAACCATCATTCCTTTTCCTCACACTGCTTGTGAAAAACGTGTGCTCACTTTTATAATTTTAAAGGTTTATTAAACCTTAACAAAAAATACAACAAAAGGACTGAATAAGGAACAATTACAGTTCTTGGGAGCCCCTGTGACTACCAGCCACGTGCTCATCCACAAAATGGATGCTCCACCTTTTATACCTCAAGCCCCTCCTGAAGTCCTGTCAGTGGCTCCTTCCTTGCTGCCCAGGGGTGCAGATCACTTTCTCACACCTTGATTTGGGGTCAGGTGTTGCCATAGTAACGAGCCAAGCCTCCCAAATGCCCCGAGTGCCAAGGCCATCCCATGATAGCAATGCAAGGGGGAGGACACACTGCAGTAACACAACCACACAGCTACAAAACTTCTCTTAACATAAATATAATGATCACCCCTTCACTGTGAGAGCCATCCATCTCACTACCCATCTGTAACACTGCTGAACTCAGACCACCACTGAACTTGCTCGCTGCTGTGAGGCTGTAAGATTCTTCCTGTAAGCTTTTCTGGCATTTTCATTGTAGCAGTTTCCGCTGTAGTGTCCACACATGGCTACTAGAAAAAAAAAAAAAAAAAAAAAAAAAAAAACAACAAAAAAAAAAAACCAGAAGGATAAAAGCTAATTATAGTGCCTGACAAAAAATGGCGGAGGCTCTCTCCATGCTGGCAGTAGTTCACTTGAAATGTGATTATTGCTGGCTAGTGTGAGTACAGCCAAAGCTTGTAGAACCCTAGAAAAATAATAAGGAAGTTTAAAAAGATACAAGCTACTTGAGTTAATAATTTTAAGAGGCTGTGAGAAATGTTGCTGTTCTCATGGTAACAGAAAAGCTGTAATTTCATCTCTAATTTGAGCATGCCTGATTATACAGTGTACATATATGGGGTGTGCAGATATAATAAGTGTGCAGATAGTTTTCTGTTGGGAAGTTTTTTCTCTCTTCTTTAATTGAAGCCTTTTTAATGAAATGATACTATTGTATAGTTTGGGCAAACAATTCAAAATGGACTAATTTGCACTAAATACACCATTGAAAACTGTATTCAGAATCATTTGGAACTAAACTGGTATTTCAGCTTGCCACCCCTGGTGTCTGTATCAGTAGATGTCTGATACTGATCTATGTGGTCATCTCTCAGACCTCTTCAGGAGATTCTGAACTCATTTGCATCCCACTGGTGGTTGCAATTGTAGAATTATATTCATTAGACAAGAAAGAAATGGATTCACTGGTCCTCATTTCTGTTCTACAAACTGTGTACTCACGTTTTGAATAAACACCTCAAGAGCAAAGACTCTGAGAGGTCTAAACAGCCCAAGGATTTAGACAGTCAATTTTTTCCTTTTGTGGCTTTGGCCAAGATATCAAGGCACACAAAGATATCAAGAGTCCCATCCTTTCCATAGTAAGGATGAAAATATATTAAGAAGGCACCTAAATGTGTGCTGCAGGTGCAAGGCTGCAAATGAGACTCTAGGAAACCAGCAAGAATTACACTCGTGATTCTTTAGCACTTTTAAAAGTGTTATCCATGGTCCTTTTCAGTTTATTACAATGGCTTAGTCATGGAAGCCGAGTGACAGCACACATAATGGAAGCAGTTTGGGTATCTGTACAAAACCATCTCCATGGATTACTAATCTTAAACCATCTCCACTGCTCATTTTTCCTATTAAAGTTCTATATTCAGGTTTATTATTCTCTATCAGTTTGAGAACATTTAACTGTCACATACCAGGGCAGTTCCAAAGCAGTTTCAGAGTACTTAGAAATATGAATTACAGCTTTGTTTATAGGAAAACATGTGAACTTGCCCCAAATGGATGTGCACAGGGATTGAACTGGGACCCCAGTCACACAGGGGTAGGAGTGGATGCGTGGATGGCCTCAGGAGCCTCCTGCACTGGAAGGAGCTGGAGCTGAGCATGGAGGAGGAGGAAATCACCATTTTCAGCTTCTTGTTTTTATCTTTCAGCATAGGCAGATTGACATGTGATTGAACAGACACGTTTCACAGCTAGCTTTTCAAAGGATGTTACTTCAGAATCATTAACCTGGCTGAGATCTTTGCATTCTTCTCTCTGCTTTGTTGAATGTTTTCATAGCAGCAATTGGTGGTAGTTCACATATCCTTAAAGCTGCAAAGCTAGCATTTTAATTTATCCTAATTCAGAACGAAATTGTCTTGCACTGTTGGCTAATTAAATGTTCAAAGAAGTGATAAATTAAGCAGGTTGATCATTACAGCACAAGTAATTAGTCAGTCCAAATTAATCCAAGCCTTGAAATCCACATTCCCTGAGATGACAGGAATTTTGGGGATGTGCAAGAATGCAAAGTGTGCGTCAAGGTTTAAGATGAAAAAAACTTCCTTGAATATTTCACATGAAGTTTGAGATTTTTCAAGCTGTTTATTTTGTGCATAAAGGAATTCATTTTTTGGTGCCACTAAGAGAAGATGAAGTTTCAAGACAGCATCTTGAGATGCTGAGGTTTGCAGTTATTTTCCTGCAGGATCTGACATCCTCCTGTGTTACACACACAGGAACGTACCCGTCTATGAAAACAGGTATGAGTGGGACAAAAAAAAAAGCATAAAACCTCTAACCAACCCCCTTGACATTAGTTAAATTCCTAAGCAGGCCATTATAAATGTGATATTCTGTTGCAGGGAACTTCCATTTACAAAGGTTTTCTACACCATTTTACTAAAAGTTCTCCCTGGCACCATATTATCTCAGATGTAATGACCAAAATATTTGTTCTGAAAGTCAGCCTCTCTGAGCACCTGCTCAAATTCTCAAGACAACTTTCTGCCACAAAAGAATTAAATCTGTACAACTCGTTGTCCCAGGAGCTTGACATTCCTCCTGCTAATATATCCAAGTGCTCCTTGGCCCTCCGTGGCCAGCCCTGGAGATGGTGGCTCAGGAAGGGGCACGCTGGCTCGTGGCTCAGCAGCACCACGTGGCTGGGGATTGTCTGCAATGTGAGGCTGGGATGGTGTGCCCAGTACAGGCCATGCCACCTTGCAGCTGCAAACAGGAATGAAAACTCGTCAGGAGAGGTGATGAGGTTGGTTGATTAAAGCATGAGGGGGCCTTTTCCTGTGTGTGACTGTTTGGTCTCTTAGCAGAGTTCTCTCTGCCTTTGCCTTTAGGATTGTTGGATTTGAGATCTCCAGTCTTCTGCAGCGCAAACAACAAGCAGTAATTAGTAATAGTGTCTCTCAGGGTAAATTTCCAAAGCAGGCTCCCTACAAGTTGTTTTTCTCACCTATCCCCAGGGCCTCTGATGTGGAACCAACCCTTAGATTATTCTCTTAGTGCTGCTGCACCTGCTAAACTATTCTGTCTTCTGCCCACCTCTTCTCGAGGTGATGAGTTTGATAATCAGTTTTAAAGGTCTTCTGCATGTCTGCCGTGAGGAAAATGTTGTCATGGCTTTTCAGTTTATCTACTATTTCCTTGGGTCAGGGGTTGTAACTTGATTCCTGAACTCCTACTTGTTTGCTGAATCAGCTGGTATTTCATATTGCAAATGATGCTCTTCAAACTGAAGCTTCTATGATCCAATTTCTTTTTTTTTCCCCTTTTCTGAGGTCTAATTGGTCTAGCTGGGTTATGTTAATTATTTCTGATCAAAACTCCTTACTAAGCATGTGAGGTCAATTAGTGAGAGTCTCTGGAGTTTAAGATAGTTCTTTTCTTTTTTAGTTATCACGTAGGCAATCCACTGTTACACATTTTATGTTTCTAGAACTATCCCTGAATTAATGAAAAGTTAACAGACTGGGATGTAAGAAAATGCTTCATAAACATCCACCAATATCTTGCACTGGGGATCACTGGTACCTAAAATGCTGCTTTAATGCTTCAGCATCAAAATCAATCTTGGAAGCAGAGTTCATGGCCTCACAGCTGGCCCACAAGGGGACGAGCATCAGGAGATCCATGTACTGCCCTGAGCCTGAGGGATGCAGGATAGAACAGGGAAAGCTGCAGCCATGAGTGTTGTCCCTTTCTGTCCATAAAAAGCAGGGATAACAGTAATTTCCCATCTGTGAGATCCATTTGAGTAACTCTGTAAAATACTGAAAGGTTGCTAAATGTTGTTATATTTATTTCTTGCAGATAACTTCTTGTAATACTCATTCACAAACACAGAAGTCTTTAGATTACACTGGCACAGAAGATGTCAGAGAAAAGCTGTCCACAGATTTAAGTTGGTGTTTTTTTTTTTTTTTTAATATTCTAAATAATTGATTTATTTCTGTGAGTATAGGTTTTCATCAAACCATCTTTCTCCTTAATTGAGCTAATAACTTTACTGCTGTCCTCCTCTTCCTTCAGTCTGGCAAGCAATTTCCCAGCCTCATCTCCCATCTCATATATCCACATTTGATCTGATTATTAGCATTTAATCTTTTACAAAATTCAGTGCAAGATATTCACGCCCAGCCTTCTCTAAGGAAGTAATACCTTTTGGTGTGCTGGGTGTCACACACCTCCCTTGTAAGATAACAATTTGATGGTAGGTTATTGCAAGGTATTTGCTCTCCATTTTCCTCTCCCTCCTCCCCTTTTCTAACTGGCACATGTCTCTTCACAAGAAGGTGTAAGTGAGGGTGACTCTGGGGTGCCCAGGTGGCTGAGCAGCAGTCTGGGGTAGCAGGCAGGATGGGGAACAGAGACCTTGCTACAAAGGTGGAGTTTCTGGGCTAGCACAGACAAAACCTCTGGTGCACACATATACATACAAATCACCTTTTACTCATAAACCTGACTGGGATTACACATCACCAAGACAGACTAGTCAGAGCCTAAAAACATTGAAATCTGGAAAAAAAAAATCAAGAAATGGCAAGTGATCTTATATAGCCAAGAAGTTGTGTCCAGTGTCATAGTACAGTGCGTACTGTTACCAGCAGGCTGAGAGAACTGAGCAGTCAGTGTCACCACAATTCCTTCTTCACTTACACAGACCTTTCCTTCCTAAATTTCCAGCTAAATTCCTAAGGATCTGTTCTAAGCTTCTCCCAGATTCCCTGGCATGACTTTTGTTTGCAGCTGTAAATAAAATAAACAAACCTGAGCACTGGTGATGACCAGACGTGCACACTCGTGCTGCACTGGCTGCTGCTCTCTCACCCTGTCTCAGGGGGGGTTTTGCTGCTGTGCCAGTGGCTCACCTGCACCTCACCCCTCCCCAGTTTGGGAATCAAGGATCAATCAGGTTAGCAGGAACAATCTGTTCTTAAACAAGAACAGCCTGGATTGAACATTCAAGACCAACACAAACCCTGTGAGGAACGGCTGAGGGAGCTGGGGGTGCTCAGCCTGGAGAAAAGGAGACTCAGGAGTGACCTTCTCACCCTCTACAGCTCCTGAAAGGTGGCTGTGCTCACATGGGGGTTGGTCTCTTTCTCCAGGCAGCACTGACAGAACCAGAGGACACAGTCTTAAGCTGTGCCAAGGGAAATATAAGTTGGATATCAGGAAAAAGTTTTTTACAGAAAGGGTGATAAAGTTCTGGAATGGCTGCCTGGGGAGGTGGTGGAGTCACCATCCCTGGGTGTGTTTAACAAAGCCTGGATGTGGCACTGGGTGCCAGGGTTTAGCTGAGCTGTTGGGGCTGGGTTGGACTCTGTGATCTTGAAGGTCTCTTCCAACCCAATTCTGTGGATTCCTTGTTTTGATAAATCAAGGCTTAAAAGTGGCTAGAAAACAGCTCTCAAAAAGAAAGCTTTGCTATTGTGCCCTTCCCATGTATGCCAAGTGCCCTTATCTGTGAAGCCACTGAATGGCCAAACCTATCCCTATGAACATCAACAGCAAGTGTCAAACACTTAATTATTTATCATTAGTCATAGGTCCTTCATGTATGTCACATAATTAACCTGACAAATCAGCCGGGAAGAGGAGTTGAAAAAACATGACATTGCGAGCTCCAAGTCTTCTCTACATAGCTTGAAAATGGAAGACAATTGAATTCACCATTTAGGTCTTCTGAGTTCAAAGAATTTCTGCATTTTATTAAGAAAAGATGTTTCCTTTGGGTCTCATTTATGGCAATATTTTAAATACAAGATCTTTTCTATGCAATTAAATCTAAGAGACATCAATGATTAGACCAAAAATATAGAGTACTGCTCATTATCTTCACACTGCATGAGTTTGAGAGTGTGGGGTGTTTTTGTTAGACTTTTGACAAACAGTGTTTTTAGTCTTGTTTCTGAGGGATGAGATGTTGGGAGGGGTGTTTAATTTCTGAACTGATTAGGACTGTGAAACGGTCATTTTGGGACTTGATTGCTAACAGCTGAGACATTATGGGACCTTCTGCAATGGAAGATTTGAAATGGCTGAGGGAAATCTGCTCCTAGTGATTGATAACACCTCAGGTCTATGCTTCCTCCAGGCAACATGCTCTGAAAATAGTGTATGGGAGGTGTGGGCTGTGCAGCTGGACTCAGCTGAGAGCAGGGGGTTTTGTGCTTCTCAGGCAACCACACAACAGGGAAGAAAATCTTTGCCAAAGATGTACGAGATGCACTGTCTGGGTGTTTTTTCACTAACAGGATGGGACTACTGGGATACGTTCCTTGAGCTTTATTGTGGCATCAGCCTCATTACATGGTTGAGACAATAGGAAGATGGCAACAGCTCATGTCTTGCCAGCAGCAGCTAAAGATTTCTTTGTTACAGAGCATTTAAAAACTTTCTAGCCAATAGCACATTGCTAAAGCTCACAGACAATTGTTCTAGCCAATCACTAAAAGCACACATACACAATGCTTGCTTGTATGCTTTCTATTAACAATACACAATACTCCATTATTAAGTTCAAAACCTTCTACTATCTTGCTAAGCATATTTTTCTGCAGTCTTAAGGTCTATCTTAGCCAAGCCTAAAACTGAAGCTATTGTTTCATGTCCTTGCTTGCTGTACCATTGTAACTTTTTCTACTTTCAGACTTTGCAGCTGCAGCTAGCTCTGAGTTTTCTGTTCTTTCTGTTTCTAAGGCCTGCTTTTACAGCTTTCTCAAAGTCTTCTTTCCTTTACTATTTCCCACAAGGCACCTTTCCTTTCTAACAAGGAGGCCTATGGCTTTCCATCTTGGGCAAGCAAGAGTAGTGGTAGCCCTGTAGTACCTGTTGTACTCACAAATTCCCCTCACCCACTTGCAAGTGGGCTCCCTCTGAGTGACAGGCTCCACAGCAGAACTTGGGGGATGACCACAAACATGTGAGTACTCTTTTTATAATTGCTTTGGGGTGGTCTTTTTTTAATGCAAGGAACTAAAGCAGATACTTTTCAAACAAAGGGAAATGCAGGAAAATGTGTTGAGCAAGCTGGGTGCTTTCAACCCTTAGACTTGGTGATGCAAATATAGTGACTGGGCTTTATCTTGTTTAACATGCTGTCATATCAGTGTCATGGTGTATGCTTCAGTGAGATTCCAACACCCCAGGGATGCTGATGAAAGAGAGGAAGTTTATCTTGTAGCAAATCCTGGGGCTACAGCTCCCCAGCACAGGTGACAGAACCCAGGTGGCTGGCCAGCTTGTTATCAATCCATCTACCTGCATGTGCACAAACATGTCCTGAAATGCTTCTGGAGTTTCTTTCTAACAGTCCTTCACTCCAGTCCAACTGCGAGAGGCAGCCTTATCTCAAAAATAAGCTGAAGTTATCAGTTCTTATCAGTTTGAAGCTGATAAGAAACCTGCCAGTCTGAAATGCTTGCTAAGGAAACATCCGGCTGGTGTCCCCTTGTCACCCCACACTGCTGGTGTGCCCTGGGACCAGCCTCTTCCAGGTACAAACACACCCTCCTGCCAGAGGTGAGCCCAAACTGCATGTGGGAGGGATGAGAGAGCTTCAGTGCTGTGCACTGTTACTGTCTCACGTTCATTAGTGCTAATTGCAATCTACTGCTGACACACCAGGGATGGCAACCAGTGAGGAAATGGCCAAAGGACCCCACAAGGGCTAAGTCTGTCCTCAGGAAAACAGTGCAGGGTAAACCCCAGCCCTTTCTACTAGCTGGGAAAGCTGGGAAGAGTTTTCTCTAGTCAAACACTTAAATAGAAGCAGGACCCACACATGCCTGAAGATGTGGCTCAATAAAGGCCTAGACAATTCATTAGAAAATGCAGGTCTTCCTAATTGCAGAGTTTGGTGTAACACTGCCTCACAGAACAGGGAGAAGAATTCAAAACCACAAAAGTACTAAACTGTGCAAAAGCAAGAATCTGACAGGCACGAGATGGCTCACTGTGTCTGGGGTTTTGCACACAAAGCTGCATTCAAACATAAGGAAAATATCTTCTTTTTCCTTGAAAAAACAAAATGTGAGTGAAGCATTGTGGATTTTTGTTTGGGGTTTCATTTTTGCTTCAATGTTTTTATTTCCTCTGAGTGTGTTTGTACAAAGTTTCAGGCACAGATTCTCTAACTTTCTATTGAAGTCTTCACAAGTATGCTCTCTTCAACAATGTATCCAAATACATTCTGATGTGTAAAAGCTCATGAAGAGTGGTTAATGTGATAAAAGCAGAAGCTTGAAGCAATGACATCTAAAGAGAGTCTGTCTGAAGATCTTGAAATCAGATAGAATAAAGAGAAGGCTAAAATGACAAACATGTTTGATCTTACGTACTTAAACAGAAAATCATTTCTGAGCCCTGTCTTATCCTATAAAGGAGCTGATGAATGGCTCAGATTTAGATACATGTAGCTATATTTGCTACTGAGAAAATTACATACTTGCCCTTTTGCACTAGTACTGTCGTTTGGCAGTTCATTGATTAAAAACCCAAATCACCCACTTCATTCCTCCTCCCCTCTCTTGCCCAAAAAAGTAGTCAAGTGGAAAACAGAAGCTGGCTTTCTTCTACAAGGAAGGAATTAATTTCCTTAAGGAAAAGCAACGAAATGCCTCCAAAAAATGTAGTGAGATGATTTTGGGTCAAGTGGAGAAGCACAATGCACACAGGAGGCAGCTGTTGAGACAAGTGCAGCCACTGCAGTGCAACTACACCATTTATGGAGGAAAGGGCAAGTCATAAGGGTGAGAGAAGACAATTTCTGTGGCATTAAACCTGCAAATTAGGGGAAAAGAGGAAGGAATTATATGGTGTGAGCCCTAAACCTCTCATTTTTTTATCAAAGTCAGGAGCTCACAAGCAGAGAGCCTGGTAATGAGGAGGTAATGATGATCATCCTTAAATTTAGCACTGGACATGAATGGCACAGACAAGCTGAGACCTAGACCCTGTCCTTTAGAAATATAGGCTCCGATCATGCAGAATTGAAGGAAACTGAACATTTGCTCTTATTTTTAAATACTTCTTCCTCCAAGCCCATAAGATATTAAAGCCTTTAAATTTTATTTTTTTTTACATATGAAAACTTTTTTTTTTTTTTTTTTTTTTTTTTTTTTTTTTTTTTGTCTGCATGCAAGAGGTTCCTAGTCCAACCCCTTCAGCTATGGAAAGCTTTTAATGTATCAGAGCCCTGATTCAGTAAAACATTTAAGTAGTTGTTTTATTGTAAGTGTACCAGGATATCTACAACTCTGGGTTCCACATCCAGGGGCAAGGTGGCCTTGGACCCTTTAAAATAAATAATGGGGCATTAGAAAAATTCATCTCTATTAAAAGATGCTCTGTTCCCGAGGCAGTGCAGAGAGAATTGCAGGAGGCTGGGTGTGCAGTCTGTAGCTCCTGCCTGTTAGATATATATATTATAATATTGGATTTTTGCAAATACTAAAATGGATTCTACATGTATAATGTCAAAGTAACTTTGCTACAAAGATATAATTTTTTATTTCTGTTGATAACTAAGCTTAGACATAGTAGTGAAATAGCTGATATAAGTGTGTTTGTGTTAAAATGCCTGCTTGGATGGGACAACATCCAATGGACACAGGATGAGGACCTTGCTATTGATATGCCAACTATCAGCACTCATCATCTGAAGAAAGTGTGGATCAAGGCCCAAACTGGAGATGATGACAAGAATGGACTAAAACCACAACCAAGGAATCTGCATGCTCTAAAAAGGCAGACCCCAGGAGGAGCCACGCTAAACAATTCTTTGAACATGTAAACTCATTTGGGGAACATGTAAACTAGTTTGATATGCATAATTATTTCTGAGTATGTAACAGACTGATGCCACAGAAATGGTATATAAAGGGTGTTTCCAAAATAGCAGCTGTGCTCTTGGTGGAATGCCAGGAGGCACCTGGCTGTAAATCTTTGCTTTATTGTCTTTGTCTCTTATTGTACTTTTTTAAACTTTTAAATTTTTACAGGAGAGTGAACCTTGTTTTTCACACTGCCCCACCTGGCACACCGAGCAGCCAAGCTGGTGCTCACTGGCACTCTCCCCTCTCCCAGATGAGCTGCTCAGCCCTCACCTCTCCAGAAGGACCTGTGCTTTAGCTCTGCTTTGCCACTGCTGTCTCTGTCCTGAGCCAAGGTGTGTCCACCTCCACGTGTTCTTGTAAGCAAGTCACTGACCTAAAGGCAGTGTATCTGCATAAACGAAATCTCGAATTTCATGCAATTAATACTGATAAAAAGGAGTACGGAGAAAGCATCAGCCCTAGCTCAATGAAGGCTGGGGCCACCTGAGCCACAATGCATGGACTCCAGTATGCAGAGAGCAACAGTTTGAATTTTAGAGATGCTCTTATGAACCTACATCTCTGATATTACACTGAAGTCACACTTGAATGTACAATATTTGCATTCCACTTGGTAATTCATGTTGCTTATTCTCTAATCTTGACATCACAGCACAAATCCTTTTCATGCTCTATTTCCCATGCAGTGCAGCTTCTTTGGTTTGTAAGCAACATTATTTTCCCCATTAAAGTTAATTTTCATAGTAGACTATGACTGGCTCTAACTTTCTATCACCCCCCCCACTTTCCAGGAGAAGCCACACAAACAAAAGCCAGAGGAATTTTTATGGGTTACTGAAAAGGTACTAATAAATTCTGCTCTTCTTTTTCTAAGCTGGTGAGAGTTGTTACATTCACAGGCTTGTGGATAAAACTACTTCTGACCAGTGGACAATCAAAACGGACATAATGCATCATATTAGAATGTGAACATCCCAAGGAATCCACTGAGGAAGAGGAGAGAGACCAGCTGCTGAAGGCAGCCATACTCCCTCATGGATAAAATCAATGCAGAGGAAGTAAATGTGAATGCTGGAGGTGATCTGTGAGCAAAACAAAGGTCCATGAGGAAAACAGAAGGAGCCTGTGGAGAAACACAGATTTTGCAAGGAACTTTTCAATATGTGTGGTGTCCTCAGAAAAAGCCTTGTAATTCCTCAGACTTTGCTGGCTTCATGTAGCTGCATGCAAGCCCATTTTTTTTTTCCAAAACAAAACTGAATGTACCTAAGGTAAATCAGCACATCTGTCTCAGGGTGTCAGCTCACCTTGATGAACACTGACCAATATATCCACTCCTCCAGTGTTTGTTTGTTTGTTTTCTGTGATAGCTGCAATGTCACATGAGAACTGGTGGATCTTAGCTTGTCCTGGCATAAGGTCTGGTTTGGCACCCAAAGAAAGTCATGTTGAGTCAAGGCTCATTCACTAGTTTTAGATTTACTGACTTTGCACTAAGAAATCATTTCAGGATCCATTGCCTAGTTCTATAGCTGGGAATTCAGGATAGACAACCTGCAAAATGCTGTAGGAGAAAACACAGTCTGTGCTCTGTGGTACAATTTAGACCATCTGTGAAGATAAATCCTTCCAAGCTGTATTTTTGCTGCTGCTCTCTGACATTTTTCTGTGCTGGGGTATGAGTTATGCAACAATGATTTTCAACAGATATCAACAAAAGTGACCTCAGATTCAGCAACCCCGTAGCTCTTTATGCCTTGTCAGTGTGCACAGGCACATGCAATGGTAGTTCTTATAAATCCACTTTTATTCCTTCAGTGTTTGCTTCCCACTCATACAAGAAACAGTATGGGTTTTCCTTTCGGCTGTGGGGCAAAAGGTTTTATTTCTCTTTCATTTCCTTCTGAATAAATCCTTCTAAACATGTAATGAGACACCAGCAATGCATTTTTTGCATGGCTTCTAATGAAAGCCTCTTCATGAACTTTACTTTTTGTAAAGTAAATATCCAGTGTTATTGTTCAAGTCCACCTTATACTATATCCTCAAGAGCTGCTACATGGGTAGAGCTCATGAGCCTTAACAGCAGCACATGCTGTAAATGGCTGCTCCTTTCTTCTGTCTTGTCTCTTGTGTGCTCAGATGTGGTTCCAACAATAGAAACTGCTTCTGGTTTGTGTCTGAATTCCTGCAGATTCCTGCTGTGGTTGGTGGAGGTGCAGAACCACTGGATTAGTCCTCAAGGAACAGAGGTTGTGTCTGTAACCTGTCAACACATGAAATCAGGTTTGAAAGTATCTCTTTGAAACTCTCCATCTGTTGAGGGAAAAATAAAGGGCCCAATGCAAGGCTGGGACTCAGCTGCACAAATGTCACCCCAGACATTCCTTCAGCTGCCATTTCACACCAGCACAGCTCTGTCACAAGTCCCGTGCTCCATCCACAGCCTGTTCTGGATGATTCTGGGTTTTAGGCAGTTGAAGTTCAACTTTCAGGGCTTTGTAGTGAGTTTCTGGCTCAAGCCCATCTGAGACTCACAGCAAATCTCTTGATTCCTTTGCAAGACACAGATAATGATCCTTTCTGTAAACAGCAGGAGGCTCAGAGAAGAGCAGGAACTTCTCCATGTACATCTCCCAGTCCCAACTGATCCTGATCCTCATCCTCACTGAAAGCTCTTCCCTCTCTCAGTCCCAGCTGAGGATCATCCTCATCCTCACTGAAAGCTCTTTCCTCTCTCAGTCCCAGCTGAGGATCATCCTCATCCTCACTGAAAGCTCTTTCCTCTCTCAGTCCCAGCTGAGGATCATCCTCATCCTCACTGAAAGCTCTTTCCTCTCTCTCTCTCTCTCTCCAAGCTGCCCTCACACTCTGGCCAACAGAACAGCCTGGAGGCACTCCAGGGGTGGAGGCTGGTATTTCTGCTTTAGGCTAAGAAATTTAAACCATTCTGGGATAAATTATTTGCTACTGCATGCTGAGATTATTCCATGGCAGCAAGGATAGTGTTCATTCCGAGCTTACACAGATGTTTTTCTCAAAATTGCCAAACCTTCCATTTGTTCACATCTTGTTCTCTGAGGTACCAGCATCTGTGTACCAAGTGGTCTGTAGTAGACAGCCATGGGTTTTCTCTTCTGGAAAAAGATGATGGGTTAAATTGCCCTGTGATGGGTTAAAATTCCCTGTGATGGGTTAAAATTCCCTGTTCCCTAGACTGAAACATTTCCTGCACAATGGTGAGCTGCAGATGGTTTTGCCTTACTTGACTTTAATACTGCATCCTGACTTCCAAACCAGAGCCCCAAAACATATAGACATTTAAAGAATACTTCTCATCAGTGCCCTGAAAAGATAACTATACTAATTTTCCCTTTTTACCTTTCTGTCACTAATTCAGAATTATAAAGTGCACAATTATACTGCAATCTTCACATGCTGCAAAGATTTCCATTCTTTCCTGTGCAGCACTTAAAATGTTTTGTTCTCTTACCAGACGATTTTTTTCAATATTTATAGTCTAGATGCTTTTTATGTGTCTTGGACTCCACAGACTCTCCAATAATTCCTTTCAAGAGTCCTTCTTTCTGAAACTACCTTTGTGTGATTTCATTTCACACTGTTCTCCAGAGTGCATCTTCACATCTTCCACATCTTCACACAGCTGTCAGCTTTTTTTTTCTTTTTTTTTTTTTTTCTTTTTATCAACAGCAGTGCTTAGAGTTTAACAATCTCAGATTGTAGTTTACTGGGGAGCACACAACATGAGCTGCAGCCAAGCCATTAGAATACTCTGGACAAGCTGTGTTTTCCCTGTCAGGTGTCTTTGCAATCTTCCTGAGGGGGGAGGAGGGTGTGTGACACAAGTGTGAAGAGCTGCGACAACAAGGGCATTTTGGGGACTGCAGTCTGCAGGATGTAGAGCTTTGTGTCTCTTAAATCACTGAGCTGTAGCCAGTGCAGGACAGCTGATCTGCTGAAGAGCATTCCACTTAAAAAATGAGCTGGAAAATCATGGTCTAGCATAAGGTTAAACTATTCTACTGAAAATGGACAAATGCAAACTCATCTGCCAGGTCTGGCTGACAATCCTGAGCAGTAACCCAGGGAGCTGGATGTCTTTAATTCAGGCAAAGACAGGCCAGTGTATGGAGGCTTTTGGGGTTGTGATGGTAGAGCAGAAAAAAAAATGAAGGGTTATTCTCTGCTGCTTCTTCCAGTAAAAAGAAACCAATGCAGGAGAGGAATTATTCCCTAAATCTCATTCCCATGGACAAATCCAAGGTCAGGAAGTCAGGCTGGGCTGCTCCTCGCAATGGGTCTGTGAGCTGCAGGACCCCATGGAGCAGGCAGAGCCTGACTGGTGGGTGTAAGGGTGGTGCTGATGCTCAGGGGGTGGATGCAGCTGTCAGAATCCAGGACATCCCTCTGGCTGTCCTGGCTGTCTCGAGACCCTGGCAGGTGGCTCGGAGACCTTGGCACAAAGTCAAAAACACCTGTGGCTTCGATTTTAGCCTGTGGAAAAAGCTGCCAACTCTGTATGAGGAATTACAAGCCACAAGGGTTTCAGTAGTGTGGTAGCTTAATTAACACAGGGTGAAAAAGTAGAATTTTGGGATTTTTAGACTGGGGTTCAGGGGACAAGATGGAGGGATTTGGGTGTGTCCTGACCTTCTTCTCCTTCTTGTCCTCCATGTCTTGGTGTGATGGTGACCCTTTTCTGTTGGTTTAAGGTACAGACACACTGTCCAACAGAAATGACAGACATTGGCATGTTATTGCAAACATGGCACACGGAGTTTTTGGTATAAAATGTGAACACCACCCTGAGGGCAGATAGAATGCCATGGCCAACCTGCTGGACAGAGCTCAGCAGGGCAGAGAGAGAATGTGATAGATAAGGGAAAACAAACAACCTTGAGAAGCTGATCCTACGCATTCAGACTCCTTCTCTGGCTGCACGGGCTGGGAAATGAGGACTTTTACACTCTTGGGGTCACCTCGACACCCGGACCCTGAGAGCAGCCACAGGCAGTGTGCTGGAATCGAGGATTTTTCACGGGAATGTTTGTAGTTTGCAATTTAGCACAAACCCTGTTAAAGCACAACAGCAGTGTGTGACAGCCCAGAAACACTGTGCACAGCAACTTTGGGTGTTTATTTATGAAAACAATACAGTGTGGTTCCAAGGAGAACTGATCAAGTTGCATAAAAGATTTAAGAGTCCATTCTGTAGCTGTAATAATGCTTTTAGCACTTTCTCAGATCCTTTCTTACATTCCAACAGAGCAGCTTGTGCTGGTTTATCTTTTGGACTATCAACCATTTTATGCCTTCAGTATTTTGGAAGTGATAGCATGATAAAACAGATTTAAACCACAAAATAATACACACATTTTCTGTTTGGAAATGTGTTAAATCTGTTTTTGAGAAACTAACTGCTTGTGAAGCTATTGGCACAGTACTAGTAATACCCTAGAATATCACTCTAATAGGGATGGCAGGTTCTTATTAACAAGTAATCCTGTCTTAATACTACTGTTGAAAAATTCATTTTTGAAAAATCATGTTCCAGGAAAAAAGTATTCCTCTCAGTTTAAGCAATTTTATTTTGTTTTTTAATAATTAAACTAAAAGAGTCCTTAAAGTTTTTATTAATGAAAAACAATGATCTTGGGATAGCTTTATTTTTCATTCTTCTATAAAAATATACCTAAACCAAGGCTTTTCTAAATATTCAGCAGGCAAATATGCTAAAATTAACAACTCAAATTCAACATTGAAAATAATAATAATGGATCAGGGTGGTGCTGTCCTGAGTTCATGTTAGCAGTTTGCATCCCGTGTGAGGGTGGCCTCAAATGGGCAATCTCAGGGCACCTTTCCTGGGGAGGGAATTCAGGCACTGTGGCTGCTGGGGAGCCTTGGCGGAGGTGCCCAAGCTTTAATAGGTACACGAGCAATAACTCCTTCTGCAGTGCTGAGGAGAAAGCAATTTCATTCAGGACTACATACATTTTCAGTTCATTAATTAGGTTAAGAGAGGAAAAATAACATTAGGAACTTTCACTGGAGTTGCAGCAGCTTCAAAATCGCAAAGAAATTGAAAGAGTATTTATGTTATCCAGGAACTTTAGCAATCAGTTCTACTTCCAAACCAGAGACATGTTCTTTCTTTGTTCTTTCTTTTTTTCTGACTTTTTAAATAATTTGTTTTTCATTGAGATTTATCAAAATTACTTGTGAAGTAGTTCTGCAAATATATAACTTAGAATTATTCTGAAATCTGCCATTTTATGAAACATTTATCAGAGTAGATGTGCTCAGCACAGGTATCCCAGATCATGTACAGGAATTACCCCAGAGAAATCCTGAGTAGCTTAAGTCTTTTTGGAAAATGTCAGATCCCACTTCAGAGCTGATTGTGCATGTCCAGTCATCCTGTCAGCTTTGGTGGGACCCTGGGAAGTGTCCTCAGCAGGGTCTCCAACTGCCAGTGCCTGGTGGGAGTCACTGAATCTCTCTGAAAGACTGCAGGAGTGTGGGGGATCCATCAGGAGTAGTTTTGATAATGCAGACAGGAGCTGAATGTAAATCAGAAATCAGCTTCTCTCATGAAGCTTTATCAGGTTTGATAGAGATTAATCCACTCCAAAAGACACACATACATGAGGAAAGCCCTGGAAAGTGGCCTTTGAATTCCCACCTGAAGCTCCTGACCAAGACAGGGAGAAAGCGAATGTTGCTGAAGATCCCTTTTAGCTTTCAACTGTGCACAGGTGATAATACTTTTGTTCATCTATTCCTACCTGGAATTTAAAGGATTTGGATCTCTTCTGAAAGTAGTCAAGAATTTTTAGCTCAATACTTGGGGAAAGAAGGACCCCACCTTTGAATTCTACCCACTGAAGCAACAAAGCTGGCAGGTGGCTTGGCCTATCCCTTGCTGATGAACATTTACACCTGCTCTATAAAATGCTTTCAGACCCAGGTAGTTGAAGCTGTCCAAAGCATTCACCACATGCCAGGCAAACAGAAGTTTGGATGAAGCATCAAAGACCTCATACACAACTTTAAACATTCCTAGCAGCTAGATTTCATACCTCAGCATGTTTATGTAGGCACTCCCCCTCTTTGTGAGGTTTCTCCTTCCAGAAACCCAACCTTGGGGGTTTAAGGTTAGGGTTAAGGATGCAGAAGATGAGCAAAGAAATAGCGTGTCTCAGATGCACAAGAAATACAGCAGCCTTGGCCAATCCCTGTCCCCTTGCCCTTTGCTGGCAGCTCTCAGGTTTGTTACCAAGCCAGTGACCAGGCAGAGCTTGGGGCTTTTGAACCAATGGGTGTGGGCAGTCTCAAACCTGAGCAGACAGGGTTTGTTTGAGGACTGGCAGGAGAAGTAATCTCGTTCAGAAGATTTTTCGCTCTCTGTGGCCAAGGGCCCTTCTGGGCTGGGTTTGATAACCCAGTGGGACCATCATGGGCAAAGCAGTCCTGGTGTAAGCCTCTGGTAACCCTCCTTAGGGGAGCAGAAAGCAGGAGAGGAGGAAATTCACGGAAAAGTTTGAGGAACTGCTGCTCTGACCTCATGATACAACCTCCCTTTTCTGTACCTCGTCAGAGCAGGTGCTGAGCCAGGGGATGGGGCCACTGTGATGCCTTGGGAAGGCTGAAATAACAGACGAGACAGAGCTAAAGAATAAAGTAGGGATTTATTAGGAGGCCTCAATGGATCCACCTTGGGCAGCACAAGAGCCCAACCAGGGCTGCACCCAAGATGAACCAAAATGGTCACAAAATGCACGACTGCTCACGGGGGCTCTCACTTTTATAAGTTCTGCTCCATTTGCATTTTGGAGTTCATTGTCCAATTCCAGCTCCAGCCCATGTAGTCCCATCCTGATTGTTTTTCTCTCTTCAGCCCACGTTGTTTGTGCTCTTGGGCCTGAGATTTGGATCATTTGTCCTTGGTCCCCAGCTGGAGAAGGAATTGT
Source organism: Anomalospiza imberbis (assembly GCF_031753505.1). Taxonomy (NCBI): domain Eukaryota; kingdom Metazoa; phylum Chordata; class Aves; order Passeriformes; family Viduidae; genus Anomalospiza; species Anomalospiza imberbis. The sequence continues at coordinate 2,622,103 of NC_089700.1, forward strand.
TTTGTCTCTCTACTGTGAAAAGAGCTCACCATCCCCTAATATGAAGCCCAGACTCACACACTAAAGCAGCACAGAATGTGAAAAATATAAAAGCTAAAAACTGAAGCATCAACTGGTGCAAGGAACGTCCTGGTGTGAATAAACAACCTCACTTACCCGACAGGGCTGTCACCACTGCAGGATGTGCCACACCAGTGTGAGGTAATTCCCAGCACACGCATGGTGGGCACAACAGCCTCCAGCTGTACTTACCTTTTCCTTCTGCCTCTGGGCCCTGCTTTGCCCCACCAGCTAAGGGCTGGAGAGAGCAGTGGGGAAGCAGCCCCAGTGTTTGCTTCCCTGGCAGTGGGGGCTTGTTCCAGCTGCTGCCTGATGCAGCTCTGTGTTCTCACAGGAGCTGCTGCAGTCACTCAACGATTTTGCATGTAGAGCCAGCATCTGATCAGACTTTTAACCTGGAGGGGGAAGCAAAGGAAAATTCTTGTGAATTAAATTACCTTCTGCTGCATACAATCGTCTGGCAGAACACGGCTCGGCAGTAACGTTCATGTCGCCATTAATGGAAAACACTTCGCATTGCACTCCAGAGATTTTGTTGTTGTTGTTTCCTTTGGTAAGGAAGTGATCCATTCAGATTGGAGCTGCCTGAACAAAGCCTAGGGGCTCAGACACCACCAGCAGCAGCTCTCTGAGTATCTCTGTCTTACTGTGTAATCTCTCACTGACTTGAAGGAAATGTGCCAATTGCTGCCGCTACAGGGCTCTGTGTTTATAAAACACACGCTCAGCTGAGTGGCCCTATGGGCAACATGATTTATTTGCTGATTTACCTCAAGTAAATCATGATAATGCTTCAACAGAATTGTCTTGGCTTCAACAAAATGTGTCAAAGCATTTTTAAATAGAACATTGAATCCATGCCTCACTCCCTCGAGTCATGGGAAAGAATTAAAACATGACTATGTACTACGTGGGTAGAAGTCAGAAAATTCTCATGAAATACTTGTGGGGGAAAGTGAGGCATTTTCCAGATGCCTAAAGATATCTCAGGGTTTCTAAATAAGAGAAATTAAAGTTTGCCTTGGAAACTTTTGGTCATCTTGAAAAGTAAACTGAAACATACATAATAAAAATGATAATAATGATGTCAGAGGACCAGAATCAACATTTCATCCTATCCTTACATACAGACTGCTTCCATCAAGCTGACAGGTGCCTGTGCACCTCTGAGGTACAGATGGTTGTAGTGCTGACAGCAGAATGGTGACACCTGACTGACAGACAGCAGAATTGCCAGGCAGTTTGGATCCAGCTGGAGGATCAAGCTGGGCTTCCAGAGGCTGCAGTCTGGGGGGTGTGGAATTACATTTTCTGAGATGTGACACTGTTTCATGTCCGTGGTCCCTGAAATGTTCAAAGGATAGTTTTACCCCTGGCTGAATGGGACTACCCCTTGAGCCATTTTATCAATGTTTCTTTATTGTTTAATGATAGCTTGCATAGCTTAAAGCTGTCTGCTCTGTAAAAATTAGCAGGCACACTTTGTGATGGAAAAAGTCATCTGCTTTTCTCACTGGACTCATTCACAAACCAAGAAGGGATGCTGCAGCCAGCCCTTAATTGAATTTTGTGGCATTCTGAATGATAATGCATGGGTCTCCTCTCCAAATCAGGAATGAGGAATTATTACACAGAAGAATAAACAGGATAAAAATGAAAATTAATGCTCTTGGAAAACAGATCAAGCACTCCTGCAAATCTGTTTACTGGCATTTCTGTTCGTAGACTCATAGGTTAGAAGTCCCTGTTATTGAATCCAGACCCATCAGAGATGATCATTTCCTAATTCCAATGCCTTTTTTACTCCTGGTAAGAGACCATGAAGTTGCATAGAGCATTAAAAGCATCATTTTAAGTAGTATGGTAAATAGACTGAGCTTAACTTTGGTATAAACCAGGAACATAGAAGGTGGATTATGGAGGGAAAGGCTCATGTTTACAGATGTTTATCTAAGGTAATTAGACATTTGCTGGGAGGAAGGAGTGTAAACCAAGAGTAGAAGAAAATTGATTCATTCTCTGAAACTGTCTGCCTTTTACAGTGAGATCTAAAAGTAGATCCTATCAAATTTGCTGTCATTTACAACATTTAGTGATGAAAATGGCAATTACCAGTTTTCTTTACATGTCAAAGGTTGCTAGACAAGGTTGGCTCAGCATTTTCACAGTAAAGAGCATTCAGGTCTTTCAAATTCAGATCTTAGTCCTAATGGGACATCAGAGGAGCCTCTTGTAAAATCAGCAGAAACAACACAGGCAGTGTAGTTTCTGGACACGTCTTTCTTTGGCAATGTTATGGAAGATGAAGGCTGGGAGATTTTATTTTTTTACAGCGCAGAAATCCCCCCTAAGATTATCAATTTGGAAACTTTTTTTTTTGTTGTTGCTTTTCCTGGGAGAAAAAAACAAGTAAAGGATTCAGTGCAGAAATTTTCTGATGTAGATCTACTGTACTACTTACTTACCACTTAGAATGTTTCAAGAAGTCAATATTAGCAACCCTGATGAGATTCAATGAGATATGACGCACTGTTCATGATTTAAGTCTGTTTTCAGAAGAATTTGTTCTTAACTATTGATTTTTCTTTGTTAATTAGTTGTTTTCACTGTTAAGATTGGGAGCTATTTATTTCTTTTAAAAAAACTTACTTCTTAGAGTTTGTGGATGGAATAGGCCAAGGGAGCTCCAGGTGACCTGAGGAAATACATTTTTTTCCCTTGGTCCTACTCTCACTTGCCACATCAACTGTCCTGTCTGAAACTGAGCTAACATGTCAATTCTTTGAAAACTTTACCTTGTAGTCTCTTGTAATAATAAATCTTACCTGAGTTTCAGAGACTTTCCAAGTGCTTTTTCTCCTAACTGAAAACAAGCATCAGCAAAACTTCAGAAAACAAAACTAGAGTTAACACCTGAAGAACAGCAATAAGAAAGCAATTGAATGTCTTTAAATTATAAAAAACACCTTCACCTCATTAAAAAACATAAAATGGATGAAGCATAGAGGATCACCCCAGCTGAAAGGTTTGGAATGTCTGTGAAATGCTAAAAAAATGTTGGAGAGGCTGTTGCTTTTCCCATAAAAGCTATTTTTGTACACACCTGATGACTCAGAGTCTGCAGGAATGCAGGAACAGCTGATTCCCTCCTGGGTGCCAAAGACCCAGGTCTGTGGGATGTTTATTTTTACCATTTACAGTCCTTCATATGTGTCTTTGATCCTCATGTCTGAGACCACAGAAATGGGAAGGGCTGTTTTACCCTGTCCATCATCTGCTGTACAGACAGCAGTCTGACACATCTGCATCAGTGAATTTGCTGTCAAAATACAAGTTTCTCTCATGTAATGTAGAATTTGAAGCCCAGTGCTTATATAGGAAGCACTGACTTGTACTGCTGCAATTTCATCCCATAGAAGACTTGTCCTGAAGGGGATTTTGGTCCTTCCTGGTGTTTGTTAAGCATCTGCTTGGTATTTCCATTAGCAAACCACCATCTAAAACCTTGTGTTTTGCCAAAGGTTGTTGAGGAGCTGATTCAAGACAAGACAAGGGGCAAGTCTCACCTGTACTGATTGTTGGGTACTCTCCATAGAGATGCTCCTGTATAGCTCACTGTTCATAGTCTGAGCACTGTCTGCAATAAATATTTCTGAAAACCAGACTGTGAACTAAATTAAGAAACCTTAAAAGTGCTGGGACCTGCACAAAGGAAAAAGACCATTTGTTTTGAAGAGGGTCATGGGGCCACAGAAACCCAGCCCTGCCGGTAAATCCTGGGGAATGTGGGGGATTCCTTCTAGACTGGTACAAGGGTGAAAAAATTGGTTTGAAGGCCAAGCAATCAAAGGTCCTGACGTTTGGGAAGTTTCAATCAGTCCCAGAACTGATTGTGCCCTGCTCTAAACCCATGGATAAAGCAAGGACTGTTTGTGCCAGGGCTCACCCCCACGTGAGCAAGGGCAGGGAACTTCTGATTCAAGGCATGTTTGCACTTATCTGATAGATTTTTTTTTCTCTCTCCCTCTGTTGTCATCCTATTCTTAGACATGATGAGAGTGGTCATATTAAATAATATCTGTACAAAAACATTTCAGAATTCACTGGAATTTATCTTTCTTTTTCCTCCCTTAAAAGAACCAATATCAAGTCCTCACTCCACATAAACATGTTTGAGTTTTTTCATAATCATAAGGAAAATTACTTTGGCCCATCAGGAGAGTATCAGCTTTGCATTAGCAAGTTGGCTTGAACACGAAATGATGTTTTTACATTCTAGGTATCCATCTCTCTAGAATTAATCATCCTTTCAGCTAGTAGTTTATTCAAATATAAACACGCAAACAAGGTGCAGTAGGAGTGTTTTCAGAATCCAAATATTTGCTTCCTACCTCTTTAAGCCACCTACCCACCACAAGGGTGAAAGCTGCCAAGTGGCAGCTGAAAGCAACATTTTGTCTTCGATTAGTCATATCTGAAGCTATTTTTAAATGTTTGCTGCCTGTGGAATTGTGCTGCTGGGACAAACAACAGAGGGCAAACGAGGTCACTGCAAAGCAGCTCCTGGGGCATGTCTGGCTTGTGAGTGAGCTTGAATTCTGTTAGGAGCTCCCATTCTCCCACTGAGATTCCATTTCCTGCTGGACACAGATCTCATTTGCTGAGCCAACAGCTGCCCCTGGGCTGGCAGGAGGGAGCTGTGCCCCAAGCACAGGGTACCGTGGGGAAGCCCCCTCAGTATCACTCACTCACCTCCACCCCAAGTGCTGGAGAAGCCCTGAGTGCCCTCGGGCGTCATTGTCACCTCTAGTAATGAAGGGATGGGACTATTTTTGGGCCCAGGACGATTTATTGCTCAGATAAACACCAGTCTCAGAGGCTGTGAGATTTTAGAGGAGCAAGCAGCCGGCCATAGCTCTAGAGTAGTCACAAGTTCTTTGTTACAAGGCAATATAGAACTTTCTAACCCAATGGACAGTTGCCACAGGGTTATTTTGTTTTTCTGACCTATCACCTTTATTCACTTCTGCTGCACTGTGGATACTGTGGTCCAATGGGTTTCTGTCTCACATGCACACAGATGCTTCTGTTATAACCTCTAAACTTTTAGCTTATTCTATACAACCACACCCCTACGTTATAAACCCTTCACCCTCTCATCAATGCAGTTTCTCACTTAGGGCGTATTCTTTCTTACAACTATAGAAACATAAGTTCATGATTTCTGTGCTTAATGTCTGTGTATTGTACCCTTACATCAATCCAAGCTTCTCCCAAGGCTGCAGATCAAACCCTTCAGTGTCTGTGGAAGTTTCTATTTTTCTAATTCCCACACTTGGGTGTCTGCCCCAGGGGCAGGGACTGGGGGAAGGTTTCATTTCTCTCACCCTATGAGAAATGTATTTAGTGCTTATTAATGTGAGTCACTTGGGTTGGGGCTGGGCCAAGGGTGCCCAGACCAGCATCACATAGAGAATTTACAGACACCAAAGGAAAAGATTGCTTATTGAGGCAGAGGCCAATTCATTAGTGAAATGTTTATGCCACAGCTCCCTCTGAGTTCCAGGAGGAGTGGGGGAACTCTCCAGTGTGAGAATTGACAAAAGCAAAGCACAGAAATGTGCTAATCCTGGTTTGGGAGTTGGTTTTTGGTGGGTTTGCACAGGGTTGAGCATAAGAATCATTCCCAGCAGGGCCTGATGAGCCTTGGCTTCACATTTGCCTTTAGGAAGTCTAGAAAGCTTCCCTGGAAATATTCCCAGTGAAAGGCACTGGAGGTGACTGATTTCCCCAGCTTGTTTTCCAAGGTGGTGAATCCTCGTGGGGCTGTGTTATAAAAGTAGTCTGGCCAAGCAAAGAGAGCACACACCCTTCAATGGCATGCTCAAAATTAAGAGCCTTGAGTGTTACAGTTGTGAACGATTTCCCCAGCACTCAGATAAATTCTATGACTAAGTAAAAGCATTTCTAAAAACAGGGTCTTTGTCCAAAAGGAGGAAAACAAGGTAAAGTATCCTCAAATGCCTACTTGAGGTCTGATTTCTGTGTTACAGCACTGCCTTGCATTTGACATAGGGTTAAACAAATAGAAAGCTTTATTCTGTGCTGCAGATTTGTTTCAAAGCTGGGAATTTTTTAGGCACAGAATGACTCAGAACTGTAGTAGAATGACTGTTCTGTAACCAATAATAGTTGTAAAACTTCCTTGCCAGAACCAAAATCTGTAAGGTAACTGCTGCCCAGCATTGCTTAGCATACCAAATTTGCTTTGCCATCCAATTTTGTGACCCATTTATTATCATTTCATCTGACAACCAAAAAAGTAAGGGTGGTCACAAACTCAACTTTCTTTATGACCTCAGAAGTGAATCAGCACAAAACCCACAGGTATCTCTGCTGGGGTTGCTTTTGGGACAATCTGGAGAGCCTGCAATGCTTCTCACATTGTTTGGCAAATGCAGTAGGGTTGCTGCTATGAAATGGGAAGTTTTCCTTGGCTACACAAGCTTCCTGTTGGTAGCCACAGGAGAGCAGTTCAGACACAATTTGCCACAGGCAGATATGCCACAGACATGCAAACCTGGAGGTCAGACACTGCAACCTAATTAATACCTTGATTAACACCATTAGCACAATAAGAAAGGTTTATCATAGAACTGAGCATTTATCTTTAGGTCCAAATCTGCTAAATTGAGGGCTACTTATCCAAAGCCAAATTTTCTTTTCTTTAGGTGCTCACATGAGTGTGTTAAACTGATGTGTGCATAACTGACAATTGTACAAAATATCATTTACTCCCAGAACAGCACTACTGTACAAAGGGAAATTAGGATAGAATGGTGTAATTAGAGTTGGAAAGGATCAGCATCAATCACCTAGTCCCAACACCTGACCACTTCAGGCTCACCGAAACAAGGTCCAGCATGCAGAAAACAAACCTCTCTTCCTTGTCTCACCTGCACACCTGAGAGCTCCCACTCTCTGCAGACCTGCCCAGGGTACCTCAGGTTTGTGGGGGCTGCTGGTGTGGCCTCTTCCCCCAGCTGGCTCATTTCATGAGCATCATTGGAGAGAAGGCAGCTTCTGTAAGAGAAATGGGATCGGTTCCTCTTTCCCAGCCTCCTCTCCACCCTTAGTTGTGAGACCTTAAACAATTAGATCTATTCACCTTTCATTTCTCAGTTCATCCACGTTTCTGAATGTGTGGATAGCTTCTCTGAGGGAAGCTTAAGAAAGCTCTAGAACAACTTAAATAGTCTTATTTATTGCAGAGTTCCCAAAGGTTGTCAATTTTAAACTGAATTCCTGTTTGGAAAGGAAATGAAAATAGAGAGGAAGGAGTTTGGTAGAATCAGAGGGATTTTTAATTAGCTGGTGGTGGAGGCAGTGGAATTAAGTGCTGCAATATCCCAGTGCCTCTGCACCTTGTTCTCTCCAGGGTCAGCTCTGTGAATCTGCTGAGGGACAGAAGGAGAAGGTAACCTTATTGCTTCCCTCTCCCACATCCTAGTCTCCAGTCAGCACACCACTATTGGATTCTACTTTTACCTTTCCCTCTTGTTGGCTTTAGCAGATCTCTATCCCCGCACAGAGGGGGAATGACACCTGAGCAGAGTGCATCTCTCACTTCTGGGCTCTTCCAGCAGTACTGTGGCTGCCAGGCCAGCTTGCTCTGCTTTGCTCAGTATTTAACTCAGCAATGACCCACTCTATCTTTTGTATAAGAGAAACCACCTGGACCACAGCAGCTTTTCTGTGTTCCACCCTGACAGCCAGCTGGATGTGGCTCCTGCAGCACTGGCTGCAGGGCTGGACACAGCAGCTGCAGATGCTCCTTTTCCTCAAATGAAACATGGCACAGTTAGTTTTTAGCTCTTGCACAGAGAATGAGCTAAAGAACATTAATTGATGGCAAACTTTTCATCACCTTAATGCCAGGCATTTTAAAAAAATGATTTGACCTAGTTCTTGAATAGGAGAACCAAGTAGTGTTATGTAGGTTAATATGTGGGAAAAAAAATTCAATTAAAGAATTGTGTAGCCACACACACACTCCTTCCTTACAATCTCATACTTGTATCATGCTGTGCATGCTGCTAATTCAAAAGGCTGATATGGTCACAGACAGCCCAGCTTCTAGGATTTACCATTCAAACCCACTTGAAGTGGCATGAAAAATGCAATAAAATAATTCTTTTGGACAAGTTTAGAGAGTGGTATTCCCAAAAGACAGAATCTGGCTTCCAGCCACATAAAGCTTACTTTGTCAATAACAGAGTGAAGGAAGGCATGAATTAATTTTATTTCATTGGACAAGTGACTTGGAATACAGATAAGGCAGGGTGAGCATATAAACCCTTAAATAAATGTTTTAGCACTATCTGGAAGGGAGGAATGCAATTGATTCCAATCTTTTCTGACAGAAAATCAGTTCCTCTAAAGCTCTTGGGGCAACAAACACTAACTAAAATTGTCTGTTACTAATAAAATCTTTAAGTACAACAAAACAAGATGTTGTCCTTTGCAATTAATAAGCCACAATTAATACAAATTATTACTCTGTCATTTAATTGAAATATTAAACTGTGATATTAGCTCTTTGTTTTACTATGATTTTAAGAGCCATGTAACTTTGAGGTGGGATCTTTAAAGAGCTCAAGGAAAACCCAGCAGAGCAATAGCTGACAAAGCCCCTGACAAAACAGAGTGTAAACAGCAGCAGTAGGAATTCAAAACACTCTGTGCTGGGGTTTCTCTCTAATGAACACTGCCATGGTACCTGGAACAGCTACAAACTGCTGCTAATAGAAAACACTCATCTGTGATGCCCAACAACATTCTTCTGTTTTGTGGAGGTTACTTCAGACAAAGTAGTTTTGAGGAAAATGTTGACCTTTTCCTTCCTCTCTGCCTGGTTAACATGAGCCTTGTGATATTCTCTGCAGCAATACTACAAGCTGGAGCAGTAAAAACTGCTGTTCTAGTTCTGGTTTTGCTTTGCAAACACATGTTATGTGTTGGAATGAAGGGGGAGATATTTAGTGTTTTAGGAGAGCCACGTTTGGAATTTCTACAAGAGAAATTCACTCTAAGTGGCAATTCCTCTAAATCTAACTCAAAGCAGTACACGAAATTGGAGTTATATTTGCAAAACCACAGGCTGTTAAAATTTACAAATCAAACATTATTATCTTGGGGGCCTGAGGATGAATGGTATGGCTGGAAGAAGGGATTGTACTCAGTCACAACATGAATTTCAAATAAAATTGAATCTCATTCCCACTGCCAATCCCACATGAGCTCAAAGGAGTCACTATATTTTTAGTATTAAATATTCTTTTCCTAATGTCTTCCATAATGGAAACAAAAATTGCAAATAGAAAAAAAAAGACTGGTCATTCTACAAAGTACATTCAGTATTTGCAATAATGATTTTAGCCTAAAATATGTAGCACCAGTGGTATTACTACAGTAGTAAGCTGTTTATTAGTTGGTGGAAAACACCAACTAATTCCATTGAATTTTCTTTCAGGTTACTACTTATTGAAATAGACCCCTTCAGATTAGGTGAGCTAATATGGTTAAAAGAAAGAAAAAAGTCACACAACTCCAAGTACATATGTTTGCAAGTGTTGTTGCCCAATAAAGAACACTCAGGGTCTGTTTCTGTGCCTTTCTAGCCCACAAATTACAGAATTTCAGGATTCTAAATTCTGCCTTCCCATCCTAATTGTTCTCTTTGTATTTATATATAACTATTCAACCTTCAAACTTCTGTGTGACCAGGCTTTGGCACCATACACATGAAAAACACAAAGTGGTGAGCTCAATATTTAAGAACAGAAAATTGTATCTCTATTTTCATATTTCTACAGTGAGAGAGGCAGTAGAATCTGATCTTGTTACAGATCTTGTTATCTGATCTTGTTTCATGATCTTGTTACAGGACCAAACCTCCAGCACTCGGGGTAGCTTTTCTGAAGGGACTGGTTTTCAGTTTTGCCAAAGAAAGCATTCAGCAACTGCATGGGGTGGGGGAAATCAAGTGTTAAACAATGGCCAACATTTCCTTGCATCTGATGGATGAGTCTGTTTGATAATCTATGCTTCTGCACTGCTGAACCCAAAATAAATGCATAAAACCACCAGGACTCAAGACTTTTCTCAGAAACCTCTAAGAAAAACATCTGAGAACTCTTAACACCAGCAAAGGGCGGGACACAGGAGCACAGCCCTTCTGCACTCTCCTCTCTGAGCTGCTTATTTCTGCAACAGGTTCCACATAGATATATGTTATGCATGTTATATGTTCCACATAGATTGTGTGTGTGTGTGTAGGCATGTATATATATGTCTCTGTGTGTGCATGTATATACATATATGTATATATACATAAGTTTCTTTTTTTTTCAAAGAAACTTTTGGTTTTGAATGCCACTAAAAAGTGCAAGTTTACATTTTGCAGTGAGAATATCTGATAGTAATGTCTGTAAAAGAAACACTTGTACTTAGGAAGCGTTGTTAATCAAGACTTTTAACATTCCATCAACATGAGCAGAATTTCCTGCCTTGTGACAAAGTGCTTCAAGTCTTAGGTCCTGAAAATGTTTTTAGATAATTTCTTTTGTGTTTTCTGTCTTTATGGAAACCTTTCAAAAGTTTTTCTTGATTTCAAAAAGAGAGACTTGCCTAACTAATTTTCATCCAGCTCTATTGACTGCAGATCCCATCAGTGGGCAGGGGGATCTTTTGTTTTATACAAAGCTGTTCAACAAAGGAGTGATTCTACAGGCAGTGTACATCTTTAAAATCTCTTACCTTCTAGGGATTGCTTAAATAATGAGAGATTACTGATTGACATACTATGAAAAGCTTTCAATAGAATAATTTGACAAGTGTTTCCATCTTCACCTGAAGGATACTTTTGTTAAAAATAATTTTTTTAATAAAGTTTTGCTTAGTGCTGAAGAGTAGGCTAGTTGCACTTTGGTAAAGAGCTGGCTGAGATAAATGACTGGATGAAGGAGTAATTTCAAAGATGACTTTGGTAAACAAATAAAAAAGGTATTGATTAATTATAAACCCAGAAAAATGTTATTGCTTTCTCCATATATCAGAACACACACCATTTCTGAAGAGCTATACAAACTCTTTTAAAGTGCTTTTAAGTATTTAAGTGCTCTTTTAAAGAACTCCCTTAGTAGAAAAACATGCAACCTAGAGCTCCAGGTTAGGGCATTTTTTTGGCAACTGAAAGCAGCTCCTGTGAGCTCTGAGGCTGTGGGTACTGCCAGCACGGGCTGTGCGTGGGGTGTGCACAGGAGCACACTCAGGTCATATCTGGTGCCATCAAACAGTGAGCAACTGCCTGGGATGGAAGCAGAGAACTGTCCTGGGTGCAAGAGCCAGGGTGGTGTTGGATATATCCAGAGTCTGGGTGGAGGCCCTAACAAACTCCCCTTACAACAGGTTTCTGATTTCCTCTAGGACCAGCTGGGGCTCACTCCAGAAGGCAGTGTGGAAGGAAATTTGTGCTTGCAGTATGGAAAGCTGTCCTACAGCAAACCAGGGAGATGAGAAAGATTTTGTCTCCTGCTCTTCCACTGGAGGCATCTTCCTGGACTTGATGTAGCAACTCTTTCATTTCACATCCCTGTCCCTGCCATCTTCCTGTTCCGCTGAGCTCCTTCACCAGCAAGGAAGCCTGTGATAATGATTTTTCCAAAAATAGCTAGTTGAAATAATAAATGAATGCAAATCAAGTATTTGTGCATACACAGAGGGAGGGATTTGGTTTTGATCAACTGAAGCTTTTTTCCAAATGTTAAGTCTCGAGACATTTCTGCTCACTTCATAAAATAATTAAAGCTTGTGGTGAGGGAGTTTTATTGCTTGAGGTTTTTTTTACTAGCTGTATCAAATAATAAGGAAAAGCACCATTAAGATTTCAACATATCCAGTTGAGCATGCTTTCCTAACAACTAAGCCAAACTGTTACATTTCTTGTCAGCAGGCAGTGATTTACGTGGATGACCCTGACTCACTGCTCCTGTAAGTCTTTAAACAGCTCCACTCTCAGCTGCAACAGATTCCAGAAGTAAGTAATCAATCTTGAACATGTTGTTTCACAAAAATGACTAGGTGATTTCAGAGCTGTGTTTTCCCCACAGTGAAAATACCAGGTTACTACTGCACCAAGCCAGTTGTCATTGCTGACTGCCTTCATGGAGCCAGTGGGACACAGCACTGCAGCCTGCAAGGACATCACTTTGTGTCCCCTGGAGCTGGGCAATGGCACTAAATCAGCAGGCTCAGTGGGGCTAGGAGGAAGGATTCTCAGAGCACGATCTGTTCCCAGGCAGATTGTTGGGGATGATTTTAGTGTGTGACCCACGCTGACACCCCTGAGTGCCTAAAACACCAGGCTGAGCCAGCTCAGAGCGAGCCCACTGCTCCCACTGCTCACCCTCCCTGCCCAGCAGAGCTGAACCCCCTGTCTGGAAAAGGGAAGTGGCACTGAATTCACCTTCAATTTACTCCAACACAGGGAGTAAAGTCAAATCCATGAGCAATTTCACCATGTACAGAAGCACATGGTTTGCCTCTGTAGCACAGCCTTGGGCAGACAGGTGGTGTTGATGCCTCAGATTTTAGCTTTTATATTTTTCACATTCTGTGCTGCTTTAGTGTGTGAGTCTGGGCTTCATATTAGGGGATGGTGAGCTCTTTTCACAGTAGAGAGACAAAACAATTCCTTCTCCAGCTGGGGACCAAGGACAAATGATCCAGATCTCAGGTCCAAGAGCACAAACAACGTGGTCTGAAGAGAGAAAAATAAACAGGATGGGACTTCATGGGCTAAAGCTGGAATTGGACAATTAACTCCAAAATGCAAATGGAGCAGAACTTATAAAAGTGAGAGCCCCCGTGAGCAGTTGTGCATTTTGTGACCATTTTGGTTCATCTTGGGTGTAGCCCTGGCTGGGCTCTTGTGCTGCCCAAGGTGGATCCATTGAGGCCTTTTAATAAATCCCTACTTTATTCTTTACCTCTGTCCAGCCTCTGCTCTAGGGCAGCCTTCCCAAGGTATCAGTTTTATACAAACTGTTCTGTTCTCAGCACCGTGTGAAGCAATTGCATGTGGGAGGCATAGCTCCTACCTTCCTCCTTCACCCCAGAGCAGCCAGGGCTGGCACAGACACTCAGCCTGACCTTCTTGGCCTCTTCTTCTGTGCTGCCTCTTGCCAGGGATAAGGCCAAGGCTCTCCCACTCTTGCACTCCAAGACAGGTGAATCCATTTCCTATTATTTTGCACACTCAAGAAAGGAAAAGGCAAATTAATACAATATAAAGATAGAAGGGGAAGGAAAAGAAAGTTTGCTGAGTGATCTTAAGCAAGCCAGTGGCTGTGCAGTCCCCTCTCTTCTCTGCAGCACTGCCAACAGTGTGTGCTGACTCTGATGTGGTTCAGCTTGAAGGATGTAGCAGTTCATGTTATCCTAGAGAAATACTGTGCAGATGGATATGAGTCAGGATTTTTAACATTTGAAATGAGCAAGAGAAGGTAATTTCTCATCCTGGTTCTGGCACTGACTCACTGTCTGACTCCTCAGCTCACTTTAATGTGCTCCTAAACTGTGAATCTAGGTTTTCCATCCCCTCCCACAGCAGTAACAGCTCTTGGTAGGGAGCAGTTGCTGTAATCACATTCACAATGAAAAATGTTGTTAATAGTATGAAAAACAATGTATGAAACACATAGCACTGCATTATGGGTCAAATACAGCTTTATATCTTAAATAAATAAATAAATATATATATATATATATATATATAATTATATATAATATTTTGTTGTAATTCACTTTGCTTAGCTTTTCTTTCACATATAAAAGGAAATTGAAACAATTCACCAGAATCACAGCAACAAACACAGCATAACTCTAAATCCTGACTAGATTTGCTTTTGTGGAGGGTGTGTGTGAGTTAACACATTTGAGGCACTTGATACTAAATCAGTGAGGTCTCATTTCCTTCTAATCTTAATTCCAGCATCCTCCCAAGGACCAAATAAATGTAAAACCTGACTTAGCTGCAGTAACTTATTCTACCAGTTGCAAAGTCTTACAACAGGGTGTGAGTGTTATTCCAATACTGAAAGAGAAAAGTAATTATATACCTTAAGAACGAAAACTTCGTGTCCTTTGGAAGCATTTCATTTTACCTAGCATTTGTTATCTCATGAGGCACTCTTACTACTGAAGAGTTTAAATTTATATTAAATATAACTTTTTTGTTTAGCAAAGTGACCTCAAAGCATTAAAAAAGGCATTGCTGACTAAGAAAAATTCACCTAAAGAAAGTAGGCTACAGATAGAAATCTGTCATGGTTTCCACACCATGGGGTTTTCTGTGGTTTTTTTGGTCATCTGAACAGATTATTTGAACAGGTTTCCTGTTTTCACCCCTTATCACATCAACAACATTAACTAATAAACAAAAGGAGATCTTGTTTTCACAGCCACACTCACTGGCTGACACTTGGATATTTAATTTTATAACAGGAACAGTTTTACAGTAAACACTGGGAGATTAGCATGCAGCTACTTTAATTTACAGGAGAAACTTGGAAGTATGCACAGCATTTGACATGGTTTTGGGATATTGCTCTGCATCTGCAACACTGCTCTGACACAGGACAGGACACTGTGTGATTAAAATTAAAGCCTCAAAACACAGAATCCACATGTGTTACCACAGGAACAAAATGCTAGCAAGTTGAGGTTGTTTTGTAAGAAATAATAATTTTTTTGTTTACTGGATCTGTTAAATTATTTAGGAAACCTCTGCATAATTTATTTCTTTGAACAAGATACTTCCATGCATAGATAATGTTAAATGTGAGTGTGTGGATTTTGTATGCCTGGTTTTTAAGGGAAAAAGTTTCAGGATTTTTGAATAGGTAACTTTGTAGAAACCAACACTGAACAGCAGCAATAGTCTGAGCAGACAACATTGCTTGCTTTTCAAAAGGGCTTGTTCATAACCTAAATGTGGTTATTGTAGCTACTTACATTTGAAAATCAGATCTGGTAGCTCTCAAGACTTCAGAGTCCTTTGTGATTGACAGCAGAGAGCATACAGAATCTCCCTAAATGCATCCTTGCTTATTTTTTATGGGTAGAATTAATGTTTGGGTCTTAGACACAGACATCAGTCCCAGAGGCACACTATTACCAGGCCTGCCCTGTGCTGGGCTCACATGAATACAGTTTTCCTCCTTTCCTGATGACAACACAAAAAGCCACCCAATTATTTTTAAATATCACATATTCCTTGTTTCCTCCAGTTAAAAATGGTAATATGAGGAAAATGTTTTCCCCAGAGTGGGGTCAGGCACTGAACAGCATTCCTCAGGGAATGGCTGGAGCTGGGTCAGGGAGGTTTAAGCTGGCTATCAGGAAAAGGGAGCTGGGCACTGCCCAGGCTGCCCAGGGAACGGGCAGGGCCCTGAGGCTGCCAGAGTTCCAGGAGTGTTTGGACACCACTCTCAGGGACAGGGTGGGATGGTTGGGGTGTCTGTGCAGGGCCAGGAGCTGGGCTCAAAAATCCTTGTGGGTCCCTTCCAGCTCAGGCTGCTCTATGGTGGGACATCCACACTCTCTGGACAGAGAGACATAATTCTGTCTCTCAGGAGAAGCCCAGAGAGAAGAAGAGAAAACAATCTTTATCTCTGCTCCTTTGTTTTCCCCATGTGGAATGTGGTGTGGAGATTGTTTACCTGAGGTAATTGCTGTGTTGGATTCTGGTGAAGGTTGTTTGGGTTCAATGACCAATGGGATCCAGCTGTGGCTTGGACTCTCAGCAGAGAGTCACGGGTTTGAGTTAGGTAAGTAAGAGCTAAGTATGTAAAATAGTATACTATCTCTTTAAATAGTATATTAATGTAATATAGTATAGTTTTAATAAAGCTATTTTTCAGCCTTCTGATCTGGAGGCAGACATCATCATTTCTTCCCTGAGCCAGGGTCTGCCACATTTTTACTGTACCATGGTTCTATGACTCCATGTTCTTCATCATCGAGGAGCTGACTGCTTTACCCCACAGCCAACAATTAGCACTGGTTACAACTCATCACCAGCTTACCTGGACTGAAATGAAGCTTTCATTAAACTGCAAGATGCAGGCAACTAACCAGTGTCTGAGTGGTTCCTTCTTTTACTGAGCAATTTTCAGATTTCCTCACAGTCCAATCCTTAATGTCCTCTCCACAGGAGTCAGCTGCCATCCATGGTAAGGACACTGCTCTCCTTCTCCTTCTCCTGTGCTGTGACCTCTCTGACCCCATTGCCGGCCTCTGACCCAGTGATCAGAGCTGAAAACTGAATACTGCTTCTTGTAGGGAAGTGCTGCCCTTTCCCCTCCCTTTTGGGCACCACCATCACACACACACACATGTTCCCTGAGACAGCTCTGAGAGCTAATTCAGCTGAGGCTGAGCACACCAAAAGCTCTTTGCTTCAGCCCTGCAGAGGAGCACCAGAGCCCCAGGAGCAGGATAGAAGGGAAGGACAGGGCAGGACAACAGCAGCATGGATTTTGATCAGCTTAACTCCTAACAGGATTAAATCCCAGCATCAAAAGGCACAAACTGGTACAACTTAAAAGAGAATGACACTTCCTGTGTGCAATTCTGGGAATGACTTCACCATGCCTCCTCTCCCTTTCTGGGTGAAGGGGCCTCTCAGATCTCTGTCCCTCCTTTGTCAGACTTGGGAATTAGCACTTTATTGAGAAGCCAGTGTCTTGATCTCCTTGAAGCATCCAGAATGAAAATTTGTGAAAGGTTAAGAACAGAAATGAAGACAAGGTATTTCCTCTAGTTACAAGAGCACCAGTAAACTCAGCAGAGCCAGGAGTCTGGCTTTGAGCACTGCCACACATTCATCCTGAACAATTCTCCTCAGAGTTTTATAACACACTCCCTGAGAGAGCTCTTGGCTGTACCAACACATTTCCAGAGTGTGTCCATGCTCACTTCAAAGATACTCTGATCAGGACGTATTTCTAATATGTGCATAGACAAGACCACCTGCTTTGGGGTACAAAATGTTTGACTACTGGGACACAAGCTCTGTTTGCCCCTAATTTCAAGTATTAGTGACCTTGCCTGTTTTGTTTGTTTTATTTATTTTATTTATTGAGGTGCCAATCAGGTACATCAGTGAGCTCTACCCAACTCAAGTGCAGGGCCCCCCTTCTCGTGCCTCACTGTTCATGTGCAGCCAAAAAAAAGCCTGTGGTGGTGGGCTGGAGCCTGGCCCTTCCCTCCCCATCATTTGTCAATAAAGTGCCATCCTTGTACCTGATAACCTGGGCCCTCCACATCCTCCAGCTCTGCCAAATAACCTCACTGACAGATATCTCAGGAAATATCTCCCCGGTCCCAATTCCTTTGATGTAGTAGCTGAGTGACAGGAGATTCTCTGGGCTGCTTGGATCAATCAAGACAGGAATATCCTTTTGCTGCGGTTGAATTTGAAACTTTCCAGAGAACTTTGTCCAAAGAGGTCAAGTGAAGAAATGTAGCTGAAATGTAAGAACACCCATGTGAGGGTGTTGCTATTGGACATGAAATGAGTACACAGACGCTTGGTAAGTTCAAAAGAGAAAAAGAGCAAATTTCATTTCTGACTTTGTAATATATAGAGTTCCAAAAGTGACAGTGGATTGGAGGATGAAATTGCCACCTCTCCAACCACACTGGTCAAACCAACAGTCTATCAATTCTCTCCTCCCACAAAGAAGAATGCTAAACAATCATTGTTTATATGAACATGCGTGAGAACTCCAGTAGAAATATGTAAACATCAGAAGGCATAGAAAACTTTCAAAATAACTATAAAAGGAAACACTTTTAAAAATCAGGGTAACATCAGGGAGCAGCTGGGAGAGGCTGAAGATCACAGTTCAGAACTAACTTTGTGTATAAATCCCAAACTAAACTCAGCTCTGATTTGGATCTGGCCAGAGCAGTTCAGCTGATACACCTGTGTTCGAGCAGCAAGTATCAGAAGATGTGAGATTCAACACAAGCTCGTGTAATTTCAGCTCAGACTCGTGTCTTGCTGACACATCACTGACTGCACACGCTGGGGAACAAGATCCACAGAGTATGGTAGATGTGATGAGAATTAAGTGTGGGCAGCTATAACCAAAGATAATGAGGTTCCAAACACTGGCCACAGCCATACAAGAGAAAATACTCAAACCATGAAGAAATGTACAGTTAAACACATGCAGCTTAAAAGCTATACTTTCATTTACAAATTACTTTATATGTCCCACTTTCATTAGATGCTCATCTTTCCTCTTTATGTATAAAACTTGGGCAAATGGCTGTAGAATAAAATGGGTTCTCTTTAAAAAGAGCACCTCTGAGGGCTGAATTTACAACTGTCTTTTCTCAGGTTGCCACTAAAACTTTTTTATCCTCCTAAACCTAGTATTGCCCTCTTCTGTGAAGAGAACTAATGGAAGAAAAGGCAGCACCCCTCCTCTGGCTCAGCTCCATGCAGCCACTGAAAATGCATGAAGGCACCAGTGGCACAGCAGCCCTCTCCCCTCACAGGTACACTCAGCCCTCTGTTTGTGAAGTTAATTTAGTGAGGTTAAATGACACATTTTCCTGACTGCATTTTCTCACCTCCAGCTGGAGCCCTGTCAGGGTTCCCAGGCAGGACAAGGAACACTCTCCCTGCCTTGTTTTCATACATGCCACAAAAGGGATTGCACTACCCTCCCCCCCACAAGCCCAATTACCAAGCTGTGAAAATAACTCCAATTAAGTGGTTAGCCATAATAGCATGGCAGCTCTTCAGGAAACTGCCTATCTAAATAGAGATGTAGGGAGGGCAGTTTTCTCTCTAATAGTGATGCATTTTCAATTTATGCAATACAAAGTGCATTGGTCTGCAGTGTCCCTGGCTACTGATGATTAATAGCCCATACACTGCAAGGGGCTACAAAGAAAAGTGCCAAGGGAAGCAGATGCAGCAGGTTTTATATTATCATGACTGCAACAAACTCATTCAGTGGTGTCAGCTCTGACTGCAGGATTCTGATTATGAAATATGATGCGTGTTGAATTTAATGGCTTTCTCTGCCCTTCTGGTGAGTTCACTGCTTTCCAATGTCATTTTGTGTTCTCATCTGAGTGGTAATAAAAGGAATATCATTGACTGTGCTAGCTCTGTAACCACTGTGTGTTTTACAATAAATTGTGTTTCAGGACCCTTCTACCCAGGAGAGTGTGCAGGGCCAGAAAGTAATATTCCCCAGTTGTCCAATATGAAGGGTTTCTCTGAGAGAACAGGAAATTATGCAGGACTGCCCTTCTCTTGAGGCATCCCTTATGTGAGCAGGACATCTCTTTTTCAAGTGGTTATGTAGCAAAAAGGTCAGTTTGAATTATAAATATTATCCAAAAAAAAAAAATCCAAATAAACAGCTACTACTATGAAGAAGAAATTATGATACCTTGATAAGAAGAGGATAAAAGTTGTTAAAAAATAAAATGTAAGTGAGGAACATACATCAACATGTAGGAATATAAAGTCAGAGGAGACATCTAAAGAGAGACTTTTTTTATCCAGCAACTTGTTATTCCATCCAACCTGTCAGTGAGTTGTGACCTGCACCAACTTAAGACCTTACCTGCTGGAGAGCTGCAGGTGTAGCTATGAAACCTTAATGACTGCAAAGTCATTATATTGGCTTCTCAAACAAAATAAGCCTCACAAACGATGCATTGTGCCACTGTCAGTGTTGATGAGTGCACACACCAGGCTGCTCCACACTGCTGACCAACACTGTTCCAGCATGGGGTGGCTCCATCCCTGCAGGCACAAAGCACATCTGTGAAGGGGAAAAGACAGAACCTCAAAGTTGAGATATTTTGCATTACCTAGAAGAATTGCAGAGTTTCCATCCTCTCTGCCCACATGCATCTCCTGCCTGCAACATCAGGGGCTCAGTCACTCCCACAGCTGCACTGGTCAGGGGAAAGCAATGCAATAGACAATGAGAGAGAAATCTCCTATGAGATTCTTGGATTTATCCAAGTCCCCAGTCCCCCAGTTCCATCTTCCCCCTTGGATTCTGCTGCAGTCAGCATGGAACACTGCAGCAACAGGCAGATCAGTGACTGAGTGAGCAGGAACACAAGTCCCATCATGTAGGCAGGATGAGACACAAGCACATTGTTCCTCTTTCTCCCAGGAAAAGGCACAAATTGAAGTTTACTCACTTCTGCACTTCACAGTTTCATGACTGGCCAACTCTGGAGAGCAGCAGTGAAACAGCAAGAGCTGCTTCTCACACCAAGCCAAGCCATATCCACTGAGGCACAAAGTGCCTGAAACACAAAGGGTGTTTTTCTCTTTGTAAATGCACATTCCAGAGCTTACCTGTGCTGTTTTCTTAACTACAGCCCCCTCTGATGGAGTATTTCTGCTTCTAGAATTGTAGGGAATATTCTTCAAAGCAGGAGGACAGAAAATCATACCTGCACATTTTGGCACTGAATCCAGCGCCGAGGCTTTATTTTTAAAGTGATTTAACCAAACTGCAGAGGTTGTTCCTCTGCAGAGGAATTCACAGTCCAGGTGGAAGCTTTCCTTTACAGAAGTAAATCTGTACATTTGTCTGTTTTTTGGAACAGAAAGACCAACAAACCAGGACACAGTGCCCCTAACACCATGGAGAGGTGCATGCAACTGCATTCAGCCACTGCTGCCCAGCTGAATTCTCTTTAAACTTGGTACATTTATATTCAACAATTCAATTGTATTGCACACCAATTCATTTACTAGGATTCATAAAGAACCTAGGAATGAAACTTCCACTTTTAGGACAATCCAGAATGTTTTTAACCTTGTTTTTGTCTCAAGTTGAAATGTCACTGGTATTCTCAATCATATTTTATATATGAACACTTAAAAACCTTTGCCTTAAGGACAAATGAGACTTTTCTTTTGTCATTTCAGACTATACTTCATATATTTTCACATAAAAATGTATTGGAACAAGATTTAAAACTGTTATACATTTTATTGAACTCTACCTCCAGAGGGAGAAGAAAAGCATGTTAACATTTAACATGGTGGTTTTGTCTTTCTCCCTCTCCTCCACTGTTTGCTGAAAAACTTGCAACAGTTGAAAGGTAGAAATGTCAGGCAGAAATCTGTGATCTGCCTCAAAATTAAGTCATGTATTGCTGCAATACTACAGAGGCTTTGTCCTCTCTGGGATTCTCAGTCTCAGTTAAAGAACAATTGAACAGGGTAAGAATATTCCCAGAGGAAGGGAACATAGAGAACAAGGC
Source organism: Anomalospiza imberbis (assembly GCF_031753505.1). Taxonomy (NCBI): domain Eukaryota; kingdom Metazoa; phylum Chordata; class Aves; order Passeriformes; family Viduidae; genus Anomalospiza; species Anomalospiza imberbis. The sequence goes on from NC_089700.1 coordinate 2,643,550, forward strand.
CCTGAGAGCATTTACCATCAGCTTGACAAGCCCACGGTGGTGTTGCCTTCTACAATCATGCCCTTGTCCTTTGGATGACTCAGGAGCTCCAGGACAATCCTGCCTGTCTCGGGCAGGACACAGGGACACTGCACCCAGCCCCTGCACCACTGGCTGCAAATGCTGCCAGGACTCAGCTGCTGCTGCTGCAGTAACTGAGCACCAAGCAAAGCTCCCCCAGGATGCAACCCACCCTCCTCCTGTGTGTTTGGGGGCTGGTGTCTGTGGAAATTCAGGACTCCTGGACAACTGACCAATATGATTAGGCAGAAGCTGTTTATTGTTCACATTAAACACTTATTTATACATTCCTACATTCCATTTATACATTCCATTATACATTTATACCTACTGCACACACTGATCACTCATTTCTTATTGGTGCCTTTGCCTGTCCACGTGTTCTGCGTGCACCTCTCAGAATGTGTTTGGTTACAGCCCAGGTGGCTCACAGCTCTCTGTTAGCTATTTCTTGTGGTCTTGGAATTCAGTTTCTCAGCTGCTTCTTTCCCATTTTAGCACAGTTTATGTGTTAGTAACCTCAATGAATTCCAGAGAGCCCTGAGAAAATTCTGATAAAACAGTTACAGACGGTTTGGCCGGTGCACACTGCAGCCTGAGTTGTTCAGATGCATTGCTACAGGTATCTGCTGTGTGCAGGGTCTGCCTTGGACCAGGCACAAAGACAGCTGGCACTGGAACAGCGGCCCTGGGAGAAACCGCATCCTGGAGTCTCCTCTGCACCACAGCTCAGGAAGTGCTTAAATTTAGCTGTCTTTATGAACTGTGAGATTGAGTCAGCACTGAGAGGGCCAGGGCATGCCAAATGCTGTCCAGGATGTTCTTCCCAGGCCAGCAGAGACTCTGCACAGTGAAAATGAGCTCAGAAGGCCAAGTGAAAGAGTTTCGAGCAGGTGAAGAAAGGTTCAGTGTGACTGAGATAAAAGTTCTTTAGCAGCTGGGATGCTGTACAGACAGGAGGAAGGAAGGAAGATGAGTGCTCCCTGTGGTGCCCAGCATCAGGCACATTCCTCATTCTCAATGTATTTCTTATGTTTGAAGTTGCAAATGTGGTCCTCAAATTCAACAAAGCCTTTAAGCACCTGCCTTTTTGTGATGATTTCAGTGGGGCCTTAGAGCAGCATGTTTGAATTGGAGTAACCCAACACATTTACATCCAACTTTCAGGCCACTCACCTCAACATCACCACAGGGCACACTCCATGCTTATCCCATCCCCTAAAGTCCTGTCTGTGGAAGCCCTGGTGTTTCTGCATAGTTCATTCCTCAATCTAGAAGCCTTTTCCCTCAGATGACTACAATTAGCCAGGTTTGTTACCAAGAACAGCATTTTGGGAGCTCCTGTAGCCTCCCATCAGAAGCAGGAAGGGAGGCTGGATTTCACCTGGAATGCCTGCTTGCCAGCAAGAGCTCATTAGTAACACCCAAAGCCTGCACAGCCTTGCTGCTTGATTTATGAGAGCTCGTGATGGTGAAATGCCAGACCACCAGGGATGGTTTGCTACTTTAGGCTGGGCAGAATTTTGTACCAGTTATGCCTGTACAAGGGCATGTGCCAAGAATTGTTATTTTGCTGTTTTTCCTTAAAGGCTGTACTGAAATACCCTGGTAGCGACCCAGGGAGGTCCTTCCCTGCAATTCTTTAAAGTAAATTAATAACAAAACCAATAAAATTGCCTCCTTTTTTTGTTAACATTAGGTTTTCTCCTAAAACTTTGTTGTAATACTGTTTAGGAAAACATAGCTATGAAACCTGACTGCTTTGAGAGCAATTCTAGAATTTGCTCTTTACTTACAGCATTCTGACATATTTAAATATATCATTTGACTATTTATAAAGCCACACAGAGAGCAAAGTGTCAGTTTAATTGGGGAGGGGGAAAGGAGTCCCATATTCAAGGAAGACCCCAAGATTTTTCCCTGTGTCCCTAGGGGAGCAGGGAACAGAGCAGGCATTTTATTCTTATTTTACCCCCCCAACCATGGCTATTTTAAACCAGATAAACACCTCCTTGCTCTAAACCTGAGCTAGCAGGGCAGCTTCAGCCCCAGGAGAATAGATGTACAGGGCAGGGAAGATTAATATTCTTGGAGGTTTTCCTTAGTCTGCAGGAAGCCAGCACAAAGGCACTAATAACCTCTTCAAGCAGAGAACATTTCTCGTGGGGATAATAGCTCAAGGATAGAAAGAGAGAGCTTTTATACTATAAAAGAACATTATCTTTCTCGTATGAAAACTAACTGGGTTTGGCTCTTTAAGTGCAGAACTAAGCTACCTTAGTTTTACCTCTGCATTTGCACCTGTGTAAGGACAATTTTGAAATGTCAACAAAATATTTTTTAAGGAGCCTCTCCTATGCCTCCTCGTTTGCACTTGTTTCATAACACAGGAATAGGAATTAAAGGCCTTCACTATGGTTCAGGCAGCTTGCCAATACCTATTTTATAGCAATAAAATACGTACAAATTAAGGAATCTCATGTGGAAAATTCATTCAACAGCCTCAAAAGCCAAGTGAATGCTAATTACTTCAAACACAATGTGGTGGCAATCAGGCAAGATTGGATCATGCTTCTAAATGTATGTCTAAATTTTTAAGAACCAAGATAATTATGAATTATGAAAATAACTCAGACAATGCAACAGCAAATACACTGTTTGTGGAGTAAGAGAGATCTTTAAGGAACAGAGGAGTCTTCATTCCCACACCTGCATAGGAATAATCAAGGGCAAATATGGGGCTGATATTTTATATCCTTACTCCTAGACATTATTTCATACTTTTGGGTGGCTCATGGGTGCCTTAATTTATGGAGCAAGTGGAAGCATATAAAATAAAATACAAGTTAAAGGATTTATCCTGCATACTATAAACAATGAAAGTTCTTTCTAGTTCATGTTCACATAAATTGCAGTATAAAAGTAAATTTGCCTTCTTAGTTCTCTGTGTGTTTTCTTCAATCTGGAAAACAATCTCCATGCTCATCCACTTATGCAACAGCAGCTGAATAAACACAGTGGGTTCATTTCCCACAGGTAAAGCTGAACAGAACTTCTGGGATAATTAACCACCAGAGCAGCACACCTCAGGGTATGGTTGAAATTCCATCTGTGAAATCCTTAGGTCTCTACATTTTGCTACAAACACGCCAAGCCACAGCCAGCTGTGAGGGGTAGAAAACCTCTTGTATAATGCTGAGTGTCAAACTGGCTGACAACAATAATTTTATAGGTGAGCATGAAATCAAACACAGCAAGTACTAGGGGAGAAGGAGTGGAAGGGGAAGTTTTCAAAGGACAGCTTGGCATCTGTCTCCCTTGGAAGACAAATTATGCCTGAGACTTTGAAAAATCTCACAGACATCCAGCACACTGGAGCCAACTGTGTATTCATTACATGCTCATGGATTCAAGCTCTGTTTTGCTGTGGATTATATCAGAACATTTACAGGTTTCCTTTACTTGGATTTGTTTTTCCCAAAGACATGCTCAAGGACTGAAGAGAGAATCTGCCACAGTAGAAGCCTATGACATTAAGAATGGCACCAAAAAGTCAGTAAAGGAAGAAAAAGGTTCATTTCATTCTAGAAGAGCTTGGGGACACTGGTGACATTTTCAACAGAACAACTCAAATTTTAGAACTCATTGCCACAAGACACTGAGGGTGTAAAATAAAAACTGAAACAGGGATTGGACACACATCACAGGGAAAAAATCCCTAAAAAACCTAACAGTGCTAACATAGCTTCTGGCTGAGGAGAGCTCTGCTCCTTTCCTGGCTACGAACAACAGAGACTTTTCTGGGGAGAGTTCTGAGGACAGTTCCCTCAGTTCCTGCATTCCTAAATACTTGAGGAAGGAAATACTTGTTGATATTTTTAAAATTATATTTCCCTCCATTTACTGTTAATAAAAGATCAGTTAAAGGTCAGGTGTGGGGAACTATAACATCCCCACTTCATTCCTGACTTTATTCTTTAGTGACTTTTCAGCCTCTGGCAAAAACACCTACTGTGAAACAGGAAAGAAATAAAAGTTCTGGCAGTTCATAAATTTCAAAACTAAAAAAAAGAAAATATTAGAAAGCATAGTAACAAAAGTAGAAATGTGACAGAAGGTGAGCAGTGAGGAAAAAGTAGATAAACTGATTGTAATGCATTTCATAAAATAACAAATTTTCATGGAATATTTCACAGAATTTTTGAAAGAGTGGAAGATTGTGCTGTCTCAAAATGAGAATTATTTAAAGATGTTTTGCTGCTTCAAACTTGCAAAATAAAATTTCTTGTTTCTCACTTGCTACATTTTTTCTGTCCCTTCATACCCATACATATCTTCTATCAGCATCATTCTCCTACTGAAAAAGTAAAAGAAGACATTTTCAACCTTGGAATCCCAATACCTTGTAACAAGAAATTTAAACCAACCTTGTTTTGGAAAACTTTTTGCACCTTTACACCCCTCCAGTATTAAATAATAACTTGAATTCTTTTGCAGCCCTGGCAACAGCAAATCCAGTGTGACATCTTTGTTTCAGGAATTTCATTCCATACACAGTCACTGCTGAACTGTTTCTGACAATACCAAATGAGTACTCGGCACTTATGTCTTGGGCTGAAAGATGTGGCTGGGGGTGTGGATTCTGTCACCATCTGTCAGAGCTGGGGCAGCTCTCTGCTGTTCACTGGGCAGTTTTCTTTATCTCTCCCACAACCAATCCTCCCTCCAGGAGATCTCTGCTGTTCATGGCCAGTGAGTGTCCCTGCATGGCTGAGAAAATTCCATCATCCATGGGGAGAGGCTCTGCCCAGGGGAGGAGCCAAGCATTCCTACCTGGATACAATCTGACCTCGGCACACCACAGCAGCCTTTGCCCACTGCATTCCCAGAGGAGCAGCTTTCTTCCCCACTGCATTCCCAGAGGAAGCCCAGGCCCATCCCCACCAGCCCTGGAGCTTCAGAGGAAAACTCCAGCCTTGTGCAGGATCCCTGCTCCAGCAGAAGCACAGCTGGCACTGCAGGAGGGCTGAGCCACCATGGGATGGGACTGCTGCCACCACCCTGACACACAGGGGGTCAGCTCCTATTCTGACTCAGGCAGTGGGTTTGTTTTTCTTGTTTGTACTATTGCATTTGTATTTTACATTTTCCTAGTAAAGAACTGTTATTCCTGTTCCCGTATCTTTGCCTGAGAGCCCCTTAATTTCAAAATCATAATAATTCAGAGGGAGGGGGTTTACATTTTCCATTTCAAGGGAGGCTCCTGCCTTCCCTAGCAGACACCTGTCTTTTCAATCTGACAACTTACTGTAGAGTAACAAAAAAAACAAATATAATGTTCAAGACACGATGTGAAAATGACCACAAATACTTCTGGTGAGATAGTTGAAGTGGCAGATGATGCCTTGATTGTGGAGAGAAAAATCCAAGGAGTTTCTAAGAGTAACTCCTGCTTCCCTGCTAAAAGACGAAGATCCAATACTAGTCTTGATTTTATAGGGGCTTCTGCATATGTGTGTGGTTTAATTTAAAGAGCCTGGATTTTCATAAAATAGATACCAAAATTGATGCTGCTTCCTTCAGGTTCAACATGGGGAAATGCCGACTGACAGAATCACCTGAGGGTAATAAATCTGCCAAGTGTTTTGTTAAACAGTCATTCAGTCTGAAATGCACCCTGGCATTCTGGAATAACAATGGGCTACTGTAATATGTGGTGCATTAATTATAGAGTTGACAAGAAAATTACCCTTCAAGCCAAGATTACTAAAAACTTTACTAGGCTTTTTTCCCCTCTGCTGTTAAATACAGTATTCAGTGTAGCCCTCCCAGAGGTTCTGCCCACCTCCCCCTGCAGAGTTAACCAGCATGGCAATAAAGTTCCAAGGGATCTGACTAACATGTCACTGAGAACATTGTTTTCTTCCCCAGATTTTATTGTAGCTGCTAAATGATAAACATCAGCATTAAAAATGGCCTTGGCTTTCCTCAGTGTAAGTTTTTCTGATATAATAAAACAGGATAAAATGTTGCTTCAATATGTGGCTGGATTTACATCCTACAACAGGAATACTTGTGGATCCTCCAACAGGAATCCTTGTGGATCCCTGGCAATCTGTCTGTGAAAAAAACCCCACCCTGCCTTTCAAACACTCAAGTACTGGTGAGAGAGAAGGAGCTCCAGTTTTGGAGGCAATGCAAAATAACTAATACATTAGTATAAGGACACAACAGAAATGAAAATGCTCTTTTATGAACAGAACATAATTTGTGTCTTCTCCAGGCAAAAACTCCTCTGTGATACCTCTGGCAGTTGCTGAAGCTGCTGCAGCTCAGGGCTAAATCTGGACACCCTCAGCAAACAGAGCAGTGCTGCTCCAGCCCAGGCCACCTCACCTGTGTGTGCCACAGGCACCCACAGGCAGCAAAGCCTCTTTGAATCAGGGGGATTCTTCCCCAGTGGCATCCTGACTGCAGGATGTAGAAACACATCCCACGGTCCTGAGGTGCTGTAAGTGCAACGGGAGGACTTTTCTCTGGTCTAATTCCTCCCAGAGTGTACCTATATTCAGAAATTTTGGGATGTGAAAAATTCCACGTATGAAAAAAATACTTCATTACAGATGACTAATTCTTAATTTTATTACATTAACTTCCTAAATATGATTACCAGTAATGCATTTGCTTTTTTGAATTAGAATCTCTCTCAACACCCAGCCCAATTCTCCAGTGAGTGTTCAGCATTCATGCACTGCTGCTGATATGGAAAAGCATTTCTAGTATTGCCAAGACAGAAGTGCTTACTACCATAGAAATGTTTCAAAACTGTACTAAAATATACTCTGTAGAGTTGACAACAACATGTTAGGACTAAAGAAAATTTTACATATGCCATAAATTGAATTAAAACTCAAAGATAAGCATAAATCTGAACACTCAATTTCCTACAATTTGAGGAAAAAGTATGACTTATAATCAAACACATCTGGAAAATGACACCACTGAGATTTGTCACCCTGAGGAAGAGTCTGTAAGGACACATGGTTTTAACATAATGCCACGCTTCCTTTAAACTGGGTACAGAGAATTTCCTGGGGTTTACAGCATAATTTTAAAAAGTTACATCTCCCTTAGTCTCTTTTACTGTAGGTTCTGTAAACTTACTATCACAATAAATGAGCAGCCATCATGGATTAAAAGACCACTCTAGTTTCAACTCTGATAAACCCCACTTCAGTAAACCCCATTACCTTGTAATTTATTCTAATGTGGTATGTATTTCCTTTTAAAACCAATTTCTTTTCCTTAGGCATGTCTCAATGCCTTTTGGGTTAATTCTTGGATCAAAAGCCCACATAGCTCAAGCAAAATCTTTCCATTTACATCAACAAACGGTGTCTTTTTCTCCTCTTCAGAAGTTGTGAGGAGCTGGGTACCATACCAGCATTTTCTTTCAGGGAAAGCTTCAGATGAAGCAACGGTGTGGACTGGATGCTTGAAGAAAGCAAATGAAATAATACATTGTGCTCTCCTGGTGTCCATGAGGGACTGCAGCACCAAAGAGGAGACATTTCTGAGGGTGGGATCAGTGAGCTAACACCAACAGAGGTGTCCTCTCAGAGCTGCTGTCAATAGCCCAGTGTGGGCCAAGTTACAGCCCAGCTCTAGATGCCTCTGCCCTTGAGGTAAGCACAGCTTGGATGTTACAGCTCAAGTCCTCTTGTAGAAGTCAAACCTGTCTGGTTTCTGTCCCAGCTGGAAAATGGTTTAAAACTCTTGTGATAAGTGCACACTTCTGGAAGGAAAAGTTAAAAATTTCCCAACTGAAAGTGCTCTGAGCTGAGAACTTCCACAGGGTGAGCTCTGGCTGATGGGAAATTTAAGAAGAGACAGAATTCAAAGGATGCATTATGGTTACACAAAGAGCACAGAGAGAAAGGAGGCTTTGTGCAGGTAAATCAGTGCCTGTGCAACACTGAAAGATGAAATTCAAAGCCTGTCATTTCAAGTGTTTGAAACCCTCCTCTCATCCCTCCTACCCCTCTTCCAAAAGTGCATATCCACAGGATGCACAGATGGAGTCCCACCTCAGCAGCTCTGAGGCAGACTTTGACATTGAAGAGTTCTAACTGTCAGGGCTTGTCCTGGTTTAAATACATTTCCACCATCTGCAGATTTCTTTCTCCCCAAAGATAGGTATTACACACTATAGAGACGGGATCAGGTTTCCTTTAATCTCCGTACATCACCTCAACATTTCATAATGCATCAAGAGACCCAAGAGAGAAGGGACCAAAGGACAGGCCTAAAGTCTTCCCCACAATTTTCACTTTCCAAGCTTTACTTTATTGCCATCATCTTGATGGCTGAGTGTCTTCCACAGATACCAGAGGCAGCCACATTGCCCAGCTGCACTTGTCAAATTCTATCCGAAACCTCAATACATTGCTTTTACCATTGCTCCACTCTGATTATCTGACCTGTCCAACATCAACCAGAGCACTTGAGTCACAGCTTTATCAGATCTGCAGCTTTGAGGATTCAGCTGTGACCACAGATTTCAAGCAGCAGCAACTGCCCAACGTTCTGAAGCTGCTCAAATATTCACTTACATCCAGAGCCCAAACCACACAGCTCAGCCACTGAGCCACTGGGCTACAGTGCCCAACATGCTCCAGTGATGTCCAAACAGTCTTTTGGCACAGACCTGTTCTTCAAGTAATCATTTACTCTTCTTTTCAAAAACAAGGTAAAGAGATTGAAAGCCTCTGTCTCCCTTTACATTACATGATTTTCAAACCTTCCCTGCAACCCTTTCCCAAACACTCTCCTATTTGCCAGCATCCACGCATCAAACGTGGGCACACATCTCTGCTACTCAAAATAAGAGCACCTGGAAACTAATCAGCACAGTTATATGATGCAGTTTTCCATTTGACAGCTCTCTTTGGGCTGCACACACTCTGTTTGTCCTTCATTTGAAGTGGGCTTGTGTCGCGCTACGACACGAAATAACTCACACATTCTTGCTAGATGCAAAAGAGGGAAAAAGAGGAAGTTTATTCCTGACCTCGCAATATACGGAATTCCAAAAGTGACAGTGGATTGGAGGATGAAATTGCCACCTTTCCAACCACACTGGTCAAACCAACAGTCTACCAGTTCTCTCTTCCCACAAAGAAGAATGCAAAACAATCATTATTTACATGAACATGCATGAGAACTCCAGTAGAAATATGTAAACATCAGAAGGTATAGAAAACTTTTAGAAGAACTTTAAAACTTTTAAAAGAACAGGGTGACAGGCTTGCTTTGTTGGAAGGAAAATAATGTAAATGCCTGCTTTCACATGTAGTTTAATTTGTGCTTGCATTATATACTACATAATTCCATTACCTCTGCTTCCAAAATTGAGTGTTTTTAAGATTTTAATACTTGGCGTCAAGGGAAGACGTCAACATTTAAAAAAAAATAAAACCATTGCCTAACTTGAGAAAATAAATTAACGCCCTGTGATCCATTACAGAGCAGACCACCGATGGCATAGCTCTGCACTGGCAAAAGTCTCCAAGAGCTCCATTCTAAGGGGCAGAGGATGCTGCATATGTTCAAGAGGAATCTTGGCTGTGATTACTTTGGAGAGATCAGGTTACAAAATGGAAAATCTCCTTCCAAAGGCGGCATCATTCCAGTTGGCCATCACATCACAAAACTTCCAGGGATTACAGGCAATTTTAGAAGGCAACTGTGCAGCTATAAAACATCTGGCTGTATTTCACAGGCTGATCATTCACTTCCTGGGTCCCCCTTCAGAGCTCTGCATGAGCAGCCCTGCTTGCTGGTGGATACTGCAGAGTCTCCAGAGCCTACATGGTGCTGTCCCAAATCAGAAATGCCACAGCAATCAAATCACCAGAGATATTTGTGCCAGGAATCACATAATTCACATTTTTCTTTCCCACAAAGCACATTTTCTGTGTCTCTTTCATGAGAATGCCCTCTGCAGTGTCACTGCCAGAAGCAGCCAGGCTTGCTGTGACTGAGCACAGCAGAGCCCAGGCCCACTGGCTGCTCTGACATGAGCTTGAAATGCTTTAATTGCATTAAATGCTCAACTCTACTCACTAGGATGGTTAAAAGGCTAAAAAAATAAAAAAAGAAAAAAGAAAAAAACAAAACAAACAAACAAAAAAAGCTTGATGAAGGAGAGAAAGCAAGAAAGCACAAGAGGAGGTTAAAACCAAGCAGTAATTTTAAAGACCCATAGCAATCAGTGACAGCTGGAGCCTCCAGGTGCCCATGTGGTCAGCACTAAAGCCTCTACTCTTCCCTGTCTCAGACACAGGCATTTTCACACTCTCCCAGTAATGCAGTAAATGAGCATTACACTCATTACATGAGTTCAACAGTGAAAAACAATGAAAGCAGCTTGGCATTTTTATAAGACAGTTCAAATAAAAATTAATGGTACATGTAATAATAATTCCAAGTGTATTTTGTTTCCATTTACGTCCAACTAAGAGACAATTTTTGGTGCATTTGGTTTTACAGCTCTGTGTATATGTAGCAAAGGAAAAATTCTGCACATGGGAAAATAAATAAGTGGCTATATGACTGGTTGACAGCAAGATTTGTAGAGCTAATTAGTTCAATGAATAGGAAAGGCACTCAAAACTAACAGCTCATCAAATAGTTCTTCATACAAGAGATATCTGTCACCCTGCCTGTAGTGAACAAATATTTTTACTGTCTTCCAGAGATCATTGCCAGCACAAGCAAATGAAAACAGAACAGAACAAAACACCAAGGCCCAAAGAACCCAACACCCAGGGTGACCTCACCAGTGGCAGCTCGGTGGGATCACAGCATCGTCAAGGTTGGAAGAGACCTTCAAGGGAGTTGAATCCAACCATCAAACCAGCATGACCATGATCACCCCTAAACCACATTCCCCAAGTGCCACATCCAAGTACCTCTGGAGCACTCCCAGAGAGGGTGATGCACCACTTCCCTGGGCAACTTATGTCTTATTTTTTTTCTAATCTGAATCTCCCCTGGCACGACTTGAGGCCATTTCCCCTAGTCCTTTCACCTGAGACGTGGCAGAAGAGGCTGAGTCCCACCTGGCTACACCATCCTTTCAGGTAGCTGTAGGGAATGAGAAGGAAGCCCCTGAGCATCCACTCCTTGAGACTAAACACCCCTAGCTCCCCCAGCCACTCCTCACAGCACACGTTTTCTAGGTTTCATTGCCTTGTTCTGGACACCAGAGCACCTCCAGCACCTCAGAGTCCTTTCTGAAGTGAGTTACTTCAAAGTGAACCCAGAGCTGGAGTTGCTTCACCAGTGCCAGTACAGGTGGATGGCCACTGTGGTCACTGCCCTGCTCCTGCTGGCCACACTGTGGCTGATACAGGCCAGGATGCCCCTCACCTGCCTGGCCACCTGGGCACTCCCTGGCTCATACCCAGCCAGTTGTCAACCAACACCCCCAAGCCCCTTCCTCCTGAACAGCTCTCAGTTCCTCCCCCAGCCTGTAGTGCTGCAGCCCCAGTGCAGGACCCAGCACTTGACCTTTCTGAACCTTCTGAGCTGCCTTCAGCCCAATGCTCCAGCCTGCCCAGATCCCTCTGCAGAGCCTTCCTGCCCACCCAGCTTAGTGTCATCTGCAGAATTACTGGGGGTGCCTTGATCCCCTCATTCTAATCCCTGATGTAGATATGAAACAGCTGACCCCAAAATTGAGCCCTGGGGAGCCCCACCAGTGACAAGCCACACTCAGCACCTCTCTCTGGGCCCAGTTTTTCAGCCAGGGAGGTTTTCACACAATGAAGTATAAGAAGTTTTTGGAAATATCAAGCTAAAAACTCCTTTCTGCTGTGGCCCAAACCAGCTTCCTGTGATCCAAGACAGATGAGGGTTGGAATCACAGTCATTGACCCAGCTTAAATACTGAAAAACACTCTTCTTGGTGTCAGTCTGGGGCCAAAGACCATCATTTTGGCTAGTCAGACTATGTCCAATGTGGATTATACCACAGTGTGTTATTATCCAGAAGAAAACAGCAGGCAGGGAACAGAAGACTTCTCACAGCCCCTCTGCTCTGTCTGTCCTGCCAGACCCCGATCACAGCACAGCCTGCTGGGTTTGCTGGGTTTGCTGTCACTCAGGATGTCTCTGCAGGTGACCCTGGATGCATTTCAGCACAAGATGCACATTAAATTACAAAATCAGCCACATCTCAACTTGCTGATCCCTTCACGTGCAGCTGGGACTGCAGGGGAAGGCAGAACCCAAGAGAATTCCATGCCCATGCAGCCAGCACTCCTGACAGCCCAGGACAGAGCAGGCAGCTCAGCATCATGAACCAGGGACATGGGCAGAGTCTCCAGGCACTCATGTGCAAGACTCAGGGTCCTGGAACAAGTGTAGCCCCTTAACAGAAAATTGGGCCTAGGATGAGCTGCATTCTTCAGTGTTGCTCCTACTGTTAGTGTTAGAGAAGTGAGAGGAGGTGGACCCCTAAAGAGGTTGGAAAAACTTCTCCCCTTCTTCTACATTAAAAATCAGAACTTCCACATCCTGAGCAGCTGCCATTGACATAAAACTTAAAATCTACTCTGCAAAATACCTTAAAACTGGTACAGGGTTGACTGAACTGCCTGTCCTGGCAGCCAAGGGTTGTCCTAAGCTCACAGTCCCAATTCAGACCCTGGTGTAAAGCCAGGCCCAATTCATACACCTCAACCTATTTTAGATCCCACTGGAAAGGAAACAGAAGGTATTTATTTATGATTGCCAATTTTCTCATGCCACAACATGTGAGTTGAGCCCAGCACCTCAGTGCCTGGCTGTGCCTCACCCCCCTGAGCCAGCTGCCAGGCTGGCTGCAAACTGGAGCACTTCAGATGTCCACAAAACAGGTCCTGAGTGTAAGAACTGCCTGTGCTCCTTTTGGGCATTGAGTCATTCTTTGCGTGGTTCTTTGCATTGTGTTGAAAATTATGATTAATTAGGAAGACAGAGCACATCCCCAGAGCACACTGTAGAAATGGCAACATCTTGTGTAGACATTTGAGGTCAACTAATTTTCCATGAGAGTTCTCTGCAGAAGTGTTGCTTCATCAGACACAAACAGGTTCAAGCAAGTGCTTTTGTGTCGGGGGACCCAGCGGGGCCGTGTACTGCAGATTAAGGAAGCAATCGTGCTTTGAACTAATAACAGATGAAATGATAAAAATTGTCAGTGTTCTAGGAAGGCTACTGATAACACTGTGACTCACTTGAGTTTCTAAAACCCCTAAATACCACCTTATTCAATACCTTTGTCTAAAAAATTAGGCTGTCAGGGATAGTTTTGTTTCTCAGAAGGGCTCGTATGAAATACATCATTGTGAGAGACAAACCAAGTTACAAGATATTGTTCTGGGCAGAACATTTAGTTAGAGTTAGCAAAAGAAAAGAAAGTACTTGTCTACCTCTATTTTATAGTCCTTGAGGCAGAGGAGAAACTAACATCCTAAATAACAAAGACCAAAAAAGAAGAGGAAAAATAAAGCAGCAATGAGGATATACCTGAAACCAACAGCAAGGACCCAAATCTCTGCTCCTTCTGGCAGCAAGTGCTGAGTGGGACAGAGGAGGAAAAGGACAAACTTTAGAAGCAGCTGGTTGGAGAGAATCCCTCCCACAGATGCCCTGAGACAATGAAACTCCCTCAAAAGGAGCAGGAAAGCTCCTGCAGCTCCCAGCAGCTGAAACCAGCAGCACTGCCCCGGTATGGAGAAATGTAATGCTGTTAAAGAGTCCATAGTGATTCATGGCTTATCCAATGTTATTATTGACAGTCAAGTAAACCATTAGATCCTCTGGCAAGCGATATTTCTAATAGATTTGAAATTGTGATATAGCTATTATTCAATCAACTCAGTTTTGCAAACTGCATCGATATCTGAAACCATTCCAAGAGACATAATGAGACCGTAGTAGTTACATATTTAAAAGAGGAGAAAAAGCAAACCATCTGTTTGCTTATGTCTAGTAATAGAGAACATACCCTTGCCATCTCTTTTGATTTTGACACTGTACTCCTTTAAAGAACTACTCTGAAGAAAAATGCTCAAGCTGCAGCTGACTTTCATCATACTCCCCCAGTCTTAGTCTTCTTTTGAAGCAAATCATTACAATTCTCTTCATCTTTTTATGCCTGTAATCTAGAGTTCCGAGCACAGTCTTGGATATAGAGGCCATTTGGGACAAACATAAATTGATGAAACATTGGCCTTGTCTTCTGAGCATTTCAAAATGATAATACACCGTTTCAGTATTTGAATTCTTCTAAACCTGAGGCATGATAGTGAATGAAAGCAGAACTGAGCAAACTCTCATCTGAACATGAATTTGTGATTTAACTTTGAGCATTTTGTCAAATCTTCCCAAGCTTCCTTAATAACAAAGCAATAGAAAAGGGGCATTTCCACTGGGATATTGAAACTGGCTCTTGAAAACACGGTACAAAAAAGGTTTCCATTTTACTTTCCTTGTGCTGACCCAGCCCACACTCAGTTCAATAACTTTTCCCAGGTTGGCTGAGGTGACCAGCATGACAAAAGTCCACATTCACTACTAATATAATTCATGACAACTTGTTTCTACTCTGGTCACACTCTCATATTGAATTCTTCTTGTGTGTGAAAAGGTGGCCATAACCAGCACTGCAACTGTAATTAAGGTTCACAGACTTACTATTTCCATCATAAAGCCCAGTTTCCAGGGTTTAAGAAGTCAGCAGTTCCAACTGCACGTGTTAACAGCAGAGTCACAGTTTGTTCTTATCTATTTATAAAAGCAGTTTAAATCCACTCAGCTATTGCTGGAGATCTATAAACCATGGCCTGCGTGTTCCTCTTCAGCTGTTTAGAACTTGCACACTCTGAAAATGAAATTCTCCTCTGGAGAAAGCAAGCAGAGTTGTGTTTCAGGGCAGGCATTAGAAACACCTCCCCACCAACAAACTCAGGCTTTATTCCCACTGCTTCCTGTTTATTCACAGTCTCCAGGGAACAGAAGGAGATCTTTACTTAGTTTTGACACAAACATGCCAAAATTCTGAAACATGGTAATTCAGGGTGCACCAACCTTCATAACCTGATTATGTCAAGCTCTTAGAACAGGCAAGAGCTGGAAGATGTACACTGTACAGCTCCCAGGGGCTGTGCCTGCTCCAGGCTCCAGGCTGGGTCCTGAAGCAAGAGGCAGTGCCAGCAGTCTCTGCCCACACCAAGGGGTTTTGTTCCCCTGCCCCAGCACACAGCAAGAGGCACATGCAGCTGTGCTGAAGACAGATGCCCACACTGGAAACCTCAGGGTTGCTACAATCCAACAGAACAAGCCCCAAGGAGGTGGGAAAAGTGAGAACTGTTCTTCCAGGCCAATATTCTTACAGAACACAGCCAGCTTGCCACTACTTTCCCATTATCACTGAGTTAGGAGACAATTACATCACAAAAGGAAAAGGTGTAACTTGTCAGTTTGGAAAGTATAAAAAAATTGCATAAAAATGAGTAGAAATGCTAAATGTAATACATATATGTGCAGAAATGGAAAAGAAGTCTGCAAAACAGTGATAATCCATGGTATTCCATGTATCCAGCTCTGCTCCTGGCACAAAACACACCAGTATCCCTCACAGTGAGGTTCTGGCATGTGTGGGAGTCACTGACTCACAGGTCACCACCCAGCAAGTCTGACTTACCACACTGCCCAGATTCAGCTGGGCTTTGGCTGCACAGGCTGTTCTCAGTGCTGAGATAAAATTAATTGTATTCTCTATAAGAAACAGTACAAGCACCTGAAATGAAGCACTGGAAGAGATATGTCCAATTATTTTCCCCAGCACAACCATTCATATGGAATATAAAGGAAAAATAAAGGAAAACCTTAATTTAAACCTATAAACCTTTATTTATGATGGTTTTTTCACCATAAAGCAACACTGGATTCCTAAGGACTGGACTTTTCAAAGTAGTATAGATAAGTCAGCTACACAAGCCCCACAAAAATGCAACAACTTAGTGGAGTAATTTCTGAAACACCAACTCTGGAAAAGCAGAGATAAGGGCAAATTTTGTGATAGTGAAAGCCAACACAGGCCTTTCCACTCAAGCTGTAACATCAGCTGGGAGCTGGCAGGATTCATCTTTTCAGGTGTCAGAGCTTTGGTCTCTGCAAAAAGGTGAAGTACATAATCCTCCTGCACAAAAAAGAAAATTAATTAGTTTCTCAGACATGATAATGAAACCTTGAGCCCTGAAAATGCTAATCCCCACACTCAGTGAGTCCATCTTGTGTCAGAGGTGTCTCGATGGCAGTGTCTGTCTGCACAAAAGTCAGGAGCCTTGGGAGAGCTCTGCACAGTTCAGGGCTGCTTTGTCCAGCTGGCTGTCTGCAGCTTTACAGAGGCAGGGCAGCCCAAGGCAGCAGTGGGACTGACCTGGACCTTTCTGCAGAGAGAAGATGCAGAGGAACCCAGAGTGAAGCTGAGCCTGTGGGAAGGAGTTGTGGGCTGGTCCAGAGTGAGTGGAGGCAAGCACAGCAAGTACTCTGCAGGTTTGGTCAGGAAGCCACAGTAAAAAGCAAACATTTTCCCAAAACAACAGAGAGACAGTGCTCAGATTCTGGTTTATGTGTGATCATGGAAGAAAGAAAAAAACTGATCAAAATACTACACTCTGTATCTTTCTGCAGGTTACTATAGAGGCAGAACTTACTATTTTGGAGTAAATTCCACCACCTGATACTATTCTGGTCTTAAGATTATTTTAGGTTGGAGTAATTCCTCCAAACTAAAATAGTAAACAAAATAAATCCAAACTGCTACAGCCCAGCACTAACATATCCCCAAGGGGTTGAGGAAAGCCTTCTGCAGTATGAAAAGGAGTAAAAACTGACCAGTCAAATATTTCAAGAAGAAAAAGCCCAGTCTTGGTAGTAAGATTCTTAATATGGTAACAACCATTCCTGCTGGTATAAGCAGCATGTGTGACCACCATCGACCTATAACATGACTTTTAGTCTTCAATATTTATTCCATACTAGTCAAAATTTAGAGCATCTTCTCTCAAGCCAGTCTAATTAAAACAGTAAAAAACAGAATTAAATACTCAAATCCAAGGATTTGGTTCTCCTTCCTGCATTGACACCTTCTCTTGGTTAAGTTATGATTCCAAAAGCCAGCAATGATGAAGTTCATCAGAACTGAGACAATGAGCACATCTAACTTGCTCAACTATCTTCACTGTGTTATGCAATGTTCAATATTGATTTTGATTCTGCTAGACTTCTATTGGAGTTATCTGTTCCAGCCAGCTGCCAAATATACCTGCTCAGTAATGTGTCCAAATTCATTAACGGTTTTGTTTTAATAATATTTCATTTTCAAGTTTAATTTTATCCACACATTAGCTTCATATTACTTATGCAAATAAAAGCTTTATGACTATATTAGCAATAATTCATTATCATTCCCTATTGGCTTAGTGAAGGAATTTGTAACTTTGGAGTACATCCAGAGCTTTTAATTGAAGATACTAAGGGAAGTCTACATTTAGTTAGAATCATTTGCACATACTAATTAAATATTATTAGCATAAGTCTCTCAAACTCTTTCCAGGCTCAACGATTGATGGTCTACAATAGGACTTCTCCTCGAGTTCTGTCTGAAGGATAGTGCATGAAGATGGAATCCAAAGAGGACCCTGGGGGAAGTGATGCCTTGAGAAGGCTGACCTACAACAGAGGCTAGACAGAGCTTAAGAATAAAGTAGGGATTTATTGAAAGGCCTCAATGGATCCACCTTGGGCAGCACAAGAGCCCAGCCAGGGCTACACCCCAGGTGAACCAAAATGGTCACAAAATGCACAACTGGTCACTGGGTCTCTCACTTTTATAAGTTCTGCTCCATTTGCATTTTGGAGTTCATTGTCCAGTTCCAGCTCCAGCCCATGCAGTCCCATCCTGTTTGTTTTTCTCTCTTCATTCCATGTTGTTTCTGCTCTTGGGCCTGAGATTTGGATCATTTGTCCTTGGTCCCCAGCTAGAGCAGGAATTGTTTTGTCTCCCTACTCTGTGCAGAGAGCTCAGCATCCCCTAATATGAAGCTCAGAAGTACACCCTAAAGCAGCACAGAATCTGAAAAATACAAAAGCTAAAACCTGAAGCATCAGCAGGAGGCTGTGACTGTTGGAGCTGGGATCCAAGTGATCTATTTATTGAAAATTACTGCTCCATCTTCACCATTCCATCTCTCCATCACCAGTATAGCAGAGGTAATACTTGTCCCTTCCTCATCCATCCCCTCATCCTTCCCCTCACCATCTCTAAGCAGTGGGAGACAGGAAATCACTGGCTCTAGCCAGGGTTATTTTCCTCCCAGGGACTGACTCCAGGTGGGAAGTGGTAGCAGTTAAGGAAGGAAATATCAGAACTGTATGATCTGGTTGCAAAACCTAAAATGTTTTAGTTACTGGGACCAAGGGAGACTGTTTTGGTGACACTTTTTTCTGTTTCTTTAAGTCTTCATAACTGGCACAGGTAGGGAATTTGAAATGATTAAACATACAAAAGAGTGCAAACTTACAGAATGGATTGTAACTACCTGTTCTATATTGCCACCCAAGTCCTAAAGGGCTGCATCTTCTGAGTTCCAATGTTTCCATCTCCGTTCCAAAGACTGGACCCTAAATCACCCCCAAAATCTCATTAAGAAAATTGCAATGACTATATTCCTTTCTTTGTGCTCTAAATGATCGCCTGTTGGATCAGGAACTGTCATCTCTTTACTTTACTATGTTCCTAGTCCCATAAGGACTGTGGGTATCTCCCCATCTCCTACAGAAGATGTTTTAATTAGCCAATTATATTAGTAAAAAGCAAGCTAATTTCTAGGCCAAAGAATGGCATGGCACGGATATTAAAATCAAATTAGCAAGACATAGTAGTGTTTCCTTTGGCATGCAAAAGCAACCTCCTGCACAGATAATCAGCATTGTGTCTGGGTGTGATCTGGAGCAGTGAAAAGCACACACAGTGCTGTGTAATGAACATGGTGACACATAAATGAACTTCCCTCTACTATCTCCAGCCCTGTTAATTTAGTTTATTGGTAATCACCGTGTATCCTTTCAATGTATGCTTTAAAAAACAATCAGCAGTGTTTGCAAACCATGAGCAAAGCACATACACCAAAAATAGAAGGGGGAGGGAGGGAGTAGATCTTACAGCTCAACTCTATACTGACTTCTTCTGCCCTCAAAACTACAAGTTTACACCGAAGGAGAGAATTAGAATGTTTGATCCAGGATGATGGGCACTTTTGATTGCCAACTAGTGAAATCTGAATCTTTTAAATTGCACCTAGAATCTACCTTCTGAGGTGGAAACCAACTGAAAAGACATTTATTTGGGCATTAAACCCAGACATTCACAAAACAACTAGCTGCTTTGAAAAATGTATTTCCACCTTTCCTCCCAAAGAAAACAGCAGGCTGCTCTTCCCTGCCCTGCTCCCAGAGCCCAGCTGTGCTGCACACTGAGCTGCTGCTTTGAAAAGCAGCATGGATTTGTCTGGATAACACTTTTATCCTTCAAAGGCCGGGGCAGCAGAGCGCCTGCCTTGGCAAAGCTCACACATCAGCTCTGCTTAACCCGTGAACTCCAAAACCTTATCACAACCTTTCAGGGGTTCTGAGCTGTAAAAACACCCCTGACCAAAACAGGGCCAACAAGGCTGGACAGTGAAGAGATGAAGGGGCAGAAATGGGCTCAGGGGACTGGCCTGGCTCCTGGGGGTGCAGAACATTCTCTGCTGCACCACGAACTGCAGCAGCTCCAGCCCCAACATCAGGCTGGACTCAGGCTGGGGGTAACTGCTCCTCTCACAGCTTCTGACAGCCCAGAGATGCCCTGAACTGGCATGGACACACTCTGACCAGCTCTAATACATAAGGGGAATCATTTCCCTGCATAAAATGGAAGCTCTGAAAAGTGCAGTCCATAAGAAAGTGGACTGAAAGCTCTGAAAAGTGCAGTCCACTCTGAAAAGTGCACATCCACATATCTGAACCCACATTTAATCTCTTCAAAACTACTGTAAGGGAAGGATTAGAAGACTGCAGGGATCATTTCTGCCACCCTGGCATTAGTGCCTCGTGTTTCTGGCTGTATTTACTGTGCTGCTGAACGGAGATTCAGAGAAGACTGACAATCCAAAAGAAAGGCAAACGAAATACAAAGCATGTCAGTACTCTTCTGATGTTGCTGCTGTCAACACTGCTAGTTCCTCCTCTGAACAGAATAGAATTGTACATATTTTATTTTGTCTGAAGGATCATAATGTCTTTGTACAAATTTTGATCCATAATTTCTTCTCTTTACCTCACCTGGTGTCCTGCTCACCTGCTACCCTGAAAAAACCATGCACTGGATCAAACCACATGATCCATCAGCTAAACAAAATATTAATGAAAATCTCATTTCTCCATGTGCTTTCTGACAAAAATGCCCACAGGAATATCCACGTGCTCTGGGAACCACTGACACTCAAACCCATGACCCAGGGCTCACTACATTTGCTCCTGCTGAATACTTGGCATCAGTGCTGTCTTAATGGCCTGTGCCCAAAGAGAGGCTAGCATCTCTTAAGACAACCACGGCATTTTTTGTATCTATTGAAACAAACTTGTAATTTCTTTTGCAACTTCCTACAGTAAATAAAATATTCTGAAATTGCTGTTCAGTAATTTTGCAGAATTTCATTAAAGGTGCCTGCTTGCACTTTCCCTTCAACCCTGTGATATTATTTCTACACTCACTCACCCCGATTCCTCTTCAGTTCCACAAGGTGAGCCTCACATTTTGCTTCATTTTTGTTCTTACAGTTTTGCTCCTCCCTCAAGTCAAAGTGGAGTCATGGACAGCAAAACTGAGTTTTGTGACCCTCTAAAGACAGAGGGAATGCTGCTGGAAGCACAGTGGGGGCAGTGATTCTTGGCTGTGTTGATGTCCTGTTTCTGAGGTGATGCAATGGTCTGGTAGGAATAGAGGGTGGTGTTTCCAGCATTTGGAAACCTGATGTGACATGATGTCTTGGTTTGAAAAGACAGGTGTGTGCTAAAGAAGGCAAGAGCCTTCCTGAAAACGGAAAATGGAAACCCCTTTCCCAAATTATTATGATTTTGAAATTAAGGGGCTCTCAGGCAAAGATATGGGAACAGGAATAACAGTTCTTTACTAGGAAAATGTAAAATACAAATGCAATAGTACAAACAACAAAAACAAACCCACTGCCAGATTCAGAATAGGAGCTGACCCCCTGTGGGTCAGGGTGGTGGCAGCAGTCCCATCCCATGGTGGCTCAGCCCTCCTGCAGTGCCAGCTGTGCTTCTGCTGGAGCAGGGATCCTGCACAAGGCTGGAGTTTTCCTCTGAAGCTCCCGGGCTGGTGGGGATGGGCCTGGGCTTCCTCTGGGAATGCAGTGGGGAAGAAAGCTGCTCCCCTGGGAATGCAGTGGGCAAAGGCTGCTGTGGTGTGCCAAGGTCAGATTGTATCCAGGTAGGAATGCTTGGCTCCTCCCCTGGGCACAGCCTCTCCCCATGGATGATGGAATTTTCTCAGCCATGCAGGGACACTCACTGGCCATGGACAGCAGAGATCTCCTGGAGGGAGGATTGGCTGTGGGAGAGATAAAGAAAACTGCCCATGAACAGCAGAGAGCTGCCCCAGCTCTGACAGATGGTGACAGAATCCACACCCCCAGCCACATCTTTCAGCCTAAGACACATGAGGACTTCCCAGCCCAGCAGCAGGTTTGACCCGTGATCCTCACACACATCCAGACAAAGGATGACCACCAGCATAACCTCCGTGCCAGCACCTGCAGCCCTCTGGCACACAGGTGAGCTTAGGTGAGAGCACACCGAGATGGAGCTCTGCCACTGCTGCCGCCACCAACAGCAGATGGACCACGGGGAGCACTGGGGAGCTCTGGGGGAGAGCCACCAACCACTGCTGAGGTGAGGAGTTCAGAGGTGACCCCAGCACCACGCCTGTGCTGCACCTGGTGGCCTGTCTGCACAGCAATGTCCCTGTCCCTGTGGGCATGGGTGACTGCCACAGGCTCTGACGTGGCTGCAGGGTATGTGCACTGGCACTGGGAAATCACCTGGGCACCTGCAGCTCAGGTTTGTCATTAGCAATGGCAGCTCTTGCTGCAGCATGGCCAGGCCTTACTGAGGGGAAAGGGGTCAGGAAAAAATCAGTTGGCTGATCTGGGGCTTCTGCACCTCAGCACAGGACTGTGAGGGGAACAGAGACACAAACTGAGAGCACGCCATGCAGAATCAGTCTGTGGCTGCTCTGCAATCTACATTCTGGTGTCATGGTTTTGGGATGAGCTTCCCTCCCCCAGTGTTTAGCTACAAAATGTATGGGTAAAGAATGCTAAATTATATGCAAGTCACATTAAGAACAATCAGTCACATGTAATAAGGAATTTAATAGTTCATAAATGAGATGAAAATTCATTTTTATGGGTGCACTATAATAAGCCAATTATTTCAGTGTTCTTCAATTATGCAGTTTCAAAAAGCTGAATTGCTTTAAATTTTTTTAAGAAGCTTTAGGTTTTTCTATAGTGTAAAAGGAAAAGAAAATATATCTGCCTTGATAGCAACATTAAATAAAAAGCAACCAAAACCCAAAACCCAACTCCTAAACATGGTGCCAAGCTGCAAGCAGGAGCAATACAAACAGAATAAGGCAGCTGGCAAAGCACAAGTGCAGCAGGCATGGAGCTCTGTTGCTGTCCCAATCCCAGGTCCTGAGAGCCCAGCCTGCAGCTCACTGGGGAGAGTGTGAGACAAGCTCTGGGGAATTTCCAGAGCTGCAGGGATTCACCAGGCCTAGAGCCAGCAATGTCACTGCCATCCATGGCACTGTCTTGCCACCATCAAAAAAGTCCTTTGGGACTCATGGCACTCAGAAAATTAAAGGACATCTTTTTCCTTTGGAAAAAAGACTCAACTCTGAAGTGTTCTTTCTGAATCTGAATCCTCCTGCACTATTGTTCTTTCAAGAAACTGGATAGAAGAGAAAGTAGCTGTCAATTTGGTTAAAAAAATATCCAACCAAACTCGTAGAGAAGATCACATAAAGGCAGAACTTCTCTCCATTGTGCACTTTGTGTAAAAAAGTGCAAAAGTGCAAGAACCCAGCCAGATTCCCTGAGCTGCATGACAGCACAAAATACATCCTGCACTAAGTTACAAGACAGAGAATTTGTGAGTGGCTCATCCCTGGAGGAGTTCAAGGCCAAGGATGGATGGAGTTCTAAGCACCCTGGTCTAATGGAAAGTGTCTCTGCCCATGGCAGGAGGTGGAAACAAGATGATCTTTGAAGTCCCTTTAAACCCAAACCATACTATGATTCTATGATTCAATTCTGCCCCAGGTTTGACCTAACATTTTTTTGAAAGTTAGTAAAGAAGCAAAGTGAGGCTTAAGAAGGCTTGAAGGGAAAACAAGCTACACAAAGCTCAAAGGGGTGAAGTGTTGCCAGGTGAACTATTTACTTAGATGGTACAGAAAAGGCAATGACAATTTTTCAAAATCACTAGCCTGTGGAACCATGCAATCAAATTACGACTAACATTAACCAAGAAGGGAACAAAGATCACACTTCATTGATTAGAATAATCAATCACACCAGTTATGCCAACTCTTCTCTATATTTGGAAAGTAGCACTGAGTTCATCAGGTGGTCAGGCATAACTCTGTGGACAGCAACCACCAAAGACCACCAAAGGGACTCCTGGTACAAAAAAAGATCTGTGCCAGTGGGAGGGGAAATATGCTGATAAATCTGGGGAAAGGAATATCATATGTATGTTTCTTCTGGGAAAAGCAATTAATATTTATGTAAACTACAGTATATAAACACCAGCCTTGCCTGTACCCAGCATCAAGATATTTCAGAGGAAATATCCTCTCATGCATCTGGGGCCAAATAAAGAATGCCTGCTTCTTACTGCTACATTGGTGTTAAGGAGCTGTATTTTACTGAGTATTTGCTAACAATGCCACAGCAGGAAAACAAGAAATATATGAACCCTGGCTTAACTTTTCTGGGTATATAGAGGCCATATAAAGAATAAACCTATTCTTGCTGCTGGAATACTTACACAAGCTTCTGGGCACATAGGCTTTTCTTTTCAGATCTGAAACAGCAGCAGAAAACTTGAAATCCTCACTGCATGGTTGCTCTCCAGTTAAATCTTTTTTGGAAATGTGCTGCTTCTGATTCAAATTCAGCATGCTTCCATGCCTTAAGCACAGCAGCCAGCCTAGTAAAAGACCCAGCTTCTACTTGGTTATCTTGTCTTAGTGCAAGTGCACCACCAAAAATCTTTAATGGGTTTCCCTACCCTCACAGAGAAGCCCTATGGTTTCAGGATGCTGAAAAGCAGGAAAATTCATTTTCCCCTTCCTCTCCATGCCCAGTGTAAACCTCTATCAGTTTTTCTATTAGGCCTAGGCTGTTGTTTCTGCCAAATCTTCTTGGCAAAATAATCCCAACAGATCAAGTGTCTGAGTAGCAGCAAAAGAGGTAATAAAGATAAATTATAACATATTCTTCCACACCAGTTAAGTTGCCTAGAGATAGTACAAAATCAGCACCCAGATATAGAATCAATTGTTTAGCTTTAAAAATGCTTTTAGACTAAGGTTTAGAACAATGTATATCAGAGTTTGAACACTTTCCTATCGGAATTCACATGTATTGTTTGCAATGGGAAAACAATGGTCATTTTAGCAAAGGCCATGTTCAAAAAACAGAAATGTAAAAAAAAAAGTGATGTGACATATCTAACATCTGGATCAGGACTTTTGTGTCTACAGACTGTGCAAGATTCCAAGGTGGCTTTGAAGAAGGATATCACTGAGCAGAGCTGACTCAGAATCAAGAACAGAGTGTCAGAATCTGCAACCAACTGACCTTCCAGGACAGAATAATTTTAATAGTATTCTGGCCTTATAATGCTATAAACCATATCATGAATACATACATCAGTCTTGGGTAAGAAGCTTAATAATAAATTAGTTATTTTTTTTCCTTTAGCCAAAAGCCAGTACAAGCCATAGCTTTATTTACAAAAGGTTAAACATTTCTTTAATTGGATTGCTGGCATTTAAGTGTGCAGCAGAATATCCTTCAGCAGTGTCCCTTTTATTTGTGAGTGGAGAAGTGCCTAGAGAAATGCCAAGGGAAGATTTAATTTTAATAAAAAAGAGAAGCTTAAGATGCCTTTGGAGGCTTATGTTACATCTCAAAACTACCATGAACTAATGAATTTAATCTAAAAGGTCCCCAACCACAGGACTGAAGGGAAATGGCAACTCTGGTGTAGCTTGACAAAGCTGACATTCTGTGTGTTAGCAGTGGTAGTTCTGTGCTTATGTTCTGTTATGAATACACACACACACATCTAAAGATTTTTGTGATTCAAAATATATTTTTTAATGAGAAGTATAGTTGCCCTACAGCATCCTAAAGATAGTTCAAAGAACCATTCGTGTCAGGAACTTGCAGATAAATAGAAGAAAAGGAAAATCCTCAGCCCCTCCTCTCCTGTGTCAGTCCTTTGGAAAACATTAAACAGTGAAATTGTACAGGCTGGAAGGAAAACCCCCTAAGAAAAACACACTCTTGTTGGCCCACACTGGGGCCAAGGTGAGGACCCCATTCTGCACAGTGCTGTAAGCTGAGTGCCCTCAGCACCACCAGCTCAGATATTATCTCACAGTTATCACACACACAGTGTGGGACTCTCCTGGGAGTGGCTAATGTGCACTTTACCTCCCTAGAAAGCAGGGTGGGAATTCATGAGGAAAGAAAAGAGGGTCTATAAACTACACAAAGGACCTTTAACTAGAGGGATAGGTGTCATTACTGGAGCATGTTACTTGATGGTCAGAACTAAAACCAGCTTCTAGAACGTGGATTGCATTTAACTTTCCATTTAGGGGAACAGAAAACAAGAAACTGTTTCAGAGACAGCCTCAGTTATCTGGTAAATATTGTAAAGCCCAATGCCAAGTTTGCACCGACACAGGAAGGGACCATCAGGTAAGTTATCATCGACTGTGGGAATCCAGGGCATCCCTCTGGCTGCCCTGGAAGGTCTGGGACCCTGGCAGGGGGTCAGGAGCCCCCCTGTACAGAGCCCCAAGAGACACTGTCTCTGATCTCTGTCCATGCAAAAGAGTTTTCAATCTTTCAGGATGAATTACAAGCTCTGAGTGTTTGATATAAGTAGTAATTAGTGTGGCACGGGTGCAAAAATAGGATTTTGGGATTCTAGATAAGGGGTTCAAAGGGGGCAAGATGGAGGAAATTGGGCGTGCCTTGTCCTTTTTCTTCTTCTTCATGCCCTCCATGTTTCACTGTGGTGTTGGCATTTTTCTGTTGGTTTGGGCTGGGGACACACTGTTCAACATGGGTGATAGGTACTGGCACATTATTGTAAATATACCACACGTAGTTTTTAGCATATAATGTTTGTAACATCCCACTGAGAGGCAGAGCCCCACACACTGTCCTGCAAGACAGACCTGCTGCAGGTCAGAAAGAAAATATTTTAGATAAGAAGAAATAAACACCCTTGAAAACCAGCACAGATGAATTACGACTCCTTCTTTGGCAGCAGGGCTGAAAGACAGAGACTTTCTACAATCTTGGGAGCATCTAAATATCACAGATCCTGACAATCGACCAGGTACCTCTACTTCAACATTGCATTTGGCCTTCCAAAATGTGATAATTGGAGCATTGCCTTAATGCTACGATGGATTTGAGAGCCAGAATTACCTATTTCACTACCACCTTAGACAGCATGAGTCTCTAATGTTTGTGCAATGGTTGAGCTCCAACATTCAGAAGCTGGAGAGAGAGAAGAGTGAGAATGGAGAATGTGAACAAGGAGAATCTTACTGTGATGTGTCCTGACTTCTGCTGGGGCCAAGTGCAGCAGCCAGCCACCTCTACTTACTGGCCATCTGCAAGGTCCCAGATCTCGCTCAACAAGTCTCTTAAAAGGGATTAATATTCTTTTATATACCCTGAGTCAGACACACAGGAGAAAATACTGACTAGATATTCCTCAAGAGGTCTAAAGAACAAAATCTTTACTGGCAAACCAGAAAAACAGAGAACTTTGGCAAATTTTAGAGCAACACTCAATCAACATAAAGCCCTTCACAAAGCATTAATTTAGCAAAGTCTAAGTCCATTCAATTTAGCAAACTCCAACACATCCAATTTTAAGTTAATCAGACTTGGAGAAGAAGAAATTAGAAGAAGAAAGAAAAAGAGAGAAATAGAAGAGATTGTTTTTTCCATTATTCTAAACCAACCCGTCTGTTTGATCTTTAAAAAGACATTTATTCATGCAGGGTTTATCCTCCTGTCCTGCTGCAATTCCATGGCCAGCTCATAGAAGACACAGCTTCTGCTTGTGGGACAAAATCAGTGAGGAAAAAGAATAACCACAGCAACAGCAGCTTTGGTTTCTTCTATTCTGTGGCCACATATTTGTTCTTTGAGTCATGATTATTTGACCCCAGTCACCACACTCTGTACTGGATTTTTACATCTAATGAGGTTTCAGGCTGCTGCTTTTCACTATTATCCTTAATCAAGTTTTATTGATTACTGGGGGACAGCATCAATGGAGAGAACATTACAAACAAATGGAAAAGCTGCCCAGAAGCTACTGGAAATGTTTTCATGTTTTAGAAAAAACACGCCCAGTGTTAAAAAATAGCACCATTGCCTCTCCTATTCAATCCTGTGAACTGCCTGTGAGATATTCTAATGATCCTGCATTTTATTTTCACCTATAACCCTAACAGTCCCTGGCTGAAAACCTGCTGGATGTGAAGACTGAACCGGCTGAGCCAAGAGCTGGAGGCAGGAGGATCACACATTCTCAGCTTGATGTGGGCAGTTTAAAAAGTGTTTATTTATACAGCCTCCCTCCCACTCAGGCAGCAGGAACTCACAGAAAGCTGAAGGAAAGGTTGGTGGAACTCAACAGTTATTTATCTTGTAATTTTTTATAACCATCTCAATCATCTAAGAGTTAATGGCACAGAAGTCACTTGGCCAGGTACCACCCTATCAGAGCTTGTAGAAAAGTATCAACTTAGAAAAACAGATCTGTTATTCTCATTATGGTGTGTTAAATTAAAATGCATTTAGTATTCTAAATTATTTAAGATCCATGGCATAAATCACCTAAACTACAAATCCTTCATGGCAGCATATGTATGATCAAGGTAATGCTAGAGTAGAAAATAAGGGAATTGGGGTATTTAGGGTACACAGGACAGAAATGTCTGAGGGATTGAGCTAAATAAAAAAATATATCTGCTAGTTCTTAAATGGTCATTATTATCTAGAGTGGCTGTTTAAATGGAAGCAGGGTGACAGCAGTGACCTGCACTATGTGCATTTCCAGACAGTGTTGTGAAAGGAAAGAGTGTTTGCAGGCCAGGAGCCCATTAAACATGGCAATCTGTTAACATATAGGCCCTAGCTCACATTAGCGCAGAAATCTTCAGCCTCTTCCAATTTCTTTCTAGATACAAATTGCAATTTCCCAAGACAGTTCAAAGTAAGCAAAGAGCTGCTGCTACTCTGCCTCTACCACCTTCATCTCTCTTCTTTATTCCAAAGGATTCCTTTTACCATGGGATATTCTATGCCCTGTAAAAATATCCTTCAAAGACAGTATGTTTGAACTTTTGATTTATTGATCAAAAGATTCCCTACTGTATTGCATGGGATTAATGACTAACTGCTTCCTATGAAGAACAAACACATAACAAAGGGTTATCTGTACAAGATGGGAAAAAACTTCCTTAATTTCATATAATTTATGACTGCCTTATGCCATGAAGAAAATGGATCTCTCCCTGTGCACCTTAGGAGAGTTCTACAGTCAAGAGTCAAGAAAAGAAAAACATAATACCAAATTTCTATTTCTTGCAATTACACTGATCTACAAAGGATTCTCTTTTCTCTGCAATTCAGAATGACCAGTCACTACAGGAGAGAGATTTAAGTAAATAAATCTACCACAAACTTAAGTGCTTATGAAATGCACCAAAATCTGTGTCATTATCTTGATTATTTCATCCACTTCTACACCCTCTCCTAAGCTTCTGGTTATTTTTCTGAAAAAAATAAAGCTTTTATTTCACATTATTTATAGATTGCTGACATGATGTGTTCCTTCCTGTGCCACCATTGGATAGGGATGATGTTACACAAACAGGGATGCAGATGAGTGGGAATGGGCTGACA
Source organism: Anomalospiza imberbis (assembly GCF_031753505.1). Taxonomy (NCBI): domain Eukaryota; kingdom Metazoa; phylum Chordata; class Aves; order Passeriformes; family Viduidae; genus Anomalospiza; species Anomalospiza imberbis. The sequence continues at coordinate 2,673,033 of NC_089700.1, forward strand.
CTGCTGGTGTTCCCACACCCAGCATTGATCAGCTGTGGTGTGAGAAGCGCTTGTAGAAGAAAAAGCAACACTAAGCACTAGGCACTGAGCAAACCCCTAAGGCACCAGCCCACATCCAGCAGCAAACCCACTGCCATGCTCTGGCTGGGTGGTGGGGTTTAGGAATGGTACTTCCCAGACAAGGACCCTTTCTGAGACTGAACCACACAGCTGCTACCACTGACCACACAGGAATCCACACAGCAGCTTCCCATTTTCAGTGTATCCCTACAACATGACAAGAAGTGTCAGTGAAGAGAGTGTATCGCTTTTTATTTTCTGGTAGCTGGTTGTATGGTGGGGCCTCCTCAGCACAGGTCACCTTCTGTTCAATGATGATGATGATGATGATGATGACAACAGTCAAAAATGTTCACCGTCAGGCCAGTTCATGATCCAGGATCCCAGGCCATTGGGATTTCCTGTTCAAGCTCTCTGTGTGATCAGTGCTATCCGTGCAGTCCATGTAGCATCAGTGTGTGCTGCAAGGCCTTTCCCTTTGAGCATCCAGCCCAGCACTGGCAGCTGGGGTGCCAAAAGAAGCTGTGCTTTGGTGCCAATCACTTCAGAAGCAGCTCAAACCCCTTCATAAGCAGGCAGTATCTCTTTTTTCAGTTGGGGTGTAGCTGGCTTCAGGGTAGTTCATGTTTCCAGCTCCAGAACCCCAGGGGTTGCTCCCAGTCTCTCCAGGTACTTTCTGCCAGAGGCTCCAGGAAGGACCATTCTCCCCAGCTGTGGTCTAGAGAACATTCTTTGCTTCCTGTTCTGTCCTGACTGGCCCAAGTGCTACTGCCTAAAAAATCTCCTGTTTAATTTGTTCAAAAACTTGTTGTGCTCAGGACCCCACCTAAAATCGTTCTTCTTCCATGCCACGTGATAGAGAAGGTTTACAATCCTCCACCAAGAATCTGAACCATGCTCCTCTCTTGCTCCTCCGCTTTCACCTCCCCCTCTCTGCCACAGCAGAATGGAGAAGAGAACTGGAGGCACAAAAGGCAAAAATCACAGGTTGAGGTAGGAATAATTTTCTAGGGCCATAAGATAAGAAAATGAACAGTAACAGCAAAAACATTAGTAACATAAGTGTACAAAAGAGAGTGATTGATGTGCCAAAATCCATGGAGCTCACAATCTGACTGCAGCCACGCTGCCCCGAAACAGGGCCCTTTCTTCTGCATAAAGGTTCCTTTCCCTTGCCCCTGGCAGTTCTGTGAAGTAGTACAGAATAAACTCTGTGTCCCAGCCAGGCTACTGCCAAAACTAACCCCGTGCTGGCCAGAACCAGGACACTGGGATGCAGATGTGCTGAGAAACCTGAAGTAGCAGCAGATTGTTTGTGCTTTGGAGACCACTGCAGTGTTCAAAGGACTCATCCTCTGCTCTTATCACTAGGGACTGCAAAGGGAGAGCACACTGCTCACAGCTGTGCATTACCTGACACCACAGGTTCTGACACCTTTCCCAGAGCTCCTGCACTGGGAGTGCTGTGTCTGAGTGTCATTGAACAGGGAACATTCTGTAGAGACAACATTACAAGAGACAGCAAGGCAGAGCTCAATCAGGCATGGACAGGGAATGTTTTCCAGCTGGTACTGCTCATGCTCATCGCTGGGTGATTGTGTTACATTTCTCTGCCCTTTGTTGCTCTTTGTTCAGAGATGGTGGGATGGAATTCACCATATCTTTAAACTGTCACTTAGTGACACAGCTGCACTACTCATGTGCTTATCTTCTGGTTTGCGGCTTTTTTTCCCCCCTGCTTTGTTTCTCCTACAATGTACATGTATTAGCAGCTTTCTCATGAATTGGCTTTTTTTAAACATGTGCATTAATTCCTAAATTACAATGTGTCATATCCTTTCAACTGCTCATGAATGTCTTTGTAACTGTGGTATTTTATGGCAATTTAACTCTGGAGATTACAAATAAAATTATCAGCTAAAAACAGAATGATTAGTAAGCCAAGATAAATGCTGTAAATTAATCATCATTTCATACATTGTACCAAGGTTTTAAATTTTCATGTTAACATAGCAGATGCAAATTTTTGAGGTGAAAATAGTTGTAGCAATTGTAACACTACAAACTATCAATCCTTAAACACAAACAAAACACAGATGAGAAATTTTCAGCTAACTTCTCAGTGCCAGGCACCTTCACACAACAACAGCCATTTCTGAGCAGATACTTGCCAAATGGCCACATTCTGACAGTTACTGCTCTTTGATTTTCCAGCTCCAGGTCAAGAAGGGTGCTGGTGACCCAGCACACACTGCAGCCACGGCTTCCTGCAGTGAGAGGTGAAAGAATGAAACTGCCCTGTCTGCAGACCTTTTTTGGGACAGGACATGCTGCACCTTCTGAGTCTTGCAGCACTTGGTCCAAGGGACAATTAATCCTCATTTAGGAAAAGGACCTTAGATGTGAAGAGAACATTTTCTTCTGCAAAATAAGGGGGGGAAATCTTTTAATATTAAAAGAAACAAACATGTACCCTGACATCCCCTAGGACATATACAAACATATTCCTCCTGCATCCACATACAGATGCACACACACTTCCTTCACATTTTAAATTATATTGCATTGACTCAACTAGACAGAAAATGTGCAGGGTTACTCCCAGACAAAGATTAATCTTCCTTTGATATATTCAATACTTCACATGCTCCACATTATCTGGTGAGTATATATGCCTTGCCTTCAAGAATGTGATGTACTGTGCCATACATCATCATCTAATTTATTGAGAGTGCTTCTGCAGCATGCACTGCACATCCCTGCCCAGGGTCAGGATCACATGCCAATCTGCAGTCTTGCTTTCCCCAGCCCTGGGACTCCTCTAAGTGCCACAACTGCTGCAGTCTGTATAGCCAGACCTGTTCACAGTGCTCACCTGCACAGTCCAATCTTTTTTCTGAACACATGTACCATCAGCATAAGGTTAAACCAGAAACAACCCCTGAAACTCATTAAAGGCAATAGCTTGGGAAAACCATTAAGTAAGAGGAAAGATTGCATGTCAGCAGAAGCACTGGAACAAGCAAAGCAGCTGGATCTATGCACTCAGACACTGGCATCCAGATAGAATCTCCTGACTTTATTTAACAGGATGAAAACTCACTTGGGGCAGTTGAGTGTTCCTTTTGACACTGTCCCCCACTTGTATGACAGCTTTCTTTTAAAGATGAGGAATTGAGAGACAGATGACCCTGACTCACCCAAGTGAGCCTCATCTTCTGAGAGATTTCCACAGAAATGCAGCAGAATATTTTTATTGTTCCTACACAGATTCTCTCAAACACCCACTCTGCCCCAGAGCTCTTCAAGTCACAGGCCAAGAGGTGGTAACAGCCAGTGTGGTGAGAAATGGGAGGAGGGAAAAATGAGCAGATACAAAGATATGTCCTCTGTGTGCAGTTCAGTTTGCTATTGAAGACATGGGGCTTTTGCAGGGAAGCAGCCTGGAGTAACACCCCATGCTGTTTGCCAGCAGTGTGCCCTGGTGGCCAAGAAGGCCAATGGCATCCTGGCCTGGATCAGGAATGGTGTGGCCAGCAGGAGCAGGGAGGTCATTCTGCCCCTGCACTTGGCACTGCTGGGGTCCCACCTCGAGGGCTGTGTCCAGTCCTGGCCCCTCAATTTGGGAAGGACATTGACACACTTGAGCACATCCAGAGGAGGCAACGAGGCTGGAGAGGGGCTGGGAACACAAACCCTATGAGGAACAGCTGAGGGAGCTGGGGGTGCTCAGCCTGGAGAAAAGGAGACTCAGGGGTGACCTTATCACTCTACAGCTCCTGAAAGGTGGCTGTGCTCAGGTGGGGTTGGTCTCTTTCTCCAGGCAGCACTGACAGAACCAGAGGACACAGTGTCAAGCTGCACCAGGGGAAATATAAGTTGGATATCAGGAAAAAGTTTTTTATGGAAAGGGTGATGAAGCTCTGGAATGGCTGCCCGGGGAGGTGGTGGAGTCACCATCCCTGGGTGTGTTTAAAAAAACCTGGATGTGGCACTGGGTGCCAGGGTTTAGTTGAGGTGTTTGGGCTGGGTTGGACTCTGTGATCCTGAAGGTCTCTTCCAACCCAGTGATTCTGTGAATTCTGTGAATTCTTTAAGCACAGAGCAATTGTCACAGAAGGGACATAACCCATCATGGTGTGGCTGAAAAGACTGACTCCTCACACACCTCTCTCTCAGCATGCACAAGCATTGCTGTCTACAGCTGCACTTAAATGGAAGCATGCTGCATAAATATTGATACTTGCTGTGATTAATATTGCTATTTATATTAGCAATGAATTGGGTTCACATAAAAATAATTAACACAGCATGCATGGGTCCTATTTGCTACTAATTATATCACAGTTCATTTCACCAACAGCAATATGTCACCAAGTCAATAGCAACCAATGATTAATACATAGAATGTATTATTTTAAAATAATCCCTGTGTAACTACCTGTGTTATTATGAAATACTATTAGGAAGTCCCTGCATAATTGCTTCAGGTGAGTTCCTGACCAGAGTTAATAATGCTAACATAACTTGTAAATACAAGGCTAAAAAATGTGTTACTCAGTGGTTTTGTTTGTTCATTTTCTGGCTTTTATTCTTTTTTCCATTATTTCCCTTTGCACATCCAGACTCAGGGGCAGATCAAAGCACCAGTTCTACCATTCTGCAACTCCTCAATCCCAGCAGTGTGAGCACTCACTCCTGGAGCAAGGTGGTGTCATTCAAATCCCCCATGGGGAGCACCTACAGCCACTCCCCCTTCCCCCAGAGCTCTGGATGTACTTTTAGAAAACACCTCAGAGAACAGACAGACTCGGGCAATTGTGGCCCAATCACAGCACCCAGGCATCAGCATGAATATAACAAACATGTAATAAAGCCAGCCAGCAAAATCCTCCCCAGAGCCTGCCTCCTGCATCTGCCCAGCCTCACTCATCTTCCAACTCCCCTGAGCGAGTCATTTAGCCATGCTCGTTGCCATCTGGAAAGGCAGGACACTGCCACTGCTCCAGGACTCACAGGCTATCAGGAGACTTTGTTTACTGGAGTTTGTGAAGAAAACTGCGATTTTGGGGATGAAATGAGTTGTCATCGGCTCTATTCTGCAAGATGCTAGCTCTGGCCAGGATCCAGGAAAGCACTTAAGCACTTGGTTATCCTTTAAAAAAAGTAGAGCAACTTTTCTACTGACTGTATCACAGAAAATATATTTAAAAGAGCTTAAAAAAGGAGCATAGACAAAACAGGGCGATGTGATACATGTGCTGACTCCAAAGACGAGAAAAGTGCTTTTATATTGCCCTCAAGAGCAGACTTCTCAGTTTTGGCTTCTAGTGGCACCTGCAACATTTAAAAAGATGAAAAGGGCCACATGTCAAAGCTGGAATAAAAAACTTTGCAGGATAAAGAGTCACAGATCATTTTAAGACAGCAAATACAAATTTCTCTTTGCTCATCACTTACTAGTTAAGACAAACTCGGATGTAAGTTAATATTTCTTGCCAATATCTGTCAAGCCCACTGCCAGCTAAGGAACAGTAAATATCCCCGAGTAGGGCGTGCAGCCATCCATCAGCCCAGGCAGCATCCACACACGGAGCAGCTCCGTGGTGTGCTACTGCCCCCGTGTGCAATAAACATTCCTAACAGCGATCCCAGAGCTGCCAAATGCTGCCCTGGTTTCATCCTCAGAGCTGGAGTGTCAGGGAGGAAACATCCTGCTGCCCTGCAGCAGAAAAATCAAAGGAATTTTTCAGCTCAGGGATGACTGACTTTTAACCTGGGAATGGCAGGACACTGTCCCTTCTAGATTATTCTGTAGGAACTTCATAGATCCGGGACAGACATAAATCAAAGGAATATTTCAGCTCAGGGATGACTGACAGTTAACCTGTGAATGACAGGATACTGTCCCTTCTCGATCATTCTGTAAGAACTTCCCAGATCTGGGACAGACTTTTGTAACAATCTTGTTGCAGCACAGGAAACAACAGATCTTGAGATATCTAGGGTGAGATCTTTTTGGAACAGCTCAACTCTTATTTAGGTACAAAAATATTCAAAGTTTGAAAGTTTTCAGTGCATTACCTGAAGTGCTTTTGAAAAATGTATTTGACAGTGTTACTTCAGGAAGAGCAGGCCTCTTTGGAAAAAAGAGGAAAAAAAAAAAAAAGAAGAAGAGCTTTTAAACATGATGCTGAGTGGCCCAGGGCCTGGGAGAGCTCTGGAAATGCCTTAATGGTCAGTATAAACACCAACAGGAGAGAACCCAGACAGCTCATCACAGAAGCAGCAGAAACTCTGATCAGCCACTCTGTAGCAAAGGTTTCTCTCCAAGCAGAAAGCAAAACTACTTTCCTGTCCTGTCAGACTTTTCAGCTGCTGCTCACCCACTGATCTCCATCTGCAGTCACAGTTTAAAGTCAAAATCCTGACAAGGAATCATAAAATCCTCAAGGGAGAAAAATTCAGTTTTGTTATTTCATTCTTTTTCAAGCAAAACCAACTTCTAGCTTTAAATGTTGAAAACAATGTCAAGTCATAACAAGGCCCACATTGTCATTTTTTAAATGTTAAAACAGGGCATATTGAAATTCATCATGAAAGGAAATCGCTGCAGAAAATCTACTTCCTTCTCATGCCTACAAATTCAGTTTTATAATCAGAAGGTTTAGATTAAAAACGACATAATGGCAAAAACTATCAAGAGCTGTACTTGGTACCTTGAGAAACAAGCAACTCAGCAAGCACTTTGGTTCAGGAGAAAGATGAACTGGCTAAAATTTTCTTCTCTTGCTTTCTAAACAGCTCTTTCTCCCATCCAATGTAAATGAAAGCAGAGCCCAAGCCTCCATGTCTGCCCCAGCTCCACTGCCAGCACCCATCTCAGTGGCCTTGTCCCCAGCACGGGCCTTGCAAGCCAAAGGGCCAAGGGAACAGGGACACTTCCCACCATTAGAGCATCTCTTGGCTTTCTCCTGGGGATTGGCACAAGCCATGTTCTAGATGTGCCAAACATGGTTTGTGCCAATCTTCCAGGTGCCATCCCACTTTCAACACATTTTTAAGGAGTTGGGAAGCAGCAGAGCAGAGGCCAGCTGTCCTTCTCTGCCCTCAGAGCGCAGGATGTAACAGCACCCAGTGCCATCCCTGGGGCAGGAATCCTGCTGTCACAGTTGCCATTGCCCAAACAAGATCAGACAAGGCAGACTGAGTGGGCAAGGGCAAGTGCCTGACAAGAACACGTGTCCCTGATTTTCTCAGAACACCAGATGACCCAACTCTCATTCTCAAATCATAGGAACTTGCCTTTTTTCCAGCTGAAGTCCGAGACTGAGGACTCCCCTGAGGACCACTTGCACTATCTTCCAATCAAGTCCACAGAGCCCTACGCCTCCCTTGTTCTAAGGGAGCCACCAAAACAACCAAGAAAATTACAGGTGATTTGATTTATCCACAGGCTGTAGAGTAACACCGACAAAGGAAAGCTTTTAGGAGTTGCACTGGAAGGGAAAAATAGCATTATTTTACTGAAATGGTCTCAGGTTCAGGCTCAGGCCATGGGGAAAGTTGTTAACAGTGTCAGCACTGAGCTGGGCCTCTGGCACACTGCAGGAATTGTTCTGTTTGCAGCTGATACTGTCCCAGTTCAGGCTGCAGGTCCCCTGGAGGAGGCAACAAGTGTGATCCCCAGGCAGGTGGCAGCAGGAGTGATGGTGTCTCACTGGGCCTGCAACAACCATGGGAAGAGAAGGTGGTCCTCAGTCTCACACCTGCTACTGCCTATGCCAAAGGCATAAAAGACATGGAAAACAGATTTTAAAGTTGCAAAACAGTATCTCATTGTCTTAGGTAGAAAATGGGGGTGTGTATTCTGTCACCATCTGTCAGAGCTGGGGCAGCTCTCTGCTGTCCATGGGCAGTTTTCTTTATCTCTCCCACAACCAATCCTCCCTCCAGGAGATCTCTGCTGTCCATGGCCAGTGAGTGTCCCTGCATGGCTGAGAAAATTCCATCATCCATGGGGAGAGGCTGTGCCCAGGGGAGGAGCCAAGCATTCCTACCTGGATACAATCTGACCTTGGCACACCACAGCAGCCTTTGCCCACTGCATTCCCAGAGGAGCAGCTTTCTTCCCCACTGCATTCCCAGAGGAAGCCCAGGCCCATCCCCACCAGCCCTGGAGCTTCAGAGGAAAACTCCAGCCTTGTGCAGGATCCCTGCTCCAGCAGAAGCACAGCTGGCACTGCAGGAGGGCTGAGCCACCATGGGATGGGACTGCTGCCACCACCCTGACCCACAGGCTGCCAGGCCTGTTCTCACTCTGGCAGTGGGTTTTTTTGTTGTTAGTACTATTGCATTTGTATTTTTAATTTTCCTAGTAAAGAACTGTTATTCCTATTCCCATATCTTTGCCTGAGAGGCCCTTAATTTCAAAATCATAATCATTCAGAGGGAAGGGATTTACATTTTCCATTTCAAGGGAGGCTCCTGCCTTCCCTAGCAGACACCTGTCTTTTCTAACCAAAACACTCATCTTCTGGCCAGCCCCAACCTTAGCAATGCAGTAATTCAAACAGCAATGGGTTTTTCTGTGCCCTTTCCAACTAGCAGAAATATTCCTCTATATTCCCATTTCACTCATGGAGATTGTCTTTCAAGACAAATTAAGCCTTTGAATGTACAATTAAATTCCCAATGAAAAGGACTTGCACAGAGAGAGTCCAAGTGATGATGAAGAGCAGCAAACCCAGCAGGTAGAAGCAGCTGCACAGGGAAGGCTGCTGGAAGCTGCAGAACATCCCAGCCGGGCAGCCCATGGCTCACACACACATGAGGAAGGCAGATGATGTATGCTTCCCCATAGAACTTTACTAACACATTCAGGTTTGTAAAAATATGCAGCCTAAGCATTTTCAGTTTTGTTTGTTTGTTTTGGTTTGGTTTTTTTTTTAAATAAGATATTTTCCACTAACAAAACTGATTTTTAAGTATGGAGCAGTCATTTGCCAGGTTTTCAAAGCCATCTGTTTTCAAAGCCTACCTTCCTTGTTGTTTACCACAGGCTGTCTATCTGCTTTAACAACCTCCACTGGGATTTCACATACCTCATTATGCAAAATCACTACTTATGTATTCACTCCAGCACTTGTCTAACTAATCTGCACTCACAACACCTCCCACAGAAGATGCACCATCCCTCTTCAGAGGCTGCAGATCAAAAACAATAGTAGCTGGTGTCATAGCAAGACAAAACACAGCCTCCTGTGAATTACTGTTGTGATACAGGCCTAATCCTCTACTCCTCAGAGCTGCTAAAGTATAATAGAAAAGTACCATATCACAAGAGATTTTGTATCATATACAAGATAAAAAGCATCTATTTTTAATGTTGAGACTTGTTCTTTTCTTCATCAAGAGGATTCTAAGCATTTTGGTCTCCCTGGCAATCTGATGAGCACCCTCAACCTCCCCGGGTACTCCTCATGCTCCACTGTTTGGTTCACCCCAAGCACCTTTTCTTGCCAGATTTCCATCTCTAACAGCAGCCCTCACCTTGGACAGAGCAGCTTCAAGCTGCTCTTCAGAGCCCACCTCTGCTTCCCCCTCCACCCGTCCTCCAGAAAATCACCAGGCCATTGACAACAAGAGACTTCCCAAACTGCTCTGGAGTCCAGGCCCACGTGGGGACCCTTCTACCAGCACTGATAAAACCCATCCCATTAAGAGCTTGCTGGGGGTGCCTTAATCCACACATTATTAACACAGGACTGTAATGTCTGGTGCCATTATGGCTGTGTCACAGAACATCCTCAGGTAGGTTAAAATACAGAGAGAAAAAGAGAGGCATATAAATATCTCTGTTGGCATATTAGATCCACCATATACACTGTTTTCCAAATAATTACAAATATAAAGCAGAATTCATTAAAATTATTTTCTTTAAAATAACTCTATACTTCATCTTCCTCAGAAAACACAGCTACTATCTCTATTTGTCCATATACTGCAAAAATTGAGAGCTAAGTGTGAATGCTAAACTTGCCATTCTTACATCTTTAAACACCTCTCTGTATCACAGCTGCAACGACACTGCTATGGTGAGATGTAACTCTAAAATTCAGAAAGATAAAGTGACTTTAAATGATGTTTATTTTACATGGGGAGCAAGGAGAATTCCTGTTGAGCAGAGCACAAGAGATTGAGGCTTACAACAGAGAAAAAGTGAAATTTCATGGTTATTTAGGATTTCCCAGAAAAAAAAAAAAAACAACCTAATACATCACTTGCATAAAAGGCTTTTCATCTACAAAGCCAAAAAACACTTTTTGGGTGAGGTAAGCACCATGTCACTATCCCATTTCATATCTAAGCAGACAAGAGATTGGAAATAAAACAAAGGCACCTGAACCCCATGTAAGCATCCAAACCCTGCAGCCTGCTGCCCCCAGGTCCATTTCCTACCCTGGGGTGCCGTTGCCTCAGGGCACTCCTTTGGGCCACTGCTGTGGCCTGACACACTATTGTAAATGCAGGTGAACCCGGTGGGAAGAAATGCTGATGTCTGACTCCAGTTCAGAAGGCTGAATGATTTATTTATTATAACTATGCTATAATTCATTAATATACTATTTAAAGGAGATACTAACACTACATACCTACTTTTCTAACTGCCATATCTAACTAACAACAACTCGTGACCCTCTCTGAGAGTCCAGCCACAGGTGGGTTGGATTGGCCATCAGCTCAAACAATCCTCACCAGAATCCAACCAAGCAATCACCCCAGGTAAACAATTATCCAAACACATTCCACATGGGAAAAACGAGGAGCAGAAATAGAAATTGTTTTTTCTTTCTTTCCTCTGTGCTCCTCTATGAAAAAGTCCTGAGAGAGAAGAATGTGCCTGCCCCAACACACCCAAGAATTTGATGCTCAGGAACTGCCATGCCAGGGCCTCCCTGCTCAGGGTGCCAGAGGGGATGAGGGCAGACACTGCCCTCTTGGACAGCAGCTGCTGAAAGAGGTTTTAACGGCTAGTGAGGGATCTGGCTTTGATTTTACCTCAAAATGCACCCTGCAGAGCCCAGACAGCAGTGCCACAAGTCTGTCAATATCTTGTAGGAGCCTTGGTCCTACCAAAATCAAAATAGACTTTTGTGGAGTAAGATTCCAGAAGAGAAATCCCTGGGATGGCCATGCTCATGTGTCGCTATTGGACATGAAATGAGTACACAGAAGCTTGGTAAGTTCAAAAGAGAAAAAGACCCGGTTTTATTCAAACATCTGGTATTTATAGCATTCCAAAGGTGACCGTGCATTGGAGGATGGAATTGCCACCTCTCCAACCACACTGGTCCAAACATCAATGAATCATTTCTCTCCACCCACAGAGAAATATGTAAACTATTCTATTTCTACATGAAATTGTGTGGGAACTCTGACTCTCAAATATGTAGACATTATCAGAAGGCTAAAGAAGTTTTATGAGAACTTTAAAACTTTCAAAATAACTATAAAAGAAAACTTAACACTTTAAAAATCAGGGCAACACCCATGTCTTGCAGCATGACAGAACAAACTCCCAATCAGTGTGTCTATTTCTTTGTGTCTTTGCTTTCCTGTGACACAAAAGGGAAATTGCCCTAAACGCTCACAGTTGCAAATCATTCTGTGGTTAAATATGCTTTTATTTATAAACCCTCTGATATTGGAAAAGACTGAATTTTTATAGCTGCATTACCATTTTTATATGTAAGAAAGAAGAAAGATTTCATTTGAACGAACTATTTTGAAACACTAAGTTTGTATACACCTGTATGATCCATCTTCACTACATCATGAACTCCTGTTTCTTTTCCCTGCATTTGTTTTACTTGGCTGGTTTGTTGTTCTCCACAGAGCAGTTTCAACCAGTACCTGCATTTTGCCAGGGGAACACCTCATTTACTGCTAGCTGATACAATTCTGCCAGCACGGATGTTCACTGGAACAGCTTTAAATGCTTGATGTGCCTTGAACACTTATGAAATGTGTCAGGTCCATCACTAGGATTAAACTCTGTCAGGAACTAACACAGGAGATGGCAGGTATGGATCAGGATTCTGTTGGGGTAGGCACTGGGTAAATGCAGACTAAAGAGCAGGCCTTGTACAAAGTTGTCCAAATTATTTACATTAATGCTAGCTACAGAAAGGATCAGATTAACTTTCAGCTTTGTTTCACTGGAAAAAATCCTGTTTCTACACACTGTGCTAGAAACAGCAGCCTAGCTATCCAAGAGGCATCGTGATTCCAGCAGCTAAGAACAGAGATTGGATGGCCCTGGAGCAAAACCCCATTCTTTTGGATTACAGCTTGGATAATTAGCACAGACACATGAAATGTTTTCTATTTAAACTGATACACTCGCATCAGGAACAGTTCTATTCTTCATTGCAGTTTTCCAAACAGCACAAAGTAGCAGAAGCCATCTTATCATTGTTCTTAAATATTCCTTGTTACCTCACTCCTGACATAATTTGGAAAACTGCTAGAATGGGAATAGAAACTGCATTAAACATAAACCAAAGAGAAACCTAGCTGATGGAGAAAAACATTTCAGAACAAGCATCCTCTAAAAAAAGAACTGTGTTGATGCCTTGGGAAGGCTGACCTAGAGCAGAGGCTGGACAGAGCTAAAGAATAAAGTAGGGATTTATTAAAAGGCCTCAATGGATCCACCTTGGGCAGCACAAGAGCCCAGCCAGGGTTACACCCCAGGTGAACCAAAATGGTCACAAAATGCACGACTGCTCACGGGGGCTCTCACTTTGATCAGTTCTGCTCCATTTGCATACTGGAGTTAATTGTCCAATTCCAGCTCCAGCCCATGCAGTCCCATCCTGATTGTTTTTCTCTCTTTATTCCATTGTTGTTTATGCTCTTGGACCTGAGATTTGGATCATTTGTCCTTGGTCCCCAGCTGGAGAAGGAATTGTTTTGTCTCCCTACTCTGTGAAGAGAGCTCAGCATCCCCTGATATGAAGCCCAGACCCACGCAATAAAGCAGCAGAGAATGTGAAAAATACAAAAGCTAAAACCTGAGGCATCAGTGTTGTCAGCAGCCCCACACCTGCACTGTGAGAAGGGTTAAAGCAGCAACTCTGGGACACGGTGGAGGTGGATCCAGTGCCCCCAACCTTGACAGGGCCGTGCACTCTGCCAGGACAAGCCTCAGGGTGGATTTATCCAAGAGGCAGCACCTCTCCTTCAGGCTGCCAGTCCAGTGGCATCACCAGCTGCACCCCTGCCCCATCCCTCCATCCCTTCAGAGCAGATCCCACTTCTCCCCTGCCCTGAAGAATCACCTAAGGTGCCCATCAGCACAACGGGGTTGCCAGAACCAACACAACACATTTTGATCATAAAGTGGCAAGAGAAGGGAGGAGCACTCCTCGAGTGCACTGTTGGCACTATAAAAATAGAACTATTTTTTAAGTTTAATTTCTTTAACAAAACCTCACCTCCATTTTCTCTTTGACCTCAAAAGCACTCCTCATTCCAATATTTAAGCATCACACTAAAACAAAATATCAAAGGGTCCAAACTACAGCACAGAGGATGGATATAAATATCCTTCCTTTTGATTCTAATGGAGCTTGAAATTAACACCACTTTTCTATTTCAGTACAATTTTTCAGAGAGTTTAAATTCTCTGGGACAAGGGCCACTTCCTCTGAGGCCTTCAGAGTGTGAAGCTAAAAGATGGGTTTTGGCTACTGCATAGGTGATCAGAGAAGCCACAAAATCCTGCCATAGCAGAAAGCACAGAGAGTATGCAAGAAATATTTGGTCTATACTTATAAATGGAAAGATAGTTCTCTGCAGTTCTTAGCCATTTTCAAGCAGAGTAATCTTCAGTACACCAGATGAAAAATCTTCATTAAATAACCAAGTGGTAAAGATTAAGCTATAAAATGCAGTAACTGAACAAACTCCAAGAGTTGGGATTACAGATCCCTTTTAGAATTAACTCTGTCAGCAACACTGGGGAGAAATCATACTAAAAATTTTGGTCATTTCTGGGTTTATTCTTGGGGTTCCTTTGACACCCAAGACCGCAGAGTCTAACAGGTTCAATCCTACTCTGTATATAGAGTATATAGAATACCTGCCTATGTTCTGTGTAGAGAATCATAGTCTCACAGAGTTCTTTAGGTTGGAAAAGGCCTTTAAGATCAAGTCCAGCCAGTAACCCAGCACTGCCAGGCCCACCACTAACCCATGCCCCAAGTGCCACACCTGTGTGTATTTTTAAAACTTCCAGGGGCAGTGACTCCACCATTGTCCTGGGTGGTCTGTGCTAGGGCTGGACAGCTCTTTCAGTGAAGAAACTTTCCCTAATATCCAACTAAAACCTCCCCTGGTGCAACTTGAAGCCTTTCCCTCTAGTATGTATCGCTTGTTCCCAGAGAGCAGAGCCTGATCCCCACAGCTGTCCCCTCCTGTTAGAGAGTTGTGCACAGCCAGAAGGTCCCTCCTGAGCCTCCTTTTCCCCAGAATGAGCCTCTCCTCATTTGTGCTCCACACCTTTCCCCAGCTCTGGACACACTCCAGCCCTTCAATAGCTTATATCCTTGTCTCAGCTAGAAAAGCTTCTACTACCATCTTGCAAATGGAAACACTAATGAGATTATTCTCTGCTATGCTGACCCAACCCACAGCAACATTATGACACCTCTCCTACGGGTATCTGCAAAAATGGGAGATGGGGAATGTCTCAAAAACCTGAAGAATGTGGGGAGCTCAGGTCCCATTGAACATCAGGATTTCTGCTGCTAGATTAGATAACTTTTTGTAATTACAGCCCTGAAGGACTCCTCGGCCCCAAAATGGTTGCCAAAGCTTTCTCTGGTCCTACACAGCTCTTACAGCCAACCTAATCAATGCAAGTTAATCAACCATATGAAGTTCAACAGTGGAAAGTTCTGGATTCTGCCCTGGATGTGTGTGCAGACTGGGGAAGGAGATGCTGGAAAGCAGCACCACCCAAAGGGACCTGGGGGTCCTGGCTGGTGGCCAGTGGGACCTGAGCCAGCCGTGCCCTGGGGCCAGCAGGGCCATCCCTGTCCTGGGGCTCCAGCCCAGCATTGCCAGTGGGGCCAGGGAGGGGATTGTCCTGCTCTGCCCTGGGGCGGCCTCACCTCCAGAGCTGTGTGCAGCTGTGGGCACCACAGGGTGAGAAAGATCTTGAGCTGTTAGAGAGAGGCCAAAGGAGGCCACGAGGACAGGGAAGGCCTTGAGGGGAAGCCTGTGAGGAGCTGCTGAGGGCACTGGGTCCGCTCAGCTGGAGAAGAGGAGACTGAGGGGGACTCATTGCAGTCTGCAGCTCCCTGGTGAGGGAAGAGGAGGGGCAGACACTGATCTCTGCTTTGTGTGACAGCGATGGCCCCTGAGGGGATGGCCTGAAGCTGTGTCAGGGGAGGTTAAGGTTGGAGGTTAGGAATGGGTTCTTCCCCCAGAGGTGGCTGGGCACTGAACGGGCTCCCCGGGGCAGGGGTCACAGCACCAAGGCTGGCAGAGCTCCAGGAGTGTTTGGCCAACACTCGGGCCCATGGTGTGACTCTGAGGGATGGTGCTGTGCTGGGCAGGAGCTGGACTCAAGGAACCTCGTGGGTCTCTTCAGACTCAGCATGTTCTGTGATTCTGAGGTAGCAAGAGAAGACCTGATGCTCACCCTGCTCCACTCCCCGCATATTTGGGGCTGGCTTTGAAAGATCAAAATCTTGAGTAAATATGGTTAGGAAAACTAATAAATATCCAGAGTGTTCAGCAATCATTCTTCCCTGAAAAAGTTTAAAACCAGGGAAAGTGCTCCCTGATTTCTCTTTGCAGAGCATGGTCAACCAAAGCTGAAGACTCCTGGATACATGGGGGCAGGGCAGGAGACAGAAATAGCAGGACCAGTAGGAAACATTTGTGATGCACTGCAGGAAACCTGCAGTGAAGGGTACAGCACACTTGATGTGCTCAATTTTAATGCCCATAAACATTCCAGCTTCCTAATAGCCCTTCAGAGTCCTCTGGTGTCAGAAATCTGGCAACAAGACTGAACCTGTGATGTGTTCATCTTTAAATCTTGACATCACGGGAATTTATTAATCAAATGTGGGTTTGGAGTAATATTTTTGCTCCAGTCTAATTCTAGAAATCAGTGGTCTGAAACTGTTAGCATTAGTATGATTGACTCCTTTTATAACTTAACTCTCAGCTACATCAATATTAAAAGAAATGTAATTTCTAATTTAACCTAATTTTTAAAGAACGTAATTCTATAACCTTTGTTATCTAATATCTTTTTATTTACCTTTAAAACCATCTATTTTAAGTAATAAAGTAGGCTAATATGAAAGCTGATATTTAGTTTACCCATATTTTTTCAAAGCAAAAAAGCTCTTTTTACATAAATGGAGGAAATCAGCCAGCTTTGGTCTAATTCCTCTGAACTCAAAATAAAAGTCACCCCAGGAAAAAAATAACCAGAATACATTCTATGCAGATGAGAACTGAGGGCTTTGTGTAGGCCCATGACTGTCACTACAAACCACACTACCAGTGTATGGAGTTCTCTCAATTTTAGAGACTGAGGGATTTTTGAAAAGCCAACATTCTACCCTGGGATTGGAAGCTATATGTTAGCTGACTTCAATTAAAATATTTAAGCTTGGGTTTTAAATCAAGCTCCAGCCCAAGCTCAGATTCCTTGCTTCTAAGGTTCTAGTCCCATGTGAATATGTAATGCACCATGAAAAAGAACAGGGCAGCAAAATCAGAACATATGTGATTTAAGAGGCACACTGCAACCATTTTAAAATCAATTATCCCTTATCAAAATACTAAAGGGAGAAAACCACTCTAAACCTTAACTGGACTCCATCCAGACCCCTTACCCTAGAAATTCAAAACATGAATACTGTCCTTTTTTAAATCTTTAAATATTTTAAAACTTCCTTTTAAGTTTGGTTTCTCCTAGCTATAACCTTTGAGTTAAGGTGGCATCCCTAAAACAGATATTTAATGAACAAAACATGAAGTTCAAATCTGATGAACAATACCAGTCTAACCGTTTTTGCTATGCTTTTGCAGTTACTGCTTCACTCAGTTCCAATTTTCTTTCCTTTATTAATAATTGCTTTTAAACCAGGTAACCATAGTGATCCTTTTCAAACTGGATGAGTTTTGTTTGGTTTGCTTGAAGACAAAGTCACAACAAAATTTTCCTCAACATCCCTTATGACAAACTTAATATCAAGACTACAAAATTATTACAAGTAAGGTATGAGAGAGAGGAGCTTTCCATGGAAAATAAGAATTTGCCTTTATCTTTAAATTTAAAAAAAGTACAATGGCTGTTAGTACAATATTCTTACCTCAATTTGGAGCAGATTTGAGTCCTCCCAACTTTTTTCATTCTGTTGATATATCCAGAGAGTGAATCAGAGTGAGAATCTGAATTCTGTTTTTGTAAGCACTTCCTTAACATCTGTGACAGGACCGAGCTCACAGGGTCACAAAACACATTGTGCCCGTATGCTTCCCACGTACCAATGGCAGCAAGTCAGCAAAAACAAGCCTGAAAATCAGGATGTGCTGGCACAAAGACTACAGGGTCAAGAGATTTCACTAGCCATTTAATTTGCTTTGATAAAAGTGCAAAGACTTCTAGCAGTAACTACATTAAATTTTAAAAATTTAAAATTTATCATTCAGCCTAATTTTTTCTGGAAGGGTACAGAGTGGATCACATGTTAACTCTCCTCCATGACTCAGTGTGTCCCACAGAACCTGAGAGGTTTGAGGGAGCCTTGCTTTGACTTGGTCCTGGCTACATATATGCATTCTTTACAAATCCAGTGTGTATCACACATTAAGATAATTTTTTCTTTTATTTCTTTAATTTTTTATTTTTTTTAATTAAAAAAATTAAGATAAAATTAAGATTAAATGTGGTGGGTTGACCCTGTCTGGGGCCAACAAAGCCATCAACAAGCATCCACCAAATCCACTCTGTCACTCCTCTCCTCAGCTGGGCAGGAGAACAAAAATATAACAAAAGGCTCATCAGTGGAGATGAGGTCAGGGAGAGATCACTCACCCACTATGGTCAAGGGCAAACAGACTCAACTTGGGGAAATTAATTTATTACAAATTGAATTATAGTAGGACAACAAGAAGTAGAACCCAACCTTAAAACACCTTCCCCCATCTCTCCCTTCTTCCCAGCCTTAACTTTAGTCCCAGTTTTCTCTCCCTCCTGTTGGGGAAGATGAAATAGGAAAACCTTATAAATATGATTGCCTGGCAAAAGATTTGGAAAATACAGACATTGAGATGAGAACTAGATTTGAAATAACAAACCTTGACCACTGAATAATTAGAAAACAATAGTATAGCCAGGCTGAAAGCAATCCCCTTTCTGATTAAACAACGCCCGTTACCTGCAGATAGGTCCAAAGGTCACATGGAATGCTCTGTCTCACCCCCAATGTATGGTTCATCCCACACCTGTGACCCTCCCCTGAAGTATCAGGTATCTGTGACCCCATTGGCCCAAGTCCTGTTCCAGCCCACCTTGAAGCCCCCTGATAAGGTGTGCCCGAGGGACCGGATGCTCTCTTGGACCTTCCCCTGGGACCCTCACCTGGAACCCTCGCTCCCTCTCTCTCCCTCTCCATCTCTCCCTGGGCCTGCCACGAGTTGCGCCTGGCAACTCCAAGCAGGGCCTTTCCCCCTTTTAATAAACCACATCTTCTAAGACCTGACTTCAGAGAACTCTCATCCATCCAAACCGTCCTGGAGACCCGCGTTCTCCACACCCTCCCCCCCTCAGTGGCACAGGGGGTGGGGAATGGGGGCTGTGGTCAGTGGTCAGACACGTTGTCTCTGCTGCAGCCTCCTCCTCAGTGGGAGTATTCCTCACACTCTGCCCCAGCTCCAGCTCCAGGGGCTGCAGGGAGGTCTCTGCTCCCCTGGACCAGGTCCATCTGGAGCTGGCTGGCCTTGGCTCTGCTGAACATGAGGGAAGCTTCCAGCAGCTTCTCAGAGAAACTCACCCCTGTGGCCCCCACTGCAGAGTCTTTGCTTCTTTGCTGCCAAGGTCGGGATTAAATGGGGAGACAGAATTTCTTGTTGGGACTCAGATGTTTATTAGTTCTTATCCATGTCACAGTCTCACAAACCCTGAGTGTTACAGCACTTCACTCCAACAAACTGAAAATGGAGCCCCATTTCTCCCTCTTCAAGGCCTTTTAAGGATAAACTGTGCAATTAAGAAATGACACTTAAATTATTTTTACTTTTAACCCAATACCCAACAACCCGTGCCCTCACTGTAGACTTTTTTATCCAATTACACAAAACCACCCAAACCCGTGGAGAAGAAGGTGAAGAAGAAGGACCAGCCTCCACCCTAAAACCTCCATCTTGCTTTATATCTATTACTATATTCTAAAACCTTAAACTCTTAAGTTTTCCCCCATGTGATATCACACACTTCTATTCAAACTCCACACCCACAATCCCAGTTCAATCAATCAATTTCGGAAGCCTTCTCCATGGCCTCAGGTCAAATGCAATGTTCTCTTGGGGGTCAGTGCCTGTCAGCACGGAAAGTCTAAAATCCTCAGCAACCAGGGTTCCAACACCCCACTACCAAAACCACACCACACAAACCCAGTACAAAAATTCAAATCCAGACTCCTACACAACCTTCCTAAGTTTCGCTTGGGTTGAATGCAAGGAAGGAATGCAAGTCCTGACTCACATTTTTGTTAAAAAATAAGACAAAACACAATGCCTAACACTCACAGGAACACCAGAAGAAATTCAGAAGGGTGTTTCATGTTCAAGAAGAAGGATTTGTAGGATATTTTTCTCACAGCTCCCACAAAACAAGGCTGTGGGAGAAAACAGAGGCAGTTACCAACACATTCAACTCACTCACTGGGCACAGACCACTGACAATCTCCTTGCTGGCCAGAACCAAGACATCTTCTTCACCTAAAACCCAGAGTATTTCACCTAACACCAGAATGAAAGCTTTCCATGATTCATGAGCTTCAAATGATTTTATAAAATTTGCTCTAATTTATCCCATTTTCAAATGGCAGGAAAAAATCCTCCTTTCCATAATAAAATATAGGCATATTCATAGAATTTTATAGGATTACAACTAAAAAATTAATTAAAACCCAACTTCCATCAATTTATTCCTTCATCTGTGTAGGTGCACTTTTATGATAATCACCTGCTTAAATAATTCTTGTTTTCATTATGTCTTTTTCTTCCCTAAAGATTCCCTAAAGATTATATCCCCTTCAGGATACCTATGAAGAAATGCAGATGTTGTACCACACATGGTGACTAACAGCACAGTGAAATCAAAACTGAAACATGGATGTGTGGACCAACATCTTCAGTTAAGCTCACCTCAATAAGCATGCAACAAGCATCAGGATTTGTACCACTGGGATTTAAACCAGGAGAGATTCTTGATGTGTCTCAAGTTGATTTACATATAAGTAATATTTTATTTACTTTAGAAAATGGATATTTTGCTCTATTTCAGCACTGGAGGGGGTGATGCAGTTTTTAATTAGTTTAGTGGTTTGATTTTTTTTCAATGTCAAGAAAACAAATAGAGCAATATAAAAATAATAGCAAAACAGCTAACATGGGGGTCTATAATGTAACCATAAGAGAAGCTCTTTTAAAGCACTTGCAAAGTTCCAGCCACATGATTCCCATTAACTGTAATGAGCACTGGACAGATAAATTCACACATGTTGCTTTGAAGATTTATACTAAATTGGCCTCATCTTTGTTAGCACTAAAGGAATACTGATGCTATACAATATAAAAGAGAAATCTTTCAATTTGCCCCCTGCAATCTTCTTCATTATCCACAGAATTCTCCTGTAGCCAGCCATGCCACAGATTCATAATCTCTCCAATTTAACAGACAGTTAAAAATATTAAGTATAGCACACCAGTCACTCTCTGTAGAATCAAGTGCTAAAATGCTCCTTTGTTTAAGCACAGGCCCAGCTAGTTCTGCTCTGAAGCACATCAAAGGCCTGAACAAGTGGAACAGCTCAGGGAGAAAGCTGCTGCTGTAGAAGCCAATCCATAATACCTTGCCAGGTCTTTAATTGCTATGCATGTACATTTGGCTTGATCTTGTGCTGCTTTGAAGTGAAGACATTAGCTTCAATTAATCCCAAAATGACCTCAAGTCATGGGCTTTGGAAAAAAAGAAAAAAAGAAAAAAGAAAAAAAAAAAAAAACTACCAGAAAATGGCAGAGGACCAGTGCTTGCCCTTTTATTTCCTTCTTTTCTCCCTTTCTCTTCTTGTCTGTTTAAGGACAGGGTCTAGTATACATGCCCTAAACAGACCCTGCAAACGAAGCCTCTTCTCTGCTCCCCTGGCCAGAAGAGCCACAGGCTGTGCAAGCTGGGGACTCCCCAGGTGCCATCCTGCTGGCCCAGCACATGGGGCACAAACACCCTTCATCTGAGGCTGGCATCCAACATCAACAACTGAAAATCACGAGGACAAAACCCCAGAATCCATGGATCCACAATTATTCTTCAGCTAAAGGACTTGGGAAATAGAGATTTACACAAGTAAGCTGTTGGAGTCTGAAATGCAGGGAATTCTCAGAACCTTGGGCCTGTAAGCCAAAGCTTAGAATTAAACACAGGATTTGATCTGAGACCTTGGAAAAGGCTCCCAGACTTAGGTGCTAGAAGTGAGAATGAGGATTTATAGTTTAAAGCAGAGACACATTAAGCTAAGTAGAGGAAAGTTTAGAGTTTTGGTTTGTGTGTCATAACATGATTGGCTAAGAAAGATTACAATGCGGCATGAGTCCATAATATGAAATATTTAAGGATTGGGTCAAAAAATAAATATCCTTGTTGGCAGTATTTTATTGGTTAATAAATTCTTAAAAGTTCGTGTAACTAGAAGTCTTGTGACCTTCTGAGCCATGTGGTGAAGATGTGAGCCAAACTCACCCGTCCTGCCTGTGCAGAAGATAAGAAAAATTAATTGCATCATCTAAAGCAACTCAGAGGTCCCATCTCTAACTCACTGAAAATTCCTTCACAAATCCTCACAGTAAGCCACTTACCAAAGGGAGCCAAGGGCTGCACTGCTACTCATGCTGGCAAAAGCCCTTACCACCATCTCCTTACCTACCATTTTCACCCCAATGGGTTCAATACTTATCAATTAGTAATTTCAGGGGCTTATGAACATCAACACTCTTAGTACCCAGAAACTTGTACTGAAAAATCTATATACTACTTTTCTTAAAACTTGAGGAAGAACTCCCAAACCACCAGGAATTCTGAGGTCTCAAATAACATTCCTATAGCAAACAGAGTCAGAAACCAAACCCATAAGGATGTGCTCTACGACAACTTGAAAATGTTATGTCTTTCATATGATAAACAAACAAACAAACAAAAAGTCAAAAAAACAGAGCCCAAGAAAGAAACAATCCTTGAATGCTTTTGCTTCTGCTAGCACAACTCCAACTCCTGATTCTGCCCCAAGCGTAACCCCTCCTGCCCTGGAGAGTGCGCAGAGAGCAGCAGGGGCTCTCTTTCCTCCAGATGGCATTTCCATAAGGAAAATATGCTTAGCATTTAGAACAAGCAGTAAAACTGGAGGTGACTGAGCTGCTGCATGCCCCACCCAGGATGGACAGGCACACTCCAGGCTGATGGCAGCAAACAGCTCTGCCCTCGTGCCCTAACTACAGCTCAGGTGAGCACCAGCAAGAACCCTCTGCTCAGGCTTCCTCCTGCTTTTCCTGTGGGCATTCTCCCTTGCTGGGTTTTTTGTTGTTGTTTTCTAAGGGGATGACTTTTTTGTGTTGCTCCTTCTGACACGCCAGACACAAAGAGCCAAAGTCATATTTCAGAGTTTCCTCCAAATCAAAATACTACTGAACTACTCAGTGTTACCTCTGTATAAGCACATTCCCTCGAGGAAAATATTGTCTTTTTCTCTTGACAGTTAATTTGTTCATTGCAACACAAGTTTATTGAAAGCACACTGAGTCTTTATTAGTGCTCTTAGCTGATGTTTCCTACAGCTTCTGTGTCTCAGTATCAAATGCTGTAGAGCAGAATTAAGAAGAAATTTTATTATAGCCATGGATTAAACATGAAATATTCCAAATACCTGTAGGAGCATATTTGCAACTAACCCTAAGCCCTGAAATTAAAATATTTACACCTGGAGAAACAAAACAAAACAAAACAAAACAAAATAAAACAAACCAAAAATTGATTTTAAAAAAACACAACAAAAACAAACAAACAAACAAAAATCCAAGTCCAAAAACAAAAACAATAACATAACATCCTTGCAACATGCACAGACATGACCATTTGGAAAAAAATCTCCACAAGACCAGACAAACTTCAATTAATACAGAAGGAGGAAGAGTGTTTTCCTGGGTCACTGAGATCCACCAGCCATGGAAAAACATAACTGTACCTTACAGTTTCCTAAACAACACTTATATGTTAAAGGCACAAATATACATTACCACTGACTCTACCAGCAAACTGCTCCAAAAATTCTGCTATAAACTGCCCCAAAGGCTAGAAACCTTTTCCTAAATGAAGCATTTCCTAAGGATTCCCCCCTTCTTCAGCCCTTTCTCCAGGTACATCTCAGACACAATTGTCCCCTGCCCCAGTGCTCATTCTGCAGAGCAGAGAAGCCCAGCCTTCCAGCTTCAACTCGGAGCCCCTCTATATTTCCTGCAGTTGCTCCTATATTAATTCATTTGTCCTGAATGCAGGTGACCTGACACGGGCCCAGGATTCCAGGCACACCCTCATTCCTGCGTCACACGACAGAATAAACACCATAAAAACCATCCATGTGTTGCTGTGTGGTAGAATTGCTCTGATGTTCCTCTACAGATATGTCAAAATTACAAAACCCACCTTAAAAATTAAATCCTTATTACTAGTCCTTTATGATTCATGTGAGTTTTATACTAATATATTTAACAGTCTATTATTTCAGCTCATGAAACCAACCTCTGGTCCCAGTGTAATGTTCTGGTCTTTTGCCCTATTCGACAAAGCTCCCAACCATTGCATTGCCAGTAAGTAATGCTAGCAACTTCCAAGCCATTCCTGCTGGGATTAGTGAGTCACACACTGCTTTGGAGGGATTCCAAATTCATGGGCCCCCAGCCCAACACCAACACAAAATGGGGCTGTTTTCTAGCTGGTTTCTTGTACCCATTTCTAGTTTAACTAATAATTTCTCTCATGGTTTGTAGCTAACATCTTCATGAAATACAAACTGATTGGATCTTTGATACTTCAAAATCCCTTCATGGCTTCAAAAACAATACTAGCAAGACTTTATGGTTAATGCTACTTTATTTATTTTAATTATGTGCTTTGTTGTATATTAGAAGAAAGCAGCCTTTCGTGTTTATCTGCTCTTGTGATAAGACTGATTGCTCTCTCCTTAATGAATCCTGGGTCTGCAGGTGAGGGAGCCCAAGCATAGGCTGGAGGTAAATCAAGCTCTTTTTCCCACTATGAAAAATGTTCTGCTTTCAAAGCTCTGGAGCTTTCAAAAGCTCCAAAGATGCAGTGACTGCCAGTGAAAGGTTTTAGAAAAACAGGGCAATTGTCCATCCCAATGAAATACAACAGATGGATAGAATGGAAGTGGCTGTTTCCCATTGTCTCAAATCCTGGCAGTTGCAGGACCCCTTGGAGCTGCAAGCAAGGGGCTTCAACTGGATCACAGGAACTGAAGTCATCTCAAAAACTTGACTCTGACCATTCCCATCTTCTTCCTTCTACTCACAAATACTGAATTCCTAAATACCTGCATCCATGGAAGAGAAATACCCAACAGCTTGGGCCTGAACACACCACTGGTCTGACTTGCCAACCTTTATACAGCCAAACAAAAAGGTCAGCACAAAGACTTTGCATGTTGGGCTGGACAAGAGCACTTTTGGATGGTATGATGTGCATCTTTTTGATGTCCCACATATTAGTTTGCATTTTTTGATGTCCTACATATTAGTTTGCATCCCATGAAGCAGCAATGCTGTCATACCCATGCTGGGTGAATGTTATGAGTCCACACAGTTCAGAGCGAGCAGGGGAAGCACACACAAGATCTGGAACCAAGAGTTCTGACTCTGCAGCACAGGAACTTGGATCCCATGGTCCCTCACTTCCCTGCATCCATGTAAAATACCAACAGCTGTATTCCTTCTCTTTCCAAACCCTGCTGTAGTGTGTTGTTTGTATGCAACTGCATCTTGGAACCCAAAATGTGGTTAAGAATCCTACTATGCCAAATTCACCCACAAAGAACAAGAAAATATTACAAATATCTTCAAATCTACAAATAAAAATACTACAAATATAATTTCAATCAATTCTGAAAGAAATGTAAAAGCAATTTAAATTAGCCTTATACCTAGCCATTGGAATAAAAGCTTTCAAGACATTCTACATTTAAATGTTTTAAAACAATCATATGAAATTATCATACCCAATCAGACAAAGGAGCTGATGCTACAGCTCTTTTAACTACATCTTCCTCAACAGCAGAAGAAGGTTCCGTCTGAGCAGAATGGGTGCCAGCCTTACTTTCCCCTTGGATTTACTTCAGTAAGGAAGTTACTGACACAGATTTTTGGTTCAGTTTATAAGACAACTTATTTCCTAAGTTTTGTGAAGTATTTTGCATTTCCCATTCTGCTATTCCCATTAACTTTAATATGTTGCTGAGGAAATGTGTAGTTTACCAATCATATCATCATCAAAATCCTTCTTCCCCAAGCACAAATTTAGTAAATCATACCTGTAATTTAATTCTTAATCAAGAGGTCCTTGAGCCTGACTCCTGAGACTCACTTAATGGATTCTGTTATGCAGAGTATCAAAATGAACCTGCTGTAGTTTCATGCCCCTGTCTTCTGCCTTGCCACCATTACAGACCTAAAATAAAACACTATCTGGTTTTTGTGTTCCAACTGGTTAAGAAATTAATTTCCAATCAAAATATTGGTTACAATAAGAATACAGACAGCATAAATGGTTCCAAGCATCATTAAGCACTGTGTTTCTAATGTTCTGTGCCCAGAATTAAAAGCAGAATTTGGAAACAAATTTTGCTTTGTCATTGAAAGCAAAGGATGACAGTTATGCCTGTGCAAATTAAGTCTGGGAGGCTTATAAGGAACACTCTCCCCACCCAGAAAAAACACCAGCCAACCAACCAATAATAGCAGATTGGAGTCTGTGAACCTTACTCACATATTTTTTAAAGGATATTTTGTTCTGTTGGTCACTGCATAAGTGAAATGCTTTCACTTCTTAACTCAAATTGTATTGCACTGAAAAAACATGCATGTGCACTTACTTAAGCTTAGAGACTGAGGTGGGAAATCAATTAAAAATAAACTAAATTATTTATTTCCTCCCTGAGATTTCTTTCAGCAGTGTTGGGGAAAAAACACCCCAAAGTTTTAAGCTGACTTAAGGGAGGGAGCTGTCCTCAATCTGAGGTGGTCTGGGATAACAGGCAGCATGTGCCAAAGTGGTCCCTATGGAACGTGGGCAGAGGAAACTCCAGTAAGCCCTGTTTAATGAAACAGCTTGGTGTGAAGGAAAAACACGTTGAGTATGAGTGCCAAAGCCTTGTGTAAACTGATACAACAGGATATTCCTAGGCACACCCTCTTTGATATGGCAATTCAAAAATCAGTGTCCTGGTGATATAATTACATTACAAGTTCATGTTTTACTGACAGTCCAGAGAGGGGAATAACCTGCATGGTAAGGGAGCTTGTTTCTGTGATCTGAAAAAACAAAAGGAAATTTTAAAGGAATAAGCATGGAATGTGTTTTGTATATATAAAATTATATTCACATCTACATATGTGAAAACACAACACTGCAAACACATTTTTTATGACTAAAAATGTTCTGCCACAAATCTAGACTGGGTGATCTCTTATTAGGAACAAAACATTTTGCATAAATAACAAAAGATTAAATCCATTTAATATTGATGTTTTCTCAATTTGAAGAGGATGCACCAAAATAAATGAATTAAATAAGGAGAGCAAGTTGTTCCTTTGAATTAGTATTTTCTCATAGTAAGAAACTTATTTGTATAAAGATTTTAAATAAATAAAGATAAAACAGTCTGCTTTGCAGATTGGCAGTAATGTTGGAAATGATCCCACATAAATAACATTTCCAAGCGGCAGCATGGACAAAAGTAATCAGTACCCTGTATCTGTGTGCAGTACAAAGTGAACATTTTAATGCAATCAATAATCCCAAGGTAAAGAGATGATGG
Source organism: Anomalospiza imberbis (assembly GCF_031753505.1). Classification (NCBI taxonomy): domain Eukaryota; kingdom Metazoa; phylum Chordata; class Aves; order Passeriformes; family Viduidae; genus Anomalospiza; species Anomalospiza imberbis. Next base: position 2,700,509 of record NC_089700.1, read on the forward strand.
CTACACAGCAAGACTCAGTAGGATATAGATTTCAGGTTGCAAGTCAACGAAGATGTAATAACTCAGCCCAGCTGCAGCATATTCCTCAGACACTACTTAAAAGCTCATTCACCACCAAGGAATATTCTCAGGAGCAGATCAAACCACTGAAGGATGATTTTCTCCATGTGCCACGGGACAAATAGCAGAAAATACCATCACTGGAGCCCAAATCACATGGACTCTGAGGCACAGGAGCTGTATAAATATGAGCAAGCAAAGTGACACATCCCTACCCTGCCTGAGGCTCTGAGCAGCAGTAACTCAGCACAGAGCAGTGAGGTCTGCTTCTCCACCCAGCAGTGATCATCACTGACCGGTCACCACACTAACATAAATCCACACATTATCCTCCTCATACACCCATCCCCAGGGCACAGCACCCAAAATATCAAGCAGCACCTGACACATAACTTGCATGTGAAATTCCACCAGCACCTGAAACCAAACTTTGTGAAGTGTTGGTCTGACATGTTTGATTTCACACAGTAAAATTCCTTCAAGTCATACTAAAACCTTTGCCAAAATTTGTGAGGAGCTTCCAGAGCTCTGTGTCAATTGCAGTTCTCACTACACAGTGTCGCCCTGATTTCTTAGGATTTTCTAAAGCCTTCTGAATTTACATTCTTGTAGAGAACTTTCTCACGCAACTTTCTGTAAACAAGCTATTGTTTTGCATTCTTTCATAGAGGTGGAGAAATTTGATGTACTGGTAGTTTGTCCAGTGTCGTTGGAGAGGTGGCACGTTCACCTTCCAATCCACTGGCACCTTTTGAGAACTATAAATTATTGGAGTCAGAAGAAATAAATTAGTCTCATCATGGTGACCAAAGCTGTGGTGCATCGTTTTTCCTTGTGTCCTCTGGTGACAACACAGGTACAAAGCTGTTGTGTTTGAGACTCTACAGGGCTGGTTGCTTCAGAGCAGAGTAACTGTCCCTGAAGACTTGTGAAATCACTCCTGACTGAACACGTTGAAGCACAGTGGGTACTCAGCAACACATCCCTAGGATAAAAAAATGTTGTGGCATTTTTTTGTATGCTGATCCTCTCCAGAGTCTAGAAAGGGCTGGAATCCTGGCTGGTTTGAACAGCACTGGTGAGATTGTTAACTGAGTTTTTCAGTGCAAAATTCTTTCAACTCCATACACCTGCATGTCTTGTGTTCCATTTTTTCCCCAGGCCACATTTTCTGCAGCTGCTGCCACTGTCTCAGAGCCATTTCAGACTCCATTCCCATCAGTTCTGACCAAAGTGTCTGCCTAGGAATGTATCCAAGGGCCCCAATTCCTCTTTTTGTGCCCTTGCTGGATGTGGCAGGCCTGTGCACAGCAGTCAGCCACTGTTCATGTCTGGAGCTTTCCCCTTCTCTTCCCCAAATCCCTTCCAATAATCTTTCCCTTCTCAAGACGAGCAGCACTGGTAGGCATCCTTTAAACTGCACAGTGAATGCTTCTGTACCTGCAAGCAGGAATCAGAACAGGTGATTTGTATAAGCAGCAGAACATGAATGACAATATATATTTTTATACAATTTTCCTGTCCATTATTGGGAAACCAGGACTACTACTGAGGCAAGAACAACCTTCATTGTAGAAAAGTTTCATGGAACACACTAATTTGTACAGGGTTTTGTAGTCTCCTTATATTTTTGATCTTAACAAAGAATCAATGCTAATAAATCACTTGCACATAAAAGACAGAGTGTAACAACATACAGCATGTGTCTTCTGATTGGTCACTGCATAAACTACATTACAGATTTTTTTTAAAAAATATTTTTCTCTTGTGCTTGAGGATGGCAGGCAGAACATCTGTATTATCCAGATCATCTAAAGCAAAGAAATTGCAACAACTGGCAATGACCACTGAAGCTGTAACAAGATGCACAGGTCCCTGTGGTCACTCAGAAACTGTTCACTGGAATATTTTATACTAGGATAAAAAATTTAAAATCTAGTTCATCAAAACAGTTTATTAATTTGGATAAAATTCTGATGAGAACCAAGCAGGTTTCCACTGGAAAATGACTTCATTTCCCCATAGCTCTGCAGCAATCATCCCAGCATGCTGTGAAAACCTGGGGATAAAGAAGTCCTACACTCACCACTAGCTAACTCACAAGCCAAGTCTACAGGGCTCCCTGCCAGCTTGGGAAATCACCAGACAAACTGCCTTGAATTTCTAGAAACTTCACTTTTTCTAAAGTCTTCAGATCCTCAGAAGCTTTGTAGCAATAGGCAAGCCTGACTTCAGGACTCTCTGTCTTCAGGGTTTTAAGCACTCCAGAAACCTGGTGAAAGTCTCTATACATTTATTAAAAGAATCTATGTATTTGAATAAGTAATCTTCAGCATTTTCTCTCTGCAGAAAATGTCAATGCTTCTTGTTTCCATGACATTTGGAATAGGAAACTTCCAATTAAAAGAGCTAAAAAATCAGACTTATGCTTTCCAGGGAGTTACCTGCTGTCCAGAGTAAAAGACAAGAGGTCACATTGCTCTAGTTCTTTATTCAGAAAGCAACAAACACGTGCAGATGGAAAGCCACAGCTCCAGTTGCTGCTTGCTCATTCTGACAAGGCTGAACCCTCAGTGGATCAGGAATGACCTGTTTCCCAGGGACTCTCCTGGTCCCTGCACATCCCAGCCCCAGGCACGTACAGGTTTCTCTGAACTGTGAAATAGGTGTGCAAACAGCACAGCCATCAGCAGCAACTTACAGCCCACAGCCAGAACAAACCTGTTACATGACAGCTTCAAGTTTCTTCTGTTCAAATATAATTAACATCAAAAAGGGCAAGAGTTTTATCATCTTTATTTTGAAACTGGAATAAGAGAGATTCTTCATTTTTCTTTTATTTCATGACTGTCTTCCCCAAACCTTTAGAGTACCTAAGCTTGAACTGGCACAGACTGTAGTGTGTATTCCCATGGATAAAACATTCCCAGAAAGTGATTATAGAATCTCTATGAGCAAATCATAACCAGACAATGAAGGTGAAGACTGAAGCAACCTTCACTCACATGCAAACTCATTTCAGACAACTGGGAATTCTGGATGAAAAACAAAAGGTACCTAGTCAATCACATTTCTTTCATAAAATAAAAAGATGCACTTAAGTTATTAACCTTTATCCACTGCACTTCAGTGAAATGGAATGTTTTTCGAAAGAAATTCAATTTCATGGAAAATTTAACTAATTGGAATATTTCTGTCTCCTAGCATCTCAATACCTTGAAGATTCCACCCAGAATTTCACACCAGCCCAGCTGTACAGGAGTGCAGGCCTGGAACACACCTATCACTGCACATCCCAGAGCTCTGCAGAGATCCCAGAGCCAGCACAAAACACGTTGGCTGCAGAGCCAGAGGAGTGGTAGTAGAGAGCCAGTGCTCTCCTGGCTGACTTCTACCACCACTGCACTAACTCCAGGAATCCAAACTGGCTTTTCCATAACACCCTGCAACACACAGGCAACCCTGGGCTGCCTCCAAACACCCAAGGGGAGACAAAGCATTTTACTCACCGTCTACTGATGTTTCTGCTGTGTTTTACTGACCCAGACAGGATGACACAAAGCCAACGTGGGAGAAAAGAGTTAATTTTGTAACTCCAGAACTGACTGCATGCTATTTAACCATGGAGTATCACAGGATAAGGATTTGTCCCAGGCCTAGTAATAGAGCAAAGGGCATCTGAGTTCAAATCCTAATATGCACATTGACTGTCCTTCAGCACGGTCATCTTTCTTTGTGTTAACTCTTCGAATTTCATACATTAGAGCTTGCAAAAAATCAATATTTATTGACTACTGCCTTGGCTGGCTCAGTCTCTTATCAGTCCCTCCTGTGCTGGAAATGCCACGTCCTGGCCTTGGTGTGAGCTCCCTGTGCTCTTCTGGGTTTTCAGTCCAGAGCAGGTTTGAACAGTTCCAAGAAAAAGAAAAGCCACAGTCCAGGGAACTTCACTACCTCAGCTAGCTAAAAAAACCTAAGAGCAAAAAACTTTAAAAAACCTGAAAAGCAAAGGAGAGCTCTGTCCTGCTGTCTGTCCATCTGCAGACAACTCAGTCCAGGAGAAGGAAAGCTGGAGCTCTCCTCTCTCTGTTTTTGAATACAGCCCCTCAGACATTCCACTGCTTCTCCTTCTCGCCCCCTCTTCACTCTCAGATCTAGTTTTAAAGGTGCAAAACTTATTTCTGGGCTAAACAGATGAATGGGGATACAATTCAGCATCATAAAGTTACCCTAGGACACTCCCTTACACAGATGAACCTTCAAGAGTACAATAAAGAAAAATTACCAAAAATTACTCAAAATGCTGAGAAGCTACCAAACCAACTCTCTGCACATTTACTTCAGTCCTACAAGGCCCTTCTAATACTTGCTAGAAAATCCCACAACCTCAACTCACTGACTGCACGGGCTACTGTTTACAAGATTGTCCAAAAATTATAAAATCCCAGCTTTCCTGCAAGTTTAATATTGCAATATAACCTGTCATTAGCTAAGAGGGGCAAAATAACTTAGTTGATTGAGTAAATTTCATTATCTTTGCCCCTTGCTGATGAATGTAAACTATTGCAAAAGTTAAAAAGCTATTAGACTAGTGAAAATAAATTTGAGCAGTAATCTCTAGAAACAGTATTTCCATGTTTAAAGATCAGCGGGCAGAAGCATGACTTCTAATACAGGCTGTCTGAAAATTCAAAACTGGAGATAATGGTCAATTCCTCCACTCTTCTTGTCTAATTAGGGAATTTTGCTTCAGTTGAAATCCATTTAAGTGAGCAACATCCATAAATTGAAAAGAAAGATTAAGAAAACATTAGGTCAGAGTAAGAATCCTTATGATGTGGGTAGGCAATTACAGAAGCCATCTCTGATTTTCCACCTTCACCCCTTTTATTGTAGTCTCTTCTCTGTCAATACAAAACTGTAGCAAGAATTGAAATCAATAATAATTCCCCTCCCCACTTTTTGTTTTTTTTTAACTGTCACAGTAGAAAAAAATAGATAGTTACTAAAAAACAATGGTCTTGTGAGAAAGCACAAACATCTGCTCTCTAGAAAGGGTGAGGAAAGAACAAGTATTAGCATTCCCTCTCTACAAAACTGGTATCAGAATGTGCTGGAGTGCTGCACCCAAAGGAATTGCTGCTTTGCTGTAGTTTGTAGACAGTCAATTGGCAAACCATAAATTAGGTCAAATTTTCATAAAATCAGGCCCACACATACACATTCATGAATAAGAACAAGTGTCTAGCATTCCAAAAACATCTTCTAATGGCCATTATCTGATGGTTGAGCACTGAACAGTCCCAAAAATAAAGTAAAACATTATTATCTCCAGCAAATTTGATGAAGTGAGCTTTTGCCTAGTGCTCTGGGTGAGACTGGGTAGGAGCAAAGGGCAGACAAGCCTGGCAACACCAGCAAAGAAGGAAAATGTTCAAAAGTTTGCCAGTATACTATCTAAAAATTGATAAATAAAGCCCCTAGGAAACAGTTATTGAAAAGTCAGCACAATGAAGCCTAAGGCTACACTTTTACACCTCTATAATTCCTTTACCTTCCAAACCAATCAAAAGCAGCATGGAAATTGTAAAATCTAACAATCCCACAGTGGTAAGAAGCCATTTTCCATGAGACACAATTGCATCATTTTATCATCAGGCAGAAATACAACCCCATATGTGAATAATATTGGGCAAATACATGAAGTTTTCTTGTGCTTTCAAGAATATGTCATTCTTTTTAGCTTGATGTATCAAAGAAAAGCATTTTTAAATGTTCAGGGAATTTTGTGGCTACCGATGGACTTTCACACATGCTGATAGTTAAGACAGGGTCGTGGCTATATCACGTGCAATGGCACAGCCTCTTAACAATTTTCCTTTCTTCCTTAATCACACATAGTTAACAAGAGCAAAGTAAAAGTTAGAATTTCAGGTATTTGCAATGTTTCCTCAATAGCCTTTCATTTCTATTTGGGCTGAAACTTGATCTATTCTGAATAATGGAAACAATGTTCAAAGCATACATTCCCCCCAGCATTACTCTTAGTTAATGGCCCTTGACTTGTGATACTGTGATTTTTATACTTCATATAAAGGTCTCCTTTAGGTTAAAAAAAAAGAAAATGTGTCTTAACATTTGAAGCAAAGCCAAATAATGCTGTACTGCTGGGCAATTTCCAAAGCCACATTAAAAGAGGATCATAAGAAAAAGAGGCATCCAGTACAAAAACACTACATGGCTCCTTCTCTGTGCTCCACGATTTTGTTAAGATATTCTTTTAATCCAGCCATTTACTGCAACAGGCTTTATAACATATATTAAATATTACTGCCTCCTCTAACTGACAGATCAGGTTTGATGAGTTTTGACCCTTCAGTTCCCTAGAAGCCATATTAGACTGTTACAAAAGTGTTAAGAATATTGTGAAAACCATAACAAAAATGTCTATTTCCCCGATGGATAAGTTCTTTTTTGGATGGTGGATGGTTCAAGAGATTTCTGCACAATGTGATTGTCATGAGGGACCTCAACCACAGGGAAATTCTCTCTGACATTTCAGTGTCACCTCTGAAGATGTGCTCAAGCAAAGTCTTTCCCCAAACCACCACAGCTGGCACAAACCAAATCTCAGGACACCCCTGCTGCAAGGACTCTGAAATAATAAAATGAGCAGATTTTGCAGAAAAGCATCAATCTCAGCAGCTGATTGCCTCTTGAAGCTTGTCTGACACCATCTGTCCTGCTCTCCCTTCCTTTTGGGTCAAGGTCTTTTATGGGTGACATAAGAGCCTGGCAAGGTGAGATTACTGCTGTGTTTCCAACCTTCCCCGAGCACAGGGGTGAGGCACAGTCAGAACTGACCCCCAAAGTGCTCTTCAGTGCTGAAGATTCACCACCTCTTGGACCACAGAGACCAGGAAAAGTGGTCTGAAGCCCAGAAGTGGAGGAGCTGTAGTACTTATCCATCACAGGGCTGAGAAAGAGCCTTGCACAAACCATGAGCTTTAGCAGATCTGGAGAGGTTTTCTTCCACTTACTTTAATTCCTTTGATTTCGTCTCCTCTGGGAAAAATTAAGTACTGTTTTCCATACCCTAGTATCTTTGGTAAAAGTCATCAAGGAAATTAAAAAAAAAAAAAAGATGAAAAATCAAATATCTTGCTTATCCTATTAAATTTGCCATAAAACACTTTACAAAGTGATTTTAAAATTATAAATAAAAGAGGATCATTCAGCTTCAATTTTAAAATTATAAATAAAAGAGGATTATTCAACTTTCTTGAAAATCATTATCCCTCTCTTCAAACAGTCAGTGAGCATCAACTGATCTCCAGAAAAGAATGTCTTTTCCATGTCCAAGATTTATTTTTCAGATCACTTGGTTGGGTTAGCTTGTGAGGATGCTTCCTCACATCCCTCCTACTCATCCACCTCTGTCTCAGACATAAAAGAGAACAGAAAAAAGCAACATTTCCTCAAGCTTCAGGCAAAGCACGAAAGGGAACTTGTGACTGCCCATTTGCTCAAGTCATGCAGCAGCTTCAGCACCTGGACAAGTTCATGAACTTGTAAGACTTACAGATTGAAAAATTTGATCCTTGAGCAGCACAGGAGCTCCAGACATAGCCCTGAGAGAGGAATATTGGCCTCATTTGCACTGCATCGAAGTGCATCAAGGGATCCCACAGTGGGCATGACCCAGCCAGAGCCCCATCCCTGCTCTACCTTGCTCTGGGACAAGGAGTTGTCCCAGGACCCCCTGCACCAGGCAGGGACAGGCAGCACATGGTCCAGGCCAGTTTCTTGCTCATCTGAATAAATTCCACAGGTCTTGGAGCCAGTGAACATCCCAAACCCAGGACAAAGCAGCCCAGGGCTCCAGAGGAGGATCCTGCCAGGGCCACACACACCAAGACAGAGGCAGCACCACAAGGCTGTAAATGCCTTTTACATTTGAAGTGAATTAGGGCTGGGTTTGCTCCTTAAACTAAAGGTCAGACTGTCAAAAATCCTTGTCCAGACACTGTATTCCAGAGCCCAGGAGCACAGGTTCTGTGTTCTTGACAGCCTAGGTTACCTAAACTCAGAATTTATTCCACTGACTTCCCTGTGTGTGCATGCATGTGCGTGCATATGTTTAATACACATATTAAATTTTAAATAGATCACTTTTAACTAATCACATCAAGTGGCATTTGTGCAATGTAAATATTTGCGTTGTTCCTTTAGCACTCTTTTGATTACACAGAAAATTTCAGAGAAATAAAATTACAGCAGGCCAAATATTAAAAGGTGGGGAGGGAAAAGAGTGAGAAACTGAGCTTCAAAGGGAATTTTACATTTTGATTTCAGTTTGCATATCCCAAATGCTCACATTTTGCTACACAGATGTCAAACCAGGAGGCAGGTAATAAAGCAGGTTTCTTTAAGATTTCAAAAAAAATACATTTAAATGATCAAATTAAACTATATTCCAAGCATTGCAGAAATAACTGACATATTATTAGTTCTTCCCTAAACATTATTGAACCATCTCTTTCCATTGTAGCAGGGGTCTGTCAGCTATGCAGGTCCTTGCCAAAAATAAAGAAAGGATGGCAGCATTCCCCATCTGCTGATGAGTCCAATCTAAGGGAAGACAAAACACTGATTTTATTTACCTCTGTTCCAATTATTGTCAGGCAATACAAACAGTCATCATGACACACAGCCAGGTTTATTCATGTGCCCAGCAAGCCAGGCCAGGCATAATAAAGAGATTACACACTCCTTTTGGAATACAGGCAACTTGGAATGGCTTTTATTGAAACTTAAGCATGGCAAATATTGGGTACTAGACTTAGGTATCACACAATCAGAAATATGTTTGGCTCAAAAACACAACACATGGCACCCTCAGAGAATGAGGGTGACTATTATTACAGCACAACAGGCCTGTCTTTCTCTCCCTGCCAAAAGAAAAGCTTGGAATAGCACAGAACACATGGCACTTTAAACGTGGAGGAGAGAGCCTGGAAAGAGTTTTACAGAGCAGGAAGGAAAAAAAAAAATTAAGTACTGTAAAGTATCTGTGTCTTTGAAAGACAGCTCCTCATAAACCACCACCAGTCCCTGTACTAGAGTCACCCTGGAAGAGAAAGGACTCTTAACATCAAGAAATGGGACAGAAGGGGCAAGAGCTGTGCAATATGCTTGCTGCAACAACTGAGGCACTATAATGATTTCAAAATTTAAAGTCCTTTTAAGACAGAATGAAAAGGAAATTACAGCAGATATTACAAATCAGAAAAGGGTTGGAAGTTTGCATCTCTTTAAAATGCAGATTAAGGCTCTGTTGATAAGTCTAGCCAATTTGCTGTCCAGGACACTCTTGCCCCACTTGGCCAGCTGAGACCCTAAATTGCCAGCAGACCCAGTTCTTGAAGATATGCCCAAAAACATAGACCCCAAGACCTTGAACATGGCACCAGCTCTGCAGCCAGTCATTCACCTGGTTCACCTCCTTTTTCTCAAATCTTCTTCTCTAACTAGGAAGATGGAGCAGACCCTCATCTCCTGACCCTCTGAACATTGTCCCAAGGGATATAAGGTCCCTCTTGATATTTCTAGCATCACCTCTCTGCAGTGTCATTCACACCTACCTGAAGGAGTAGGAAGAGATGGTAGTCCACAGGCTTGACCAGCCTCAGCAGCCTCTCATGACAGCCTGGATGCAAGCTCCCAGCAGGCAGACTTCTCTAGAATCTGTCTGGATGACAAAGGGGGCCTCTCAGTAGGAAGACTCCAATTCCTCACCCCTGTTCTGGGAGCACCAGTTTAGTGGGGGTAGATGATCAGATTGATTTTGCATGGTTGGCCTTCCCTGGGACTTGCCTATTTACTCTCTCCCTCCTCATTCCCCAGCCCCAGGACATTGCATCTGTCACATAAGGACATTTCAGGGGGAAGAAGAAGGTTTCTCCTCCTGCCCCAAGCAGAGGTGAGACTCCAGTCTCCTTTGTCTTGTGAGTTAGTTGAGTCAGTCAGTCCAGGGCTGGAAGCAAACTTACCTTCTCCTTGCAAAGACTTAAGGCAAGACTCGAGCTCAGCTTGTGACAGCAGCACACACCACTCTTGTGTCCTTCCCTCACAGACTGCTGCTGGGTTTACTCTCTTACCACATGGCTACTGGCTTGAAGAGTCCATCCAGCTGGACACACTCACACCCATGACACCCACTGTACCTTCAGACCCCAGAGGGACTGTCACTTCCCATGGAAGTTTTGGTCTGGGCATGTTTTTCAGCTCCTGAGAGGCCATCCTGGGTGGAGGTATCCACACTGGCTTTGTACCCTGTGATCCCCCCTGTGGAACGTGCCAGGCTCGGTGAGTATCACTGGATAATTTAATTCAAAAATGTCATCCAAGGTGGAATTATGCATTATCAAGGTTTTTATTTTCAGTCATCATATTTGACCACAATCCTAGGCACGTTGTGAGATCTTTGGGCTTCAGCTTTGTGCCCTCCAAAAAAAGAATAATTCACCATTAACACCAGCTCCAGCCGAGAGAGAACAGAACTCAGAGTCTGCTGGGCCCTAGCCCTTGGCACTTCTCTTTCAGCTGGAGAGTATTTACACTTCTCAAATGTGCTCTGGAACCAAGCTGTGAAACATCCTGAAAAATCTGGTAGGCTTAAAACCTCAAGTTTGTAAAAGCATGAATTTCACTCTAATTTCTGATTCTTGGGAATTATCCTTCCAAGCAGCAAAGTAATGACTGCTCCTGATTACAATTCAATCTAATAAAAACCCTGCAGAATACCCACACATACTTGGAACAGACAAGGGAAATGCAGTTATCTGAAATTCTCCATTCATTCAGAGCACAATGCTGCTGGAACCTGGGCCTAAATGTCTCTCTCCAGTGCTCACAAGCTGGTGTTGTAATTGATGCCAAAAATTCAGCAGCTTTATCATATGCATTTTTTCCTACTGACAAAGTATTCCATGGAGCTGTATTTCAATTCTGATTCCATATGTCACTTCAATTTCTGATCAGAGCTAGAACATAAAAAAATTATAGCCCACCTCAAAGGACTAATAAAAAAGGATCATTTCTTTTTACATATCAACATTTATTAGACTCAATCATTTCAGAAATATAATCATTATAGTCCCTTTTACTGAGAACAGCTCCCCACACACACTCATCCCAGGTGCTCCTCTGTACAGATGTTCTTTTTCCTATTATTTCTGAGGGTGCCATGTTGTTGCACAGCAAAATCAGCCATTATGCAATATCAGGAGAAAAAGTAATTTTTAAAAAATGGGTTTTTTTCCTATTCCCTATCACCCTTTTTTTAAATATCACTGTTATTTCCTTCTGTCTTCCCTAAATAAAAAGTCAAAGGCAGGAAAGGTTTCAAGTCAGAACGAATGATTGGGTTGACCATCCTGAACTCTGCATTTCCCAGGCCGTTGGTTTCAGGAGGGGCTGATGAGTTTAACCAGAGCACAGCTCCCAGCTGGCTCAGCACATATTCCAGAAGCATACAAGGGCCTGGCTGGAAAACATCAGTATTTAGGTTAATCTTGGTTTTCAGAATCACTGATCATATCTGTTTGGTTTACAGTCTTTCAAAACCTTCCCAAAGAAATTGATCGATCCTTCCTACTGAAAACCCAAGACAGACAGGATGCTGTTTTCAAAATGACTTTTACAAATCCCATCAATACTGGAATAAAACCAGAAAAAACAAGGCAGCTTTATTGATTTACACATTAAAATAACATATGCTTTTTTATTTATGTGCAGTCTCCCTTAAGTGAAAATTGAACTTCTAAAGATAATCTAATATTGAACCTATAAGTATTATCCATCAGTTCTCCTTCCCCCTTTTTTTTTTTTTTTTTTTGACAGCCACAAAAATTAGAGATAACATGCTTAATTAGTGTAGAATGAGGTAAAAAAAAATTCCTGGACTGAAACGTGTCTTGCAAACAATAACTGAGCTCCTTGTTAACTACAGATTATTTAAATCCAGTCTGGAACCTGGGTGTGCCTGGATACAGAGCTGGAAAGTGAACACCTGTATGGTTTCTGCAACAAGTAAATCTTCATCCTACTGAAAATCTTCATCTTGCTAAAGACACTGGGACTAATTCTACTGCTTCCATTAAAACATTTTTTTCACTCAAAATTCATGTCCTGGTAATTCAAGCCATCTCAGCTCAAAACAATCTTATCTCAGCAGAAACTGATCCAAGTATTGCATGAGTCAGAACAGAAACAAAACACGGTTTCCCTTTTCCAAGGCTAGCTTTCCAACTTTGTGAGTCAAAGCAAAAATGTTTAAGAATCACACTTAAGCTATATCTAAGTTTCCCTGCAGACCAAAGTTGCATAGTTCTGCTTCACACATTGCTGTCATCTCCAAAATTCACATCTTCTGCATGAAGTATTTACTAAGTACATCATCCTATTACCTATGAATCTGGGGTAAAGAGAACTGGAATAGCCTCTATGTGCTATATACACAACTTGATCAGAAAACAATTCCATTCATCAAGGATTTGGTTTGAGTTTTCTGTTGGGATGATGTGGTTTTGTTTTGGTTTGGGGTTTTTGGTTCTTTCTGGGGTTTTTGGGGGTTTTTTTGTTTTTTTGTTTTTTTTATACAAACTCAGCAAGATTTTGAAAACTTGAAGTTAAGGCAGATCAAAGAGTATGAATCAAGTGATAACCAGCTGCCAGCTGAAATACCAGAAAGTGGATAAGTCACTTGTTAGTGGTCCTACAAGCATAGCTCTTCCTTAGCACCAGGCTGCCCCAGGGAACCAGGAATGCCCAAGACTGCACTGGGTCACCAACCCAGAGTGGGCTCCTAGTCCTGGTTCAGAGGAAAAGCCCCACAATCACCTTACTCTGCACAGTTTTGTCCATGCTGGAGACACAAACTGCAGCAGTTCCTGACTCACAGCAGGCACAATGTGGAGCCCTGACCTGCCCTGTGCCAACAGCATGAAGGCAGTACTGGCAGCTCATACACTTTACATGTCACAGGTTCCATCCAACTTAAATTTACACTGCCTGTGTTTAGTAGAAGATGCAACACAACTTCTCCAAAACTGGAACAGATTTTGGCAGCAATCTTGTCAATCTCCTGTCAGCACTCTGCCAAATGCCCTCCTGCAGGAACTCCTGTGGTGCCACACATGTGCTGGCAGCTCCTGTCTCTGGTCTCCACAGACTCTGTATCATGGCTCAGCCCAAGCAGAGCAGCATTTTGTGTCCCCTGCAGCTCTGGCACTGTGGGCACACAGCAGATGCTCCCTATCACATCCACACGAGCCAATGCAGCACAGCAGAGCTGAATGCAGCGCTCTGTTATGTGCCTGCAGAAAAAAGACTGCAATGAAATTGTGCTTGCTTTGCCTTGAAGGTTCATGAGCAGGCCTGTGACCACAATGCAATTTAAAATACCCACAAACTAATGCCCTTTGCCTGGTGACTCCTGGTCTTCCCTTAGGAGCAATGGCCTAAGGAAAGAAAGGCACTGACAAACTCCCGGTCTTAGGTTGAAAGATGTGGCTGGGGATGTGCATTCTATTGCCATCTTTGGGGCAGTTCTCTTCTGTTCATGGGCAGTTTTCTTTATCTCTCCCACAGCCAATCCTCCCTCCAGGAGATCTCTGCTGTTCATGGCCAGTGAGTGTCCCTGCATGGCTGAGAAATTCCATCATCCATGGGGAGAGGCTCTGCCCAGGGGAGGAGCCAAGCATTCCTACCTGGATACAATCTGACCTTGGCACACCACAGCAGCCTTTTCCCACTGCATTCCCAGAGGAGCAGCTTTCTTCCCCACTGCATTCCCAGAGGAAGCCCAGGCCCATCCCCACCAGCCCTGGAGCTTCAGAGGAAAACTCCAGCCTTGTGCAGGATCACTGCTCCAGCAGAAGCACAGCTGGCACTGCAGGAGGGCTGAGCCACCATGGGATGGGACTGCTGCCACCACCCTGACACACCCATAGGAGGGGGTCAGCTCCTATTCTGACTCAGGCAGTGTTGTTTTGTATTACTGCATTTTTTTTTTCCTCTAATAAGGAACTTTATTCCTATTCCCATATCTTTGCCTGAGAGCCCCTTGATTTCAAAATTATAATCATTTAGAGGGAGGGGGGTTGCATTCTCCATTTCAAGGGAGGCTCCTGCCTTTCTTAGCACACAACTGTCTTTTCAAACCAAGACACTCCCTCACTGCCCCAGTGCCACTCTCTTAAACCAGTGAAGTGTTTCTGGTGGCTTAAATGGTGGCTGATTCAGTGCCAAGGAAGTAACTCCTCTTTTGAAACCACACTGTTTAAGGATGACTGGTACAATGCAACATAAACAGACAAAAAAAAAAACCAGGGTGAAATTGGGGTTATTTATACATGTATGCATACATATATAGTTCTCATGTACACACTACAGATGTGTATCCTCCTTCCAGATTAGTTTAATTTAGGCTCTAATTTACAGAGATCTAATTTACAGAGATTGTCTCTGTTCAGGACAGTATTTGAACTTGTTGCTCTACACTTCAGCAAAAGTCCCTGATGACTTTAAAAATTAAAAAAAAAAAATAAAATAAAATTTAAAGTTCATCTTTTGCCAGCAAGAAGAAAATGCTGAAACCTCTTCTTCCACAAAGGAAATGAAGGAAACATGAACAAAGAATGAAAATAAGTCAGTACCACTCATTTTCATTTTTCTGTGAAGGTCACCAGAGAAGATAGTGCTTCCTACAGCTTCTCCTGGCAGGGAGAGCTGATCTCTGAGGGCTCTGCAGTCCCCAGGAATATCTCACCAAAATCAGCCACTCTGAAGCAACAGCAGTGCTGTGACATGCAAGTTTGCTCACTGCTAACTCTGCCAAGGAATTGCTCGTTTCTGACAGATGTTTCTGTTTAAAGCCACGAGGAGCCGTATGGATCATTCCACCTCAGCAGTCTCGAGAGCCAGCCCAGGAACTCCAAGAGCCAGAAATTTGCCAGGAACCAATGAAAAACCTAATTAGATCAACAGACAAAACTTGGATCAAGATTAGAGGATCTGACATGACAATGGGATTAGACTGTTTACAAGACATAACAAGGTTTGGCTATTTATCATTTCACAACCAATTTCTGCAGTAGAAGAAGCAGTGACAAATCAGCATGAAAAATGCAGATATGAGAATATCCTTGTTTCAGTTTAATGTGTGCTCCCTACTGATGCCAAGCTCCTCACAATCACAGTCTATTCTTTGAGAAAAGCCACTGCAATAGCAAAAGGAAGTAAGAACTGAAGGCATAGTAATGGAAATAAAAATTTAAAAATCCTTACAGCCAGGTTCTGGTAGTTTCAGGCATACAAAAAGGCTAAAAGGTAAATAAATCATTGCAAAAAACCACAGTTTGGAGCTATGTGGAAAAAATAATGCAGATAAACAGCTGATTTTTGCAGCTGGATAGACTTTGCAATGACAGTGCCATTTTTGTCTTCTTTACCTTGTCATTCTCTGACTCAAGAAGCCTAAGAGATTACAAAGGTATTTACAGCTTATCACAAACAAAACTGCAACACCAAGCAAAGTAATTAAATAATGATACAGCATAAAATAGAAACATTTCTCCATTAAAAACAGGTCCTATGTAGAAGCACCTGTAATAGGAAGAAAAAAACTTTCACAGCAGAAGCAACTCCAACCTTGACCATCTGAATTTATTATTTCAGGGCAATAGAACATCAGCTGATGTCAGTGAATGTGGGGGAATGCTCCAGCCCAAGCTGTAACTGCCTAACAGGATGGACATTCATATTTTAGCACAGCAGCCAGGCAGAGAAGGGTTGGGCTGCAGCTAATACAAGTGGAATAGCAATGAAACAGGGAAAAAAGATGGGGTTTTCCCCTCAGACTTCTTCATCATATCCTAAACTTTAATTGAAACTAGTAGTGTATTTAAAGGACTTACGTTAGCATCAGCGTTGGTCAGTGCTGAGAGCACAAAAAGCATAGATTGCAGCAGAAATACTTATTTCTAAATACATTGCTTAATCCTTTCATACATGTTTCAAAAATAATTGCTCTTTGTCAAACTAAGTATGGCTTTTTGATACAATTAGCTTTTTACCTAGAGCTCTGGTAGTCCTGATATGAAAGGAATGTAGATATACATCAGTTCTGGTTTAAGTCCTGCATTTAAGAAATAGATAAAAAAATAAATCCTTCTCTCAAGCTCATCTTCCAGTAAATCCTATTAACAAAAGATATTCTGACATAATTCCAACAAGGTGTGAGCATCCCTCCTTTCCTCTGTGACTTTTGATATTGCACATCATCTTGCCAATGGAGTAGCATCCCTGCCATTGCTAGCACCTATAAATGCCATATTTCTACAATCTTTCCATTGCTCTTCACTAAATACTCAGTTTTCTTCCTCTATTTTTTTTTTCCTAAAAGTAAATACACACATAAATCAAATGGAGAGAAGATGGAAACTAAGAGAAGAGCAGCACTTAAGCAAAAATAGTTTTTTTGAGAAATACATGCTCTCCAAGCCCATGCCAACAGCAACATTTCAACAGGACAACAGAAAAAACAAGGAGTTGGCAGTGAACAGCCAAGCTATGAAAAAACAAGGTTTCCTGTGCAGTAAGGTCCAATTTCCTTTGTCAGTGCATTAGAAGGAAGGTCTTTTCTCCCCTGTCTGGTTGCAGGAACCTGATAGTTGTAAGTCCCTTCCTGCCCCATTGGATTTAGTGGAAGTTGGCCCATGTGGACCAAAATTTCCAGTGGGCAGGAAGAGCAGACAGACACCTGCAGTCATACACCAAGATTGGCACAGCACCCTCATCTCCTCAGGAGACCCAACAGAAAATCCCACCTCAGGGAACGGAGCCAAATATGGCATTTTTCAGACACATGTGGGCCATTCACATGGTCCTGTACAGAAGGATCACTGAGCTCTCAGGTGTTGCAAACTCATGGTGCTGAGTCCAGGACTCCCAGCAACCACAGGGGCTCCAAAATCAGACATGGGCTCCAAATCAGATCCCCTACCATCGCTGTTGAGGCTGGGACGGAATGAAAAGACTCTCAGGTGTTTGAAGGTAAAAGAAGAATCTTTATTAGGAAGTAGTGTTCATCTTTTATAGCCAGGATCGCTAAGGTAAAATATGATTGGTCTCAAAGTGAAAACCTTTCACACCTGTGGCAAACCTTTCACACCTTCTCTCTCTCTCAGGATTTTTCATAAAGGTGCACAGAGAGAAATGAAAGAGAAAACAATTTCTATTTCTGCTCCTTGTTTTTCTCTTGTGGAATGTGTTTGGAGAATTGTTTACCTGGAGTGAGTGCCTGGTTGGATCAGGTGGATTGTTTGGGCCTGATGGCCAATGAGATCCACCTGTGTCTGGACTCTGGAGAACAGGGTCACGAGTTGTGGGTGAGTTAGTTAGATAGGATAGTTAGAGAGAGTAGCATGTAGTTTTTAGTATCCTCTTTTATATAGTATATTAATGTATTATAGTATAGTTATAATAAAGAATTCATTCAGCCTTCTGAACTGGAGTCAGACATCATCCTTCTTCCCATTGGGTTTGCCGGCATCTACAACACACACCATTGGTGCACTGTGAATAGCACACTGTGGTAGAACATATCTATAAACAGCATGAACAGAAAGAGAGATAATAATTGTTTTCATTCCTTCTCCTAACTTTCCCACACTGGGCCTGGAAGAATTCTCTCTCTTTTCTCTCTGACTGAATGGAGAATATCCACACCTTACAGCTCAGAACTCTGCTTTCAGGGACCTTCAGTGCTGAAAGCTGGCAATCCCATTCACAGCTACTGTAGATAGGGTAACAGAGACCATTAGTATCTGTAAAATATTCCTCCCATTCAAATATTAGCAGCTACAGTGGTAAACAACATTAAACTACACTAATATGTGTGGTTAATAAAAACTTCAATATAGTTAAAACACATCAATTACATCCCAGCACCAAAGCTATGAATTTTAACTTCTTTCTTTTCAGATTCAACTGAATCTGAAACCTGCTTTTTAAGGGACATTTATTTTTCATAAAGCATTTGTGGCAGAGGGGTGATTTTTTTATGGTGATTTTCTGTAGTACCTGGGTTCCTGTCAATCACTAGTTAAGTGTAGCTTGAAAATGCCCCTCTTTAGTAGAGAACTGCATCTTGCAGCAATGCAGCTGTGGGGCTGCAGGTCCTTGTCTCTCTGCACCTGCCCCCTGTGCTGTGAAGAATGCCACCCATTGGCATCTTAGCTGCTTCTGATGTTTAGCACACAAATGTCTTCATCATAAAAAATAAAGAAGTCTTTTTATAGGCATTGTAACTCATGAGAGCAAAACCTGCTACAAAAGGCTTCTCCAGTTAACAGCTTAAATGTGACAATTTTAGCAGCCACATATGTACCCAGTATGGTTTAATTTCCCCCAAAGATGTTTTTCTGATCCTAGGTAGGCAAAGCACTCATTTGTCCTGATTCTGAACCAGTGCAAGCTAGTCTCCTTCAATCTCAATTAGCCAGTAGGAAATTTATTTAGAAAACTGACAGGAACTATTTGGGGGATTAATGATCACTGATTTATGAATATTGAATAGCATTTCAATAATCCAAGCAGAGTGATCACTTGTAGATGAAGCCAGTTCTCCCAACCATTATAGTCTGTAGCAATCACTCAAAGGCAGTTAAATGATTCTGATTTATGACCTTAACCTACAGGGCCCAGTACATTTGCTCTATCAGTGTGTAAATTCTAAAAACGCAATTCCCTGCACCTCCAGAGAGCCAATTTAAGTCAACATTATGCATGAGCTGAGCATGCTTGAATTCTCAGATCTCTTATTTCACTCATTAAATTTGCACTGAACATCTTGCAATTAAAATTTCATATAGATTTTTTTCTTATGATTGACATTTGGCCTTGGCAAAATGAGTTTAAATTTTGTTTCTTTAAAGATTTAGAAGGAGATAGATTGATCTAGACATTGTTTTCTGCAAGATGATGATGATGGAGCACTAAAGCTTTTATTAGCATTTTGAAAAGCCTCCCTTCTTGCTGGAAGACTGTCTACCACTGGTAAGTGAAAGCAATTCAGTAACCACAGCCAAAGCTACAGCTAATACAGCTCAAACGTGTTGCTGCAGTCCATGTGACCCTTTCCTGGTTTTAGGCCAACATCTTTAACTGGGGTGGAACAAATTGGGCCTTCCAGTACAAACCAATATGTGCTCATCTGCAGTGGATAAACAGCAGTTCTAGTATGTAATTTTGAAAATAAGCTCAGGACAACTGGAAAGAGCAGAGAAGTATTAAAGTGATTTCAAGTCCTGATCTGAAATTAACTGCTTGGATTGACTCAACGCTTAATTTGCGGTGCTAAAATCAGACAACTCGTTTTATCTCATGTTCTGTCCCTCAGGCAAGGAAGGAGTTCAAAACCAGTTGTGCCCTTCTGTGATCCCATGCTTACAGCACACCTGCAGGAGATGGGTCACACAGTAAGGAGCTCACAGTGTAGGGAAAACACGATGGCTGAGGGGAGAAGAATCATTTATGCCTCAATACACCAATGTTTTATGAGGACTGCAATGCTAAGTGCCCATGGACAGACTGTACTACACAGGAGAGCTCCAGGAAACACAAGATCTTTTTGCAGGAAAGCAGCTCCTAGCACAATGATATATCAATTTCTTATAAGACTTGCATTATTAGGGTCATGCCAATAATAAATAGCCATGCATGTGCTGCAGCAGACATGCTAGTATTCATTTTGTACCTTACAAAGCAAATCAAGAGGAAAATGTTTCAAAAACCTAAGGAGCTGACTAAAGGAAGCATCCCCTATGTAGGAGAAACATGAATGCACATTTACAATCACCATTTAGATCTACTGGTTGTATGTGGGTGGAAAATGCACCAAAGATAACATTTTAACTGCTCTTTCCCAACCTGCTGGCCAGATTATTCATGTGTCAGTGCAGATATTCACACACAGAGAGCTGGAGCAGCACCCCTGCTCACATGCTGAACATGCAAGTGCTAAGAGAAGGCACCCTCCTTCACACATCTCAGGAGCTGCAGACTGGCATCCAAGCACAAGGAACAATGCTCAGACCCTACCTACCTACCACTTCCAGTTTAACCAGTCTCCATTCCATCCAGCTGAGCACAGTGTGCCCATCAGTAAATTATAAACAAAGGAAATAAGCAAAAATTTGTCTCACTAAGGGAAGAGGTCAGTGGTGTACCTATATTCCACAAATATTCCATTGTGTAGCTAAAGGAAAAATCCAGTGTACTAGCCATGGTGAATATCAATCTTGCAGCAATGCCCATGGCATATTTTACTGCAGAATAGTAAAGTCTTTACAGTCACAGCATAATTACACTAACACACCGGTATTTTAATATCATCTCTCTGAAATGAAATTTTGTTTCCATGTCCAGTCAATAATTCTGTCTCATCTCAGTGATGAATAGAGCTAAGTGAATAATTGTTATGAATAATTTATTCACTGCATTTCACCTTTCATCTCTCTTTGAACATTTTGTGAAATTCGGCAGGTATACATTACACAAAACTATTCACTAATAACTCACGCTTGCAGACCATGTGTTGACAGTTCACTGAAAATACTCAGACTGATTTGCCACTTGGTTACATTTATGAGGTGCTGTAGCTGCTCCACCACTGGTTAGGCCCAGCTCAACCAAGCTGCATTCCCAGTTGTTCAGACAGCTACAATTCTAGCTCAGTCTCGGATATTTAAGCTTGCAATGTACATTATGCTTAATTTCTCTCACTTCAGTCTTTCAACTGGAGTGACAGTCACATCATCAAGCCATGACCCAGTGGAAGTTGATTCAGAATAATTCACTTATATTAGAATTAAGGGGGCAAGTGTCTGGGAACAGCCAATGGCATAAGAGGGGAAGGGGTTCCAGAAGGAAAGGCAGGCCTGGAGCTGGGAATGGAGCATTCAGGATCTCAGGGCACTCATGTGTTGAAATATGATGGGCTCTGACTCTTCAGTACCATAGCACTCACTCCATCCAAGCTAAGTCTTGACCATGGTCTGACTCCTGCTGTGGAATCACCAGCTGCAGCCACCAGCCCCACCAAGAGTGTGGGACACTTGGTGGGCAGGTCCCTGACCTCCCCAGCCCCTGGATCAGCAATTGTGGTGCTACAGAACAGCACATGCTCTTCTGCAGTGATTAATGAGAGTTCCCCTCGCAAGCATAGAGCACAGATGGACACAGCATCCCCTTAGAGATAGCCTGGCTAATTCTCCACAACTGGGGTGAGGGAGGAAGTTGTTCTGATTTGGTGGGGTGGAGACTTTTTTCTTTTATTTTTTTGATTCTACCACTCCTACTTGCTACTACATGGCTTTAGACACTCCATAGCTAATGTAAGTTGACAAAAAAAAAAAGCATTGCACGAAGATAAATTAAAAATACAGACTATGAATAATCAATTCAGTAAATGTTTAGTCTGCCCACCAAAGTATGGTTATATAGCACCCACAATTCATTTTATATTGCTGAGTTGCTCTAGAAATATCAGATTACTTCAGTAAATAACTAACAGTAACATAATTTACAGAAATTGAAGTCCTCAGAATGATGATGATTCCTTACCTGTATTATAAAAACAGCAACATTTACCGAACTGCAAAGAACAATTCTTTAGCTTCACACACTTGTGCAATTATCTTAAAAATTGAAATGTCATCAATGATACAATATGGTCATAAGCAATTAACCACCTAATTAGAATCTAGAAATCAAAAGTAATTCATGTTCAGACAAAATTATCCTTCACAGCTGGATTTCAGTGGTCCATGAACCAAAGCAATAGTGAAATTGGAAGAAATAAAGAGACACTTTTTATGGGAATGTACAATGCAAAAAGGAACAGCAGGCTAGGACCCCCATGCTGATTCGTCTTCAGTTTAATCAATGCTGAGATGGCATCAGCAAGAGATAGCATGTGTCACATTGCTACGTTAGAAATAAGTCAGAAAGAGAGAAATGAGGGAGATTTGGAACACAAGACTTCCTCCAGTGCTGGAAAAGTCTTTGCCTGCTCAGAACACATACAATTAAAGGCTCACAGCACTAAAATAGGGTGGGGGGAGAAGAATGCTTGAAAAACTTCAAACATTAGGTTGAAGAAGTCATATTTGTTCTCCTGTCCAGCACTCTGTATTTGGTGAGGAAAAGAAGCAGCACCTCATTGTGTGGCAAAGCATTCCAAGATTTAAAGGTCACAATTTGCGGTCCATCAGGGAGAGATCAATGCATTTTTAAGTCCTATCAAGCTTTCCAACAAAGCACTAACTACTGAAAGTTGGCATTCCATAGTCTCAGTTTAAAGAACTAACAGAAGAGTTGTTACTGTCAGTTTATGTGGATTCAGTGACAATGCTCTGCAGCAGGGTAAGACAAATCATTGTGAAAATCCAAATGAAAAATGCACAGTAGTATGACTCTGAGTTCAGGCAGTGGAGGGAGTTCCCAGATTTAAGTCAAAGTGCTAGAGAATTATTACATAGGCCTTTCATTAAGATTTTTTGCCATTAATTCTAAACCTTAGATTAACAGAAGAACTTTGTTTTAATTGTAGGGTAATACTCTGCACTTGACAAAGGCTCTGTGTGTGCACATTGGATGGGAATCTCTGAAAGTGTGTGTGAGGCCAAACCAAGGCCTCAGTCTGTCTGACAAAGACCCAGAGGCACATTTACACACCTGAGTACTTGGTGTGTGCCTTGGTGTGTATTTAAACACCTGCACACGTGAGCTCCTGAAGAGATGATTTCTAGGTTTTGCTAGAGGCCTCTCCTGATGGGCCATGCAGGGCCAGTGATGTGTTTTGACCTCCCAAACAGGCAGAATTTATCCTAGAATATGAGCCACTGATGACCTCTTCTCCTTCAAATCCTCTCCTCTTAGGAAGCACTGGCAGAAGGCACACAACTGGTTTTTAGAGATGCTACATACTTATTTCATATCAAGTTTTTCCAGCATTCCAAACAGTCAACCTCATAATCTCTTCATCTCCTCTCCCCACCTGCAATAATGAGAGTCCCATTCTTTTTAATTTTTGAGATTTTATACCAATTCCTACAGAACTGTTTCAACCTTTCAATACAAAATAGAACTGTCAGCTATAACTACCCAGAATGATCTTTTGTATCCACTGAATACCAGACTCAAGAAATCTGAAACTTTAGTGCACATCCTAAAAAAGTAAGGTTTTGTCTCTCCAAAGGTGTTCATTCACAAACCATTTGGAGACAAGCAGAGAATACAGCATTAATCTCTGATTATGTTCCTGACTTGCTGCCTTGCCTTTCCCACCACCCAGGCACCAGCCCCAGACATTGGCAGCCGTGCTTTGGGTGCACAATGAGGCACTGCAGTGATTGCAGATTTCTTCCTGCTAGATCTGGGTATTTCTCAAAACTGTCAGACTACTTTGCTAAGTTTCTGTCTGCTCATTTTTAATCACCACTATAATTTCAATCTTCTCCACCTACTGTGGACCATAAATTAAAAATATGAGCTATATAATCAGGGGACGTATTTATTATAATGTTTTTTTCTGATTTGAAATGCCCATAGCTTGCCATGTTGACTGATGTTCTTTGGTCAGTAAATAATGCCACCTGCTGAGCCAAGTATGTGCTCAGAATGAACATACACTCCTAGGTGATTCACAAAGACCATTATTTTCCCTTCCAGTTCCATGCTTTTCCTTTCCTTAAAATTTTCAGCAGCCTTGTCTCATTTTTAGGAACAGAGAATGCACAGACCCCCCACAGATCTGCACAACCACTATTGCACAAGCTAATTAATCCAGAATTTGTCCTCCCACCCAGCACAGAAGGCATAAACAAGTATTAAATGAGTTCCACTCCACACAGATGGAAATCCAAAACTTGGTAAAACTCACTCTCTCTTCACACCCTGTCCTTCTTCTGCTGAACTATACCACACTCTTTCTGGGGCAGGAAAGAGGAGCACAGTATTTAATAAGAAGCCCATGGTATGGAAAGGGTAAACCAGGTGACTGTAGCTCATCTTTTTACCCCACCATCATTTCACAGAATAAGAGTCACTGAGGTTGGAAGGCACCTCTGGAGATCACTTACTCCAGTCCCCCTGCTCAAAGCCTACAGCATGCTCAGTGCTGTGTCTTGATGGGTTTTGAGTATCTCCAAGGATGTCCCTTTCAGACAACCAGTGTTTGATCACCCTCTTACAGTAAAATAGCTTTTTCTTAGGATTAAATAAAATTTCCTGTACTTCTGTTTGCACCCACTGAAGACCTATTTTTGTGTACCTTAATCAAACATCTCTTTTTAAGTGACTTTTCTTTAAACTAAATATCCCAGGGGTCATTATCTGTACCAAAGGGGAATGGAAGTAGTTCCATCAGGATTTATAAATCCACATCACACCAGCCAGCACAGATCAGTGATCAAACATACTGTACACCATGAAAAGCTGCAGCCCTGGGGAGCTTCTCTTGCCTCCTGGTGATCTTCAAGAGGCATTTGCTTCCAAAGACTTTTTGTCATTAGCTGCTTTTAAGTAGTCCAGATCAATGTTGTTCCTTAGTCAGGTCAGGATCATTTATTATTTGCCATAATGGTCAAAAAGATGTTTAATTACATCACCTTCACATGAGCTGGCGCAGAGGTGGATTACAAATGCTACTTGTTTTCCAGTGCTATTCTAGTAGTAGATTAGAAGTGACAAGAAAACAAAGAATTATACTGAAAGTGACCCTACAGATATTAATAAACTCTTACCACAAATTTTCTCCAAAAAAAATGGTTTGTAATGTTTTGACTGTTCTGCTATCACCAGGCATAAGCAGCATTGGAATATTAATTCTGCAATTCTATGCTTCCCAGGAACAGTGAGGAGCGGAACTAACAGATTCTCTAAGAACTCCTGCAAAACTGTATGCAAGTTCAGAAATGAAAATTCAACTAATTATCACATATACTAAGATCTGTCAATTTAAAGTTATCAATTAGAAGAAAAGCATCTACTATAGTTTCTTATTATATGAAACAAACAAAAAACTCCCTAAGTTCAAGACTTTTTACTTTAGAACGGGTAAGCCCTTCACATTCTTCAGTTTTCTCCCTGTGTGGAATTTACTCCTATTTACTGTCCTATTTTCTTTTGTTGTTATTATTAACTACCTATGGTAAAACAGAAAAGAAGAAAATAATTCTGCATTAACTCTTCAATTTTTTTAGGAAGAGACTCTCATCCCAAAAGACCTTACAAGAGAAGAAAAGAAACAGATCTGAGTCTAGTAATAAATTCATATCCCCAAGTGAGACAGCAAAATAATTTCTTATTATACATTAAATGTCATTGAGGTTCACCATGCTCATGAGGGCTGTGAACCACATGGATCCAGAGGACAAAAGGAACAAGGCCATGCATGCACAGATTTCCTCTCAAACATGCTCAACAGGCATCCCTGGAAGGTCTCACATCTCCCCACTCCCTGCCAAGCTTTTCTTTTTCTCCATCTGCCTTTTCTCTATTAACTAATTTTTCTACCCTGAAAAGATTCTAAGGCTGTTCCACTTTTACATAATGAAATAGAAATTGCACAGTTGTTTAAAAGACAGTGCTAACATAATAAAATAGATTTTTCTTTTGGCTAGAAAACTCAAAAGCAACAAATGCACTTCAGCAACAAGTACAAAGAGGAAGTTATATAAATAATAGGTTACATAGTCAGAGTTTTCTGCAAGCTGGGTAATTTTGTTAATTATTTTGTTAACTTTTACTAGTGTTAAAACAGAAAAAAATTTAATTCAACCTCCAGACTTCTATAATATTCACAGATTAATTAAAACAAATATCCCAAACTACTGATGTTATAAAAAAGTCATTTTGAAACATTCTATTGAATACTGCTGGATGGCACTGATAGCTCTTGTCATGGGGACCCTGTCCAAGCCTAGTCTGTTCATGTGCAGGCTGATGACAACCACAAAACTGGAGTCGTTTATCAATGAGTTTCCCAGGGTGCCAAGAATTTAAGGTTTGTACCTGATGACCAAATGTACAAAGGAAGAGGACAGGAGTCCAGTCTAACAGCAACAAGCTCATCACACCTGCTGCACCCAGGCTTCCTCTTCCTGACACAGGAAGAGGAATCCCTAGGGGCAATCAAATCCTCTGCTGGAACTCCTGATGAGGAATTCCTCTGCAGGACTTCCCAGCATCTCTTCCCCATGAGCTGCAGGGTCACCAAAGCTCTCCACCAGCACCCAGGGCAGGCTGGGCACACCACAAGCAGCACAGACTACAGAAAGAAAGCAAGCAAACTGGAAGAAAGGTGGGGATTTTCTCCTCCCCGAAGTGAGACGCATTAAAATTAGAACTGAGGAAAAGTTAACTGAAACCAATTTCTCAAGAGCACAAGGCATCTGAGAAATCAGGTGCTGGGTACAAACATCCAGGTTTGCAGACCTGAGCAAACACCCATGGCAGGCATTATGCCCTATGCACACAGCTCTGCTGGCAGGTGAAAGAGCAGAGAAATTAGGACACAGCCTGTATCAGGGTGGTACACAGGCAGCTCAGCACAAGTTACCCAATAGGCAGTTATTTTCAACTCATGGGAAAATATCTGACACTTTTTTTTAAAGAATAGCCAGGAGTCACTTAGAGATTCCCAGTGAGATTCACAGCAGGGAGAAGAGGCTGCTGTGTAAGGGTCTTAGCAGCTCCCTGTTTTCAGGGTGAATTCACTCCACAGCAGCTCACCCTTTGGGCTGTAACAGCCCTTTAACACCCCTCACTTGGCAAAGACAGGACAGAATCCACTCCCACCACACCTTGTGCTGGAGGGGCCCAGGCACTTCCCCCCTGCAAATTCCCAGCAGCCAGCTGCTCTCAGGTTGCACTGAGCAGGAACTCGAGCTGGGATACACTATCCAGTGTGCAAAATTCCTGGTTTTTGAGTATGTACTACCTAACCATGGATATGAAGAGTCAGCTAGACACCCAAGAGTCTGTTCCTATGATTTGTAAAGGGCAGGGGAGGAGAAGGGACAGAATCACAGAAGAGTAAAGCCCATGTTTTTCTCTCTGTCTCTCTGTCCCTTTCTCTCCCTTTGATCAAAACAATTCCTTTTAATTGCAATACACTTTGCAACTATAATGTCATTCTTCTTGAATGAGAAAAATAGACTTCCTGCTAAGAATTAAATGATCTATTTAAATAATACTTTCAAAAGATGCTCCAAGTTTTTAAATTATCAGCTCAAAATGTGGCATAAATAAATTACCAACAATGGAAACCCATGTGCAAATCATGCTATTGTGCTGAGTTGTACCCAAAAGTACACCAAGCAACTGGAGCAGATCTTCCATCTTTTGATCTTTTTTGGTGTTCAACACACTCACAAATAATAAACTTTTTCATTCCTTACAAATCCAAAATCCAACTGGAAGCATGAAAGGCAAGATGGAGTCCTTTGAATATGGTGGCATTGAAGTTAGTGGGAGATTAAAATGCAGAAGAAATGCTGGATCTGGACATAAGGGTATTTGACATAGAATTATAATAGTCATAATAATGTAAGAATATTTATTCAAAAATGCTTCAGTATCTCAGACGTTATTGCTTTTCCATACTACTTCCTCGAGCTGGATCACTGCTGCTTCTACTCTGCCTAATCTTTCTTTTGTAATTGTTCTTTTAAACATTTATAAAAAATTTGCACAGATGGGGAAAAAAGCTGAAGATCTGAAACAAAATTAATTTAATAAGGTAGGGACTAGAATTCCATTACTGGTTTAGGCAGCCTCTTTTCATGCTGTATATTGTAACCAGGAACAATCAATTTTGAACTCTTTGATCTTTGGGAGCTTTTTCATTAATATTATTATTAATAATGATAGCAAGTGCTGCTCACTCTCCCCACTTACCTCCTGCTATCTGTAAGCACTCCAGTGCCTCGAGGGCCCCTGCCCCAGCACAGAAAGCTGGATTTAAACGCTGCTGCTTTCCATGCTGGCCTGTGGGCAGGCAGGTGGCTGCCAGGAGCTCTGCATGCCCAGGACAGCCCGGCCCTGCCTGGGCTGGGTGCCATGTGCAGGGCAGGAAAGGACTGAGGCACAAGGATCCTGCTCCTGTTGCGTGGGGAGGTGTGGGGAGCTTCAGAGCTCATTCCTGTGCTGAGAGCTGGAGTGACAGAGCAGCACCTTTGTCACTCCACCCTTCTGTGCAAAGGGCACAGCCTGAGTCACAGAGACAGCACCGTGCTGTGCTGGTGCTGTGTGAATCAGTGCCACCTCAGCTGGCACATGCGTGTCTCAGAGTTGAGACAGAGACAATACAAAGCAACACACTCCATTTTCAGAAGGCTTCAAAACCCCAGGATTTTGAAGCATGCATACTTTTTATACATTCTTACAAGACTCATAAGTTTACACTTTACTCATTGGTCATGAGAGACAAACAAAGTGCTCATTGGAACAGGCAGTCGCAGGTTTCTCTTACTTCTCTTTCTTTCTTTCTTGATTTCTATGTTAACGACCTTGGTATGAAATTTTTTCAGGGGTAAACATGGATCCTCTTATCAAACTTCTCTCTGGCTCACAGAAGTCACTGTAAAACCTCTTCCATATGCATGGTCCCAGGGCTGCCAGCCACATTCTCAACAGATGGGCCTGGAGCTCAGGATGGCAATTTGCCTTAGGGTGAAAAACACACAGATCATGAGTTCAGTCCTATCATCCAAACAAAAACACTTGGCCACATCTAGTAAGGTGCAAGTCATGTGGGATTTGACTTCAGTCTTTCCATGTGCTTTCACATGTTGGTAGCAGCTGTCTGTGTCTGTGTCAGGAGGTGCAGCCCCTGCCCAGGGCACATGTTGGTGGTGAGAGCTGGGACAGGACTGCATGAAATGCAAACCTTGTTCCAAACAGGGCTCAGAGCAGCCAGCCACAGAGCTCTGGACCAATTGGCCAGGAGAAGCAGTAGCTCTGAAAATAAGTGCAGCGTCCTCCAACATCCCCAAAATAACACACTCCACATTGGACTGCACTGCCTGCTCTGACATCCAGACTGCCATGTGTCAGACAGGCTGGCCCTCCAACCTCCAATCCAAAAACTATTGCCACAGGGCTCTCTTCCTGGCTGTGCCTTGTTGGTCCTTATTCTCATAACAGGAACAACTTCCTGCTACCTTCCTTTTCCAGGACCTCTCCATCTCATACAAGCTTTTCACACATCTTCTAACACCTCAAGGACATGACAATACTGTCTTCACACAAAAACCAAATTATTCTCATTTCAAAATTTTTCAAAATCCCTTTACATATTCAAGGCTTTTGAAGCTGTGCCTTTCTGGATGCCTACCTTGGCAAACCAAACAAGGACCTAAAAGGCCCTGAATTATCAGCAGCTGTTGTAACAAGGAATAGAGGCAAACATATGAATGTGTCTCAAAAACTACACTCTATTCAATTTACCCATGTTCATCCCTCTCCCACATGGGGATATGAAAACAGGGAAAACAGGGAAAATGCAAGGCCTCTGTTTGTCTTTGGCTTCCAGCCATGCAGAGGGGGCAGGAACATCCAGCACAATGGGAAAATTCAGCATTAGTTGTGTTGGCAGCTTGAAAGTAGCCCCTAGGTGTGTCACTCCATAAGGCTGCAGATTGGCCATCTGGGGTGTCTCCTCAGTGCCACACGTGGGGATTTTTGAACTCCTATTTCTTCTTAAACATTATCCACTTCTGTATTCTTGTGGACAGCAGTCCATATAAGCACCTCATGAACACATCTCCCCAGGTTCCTGTAGAGTTCCTTTCTTCCTGACTTTAAAGAAAGGAACAAAAGCATAATACACACTTCACTTGCAAACAGGATTCCTCAGAGGAAAGAATTTCAGTCCATCTTCCACGCAGACACTTTTTTTTATTCATGTGCAAAATAAGGCTTGTGTGCACAAAATATAAAGGACCCTAAAGAGAAATAATCCCCTCTGTTTCCTGGCTAAACTATTACAAGTCAGTACACTATTGAGGTTATAAACCTTTATTTTCAGTAATCTGGCATAAATGTTTCTTGTAAGCAGTTACCTTCCTAAACTGATGAATCATTAGGTCAGCTGAATCTCTTTCAATTTAAAATGTAATTTGTCCAAAACCTCAAATTCAAGTGATTCTTTTGCACTGAATAATACACTTTCAGATGTAACACACTCCAGTAAGTTATAAAGAAATAAAGACAGAGAGATGTAAACATTATCATGGATCAAGACAACCCAAGTGTAACTTCCCTAGTTTTTTATGTAAGTATAAGCACTGTGGGTGAAGATTTGTATGATTTCAGAATGCAGATACAGGGGTTTTGTTTGTTTGACCATACTTTAATTCTGATACTCAGTTCTCAACCAGATGAGACAAATCAAGTATTAGAGCCTCAACTAAACAGCAAAAAGCATAAGATACCAGCACCCACACCCACCCGTAGGCAAAAGTCTCGAGCAGAAAGTTCACCAGAGGGAATTCTGAAAGGAAAACAAGTAACAAACAAAGCTGGGTGCTCCTGAACAAGCACACAAACCTCCCCAAACAACACAATTTAGGTGTTCACTTGATATGCTTTTTTGTTGCCCAAATCAGTAGGAAAGTCCTGTCTCATCCCTCCAGTGACTAGCAGATGATTGCACAAGTCTGAGCAAGCTGGTTGTGTTTTCCTAAGCTTCTGCAGAGAAGTGGGTATGTCCAGAGGGAAATTCATCACTTAATTCATCCATCTCTCAAGCAAGGGGTATAAACCACCTGGCAGCATCTGAAGGGGGCTCTTGTCTCCTCATGTTGTAGAGAAGCATAATTCCCATCAGTGAAGCGCAGCTAAAAGCACTTCAGCAGCTCACAAGAGTTTTCAGCAAAAGCACAGCAGAGAACTGCAGAGCAGCCAGGCACCAAGCAGAGCAGAGCCCAAGTGTGCCCAGGGAACCGAGGGCACAGAGCTTTGCACTGTTCAATTTGCTGCCTCTCCAGGAGCTGCAAGCACTGCATGGGCACTCTTCAGACTGCTCTGAGCCTGCCAGCCAAGTGAATCATAAAGAATTAAAAAACTATGCACAATCATAAAATACAGGTCTTGGGGTGAATGCACTGGTCCCCAAGTGCAACTGAGGGACAACAATGCATCTAAAGGGGGAGGAACTCCATCAAACCAGGCACTGGATTTGTTGATTCCCATCTTGGCTGATTGCCACTGTCACTTTGCTGGTCACACCAAGACTTCTGCATGTACCAATGGGTCAGGAACTGTCTTTTTCCTCAGGAGGCTGGAGTGTGACACTTGGGAAGTATTATGCATGGGAAGATGTTATTAAACTGAACACAAACTGCTCTTTGCTTTGTATTAACAGGCTTGTTAACATTATAGAAATAATTGAAAAATAAATAAAGCATTTCTCTGCAGGAGCTCACGCCATTTAACCCAGACAACCTTTGTTGCTTTAATGCAAGTAGTGGATTTAAATCCAGCCACTGTCATCTAGTCCATATTACCAAAACCCAAATCCCATCTTAAAATCTGCACAAAAGTAAAATTGCTGTATAGCAGAACTGAATATTTTAGTAGATATTGAAAGAAAATATTGGTTTTAACAAAACCAAAATTTTATCTGCATTCTAAGACGATGTGTGTGCAGTAGAGAAGAAATTCTCAGGAAATCATTTTAAGTATTCATGTTCCATTACATAAAACTTGCAAGACTGCTGAAAAATGCATTTAAATAAAAGCAAAGTCATCATACAGTTGCAACAGAGCATTTTGTCCTCCTTCAGTGAGGATTTTTCAACACCCTTCTTTTTTCCTATTTGTTTTGGTCACATTTTTTATTATCCCCTGAGGCAGGATTTCTTTAAGAACAAATTTTCTGTGGGTGTTTTCTCAAGATGCTACATTTAGATCTATTGATTATTCTCCTTGGTAAATGTTTATGCTCTGGTTCCCACCACATTTTAATTCAGGTATTTTTGTCAACTGCTAAATAATCTATTTCTAAGAAACCAAATTCCTGTTTGTAAGTTGCACTTCATCATACTGGTTTTATCCATTACAAATTAAAATTTTAAAAACCTGAAGGCATATAACTTCTCTCTCTGAGAAATAAATACTGTTATCTTTATCTTTTTAAATCAGTCAACACCCCAAATTGGTTCCTTCACACAATTTTCACCAAATTTTAAGAGAAGATTGACTATATTTTGAGAAGATTAAGTAGGGAGTGTGCTGTTTTCCCTGGACACAGGGGACCCCAGCACAGCCCACACCACAGCCAGATCAGGTTTCTTTCTTTTCTTTTCTTTCTTTCTTTCTTTCTTTCTTTCTTTCTTTCTTTCTTTCTTTCTTTCTTTCTTTCTTTCTTTCTTTCTTTCTTTCCTTTCTTTTCTTTCCTTCCTTCCCCTTTCTTCCTTTCTTCCTTTCTTCCCCTTTCTTCCTTTCTTCCCCTTTCTTCCTTTCTTCCTTTCTTCCCCTTTCTTCCTTTCTTCCTTCCTCTCTCTCTTTCTCTCTTTCTTCTCTCTTTCTTTCTCTTTCTTTTTCACACTTTCTTTCTTTCTCTTTCTTTCTTTCTTTCTCTCTTTTTCGCTTCCCTTCCCTTCCCTTCCCTTTCTGAGCCACGGGGTAAAAGAGAGCCCTTGTCCTAAGGGCTTGGGTGCAGCCCACATCTTCCCATCTCAGACAGCAAAGACAGTTCCAAACCAAATGAAAATGCTCCTGACTGGTGGGATCCTGCAGCCAGCTGTTGCAGATGGACCCCAGCTTTCCTGACAAGCATTTGTGCCAAGTTGTTATTTGAATTTCCCTGCTAACTGCCTTTCTCAGACATCATGTCCTAGGCCAGCACTGAGGAGGTTCTTAACCAGGCAGGGCACACACCTCAGTGACAGACTAAGAAAATCAGTAGCAGCAGGAAGAAATTTTATTCTATCAACATTCTCTCCTTGCAGCCTATAACTGAAATGTCACTAAAGCCAAACGCAACTCTGCAGCAAACCTGATGCTGAAGGGGCTGCAAAGGACACCTTATGCTTTTGAGCTCTGACTGGTATGAAATGTGCTACATTAAAAATTATCATCGCTCTGATGAGCAATAATCATCCATTTACCTTAGGTATAATTCTCCTTTCTTCTGGTAGCTGAACCCACCTACCATTTTAACTGCCTCACCTCACCTGACTTACCTGTTTCATTAAAACACTCAATTTTAAACACTGACATTCTCTCCAGACTCAGGGAATCAATGTGCCAGGGTAATTCCTGGTCAGCTGTATCCTGTTTCTCCAACAATCTTTGTAAAAGGCAAAGTCAGCTAAAATAGAACAGTTTCTACAGAGAAACAATACCTTTATTTCAGAGTAAATATTTTAAAATATTTTAATGCGATGATAACCGAAGAAATTGGTGCCAAAGCAAAATCACAACGTTAATATTTAATATTTGACTTTTATAAGAATTCAGAATTTCATCGTTAGTTAATATGGGGATTTTTTTTGCAGGCCGATAATTTTACTTTGTATACGTTGTTGCACAAAACTATCATTAACAAGATAAATTACCTAATTATGCTGGTCTGTTCTACTTCTGAGCAGGATTGCAGCTATAAATTTCACACGGGCTGTGTGCTGTGTGCAAAGGCTTCTGACAGAATCCCATGGCCACAAAGAACAGAATCTGGAGAGACAGTGTCATTCCATCTGACAAACTGACTGGTATCACTGTCAGCATAATAGTCCCAGGTCTGCAGCAGAAGAGAACAACATTGATTGGCAACATCAAAAGGGTCAAGATAAATTAAATATTTATGGCTCTGGGCTGGGCTGACAGTTCCTGATGTGTTCTCAAAGTGGATACATTTATTCTGAAAGTTGTCCCACTAAACCTGCAGTTTCCAAGGCTCCAAGTTTATTTCCCAGGCTGCTGGCAGCTCTACAGCTCTGCCAGCCTCTAGGAGGGCATTGCAGAACACTCTGCCCTTTCCCATTTCCCTAAGCCAGAGCCATGCAGTCCTTTCCATAGAGAAAGTGAAATTATTTGCTTCACTAAAAGCATAACAACCCAGCATTGGTCACACAGAAAAAGAGAGAGGTAGCTTTTTATATATAAAAACAGTTTTGTGCACCTGTTTGCTGTTTTTTTCATCTGGATGAAAATTTCTGAAAAACCTCACTGTCCCAAAATTTAGGGTTGTTGAGTTTTTAAAATTAATTAATTTCAAGTGAGACTGACTCCTGGCTCCAAGCTAAATTTGTACATTCCCAAAGACTGCAAATTGTATCACTACACCCATATTTCACAGATGCAGGTAAATGAAATGATTAGCATAACATGCAAGCCACACAAAACAAAGCCAGGAATATAACAACTGTCGGGAAAGAATATTTGCTGTACATTAGCTCTTGTTTAACAAGCCTGATTTTTTGTTCCAGTTGATTCTAAGTAAAGGCAAGAGAGTAAATTTCTTAGTTTAAGACCTGCAAACTAGCACCTGAGAATACAGCATGACTAAAGAACACATCAAATTGATTAAAAATACCTCCCTAGCTTGAAAACATAGACATCAATGGGCACTTGACATCTGAGGCACCAATACTAGCAAGTTCCTGAAAGGATTGGGATAAAACCCCTTACAAAGGAATGCATCCATCAATGAGAACTAACTAAAGGAAACTGAGCAGAGGGAGTTGATATTACAAATACCTGCAGACTGATAAATGAGGAAGAGGTGAGACTACTGACAAAGAAATTAGAGCCACTTGAGAAAAAAGACCCATTTGAACAAAATATGTTTTCAATCAAATCTCACACAAACGTTTATCTGGGGAAAATCCTAGAAATTCCAAATAGGAAGGTTTATGAATCATCTAAGTCCATCTTCCTACTGAGATCTAAGACATTCAGACAGCTATTTGGCTAACTTCTTGAAAAACTCTAATGACTGAGATTTCACAGGCCTGGCAAGTAATTCTAGTCTTGAAAAAGTCCCATCTAGACTAAAACATTCTCAGCTGCAATTTCAGATCACATATTTTGTTTCAGATCTCAGCCAGTCCCCGGTGGCTGGAAGCACGAGGCACATTTGTCCTTCCAACAGCCACCTGCAATAACCTGCCAGCTCGTCCTTCCTCAGTTTAATTTCATCACAAACCATTTGTTCCATTTTTCTTCCATGGTCCTGTTTTCAAGACTAAGGAAAAGCACTCAGAAAAATAGTACTGGAAACAGACTAGGGCTGGTGGTAAAGTGAGCACCAGGCACAGTTCTGTGGCAAAGGCTTGATCCATTTGTTCAATACCTTAAAAAGGAGAGTGGATAAGTGTGCTTCTGCCTAGAGCTTTAATTTCCACATTTAAAAAGAGGATACTGACATAAAGACATTTCAAAAGAGAAAATTCACCTCTTTCCTGGTCCTCTGCTTCACTGTAAAGGATACTTGCCTTATTCCTATTTTGAATTTACCTGATTTCACTTTGTAGCAACTGCTTCTCATTCTTTTTGACCCAGATTAAACCACCCTGTAGCACACTGTGTCTTCTCCACATGAATATACTTTATTCCTCTTAGGAACCCTTGTGCCACTCAGAGGGAGCTGATGAGGATGTAGTCCATCCCTGTGGCTCCCCTTCCACAGCCACAGCCCTCAGACTAACTGCTCACCACTTGTGCAAACAGGTCCAAAGCTCCTCAGCTTGTTCACACACTGCAAGCCTCAAACTTCACTGTCAACATCATGGCACCTCCAAGGCCAAGAGTTCCACTGAAAGCTGGCCCAGTTCTCCCCATCTCCTCAGTGATATTTTAATTCATGCACATAAGCTGGTACATAGAAAGACTGACTTCAAGTTATCTGCCTTTTTCCCACCAGTTCCTCCAGTCAGGGAATTAATAACAATGCTGTGCTTCATTCCCTGAGCTGCATACAGAAGAAAACATTTTCTTTAGAAAGCACAATGCAAGATTACTAGGTAACAGTTAATGTCCTAATTAACTGCACAATATCTTCAATATTTTCCATTACATTACTGAAAATAAAGTTAGGACGGAGAAATTATTTTCTACATTGATGACATCTGGTACCAGCAATTTGCAGTTATTTTGACTAGTACAGTATTTAAATTACTAACAACACATAAAACTCTGAGCTAACAGCAGTCTGTGGCAGTAAGAAACACACTTTGTCAAAATTATATTTCCACAGGACCAGATTAACTTAATTACAATTAATATTTTTTTAGTAAATGGCTCCAACAGACATGTATAGCAAATAATTTGTGTATAAATTACTCCCACTCCTGCTCTAGTCGTTATCAGCTCCAAAAAGCCACTTACAAATATGTGAATTCACTGTCATTCTCAATCATTGTATGTGAAAATGTGGGCAAAATTTTGTTAAAATAAGGTACATCTTTTGCAAATACCATGTGTCTGCTTTTCCCTCCAAGGCAGCATGCAGACTGGGCTGGAAGCAAGCAGTGTTTGCTGTAACAAATGTTGATGTTCATTCTTGGCAAGGATCCCTTCCTTAAGACAAGCAGTTTTAAGAAACTGTCATGGATCTACATCATCAGAAACAGCAAGCACATAAAAATATTTTGCTAAGGGTTCTTTGGAAAAAACACTTCACTTCCCAGCTCTGCTCATCCAGCCCAGGTGCTGTGGCATTCTGGCCTGTCACTGTGGTGGCCTTTGCCCACCCTTGACTCCCTGCTTGTCCTGCTTTTGCTGCTCCCTGACATGGGAACGCTTTCCCACAGTTCAGACACACAAAAGAACAATTTCCCCTGGGGGTCCATTGCAAGAAGTCAGCTCACACCCCAGGCTTTTGCTCACAGACTTTTTTGAGCAATTATTCTCCTGCAGGAACACAGCGTGTTTGAGTGCCTTTCTCCAAATCTGGTTAAATTTGGTTAAGAGATGTTACAGGCTGAGAGGGGCAAAAAGGGCAAACACACACATTCGTGCAATGTGACAGTATGAGCCATCAAAGAAGGAATTTCATGTCGTTTGTGTGTTCTTTTCCTGTTATCTTCTTCCATTGTGTTTTAAACAAGAGAAACTCCTTTTCCTGAAGTAGCTTAGTTCAGATTTGCAAAATATCTCTGGTCTAAGTTTGATGTGGATCTCTAAATTAGCACTTAAAAGGCTTTGGCAGGTGAACTGACAATACCTCATGACAGCTTTTTCCTGCTGTCATGCCAAATTTCTGTATCATTAATGCTGCAGACACCTCCACTTCAGAGAATTGAATGATGCTTCAATGAGCAGTCTCTCATGTATACACCTGAAATATTTTCAGGATGATTTCCACATACCTCAGCAATATTCACTGGAAGAGGCTTCCTCATGTTTTGGGTCACAGCCATCTGGCATTCAGACTTCAACAGAAAAAGAAAATTCATTCCACATATAAAATTTCTAGCTAGACTCCATCATCAGGCCTGTTCTTTGAGGTAGCACACAAGCAGAATCAGGAAAAAACTCAAGAGAGAAAAACTTAAACAAATTAACACTGAATCAGGTAACAAGCACGGCATTCCCCACTCTATTGCACATGCACTGAAACAGCCTGGGCTCCCAGTGAAGAGCATCCCAGCCAACAAAACTGGAAGTTGTCTGTGTTACCACTAGGCAGAAGTGAAAATTCAACCTGAGGACAGCCAAGCAGCCCATCTAGAAGGAAAAAAAAATGGGGGGAAGTGGGGAAACACAACAGATTAGAGGCTATTCACTATTTCCTGGGAACTCAAGTGCACAACCTAATAGCGATTTTCAAGGTTTGAATACAGGATTTTAATGTGGAAAATCAGAGGTATGTGCTACAAAGTGGACACACTCCTATGATCCCTTATTCAAACCAAGATATTTTATAATCACATTTTATATCCTGTGTTTTACTCATAGGTAAAAAACTTCAAGAAGATTAACAACTGGAGGGCATAACTGTCCTTGTAGAAGCGACTCAGGGATCCACAGGAAGCCAAGTTGTAGTTAGCATATAATGAAGACAACTTCTCCAGCACTGCTGTAGTCTAAGATCATTCTTTTCACACTCACTTGTGCAACTGTTGTGATATCACATTATTAAGAATATTTTGCCAACAGAAAATAATGAGAGGAAACCTTTAAACTTAGGCACTGAATTTAATGATGCCTCCCTCAAAGCTGTAGAGAGCAATGGTTTCCCTCCCTAGGAAACACAAATTGCCATAAACCACAAGGATTCCTGACCCTTAGCACTGTTTTTATCATCAGTAGAGCCCCACTTCTTGCTTTTCCACAGTGAACTGGCAGCACAGGCAGCTGGAAAGTGTCTCCTGAGAGGAAACATTTGGTTCCCTGCTCTAAGCATTACACAGCTTGTTCCTCATCTTTGGTTAGATGAAAATCATGGAAAAAAAATAAATCATAAGAAATATTTTATAACATTCACCCCTCTCTGCTTACATCAGAGATTTTCACAAATATTTTGAATTTCTCTTCCGGTTTCAACTCCACCTCTGCCTTATCACTTAACCCACTTCTCGATTTCTGTACATATTATATCAGTAAATAACAGTATTTTTTTGGAGCTTATTCTAAAATTTGTGAGTACTTGTATTATAAATTCAGATCACAATCTATTTAAATGTTAACATCAACAAATTCAGCCGAACAAACTGAGCCCATTATATATCTATGTTCTTCAACTACTCATTCTAGTGTCACTGAAAGCTGGACTGTACCCCAATTATCAAAACTTTTAACTATTTATACATTTTAGCAAACAAAGGAATTAGTGTTCATTGACTACAAATTACAGAATTCTCTTATCAATTACTATTTTATTTTATATTGCTTAATGATTCTCTCACTTTTCATGTTAGTTAGCCCACATGCTGTTTCTCTCTGCTTTTGGGCAGGTGGTCTGTGAGTCAGTGGTCACAATCCTCGCTAGGATTACCTCTTACTCACTTGGAGCTGATTTCAACACATTTACTGAGTTGATTTTATGAGTTCCTTCCTTATCTTGGGAGTCCTGCCAGATGTCCTCGTCATCTATAAATTCTGCATTCTTTGTATCTGTTATCGGTGGTACGCTCTTCTTCCCAAGCTTACGTTAGCTTCCTCCCCCAAGTCTGATCACTGAAGCATGTCAAGCTCTA
This sequence comes from Anomalospiza imberbis, assembly GCF_031753505.1. Classification (NCBI taxonomy): domain Eukaryota; kingdom Metazoa; phylum Chordata; class Aves; order Passeriformes; family Viduidae; genus Anomalospiza; species Anomalospiza imberbis. The sequence continues at coordinate 2,739,847 of NC_089700.1, forward strand.
AACTTTGTTTTTCTAACACATTGATATCACTTAGAGCTTGCTTGTTTGCTACTATCTGTTTCAGAGATTAAATCTCCCTTCTTGATTAGGTCCCAACATTTTCTGCCACTCCTTTTTAAGGAAATATAACTTGTTTGTGAACCCTAGGAAGGCACAATACATTTCCCAAAGCACAGATTTACTCAACTCAAACATTTTCTGCAGGTGAGTCTCCTACTACCTCCATTTGCTCTCTCCTTTGCACTCTGTGTGTTCTCTGTCATGACCAGAGTAATTCAACAAGCTCCAGTGGACACAAAACACACATTTATCACCAGGTCTTCAGTCAAATCAAGCCAAAAGCACCACTGATGTCACAGAAATACATGATTCCTGTCTGAAACATTACTCCTGACCAGGCAAATTCTTTCCAGGCTAAAGCCAGCATGGAATTAACTTGCTCTTGCCCACACACAGTATTAGGGCATAGCATTGCAACAGTTCTTGCTGAAGAGTTTTAAACTAAAAAAAAAAAAAAAAATCCACATTCAATGTAGATTAGACTAGAAATAGGTTTTCACATGAGACGTAAAACAAACATTAGCATTTCTGTGGGCTAAGAAGCACAGTGCTGATCACAATAGCAATGAAACACTGAAAGAATCCATGTTCCATTATGATTACATGCACCATTAATGCTCCATTCGTTTTCCAGGAAAACTACTTAGTGGACAATGCCCCTTTTTTTGTGTGTATTTTGCATTACCAGCAAGAAGACAAAACAGAGCTCCATTCTAGCTACAGCAGACTCAGGCTGAACATTAGCAAGATGCTGCACTGACCTAAACCCATGCTGCTGCTGCTTCCTGCCATTCCTGGCTCCCTCTGTCCCCTGCAGCCACACCTCCACTTTGGCTGTGCTATCCACCAAGCATCTCAATGAGCTGGTCCAGCTCTCCAACCCTGCAGAAAAACAGCTTGTTTCTGCTGAGCTTTCCCCAATTTTGACCAGGTTGTCCTGGCTGACAGAGGGGCTGACAGGGAGAATGAGCAGAACCACCACTCCCAGTGGTGAGTTCACCCAGCCCATCCTGGGAAACCTCCATAACAAACCAAAGCCAAGCAGATTATCACTGAGAGATTATCACTGAGAGATTATCACTTTGCATGTAACCTTTCAGCAGAACTCGCAAAACATAGAAAGAAAGGGCTTGTTAAAAAAATAGCAAAACTCTCCACAACTTATTTATGATAGCTCTTATCCCTAATAATTATATTTTACCTCCAGCACCTGAAAAACAGGTTATATAATATTTTCTTTAGAAGGGCAAACAAAATAAACCCACAAAATTTTCTACAGAAGTTACAAGGCTTATATATTGGAAAAGTCCAGCCACCTCAGAAATTGTAACAGCAACATGTTCCTGTACAAAGGTTTTTACATCTAAACAATTCAGTCACGTTGTAAAAGCATTGTTTTTCTTCTATAAATATGCCTACAAATTATTTGTATTCTTACATAACAGCCAGCTCAACACGTGCCCATCACAAGATGGCTGACTTTTATAAAGATACAGAAAAAAGGACAACAATAGTACATAATTGCTTTACAAATGGCTTTAGAGAGTAATTATATCATTAGCTCTGAGTGGTTCCAGCTTCCAAGTGTACTGCCACTAATCTTTTGAATACATTTTTGTTAGGAACTAAGTGGATATCACTAGAGAAAAACCTTGCCAAGTGAAGAGCACTCCACTGGAGAACTCCATTTCCATGCAGTTCATTGAAAAGGAGGAATTTCTTACACCCATTGCCCTGGAGACAGCCAAAGGAGGAGCACTGACAGCTGCTTTCATGTACCAGCTCCACAGTGACTCTGTTCCCAAAGCTTTACACCTTGAATTGTATCTGCCTTGATGCAGTCATTTGTGGGCAGAAGACCTCCTAACAGCCTGCCTACCAAGAAAGACAGATCAGTCAGAAAAAGGCCAGTAGGACACAGGGATCAGAACTTCTTCATGGCTCTGGATGTCCTCACAGACTGCAGCCATCCCTACACGAGCTGTGTCCACACCTCCCTTAGTGCCCAGCTCCCCCTTTCACCTCAGGCTCTGAGGAAGGTCACCTGCAGCTGTGCTAGCACACACCCAAGGTTCTGGCAGATACCTGCTGCTGCAGTGGCCATCTGTTACCTGCTACTCAACTCTAGCATTCACACATCTGACTGGCCAGAAAGAGAAGAGATTCAGCTCCTTCTTTAAATAGTTACCTCTACAAGACCATTTTTTCTCTGACACTACTAACTATAAAGCAACACTTTGATATGAATTCTTTCAATTTCTCAGTGCCCTTGTCCATCTTATAAATACTGTCTTTTCAGTTTGACTCTATGAATGGAAGTCCCCTTCAGCTTATTCAAAACACCTTGAGCTGCCAATTCTACTTCTGGCTTAAAATACACTCACTCTAGTTTGCTTTGCTTTCCTCCTACCAATGGAATACCTCAGATAACATTCCCATAGAGATTGCCTGTTTTGCAGCACCCAGTCAGGACAGGACAGGAATAAACACCTTATTATTGAAGTACTGTAGGTGCTGTTACTGCATACAGTATCAAGTCATGCAAGCACTGAAAGCAAAAAGTTCAAGTTTCCTTGGAATTATTCAATGCACAGGTGAGAATGGCTTCAGATTTCGGTTCCATCTCCCGAAGCTGTCTTTGGCAGAGATTGCAGTTACCATCTTATTTCAAAATAAGAATAATATTTATCATGTGCACCTCAGCAATCATGTCATTATGTCATGACAGCCAAATTTAGTAATAAACTGCATTTTATAACCCTCTACTAAAATTTATAAACTATACATTGCTCAGGAATGACTTGGTTTAAAAAAGAGAGAGCAAGCATCATTTCCATACACATAATTTCTGAAGATAATACAGATATCATGAAGCCACAGAATAACCAAGGTTTGAAGGGACCCCTAGAGATTATTCAGTTCCAGTTTGCTTAAGAAGGGACAGCAGGACCTTGGTTGACTATCTCCAAGGACACATTGTCTCTCTGAAACCAGGGAACAGGGAGGACCATTTCCCTCAACCATCTGGCTACACTCTTCCATTGCTGGCTCTTGCTCAACTTCCAGTCCATGAGAGCCCCTAAAAGGTTTTCTGCCAAGCTATTTCATGCTCACACAGCATGCATTGGGCTGTTTCTTCCCAGTTGCAGGACTTTTCACTGAACTTCATGAGGTTCCCATTGGCCCCATGCCTCTGAACAGCAATGCACCCATGAGGTGAATCAGCCATTCCTCCTAGCTTTGTATGTTCTGCAAATGTGCTGAGAGTGCACTCTGTCCCACCATCCTTCTCGTTAATGACAATGTGAAACCAGCATTGCCCCAGTATCACCCGACTGCTCCCACATCCTGTGTGCTTTTAATGTTTGTGTTTGGTCAGGAGCTCCACATTCATCCATGCAGACCTTCTGCCACTTGTGCTCAATTTCCTGCTCATCTGGTTGGCCCACTCCTGAGCTTGGAGAATATAATCCTTAAATATTAACCAAATAGGTCCAGAGATGCAAGTCTGCTCTCCTGGAGCCCACAGTTGCAATCCTACAATTTGCCTTGTTTCTTTCCCTTGGGATTCTGAACTCCACCATCTCAACCTTGCTGTCTCTGAGATCACCTCCCCAGACTCACATAGCCAAATAGTTCTTTCACCTTTGTAAGTATGAGGAGCAGAGCAGCTCCCCTCATCAGCGCCTTGATCACTTTGCTGAGGAATTTTTCAACAATGCACTTGAGAAACCACTCGATTGCTTGTGTCCTGCTGGAATGAGCAGATGTTGGGGTGGGCAAAGTTTCCCGTGAGGAGAGGGGCCTGCAAATACAAAGCTTCTTCCAGCTGGCTGAAGACCACCTGAACTACTTCTTGTTCTTAATCAGGAATTCCATGGCAGACACCCACCACAGTGCTGGTAATACAGGTCCTCCTGGAAATCTTGACCTGCAACTCTTCCCTGGCTCATCACCCACCTCAAGGCAGAGCTCCAGACATTCCTGAAGCTCTCTCACACAAACTCCACTGCCACCCCTCAGCTTGACTTTCCTGAAGGCCTTATACCATCCATTGCTGCAGTCCAGTGGTGTGAATATCTTAGCTCATCTCTGTGATGCAATGAGGCAACAGACATATTATCCTCAAGTGAGAGAACCTCCCCCACCATGCTGTCCTCTCAATTCTTCATTTGCCTGTTAAAATCCTTTAAACAGCAATTAAATAAGATCCCTGGGGTGTATCTTCCCCAATCCCTTTGATCACTGGCTAAAAATGCCTCACATGCACTGTTTAATGCAGCTCATACCTGGCAGGTATGAACAGAGCCATTATATTGTATTATATTGTATATTGTATTATACTGTATATTGTATTATACTGTATATTGTCTGAAGCCATTAATGCAGCACAACATGAGCCATAGTGTCAGAGGTTCAGTCGTGTACAGGGGATGGAGCACAGGAAAATGAAGGTGAAAAATCATTTTGGGGATAGCTGAGCTGGAACACTCTCTGCACAGGTCCAGACAGCAATCTGCAGAAATGCAGGTGAGGTGATCACTCAGGTTAGAGACCCAGCTGAGATATTATTTCAGCAATCTGGACTGTTTTGCAGACAAGGTATTTTTACCTCACCATAATTAAAAGACACCTGAGCAATCCCTGGAAAACTTCTAGCACTGTAGCTGGTTCCCCCTCCTGCTGACAAAACAAGAACAAACTGTATTATCTCAGCCATGCAATGAGAACAGGAGTTATGGAGTTATCCTGAAGGGAAACATCCCTCGGTGTTTAACCAGAGGGAACAGAATCATGTGAAAGCTAAGAAATAATCTACTTGGTAATTACAATTAATAGCATTTACCTCTTACTGGGAGCTTTAAATTTCTTAAATATTTTCCAAACATTAATTAATTAGCAAGGCAGGGGAGGAAATGTTGTTGCATTATGTAGAAAAATAGGTATGTTGTGATACACTAATTATTGTGTAAGTATCACTGTTCCTTAAGCCCTTCCATATATATAACAAAGGTGTACATATGGGTTTAGCTTATTCTCTGCTGTAGGGGCAGACAACCCTTTTGGATTTTATTTTCTTTGGTCCACTTACTTCCAGCCTAAGTTGCCAAATATGGATTGTTCTGCAATAAGAAGTGAGCTAAAAGTCAAACTTGTTTTAATGTAGTCTTGGACAAATATAGAGTTCCAGAAAGCTACATTCTAAATTCCCCAGAGTTTAAAATACCATAATTGCCAAAAAAATTTCCCCAGGTTTCCAAAATAATGAGACAACACATAGATAGCTCTTACCACCTCAACAGACCATCCCACAAACCAAGGACACAATTTGCACTGCATAACCAGTACATCCAAAAGCAGAAACCTATACTTATTATTTTTTCTAATTATCGAAACAAAGGCTTTGAAATTAATAAAGGCTGAGAATCCTATAAATAATTAGAAACACTAAAAGCTATACTACTACTTTTCATCAAACTACCAGTACTGACAGTGTAACAGAAAGAGGAAATTTACTTGCCTGATCAGAGGACTTCCAAGTGAAAACTTCATGAAACACTGATTGTTTCAGGCAAAAAAAAAAATCTCCATTCTCAGGGAAACAGCCTAAAGAGAATAACTTTTATTTTTCTCCATCATTATTAAATATACATCTAATACTTGGGCACTAATAACTCCTCCAAACACTTCTCACCACTTTTCAAAGTTTTCTTTTTCATCTTTGCATGGATTAGCTCAATCTACCTCTTGTAAGGAGTTCTAATTTCCTTGGGAAACTGCTATTAAATCTTCTCAGAATCATCTTCCTTGGATAAGTCTGTTACACCTGTTATAACCCCAATAAGGCACGTGATGTAACTGAGACAAAAAATTTGAAGTCTGTTGCAGAACTCAATCTTCCAGGTTCCAACAGAGCTCATCTAAATCCAGCAGCACTTCAATAGTTTTTATAATGGAATTAAACTGTGATACTGAAAACAGGAAAAGGAATTTCCACCCAGAGCTCCTCACCACACACTTCTCAACACGGTGGAAGCTCAAAAACCAAAATGCAATTAGTGTTTTGCTTGTTATCACTGTCTGAACCCCATGGTGATGGATACTTTATAAATACACAGAACCACCAACACTCAGTATCCCTCTTCCACCTAGTCTTCATCTTTGCACTCAAGAATACTTAAAAAAAACATTTCTAAGCTTAACATGAGGGAGAGTATGGTTTACTTTTGTAATTGTCATTTTACTATAAATGCTGAACTTGAAAATCCAATTAAAAATCCAATACTTTCTGCTGATCTCATCAGTTTTCATCCTGCCTTACAATCTGAAGTAAATTAAACCTAAACTTTCATTTAAATACAGAAAGAGAACTGGTGCGTTATTGCCAAATTGGAGAATTTAAGGAGAGCACTTTAGAGGAGGACAGTGGTGTCTGATTCATACTTTTAAGGCTTTTATGTGCTAAGCATTCCAGTACCCTATTTTGTATAGGGTTGTTCTGGTCTGAATTCCAATTTTACCCTTTTGCTCATTTTGTAAGAAAAAAGTTTGCTAAAACTGAGAAGCAATGGCTACATCTGCTCCATTTAACCAAGGAGGCAAATTAGGGTATTAGGAGCTCCTTTATTTCCCTGACTCACCAGGTCCTTCAGAAAGTTAAAGAAAACACATGGACCGGTTCTCAAAAGTACTTAAGGCTTAACTGAAATAGGAAGCCTTTCACACTCTGAGATATCTAAATAAAGATGCAAAAAGAAATAAGGAGAGAGGGTTTTCAGCTTCTGGAGAATTCTCTGCATCTTCTGATGACTACCTACCTTTACAGTTCTTGCTTTCTGTTTTCCATTTGCCAACAATGTCAGGATATAAACATCTCCCATTTGAGACGCATCTGTGAGGATGAAGGGCAAAGCAATTAGTGATGAAGAACACGAATGTCCAAGACCTCATGGAAGTGTACTTGCTCACAGATGCATCTCAAATGATTATGAGGTCACTAAAGTGCAGAGTTCTACAGCTTCCAGCACTGACAGAGCAAACCAGATCATCATTTAGCAAAAGCAAACTTGAATGAGGGTAGGGATAGCCTCTATTTCAGTATGGCATTGGTCACCCAATCCAGCAAGGTTCCAGATAACTGATGGCAGCTTCTTCCAGGGCACAGCCAGGAATGGACCACTCCTACCTGTCTCTTTCTTACACTCTTGCCCTAAGCAGCTGCTACCTCCATTCCTGAGACGTCTGACCTAACAAAGATGCTATATGTTCTAAACAAATCCAAGGCAAGAAAACTACTCAGTTTTTCATAGGCTCTCAAACACAAAGATTAAGGGAAAATTAGACAAACTGAGCCTAATACTTCTATTCTACCTCATACAAAATCTCTTTACACGTGATCCAACAATAGAAAATGGCACTTTGAGTTTTATCACAAAGGAAAATCTAGTGAAATCCCATTCAATGTCTTGTCAAAATCAGCATGCTCTGTGACTAGACGACTGTCAGGGTGATCTATAGCCCCCAGACAGCACTGTAATATAAACTAAATTGCCTGAGTCACAAGCAATGATAGAGTCATTCTACAGGAAATTGGAAATCAATTCTTGTCATCACTGTACAAAACTCCTTTATCAGAGTTCCAGTTGGCCGGTGTAATGCAAGGGAAAGAAGCTGGGAACTGACAATCATGACAAGTTGAACAGTCTGCACACAAACTGAAGCACAGAAGCTCTGTTTCTGGAATAGCACTTTGCATAGGGGACATGACAGATATGAGCAGCCTGACCTGGTAAAATATCAAAGGCTAATCAAAGGTGTGCTGCATCCTGTTCCACAAGGAGGATATATGTAGCTTGGGTTTGGGACTGAAAATTGAGACCAGTAGTCTTCTTTGTGCAATGACTCCTGGCTGAAATATTTTGCTAAATCTCACACTGGAAGTCTTTCAGACTGGTACTGGGACATTCCTTCATAATCATCGTCCAGGTGTTGCAGAAACCAGAGCACCAATATCAGTATTGGCAAGCTTATTCATAAGTTTGGCTCTCTGCAACACTTGTGTCATGACTCAGTTGTTGTAAGCAAGCAACTCAATCAGTTTTTGTTACCAAGTAGATTTTTAAGCTATGGGAAGAACCAATAGTTTGATTCTAAAAGTTAAAAGGAAATGAAGAGTCAAACACAATGTTATTCTTACAGCATGCAATCACCCTTTGTGCAATGTTTTTCTGTGTAGATGCTCCACTATGTCTCATTTTACCTGGACTCACCAGCTAAATTCATTAAAATTAAGTACAAAATCTGTTTCAAAAAAAAGGCAATTAAGACAATTCTCTGTGAAACAAAGAACATTTTCTATTTCCACTTCCTGTACAAAAGCCGACTAATTGAGCTCCCACACCTAGAAGGAAGCCATAGCCATTTCTACACAAGCCCACTTTCAACTACTTAATACAGATGGATGCAGGAATATGATCAACTCATGCAGTGTCCAGTACAGCATGTTTCTTATTTTAATGCAGAAGTCCTAACCTAAAATAAGGACTCCTTCCAAAATACAAAATCCCAGAATTATTTGGGACATTAAAGATTAAACAGTTCCAAGTCCCTGCCATGGGCAGTGACACCTTTCACTATCCCAGGCTGCTCCCAGCCCCATCCTGTAGATGTGACAGCCAGGTCAGAGAGCAAGAAAACAAGATTCCTTTTCTCACAGTGGACTTGTGAGACTTTTTAGAGAGTTGTAGAGAAACGATGATAACTTGTTAGTATAAACAACCTACAAGTAGTGTTTTTCTATTCTAATTTTCTGTTCTTCTCAAAAACTGTTTGTAAAAAAGGTGTTTTTATTAATTAACCAATCAAGTAGAATGTATCAAAACTATCTATAAAAGAAGAGAGTTTTTTCATATTAGAGCTGCTGTTGTGCAAACCAACCTTCTAGCGAATCTGTGTCATTTCTTGCTCAACAGTGACACCATCCAACCTGGCCTTGGACACTTCCAGAGATGGGACAGCCACAGCTTCTCTGGGCACCCTGTGCCAGGGCCTCACTGCCCTCACAAGGAAGAATTCCTTCCTGATATCTCAGTCTAAACCTCTCAGGTAACTGGAAGGCTGCAATTAGGTTATCCTGAAGCCTTGGCTGAACAACCTCTGTCTTTCCTTATAGGAGAACTTCTCCAGCCCTCTAGTCAACTTGGTGGCCTCCTCTGGACTTGCTGCAACAGGTCCATGTCCTTCCTGTGCTGGGGACCCCAGAGCTGGATGTGTCAAATATAGTTTAGTACAAAGCATTCTGCTTAAGTGTCACAAAGTTTGCTTCCTTATTCGCTGGCCTGTTTGGGAGAAGGTGTGGTTTCTTCACACAAAAAAAAAATTATTGAAAGACCGACGTTAAGTATTCCTCTTCATGAGACCTAAAAAGCCGAGACCATGAAGCAAACAAGCCAACACCACCAGAAAATGACCCCCATGCACCACACTAACCTGCAAAGCACACAGCACAGGGGCTGTGCATGCCCTGACAGCTCTGCTTTAACACTGGGTGCAATAATGTCTGACACTAGTCAGGCAAATGGAGAGCCAGCAAGATATCAGAACACAGCTGAGAAGTTAAATGCTATAATCTTGGGTCAATTAGCTGAATTTAGTTTACATCAGCCACTGATATTTTATCCTAAGTATGATACTGTTTATATTCTTGAAAGCAGGCCTGGACAAAGAACTCATTCATAATCAACTTCTGAAGCATATGAATATTTTTCAGTTCATCTGCCTCACTATTCAGAAATATGGCCATTCAACATTTGTTTTTTGTTTTTCAAGTACTTGAGAAATGAATGCACATTTTGTGGTGGGATAATTGCAAGATTTAAATAATTTGTGATGAAAAATGCACCTACTTTTCTTTTTCTTGAAAAGCAAGCTGAAATCCACAATATCCCAGAAAGATGGTCACTTCCATTGACAAAGTCTTACTTGCTTTAAATTACACTAGCCACCCTTAATGATATGCCATTATTCACTAAACTATTACAAAACTAATCTGGTAGATAGAAATTTAGTCAGATGTTCGTTTGTTTAACATTATTACCCAGTTTTGAGTCCATGAATCAAAGGAAATGGGGTTTTAATTAAGGCCTGCAGAATAAGAAGGGCTTGAAAGCAGAACATTTAATTTGCAGAGCACAGTTGCACAATGTGTATTCCTTTGTGGCAAAGCAAGCATGAGAAGTTTCTGCTCCACTCCACCTCTCCCTTCTTGCCCTCATTAAAATGCTGCAGTTTTCTGCTTTTTCCCTCAGTTGTACCAATATAACTTCATGCTGTGATAAATGTTCATCACTGAAATCATCTGGAATATCATTCACTGTCTCTGCAACAGTATTGGTATTTTTTTATTTGCTTCCAGTACAGCACCATGAACACCACACTGTGAAAGCAGCAAATGCTGACCTGGGAAGTGATTTGATCTGCACAAAACCCAGCTCAAGGATCAGTGTCCATAATGTCCCATTGCAATAATAACGTCCTGGTTTGTTCTGGGCTGGCACATGGGCCCAACAAATCAATCCAATATGATCAGCTTGTTCTTTAACAGCACTGTACAAGCCACCACCTCCCAAAAGTTCACACTCGAGTACACTGACTTTGAAAGGGCCAAGACTAAAGCCCACCCAAGTCCATTACCAGGGTGACACTCGTGTGTTAGGACATGTGGGTTGTCTGGTGGCTCACAACTTTTTTTTTTTTGACAGTCTGAGTTTGAAAATCCCAACAAAGTTTTCAGCCATCACAGAAAGATGTGCAGCGTTAATGTCACTGAGGAAAAGTGGCCAGCTCACACCAGAGATTTTGCAGTAGCAGATGTGTCATTCTTGACCTGGGCTCTTACACTGCTACCAAAAAGCACCAAGATTAAAGAATTGGTAAGTGGTGACAAACACAAATGGACTCTAGAAAAGCTGCAGAAGTCCACAGAGAATGAAAAGTTCTCTGCCAACAGCATGTGTCAGGCAGCAGTTGCAGAGCTTTAACCATCTTGCAACAAGTGAAAGGCAGAACCACATTGCTTCATAAGGTGCACTATGCACAGACAGAAGGTAAGAAGTAATCCAAAAAGCATCAGAGTGTTAGAAACAGCTCAAGCAAAAGAGAGTTTGTCGCACTACGATACGAAATAACTCACACACTTACATTAGATGCAAAAGAAGGAAAAGAGGAAACTTTATTTCTGACTTTGCAATATATAGTATTTTAAAAGTGACAGTGGATTGGAGGATGAAATTGCTACTTCTCCAACCACACTGTTCAAACTAGCAGTCTATCAAGTCTCTCTTCTCACAAAGAAGAATGCAAAATAATCATTATATACAGGACAGTGTGTGAGAAACTCTAGTAGAAATATGTAAACATCAGAAGGCATAGAAAACTTTTAAAAGAACTTTAAAACTTTTAAAAGAACAGGGTGACAAGGATTATTGCTTATGAAAAACTAACTGAAAAAGAATCTCATGCTTCTAATTATCTTCATTACTGGATTCAATCCACACTCCTCTTTTCCCTCTCCAAACCAAGGTTTAACATACAGCATCAATTAAAGAATACAGGAGTGAACTATACCCAAAAAAATTTTGCAAGTCATGAATCTTATCTCCAACTGTCTTCATAACAATGGGAAAATACTTTATCACTGCAATAATCCCCTTTTAAAGGAGATTTCTAAAGTGAACAGGCATGATTGAACAGTAACCAGTCTCCGTTTTGTTTCTGTCCTTAATTTAGACACTTTGTTAACAGCTACTTATTGCTGAAGCACAGCAAATTTTGCTTGGTAAGTCATTTTAAAGACTGTTTCTCCGTATCTTAAAAGGTCTGAAACAGAGGTTAGAAAAACCAATAAACTTAAAAGTATGGAAAGTACAGTCACAGAGAAACCTTTTATCAATGCACAGCATTGCAGTGAGACACATCCCAACATGAAAAAGTAATTTGCATGTTTACTGATGCATTGTGGATATTTGTTCAAAGCCTTTAACATAAGCTGTTAGTTACACAGCTGTGATTCATTTAAGTTCTCAAAGTTTTAATTAGTTCTGAGAAAATGTTTTATGTAGAAGACACAAATTGCCATGAAGCAGCAACTTCCCTCTTTCTTCCTGTGACTCAAACCCTCATGGCAAAAGTCCTGCCTGTAAGACTTGGGCCAAGAACACACCAAAACAGAAAGTTGCAGCACCTGCTGTCTTTCAGCACCCTGCAGTTCTTAGCACCCAAACTACTTTACAAAGACAACACACTCATCCACATTTTGTGGATTAACCCAATCTGCAGAGAAATAAAGTCATTTCTTATGGACCAATAGCCATGGGTAACAACTAGGAAAGAAAAACCAGGGGAAAAAAAAACTAGCAGCAAATGTTTTCCAGCTCTCAGAAGAGCACAGCTGCGGCAGTGTGGCAGTGTGGAGGCCAGCAAGATGAGCAGGTGAGCCTGCAAGGGCCCTCTTCAAACCTGTGCCTGCATTTCCAAGAGCGCAGATGGCTGCCAGGTGGGAGCAGAGCAGCTCACATTGACCCACACATCAGCACTGACACTGGGGACAGTGACTGCCCTGGTCAGCACTGACACTGGGGACAGTGACTGCCCTGGTCAGCACTGACACTGGGGTCAGTGACTGCCCTGGTCAGCACTGACACTGGGCACAGGGAGCTCACTGCTCTGGTCAGCACTGACACTGGGCACAGTGACTGCCCTGGTCAGCACTGACACTGGGGACAGTGACTGCCCTGGTCAGCACTGACACTGGGCACAGGGCATTCACTGCCCTGGTCAGCACTGACACTGGGCACAGGGCATTCACTGCCCTGGTCAGCACTGACACTGGGGACAGGGAGCTCACTGCCCTGGTCAGCACTGACACTGGGGACAGTGACTGCCCTGGTCAGCACTGACACTGGGCACAGGGAGCTCACTGCCCTGGTCAGCACTGACACTGGGGACAGGGCATTCACTGCCCTGGTCAGCACTGACACTGGGGACAGTGACTTCCCTGGTCAGCACTGACACTGGGGACAGTGACTTCCCTGGTCAGCACTGACACTGGGGACAGGGAACTCACTGCCCTGGTCAGCACTGACACTGGGCACAGTGACTGCCCTGGTCAGCACTGACACTGGGCACAGTGACTGCCCTGGTCAGCACTGACACTGGGGACAGGGCATTCACTGCCCTGGTCAGCCCTGACACTGGGCACAGGGAGCTCACTGCCCTGGTCAGCACTGACACTGGGCACAGGGAGCTCACTGCTCTGGTCAGCCCTGACACTGGGCACAGGGCATTCACTGCCCTGGTCAGCACTGACACTGGGGACAGTGACTGCCCTGGTCAGCACTGACACTGGGCACAGTGACTGCCCTGGTCAGCACTGACACTGGGCACAGGGAGCTCACTGCTCTGGTCAGCACTGACACTGGGCACAGGGAGCTCACTGCTCTGGTCAGCACTGACACTGGGCACAGGGCATTCACTGCCCTGGTCAGCACTGACACTGGGCACAGGGCATTCACTGCCCTGGTCAGCACTGACACTGGGCACAGGGCATTCACTGCCCTGGTCAGCACTGACACTGGGGACAGGGAGCTCACTGCCCTGGTCAGCACTGACACTGGGCACAGGGAGCTCACTGCCCTGGTCAGCACTGACACTGGGGACAGTGACTGCCCTGGTCAGCACTGACACTGGGGACTGGGAGCTCACTGCCCTGGTCAGCACTGACACTGGGCACAGGGAGCTCACTGCCCTGGTCAGCACTGACACTGGGGACAGTGACTGCCCTGGTCAGCACTGACACTGGGCACATGGAGCTCACTGCCCTGGTCAGCACTGACACTGGGCACAGGGAGCTCACTGCCCTGGTCAGCACTGACACTGGGGACAGTGACTGCCCTGGTCAGCACTGACACTGGGCACAGGGACTGCCCTGGTCAGCACTGACACTGGGGACTGGGAGCTCACTGCCCTGGTCAGCACTGACACTGGGGACAGTGACTGCCCTGGTCAGCACTGACACTGGGCACATGGAGCTCACTGCCCTGGTCAGCACTGACACTGGACACAGGGAGCTCACTGCCCTGGTCAGCACTGACACTGGGCACAGGGCATTCACTGCCCTGGTCAGCACTGACACTGGGCACAGTGACTGCCCTGGTCAGCACTGACACTGGGGACTGGGAGCTCACTGCCCTGGTCAGCACTGACACTGGGCACAGGGAGCTCACTGCTCTGGTCAGCCCTGACACTGGGGACAGTGACTGCCCTGGTCAGCACTGACACTGGGGACAGGGAGCTCACTGCCCTGGTCAGCCCTGACACTGGGCACAGGGCATTCACTGCCCTGGTCAGCACTGACACTGGGCACAGTGACTGCTCTGGTCAGCACTGACACTGGGCACAGGGAGCTCACTGCCCTGGTCAGCACTGACACTGGGCACAGGGAGCTCACTGCCCTGGTCAGCACTGACACTGGGCATAGGGAGTACACTGCTGTTGCCTGCAATCCGACCACCCACTCCCTACATGGCACTGGTTTGGTGTCCCAGCCCAGGGGGTGGCTAAGGCACATCCAATTGGATGGAACTGGACAATTTTCCTGTAGTTCTACAGTAGTCATGGCTTTACCTGCCCTTTTTTTTTGCCTTCCCATTGCCTTCATTTCAGTGACACTCTAAGGGGGATGCTGGAAGCTAACTTCAGCATGTGTGATTTTGATGCCTTAGATTTTAGCTTTTATATTTTTCATATTTTGTGCTGCTTTAGTATGTAATTCTGAGCTTCATATTAAGTGTTAGCAAATTCTCTCCAGGGTAGATAGACAAAACAATCCTTTTCCAGCATGTCCAAGGACAATGGTTACAAGCTCCAGGCCAAAAAAGGATAAACAACAGTGAATTGAAGAGAGAAAACCAAGGAGGATGGAACTTCATAACCTACAGCTATAACTGGACAATTAACTCCAAAATGCAAATGGAGCAGAACTTATAAAAGTAAGAGACCCCGTGACCAGTTGTGCATTTTGTGACCATTTTGGTTCATCTTGGGTGTAGCCCTCGCTGGGCTCTTGTGCTGCCCAAGGTGGATCCATTGAGGCCTTTCAATAAATCCCTACTTTATTCTTTAGGTCTGCCTAGCCTCTGTTCTAGGTCAGCCTTCTCAAGGCATCAGTTTAATGAGATCATACACTTTCTGCAAGCTTCAGCATGTTAATTCTTATTCTGTTATTTTACAAAATTAAGTCATTGGAGTGCATTCTTGTAGCAATTCAGAAAGTGATTTTTCTGCAAATTGCACCTACTACATGAATTAAGTAGAACAAACCACTCTCAAACTTTTAAAAGCCCAACAAGTGTATTTTTGTACCTATGCTTTTAGAATTTTCTACATGATCTTTGACTTTTGAGTAATATCTAATTATTTTTTCTCCATTTGCTTTTGGATTTCTGCTTTTCACTTCCATATCCTGTTTAGGATGAGAGCAGCAGCAGGGAGAAAAATGGCTTGTGTCTTGCTGTCTGTAGCCTGGCAAGAGGGAAACACAGGATCATTTGGCAAAAAAATTGCAATTCTGTAAGGATTTCATTTCTGCATCAAAACAATCAATATCCTGTAAATCTGAATAACTAAGCATCCACATCTTCAGATGCTTCTCAAAGCTAAAATAAACTTATGTGTTCCATCATAACTGTTAGAGATATCTATTGGAATAATTTGTATGTTTTCATATCTTGGATACATAATGATGCTAGAAAGCTCTAAACAGAGGAAGAGCATAACCCACAGGAGTCAGAAAAAGTGAATTATAGGTTTATTTAATAAGTGTCTTTAAAGCTTCATTTGTCTGAAAATGTGTATCATGTCAAGCACAGAAGAAATCATTTATAAACCACGTGCAAGTAGCTGCACCACTCAATGTACCTGTGCCCTCAGTACACAGGGTCAAGGCAGAACTCCACCTTCACCCTCTCTTTTCCCATCCCAATGTAAAGTTTCTTCAGTTTTTCCTGAATCTGTCCCCAACGTGTCTTATTGCCTGTTACTATCAGCTGACAGATGTGTGCCCTCTCAGTGACATCCTATCTATATGTTTTCAGTAAGCCAAACGACCAAAATAGTGAAAGTCTTAAATCAAAGTGAAAGAAAGAGAAAGGATGATGGACTTCACCATTTAGAAAGAAAACCAGAGCAAACTGCACGTGATGCTTCTTTACCACAGCACACCCAAAATCTCACACAACTCATGAAAACCTACCTGAAGGAAATGCCTTTTGTCTAAGCTCTGTTCTCACCACCACTGGTGACAGTGGTGACAGCAAGGTAACCCCTGAGCTAGGGTAAACCAAGCAGCTAAGCACTCAAACATCACCCCTCATCAGCCTTCCCCCCAGCAAAGAAAACCCATCTGGACAAGATCATCTGATCATACTTAACTGATGTTACAGTGCCACTGTGTCTCAAATAAGAGAAAAAAAACTCATTCTGCAACAGTTAAACTACATCATTCTTAAAATCTGAGTACTGCTTGAGCCTTCACAGTCAACTGTGGTTGAGATATTTTAAACAAGCACTGGCTGCTCACAGATTAACCCCTAAATACAGTTAAAGGAATTCAGTAGGGATGCAAAGAGCTGAGCTGGAAAATTTAAGTTACCACTGAGTTACCCAAGCACACAGAGTCTGCAATATCCTTAATTACCTACATCCCTCTGTCATTGCTCTGTCCTGAAGAATCACACCCAAAAAAGGGAACATGGTAAAAAACCACGTTACTGGGCCTCTCAAGTGAAACCAGTATTTTAAGACTTTGCTCTGCTTTATGCAGCTCTTCACATTGCTCTGCTAAAAGCAATATGATGACAATTACTGAATGCCATTGCAGGACTTACAAACTACTGAAGAAAACAGTACAAAATCTACTACAATGTCATGACATATGATGGTGGCTAAACCATTCATGTTTACCAACCAGGATCACACAGATGGTCAATTGCTGAAGTCTGGCTGAGGGGTTGCTTGCTAAGCTGCTCCAACATCTTCACTCAGGATCTTAGGAATAAATGCTAAGAGGTCTCCCTGAACAAAGATCAGGATGATTCTAACTGTTTTGGATGGTTTTGATTATCAAGCCTCAGTAGGAGCTGCATTGCACTATGATCTTCCAGAGAAAAGGTACCATGTATATTTTTAATGCTTCTACTCATGCTCTTTGCCAGCATGTTCTACATCCCATCACTGTACCACCACCATCTCCTGACAGTTATTTGCCTCTGTGGTATGCAATATGTGACTTGGGTACAACACACTGAGGCTTGCAGAGGCCAAAGGAAGAGTAACAAACAATTTTACAGGACACTTTCCCGCTCCATATACTGGAGCAGATTGTATGTGTGGGAATCCTTAAAATCAGAGGGTTTTGGGAAAGCAGCAAAAGGCAGGCCTCAGAAACAGCAGAACTGCAATTAGAGCTAAGCAGTAGACATGAGATTTGTCAGCAGAAAAGTTCTATGAGATGTAGAAAGCAAGGACAAATAAAACAATGGTCTGTGTTAAAGATTGGCTAGAATAATTCCCTAAGCTACAGAAAAGTATATCTAGTGAGATATTAGGAAGTTCTAAGCTCAATAACGGAGCTCTGTGCATTGTATCTGAAGGCTTACAAGCAGGTATTGTATCCGAAATAAAGAAGTATTGTTTTAACCAAAGGTACATGTACTTATAGTGGTTGGACAGAACTACTGTCAGCATGCTTTTGCTTTGTGTGATTGGTCCAAAAAGTTTTAAAGTGAATTGTAACACTGAGTTCTTCAGCTGCTACCAAGGACGTGAGCTGCTGGCATCTTCCCATTGTCATAACCATGTAATGAGACTGATGCTGGAAAATAAAACAGCTCGAGACGTTCCTCAGCAGTCCCATCCTGTTCATGATTTGTACATAGACCCATGGCCAGCGTTAGTGTGCGTACAGCACAGCAGTGGAAGGTTCAGAGTATCCCGAATTCCCCCTAAGAACTGATGCTGCAGCGCCAGCCATCCTCCACTCTGAGTCTCACTCCGTGGAGCAGGAAGCAGTTTTCTTTCCCCATCACTGCAGTCCTGGCCAGGAGACCCAAGTGACAGATCACTCGGGCCGGCCCTGCTGATGGATTGGCTCCATGGAAGGCGCTGGCACAGCCCCGTCAGGGAAGCGCCTCGCTGCCGCAGGAGCAGTGCGTGGAGCCCGAGCGCCATCAGCCGGAGCTGCGCTGCCCCTTCCTCCGCACCCACTCCACCGAGCACTGCATTCTGGCCCTTCAGCAGCAGCACAGGCTTTACATTGGTACACACTTCATGTCATTTCGTCCAGAATCAAAAAAAAAAAAAAAAAAAAAAAGGAATTTTCTCAGAATTATTTTTACCACTATTTCCCCTTCTTTCCAGTATCAGTTCCGTTAATTCTCCCTTTTCCCTAAATCTCACAGAAAGGGATTTTCAAAAGCCCTACATCTTCAAGTGAGTTCTGGAAAAATCCCTCATCCAAAAAGACACAAATAAATCCCTAACCTGCTTTGCTATTGCAGTGAGAAAGATAAGCATAAATCCAGCTATAACTCCAATTCAGTCTTTTTACAAGCTAAAAAGTCTATTGAAAAGGAAGATTGATGGCTGCTTTACTGCACATTACTGGTACTATTAATTTAAGAGATTTCTTAAGTGTTAAGTTAGATAATCCTGCTGGTGAAGGTTTATCTCTGCCTCCTTGCAGTCAAGTAGTATGTGATGTCTCCATCCACTTCCTCATTCTCTGAGGCACCCTACAAACCTGCAAGTGGAGAACAGCAGAACAGGCATCTCCCCAAAAAAGAAGACTGAAAACATTGCTAGTTAGAAGCTGGGAAATCAAATTATAAAGGCCCTGCAATCCTGTTGCCTTGAATGGCATGAAACAGCTTTCTACTTACAGCTCCTACAGCTTGATCTGCCAGCCCTGTTCCTCAGCACGCCCTCTCCTCTTCCCCATTCAAGCACACACTGTGGGCATCTGTATCATGAGTCAGAGACACAGCTAGGAAAATTTCTCCTCCTGCAGCAACAGAATACAGAGGAATTACTACAGTCCACTCTCCCAGCCTCAGCTTTAGCATACCATGCATGCACACCTTGTTCATTGTATTTTATGCTGGCATCAGAGAGCTCACCCTGACCAGCAGCTCAGTGCAGCAGGTACAGCTCACACAGCTACTGGATATGACTCACAATATCTGAGATATTACAAACCCACTGGGATGCCTCCCTTCTCTAAATACAGCACATGTACTAAATTATGTCTTCTACACTTGTGACTTCTTACCCCCCACCAGTCCCCCTAAGAAAGCTAAAGTTAGACCTAACACCTGAGTTTTGCATGCTACTACTGCTACAGAGCTGGAGACAATGTGAGGGGAGTAATTTTAATACACAAGACAGGTTAGAAGCAGTCTGGCCTTCCAGCTGCCCAACAGGCCATAAGCAACCAAAAGCTGTTTGCAACACAACAAACCCAAACCATGCAGCAGGCTTTTGATATCTGGCTGAGACAGATTTGAAGTATCAGATCATCCTAGTTCATGTCTGTTTCTAAAGGCCGAATGAGGACACAAAGCTGTTCAAACTTCCTTTGGTTGCTTTATTTCATGTGATCCCAGACTGCTGCAAAGCAAGGGCACAGCACAGGGCAGTGAGAATTACATCTCTGCAGAACTCAGCCCGGGATCCAGCTTAGATCCACTGAGTCTTAATCACAGGGCACTGGAAGTGATAATCAAGAGCCACATAGCTTTGAGTGGCTAATGAAGGTGTAATGGGGCATTTATCAAGCGATTTTTAAAGTAAACATCATTGATTTCCTTGCAAAATGTAGCACTTTAAAGACACATTTGAGAGTGGCTCAGCTACCTGGTCCCTGGGGAGCCAGGACACCACACAAAATAAAGTTGTCAGCCACTGCAGGCACTGCAGTCTCTGTGTGGATCCAGCTGTTGCCTCCAGATGGATTTAAGGACCATTACAATGAAACAAAGCAAGGACTTGAGGCAGTTCATCTTCCATCTCAGATGAATGTTCTAACAACCAGACATTTGAACACTTACAAACTACTGAGGAAAACTATCTACTATCTACTACAATGCCATGACATATGATGGTGGCTAAACCATTATATTTGCCACCCAGGACCACACAGATGGTCAGCTCTTGAAGTCTGGCTGAGGGGTTGATTGCTAAGTTGCTCTAACACTCAGACTCTTGCTCAGGAAGGTGCTCTTCACTCAGGATCTTAGGGATCTTAGGATCTGAGGTCCCCCTGAAAAAAGACCAGGAGGTTGGTGTTTCTAATTGTTTTGGATGGTTTTGATTATCAAGCCTCTTGCAGGGGGGCATCTCTCTCATCTCAAGACTCATGCTAGGTACTCTCCTTGGAAGTTTTTAAAAAGCAAATATGTTCAAGAAAATAGTTCTCTCATTTTGAGAAGCCAGTATTTTCCAACATTAAAAAAAAAGTCACTGAATAGTGCACAATCAGCTACAGCTATTATCCTAAATTATTATCCTATTCCTCTGGGCACCTTGAGGGTAAGTAATTTCATTGTGTTTCTCAAACACGTTAAAACAAACTTTCTCTACCCTTTCCTTGACTTGACCACTCTGCTTTTGTGCAGCCTCCTTTGTCAGCAGCAGCTCAGCTCTTCCATGGCAAAGAACTGGCTGGGTTTGGTGACTGTGGGAGGTAATACACACTCTCCTGCCATGGGAGACTATTAATAAACCTTGGGAGTGCTATTAATAGTCTCACTCCTTTTTCCCAAAGGAAATGGACCACAGAACTGTTTTTCCTTAATCCACCACGTGGTTCAGAGTCTCTTTTGAACCCTTCCCAAGCAGGCCACAACAGCTAGTCTATAAGCCAGTTTTTCAGGATGAATTTCCATTATTTATTTCTAGTCTCACCTGAAATTATGTCAAATTGGTCTTAACTGAATTACATCAAACAACCACAAATGAGGCTGGTGGAAACAAATAATAACCACAAGGAAATCACACACAAACCAGGCCCAGATCCCAGGCTAAGGTTAAAAAAGAGAAATCACTGCCAACCATTAGCTTAAAAACTAGGAGTCTCAAAATAACAGCCAGTTAGACCCCTTGAGAACAAACGACTGAGGAAGAAGACCATCAAAACCAGTGACAAAACAGCTGCACGTGAGGGTATTTCAAAGACCACCACTCTATACCTCCAGATTTGTTACTGCTACTCCAATCAAAGCACAGTGAGAAAGTGAGCACAGTTAGAAAAGCAAAATCAGGAGCATCCACAAAAGATGACTCTGCTGGCATTGCACAGCTCATTGTTTTAGGCCACTATGGATGACTCCACTGATGCAAATTAAATGCAGCTGCAAGACCCAAAAGGACAAGATGGACAAAGTGCTGGGGAAAAGAAACAGAAATATGAAATTCAGCAGTCAAGTGTTATTCATGAAAGGCTATTTAGTGAACATTTCAACATTCATCTTCGGTTATTGGAGGAAAACCAGAATGAACATCTATGATTTAAATAAAAATTAATGGAAAATAAAGATGTGGAAAAGCCACTGACCTGCACTAATGGCTACTAAGAGATCGTCTGTACCAAGCACTTGTATTCAGTGATAGCCACAGTCTCGATACTTCAACAATAAATGAAGGACCACTGAAAACTTTCAGAGTTACAATGGTTCTCCTAGGCAGATTTTAGAGTCTGCAGGCATTTATCTCAACTTAGTAAAGCAAGTACAACTGTCTTTTGCTATATCAAAAACTGAAAAGCTGCCAGCAATACTTATGCATACTACAGAAAACATTCTGCATGACTTCCATCTGGTATTCATCAATCTAAGTGGATGTAAGGATGGCATATGTTGCTGTTCTCCCACAGCCTAAAGAAAGTAATCATCTTGCCCTCCTTGATGCAAACAGTACATATTTTCACATGAAACAGATATTTTTATTTAGTAGTTTTAAACAATCTATACACACTTGTATTTAGGAGAAGGTCTTCTGGGCATTTCTACTGGAAGTACCAGACTGGAAGGAATTATGTCTAGTTTTTCCAAAGGAGAATACTATCTACAAGGGAGACAAAGAATCACACTACAAAGCATCAGGTGGTTTGCAACACTGAAAGATGTGAGCCTGTTCTTCTGCCCATGGAGTTGAAATCCTCTGAACAAAAACTAAAATTCAAAAACACTTTGTCTTCAATCATTACTAATGCTAAATTTGCTGCAAGTCTTAAAAGCCTCATGGACAAGCTAAATTTTTCCAAGATTAAGGCAATAAAATCTCAGGGAGATTCTAATTTCCCTATGTTAAGCAATATTTTCTATCTCACTGATAGTGCAGATCTTCTTGTTACAGAGGAAAGTATTGTGTTCATGCGATGTTAACTGCAGAGATGTATTTGCCAAAATATGGACTGAAGGTTTAAGGAATTGACACAGCTGGATTTCTAGACACAAAGCAAATGGATGAGCTAGCTGAAGTCTTTAAAAAAAAATTCCACAAGGGATCAAACTGACTGATAAACCTTTGCTACAGACAGAAAGCATGAAGTAAAGCCCAGTGAACTCACGGCAAGGCTCTTTCACACAAATGTACACAGATCAGGTTCCAGCTCAGAGTATGAACACAGAGCCTGCTCGAGTTTCAGCAAGCACATGTGTAGCAGAGCTTCTTCTGCCAAGGAGGCACAAGCTTGAGGACTGGGGCTTTTTTTCCTCATGTCTTGTTGATTTTGAAACTATTGATATTAAATAAATTAAATGAGAAACCCTAGACAATGTTAGGGGAATAGACAAAGGAATTCACCAACTATGAAAAACCAAAACTAGGGAAAAAAATTCTCAGTATTTTAGATTCTACTGAGTACAGTCTTTTTATTCCCCTCTCATGACTATTTTCTTTGAATCTGATGTCCCAGTCCTGCTCTTTGCATTCCTTGGTATGAAACTCCTTGAAAATTAATGAGAAACACACAAACCCAAGGAGCAAGCTAGCAGCAGAACTGTACCTACTGCATGGAAATATAATAAAGCTTTCAAGAGCATCAGCCATAAACAATACAGTAAGGATTATTTCTAATGCATTGCATTTAACAAGAATAATTTTTCACCAGTATGGATAGAAAGTGTGGTATGGAAGAGGCACCAGTGTAGAAAACCTGATTCAGATAGACTTTTCTGGAATTTTCCTGCTTTCCCTGAGGTAGCAGTGTATTTATCACTGTAGGATATAATTCACACATTTAAATATAAATATTTATTTTTGAGAAATACAGACTCTGCTGAGAGACTAGACTGGCAAGATAGAAATTAATTTATCTAAAAGTAAGCTTGCAGAGCACAAGGAAATGCCACACCACAGACACCTGAGCTAGCTCATTCTGTCTCCTGTTAGGAGTTTTTCATTCCTCATGTCACTCCTCTAGTCCTTTTCCCCAGTCCCAGTGTGAATTACTCTTTCCCAAAATGACAGCTCATAACATTTTTGTTAAGTTCCTACCAAGAAAACAGACAGTAAGTGTTATCATGGCCAATCTTTATCCAAGTTCTAAATAATATAGGAGGAAAATGTTAAGCTGACAGAGTCTTTTCAATGAAAAACACAATTGTTTAACACAAAGTAATCATAACAGAAGAGGAAAGTTGCAGTCACCTCACTGCCTTATCTGGGGAGAATGAGTCTGCTATTGGCAGGTAAAGGTGAAAGGCCTCCAAGGAAAGAAAAGCAGAGATTCCACCCTCCAATACTAAAAATACTCCAAAAAAACCCACAAAAAATCCCCACAGCATCACATTTAAGGACATGAGAGAACCATAAAGTTTCATCCCTTGCAGCATAACATGGCCTCAGCAGTGTATTCCTGCAACAGGAGCACCACTTTTGTTCAATATGACTACTTCTTTCAGAAATTAAATAATTTAAACTCCTCAATGAAGGATCCCTCTTGTCCAGAGGGATGTCACTCTGAGGGTTAACTATTTTGGTGATAAGATTTCATACCAAATTTATAGTTTCAATACAAGTTTCAGATTCCATGTCACTGAAAACACAGGCCAAATGTAACAAGGTGACAGCAGAAGCCATTTGAGGAGTATAACCATGGCCATATTGGTTACCAGCACCTAAATTTCCCTGGGGGATTTTTGGGATTGTTTTGGTTTGTGATGCTGGTTGTTAATTTTTAAAGCAGAAAAATCTTCAACCATGAAAATCATCTTCCAAAAGCAGTTATCAAACTGGTCCAGCTCACAGCAATGCCTCTGAGGGAAGAACACAACTGCCTGCAGAGGTGGGGTTGTGCTGCTCGAGTACCCCTGCTCTGGGGGAAATGCAGGCACAGAGAGGTCCCAAGGCCTCGAGCATACAGGCTCAGAGATAGAGAGGGAGACGGTGTTTGACCTAAGGCCTTGGAGAAGGCTTGAAGGTTTAGAATAGAATAGTGAAACAGACACAAAGTAAGAATAAAGATATGTAGTCTAAGCAGAAATGTTTTAAGCAAGTAGAAATATGCCTCATGTAAATGAATAAATATGTTAAGCAAGATGGTAGAAAATTTTAAAGTCTATCAATAGAACTTGTTATAGAATTAGTAAAAAGTGGAAGATACAGCAATAAGTTTCTGTAGAGTTCCATGATTGGATAAAAAGAGATGCATTGGTAAATTGTGTAAAACATAGCAATTAATGATTGGTTTATGAAGATGCTAGTGAGCTTTGTGGAAGTAGCTGATTGGATAAGAAATATACAAAAGACATTGTAACTAGAATTAAAATGGCTTCTGGTGTGATGGTTTTAGATGTAAAAACCTTAGGGTCTCACCTTTCCATGAGACTGATTCTGCAATAAACCATCTTTTAATCACCTCATCAGTCGACCTCGTCTGCTCTGTATCCCAAACACTGCTCGAACCCAGGAGATGCAGATCCTGGTTTACCACCTCTCTCAGGTCCCCAAAAAGTTTTTCTTGCTTACAAGACTCATTCTCAAAGTCTTACATGCATATGAACCTGAGAGAAAGGGTCAAAAGATAACTTTCATATAAAGGTTCGGCTCTTTCAAATATAGACATCTTTTATAACCAACAACTTCTCTTATAACTCTGAGAGGAAATCTATACTGAAGATGTTTATTTTTACCATATCAGTGCTTTGGAACAGGAAAAAAAAGTGCTTTTGTTTTCAGTTACAATTGCCCATTCTTCTGTTTACAGCAGGATAGATTTCAGTAAAAGTATTAGAAACAGAAGCAATGTTTTATAGCAGTATCTTATTAATGTTTCAGAGATTAATCATATCTTATGAGGCCATGAGCATCAAAAAGCCAACGACATAAAAATTGAAAATGTGCCCTCAAACTGCATGTTTAGTAATCTCTTTAAATGTACTTTATTTTTCCATCAGAGTGCTGTACAAGTTCAGTTGTGTATTCTCTGGAAGCAATTAAGTCATAATAACTTGACATCTTGCCATGATTCTCTTCTGTTTTGCCACCTACATTTTACATCAAGCAAATAATGTAAAAGCAAATAAAAATCTGTGAAGGTCCTTTTAACCTTGACAGTCTGTCGTATTGTGAAAGTCAGAGTAGATCAAGAATTTCTCTTATTTTTCCAGTCTTGCCTCTCATTCAAACACACAGGTTTAAACATTTACACGTCTATTCATAATTTATTGGAGCATTTGCCACTCATGACACAAGTACAGCTCTAGCCTGTAGGAAAAACTACGATTAATAGTTGAAAGACAGCACTCCAATTAGTCACTGGGAAGTACATCCATGCTCGTTGCTTGGTTCTCAGGTGCCACTAAGCTCCAATAGGGAAGTCTGACATCAAATATGTCATCCAGAAAGACACACTGCTTTCAAATAGCAATAGCAGTTAAATCAGAGACTGATTTTCTCTCCCAGTACATACCAGTAGGTAGACTTATCTTTAAAGAAATTCCCAAAAATATGAACCCCTTAAGAAGGCTGATGAGGAAAGCTATGCTCAGAGGTCTGTTCCTGCCACTGGGACATGCTTATTCTGCTTCAGAAGACATGTGCCAGACTGTATTTTGTGTTTCAAATTTCAGTGTTAAGCATTGATAAAAATAGCAGAGCCAGGAGATGCACAGGAAAGTTGTTGTGCAAGATGAGAATCCCACTTTGGCCACCTTTGCAACTCAGGAGGAGCCCTGTAATGAGAAAACCCTGCTATGAGAAGACCCTGCTATGAGAAGACCCTGTAATGAGAAGACCCTGTAATGAGAAGACCCTGTAATGAGAAGACCCTGTTTGTCTCAGCTTCTTCCCTGTCACAACAGGGGAGCCTAGCCAAATGCCATTCAGTATTTGCTTGGGTGCCATCTTTGGCATCCTAGTCACAGACGGTTGATCCTTAAATTAACAGACTTGGAAACACAAGCATCTCCTCAACAAGGAAGCATTGCAAGTCTCCAGATTGGGTTTACTGAATAAGCCTTTTGCTCCAGGATTGTGTTCATCTCCATGATCCTCCTTCCAAGACATTTTGCACCTGCAGCCCAAATCCAGACTTTGGAGATAAATTAAAGCCTAAATTTGCTTATTCTCTGTAGACTTAGAGCAACACAAAGCATTCACAGAATCCCAGATGGGTTTGGGTTAGAAACCACCATAAAGATGATCTACCTCCACCCCTCTGTCATGGGCAGGGACACTTTCCACTAGTACAGGTTTCTCCAAGCCCTGTCCAGCCTGGCCTTGAGCGCTTTCAAGTTGCATTTCAATGGGCATTTTCCAATTAAAAAAATCCAAAATAAATCAAAGTGGATATTAGTCATCTGAAGGCTAGGGCTCCCATGATGGTTTTTTCTTCCAACTTCCTCTCCCTTTTTAAATAAGTTGGCATAGAGCTGGCACAGCCTGTGCTGCATCCCATGCCACAGCCATGGTCAGGGGCTGTGCAATCCTACTGTTCAGATGAGTACTGGACCGGCTCCAGTTTCCAGTTACATATGGTCATGATTACCAGCTTGCTTTGGAAAGCACAGGGACTCTGAAAACAGCACGTCTGGAAGGGGTTTCTCATTTTAAAACAGCTCTCTGTTACATTGAACGAGTTTCACATTAAGAGTTTTCTGTGTATTCTAGTACTCTGGATTACATTTTTCTAGGATTTTAGTAGAGAAAATTTTTTTACCTTCTTCTGAAGGATCAAGAATTTATGGAATCTGAGATATGACCTGGCAGTTTTTAAGTCCTTTCTGCCTGGACAAGAGGCTAGGAACAAGGGAATAGGAAAAAAAAATGACAAATACCAACAGCCACTTCCATTCAAATCAAAAAAGCATGTTATCTTCCTGAATATATTATGCTCAATCTTCATGTTAATGAGAAATATATAAATAGAATTGGGCATTAACTGACAATTAGATTTTTTTTTTAATGGGAAGGACATGAGGCATTTTGTTATTAAAGGAGTTAAATTCTAACATCTGTTTTTAATTCTACCAGCTTATTTGTCTGTTTATACCTACAGGCTTTCAAGACATCATTCAACACTGCTAATTAAAGCTGACAAATTCTGTTCACTGTGATGCTTCCTTGTATCCCTGCAAGCCACTTGCTCATGTCAGTGCTGTCACTGCAGGTGACACTGCTGCTTGATGGGAAGATGACAAGGGGTGGAGTGCCCCTGAAGGGATGAGAGCAGGTTCACCTTGTCACCTGTCAGACAGAGGAGGGAAGAAGTGATGGATGGCAGTGACCATTGCTCTGGCCACATTCATTTGTCTCTTCTCCAGGCTTGGTCAGAATCATCCAGTTTTCTACCATGTTTAACTTAAAACAAAATCCATGGCAATATTCTCTAGTACATTACTAAAATGCCACAGAAACGGGACTCCCATTTAATAGTACATTGCAGACGGACACAAACACACAGCCTGTTTCTCTTGCCAGTAAGAACCCCATCTGCAGCTATGCCCTCAGGAAACTTGCCATTTGTGCTCCAGTCAGAGCAGCACAAAGCTGATTCAGGAGAGCAGCAGCAGCTCACAGGGGAGTGGGCCATGCCTAGGAAAGCATTTGTAGAAGCAGCTGACTTGGCCCAGATAAAATGCTAGAAGCCACAAGAACCAATGACAAGTTTATTCATTACTTCATATCCTGGCCTGCAAACTTCACAGATCCAAACATAGGCAGTACTAGCTAGTAATTTGCACATGTGTTTCTTTAAAAAAACAAATAAATCCCATGCTACACAGAGAATACTGGTGAAAGGTCAAGCAAGCAGGCCAGGGACAGCTCATTATAAAATCCAGGCCTCAGAACTCTGCATCATATACACATTTCAGTGCCCTACACACACAGTCACCAATGGAACAGGCTCATGGGTGACTGCTGGCATCCACACTGGGCTGTGCAGGCTGGACACGTGCCACAAGGAGCAAACCCAGAGAGGCAACAAGTCAAACAGAAATTTTCCTTACCTATACTCACATAAGAGTTTCACAACCACAATGGACTTTTTTTTTTTTTTTAATTTTGGAATGACCAACATGCTTTTCAAGTGTACCTTTAAAGCTGTTAGAGTCTAGAAGAGGCTTTTTGTTACCCAGGTACACAGTGCTCAGTACCTGGGAGCCTGGCTCCCTGACTGAGCTGTCTAGACATCTCTGCAGTAGAAATAACAGCACAGCACTGTATTGAATCCACCAGTTTTAGCATCAGAAGACATTTCATGCCCCAGGTTGCCACTGGCAAACACATGTATTGTATGAAAATTATCCACTGCCAACTTGAGAGCAAAGCAAATAGTACAAATTATCTGTATTTTAAAGATAACTTCACCTCCTAAAAGACTACATGAAACAACACACCCCTCAACATCACCACCACTGCTTTAGTCACTCCAAAACTCACATGACATGCAAACACATCCAAAAATCCACTTTGAGGGGAGATGAACTTAAACTGGGAATGGTAGCTTTGACAGCAATATTCCAACACCTACTACACTGCATGCTAGGAATATATAAATTATGTATTCCAAATGCTTTCACAGAAATAGATTAAAGCACTTCTCTCAACCCTCTAAGAAGCAGAAACAGTCATAGAGAAAACAGCTGTTATTTTAAGGCAGTTTTTAGCTTCATTTGTCTAAAGCTACACTTTCATAGTTCAATACACAAAAGCATTATGACATATATGCAAATCTGATATTTTCATACAGTAAAGGTGAAATCCCTATATATGAAAGGTTGAAGTCTGATCTTTAAAAGAAGCCTGCAGCTAGTTTCTGTCATCTTTCTTTCTCTCCTTGTTTCAATAAGCAGACCCATAGCTTATGGAAAATTATACTTTTGTCCACAGGAGAAAAAGAACAACAGACCTCCCCAGACTGAGCCAAGAATTCACCTTTTCTCTAGGGGAAAAGACTCTGGCACTTCTAAAAATAAAAAGGGAGAAGGGCAGAAATAAAAACAAGACTCTCCAGGTTTTCAGCTACAAAATTTTGCAAGTAAATAATAAGAAAATAAAAGATAATCATATAAAAGTATTTCTCACTCATTTGAACACATTTCATTTCCTGCTTTCTTTCCTCATCTAGTCTAGTATTTTCCATAATTACTGAATTGAAGTGGTAAATATTTTTACAACTTCCACTCCTGCTCTGTACAATAGAAGTAAATATTCTTTCTTCTCATTCTTCCTCCTCAGACTTGCAAGATGATTGCTGTATGGTTTTCTTCAACCTCAAGTCTAAAAGATACCTTTTACCTATTTATGCTACATCACCCAGGTCCAATAGGTTAAAAGCACATGGATCTTGTTTTTAAAAAAAATAAAGATATATATATTTTACTCTACTGGTTTGGGATGCTGAGAGCCTCTGAATCCCTCTTTGAAAGGTAAAGCTTATGCTATCACAGGTCGTCTCACCCTTAATTTGAAGGTTGTGGATCATTTAAACACTTCTCTTGCTGTGGGTCTGGTCTGTCACATTCCCTTCTCCCAGCCCATGCACATGCAGGGTTCTAACAAAATAACCCCTTCAGGCAACACCAGCCAACAGAGCAGCAGCAGCAAGCAGCAGCAGGGACAAGTGTATGCACTGGCTAAAATCAAGTTCTTCAGACACCACGGAAACTCAGTTATTAAGCTTGAACTGCAACAAACCCAAATGAACAGAGCACAGAGAGCAAAGCCCATGACCCAAACCCTCAGGAGAACTGAAAGCTCACACCTGTAAGGGTACACAGGACATCCACACACAAACCTCAGAACAGGTTGCTATAAGTGTATCCACTAGAAGAAGTTAAAGGTGGCAGAAAAAGTTTCTTAAAGAGATGTTCTTATACATTTCAAATGCATCCAAATTAACAGAGACTAAAATTTTATCAATAAATCCTCACAAACAGTGAGGAGGCGATAGGAAACAGTCTAGAGGAGGAAACAGAAAACCATCAAACTACTTCACAGTTTAGCAATGCTTTGGGGATGTGAGTGCACTGCATTTTCTTTTAAAATGTTGAGCTGCCTAATTGAAATGCAGCTCATGTTGCAGCCAGGCTTACTTCTGGATCACTAAGAAATTGGTCCGATTTGAAAATGTCAAGATCTGGTTAGCAATTCAAATGACCATGGTGGTAATTACGGCTTTTCATGTTCCAGCATGTTGCACTGCATCAAAACTGACACAAATGCCTAGTTTTATAATATCATAGAATGGAAATAAATGTCCAAAATTATATGAAAATGTACTAGTAAGAGATTAATAACTGTTATTCTATGAAGAAAGACGGCTCTTTTCTACCAGTATATTTTAAAAAAATGTTCTCTGATAGCATCTCTCCTTGAAGAAAACTGTATTATATTATCACTCACAAACTATAATCATTTCTGTCAGCACCAGTCAGAATTTTTGACAGAAAAGAGGAGGAAAAATTGAATGGGTTGTGGGGAAAATAGTGCAATCCTATAAATAAGTCCAAAGAGATACTACTTAAAGGTTCCCCTCCAGCATTTTGTTGTCTCTCCCAGCCAGCAGACTAGAACATTTCAAGTGTTTTATTTTGATCATAAAGTGGAGGAACCTTGTGGATAGGGAGCAATGCATCAAGAGCCATGTGTGCAGCTCTACAATCTGTGGTAGCAATGTGTCATTTTGAAATATGGGCCTAAAGCTATATGCATAAGGGAAATTTTTCCTCTTTTTCAGGGAAGAAAGAGGAAGAAAGGTCTTTTGAAGTCTAATATGCACCCAGAAGTCTGCTTATGAAATAAAATAAATAAAGCAAACAATGTCTTTAATATTTCTCTTTTGCAGCTGCCAACTGAGTCACTGAGCTGTCTTCTACCTGTGGAATGGTTAAACAGAGATCAACACTTGGTACTGCTGCACACCTATTTAGCCATCTGATAGATCACACAAGACACTCTCTAGCCATATACATGACTAAGAGCACAATGAACAGGCCAGAGCAATGTCATCTCAGGCTGCCCTGAGCCTCAGAAGGCCCATGCTTTCTCTGCAGTTTTGTATTTTCTTTCCACCTGACTAAGAGGCTGAGTGTCCTGTGTTTATCCATGAAGTTAACGTGGGGAGATATGCTGGACAATACCCTCCCTCCTGTCCCTAGCAGTGCTGCTGTGTCATGGGGTTTGCTATTTGTTCTGAGCAGCATCTACACCATTCCCTGTAATTCTGCATAGAACAGGGAGTGATGCCAGAGCTGCAGGTCCCTCAGCACATTACCCCACTGTACCCTGGTCCTGATCCCAGCAGGAACAATTCTATCTATGCTATCCGTGCTTCTGGTCTCCCTTGGCCACTCCACCCTCTTAGACCAAGATGGAAGTTCTTGAAATCACCCAGGAAGGGGATCAGAGAGCTGATGGGGAGTTGATCACTTGGTCAGATAAACTAGGGGAGGACAGAAGGGGAAACTGACAGTTCAACACACTTTGTCCTCTGGCTCACAGGAAGATAACACAAAGTGGTCAGAAGTAGAGTGTTTCCTCCCATAACCCTCAGGCAAGATTGAAATCTAACAGCAGTGAGCCAGACAAACCAACAGTTAACCTAACAGTTAAGTTAGGAGCTGTCGTGGATACTTAGAGAAAAATATTAAGGTTTCTGCTTTGAGGAATGTCTTAGGTTGCAGATGCAAGATGTGGCTGGGGATGTGTGCTCTATTGCCATCTGTTTGAGGTGGGGCAGTTACCTTCTGTTCATTGGGCGACCTGTTAAAACCAGGTGGGGCAGTTTTCTTTATCTCTTCCACAACCAATCCTCCCTCCAGATATTTTCTGAGAGGATATTTTCTGTTAATGGGCCAGTGAGTGTCGCTGCCTGGTTTGGCAATAAAGCAGCTCTCCTTTGAACCTGCCTGGGGACCCTGCATTATTCTGGACCCTCACAACAAGCACCATCTTCTCTTACAACAAAAGACTAAAGTATTCTATCTATTCATCATTTGTGAAGTATAGGTACCATTCAGACATGGTAATCAAATTTAATGAAATTTGCCAAGACACAGAGAAAGCACAGCTAAAGAAGCCCCTGTCATGTCACTTCTGCTGGGTAAACAGTGCACATGATTTAAATGCACTGTCAAGTGACCAACACATTTCCCTAAAGAGTTCATTTCTCTGTCTCAAGTGCAAAACTTTAAGGAATCAAAACTTCCAGTCGGTGGGGCTTGGACTGGACTATGGATTGCACTTCAAGGACCTCTAGAGACATGAGGAAATGAAAGGTATTTACATGCTGAGGGGAGACTGTACCAAATCCAGATGCCAAAGATTTCCCTGAACTTCAAGTCCTCTGCCACTAGACACTACATAAACTCAGCTGACATCTTTTTTCTTCATATTTTTTTTACTACTACCATCACATCTTACAGTATTTTGCATCCAATTTCTATGTTACTGAGACCATAACCAGATTCAAACCTCTTACTTACATTTAATGAGAATATTACAAGAAACAAGTTATACTGAAAGCTTTCAAAACTAAGATATATACAAAGCATGAATCAATTGAGAGCAGCAGCAGATGTTGTCTGCCTACCTTATTTCTTCCCAGCTAAAGATGTGTTAATACTCACTATCACCCCAAGAATGTTTTCCAACATTTTCAGCAGGGAGATAAATTCTTCAAAGAATTGACTGTTAATTTTACAGACTTTGGAAGCAGAGAACTACAGCTAAAACTGCAAAACAGGTCCAGCCTAGCAAGTACAGCATTATTGCTACACTCAGCCAATCCTTTCATCCCAGTTTAGCAAGAAAATGTTTTACTATGGTGTGACACAAAACACTGTAACAACTTCTCTGTTTCTTAAAAAAACCCTCAAAAATATACCAACCAGTGACAACATAAGGGAATTAATGAACTACTATTCCTCTAGAATCAATCAAAGAAACAAACAATCTTTTTATCTAGGGGAAAAATCCACATCTTACACACTCAGCAAACATCTTTCTTACTCTACAAACAGGCTGCTTCTATCCAAAAATCAAGGTCTTAGTCTACAGCTGGGATACCATAACATAGTGATTGAGGACAAACCCAAGGAACTCTGCTGAAGCAATGGTGCTCTGCATAAGGAAGCATACATGTGTCACAAGATTACTTAGAGCATTTCTTGTCTTTAGAGCGTGGAAAGTAATAAGCAAAAATACTCCAGAGTAATTTTTTGCTGGGGTTATTTTGGTGAACAATGAAGCTCATAAATTCACAGTGAGACAGTGAACCAGTGCAGAGACTTACATTAGATTACAAGGTATCTACAGGCTCTCTAACTCTTCTTCTTCAGCCTTTATTTTTTATGTTTAATAATGACTTTAAAAAATAACTATAGGGTTAGAAATGAATACTTACAGCTTTGCATGAACCTGAATATACACAGTATTACCTAATACTGCATTAAAAATGCAACAAATATGGCATTACACATTTAAGCATGGAAAAAGAAACAAATTGACTTATGTGAGAGATTCTCTTTCTACTGCAAAGAGCCAAAACCTGAGCTTCTTCATTCAAGCAAACTGTCACACAAGACTAGACCTCAAAGCTGACAGCTGTGCACAGCAGGTGACCTTAGTACTCCCATTATAGTTTGTGAGAATATACTCAGATGTCTGTCACCATTACAGAAAAATAAAAAGCTTAAGAAATTAATTTAACATAAAAATAAAATACCTCCTCTAGAGAAGTTAATTTTGTGTAAGGCAAAACTAAGAAGGAAATTCTGAGGCTCAAACTATAAACTGTTGCAAAAAGAGATTTTTTTCTGTACAGACTTCAGTATAAAAAGGACCCACCTACTACGTGCACAGGCTCCCAAGTGGGAGTTACAAACAATAATTGTAGAAGTAATTAAAGAAAAAAAAGGGCAAATAGACAGATTGGATTCCCAGTAGATGAAGGCTGTCTAACAACCCACAATGAATATGTTTGAAGTCAACTTCAAGTAATATGCTAACAAGAATTAAGTGCATCTGTTTCATGCTCCCTGAGAATAATGTCATCAAAACTGAATTCAAATGTTTCAAACCTACAGAGAGCCTGAGCATGTCTTTGACTAATTAAAATTAACCATGTTACTGAGGTTACAAGCTTACCCCTTTGGACATGAGCAGATCCTTGCTAAGGTCACTTCATCAAGCAAAATAATGAATGTCTGTGTTCAAAAGGCATGAACAATATATTTTTTAATTAACATTTTACTGGATTGAGGGAGATTTATGGAGTTATTTGAATTTTGGAAGACCCACTATAGCAGTCCTCAGTCATATTACTATGGAAACATAACAATATGCAAAAAAACTTAAGAAAGCAGGTCAACACTTGAACCTTGGCTGAATTATCAATAAGCCTAAAATAGTGTTGGACACCAAACTACTCTCTTTTTACTAGGGAGTATCAATTAGCTTTTTTTTTTAATAAGATAATGAGAAAAAAGGTAGATTTAACTCTGGTTTGATATAATTGAGGCTGTTGCATCTTCCAAGTTCCTTACGTAAATTATAGTTCTTGTTTTCCTAAGTCAAATGGAAAAGGGAGAAGATAATCAGAACTGCTGTCTAAACAGAAAGTTCAAGGTACTGCAACAAGTTCCAAGGCTCTTTTCCAGACTTTGTTCTTCTATCATATAATAAAAAATATAAATTTTATAATGTAATGCATTTTATTACAAAATATAAAAATATATTTTATAATATAATATGAAATGGGAAATTACAGATTGTGGTACAAAAAATAAAGATTAGGTTTCTTAGACTGCACTATGCAGAAAACCAGATCAGCATAGGGAGGGAATGCAATGGAGGGAAATCCTGATCCCCCAGTACCCTGCTGTACCAGGCAGGAGGTGAGCTCAGCCCAGGTGTGCAGTTTTCAGTCCCTGTGCCACCAGCTCTGCTTTCCTGTGCAATCCCTTCCCTCTTGGAGGTGCCTCTGGGTATCACAGCAATAGAAAGAAGAATTTAGGTGAGAAACTGACAGATTTAAAGACCCTTATTTCCTCTGCAAAGCATAGCAGTCCATCCTAAAGTGTTCCCTGTGGGATTTATTCCTGTCTGAACACAGATTTATTCACTGTGTTCCAACTGCCCATATAACTATAGGCAATTTTATTTTTTTAGCATATTGGCACGAGCAAACTCTGAAACCTACTAAATGAAAATAATCTTCTTATGACACAAAATAATACCTCCTTATTTTACCAGACACTGATCTGATTATGGTCTGAGTAAAGCTAATCAGTGTAATTACACAGTTTAAAAGTGCACACTGTGGATCCACAGATCATAACAGACAATACTTCTCTAGATGTCAGCTGTGTTTCAGATTTGTTAAATTGAAGTTTATGTAAAGTTGGTTTTTTTTCAAAAAACACATTGATTTCAAATTATTCTTTCAAATTCAATTACATAAATAGAATTGGAAGAAGTTTCCTACCATTTGCTTTCCAATGAGGATATTCCATTAAAAGCTAACAATTTTAAAGATGAAGCAAAGTCATTCCATGTATTGTGGTGCTCCACCAACAAAGGGCTGGATATGGAAATCCACAGTCCCACTCTATTGCCCTGACAAAGCTGATCAGCAGTTTACTTGACTATTAAACATGGACCATTATCATTTAATATGACCACTGTCATTTAATGTCTTAGCATTAATATGTGAGGTTGCCAAAGGATTTTAATCACAGCAATATCATTCAGGTTTAAAAAAATTAAAAGTAACCCATGAGGTACCCAGCAGCTTTTTCTAATTAAACAAAACAGAATTTCACAGAATTTCACAGAATTTTGTAGGTTGGAAGAGACTTTTAAGATCATCGAGTCCAACCCATGTTCTAACACCTCAACTAGATCATGGCACCAAGCGCCACATCCAGTCTTTTCTTAAACACATCCAGGGATGGTGACTCCACCACCTCCCTGGGCAGATGATTCCAGTATTTGACCACTCTTTCTGTGAAAAACTTCTTCCTTAAGTCTAGCCTGTATCTCCCTTGGCGCAGCTTGAGACTGTGTCCTCTTGTTCTATCTGTTGTTGCCCAGAGAAAGAGACCGACCCCCAGCTCACCACAGCCACCCTTCAGGAAGTTGAAGAGAGCGATAAGGTCACCTCTGAGTCTCCTTTTCTCCAGGCTAAACACCCCCAGCTCCCTCAGTCGTTCCTCATACGGCTTGTGTTCCAAGCCCCTCACCAGCCTCATTGCTCTCCTTTGCTATAAACCATATCAGAATTTACTACTGTCACTCCTATAGAGACATGGGTCAGTGCCATAGCCTTCTTCCTTTTATGCCCTGTGACAGACAAAATTTGATCTAAAGCTTTCCAGAAATTCATTGTCTATGATCTGGGAATTGCAGCTTTACCTTTACCCAGTTGATCCAGCTCTGAGCTGAAGTATCAGTGATGTTCTCTTGCATACAAGTTCAGCAGCTCTGGGTTGAAAACCACTTTGACATTCCTGGCTTGATATCCTGCCCTCAACAAATGCATTTGATGCTCATGTATTGCCTCCTGGCTGCCTGCTGCCACAGCCATCTGTCCGCATGGCACACTGCCTGTGGGCTAGGGCACGTGCCAGCTTTACTAGGGCAGAGATGCCAAGAATAGGTGGTCTTAAATGCACGGCCAGCACATTAATTCACTGTCACCTTGTCTTACTGCCCCCTGACCCCCATCTCAAGGAAGGCAAGAGTAGCCATACAAAAAGAGACAAGAAGTCTATCCAGAGTTCTCTCTGATTCCAGACACAGGTCATTAACATGTGCCTTGAAGGGAAACAAGCATCAAGAGCTGAACAATTATGAAATAACCTGCTCATCAAAAGCCTGGAAACATTTCAGCTGTAAACATGCACAAGGGCTAATCTGTAGAAAGTGCTATAAACTCTGGAGTGAACCCTGTCATCTAGAACTGAAAATGCCTCAATGTTGTTAAATATGTAAAGCAAATTAAAGCCACTCCAGCCTTAACACAGTGTCTGTATTTAATACACAGTTGAAATTAATATGAAACTACCATTTTCTGTGTTTTCTTATCTCTATAATGGAGACAAGCTTCAAATTCAACTATTTTATTCCCTGAATATGATTAAGAGTGATGTAAGTACAACTGGTTCTTTTGTACCTTAATTCCTGTGAAAGTTAAAATCCATAAGAATGAATGCTGGTACTTAATTTTCATGCCTGTCCCTGTCTACCAGACTGTTTACCATGGGTAGTAAACCTATTTACTGGGGAGGTCCCACAGCCTATGGTGAGGACAGGAGACACTCCCAACAATTCCTCCAGCCCATACCAGTTCCTTTAGGTAAGAAGGTGGGTGGACTTCCAGGAGATCAGGAAGGACTGTTCACCACTTTCCACTCGTGTTTAAGGAGCTGGTGAGGGAAAGAGCAGTGAGGAAGAGGCTGCAGAGTATAGGGATTGAAAGACTTGTCCTGGTGCCAGGTTTCATGCCACTGCTGAAGTAGCAAGTTACCAGGTAGAGCGTGTTACCCAGTGTGTGCCCATCTGGCTTCCAAGCCAGCTGACAGCCAGGCTCTGCACTGCTGGCACAGGCAGAGCTGGGATTAAAAATTAGCCTCAAGGCTAATGGCAACAACACAGGACAGATCAAATCATGCGGCATTAAAAAGCAAAATTGATGGAGTTCCAATACACACACGGGGCTCCTCTGAGGAGGTGAGATCCAGCCAGCACATATAAATATGACTGACCTTTTTGGCAGAGAAAAGATTTTTGTAAATACATTTGATTTCCCCAGTTATATGGCACACAAAGGTGCCAATTTTGAAACACATTTGAGCACCCAGTACAACACAACTGCTTTCCAGTCCTGAACTAGACATTCTACCATATTTGGACAAAGTCCTTTTGAAAAAATACTAAAACACCACAAAAACCCCAAACATCTCATTCATATTCTGCTCAGACAGCAGAAATTTCTTACCCTCTCTCTCCACTTTTCCTTATGACTTCATCTTTCTCTCTCTCCATCTCTCTCCTCCGCTCTTCCCACCCCACACTCCTGTACAGCTTTCAGATAACCAAAGACCAGTCATGAAATACAGTCACCTATATTTGTCAAGTCAGCTACAGCAATAGCTGACTGTACACCAGAAAAATACTGACCTGAGCCCAGACTTTAGAACCAGTGAGCATAAGTTCCCTGAACTCCATGAGACTCCAAGTAGATTTACCACAAGAACAGAACAATGCTGAATTCCACCAGCTGAGCTGCCCCCCCTTCTTCTGGCAAGAGGGGACAATACTTCAAATTAGAGCATTTCATGTCAAATCACAATCAATCTGGCATTTGCATTATTAGGTGTATAAGCAGACTACATGCAAAAGACAAATATGTTCTTTGTGCCCCACAGCAGCTGCCATTATTTATGAATGCATCTCAGCAGTTTGCTGCTTAGAACTGAGCATCACTACCTGGCACTGCTCAAATGTTTCAATAGAAAGAAACTTTCTATGATAATTTATTTGTGACAGCTACAAGAACTGTGAAAAATGTATTTGTAGTTGTAGCCCTAGTCACAAAAAAGCATTTCAAGTCTTGCCACAATAGTTTACAGTTTTGGGCATGAGGCCAAGTATACTAACTAACACCAGGCATGTTTCCCATGCTGGAGCTCCCGCAGCATCCCTGAGGCTCTGCCTTTCATGCAGTCAGGTGCACTCCTCTGTAGAATCCTTTGCTACTGGCAGGAAAGGGATGTGCACATGCCCTTACTGAGCAACTTAGCTGTTCTTTAACAGAGCAGGGGAAGGCACTGGCACAGCAGTAGCTCTCTTCACCTGCTTTTGACCAATGCATTAGCAGCCAGCAGAGGAAAGACTCTGGAATTTTCCCAGGTAGTTCAATAGCTAACCTGGGCTGTGAGCAGGTGAGGTTCATCTAATGTGCAGCCAGTACTAAATTGAACTTTTGAGCCTGAGGATAATAAAAGCAAAGCATGGCTTTTGCCCCACAACCTTCCTCTCAACTCTGCTCCAGGTCCTCTGATGGGACAAACAGCGCTTACCTCACCCTACCTCTGACAAGAAGTCAGTCATGGGAGCTTCACTGGCTTTTTATAAAGAGGTGGCAAAACTCCAATGCATTCTCCCCATGCTGCCCACTCAGAAAGTTGTCAGCACACTCTCTGGATCAGAATATTTGTTTCATTCAGTGTATGTGTTGATCTATTTATGTAGCTTTTCTGCCAATATCTGTATTTATTCCCCACTGGAAAACTTGATGCATATTAAGATAAATTCCCTCCATTCTTGCTATTTCTACACTGTAATTACATTACAGTTTTTATAAGCTAAAGTTGTGAAAAGCAGCAATGCACTCTATTTGAATGGGAGCAGATTACACTTGCTCAGAATTCTGTAGAATTTGCTTGTTTGCATGACTGTAAACCGTTGTGGGGACAGAGGGTTACTATCACCACCATGTTGGGTTGGTTTTTAAAGGGCTTGTTTTTCTACCACGTAGCTGATAGCATCTGTAGTCATCCTGCCTTGGTACTCTGAGCCTCCAACACAGATAATTATAGCAGAGACAAATGAGATAAGGCTGGTTGGAAGATCACTGAGATTAGCTCTGCTGGTCAGCATGGTGTTGATAATGCCAAGGCTGTGGGGTTGATCCCTGTGTGGGCCATTCACTTAAGAGCTGGACTCGATGACTCTTGCAGGTTCCTTCCAACTCAGAGCATTCTGTAATCTCAACTGACACATTTCTCTGCAAGCACAACAGTCTCCAGCTCTGCTCTCTATTGGTACTCTGCTCAGTTAAGTTTTCCAAGTCCAAAAGAGACATTTTCCTCTGAGAGCTTCTAAGTTTTCTGGAAAAAATTCCTCTCCCTGTCCCTCACCAAATCAAACAAACAAACAAACAAACAAGCAAACAAAAAAAAAAAAAAAAACAACACAAAAACATTAACACCTTTCCTCTTTTATACCCATATGAGAAGGAAACATCCCAAGTCTGGGAGTTAATGGTACAGTCCCAGGGTATGCAGGGACTGAGCTATGTATGCTCCTGAGTGATAATTCCACTTCCCTGCTTGCTGAACCATTCACAGTATTCCTTCCACAGGAGGGAGATGCCTTCTTTCCCCATCACACATGGCACACTGATCTTTAGCTGACCATCTTTTAAATAAAAGCTTCAGAAACCTTGCCAAACATCCTCCCTTCGTGCAGCCATACCCAGACACAGAGCTTGGCAAGGTTCCCTCCAAAACGGAAATTGTGTGCATGCACATAGGAACAGAAAAACATCTCAATTCACAGTCTCAATTCACAGTAGCATAAACCCTTGCAAAAGCAACTAGTCACATTATCCAAACTAGAAATTTAAATGGACATGAATAAAAAAAGCCCACCAAAAACAAATTCCAGAATCCTGTGTCATTTCTAGACACGTTTTCTCGTATGAAAATCAGACTCTTCCTTTCAAGTGATGTTCTTCAGAAGGGTGCTGTACTGTGCACACAAAAAGTCCCAAGGAACTTTAACAAGCAGAGTTGCTGGAACAAAGTCACATTGGTGCTGCAAATTAGGCAGAGGTAAGTTACACAGAGCTGCATGTCACAGCCTGGTATGATAGCAAGCATTTACAGAGGGCAGAAGTTGCCACTAGACTATTCCAAATCAGACATTAATCCAGGGTACCCATTGACAACAGAAGGACGAGGCGGGGGAAAATCACTCAAAAGAATGTATAAAGCCTCTCTGTTTAAAAGGTTTGATAAAGCAATTATTGAAGTATGAATTAAACCCGCCATGTAGTAAAAAGGCCAGCAGCCACTTGTAATTCAACACAAGCTATGCAAAAGCAGATGCTGTGTGCAAGGAGCTTTTGTTGGACCTAGACCAGACTCCAAACATGGCACCCAACTAACAATGGAATAACAGGTACCTAGTAGGACCAGAAATGTATGTTTCCTGTCTTTCCCAAAAAAAAAAAAAAAAAAAAAGGAGAAAACCTGTAAGATTGAACTGCTCAGGGCAGTTTGCATCAGTGCTGCAAACAGGACTGTCAAAAGGCAGCATGACATAATGCATTTGCTGCAGATCTGTGTTTTAAGAGGCCAGAAAGGACCCCAGAGCCTTGCACTGTGGTGGCACACTGTAAAACAGAGAGCAGCAGCTCCCATGTTATCCCTGGAATACTTGTGGGCCCATGACTGCAGCAAACTCATGCTAACAGTATCTTGACACTCAGAAGGATGTGACTTCTGTACTCTATGCTTTTAAACACCTTTGTTCTTTCTTGTACTCATTAGAAATTAGTGATAATGATTTGCACCTTCCTGGATGTAATTAACAATATAAAAATATAATAGAAAGAAATCTAAAGTTTCCACCTAGTATTAATGGAAGCAACCCAAGTGCCATTACTTAGCACAGTAACCTGCTACAGCTCCTGCCTTTAATTCTGTTCATGTCTTACTATGATGATTTGGATTTTGCAGCTTTTTCTCCAAGGAAAATTCCTAATATGAAGAGCAGAGAGCT
Organism: Anomalospiza imberbis; assembly: GCF_031753505.1. Classification (NCBI taxonomy): domain Eukaryota; kingdom Metazoa; phylum Chordata; class Aves; order Passeriformes; family Viduidae; genus Anomalospiza; species Anomalospiza imberbis. Next base: position 2,782,039 of record NC_089700.1, read on the forward strand.
AGACAAAATTAAAATTCATGTATAATACACAGAAAATGTATTATCTCCAAGGACTATTTTCACTTACGCACCACATTCTTTCCTGTAGAGAATCTCAAAACTTTAACTCAGTACATCCAATCTCACTGGACACATTTAAACTTGAGAATATCATTTCAGTAATCAAAAAATCATTAATTTGAGAAAAATTGATATTACTACAGTAATACTGTGCTGACATAAGTAATTGCACTTGTTAGCATAAAGCCTCTGTAAGAAAGGTCACTACTATACAAATTGCCTTTTAAAAAGTAAAAATTAAGCTTGTATTCCTCCTTATTATAAGAACAGCACAGGTCATTAGTGCATTTAAAATGCCTTAAAAATCAAATCTAATTTCCCAGAGTTTTAAATGTTTCCAGCTTGACCCAGAAGCTGAGCAAGAAAGTAAAAATTTAGCGACTATAATCACAAGTAACTTCATTAAAACAAATTTATGTGGCTGGAAAAACCTAGTATAGAAATAAAGTATCTAGAAAAAGCCATAATGTAGAAGTGAAAAAATAAATTTCAGGTGCTAGCTTTCATTTTTAAACATACATAATCTAAAACAGCATGACATTCAAGATAGTAAGAAGCTTGATTTCTCCTATTCTTTCAGCTAAAACAAGTTATAGAGATTGGCATAAATTTTACCAACCTTTGGTGTGAAATTATACTACTTTGGAAAGTAAATAATCTTCATTCTGCCAGTACTATAGTTTGTTAGTCTCATAAATATTCCTCCTAATGTTACCTCCATTTAAAATACATTCCCCTAATAGGCTTTGTTCCAAAAATGATGGCCAAAAACTCATTAAGAATTTGGAACTAGTATGAAGGATTAACAATGAAAATGCATTTGTTTATTCTGTGAAACAGGACACCCATTTATGGCACACATTGACTCCTAAATTCAGTGGAAATTTTCTAATTCATATGACAGAAGTAGAAACACGTAGCTGAACAGAAATTACCAGCTGAGTGTCTTAAATAAACAAAATCCCTTACTGTTTCTGCTATGGTCTCTCCCCTGCTGCCCATCCGTTTATTTTCTTGTTTCAACCAGTCAAAAGTTGTTTTTTTGAGTAGGTTATTTTTCAACACCATGTAAACTTAATATATGCTGCCATTGAACAACAGAAGTCTCTTCCAATGACTGTCTCATTTAACTTTAGAACTCAGGGAAACTTGAAGCAGTCTAAACAGAATAAATCATTAGCATTTCATACTCTAAAGCATCTAAACAAAGCCATTCTCAGGTCAGGAAACATGAGATACCCATAAGGGATAGGGTAGATATTCAGGATGTGAGCAGGAATGGCCCCAAAAGTTACAGCTCTGTGGCTTCCCAGGGGCCACATCACTGGTTGTTCTGAGGAATCAAAGTCTGTCTCATCCCAGGAAATGCTCCATGAATTGTCAGGACTACCAGTTCCACGTAGTCATAATCTCTTCTGGATACACAGCTCCATTCTTTATCTTCCTCAGTTCTGCATCTTAGATTCTCCTCCCTCAGGGATGCAACATTCCTCCAGGAATTCCTCCATTCTTCTCCAGGAAGAGCATGGTTTAGCTCTTTTGAGGCAGAGTGAGTATTTCATGCCCACATACCCAAACAGATTCCTCAATTCTGTACAGATGAAGAAAAGTCAAACTACCAGAAGATATTCAGCATTTGTGATAAAAATTCTCATGCTCCATTCAGCCTAACTCATACTGGGGTGTTGGCCAGCACATAAATGGCTTTAATGCCTTTTAGTTATAAATCAAAGACTACAGTAAAGATCTTCTACCAAGTTTTCAAGGCATCTGCTGAGGCTGCAGAAGTTGCAAAGAGGCAGATGAAGTAAAACAATAAAGGCTTTTAATCCAGCTGAATAACATCAGACTCCGCAATCCCCACAGACTCTTCATATCTAGCATTTCTCACAGAAAAATAAAAATCTAAACATGGATCAAGAGAGAAAAGTCATTCTTCAAGGACTTAAAATCAGACTCTAGCTGGAAGTGATTAGAGAATAAAATGTATTTTACACCTTCTGTAACAAGGATAGCCACACATGGTTGTGAGTAGGTCCCAAGTGTGCTCTGGCCATGCTCCAAGCTAGCTGGAAAGCATGGAACTATTAACCTAGCCCTGAGGAGCATCTGACAGCCCTTGTCTTGTGAGCATGGATTGCCAGCTGAGTTTCAGTGTGAGTATGGCCCATCCCTAACTGATTGGATGCTGCCAGCATCCAGGAATACTGGACAAATGCATTGTAACAGGGGATACTCCTGGATGGCAAATTTCTCCTCAGCCATTCCAGTAAAACTAAACCTAAACCATACAGCTGGTGTGGAAGGGAGCACAAACTGCCCACAGGTTCCAACTCTATGGCCACGCTTGTTCTCCTTGAAATCTGAACCCCTCAACTTATGAAGCAAAATAAAATGGCAAGTTTTAGGAAAGCACATCTCCAGACTATTGGCTGCAGAACCAGGAAAGGTCATTCCACACTTCAAAGAAAGAGCTTGGAATACTTTCAGAGTCTGTAGGGTGGATAGAAATGAATGCTATTCCATTTTAACAGGGTTTTTGGTTCTATTAGCAAATCTTCTTGGCAACTTTTTTTTTTTTTTCATGTGGAGTTTTATTTTCAGAAACAGATACCTGAAAGGCACACAAAGGTTGCTAAGTGTAAGATATTCTTTTGTATCTGCACTGCCCCTAAGGTAAGTGGTTTCCTCAGTAAAGGAATACCAGCATGGATGTCAGTGCATGGGATGGCCAGCTGGTCTCCAAAGTGTGGACACATTGCAATCAGTACCAATTCCATCGTGTATTCTACTGCAGATTAAAAGCAGGCTTCTGCATTTTGGTTACAAATCCTGAGTAGTCAACAAACAGATTTTAAAAACGACACACGATGGTACAACCCAAGAGGTTGAACTTGTCGGGGGTAGTGTAGGTCTTGCATGCAACAGTTGAGGATGAAGGAACCACTACCACCTCTACCAGCTCTACAGACAGCAGCAAGAGGTGGGTAAAGGAAGGAAAATAAATAGAAACCTGAAGAACAAAATTGTGGGGCTTGAAAACTTACTCCATTTTTACTCAAAAAACTGAAGCATAAGCTTGCTTGGTATATTTCTTTAACAAGCAATATGAAAACAGCAATCAAAACTTCTTTCACCTAACTGCATGAGCTGCTATCCATGCTCAGTTATTTGTTTGTTCATTGGAATAAAAGTCCTGTTTCTGAACCCCAATTCCTAACAGATTCATGATCTACCATGATCTTGGTATCAGGATCAAAACAGAGGTAGTCTGAGTACACACACACAAATACAGGCAGACCATCAATAAGCCACACTTACCACTAGCACATGGTGCAGCATGGAAATAATAAATGACACATCAAAGCACTTCCCAGCTGTAAAAGATTCTCCTTTTTAATTCATCAGCTCATTCAACTGCCACTTCGTTACAGTTTATATTCAATACAAAGTAATCAGAACTCTTTTACTGGACTAAATATGAGCTAATTTGTAGCAATTTGATCCAGAAGAGTATAATAAAGGCCTTAATATCACCTTTTCTTTTATTAGAAAGCACTTTCATGATAAAAGCAAAGTTTTTTGACTTTCAGTAATTCAACATTTGGTCCTAATGCACTTAAATGGAAAAAAACACTTAGAGGTTTTGAAAAGCCTAAAATAGAGAAACATCTGCTAAAATTTAGGTGCAGCTGTTTAGTGAAGAAGTCCAACTCTAGAAAAGCCAGTATTGAAAGCTCCCTCTGCAATCAATAAAAAGTCTATTTAAAAAGTCATGGAACAGGGTGAAGTATTTGTTCAGGTTCAAAGTGATTTTTTTGTTTTGTTTTTAAAACACTGACATCTTTTTGTCATCAAAACTTGGATGAATTTCTTAATTTAGTGTCAAACAGGTGTTTCAATCAAAGCCCCAACCAGGCCAAATTCCAACCAGGCCATAGCTTGTGCTCTTTCAAAAGCAGACAGAATTATTTCAGTTTTACGAATAAAGATCCCCAAAATAGTCTAATTTTTGGTACAAGAGGCCTGTTTTATTTCCTGCTTAGCAACTAGTGTCACTTCAATGGTGAAAAAAAGTCTCTTTATGTTAAGCCTTATAACCAGTTTTCGGTTCTTTTAAACAACTCTACACAGATTTGTGTGAAAAGCATCATATATGGTATTACTACATTGTTGTCGAGTTCAGAGGAAATCTGAATGGCATTTACATAAAAGCTGAATTAACATGACATTTGCATAATTTTGGCCCAGGGAAGTGTGAATGTAGACTATTACAACCCTTAGCCTCAGCGAGGAAGGTAGTATCCTTCAACATTGTAGATTCAATTCTTTATTAGAAAATGAAATGAAAGGGACAGGTAAATTCCATTTTTTTAGTAATAACATTAATCACTAAACATGCACCAGGCAGGTAAGATTCCTGCTGAACACGACATAGTCTGTTAAAATGAGAAAGTTCTGTTTGCTACTGTACACAAGAGAAATCTGAGCCTAAAACAAAAAGTGAAAATATGAATTTCTACACATAAAGCTTATGTCTGCCTGCCTAATGCTATCTAGTGCCTGTGAGTACAGTGCATACAACACACTACCTTATATAAACTGGAGAAGAGAATTAAAGGGTTGAGTACTTTGAGACACACTCTTCTGCTAATTACCCAAAACAAAGTCAGCCTGCTGCATTTCATACACATAACATCACTATTTCTTGTACTTTTTGCATGCCTCCAAATACTTCATCAACATCATAATGTAGTAGTATTGTTTTTCAAGAACATGATAAAACTTGTATTTCATTTCTGTTTCTGCTGGAGAGGGAACAGGCAGGACTCAAAATGTAATGCACAACCATAATGTTGCTTAACAGAACCACAAGCTACCAGAAAGATTCAGGTGGGTTTTGATTCATGATAATTCTTGGGTTTGATCTATATCCTAGCTCATTGCATCACACATCACTGTGGGCTTCCCACAGTTCTATACTCACCCCAGGTGTCCCTCATTGTCCTGTCCTGTCCTGGAGCACAAGCCCAAGGGAGTTTTCATCACTTCTAGTACAGTCCCATGTTCATGGTTCTCCTCCAGGGAAATCATAAACAGAGAGCTAAAGTTATTAAAGATAAAATATGTATTTCTATGCTGGTTTTTCAGATTAACAGCAAAGGACTGAGGCAACAATATTATTTTTATATTTTAATTAGTTGGGTCAAAAGCAAATGGCTTGTCAAAGTTAACCTTACTGCTGCACAACACATCTCTGTGAGTGCAAACACTAGCCAGAATATCCAAGTGACTTTTAAAAGACTTTTATGGATATTCCACTCTCAAAGGATCCTGGATGAGATCAATGGACACCAATTGAGATCATTATGTATGACCTACCTTGCCCATTTCCTTCCCTTTTTGCCTTTGAGGCTCTTTTAGTGCACTGAATGTCTTTCTGGGGAATTTCATTTAATATCTTGGCAGCACGCTCAATTCCTCCTGTCAAATCCTTGAGGCACTCCTATAAATAAAGGGCAGAATACTTTATTACTAGAGTCAGCAAAAGAATTGTGCACAGGGATGCCCTTACTCATACCACGTTATTAAAATGTGCATGCCATTTCTATGGTTCAGAGGCAAAGGGAGGCAAGCAATTGCAACTTAATGGCTTGTTCTTTCTGCTCCTAGATCTCTGTGCAGGACTTAGTATCTTGAATTCTGCTCCAGATGAGCTACCATCTCTGCCTCCTTTACTTCTGTTCACACAGCCCCACATCTTGCTGGTCTTACATGAACACATGCTTTATTTGTGTTTAATGCTGATATGTAATTAGGATCAGCTGCAAACCTGGCACGTCAACTGTTAGCAAGTGGCAGCCTGGTAGGAGAGACAGCACTGCACTATGGTTGGAGCTCAGCACTCCTAATCTACCTTTGCATTTCCAGCTGCCCAAAGCATGCCAGAGACCTGGAAGAAGTCACATAAGGTCTCCCATTCCACATCCACTGCAAATTCTACAGCCTGTTGCTTTGATCTAAAGTAAAACAGACAGCAGGTCATTGCTAAATGTACTAATTTAAAACCAGCCTACTTCAAAAAGACTTCAAAGTCCTTGCTAGTATTACAGAACAATCCAGTCAATGATGACTTATAAAAACACATTGCAGCCAGACTCATGATTTTATCATAATGCTCATCCAATATGTGAGTGCTCTTCCCATGGGCTTACTTGGTAAGGAAGAATTTTACTCTTTTGAAAAAGATATTTCTAACATGAGGAAAGCACTAAAATAGAACCCAAACCTACCATTTCATTACTCAGTAATTGTAGTCCCACAAACAATAACATCCAAGACTTATACCAGTTTAAAGAGGACAAGGTTGCATCAGGAAATCATTTTCCCATTTTAAATTATTATATAGTTTATTAAAAAACTTAAAACTTAATATTGTGTAGTAACAAAGTCAAAAAGCATTAGCAGCATCTTACTCATGCGCAGCAGCTTTAAATTAAACACATTTACCTTACAGTTCCCTTTCTGAGTAGCCAGAAGGTATTCATCTTCCCAGGGGGAGAAAAGCTAGAACCAAGAGTATCCTCAACACTCCAAGGTGGGACATTATGTTAAGAAATTAGGTTCAAAATAGTTTCTATTTAAGGCTTATAAGACTTCAGCAAAACATTATGACTTTACAGTTAGCTGCAAAACTGCATTAGCAGCCTCTTCCAGGAGAGAGAGCAGGAAAGGAGACATTACCCACTTGAATGAGATTGTAAGTTTATTGTAAAGTTCCCTCGCTATAGGGGAATGTGCCAATTGTCAAATTTCAATCATTTTATGACATAGTACATACATTTTCCCCAAAATGCAGCCTTAGAATGGGCATAAATTCCACTAGGCTGCCTCCTTATGGGAACAACCAACAAAGAAATGAGCTATCCATATGTACACAAAAATAGCCAGCATGCACCACTCCCTCTCTAACACTCCAGTTTCTGTTGCAAATAAACTGCACAGGCCAACTGAGTTACTCTTACCCCTACTCGCATCCCCTTGACCTCACATCCTCAGCAAAACTGTTAAACTGATGCCCTTCAACAGAACTTTATGGATGAAACACAATATTCGAGACAGAAGTCCCATACCACTAACTAGAACTTTCAAGGGCTTGTGGAAGGCCTATTTAAATAACTTCTGGGCTCATTTCTTGGCTCTCATTTCTCATTTCTTGCCTGTTCAGCTGCTGTTTACAGTGGCTCAGCCACAGAGCAGTAAGATGTTGTACATGTTATTGCTACGATACCTGATAGGTGGGGTGGGGGTTGGGAGGGAGATTTCTTTTTCAAAAAGAACGTTGCAGAAGAAAGGCCTTTGAAAAGTCTTACAAAACATCTCTTTTAGAGCTAACCTGCATTACCAGAGCAGCACTTCTACTTAAAAGGAAAATGAATGATCTTTCTTCTATTCACACTTGATGCTTTTCTGGATTTTAGTACTGGTACACTTCACAGGCTGAGATGACTCCAACCCACACACCTGTCACACAACAAGGCCATGAAAGACAAAATATCAGTGTGATGTACACTGTGGTCCACCTTGGGCAATTAAGCTACCAGTCAACTCATATTAGAACTCTAACAAATCAAACTTACTTCTCAAATCCAATATTAAACTACACTTCCTTTCTCATTAAAATGTTTACATAAGGAAGAAAAAAGGCATCAAATAGCAAAAATATTGCTGGTGTAGGGCTCCAGCAGATGCAGAACAGTTTCAGAACAGAACCATCTGCAGAAAAGACTTCAGTGATCATTATTCAGTGTTTACTCAGTAAAACTCATTCTGTTCAGGTCACTGACTGTCCCAATATATACCATAACATTCAAATGCTGAATTTTTAATAGTAGGTTCCCATAAGGATTTCACTTGTATCAGAACTTCAGCAAAATGCGGTAATACAGTTCAAGTAGACTTCAGTTATGCACACAGGCATTTTTTTCACACAGACACAAAAGAAAGATCTTTTCAAAGGACATCTCTTGATGGTACATAGAAACTTTCATTTATCTTGACAACAGCTAAAAATAAGTGTCTAAGGTCTCAAAAAAAGGCTGTAAAATTATTTCTTTAGACTTGTCTGAAAAGCCAACAAAATAATATTGATACATCAAAATAGCATATGCATCCAAAAAAAAAAGTTCAAAGGTTAGTTTAGCAACACACAATGCAGATATTAAATATTAAAAATATATTTTTTTCTTATATGTACACACAATTCTATATATATGTATGGTTTTCTAGTCAAGAATTAAACCAGCAGTGTGGAATGGGGTAGGCTTACTTGCATACATACTCAGGAAAAAAGAAAACACTTTAAAATCACATACATGTGGTTTTAACCACAAGCATGCAATAACATTCCTCGCTGCCTTTGGAACAGGTATCAATGTCAAACTTGGGGCTGGAATGTCATCACTGCTGGCAGGGCACTGCTGCCAGGACACTCATGTATGCAGTGGTCCCACTGACACCATCAGGTGTTGTTTATGCATGATTCAAGTCTAAATGTCAAGGCAAAACAGAAGGAGCCACCAGGAAATATACCATGGAAAAGTGTAAGAAGAGAAGGATTAGCTACACAGATACCAATAAAAACTATTTTTACCCTGCTCTTTCAAGAGGGAAGTGTAGCGGTTTTAGGAGTTCTCCTTTTGTTTGGTGGTTTTTGTTTGGTTTTTTTTTTCTTAAGGAATTTTCCCTCATATGTGTTAGAAGGAGCCAATAATGACTGGGTACTAAGGAGAGACAAAAGACGTAGTCACAGCTCAGGGGAGGGGTGCAGCTGGCTGCTCTCTCTTTACCTAGGATTTCTCATGGAGAGCAGAGATATCCTCAGATTTTTACACTGGGGAAATGGGATTTGGTGCAGCCCCTATCTCTCATGTTGTCTTGGCATTTGGAGGGGAGGGAGGCTGTGGTTGCTGTGGGCAGAATTCGTCACCACTGTGGGGTTCAATCTCCTGCTGCCATGAGTGCAGCGCTGCTCGTAAGAGCAGCCATTGCACTGGGACTTTATCAACACCCTGCCTCACTAAAAAAGGGACTTTCACCATCTGCTGGGTGCCTCAGGGAAACCCCGGAATCCCGAGCCTGCCTTTCCCTGCCCTGCTCGGAGCCAGGCCGCCGCTGCCCTGCCCTCTGGCTTCATCGGCACTGCTCCAGGTTTTCGCTGCACCCCCTGCCCGCCGAGATCAACCGTGGTTCCCACTACAGCTGCGGAGTTTGATACATCTCATCTCCCACGCTGAGATTTTCGCTCATTCCTGCCGTTCCAGCTTGCTGCTTCCGAGAGTCCTGCTGGGGCACTGGGACCGGCTGCCCCAGAGGTTTGTGAAGCGAAGCCTCTCCTCCATTCCTTCCCAGCCGAGCCGCCATGGTCACCGTGAGGGAGATGAGGCCGAGCCCGCGCCGCAGCGCCCCCTGCCGGCCGGGGCAGCGCCGCGCCCGCCCTGCCCGCCGGGAGCCAGCAGCGCCCCTGGCGGCCGCGCCCGGAACTGCAGCGAGGGGAAGCTCCCTTCTCTCTGCAGCCGGGCCAGGCTGGGCTGGGTTTGTGCTGCTGCTGCTGCTGCTGCTGCTGCTGCTGCTGCTGCTGCTGCTGCTGCTGCTGCTGCTGCTGCTGCTGCTGCTGCTCTGTGCTCGCCTTGTTATACACACTGGCAAGGAACTGCTATTCCTTTTCTCACATCTCTGCCTGAAAGCCCCGTGATTTCAAACTTATAATAATCCGGAGGGAAGGGGGTTACATTTTCCATTCCAAGGGAGGCTCCTGCCTTAGCAGGCACCTTCCTTAGCAGACACCTTCCTTAGCAGACACCTGTCTCTCAAACCAAGACAGGAGGTTGAACATAAAATTGCACTGTAAACAGGGATTATCCTGATTACAAAACAAGCTCACATTTAGGCATCAAACATACTTAAGAGAAACTTAAAATTAGACACACTTTCCTACAATATTCATATTTAAAATACTTCCTCCAAATTTTTTTAAAATCCTGATTACTGAGTTTAAAACAAATTTTGCTATATTCTGCTAAGACATGGGCCCTCTGAGAAAGAGAAAGCCAACAAAAATACACTTAAATACTTCCCAATTTTTAACATGAGTTTACCTGCACATTACTTTTACTTTCCAAATCTGTATCCACTTAGAGTTTGAACTACAGAACAGTATTAATGAAACAAGTAACTTGTTTTAAAAGACTGGAAATTAGACCTAATTTTAAATATGCACTGGTTTAACAAAACCTTATAGTCTGCTCAGGTGTATTACACTTGCTATTTCCTCTGTGTTTCTTTAATGATTTTGGAAGGTAATTCTCTGTTGCACTGCAAACCAGTTTTGTTCACACATTTAAGTTTCCCCATAGTGGAGTGAGCAAGTTATCAAGAGAACTAATTAGCTTGACCTTCTGTTTCCCCACTACTGAGAAATGCACCAAACAGGTCTCTTTTCATGTCTGAGTCTGTCAATTAAAGCTCAGGCTTTCTATTCATTGCATTGTCCTCAAGAATATTTACCACAAGCACAGACAATATAAGGAATGCACTATCCACTTGCCTCTTCAGACTACCACGTAATAGCTTTGGATTTTTTTCAAAACAACAGCCATAAAAGAAACTTCCTTTGCAGAAAGCAGATAAAAACCTTCAGAATTCAGAGTTCCTTAGGCAAAATTAATAGAGAACGATGTGGCTGGGAGGAGGAGGAGTGGAACGGATGCAGTTTGCTACCGACTCTGAGCTGGGGGGCTTTCTCTTGGGAAGTGCAGAGTGATTTCGACTAGGGGGCGAGGGGCTGGGCTTGGCCCTGACTCGCTTTCTCACTCTCTGGATTGGAGTGGGGACAGGAGGCGTTTTGGTGCTGGACTGTTGCTGCCCAGATGATTTGCTACCTCTGAGGAGGTTTTGTCCTGCACTGCTTCTCCTTATTGCGGGTGAGCCTCTGCTCACAGGAGCAGTAGTTGAACTGGGACCTTTTCAACTCTTGATCTCACTGGGAAGGGGACCCTGACCCCTTCCCCCCTCTGGAAGGAGCATCTCCTGGCTGCTTGTGGCAACTGCCTGTGGTAGACCATCTGCCACCCCCCAGTCCTCCTGTTTTCTGCTGCTGCTTCTGGACTTTTTTGCCACACTTTAACCTGACATCCCATGTCTGCTCGAAGGCCCACAGCTCCTGGCATGGCTCTTTTCAAACTTTGTTTGTTGTCCTCACCGCTGCTGTTCCAGCTTACTGCACCAAGGTTCCTGCTACAGCCCATTTCACAACTGCAGGGACACTGTGACCGGCTGGCCCCGTGAATTTGTAAAGCAAAGACCCTTGTGTCTCTCTCCCGCCGGCCGAGCCGCCATGGTCACCGTGAGGGAGATGAGGCCGAGCCCACGCCGCAGCACCCCCTGCCAGCGCGGGGCAGCACCGCGCCCGCCCTGCCCGCCGGGAGCCAGCAGCGCCCCTGGCGGCCACGCCCGGAACTGCAGCGAGGGGAAGGTCCCTTCTCTCTGCAGCCGGGCCAGGCTGGGCTGGGTTTGTGCTGCTGCTGCTGCTCTTCTGCTGCTGCTGCTGCTGCTCTGTGCTTGCTTTGTTATGAAGCATGGACAAACTGTCGGAGTCCAGGACATCCCTCTGGCTGCCCTGATTGCCTCGAGACCCTGGCAGGGGTCTCGGAGACCTTGGCATGAAGTCAAAAACATCTGTGGCTTCGATTTTAGACTGTGGAAAAAGCTGCCAACTTTGTATGAGGAATTACAAGTCACAAGGGTTTTAGTAGTGTGATATTTGAACTAACACAGGGTGGAAAAGTAGAATTTTGGGATTTTTAGAATGGGGTCCAAGGGGGTACAAGATGGGGGAATTTGGGCGTGTCCTATCCTTCTTTCCCTTCTTCTTGTCCTCCATGTCTTGGTGTGATGGTGACACTTTTCTGTTGGTTTAGGATAGGGACACACTGTCCAACATAGATGTTAGATATTGGTGCATTGTTATAAACAGACTATACGTTACTCCTGATATAAAAGGTAAACACCACCCGAGAGGGCACCGCAGACTGCCATGGCTTCCTTTCTGGACAGAGCTCAGCAGGTCAAAGAAAGAATGATATAGATAAGAAGAAATAAACAACCTTGAAAATGCAATCTGACGCATTCCAGGCTCCTTCTTTGGCTGTGTCAGGCTAGGGAAGCAAAGACTCTTTACAATCTCTTGGGGTCACCCTGACCCTTAGGAACCCCAAGAGAAATCAACAACAAACGACTCTTCAACTAATTAAAGTTGAAAAGAATGTATATTTATTACAGCACTGGACACATGTGGAATAATTTCCAAAGGCATGTGTAAAAAGCAATAAGCTCCTTCTCTCTATTTATCCAGAAAGGGTTTTACATATTCAGATGGTTTCCAGGACAGTTTCTACGATGCCTATTACATAAACATTAGTCCTTGCCTAGCATTATAATTAGCTGAATATCCAATACGGCTGCGCAGTTGTCCTCTTTAATTGGGTTGGTGGACTCTGGAGAGGAAGTAAAACGTCTTCCTTATGGTAAACTCTTCACCCATATCAAGTTGGCATGGCTCCTTGACTTGCTGGTCACAGTCCAAACCTCCTCTCATTGTTAGAACCCAGTGGTATTTATGGTTCCGGCACTCTTACAATATTTCATATAACAACTGTCAATTCTAATCTTGTTTCAGTTATCCCCACCTGGTATCACCATAAATATTCTTTGCTAACTACATTTCTAACTTAACCCCTTAATTCATTTAAGCTCTTAATTTTAATATATATAGTTTTCACTGTCTTAGTTGCATTTCTTGCTCAACCCCTTGACTCAGCTCTACACACATATGCTAGTAAAAAACTCAGTTATACACATATATTCCCATGTCTTTGCTTGAAACCCTGTAATTTCAAAGTTATAATAATTTGAAGGGAAGGGAGGTTCCTATCTTCCTTGGCAGGCACCTGTCTTTCAAACCAACACAGGACTCAGATAGTAATGGACCTTACAGACACTCTCAAAAGAGTAATCATATCCCAATTTATTAGGAAATTCAATAATTGCTGCATTTGAATGAACTATAAATCCTCATTCCCTTGGACTCTAATAGCAGTCATTTTGCAAATATAAGCCCTTAACTTATCCATTCAACCTCCTTTTATAAATAAAGCATGTCAGAAGATAAACCACCAAAATGAAAGGCAAAGACCTGAGGAGTAAAAGGAGCAGGGACCCTGCAGTAAATTATCCCTCATGTTCTGCATAGAACCTTATAACAGTCAAGGTTACAGGGGAATTGTAGGGAAATTAATTGAAGAAGGTTATTTTGAAGAAAAAAAAACAAGTGTTTTCTGCAGTTTTTTCTGTTTTAAAATAACCCTTAAGACACATATGTAAAATTCAAGCAAATTGATTGCAGAAAATTGATTTTAAGATCTAATATAAGGCCTTAGCTTCCTATTGCACAGCTTCAGATAAATACATTAATCACATCTTCCAGATATACCCTTACAAATAAATCCAACAACAGATCTTGACATTTATGCTGCATAGGGAACTGTCTAGATCTCCTTGATTCAAAATTCTCCACCTATTTCATCCTTGGTATGCAGAACACTCCAGTTTAGCAGCCCTGATTACTCTCTTCATAAATGTGAACTTGAACTGCAGAGAATCAAAGGATCAGCCCTTCAAAGAGACTTGTTTCTTGCACTGAGGAGCACCACAGAACCCTAAGCCATTCTCACCTGTGTCATCCATCACAGTGAATGAGGATTTTAAGCTCATCAAATTCCTCACAGAGAAAGTCAGCATATACCAGTGGTGCTCACACAACACTCACACTAAGCTAAATGTCGTCTAAATCACCTTTTCCAGAAGAAGGTGCATCTTACTTTTGCTGCAGGAGTGCATTTTCCTCTTTTAGAGTTCAAGCACCTGACATCTTTGTGAGTTGTCCACTTGAAAATCTTTCTACTGACACTCAGTCAGCTATCATTCTTCTGTCTGAAACATAGCTGACATAAAATGAAGTGACATTCCTCTCTTACCCAATGCCCCAGTGATCACAGATGTGTCCAAGATGAAGGAAGTCCAATTTCAGTTACCTCTTCTGCTTGAAGGAGGGTCAAACTTGCACCTTTTACTACTTTACCAGCCAGGAAACCTCAGAGCCTGGGAACTCACAGTCAGTCCTGGGCAGAGAATGATGCAAACTGAAGTGGGAGATAGGCAGGTGGGGGAAATAAATTCTCAATTTTCCATATGCGGGAGATTGCCCTAAAAGCTAAACCATGCATGTAAGAATTTCACCATCATTTCACCCCTTATTTTTTTTTCAGATCTGAACTGAGAGTTTTGACTGATCTTGCAGTATGCATTGCTATGTTCAAAACATGTCCCCCAAGATGTCACTTGGAAATAGAAAGGCTGCAAGCAACTTTAGTGGAAGACTCATGAGGCAGAGACAAGAAGCACTGTGCTATTCTCAAGGCAGTCCAGAGCACATGCTCAGGTAGAGCCTTGTGGAAACTCCCTGATGAGCTCAGATGCCTGCACACCGACACAGTGGATTTTAAGGACTGTACTTTCAGGCTTAGACACCCAAATTCTACCTACATCCCACTATCAACATCTTAAAGATTTTGGAGCTGCTTCTCAAGCAATTCTTGAGAATAGGAAAGCAAAACTCACTCTTCCAAGTCCCAATCTCATTCCTATTTTGCTTAGCAAAACTAGCTCACTTCTATAATTCTGCACCCATATTACTTCCTGAGAGAAAAAAGGTTGATCAATTTCCAGCAGTTTAAGACTCCAGCGTTTGCTGTGGGCCATGCCACCCAAGAACTGATGCTGACTGCCCAGGTCCACAGCAGTACATACTACAAAGTCTGAAGCAACCCTGAGCCCTTAAACACTTCTTTTCCATAGACAAAATACAAAAACCAAATGCGCTTTACCTTACAGAAGAAAGAAGTCACTAGATGGGAAAAACACAACCCAGAAGAATGTTCCTGTTTAATAATTAGAAGGTAATATCTTAGAGAAACGTGTTACAAGGGTGCCTGTTATGACATGATGCAGCCTTCTCCCTCATGGACATTATCCACATCCCCTAATGAGAAGGGACAGCCAGGATGGGAGGTCAGGATGCTGGCAGCTGACATGTTTGACAGACAACTGCATTCACATGGCACTGTGCCAGTTAACAGGAGAAAGACTGAAGGGAAGTTTTACTCTGACAGCACTCAACCATTTTAAACTAGAATTATTTTTTGCAGTATTTGTATGATCCAACAGGAAGGAAACAAAATATAAACTAGAAACAACTTTGAGATTATAGCACCCATAACACTAACTGCATAATTGAATGGAAAAACAAATTTGCTTATTACAACAGTATTTCTTTCTTTGTGCCACAAATTAAGCATATTTTTTGGCAATTCTCCCTTGCTAGGAACAATTTTTTTATTGATGAACTTGTTAATTTTAAGGGCTGAGCCTTTAGAGCCCGTTAGAAGAACATCATCTACACATTTTGTGTTTTAAGGCAAGGGGAAGAAATATTAAGCAAGCTGCCATTCCCATTTTTCAAAGTAAATCTTCTTCTCTCTCCCACAGTTATACACTAGTACATAAAACTGATTTCAGAAGTTACTGCTGATTGACATGGCTGTGGAAGCAGTCACAAACCCACAGCATACGTAAAGACATTTCTGCAGCACCTCCTCATGCTGCTGAGTCTGCATGCATCTAACCTAGGACAGCAGAGGAATTTCAAGTGCCATTATGCTGCAAAGGGAAAATGTGCCTTGCTTCCCAGGCTACAGATTGCTATTCATATTGCCAAAGTGCCCTGAGAACAAGACTCAGGTTAGTGTATATATCTCTATACAGAACATTTCTTGAATATTTACCACCTAAACAGATGCCAGTAAAACTAGAGCTAAGGAGCTGACAGAAACCTCCACCAGGGCTTCCTCAAGGTCTGCCAGTGCACCTGTGGCAAATAGAAGTGCAGCTCAGGGACACAGTTCTATATTTCCTCTCCACTTGGGCAGTGTTTTTTGATACAACTCGGTATCCTTCTGAAATATAAAACAGATACTGCTTTTTTTTTTCACATATTTGTGGGGAAATGGCTTCAATGAAAAAAAAAAACCTCTTTACCTCTGGAAGTGTATATCAATACATATCAATACTTGCAGGATGTATTTTAGCTATCTCCTTTTAAAAACAAATGAGTAAGTGTAGTGGAAATCAAATTCTTGTTATTTTGTTATTTGAAGGTCTGGGTAAAAAAAAAAAAAGGTGGGTTTCGCCATTGTAATTTCACAGTCTTTGTGTATGTAGGCAGATTTCCTGAAAACAGGAAGTATTTCTCTGCAAGTGCTTGGGTCAAAAGGGTTCAATGAGGCATTGAAATTTATCAGGTACTTTTAAAAAGCAACTTCCTAGGTATTTATGGAGCTCCTGCCTAAAAACACACAGACTCCTGTTAGTTTGGCACATCATAAAAACATCTAGCTCTAGTACTTCATCTAGCTCCAGTACTCGTTACTGACTTTACACCAACCAAAATTTATTATCACTATTTGTTCATGACTCACGTCTTTACAAAAAAAAAAAAAAAAAAAAACAACAGAAACATAAATGAGTTTCATGCTAACAATATAATAATTTATTCACCAATTAGTCACAGATGAAAACCAGAAGAAAAATATTCATTAGTACTTCCAGTGCCAGATTTCAACCTGAAATAAAACAGTTTTCAGACACCTCAGAAATTATGTATTTTAACAGATGCCATAATTTTTACCAGCAGCTCTAGGAAAAGGTGACACTTCCATCCATATTATCCTCCAATGTACCAGCCCAAACCAAATAACACAAAAATACAACAGAGATTGCTTCCACCTCCTCCTCTTTCCCTCCTCATTGGGCGGGCAGAGTCTGGTTTATCTTGCGTAAAGCTTGGAGCAAAGCAAGTGTGGAGATGCCAGCTGGCTTTGTCCTTGCACCAAGAACATCAGTTGTTTACACCAGACCTTCCCTCCATGTGGAGCAAATCTTCAGCATCAGGACCCTTTTAGGCAAGCTGTCTTCTACTGCACTTTTGGTTTTGATGCCTTGAGAGGCTACCTAGAACAGAGGCTAGACAGTGTTAAAGGAATAAAGTAGGGATTTATTAAAAGGCCTTCAAGGATACACCTTGGGCAGCACAAGAGCCCGGCTGTGGCTTGTTTTCAGTCTGTGAGCACTGGGAATGTATCATCTGTAAGGGAGCCTTCATCCATATTTCATAAGTAAAAAACAGTGAAATTAAATACAATTTTCCACAACGACACATAATATGGAACTGCTCAATTTTCAGAGCATTAAAGAAGTCTAATTTTCAGCATACCTTGGAGAGAGTAGGAAAGAAATTAGGACCTTCATCAGCGTGGTCAAAAAGCCCCATAAATCACTGTCTGTCCTGAAAGTGAGTTTGCATAGCATGTTCATCAAGACATTGCTGAAACATTAGTGAGGCCACTTGTATGCTTAACTAGGCATTTTCTCATCTGGAACAAGAGTCAGAACTGCTGAAACTACCTTACTTCCTCTGAAATCAACAAATTCCTAAGAAATGAAGAGGATTCGAGCTCCTGAACCCCAGGTGAGCTCTGGCTTCAGTTTCACAGTTTTGCAAAGAGCTAAGATGGCAGCCTGAGCAACTGTTTCATAATAAGAGGAATCTTAAAACCTTTTTTTCTTTTTTTTTTTAAGCATATTGGGTATTTTTATCATGCAATCATTCATTTTCTACTTGGGGACAGAAAAGAGAGAAAGCAGGAGCTGAACTCAATTTCCCAATCTCCAACACAACACATATTTCCCAGCATGTTGTGCATTTATTCTCACTGGCTCCCTAGGCCAAATGCACAGCAATTTCACCAGAAATTGGGTCAGACCCTTAATACCAAAAGTGGCCTTCTTTGAAAGGGCCACATCCCTATTGCTTAACAACATTAGGTCCTAACCTACTTACCATTTACAAAAAATCTGAGATCCATTCTGCAAAAAGGCATATTTTCTTTCCTTCTGCATTAGAGAAAAAGTTAAAAACACGAGAAAAAGTTAAAAACACAAGAAAAAGCAGAGGAGAAGCCTCTCTCTAAATGCTCCTGGGTAAGATACAACTCTGGGAGATAGGAAATCCAATCTCACTTGTTGCTTTCACCTATCTGAAGCAGGGTTTTGAACCAGCTTTCCCAAGCATTTGAGCAAGACTGCCTGGCAGCTATTGCCCTAGGTTGGATATTCTTTTTTCAATAGGGAAAAACTACCAACAGATAAACCCAAAACCACACCCTCTCAACTCTAAAGCCTTGCTTGCCCAATTTCTCATCCTAGAGACTTCTTAGCTTTAAAATCACCATCACATTCTTGTAATAGTTACACTCCACATGCAACAGATACGCACTACACTCCTCCAAATATGGCACTGCCACATGAGTGATCTTACCAGCCCTGTAGCAGTGTACTGTCCTCTGTCACATCCATTTTCACTCCACTTCTGTCTATTGATCCATTCAAAGGCTTTATTTCTTCTAAAGAAGAAAATAGCCTTTTTTTCTGGCTATAGAGTAGCTGGTTCATCTAGGGCACTAACAGGAAAAACTTCAAGCCACCTATTATATGCAAGTGATTTGTCTCCACAAAACAGTTCTAGTGCAATGGATTGCCCCAACATTCATTTTTTCTACCCTTCTTCTAATCAGTCAAGTCAGAGGATCCAAATGCAAAAAGTAAAAACAAATAAAGGCCACATAGCAGAGGCTAAGATAAATTACATACTTACAAGAAAATAAAGAACAAACAGCTGTTTACTTCTTCAGTAATTGCACCTACAGTGCATTTGACTAAAAGAGGGAGCCTGCAACAACTTCCAGTCACATTCACATTCCCATAACTGTTTCCCAACACAGTTTGAGCAACTTGCAGTCCTGACTCATAATCTCCCAGCATCTCCACCTCTAGCTAAAGCAAACCTTAACCTAAATAGCACTTCAGTTCATCCATGTGGATCCAGTTATTTCCCCCCCATAACCAGTACTTCCACTATCTTTCGTACAAAACATATAGATAAATATTGAATTGGAAAAGTGGGTTAAATAAAATAAATAGGCCAGAATATAATCTCACTGACAAGTGCTTGGATCACACATCATTACAGAATATCCCAAGTTGAAAGGGGTCCAGAAGGATCATCCAAGTCTAACTCCTGGCCCTGCACAGGACACCCCAAGAATCCCATCATGTGTCTGAGAACATTGTCCAAATGATCCTTGAGGTCTACCAGCCTTGGTGCTGTGACCACTGCCCCGGGGAGCCCGTTCAGTGCCCAGCCACCTCTGGGGGAAGAACCCATTCCTAACCTCCAACCTTAACCTCCCCTGACACAGCTTCAGGCCATCCCCTCAGGGGCCATCGCTGTCACGCAAAGCAGAGATCAGTGTCTGCCCCTCCTCTTCCCTCACCAGGGAGCTGCAGACTGCAATGAGTCCCCCTCAGTCTCCTCTTCTCCAGCTGAGCGGACCCAGTGCCCTCAGCAGCTCCTCACAGGCTTCCCCTCAAGGCCTTCCCTGTCCTCGTGGCCTCCTTTGGCCTCTCTCTAACAGCTCAAGATCTTTCTCACCCTGTGGTGCCCACAGCTGCACACAGCTCTGGAGGTGAGGCCGCCCCAGGGCAGAGCAGGACAATCCCCTCCCTGGCCCCACTGGCAATTCTGGGCTGGAGCCCCAGGACAGGGATGGCCCTGCTGGCCCCAGGGCACGGCTGGCTCAGGTCCCACTGGCCACCAGCCAGGACCCCCAGGTCCCTTTGGGTGGTGCTGCTTTCCAGCATCTCCTTCCCCAGTCTGCACACACATCCAGGGCAGAATCCAGAACTTTCCACTGTTGAACTTCATACGGTTGGTGATTGCTCAGTCCCCTACTTTGTCGAGGTCTCTCTGCAGGACCTCTTTGCCTTTGAGGGAGTCAACAGTTCCTCACAGTTTTGCATCATCCGTGAATTTACTTTGTGTCACTTCAAGTCCTGCATCCATGTCATTTATGAAGGTGCTGAAGAGCTCTGGGCCTCAGACAGAGCCCTGCAAAACCCCACTAGTGACCAGTCCCCACCTGGTGTCACCTCATCCATAAATTATTTGTAAATTATATGGCGCTCCAAAACAGTCTTTGTAATAAAATCCATGACAAAAGCAAAACTCTCTCCTGTGCAAAGGTTCATGAAGGCATGGAAAAAAGTGATCAGCTCCTTGTACATCACACTTGAAGAGTCATTTTCAGTTTGCTTACATATGATCTAAAGGACTGCAAGTACTTGCAGTGTCACCACAGGGAATGGAAAGTTCACAGTGTTTTCAAAGACCATCGCTCAGGCAGGACATCAGTTACATGGCACTGGTAAAACTTGAGTAATAAGCTCCAGGAAGATGACATGTTCAAAGGTATTAAGGTGGCAGTTTTAGGCACAGCCATTATTCACATAGATCTCTGCCACCAAGGGAAATTTATTAGAACTTTCAGTGTGATCTCAACAATATGTAAATTGGACTGCTCAAATGAGGATATATGGTGATGATGTATGGTAGAAGTCACCAACTAAAGATTGGAAGTAGGGATGAAAAAATGATGTGATTACTGTGGTCAGGCATTCTGAAGGTCTTGGTTTAACAGACTGAGCAAGATGTACTACATCAGAGAAATCCTCTAGAATACAGTTGCTCAGTAATAATAATAAAGTGACTGTCTTAAGTATTGAACTATGGAATACAGTATATCAAAACCAGGTTATTATAGAAACAGAGACACAAAAAGACATGAAAAAATAGATGAGTTGTATGCTCTTGTTGACCATATTTTGTAATATATATTCTGCAAGCAGTAAAATTTGTGAAAACTATCAGATTCCTGTGCTAAATGGTCTCTGTTTCATCTGCATTGCTGTTCAGATGTGAAGAGTCCTTTAAAATGAGGAAGTGATAATATATTTGAGAAAAACTGGCAGACAATGTTAACCAGAACTACACTAAGAGATCACTGGCCTCTGTTTATTTATTCTTTTAAAACACTTTCTCATTTAGTCTTGTATAAGGAAAAAAAGCAGAGCTCTTTTACAAAGCAAGTCCACATTCACATTATTAAGAGTAAAGATCTACAGGGTGAGAAATCATGTTTATTGTCCTTCAGGTTTTAATGGGGATGAAATACATGGAGTGACACCCATGCAGGGACTATCAGATCCTCTCATGTCAATAGTCAGACACCGTAACAAACCTCTGTCTTCGTAAAGGGACAACTACTCTTCTTCAGAACACCCTCAAAATCACCTCTAATACCTCATCCCTGTGCTTGCTTCTGGCTTCATGCACAAGACAAGCCCTGAGCACCACTGTCATACTTGTACATGAACAGGACTCACACTGAACACAAGGTGCCACAAAGCTACATGCTGAACAGGACAGACATTTAACTGCAGGTGAAATTAAGACACACATTACCCAGGAAACTGTAATTGCAAGGAAACGGCACTGTAAAAATCCAGTGGGAGTTGCAAAACAGATATTGTATAGATTACAAACACAGTTTGCATCTTGCAGAAACAGTCACTTTACAGACAAGAATAAATCTTTGGAAAGAGGAAGAGATATGCTGGACTACTATCAAGTCACCTCAGTCCACAAAAGAATTACCAGATTTTAAGGTACAGTGAGAAAATGCAGACACCTTTCATGACTATGGCCATTTCTGCTGAATGCTTCCCTCTATGTCAGATTGCAGATGGCCACTTTTAACCTATATATATATATCTGTGACATCAACGCATGGGTCAAACAAAACCAATAAAGTGGAGCTTTACAGCCTCCAAATTCCCTGCTTGTCCATAGCCCTGAACAACAAAGATGTCAACATGGGTTTTCTATCCACCATACAGCAGACAAGCCGTCACAGAGAAACCCTCAGTTTCTCAAAGGATGAAAAGCAGACATACTTCAGGATATCTAATCTATCCTTGCCAGAATCCAACAGACATACCCTTTTCCTGCCACTGGCAGCAAAATCAAGGCTGCAGGTTAAGAATCAGCATACATACCTGGCCTAGAAGACAAGGGCATAAGTTTCTCCTTTAGTCTTGTCTGAGGGAAAAAAGCAGAGCTCTTTTACAAAGCAAGTCCACATTTATATTATTAAAAGTAAAGATCTACAGAATGAGAAGGCATGTTTATTGTCCTTCAGATTTTAATGGGGATGAAATTCTCCTCCAAGGAAAAAAGCATTGAATGGACTGGTTGTACATTCTCCTCCAAGGGAAAAAGCCTCCAAGATTCCTTTGCTGCCCACACTAGCATAGCATCAGAACTGAAAACCTGTGAACAGGTGCTTGAATAGTCTGCCTGTATTCCTCCTGCAGTAATTCAGTGAACAGCTGATAACTGGAAGTGACAGTTGAGCAGTAAATAACAGGTATCTTTCCTTAAGATGAAAGGGACTGGAGAAAAGCTGGCATTGCACTTTAAAATGCTGTGTCTAAACACAGAAAGCTACTGAGAGATTTGAATCACCATACCATAAAAAAAATCCTATGTAGCAGGAAAGTACTCATTTCAGTCTAACTTTTTAAGCTGGAGAATAGGGGATATAGCATTATATATTATAGTTATTGCATTCTTTGACCTACAACTAGCAAATTCTGAAATCTGATATCTACTTAGCTGGTATCTAGTTCCACCCGTCCACCCAATAACAGCAGAGGTTTTATTTTGGATATGTACCAGTTTCAGTCTTCAATGGCTTTACACTCATTGAAACATGAAAGAGTGGAAATAACAGTTGAACTTCATGATCTTAGGGGTCTTTTTCAACATTATTGAAATAAATATAATAAAATAAAATATATTTTACATATAGTGTAATGTAATATAATATAATACTATACTATACAATACTATAATAATATAATATAATTAATATAATATAACATAACATAACATAACATAACATAATATAATATAATAATATAATATAATATAATATAATATAATATAATATAATAATATAATATAATGGAAGGGCTCTCAGGAAAGGTGAGGCAGAAGTGGGTACTGCTCACAAAGAGAAAAAAACTGCTACTTTGGGAGAAAAAAAAAATTCTCAACCACAGTCTCTATGGATATTCCTACAAGAAGATAAGACCTCCAGATGTAAATAACCAGTTTTGCAAATGGCTCTTAACCCTGTTTTCCTGCCTCAAGGAAAAGCATCCTTTTAAGGTACCTCACACAAAGCTGACTCAAAGAAAAGAAACTGTACAATATCTACTACTGAAAACTGAAAGCAGAGTATATAGCCCAGTGACTGGCATAACTCAAAATAAATCAATTGCAGCGGTGAATTACCTTCCAGGTCTTCTTCAGACAGACATAGGGAATTCAATCCACACTAGGCTACTGTAAAGCTATCCCTGGGTTTCTTAGTGACATTTGGCATAACTAACCTCAGTATGATACAGGTTAAAAAAGTAACTTGTTCTATGCAGAAGTCCCTCTGAGGGCCATATTCACACAGCCTAAATTACACTCAAGTCCCTGTACTTTATATTTCCTGAAAGCAGACTGTGGTTTGATAATGTATTTCAGTCCCATAAGTTGTCTTTTCCAGCAGTTGCTCCATCAATGGATCTGTCGCCACTGACAAAACACAAGGAACTTAAGGGATTTTAAATCCATCTCTTGATAAAGTTACATGATGAGATTTCTGAGATCATCTTTTAAACACAATGGACAATGACTACTACTGCACTACTGCCTACCTGCCTTTCCACAGTCTTCAAGAAATGCAATTTTTAATGATTTCTTAGAATAACTGTCATCAAAAAGAAAAATGCATAACTGCATATTCCCCTTAGAACACAATTAAGCAGAACCTGTACTCTATTGATGCTGAGATCTCAGCAGCTACTCCTGATACTACTCCTGTAGTATCATAGCAGGTTTATCTGTTGCATCGTAGGCCTGAATGAGGAGAAGAAAAAAAAATAATGATAATCAGCACCTTCAGCTTCAATCAGCAGCATGTTCCAAGATCACAGGATCTGAAATTCAAATTACCAAAAGGCCATTAGAGACAGTATAGATTTAGCAGATGTATGCTCATCCTAGTGTTATTGGGGTGGGGGGACACATCAGGGGAGGGAGGAGGAAATACAGAAGTACTAATTCCACAGAAATAGAAAATGAAATATATTTTACCATATTCATCCTTTCACAGAATAGTTATGTGTCTCATTAAAACCATACTTATTGGTATGGTTTTAAGCAATCTTTTATGTTTCATGTGGGCAAAAAATGTTAACAATAAATATTCCCCATCCAGCTCTAACTTTAATGACTGTTATTTACATCAATAGTTTTGTTTATAGGATGAAAAGCTACTCTGGAGTTCTCTCCCTACAGACTAACCTTTACATCACATTCCTTTCTATGTGGACTGGTCGTACATTCTCGTCCAAAGGAAAAAGCCTCCAAAATTCCTTTGCTACCCACACCAGCGTAGCATCAGAACTGAAAAGAGTGATCTTGCAGTACAGATTTTGCTATTTGAACTCTCCAAACCAAAAATCTATTCCTCTTCAAAGGCATTTCTAACACTAGTTTCTGCAAAGACATAAAAATAACTCTTATCCATAAAGCCATTCAACAAACTCCTACATATATTTGCAAACAATTAGAAGAAAATTCTAGGGATTCCTTTCATTTCCATATGTAGGCATTGATGATCAGTGCCACACAGATTAAAAAACATACTTTTCAACTAAAATTTTCAGTCAGCAAGCTTTGGCACTGTATTGTCCCAGACACATCACATTATTTCCATCAAAACAGCTGGAGGTTTCCAGTGTAGGAAGCAATTATTATGAAAAGTGTCAATGTGTCACATTGTGATTAACTTCACATTATAGCATTTGACAAGTAGCCAGCTCCAAGTCTCCACCAAGAAAAAGGGAAATGGAGAGAGAATACTTGCAAGTCACAAGAGAAAATAACAGGTCACCCGCTGCTATGCAAGCAGATTTTGACATTGCTGACTGTTGCCACCGTTGTGATACACTTCTAGAGTTTAATTGTTTTGGTGGAAGGGTCTGCATGCATGAACAAACACGGTTTGCCTTGTCCTGACAATGCATGTACAAAAGGTGTCTATCTAAAACAACATTCTCAGTAATTATATCTTCAACGAATGGTGCAAGCATTTTAGGAGGCAACAGTCACAATTCATGGCAGGGATGAGAGAAAATTTCCCACCTTTTAAATGCACGGCAAAGAAACAGAGTTACTGTGATACCTTTCAGACCTAAAAGGCTCAGTTTAATGACAGTGCTAGGTACAAAGGACCACACACATCCCTGAAGATTCCTGGACCAGTGACTTGCCAGGGTATGTCCTCACAAAGAAACAAAGGTGTGG
Source organism: Anomalospiza imberbis (assembly GCF_031753505.1). NCBI lineage: Eukaryota > Metazoa > Chordata > Aves > Passeriformes > Viduidae > Anomalospiza > Anomalospiza imberbis. Next base: position 2,807,654 of record NC_089700.1, read on the forward strand.
TGATAGCCTCAAGCAGGTGTATTTCTCAGCACATGTTCCTCTACTATGTTAACCCATGTCAACTGACCAGCTGCGTTAGAAAACAATAAAGCAAAAGGCAAGACAACAACAAGCCAACAACCTGGCTACACATTGCCTAAAGCAATCACAAGTGTCTTCCTCTACATCCTCCCCCCATTTTCTGGTTATTAGGTTTGGGAAATGCAACCACAGAGAGCTCCCAGTGCCTCAAGCTCAGAGATAGAGATGGATACAGTGCTTGACCTAAGGCCTTGGAGAAGGCTTGAAGCTGTAGAACAGAATAGTGAAACAGAATGAAATAAGAATAAAGATTTGATGTTTAAGTAGAAATATATTTTAAGCAAGTAGATATAGGCCTCAAATAAGTGGACAAATATTGGAATAAATCACACAAACTCCATTTTCTTCATGGTGGTAAAAGCCCATTCTTTATTCACAGAACTCCTTTTCATACAGTTTTGCAGACCTCGTGTGTGACTCCAGTTGGTCAGGAGCTTTCTTGTTAATTACTTCATTGGTCATTAACAAGTTGTTATTCTGTATTGATTGGTCACTAAAACCCCTGATGCAGGGAAAGTTGTTTCTGGGAGATAGTTTTCATTTTTCTATCTAATGGTGTAAAACAGTTTATACAGGTTCAAGTTGTCTTTCACCCAGGAATAGACTGTTATGTTAATGAACTGCTCACACCAGGATTGCTTTCACAAGGGAATTTGACAAGGGCTAGCCTGACAAGGCCAGCCACTGATTTTAGGAGATCAGGCTTGATTTTATGAAGCCTTTCTTTGTGATTTTCCTACCTTACTCCAACAGACAAATATATTAAGCAAGATAGTAGAAGATTTTAGAGTTTAACAATAGAACTTGCTGTAGAGTTGACAAAAAATGGAAGATACAGCAATAAGTTTCTGTAGAGTTCTATGACTGGAAAAAGAAGATACATCGTGGTAAATTGTGTAAAATGTAGCAATTAATGATTGGTTTGTGAAGATGCTAGTGAGCTTTATGGAATAGCTGATTGGATAAGAAATTTATAAGAGACATTGTAACTAGAATCATAATGGTTTTCTGATGCATGGCTTCTATGTGATAATTCTGGATGTAACAACCTCATAGTCTCCCCCTCCCATGAGACTGATTTTGCAATTAACCATCTTTTAAACGCCTCATCAGTCGACCCTGTCTTTCTGCATAAGGCATGTTCTGCTCAGTCCAGGGCACGCTGCAGTCTGGCTGTCTTGGTGCCTTTGCTCCAGAGCCTGCTCTGCAGTGTCAGGGAGCCCTTGGCTCATGCCAAAGTCAGCACTCCCCAATGAACAGTTATGGATTTGACAGATTAGTCAGACAGAGAAACAGATAACTTTCCCAGGCATTGTCCTGGTGAAGTTGTGAGAAGCTCAGAGAAAAGAATTGAAACAATTCTTATCTTAGTCTCTACACCTCACATTCACAGTGTTTGTGAACATGTAGAATGTTTGTACGTGATGTTTATGGAAAGGAACTCACAAGAAGGTGTTGTTCCTAATTAACCAGTGGTGTGAGAGGTGTTGTTAAGAACCAGTCAGGTTCTGGGGGAACCATCCTGTCTATAAATATCTGTAGTTTTCTAATAAAGCTCACTTTTGTGCCTATCAATCATAGGAGTCAATGTCACTTTTCTTCAGCCTAACTCAACGGCGACAAACGCTTCTCTGGTTCTCAGCTCCAAACTGCTGACTCAGACCACCCACACAGGTCCTGCTCCGAAAACCAAAGCTCTGAGGGGGTTCTTCTTTTCAGGAACCTGCACAAGTCAGACTGCATACCAGAAAACGCCATGCACAGGTAGCACACACTACTCCAGCAGCTTGGAGTGCCAGGATCTCGCTTTTCCATCTCGCTTGGCACTAGGAGGACCATGCTATCAATTTTGAAGGTAATAATTTGTGAAAGTATTTGGAGGAAAAGCAAAAAAGCAACTTAGGGGACTTCATCAAAAAGACTTTCAATACTTTTAAGCTGGAGTCAAAACAAGGAAATGATACAAAACATATGAGATCCCAAATCCTAATTTCACTTATAGCAGGCATCTCCTGTTTGTACAGTCTATTCTCCAGCTAGTCATGGTATATTAAATTAATGGAAACTCAGAGCTTTAGCATATGTTTAATAGCTACAGTGTGCTTTTTTAAGCAATGATAAGACTTTCCTACTGTACAGAAAAACACAAATGGATTTATGTTTGTCAAAAATACCCATGCAGGCTTTGATGTTAATCAACAACACATATCATCCTAGGTCAAACAGTACTTTAGGCTGTATTTAACAATATAGAGGTAAGCTGGTAAAAAGTGCCCCAGTTCCTCAGAACCTAAAAGAATTCTAAAAAATCAAATAAAAAAACACACAAAACAAAACAAACAAACAAAACCAAACAAAAACTCCCCACAAAATGAAACAAAAACCCAAACAAACAACAACAACAAAAATCAGTTACAAGAAAGACATTCCTCCGCAATCAATCAGAGCCCAATAAGCCTCTGGTCCTTCCTCAGTATGGCTGTAACATCACCCCATAACCCCGATGTCCCTCACACTCATACAGCTGTAAAGATCTGTGGAACACAGCAGGACAAGGGGCAATCATTCATGTGTTTCAGTCAAAAAACTGTCACTAACTAGACTAGGCAGGTTTGGCTAATGCTTAGTGTTAACACCCAAGACAAGAAATTCAAGTTCTAATCCTCAATATGTGCCACCCAGAAGGATGAGGGTGACATCATTTGCACATTTGGAAGGTGCTACATATTGAAATTCATCAAGTTGTTTCCAGTGCACCAAAACAACTGCAGAAATGTAATTGCTTACTCTAAAAGTACAGGTACAGGCAAATCATAGATGTTTTTTAACTGTGGGTTTGCATCCAAAACAGCTACATCCACAATCTGTACTGAACTAGTGTTCCCCAGTGGCAGGAATGTTGGGCAGATACGTGCTGCATGCTCAGACATGGGCACACCATCCTGTCTCCCTCCCATAATACATGCAGCCAAAACAAAACATTGCACCAGGACACAGGACAGGCACAGAGGGGCAGGGTCAGAGCAGCCCGGCAGGGAAAAGCAGTGAGGCATGCTCACACATGGCTTCTCCTGTGAGCCAAGAGTGACACCTGCCGGGATCCAGGCTGGCCTCCCCTCGGGGAGCTAAGAGAGCCCTAAGTGCCAGCACTGAGGGCTTTAGCTCCTCTTGCACACACACACATCCCACTGCCTGCATTCAGAGGAATCCACACACTCAGGAAGCTTCTAGACAAGCTACACTGTGGCAGGCACATTCTTGTCTCTCTCAGGATTTTTTCATAGAGGAGCACAGAGAGAAGAAAGAGAAAACAATTTCTATTTCTGCTCCTTGTTTTTCCCATGTGAAATGTGTTTGGAGAATTGTTTACCTGGGGTGATTGCTTGGTTGGATTCTGGTGAGGATTGTTTGAGCCTGATGGCCAATCCAGTCCACCTGTGGCTGGACTCTCAGAGAGGGTCACGAGTTGTGAGTGAGTTAGATATGGCAGTTAGAAAAAGTAGGTATGTAGTGTTAGTATCTTCCTTTATATAGTATATTAATGGATTATAGCATAGTTATAATAAGGAAATCTTTCAGCCTTCTGAACTGGAGTCAGACATCAGCATTTCTTCCCACCGGGTTTGCCTGCATTTACAATACTACACCACATCACACAACTCAGCAATGGCACGCCACACCAAAACTGTGCAGTAAAAAGGAGCAGTCAATGTTTATAAAGGAGACAAAAAGCAGAGATATTGAAAGGTCAAAGGCATTCACTGCAATCCTTCCCACACCTGTCTCATATGACCTTCAGGGACAGTGTCACCACTCTAGAAGCGAAACAGAGAAGATAGCTGCAAGGGAAATAAAAACTTACTGAACTTTCATCACTGAAAATTATGTGTTTGTGGCCAAGATGGTGCCAGTCTTGCAAGAAGTTCAATATCTATCTGTTCTGAAGACTTCTAGAAAGATCAGCAAAGAAAAATCATTTTGTGCAGTAAGTAAGAGAAAAATAGCTCTATATTGTAGTGTGACTGAGTACTCCTTTTCCTTAGATCTCAACCTGTACTAGCTCTACAGTGCTACTCCTGGGTGGTTCTGTGGGCCCTGCAGTTAGCACAGGCTTGGCAGGGGTAGTGGGGTTAGTGAGCACAATTTAACTAACACTATGAACTTACTCCCTGCCATTTTGCTACAGCACCAATCTCTAATTGATTCCATTCTCTGTGTTTTTGAGGTTGGAGACTCCAGACTGAAACTCATGGCACAGGCATTTCCCATTCTGTTCCACCCCATCCACTCCCAGATATCAGGGGAAAATAGGAGTTGGGGGGAAGGGGAGATAAAGTAACATCCAAGGAAAAAACACCTCAGCTTTGCATTCTGCTGCTCTAACGTCGTCTGTTCAAAATAATAGAGCATTGCTGCCACCTTGTGCTACAGGAGATGTCTGCAATCAACGGGGTTTTTTGGTCTTACTATTTTAAACCACAAAACCAGAGCTGCGCCTCACATGGGCACATTCAGGACAGAGGGTGAGCGAAGCCCCCGAGTCCCCACAAAGCGGGGGACGTTGCCTTTCACCGGAGTGCCCAGCCCAAAGCACAGAGCTGGCTCCCCTCCCTTCCAATGCCTGGGGCACAGCCAGAGCAGGGGCCCAGGGCTCCCCAGCCAAGCCCTGCTGCAGACACAGCATCCACAGGGCCAGGCGTCTCCAGCCCCCTAAACCAAAAAGCACCAATGATTTTGGACCTTCCTTGGTCATCACTAGTCAGTGGTACAGAGTGCCCGTGATTTTATTTATGGCAGGAAGCTCACCACAAGTGCTTACAAGGTGGCATGGCTGTCATTGACCTGCTCAACCAGAGGCAAGCAGCCCACACAACCACTCTTCATTGACAGTCAGCAGAGGGGTTGATTCTGTGTGACGGACGAGTAATGTAATGGGTGACTCTCAGTTAAAAGGCAAATCTCATGTATCTATGCTAGGAGAAGTTTTACAGATTTATAGTTGTGTTTTGCCCCCCTTGTGCTGCTATCAGGGGTGCCTGGGTTTGGGACATTTGGGAGGGTCGGCTCGTTACCATGGCAACAGCTGACCCCAGTCAGGATGTCAGGAAGTGATCTCCAGCACTGGACAGAGCAGGAGGAGTTGATGGACAGAACTTTGGGAGGGACCAAAGGGTTAAAAACCCTCCATGGTGTGGGTGAGCTCATGATGTGAAAAATCCTCTGCTCCTGGCACTGTGATATTTTCTCTATTCAGTCTTCTGTTGAGTTTTTTGATGAGGTTTTAATAAACCTTTAAAAGTTTTTGGAAGTGAGTAGCATTTCTCACATTCTGGCTGAAACTTACTTAACCTGCTAAACACCACAGCTTACATTACAAGAACTGCTGGTCTGGCAAGATTTGTGTTTGTTTCCATGCTCAAGCACATTTTGAATAAAGTCATATTCTTATGGAGAGATTTTTGCTACACTGGTTTCTGAGAAAGATTTTTAAAGGGAAATAAATTTTGACTAAAAACTAATTTTAAAAATATACGAGTGATTGTTCTCCCACAGCAGTGAGTACTAACATAAAAATTATACCTTTGTCCAAAAATGCAAGCATGTTTTCATGTATTTTAAATCTGTTAAAAGTGCTATCTCAGAGATAGAAACAAATGCAACTGGTGAACCAGAAAATAAAGGAAACTTTCTCAGAGAGACAGAGGCCTTTATTACTTAATTACTTTACTATTACTTAATTACTTTATTACTTATTACTTAAAGGCCTGCAACAAGGCCTGCAACAAGACAGTGTTCAGATTTTCTTGACTCCTAACAGACACTGGAAAGCATATTTAAAAATCTAGCTTTAAGGCTGTCCACTATGGTTTTTGCTTAAAAAAATCTTTCACTATCAGAAAAGGAAACCTGAAAGGCCCTCCACCCATTGCCACAGAAAGCTTCACAGAACTGGCCATCCCCTTATGTACAATTTGGTTTGTCTTATCTGAGCAAAAGATGGGCTATAGTCAGGTATGTTCCTTATCCAAAGAAGATTCTGGGCTGTTCTGCTGCTTTTGCTTTCTTAGAACCATAAAAAACACCAAACAACTCTAAACCTAGAAAATGTTACAAAAATTGTTTGATGTTTACCTCCCCTCCATTCATCTTCCCTGTTCTGTGTTAGACACTGTCAGTCAGCAACAGTTTATGTATATTTAAAAAATCTGTACCAACCAGTAGTTAGTTTACTTTGGGTTTGTTACTCCTATCTTTTTACCTGGTCTGGTAATTCACCATTATTTTTCCTATTCCTATCCACCATCTACCATCTCCCCATCTGCTACCCTCGGTGTCATCTAAACAGCATTCAGGCAAGTGAAGCTGGGCAAAACGAATCAGGGTGTACTGACCAGGGAAATTCTCAATTTAATCCCTACTTCATCACTTGAAATAAAAAAAAAAAAAATGGAGGATGTAAAAAAGCTCTACTCTGAATCAGTGAGAACACAAATTAAACACACCAGTTTCATGATGTGGCTGTCCCCTAAGGGACACAAATGTGCATACCTCTCCCCAGTGCAAACCCATTTTCACTTCTCCAAAGCAGAGTGAAAAACGTAGAGCTTCATTTGGCTCCAGCAAGACTGTCTCAAATGACAGAAGTACCTGAGGGCTGTTAAAATATTTCTAGACATAGAAAACTTGTAATACTTTGTTAAGAAATTTAATTGCTCTCTGTTATTCCAAATTGGGTCTAGCAATAGGAAAAAGAGTTAGGGCAAGGTAAGTGCAAGGTAAATGCAGACATAGCTGTGTCTCCTCAGAACCAGGCCAGCTCTGCTGTAGAGGCAGGCAGCTGTTTTGCCCTCACTTCAGTTAAAGGCAGTCACCAGCACAGCTCTTCCACAGCACGCTCACTGAGGAAGATCCTGCAGCTGTTTCCAGTCCAGAAGTCATTCTAGATGACAGGACCTACAGACAGCCTTTGTGTCTGGAGGAAAACACAACATTACTGTTCAGTCCATCCTCCAGCACACACACAAAGCATATGTGTTCTGACAGCCACTCACGACAGGAGCTTGGCTCTTCCACTGCAGCTGTCGGCACTCATTGTTTTAGTGTGGAGCCCTCCAGTTCAGTCCTGGAGTGTGAGCCAAAACCATGGCTGCAACACAGATATTGTGGAAATACCAGCAGACAGTCAATGGTCTGAAAAGCTAATGCTTTGCTCAGATATATCCAGGGAAGGCATAGTGGTTGAACTTCTCCAATACAGACCATGGTGCAATATTTGAAGGAAAAAAATTATCATTTTATCCTTTCCACCTGCAAAGGAGCAATGCTGACAAAGAGGTGGCACCTCAGACACAGCAGTGCCCTAGCTGATACACAATTTTTCTGTGTTACAAGCTCTAGCTTACCTTTTTCATTACAGACTTCAGTTTTATAATGTAACTACATGATTGTTCAGATAGGTCATTCTGAGCTTAAATAAGACATTTGTCTCCTACAATGGGATAGGAGTAATGAATATTATTTTAGTTATGGATTAAGTGTGCTAATAGAATACTTCATCTAATCCTTTTTCTAAGCAGCATGGCTACTTACAGTCTCAAAATGATCTGTGTCATGAGAGTGGTTTCACCAGACTCCTTCTGGTTTGATGCAAATGTCACAGATGTTGTGGTTAACATCCACCACTGATGATCTGATTAAGCCCGCCCTGAGTGGTACTGCAGCACACTATGAATTAATTACCATCAAAGGGGTGAAGGGTTGAAGGTGTTTAGAATTTAAATTTGTCATATTTATACAAATAAGTCAGAGATAAATGAATACATCAAAATACCTTCGTGCTTAAAATTTATTTGCTTCTGTAGAAAAGAAATTAAATTCTGGATACAAACCAGTAAGCTCTAGAAGACATAATACAGATTTTCATTGCAAGAAAGGCAAGTTCTGCTTTCCCATTTCGGTTATTGTCACAAATTCATGAACAACTACTTGAATACAATCCTTAACTCCTATTGAGTAGTATCATGGGATACAGGAGCAAATATTTTATCAGTTGGTGTTACTGGGTACAACTGGGGTAAAATGCTCAAGTCTGCACAGCTGTTCTTTGTATGAATTGTCCCCTAAAGACATGGATCACACTGTGATTCCTGTACCTTTAATGTACCACTCCAATCATTTCTGTCACAGAGAAATGGTGGAAATTTGTTCATCCCAAAGCATGTGGACAGTAAGATGAATAAATTGTAATGACTGATGTGATACCAGGTGACACAGAGGTGCCAGGGTAGTCACCAGCTTCTGTGAGGCTGGGTTCCCTTGAGTTTCAGCCAGCAATGAGGAGTTAAAGCCACTCTCAGGCCTTCAGGAAGGCCATTTAATGTGGGGATGTAGCTTAGCCCTAGGCACTGGAAATCTTTCTAGCAGAAGCAAAGAACTGAACCTATTATTTCTCACAGAAATGCATTGAAGTATGCTGTGCTTTTACAGCAAATCTACTTCCTCACATCAAACTTTGAACTGAAAACAAAGGTTTTCTGGACCATGGTATTGCATACTGTAGATCAGGGAGAGGACCCACAAAGATACCAGTAATTTGGGATCAGTCAATGGTCTGAAAAGTTAATGCTTTGCTCAGATATATCCAGGGAAGGCATAATGGTTGAACCTCTCCAATATAGACCACAGTGCAATATTTGAAGGAAAAAATTATCATTTTATCCTTGCTACCTGCAAAGGAGCAACGCTGACAAAGTGGCTGGCTGGCAAAATGCCAGGCTGTCAGTCTCTACACAGAGAATACAGGAGTGAAGCTGGTCAGGGCACCTGAGGAGGCTACGCTTCTAACATTATTTCATCAGTTGCTATAAAATTCAATAGTTTTCCAGCACACTCCATCTTCAGCAGATGAGCTGTCCTGGTTGCAGAGAAGGATGGTGCAGTTCAGCACCAGGCCAGTGTGGCCAAGTTGTTTATTCCACACCAGCCCCATCATTGCTGGGAGTGTGGTTTGGGCAGGGAGAAGGGGAAGTGCCCCATCTTGCCTGGCTCCCTCCAGCAGAGGAACTGCTGCCATCCAGCCCTGCAGAGCTGGTCCCTCTGCCACCCACTGCTCCCCTGCTCCCGTTTTCTCTGAAGTGTGACTGCAGGTGGGCTGTGGTGCTCACAGGGACAGCAGCAAAAGGTGTGCTCGACTGTGGGGCTGTCCAGAGGGGAATCTGCCAGCAGGGCAACCCCCACTCAGCTGAGCTCACTGAGCCAAGCAGAAAGAAGCTCTGCCAAACCCAGGCAAACCAAGGCCAGGGAAGCACAGCTGAGTGGTAGGAAAGGAGGAGCAGCTACCTCCAGGATCAACCTACAGAGCATTGAAGTGGTGGAAACATCAAGACAGGCACCTGTGCAGAACTGAGCCCCAGCTGCCAGCCCTCTACTCTGATGACCCAGCTTCCAAGGCCTTTGTTTGTCCTTGTATTTTACCGGGGTTTGGGCCAGGGGTTTGGCCAACATTAGCCATGGGAGCTCCCCCACTTTTGTTTCCCAGTAATCATGTGGCACAGCAGGCAGAAATGGTCCCCACATTGCCTTTGTCAGTGGCATCTATATAGATGTGATCTATAGGAAGTTTTTGTCATCTTGTATTTGTTGGCAGTGGTGAACAACTTTTCGTGAGTAAAACATCTTCCCTTTCCGTATACTTTTGCCATTAATTTTGCTATTGTGTTGTTAATGCGTGTCTTATTCCATTACCTTGAGCTTTTAGTAAATCGTTATCTCAGCCCACAGTGCCTCCTTTATTTTCTCTCCCTTGCTGGAAGGGGCAGGGGGACGGGGAGTGTCTTATTTGGAGTTTAATTTCCTGCTGGTGTTAAAACTAGCACATAAGGGAACTGCTGAGCTCTGGGATACAAGAGCACCCCCAAAACCTATTCAAATGCAAATTGTTTTTAAAGCTCTGATTCCAGGCAGTCTGGGACTGGTTTAGCTCAGCTTTGATGTTAGAAGTGTGGAGGTTGGCCTGCACTGTGCACTGCAGCACTGCCTGGAAACCCCAGAGCCAGAGCAAGATCTGGGGGCAGGGCAGGCATATGCAGGCAGCAGCTCTGTGGGATGCAGCACACACACTGACAACCTCTGCTGCCTGCCCTGGGCCCAGGGCAGCTATCACCAGGAATTGTAAGAATAATGAGAGACCTTTCTAAGCAAAGGTTTTAAGGTACTTCTAGACCCCACCTTCCATCATCAGAGCAAAGAGAACCAGCTGCAGATAGGTAACAACAAGAAATTATTTACTGTTCCCATTTAATATTTGGCCTAATTTACCAGCAAATAAACAAACACAGGAGGATCATGTACTGAGGTACCACCCCTTCCATGGGCAACCTGTTCATTTCATAACTGACTTTTGTCCCATTGACCTCATTTAAACACATAGAAGCAGCCAGTGCAGTCCTCCAGCCTTTCACTGAGGCTATCAAACAATCTGCTAGAAGAGGATAGAACCTGCAGAAAAATAAATTACATTCCAAAAGGAGAAACATAAATACAACACAGTCTGAATTCTTGCAGGACCAGCATAATTTTGCTTCAGTCAGAGCTTAAAAGCCTTACCTCAAAAGCTACTTTCATCTTTCAGAAATTGCATATTAAAAAACCCAACAAACTAACAAAGCCTACATAGCACCATGCAGCCCTTCATTCCACAACCTCTCCCAGAGATTTAAACCCTCATGGTACTTGCCAGGCAGCTCTCTGTCAGTCCTTCCACTAGGGCAATAATCCCAGCAACAGCCAAGCTGGGTAAAACTCCTCCTGGACATAAACTGCAAGCTGCTGCTGGAGTAAAAGGACACTAAGGGGGTGTCTGCCTGTCACTACATAAATTCCTCCCACTTTTGACTCCTGTTGCAAGCACATCTCTTCACATGAAGACCCCATCCCTGACCCAACTTGCATTACTGGTGGTCACACAGGTGGCATCCACAAACTAATGCTCAAAAACTTCAGCTTCTAATCTATCTTCAAGTCAGATATATACAACAGCAGAATTTCACTTAAGCTTTTCTTCTAGCTGCAGCTATCTGAGGAGCAAAGTAGAGCATTAATCTGTCGAGTCCAGACCTGCTTTCAAACACATTTTCCTTCACACTTCAGTCCATACAGCCATGGCTAATAACACTCATACATCAGCAATTTCCATCCTGTGGTTCACACTCCTCTGGGGGCAGGGAGGGAGACCACAAATTATTTGAGAGATATCCACAAAGAGTGTCTGAGAAAACCAGGTTTCTGCACACCTTACAGCAAACCACTTATGGGCCCATAAAAATTTCACACAAAGTCCCTTGTAATTTGGAGGGGATGCTACAAGAACCACTACTGTCCACTGTGATATTCCAATGAGAGAGAAATCGCTTGTCTAAGACCTCAAAACTCCACATTATTTTACCAGCTTTGCCCCTTCAGCATAGCAATAGACAGGACTTGTCACTGTTGTGGGCTTCAGTCTCTCTACTAAACTAAAGGGGAAATAACTGCATTTTTTTTTAAAAAAGATCTGATATAAGATTAAGTAAATGTTATTTAAAAGGTATGTGTTGCTACTGTTCTGCATTTAAAGTTCACCTCTATAAATCTCCTCAGTACAACAGATAGTTGCCTTGAATTCCTGAGTCTCCTGTAATCAAATCCTGGAATTCAGCACTGGAAATCATACATCTATCTGGAACTATCCTGTTTGCCAACATATAAATAATTGTTGTGAGGTTGGTTTAGTGTTTACACTAAATTGGGGGCGGAACACTACAATATAGTGTAAATATTAATGTAGTTGGCGACAGTTACATGTTCTATGTTTGCAAGCAATTGACACACAAATCACAGACAAGAGGATCACATAGAAACAGAGCAGGAACAGAATGCAGAAAGCATTGGTCAGTGGAGCAGGGAAACCATGCCAGCATTATGACACCATTAAGGCAAAGCTTCTCAAGCAGATTTGTCCTGTCAACACAGGGACAGAAAGAGATGATTGCATATAATCTCCATGTCAGCAGAAATACTTCAGTTGCTCCCAGCTGTTGGGCAGAATTTAGCAATGATATAAACTTTACATCCTTCAAGGATGCCTTGCCAGTTCAGACCTTGAAGGATGTTGTTTCTTCAAGTAAGTTTGCTAATTTATTATTAAGCACCCGTAAGATCTTATTGAAGAGCCAACAAGCCATTGTGCTAGCTTGTGTCCAAACACAGATTTTAACATTACTCTTCTTGGAGCAAGCATACAATCACTGGTTTAATAACTATATGTATATTTATTATACACAATTCTTACATGTTACATGACCTGGCTTTTATGTGGCTTTGCTTTAAAAGCTTTATCTGTATTTCTACTGCTTCCTGGAATAATCCCACAGAAGAGCTTTTTTATATGCTTATCACTTTTAAAAATGATGGCTTCATTAGAAGAAGTCTCAATTCTGGTCTGTAAAACCAAAATCAGTTAAAAATCAGTGGGAGTTTCCCATTGGGTAGTCTGAGCCTGAAAAGCCTTTACAAGTCATCTAACCTTCATTATGCTACACACTAACTTGTGCAACAAATGAATCCTCCTGGCACTCTCTGTCTCTTGTGTTTCTTCAATTTCTACCTTCCTGGAAGCTTCTTTTGCTTTTAAATATAAAGGTTAAAATCTGGTTTGACCTCATTCTCTCCAGAACTCAAGGAAACTGCATAGGCTATCAGTACCAATCATGACTATGTCCTTCCCCTACCCATTGCCTTAGCTGCTCCTTCCCACAGTGCAAGCAGCTCATTCCCAGTCTTGCTCAAACACTCGTGGTTTCAGTGCAGAAACTCTAACTGAGCCTCTCAGGGTAAACAGGACACAGGTCACAAGTGGCCTCAGCCATGAAGAGCCCAGCTCACAGGTGTCACACACTGGGCAGAGCCCATCTACCAACTTCTGGGGTGTACCTGTTCACACAGGCAAACCCAGCAGGATTCCTGCAGACAGAAATATGAATCCTGAGCAAAGCTTTTAAGAGTGACACTACGACTCTAATCCTAAACATTTAGGTTAACTTTGGCATGCTGATCAAGATCTACCATGGTATAGTGCCCTAGGTTTCCAAGTAATACAATACAGCTCTGCCACGCCTCCCACAGCTGTCAACAGGGCTACAAAGGTGCTTATGCTGTTCTAACTACTCTCTTAAATGAAGCAAAATAGGAAAAAATTACTACTTGAAAAACAGCAAGCCTGTTATAATGCCTTCAGGGAATGTTTGCACTTAAGTCACACCTTTGTTCTTATCCTGCAGCAGAAACAGTACTTAAAGTTTCAAACACTTCATTCAGTATAAAAACTTGAAGCCAACCTCTTTCAAATGCATATTCGTCTGAAGGGCTTCACCCGGCCATAGCATTGTGAAACCTAGTGGGTTATGCAAAACCCATTCTAGCTTTGGGCCAAAGGGGTTAGCGCCCAGGCAGCTTGCTGTTCATTCCAAACTGTTTCCCCAAACAGTGATGTTGCTACATACAGCTATATACACCTATAGATTATCAGGGTCAGCCCATATGAAGTATAAGGCATTGATGTCACACCATTCTGACCATGGTGTTCCCTCTGCCTGAACCTGACCCTCAGAAAGCTCTATTGATTAACATAAGGGGTTGACCTGCAAGTCTATTGCATATCTATTGTATATCTCTGATGCTGCCTAGGTAATCTTCATGTGTATCAGAACAGCTATCATTGTTTTAATTGTTAGACTGAAACACCTATCCCTAAAGCCAGACAATTGAATGTTATAATTTATTTTTTTTTTGCTGTCCCTGTACAAAATGTTTCTTAGTCACTTTAGTATAATACACCTTTAAAAATATTTCTAAGACCCTCCTCAATGTAATTTCCAGGGAACATTAATTTACTTCACTGCTTTGATACCTTCTTTTTCTTTCTTTATCAATTATCAAAGCATTCTAAGTTCTTGCCTCCACAGACACAGAGTGGCAGTCAAGAAGCTTTAAAGTTGCACTCCTTTATTAAAGTTTTGCACCACATTATTTTGTTTTCGAAGTGTAAGGGATACTTGTATTAAGTTGCCATGAGTTATGTTTTGTCATCCCTAGGCAGACCAGGGCTTCTCTGTAATAGTGCTGGTGACATCAATGACATAAGTGAAATGTTGACTACCTGGGTTATCAGTGTGGGAAATCTGACCTTAGGAATTCATTGTTCTAATCTTCATCCTTATGAAGTAGTAAAATTTCAGTTCTCCCTTCCGTGCATTATGTAGCCATGGAAAATTGAAAGTAGCATATATCAAGCCATATACAGACTAGGAAAGAGCTTTCTGGGTCATCTGCTCTGTCATCATCTTCCAGAGAAGAATCATTGCTCTTTTAATCAGAAAACATGGAACATGGTCCAGGCTCTGCAAATATCTTCTGCAGGTAGCCATCAGAGACAGATCTCCTCAGATGTTTGTGGCATTTCTAGTTTAGAATTCTGTCTGTTTTGCCTCAGTTTACTGTCAAATATACTATGGCAATCACTTTGTGTTTCTTAAGATAAAAGTGTCTTGTGATATTCTGAGGCAAAGCTGCAAATCCTCTGGCAAGCAGTCACCTGCAGGCTGGCTCAGTGAAGTAGAAGCAAGGGGACTGTTAGCAGTACAAGTGGAGAGATTGCAGTCTGGACATTTTACACTGTTTGACCTTCAGCTTGGGTGGTCTGACCAGTCTGCCTAACTCTCTTAGTGTGTGGGAGTTCTGCATTGCAGGGCTCTGCATGTGTTTATCCCTGAAACCAAGGGAGTACATTAGCGAAGCTGCATGCACGACGCTGGCTAATAATGCTCCTTCTGCTTGTGATGGAGTCAGTGACTCAAAAGGGATTATGTTTGACAGAGAGCACATCTGGCTGCCATATAGCCGTGCACTCCAGAGGTCTAATTCTGTCCTGATTTACTCCCCATCTAGGTCGTGGCTGTAACTCTTCCAGATGTGCCACAGGTTGGTAAATATAATTCTTTTATCAATGACTAAATTTGGACAGAACTTGGTCTTCTGTATGTGCTTGTAGATTTAATTTAATTTTAGTGATACATTTGGATTTAGAAGGCTAATTATAAGCACTTGGTCTGTGCCTAGACCTGTAACATCAGTGTTTCTTGACCACAATACACAACTATTGGAATAAGGCTGCCCAAGTCCCTTGCTTTATTTAAATTAGTGATTTTTTTCTTAAAACATTTGTTTTCCTGGATAGAACAGTTGATGTCTATGTGAGTATGTATATGAATATTTCTATAAAGAAAAATAATAATGATAAGCTTTTGACCACCTTCATACTCATTCCCAGTGTTGAATGTCAGGACTGTATAATGTTGCAGCAAGAACAGAACCAGAGTCTGGAAGTTTATCTCTTTTGTAGATAGGATTTTTTTTAAGGTTTTCTAGTATCTGTTCTCATTTTCAGGAGTGATGCTATCCCTTTTAGACTTTCTTGTGCATATGATAGAGTAGCAGCATAAATCATACGTCAAAGAAAAAAGTTACAGGTTGATAGCTCTTGTAAGCATTTGCAAAATCACTTTTTCCACCTTTAGATGGCTCAGATAGGTATGGATGGTTCTGGAATTAATTTTTTAATTAATTACATATTTAATCTGTGTCATTATTAATTCTAATTTTATTTTTTATGATAACTTAAATGGTTTCTTCTTTTTATGCATATTTCTCCAAGACAAAGAAGGAAATGTATCTAGCACATATTGTAGGAGCTACAATGAAAGTGTCATATCTATTTTTTACCATACTATGGCTGATTTCTATATACTTCCTTAATCAGTTTAGCCTATTTATTATCAATAAGCTTTTGTTACATTTTGTTCTTCATGTAGGAATTCACAGCTTCCATCCCACCACTTCCTGACAGGCCAGGAAGTCAGGTGAAAATGTGATGGACTTCTTTGAGGGCAAGGAGAATGCTTTCAGCTAGGTGCAGAAAATGTCGTGGCTGTTGAATTTAGCAAAAATATTTTGGTAAATGTATTCTACTTGCTTATATGTTTTCATATTGTATTTTGATAGAATTCCTATTTATTTCCCTTTGGTACCCATAGGGTGCATTGTGCAGTAGCTGTGAAGTCAGGTAGCTTGCAGGCTCACTGCTCTTCTGTGTGTGTCCTGAATGTAAAAGAGATTTAATGGAACTGATCTAGTAAGCATGATCCAAAGGAATGAGAATAAAACTTGTTGTCATATAATTCTGAGTTTATATTTAGATTATGACAATGATTAACTTTCTTACTCCTTTTCTGCCTGTAAAATTGTTATTTTCATTTATACCTTTCTAACAAAAGGTTTGATTTGCTTAATTACTACACTGAACATGACAGCTGCTAACATGGATGTTGAATCATTAATTCTCTAATTGTAGCTTTCTTTAGAATTTCATAGGGATCTCAAATTTGATAAATCACCTCTTTATTTCTTTTGAGGAATATTCCAGTGTCTGCAATATTTGCTTTCTGTTTCTTGTTTTGTTTGTTTTTGTAAAATGTCATCAATTTACAAGTGTTTTGTAACTAACGTCTCCACTGTAATTTCCTTAAGCTGAACAGACTCATTCCTCAAATACCAGGCTCATTAAGCTCATGAAGTAGTTTAAAATACATAGTTAGCTACTTTGAAAGTAATAAACACACACTGGAAGATTCAGAGCTTTTTCATTTACCTATTCACTTTTTTCAGCGGCACTTTCCTCCTTTTGTTGGTTTTATCCCTTTAACCATCATTCTGAAGCTGTGTAGAGAGGACGACAATAGTGACATGCTTTATCAACTGAAGAGCACTTAATGCACCAAAGATCTTTCTCTTAAGTTCAGTAAGTTGTAAGGATACAAGTTATAGATAAGGGGCCAGATGACTGTTCAAAATTATGAAGACAGTGGGTCTAAGATTTCTTTCTGCTACTTGGAATTCAGTTGTTTTAACTGCCCTGACCGCCGGCTCGACTCAGCACCTCTCCTCATGCGGGAGAAGGGAACATCTGCCCTTCTGTTGGCAGTTTGGATGGCTAAAAGCAGCTAAGCAAATAAAGTTCATTGCGAGCCATGCCGAAATAGCAGCGGCGGCATTTGCCCAGCTAGCTCAGTCAGTAGAGCATGAGACTCTTCATCTCAGAATCATGGGTTTGAGCCCTACATTGGGCGCCAAATGTAGTAACGTGGGGTTCGATGGTGGCTGCTGCTACCTGTATCTTATTTCCCAATAAGCATCTCCTGTGGAGAGGCTGCTTGGGTAAGCACTCAGGCAAGGCAGTCAAGTCCACACACCACACTCACCACAGCAAGCTCAGCAAAGAGAGGCAGAAGGGCCTTTAGTACGGTCAGTTCCAGCGAGGTTTATTTCAGCACGCCGAAGGGAAACCAGGGACTAAAGACCAACCATGTGCTCGGCACAAGGCTTTTAAAGGGGGGACTATGGGGGCGGTACCAAGGGAAGAAGGGGCCAGTCAGCAGGGGTACCACAATCAATGAGGAAACAGGGAAAGGAGAAACCAGAGGAAGATGAGACATATGGAGACAGGAACTGGGATGCATCAGTGTTATGCAAGACTCTGTGGAGAAGTCCTTTCCATCCACCCAGGTGGAGAGAGACTCTATGGTAAGTCTCTCCAGGAGAGGACTCTGGGGAATTCTCTGAGGGGTAAAGATCCTCAGGATTCACGCCAATCTCGGCCGCACAGCCAATCTTGCTTGTGTGGGTGGTCCCCACAGCCATTAGCCACTAGCCCCTGGACCACATGGTCTAGGAGACATGGCTGCTCACGGCACTGGGATGGCCCCTCTGGCAGCATGGCCCCGGTGGCCATGCCAGGAAAGGGCCTGGCAGTGCTTCCCACCCCTCGGAAAAGAGGAAGAGGAACTGTGCACCTTTTATTCCTTTTTAAATATGTCATCACACAGGCATTGCTAAGTTCTCTAATTGGGCCAGCCAATGTGTCCATCGTCAGAGCCTTTATGGATTGGCTCTGCTGGACATAGTAGAAGTTTCAAACAGCTTCTCTCTCAGAACCAGCCTCTGTGGCTTCTCTGCCCCCACTAAAAGCCAGATTGTGTTAAACTAACACAGAGTCTTGGATCTGAAAATTAATTTTTTAGACTGAAATAATTTTATTGTGATGGAGATCTCATAGTTAATCTTAGTGGTTATTTCCTGAACCCACAACAGTATTTTGCTAAAATTCTGAGACTGGTCTTGCTAAATGCTAATCAAGTAGTAGTACAAGACCTCTTCTGTTTTTGTTAATGCCAAACAAAATCCAGTTCTAAGCTGTACAGACGTACAGAACCACCAGTGCCTGAGCAGAGGGGCAATAGGTTTTTATCTTCTGCTCTGTACATTGCTTTAATGTCTGTATAGGTGAATTGGCAAGCTTGGCAAGTGAATGGGAATGTCCATCTGAATTTACCTGAGGATCTCACTGATATAGAACCACAATAAAGGGAACCAGGTGTTACATCCAGGGGAAAAATGCTAACAAAGTGCACAGCATCTCAATTCAGCAAACATCTTGAGTCAAACATCACTACCAGAAAACAATTTCACCTCACCTATGAGATTATGCCTGTACTCTACATAAAAATGGTGTTGGAGACTGCCATGGCAATCTTAATATAAAATCAGTTTGGATTCAGAACAATATTCAATGGGGATTTTTTCCACTCAATTAGGAAGGATTATGGACTAGGTTTGAATAATTTTCAGATCCCTTGAATTCTACCTTGCTTTGCCAAGAGTTTCATTGATTCAAAAGCAGAGATTGTTCCATTTAATGTCTATGAAAAGTGTTCTTTCACCCAAACAGCACATTCCTAGTGAAAGCTTAAATGGGTTCTTTTCAGGCTAATTTGCATGACAAACAGGGAATGGATAAAATCTGCCTAGATGTTTAATGAATCATTATTATTTTGTGATTATTTTGTGTGTAAACAGGAAAATAATGGATAATACACATAACCTTTGCATCATCAGAATCTCATTGTCAGGGCTCTAGGATGCCAGTTTGGGATTTCTTCCTATCTACCAGGGTAATATGGCAGTAATTTACACACCCTTGCATAATTGATTTAGAAACACAGGATACCAACCTTTTCCATCCATTCCAACCAGCCTTGCAGCTTGAGACCATGTGAAACCGACCCAGAACATGTGGCTGTTAAGCCTGGGGCAGTGGCTGTATGCTTTGTCGAGTTCCTCTCTGCCATGCTGGTTTGTAAGATCTGTTCTCAATTCCAAGGCTTAAGACAGGCTTTAGTGCTTAGCAAAGACATAAAAAAAACACTTCTTTGATTGACAAATGTGTAAACATCGGGATAAGCTTCCAATGGAAACTTAGTTCTACAGGGAAGTATGCCTATATCTTTTTTTCATGCAAATTTACCAAAAATATTTGCATCTACAGCAAATGTTTGTGTACCCAAGGCACACGACTAAGAAAGATTTTCTCTTCCTGCTGTAATCATGCATATGGGTAGATCTTGATCTAGACTCCACCTTTCCCTATAAAGAGAAAGTTCAATTTCTCAGGGAAACATATCTGTATGAAACTATTCTTTGCACACTCCTGTTTTTTTCTGCAGAGATGACTTTCTTACTGTTGTTTTGTCTAATTAGTGATCTGTGAGGTTTTTAAATTAAAAATTTAAAAAATCTAAATTTGGTGCAAAGCTTGAGTGGCCAGCTGTTAAATAATTTGTATGTGTTAGTTGTGCTGACATAGAATCCATTGAGCTTGGACATACAATGTTCCTGATTAAATTAAGAACATCAATGACTGAAAGAGGACTTCAGATCTTCTATAAGGAAAAAGCCCTCTTAGAGTTTGTATTTTTTAGTGCATTGGCATCCCATAAAATAAATATTTTATGTGATAGATTTCAGGATTAAAAAAAAAGGAAGAAGATAGGTGTTTTGAGTTATTCCCATAAACTGTTCCTATCCAGGACCATGACATCCCTGTGAAGTTTTGTAGATTTTTCTTTAAAATTTTTTTACCTTTTAGAGTTTAAACATGGTTGACTGTGTAGGTTGACCCTGGCTGAAAGCCAGATACCAACCAAAGTCACTCTATCACTCCCCCCAACAACTGGACAGGGGAGAGAAAATATAGCAAACATGAATTGAGGGAGGGACAAGGAGAGATCAGAGAGAGATCAGGGAGACTCACTGATCACTGTCATGGGCAAAACAGACTTGACCTGAGGAAATTAATTGAATTTAGTAGAGATCAAAATCAGAGCAGGATGATGAGAAGTAAAACAAACATTAAAAATACCTTCCCTCACCCCTTCCTCCTTCCCAGCTCTACCTCCTCCCCCAGCAGCTCAGGGAGATGGGAATGAGAGGTATGGCCAGTTCATCAGAAGTTGTTTCTGCTGCTTCTCAGGGAGTAGAGTTAGAGTCCTTCTCCTGCTCCATGAACTTCTCCAATGTGAGTCCATCCCACAGGAAACAGTTCTTCACCAACTACTCCAACATGGCTCTGTTTTCAAGGAGTGCAGTCCTTCAGGCACAGCCTGTTCCAGTGTGGGTCCCTCACAGGGTCACAAGTCCTACCAGGAAACCTCTCTCCATGGATCCACGGACCCTGCTCCAGCAGAGGCTTCCCACAGGCTCACAGCCTCTCTCAGGCATCTCCCTGCTCTGGTGTGGGCTCCTCCAGGGCTGCACATGGATCTGTGCCCCCCATGCCCTCCGTGGCTGCAGGGCACAGCTGCCTCTCCACGGGCTGCACCAGGGGCTGCAGGGGAATGTCAGCTCTGGCACCTGGAGCAGCTCCTGTCCTTCCTCCTGCACTGCCCTGGGTGTGCTGTTCCTCCCACATATTCTCACTCCTGTCCTCTCTGGCTGCAGATACAACTGCTCAATAACTTTCTGTTTTCCTTCTTAAATATGTTATGCCAGAGGTGTTACTACTGTCACTGATGGATTTGACCTTGGCCAGTGGCAGGTGCATCTTTGAGACAGATGGCATTGGCTGTTGGACACAGGAAAGCTTCCAGCAGCTTCTCATAAAAGCCACCCCTGTAGCTCCCCTGCTACCAAAACCCAGCCATGCAAACCCAATACACTGACTTTCTATGCATGTTGTTTCTGAGATTTTAGGTGGTCACACATTGAATTGTGGTTGAAGTTGCATGAGCAGATTGTGGTTTTTCAATTATCACCACTCTGGGAAGAATTTTCCCTTCCTAAGTGGTGTGTGAGCTCTTTTTTGACAAGTATGTTCTACAAATTGGAGAAAGGGAAGCACCATTTCATGGCTGAATATTGTTTAAAGTATATTTTTAACCTGTCCTCATTAACTGAAAAGGTGTTGAAAGACTATATTGCCCTTTTTGGAGCGGGAGCTAATCAAGTCTTCTGTAGGTGTGTATTCTGGCAGGAGAACAATTTAAAAGTGAAGGTTTAGGTAAGTGTATTCCCAACTGGTACTTGATTTATTGGCCTCATAGAAGCAGATGAGGACCTGGAGCTTGGCTTGGTTGAGTTGTGTTTGTACACACCCATGCTGCTTTTTGCTTTCTGATGCAGCACAAGCAGCAGCTTTCCTATCATACTATTGCTGTCTGTAAGCACCTGATAAGAAGGAGGAAGCACTCGCAGATAAGAAGACGGAAGCTGACACAATTTTCAGCCTCAAGCATTTGAAAATGGGGTGCTATTTTCTTGTAATACCCTGTTGGAGAGGGAGAACCTTGGGAATACAGCGTTTCTCTCTTTACTCTTTTAGTGCAGCTCTTTGCACAAAATACTGAAGTTAAAATCTTGAGCTTTGTTTACTATGCTTAAGCTTCAGTTTAAGGACTGGAAATAATGTCTTTTCATATCATTTACTAAGAGATTAAATGGTCTGAGTATTTAGCTTGTTAAAATTTAATTTTTTTTTTTATTAGAGGTTACTCAGCCAAGTGGAGGGCAAATGGGAATTTTCCCAATAAAGTTTTGCTGTGCATGGTCAGGAATAGCAGATTTGGGCTATGGAACCCATGGTCTGCTTTACTGTTGATTGTTCCTGACCACCAGAAAGAGGGTGTCAGGGCAGCCCCTGGTTAAACGAGGTACAAAGCAATGGGACAGACACACATTTCACAGAATTTCACAGAATTTTCTAGGTTGGAAGAGACTTTTAAGATCATCGAGTCCAACCCATGTTCTAACACCTCAACTAGATCATGGCACCAAGCGCCACATCCAGTCTTTTCTTAAACACATCCAGGGATGGTGACTCCACCACCTCCCTGGGCAGATGATTCCAGTATTTGACCACTCTTTCTGTGAAAAACTTCTTCCTTAAGTCTAGCCTGTATCTCCCTTGGCGCAGCTTGAGACTGTGTCCTCTTGTTCTATCTGTTGTTGCCCAGAGAAAGAGACCGACCCCCAGCTCACCACAGCCACCCTTCAGGAAGTTGAAGAGAGCGATAAGGTCACCTCTGAGTCTCCTTTTCTCCAGGCTAAACACCCCCAGCTCCCTCAGTCGTTCCTCATACGGCTTGTGTTCCAAGCCCCTCACCAGCCTCGTTGCTCTCCTTTGGACACGCTCAAGCACCTCAACATCCCTCCTAAACTGAGGGGCCCAGAACTGGACACAGTACTCAAGGTGTGGCCTCACCAGTACTGAGTACAGGGGAAGAATGAACTCCCTGCTCCTGCTGGCCACACTATTCCTGATCCAGGCCAGGATGCTGTTGGCCTTCTTGGACACCTGGGCACGTTGGTGGCTCATGTTCAGCCGACTGTCAACCAGCGCCCCCAGATCCCTTTCCACCTGAGCACTGTCCAGCCACACCGTCCCCAGCCTATAACGTTGCAGGGGGTTATTGTGGCCAAAGTGCAGGACTCGGCACTTGGACTTATTGAACTTCATCCCATTAGATTCTGCCCATCCATCCAACCCTTCCAAGTCCCTCTGCAGAGCCCTCCATCCCTCTAACAGATCGACACACGGTCCCAGCTTAGTGTCATCTGCAAATTTACTAATGAGAGACTCTAAACCCTCAACCATATCATCCATAAAAACATTAAACAGAACTGGCCCTAGCACAGACCCCTGAGGGACAGCACTGGTGACTGGCTGCCAGCTGGATGCAGCACCATTCATGACCCCTCTCTGGGCCTGGCCATGCAGCCAGTTCCTAACCCAGCACAGAGTGCTCCTGTCCAAGCCACGGGCTGCCAGCTTATCTAGGAGTATGCTGTGGGAGACAGAGTCAAAGGCCTTGCTGAAATCCAAATAAACAACATCTACAGCCTTCCCTGCATCTACTAGGCGGGTTACCTGGACATAAAAGGTGACCAGGTTGGTTAAACATGACATGCTCCCGTGTTTTGAAAGACAACGAGCAAAGGAAAGTCAATAAGCAATCTGTCCTCTTGCTGTTTGGCATGTTGCAGGAGAAATTGTTTGTTTTCCCTCTTAATTCAGTCTGTTAAGGGATATCCAGTTAAACATGGGTGGCAATACAAGCCCCAAGGTCAGTGTAACAAAATATTTTAGTATCCCTGAGGCCCATGAACCCTTTCAGAAATGGCTGCTGATATTGTTATTTGCAAGCTTAGAAAAAATTGTTAGGTCAGCAGATGTTGGCTGCTCTTTTAATGCCAGCAGTCACTGTCAGTCTATCAATACAGGGATGATCTACTCACAGAGGTATGAGAACCTGTACTAGCTCAAGGGTAATTGCTTTCCAGGTGCCTGAAACAAACCACCAAACAGCGTGTTATTCTGCATAGCATGAACACAAGAATACAAAATGTTCTTCGTGCTCCCTTCTGTTCCCTCTGTATTGCCTCCAAACCTCCAGTGGAGGAAGCAGCAGTGCAGGCACTTCTCAGCTGCCAGTGTATGACAAGCACTGCAGATGGCAAAAACAGTCTCAGGCTTCTGGAGCTATGCCTGACCTCTGAGATGGGTTCACAGGCAGTGATATGTCTGGCTGATAATTCTGGGTTAGTCCCTGAATAAACTTCTTTACTCTTGTCCTGAAGAGAACATCTATCTGAGAAGCTACTACAGTTTGTGTAAACCAGAAAAAAACAGCTTTCTGTTTTAAACTAAATAAAAACAAACTGGGGACAGGCCCAGAAAATATGGCTATGCTATTTGTGTCTAGAAATTGAGATAGCAGTGCTCCATCATGTTAGTACATCTAGGTGTGGGAACAGAACTCCTTTCCTCAGTTCCAGAGAAGAAACAGTTTCTGCCTCTTTAAAAATATGTTAATCAATTTATTGGAGAATATGTTGATGAAACTGTCTCTAAAGCAGTTAACTGCCATGAAGATTTCATCACCTATTTTGAAACTTTAATATTTATTTCTATTGCATGTTGGGGAAAGAATCAAAACCAAAAAGTATGCCTGAGTACCAATTAAGATGTGCTATGAATCCTCTTTGCAAAGCAGTGAGAATGCTGTAATCACATTTTAAAACTAAAAGTCAAAACTGTGATGAAGCACGAAATCTAAAAATATTTTGTATTAGATACCAGAAAATATTCTTTAAATTCTACAAACTATTTTGCCACATTTCCTTCACTGCACATACACCCTGATTTCTAATGAAATATGACCCCAGTAAATCCTGGGTTTATGGAGCATTTACAGTGACCCCAAGCATCCTATTTCTGAGGGGGTTATGTTAAGTCTTCTGGAAAATACTTGTCTTTCATGGCCACTTTCTAAAATAGCTCTTCAGTTTCTGGAGACTGCAGTTCATCTGACAGCTTTAGGCAGGTGCTTCAATTCACGTGTTTGGCAGTCTTCAAGCACATGCTATGTCCCTGTAATACTGGGAAGGCTTTAAGAATAGTGAGCACATGCTTAAACACTCTTATAGAGGAAAGCAGATTACTATTGCTGCCACAGTTTTGGGTATCACCTCTCTTTTTGTATCACTTCTTGGCCAGATGCTTTTGCTAATCCTTTGGAATGGCAGGAGAGCCACTTGTGTGCAAGTCCTGAGCCACAGCTGGAAACAAAGCAGTTTGTAATGCCAGCTCAAGCTCAGGTGCTAAGAGGTGATGTGCATCTGCTCTGGGGCCAGCAGAGCTGACATTCCTGGCAGAGTTCAAGGACAGTGAGGACAGTCACATCGTCCCTGGCCTTGGGCTGAGAGATAGGGCTCACCTTGCTTCTTGGTTTCTCCCTCTGGTGCCTCCTTCCTTTGATGCCTGTGGTATTGGTTCTGCTAATTTTGGGGAAGCTTATCTCCTACGTGGAAAAAACCTATTTGTGTAAAAGGGTCTGTAATGAAAGATGACTGCAATCACTGCAGGCTGTTACATTTGCACATTTGAAGGTTAATTCATGTACTGCACTCAGACACAGCCAAATATCCATGAGAGATGATTCTGATTTTAAAAATAGACTGATTACAAAGCAAACAACTGAATAGAGATGAAACAGCAGAAGTCCACCTGATTCCAATACTATGAAATTTTCAATGACATGGGGAATCTCATGCCAACTTAACTATTCCTTTTCTTGTAGAAAGTGACAGAAACAGTCTTTGCAGCATCAGAAATAGGCTTTAACAGTGTGCTGACAACTAAACCAGGGGTCCAAATTAGTTCCCTATGTCTTAGCCCCCTTCATTTTTTTTTTTCTGGAAGGGAAATTTGTGTGTCAAAGCTTGACAAAGTAGAATATGTACAAGTCAAACGATTTCATGCATATCTAGGGTGTTGTTCCATCCAATGGTACTTCCTTAAAGCTTGCCATCAGAAAACAGAGGGCTGTATGTACAAAAGAACATGTAGCACACCAGGGAAGGGAACAAACTCCTTGCAAGTGCATACACACATGTCTATATGTAGAGCATATCTGTGGAACACTGACCTTCTTGTGCCTCTGCAAAGTACTGGCAGTACTGCTGCTGTGTTTCCTCTTTGGCTGCTGGCTGTGTGAGCTTGCAGCAGTGTGGCCTGGCTGCAGCTTTGTAGTTTGTGCTCTGGGAGCTAAACACTGGTCCCAGGATTACAACTTGGCCTTGAGAGTGCCCAGTAGATTTAGCCAGCATCATAAATAGAATGCCAGAGTCTGTATTTCCTTCTAAACATAGCTTTCATGAGGTTGGTGGGACATGTATTTTGTTTTTACATTTCTAGATTATATAATCTCAACAGAGGGGATTTTAAAACCAGATATTGCATTTGCCCAGATCTTGTATTCATCACTTACAAAAACAATATTACCCTTTGCAATCAGGTGAAAGTGACTGCAGAGGTAGGGATGTAACCTGGCTGGCTGTGCCTGGAGCAGAGCGTTTCCCTGGGAATGCTGGCTTTGGTCAATGTTGGTTTTTTGTTGATAGGAGCATGTGTGGGATATATGCTTTCTGCAGGAAGGGAAAGGAAGGGTCTTTGTTCTTCATCTTTCCATTTAGCTCTGTTTCTTTGTGCGTGATGTTTTTACTTATATGGTCTTTTCAGTAATAGAATTCACTCCCTTCTTCTTGATCTAGATTATTGCCTTTCAGTATTTGATGAAATGAGCCTGAGGCCCCAGGCAAATGGGAGGAGAGGCAAGATTGGAAGCAATGGAATGAGTGATTGGTAAATGGTCTTGGATTGATTGGGCTCCAGTCCTACCTTATTTTTTTGTTAACGACTTGTGAGTATCCAGCAGATCTGGCTGGGCTGGGAGAAAACCCACCGTGACCCTCTGCAGGCAAATGCTGACATCTGTCTTGAAAGAAAGGTGTTTATGCATAAATATGAATGCCAAAAGGACACCAAACCTGTGGTTCTTAGACTCATTGAAGCCTTCCTCTTCTTCTATTAGAACAAAGATGAGTGTTTGCCTTGCACATTATCTCTGCTGATCCATCCACATCTCCACTCACACCTTTCCAAAACAGACACACATCACAGAAGTGTATGGAGGACCCACAACAATCATTTGCATTAGCATTAGTAGAAAAAACCTCCATTGTTACACAGGAAAACACGTGCTTTTAACTTTAGCAGTATCTTCTTCGTTTGTTGCAGAAATCACCAGAAGTTGGTTTTGGTTTAGTTTCTTGGGGTTGCTTTTACACAATAAAAGAAAGGGGAGAATCTGACGTGCTCCAATTTGAGCGGTGTTAGAAACAGTAATTTATTTTACTGTGGTTGAAGAAATTAAATAACTGATTTTCCATTGCTCCTTTATAGAAGTTATAGTCTTTAAGGCCTGTCTCTAAGAAATGCTAAACTTATACATTCAATAGGAGTGGGCACATAGCACTTCCTTAAGTGCATTCCTAACATGCTTTCTAAGGCAAAACATAGCAGATCATGGAAGCAACTGTATTCCCGCTGTTGTCCATGGCCTTATGTGGCTGATCTGTTCATTTCATGGAGTCATGCATGCTTTTCTTCCCTTCACTTTTTAATGAACAGCAGAGTATAATCTGTAGACCTTGTTGGTTCTGAGCTGTAGATCTGAAAGGAACCTTGTCTATAAGGTGTCCTAGCTGTGTAAGAGGGAAAGTTATCTCTTCACAGATGAATGGAAGTGATAAACATAAGGTCTGAAAGGTAACCTGGATGATATTTTACAATTTTCCAGGTCATAAGCATGGAAAATAGTATAATGCATTATTGAATCAGTTTTCGTGGGAACTTCTCATCATGAAAATGTAATTAAGCTATTCTTTTTGTGGCAGCTTAGTGCTGTAATGGTGGCATACTCCATTGATGAGTAGAATCTCAAGATTCAGAATGTGCTTCCTGCTCACATTCTTGGAGGAAAGAACACAACTCCATATGCAGGCAAGCTCTAAGGAAAGAATTTAACTCATCAGCATGTATTGTCAATACTGATGCAGAACAGGATAATGTGGAAGGGGGAAAGCCACTTAATGTACTCTTCTTGTCTTCCTTGTTGAAGAGCATGGAAAAGGATATTGGAGTAACAAGTGAAAATGAAGCAGCCTACTTTGTTCTGACCTGATTTGTCAAGGGCATGGATTGTTCTGTTGTCATTTGGAGAGGAACACTCTCTCTGTGCTTCCTTTGAGGTTTCCAGAGTGAGTCATGAAGGAGAAGTACCCAGGTGGCTCTGAGTACATACCTGTCTCCTGTCTCTAGCACTCTTCAGCACTCTTGCATAGTAATTCCAAGCTTACAGATAGTAAAAGGATTTTCCTTCTTGAGAGGTTATTAAAATGAATTAATCACAAATTTCTTATTGAAATGTCTGTGTTGTAAAATGGTAATTCATTCAAATCTAACCTTTTTTCAGGAGGAGGCTTGTTCTGAGCCTATCCTATCACATTTTTTTTTTACAATGATTTTTACAGGAAAGGTTTTGACATTGAAACATCTGCTTTGAACAATTATTTTATAATTTGTAGTATTTGAAACACATAAATGGGAGCTTAAACTGAAAAAAAAGACAAAATGAATAGTTGCAATGAAGCAATGAAGTTTATATTTTTGTTCTAATTTACATGGGTCAAATACTTTCGAAACATCACATTCATATAGGCTTGGAAGAGTGTTTCTCATTATACTCAAAAATAAAAGGGTTGGGGAAATACCTAGTTGGAAATAAATTAACAGAACAAAATAATAGTTAATTTCTGCTCCTTGTCGAAGGACTTTAATTCTTGATATCCTTGCATTAGCATATGATGTTACATTTTACCTTTCTCAGAACTATGAGAGTCCCTACTCATGTTTGTCCTCACTATGTTTCTGTTCATGTCTGAACTTTAAAGGTGAATTCTGCACACCTCAATCAAAATTCCGTGGGAATTCCAACTTGGTAAAGATCACAGGGTCAATACTAAGGATTGCTTGCTGCTACTTTGCAGTAAATATGTTTTTTGTCATCCAATTGCAAATGCAGCTTTTGTACTCAGTGGTAGGCCAGCAGAGCAGGAAACAGCACCTCAATTATTTGTAATACCATAAGGCAAACTGGCATAACAAGGAAGTCATCTGTAAATTGGAAAAGCACAGTACAAGAAAACCTGAAATGACTACAGAAAATCATTGGTCCTTTCTTTAAATCTCTTATCATTGTTTCCACATAGCATACTGGTTGTTACAGAACAAGCATGAAAATCAGAGCTGCTGTACACTAGTGCTGTCCCGTGGAGTCTGGTGGAGTTGCATTATTTCAAATGTACCTGCTTTCAAAGAGGGACTTGCACAAAAGTGACCATACCATGGAAGTGACAGTGATGTTATCCTGGCTGCCTGAATTTGTTCCTCTTGCTACTGGAGCAGATAAAGGCATATGTAATATACAGACTATGGGAGGCAGCCTGCGTTCTGTTTTTTCAACACTTTATCAATGCCATTCTCTCCAGATAGATTCCATATAAAGGAGAAACAAAAAAAAACAAAAAAAACCCAAAAAAAAACCAACCAACAAACAAAAAGAAACCAACCAAAACCAAACTAACAAAAAATTCCTTGTAATTATTTGCTATAGCTTACAGCAAAGACACTTGACTTGAAGTTCCTTTTTTCTCTTTTGAGTGATAAAATTTAAAAAAAAAACACTTTTGCTTTCCAATAGAGACCTAAACTGTTATTTCTCCTCAGTAGCAAGCCATTTACGTTCACAGAATTTGAGTTCCTGGCAAGCCTGCACTGCTAAGCAACACGTCTTTCTAATAAAGAATCTTTGCTTCTGGATTTGTCAACAACAGTGTAATAGGAATATTCTTCTTGACTACCAGATGAAGTTGTCTGTGATCAGCTAGTCAATGCATGTATTTTAATTTGTCGTGGATATTTTTGTGTATCCAAGGAAATGTTTAGACTGAAAGTTGGGAAGAAACAGATTTAAAAGGCTGTAAATCTGTGTCAAAGAGTCTAAATACAGAGATGACAAGTGTGCCAAAATCTGATTCTGAAGTCTGACTGAGTCAAGTCTTATGAGATTACATTATAGATCTTCCTCCTACCATTAGTCAAAAGCTATAACCAAGCCATAACTTCCTACAAAGTCGATACATATTTAGACTGGATTATCTAAGCAATTGGAACACTTAGCATTTGCATGAAAAAGTCTTGTGAAGCAATAAAAAAATAATTAGAAATCAGTGATTGGCATCAAACTGACATTCAGCGTTTATATTTTAGGAAAATAATCTCTTTATGCTATTTGGGGAGATAGGTTTGCTATTCCCTTTCTACATATACCTTTTTATATCTAGGACAGTACCAAGCATGGTGTGTACATACTGATGATGGAATCATGGTCACCTTGTCAGTCAGAAGTGGTCATGTGGATGCTGGAAGTCACTATGCTAACAGACACTGTGACATGGGGGCAATCTCTGTATTACTTCCTCTTTTGCTCACAGCAGATTTCCATTGATCTATGCTTTGGCAAAGAGCCCCTTCCTCTCACCAAGTAGCTCTTGAATTTTTTTTGCCTTTTCTAACCCTTGAGTTTTACAGCTCAAAAACCTGACGGGAAACACCGCCAGGGACCAAGTGTCTCTGCCAGCCTTTCTTTTTCTAATTGCTGAGAAGATTGGTGGCACAGCAGCATGCTCTAAGTCTTCTCAATGCTCTCTACATGGCTAATGCATGGCTCATTGCTGCTTTTTCCCTGGGCAATAGCCTCTGGAGTGGCTTATACATCAGCAAACTCTGAAGTACAAGGCATTATCACTTGTTGTTGCCACAACAGTCATTGCCACAACAGAAAATGAGGTACATAAAAATGTCACTCACAAAATACCATTCTACAAATAAACCTTATTTTGGACCAGCAAAAGGACTTAAGGTGAGATAATGTCATGGTGTTTGAAATAGCTGTGGTTCAGCTTTTAATCCTAACTGCAGACTTGGGTCAAGGTGGCTGTGAGCTCACAGTTAATTTGTGGAGGCCTTCTTTATTGCTTAGAATCTCAATTAATTTACACTCAGTTGTATTCCAGCAAGTAGTGTCTGTAAGACTTTGTCTATATACTGTTTCCATGGCTTGTGACTTCCAAAAAAATCAACCAAAAAAATTTTAAGACTTCATGTTCTTTGTATTACCTGCTATATTAAATATATATATGTGTGTGTGTGTGTGTGTATGTATATGCATTCAAAAGGTAATTCTTTCATTTGTTTTTTGTCTAAGTTTGGTAGGGACTTGAAGCTAGATGAGGATGCTGCCTTGGAAATACAGAATCAGGGAGAGGCACAGTTCTTTTCAGACTCAGGACAACTACAGTGAAATGTGCATTACCTGCCTTGAGCAAGGCACCACAGTGCAGTACACTGAGCTCCTCAGCCCTGGGCCCCAACAGCAACAGCTCCCATGCAGCCATGAGCATGGACAAGAACACACCCAGATTGAGCTCACTAAGAATTTGCCAAGCAGCTGAGCTGTGTTTTACAAGTCCTTGGCATATACAGGGTCTGAGATCTTTGGGAAAGGATTTAAATAATGCAGTTGCTTGTGACAGCATAGAAAGATTCAAGAACCAGAAAGAGTCTTTCTGTCTTCCCTCTGGCTTAAAAGAAAAAAAAAATTCCTGCAGTTAGATTATTGGAAACAAAATCTTACTGTAGCCACATCATTTACAAGGCGTATCTGGTACTTTTAGGCAGACTTTTAGGGCTCTTAAACATCATCAGAAAACACTGCTTCCCTAGTCAGGAAGCCCAGCTCGCCCCTTGTTCCACTGATTTGTTGAAACAATGCTGACAATGAAGTGTTGCATGCAAGGAGATCCAGTCTCAGGCTGGGGTGGGTAGAGAGCAATGGAGGGTCTCTCATTTTAAGTCTTATCCTTCTAAAGACTTTAAATCTTAATCTTTCTAAATGTAGTACTATCACAAGGCTTACAAGGTTTTGTCCTTATTTAGTTTTCTTTAGCCAAAATAATTATCAATCCCTAGTGTGAGTGCAATTATATAATTTGTGTTAAAACTAGAGAGTGGAAACAGAGTGCTATTTTATGAAAAGTTTGGTGATTTTGTCTTTTTGTTTGTTCTCTTCTTGAAGAACGAAGTGCCTAAACCTACCTCTTGGAGAAAGAGACTGTGATAGGAACCAATTCCCTTCCCACTTAGCAGTAATCCAGTGGGAGGGCCAGATTCAAACACTTCTTCTAAATCTGGCTTTGTGCACTAAAGAGGCTGCCCTTTCTGGGTTGTGCTTGTCTGTCTGTCTGTCCATGTAGTGCGTGGCTGGTGCAGAAGGACCCCAGAAGGGATGCTGAATCTGCCTGGTCTTGCTAAGCAATTGCACTGTGAACAGAGGAACATCTTCCAGCTAATATTTTGTTGAAGATGACAGTTTTCCACAGAAAGCTTTGTTTTCAACAAATCAGCACTTTCCAACAGAGAAGTCTTTTGCCAAAGAAATTCCCCAAGTATTTAGTTGTGGTTGTGATGGCTCCTCAGTAGGGGGAGTTCTGGTATGCTT
The DNA here is from genome assembly GCF_031753505.1 of Anomalospiza imberbis. NCBI lineage: Eukaryota > Metazoa > Chordata > Aves > Passeriformes > Viduidae > Anomalospiza > Anomalospiza imberbis. The sequence goes on from NC_089700.1 coordinate 2,840,179, forward strand.
AGTTAGAGGTTCATGCCCAAGAATTCGGAGAACAAGATAAACTGCTTCCATGACTGTGGTTGGTTATGAGGAAGAAGTAAAAACCTCTTGGACTTCAGCTCTTCCCTAGGCTTCATCATCTCCTGCTCTTCTTTCTCTTTGCACGTTCCTGAGTTAAATAAATACTGTGTAGTATTTATTCCACTATCATTTCCCCTTGGGACAAATTACTCTAGTGCAGAGACCTTTCTGTTGTTTAGCCTAGGCAGTGAAATATTCTTGTGACTATATTGCCTTCCCTTCAATTCATCTATTTGTTCTGCAAACATGGAAAAAAAATTTGTGTTATTTCTGCCTCAGAAGTTGATCCCATTTCTAGTTCTGCCCAAGAAGCACATCATAAAATCACTGCCTACTCACTCCACTTAAAGAGTAAGAAATTAATATGAGTTTTATGGGAAGAGAGGTAAAGAAGACTCCAGTTAATGTAAAGAATTGAGAAGGCTTAGTCTTCAGGTATCAAGCAGATTAGGAAGCAGGTAGCTGTCGAGAGACTCTCTTCTTGGTGCAACTCTGTACATTTTTTTTTCTTTTCTGCTTTTTGCAAGTCATGAACAGCAATGCAAAAAAAAAATTAAGAACAATTTTTTGCAGAAGTTTTTCCTCTAGAACTGTTTTCCCCCTTGTGAAAACAGACCACTAGAAAAAAATCAGTTGTTAATGCAGTAAATGGCTTTCACTCTCCATCCACCTGATTGCCAGATCCTCCTCTTCCCCTTCAGCCAGAGCTGACCTCCTGTTTATTTGCCAGGCCTCATGTATAGTAAGAAGCATGGGTTTTCTTCACACAGTATTTAGTGCATCTCCCCACCCATCCCCCTCTGCGCTTTCTCCCCTCCCTCCTTGTTAGACATGATTACATGTTGTTTGGCCTCATTCCATTTAGGTTACTTTGCTGTATCATCCTGTATTTGTGTGTAGCATAACAGCTCCAAAGATCTCCTAGTTTGAACCAAATGATAGAGTAGGCAGAGTTCATTAAAATAAATAACAGCATAGCGTGAAACACAGCCTTGAAGTAATCAAAACTGAGATTTGAAAAGTGACTCTGACTGTAAAGAACTGTGTTACATGCTGGCTGATACAGGCAGCAATGGGACCTTGAAAACAGCCAGCTTTATAAGCACTAGTCAAACCTCTCAGCTGTCAAGACAAAGATATAAGTAGTTATAACAGGGGGAGAGAAAACAGTTGTAAAGGGGATATGTGTGACCATATTAAAAAGCAGTGTGCCTGAATTTCTCCTTTGATCCCTAAAGCTGGGATTCTTCATGTTTTTGCTGTTGTTTTTTATTGTGGCCAGTGGCAGAGGAAAGCCTTGATTTAACCGAGCAGTGAACTGTTTCTTATAAAGCAAACTTTCTACACAGATAAATGCAGTTGACTCTGCCTCCTTCTACCTGCTTCCCTGTGTGTCTTGCTGTCCCATTTCTTTAGACTGTTTTCAGTGTTTGTAATGTTCCATTTTAAAATATTTCAGTGTTTTTTTCCCCTGCTGTCTAACAGACTTTGTTCTGCAATTCATCTTTAGTTCTTCAGGGCACTCAGATTATTACTACTAAAATTTTGCTCTTAAAATAAAGACTGAGTGATTTAGAAGAATGTGAGCTTTTCTACTTGTTAGACTCTAGACTGGGTGCAGCAGGAGGGGCTACAAAAATGTCCTATTCTTACATTCTGCCATGAGTTACTGTGTGAAACAGGATTCAAGGCAAGATGGTCCAGTTCTACAGCTCATCATGTTCATTGCTGCATTTGTTTCAGCAGCTCCTCCCTTGCAGCATCTATGAACCTACAAATATGGCGTATTATCCAAGTATAAAGTATTCCTATGGCACCATGGTAGAACACACAATATGAAGAAGTGAAAACACATTTCTAGTTCTCTGCAGAGATATCTATCTCTGTTGATAGATACAACATTTATAGGATTCTTGCATTTGCAAATTGGAACCTGAAACTATCATACATGATTCCCAAATGTTCCAGAAGCGGGTTTTGTGTAGGCAAATATGTGTACATTTCCTAACTATTTAGTTGTTTTAATGTCTCTTTAGTATACCCTTCATTTTGGTCTCAGTCTGTGTCTGCAATTAAACTTCATGAAGTGCATGAGAACAGTTGTGCATGCTGCTGTAGCCTGTTTTCAAGGGACAACAATAGGTTAAAACCTTTATGCTGGTATTACAGGCAAGAAGAGGAGAGTATTTTCAAGTACTTGCTGGAATTTGCTGTCTGGAATCAAAAGGGTTGAGATATTTAAAGGAAGACCTCATGTTAGAAACTATGAGAACAACTGGGCTTTATCTTCTAAATTGCTGCAAGAGGGCTCATTTGTATCAAAGCAATCATCTAAAAAAGTCCCTGCTGAAGAAGACAAACAGGAGGGAATGAATGTTGATAAAGTGCTGGAGGAAATGGAGGTAGTTAGACAGACTAGGCTGCCTCCCTGTTAGAACTTCTGCCAAGAGAGACCTGGACATGCTGGCTCAGGCTTGCTGTCTTTTACAGACAAATGACCAACAGGCCCTACTTTGTCTGAGCAAAGCCACCTTGCCTAACTGTGATTCCTGCCTGCTTGCCTCAGCTTCTCCTAAAGAGAGCAGGCCGTAGAGTGGATTTAAAATATCTAGTTTTGTCCTCTTTGTTGAACTTCAACCACAGGATCTCCCTGTCAGTCATGTGGCCAGACAAAAGCTTTGACTAGCACAGCAAATGTGTAGGAATTAGTCTTTTAGGGCAGGCTGCAACTTCTAAAGCCAGCTTCAACAGCAGTAAATGCCCTGCCACAGCCAAAAACTCCCTAGCGAGGAAAAGCATGGAATTCCAGGCCCACAAAGTCAAAAGTCCACAGGATTTATCCAGAGGTTATATTAACCAACAGATTCAGGAGGTCTTCAAGTGGCAATGACAAGACCCTGTGAGCTCAACTTAGCTACACCAGTTGTAAAATAACTGTGGTCTAGTTAGAAGTGTACTGCCTTCTGTGCACACAATGTTACTCTATAATTATTTGGGCAAACAAGGCCTTCTCCCCATTGAGATATGGGATGTAGTTTATTGAGAATGCAAGAGGCAAGGGGATTTTTCCATATACAGGGGATTTTTCCATATGGTATTTCATGTGGAAATAAATCTTGTGAATCCCCTGATCACGCAGAGCATAAAGGATTCTGTCCTGTACAATCAGATCTTTCCAGTGTATAAACCTGTTTCTGGAAAATACTAATGGTTTACAGATTGGACAGGTCTTTAGGAGTCCCCAGGCCACTGTGGAGCCCTACTTGGTCACATAGTAGACGGTGAGATATGCACTATATTCTTCAGTGGGAGGTACAACAAAGGCCATTGAACAAGATACAGATCTATGCTTTCTCATGAAATCTTGTCCCCACCAGCAGATGTCTTTTAGCAGAAAATACACTGTCCACTGCCTCCTGAACTCTGGCCTCTCTTACAGCACTGGGTTTCTATAGAGCAGTGACAGTGTTTATTTGATTTGGTGCAAAATGGTGCAGTTAAGAGGGGAGCTGTGGATAAATTTTAAATCCTTAATTTGTGGATCATTAACTCTGCACTGTAACCCTTGGGAGACAAGGTCACCTGCTTCATGGGCTGGGAAGGTGCTTTTGCAAATAAGGGTGTTTGTTCAATACTGCTGATCCCTGCTGATCTGTTATAAAAGCCATGTTAGTTATTGTATTCGTATGTTATGTACAGTCATGTGATGCTTGAGGCCTGAAATACATTCAGCCAGTCAGAAGAGATAAGGCAGGCTGCAATCTGGCTTTCTTCCCTGAGGTTTGCAGAATGTATTTGCAGATGTGTTGATCTTCAGGAGGCTGGCAGTCTGGCGCTGGGAGGGGGGGAGGGAGTATTTTCTTCAACTGCTTATTTCAGTATCAGAAGTAAATGAGAAGATGAGGTCATCTTTAACACCTCCTGGTAGCTGTGAAGTTGTCTTTCCCACATCCTGAGCCATGCTTTCTCAGTTTTGTATCAACAATGATTGTCAGCGTTCATAAAGTGGACACGACCTTAGTAGCTTCATCTGGAATTGTGTAGAGATAATGAGCTGGACTGGGTCTGTTTCAATAATGCTTATTGCAGCAAAAAGGTATAAGTAGCTCACCTGATCAACAAACCAGTGGGATCAGCATCTTGGCTAGGAAACTACCAGCTTGTATGTCATGTGATGTTTTAGTTCAGCAACACAGGGACTACTTTTCCTCCTTCTGTTACTAATCATTTTACCTTCTAGACTTTGAATGTTTCCAGCAAAGTCAAGGTTCAACTTCTTAACGCATCTAGATGTTAAATGAAAATGAGGGCTTCATAGGAGTGGCTGTACTCAAGTAATCTCCAAGGATGGGGACAAGCTTTGCCAGACATTAGTTAACAGAATGAGGAATTGAATAAAATTACCAAGACCGGATATTTATGCTTGGCTTTTCACAGGATAAAGTTGAGTAAATACTGCTTACCTTAGAGGGGGACAGCACAAACCTGCCACTTCATAATATATGAGTTTTGGCAAGGTACTTTGTGGTTGGTGAGTCCTGCATCTGGGAGTTGCTATGTCCATCTACACATGACAGGTACATGCAATTTCATCCCTTCTATCCAGAAGCTACGTGACACTGATTACAAGTGCTAAAGCTTCCTTTCCCCAGGCCAGTACTGGGAGTCCCATTGTTTTCTGTTTTTCTAGGGCAGTAGCCGTGAGGCATCACCAAAGCATAGAACATAGGTGAGGCAGTTGTGACATTTTGTCTTCCCTGACCAAGCTGTTTAGTTGGACAATCTCCATTTGCAAGCTGGTGTGTGAATGTTTATTGGAGCTCTCTGGTGCTGTTCAGGTAAGGGGTAGTGTGGCTTTGTGCACAGGCAGAGCTGCTTCTGCACATTCTTTGCTGTGGCACCCCTCAGCTCTCCTGCAGGACTTGGCCTCTCTCAGGAGCTGAAGCACAGCACAGTCTCATCTGCACCCCTGCTACCTGCTCAGCCCACTTTGTACCTCAACAGTAAAATAAAGTCTTCATTATCTTATTTGATAGTTGAATAAAATGCTTTGAAACACTGGCATATTAATTGCAATCAAGTTTTGAAATGTCTCTGGTTGCTAGAAAGAAATTAGTCTGATAAATTGCTCTTTTTAATAAATGAGTAATTTTCCATAAGCAAGCTCTGAAACTATCATTTGGGAAGCCTTCCCCATCCCCCTTTTTTAATTTTTATTTTCATTTTAATATATTACACATGATTGTTCTTAAAGAACTGATCTTTTTGCCTTAAGAGATTAACTGTCACTGAAGTATAAGCAGCTTGTAAACCCATCCTGTCTGTCTGCCTCAGACAACCTTGTAGGGGTTTCATGACCAAGCAGTGGCCTATGATTTGTACTTCCAAAATGACAATAACTGATGGTGTGACCTCGGATCATTGCCTGCCTTTCTGTAACTTTGTTTACCTGTTTGCCTAAAGAAGCATTACTGTCCCTGGGTCGAAAAGGCCTGTTTAACTTCAGCAAGGAGCTCCCAGATAATTATAGTTACTTAGTAACTTCCATCTCAGAGCAAACTGGTTGAGGCTGCTAAGAACTGTTGTGGCTTCCCTTTTGGTCAAAATCAGCAACTGACCTGAAGGTACCTCCAGCTCTCAAACCTTTAAACAGAGCCTGCACTCAAAAGTACAGCTTAGGAGCTGGAACAAATTGCTGTATCCCTTATGTACTGCATCTGACAGGGACCCCAGAAATGCACACTGACCCTGGTTTCACACCAGAGCTACAGATGTGCTAAGAACTAAATATGCTCCATTTGCTGAAGAAAAGCAAAAGCTAGTACAAACAACTGTGACACTGGATTCATCTTGCCTTGGGCATATTTATCCAGGGTATTGCCATTACGTCATTCACATTAGGCTTTTATTATCTACTATTTTAGGTCTTAGCAGCTGTTACAAGCTCTAGTCAGAGGTCAAGATGCTGTTGAACTTCAGAATTTTTGAAAGAAGAGCATAATTCTACCAGCAACAATGTTAGATTTGCAGCCGTGCAATGTCACACAAATCATGAAAGATAATTTAATTTAAATTATATTTATTTTTAAATGAGGTTTAATTGCCAAAAAGTTAAATATTGCATGTTAAATTCCATCTGGAAAAGGCTACCATAACTTCATCTTTGAGACTTAAATAAAGTAATTTTGGGCTTTTTCATTATATCAGAAAAGACTACAAATTATTTAAGAACAATTTCCACCATCTAAATAAAATAATACTGAAATATCTGCTGTAGTTTGTAGTAACTGTATAAAACATGATGGCATGATTCTCCTTTTTTTTTCCTCTGTGTGCAATGCTGACCTTCATGAACTGTTGGTCACAGTGTGTAATTACATTCCTTTCACCTAAACTATTTCTACATATTTTCAATTTATATTTGCTGAAGCTGATTGTTGGTGAGTGTTTCAGTGTGCAAATTGCATGCAGACACTTGGGTGGTGAACTTCTGTGTAGTTTATGAGAAATTTTGCTTGCAGACAAAATTCAGACTCAGAAGAGCAGAGTCTCCCAGAGAACTGTTGGTGAACTGTACCTTAGTTGCCACTGAGAGAAATGCTCAAGGCAAAAATGCAGACCATCTCCTTGAGCTCAAGTTTTTCATAAAATAATCCATTCCTCCTGAGGACCTCACTCCCAGATAAACAGTGCTCCAGGGCAAGCATGAGATGGCTCTTGCACTACTCATCAGTTAGGTCGTTGTGATCATGAGCAGAAGCCAGGATATCTGAGAGGTCCCTGTTGGTCCAAGTACAGTCTCTATTTTTTTACTGGAGAAACCCCTCCACCTCTGGCCTCAAGGCTTCAACCCCCAAATTCTGCTTAGTGTTATGGGTAGTATCTGACCCAGAGCACTTAGAAATCTCATCTGCTTATGACTTATGCTCGCCATCCAGGCAGGAGATGAGTCAGGGAGCCTGGTGAGATTTGTTTTGCTGCTATCTTCTCTGCCTGTGTTCTTGTCCAGGCTCCCCATTCCTGAGCCCTGCCTGCCCAGCGTGTGCTGTGGTAACGGACACTGCAAGCTGCGTGGGCAGGGAATGAGTTTTGGTTTTAGTAAAAATGGGCAGTTACATCATCTTGTACAACAGGTCCTTGCTCTGTGGCTGGCCTGGGCCAACTGAGTCCTCCCAAGCTGCTAAAAGATGGCAAACTTGAAACTGCAGTAATCAAAAAATATTATAGTATGTTATGTATACTAACAACACATTCTAGGCTGCTCCCTGCATAGAATCTCCCAGATGAACCTGGCAACAAGGGAGAGAGAGATTTGAATACTAATGTCAGCTGGAGGAGGGGGCCCTTATTAGTATTTTGGCTAATTGCCAGGTTGCCTGCTCTTGAAAATTTTGCCTGTGCTGAGCTAGACATATTTTTCATGTGTAGAAAATTTTATTGAGTGTTGGTAGGGCTTTATATTTTCCTAATGCTTCCTACAGTCAACTGTGTGAAGGTTCACAGCAGCCATGAGGTCAGAGTTTCTAGCTCAAAGGCCTTTAGGCCTTCTTTGGAAGACTTGGAAAACTGTAGCAGCTGAACAGGCCCAGAAAAGACATTGCAATTTTGGAGAGCACCAGATGTAAATTCACAAAATGAAGAAGTATTTTTGTGTTTTGTGGGCTCGGGGGGTGGGATTTTTTTTTTTTTTTTGCTTGTTTGCTTGATTATTCTTTTTTTTTTTTTTTAGTAAATACAGATGACTAACTCAGGGCCTCCTTTTCTCCTTCCCTGCAGGCAGAACAAAGTCTCTGATGAGTTGCTTGTTCAAAAGGTTCCCACTGATTTTACCTTTGGGTCTGTTCTAACTTTCTCATTGTTTCATGTAAGCATTTTCTGTGGTAATTAGTCTGTAATAGCATAATCCCTGGTGGCCTTCCTGGAGTGTCTGGACTCTCTGGGTTGAGAAAGCTCTGCTGGGGGGCAACATATTTTTCTCTATGTGGGAAGGAGAAGAGTTGATGTTGTGAATGGTGTCCTGACTACGATGGAAAAACCTCTTAAAAGAGGAAAGTTTTGAAGCATTTCTTAGAAATTATTCAGGCTACATTTGTCTGATTTCCTCTGGAAGATCCTAGCCACCAAGATAGTGTCTGTGTATTTTGCCCCTGGCTGTTTCCTTCTGGACTCTGTGGTCTGGATTGTCCAAGAGGAACACAGGTATCTCTGTGATTTGTAGATGCAGTTGCAGGCATTTTTTGTAGCTGGGCACAGACACATTCAGAGCTTTGAAGTGTAGGACCTTCAACTGGCAGTGGAAGCAGATTAAAAATCCTCTTCAGCTTCCTAAAATGCAATGCCTAGAGTCATCTGAACCGTGAGGCCATGAAGGAAAACTAGTTTTTTAAAGGCTTTTTAAAAACGAAGTAGAGTTTTGATACTTTATGTTGGTTGCATTTCCTCTAAATTATTTTGAAAAACTATCAATATGAATGCCTCAAATTTCAAGCTTTTCCTTTTTGGATATAGCAAAATTAAGACAGCCTTTCAGGTGTATGGCCACAGACAGAGGAAGAAGAGACATGTCCAGGGGAGAAATACAGCCATCCCATGATAATTAACCAAACAGAAAGGGGTTGGAAATCCTAGTTTTGGAAGCTTGTTTCCAGACAAGGGATTTCTGTAACACGGCAGACCCTAAAAAACTTAACTTAAAACTGCAGAAGCTCTTCTTGCTCTGTAGGGGAGAGGAGTCACTTGGAGTATGGCTTTGCTGGCTGAGCTCTCATCTTGGGCCCTTGGACACATCCCATGACTCCGTTTCCCTGCGTAGAACAGAAAGGTTTCTCTTGATGGTCTTCATAAAGCTTCTTTGAAATCTTTTGGTGAAAAGGGCCATAGTGACTAGGTGCTGGTGGTGTGTTCACGGCAGAATCGGTGTGATCTGAAGTCAGAGGGACCCCTGTACAGAACCCGAACCAGTTTTACTGCCTAAGCCCCGTTTTCTGAGCAGCCCGAGGCTGAATTTAACCGCTGTGCTGGCCAGCATGGTGTCAGTGGTGCAGTGCAGAGGTGCTCACACTCCCTGGGGCACTGCCGGAGCAATCCCATTTCGGGGACTGCTTTGGAGGCCCATCCCTTCCTACCTCCCGGTGTTGAAGAACGGGAACAAGCAGGCTGCTCACCCTTCCAGCATCACAACACACCTCGTAATGGTTTTATGTTCCTGACAGCTGTGATCTCACCTCTGCAACACTCACATGCAAAGGGAACGGCTTTTTCCCCACATTATTTTTGCCGCACGGTGAAACAGACAAGGATTTCCCATCTGCCACAAGAAGGAATGAACAAGGTAAAGATTTGAGTATTTCCCTGCTGTTAATGAAAACTTCTGAAGTTCTCCTTCTGGCTAGTTTTTGGGCTGTGAAAGATTTTCCAGCAAGCCGATAGGTGCAAAGAAACTGAAACAAACCAAAACAACACCTTTACCAGCGTCGACTCTCGCTTTAACGCTTCGTGTTTTTTTCAGTGACCGGCCGAAGCCCCGCTGAGGGCGGGCGGGGTGTGGGGCCGGGCGGGCGCCCTCAGGGGCGGGGCGGCCCCGGCGGCGGCGCGGACTCCAAGTCCCGGCATGCCGCGGGGCGCGGCGCATGCGCGCCGGGCCGGGCTTGAGTGGCAAGTTGTTTGTTCCAGCGAGCACCAGCTGCTCGGCGCTCCGGGCTCCGCTGCTCCGCTCCGCGCCCCGCCGGCCTCCCCGCCGCTCCAACTTTTGCACCCTCTGCTCCCTCATCCCCTGCTCCTGCCCCCGGAGCTGGGAAGGGACAGACAGAAGCGGGGAGGGGAAAAAAAAAAAAAAAAAAAAAAAAAGGCACCGACAATAACAGCCCCCCCCCCCCCTCCCCCTCCCCATTCAAAAACACAACATAAACCCCAGGGATAGATGAACTACAAATGAGAAAGAGGAAAAGATGGAACTGCACATCCTAGAGCACAGGCTCAGAGTGGCCAGCATAGCCAAGGAGAGCATCCAGTTGTTTACCTATGGATTAATCAAACTTGCTTTCCTGTCCTCTAAGACGAGGTAGGTGCTGGGGATGGGGCAGCGCGGGGGAGGGGGCTGTCCTCCCTGCGAGGGGACAGAGTGTTGGGGGCGTATCCTGCTTGCTACGAGGGGACTGGGTGCCGGCAGGGCACCCTCCTGCTCTCCGAGGGGCTGCAGTGGGGGGCATCTGCCTTGCGAGTGAGCACGGCAGCCTCCTTGGAAAGGGGGTGGGTTGATGGGTGCTCTCCTCCTTGGGGGAGAAAAAAATTATAAAGCAGGGTCCTGGGATGGAGGACACCCCCTCCTTGCAAGGGGACAGCGTTGGGGTAGGGGTCACCCTCCGTCCTGCCAAGGGGCAGGGTGCTGGGGTGGGTGATGGCACCCTCCTTGCAGTAAGTCAGGCTGCTGGGTGCGGGGGGACGCCCTCCTCGCCAGAGGACAGGGATTTTTGGGGGGTGAGGAGAGCACCTGCGTCTTCCCTACGCACAAACCCCATGCCAAGGCTGGGAGGTGGTGGTGAGGATCATCGCTGGAGTTCAGGGTGCCCCCGTGCAGCTTCAGGGCAGCTCCTGCTTGCCGCTGCCCGGCGGATGAATGGGAGCAGGTGGGGGCCGGGGGCCCGGCCGGGCCGGCCGCAGGCTCGGGGCGCCCGCCGGACAACAAAGGCAACAACAGAGCCCGAGGAGGAGGAGTGGTAGTGGGTTTTTTCCCTCTCTCGCTCTCTCTGGTTTTTGTTGGGTTTTGTTTTGTTTAATTTCCCCCCACCCGGATTGTTGTTCCTTGCAGCACTTGGAAAAAGAGCGGGTCCTCCACGCGCGGGTTTGTTTCGAAGGTGCTTTGCCAGCGCTGCCAAACTGGGGGAGGACGAGGGGCAGTGCATGCCTTGCACTTCAGTATTGTGGTGTTAAGTCATTTGGATTGTGCTAGCTTTCGGGAAAAAGAAAAACGTAGTGGAAGGCACTGAAGGCACTGTGAGAATATATTTTTTTTTTAATAGGGGGAGGAAAGAAAACACCGTGGCCAGTTTATTGGATGTGTGTAAGGTGCTAGGCCTTTTACACAAAACAACTTGAATAGCAATTGCAGATTCTTCTGTCTTCACTTAGTTTGTTGACTTCACGCTATTCAGAAAGGGGAATGGGAATGTAAATAACACAATTCAAACTCTTCTTGTTTTTCCTGCCTGATAATGAGTATTTCAGTTTTCTCCCCACATTCATTCTTGTATTAAGGTGGGAAATTTTCTTTGGCAGTAGGAAAATAATGAATAGATATTTAAGAAATAGAAAGCAAATTAATTTGTTTTATTTCAAACTGTAATTCAATGCTCTCTGTTAAAATGCTTGCAGATGAATGGAGCCATTTGTGGTGTAATTTGATTACATCCCTTTATCTTAAACTTCATGCCTTGAAATTTCACTCTGATTCGGCTTTCCACTAACATTGTTTGCAGTGTAAAGTATATCAGCACCTTGTTTACTGCTGTCCCTGAATACTCCACAGGGCATTAAAGGGTCCTCACTCTTAAGCTACTGTTTTTATGTGTTGTTTCATTGTAATTGAAAGTTGCTGCTGATTTTTTGAAGGTCTTGTTGCTTCCTCTCCCATGCATAAAATGTCACTCTTACTGTCAACAATGAAGTCTTTAATCTGTCACTCTTAATGCACAGACTGGAGTTTCATGGGGCTTTTTCTATTTGTTTAGGCTTATTATTTTTTATTTATTTTTATTTTTCTTTTTTAAACTTCAGGGATGGTCTTCTTGTCTTTTTGTTTCACATTACATTTCAATATTTCAATGTTAGAGAGCTGTGAAAGGGTCAGGGCAGTAAGATAACCCCTTTGGGATTTGATACCTTGTCCAGCATTTGGGTGCAGCACCTGACAGTTTTGTATTGTTTCTGATTGCTGTGTTGTCTTTTAACACATACACCCTGAGTATCAGTCTTTCCTTACCTTCCATGGAATCTCACTGATCAGGAACAACAGATGTTTGTGGAAGGATTTGTTGGCATGGGAAACTTCTCTTTATTTCCCTTTTGTTAATTTTGTTATTTTTGCAGACAGTAGAGATGCAGGGGAAGCTTGTTTGTGTCATTCTTGAGAGAACTGACAGCACTGAAATCCTGTCTCCTGAGTGCTTTTGCATGCCCTGTGGCAAACATGGTCCCTGCCCCACGGATCTTCTCTGATCAGCATCATGTGTATGAGAATGATGAGGGTCTCTGGGAGATGTAACTCTATAGAGTTATGACCCCACTGTTTCTATTTCCTCCTCCTTTAAAAAGTGAATATGCTCAAAAGTCAACAGCTTTTTATAGGGGTGCAAGACAAATCTCCTCTCCCACACACCCCATGTGCAAAGAACCCCTCAGGGGAATGAAAGAGGGAGGTGGTCCACATCCCTGCTAATCTTTTCTAAAGAGATAGCAAAGATAACAGTTACTACATCACCTACATTTTTCCCAGTGAGACTTTAAACAGTTTTACTCGTGCTGCAAGGCTGCCAGTAAGAAATAATGATTTGTAGGACAGATTTGATCCAAAGGGGTGACAATGACATCATCAATATTCTTATGTTAGTCATGCAAGGAACTAGGATTTTTACATAGCCTCCTGTGAGAAGTGATTTGGAGGGTCTCTTTCATGTTGTCATACATCAGGGAAAAGGGCTGGAACAGTATTTTTAAGTCTTGCACATTTTTTTAATCCCCTTGGGAAGGAAAAGTAACAAATCTCCTGTTTTATTTGGCCTTCTGCCACTCTCTCACACTCTTGCCCTTGTTCATGACACAAGTGTTTTAATTTAGCTTCTGTTACAATAGCAATATTTTCTGGTACAGAGAACAGCAGTTTTGAGACTATTCTGATGGCCAGAAGCAAGACAGCAGCTAACATGGTGAAGAGGTGAGACCAGTAGTGAATTAAATAGTAGGCTGAACTGAGCAAAAAGAAAAATACTATTAATCATAACTTTAAGTTAGGCACGAGGCAGTTTATGCGGAGTTGCATTAAGAGAGGTCATCTAGGAATAAATAATAGTGGAACTGCTAAGCAGTTACACTGAGGACTGTGCTCTTGGTGTTCTGCTTTTGTCAGTGCAGGCCTACTGATTTCAGCAGGCTCTGCCAGGCACCTCAGTGGAGGAGTGATCCCTGTCTTTTTTAGTGGCATGCTGAAGATTTGCATGTGTCTAATGTTTTTGCTGTTGCTGTCATCACCATTCCGGTGGTTTTTTGATTGTGTTGGTTAGGGCATGGTGCTAATAGCACCAGGGCTGGGGATTCAGCCCTCACACTAGCCATGCACCTAGGAGTTGGACTCGATAATCTTTGTGAGTCCCTTCCAGCTCAGCATATTTTGTCTCTGTGTCTGACTTCAGTGTTCCTTGGTGCCAAGAATTCTCACCTATTCAGAAGCTGTGCAGTGTGTTTATGCATGTAAATATAACAACTGTGTGTGGCTTCACCATTGCATTATTTTTCTTTTGTTTGTGTCTCTGTAAATAGTTCTCTGGGGCAGAGAACTGTGCTTATCTGAAAACTCCTGCCTTCATCTCCCTGTGTGCTGCAAAATGAGCGGCTTCCCTCACACCAAAGTGTCTCTGCTTCCTTGGTTAAACTGTCTCATGCTACTGGGAGAGGTGCCACAAGTAACCTGCTTGAGGACTTGATACAAATACTGTTTTGCTACATTCCTGTCTTGATTTTTTTTTCCCTAATTGCAAAATACTTCATAACTGCATCTAACAAGGAGAAGTGCCGGATTCTGCACCTGCCCTGGGGCAGCCCTGGATGTGTGTGCAGACTGGGGAAGGAGATGCTGGAAAGCAGCACCACCCAAAGGGACCTGGGGGTCCTGGCTGGTGGCCAGTGGGACCTGAGCCAGCCGTGCCCTGGGGCCAGCAGGGCCATCCCTGTCCTGGGGCTCCAGCCCAGAATTGCCAGTGGGGCCAGGGAGGGGATTGTCCTGCTCTGCCCTGGGGCGGCCTCACCTCCAGAGCTGTGTGCAGCTGTGGGCACCACAGGGTGAGAAAGATCTTGAGCTGTTAGAGAGAGGCCAAAGGAGGCCACGAGGACAGGGAAGGCCTTGAGGGGAAGCCTGTGAGGAGCTGCTGAGGGCACTGGGTCCGCTCAGCTGGAGAAGAGGAGACTGAGGGGGACTCATTGCAGTCTGCAGCTCCCTGGTGAGGGAAGAGGAGGGGCAGACACTGATCTCTGCTTTGTGTGACAGCGATGGCCCCTGAGGGGATGGCCTGAAGCTGTGTCAGGGGAGGTTAAGGTTGGAGGTTAGGAATGGGTTCTTCCCCCAGAGGTGGCTGGGCACTGAACGGGCTCCCCGGGGCAGGGGTCACAGCACCAAGGCTGGCAGAGCTCCAGGAGTGTTTGGCCAACACTCGGGCCCATGGTGTGACTCTGAGGGATGGTGCTGTGCTGGGCAGAAGCTGGACTCAAGGAACCTCGTGGGTCTCTTCAGACTCAGCACGTTCTGTGATTCCTTTTAGGACATGGGGGTTAAATCTGAGTGGAGGACAGTTTGGGATGATGCAGGCATTGAGCCACCAGTGCATGCAGTAGATTGTAGGAAGGTGAGCCTAGTCTTGTCTTTGGAGAGTATATAAAAATATATGGAGAGTCCAGGAAAATCAAGTGGGATCAGGGTTCTTCCAAGCACTGGGTCTGTGTCATGTAGTTAGCCTGATTTCTGGGTAATGCTTTAGTAGACCCCTGAACATCTGGAGTCAGTGCTAACAAGTTATCTTTCCTGTCTCTTCCAGTACTAATATAAAGATTTGGTGGTAAGCAGTGAAGTGGTTGAGGGAGAAAGGTATTATTTAAATTGTAAAGCTATTAAATTATAAATAGAATAAAGTTGAACAAGTTAGTTTGCTCACAGGGCTGGGTGTTTAAATGACCTAATTGTAGGTCATGTGTCTAGCATCACAAATTTTAAAATCTCTGAGGGTATTTTGATATTCTTTGGTTTGAGATGGTCATTATTTTTGAATGCTGAAGAGAAGGAAAAAGTTCTGCATGTGTAAAGGATGAGACCTTGATCACCTGAAATGTTTAAATGCAGCCATTCCAAAAGCATCTGTCACTCTGGGTTCTTTTTCAAGATGCTCCAGTTTATGTATATTGGTGACTTGACACAGAACTTCAGACACTTTGTAAGCTTACAGGTTTGGCACTATACACAGATAGCTGTCCATGTGAATGGGATGATTCCCAGAGAAGCTAGATGGGAGGTAGTGATCCCACTACAGTGGGATGCTTGGAGGCAGAAGGTTTTCTTAATGTGCAGAGGTCCTTAAAAATATTCATTCCAATAAAAATGCAGCAAGAAGTGAATGGGGATAAAATGTACAGAATAAGTTGGTTTTTCTTTGGGCTTTGAGTAAAAAATAAAACTAGGTTTGTTGTCTTTTAAGTTTGTGGTGGTATTTTTTGTAATCTGTCCATTTTGCTTAGTAATAATTGACACCTCTACTTACGAACAGTGTGCTGTTGCTATTAATATAAGTGTTTCTCATTCCCTGATCACTTGTTTACTGTATAGGTGTCCTGAAATTGGAGATACTGTAATAAAAAGTCTATTTTGGACTTCAGAATATAATAGGACAAACAAGTGCTTAAAATGTATCCATGCATCATTTGAGGACATTGAGATCAGCACTGTTTCCTTTGGTATGAACTCAGACAAACACATGTTGTTTATGCCCTTATATGAGGAACAGATCGGCCTGCAACACTGGATGATTGTCTGGCAAAGGCAAGTTACTCCTATCGTTAAAACCTTTTTTTTTTGTCTCTCATGGCTTTTGCCATCCTGTGCATCCTAGGAAGACCACTGAGTAAAGGCTTTTGCCAGTTACAAGATCATATCTACTCATCTAAAACATGTTGCTCATGTTTCCTTTTGTTGTGGCAAAAACTCCCAAATGCCTTGAATATTTTATTTTCTGGGTGTGTGTATATGTGTGTGATATCTGAGGTGTGGGGACTTCTTTTTCAGTGTGATTTGGTGACCATCTGTTACAGAAGGAGTGAGGGCTGATGTCCAGACACCACAGGAGGCTGCAGTGATGGGAAGCCTCATGGCTAAAGCCGCCTGCCTGCCCTTCTCCAGAGCACTCTGCTGCCCTGTTTGTGTCACCATGGGCATTTATGGTGCTGAAATTGCTGGTGGATGTTCAGGATGAGTAGAGCTAGTGAGAATCAGATAACTGAGTAGGTGGAGAGAGCAGAATTTACTTGTTTGGGCTAAGGAAGTATATAAGCTCTTTAATTGTGGATGTCATCAGTTTGTGTTCAAGGCTGCTGGGTGTTTCAGCTGCTGGTGGGCTATGAGAGCAGTCTGCAGTGTTTTAACATGTTAAGCCTTGGAAGGAACAGGTTTCCTTCCTGATGGTCTCTTACTGTTTATCTACAAATGTTGTTTTCCCTTTATTTTCTGCTTTCTGGCACATGGCTTACCAGTGGGGCTTGATTTTCTCTTTCTTTGCCTGGCAGTTCTGTCATGCAGTCAGTCCTCAACTTACCATGTGGTCCCATCAGGCTGAGGCTCATGCCAAGTCAGAAACTGACAGGAGTGCTTAGAAACTAAATGACATTCAAAAGGTGGAATGGAAGTACTAGATCAAACCTAGAGTGTAATGCTGGGCAGCACTATGTGCTGGAGAAATGTTGATTTAGATATTGTACTTTGAAAATAAATAGATATTTGCCTGTAGTTTGTAGTGGGATAGTTGTTTATCCTTATTTCCCATGTTTTAGTTCATTGGGAAAACTGTCACATAGATGAGATGCAGCACCTGTGGATAAGGTACAACATCAGCTGTGGAAAAGAAACATCAATGGTGCCCATTCATGTTGAGCTGAGAAATAGAAAAGTGTAAAAAATACTCCTCTTTTGCCATGTAACTCAATTAAGATCCCCTCAGATGAATGGATTTTTATTACTCTGAGGTGAAAGTCAGTATTAAAGTTAAAAATGTGGCTTTTATCAGTTAAATAGCTCTTCCTGCAAGCTGGTACTGGAGTGCTTCAGCAATAGGGCCAGTGCAGGTCTTTTATGGGATAGTATAAATACTGTGCATTCATCATCTAGAAGTAACAGCTGAATTGTTCATTAACACCATAGTTTGAACCTATAGTCTACCCCTCTACTGAATTATAACTTAAATTAGGCTCTATTTGATAGCTGAATTCTTTGACAACGCCTTGGTCATTCTCTCTAAGAATATCTTTCTGTATTTTTTTTTGTTTTTTTTTTTTTTAATTCTGTTTAGCACACCACCTCATTTATCCAACACACATCTTCTTAGTCATCCTGCATGTTGGAGTTTTAATATATTTGGATAAAGGCTCCAATTTCTTTTCTCATGAGAAACAGTATGGGTTTGTTCTTTTGTTTACTGCCAACTCAAGAATAAACTTCAGCTCTCATCTGCTGGTAACTGAAGGCTGGTAAAGGGAGAATTATCCAACAGGAATGTGAGGAAATATCTCCATTCATTATAGTTCAGAATCAGCAGAGTAAAGCCCCTAAGCTGCTGTTAGCATTTCAAAGCAAAAAGATCTCTTCTCCCCACCCTCAACTCAGCTGAGTTTTGTGTAGATAAGAGATATTTGTTAAGAAAGAAAACAACAGGCAAAAATGTTCTACTATGGCACAAAATAAATTAAGATTGATTAAGCCAGTTCCATGATTATACAAGCCCTTGTTAGTCCCAGATGTACTACAAAAAGTTTTACTGTGCCGATCATTGAAATAGAGCATCTGATCTCATCTTTGTGGTCTGATATATAATAAACATTATGTACTGGTTATTAATGTTTTATTTTCACATCCAAAGAAATGCAGTGAACGCCTAAACTTTCTCACCAACCAGAACAACCTTACTTTGGTCTGTTAAATGTGGCTTACTAGAGATTAAACTAAAAAGCCCTCTTCTGATCTGTAGCCTGCTTTAGGAAGCTCCCAGCAGTAATATCAGAGATACCAGATCTCCCAGCAGATACCAGAGCTGCTGTTTAGCACAGGGTTGGCATGTAGAAGAGAGAAGTGGCAAGTTTGCTTGGTGGCAGAAAACCATTTACTAATCCTTTGGGGATCTCTGAGGTATGCTTTTGTGGGGATGCCTGGGTAGGCAAAGTGATTTTTTCAAAATTTTGTGGTCCAGTTATTGTTAGGTAATGTGATGGAATAAATGTTTTTAAGATACTTGTGCTACTTATTTGACAGTAATTGTAGAGAGATGTAGGCTGTTAGGGATGGTAAGCTGTCCTTGACCCAATTTTTTTCAAAACAAATTGTTTATAAAGTAGGAGCCAAACCCTCTCGGGAGTGTGAATGTATGTTTGACTGAGATTTAACTGTAAAGGAGAAGTTAATCTTCTTTTTCTGTGAAGTTTTAGTGTTCTTATTATAGAGGATACTAGAGATGGCATAAGATCTGCCTATTTAGGAGCAAAATGCAACCTTTAAGTCTTGTGCAAAGTATTCAAATAGATGAATTTTAAAAGTTGATACTGGGGGAATTTCTGAACCTGAGAGGGGAAAATTTACAAGTTTTGACATGGGTGGAACAGTTAAAAATGTATGTGTGATTCTCCCTGACTTTTTCTGTTCAGACTTTTAAAGAAAGTTACATGAAGAGAATCTGGGTAACGATATGCACTGGTTTTAGCAATATCTGAATATTTATCCTAGTTCTGTGGTTAAAAGATCAGTATTCAGCCCTTTCTTATGCCATGCATGTTTTTACAGGCTGAGTTGGTGGAAGTTGATAAGTCTGAAACCTTGACGGAAATGGCCCATGTTAATCTTGCTTAACATTTGTAGTTTTTATTTCTTTTCCTAAAGAAAGATTGACTCTTTTCCCTTGATAACCTCTAAGGCACTCACTTGCAAATAAATGTAGTCTTGGCAGGAAGAAAAAAGGTACCTCTTAATACTGAGAAGGATATACTCTGCATGCATCTAAGCAACTGTACACATTTACATAGATTTACTTAGTCTTTATTTTTGTGCTTTTTTGAAAATGATGGATGACTTATCACGATTAGTCTTTCAGTCGTGATCTTTTTCAAGTTGCTTTTGGGTGGAAATCAGAGTTTGTAACATGGAAAGCAAACATTTTCATTTGCTCTTTTTAAACTACTACACAGTATTACATGTATTAAGTATTTAGAAAAAAAAAATCTCAGCTTATTTTGTGTTTATAACTAAGCAGTGTAACATGACCTGTACTAAACAAATTAAGCCAGTGGTGACTTGAGACTGTGCTTGGCAGGACATTGGAGCTGGGAGGTCTCAGCCTTCCACACCTACTTCTTATTTGCAGACTGGAAAAAGAAAACCAAGTTTGCTTGCCTTTTCATTTCCTATTTTGTTTCCCAACCTGGAATTAGCTAGTGATCATTTTGAACAAAACTGAGTAATTTGAAATGAGAAAAAATATTCACCCATCTTGTGGAAGATAATATGCTGTCAGAATCTGCTGTATTGCATAAGTGGACTGGTCACAGTGGCTTTGTCAGTGACTTCTCCTCAGCTGACTTGTTTAATTTGCTTTGGAGTTTGGAGAAGCAAACATATTTTGATAAATTTTGTTTAAATTATCTCACACCTAAGATAATATTGTAGCTGCAAAAATTTTTGGATTTCAGCTATCTTTATATCAGATGAGCTAATGTTAAAATAAAATTATGCTCTTAATTGTTTTCATATTCAAAGTACTTGGTTGCAGAAGGGTGGTGTTAGAATTGGCCCTTCACTGCTGTGGGGATTGATTTCAGGCAATTTATGATATACTGAATGATGTGTTGTGAGTTGCATGTTATTACCCATTTGGCATTTCTGTAAGCCAAGCAGAGTTTTGTTGTGTGCAGTTTGTTTGCATCTGCTGAGCCAGTGAGGTGTGAAACCACACACTTGTGGCTCAGTCTCTCTTGAGCTTCCTGCAGGTGAGTCTAGTTAGTGAATGGTTTTCTGCTGTGAGTGGTGGGACTATGCGCTTTGCAAAATTCCATCTCACTAATGAAGTGGTCACAAATTGACATAGATTATGTTTGTTAAGAGATTTTTCTTCAGGTAAAATGCCAGCAATGTAGAGTGGTTATAGCAATTTTTTTTGCAAACAAAATCAATGTTTCATTATGGAAAATAAAATGGATGAAGTTACCTGCATTGCAGACAAGATACAGATGTGCAGAACAACTGAAATCCCAAGGAAGACAGCATCATTTTTAACACAGATTTTGTTTTTCAGTGATTGTTTTCTTGTCAGTCCTCCTGGCATACAGTGTAACAATATTTTGATGACTGCCAGAAGCTACTTTGCTACACCAGTTTGATATTGGCTAAACACAAAAGAGTAAGCAAGAATTTGGTTTGACCAGAGCAGGCTTTATGGTTTAATGGGGAGAAAGATGAAGGGAAGTGATAAAGGCCAGAGCTGGCCTTGTGAATGAGCATGGATGGTTCATGACTGCCTGGAGCCTGATGTGGAACGAAGGGTTAATGCAACAGTGGAGCCTCAAGCTTTTTGTGCAGTTTTCAGTCCAAGCCTGGCACATTGTCACAAACTTAGAAAATATCAAATCTTAACAGAATGGGTGAGGTCAAGAAGGATCTCTAAAGATCAGGTAGCCCAACCCCCCAGCTCAAGGCAGAGGTCACTCAAGCAGTAGCTCAGGATTTTGTCCATTGGGATCTTGTGCTTAAAGCCATGCATGGAGCTTTGCTCTCTGCTGTGTTAACATGTTATTGACCTCATTCACATTGTAATGCTTTGCTTCATTTGGCAATACGGTCCACATAGCATTCTAATGTGTGATTGAATGTCTCATCTCAGCACGTCCAAGTGGTTTTGAAACTTTAAAGTGGAACCGTGCAACCTCTTGGTTATGGAGAGAGCTGTTGGTATGAACGAGACTGTTTCCTGCAGTAGTTCACTGGTGCTTTGTGAGCATTGCAGGTGAAACTGCTTATTGCCTTTAAACTGTGAAAAACTAGCTGAAACAAAGTAGATGCCAAAAAATTCCGTAGCTTGGTAAGAGCAAAGCTTGCCTTAGGAAAGGGCATGTACTCACTTTTGTGCTGCTGCAGACAACTTAATTACAGTTTGTAATGATGTTGGATAGATGCACAAGGCTAATGAAGCTACTTCTACCCAAGCCCTCTACATAAAAGTTTCATTTGTGTCCTTGACCTAAGTAAGGGAAAGTATTAGAATGACATGAAGCCCAAATGTGACTTAATTTGACTTTAAGTGCAGTATTGTGTGCTGCATGCCCTGCAGTATATGTTGTGCTTTGGTTATTGTGCAGTTTCTGAAATTCCACTGTAGGAGTGGTCATGTGATGGAGCCTCACTGTAGGGAAGTGTTTTCTCTGTACTCCTCCTATTGGTATCAAGTTACTCCAGGCATTTCTGCGTGGTTCTTACAATTCCTGTACATGCAGTCGTGCTGTTGGCTTTATGCTTTATCACATTACCCATCCCAGTGCTGTGTTCCAGGGAGTGCTGAGGTCTGATCCCAGGACAAGTGCTCTGCGTCTGTATGTAGGGAAAGCCTCATGTCTGAGGAAGGGTAAGTTTATAACACAGGGGTTTGCATGGAATCACTGAGCTATCCCCTGGTAGCTCTTATGCTGTGACAGGCCAGAAATACTTCTTATTTGCACAGAAGTGTGCAATCAGGCCAGAATGATTAATGTAAATGTAAATTTATGTGTTCCGTACCCATTTGAATGGCTTTGTTCATTCAGATGGTGTTTGAATTGTAATTTCAGGCAATGATTTAAATATGAAGTAGTCCTGAAACAATATAGTTGCCTATTGGCTTTTAATGATCTTGTGAAGCAGTGTATTTTGAATGGATGTCCCATTATAAAGGTGGTAACAACCTGACTATTGGTGGCAGAAATAAAAATAACAAAGTCAGAAATGCTAAATAATATGTGCATGTATAAGTTACGTGCTTCATGTAAAATTTGTGTCTGAGATGTCCATAAGCATACGTTTGAAATTAATTTTCTTCTATGTTTATAGAAGCACTGAGGCTTAAAACTGGCACATAATTGGCTATTAATCCATTCTTATAGCCTTCCATGGCAAGTTACTGCTGTTTATTTCTTTTTGAGATTTCCTACTACCATAACCATGTGCTTTTCGTTGAGATGAGTGGATGGCCACACTAATAAAATCTATCATAAAGATAGGATCTATCTTTAGGTGCAGTCTCTGTTGCCTGGATAACTCAGGGTGTACTTGGAGCATCACAGCAAAGCATTTGATGAAATTCCTGTCCCCGATTCAGCAGTTTCCATCTCCAGTGTTTCGGAAGTTGCTGTTAACTTGTTGTGCGTGTTCCAAGTTCAGGAGAGAAAAAAAACCCAAAACATCAGACCCCCTACACTTTGAAGCCACCTCATTTTGTTTATGGTACAGACTCACAGTTGGAGTAGTGTGGCTATGGGCTGGTTAATTCAGAGTTGGAGTGGAAATGACTGACTTGTTAACCTTTCTTTACTCAGGAGAATGAATGGTCAGATGATTAGATCTTGTAGGGAGAAAAATTACTTGTTTATATGGGTTGAAGGTGTGTGACTAGCAATGGTGTTAACCTTTCTTCAAAAGTATAGGGGAGGTTTTATCTGTATGTGTTACTAGTATCCCACTTTGAATATTACATTTTCTCACTTTGTGTTTTTACAGTAATCGTTTTCCCCTTTCACTTGGGTTTGAAAAAATTCAGTGACAGAACAATTCCTGGATTCAAAGTAGAGTGGTACTCTTACTTTTTCCTAGGCCTGTTAAAACATACTCCTGTTTATATATTCCTTGCAGGATCAGCACAGCAGAAAAGGACAATGAAAGAATTTCATGTGTTCCTTAAATGAGCCTTACATAAAACAAAGTTTAAAATTAATTAGGACTTACCTTTTAAGCACTTGTCAAATATTCTCATTGTCATATCAAATCAATGTGAGGTACATTCAGAATCACCTACGTCCCATTAAAAAAAAACAAGCACTTGGGTACCCCAAGGCTCATTGGAAGTCAACAGGACTCAGACTCCAGATTGGCTGTTGCTGTTCGAGGAGGAGATGCTTAAGGGCTTTAAAAATTTTGCCTCCTGCTCAGACTAGCTGGTAACATTCAGGACAGGAGTAAAGTAAAACTGTACTAAAGGGAAGGAAAGGCTTAGTGTGGCTGCTCATGTGGGCAAGAGTGAAGATATACTTCTGAGAATTACTATAGAGGATCAAAAATGGGGATCTCCGTTCTTCTCTCATAGCCAGGTGGGCTGTGGGCTGGCTTCACTCCATGTCTCCAGCAGCATCTGGCCTCTGTGCTGCCTCAGCAGTGGTCTCTGCAGTCCCAGGCCCCCGGTGCTCCAGGGTCACCCAGCACAGCACGTGCTGGCTGCACCTCTGGGAGCTGGGCAGAGGCTGCTGCCTTGCTTTGCAGAGGAGGAAACTGAGGCACATAGGAAGGTGAGTGCCTTACCCATCTCACTCAGCAGGTCTGCAGTAGCACCTTGCTCTTGTTTTCCATGTCCTGCATAGTCTTCACCACTAGGACTACCCCTTTCTTGTAGGACAGATGAAGGCCTTGTTTTTAGTCCATGTGTGTATTAGCCACTTTGAAGTCCTTGTCATCCAGCTGCTGCTTTCTTTTGTGTTTTTTTCTTCCTAGTTTTGGTAAGTTCATTAATGGAGGTGTTCTCTGTTGTCTCTCCTTGTACCTTGAGAGAGCAGTGTGAGTTGGAAGATGTCCATATGAGCTTCCAGTAATAACAGCAGTCTTCCTGAAACTTACAAAGAAATCCACTCATATGTAAGTGTGGCTTTTAAATACGCATAAACACACATATATATGTGTCCAATATATATATATTGGACATTATATATATATATGTATATATATGTATATATATGTGTATATATGTATATATATATGTATATATATATATATATATATATAATATGTCCAACATGTGTCCAATATGTCTGTAGCTGTATACACGTGTCATTCCAAAGTCAGAGTTCTCTTGAAATGGAAATTGCCTCAGCTGGAAAATAGAGGTAGCTCCTGCTGACAAATAAAACCACATGTTTTTAGGAGCTCTAATAGTTCTGCTTCAAGACAGAGAATGTCTCTCTTCCACTATCCTTCAGACAACAGCTGCCACAATGAAGCCTGAATATGAAGAATACATTTTTCTGTGGCTGTATCCTGGGCGCTGGGAAGACTCTGCAGTTCAGAACAATAGCAGAATATGGAGCTGCCAGCAGGCAGTCTGAGTGGACAAGTATAATCATGCACCACTCAGCTTTCAAGGAAATTACAGTTAGTGCACTGACTTGCTCATAATAGCGATCCATTGTTTGGCTTAATAACTTATCAGCTCTCCAGGAACCAGCTAGTGATCACTGTCAGCATACACTGCTAATCATTCTGTTCTTAAATTATCCCAAGATGAACTAAGGACCCATCACATCACCTATTAACCAGCAAACTGAGTGCACTATAATTTTTTTTAAGCTAGAAGGAACAATATAGCCTACCTTTTTTCTTCTCTTGTTTTGTCATTATCTTTGTCATATGTGATTGTGCCTGTAGGTATTTTTTTAAAATGTCTGGTTGAAAGGACATTGTCAAATTGTGTTGGGATATTTTCAGATAGAGAGAGTTTATGTTAAATTGTGGGATTTTTTTGTGGCAACTATTAGGGAACTGAATCTGAAACCTGCTTTTTAAGAAACATTTGTTTTTCATAAAGCATTTTTGGCAGAGGGGTGATTTTTTAATGGTGCTTTTATGTAGTACCTGGGTTCCTGTCAATCACTAGTAAGTGTAGGTTGAGAATGCCCCTCTTTAGTAGTGAAGAGTGATTGTCCCTCTTAGACAAATGTAGAATTTAGACACAGGAGGATAGCGTGATTTATCCAGAGCCATGCAGGGAGCTGTAGAAGAAGAGGAAGGAGAAGGAAGCTGGTTTGAGTCCTGATCCCAGGAGGCCTTATATCATGCTGAATGTATTCTGCCTTCTTACCAGAGGGTTATTTGTGAGTTCTGAGCTGCCAGCATTGAAGGAGCCCTGAAGTATTTCTTCTGAAGGAAGAATGGCCACAGCTTCTTTTGCAGACATTGATATGAAAGATCCTAGAATGGTGCAAAGTACCAAACCTGTTGGGATGCCTTTTTGTGGTTAGGAGTGCACAGACATGCAAGTCACATGAGCAGATCTCCAACTTGTTCCATGCTTAGGACTGAAATGGTGAGTTTGTGAAAAGGGGAGGGGAAAACAGACGCATGTGCCTAACTGAAATAGGCCTCCTTGCTGTTGTGAATAGTGCAGGCAGCTGTGGCACAGGATCTCCTGGTCTCAGGAATTGTGCAGACTGAGGGGTCAGCTGTTTTTATTAGACCAGAACAAGTACACCAGTATTTAAATGAAGCCCTGAGCATTTTTGTCGTTTTCTTTAACTGTTTGCTTTGTTTCCATCTCTCCTGTGTCTGTCTTGGAAAGACAATTGTATCTCCTGATCAGTGAAGACTAGAATTAAAATAAGGACCCTTCTACTCCAAGGTTTAATTGCCTGGCACATCTATGTCGCAGGAAGTGTCATCTTTCATGTTTTGAGAAGATGCTGACTGTGATATCTCTGAACCGTATAAGAAAACACACCTATTCTTGTCAATTATAGTAACAGTCTAGCTCAAATGATATAGGTCTTTGTATATTGTATTGAAAAATGTAGATCTGGCCTTTGTTAATAAACAGAAACAATCAGGTTGTTACAAAATGGTGATCTCTACAGACATTAACCTTTGCATGTACTTCAAATGCATCACCTACTTTTGGCAGCAAGAAGTGAAAAAATGCTGAGTAGGTATGTCATGTCCCCAAGGTAAGTTCTGTAATAAGGAAATACCTGAAGCTTACAGGTGTGGCTTTCTCTTTTCCATGAAAATATTTCCCACTTCTCCAGGAGTTTACCATCTTTCTTTGAAAACAATTGTTCAGGTTGCAAGTCAGTCCTGTTTTATTTGCTTCATTTGCTGTAGGGCCAACAATTGGCATTCAGCCCAAACTCCAGGGTTGTGCCAGTTCACTGTATTTTGCACTGTACAAAGTTGAAAAGCACTGCCAGATGAAAAAATAGAATTGAATTGGAAAGCCTAAAACCTCCTGTGCCAACCTCTTCTTTAATACAACACAATGGCTGTGCAATGATTTACTTTACTCTGTGTTTTGAAATGTGTCTGACTTGGTAGTTATGCTTGATCAGAGCTTTCTCTTGCAAGAAGTATTTCTTTCTTTGCCCTGTCTACAGATACAAGAATGGAAATGTCAATATTCAAGGCAATGATTTTGTTACAAATCTGCTTGGGATGCCCCAATAACCCAGTTCTTTGCATAGCAGAGTCAACAGGTTTCTGTGTGTTGATGTTGGTGAGTTAGAGCCCAGGCTGAAATATTCATGTTAGAGTGAATGTTTCTGTGAAACCCTGTTCATGCAAATTCGACATCAGTATGCTTGAGGTTTCTGGGAAAATACCCTTCTTTGCTTGGCATACCATGCATCGGGATCCTTGGATAATTCATGTTGTATTAAAGCCAGGTCTTGATTATCTGTGGTGAAATGTGTAAATACTGAAGTCCTGTACTAAGAGGACAAAACATCCCAGTTAAATCTAGAAGAGCAGACTGGAAGCAGTATGGCATTTTGTTGTTGGTTTCTCAGCCTGGGAAAATCAGCAAGTGACAGGATTACTGATGGTTCTTTCCCCAGCATCACTTTCCTGACTGTATGTATGGTTTCTGCTACTTTAACCTTTATTTTACCAAGGCTCTGCCATTCCTTTGTTCTCCTGGCTAGCTGATGCTTACAGTGCTCCCATCTTTTTGCAGGTCCACCATGGTTTGAAGCCATTGTTTGTTGTGAAGTGTGAATGTGAAGATGCTGGTACTTAGTTTGATAGTTCCCTAAGTCTTGCTCTGTTACCTCTTCCTCTTTTATTGCTCCTCTGTGGCTGTGAGATTCTGTTCAGTGCTGGTTTGTTAAAGAAAACAATCCATGCTGGTTCTGTGCCATCATTTCAAAGAACAGCTATTCAGCAGGCTCTTGATGGAGAGGTTTAAGAAGAAATTATTTTGCTCCTTGGGCATGAACATTCTGATTAAGAATGTAACTGGCACAGGACCTCCTTTGCTGAGGGAGTCTGACCAGAGAGAAGTTTTTACTCCATTTAAGCCATGGGTCTGCACCTTCAGTAGGCTTTTTCATTGATATTTTGTTTACAGCTGTCTGTGCTGCTCAGGAGGATGCTATGATGCCTCAGAACAGCTCTCAGGCTGCTCAGCAATACTGGACTGCCATGCTGGGAGGGTGGGGATGCAGGGCAGAATGGGTGCAAGGGTCTAAGAAAACCTGCATGTAAATTTTGGATTTGAGCTGAGTATTTCTTCTTTTTTTTTTTTTTTTTTTTTTTTTTTTTTCCTTTAATTTAAGGAAACATCTTCTCTAGACATCTGTTATTTAAACCCAGGTGAACAGATTGATTCCTTCAGTACAGGTGGCAATAGGGTTAACCTTTTTATACTGCCATTGTTTAGAGCAGGAAAGTCTGAACTTTGCTACTGCTCAAATAATTGTGGTAAAATCATCGTGTCAAGTGAGCAAGCTAAGCCCAAATAAAGGAGAAGTCTTTAGTCATTTGCAAGCAGTGGCCACATTGAAATGACAGACTTTGTACCTATCTGTTGATAGATTCAAGTGTTACTTGCTTTTTCCAGTACAATTATGTTCAGTTCTTCAAGTAGAAGATGCTGCCCAGTGTTCACACAGCTCTAGAATGAAGCTTCACACACCAACTGAAACTCCACAGCAGTTGTAGCTTTGCTTTTTGCAGTCTTAGTCAAAAATGAAGCTTATTTTACAGAAATCCAGTAAATTACTCTTCAGCTTTTCTTTGGACAGCAGTGATTTGCTTGGAAACCTTGGCATACTGTTGAATTTCTGCTGTGGAGAAAGCTTGCCTATGATTTAATCTAAAAGATTCCCTTCCCTTTCCTCCCCTGCCATTTATTTACCTCAGCACAAAATTATTACTTTGACATTGTGTGAGATGATTCCCGTGAAGGTAACGCCCTTCCCCACAGAGTGAGTGCCCTGGCACTGGAGCTTCCCAGGAAATCTGTCAAAACTGCTTCACCTTGGTCTTCATACCTTCACTATGTCTAACATTGCTATTAAACCAGCAGTAAACTTCAGTCCAGGCTTGCCTACTGACAGATTTGAAGTGACAAGCTCTGTGATGTTACTTTTGGTATTTTTACCCATGTGTTTGTATGACCCCATGGAGCCTCCTCCTGAAGTTTCTGGCCTCCCCAGTCTGCAGGTCACACTGGCTTGGGAGTGTGCTTCTTGCTTGATGCGTTACAGAAAATCAGTGTCAAAGAGTTAGACGGTGCCAAGCTAGTGAATGTGAGGCCTGCATCCAAAATTGGGAAGTGTCTTAGCGGGAAACTGGCTTCAGTGGAATTATCTAATATTCTGGTTAACTAGTTCATTGCTGGCTTCCTGAGGACCCCATAATATCCCTTGGTCATTTTCTTTCAAAATTACCTTGGTTTTCTTGGTCTGAGTAGTTGGTCCTTAAGTAAACTAAGTGCTTGGGGTTTGGGGGATTTTATTTACTCATTTTTAGATTACAGTTTTGGTTCCTTCACTGGCTGGCTGTCTCTAGCTTGCTGCCTTTTGAAAGAGTCTGCAGATTCTGCACTGATGATTCCTCAATCTGTTGCCACTCATTCCTTGTCTTGTACTTGTTTCAACTTATCATAACTGTTCTATTGGCTCCCTCAAGCCCTGCAGAGCCTTGTTAAGTCAGAGTGTGTGGGAGATGGTTTTATATATTTTTGTTGTTAAGGGAATCTCATTTTGAGTCCTTTATCTTTTATATCTCAGGCATTGCAGATATTTGGTTCTCCCCAAAATGTGGTGTTTTGAAGAAGTGCTCAGCTGGCTGAAGCCTTTGCTGCTGAAGCACTGAGGATGTAGCTGAGCAGTCTTCTTGGGGCAGAGACTATACAAGGAGCTGGAATGCAGGCTGAGAACTTGCAGTATTGGTGGTAGGACTGTGGTCAATGTCATGATAAAACTTACGCCGAAGTCACAGTCTTGGCACAGGATTACTAAATCTGTTTTCAGAAGGTTGAACTATATAATGACAAAGTGTTTAATCTTCTCTCTTTCTTTTTCTCTCTCCCTCCTGTTCTTTCATACACACACAGACACACAATCATCTTTTTCATTCTTCTTTCTCTTTAGTCTGCAGAAGGCAAATTCCTGCAGCATTCCTGGCATAAGGAAGGAAGCTGATAACGCTGGTGTGTAATGCTGAAGCAAGAGCTGAAGATACAGCTGTTTAATAGTTTCCAGCACAGGGCTCTTGCATTTTAGCTGGGGGAAGATTCCCGAGTGAAGCTTTGCAAGGACACTGTGTCCTCTTGCTGCATCCAAGTCCAGCTGTGTGCCCGAGTGCCCTCTTTGGGAGAAGGCAGGGGTTGTGTAGTGACTGCAGCACCAGGAACCAGGATTCCTGGCTTCTATTCTTAGCTCAGCAACCAATTTGTTGTAAAGCCTTTGGCAAATCATTCAGGCCTAATCCTGCATATACAGCAGCCCCCAACAAAGTCCTTTCTGTTTTTCACTGGGGACAGAGGATCAGCTTCTTAACTTCTCCTTTTCTCACAGTCCAGAGGACTGGTGAATTGAAAAATATGCAAGAAAGTGTGATAATTTATTCATGTTTATGAACCAATGACGTGGGCATCACTGTGTGATGTGTGTGATCTTGCATCCATAAAGGGAGATTGATTGCTGTTATCAGCTGGATCTCTGGAGCACAGGATTTTTGGCCTCTCTCATCACAATAAAATTTTACATGATTATACAGGATAATGCTGGAAATGCCTCTGCACTGTCCAGATGGCAGGGTCAATGTAGCGTGGACCTTGCTCAATTGCTTTGTGTGCCAGGATAAGTGCTACTGCTTTTCTCTCTTTACGCTACTGGCACAGCTAGAAATTGAGGAATTCTATGACTGTTGATAAATTCTGAAGATGGAAATTAATACCTGCTTTTATTGACCTTAAATTAATTTCCCATCCTTTTGCAAAGGTGAATAGCAGTGCTCATTTTTCTGTAGTACTTTTGCTTCAAAATCATCTGAGCTGCAATCTGAAAATGAAATGGTGTAAAAAAAATTCCGGGCTAGGAGTTAATTTCAGGAGTACCTTGTAAGATAAAAGGGCATAACAAAAAGGCACTTTAATCTGCAGCCTCCTTGCCTTTACATCTGGCTGTGCTGTATTTTGTAGTATGTGTGGTTCTGGTATCTGCTGAGTGCAGCATCTTGCTCTGCTGATTTGTGTAAGGCTTTATTTGCCTGCTGCAGGGACAGAGGTGGATTAATCTATGGAGCTGTCGGCAGAAATCCGTTAGTAGGCTTTTGAGGGGAGATCAGCTTGAAGAAAAAACAACTTGATTTTTGTGTCAGTTGAATTTTTGATAATATTACAGAAGGTCTGGTCTCTTTGTAAGCTTAGTTCTGAAAACACAGAGCCTGGTAGGGGATTTTTTAGGTAAGTGATATTTTAGTGTAGTGCTCTTGCCTGTGAAGGGATGGGGCTGTCCCAGAGCTCACAGATACTTGACGAATAGGGCTTAAAAGTAGGCATGCCTTGCTGAATAAATTATATAGTTCAAACAAGAGACAGAAGAGCAGAACTATTACCTTCTGTGCCACTCGAGCTGGGACAACATTCTCCTTTCCTCTCTCCTCAGTGAATGCAAATATTTTCCTGTCTCCCACAGCGAGTAATTTCTGGGAGCTGGAGGGGCAATGGTGTGAAGAGCACAGGTAGCCCATAGTCAGAAGCTTCCAGTTTGCTGGGAGCTACATGCCTGTACCTTTAAATATGCATATCAATTTGCTGGTGTCTCCCCAGCTTTACAGTTTTCCTATTGTCTCTGTCTACATTTGATGCAGTAAACTGGAGATGCCACCAGTGCTAGTAACTCCTGGTCCTCATGGATGTATCTGCCAGTGCCCATGTCCCACCCCAGTGCTGAGCTCTCTGAGACTGATGCACTGCGGCTGGGTCTGTCCCCCCAAATGATGATGATGATGATAACAACAACAATACCATCTATTATACTGTTTTGGGCTGTCACTGCGTGGTTGTGATTTGGAGCCCTTGTTCAGCAGTCTCCTGTACTTTAAAGAGAGTCTCCTCATACTGTTCTAAAGCTTATCCAAATGTATTTTCTCTTCCTGAAAGTACAGGAGTCTCTTGCTTTCCTGTCTGCTCTCTCCCTCTCAGTTGCTAGAGCCCTCCTGCCTTGAAGGGGAAGGCTGTCTGAAGGAACTTGTTTGCTGCAGTTCTGCCTGAGGGCAAGGCATGGGATGGGTTTTGGGGTAAGTTGGCTGATTTGCGTGTCTTGGGTGGACTTGAACTAATGGTAAGCTTTCAGTTTTCTTCCCACCTCCTTGGTAGAGAAGGTGGCAGCCTGTGTACTTCTCACCACAAAAGAGCAGGAAGGCTCATCCCCAACGAAAACTGGCAGGAAAGGGGCCAGGAAAAAACTTTTGCTCTCCTTCTCCAAGTACTGCTCTGGACTAGCATCTCAAGATGACATCCCAGTGTTGACTAAGTTATGCACTGGCTGGCTTTAGTATTTTATTAAAATACTAATGGAGGCTCTTTGCCTCCTTTCTGCACTGCTACTTTTTTTCCATTAGTTTTACTATGGTTCCAGCCATAAAGCAGTTTTTTGGTCATTTTGTGTTAATCTCCTTCTGTTGACACTAGACTATTGTGTGATTTAGGACTTTGTTTTCAGCCATGATATGAAGGCTAATTACTTCCTTCTGGCATCCTCTCAGTAAGAAAGCATGGGACTTAATCTTTCAAAAAGAGAAAAGCAAGGAAAAAATTTTAAATGCCTAGAAGTGTTTAGTAAGTCCCTAGATTTGAATTTATTCTTCATAGTGTAATGACAACAAAACATTAGGAGCTAAGCTCTAAACTCCATAGCTCTGTCTGTGTGGACACAATTTTCTATTTGGTTGTTTGTCCTCACTGGGTATAATTTTGCAGTTACAATTTAACCTGTGCCTCAGGATGTTCAGTACTGAGGGGTATGGTATGGATATTTATTGTTTATATAAAAGGATGTATTTGTCTTGTTTCAGCCTTATGACTTGCTTTGATTATCCATTTTCTTCTAGATAATTAAAGTGTATATTTTCTCCCTGTCTCTTTCTTCATATTGTCTCTTGCCTTAATTTGATAAGAGAGGGAGAAACTACATCAGGAAACTTTGGAGCACCAGTAGGTTTTTTTTCAGTGGAAAAGTGTGTGATAGTATTTCACAGAGATTCCAACCTAAAGGCAGGCTGCTGTCCAATATGGGAATAAAAGGGTTATTGATCCTCATCAAGTGCCACTTTAATACAACCAATAGAACATCAGCTCCTGGGTTCACTTGTGTAACAGGAGACTGACGGAGCTGAAAGGAATCCTATTTCACTTCTGATTAAAGCAGTTGTCGTTAAACTTTGATATAAAATTTCTTCATGGTTTAGGCAGTAAGGATTGGAGCCCTGCATTAGAAAATGCAGTAGTCCACAATGCACTGTAAACCCCAGATAGACTGGGAATGTCCCTCTGTAACCACAGTCTCGATGGGAAGGTATGCTTTTGTAAAAGCTTGGCGTTTGTTAGATGGTTGGGTTTGCTCAAGGGTCAGCATGGGACATTTCCAGCATCACCAGTTCATCAGGCTGCTTTAGGCCATGCAAAACTTCAGGCACATTAGTCACTCCATTTAAATGTTATTACCTGGGTATATGGTTAAGTAACTTGATAAATTGGGAATGCAAGTTGTCAGTAGGGACTGGGGAAGTGTTCCCCAAGTCTCTCATCAGGCCATGACCCATTTGGCAGAAGAAAAGTCAGGTGATTCCTTTGAAGATGGTTGTGTGGGATTCAAAGGCAATAAACCCATCAAACTTATTTTATAAGCAACTAAGCTCTGTAGAGCATCACAAAGAACAGCTTTTTGTCCCTGGGATCACCACAAAGCTGCCTCGGGCCAGTTTGTATAGTGCAGGATGTGGGAATGAAGCACTGTTTTGCTTAAATGCTCACAAATAACAGAAATTCTAATGAATTTTAAATCTCTCCTACAGAGTGTGAAATCGTGGCTGTCTGAACCATTCTAAATACTTGAAATAGAGGGATTACAATTCCATAAATGCTTTACAGAGATCTTAACTTTTTGAAAGTGGTTATGAGTCCTCAAGACTTTTTTGACAAGATACATAAAGAATATATTAAAAAACAATAATGCTGTGTGCCTACAAGCTTTGTACCAAGGGAGATTTTACAGCCTGCACACACCTGTGGCTATTTCTCATGCATTAAAAAAATACAAAATAAGCATTTTTCACTCAGAATAAGTATACATATATTGTCAAAAAAATGCAATTAATTTTGAACTCTTGATATAGGCATTAAAAAAAATAGAGCTATTCTTATTTATGTTCCAATGTAAGCTTCTTCAGCTACACAGGCATTGTGTTTATTTTGCTTTTTCTGTTCAAGTGCCTAACATACATATCCTTGGACTTCATATGATGATTTCTATAAGCTTTAAGAAAGGATCAGTGACTGTAAAAGAAATCATCAGTTCTGAATTTTATTGCAAGTGGAATCACAAACAATATCATATTACTTTGACAGCCGTAAGTTGGAAATGTAAAGAAAAGATACAGAAATTACTGGCTTTTAAAGCTTGATGAGTGTCTAACTGTATCTTCAGCTGAACAATAGGATGAGATCTGACTTAGTGATTGAGCCTGTTTAGGGCTTCTCAGATGACTCTCAGGCAAGGTTTTGGGTTTTGGTTGTGCTGCTGAAGAGCTCATCTACCTGCATTCCCAGTGAAGGGCTGCTTTGTTCAGCATCACTCCTGAGCACCACTGGAACAGCTGCTACTGGCTTCGCCTTCATGAATGTAACTGCATAATGTCACTTGTTTTGGAGACAGCACTGAAGTGTGGCCTTGTGCTACGGGATCTGCATGGGAATCTGTTCTGGTTTGAAGTTTATCCATATTTGGCCATTCAGGTTCTAAAAGCCAGTTTGTACTTTTAAGAAAAAGCAGCACAGCACAACATGGACCAGTGCTGATGGCATCTGCTCAACAGTCAGGGCCTTGCCAGGGGCTGGATGGAAAGAATGTGTTGTAGTGGCCTGGTTGGAGTTACTTGTCCAATGTGTAAGGTCAGTGCTGCACAGTGGCCAGGCACAGTCAGAGAAAACCCTGCTCAGGGACCTCTCATAGCTGGCCAGCTGTTTTAGAAGTGCTGTTACCACAACCTCTGAATAGAAATAGTTGTCAAAGGAACAGTAGCATTTCATGAAGAGTGGTTAAGCTGCGGAACACATGCGTGAGGTAGGTGTTGGCTGGACATTCCATTTTCAGCACTGACATACCCAAATAGCCAAAATCCCCATGAGGCTGGGCCCTAAGAAACAGGAAGACTGGTTTTAGAAAGCAAGTTTCTTTCTGTGCTTAGTATCCAGGCTTTCAGTTTAGATTTGTCTGCAAACAAGCCTAAGCCTATTTATTTATTTATTTCATTAGTTTTATCTTGTGTAATTTTGTTGTTTGAGGTAGAGATTTGGAGAAAATATTGCTTTGTTAACCATGTTGCAATGAGTGATAGTTCAGAGTTATGCAGAAAGCTAAATAAGGGGAGAGGCTTGCCTCAAAGCTGCAGTACCTTAGAGTTCCTGACCTTTCTAGCTCTATGAAAATCACTCATTTGAATGCCATTCCGTGCCTTTGCAGAAGAAAGTTCTTCCTTTTCTCAAGCTCCTTCCCACTGCTTTCTCCACTGCCCAAAAGATTTTGGTTTTTGTGGTGATCCCAGGGGCTAAAAGTCCTTGGTTTTCAACATTGGATACTTTAAAAATAGGTACAGAGAGCAGCTCCCTTTTGTCAAATTGAACAGTTGTCACCATGTCTTCTCAGCAGTCAGATCCAATGCAATGAATTGGATCTGTGACAAAGAGCTGGGCTGCCTTTTTAATTACTACAGTATATAACCAACTTCCTGTTTTGAGGAGTATCTCATTGGCTTGTAAGAGGTCTTTGCAGATCACTTGCACTTGTGGGGTTTTGGGGGGTCGTTAGGGGTTGTTTGTTCGTTTGTTTTTGTTTTGTTTGGTTGGGGTTTTGTGTGTCTTTCTGATTTTGGTTTTTGTTTGTTGTTGTACTACATTGAAGTGTGATAAGGATCATCAAGGCCTGATTTGGGAGAGAGAGTCCCAGCCCTAAAGTACAGATCACTAAGACCTGCTCTTAGCAGTTTTGATGAGGAGATACAGTGTTCATGAAGGCTACCTTTCCAAATTACATTTATTTTCTAAAAAGTGTATTTGGAATGTTTTTATGATGTGGTGTGCTGGTCTTGACTGGGATATGATTAGTTTGCTTCACAGCAGCTGGTACAGGACCCTGTTTTGGATTTCTGCTGGAAGCAGTGATGATAACTCAAGGATGTTTTCATTACCTCTGAGCAGTGTTTGTACAGAGCCAAGGCTTTTTCTGCTTTTCACCCCACCAGTGAGGAAGCTGGGGGTGCACAAGGAGTTGAGGAGGATACAACCAGGACAGCTGACCCCAGGGCCATCCCAGAGGGTAAAAACAGAGCACGAGGAAGAAGGGAGGGGTGGACATTCAGAGTGATGGCATTTGCTTTTCCAAATCACCTTTACACGAGACAGAACCCTGCTGTCCTGGGCATCCCCAAACATTTGCCTGAGATGGGAAGTGGGAATGAATTCCTTGGTTTGGTTTTGCTTTTCTTGTCCGTGTGGATTTTGCTTTCATTATTAAAATGTCTTCATCTCAGCCCACAAGTTTTGTCTTTTACCCTTCCAGTTCCCTCCCCATCCCACTGTGGGGGGAGGAAGCAAGCAGCTGTATGGGGTTGAGTTGCTCTCCAGGGTTAAACTGTGAAATATGGGTGGATTTTGATGAAAAACTGTTAATCCTCAAGCTTGTTTTCAATTTTCACTTGTTAGCTTATGCAAACAGGCCAGTTCAGACAGAGGAGCAAAATCATTATGTCCCTTTACATTGCTGAACTGAGATACAAAAAAAAAGCTTAAAGAGCCTTTTCATGTGCAATAATTTCCTTATTGTTAGTGTCTCAGGTAAGTCCCCAGCTCCTGACACAAGCACTTTTGACTTCTGGGTTTGTTGGAAAAGCTCCACTTTGAGTCCAGGCAGCACTGTGAGTGCAGGCAGAGACTTGCACCCAGTGAGTTGGGGCAGGGAAGCTCTGTTCTACTCTTCTGCAACTTCTCCAGGGCTGTGTTTGCTCCTGCAGCAGCACAAGTTTGCAGTTGGAAAAAACTGCAGATGAACATCTAGCAGTGGTTAAATCCAACAAAACTGCAGGAAATACCCTAGCATGTGAGCTTCAGCAGATGAACTTTTTTTGTTTCCTATTGAAGCGCTTCCCAGGGCATGTTGCATACAAAGTTGTATCAAACAAATCTCTTGAGCTTTCAGCATTTTCAGAGTCGTGGAACTCTGTTTTCAGCTTTCAGCAGGTTTCTCTTAGTAGCTGGGGTAAGAAATGAGGCTAACACTGGAATGTCCTTGCCCATCCTGTGGTGTGATCACTCTGCACTTGCAGCATCCTGGCTCCATCCCAAGTGTTACTCTTGTGAGCTTATATTTGGGGATGAGGGTGAGCTTTGCAAGGCCCTGAGAAGGTCCCTCAAGCATTGCTGCATCAGAAGAGGGCTGGGTGTAAGGTGCCTGGCTGCCATCACTGCCTCGAGTGGCTCAGTTGTCTGCTGCCAGGTGATCTGGTCCAAGGCACTCAGACTGCTGAGTCTGGCAATCTGTGTGTTCAGCCTTTGCTGTGACGCCTGTGCTGTGGGCTTGATTCTGGGGATTTGTGGAACTTTTTGGTTCTTTTATTTTTCTTCACAATTTCAAATCAGAAGAGTTTTGACACCTCCAAGTCGTTCACAAAAAGACAGGCTTTTACCCATAAATTAAACCAACTCTCCAAAATATTTCTCACCAAGGAATTTGGTGCCTACTGCAGTGAATCCAGTTTCATTGATGAGATTTTCAAAGGATTGAGATCAGTGTGCCCTTACTGGTCAAGTCTATAGTTAGGCAACCTGTCCTCCCTGTCCTCTGAAACTGGAAAACCTGGTGGGAAACTCTCTTGTTACCAAGTAGAGCTAATCATTAATTAGCAGGGGATGAAGTACACCAAACAATCTGCTATGCCAGATGGATGCTTCAATGTTAATTTATGTTCTCAAAATAACTGGACATAGATATGCTCTGCACCATGGCCTAAATCTTGTTTTTGTTGAATTCAGTGGTAAAAGTGATGTTGGCTTTAGTGATCCAAGTGCATATTTCTTCGAGAAAAATGTATTTTGGCATCAAACTGTAAAAGAAAAGATGAAGTTAATAAAAGCTGTCCAGAGCAATGGACTTTGCCTTCTTACACAGGGGCACATTGGTGAAAAAAAGATGTTTTGTTTTTATCTCCCTAGAGCATTTCTATTATCTGAATGCCAAGAAATGAGTAATTTGGTTTGGTTTTGGCTTTTCTGTTTTGTTACTAGGAATAAGTTCTTATGTGTCTTCCTAAGAGAGTTGGAACTAAAGCCTAGTCTTGGAAAAGTTAAGCTGTATGCTGCTTTCTCTTTGAAAGTCTTGTGAAGGAGACCAAAAGAAAAAAGCAGTTAAGTTTAAAAAAGTCGTGATGATGACTTCTTCTACCACACTTAATTTTAAATTAAGAAGGCTTACTACAAATTTCCTTCCACGTTTTTCTTCTGTTCCTTCATTTTGTTGGAGTTTTTTTTTCTTTTCCATTCAGCTTCTCATAGCCAGCAGTTGATGTACCCAACAGATCTTTATGAGCTGCCTGTTGGAGAGCCACAGAGCTCACTGACAATCTGCATCCAGGCTTCAGTGGATACTGAAGGCTGTTCCTGCTGGCTGGAGGGAGAATGTGTCCCACCCTCCTTGTGTTGCAGGGAGAGTTTGGGGGAGCTCTGGATTGTATCAGTAGTTCATCCACATTCTGTAAAAGGCAGTGGATTTGTTCTGTCATGCTCATGCAAGGAGCCAGGTATTTGCTAAAGATATTATTTGTAAGGCTGGAGAAGAGACAGGCCCTGGAGGATGGAAGAAATTTGAATTTTTCTGCTTTGTCTTTTTCATTGTAATTCAGAATATTGATGATAGATCTTACCAGTTTTTAACAATAAAAATAAGCATTCTACACTGACCTTTAGCTTTGTCCAGATGAATTTGATAGTTATTTACAGGATAAATTGTGTAATCAAAAAGCCAATTCAAATCTCTATTAATAGCCTTTAAAAATAAAGCTCTATGTGGTATGCACATGCTGACCTCACAAGCTTCAATTCTATTTTCAGGATTTAACCAAAACATTCAATTACTTCTACCTTTGTGATACTGTGAGGATTGTTTGTAATTAAATGAAGTGGTTTAACATGCTCTAATTGGTTTTTTAGCAAATGTGTCTAACACTTGATAGAGAGGGGCTGGTTCTCAGAACAAGACAATGTTGTGTTGCCTCATTTATCTGATAGTTGGGTAAATATTCCTTGAGGATCAGGGAAGGGAGAAGGGAATGATGATGACTTCCCTCTTACTACAGCCATGTGCAAATCCCAGAATACTTGTATGTGAAGTGCAGGGAGGAGATGATGTGTACAGGTTAAATGGTCTGATCCTCACTTGTGCTGTAGGAGCAGCTTATTCCCACAGTGAACAGTGCAGAAAGCAGAGGCTGAATCTGAGCAAGTGTTGACCTTGGCTGACACAAAGTACCCACCTAGCTGCTCTATTGCTCACCTTCCCAGCTGGACAGGGGAGAGAAAATAAGGTGCAAACCAACTCATAGGTTGAGATAAGGCAGTTTACTAAAGCAAAAGTTTGCACGTGCACAAGCAAAGGGTAGAATCAGTTTTATTCCCTACTTTGCATCAGCAAGCACTTTTTGGCCCCTTCTGGGGAAGGAGGCCTTCAGCACACATGGTGGTAGCTTGGAAAGACAAACATCTTAAATAATGAATGCCCCCCCACTCCCTCCTCCTTTTCTTAGCTTTTGTATCTGAGCTAATGCTGTATGGTCTGGAATATCCCTTTGGTTAATTTAGGACAGCTGGCCTGCTTGTGTCACCCCCCCCCCAGGATCTTGCCCAGTCACAGCCCCTTGTTGTGGGGGACTGTTGAGGAGACAGCACTGATGCTGTGCTCAGCATTAGCCAGAACCCTGGTGTGCCATCAACACCTGGCCACATCCCAGTGCAAAGCACAGCACTGTGAGGGCTGCTGTGGGAAAATGAGCTCCATCTCAGCCAGACCTAATACAGCAAGCCATTAGTTCAACTCATGCTTACTCCCTGATGTACTCTCAGCCCACTTTTGAGGTTATACTGAAGCCTAAATATACATTTCCCTGAAAAAACATGCCATAAATAATAAACTCTTTCTTCACCAAAGCATCACAAAAGTTCTGTACTCTTTAAAACAAGGCAGTGGATGAACTTAAGGGGTGCCAAAGCTACTGCAGAGCAACCTGTGCTTGACTCTTGCTGCCAGGCCTGTGCAGTCTGGCATGGCCCAGGAGGTGGGCATGGGCCATACAGTGACTGAGCTCCCTTCAAGGGCTATGTTCAATGTAAGGAGTCAGACCCGAGGACAGTGCTTGGCCTTTCCTTACCACAGGACATGTGACCCAGAGTGTGCTGAGGAAACCTGCGTTTTCTTAGCATGGTGTAGCTTTCAGGAGACTTGAAAGGAGGATCCTTGGTTCTTCCAGTAGGCTTGGTGTTAGTGTAGAGGATGTGGTAAAACTGTCATGGTTTAGGAATGGTATTTCCCAATTTAGTGCTCCCACTGAGACTTTCAAGCCATGCTCCCACTGGGTCACTCACACCCTTCTCATTCCCTTTGATATAATGGAGAGGAGAATTGGGGGTGTGAAAGGTAAAGATCACAGGTTAGAACAATTTCCTGGAAACAGCAACTAGATAAGAAAATGAACAGTAACAGCAGCAATACTAGTGACAGAGGGTACAACAGAGGCAAATTATTCACGTGGAAAAGCCCCAGCAGCAGATCCCTCTGCCACAAGACTCCCTTCCCCCCAGCCCTTGGCAATGACATGGGATAGTATAGAATAACCTCCAGAATAACCTGGAGTCGTGGCCATGCCCTCTCCTGGCTACTGCAAAAACTGACCCTATCCTGGCCATTACCAGGCCAAACTGTCTGAGGAGAAGCTTAATCCAAGGAGATGTGAAGGTGTTGGAAAAAGGAGGCTACACAGCAGTAGATGAAAGTGTGGCAAAATCTGGGAAAATGAGACATGTTCACTTAATCTTGCAGTTGTAATGGGATTTCCTTCCCCTTCAGAGTAAGCATTAAGATTTGCAGAGAGCATGAAGGTCTGGGTCAGAGCTGAGCCATAGCTAGGCAGTTTGGTACTGAAATCAACTCCTTCATTTATTAAAAAATCAGAGTTGGCTTTAGGTTAATCCTACCCCTCATCTTTGCTTGCTGCAGGATTTTCCTTTTCTTCTCTCCTGCTTCCTACTGGCTTTTAATCTGTGTCCCAGTCTGATTGGTAGTAAGGTGTAGGGCTGAGATGTGACCACTGTTCTTGCATCCCATGCATCTCAACAGACTGAGAGGGAGCTGCTGAAATATAGGATGAGGTTACCAAAAGGGATGCCTTCAATTATCTGTATCACAAGCACCATTTCAGGGAAGGAGAAGAAGGGGATAAGGATCTGTCTGTGATCAAGAATTTTCTGTGGTGGCCTGCTTCTATTTTGCTTGCAAGAGGGAAATCTACCCTTATTTGACAACGCTGCATTCAGGGGCTACTGAATATGATCCCTCTCCCTCCATGTGAACCAAAGACATTTAAGCAGAGTATATAACTAGGTAGTGTCTTAAATTTATGGTTAGTAGCTCCCAAAAACTCCAAAGAAGCTAAAGGAAGCTTGTTTGTGATTTGTTTTGCAGGGCAGGCTGAAAGATAGGCAAGTGTCCTGGTTTAGGGCAAATTTGGGAAGAAACTTCCAAAGGGGTCCCTCTAGAAAACCAGATTCAAGCAGCCCCTCCCTCTACTGGTTTGGAAGAAGATTTCCTTGGAGAAAAGTGGAAAAAACTGTTTATTTAACAAGCAAGGTATTCACAAGCATAAAAAATGAACCATATTAAACAATAAAACCTCTCGTTATTCTGAAGACATGGCAAATTCAGAAAGTCCTTGTTGTGGGGGTAGCTCAGCTCGCTCAGTCTCTTATCAGTCCCTCCCGTGCTGGAAAATGCCACGTCCCCGCCCCAGTGGGCCACAGGTGTGAGCTCCCAGTGTTCTTCTGGGTTTTCAGTCCAGAGCAGGGTTATGCAGTTCCAAGAAAAAGAAGAAACACAGTCCAGGGAACTTCACTGCCACAGCTAGCTAAAAAAAAAAAAACAAACTAAAAAGTAAAGGAGAGCTCTCTCCTGCTGTCTGTCC
Source organism: Anomalospiza imberbis (assembly GCF_031753505.1). Classification (NCBI taxonomy): domain Eukaryota; kingdom Metazoa; phylum Chordata; class Aves; order Passeriformes; family Viduidae; genus Anomalospiza; species Anomalospiza imberbis. Next base: position 2,881,967 of record NC_089700.1, read on the forward strand.
ATGCTGCAGACAACTCAGTCCAGGAAAAGGAATGCAGGGGAGCAAGTGCAGTTTCTGAAAACAAACTGTGTGCTTCTTTTCCCTCCCTTCCCTCTCAGAACCAGCCTTAAAGGTGCAGAACTTAATATCCAGCATAAACAGAATAGGGGATGCAAGCATCATAAAGTCACCCTGGGACAGTGAGAGTTGTTGACATGAATATTTTGAGAGGTATGGTTAGAACTGGTGTTTATAACTACCTAGTGCCAACTTGCTTGATCAAAACTATGTAAGATTTCCAAGAGTATCAGGAAACCCAAGGTAATATTGGGAGAGGGAAAGGAAGCCAGCTGCTTTTTCATAGATTAAATTGCAAGAAAACTTGAGTTACTGTGCTGTTGTATTTGTTACTGGGGACAGTGGGGTGGTGTGAAGTGTAAACAGATGCATCGCAGATGACAGCTGGAAGTCTCTGACTGAGTGACATCTAGATAATATTAAGAAGTGATCCCATCCCTTTGCTATGGTGTTATGTTATCTGTTTCCCAGACCAAGCAATCTGTAGCAGTGATGCTCAGTGCACAATCCTTCAAAGGAGCGTGCAGCCTTCTGATCTGCTGCACCGTGGGGCCTGCACACTGTGCAAGGGGAAAACAGGCATGGAATCACAGAGTGGTTTATGGTGTTCCTATCAGAGTGTATTAGAGTGCAGCTTTTGGAAGTGCCCCAGTAAAAATAAATACAGTATTTGAGACATAATCAGTGACTGTAGCAACATTGCTTAAGTATGTAACAACATATCTGTGGGTAGGGGAGTGAGAATTACATAGTTCAGTCACAACACAGGTAGGAAAAATTGCTCCCTTTATGTGTCTTCTCTGTGGCTCAGCTGGGATTTATTGTCATAACTAAATAGTTTTGTACAAAAAAGTAGCCATTTTCTCCCACTGTAGCTTTACATACTGATTTGGAGGTGGAAAGGCAGCACTGAGATGCCTGTGGCTCTGTCATGCCCATGATTTCTTTCAGCACAGGAGGCAGAGTGCCTGGCATAGTCTGGAGTGCAGGATCCCCTCTGCTCCCAGGAGCAGCCTGAGAGGTGACTCCAGGCTCTGCTGCTGCTCTCTGTCCACCAGCAAAAAGTGAGACATTTCCAACATTCCCTGGGGTGGGAACTTGGACTCTTGTTTTCTCTCTTTTTACATGTTTACTTCCACAATAGTAGATGTACTTAGTGGAAACAAACCTGTGAGAGATTGGAGGTGTCTGTGTAGCCTTCCTGGAGGGAGAAGCCGCCTTGGCACAAGGAACTTGTCTGGACTGAATGGAGAAATGGTGGTGGCAACAGCTGGGCTTTGTCTTTGGGCTATAAACAAGGACTTGCAAGTAGATTGTAAAGGGGGGCTTGGGTTAATCTTTGAGCTGAGCCTTGGTTTCTGCAGTTTAGTTTCAGTACTGCCACAGCTGCTTCACAGATTTTAAGAGCAACAGCCCTTCTTTAGGCAGTAAAAATCTTCTTGAAGACAAGTAGTGGTATTTTTTGTCTTAATTTCTCTATCCACAAAGCAGGATAAATGTGCTTCTATCTTTACCTTTCCTGCTGAGGCTGTCTAGATAAGAAGTTTGCTAGTGGTACAGTCATGGCTTTGTACACATGAGGAGCACTTCTCCCAATTTGCCAGGTTGTAATCCTCCAGCCTTAGAGCCAACAGCAAGCCAAGCAGGCAGCTGCCTTGAGGACAGGGTTCTTGCAATATTGCTGACGTCCCTGGTTGGTTATATTTATTTGTGTGTTTTCCCCTTCTTTCTAATTATGCTGATATTTACTGCTCAGCAGCTGTAGTCTGAGAAGGAGAGTGGTAAGTGCTGGCTCTGCAGCTGACACCCGCCTGGTGCCTTGGCTGTGTGTCAGCAAGGGCCTGCTGCCAGCAGGGGTAGAGCTGTGCGGCCTTGGCCTTCAGCTTCACTTGACCAAAAGCTTGTAGGTTGTTTGGAGTTACCCACTAGATAACACAAGTGGTTGCCGGATTTCTGTGGCAGGAACTACCTGGCAAATAACTGAGAATTTGTGAGGAGGGCTTCCCTGAGGATTGGGATCTGCCATAGTGAAAAGCCCCTCCAAAATGAATGCTTGGGCTGTTCTGGGTAGGTGATACTGTCCTGATTCCTGGTCCTAAATTGCCTGTTCTGTGTCAATATGTGTTTTGTTTCCCACATCTGTTTCTGAGGAATTCTGGATGGGCTGGTTTCACAGGAACCTGCAGGTGCCCAGTGTGAGAGAGCATCAGAAAATGATCTTGAGAAATTTTCTTGTCCAGAATCCTTCATCCTCCATCTCCTGAGACCCAGCTCCACTGTGATACTGGCACTAAAAGAGACCTGCACTGAGTGATGAAATGGTCTTCTGGACCATAGGCTATAAATTTCAGAATTCTTTTAACAATTTATCACTCTTTTGATTCTGCAGTTAAGCCTGCTTTGTTTTTTAAATGAACAAAAACATCAAGTCTAAAGACTCTGTTTCCACGGGTTACTTTCCCAATTCAGGAGCTCTTAAATTTACTTGATGCCTTCTTCCCATTTCCATTTGCAGTGGTGGGAGTGCAGCATCATGGTCAGGAGCATTGTACTCTGTGGAACACATACGGGAGTGAAGGGGTGGGATGGCTGAGCTGAGCTCAGATGTGGCATCTAGGATAATGTTAAACCTGACTCTGATCTGGTCTCTGGAAGTAGGTTTTACACCTGTCTTCATGTGGGAAGATGAAAGTGATGAGGTTAAGGACAATTTACACCTGTTTGCTTCAGGGAGATGTGAAGATCTATTTGTAAAATCTGCCTGCAGACAGTGCATGTCCTGAATTGCTGAGTGTCAGGAAGTGATGGGAAACAGGCTGGTGAAAGGCATGCTGCATGATGCTGCATTGTTGTTGGGGAAGGGGGCGGGAGGATGAGGTGTCTGCATTTGGAGCCCCATTTTTCCCTGGCAACAACAGACACAAATTATTCCCTGCTCTGGTGATTGCAGTGTATTTGCCAGCATAGAGCTTTGTACTGAAATCTTTGGGCTGGCATGCAGTAATTGGTCGGTTTTTAATTTCTTTCCTTTTTTAAAACAGTACTTCAAATGGTGCAGCTTTGCCATGGGGTTATAATTACATAAGCCATAGAAATGTACTTCAATGACCAGTCAAATGACTTTGTTTTTTTCCAGTAGTTTAAGCTTGCCATTTTTTAAGTTGAAGGAATAGAATTGAAATTCACTGGGGAGTTTAATTTCATCAAGCCCTCTATAGCTTCATGATTTTGCTGTGTCTGTATGCATTTGGGTTGCTTGTAAATGGCTCATTCACTTTCATAAAAGAATTAGCACAACTCTGCAGCTGTGTAAGGAGCCAGTCCTCAATCCCTGCCCCATGCTGCTCAGTGTGCCCAAGTTTATTGACATAAATATCTGCAGAAGTGGCCTCTAAGTGTTTCAATCGGTAGAAAAGTTTTATATTTGTATTAATTTTACTGCAGTCCTTTATTCTACTTTTGAGCACAAACAGACTACCTGAGGTCTAATATAGTACAGCAGGTTTTAATGACTGCTCTGGGGATGCTCCTGCCACGCTGACTGTTGCTGGGAGGTGGCTGCTGCCTTGCAGCCCTGTCAGGCTTTATGGTCAGCAAGAAACACGCTTGCTTTTTCCCGCTTCAGGAGTTTTCAGCTCTGTAGGTTTGCCTGCTGGTTCTGTAGGTGTCAGCTTGATCTGGGGTCTGCCCCCAGCTTAGTGTGGAGGGCTTAGCCAAAAAACAGTGCTTTGCAAGGCAGAGTCCTTTGCAAGCAGCACTTGGTCCCCTGCTACATCCCCCTTTCCTGCACAGCCCTGGGTTCCTCTCCATGTGTGCCACAAGACCCTGCACTGTGTCCCGCTGTCAGCCCCTGTCATTTACCTTCCTTCCTAGCATGGAACTTGTGAGGCCCGATGATGCTTTCTGGCACTCTGAAACTGAGAGGGAGGAGTCAGGGGACTTGTACTTCTTAGATGTGGCAGGCCTCCTCCGCTGGGATTTCTATAACCAGCAAATCCGGGGAGGAGTTAAAGCCCTGCTTGTCTGAGCTGAAGACATGAACTAGCAGGAACCTTCTCCACCAGCTCCTGCTCTGCAGAAAACACTGCCTCGACACTGCAGCCTCATCGGAGATCTGCTGTCTGTCCCCGAGTGGCTGTCCTGGATTTTGGGTGTGGTGGCTCTGGTGCTGTCCAGGACCTTGGGGTGCTCCTTGTGCGTGCTGCCTCGTCTGCCGCGCTCACTGGCACTCAGCGCCATCCCCATGGAAACGCAGCCACTCTTTTTTCTGTGCATGAGAGTGCCTAACCTGGATTTTCATGCTTTTGGCAGTCTTGTTCCTTAAACCAGTGACTTTAGCTGTGAAAGGTGAGCATGTGGGGAAGGACCTGGTTACAGATTGCTTTAATTCTTTCACTAATGGGCTTCAGGTACTCAGTTTTCACTTTGGTCCCTTGCAAGTGGGGAGGGCAGAAGGATGAACATGGTCAATGGGTTCAGTTCTGCTCCACAGTCTGAGCTGCAGGCTTGGGGGAAGGGTTACTGTGTTACCATGTGAGGTTTTTTGCATAAGTTGGACTTTTGAGTGATTCTAAGAATTATTCTGTGGTTTGGCTGAATTGGTCCTCGTTGCTTTCCTGATTGTCTGGCATCTCTGCAATTCCTCACTGGAAACAGCCAGGCTGATGGGCTGTTAGCATGGGCTGAGCCCAGCAGGACATACATGCTTCTCTGCACTGTGATCTCTTTGCCTTTTCTTTGAATTAAACTTCAGCATCTTCTGATTGTTTTCTTGTGATTGTGCTCCACTTTGTTGAATCCATCCTTGACAAGGCTCAGCCTGTTCAGTGTGCACCAGAGCTTCTGTGCTTTTTGGCAGTGTCATAATGCCAGTCCTTCTCAGACTTCTTTTCTGAGGCAGATGTGAAAGGGAGCTCACAGAGCAGAGATTGGCCTAAGATCACACACACAAAAAAAAAAACCTAGAATAATACTGCAAGCAGCTTTGAATTCTCAAATTTGATCTGTAAAACATGGTGGGGGAAGTCTCTTCCTTGAGTCTTGCATGGGTGAGTGCATCAAGGGCAGTTCAGAGAGTAAAGTATTTCTGTTCTGATGACCATATAAACACATTGTATTTCAGGCTTGGGGATACTACAGACTCTTCAGATTCTTGTCACCTCAAAATATCCAACTGTTGTGTGTCTGCTGTAGCTTCCGTCACAGAGTAAGGTGGATTTTAGGAATGTGGGTTTTTTTTTTTTGAAGCTACTGCTTTAAGCACTCTAGCAAAACTGTCCTCTGGGTCTGTGCAGAGCAGAGAGGAAATTTTGAGGGGGGTATGCAATACCTTGAAGTTTTCTGCTTACTTAGTAACTTAGGCTTGGTTTCTACATCTGAGATGTAGGAAAAAAATGAATTAGATATTCGGAGATGATTGGGGGTGGAGTGAAGGGCTTGTTAAGGAGCCTTTTCCTCTGCAAAGTGAGATGTCCCTGTCAGTTACAGGGAGATCTGTTGCACTGTTTAGAATAATGCTACAGTTAAATCATGGTTATGATGAGCCCTGGGAGGCCAGGGACATGAGCACAGTGAAGCTGCTCCTCTGTACCATTCTATGCACGGGGTTATTTGGGAATGTTGATAACCAAGGGGATCCCTGGCCACCCATGGCTGGGTTGCAGTGGCTTTGTGCTGTGTGGCTTTATCTACTGGAATGTTTGAAATAGGGAATAAAGTTCTAACTTGTTCAAATTACCACTGAGTTAGCACTGAAACAGTGAGTAGGTTGTTCTCTGCAGAGGTGCTGAGCCATTGCAGCTCCAGCTGGTTGCAACAGGAATTATCAGTAGCTCAGCAGTTTGGAAGCTGCTGGAGGACTTGCAAGCAGATGTAGATGACTGCCTCTCGGCAGTGAAGTTGAGAATACTGGCCTGAATTTCCATGGCAAAGGACTATAATAAATAGCAACAAATTGAGCAGGATGAAGAGAGGAAGTTAATGATAGCCGTAAATGTTATGAGAAATTAACTCCTCATAGCTGATTTAGAGTAGCAAATCAGCCAGTGTAAACTTGCAGTGGTGTTAAATCACTCATGGTGATTTGATGCTTGGGAGCTGAGTGAGGCTGGCTGGTAGCTTGGTGTTGCATTGATCTTACTTGATGGGATTGTTCCAGCCCAGTGAATCACAAGCTCTGATTTACCCCCATGTCCCAGTTCTGGCCAGGACAGGGTTAATTTTTGCAGTAGGGAGGAGAAGGCATGGTCAGCACCTGGAGGGTCTGGCAGCAGTGCTGGGCTCTGTGTGGTGACTAAATTGCAGGTGAAGCATTCACCTCCCTTGTACCCTGTTATGAATATTGTTGCTGTTACTGTTCATTTCCTTACTTCACTACTGTTTTCAGTAAATTTTTCTTATCTTAGCCCCTGATCTTTACCTTTGGTATCTCCAATTCTTCTCTCCAGCCCCCTGCAGTATCAGGAGGAGGTGTGAGCAAGCAGTGCATGGTTTGGAGTGTTTCAGTGGGAACACTAAATTGGGGAATACCATTCCTAAAATACAGCATCCTACCTCCACAATGGCCTAATCCTCTTCTCATTTGTGACAAAATTCTTGTTCTCCATATGCACAATAAAGTTACTAAGAATGTATCCTTTCTTACCTTACTGTTATCCTGTAGGAACTGTTCTGATTGAGTTTGCAGTGGGGAACAGTGAGAGACCCCCAACTTTTGGTCCCTTGTGTCAGACAGGACTTTCCCTGTTGGATTCACCCAGAGCACAGATCTGCAGAAAACATATTGTTATCTGGGAGTGGGGCAATTCTGATCTTGCAGAGCAGTGAACTTTTCTCACTGTAAAAAACAATAGGGCTTTTATCTGGACACTGCTTTGATACTGCCCTGCTGGGGCTGCCATGTGTGCCAGCACAGTGTCAAATATGAGCAAGATGGGGCCAGCAGAAAACCTGGAGTTTTAGAGAGCACTGCCTGCTCCTGGCATATCTGAGGGAGAAAGTGTATAGGTGAGCACTTGATAATATAATAGGTGTTGTTCTGAAGCAGCACAATCGTTAGAAATGCCACAATATATGCCTTATTTTCCTCTTCTTTTGAAAGCTGAGTGGTGGACAATTGGATGTATTGGGAGATCAAGACAATGATTCTCAGTGTGGAGGCGAAATCTGGCACTACACTGAGGTACAATAGAGCATTATAATTTCTATTTTAAAATGCAGTAGTTAAATTTTAAAGCCATAACTGAATATACTTGTAAATGCTTACTGCATCCACTGCCATTATCTCTTCTCCCCTTGTTTGTTTTTTTGCCCATTGCTCTGCTTTTTGCACACAAGTGCAAAATTCTCCCTGCAGGCTTTTTTTCAGCACATACAGCTGTGAGTCGGCCTGCACATCAATCTTCTCTTACCTAGGGAAATACTTCAACTCATGTAGTTCTGTTCTTTCCATCAAGAGAGTCATCCTCTTCATAGACCTTCAGGTCATTTAAAAGATAAATATATCTTCAAGCACTTTTCCAGAATCTTCACTGTGAATTGAATACTCCCTCTAGGAATTATCTGGTAAACAATAAAAGCAGAGCTGTGAACATGGAAATGCTCATGGGTGTTCAAGTACAGGAATGGGTTAATTGTTCCATGGGGACATATTACCATTTGCTCTCTCCCCTCCTTGCTCTTTCAGTAAATTTTTCTTTTTGGGTGTGATACAAGAATTAGGGCTGTTGAACCAGACTTGTTTCTAGTTGAATACAAACAAGAAGCAATTTCCTCCACATACGCACAGAAATTGGCATCCTGGTTTTGATTTGTGGAGTAATGCTTCAGGACCCTTCTCCACACCTGTGAAGTCTAGCTGAGCTGCTTCATTTAAAAAGGGCTTTTTTTCTTTTTTTAAATAGCATGTGATTACAGAAAAACTTCATCTGTTTTTAGATACATCGGCATCAAGGCAGTCATTTGATAATCAGAAAACCATACAAATCTGATAGCATGGCACAACAGCAAATTGCTGTTGTTTGGTGGAAGTGCAGTGGGGAGCGTTGCTTTCACTGCTGCTCCCTCAATTCTGTGCCAGCCATTTCTAAGTTGTTGGGACAGGATGGAAGCTGTCTGAACACACAAGGGAATGTGAATAAAATGCCAGCAGTCTCTGTGATTAACTGGATAACTTTGTACTTGGTTCTTGTTTAATAATACACCAAGGCTGTGCTTCTCTTGCTTTTTCTCTGTGTGTTGAAATTGTCTGATGCCTAAAATATGACCCTTTATGTGTAATCTTGCTTTTGTGTTTGTAACAGGAGTTAAGTTGGTGACGGTATTTGGTCCAAACTGTGGGCTTCTGACCTATGTCTCACCTTTTATTTCTTTTTCTAGCAGCTGAGGCAATTGATATTATGTAAGTTGGTAATAATATTTGAAGCATGCCTGGAAATATCTGATAAGTAGCTTCATTCTTTTGATAAAAGAATGAGGCAGAGAAAAGCAGAGCTTAGTGTAAAGTTTATTAAATGGCAGAGCACGTTTAATCTTCCCACCCCACAAATTGAAGCCAGAATCCAGCATTTGTAATCACCAGCGTCCCCGCAGCATCACTAAAAACTGATTTGTCTTTGCCACAGCAGATTGGTTTTTTCTTTCTCAGATGGACATAATGGGTTGTTTGTTCTTTCTCCTTGGATAGCTGAATAATATGCGCACAAACCCACCTACCTCTGTGCTCCAAAATCATGGAAATCAGCAAGTTGCACAGCTACCCTTTTTGACAGTATTGTGGCATGCTGTAAGTGCTAATATTAATATGCACTGGCAACTGCTTGTGTTTGAAATGAAGTATTCTACAGCTTCCAGTTAAATGGCAGATGAACATAAAGAAGTTGCATTTTGAGGGACAGGTATGTGAACACTTCTAGCATGTACATGAGCTCTCATATGCCCACTGTTGAACACTTCTCTCCTTATCACCTTCCCCGTATCTTGCCTTCAGTGCACTTCATTTTATTGAACTTTAAGGATGATTGAAAACTTCATGAGAACTAAATTAAAGTCTTGAATAGATAGGTTGTCAGAAACTACTACCAGAGTTGTAGTAGTAGCAGCAGAACCAATAATGTGTTACTGCAAATGGCATGTATTTTATGTTTTCTGGCTTTTCTCCACTATTTTAGTGCTTTGCCACTTCTATTGGTGATATCATCAATTATCATCTGAAAAATACAATAAATTGGCTCATTTACTGATGCTGGGTGAAAGACTTGCCTGTGAATTTACAGTGCTTCCCCACAACTGGTAAGCTCAGAGGAACCTGAGATGTTGATGTGGGGTTTTTTTCCCTTGGATTTCTCACTGGAAAAAATGGATGGCAGACAGCAGACAGCCCAAAATAATGCACTGAATGCATGTTGAAGCCATAAGCTGCATCTAGGAGTCCCAAGTCCCAGTGCTGCCATTTCCATTAGATTTCTTGCAGGTCAAGATCCAGGGTCATCCTGGCAGTGTGAATGACCATGGGCACCTACCTACACACTTCTACTCCAGTGGCTGCTTTAGTTTTCACTCCAGCTTTCTTTTACATTTCATGGAAGAAATTGAACATAGCAATTTGCCTGTTCCTGTGCTTGAGAGACAAAAGCCTTTCCAGTCATAGACATAAAGCCGGGGAGAAATGCAGGAGCAAGTGCTGCATTCTTATTTTGTGAGGTGTTTTCTTAAAGAAGAGGAGTTGACCTTTCCCAAGGGAATAAAGCTGCCCTTCACATTTACCCCTTGAGAGCAAGAGTTCTCACACACACTAAAGCATCTTATCCCTTTCTTGACCATTTTTTCCCTCACTAAAGTCACAGGACTTTGTTCCAGAGAACTCAGCACCTGTATGTGCAGTTCCTTTCCCACACTTGAGGTTCTGCTTTACAAGTTTTGGACTTGATGTCAAAATCTGAGGGTGTGTAGGAGAGAGATCAGTCAGGACAATATCTCCTTTTAGCCCTCAAAATCCATCTTTGGAGGACTAGTGCTGGTGCAACTGCTGTGAGACTGTGTTTTTCTCTGAGGTACACAGCTTAAAAAATAAAGCTTAAATGTGCGTTGTTGCATTGGGCAGTAAAAGAGAATGCTGGCCTCTGTTGACAAAGCAGATTGGTCTTACAGCACCTGTGTGATCCAAGGGGTGAAGCATGTCCCTTACTAAGCAAAAACATTTTCTCTTCTTCAAGGTTCCTTGTCCCTGGTGTCTCCTTTTATTGTGGGGTTTTTCTGTACAAATAAAAAGTCTTTGTGTGCTGTAAGCTGTTGTGAGTTCTGTCCTCTCCAAAGCCAGCAGAGTAGCAGGATAAACCAGTGAGACTGATTCTTCATGATCAATTGTACATGTAATTCCTAAAGGCTTGAGTTCACAATACTGCCCAGAAGTGGTGCAGATTCCCTTCCTTTGGAATCTGGGTTTTACTAAACGGCTGATTGGTTACAAAGGTTGCAAGACTAGCAAAAGCAGGAAAATTCTAAATCTTGCATTAGTTTGACTGATCTTTGTAGCGGTGCAGATGTGAATTTACATAGATAGTTGTAAATAGTGTTTATCTAAGACAGAAGTAAATTCTTTTCTTAGGAATATGAGTGAAATGTTCCTTACAGGTTCTTACCTACTCTGGGGTGGAATTGTTCATGATGAACATGAGTGCTGAGGGAAAACTAAGAGCACTATATTCAGTCATGTCTTTAAATAAATTAAAAACCAAAACTGTTAGTCAGCTTCGTAACTTATATTTAGCATGACCATTTAGTCCATCTTGAATATATCAGAAACCAATGCAGAGGAATGAATAAGAAACCATAGCACAAATTAGTGCAGGATGACATTGTTCCATGTGTAACATGAAAGCGTTTGGCACCATGAGCTCATTTTGATCTCACTTGTTGTGTCTTCTGCCTCCTACCAGCTTAGAAAAGAGCTGGAGCTGTGCTTTAATGAGATTATCTCAACATGAATGATCTGTGGTTTACTCAGAGTTTATCAAATGTATTTAACTTTCATGAAAGCAAGGATTGGTTAGATGAAGTTTCCCTCCCCTACTGCTTCTGCTCAGTGATTCACTGGGTCTGGAAATTGTAACAGCTCCAGTGAAGTCCCTTCTCATCTTCCTGAGGAAGAGATCCCATGGTACAGTAGCACCTTGGATGGAAAGCAGAAGCTCCCTGTGCTTACAGGGTTAGACTTGTCACCCAGGTCCGAAGGAGCTCAGTTCATTTTTGTTACCCATATGGGTTTTGAGAGGTTCTGAAGTGCCTGACTCCTTTTCCACTTCTCTTGAAGCAGGGGGTGCTTTGGTAACCTCACAGTAATCAACCCTGCCTACCTTTGAAAGTTGGGCTGCTGAATTTTAGTGTGGAAGTTGGCTGGTAAGTAATAGTGGAGAAGTCCTGCCATCAGCGAGACAGAAGCAGAAGCTCTAAGTTGATTTTCCCCTTACATCAATGACTAGGACGTACCATCCCCCAGTCTGATTTCTAGGAGGTTCTCCTCAAACCTTGTTTGCTTGGTGCCTTACAGCTAATACACAGTGCTGAAACCTGAAATTAGTTCAGCTGTGTCAGGGCTAACAGATGGCCATTTCCTAGGAGAAGATACTGAGCATTCTTGTACAGGTTTTGCTGTGTGGTGAAAATCCAGGTTAACAGAAACAGCCAAAAGTGAAGGCTGAATTATATGAGACTCCGGAGTCATCAGCTATGGATGCAGAAGATCCTGCTATGCTTTTGTTGTGATGCTGCTAAGTAGCATTTCCAGTCTTCTGGGCAAAGACATCAAAGGATAGTGAAGATAAAAACAGACCACTGTTGACTTTGAGAAAAATGTTCTAATTATACAAGCAGATGTTGAAGTAACTGAAAACTTTATGACTGCTTTAATGAAAGTTTGGCAGTCCTCAATCTCCAAAAACTCATACCCAGGTTTGCTTTCTTTCCTCCAAAGTCATAGAGCTGGCTTTGAGTGCCCCTGGTTCTTAGCAGAGGAAAGTTTTCCAGAATGAATGAGGAGCTCTGGGAGCAAAGCAAGGCCTGCTGTGACCTGGCAGGGCAGGAGGGTTGGCCAAGCCATGTCCTTTGCCAGAGATGCCCCTCAGTCATGGCAGTCTCTTTCTCACATGGACATCTGGGCTCCTGATATATGGACTGCTGTGTTTGGGTCAGGTCTCATTCTCTTCTAGGGTGGTCCCTAACTCATGCTCTGTAAAAGCTCTCTTCCACCAGTATGGCCATCCATGTGCCCTTCCCTTGGCTGGTGACACTTGCTGTTGAGATTTCCAGCCTCTTCAGACAATTAATATAAAGAAATAACACAGCTTTATGTGGGATTTCTAAACCAGGCAGGATTCTGGCTCATAAATCCTGTCCAGGCTGTAGTTCTCTGTTGAAAATGAACAGCCAAACTAGTAAAGCTGGTTTGCTTTTGCTTTTTCTTGCAGTGAGATTCTCTGGAGTCTAGCATGGTGTGAGCTCTGAGATTTTCTGTGGTTAGGACATGCCTCTTGTGGATTCTTGACAGGCTGGAGAGATGGGCCAAGTCCAACAACAGTAAATTTAAGAAATCCAAGTGCCAAGTCCTGCATTTTGGCCCCCTGCAGTGCTCTAGGCTGGGACGGTGTGGCTGGACAGTGCCCAGGCAGAAAGGGACCTGGGGGCACTGGTCAACAGCCGACTGAACATGAGCCAGCAGTGTGCCCTGGTGGCCAAGAAGGCCAATGGCATCCTGGCCTGGATCAGGAATGGTGTGGCCAGCAGGAGCAGGGAGGTCATTCTGCCCCTGCACTTGGCACTGCTGGGGTCCCACCTCGAGGGCTGTGTCCAGTCCTGGCCCCTCAGTTTGGGAAGGACGTTGAGACGCTCGAGCGCGTCCAGAAGAGACAACGAGGCTGGAGAGGGGCTGGGAACACAAACCCTGTGAGGAACGGCTGAGGGAGCTGGGGGTGCTCAGCCTGGAGAAAAGGAGACTCAGGGGTGACCTTATCACTCTACAGCTCCTGAAAGGTGGCTGTGCTCAGGTGGGGTTGGTCTCTTCTCCCAGGCAACCACTGACAGAAGGAGAAGACACAGTCTCAAGCTGCACCAGGGGAAGTTTAGGTTGGATATCTGGAAAAAATCCTTTACTGAAAGAGTGATTGAGTGCTGGAATTGTCTGTCCAAGGGTGGTGGAGTCACCGTCCCTGGATGTGTTTAAAAAAAGACTGGACGAGGCACTCAGTGCCATGGTTAGTTGATGAGGAGGCGTTAGGTCATGGGTTGGACTTGGTGATCTCAAAGGTCTTTTCCAACCTAGTTTGTTCTGTGATTCCTTGCTATCTAATAAGGTTTGTGCTCTCATTATGGCCTTTTCCCCACAGCTTTAGCAGACAGGCTTTCCTCTCTTATCTAGCACCCATTTTAGTGAACCTTATTTGAATTTAGTACCTTTGAAATCTGCAACTCTGACACTTAACAGAAATTAGGCAATAGGTCAAAAACTTACATGGAAAGAACAAGCAGCACATCGTGTTTGCATTAAAACTGCCTTCCACTTTAAAACTAGACCCAAAATAGGGGATCTGTTAGCACTTCTTTCTCAAATCTTCCATGCCCTGTCTTTGCAAGAGTGTTCATCTCTTCTCTGCTTCACTACTTGCTGAGCAACTGAACAGCAAACAAAAAACAAGTAGTCTTCTCATCTTAATAACATCTTAGTTTCTTCAGTAGGTCACTGCTCCTCTTCCACTCCAGGCAGCTTCAGTGACTCATTGCTCAGCCCAGCTCCCTGGCTCAGAGCCAGTTTGCCACTCAGCAGTTACCACATCACTGGAGGAACACCTTTGTGTATGACCCTGGATCATGCTTCAGCTGCTAGAGTACACTGACAATTTCTCCAAATTCCTCCTGGGCATCCAAAACAATTGAGGTTAACCAGGGGAATATAGTTATAGGGAAGAGGGAAATTAAAAATTCACATACCCAAAACATTCCTGTCATTGTGCCAGATCAGCAGGAGACAGGAGTGCATAGACATTTCTATCACTCTTGTCTCTACTCCATCATGGACCAGACACTTGACTCCACACTCATAAGGAACAGCACCTAAATCCGTGGGTGAAATTGCAGCTTATGGTGCAAAATGCTCTTTGGGCAATTTGATGTGATAGGATTTGACTGCTTTATACGTCAGAGGATCATTCTGCAATTCATGGAACTGCTTCTTCTAGCAGTGGAGCAAAAAGGCAGAGAACTTACTGGCAAACAAATGAATAGTAACTTCCCTCTCTTGAATTTATTCAGTTCTTCGAGGTACAAATGTATTCTTGATGGCCAGAGAAATCAGTCATTCTGCATTAGGAAGCTTGGTTGATGTCTTTAGCAGGCCCTTATGAAGCTCTGTGTAAGTGGTTTTAAAAATAACTTAGAGGGAAAAATAGGATGTGGTTTAACACAGAAGCACTTAATTATCTTTTTGTGTTACTACTTAAAATTTTAATTGTAAATATGTGAAAATAAGTTACTTCATCCCTCCAAAACACCCCTGGTGTGACATTCATCACTGCCATACTACTGTGATTGTACTACACCTGAATTTTAATGATTGTATTGTTATGTTCCAATTTGATGTCTCTCTTAATGTCACAAGATCAGATGTGTTTAATTATGGAACAGGATCCTGCTGAGGTTTACAGGTAGTGCATGCCCCAAGGACGTTGTGTCTGAGCTATGTGTTGGCTCACCTTCCTTACAGCCTCCCTCATCTGGGCAACTTCCCATCCCCACAGGGAATGTGGTGAGGAAGGAAGGGCTGTTCAGCAGAGCTTAAGCAGTGGGAGAAGGTGCATCAGAGTGGGGCCAAACAGGACTGTGTATTGAGATCCTCTGCATCAAGAATAATAGCAAACACTTGAGATTTGGCTAAGATGGACAATACTGGAGTCTGAGGTCTTGCCTGTGACAATGCACTGGAATAACAAAGGAGACTCTCAGCTTGGCCACTGGGCACACTGTCACAGTCCAGTGAAGCTTTTTAGCTCCTAACCTTCCAGTGAGATTTGAATCTTGGCACTGAGTGAAGGAGACCTTGTGCAATAACCCCTGGATTTCTTAATATCTTTCTGTTGCTCCCTGTCTTGATCTAAGAGCTTTGAAGATCAGAGGGTCATTTATTATTGTTTTCTTTTTTTTTTGAGCAGCTTTCACCCCCTTACTCCTTGTTCAAAACCCCCCAAGTTGTTTATTTACTGATATATGCCAACAGGAAATAAAAATGGTGACTTAGCAAATTATTTCTGCCAGAACAAAGCCTGCAGACTGTATCTCCAAACATAAGCTTGACAATAAAGCCTTGGACTCAGCAAAACAGAATTTGTCTATATTGAAAGAAGAGATCCTGTCTTTCCCAGGGTGTCCTGCACTCTCTGTTCCCCCTGACAGTCAAGTCCTGGTTTCAGACAGTTTTTGTACAAATCCTCCAACTGCTCTCTCAAGTGCAAACAGCTCAGGCAGCAGTTGTTTGCAGACACCTCCTGGAACTGCTGCTGGAGACTCTGGTTTCTGGAAGTGAGATCCTGCTGGAGACCTGTGCACCATGTCAGACCAAATTAGGTGTAAATCCCTAGTTATGCTTCAAAAGTCTTATTCATATTCATCCTCTCTACAGGACTGAATCTTATTATTCAGGTCATTATTTCCTTTGCCAGCTTTTCTGCTATTGCTTGGATTGATCTGTGGATGAAGCTGGCAGGGTACTGTGATCCTGCTGTCCTGTGGGCCTGTGCTTTTCTCTCCTCACTGCTCTCTC
The DNA here is from genome assembly GCF_031753505.1 of Anomalospiza imberbis. NCBI lineage: Eukaryota > Metazoa > Chordata > Aves > Passeriformes > Viduidae > Anomalospiza > Anomalospiza imberbis. The sequence continues at coordinate 2,897,826 of NC_089700.1, forward strand.
CCTGCAGTGAGTGTGCAGGCAATACCTGGTGTGCTTTGTTTCTGTTGTTTTGTCCTGTGAAAAAAGCCAAATGTTTGCTTGAAAGCAAAGTCTCATATATTGCTGAAGGCTGTGCTCCCTTTATCCTCAGCACAGTTTAAAAATATTCTTTAACTGTTATAAACTGTTTATTCTACCAGAGAACTTATCGGAAGAGCAGTAAATGTTAAGACCTGTCTGGGCTGTTTGAGACCAGAGTGAATATCTACTTTTGTGCTCTGTTCTCTAAAGATGAGATGCAACAAAACCTGATATTGATACTGACCTTTTTTAGAAAGTGCTTTGAGGTCTTGTGAAAAGCAGCCAACAGAAGCCAGGTGGAATTGTGCCTAAGAGTCTTTTTGCCTGCCTGTCAGGTCCACTCACAGCCTAGCTAAAGAATTTGTGTTCTTTAGTTCTTATTCCATCTGCTACTGTCTTAATTCAACATTTTACTTAGTTTTATATGTTTCTCTAGGGTATTCAGGTGGTTTCTGTGACATAAATATATTTTTAAGACAGAACTTTCTGAGAGTGAGACAGGGAGAATTCACTGAGAGAAGCCCTGTGGAGAAGGCTTGGGGTGGATGAAAAGCTGGGCATGAGCCAGCAACATGCAAATGCAGCCCAGACAGCCAACCATATCCTAGGCTGAATCAAGAAAGTGGATAACAGGTCAAGGATTCTCCCCCTCTCATGTGAGTACTTGGAGTGCTGTGGCCAGGCCTGGGGATATGGAGTTGTTGGAGAGGGTCCAGAGGAGGTCAGGGTGATGCTCCAAGGGCTGGAGCCCCTCTGCTCTGGAGCCAGGCTGGCAGAGCTGGAGGTGTTCACCTGGACAGGAGAAGGCTTTAGGGAGACCTCAGAGTCCCTTCCGGTGCCTAAAGTGGAATACCTCTTATAAAAAAGAGGTATTTTTTTACATGGGCAGATAAGGATAGGACAAGAGGGACTGGTTTTAAACTAAAAGAGGAGAGATTTGAAGGTCTCTTCCAAGCCAAACCATTCTGTCATTCTGTGCTGCTAATCACTGGTATTTGCTGGCCCTGAAGATGGGAGAATTGCACTAGGTGAGTCAGTCCATGAGTTTGCACTTTGCATTGTGCCTTGCACTACCCAAAGTCCAGGACTGCATCTCACCTGAAGTTTTGTCATTTATTCTGATTGTGGTTTGTCAGTAAAACAAACTTTTCACTGGAGTCTTTATGAATCATTAAACAAAATTTAGGGTATTCACCCAGAAGAATCAATAAATAAGTTTTTTTCCTATGAACCTGCTTTGATGGGTTTTGAAAAAACAATGACAGAAAGGACTCTTACAAACAAGGAATGAGGACCCTGGTCTGTAGCTGTAAAGAGTGTTTCAAATCCTGACTTCAGTGGAAACAGATTGTTAACATACTTTAACCATATCCCTCAGTTCACAGGGCAGTGCTTCTCCTTGGATCTATAGATTCTTACAATTTACACAGGTCTGTTATCCTGGAATCCTATATTGATAAAGTAATTCAATTTAAAAGTACAGAACTGAGGTGACAGAAGAATCTTTTACATTATAGACTCAGCTTACTGAAGTTTTGACTTGTTTTGTTTCCAAGCTGGACACTGTTGATGTTGAACTTGAGCTCTTGGATGTCTGAGCTGGTTGCATTTTTCCACAGCAGGGGAACATCCCCTTCAGAGCTTTTCAGCCCAGGCAGTGTGGCAGGAGCATGCAGGTGTCACAGTGCTAGACATGTCTGGAAGTATCTTATCTTCCCTTTTTTGAGTCATCTGATAAATTCAGCTTCTTTATTGAAGAAAATTAAAAGCAACATCTGACAGCATATTTTATGTTGTGTCCACTTGCCCCCTTGCTGGTTGGAAGGAAAAATGAAGTCAGAGCATTTCCAGCCATGGAAATGGGTGTTGGCATTGCCCAGCATTACCCTTATTTGGTTTTGGTGGGCCTCAACATAGCTGCACACAGAGGAAAATCCAAGACCATTACTTGTTAAGTTCTCATACTTTGGAGGTGTCTTTTGATGATACCTTTTGATGAAGCCTTATGTTGTTCTGAGAGTATTTGTTCTTCCCCAAACCTTTACAAAAGGAAGATTGTGTAGTTTTGTTATAATTTTTTAATCCTAGCTATTGATGTCACAATTTTAATTTTCTATAAATCTTTGACAGCTGTTATTTTGTTGCTTTAATTTTCTCAATCTATTTTAATACTTAGCCTGCACAGCACTTGGTGAGGACAGGGCATAAGTACATGATTACAGCCTGCTGGGCCTTCACAAGGCCTGGTCATTTCGCAGTCTTTGGCTATTTCCAGAGAATGTTTTTAGGGACTCTGTTGGTTACTGAAGCATCTCTTCTTCCCCTTTCTCATTCTCCCCTTCTCTGTGGTAATGCAGGTAATGCATTAAGACATAAAATTAAATGGGGATTAGAATTTCATGAGAAGTGGTATTTTAAATGCAGCTGCACTTGTTTCATTTATGCTTTAAAGGAAGGAGCATAAGGCAAGGGAAAATCTGCTAATTAAAGTATTAAAATCTGCCAGGGGCATGACATTTCCTTTAACTTCCAAAATACCTATCCAATCGAAGACAAGTGGAAGTAGATGTTGTCTGTTCCCTCGGGGTTTCACTTTGAACTATCTTAGTTTCATGCTATCTCTGCTTGTGGAAAGGTTGTCCGAGCGTTATAAATGCATTGGATTGGTTCCCATAGATTTGAAATGCTTCTTTACAACATAAGCTGACCACTGCAATTTAGGTGCTTTTTAGTTTGACTAAGATGACAGCTAGTACTGATTTCTGGTAGTTGGAACCATAAACTGTTACTGAAGTGCTGACTTTTTTTCCCGATACAGTTCTGTCATGGCCCTCTTCCCCAGCACAATTCATCTTGTGTCTTGGTTTGAAAGACAGGTGTCTGCTAAGGAAGGCAGAGACTTCCCTAATATGACTCCCTTTCCTCCGAATTATTATAACTTTGAAATTAAGGAGCTTTCAGGCAGAGATACAGGAAAAGGAATAAGAGTTTTTTACTGGTATTAAAGAACTACTAGTAATATGTGTATAACAAGGCAAACAGCAACAATGGAAGCAACAACTAACAAACAAACGAAACAAAACAAAAAAAAAAGAAAAAACAAAAAACTTAACCGAAAAGCAGAAAAGCCAATGAAGTCTCTGCCTTGCTCGTTAAGCCCTTCCCCTCGCTGCAGTTCCGGGCGCGGCCGCCAGGGGCGCTGCTGGCTCCCGGCGGGCAGGGCGGGCGCGGCGCTGCCCCGGCCGGCAGGGGGCGCTGCGGCGCGGGCAGCACGCGGTGATGGCGGCCGGGCTGGGCGGCGGGGCTGCGCTGCGGCAGGAACTCGGCGGCTGTGGCTGTGGCTGTGACCGCCTGCAGTCCCGGCAGGCAGGGAGTGTGGGCTACAGTGGAGCAAAAACCCTGCGGCAGAAGCAGAGGCACAGCACGGCTGGGCGGCAGCAGCCCGGCTCCCGAACAGGGCCGGGAGAGGCTCCCTGGGAGGGGAAGGGGCTCGGGGATCCTGAGGTTTCCCTGAGGCACCCAGCGGACGGTGAAAGTCCCTTTTTTAATGAGGCAGGGTGTTGATAAGGCCCCAGTGCAACGGCCGCTCTTACGAGCAGAGCTGCACTCAGGGTAGGAGAAAGGCAGAAGACAGAACCCCGCAGTGGTGGGGAACTCTCCCCACAGCGACTGCAGCCTGTGTCCCCTGTGAATGCTGAAAGAACAAGAGCCAGCAGCTGCCCCAGCCTCTCTTTTCCCAGCCCGATTCTCCCAAGTGTCTCTGAAGGAGAGAGACTCCCAGGTAAGATTGCAGTCAGGTGACCTCCTCCCCTGAGCTTGGCAACTTCATTTGTCTCTCCTAAGTCCCTCGTCGTTATTGTCTCTTAGCAAGAAAAATGGGAGAAAATTCCCTAAGAGAAAGAAACAAAAGGAGAACTCCTAAACCCCAACATCTTGTTTGAAAAAACAGCTGTTTTCTGGCCACCAAGCAAACTGAACAGCCTTAGGAAGCATGTTCCTGAAGCACACTTCTGTGTGATTTGCTCTCTAGAAATGTCTACATTCATTGTGCTGGGTGCTGCACAGAGAGCACGGGAGTTCTTGTGCTGAAACTCTGAAAGGATCAAAAGCCAAATATGAAGGCACTGCAACCACTTACATCAGCCAGCAAACATATCCCAAATGTCAGAACATGGCCTGGGAATGGGTAACTCCCTTAACTTCTGGAGACTTTTGGAGCATTGATTTGAGGCCCTGATTTGAGCTGCTTTTGAGCTCGTGTGACATCTCTCACACTGGTGGTACTGCAGGGGTCTGAGCCAGACCCAGCAAAGCTCAGTCCTGTGGAGTGACTGGTGTGTTCTTCAGAGTGGGGGAGCAACAAAAAACATTGGGGGATGGTGCTGGCCATGTCGCTGATTTTGACCCAAACAGTGACCCACTCTGCATTATCATTTATGACATATATACTTCTGCAGGAGCTCTGGCTTTTGTTTTGGGTGTTGATTTGGCAGCTGGATTTTAGGAACAATATTCCGAAACTGCAAAATTCCATCTGAGCCATGTAACACTGACTTGCTGAATAATCTCTCATGTTTTCCTTGGGTCTGGTAGGCCTGGGAAGAAGTTTTATGCTTCTGCCATTACTCCGGGCTTTTCCTTTGCAGTGTGAAGAGACCAATTTGCAAGGAGTATTTTGGAAGAGCATTGTTAAAAATAATACCATCTGACATTTTCAAGGCTGAAACGTTGTGGATAGTCAGTATTGACTGACTTTAAAAACCTTAAAATTCTTAAAATGCATTTTCCACTTTGCTTTTGTATATAGGAATCTTTATCCAGAAAAAAAGAATTGGCACAAGAGGAGCTTCCTTTTACTCATTAACAAAGGAAGCAAATGAAGCTTCCTTTTGGTGCCTCTGGGAGTTTTAGATTTGGTTAACTACGGGTTTATGGAAAGCTGGGTACAGGCACATTTACAACACTATTTTGTACATAATATGAGCTAGAATATGCAGAAATACTAAACATCACTGGGCTGGGTAGTATCCATCTTGAGCAGGACCCAAAAGCACAGCCTCGGAGAATGAGAGCCGTCAGAGGTTGCTTTTGCTCTAAAGGTGTCCTTAGTCGTACAAAAAGCTGAAACTTCTCTCTGAACTTAAAGGAAAGTTGCTGAAACTCTGTTTTTTAATTTTTTATTTAGGCTCCTAGACTGTTAACATGCCTTAAATTTGGGGTTGACATGCAGCCTCACAGCATTCATCCTCAGATTGATGTGGGGTGTTGGACCTGCTTGCAAGTAGAAGCTCTCTGAAATTGATGAGGCCTGAAATGTGCCTCTCCTGCCTCTCCATTCCCATGGACTATGGCTTGCTGAATCTCCTTCTCCCCCTTTAATTCCCCCGGCACACATGTTCTCAATTACTGCCTGCATTGAAGCTGCAAACATTTCTTGTGCATCTAACTTTCTATACTGAGCACTGGAAATATATTTTAGCAATTTGTGGGAGAAATATTATGTCCCATGCTGGGAAAATTGTGTTTATGGTTCCTGTAGGAAAACAAATTCGTTCTAGTCCACAACAGATTTTCTGTTTCTTCATCCTTCTTTTGCATCTTGGAGCAATATTGTAAGAACCTCTTACTCCCAATGCATTGAGCATGGGTTGTCCCCATCTTTGAAATAAAAATCATATGCTCTGCAGTCTGTATTTTTCATTGCTGTCCACAAAATAATCACTGGCTTTTGGCTGATCACAATAATAGCTACTATGAACCCCAAATATACGAGTTTGGATGTGCATCACCATTACATTTGATGAAAACTCAGTTGTATTGTAGTGTTGGTAGGATTTAAAAAGTCAATATTCTGCAGCAGAGGGCAAAAAAGGAGTGATAGTATAATGCCTGATTTGGAAGGGAAAAGGAAATGGGAGTTAATCTTTTTCTCAGTGTGTGCATTGTTCTGATAGGATAATCCTTCAGGATCCAGGTGGTATAATGTGTTCCCAAGCCTTTGTTGTACATTAAATCATACTTTATTTTCAGCTGTGAACCTTAGGACCCACGCCCACATCTGCAACGCGTTTCTCAGTTCAGATTTTGGGTTGCAGAAGAGAATTTTGTGGTTAAAGGAAAATGTGGTGGTGTACTCCACCTCTCTCTTGTGCTGACAATTAGTTCAACTCTGACAGTGATCAGGGGATATTGTTACTGCTGTGCAGACAAAGTTTTTAAAGCACAGTTATCTTCTGCTTAAATAAATGATGGGCTTGTTCAAATGGAAATAATTACTTTTGCATCTCGTGTGACTAAGTTGAGTCACAATAGAGGGGCCTCTGAGAATGCTGGTAGACAGGGATAGCAAACAGAGAAGAGTAAAAGGTGTGTCTGGATCGATTAGTTCATTGTTAGATAATAAATGAATACTCTTTGCCATTGCACACAAACTAAACCTCTTTTTCATTTACTGCTCCAACTTCCCCTTCAGAGAAGTGATGACAGCATTCTCTTCCAAAGCAGAGAGCTCTTGCCATTTCGATGTAAACGCTCATTGACCCTCTGTGGAGATTTGAAAAATTGCTTTCCTGTCATTAACAATGATAAATCTGTAAACAATATTGTTAAAGATGCTGGGGGGGGGTGGGCATCAAACCAAGAAGAACAGATTAAAGGACTTTAAGAAGTGGTGTGCACTTTTACAGTTATTGTACAGTACAATGCGTCAGATGTAGTTTCATGAAAATTATTTTTATAATTTTTGATGAAATTTAGGATTTAGAGGGTTTTGCTATTGCTCTGCTGCCTGTCCTGGGGTGATGTTGCTCCAACTGAGACACTGCTGTTTCTGATATGTTGCTTTAAAAAAATGCTGGAGGAACAACAGCAATAAAACATGAGCAAAGTGCCTGAGATGCTCATTTAATTCCCATTAGCACAATAAATGTGAATATGATGAGGTTTGTTTTGGTTTTATATCCCCATGCTTCTCCACAGGGATGGTTTAGATTTGTATCAGAAATGGAAGCTGAGTCATAGGCTGGCCAGGAGGACCAGAATGGAGCAAGGCATTTGATCAGAGTTTCTGGAGCTAACAATGTAACTCTGGCAATTTTGGAGTGAGGTGTTTTTTGTTGGCAGTCTGTTGTTTTTCTTAAAGTGGATAGGAGTCTTGCCTCAATGTCCAGTCTGTAATCCTTGCAATCTGTATCAGCAGACTGGAATAATTCCTATGTAATTTATGGATTTACTTAAAAGAAAGCTTTCCTACCTGGCCATGTAGGCTTGGGTCAATAGCAATGGCCATCACCTTCCCTGCTTGCCCAGGGCTGTGTGCCTGCAGCCATGGGACTGGATCCTGTAACCCAGGGGGTGTGTTGCTGCCTGCCTCAGCACTGGCACAAAGGTGCTCCCATCCCAGCAGGCACAGAGGCTGGGAACAGAACCAGTTGCAGGGATCTGGCTTAGCAATGACAGCCTGTCCTGCAGCTGTACTCACATAGCTGGCTGTAATGACTGGAGGAACGTGTTATCTAAGGTAACTTTATCTTTTGGATATTTCTGTTATAGGCAGCTCTCCTGTCTCTTGGGTCTGAGGGCTGTGACACTGTTTGTGCTTCAAGTGTCTTCATCCCCTCTCACAGTTATTTATTCCTAAATAAATTTTTCTGGAGGAGGAGAAGGATGGAAAAGCTTTTAAATTCAGGGTTTATGTTCTCAGAGAAGAATGTGCTGAGAAGGCCTTGAGAGCAGTTTTCTGTTCTTCCACAAGTGCTTTGGGCTAAGAGGATGTGTCTGTGTCCTTCCTGCAGGTTAATAGTTATTATGGTTCCCACTAATGGTTTTATAGTAGGTCAGTGTAGCATGGGCAGCGCCTGAGCAGTGCTAAGGATGGCCATGGCTGGTCTGTGTTTAAGGCTCTTGCTATCCCTTGATGCTGGCAATGCTGTGCTGCTTTGGTTCCTGAAGAGACTCATGTCCTGCTGCAGATGATACGTGCATCTGCATTTTCTCTTGTGCTATGGTTCACCTTCTGCCTAAGCTTGCCTTAAATTCACTTCATCCTAGTATTGAGGTACCGAGTATTTAATTTTGACATAGAGAGCAGGAGATGATTTTCTTTCTGGTCTCCTGGCTTTGTGGAGCTGCACGGCACCCTGATAGCGTTCTGTGGCTCTGCACTGCCCTGGAAGAAGCTGCAGAAATGTCTCCAGTGGGGAAGTCCTCAGAGGCAATAGGAGGGATGATGTTGCTTCTGATCCTCTTGAAGGGACCTCCAGTTCACATTTACAAGAAGTGAGCATGGAGTACAATGGCCAGAACGAGAGGGACCCTGCCTCCAGCCAGGTGGATCTACTGGACAGTGTGGATCCATGGCACATCAGAGCCACAAGCACATAAGGCTTAAGTTGGCACTGCTGCACAGTGTACCCCAATTCCATCAAGATATGTGAGAAGTGAGCCTGACTGGAAATGAATGGCAAACCAACCCATTGTGCCTGGCCCAGAGAGCCCGTGTATCCTTGGCATAGATGGCCTCAGGAGAGGGTATTTCAAGGACCCAAAAGGGCACTGTTGGGCTTTTGGGAGAGCTGCTGTGGAGACAGAGGAAATTAGGCAGCTGAATACCTTGCCTGGTCTCTTAAAGGACCCTTCTGCAGTAGGACTGCTGAAGGTGGAAGAGCAACAGGTAGTGATTGCTACCACCCCTGTGCCCTGACAGCAACACTGCACCATCCGGGACTGTGGGACCCCATCCATGGGATGAAGAGAACTGGAGAGCCAGGGAGTGCTCAGTGCTCAGCAGGAGTTGCCCACCCTTTAATAGTCCTCTATGTCATTAACAGCACAGGTGTCCTTTACTGCTTTCCAAATATGTCTCACAAGATGTTGCATTGAATCTTCCTCTTGTCATTATTTAAAAACTGCAAAAAGGATCACCAAGAATTAGATTATTAGCATGTGTCTTATTCTGTAATAAGAATATATATTGTCATGATAACCTACAGAGTAAAGTGTACAAATCCCTCCTCATCTCAAATGGGAAGACAGCCTGGAACTAATTCTGTCTGTCATATTCACAGAGATGAACTTGCTGCTGCTGCTTCTAAATTGCTGTTCAGTTCAACTGCTTCTTTGCAAACTTCTGTGTTACTTCCAGACTTTGCATTTGACTGCCTTGAATGGCATTTGGCCATGGTTTCCTACATGTGGGGAGACCAGCTGCCCACGTGCTTCTGGAATGAATCTTTTCCATAGGGCAAGCAGTTTTGTAACACTTCATCCTGCTGAGACAACAATGAACTAAGCAGTTTCTTTATAAATAAGGAGGTAGGACTTGTGGTCTTCCTTAAAGACCATTGTCTGTACTGAACTTCCAAATGACCCACAGCAGTATTCCCAGAAACTTGTGCTCTGTGTGTGACCCAGAACAAATAGAAGTCACATTTGTCCCAGTATTACCACTCTTGTGATCTCAGCAGACCTAGAAGACCAAATGTCTGGAGGAGACACTTCTGGTGTGGACCTGCAAGCACAGCCAAGCACTCCACTTTCCTGCTCCCTTCTCCCATGGAGACTGGAGTACTGTTTGCAAACTGAAATGATGCTGTTGCTGCATCCCATAGGCACTTTCCTGCTCTGTGCAAGCTTGAGTATTTCTTCCATACACAGTGTAAGCTTTGCAGTTTCAAAGATCTAATCTAATAATAGATTGGTCTACATTTGTGGCATTGCCAGAAAAAGGCATATGTTGTCAGGCAGTCAAAGTCAGCAACAGTGCTTAAGTGGAAATGTGCTTAAACACTGAGATGGCAGAAATCCAAAATAACCCTTCTAAGGTTTGGCTATTAGGAAACTAAAAATACTGTCTTCCTACATATAGGGTTTCCACATGTACTTAGAGAAATACTGTTTGTCTGATGTCTCAAAATTATTAAAGGGCAATTCTTTTCCTTTCTTGGCTTTGGTGTGATAATAGAAGATGCTGTTGGCATTCAGCTTATTGAAGACTGGTTTAAGAGGAAATAGCAATTATTGAAATAACTTGAATGGAAGAGGCATGTGTGGTGTAATGTGGGAGAGAGAGATGACATTGAGTTCCTTTTTCCTATCACATAAAGTTTGCAATTCCAATTTTTCATGTTTAGATTTCCTCTGGGAAAAGAATGCATCATTGGCTTGAGCTAAGTGAATGTATATTGCAAGAACTACTGGTCTTCTCTGTGCTGGGGAAAGATTTCGCTCTTAAATTCAGATGGCTCTGTGGCCCTGACCTTTTACAGAACTTAACTGAGTTGAGGACTGGCCTTTGAGGTGGTGTATGGAGATATGAGGCTTTGACATGAGTTCTGAGGCAGCAATTACAGGATTTCTTGTGTACATATCCCTTAAATATCAGCATATTTAGATGTGTGCCCAGAAACTGGCATCTGTCACAATCATTCTTCTTCTGCTGGGTCAGTGTGTGCACGCAGACACATATTACTGTTCTAGTAAAAAATTCTTCCGTAAATGCCATCACAGATCAGGAAAGGTTAGGTTTTTAATATTAATGTTTTCTCCTTTAGGACCTCTGGCTTCTCTCTACTCAGTATGCATGTGACTCAGGCAGTAGTAGCAAAGAATTTTATTTCAGTGACTTCTCTAGGGAATTCATCCACTGTAACAAACACTTCTGCCTCCTGGAACCCACCTGAAGCAATACCCCACAAGTCCTTTTTGCCCAGCTTGTATTACCCCTTGCACTGGTAGCAGTCTCGTGCAGCTTAGAAGTGATGGTAAAAAAATTGAACTGCTGCTATTTCCTGCTTCTTTTGGCACTATTCCTGGAGAGAGTTGAGTTGGTAAATGTGGCTGTCACAGCAGCTATTACCAATGACACAAAATAATTAAGTTGTGGTTTCTATTGTGGTGGGGCCACGTCTGTATTTTGTAATGATATGTCTGTGCTAGGAGGGAGTGTTATGCTTGATTGTTGTGATGGATGCTTCCAGGAAAATAGGACAGGTCTCTAAAGGCAGGTTGTCTGATACTTTCCATGTCCATGAAATCCTGTTGGTTACATGGCAGACCACTAATTGAACTGTGTGTTGTTTCCTCTCAGTTTTCTGATGAGGTGATGGAGGAGGGCAGCATCCATCTCATTTTTCTCCCTGTTGCTTTTGGAGGGGATAGCTGCTATGTTTGTTCTTTTCAGCCAGTCAAAAGAATGTTGAAGCCAGGTTTTCATCTGATTCTTTATTAAGTGAATGCTTTCATTTTTTGATGTCTTGAGCCACTAGTATGGGCTTCCAGACTTTCAGAAGTCTTGAAGACTTTTGGACACAGATGCTCAGCAGTGCTGAGAAGTCCTGGTAGTCCCTGGTTCTTGAATCCTGCTGAAATGTGCTTCATGCAGAAATTGCACTGTGAAGATGCTGTGAAATTTGGGAGCCTGGAGATCAATCTCTATTTTTCTAGTATTTAAAACATTCTCTGTAGGCTGTCTCAGATAAATTTGAGAGTATTGTAGTGTAACTGTGAAATCCTGCTCTTTGTTTCTTAGAGACACATGCTCTTCCTGCTGCACCCAATTTAGAGGGAAAAAATTTCTCCTGGTCTTAGGCAACAAGCACAGTTAGTCCACATGCTCTGGCATTCTCCTGGAGGGCCCAGGAGTGCTGTGGGTGTTGAGGATGCTGGCCAGCATTGTGCTGATGCTCTGCTGAAGGTGAACATGAGCTTGCAAAATGTCATGCTAACCTTCCAGCTATTGCTAGGGACCACCTAGACAGAAGCTGGGTTTTTTTCAGTAGATGTTGATGTACATATGTTGGTGTGTCAGGAAAAAAAAATCTTTGTAACTATATGTGGTGTTAAGCCTTAAGGCTGAAGCTTTTTTTGTTTGTATGTCTGCAGTGGAAGAATCCTATGTCACATTTGATTTGTATTTCCTGTTAGAGGTGACATTGTGTTAAATGGTGAATGAGCTGGGGTGTCAGAACGCCTGTGATGTCAGAAGATGGAACAGAACAGAGGCCACAGGGGATCAGGCAGGGGGAAAGCTCAGCTTTGTGTCCATTGGCTTGATGGCTGCTACCACTCTTCTTCACCAGGAGCACCCCAGGAAGGGGAGAGGACCAGCACAGGAAATGGGGATGCTGTCTGCTGGTGGCAAAAGCCTCTGAAGGAGCAAGAAGAGATACTGGGGCTTAGTTGAGAGGTTAGATGTTCAACCTTGATAAGGCAAGAAACTTCAGTGGGCAAAAAGGTGCATGTGTGAACCATAGAAATGCTTTTGGAGGGTGCTGGAGTGAGCAGTCAGTGAGCAAAGTTTTTTGCTCTGTGTCAGTGCAACACAGCTGGTCCTGGATGTGATGTGAAGCCTTAAGGGATATGGTAATTAAGAAAAGTAACTAAGAACTAAGTAATAAAAATAATAAGAGTTTTACCAGCTTCATTGTGCATAGGCAGGCAGCAGGGAATATGGGTCACACAGTATGAGCTACCCAGAAATAAAATCCAGGTCTGTTAATGCCTCGGGCCTCTCCATAAACATCAGACTGTGACTCTTTCCTTCAGCACAGCTTGGATGGGACAGGATTTCCATTTTAGGTGGAAGACGAGGCTCTGCTCAGTTCAGGTGCTAATCATGTTCTCCTGCTGTTTGCCTTTGCCAGGTGCAAGTTCTTCAGCCTCACAGAAACCCCTGAGGACTACACCATCATTGTGGATGAAGAGGGCTTCCTAGGTAAGTGTCAGCACGTGCCACTTCGGTATCCAGCATGGGGTGGATGAGGAAAACATGTCATCTCACTGAGACTGTAAACCAAAATGTTTGTAAAACAAGTCTGTTTGTAAGTGCTGGTAGCACAGCTCTGAAAGGTGCTTTGATCACTTAAGCACACTGTCTCTGCTGCTATGCTGAGCAAGGCAATTCAGACATTGAATATGAATATATTTGAATGCTGGGAGAGGATCACACACAAGTCTTAAAGAGTAATTTAAGCAGGTTTGAAAAAACAAAACCCTCTGCGTACGATTGCATTAAAATGAGCTGGCCTGTGTCCCCAAGCCTCCATAAGTATACCACATCTTGCATTTCCAGCTTCTGTCAACCTCTATCTTTGAAAGGAGCACTTGTTTGCATCATCTTTACAGCCTGCACAATGCTGTGGAGCTGTGACTGGGCTCCTTTGGCTCATCTCTGTAAGCTGTGATTTATCCCCCTTTCTTACACCCAGCTCTCCCTGTACTAAGTGTGCCATCTTTACCTGGAGTGGCTGAAGAGGTCAAAGGTGGAGTTGGTCGTGTGTCACAGAAGGTGGTTGGCACGTGCTTGAGAGCTGCAGATTCTTGGCATTGTGCAAGAGCTGATGTAGAGAATGGTTTGGCTTTGTAGATGGAAATAGTTTGTAATAACCTTTATCATGTGTGGAGGTTTTGTTTGTAACAGTGTTATTGAGGTGAGGGAATGAGGAAGTATTGGGCAGCTGTTATTAGTTCTGTTCAGTTACTCTTTCTGTGTTTGGAATTCAAAGTCTACACATTTTCAGGTCAGAGAAAATTCATTAAAATATGAAAAAAGAGGATTTCATTCCTGAATAGGAATTAAGTCTTGAGAACCTTCTTGTGACACTGTAATATTCAATGGTTTTATAATACCCAAACTATAAGGAGAAAATTTGAAACTTTATTTGAAACTTTATTTAGTACAGAGTTTTATGATCAGTAACCTTGCTGAAGTTGGCCCTTTTCTTCTTCAGGAATACTCACAAACATGATAGAACAAGCAACATTTTAGACCAGTACAGTGGTACATGAAGATTTTAGCAAATGAATCACTAGGCTGAGAATGCTGACTGGATCTTTACAGCTGTATCTGTTATAATTTGGAAGTTCTGAGGTTTGATTGTACTGAAAAGTACAGTATGCCATGTACTTTTGATCCTAGAAGAGATGACGTAGGGTTCTGCTGCCAGTGTCCCTTGTTGTATTTTTCTAAGGGGCATATGCACAAGAATTTTACTACTATATGTAGTATCAGCTTTTTTGTTATCAGTGGCAACTGAGGAAAATCAATTCTAATTTGGTTTTGCCATGACAGTAGGATGCAGAGCCTCCCTCTAACAGCTTTATTTTAAGTGAAGGCTCACTAAAGGAGGAGAAAGTTTCTGGGTTGTTTTCCAAGAGGCAACAGCACGTGGCACAGCAAGAAACCCAGAGATTCTGATTCTTAGGAGGGAGTCTGTGTCACTGAACCTGCAGGTGGGATGTGCCAGGGGGATGCTCATCTCCAGCATCGTGTCTGTTCTGACCTCCATGGCACTTGTTTCTCTGCCCAGTTGGCATGACACAGATTTTTCAACTCAGTCACTGGTGACAAGTTGAATTGCAACCACCCCTGTAGAGTCTCCAGCAGCCACAGTGCTGTTTATCTCTCTGGAGGTTATACTGGCTTGAAACAAAGGTGAGCTCAAGCACTGGTCTTGCTCATCTGTACTGAGGGACTGTTGCACTGTGCACCGTTGGTTGTGCTCAGAGCAAATCCCAGGTCTGCCACAACCGCTGTCCTCAAGAAGCTGCATGTCCCAGGTTATCTCTGTGAACCAGGCAGTGCTGCTGCAATTCAAAGCAGCAGTCTTCTGGATCTTCTGTTTCTTTGGCTATCTCTGCCACCTGAGCTTGGTGCTGAAAGTCACAGTGCCCACGTACCTTCCTGTGGCTGTGCTTTGGGCTCAGAACATCCCTGGTTTTTTTTCAAATACACCATGTGCAGTTGGGCTGCTAAAGCAGGGCTTTGCAGGAGACAAGATCAACTTCCAGGCAGTGCATGGGAAGTAGGGAGTATGCTAAGGCCATCCTCTGCTACAGCGTGGTGTGGAAGCCAGGTGCAAAACCCAGCCTAGCAGTAGTGTCACAGAGCTGCTGGCTTCATCACCTTTTCTGTGCTTTCCCTTGTAAGTGATGCTGGTAAGACCTGTATACACCACATCCTGCTAACTCTCCTGCCACAGCCCCCATGTCCTTCGTGTTTGTGTCCAGCCCATGTTCTTCTTTCTGAATTGTCGCCACCATATCCAAAGCTTCATCTCAGGGTTAGTCCTGTGTGCAGTTCCATCCCTGCTCCTCAATTAAGTGTGGTGTAAGTTTTTCATAGTCTGGAGAAGTCCAGGAGAAGTGACAGTCTAGCTAGAAATGTCTCAGCAAGAGAAAGTTCACTTTTCCATTGTATAGCCTGTAATCAGCACATGGGTTTGAACAGAATCAAAATCTCCGAGTTGCAGCATCCCACCTTCTTGCAAAACAGCACCAATTATGTCTGCCTCGAGTGCATCGGCTGCCTCTTGTCCTGAGTAGTGAAGTGCCAAATTCAGCTCAAGAATTGCAGGGTAGATCTGCACCTTTGATGAGCAGTTCAGATAGCAAGTCCAACAGTAAATTACTTCCTTTTTATTTCCAGATAACTTTTTTTCCTTGCAGTGCTTGTGAAACTCAAGTAAGTCTCTGAAGGAGAGGTTTTTCTGTGTGGGAAATGAGAACCTTTCTTTTGCAGGCACCTATATGAATTTTTGCTGCAGCAGCAATGAGAAGGTTCTGTTAGCTGGCATCTTCCATGTTAGCCAGGCCCTTTCTCCAGCACATCACAAATACCACTGATGGGAAAAGAGCAGGCTGAAGAAATAACAGCACTTTCATCAATCCTTGAGGTTAACACTTAAAACATACTGACATGCAGTAATCATTCATAACTATTTTGTCAAAAAATAATCCCTAGGCTTGTTCCACTGAGAGCGTCAAGTTGGGCTGGTAAAGCAGGCGTTCTTCTCCCCAGAAAATGTCCACAGTGCAAAGCTGTAACTTGCTTAAGCATTCAGTGTGCTGAAAGGGAATGGCTACAGCCTAATTCTTGGCTTTAATTCCCTGGTGGTGAGGTGGGGATTATATTTGCACAGAACTTTGTTTGTTCCAGTGGCTGTTTCTTGGGCTTTGGCCTGCTAATGAGAAAGAATTTTATTCAGCAAATAACCCAGGGAACTGTGCACAGAAAGCTCTTTTCCTGGCTGATACTGAGATGAACTAGGAGGAGAAGTTTGACCATGGGCCCTCCTGCATGAAGACAAATGTCTCAGCTAGTGGGGTGCTTGGATAGCCGTGTATGGTCCTGGCATTTATCCCCCTGCTGCACAGCCAGCACATGACAGAAAGGTGGAGTGGCTGCTGCTCCCTGAAGTACAGGAATATTTGTTTGGCTGGTTTGCTTTTTTCCCCAAAGTTTGGCTGAAAGCAGGAGCTGTTTGTGCATGTGCAGATACACCATAGCTCCGTGTTCTCTGCATAGTCTGTTCCTTTTTCAGAGAGCAGCAAGGACAGACTCACTGTCTCTGGGCAGCTGCCTGAACAGAGCTTCTAGCCTGTGGTCTTGCTGCTTCCAGTAGTCTCTGTTCATCAAAGGTTTTAGCTTTTACATGCTGAATTCAAACACATGCAATCACACCTGAAGGTAGCCACCATCTTGGAAACCCTGTTTATATGCACTGGGAACATCTGCATAAATGGGGCCTGGGACAGTCTGTCACCCAGGTGAAGCTGTCCTGAAGATTAAGTCAATAGCAAAACAACGTGTTGCTAACATTTTCAAGGTGAGGTTACTGGCTTCCCCACCTTGGCACTTGGTTGGTGTCCCTTGGGTGCAATCTTTCATGTGTGCAGTGAACTTTGAAGATATTGAAGAAGGGAAAAGGAAATCAAGTGCTAGGGTCAAGGGAGGAGTGAATCACTGTGATTTTCAAATTGGTAAATGTGCATATTCTAAGGTTCAGGGAAATTTGGGGTGAAGGAAACACATCATGTACTCTGGTCTTCTTTCTCCTAGAACTGGTAAGCCTATTCCATGTAGATTATTGCAGTCAGCAATAATATTGCAGACCTTAGGTCCTGGCTGATCTCTTCTGGATCAGAACCAGAAAGGAAAAGCCATTTAATTTCAGTACTGAAGCAGCAGTGAGAAACATCCTTCTGAGATGCAGATCCACTGTGTGAACACAGAGCAAGACTCTTGGTCTCCTCACACTGAGGTTCATCTGCAAGATGGGCATTACAGTCCTTCCTTAAACCTTCTTTGGCTGCCTGATATGGCTAGTAACTTCTCTAAGGCCAGAAATCCATTCATTGACACATTTTCTTGGAGGAAATTCTTAGTCTTAGCTCATACTTCACAATAAATTGTCCAGTACATTAAAATAATGGAACTGTTTGAACTAACTCAGCTAGTTATAGTGGCAGAAAAAAAATCCTTTCTAATAAAAAAAGGATAAAAATGAAAAAACCATCTTGCTGGCAGTGCTTTGTTTAGATAACCATCATCTTCAGACAACCCTGTCTGAGCTTGGATTCAGGACCATCACATACTTAAGTACTACACTGAGTTCCTATTTCAATAACATCAAAATGGTAAATTGCTTTCAGTGTTCTCTCTCTTTTCCTGTATATAAACTGGGCGAGAAAACAGCTTATAAATAAGTCCAAGCACAGAACCCATCTAGCTAGGAGCAATCTTTATTCAAAGTTACAGAGGGAAGCAAACTAATAATTGCATCTGGTTTTCTGAATATTCCTTCAATAACTATTTTTTATTTAATTTTTGATTGCCCTCTGATTAGGCCTTTGTATCTGAAGCACAGTGGCTTAAGTTGCTTGCTGACATTTATAGTGTTAGATTCCTCCTCCGGACGGCCAGGAGTGCCTGTGGTTGCTAGGCAGAACATGTTTTTCTCTACTAAACACTTGTACAATCAGTGTCTTCTGATCTCTGTATTGGCTAGGCTATACTTTGTCTGGAGTTTTTAAGTTTTTAAGTAATGTGGTATTAATGACCTAAATTCAAATTAAAATGTGGGGATTTGACTATTGCCTTATTAGAAATACGTGCTTGGTTGGGGAGGCTTTTCCTGGAATGCATCTCTGCTGATATTGATCAATAAACATATTGGGGGTCTGTGATTACGTGAGATTTCTGCCTTCTCCCAAGAGGCAGTAGGGTTTGGTGGTTAAAGCTTTTGGGGGAAGGGAGGAAAATGACAAATATGTAATAGTCCAAGGTCTGCTTTGTGTCACATGGGGAAAGGAGCACTTCTTAGAGCTTGTATGCGAGTGGGTTTGCAAATATTGACAGCATATATTATTCCTTCTGTTTGTAACCTGCCACATAAAGTCTTTTGGTTCAGTTTCTCTGCTCACTCCTATTTAAAGAAGTACTGCATAAATAATACATATTTTTCACTGTTTCCTCCAGCAGATGGGTGTGTATTGATATCTATTTTTGTTTCACAGCCTGTGGTGAGAAAGCCAAGACTTCCCTTCCTGAACCACTTGACTGGCCATGATTTCTTCCTTTAAATTTATTACATCTTGGCTGCTTCCTAGTACTTTCCTAAGTCCAAGATAAATGAGCAGATAGATACCAGGGCTCATTTTTATCAACCCTTCTCATAAATGCAGGACCTACAAAGCTTTTCTGACTGAAACAATCGAACAATTCATTGAAATTCTAGGTTGTTCTGTAAGATCAGGAGGCAGCTCAACAGAAAAGTAGCAGCCCTCCTTATTTTTTTTTCACTAGAGAGCATTTGACCATCTGCTTGTTCTTCCACTGGTGCATTTCTGGTTTTTTCTGAAGGGTGGACTTGAGGGGAGAGGATGACTTGCCTTGTTTGCACTGCAGTCTGCCAGCTGTAAGGAGACACGCCAGGGTGCTAAATGTGCAAGGAAGAACCAAGGCTGAACACATGCTTTAAGACCTTTTGAAGCATTTATATATTGTAAGTGCTGGTAAGACTGTGATTTCTCATCTTTCCCTACTTTTTAAGTGAATTTTATATGGAGAACTTTGTGAGAGATGGGTAAGTGCTGTTGCCCCCATCATAGGCTGAGAAGTGAAGCAGAAGGAAAGCTGAGAAATCAGTGGTACAAGCTGCAAAATTAGTCCCTTTTCCCATGGCTGGAAACGTTCAAACATCAGTTCCCAATCTTTGCTAGCTATCAATCTACTTTACATTTAAACCATATTTTTATCAAGTTCATGACCTGGACAAGGAAGTGGATTTCCTCCGCCTTGGCATCTCATAAATGCTCAGTCTAGAAATGGAATCTTCAGTAACCCATGGAAAAAACACTCTGTCATCATCTGCAAACAGAGAAAACATCTCTTTTGTGGTAATCATTGCAAAATTCCAGTGTGCAGCACTCCCCAGGGTTGGTCTCTGAGTAGGTTTGCCAGATGTTCTCATGAGTGCAGGAGATGCCTTAGGTTTCTCAAAGATCAGCAGTCATTCATCAAGGTGAGAAAATTTTTGTTCCTGACAGGCTTGGAGGATTCTCCTGATCACGTGAGATTGGAAAACCAAACAAACTTAAATCCTGTCTGTACCCAGACAGAGACACTCAGGCAGAGGTTGCAGGTTTTGTGCCCAAAAACTTAATCAACTTTATTTTCTCCTGGTGCCAATGATCAGTTTTTCCAGGTACAAAATCTCCAGAACTAATGATGGATCAAGGGTAACTCATAATCCCAGTGCAATATGTCTAGTTGTTTGGTTTTCACTAGAATCAGTTGAAATCCTTCTGTCTGACTCTAGAAATGCAGAATGATGCATGTGTGTGACTCCAAACTAACAGTTATCTTTTGAGGAGGATTTGCTTGATGCTTTGAGCTAATTCTCGTGCAGTTAAAACAAAGGGGAGATGTTTTATTCTTTGCATGTAGTATTAAGCTGATGGTGACACACTGGCCAACCATCATCTTCTTCAGGCTTTTGGACTGATAGTCACAGTCATCTAGGGTTTGTGGAAGGGCTTCTCCAAGGGCAAGTGAGCCTTTCTCAAGGGAGCAGCTTTGCTGTTGCAATTGCAAGGTGAAGGCACAGGGAACCAGAGCACTATGGTGAAGTTCATAGGTCTGCTGCAGGCTTTTCTGTTTCACCTTGGACAAGTCTCTCATTGTGTCTTAGTTTCCTCATCGTAGAAACAGGGATGATCTAATTAAATCACCTCATAGCAGGTCTTGTAAAGATTAATTAGTAAACAAGTGGAAATGCTTTGATAATCTTAACAGGCAAGGGCCGTTGTAAATAATCATAATTGAAGGAGTTTCTGTCCCTCAGGATTCCCTTTTACAATGGGTGCATTTGCAGCCTAAGGAACAAATCAGGTCTGTAGTAGAACAGATTGGAGATTATGATGGGAAAAAATAACCTTTATGGGAAAAGTTACATAATCTTTTAAAAATCTCATATTTTACCATTTAAGCTTGCACAGGATTAAGATTCACAACATCAAGGTTACAGTCATGCAGTTAGGAATTAAGTGGCTCCATCTTCCAGTCTTGTTTGAAATGTAATTATTTGCTCTATGCTGTCAGTCCAGTGAAATCTTGTCTGAAATACTGTCTTTAAAAAGAAAAAAAAAAAATTTTTTTTTTTTTTGCTGCTTTGTTTCAAAATGCTGAAGGAATTGTAAATGTGAATTCAACTGCATTGGTTCTTCTTTTGATATTCTTTTATTTCTGTGGGTGTGGCTTTTCAGTGGAATGTGCTACCTGTGTCCCCTTGCTGGCAGTAACCAGAGCTGGCAACATTGCCTTCAAATGTCTGGGCTCGGTCCTCTCCACCCCTGGCTTGCAGAGTGTGTGAGCAGAGCCTTTGCCAGGAGTTTTTGAAACACAGGGAAAGTTTTGTCAGGAAGTGGGAAATGATTTCTGCAGTTCCTGTTACTGGACTATCAGACAAAATCCTCAGTTCTTTTGGGCTGTGGATCCCATTTGCTTGTGAAGCAGGGTGAGCAGAGGCTGGCCTTGGCAGTGCTTTCCTGGCTGGGAGCAAAAAGCCATGGCTGACAGGCTGGGAAGGACCTAGCTCTTGATCATAGCACAGAGGAAACAATCCTGCACAGGACAGACACACCCACAGCCATGCTCTGAACACATCTTGAGCCAAACTTTTAGTCTTCATTGCTTGTCAATAAAGAAAAAAGCCAATTTTTGCTCCCTTCTTCATTCTCGTAGCAAATGTCAGCTTTTGGAGATTGAATCTGGTTTTAATTTTCCAGATTTGCTCATTATCAGTGGTGTGCTATCCTGTGAAGAGGAAGAAAGAGAGCAGCCTGATTTCCTGAAAACTGATCAGAGCCTAACCTGGATTTGTCTTCCCAACCCAGCTCTCCAGTGAGAGTGGACATAATGATTATTTTTGGAATCTACCTTACCATGTTCCACATTTTTAGCCAAACATAATAATGATGCTTTGTTTGTGGAGTGTATTCATACTTACTCTCTTATGAGACCTCTGTGAGGTAAGAATTCTTTTCTCCCACATATGAGGAAACTGATAAAAAGGAGACCAAATTACTTGTTTCAGGTCACATACATACTTTGTGGGACAAATCAGATTTTGCCTTAACTGGAAGTCCAAACTGACATCTACTTATCTGCACTTCAAAATCAGACTTTATTTACCACTGTATTGCAATGACCTGAATATCTGTTCTGAGACACTGCTGTAAAACTGTCATTTCCTCATGATCCTCCAGGTCATCTGCAGTGAGTCTGTCATCCCTCTGTGTCCATGGCCAGGTGGGAGTTGTGTTGACACATTAAAGCAGCTTTTGTTTATAGACTTGACTTTCCTGTGTAATACCTTTTATTGCTGGGTCAGTGTCTGGCCTGGCAAGAACTTTGTCTCTTTCTCTTAAACTCAGACTTTGATATTAGTCTGAGTTTTTAGTTTCTTCCAACAGAAATTACAAGTAGAAGGCTATGAAAGGAGGCCACCAGAGACAGATTTCCCATGTGGGCATTTTTGTGCATTTCACAGACTGCACCAATCTCATTGGAAATACACTTCTCCTTTTTGTTTAATTCTTAAAAATCATTGTAAAACTATAACTAGCTTAGTTTTTAGATTGGTGACAAAGTTTCAAGTTACAAGGATCGTAAGAGGAGAGGTAATTGAAATGAGATGAAAGCAGAGATTTCTGTATAAGCATTTCCTTTTATCAGTCCTTGGTTGCTCTCATAGTAGACTCTTGTAATGGAGCTCTTTCCTCAGGAGGTGCTGCTGCTTTTAGTGGAGAGAAAGCAGCCTTCTGATACATGGATTTGCAAGTTCAGCATCAGCCCCTCAAGAAGGACCAGTGTTTGTTATCCTATGGCCTGACTGAAAATGATGGTTGCATGCCCTAGTTAAATGTTGAGTCCCTTGGAAAGCAGAGGGGATGCTTGTCAGAGTCAGGATTTCAGAGCTGGGCTATGTGTTTGTACAGCTTTATTTAATTCCAAGTTACCCTTGGGTTATTTAATTTCCTGACAGCTGCAAAAACAGTGTTCTCAGATAACAATGGTTTCTAATTAGGCAATGTGCCTAAAATGGTAGAATGTTTTATTTTGACCATGACACTGATGTTTTGTATGCAGCTTGGAGATGAGAAAGTCAAGCAAGTTGGACTTCCAGCTTCCTTTGGCAGAGCTGCGTCTCTCTTGTGATCCCCAGTGAATAATGCTAAAGGCATGGCTTCTCCTCTGTCCCTACACTTCAGACACCTCTCATTGTTTTGGACTGTGTCATCAGTAAATCTGCCTTTCAGCTGGAACCACCTTCCAGAAATATGTTTTATCAGCACAGCAGGACTAACATGACTTGCACAGCTGAGGCTACAGAGCATTCCAGGGTGAAGAAAGCAGGTGAGATTTACCTGTAGCTGAGGGTTGTAGCTTCTTGGGCATTCTGTTACACTACAGGTGTAGCTTTTATGGCTCATGCACTTAGTACAAAATCAGGCAGTGATAGAAATAAACATACAAGTCAACTATTCTTCAAAATCATTTATTCAGTTTAGTAAGGTTGTTAGCATCAGGTTATCTTAATTAGATCCTGACATTATTTGTGCTTGTGGAAGGTTTATGTTTTGGACTGTACAAATTGATGATCTCTAAATTCCCTCTTGTGGCAGCAAAAAAGTGGCTGTTGGGAGGTCTGTCACCTCCTATAATTCTTAGACATCCCTTAAGTCTTGAATCTAAAAGAAAATAGGTAATTTTGTTCTGCTGTTTTGCTCCCTATTTCAATTCTTTTCCAGAGCTCACAGCTCTGACAATTCCCATCCCACTTCTTACCGTTGCAGAACTTTTAAGTTCATTAACATCCTGCTCATATAACCATGATGCAGAATTGTGCCTCTGATAAATAAATGCCTACTTAAAAGTTTTGCGACTTTAATTAAGGGTTTGCTGACCTGCTGTCAGACTTTATCCCTGCCTTTCAGCTGAGCACTATTTACATCATGTCCTGTACCACTGACCAGGGGCTCTTAGGAAGGTTTCTGTTTGGATTCTCTTTAGCCATTTGCTTTTAGGTGTCTGATCCTGCTCAGATACCATAATACAATAAAAGAGAGATTACTGCATCAATTGCAGTGTAAATAACAGTGAAAAATTATTCTCTGTAATAATCTGGCCTTACCCAGTTCTTTTGAGATGCTGGTCTCTTTGAAAGAGCTGTGGGTGTTGGCTCAGATTGGCTTTTGGCTATATGAGCAGTGTCTAAGATCTCTGTCTAAGATCAGCAGGGATAGGAGATGAGCAGGAAGTTTTTATTCTTCCTTCCTCACTACAGTTTCCTACCAGTCAATACCTGAGGGATTGCTAAATTACAGGTTGAATCTGCATTACCATATTTAATAGCTGTCAGTATACCAATCCACCACAGAGTTGTCTAACCCCTTATGAAGCCTCCTCATTCTTTCGGTCTCCCTGACATCCTCTGTCAGCACTGTGATAATTTCATTGGGTTTCAGGTGTTGTCTGTTTGCACTGTAGCATGATGATGTCTGTGGTCTGACTCAGTTCTCCTCCCAACAGTTCTTAAGGAACTTTGAGCATCAACTTGTTGTTTCTCAAAGAACTATCCACAGTGCCTCCAAGACTCTTAGGAAAGAGGATGAACAAAGCCATAATAAAAATACAAAATAACAAAGGTTGTGCCAGTTCCTCAGTTCCTCCACTGAGAACTGACTACTTATTGTTATTTTTCTTAAAAGTCCAGTGGAAAATCTTAACTTTCTAAGACAAATTCTGCCTTTTGATGAGCTATTTCACAATATATCTTCCCTTAAAATCCTATCTGTGACAGCTGTATTACAGCTATAGTGCTCTTAACAGAAAATATCCAGTAGATTTTCTCATGGTAGAGAAGAATAAAATCCTAAGATAAGAACACTTCATCAAATTAAAAGAATTACAATATGTTTGGGTTCATACCTCCCTCTGTCTTACCCCCTCCCTCTCTCTATGAATGTGCTTATGAGTTTGAGTCATATAGTATATAAATCCTAAATCCTGACTAGAATCAAAGTTAGGTGTAAGATGCAACGTGCTTCTTCAGAGATGCAACTATCTTCCTTCAGAGTAGCATAAAATCTCAGGTTTATTTTCCTTCATAATCCTTCTCCAAGATTTCTGGAGACCATCTATGCACAGTGGTAAAGGTGTTCCCAGTTTTGCTTGTCCATTTTCCTTTGGGGTTTGCTCTCTCTGGGATTTCCATCACTGTGTTCTACCAAAACATCCTCATGTTTATTTTACAAGATTTACCAATCCCTCTTCAGTTCCAACTTCCCTACACATCCACATTTATTGAATTTTTACAGTTGGAAAGAACTGTATCTCCACAGTCACAGTCTGCATTTATTGTTTGAGTTGGTTTTGGTGTACATTAAATTGAAGAGGTTGATAAAATGCGAGAGGTGATTTCTCAAGGACTGGCAGTGTCAGCAGCACTGGCGTGTTGGCTGACAAGCCCTTGGAGGGTCCCCAGAAACCTGATTTCTTTGTCTTTGTGTCTTTCACATTGCTGAGCAGACTGCATGCACTAAGTAACTGTTAACCTCTGGAGCCCTGCTAAAGTAACTCTATCTGCGAGGTATTTATTTCACAGTTGTTTTCTTCTGTTTCCCTGGGCTTGGTTAAGATGTTTATTTACTCCAAGGCTTTGAGCTGAACTTGTATACTTAGGAGCTGCCAATTTAAATATATATGTGTGTGTGTGTGTGTATACATATAAAGCCTATGTATGTTGGTGTATATACCTATGTTTGTATATGTATATATTTATTCAGGGATAGAGAAGTTGTTTAAGAAAAATCATTTTTAGCTCTTCTTTTTCAGAAACCTGCCCTTAAACTCTGGCTTAAAACTGAAAAATATGTTGGATTTTCACTATATCTGCCAGGACCACAACAAGTTTTTCTGTAGCTGGCGAGTTAAAAAAACAGCTCACACGTGGGCACTGACATCCATAAGTGAGGCAAGCCCAGCAGAGCAGGGAATCCTCAGGAGCTTGATGACAGGTTGTGTCCTGACCTCTTGAGTGCTGTTGTTGTACTGCTGACATCCTCAGGTTTTAAGTTTGGTGAATTAGGTGTTTTATTTTGTTTCTTTTAAAAAGTTAGAATTGAGCTTTTGGAGAAGTGGGATGAGAATTTATGTGGACCATCATGTGGATACACTTCTGTTGGATGCCTGTTCTTGTATTTTAGCCAGTGAAGAAAAATAAAGTAGCCTCTTAAACAAGCTCTGTGCTGTTTGGAGCAGACAGGAGTGCCTGCCCTGATGGATGTTTACTGTGGTTTATCATGCTCTAAATAGAGCAGATAGAATTTTTTTCCCCAAAATTCATTTTTAGAAATTGTATCAACAAGTTCTTGACCTAGATGAGTGCTCCCAACATGCCTCATTGTGCCTGTTTTAGTGGCTTGCATGTACCTTTCTTTACGAGGAGATGTATTTATGTATCCAAGAATCAAGGACAATCCATGAAAGCTTCTCAGATTGTCTCAGATTACCACCCATTTGGATGAAAGGAAACCACAAACTGAAACCAGTTTTCTTTCAAAAGTGCAATTTGTGTATCTCATAAACATGAAGTTCAAAGCAACTGCAGAGTGTACTTCACCAACCCCAAAGGAAAATGCTCTTGAGAAAAGGAGGTTTAATAGCTCTTTGTGGAGTGATGGCTGCATCTTTAAGTCATTTGCATCTTCTTAATTTTAAGCATATTGAGCTGGGTTTTAGAAAGCCCCTTGTGCATTGAACATGGCTTAAATATCCAAAAGATGAGGACCCCTTCCTGTCCTGCCCCATAGAAGTGAGGAAAGGCAAGCCAGTTGGATGAGGCTGGCTCTTCACAGGGGAGGAGGAGGGCATGAGCAGATGTCTCCTCCATACAGGAGTCTCCTTGGGTGGCTTGGTGTCACTTGGGCTCTGTGACAAAGGCATTGATGTTCTGTTGGCAGTGCAGAACAGTGGGTTTGGAGCAGGGCTCTTCTATGCAGGCCACAAGGCATGTGCTGGGGTACTCCTTGCAGGGCACTGCATGTTTCAGATGGTATTTGTCACTAATTCTCAGTCCTTACCCAGCTGCTTTAAAAAGTTGCTTCAGCTGAGAAGTTTCTGGAGGGAAATTTACTGGGTTAAAAACCAGCCTGTTCTATAGAGATTCCTGTGCTTGAGTTCAGTAGGCTTTTGATGGACTCTTCTAGACTGGGACACTTTTGTTGTCAGTTTTGATTAGCTGGGCTCCTGGCATAGGGTGCAGTCTGCTTCCTTGTTTGAAAATGGAGATGTGATGCTTTGAAAGCACTCAGTGGAAAACTGGGTAAAGGATAAGAGTTAAATAAAACTTTTCATCTCCTGCTTTATGGGTTTGAATTTTACTGTTTCTTTCATTTTTCCTGCAGTGAGCTCAAGGCAACTGATCTCTGGTCCATGACTAGGTCTCCTAGCCTCTGCCACGGGATAAAGAATGATAGTCATGTGGTCCAGGAAGCAAAAATCTGAAAGGCTCTTGTGTATTTACCAAGTACTTTTCTTCCAAGCAGCTATTGCAGCTCACAGGTTCTAGGTGGCAAGAAAGGTTTGAACAAAAATGCAGAAGGTCTTTATTGCCAAGATGAGTAGAAGGCAGACAAGCTTAATGTGACCAATTTCCCATTCAGAAAAGGGCTTCATTACTGATCTGAGTGTGACTAAGTTCAATTACTGAATAGTGACAATAATATAATTTTTACAGTGGACAGATAGGCAATAATCCATTGGTTTTCTCCCAGCTTCTTTCTTCAATTCTATCAGTTTGGCTACTCATGGATTAGAGAGTAAGACTTATTTGGCCTTTTTTCCTTTGAGGTGAGTGAAACAAGGCAGCTCCTTGTCAATATAAGTCTAATTTGACCTGATCTTCTCCAGTTGGGTGAAATGGTGGAGTAAGAGCTGGAGTCACTGATACACTTTATGTGAGTAGTGCAACTGCTGCAAACACATCATGCTTAGCAGTTGGGAAGCACTTAATAAAGAGAAGGTACTTGTACTCAGAAATGAGAGTGAAATTGTGTAGAAAATTCTGTCAACTAATGGTCTGAAAAATATTTTGCAAAGGCTATTTTCTACCCTTCTAATACATCTTACACTTTAATAGCCTGAACAACTGGAGAATCACACACATTAATGTCACAGTTCACTTGGGACAATTTGTTTTGCAAGATAATGAACTGTGTCAGCAAAAGTTTAGCACTTGCTCTAGGTGGGGCTGACAGTTCAGCTTTCTGGTAGCTTTGCCAGTGTTTCCCAGTAAAATGCCCATGGTCTGACTAAATCTCTGTGAAATTCTGTAACCTGGGAGGAGGTTATGTCATCACTTTCTTCAAGTATTTTTTATTTATTTTAAGGCATTCTCAAGAGTAGCTTGGAAGGAAATACTGCAAAATACTGACAGTTGATTTTTTTGAAGAGCTCTAGTCCTCTCACGCCTTGGCAGCAGAAGCGTCTTTTCATGAGAAGGCACCTTCACCTCATTAAAGTCATTCAGCCCAGGCGGAGGTTTGTGTACCCCAGAGTTTTTCAGCCACAGTGTCAGGAGTGACAATCCAGTCTGGTGGGTTTTTTGCAGTCTGTAGTGCAGCTCACGCTGGCAGAGGATGCTGTACCCCTGCTTGTGGGGGAGGCCTCAGTGGTGCAGTTGGGAGCAGACATCCTTGGGGGTGTTCAGGAGCAGGGGAGGTTTATGACCCTGGTGTTACTCTACCTCTTCAGAGGAAAAAGCAGAAGAAAGGTATAAATAGTTAGTCTGAGATTGTAGGGGACAAATCTGGGAGAGTGATGGAGGTACGGACAGGGGATAGAAGGGAAGAAGACAGGGTACAGGATCAGTGGGGAAGGCAAGAAGAGATAAAAAAAGAGTAAAGATGGACATAGCAACAAGGAGAATAGGAGGAGATGATGTGGTTTGAGCTGTACTAGAGGGCGACTGGGCTGGAGAGGTGGGAGGAGGGAAGGGAAGAAAGAGGAACAGGCTGGTGGGTGTTGGGTTTGTGGGTAAGCAGAAAGTAGCCACCTAGAGCACTTGCTCCTTGCACTGCCTACGAGGATGCTCAAGGCAGCAAGTACCTGCGAGACAACAAGCAGTCTTTGATTCAGATCAGCTCAGGGCAGTGGAAAAGGCCAGCTACATTTTCAGTGCCTGTGGCAGGAGGATGGGCTGGCTCTAAAGCAGCAGCGTGTGCAGCAGGCCGTGAAGCTCTGATGCAATTGCAGTTTTTCAGCAGCTTTCAGTGCCCAAGATGGTAGTTGTACTGGTTTTGTTTCTGAGCATTTTGTTTAACTATTACTAAAAGTGCCTGTGGTTATTAAAAAATTCAGTTTGCCTGTGCTAATTTACCTCCTCTTGTATGTGCCTCATGAGGCATTCAGTTGCATCATTACAGGCTGCTGCTTTGAGCTCTGTTACAGTGCCCAGAGCTCTGGCACTGGGGTGGCACCTGGCTGAGTGGTGAATGTGGCTGGGGCTGCAGACGGCCCTGTCCTTCCCACTGTGGGAAGCTGGAGACTAAATAAAGCAAATGGCAGGAATAGAAACACTGGTTTCATGATACATTGGATTGTGTCCCTGCCTGTGACAACCTCTGTTTGGCAGCCTCCCACCTGCAGAGCACTCAATATTGCACCACTTTAAACATTTTCACGTGTAAAATAAATCCTCAGTTGCCGTGCCAAAGTGGTTGAGTAAAGCAGGCTGCAGGATGATGATTTGTGAGTTGTCGGCAAGGAACCACCATTTTCAGCACCAGGTGCTAAATGGGTCTTTAACCTTCATTGAGGGGCTCGGGCACATGCATTAGCACTTCACTTGGTTTGCAGCGTTGCAGGATGAGCTGTTCCCACTGGGGACTGACCAGTACTGTGGAGCATGATCCCTGACTGATGATGAATGTATTGCTTTCCAAGCGTAGGTAATAGCTCCTAAATTCCAGGCTGTCCTGGGATCTGCAGTAAACTTGACCCTATGGAGAAAATGTACAGGTAATGTCCAGCTATACTGAGAAGAAGGATCGCCCTTTTCATCAAGGGCACATATACAGGCAAGTTGTAAAGGCTTAATAAACAAATAAGTAGTTTATTGATTATTAACTCAAGTGCAGATTGCTTTTACGTGTTTGAAGGACCATCTATGCCACACTTGGGAGAGATTGGGCTGCAACAGCCCCATCTTTAGTGTTTTCGTGCTCTCTTTCATCTTTAGGACCGGTTGGGGGTTCTGGGAGTGGAGAGTCATCTCTAACTGTGTCTGGTTCAGAGGTCTAGATTTGTTTACTCTAAGGAAGAGGTCATACGAGTCCAGTACAAACACAATGGCTTTGTTCCACGAGATGCTTCTCTTCTATGCTTTCTTTCATACAGTGCTGTCCCATGGCTTTTCACAACAACAGTGGGGCACAGCAGAGCTGAAAAAGTTATCTGTCCTTTGATTTGTAGGCCCCACGCTTTGGAGGTCCAGTTCTAATTCTTACAAATTAGAGGTTAGCTGTGTCAAGGCAGCACTTTGTGAACAGAGCTGGGGAAGACAGCCTGAAGGCAAGAGTCTAAGGTGAAGGCATGATGAGGTGTGAGGTTGCTGCTGGGGTTGTGTCATGATCCAGTTTTAAAGTCATTAGAAATGCCTCTTCCTGAATTAAGGTGCAAACCAGACCATATGCCAACGTCAGCAGTATTTTTATTTAATATTAAATTGAATAAAAGGTTTTATTTAATAGTAAATATGAGAGAGATAGAGGAAAAGAGAAGAAGGAAGAGAAAAAAGTAGCAGAGGTGGGGGACAGAATAAAGAAGATCTCACCATTCCATGGATCCCAGTGATGTTCCATTGATCCGCTCCAGCTGGTCATCTTGGTGGTGAAGGTCCCCTGAAAAGCCCAGAATCTGATGGATTCATGTATATTCAGGCCAAGTGGGAATGCCTCAGCACATCCCGCACGGCAGGGACCAGGCTCTCGCAGCAGACTCTGGATCTGTTGCATCATTTTGCATCACATGCAGTCCCGTGGTGCAAAGCCTCAGGAATGAGTCTGGGGAGTGCTTTGGGGTGTCTTTGGATTATGACAGCCCCTCATTTGCCTCTCACTTGAATGTCCCGTGGATGTGGCCTGTGGGCTTGGGGGTTCCACAGCTGGGCCAGTTTGTGTAAAGGAGAATGGGAGTTCAGTGCCTCTGATCAGAGGTGACACCACCCACCCTAAACCTCCCTCTCCCCACCTCATTTCATGGGGAGGCTGTATAAACCTGGCTTCTGCGGGCTCCCCAACCCCAAACCCAGCCAGAGATGATTCTCGCTGCAGCTGCTGGGTTTGGCTTTCTTGTGGATGCATTCCTTTCCCTCAGCCTTGTTTGTTTCTCCCTAGACCTGAGCTGATTGAACAATAGTGTCCCCTTTATCTTATCTAGGCAGCTTAACTTACAGTCCAAAGTTCCAGTCAGCCATCTTCAAGGAAGCTTCTGTGGTTGTAGCATCTTTATACAGTTTTTGCTGTAGGGGGCAGAACTCCTTCATAACAATGTTAAAGGCACGAACCATTTCAGTCCTGATAGGCTGTGTGCCTGTCTGCCCATGGATTGACCAGCTCCGAAGGAGAGGGTAAAGCTGGGGAGCAGGATGTTAGTCTGCATCACTTAGAGCCTCCTTCTCTGGGACATCCATCATCTCTCTCAGTCAGTTCTTGCAGAACTTGTATTTATTCTGAAGATGTCTGTTTTATTTCTTTACTTAAGAGCTTGTGCTGTGTTTCTGCTAAGCCCTGTCATGGGACTGACTTTTGCTTTTGATTGCCTGCAATGTACAGTGAAGTTCCATTTTGCACTTCTTGGATTATGTCTGCAGAAGTGAATTTAAACTATTCTTGTTTCTACTTATCTTCTTTGCTCTCCTTTGCTTCTCATGCTCTGAAAGCAGCCAGAATGTATTTTTGCTTATATCCATGGTTTCTCTGGATTAGATTGAAATGTAAACTCATGGAGGCAAGAAGCACCTCTTGGACACAAGTGCAGGGCCCTTTGGAGTACGGCTGTTTCTGCTCCATTTGGTGCAAGCGATCAGTAAAAACCTAGATTAAAAACTTAGGTCGTGCAAGCATTTAAAACCAAACTGCATGTTATATCAACCCACTCTTGGTGAGGCTTGCTGAACATCTTGATGCTGCTTTTCTGCTTGCTTTTTTTTTATTTATTTTAATAATTAGCACCTCACCTTCCTCTGCAGGGTTTTCTTTTCCCCATCTGGTACGTCCTGCAGGGTGGGCAGATAGAAGCCAAGCCACAGTGGTGCTTCTGGTTCAAGAATTGGCCCTTCCAGCCATCCTTGGGGCTGTGCCTTGTTCTGCTTGAGGGTCTCCAGAAGCTGCAGAAGTGACTGTCAGGGAGGGAAGTGGTGACAGAACAGAGGAGTGAGTGCTGCCTGCTCCCAGCTGAGCAGTGGTTGGTTCATGGGCTCCCACTGGGGCCAGCACTGGCCAGCCATCAGGGCCCCTGTCCTGGCCCCCATGCTGCAGGGCTTTTGCACCTTTTAAGTGGTTACTGCTTTGGCAGAGTTTAGATGAGCACTGCTTGTCCATTTTTTTTCATACAGACTAATCTGAAAAACCTTTTAACTGGTGTTATTTTCCATTACAGATTGGTTTGTATTGGAAAGAAAAGATCATCTTGTTGCTCTGTTTCTCCCTCTTTCTAAACATTTGCATTTCTGTTGATGAGGATTTGCAGTAATGCAGATACCTCTTGATGCATTCCAGGATAGAGTAAACACTCTGTGGAAGAAGTTCTTTGCTTATAACTAATCATTTATTCCCCCTAATTTGAATGGAAAGCAACATTTTACTTATCTTTTTAAACTGTCAGCTTAATTCTGTGTTTGTTGCCAGTGTAAACTCTTGTCTCTGGAGCATTCCGGGCAATTTACAAACAGAGAAGTTAATATATATTGTGTTCAGCACAAGTAGGCAGGGGCCACGAAATGTCAGTTCTCCTTACCTAGCCCAGACAGATTTTGGCATACCTGGAGTTGCAGGTGATGCTAATGCAGTCTGAGAGATGCTGCTAGCAGTTTCCATCATGGATTGTGCAATACATGTAATCAATAGGCTATTAAAGAGGCTACAGGCTCTCTACTGCTGGGTGATTTCAGATAATGCATTAAATACAGCTGGGAACGATAGGGCTAACTACCATAGACTGGCTGTATTTTACCTGAAGATCTTTCAACTGTGCCGGTTTTTTTTGTCTGCATGGTGTATATTACAGATGTACACAGCTCTCATCACCAAACAGGGACAGCAGTGCATGCTGTGAGTGTAGGAAGGAGGTGGTTATGCCCTGCAGATTCTGTTGTAAAAGCTAGGCAGGAATTAGGAGCAGGGCATAGTCTTTAGATGAACTGGGATCTAGTGAGATGCTTTGCAAGATGATCTGTGGCAGACACTGGTCCCAGCCCCCAAAGCTGGTATTCTGTGCCCCAAATGGAGCTCCTCTTTGCTGGAGGTTGTTTAAAAATACATGTTAGTGAAACAGAGCTCACAGGCCTCCTTGGCAGAGGGCCCATAGCTAATCACTAGAGATTTCACAGTGAAGTTTATCAGAGTGTCTGTTTGATTATTGGCTCATATTTTGTTGATCTGAGACTTTTTCTTTTATTCTTAAATTTAATACATATTGTTTATATGACTTAAATATGTTTTAATTCCATCTTAAATCAGTGGAACAATCTTTACAGTGGAGTTGGCTTTTTTTTTTTGCACAGCAGCAGCAGCATGTTTGCAGAGGCTCGTGCTTGGACATGCAGCTGGTTAGTAGGATTCTTCACAATCCCGTTGTATGCACTTCCCTGGAAGTCTCTTAAAAGTAAGAAACCAAAGAGCTCAGAAACACCATGGAACTGAACCTCAGTGCATTATGCCTCAAGGCTGTGAGGGATAACCCTGCTGCTCTCCCAAGAGAGAGGTTTGGTATGTCAGGCTGTCGCAAAGGTATGTGCAGAGAGGCTGGGCGGGAATGGGAATGCATGTTTGGGTCCACTGAGATGACCTTGCAAAGTCCAGCTGGTTTCCCTTGGCCAGAATTTGAGTATGTCAGAGTGAAACCTGATTTCTACAAGTTCACACAGTCTGTATGCTGCTCCCTTCCTTTTAAATTAAACATCCTTTTCTTTCGCCCAGGCAGGAAAGCCCCCAGGCGCGCTCCCATTGTGGCTGCGCTGTCTGGGGACAGGCTGTTTGCTGCGACTCTGGCACCAGTGCTGCAGCAGCAACTGCAGTCGGTGTTGGATAAACAGTGCCCCTCCATCTGTTCAGCTGTGGATTCCTGAGGATGCCTTTTCCCCCTGCTTTGCATACACGCACGAGGAAGCCACTGCTATCTAAGTACAGCCTGCCGAAGGGTTCATTAACAGGGGATTTAGCAGTTGTGCCATGTTTGCCTGCAGGGCTTTGATCTTGAGAAGGGCACTCAGCGGCAACACCACTGCTGCCGTATCAAGGGCCTTTATTCCAAGCACCTGGGGCTGGAGGCTCAGCAGGGAGGAGCTTTGAAATGAACTAGGAGTTTTTCTCCTGAGAACGATGAACCTTTGTCTCAGTTAAATGTGTCCTTGCTATTTTTCAATGCTACAAGTGATCGGTTATTGTAAAATCCTAAGTAGTTTGTATTGAGGAGAAATCTGTGACAAATTCAAGTAAGCTTACTGCTTTTGACATTTGTTTCTCTTAATATTTTCAGTCCTGAATGGCAAATGGACTGTATTCTTTGTGGTTAGCACGGACTACTTGCAGAAGTCTCATGCATTCATGCCTTCACAGCTCAAAACAACTTCTCAAGCCAGCTTTTCCAGCGAATTTCCTCTTCCTGAGGTTAATGGTTGAAGATCATAATAGCTAGGTGGCAGAAGTCCACAAAACAAGGCAGTATTCTCCATGTAATAATATATCTTAGTACATTCATTAAGTTTTTGTATGCTATTCCTTCTCCCCTAACTGCACTACTTCAGTCCAGATCTAACACTGTCATGCCAGCTAATTCATTTTCCTGTCTTTGCTTCCTCTTTGTCCTGCTTTCTTGGGTTTTTGCTCACGTTCACAGGAGCAGCCCTGCCAGGCTGTGCTTCCATCCTGGGCTGCAATCGCTGCCTCCAGAGTGCCGCTGTCAGTGGTGGGGTCTGCTCTGTGCTGCAATGGCTTTTAAAGCCAACCAGTCTCTCCCTGAGCTGACACAGTGCTCTCCAAGTAGCTGCATTTGTTTGTGTTTTTTCTTTCTCCACCTTCCCAGGGTTGTTTTTGTTCCTGTGTGTGACACCAGTGAAGTGCACCGCATGCTGCCTTCCCATCTAGGTAGTCCAGGGTTTGGTTTATTTATAGGTCAGGACAGCCTGAGTGGCATTTCAGGTTTAGGGAGGTGGAAGAGAGAAACAACAGAAGGGAGCAGCTTGCTAGCACAGAAGAGATTATTTGTCAGATTATGTCTCTTGCTCTTCCTGGAATCAGCTCATTCGGTTTAGAGGACCAGCATGAGAAAGGCAGAAGTCCTGGGAGTGCCGTGTTTGTCAGGAAAGCTCTGTGCTGGGATTACAGCAGCACAGAGGGCCCTTGCCTAAACTGATAGGGTGACATGATACGGGAGCTTGTGGTGTGCCACTGAACTGATTTTATTTCTGCATTCACAGGCAGTGTGCCTGCTTTGGCTCTCTTTAGGTTCAGAGATAGGAAGTGTAGGAAAGGAAATATTTCTAGCTTCTGGAAACTTTCTTCTCTTTTTTATGTAGTGCATAGTCTGGAAGTAAAAGTCTTTGTTGCTCTGCCAGTATGGCTGTTAAGAAGAAAAGATAAAAATATGCCAAAGAAGATTTTAAAGGAACACCAACAGGCAATGATCTTACCAGCAGATAAAAAAACCCTTCAGTTTTTTCTCAGCATCTCTTATGTAGTGCTTCTCCCCCACTCTCTTATTTTTGTCTTCTGAATTATCACTGTGAGATAGGAAAAAAAAATTGAGAAATTTAGTGTCTGCACGGAATCACAGCCTGTCCCTTTAAACTACAGAGAAGCCTTAGTGGAATTTCTATTCTGGGAATAGTTAATTCTGTTTGAGGCTGGGCAAGAGAGATGCACTCACAGGCTTAGTAGCAATATTTTTACTCCATTTGTTTTTTCTCTTAAGGATTTGCCTGCCTCATTTGATGGAAAGTGCATTTATTGATCAATCCTCCACTAAGGAGAAGATCTTGAAGAAAAAGAGGATGAGAGAAAGAAAGAAAAACAACCAAACAAAAAGCCAGAAGACAGTATTTGTAGCTGTAGTGCTGTTATATAATAGCCATTATGTAATGTCTGTTAGTGCCAACTAAAAATATACTGGAAGATAACTTCCAATTCATTGAAGCATTTAACTAGCATCATCCCAGGGTTTCTGGTTCTGGATTCAACCCCTTCTGCAGATGTTGCAAAGAGCTTACAAGTCCCCTAGGTAGCACAGCAACTCATTCTGTCTTTTATCCTTCTTCTTGTCCACTCTTGATTTCTTTCTTACTGGAGTTTTAGAAATTGTAAATCCCTCTTCAGGTCACCTCTCTGCATACCCCACTGACCATGCCATTGGCTCATAGAGCCTCTCTCTTAATGCTTTGTTCAGCTAAGCTTTAAATGTCTATGGCAGACACTGGGTTTCAGGAGAAGCTGAGCGTAAAGCGTAGCAGGGATTAGATTTTGCAGCAGACATTGAAAACTTGACAGCTTCATAGGTAGTGTTTTACAGGAGGCTGTTCTCCTGTAGCTGAGCTGCAGCTAAAAGTACCTTGCCTTTTCCATCCTTAAGCTTCCCCTTGAACTGCTAGCTATTGTGCCATTGTGCCCAAATGCTCAGTGCAGCTACAGTTGCAGAAATGGGCATCCAGGACACCCACAGCTGGCCCCAGTGTGATGCAGACCATGGCTTGCCCTTCCTCTCTGAAGCACAATGTCAGTGTGGCTGTGCAGAACCTGGAGTTCCATTTCCAGAGGCAGCCCAGCCTGAGCAGTGCTGCATGATGGAAGTGCCTTGGCCAGGGCTTGAGGGCAGTGGCAGCCTCTGTGGGGAGGGAAGTAGACATCAGCTGTGGTGCCCTACACAGCGTGGGTGACAGCTGTGGTCCCCTTGATACAAGGGAACATGACAGGCTGCTGAAAGCGACCCAAGGAGGGGCAGCAGGGAGGTGACCCAGACATCAGCAGCGAGCTGCATCACTGATAGGGACCCAGCAAGGTTTCTTGATTTGGACAAGAAAAGTCTAAACAATGCTGGCTGAAAAATCCATGAGCAAAAAACCTCTTTATATCCGGGATTTTAGCCTGCACAGAGCCTTACAATATTGCAAATAACATGATGTATCACAGAATTGTGTGAGTGCTTTAATTAAAGCCTCGTGATAGTGCTGGGGGAGGGTAGTAGACATGTTATCACCAGGGATGAAGCTGAGCTGTGGTTGAAGCAACTTCACACGGAGGGATTCAGAAAGCGGGGTTTGGACTCCCCTCTGGTGCTGTAATTGATGTAAAACATTGCCATTTCTGTTCTTAATTATTGAGAAGTCATGGTGCTGTTCTGTACCTAAGCACTAAGACTGTGCAATGGCATAAATCTAAATTCAGGTTTGTTACTGCAGTAAATACATCCTGTTAATGAACAATGGTCAAGGAGACTAATAGCTCCATTGCAGGAATAACAGGTGAGGAGAGAACTGTCCCAAGCCCTCCAGAATCACTGTTTCAATCCCCAGATGGGATCAGCGGGAGGTTTTGTTTTTCAGAAGAGCATAGGTTTAGTATGTCTGCAAGATTTACTCCAAGACAAGTCTTGAAGCATTTGTTTTGCATGAATTTACACAAGAAGCATCTTGCAACTGCATCCACACAAGCATTATCTACATCAAGCGACACGTTTTGTTCTTGAAGGTGCAGAAGAAGTCTTTAGTACATATCATAGTTACTGTTGTTGCTATTGCTTTATTACAGCAGCAGAATGAAGTGGGAGTGCATGTAACTCCTAGTTTAACTCGATTTTTCTGCAGGAACAGAAATGTTGACAAACTAATGAAGGGAACCAATGGTGCTTTGTGCGTGTATTGGCTATGTGTCAGCTGCAATGACAAGGGCAGTTATGTTGTGTCAAGTTTTAATAAGGGGGAAACCTCATAAGTAGAACTAAGATTTTATCCTGTTGTAGATACTGGCGAACCCAATGGGAAGAATGATGATGGCTGACTTATTTCAGAAGGCTGAATGAATTCTTTATTATAATTATGCTATGATACATTAATATACTATATAAAAGAGGATACTAAAAACTACATGCTACTCTTTCTAACTATCCTATCTAACTAACTCACTCACAACTCGTGACCCTGTTCTCCAGAGCCCAGACACAGGTGGATCCCACTGGCCATCAGGCCCAAACAATCCACCTGATCCAACCAGGCACTCGCTCCAGGTAAACAATTCTCCAAACACATTCCTCAAGAGAAAAACAAGGAGCAGAAATAGAAATTGTTTTCTCTTTCACTTCTCTCTGTGAACCTTTATAAAAATCGTGAGAGAGAGAGAAATCTGCTTGCCACATTATCCAACAAGTATTTTTGTCTGCTTGCTTTTAACTGAAGCAGCCTACTTTCTGCCACATGAATGTGCTTCACATCCTAGCTCCTGGCCACATGCAGGAAGCCTTTCTGCTGGAAGATGCCTATGTAGAAAGGGCAGTGGGTACTGGGTTAAAGCAGTGGATCAGGACACAGAAATCGTATCATGTGTGATCAGAGGTTTTAACCGGGTTCTGTGTTGATGCTTGTCTCTGGTAGTTGTTGAGTGATGTGGACGCTTACTCAAAACTACAGCAAATTAGGCGAGTGATAATTGTTTAGCACTCTGGGATACAGATTAGGACTCTACAGACTCAGGCCAGCATGATTTGCTTTCTGTGGGGTAAGATACGGTGCACAGTGCTTATTCTTTTATTTGTATGAAGGCAGGGAGAGAGTATACAAAAGCTTTTTGCTGAGGTGTGTGTGAATAGAAACCACTCTCCATTTCTTTGTGTTTCGGATCACAGGCGGCAGACACTTGGAGAAAAAACATGTAAAAGCTGTGGAAAAAAGAGGCACTGGATTTACTGCTGCCTTGCTGGTCCAGCCACGCACAGTTAGAGCAATACACTCACTTTGGTCCACTTCCCTTGGTGACAACAGCAGCATAATAATTGAAGACATGACCATAAATCTTTTAGTGTGAGGAAAAAGCTGGAGGTCTGAAACATTGAATAGGGAACAAGTTTCACTGTCCTACGCATGCTCCCCCATGGGAAATGCACAGGGGCAGCCAGCATGGAGCAGATGCTGGACCACTGGCTGTCCTTGGAAAGCTGGAAACGATTGCACTGGAGGTCCTCAGTGTGCTTTTAATGGGGCCAGTCTGGGGAGTTGGCTCTGCTGCATCATGATTTTATATGCTTATGGACAAGATGTGTTGAGGAAAGCATTCATTATGTTCTGAATAGGCACAAATAAACCAGGGAGTACTGTATCAGTGATATTGTTGTGTGGGATTGTTATCTAAAATACTCTTTCATCTGTAAGCTCTGACCAGCTCTTTGACTGGAAATCAGCTGGGTTTGTAATTGTGCCTATGTTTAAATTGTGCTTTCCTTTAAATGTCTTTAGTCTACATCTTGCATTAAAAATACACGTAATTTTATGGCCAGAAGATGCCCTGGCTGTTCCTCCTGTACAGCTGTTTCACTACCTAATAGGCCATAGCCATTAAATCACCCCCTGCAGTGACCTGCACATCTTTAAGCATTTAAATGACTTCTGTAAATTAAGCTTTTAGGATTAGTCATCGTAGATTTGCAGCATCATTGGTGTGTTGCCAAGGACCCCAGTTTTGTCACCATGACTACTACCACAGGGTTACTGAGAAACACAAACTGCAGGGAAGTTTATTCACATGCCAGAATGTGAGTGAGTGATGATGTTTCACCAACCACAGCCAGAGGAGCACCTGGTTGTTTATATCCAGAACAGCCTGGAGGTGGGCCTCCAAAAGGGAGAAGATGCTGTTATCCATCCAGGGAAAAATCACCATCATACTTATTTCTTATATTGTCACTTGTTTGTGTTCAATAAATAGTGTGCTTGGAGAAGATTGGGACGTGTGTGCCTACTCTCCGAAATGCTCTTATCCTCTGGGGATTATCCCTTCCCAGGAAAGGCAGCCCTTCACCGTGAAGCTGCAGGAGAGCTGATCCTGTGATGAAGTAATTGTAATGACCAAATCCCGTGGTACTGCCTAGTGAGGTGAAGTGTCATGTTTGGGAGATTTTTTTTTTTTAAACCTGAGCACTGAAAAACAGAATGCCATGGTTTGTCTCCAGTGGGGAATATACAACCCAGCTCTTCTCTGCTATTGCTTCTTTAAATTATATGCCTACCTTGTGCAAGGGCAAGCTCCTGGCTCCTGTATTGATTTTCTTTAGACATTTGGGAATCAAGTCTTTAGAAATACCACTGCTGCAAACTCTTCCAGTGCCATCTCCTCCAGTTTGGTGCTCTTCCATTGTTTGAAAATGCATCCCTGTAGCTCTCCTCCACCTTATTCCACTGCATCTTCATGGATATCCAACATTTATATGTGAGTTTACCTGGGAGATCTTGAAGAGAATGTGCATTTGGTAGCATTATCTGGTGTATTTTTCCCTATAGTGTTGATATTCATGGCTCTTTCTCATGTAGTTTTCTCTTGTTCCTCAGCATCCTGATTTGTTTCATAATGGCTCAGGACCAAAGTTGTCCTCCTGGCTGAACCTCCTGTCTCCTGCAACATGTCCTGGACTCTCCTACTGAATCCTTCAACAAAACTGTGCCAGAAATCATCAGTTCACTGTCACCTCATAGAAGAAGGGTCCAAGTTTTGAAATGTCTTATACAGTCCTTGGAGGAAGAAGGAAATCCAGGGAATGGTTCTTGGCTCCTTATCAGCTCTGTAGGCACTTTGTCATGCTCCAGGCAGGAGTGCTGATAAACAGGCTGCCCAGCAGTGTGCTTAGTGCCAGGCAGGAGCAAAGCCCTTCTCAGAGTGTTTTTCTTCACGCATGAATCTGCCTTTTCCAACTCATCCCATCCTGCTCCCATCTCCTTTCATGGGAGGTCCTCACAGCTCTTGTAGCTGAGCATCTCTGTAAGGGTGGCTGCCCCGTCTGAACATGGGATCCTCCCTGTGCTGTTCCACCGGCTCTGGGCTGCCAGCTTGCCGTCTTGGCATGAATGCCAGAGTGGGTTTTTTGTTTTTTAAAGAGATTCTTTGAATTCAAAACACAGCAAATTCCTGGCGGAGGCAGCTGATGGATTATGCTCTGTGAGTGCTCTGTGCCTGGGACTTGCTCTTCTGTGATCCTTCTCTGACCTTCCAGCAACAGTGCCAAAAACCTCTGTTGTGGGTTACAGATCAAAAATGCATAAATAGAATGAACCAATTTGCTGGGGTCAGGAAGGGGACAAATGCTTCTGATGCCAACTCACATGTGTGACCTGAAGACAAACTGTCTGTCCTACAAGCCAGCTACTCCCTGAAAATGGGGCTGGTCTGGAGAGAGCACAGCTGTGTGCTTACATGTTCTCTGGAGGAGCATGTCTAGTGACGAACACAACTACGTGACATGCTTGTATGCTAGTAGACCACCACAACCCAACTGCTTCTTCCATTTAGGAGGTTTCCCACTTAAACCATTCTGGTTTTCTTCTTATATTTTGGTTTTATCTCTTACTTCCCACAAATAAGCTGTTGGGTTCTTCACCAATGTGGTTCCCCTGAACATAACTGCTTTTGCAAGGTACTTTCACCTATGGAGTAAAGTGCTTGTTCTGAGGTCTGTGTGGGTGTTGGGGTTTAGGAGTTCTCCTTTTGTTTTTTTTCTCTTAAGAGAATTTTCTCCCTTTTTTTTTTTTTTGTTACTTAGAGACAATAACGACCAGGGACTTAGGAGAGACAAAATTTCTTTGGGAAGGCTGTGGCTGGCTGCCCTCTTAGCTGGAGGGTTTCTCATGGAGGGGCAGAGATATTGCAAGAACTGGGCTGGGAAACCGGGCAGGATGGAGCTCCCAGCCCGCTCTTGCTCTCGGCATGGTGAGGGGAAGGAGGCTTCAGTCGCTGTGGGGAGAGTTCCCCACCACTGCGGGGTTCTGTCTTCTGCCTTTCTCCTACCCTGAGTGCAGCTCTGCTCGTAAGAGCGGCCGTTGCACTGGGGCCTTATCAACACCCTGCCTCACTAAAAAAGGGACTTTCACCGTCCGCTGGGTGCCTCAGGGAAACCTCAGGATCCCCGAGCCCCTTCCCCTCCCAGGGAGCCTCTCCCAGCCCTGTTCGGGAGCCGGGCTGCTGCCGCCCAGCCGTGCTGTGCCTCTGCTTCTGCCGCAGGGTTTTTGCTCCACTGTAGCCCACACTCCCTGCCTGCCGGGACTGCAGGCGGTCACAGCCACAGCCACAGCCGCCGAGTTCCTGCCGCAGCGCAGCCCCGCCGCCCAGCCCGGCCGCCATCACCGCGTGCTGCCCGCGCCGCAGCGCCCCCTGCCGGCCGGGGCAGCGCCGCGCCCGCCCTGCCCGCCGGGAGCCAGCAGCGCCCCTGGCGGCCGCGCCCGGAACTGCAGCGAGGGGAAGCTCCCTTCTCTCTGCAGCCGGGCCAGGCTGGGCTGGGTTTGTGCTGCTGCTGCTGCTGCTGCTGCTGCTCTGCTGCTGCTGCTGCTCTGTGCTCGCCTTGTTATACACACTGGCAAGGAACTGTTATTCCTTTTCTCATATCTCTGCCTGAAAGGCCTGCAATTTCCAAGTTATAATAATCCGGAGGAAAGGGGGTCATGTTTTCCAGTGTCAGTCCCTTCCTGTATTTGCATTTACCTTGGCTGTTCTGGAGAAACAGGGGAAAAATACATTTCCACTTCAGAACCATCTTGGCATAAGTGATTTTTGTTCCTGTTTCTTCCAAGACTGTTTGCACTGATCCCAGGGTGGAAATAAAGATGTAAAATCCTGAGCTATCATAACCCTGTTTGAGTTAACTGGCTGCCTCCAAAGTACACTGCCTGGTGTTGAAAGCATCTCATTTTTAATTATTATTAATGTTGCTATTTTGATGGCACTTAGCACTGGATTACTCAAAAGCCTGGCTGTCTCAGGAACACCAGTGTTATCCGTAGGCAGTGCAGAGAGGACTCAGATTTTGCCAAGCCTCATTCAGCTATGGAAGAAACCCTTCTGTGCCCTGCTTCATTTTCAGCTCTTCTATCCTGGTTGGTTTTATCTGTGGTTTCTAGCCTATGCTCCACCTCCATCTCTGTATACTGACGAAGGAAGCGTTGTGTTGAAATGTTAATGTTCAGATTCTAGCTGTGAGCAGCAGCGCTCGCATCCTGCTGTGTAATATTCCTTGTCACGGGCTGCAGTGCTCGGTGGCTGGGCCAGGCTGCCTTCCCTTCTCTCCCCATGCCAGCCACTCTGCAGGCCTTGCCCCAGCTCTGGCACTGTGCTCTGGGGAGCTGTGCTGGGCACTGCTCCTGCCTTCCCCCCTCCCAGCACTAAATACCTGCTGTGCTCTATCTCTCATGGTCCTTATCAGTTCCAGCTTTGTTCACTTGCATAATTCTGTCAGTGCCTTATCAGATGAGCGTGATTTCAAAGTGTTAAGAGCATCACTGCCTCAAACAGTTTTGCAGAAGCTTGCCTTGGTCTCAAATTAGATGTAGATATAATAATAATAATATAAAATTAAATAATAGAAAACTGTTTGGGTAGAGATGCTTTTCCTCTTGGATTAATAATAGAAGCATGGAGACTTGTTGGAAAGGAGCAGGATTTTCTCATGTAGTTGCTTTAATCCTAGCTGTGTCTCTGGTATCTGACTGTTTTATGGGTTCATGTTCAGGAGCAGTGGAGAAAGCCCCCATGTCCCATAGCAAAGGCCACATGTGCTTCCCCAGCACATGAAGAGAAGGGGATTCCTGTTTGTCCCTGTGGCTGGGTAACAAGGCCCACCTGAGCAATGTCTCATTTCTCCTAGATGTTTGGAGATGTGATTTGTGTAAAGAAAGGCTGATAAAGAGGTGACACTGGAACCAGCCACCATCATCCCTGCTTCCCTCCCTCCCTCCCTCCTCTGAGAGCAACAGTAAGGCATGCTGCATGTATGTGAGTGCTATGTCAGCAAATAGGAAAGAATGAGATCTTCCTGTTCTGAACAGTGGCAGGAATAATCAAACCAGAATCTTCAAAACATCCAAAATGACAAAGGTATGTGTGCTGCTGAAGACCATGGTTGGCAACAGCCACCCAGCCCCTGTGAGGATGCTCACTCCTCTGAAGGCAGCTGGTCCTGAGCCTGGTCACAGGCCTGGACCCAGCCCTAACCAAGCTCTTGCCTGCCTGAAGTGTTGAGTGGCCAGTATGCACCTTGTGCCCTCTCACCTCACATAGAGAGGATCTGTTTACAGAGTACTTTTGCCTTGCTTGGAGTGCTAGGTGCAGCAGAAAATAGGCTTGTATTATAGCTAGGGAGAGATCTTTACTTGTAGACAGAAAAAGTGTGCTCTGCTTTCCATGTTCAGGCCATATACCCATTCCTCAGCCCCTCCAGCTCCCTCTGTCCCCCATTTGACTGGTTGCAAAAGCATCCAACAGCCAGCACTCACACTGTAGCTTGGGCTCAGGCAACACCAGGCGTTGACTTTTCTGTCCAGAAAAATTTATTGTTATTCCTATTTGATCTCACCCTTCCCTTACCATCTCCCTTTAAATTCCCACCCCTTGGCTTGCTGAATAATTTTAAGGTGCTAATTGCCCCGCACTGCAGCTGATCCATTGATCTGGAACACAAACAGTCTCAAGGTAATTTTCCGTCTGAGCCAGTCTGGGGCTTGCGCAAGTGCTGATGTTTGTTTCCTTGCTTTTTAATTTC
Source organism: Anomalospiza imberbis (assembly GCF_031753505.1). NCBI lineage: Eukaryota > Metazoa > Chordata > Aves > Passeriformes > Viduidae > Anomalospiza > Anomalospiza imberbis. The sequence goes on from NC_089700.1 coordinate 2,942,227, forward strand.
CTGCAAAGAAAAGCTTTTGTGTTGCTCTCCGTAAGATGCCTCTGCCTCAGCCAGCGGCTGCTCTCTAAGGCCACGTGGGGCTCGAGGAAATTGACACTGACAGTACCCGGTTCTGTGTAATTGAAGTCTGTGGGTGGAAATTGATAATCCTGCTCAGTCATATTGCATCCCTCTATCAAAACTGTTAGCCTAGTCCCTGAGGTATCAGGTGGCTTCTTTGCCCATCTTTAGTCCTGCATTTGGGACAGAGTGGGAGCAACTCAGACTCTTTGTCCAGTTATAAAAATACTTGTTCAGCTAGATAAATACTTGGAGGCAGAGGTTGCTGGGCTTGCACATCTCTGAGGATTCAGACATCCCTGCCTATAACAGCTGACCACGAAATCCAGCAGTGGGTCACTACTGGCCACTGGGAAGTGCATCCTGCACAGCAGAGAGTTAATTTTCCTGGCTATTGCTTCCAGCAGCCTCAGCAGAAGCTGTGCCTTTGCAGGGTTTGATCCGAGGGGTGGGGGTGTGGGATGATGTAATGTTGCCAACTCCCTGCACTGGTGGGAGGAGGTGAGGTAAAAAAAAAAACTCATCTGCATTCATTTCTCTCTCCAGCTTGTATGCACTGGTTTGGTTTACCTGGAAGACTTGTTTTCGTATTTTTAAATGAAGTCAGTGGTTGTTTTTCTTACCCAGGGTAAGGCTGGTGTGGCAGCACTGGTGGATAGGGCTGAAGGGAGAGCCCCTCGGGTGCTGGCAAGGCTGCACCTGCGGGAAACCCCCAAAGCAGGGGCAGGATGAGCTTTGCAATCCCATCTCTGGAGGCAGTCTTGTCTGCAGGTGGTGTGTGCATGTAACTAGAAACGAGTAGCAGTTGTCTACCCCTGAATCATAAGGAGATTTTGAAAAATGTAACACCTATCTCCCTCCAGAAAAGCAGCCCCTTCACAGACTCAGATAAGTTGCCCATGTCTCAGACCCCTTAGGATGAAATGCTGCAGGCTGAGTCGGAAGGGAAGGGAAGGGAAGGACAGCTCTAAGGTGGCAGGTAACCAGGCAGAGGGGTGGGAGGGGAGAGGGAGTCATTGGCATTATTTGCAGTCCTTGCCTCTTCCCAGGCTGGCTGGTAGATCCTGTCCCTCTGACAGAGCTGTTGCTTTGGCAGGAGGGGAAGGTTCACTCCTGCTAGCATCTATCCCACCATGCCTTTGAAGGGGTGCTGGCTGGAATGACTCAGGCATTGCTCTAAGGACTTCATGTATAGAAAAGGAGGATCTGCCTGAGTGAGTGTGTGCAGCCCTTCCAGCTGTATGCTTGGCTTTTCAGAAATGGCAGATTGATGACACCTCAGGAATAATGTGACACCTTCCAGCCAAGGGAAAGATTTTCCCAGTTCACACCCTACTGAATATCCCTCCATCCATCCACAAATTCACAGAGAGTAGGAAAAGGGGAGTAGAAAGACATCTCACAAATTGGAAACGGAGCTGCTGTGAATCCTTTTCCCAGCATCACCCTAGGTCACCTGCGTGCCTGGCAGTGTCAGGGGATGGGAACACATCAGAGCTCAGCTGGCAGCTGGGAAGGGTCTTGGTTTTTTATGATGATGGGCTCAGATGACAGGAAGGCAACAGGTGTAATTTTTGTGGTGGTGATGGGTTGGGTAGGCAGCACTCCCAGATTTCCCTCAGACTTGTCCACAGACATGCAAATATGTCTGCACTGTCCTGAAAGTCCCTTTTGAACTGATGTAATTATTTGGGTGTTGCTATGGATCCATTCTGTAGTCTTAGAACAAGATGGGAACACCCAAGAAATGGACCTGTAATGGATGTCTGTCATTGGACACTTGGAACTGCCTCTGCTCTGACTCTGTGTGCTGAGTGAGTGTTGTGTATCCAGGACATCTCCAGGAGGGAAGTCTTCTCCTCCACATCCTTTAACTGAAACAAGGGTAGGCAGGCATTTAGCAAAACATGATGTTTTCATGGAAAGTTAATGACTGTTAAAAATGGCATTTCTTACTCATTTCCCTGCCTGAGGCCCGTGGTTCTGGACGTGACCCAGGATGTACACAGGACTGGCACTGTGGCAGGGCACAGGACTGCAGCAGCACTTCCAGGAACAGCAGTCTTGTGTACCCACCCAGGACACAGCTTCACCTGACTTTTCTGCTTGCTGCAACTTTCATGTCAGTCCCAGGTGAAGGACCACAGGCAGTCCAGAAGGCTTCCACGGGGCCAGGAGAAAATTGCAATAGTAGCAAAAACCCTGCAAAACCCCATGCATACACTCATTGGATACTAAATACTTGAGCCAGGGGAAGGGAAAGGAAAGGGCACATGAGTTCTTGTGGGTCTTCAGAGACTTGTACTGGGTACCTCTGGTCAAGCAGCTTCAGCAGGTCTGGTAGATGTGTAGAAGAACATGCCACCACTTGGGTATTAGGTTAGTGCAGGACAGGCAGAGACTGGTGTTGTTGTTTCTAGCCTCTGCCTATAGCAATGCAGCACTTGGTGGTTGTTGAGGTCAGCTCTTTGTCAACACAGAGATGCTAGTTCTTTGCTTGAAAGTGGGGAAGCTGAGCTTTGGAAGAATATATGCTGATTTTAAAGGAAATACATTGTGTTTCACATGGCTGAATATCTCTTTCCTGCAAGGGAAACTTGCATTGCAAACACATTCTTTTCCCCTTGGGAAATTCTGGCTCTTCTTTGATCCAACTGCTGTCCAGATGAAGACCAAAGGAGTCACTTGTTTTGCGTTTAGGTTGGAGCCTAATGAAGAAAGAGGAACTGCTTGGATTTCTGCAGCCATTGCTGGTTTTCCTACTTCAGAGGGATAGGAGAGGTATGGACACCCCTCACCTCACTGTCACAGACACTGCTGGGGCTGGCTCTGAGGTGCCACCCTGCTGCAGACACAGGAGGCTTTGGGAAAACAGCATGAAATGCAAATACCAGCATGCAAGCAAAGCAGAGCTGCTTCCTTTAAGTACACAAGGGTGGCTGGCCAGATCACACCTCCTGAACTTTATTTTGGTGCTGTTAATGTAACACCCAGGAGCCACAATGCTGTGTGATGCCAATATTTCACATAGTTATTTAGTGCAGGAGAGAAGGACTCTGGCAACCAAATATGTAATGTGAAAGGGAAGCACAGTTTTGGGAGAGGATGTGGTATGTTCAAGATCACCTCACAAGCTAGTGACAGAGTAAGACAGGTAAGTCAGTAGAAAGCCAAAAAATGCTTATAATGTATTGTAATTAAGAAATAGTTGGCTTCTGATAGTAATAGCCTAAATTATAACATCTGTATTGTCTCACCTTTTACACGAGACCGAAAATAGAACAAAAGTTTTTAAATTGCCTCTCAGTTACCCCATCTCCAAGTCAAAAAAGGGCTTAATCCTACAATATCTTGTGGGGCCACACCACTGTGATGGACTCCCAGCATCCATTTGTAGCCATTGCCTCTGCCCCAACATTCCTGCACGTGGATTGTCTCTGTCTGGCAGGGACCAGGCACCTGTGAAACAGCCTGCAGCTCTACTTAAACATCAAGCCAGAATCCAGCTGGGCAAGGAATATAAAAAAGTCTGGAAGAAAGAGAAAAAAGCTGCACAGAAATGGTGCTGCACAGAAAAGCTGCACAGCACATTTCTTGCCTCTGCTTCCTGCAGTCAGCAAGAGCAGCAGAGTATTAATCTGGTTGTTGCTGCTTTTTGCTTTCACAACACGCACCAGCAATAACATTCACTGTATTTTAGCTCTTCTCCAGAAATGGGCTTTTCAGTTTCCTCTGCTTGCCCATGTTCAAGCAGGAGAGAGATCCTGAACAGCTTACATTAGGTAAAAGCCACTGGTTTGTCCAGTCCCAGTGGTGTGCCAGGCGTATTGGATTGCTGGAACTAGCCCAAATTCATGTCTGCACCGTTAACTGAGAAACAGGGATGGGGATGAGCAGGGAACTCCAGAGGTGTAAATAGATCAGTCAGCCACACGGCGTCATCTCTGCTCTGTACAAATATAGTTGAGGACATGCTGAGCAGAAAATATAATTTTAATCAGCACATGCTCCTTTGCCAGCTCTGGAACTAGCATAAATACATTCCCACTTCTGCTGCTTTTAGCAGACTAGCTACTAAACTTTCTAGGACAGTGCCACACCTCAGGATCTACCTCATCTCATTCCTCAAAATCTGTCAAGGCTGTGTGTCCATGCCAGCAGAGGTGAGGATTCTTCAGCATCTGCTGAGAAAGTGGTGCCTGTGTGTGGCAGCAGCTCTCTGGCCACAGAGAGCAGGCACAGACTTTCCCTGGCATTTTCCTGGGGAAGGCTGTGAGAAGATCAGAGAAAAGAATGAGAAACAATTCTTATCTCCACTTGCTGCACCTGCTGTTGTGCACGTGTGGAATGTGCCCTGGAGATTTGTTTACCAAAGGGTGATTTCTTAATTGGACACTGGATGGTGTTTGGGTTGATTGACCAATTAGGTCAAAGCTGGATCGGACTGGCTGGAAGGGTTACTGAGTTTCTTAATAAGTACAGTATAATATAGTATAAGATGATATAATAAAATAATTGATCAGCCTTCTGAAGTCATGGAGTCAGTGCTAATTATTACCCAGCTGAAGGCCTGCAGCAACACCTGTGTTCCCAGATAGGTCAAGAGAAGCAGCTCCATAGTGTCCTCCTCCATCATCCCAGGGCATAGACATTGTGCCTGGGATGTCTTCGTAACTGTACCATTAGTGGTAAAAATACAGACTTCTCCATCTTTGAATGGGACACCTCCAGTACTTTCATGTCAGACTTTCCTATCTCATGCAGATATGTGGGCAGATGTATAACAGTGGAGCTTTACAGCAGTGTAGTCTCTCTTCCTTAAATTGTTTTATAAAGGCCTTGCTCAGGAGCTGCTGGATCATAGTGGCTGCAAAAATAGTTGTGATCTGGGGGATAGTGAGTGGGACAGTTAAGGAAAAGTAGGTACTTTACATAAAGAGTTTCCATCTGTTTCAGAATATTCACTTGCCCCTGCAGATTGTTTTCATGGACAGAGAGGCTTCAGTGAAGATGGCTGAGCTGCTACAGTGTCTGCTGTAGCTGCTGAGGTGGCTGTAAATACCCAGTATTAAATCCCTTGATGTAATTTCTCTCTCTTTGAGAACTGGGCTTGAAAAAATTCCCTGGGTGACCTCAGTGCTCTTTGAAGCAGATCTTTGGGTCTACTAATTTTTATAAAATAAAGGTGGGATGAATGTGATTATCATTTCTCTCCAGTAATGGGCTTAGAGGACTCCCTTGTATGTGACTGGTAACATTAAATGGACACAGGACCCAGAGTCACATGTGTAATTTCCTGTGTATGTAATTTGTCCTATTCACATGAATAGTTGAAAATTCAAACTGGTTATTGTACTGGGTAGAGCTTGTATTGAATTGTCAGGACAACATGAGAAAATTGCACTGGGTACATTCACCCATTGTAGTGTAATCCATAAATAGCCTTTAGAGTTAATTACTCTATAAATTGAAAGAAAATCTGTAACAGCAGACAAGGAGCAGTACAAGATAAATGTCATGCAAGAAGTGAGGGAAGATGCACTGCTAGAAATTGCTTTGGGAACGCTCCTAGGTGGCGTGGGCTTGGGGAGAGCTGGTTTGTACTGGAGGCAGCTGCTCAGAGCTCACAGAGGGGGACCTTGACAGGCTCAGGGTGCTGACTTTCCCCTAGAGTGCATTCTTGCTTGCTTCTTCTTTTCATTTGCTTTCTTTTCCTCTGTCTGTCTTTTATGGTCTTGATAGTGGAAATTAAGAGACCTTTGCTTTTCAAACCTACCTGATTATCCCTGGAATAGCACTAGCACAAACAGCTTCCTCCCTCAGAGACAAAGCAAAGATGCTCAGAGAGGTCTGAACAAAACTTCCCAGTCCCTCCCATTCTAACCTGCTTTTAGACATTCAAATCTTTGTGCAGGAATTTTCCATGCTGCTTTGTGTTAGCTGTGAAATGCTTCAGTTGTGAGATGTATATAAACCTCTGCTGAACAGGTCAGCTGGTTCTTGAGAGTGAGATTTAGAAGAAATAGGGGGTTTGCACCCGCTTTATGGGTAGGAAACTGAGGCACAGAAACATTGAGGCCAGATATATAAAACATCAAGCTGTTACTTCCTCACTGCAGGGTGTGTGAGTTTATGAACTTAACAATGTTCTTTTGACAGTTGTGTGAGTGGGATAAAAGCTAAATAGGAAAACAAGATGGCAGGTTTCACAGCTTCCCTGTTGAGGGTATTTGGAATAAAAAAACCCTCTCAGTTTTGCATGCTCTGTTAGGAGAAAGTGTCAGAAACATAGAAGCATACAGTTAGAGGTGACAAGGTTCCCTGGCTGTGGATCCAGTCCTGCAGATATGCCCAGGTAGATGCCCAGGTGTATCAGGAGCAAATCTGAGATGCACAAAGAGCAAAAAAAGACACAGAAATTAAAGTTTCAGTCTACTAATCTTTATAAAATAAAGAATGTGTTTGTCTTTCCCTCCAGCAAAGGGTTTAGAGGACTCCCTTGTCTTCTGTCCCTGTTACTGTGATCCTGGAGAAACCTGCTGTCACATTTGCTGGTAGCAGTTGTTATCTAATGAAGGTGCAGAGCTTTAAAAATCCCTGTCGTGCACTGGATGTCTCGCTGCTGGCTCATGCGTGTGAGCCTGAGCACACTGCAGGCAGAGATGTAGTGCTGGAGGCACTGCACTCCTCGTGGCTCAGGTCATGTTTGCAGGGCAAATCCTGTCCCTGCCTCTGGCACATCCTCTCTTGTTGCCCAGAGAGATCGTGGATGCCTCATCCCTGCACACATCCGAGGCTTGGTTGGACAGGAGCAAACTGCTCTAGTTGAAGACATCTCTACCCATTGCAGGAAGGTTGCACTAGGTGGTTTGTAAAAGTCCCTTCCCACCCAAACCATTCTCTGGTTCTCTGGTCACCTCCAGTACTGTCCTCTGAGGAAGGTGACAGCTGACCAAACCATTAGCATAAATGGAAAAAATAGCAAAAGCTGCTTGGTCATGGGTGTGCTGACTTCTCCCCAGGATGATCTCAAGCTTTTTGGCATATGAGATGATTTCAGGACGATTGCAGATGTGGGATTTACTTCCTCCTCCTGTGCACATAAGCAGCAACTTTTTGGACTTAATAATCACGTTCCACAGCTCAAAGCTAAGTGATGAGCTTTCATCTTGCATGGCTTGTTTTTAGATTCAAAGTCCCTTGGTGTGGGAGGCTCTGTGGCACTCAGATCAAACTCACATCAAGAGCTTTCTGCCTAGCAGCCACCTCTCTCTGCTGCAAACTGCCCACGGGATCTTGCTAGAACTTACGTGGCAGCAAAAATCTTTGCTCACAGTTATCAAGTGTAAAGCTAGCAGTCTGTGTCTTGAGGCCAAAAGAGAGACTATCTGCATCCTCTGGGAAGTCCTGATTTGCAGTGTAACATCCCCAGGATGTTTATGCTGCCCTGGTGGGCTCCTGTGGAGGAAGCACAGTGCTGGATCACTGGCTTGTCCATGCAGCAGAGCCAAGCATTCTGCAGGAAGTACTTCCAGAGTAGTAAGGACCAGAACACACAAAGCTAGCCACTGGACCAGCTTTAGAGCTCTTTCTGGATTTTAGCACACTATGAAAATTGATAGATAAATAAATATCTTTATCCTGCTTTAACCCCTTCCTCACAGCTTCCTGGAAGTGAGAAAGAGAGTACTCAGTTCCACAACATTAAAGGAATGTTCACTTTGCCTGATTTCTCTAAAGAAACGAGATTCAGGTGTTACCTTCCACTCACTCCCCCCTCAGGATTTTAAGCTCATATGGCCTGTTCCCACAGTGCCTGAAAGAATAAAAGTTTCCTGGAATGTCTCCTGAGCAGAGATACCCAGGTCAAACGTGTGTTTTATGCAGATGTCAGGGGAGACACACCAATTGGGTGGTGGCAGTGGGCCCTGGGCATCCCAGCTCCCTGCTGATGGTTGGGGCATGGCATGCTCTGCATGGCAGCACCCACCTGCTGCACCCCACAGCCTCTGCAGCTCCTCCAGCGTGGTGCTGCTGACAGAGACCTTGGAAAGATGCCTAGGCTTTGGATCAGGCTTTACAACCTCAGATAATCCCTCACTTCATTTGAAGATGGGATTTTAAAACTGCAGAGCAATGTGGTGAGTGGGAAGAGAATCCTTTAATGAACATAAAGATCCTAGTCAATATATGTGTACATATAAACTGTGTTGCCACTTGGTGGCATTGGGCAACAGCTCTCCCAATGTATCATGACTTCTGCAGTTGGCAGTACTTATATTTTTAATGACATACTACTGGGGTCTTGTTATTGCAGGAGCCTTTTTCTCGATCTTTTTAGTGCAAGCCAGACTCTCCCTGCCATTTTTGCAGAGGGAGACTATAAAAGGTGAAATAAGTACAGTGTAAGGTTTCTAAAGTCAGAACACTGATCTTCTGATCACAATATTTTTTAATTTCATTATTTCTTTGTATTTGGAGTTAACTGTGGCTGCAAACATAAGTCTCATAATGATGAATCAAATGAGCAATTGGTTCATTCAGAGTACCAGAAGAAACCAGGGAGCAGCACATCACTCAGAGCACTCTGCTATAATGTAAAAGTTTGTGTACTGAGTGAAGATAAGTGCTTAGGAGATGATCCAGCATACCACACCAAAGGAGGAAACCAGCTGAGGGTCTTCATTTCTCTCCAAGCGCTAGGATAAATCCATGATTTATCTACAATTTCACTTGGAAGCTGAGAGGTGTCTGATTGCTGTAAAGTTGAAAGAGTCCACAGAAAACAATTCACAGAGTGTCTTTGTGGGGGGAAGGGAGTTAGCAGGGTGTAGTACAGGACTCACCCAGCTATTGGTGTGGGTAGGTGAAATGCATTTCTGTTGTGGAACTGTGCATTTTCCAGTTATTTCCCCCTTAGCCATAAGCTTTTTATGAGAAATAATGAGCCCATTTAAACTAGGTACAGAAAAGGAAAAAAAAACGTTCTGGTGGTGTTGCCCTTTCTCAGAGCATTTTGCACATTTTCTAGTGTTCTTTTGGAGAGGTAGGGCTCTCTGCCAGTGCTGTGCCTCCTGCTATGCAGGGTGTTTGAAAATGAGGGGTCTTCTGGGTAGAAAATGTAAGCAGAAAGAATGTTGTTCTTCTAATGTTGTGCAGACTGACACTGTCAGACTGACTTGGTCAGGGTTGTAAACCTGGACATCTTCCTTCCCTGCTTTCTGTGATTCCTTTGGCAGCTTGCAGAGACCCACAAGCTGGAATGTCATCATCATCCCAGCATCCTCCCAAGGATATTTTAGGAGCAGCAGCTCACAGTATTTACAGCATTGCATAATGCTCCAGCGGCAGCAATTCAATCCTATTTGGGATTCAGCCAATGCTTGTTGTCCTCCTTGGAAATGGTATTGATTATTTGAGCTCAGGAGCCAGTTATGGCCAATATGATACTCACCACCTCACATCCCAGGGCGATGTGCTAGGGAGGCTGCTCTGCTTCCATTATGGCTGCCAATGAGGCTCTGGACAGACTCCATGCCTTGTAAATCACCTGTGCTGTGAATAAGCAGTTACTCATATCCTAAATGTTATTTGACATGTTGGCTGGGTTTGGTTTGCACAGAGACTGGCATTAGTTTGGTGCCTGTGCCAGTGGAGAGCAGCCCCACAGGCTTTTGGAGACCACCAGCACTTGGTACCCAGTGTTGCATTGCCAGGGAAAATCATCCTGGACTCTCACAATGATCGCCTCTTGTTGAGGCTGGTGCTGTTCCATGCCAGAGACCATGGATGGAATGACAGCTTGAGTCTGGAAGCCTGCTCTTCCAGACTGTGGTAGTTGTCATGTTGGGCAGCAAATGATTATGGAGCCTGCAGGCAGCTGAACTGCTCCTGGTGCCTTCTGCTAGCAACTCTGCAAAGCCTTAAACAGCAAAACCAGAAAAATCTTAAGGCTTCATCACAATGAAAGGTCAAAACGAAAACCCTGATTATAAGAAATGAAGCCCAAATCTCTGACCTTTTAGAGGTCTTTCTCGGCCAGAGTTGAGATGTCCCCCATGATCAGAAGTGGGAGTGACTGCACTCTGATAAAGCAGTTACAAGAGGATCTTGAGAGCCCAGCAGACAGATTTCTGTCCAATGGAAGGAAAAGGGATGTGGCAATGCTGAAGCTGTGGGGGCCTGGAGGAAAGTGGTGGTGATGGTGAGTTGGTACTGGAATGTGGGCAATTCCTCATTTTGCTCTTTATTTATTACCTTATTCTGCCTGAGTCTGTGCTAATGTTACAGCTGGTGTTCTCGGCTCTCTCTGGGTTTACAGCATTCAACAGCTTCCTGGGCAAAGTACCATTCCATGTGGCTTATTAAATGCTATTTAGATTAATTTGTTGAGCCTTCAGCCTAGGTTTGTTTCATTAAAATTTGGGCTGTACTTTTCTATCTGGCTGCCTAGTGGAAACAGCGTCCAAAATTGGTATTTGAATCACTTCCTATATATTTTTTTGAGTTAATTGAATCATGAGAAGCAGGTTACTTAAGCAAATGCAATGGCCCTTGTCACACTTCATAGGGCCTGTAAAACACATAAACCCAGAAATTATTAACACTTCTGAGTAATTACAAGTGCAATGAGCAAATCAGCCTTCCTTCCCCCTGAGAAAGAGCTTGATGAGGTCTTCTTGGGGCAGCTCATCCAGCACAGCTGCTGCTGGAGTGAAATGGGATAATGCTTCTGTCCACCACAAAATACTGCATCTTCCGTCACATCCCTGGCCCAAAATGTGTTAAAACTGGTATTTAATGAATTGCAATGCTTATCACCTGTACAAAGCAGGAATACCATCTACTCTGTGTATAGAGCAGGAAGTGAGCTGTGATCTCGCTGCCAGAAATGAGTCATTAGTGGACTTGGGCACACCTGGGATGTGCCCACTGCAGGTGGGATCAGTTGGTGAGAACAGGACCCTGGAACATATGTAGCTCAGCAGCAGTTGTTTTGAGCTCCAGCTTCTCCATGCCAGGTGATCAGAAAGCTTGGATTTGGAGGGGCTTTTCTGATGCAAAGGGGTGATGAGAAAATGGTATTTTGCTGCAATAATTTGCTTCAAGCACCTTGCACAAATCTCTCTGACATAACATGCTGTTGATTAATGCACACTTACCTCCTCTCCCTGGTGTCTAGTTTTCATTCCATGTAAGCTTTGATTATCAAAAAAGAAACATTGGCTTATGAAGCTAAATATCAAAATGCAGAAGCAGAGCCCTCAGTGTCCCCACTGTTTGCAGTGTGTATGCTCAGGGTTGTTTTCATGCTACACACAATTGAGGTTATTGAAGGGAGCAAAATGTGTTTGTTATTCAGATCATTTTGGGTTTTCAGTGCTGTCAGTGTCTCAGGGAAGTGATGCCTGAGGATTCAGAGAGGGTGAGGTTAGGAATTCATTACACAGTGTCTGGGGCTGTACAGAAACAGCTCCCAAAGGACTCGTTGAAGGAGAAAGAAAGGATGGAGGAGCCAGGAGTGTGTGGACATGGAGACATGCAAGCACTTGCCTAAAGTGCCAGAGTGCTGACTGCAAGAGCAGCAATGCTGGGGTCTGTGCTCTCAGACTCCTGGGCTGCATCTCACCTCTGAGCTGAGTGTGTAGGCCTCCCCTGGCACATCTGCTGTGTCCTTGCTGGCTGGATCTGCATTTGAGATCAGGTTCCTTACACCAAGAAGATTTAGCTGGGATTATGCATTTGTTAGTCTGGATCTGAACTGTTTGTGTCTATAATTTGCCAAACAAAAATCAAAAATCCAGAGAATCCTAGAGCAGTGTGTCTTCATTCCAGAGTCTGCATCTGTTTTTCTGGACTGTTAATACATTAAGGATTTTTTAAACAGTTAATAATTTGTATTAAATTGTTTAGCTGCAGAATTTTAACTGCTTAACCACAATAGATTAGAAGCAAGTGGAATGGGATTATTCTTAGTATTTTCCATTTCCAAAGTAATTTGTATTATCTTAGTATGTGCTTACTTTGTAATCCCTAGTATAAGTGATAACACCATCCATCCCTTGCAGAGCTGTGTGGTTCTTCTGCTTTAGAGATGGAGACAGGAGCCCACAGATGCACAGGGTGCCTGCTCTGCATCTTCAAAGACTAGGGGTAGTGCCCAGGGTGCTCTGTCAATGTCCATCTCCAGTCCAGGAGTACAAAATTTGGGTTTAGATTAGAGTGGGAAAATGGAAACAAAAGAGGCCAGAACAGCTTGAGTAAAATGTTTGGAGAAATTGTATGATAGAGATTTAAGTCCAAGACCACTGTGCTGCTTTGAAAGTGAACCAACTGGAGAATCCCCATAGAATTATCTTGAGAGAGATTTCAGGTTGGAGTTATGATTGAATAGAAAGATTGCAATAAATGCAATGCACAGAGGACTGGCACAAAGAGTACAGCCTGGCACTCTGTTGGTCAGGGTGCTGAACACAGTCCTGTCAAATGGTGGTTGCAGTCAAAAGCCATGGTCCTGTGGAAGTTCTCTTCCTCTTCTGGATCCATCCAGTGATGGAGGTGGTGGTAGTGTTGAGATGATATGGGCTCAGGTTCAGTCAGGAATGCTCAGTACCTCCCCCGGGGGCGAGTTTCACAGTGGAATGATGTAATAATGTGAGTCATAGGATATTCTGGGGAGTTCCAGCTCCTATTCTGGTGGTGCCCATTATGGCCCATTAACAGAGATTCCCCCTTCAGGATGGGTGTGACTGTGCTGGTGCTTCCCCAAAGGGGAGTTATCACAGCTGAGTCATTGGTGTGAAGAAGAAACACTACCCTGCCTGGAAGGGTTTGCTTCTTCTGCCTTATCTAATTTAACACCCAGCTTGTAGCCTAGTGTGTCAGGTGTGGGATGGGCAGCTCCTGCAAGTGATCTATAATGAACAGTTTGCCAGGAATGATGTAGAGGGGAGTAGAATACACAGTTTGTTTCAACCCACCTTGGCACTCTCCTTTTGTAACCACACAACCACCACAGGCTGTTTCCCCTTGGGAAGGTCAACAGAATTGGTCACTGGCATCCAAGTGAATTGCTGAGTCACCTGCAGTTCCCTGTGTTGTCCTTGATAATCTGTGTGAATCCTGCCATGGAAAGTGATGTAATCAGTGCATGAAGGAGTGTCACAGTATGAACCTGTGGAGCAGCATGGGAAGCCCAGGAGGTTGGGATAAGGGGGCTCATCTCACTCCTTGCACTGAGGTCCGTGCTAAGCACATCATGGCACATGGTGGACCTGGCTCTCTCTGCCTCTAAAACAAACCTCTGTCCTCCCCTTCTGTCTCTGCAGAGCTTCCTTCCTCGGAACACTTGAGCGTGGCTGATGCAACATGGCTTGCCCTCAACGTGGTGTCTGGTGGAGGTGGTTTCTCCAGCTCCCAGCCCATCGGAGTGACCAAAATTGCCAAGTCAGTCATAGCACCCCTAGCTGACCAAAACATCTCAGTGTTTATGCTCTCCACCTATCAGACGGACTTCATCCTGGTAAGAGGACACGAGGGGACCAGGCAGAGTTATTGCCACCAGAGGAAAGTTCAGCTGGGCAATTCTGGGAACAAGTCTGGGAGTGGCAGAAGTACCAAAGTCTGCTTTCCTCAAAGCTCTGTTCCTTGTAGTTAGGCCCTCTGACATCTCAGGAGCTTTGGGATGAAGCATTTGTTGTCATGGGTTGTCTGGTGTCTAATGAGTGCTGAGCCCACACAACAGTCTCTCCTGAAATGGAGATAGTGGTAGCGCTTCCCACCATCACTCAGACGTTGGTTTTCTGAAAGTTAGAGGAACGTAGTGTCTGCTGTCAGGTTGGCTGGTGATGGCCAAGAGGCTCCAAAGTTGTTTTGGTTATAGACAGCCAAACTGTCTTTCTGTCTCACACACGTGTGTGCATGCACACAAGGCATAGCCTTATTTCCTGAGGAAACAAGGCTGAAGAGCAGGCAGTGCTGGGCTGTTGCAGGAGTGCTGGAAAAGAGGTGAAGCATCTCCCACTTAGAAATCTCCACATTCTTTTTACAGTCATAAAAGCACTCTGGTGCTTAATCCTACTGATACTCACAGTGATATCACCAAGTGTGCTTCTCTTAAGATACACCTCAATGGTAACTATCCACTGCCTCAAGCAGGAGTCGTGTCCACTTTGCTGTGCACTAAAAGTGTTACCCTCCACTGCAGTGTTTTTTCATTTCTGGTGCATATCCAGATAGCACCATAAAATAAAATACACAGATAATACCATAATAGCATCACCAAATAATCCTGTTGTCCCCTTCAGGTGCGTGAGCGAGACCTGCCCTTCGTGATGCACACGCTGGCTGCCGAGTTCACCATCCTCAGAGTAGTGAATGGGGAGACAGTGGCTGCCGATGACTTTGGGGTAACAAATGGATTTGTCAAACCAAAACTAGGTAAGGACCAGCACAGGCTCAGCTTGCCAGGGATTTGGTCTCCCTGACACATGGGGTGGAAGTTCTGCCTCCTAGCTTCTTTCAACATTTGGGTGAATATTTATCCTCTTCTAAGATTATAATCTTACAAGCCTCACTGAGTAGAACCAAGCATTTGAGTAGGTTCTTAACTTTTTGAGCAGTGCTAGTAAGTTTGGCTGAATTTTGGCCTTCCAGTGCTAGTTTTTCTAGAGAAGACATGCCTTTGGTAGGACAGAAGGTTAAAGTACAGTTCGTTGCAGTTACAAAAATAATGTTGTCTGTAGCCCACATTGCCATGCTTCAACATTCCAAAGGAAAATGGCTTCTCTAAAAGCTTATTTAAGTATTGCAGTGATGCACAGAGAAGATTGTTTTTCAACTTCCACACTTCAGTGCCAGTGAGGATCAAGGCCACAACGAGCCCAGGGCTGTACAGAACCTTTAGGATGTTTGCAGGCTAAAGAAGCAAGTATCAAGCCAAAGGGCACAATCAGGAAAAGGAAAAACTTACATACATATGCTTACCTACAGACATGTGTGTAATTATTTGCCCATAACCAGACAAAGCAGGGATGAGTTATGAAGTGCCACTCAGTTTCATCACTCAAGAGCTAACAATCACCTTGTTTAAGGAAATGAGTCTTGAAGAAAAAAAGCATCAAGAAAGGGCACAGTGAAACACATGTTGCTAATGCACCAGTCCACAGTTTGCTGTGTTGCTCTATTGGTTGCATACCTAAATGCTGTGTTGCTTTATTAGGTTGCATGCCTAAGTGCTGGCTGCTTCTCAGCTGCAATCTGTTAGACAAACTGCTGCGTGGCAGCTGGTTTTTAATTTTTCAAGATATTATGGCAAAATAGGTCCCCAGAAATGAGGGAAAACAGGATGGACTGCCAGCAACCACAGCCTTCCATAGCCCTGCCTTTTAATGGTGTATGCCTGCTTTTTTTTTCCACTTTCCAGTTTCTCTTGGCCCCTCCTTTAGCTTGCCTCTCATGTCATGTGGATGCACGCAATGGCCTGAAAGCCCCTCAGAGCAGAGAGCTGGGCAGGGTATGCAGGGTAACACCACCCTATACCTTAGGGAGAGCAGCAGAGGAGGAGATTATCCACAGGCCCCTCATTCCCTGTCTGAGAGCCAGCAGGGCTTCAGCAATGAGGCACTGCCTTACAAAAACTGTCAGCTTTCTCTGTAACCATTGCCAGGGCATGGATAACACAGCTGATGGGACAGGAGCCTGCTGCAGATGTGGCTTCATAGCTGTGTGTGTCTGTGTGTGTCTCTTTCAGTTCAGAGGCCTGTCATTCATCCTCTTTCCAGCCCAAGTAATATGTTCTGCGTCACCAGCCTGGATCCAGATACCCTTCCCACTGTTGCTACACTCCTCATGGATGTCATGTTTTACTCCAATGGGTAGGTCCTGCAGGGAGATGGGCTTCCAGGAGAGGTGTGCCCAATGTCTGGAGGCACAGATTGCTCCTCTGGCATGCCAGGGATCTGCTGTGGCCGTGTGCTGCTCCAGTGCTCTGCACTGAGGGAGGGAGGTTTCACAGGCTCAAGAGGGTTGTCCTGACAGGTGGAAGCCAAACAGGTGTTTGAGGGTGCCCAAAGACATCTGCTGGCTTTGGAAAGCTGAGCTTTTTCAGAGTGAAGGTGAGAGTAGCCATGTGGTCAGTGTGCTGCATATCCACATAGGGCCAGAGCATGTACAGCTGACTGGATTGCTGCCCCTTGGTGCCCATGGCTCCTGGCCCACAGCTTCTTGTGAGGGGACCTCGAGGCAGGGATGGAGAGTTTGGTCAGTTGTGGGGACTGGATAGTTTTCCACCTAAAAAAAAAAAAAAAAAAAAAAAAATCAGTATAATACAACAGAACTCAGTTTCTCTTCCCTAAGTCAATGTAAGAACACTTCTGGTTTCACTGGCTATATCTGCTTTAAAAACCCTTTTTTGTGCTCTTCTAGCCACAGTTAATGTAGTTCTCTTCTGTTTCTTCAGAGTAAAAGACTCAGTGGTGGGCAACGAAGACTCGGGACACATTCGCTTTTTCTCCTTTTCTCTCATTGAGGGTTACATCTCCCTGGTCATGGATGTCCAGACGCAGCAGAGGTGAGCTTTGCTCTTAGAGTAACCTGGACCTTCAAAAAAAGGGCTGTTCCCAAAGGAGCAGGAAGCAGCTTAGACTCCTCTGTGTTAGTTATTTGGACTGTCTTGTATGGGTGTCATGGGTACACCCTGTCACTTTTCTGAGTAAAATCTGGCATTTTAGTTCCAGTTTTGGACTGGTCTGTCCAAGCCCTCAGTGAAATCACAGATCAATGTGATGTAGGGTTAGCTCACTTTCAAAAGAGGAATACTGGAGCAAAGTGATTTTTGCACTTTTATTCTGTTGCTCATTAGCTGTGCTTTTAAGAGCAAAACCCAAAAGAAAAACCTGGTGTAGGTGTTTGAAGTTTTCCTTGGTTGGAAAAGGATAAAAGCCAGTATCAGAGTGGGGATGTCAGTGATGCTGTCCTCCTGCTTTGCTTTTACACATGGATAGGCTTGGTTCAGAGTCTTGTTATGATGATAATGTCCCAGGCCATCAGTGTGCAGTGGGAGCCCATGACTTGTCTAGCAAGGAAGGAGCCAGCTGGTGAGCAGTCAGCCTCTGTGTGTGTGTGTCTGTGCTTCTGCAGCTGTGCAGCACGGGAGCCTCTGAGGTGTGGAGGCATCCTGTACTCAGCAGTACTTAGATTTGCTTTTGACATACAGAGCAGTTTGGGTTTGGTTCTTGGGGGTGAATCCCCTGCTCCAGGGACTTGTTTTTCAAAGTAATAAATTGCCCTCCTGAAAGTTTCTTTGACCTTATTGGAGTAAACCTTTGTCTGTCTTAAGAGGAGCCAGAGGGCTGGAGCTTCAGCCTGGGGTGTGGGAAATCTGGGGAGCCAATTCTTGTCTCTCACAGACTGCCTGCTTCACCTTGGGCAACTCTCTTAGCCTCTGACCTCCTTCCCCCTGCTAAGAAATAGAGACCTCTGCAGTGGTCCCAGGCTGGGATGGAAAAAAGCACTGATAGTGCTCAGAAACAAAACCAGTGGCTACTGTTCACATTTCTGAGCAGCCATGAAACATATTCCATCCCTAGCTGTTTCCAAGTGCAGCTCAAATCAAACCTTCACAGTTTCAAAGCTGGGACAAGCCTGTTGCTGACAATTTTTTCCCATGCCTCTGGGTACCTATGCCCACCTCCAGCAGGAGATGCTGATTTGCCATAGGATACCTGGAGGATCAGGCAGGTGCCTCTGCCCCACCTGCCTTGAATCCTCCCAGTTTGCCCAAGCTACTGCCCCATTATTGTTGGCTTCAAACATCTCAAGGATGCAGGAAGAGCAGATTCCCCACAGGCAGAATCTGACACACTGCTGTGTTTTAATTGCTATGTGTCTCACTGCAACACGAAATAACTCACACATTCATGCTAGATGCAAAAGAGGGAAAAAAGAAGAAGTTTATTCCTGACCTCGCAATATACAGAATTCCAAAAGTGACAGTGGATTGGAGGATGAAATTGCCACCTTTCCAACCACACTGGTCAAACCAACAGTCTACCAACTCTTTCCTCCCACAAAGAAGAATGCTAAACAATCATTGTTTATATGAACATGCGTGAGAACTCCAGTAGAAATATGTAAACATCAGAAGGCATAGAAAACTTTTAAAAGAACTTTAGAACTTTTAAAAGAACAGGGCAACAGCTATGTTTGGTGTTCCTTTTTTTTTACAGATTTCCTAACAATTTGTTGTTTACAAGTGCATCTGGTGAGCTCTGGAAGATGGTGCGGATTGGTGGGCAGCCTCTTGGCTTTGGTAAGTAACATTTGGAGGATCAGTTGGTGTGCAGGCAGGCAGGCAGTCACCTCAGGGCCTTCAAGGAGTATGGAAAAATCCATCTGAGGCTGATGCTTTTTAAGAGCCAGCAGCTTAACATGACTTTGTGAGCTGAGATTTTCAAATAGAAGCCTCACTGCTCTTAAGTTTGAATATACTCCTGGAAGTGCTACATGCTCAACAGTTCCAGCTACATTGCATTCCTTTGCTGGACTTTGGGGGTGGTTACAGCTGGGGCTTTGGTTAAAAAGAAAAACTGGACTAAAAGGTGGCATGGGAATTCATTGTAGATTACTGAAATCAGTGGTCAGAAAGCACTGTCATGCCCCAGTGCAGTGCTTGGGTAATTCTGTGATTCTAGTGGACTTTTCATAGATTTATGGCAGTCCAAGTGGAGGTCTTGTTCACAGATGTGTTTCACATCCAGTCCTGCATATGTTTTCTCTGCTCAAAAGAATACTGGTCCTGAGTAGCACAGAGCAAATGCTTAATGTCTGCAGGAGGGTTCTTGTTATTTCTATGTCCCCTGGAATTTTAAGGGTTTGATCTGAATAATGCAACAAAGGCCTGATCTTCAGGAAATGCAGTGGCTCCTTCCTGTGGGCTCTGAACCAGTTAAAAAATAAAAGCTTCAAGAATATTTCTGAAAATTGGGCCAATTTTTGTATTTAATTGCAACTTCTACACCAGACCACCAGTAGTGGCAATAAGGAAATTTTCTTGTACCTTCTCTTTACACATCTTTGAGGAAAGTATGTGGAAATAGCATGATATGTCATTGATAGTACATCAGGACATTGCCCAGGCCCCTAAATATTAGATGTTTAAACATGTTCATTTAAAATCAAGTTCAGATGTCAAATTTGAATCAGTGAAACTCCAGGTTTCATCTGAAAGCAGTGATCTGCAACAAACAAGACAGATTAACCATTTAAATCTCATTTAAAGCCCAGAAGGCCAAGCAAATAGCCCAGATGGCAAATTGAATCCCAGGCTGCATCCAAAGGAGCATGGTCAGCAGGTTGAAGGAGGGGATTCTGCTTTTCTGCTGTGCTCTTGTGAGAGCCCAGCTGGAGCCCTGCACACAGTTCTGCTGTCCCCAAGATAAGAACAAGGAACTGTGGGAGCAAGTCCAGAGGGGGCCATGGAGTCGATGGGAGGACTGGAGCACCTCCCCTATGGAGACAGGCTGAGAGAGCTGGGGCTGTTCAGCCTGGAGAAGAGAAGGTTGGGTGGAAACCTCACAGCACCTCCAGGGCCTGGATGGGCTGCAGGGAAGCCAGAGAGGGACTTTGCATCAGGAACTGGAGTGACAGGGCAAGGAGGAATGGGTACCAAGTAAAAGAGGGGAAATTCAGGTCAGGTATTAGGAAGAAATTCTTCCCTGTGAGGTGGTGAGACTCTGGCACAGGCATCCCAAGGAGGCTGTGGATGTCCCAGCCCTGGCAGGGTTCAAAGCTAGGTTGGATGAGGCTTTGAGCAGCCTGCTCTAGTGGGAGGTGTCCCTCCCATGGCATGGGGGTTGGGATCAGAGGATCTTTAAGGGCCACTTCAACTCCTTAACAATCTGTGATGATTCTGTGGTGAAATTGGTGTGAAATCCTGTTTCAGGGGCTGTGCCTAGGCTGCAGCCTAAGAACCATGTGTCCAGGCTGACTAATGTAGGTCAGCATCTCCTCTTTCAGGATTGTTCAATCACAGAGAAAAACGGATGTTAAGGATATATGGGGCTGAGCTTTGTGCTTTCTTGTTGAACACTGTTCAGTGCCTTTCTTTGGACCTCTAAATCATTCCACTTCTAATTGTTTTGTGCTTTTGGAGAATGTGCATTTCTCTGTAGCAAAAAGAAGGTAATAAAACTAAATATGCAATGTATTGTTGTGGCCCAAAAGCTTGATTCTGTGAGAAAGAATACATTTTATTACAGACATTCCTTCTGATTGGAGTTTGCGAGGAGAAACTTCTCCATATGTAGGCATGGAGCTGGTGAGCCCTGAGACAAGCAAGCCCCTCCAGACAATGTTTTTTTATCTCCCCACAGATGAATGTGGAATTGTCGCTCAGATTTCTGAGCCTTTGGCTGCAGCTGACATCCCAGCCTACTACATCAGTACTTTTAAGTTTGATCACGCCTTGGTGAGTATGAATACAGCTTCTTTGGAGCAGGAGAGATCTTTTCCTGAGGAGAAAACATTATGAGAATGTCACTTCTCATCTGGATAGCTCGTGGGAGTGCCTTTGCTCCAGTGCAGCCCAGCAAACTCCTCTCTTCAGCCTCGTGGCTGTCACTGCCCTGGGTGAGAGGCTCCTGAACCAAGCCTGGCCCTACCCAAGGCAAAGCTGTGTTAGTGAGTGTTGTTCTCAGTCTTTAATTACAGTGATGGAAACTTCACAACCTTCTTCCACTGCATCTCTGTCTTCTTTTAGAAACAGCCACAAACCCTTCCACTTGCTTCCAAAAATAGGTGCAGGCTCCAGGCTCTCAGGACAGTGCTGTGACAGCCCACCCTTAAGGGGAAGGTGCTTCCTTCGGTGCCTCCTTCCCCTTAAGGGTGGGTCATCACAGGTGCCTTTGTGTGTTGGGAACCTTTTGGACAGTCTAGCAGTAGCAGACCCCTGCCTTCATCTCTTGGTGTCTGCATTGTCCTAACCTTTGTTTTCTGAGGCCCATCTATTAGCTCTGCTGTCCGTGCATCTTCCTGCTTTTTGATAAACAAGCAATAATTGCCGGCACAGCAGGGAAAGGTGATTTTGAAGCAGATAAGGTTGTTCCCATGTTTGTTCTCATGAGTGCCCATAAGCAGTTGCAGCACAGTCATCAACACGAGAGTCTTGCCATCCTTGGAGAGTTCTTTTTTTTTATACTGATGGACATTTTACTTTCTAGGCCTACCTCTGCTCTTCCTTTGCAAAGAAGACACCCTCAAAAATGAGGGATTTCCCTAGAAAAGAAAATGCAATGCCTGTAGCCACAAATGGGATGGCATTTGTCTTGGAACCCATTTCCCTGATCCTGAAGGAGGGAGTCAGCTGCTTTACACTATTCATTTATTTTTTTCTTAAATGTGCCCTTTTTTGCATTATACTTCTCTTTCCATCACTTGCAAATTCACTATTCAGGTCCTACCTTTGACCTGTAAATGCTCTGGTGAGATCAAAGCAGGTTTGGGGGTTTTATAATTATTTTGTTTTTTCACAGTTGGTGTGAACCATTCACAGCTGATAGGTCACGTGTGTAAAGAGTAAAAGTAAATATTATTTCAGATAGCAAAGGTCAGAGTGTTATATATGTTTGTCTTATATTTTTTAATATTAACTGTGCTGATAAGGTAAGCTAATAAAACACCATTTAAAAATCAATACTGTTAGCTTTGCCTCACATTTCTGCCCATTGTGTGGCCCCAGGTGTGCACTTTTTGTGCAGAGCACAAGATGCAGAGTGCTTCTACATGTCAAGCCATATCAGGAGAGCTCAGCCCTATCAGCTAAAATAGATATGTAGCTGAAAATTTACACCACACAATTGCTCTGCAGGCAGCTCCACCTTCTCAGGTGCTCATCCTGCTGCCTCCAGGCCCCACAGATCCTGCTCCCAGCAGCTGGCAGGGTATTAGGGGGCCATGCAGGTCTGCAGGTCTTCCTTACTCCAAGCAGTATTTCCGTGTTTTTCTTTGCTGCTTACTGCTTTCTTTATGTATGGTTTTAAAAGCCTTTTCACCTGGATAGTGCTGTTCTAGTTGTCAAACCCTTCCATCCTTTGGAAGGTGTATTTTTGCCTGACTTTGCTCTGGATGTGCTGGCTGGGCTGGATGCTTGTTGGCTCTATGGTGGTTTTGTTGGCCAAGACCCTGACCTAGATTTTGTCATGTTTTCCCTAACTTTGCCCCCCAGATACCTTGACTTCTAAGTGACATTTCTCAAGGACTAAGTGTATGTTGAACCCTTCCTCTAAATTCTCCCTTTCTTTAATTAAGGTAGTTCAGAACCTGCTGTCAACAATTTAGAGCACTGTGTAAAAATGTGTTGTTCCCTTTGATCTGATCTTTTTCTCTCCTGTGCATCTTAAGGTGGTTTTTGTTACTTAATTTTTATTTGACCTGGGTGTAATACTCAGGTCTTCCTGCCGTGCTGTAGCTGTAGCTGTTTGCCCTGGTAATCAGGACTTGTGCTTGAGATGAAATCCCCTTGGGAGACAATGTTGAGATGGGTGTCTGGCATGTCCCTGGGTGATGCAGGGTCAGGCTGAAGAGAGTCTTGGTTACCAGCTCCCTCTAGAGAGAGCAAGGAAGAAGAGCTGCCTTTCCAGCTACTCTGCCTCATGTTCAATGGTGTCTTGCTTTCTTTCACCAACATTTTGCTTCTGAAGAGGCTGGAGCTGTCTGGCATGTAATTTGGAGCTTTGCTTCTGCCTTCATGGTCAGTGCTTTGATCTGCACACTACTGAGAAGTGAGCACAGTGCAGCAGCTGCCTTGGGACAGGGCTCATCTCCAAGGGGCAGGGAGGGGGAGGACTCCTCCACTGGTGGCAAACTAGGATGGGTCCTACAAATCAAAACTGCCTGTCTGTCCTGGAGAAAACCCTGCCAAAACATTTGTGGGGTGATTGATGTAATTTCTGTGCTGTTAAGGGGGTCAGCATTTTGCAGGGAATCAAGGAGCACTGTGTTTCATGGAGGAGATGGGTCTGTGCAGGTCAAAACCAGCTGGCCAGAGCTGGCCAGTGCTGCTTCCTCCTGCTTCTGTCCAGTGCTGAGGAAGCAGACAGAGACCCACTGAGCATCACTGGGGCTGCCTGGAGGTGTGGTTAAAAAAATTATGTCTTTTCTCATTATCTTATGTAGAGGAAAAGAGTCAAACAGCTTCTTGCACTGCAGTGTTCAGTGTACTGGGAAACATGATGAAGGGGAGGCAGTGGACACTCCTGTCTCAGAGTCCTGTTCCCTGTGGTGGAGGTGTCCTGGGGTTTTCCTTCTAAACAAGAGTTTGCTGCATGCTTGTTTTAAGATTATTTTCTTCCTTTCCAAATGACTTTTGTTCACACATCATCAGAGTTGACTGCTGTTATTCCATCTTCCTATTGGAAAACTGAACATTTTCCTTGTTACTTCTCACGGGCTTTTTCCTCAGTTTTGTTTTTAACAAAAGACACAGCCAGTTTTATTTCCACTGTCAGAGCTCTTGAGAGTGTCCAGTGAATTCAGGTATTGTACTCTTGGCCTTAAATACCTTGTAGAAGAGACAGTTCCTTCTTCAGTTTACTTGATATGAATTATATTGGCTTCTTGCAGCATCTTATGGATAATTTATTTTTTCCTCAGTCCTCTTGCCATTTTTCAAGATGTGCCAGTGTCTTGGAGTTTATGTAGAGTTCAGACACACTTTTTCTGCCAGATGTAACTTTACTTTTGATGTTCTTTTCTGCCAGTGACAGTCACTCTGAGATTTTTTGCATCTTCTGTTACAAGAGGTTTTTCTTGCAGTAAGCATGAAAAAACACCATGAATAACACAGACTTGTATGGTTAAATCTCCTCACAAAGCTGGATGAGAAAGCACCTCAGACAGACTGGTAGCTCTCTTCCTCTTTTGATGGGTGTGCTCTCATGGCAGCCACATAAATCCATCAGCACAGGCACCTTGAGTGAGCTCCTGGCATGCAGTGCTTCACCAGCAAAAGGAAGGGAAAGGAGGGGACAGGAAGAGCAGAGAGAAAGAGAAACTCCAAAATAATTGGCTTCCCACCAGCATCCACCATACAACAGCAAACCCTCTGCATCCCACTTAGAGTGTCTGCTCTGGGCGTCCCGTGGGTCAACAGGGCTGTCCTTGTACCTGGAGCCCTTTCTCAGTGAACTTCAGGTGTAAGCAAAAAACAGCAAAGTGTCTGCCTCCCTGGGACTGCTCTGGCTTTGTCTCCTGCCTCTCTTTCCCTTGTCACCCCTTTTGCTGGAACATGACCTTTCTTTTTGTTTTCTTGCAGGTACCTGAAGAAAATATAAATGGTGTGGTCAATGCACTCCAAGTCAGTCAAGCTGAAAAGCATTAGAAATCTTCTGAGCTGGTTCCAGATGCTTTTTATTATTCTAATAATAATAATAATTATTATTATTATTCTTTTTTTCTCACAGTATTTCTTGAAAAATCTGATTACAGAGAGTGACATGAAAAGAGACTGTGGAAAGTTGAGCAGAAACAGCTCCAATAAGCCTTTGTTTTAATTATTATTATTATTATTATTGTTATTATTATTATTGTTATTTTATTAAATTTATGAATGAGAGGCAGGAGGAAAGGGAGTTTGTATGGTTTCCTGATGTTCAGCTCCGAGGTGAAGTGAAGCCTGGCTGTGCTCAGTGTGGAAGGAGCTGCCTGGGGACACCCAGGGACACCCAGGGACACCCAGCACGGATGGCCCTGGGCACAGGCTGCTGGCTCAGAGAGCCCTGAAAACCAGAAACAAAGTGAAATATGGAATTAAACGGAAAAGACGTCGCATAGTTCTGCCTCGTCTCCTTGCATCAGACTGCCTGAGGACTGTCCATCATTGCCTGTGTTGAGATAGGATGCAAAGGGTTCTGTTTCTCCTGACAGAACAATTTGGTGTTGGGAAAGAGGAAAATATCCAGTTGTTTGACATTTCCCCTTTTTCTTTCTCCCTGTAGTTAAAGCCTGGCTGCTCTGAGAAATTCTGGGCAGGGGGAGCTCAGCTCTGGCCAGCTCCTGGCAGGTGGTGTCACCCAGACTTGTGTCTGCATTGAAACTTGGCCAGTTTTGTCAGTTTTTTCCAGTCACTCCCTCACTGCTCCAAGTATTCTCCTGCCATATCCCCTGCTCCAGGACAGTGTTGTCCCCTTATCCCACATCAGAGCCTTCCTCCAGCCCTTGTTCCTCAGGGCCAGCAAGAGGAGGAAGGCCTCTTTTCTCCTGTCCCCTCAGGCTTTTTCCCATGCAGTGTGCACACATGGGGAAATAAAGGATTGCCCAGGGTCCCTGGGCTGCTGCTCTTGCACATCCCAGGCCACCTTGGCCAAGAGCCACAGCAGGTTACCTCTGCCAGGGCCAGGAGGGTGCCTGAGTCTTGTGGGGACCCTCCTGCAGTTTTTCATCACACAGGTGGAAATTGCTGCTGACTGGGGAAGGTAGAATGCTGCTGAGAATGCCTCAAACCTGCTAGCATCTGGTCCTGCCACAGGAAGATGATGGGGCTTTTCCCGTGGGGGAGCAGTAGTCTGTTTTCTTCTGGCTTGTACCACAGCTGAGGGCCAGCTGGCCTGGCATCGAGGCCCATAGTGGCCCCTGTGTCCAGGCTGAACCCGTGGCCACTGGCAGCACTGTGGAGGACAGCAGAGACCAGTGCTGGAGAGAAGTGTTAGCCAAGGCGTGGGTGCCAGCGGTCTGCCCCACGTGTGACCATGCAACAAGGGCTGCTGAGAAGAGAAGCTGCCTGCAGAGAACCTTGTTTTGGTGATTACCAGCCCCAGCTTATCTTGCATTTCTTAACTTCTTCCACTTCAGGCTTGACATAAAGAATTTGCAGATCTTGCCATTTTCCTGAGGGCTTTCCAGCCGTGCTTCAGAGACAGCCTCTGGCAGGGTTTTCCTGAGGCTGTGCCACATACAGCTGTGAGCCAGGGTTTTGCACTAATCTGGAGGCAGTAAGCAAACACCTGGGATCATGCCATAGGCATGATTTTTACTGGTGGGTAGGACAAGCAAACACACACACAGGCACAGCTAGTTGATTAGTTCTGCTTTCACAGTGCTGTTGGGCCAAGCAGTTATGGTTTCTGATGCTGCTGGATTCAAACTGAGTTTCAAATCTGATTTTTCACCAGTGGGATGTTTTGTGGCATCTAGACAAGGAGTCAGAGCATCCATGGGAAAAAGCATGGAGGACTTTCCTTGGTTGGCCCTACTGGAGCTAAAGCATCCCTGCTGAGGAACACTGAGGCACATGTTCAGTGCTTTACCAGGCAGGATGTTCTGCTGTTCCTTTGCATGGGTTTTCAGAATTGTCCCATGATATGTTTATATTCACTCCAGATTTCTGGACTAAAGGTTTATTCTCGATGTGGCACTGTGCATCTCCGGATGTTTGTTTGGGAAGCCACTTTGGTGGCTTGGATGTTTGTTTGGGAAGCCACAGGGACAGGCTGCAGAGTGCAGTGCTGAAAGCATCTGGAGATGTTTGCTGTGGCTCTGCCCGGTGCTGTGGGCACTGAGCTGGGCTGCAGTGAGCAGCAGGGCCAGTGGTAGCTTTTCACCCCAGGTATTGTCAGGGGGTTACTCCTTGGGATGGCAGATTGGCAGCATGGTTTGGAGGAGGGGGATGTTGAGTTGCTGTCCAGCTGCTGAGTTGCCAACCAAGGTTTCTGGTCAGCTGAGTTGAGCCTGAGCTTTTGCTGTGTGCATGGATGGTGCCACCATGCCAGAGTCATCAGGACAGGTCTTCCTTCTGCTCTGGGGTTTTGTCAGCCTTTGGGAAATGCCAGTTTTGGCATCAGAGAGTACCAAGTGTTGCTGTGCATGTGCCAGTGCTGCTTCCAAAGGACTTCAGCATGGAGAGGAAGGAATTAACTTGAAACAAGCAACAACTTTACTGAGCCTTAAATGAAAGCAAAAAAAAAAGGTTTAATTTTCTAACACTGCACTCAGGCTATTTTAGAGGCTGATTTTTGTAATTTAAATTTTTTTCCCAAGGCAATCAGCCTTATATTTGTGCAATCTGTAGAAAGCCCTGTGGTATTTCAAACCTTCCAAAGGAAGGTTGATGTCCCAACATGGGAAAGTTGGCCTGAAAAATTCACAGAATGTAAAATGCTATTGAGGGACTCTGATGCTGCCACCATCCTTGGCTTCACCTTTTTATTTCCTTTTATCTTTTTGTCCTGACATCCAAGAAAACTGTTTCAGACAACTTGATGCTTTCCCTTTAGTATCCCCTTCATATTTTTTCTGGTGGGAACTGAGATACTCCAAATGTGGCCCTAATTGGTGGAACCTTGTCCCTGCACCAGCTTGAAGTCAGGATCAATGCAAGCTTGCACAGTACTGCTGCCTGTGAGACCGACACTGCAGGAAGGGCTCTCGGGGCTTTGTTAAATATATTCACAGTAATAATAATACCACCACACCATTAACACCACAGTGCTTAGTGAACCCAAAGCAGGGGGGGCTCTTAAAGCTGCTCCACAGCTCCCACTCTCTCAGCACCCAGCCTTTGGGGAAAAGAGTCTTTTCCTTTTTTTAAAGGAAGAGTCTCTTCCTTTTTTTTCCTTACGACAATAAGTTTGAGCATCCCTGGCATTATGCTGTGTGGATAAAGGAGGAACATGGCTCAGTGGGACACCCTTGGGATGGGTGCCTGGATCACCTGCAGCTGCCAGTGCTGCCCTCAGCATCCCTGCTCAGCTCTCGGGGCAGTCCCACCTGGCCATGGCTGGGCTAATGAGGATTGCCTCAATGCTGCAGGCCCCTCCCCGTGCCCTCTCTCCTCTCCTTGCACAAAAATTCAAACAGCAAAATGCAAAAGTGTTTCCAGCCCTGCAGAAAGGGGTAGGAGGGGAGGAGAGCGTGGCCTTCATGCATCCTCTTTCTCTCCAAGGCCTTTATTTTCACAGAAGCCTCGACCTTTCCAAGTTGTGTTATTAAATAGGGTTTTGTCTTTCTCCCTCAACCCAATCAGAATTTGACTACAAATTCCTTTCTACTGAGCAAGTGTGTGCATATATATACATCTTAAGTGTCTCCACAGAAATCCACAGTGTGTCTCTCTTGCACACCTATCCTATAAATAACCTGTGTTTGTCTGTAGGGTTGTGTCCTGTACATGGTGTGGGCACTCAAGCAATATAGGTTCAGACACATACACAGTGTATGTGTGTATACTCTGGGCACACACCCTTGTGTGTGCATCTATGTAGTGAGTACACACTATGTATACACACATTTAATCACCAATTTAATGTATACACACATTTAATCACCATATATTTTTTATTTAAATAATGGGCAGTATTAGTTCCACTCTTGCTTTTTCTCTACATATGTTCAGTGAAGAGCAGCAGTGGAGTCGACCTAAAGCAAAGCTGGGGCTCCTCTGCTTGCTGGGAGCAGCATTGGATTTCCCTTCCTGCTTCAGAAGTCTGTTCTTCTCCAGTTTTGTGCCTCAAGCACAGAGACTGTAGGAAATCCACTCCTTTTTCTTTCTGTATGTTTTAGCTGCTGCCCTAAATTGCCTCAGCCTGTAAGTAGGGCTGGTCTGTTTGCACAGTGCCTGCCCAGGCCCTGGCTGGGGGTTTCCAGTGGGGCTCCCAGCTCCTGCAGGCACAGAGCACTGCCTGCCTTCCCCCCGGCAAGGCAGGAGCTCCTCCAGGTTTCCTGCAGCTGGGGCTTTGGGGTGGCCTGGGCTAGGCACCAGCATTGCCTCTGAGCTGGTTCCTGGTGGCTTCCCCAGCGTCTCCTGGGGGCAGGTGCAAGGTTTCCTGGTGGATCTGTCTGCAGTGACAGCCCATGGCTAGTGCAGGGCTCTGGTATTTGTTGAGGAATTCACATTTGTTGGCCTGTGAGGAGCTGAAATCAGTGGGTTATTTTTGAATAGGTGGAAGTGTTGCAGGGTGTTTTCCTGTTAAAAGCAGAAGAGGCTGCTTGAACCCAGTCACTGGAAGTGGGTGGTCTTTGCATCTCAGCACTGGAGATTTCTGCTGACCAGGAGTGCTCTTAGGGTCCCTGTAGGAATCACCCTGCTTTCCTATTTCAGCTGCACTTCACCAAAGGGGAAGGGGGCATGGGGGGTGAGGGGTGCTGCCTTGCCACTGATCTTTTGGCACTTTGAAGCTGTTGATTTTTCAGGCTGCCCCCCCAAATACACCTTTGCACAGGTTTGTGCAGCCTTGGGTTTCTTTCCAGGCATTGTTTGGAGTTTCTGCAATGCTGTGCTGTAGATGGCATGTACCAGCCTCTCACATGGGCAGGCCTTAGTGGAAATATCTGGTTTTGCTGCAGCATAGAGATGGTGGCACCTGCAGTGGGTGACATAAGTATTAAGACTCGCCTAATGACAATGCTATTTATAAAGCACACTCCCCATACTGCTGCTCTGAAATGTGTTTTAAACTCCAAGTTCTCTGTTAGCATTCCCAGGGCACAGGCTGCTGGTCAGAGATGAATCAATCCTCCTCTCTCATGAAAAGTTTGTTGGTGTCAGGTCCTGCTTTGGGTGGCACATGACACTGAGCAGGGATTTACTTTTTAAGATGTGCCATGCAGATTTGGGTGTGGGGACTTCTAGGTTTTGCTGGGAGGTCCTAATGGCTCCAGCCAACCAAAGCATCCAACAGAAGTGTATCAGGTTTTATTTTTGTGAAGCATGATGTTTTGTCCTGCCAGCACTGGGAGGAACAAAGGCAGTGCAGCATAAGGGAGTGTGTGGCAGAAGAGCTTGCTGAGGCTCCCTGAGCACCCAGTTGTTTCCCTGGTGCTCTTGGTGCTTTAAGGAATGTGTAGACCCCTGAGAGAGGCAAGGCAGGGAGCAGCTCTGCTCAGAGCTCTGCCATTGCACTGCACTTGCAGGATTTGCTGCCTTCAGGCATGAGCTCCTGACACATTCCCCCACTGGCTGCCCCACAAGTCTCACAGTGTGTCTGTGAGATGAGGGTTTAGTAGTCTGACTCTGACATCCTGTGAAGGCTGGGAAGCTGTCTGGGACATGAAAGGCTGAATTGCACGTGCTTGATCACAGCCTGCCTCTGAGAAGCGGTTTTCTGTCTTTTCTCAGCTTTGCTATACAAAGCTTGAATTTTTTTCTTACAAAGGGCCCCATCCCTGGTGTGAGCTGATGTTGCCGTGACTGCCTGGCTGCAGAAGGGCCAGGGCTTCAGGCCATGCTGACCTGTAGCAGCCACGGGGTCAGCCCAGGCTCCTCTATTCCAGAAGGCATCTAGGTCTGACTTGGCATTGTCCCACACATCCATACTGTGGCAGTGCAGGGTCTGCAGAGATCCCTCTTAGTGACAGGCATGGGACAGGCAGAGGAAGAACAGGGATAGGTGGAGTGCTGAGTGATGCGAAAGAATTAATGTGTTCATTTTTCGTTGTGCACATATGGAGATATTGAAGTTCTGCTTGTTGCTGTGAACACCAAAGCATTTTTCCTTCTCCTTTTTGACTGAAACAGATCATCCCACTCTGCCCAGCCTCCATGCTCAGCCCAGTATCCCAGAGGATACATTTGTCCCAGTCACACCATCCCAGCAAGGGTGGGCAGCATGACCCCTCCAAACCCCCAGTACTTAGAATATCTCCTGGTGTTCAGCTTCTCTGTTGGGGAAGGCTCCCAAGAATCACTGTGTGTTTTGATGTAATGATGGTATTGGGTACTGTGGCCGGAGGGGTTCCTCCAATCCTTGTGGTTTTCCCCATCCGTATACCCACACAGCTGTTCAAAAGCACCAGGTTGTCCAAACTCCTTATTTTTGAGGTCAGCAACGTGAACTGGAGGTGCTGGGTCCTGCATTGGTACAGTCACTGTTCACTGAGCACAAGTGTTCCCATCAGCACTGGATAATTGGTATTTTCTGTTAATGAAAAGGGAGAAATTCTTTGTTTGGCCTCAGGCTGAGCATTGCTGCTCATTCCTGAAAGAAGGTGTCCCCCAGCAAGATTCCAGTAAGGACAAGAAGTCATTTTCTGATGAGGATTTCTTCTCTCTCTGTTGCTTTGACTGTTGTGGACATCTCCAGTAAGCAGCTTAAGGTATCTCACTTACCTGTTCCAGTCCTGCCTGCAAACACTGGATTGGATTTTATTATCTGCAGGAAAGTAAAACCCAATAATCCTTTGCCAAATAGTATTTACACATTGTAGCATGTGCTGGGGTGTATTTACATTGGCTGAAACGAGCAAACCTGCCTCCAGATTTCCATACCTTCTCCCCATGAGTGCATCTGTCTGTGTCTGTACCCTGCCATATGTCAGGGGCCAGCAATATCCCTCAGGAATCCTGGCAGCACTGAACTGGTGTGGAAACCAGCAAGGCTGTGGGACCTTCCCAGGCTCCCTGGAAAGGAAACACTTGACTGTGAAGATAATCTTGAGTTACTCTGCTGTCCTTGGCCTCCTTCTTTATTTAATCCTTATGAAGCACAGCTGGGTTGAACTACCAGCTCCAGTTAGCAAAGGTGAAGGAAAGAAAGAGGTTCTGCAGTGTGAGACGTGCACTGGATGCTGATCAGCAAATCCTGGCTGCAGCAGTAATAGCCTCTGCAGATGCTCTGGTGAGCACAGAGCAATGCACAGCCCCTGTTGTATGAAGGGGAAATGGATGATGTGCCAAAGTACATTCTCATTTTAGGGTATGAATTTTAGGGTTCTGTACCTCTTTGGAACATACATGAGCCAAGATCCTTTCTTGGTCTCTCTAGACAGCACTGGTCATTTCAGGTTCAAAGCCTGGGAATGAATTAACAAATAACCTTATTATTGCAGATTACATGGAATAGCTTCCCCCTGCTCTGTAATTCTCTTGCAGCCATGACCTGTGTTTCTGCATGCTCTGAGTTTGCAGAGGGCCTGGCCACGGGGAACACAAACTCCTGGCACCTCCTCCCAGCTGAGAGTGCCCAAATTTTGCAGCCAAGGTGAAGGGAGTGGCAGAGGGATGGCAGCCACACAGCTCCTCCCCTGCCTGCACGGCTCCAGTATGGCCACGGCCAGCCCAGCTCAGCACTGTCCCAGCTGTGTGGAGCAGGACAGTTGCAAAACAGCTCTTTAATGCCCTGGGCTCCCTTGGGGTTTTGTTTTCATCCATTTTTAGCTTTCTGCAAATATCTGTAAATGAACTGTGGGTGGATTTTGGAGCAGACATGGACAGAGATGCCCATCAGGCATCAGGCAGGATTGAAATTTTGAAATATGTTTGAGAGCAGAGCAGGGGCATGTCATTCCCCCTGGGTCCAGCTCTGTCCTCTGCCTGTACCATAGGAGAGCTGACCAGGTGCCATGTCCCTCTCTAGGCAGACCCAGTGGTTTTACTGGGGTCCTCCCAGCCCTAAAAGATTATGCCAAAACCAGGGCTCCTTTCATCCTTCATTTTGCAGGGGCTGGCTGCTTCTTCCCTCCTTGTGTGGCTGTGGCAGAGGCAGTGTCTGTTGCACAGCACCTACGGGAAGATGCCACAGGAGGCTGCAGTTTAGAGTCCCCCTGCTCTGGCTGGCTTTCTGCTTCTATTTCAGCATCCTGAGGATTCAAACCCGCTTTCTGCAGTTACAGTAATAAGCTTGAGGATTCCTACCCGCTCGTTTGTTACTTGAGAAACATTTTACAGGTACCCAACTCCCTGGTCCTTGTGGGAATGCTGCTTGAAGCACCCACTTGCCAGGTTGGCTGCTGTGAGCATTACTGCTCCTTTGGGCGCTAAAAGAGGAGTCCAGCCCCATTTGCCAGCTGAAAGGCTGAAGCAGCTCCAGGCTCAGGCTAGTAGGATGCTGCTCTGGGCCAGGTCACAGAGGAGAGACAGCCCCAGTAAACAGAGCTCCCTCATCCTCTGTGTCCCTGCTGCCTGCACAGAGCCATTCCCATCAGCTGGAAGGGAATGCAAAGGGAATTTCCCTTCTGCTGAAGGAAAGCAGCAGTCTCCTCTGTGGATTTGTGGTCAGTGGCAAAAGCAGGAGTGTTTCCCATGTGGGACATGGAAAGGAGCCTGGGGTTCCTATACATAGAGTAAAAGAGAAAAAAATCTGCAGCCTTTGTTGTAGCTGTTTCTTGCAGTTATTTCTAATGCCAGCCTTGGACTGGGGTTGAATTTTTGAGATCACTGAAATTACCTTAAGAGCTGGTGGTGCTCATACAACTGTGGGACATTGCCTCTAGGCAGGACCAACCTGCACAGAGAGCAAAACCCTTCCCACCAGGGCTCAGCCCTGGGCATGGCATGTTCCCCTGCAGCAGTACATAGAGACAGACGGGCTACTGAACCGGGCCTGCTCTTGAAGAAATCCCTGAGATTCAACATTTCCTTCCTGGGAGCAAACCTCTGGTTTTGTGTGTTAGCTGGGGTGCTGATGCAGGAGATTCAGAGTACAAAGAAGGTGGCTTTGCAGGAGGAGCACCCCATTTCTCCTTCACCCGTTAGGACCTGTCTGGTCCAGCTCAATGACCTCGGCCATTTTTTTAGTTCCATCATAGAATTAAATCTGAGTCATGCCCTCGTTCTCCCCCAAACCCCACCTACCCAGATCCCTGCCAGTCCCATGTGCCTGTGCTTCCTTCCTCGAGGTTTTTTTTTCTTCTCCAATTGCAAACTGCTCCAGTGATACCATGGCAGAAGATCAGCATCCCAGGGCAGTCTCTTCTAGGTTCTTCTGGTTGTGCTGGATCCAGGGCTGCCCTTGCCTCTCACCAAAATCCTCCTGCAACTGCTGCTAAAAATAATCCTGCCAATCCAATGGTTGATAAGTGTGAGAACTGCATCCAAGTGCCATTAGTGCCCAGGTTAATGCCTGGAAATGCACAGGGTAGTGCCTCTTTCCAGGACTATGGTGTCACAGCCAGCAGGGTTGTGTCCCCTGTCCCTGCTGGCTGTGCCTGGGCATTGTTATCTCTCCCCTGTGTGTGGGCTCCAGGCTTGACTTTGGGGCTTGTGAGACATGGAGCTGAAGAGCAGGGTGTTCATTTTAGCACAGTGGCAGCCACATTTTCTGCCAGTGCACCCTCCTCCACACTGCCTCTGCAGCAGCTGGAGGTGGCAGTGACAGAGAGGGGACACTTGTCTGCTAACCCAAGCACTAGGACAACCATGGCTCTTGGACAGGCAGAGGAGGAGGCTGCCAGGCAGTAACTCATAGCAGGATGCAGCTTCAGAAGCTGTTTCACTCTTTGGAAGAACCTGTCTCATTCCCTTACTGCTCACTCCTTACATAACCCATTCTCCCCTTGTTTCCATTACAATTAGAGAACAGGTGATCACCTCAATTTGCTTGACAGGGTCACACCTGCTCCCACCACCCAGCCATGCCAGCAGCTCCTGCTGCTGCTGGGATTTGGGTCTTGGTGCCCCAGTGCCTAGGAACATCTGCAGCCCCAGCTTGCAATGGGTCTGGCTATGGCTGCACAGCACGGCACTGGCTGGTTGGCTCCTGCTGTTTGGGCACCACGGGGCAGCCAGAAGGGTCAGTTCTGAGGGAGAGCTGCACAGAGGGAGGAGGAGCCTCGCTGTCCTCACCGGTGCTTAGGGCAGATTTTTGGTTTGGCTCCTCCGGGCTAAGCTGCAGCGAGCCACCAACCCTGCAGGGTCACAGAGGGGAGGCTCAGAGCCCCAGCGCACTGCTCAGTTCAGGGCTGGTTACCTGGGGTCAGCACAGAGCCACTTGATTAGTGCCTCAAGTGGCTTGAAAAGTCTGAGCATGTATCTCCTTCTCCCCTTTGCATGGACTCCAAAGGAGCCCAGATTCCCTCCAGATACCTACACAACACTAACCCAAATGTCTAGAACTGCCAAGAGAGCAGAGATGCTCCTGGTGCAGAAGCTGCCCAGCTTGGATCAGGGTCTCTCATCCCTGGCTGCTTAGAATAGCTGTGCTGGCCAGCCTAGGGAGGAAACACAAATCTTTTGACTTTTTTATTAAATAAGTTATTTATGTATCATTTAGGTATCATGGCCTCAGACACACAGAAAACAGGCTGAAGTGGGGCTGGGAACCCCAAACTCTTGCAGCCTCTCCTCCCTGCTCATCTCTCAGAAACCCCATGCAGCCTTTCACTGGGGAGGATGGAAAAAAAAAAGTGTATTTATTTCCTTTGAATTACCAGATCTGATGTAAAGAGACGGGGTGGGGGAATCCTGCCCATGCAGGGGCCTTTGGTACACCTCCTGCTCTGGGCTGCAGCCATGGAAAGGCTGCTTGCCCCTGCCATGTGAGCAGTGCCCACGGGCTCAGTGGGCCAGGCCCTGCAAGCCTGCAAGCCACGTGTGGGTGGGCAGTTCCTGCAAGCTTGGGGTACAAAGCACAGGGGAGCCTGAATGCATCAGTTGCCTTCATGACCTCTGCACAAGGGGGGGTGTTACACCACCAGGCACAGGGAGTGGTGGCAGCAGCTTGGGATCATGCACTGGACATTGTGTGGCGCTGAGAAGTGGCTGCTTTGCTTTCCCAGCAAGTGCACACGCTGCTTTTCTTTGTTGGTCTTCTGCTGAAAAGCTGAGATTTATGTACTGTATGAAAAAAAACAAAACAGAAAAAAAGAAGAAAATCCTAATGTTCCAAAATGAATGACAGTATATTTTGTACTTTGTAAAGTAATTAAACCGAAAAAGAATAAAAAGTGAAACTTACGCTGTCTGCTTTTGTACTGATCAAACTGATGAAAATACAGCAGAGCTTGGCATTGTCTGCAAGATGTCACTCTCATTTCTTTCACCTACAGCCATGTTGGGTTTCACTCACACAAACAAAATTTATGAAGGCCAGCAGACACCCCTGAGCCTCTCTGGTGTCCAGGTACTGTCTCTGGGTGTACTGTACCCCTACAGATGAAACCCACCACCATCTCCATCCTCCAGCTGTTTTTTGGAAGCCACCAAACCTGCCCTACCATCTTCCTTTAAAATAAGAGGTCAGTGGGATGCTGCTAGTGTATTTGCCAGATGTAGTTTTACCTGCTCACTGCAGAGTGCAAGATGCCCAGGAGTCTGGGCAGCCCCCCCAGAGATGCTGGCAGGACACCCCCAGAGCCCTGCACCCCAGCAGTGGCAGGGGAACAAATTCAGCCTCCTCATGGACTATTTTAGGGCAGTACTGTGGGTCCTGAGTCTCAGTCAGCAGCGTGGTTGCACAGCACCACTGTCACATGTTCTGCAAGAAAAAGCTGGACCACCTGTGTGAAGTGTGCAAGAAAAACAGTGAAATCAGACATATCATCACCCTATTACAGTTTTAACCACTTATAGTGGATGTTTAAAGGGAAGCAGCTCATCTACTAAACTGTAGTCAAAAAAGCATCTCCTTTTTAGTGTAGTGTAATCCATTGTTTACTCTCGTGATCAAGTGTTGAAACATTTATGTAAGAAATAAACTGAGGGATTGTTAATATGGAAAACAGCCTTAATGCAGAAGCACTGCCTTCAAGGGTTTAATCCAGTAAAACAAAAACCCAAATAAATCAACACAGACACTGCCACCCAATCTCAACACTGCCTGCAACTGCCCACAAAAGCAAATGGCATCTTAATGTAAATAACAGGACTGAGGACTGGTGTCCAGACCCCAAAGACACTGATGCCTTCCCCCATCAGTGTTTTTCTTACCTCACCTGCCCAGGCTCACCCCTCTGAGCAGGAGTGCTGGGGCACTGGAGGGAGATGGGGGAGATTCCAGCCCCTTGCAAAATATGTTACAAAAATATATTTTTATGAGTTATGATGAAGCACTGTGAAGTAATATTGTTTCAAGAGTATTTTGAATGCCAAAGGCTAATTAACAGTTCTCTGACTCATCTGTTTTTGAAGGATCCTGTAGAGAAAAGTCTGTTGTAACACAGCAAGTGCCTAAGATAATCTTTGTCTTACAGGTGTTCATGTGTTTTATTCCCAGTGGGGCAGTCTGCTGACAGATGAGACCAGCTTTGCTGTGTGGGGGCTGCAGGGCAGCCCAGGAGCCATGCTGGATTCAGCTCTCCAGCAGGGAATTGCCAGGAGCCCTTGGGATGGTGGGGTGTGGAGGCCTGAGCTTGTGCAGGTACACTTGGACCTGAATCTCTCCCCCATCCTTCCTGCAGCTCCTGCAGGCCACTGAGGCAGCCCTGCTGGGCCACTGCAGTGTTTGGAGCTGTTCCTGCACAGGGCTCTGCACCAGGGGATCATCCTGAAGCCCTTCTGGGCTATTTTAAGCCAAACACGCCAGCACAGTGCTGATCTGAGGGCAAATCACTTGTGTAATCAATGCCAAATCAAGTAGGTTATTCTAGTTCTAATTTGAGCTGCTCCCCATGTGCATCCTTGGCCCATAGACTCCCTCACTGCAGGTATATTTAGGGATGCTGGTATATTTTGGGCTGTCTACTTTGCCATACTTTGAAGGACAAAAAGATGCGAAGTTGCTTTGCAGTTCACAATGGCAGTGACCTGAAGCTACCCCAGCACAGCTGGGCTCCTGTGTGGCCCTGAGCTGCAGGAGGAGCATAAGCCACACAGGTTGGATCTGCCTTCAACAGACAAGGGGGTGTGGCAGAGAAGAGGGCATTTCCATTTTCTGAGCTAACGCTGAGCCATCAGCAATAGCAGCTCTCAAAGAACTGTATTTTAGAAAGGAGAAAAACTGCTGCACAGCAGCAGCCAAAAGAAAGGAGTAAGAATCTGTGACAGACAACCACGTAAATACAAGGGTCAGTAGAGGAGATGAAGTAAGTAGTGAAGTCAGCAGCAGGGCTGAGCCTGGGAAGAAGGGAGATGTGTGGGAAAGGCACTGTTAGACTCCTATTCAGACATACTAATTCCTCATTACCCTGCTCTACTTCACTGGCAATAAAATAATCTCCCCATCGTGAGTCTGCTGTGCCCAGGATGGTAACAGGTCCCCTGTTCTTGTTCCAACCCACATGTTTTCCTTCAGATTCTCTCTCCCTGTCCTGTTGATGGGTGAAGGATGACAGAGCAGGTTGGGGGGCACCTGGTTAAAGTCAAAATGCTCCCCCCACACTGTAACCAAACCATGGGTAAGTGCTGGTGCTTGCCAGACTGCCCTCACTGCCACTAACCTTGTTCCCCCAAGCAACACGTCTGAGAATGCCCACAACCACTGTCATGAAGGCACAAACACCCCCACTGCATTAAGCCACACAACACTCCTATTGAGGGCTGAACACCTCACTGGCATCTCGTTACCACGAAGAATTTGCAATTTATTGTACAGCAAGAATGCAACATAAGGACTCAACCCAGCTCTTCAGAAGGCCCAGCCCCAAGGTGCATTGGGAAAGAGCTGGGAATGAGAGCAGCTGAGAGCCCAGCACTAACCAGCCCACTTCAACAGCAACATCCATGAAGAGGATTGCTGTAACACCTTTCTCACCAGTTTTTGTATGTGTTTTCCATGGTTTAATAAGCCTCCTCAAGTTGAAAGGACAAGCCTACTTCCATAAGGCCAACAAGACAGGCTTGGGCACTGCAAGTTGCCCAAGCTGCATGTAGAATCAGGTATAAATTAAAGCAAACCAAGTGGGAGTTCAGAGTAGTGAAATCTGCCAGTTTCATAGCAGCTTTCTGTTCTCTCTCACCCACCCAGCAATACCTGTTACACAGAAACATCAACAACAACTCAAGAGAGCTGTCTCTATTTCCATGTACTTTGGTTCACCTTTCCTATATTTTATGCAAACCCTTCAGAACTTATTTAATCAAGGTAAAGTTTACACATTGAGTTTTGCTACCGAATTTCATCTAATGAAGCCAACATGGTGGTGTCCCGTGGGGCCATGGATGCAATGCCTGACTACAACACTATCAGTCCTGCAGGGATGGAGCTGGCTCAGCTGACAGAAGTGGAACTGTGAACCAAAATGCTGCAGTTCAAATACAGATCCAGTCAATGCAAGAGCAGATCATGCTCAAGAATATTCCTATTACTACTGATAAAGATTTTATAATCACTTTATTGAAAACTTACTAGCTTGGATTCCACCAAAATAGTTTGCACACTAGAAGTATCCCACACAGAGAGAAGACACAGCTCTGCCTGACGTTTGGAGTGTTTCACAGGAGACAGTTTCCCACACTTGGGTAAGTGCCTGCTACGGATACTCACAGCTACTGCATCCCATCTCTATCAGCTTACTGCTAAGAAGGTACCAAGGAATGAAGTTCTGCTTCTTACCCATTAAGACTCCTTCCCCTGCTAGGCAATCCTGAAATCCCCAGCTAACTGCAACTGAGAGCCATACCTCTGAAAACAGAAAGGGTGTAGGGAATAAAAAAAAAAAAAAAAAAATCAAAGGCAGTGATGTGTGATCAGCACAAGACAAAGGTACCCGAGGGGCAGTGAGCACTGCTCACATCCATGCCTGAGCACTGATTTTGCTGGGCTTTGTTTCCAGCCTCCCTCAATAAGCTAGATTGGATTCTGTCACCATCCATCTGTCCTCCTGCAGCACAGAGAGCCTGCTGTCTTATTTAATAGTACTGACCCCTGCCAACAGGTTCTCACTCTTTGAATGTGTTCCTTTGGTGTTCAGTCTTTAGCACTAACACAGAAAGCCATCAACAGCCCAGAGACACATCACTGCCTCCAGGCAAGGGCTGTGCATCCAGTTTCTGCACAGGACAACAGCCTGGGCACAGTGCAGCTGAGGGTGGCCACACAGGACAGCTGTGCTGGGCTTCAAGACCTAGCATGACCACTCTTCCACATAAAAGTAATTACAAAACACCCAACTTTTCCCTTGAGAAATAGTTTGGCTCTGCCCAACGCTGACACTCCAGTGCTGGTGACAGGAAATGTCCATATATCAGTGTCCTGTGCTGTAGATTTCATCCCATGCCAGTCTTCCTTAAGGGAGATGCTCTTCATCTTCAGGCACAGAGGGGCTCACCAGCTTGGGGCTGGGCCTCAGATCCTCCGGGAGCTCATCGTGAAGGAGCCAGAGCACTCCTTGCATTTCCACACTCCTCAGGGAATGTGCTTCCTTCCTGTAGCCAGGTCAGAGCATTCCAGTGATGCAGGGATGATAACACACTCAGACACTGCTATGGCTGTCTCTGCTCACAGTCACTTGGTTTCATAAAATGAGTTTTCCTTTCCAAGAGGCTTGTCACCAAGTCCCTGCATTGCCCTGGTACAGTGCTGAGACCCAGCAGCATCCTTAGGTAAAAGACCTGACCATGCTTACCATATGATCTACTCCACAGGCCACATCCACCACCTCACCGGGTACAGTCACCTGGATCAAACACAGGAGAGTGGGTTATTTATCAAGCTCATACTTCACACCTGGCAGTTCCTATTTCTCATCCTCCTTCCACTCAACATGCCACTAGTTTCACAGGGATTTGTACCAATGCAGGTGCCAACTAGAAAACACAGAAAGAGCAAGATTCAGCACCAAGCAGGGTTGTGCACTGAGCTGTGAAATACTCCTCTCTTTCCTTCACAGAAGCACATAAAGCTTTGGAAGGAGAAAGAGCAGGCTCACTAGCAGACAGTGAGGAGATTGGAGCCTCAGCCCATCTGTTCAGCAGCAGAAGCAGCATGACTGAACAGAGCATAATCTAGACATTAGGAAGAGGATCTGCCCAAGCACCACAGGGATTTGCCTATTTTTCATCAGCAAGGACTGGAACAAGGCAAAGGCTCAACTCAGCCTATGGCACTTTGTGCTTTGATGCTAAGAGAGCAGCTCCTCACTCCTGAAGCTTATTCACTTAAAACTGACTTCAAACCTGAGGAAAGCAGAGTCTAAAAAAGCAAGTTTTTCCTCAGAGCCAAGAGAGAGGACAGCAGCTAGTTCTAGGGCAGGAGGTCACAGACAAGGATCCTGGCACATTGCCACAGTACTGTCAGACAGGAGCTGGCTGTCTGAAAGAGCATAACCCCCAATGCCCACATCTGGGGAAATGAATTCAGAAATTCCACCCAGCCACAGCAGTGTGATTTTAGGCAAATGTTCCAGAGCTGGTCTGGTTTTGTTCATTTTTAAACAAAGAAGAAAGCATACTACAGAAACACATTTACTGCAAGTTCAGACAGACAGGGACTCCAGGGTGGCCCTGATTGCCTCCCTCATCTCCTACTTGGCCTTCATGGAGACCAGGAGCATCTGTTAGGCTGAATGCTGAACTCCAGAAGCAAAGACACTTCTACATCCACCGAGTCTGGCTCTCAGAGCCATCTGGGAGGAAACAGTGGAACTAGAAGCACTGTAAGACAGCTATGAACACAGCTGAGTAAGGACCTCCTGGATAACCTGACAGTCAGTCCACTGACCCACCACCACAGATGGGAAGGAAGCCCACCACTATGTGGACCTGTAGCCACTACAAACCAAAATGTTCACCTAATTTAGGTGAGTAATGACTTGGACAGAAGACCAATACTGATGGTTTTCTTTGCACCACATACAAATGGAAGAGCAGGTTAGAGAGGGAAGGAAGATGCAGGAAGGGTAGCAAGCAAATCTTGTGGACTGGAAGATGAAAACTGTTCAGATGTGTTGGCACAGCATCAGATGTTGTTTCAGGATTCAAAATCATTACTGGCATAGCAGACTAAAATGTTTACTGAATACCTCCATTCCCAGGCTCCACAAGGACCTCTGGAAAACAAAGCACTTCTACAGTCATCTTAGCCTTCCAGTCCTTTCAGAATTACTCAACAAAACCACACAGC
Source organism: Anomalospiza imberbis (assembly GCF_031753505.1). Lineage (NCBI taxonomy): Eukaryota > Metazoa > Chordata > Aves > Passeriformes > Viduidae > Anomalospiza > Anomalospiza imberbis. Next base: position 2,983,989 of record NC_089700.1, read on the forward strand.
AAAAGATAATCCTTGCCCTCAGGATAACAAAAACTAGCCAAAGAATACACTCTTGGCCTTAATACCACCGTCCTTACTCTCCATGGGAAATACTGGTCTTCCATTCTTCCAGTTCCCAGGCACCCTCTTAGATTCTTCCCCCACACAAACAGTTCTCCTCTGTCTACACAGGAGAAAAAAATAGAAAAGAACAGAGTCATTAAACAGGAAGAATTCTATTTATGATGCTGGCAAATGTGGCGACAGTGTTTCTGGAAGTATACAGGGTTATATGAGCAGTATGACAGCTACCAGATTTACTTCAATGTACAATAAATGTACTTGTGTTTGGAGAAAATTATGCCTAATGAGCAGTACAAGAAACAAATTCTGTGCACAAGTCTTTATCTCCCCCCCTCTTACACCACATGCTTCAGAATTTTATTTGAAGGAAGAGTGCAGCAGCAGAAATTCCAGGGAATCATTTGTGAAGTGAATAATTTGTGCTGAAAGTTAGACAACTGCAGTTATCTAATCAGTTATCTAGTATCAGCTATCACCAGAGCAAATCCAGTAAGCAAGGCAGTGAGATCTGTCCCAAGCCATCACCTGGAGATTGCTTATTTGACTGTCTGAAAGAAGTGACCTCTTAATGACAGCTAGGGAAAGGCAAAAATTTGTGTTCAACAGAGTTGAAGAGTTTTTAGCTCCTCAGGAAAACACACAGATCTCAGAAGTGTTTGGATCAGCTCCACAGCAGAAACAACCAAAACACAGTATTATTTTTATGTATGATTAACAATTTAACCAGAACACTGTTTCTAACTCTTTCTGAATACCAAGGGGAGCCCACTTCCAAGCACCCTGCAACCAAACCGATGGTGTCACACATACTCCTTGTCCCAAAGGACTCAGCCCTGCCATTTTTTCCTGCTGCCAGCTGGATCTCTGAAACTGCTGCTTGATGTTAAATGCCTTTCTAATTTCAAACCCTTCAAAGGCTGAGAACCCACACAGGGTGCACAGAGCACAGTATCATAACCTAGGCATATTAAATGCTTGGGTCTGCCCATCTCAGGCTGCTAACTCAGTTGGCCAGAAATGCCAAGAAACTGATATCTAGCTTCATTTAGAATCAGTTTTAGTTTGTTCATTTATCACATTAATTTTCTAAACTGCTAAAGTGCAGCAGACTCACTCATTCTATACAGGAAAATGAAAAAATCTTCTGGATTTTGTGTATGAGAAAAGTTTTTTGTGTAAAGACAAATAACACTTTCTTAATTAAAGCATAAGTTAGTACAAAACATATGCCAGGAACCATGCTGACAGCTGTAAATGTGCTGTCTGGCTCCCTGCTGCTGCATTCCAGTGTGCCTTCAGTTTCAAGAAAGATGGGTACATTTTTTGGAGTGTAGGGTTTTTTTTGGTTTGGATTTGTTTTGGTTTTGTTTTTTTTTTTTTGCTTTTTTTCTCTTCTGCCAACAACACAGCAACATGATCACTCTATGACAGCAGGATGAGAAACTTACTTGTAAGTGCTGCAAATTGGCTGAGTCCACAGCGAACGTGAGCAACACGGGTGTCTGGACTGAAGTCTGACCAGCCAAAAAGGCTGGGTGGGATCATCTCTGGCACTGCTGTCTCTATTAGGTTTGGTCCTTTCCCAAGAATTCCATATCCCCAGACAAAAACATTTCCTTCTTCTGTATTACAATAAGAACACATTCTGTAAGAAAGTCTGTGCTTGTGAAATTCATGCCACAACCAAAAGTTAATCAGAACCAAAGGGATATTTTCCTTTCTTCCAGCTCAGTCTAACACTTTCTCATTATTTAAAATCTGCAAATAATGCATTCCCATCTAAGTGCCTCAATCTTTTCCTAAGCTAGGCAAGCAAATCAAGCCCCCTAGGCAGAACTTTCATGGGGAAATAATACCAACACAAGAGCGAGCTTGATAAAATACTACTGACTGATGGGACAGAGGTTGAGAGCTTATTATCATGGCTTTCTTCTTTGTTGCATGCACAAACCAGCAATTGGATGTCACTCTGGCATTCTGCCTTAAGCTGGGTGCCTGGGAAAGGCAACAGTTGCACAGCATAAGAAAGAGTATGTTTCTATGTCAGCTAGCTCTGTTCCCTTCATATTAGAAGCCCTGGTCATCACAATACCCCGGTTATAAATGTTAACATCTTCATGGAGATAATCCTTCAAGAAAGTAGTACAATCCCCTCCCTCATTCCTTCATGCAGCAACCCTCCAGCTATGCTCCCCAGACACTGACAGTCCAAAGAACAGGCACTAAGGACCTGCTGCACAGTTTCACTGTTCTCAGAACTCTCTTCTTTCCATCCTAGTTCATTATTTATAAACATGTCAGATTCATATGGAGTCTGAGGGGCTCTACTTTCTCTCAAGTGTTGCCTTACTTCCTCCCTATATCCATACTCATTACAGGCCATGCTCAGAATGACCAGCAAAGAGACCAGAAGAGCAAACAGCTGCCATGCCCCTGCTCTAGTCTGCAGAGCACTCACAACAGCACACACTGCAGCACTGCTCTGCACTAGTGAAAACAACTCCTCTAGTACATTCTTAAATCACATTTCTCAGTCTCCCAGCTTTTTCCTCATAACATAGAGCATTTCCCTGTTTCCAGAAAACAAGATACTTGTTTCATAATGTCACAATCCACCTACTGTGTGGCCCTGCACCAAAGTGAATGATTCTAGAAGTGAACTCACCTGTTAGCACAACATTACCAGTCCCTCCACAGGCAGCCTCCTTTACCTTCCCAATCTTGAATGGCAAATGCCTGGGAACATTCACCTGTACAGATTGCAGAAGAGTTGTTAGAGACAAGGTAAACTGCAAGCTAGACATACATTTTAACTTGTTCTCTAGTTCTGGTTAGAGCTTACATACACTGGATTCCTGATACAACCTTTATTGCCTGAATAATAAAATGAGTGCAAGTCCCAAAATTAAAAAAAAAATCTACAGGAAATTCATTAAGGTCAGGACAAGGTGGATAAAGTTACCTACTAGAAAGCTTAAATGCATGGCAACAAGGCTGAGAATGACTAATAACTGCTTCTTATTCCTGGCTTTTAAAGTCAGACACCGGTCAATAGGTGAGCACGTCTTCAAGTCTTCACACTGGATTAGATCACTAAAATTCAGTCTGCAGTGGTGTTTTTGAACATACTAGGGAAAATTACTTAAAGAAAATCACATTTATTTGGTACAGCCCAACACAAGATACATACACAGCTTGACATATGTAAAGAGCAATCTTCGATTTCATAGCTCTGCCATTCTACACTTTGGACTGCATCTATATTTTAGCTAAGACTCTCATTTTTTGGCAGATGTGCCATTCATCCATTTCAGATGCCACAGACCTCCATCACACACCCAGCAAGGAAAACTGCTGCACTGCATAATCTGATCATTGTCCTCAGGTCTTATGGGTCTCAGCATTTAGCCCTACATTAAGGTTACACCAGGAGAGGGACAGGAAACAAAGCTCTCTAAAATTTTGCTAAAGCTATTCTAATACAATTGTCTGCTCTTAACTTCTGCCAAGAGTAGCTTGAGTATTGATTAATTTCTTGACTACATTTTCTAAAGTAGCTGTAACATGAGACCAACAGCCTAATTACCCCAGCAGTACAATGCCTAGTGTGAAGACAGCACCCTACCAATGCCCCATGTAAGTTTGCTCAAAAAACCTTTTCATCTGTGAGACACTGGAATTTGTTTAGGACTCAGTTATAAACCCACTAAGGATGTCCATGAAAAATTCACCAGCATCCAAGGCTGACTGGAAGGAACTTCCAAGGGCCATCTGGATCAGCACTATGCTCAAAGTAGTATCACCTGAAATCCTAGATTAGCCAGCCAAAAAAGTAATTCCTGTCCTGAAATGAGCAAAAGCACTTGAGCTGGGTCTCAATTTGGTGCAAAGTCCACAGGATGGAGAAAGAAAAGTATGGAGTTCTTAGGCTAACAAACTGGGGTGAGGTGACACAAACCTCTGCTATAAAGTGGGGAAACATACTGGTGGTAAGCACATCTACAACACATACTGCCCCCTAAAGCTACATAAACATGTCAGACAGGTTGGTTTTGTAAGTTTATGTAAAAGCAGGCTGCTAGTGGTGTTTGCATCTGCTGTCAAAAGAACCCAGAACAGGGAGAAACACGTAATTTTTAACTCTGTGCCCAAGCAGCTGAACTGAAACACATAAAAACACACCCTCAGCTCAACTGACCTGTGTGGTTTCTGTGACAGAAGCCAACTGCAAGTATTCTGAATTTCCCCAACCAAAGACATCTCCTTCATCTGAAACAGCCAGACAACAGTCCCCATAGGAAGAGACCTGGATAATGTTTACTCCAGCAATGTCGCCATGCAGCTTAGTAGGAACGCTGGTGATGTTATAGTGTCCAAGACCTGAAAGGAAAAAAGTAGATTATGAAGAATTTTTTTCCAGATGCAATTTTTTATTGCCTACATAGGACCATTTTTGTCACGCTGTAACAAAATCACCCTTCCTCTGAAATAAATCTTTCTGTCCATACTGCTTACTGTCCACCAGCTGCAACAGACAAGCAGCCACAAACACCACTTCTACTAGCCAAAGCCACCTCTCTGGAGTACACAACTTTATACAATCACACGCTGAAGAGTCTCATATCTCTTGTCTGCATGGACCAAAGTGTTTAAAGAACAATAACCAAGATATTGGTTGGGCAGATATCCCAACAGGGATGAAGTTTTACAGTGTTGCATCATGTCTTCTGCAAGGAGAGCCATGAGTGATAGCACACTGCAATCAGTCAGACAACAGCAGGGGAAATGGCAAAAGAGGCTGGGAAGCAAACATTTTACATGACAAAATGCTGCCTGGAAAAGAGACCAGAATATAGATGACAGCTTGGGTTACACTATATTGGCACAAAAGAATCATGGGAAGAAGTCAGCTTTGGGAGCAGTAAAATGAATAAACAGTAGGAATGACTGTGAGGAGGAAGTTCTCTGCAGCAAAAGCCACCACAAGAAGTGCCTGCCCAAGGATCCCAAGCTAAAACATGCAACTGCTACCAAGGTGTTTGTCAGTTCAAAAGAACAGAACAGACCCCAAAACAAGAATGAGGAAGGCAAAGCTGCCACCAAACTGAAGAGTAAAGCTGCCCAAGTCACTTCCACATCTCCTCAGAAGCTTTAAACAGCAGATACACTCTCCTCCAAGTGCATGCTTGGATTGCCAGGGCAGCATCGTAAAGGTCCTCAAAAAATGAACTGGATTGTCTCAGTTTGGTTACACAAGAGTACTGAAAACATCTACACAAAACTTAGCAGCCCCTTTCTATCCACACACTAGCAGCCCCTTTCTATCCACACATGCATGACAAACACATCACAATTTCTCAATTAGGACAGTTTACTATTTTCATCAATTCCCTCAAAAGCAAGCTGAGCTGAGTTCCTACCTGTTTGTCCATCAGCTCCCCATCCACATGCATAGACTGTACCTTTCTTGGTTCTAAACAGACTGTGGTCCTGCCCACACACAACCTGCACACAAACAAGGAGTCAGTCAGGAAAGGTTACATGCTCAGACTTGATTTAGTGAAGCGTTGGTGACAGACAAATTGAGCAATGAACCTCTATGATGTCCATCAGTTCACATTTTGACCTTTTTCTCCTGATCATATGGCTCTCGAGAAAGGGAAGGCCAAGAGCCACAAGATACAACACAGAAAACAGAAGAATTTTCTTTATGGAAAGTGACGCTGCAGTTGAATTGTTCTAAGATCCAAAACAAGGAAAGAAAACTCGATTCAGCAGTATCACACAATAAAAGCAGCAAAGAGTAAATAAGGGCTCCCCCTTCACAGGATGCTAACCACATAATTCTTGATGCCAGCTATGGATTCTTTGCAATGTAAGCACTCTAGGCACACAGCTGTTCTCAAATCTATATTTATGTTGAACTAGCCATCATGTCTGCCACAGGCTTGGCACGAATTAAAGCCAAGGAAAAAGCCATTCAAAAGCAGACATTAAAAATTCAACAAAGATTAAAGGGATTTAATCAGCAAGTTAAGAGTGACGACCAATATTAAGCACATAACTGCTATTATCAAAGTACAATCAGGTACCAAGTATCCGATCCCCCTAAAAAAATTAAAACCATGAAAAGTCCAAACAGAAGTTTTGCAAGCCTAATTCAAAACAGTTTTAGGATGAACCACAGCACAGTCTCATCAGGTGGGTGTACATGCAGGTGTACATGCAAGTGTTTCTGCTGCCCTGCAGCAGCAGGTGTTTCTGCTGCCCTGCAGCAGCAGGTGTTTCTGCTGCCCTGCAGCAGCAGGTGTTTCTGCTGCCCTGCTGTCCCTTGCTCTCCTAGGAACCTAACCTAGTGCTGGCTAGTCTAAGTGCACGGTTTCACAGCTCATTTCTGAAAAGGCAAAGACAAAATTTAAACTCCTAAGCAATATAAAAGTGACAAAAGGGAACAAGAAATCATGACAGGAAGAGAGTAGTGGGTAGGAGAGCTCAGAAGTAGACACAGTACTCTGAGTGTGGCTGAGTAGAAAAGAGGAATCATCCCCTTGATGTGCAGGTAACACTCCTCCTAATGCAGCCAAGGGTATCATTAGCCTTCTCTACAGCAAGGCACATTGCTGGGTCATGGCCAACCTGGTGTACCTAGGGCCTTGTCCACACAGCTGCCTCCCAGGCAGTCACCCCTCGCCCATGCTGGTGTCTGAAACTGTTCTTCGCCAGCAACAGGACTTGGCCATTTCCACTGCTGATGAGGTTCATGTAGGCCTATTTCTCCAGCCTCTGGATGGCAGCACCACACTCTGGTTTATCAGTCACTCCTCAGAGTTTATGTCATCTGCTATCTGCTGAGGGAACACTCTGTGACCCAGATCACTAGTGAAAATGTAAACAGGACTGAACCCCAGATCCCTGCAGTCCCACACTTGTTACTGGTTTCAACTCGGCTTCGAGCCAGTGACTGCCACCCTCTGAGCCTGGCTGTTCAGCTGGTTCCCAATTCATCTTCAGGACTGAGCTCAGATGATCCTCTCACCTGGACAACTCTGCTGTCAAATTCCTTCAGCTGATGAATGACATGGCTTCCACTGGACACCAAACAACCACCAAGAAGAGAAAAGGCAACACAGAGGATTTCAGAAGACTGCAAAAAAACACAAAGGTAAACCTGCCTCTACTGAAAGCCATTTTATCACCACAAGTAGAGAAATTTGTTTGCATGTAGCTTCACTGCAAAATACCTGCACGAAGAAAGAACATCATTCTATATTCTCTTATTTAAGAAGTTGAGAACTGTCATTTTTTAAAATATAAGCTCTTGTGACTGGGGGTAGGGGCAACCCTCAAAGTCAGTCCCTAGTCTAGAATGAGCAGACACATGACACAATACTGCAGTACCCATATAAACACTACACTAAGCTAGAGATAAACCAGATATCCCAGAGCACATTGTAGTGCTAACATCCCTGTCATTTTTTCACAATACCAGGCATTATCAACAATCCAATGACTGACTTCCAGTATCAAAACTAACAAAAGCTACCTAATTACAGCTATTTTCTCAAACTTTACAGACCACGTGTTATGGATCACAGACAGAGCAATTTTTGGTCCTAGTGGGGAATCAGAAACTCAACATATTCCCACTATTCACTAACTCTATCATACAGAGCACTTTGAGCCTATGCTTTGGTGAGACCCACAAAAAACCCAATGAAGGAAAAGCATTACAGACTCAGAGGCAGATGCAGCAGAGACTTAAGAAGAGGATGCCTCTTTCATAATTAAATGGCACTTCTAACATCCTCAGGAACAGCAAATGTACTCTGAGCAGCTAAAGGGAGAAAGCCCATCTACTAACACCAATTACCTCAAGCAATTTATGAAGGCTGGGTTCTCCCACTATGCCCTGCAAGAACTGTCCCATGCTGACATTCTTTTGTCTCTTGTGAATGTTGTCAGCAGAGTGCTAGTGCCCAAGCCTGGGTTCAAAGGCTGCTTGTATGACACCTGCAGCACAAAAGCCTCAGTTCTCAGACTCCTTAATCTTAAATGGAATGCTTATACTACTAGACCTTTTCCATCTTCAGGTTTTTTTGCAGAGTTGTTTTCATGTAATTATGTTTCCAACAAAAAGAAAGTTCAGGATCTTTGAATTCTCACCTGTAAATTTCATCTTCAACTACCTTCCGGCCACACTGTCCATAAGAATTGTTTCCCATTGTGAAAACTGAAAAACAATTACAAAACACACTAGTTTATTACTGCCCAATCCCCTGAAAGCCTCTTTTCAGGTCCTCAAAATATTTTCAGGCAGTTCTAAGTCTGAAAAGTAGAGCACAGCAATGTAAAAATTGGTATAAGCTTTTTTTGAAGTCCACTTGAATGAAAATGACTGAATCCATTTTCACCAGCAACACCTGGCAGCAATGCTGTAGGCACAGCAGCAGTGCCTGGAGTCCGCTGTCTGTCACAGTGGGGAATTTCCTAGCTCATCCTGCCACTGTCAGAGACTCAGAAACAGATCAGCATTCCCACAGGAGTGGGAATCAATGAACCAACCAGCTCACCCACTAAGAAGCTGCACTGGATCACTTGGTGCAGCACTGAAGCCACTGCACCAGAGAGTTCCCAGAGATGTGGAGAGACAATTCACAAACAGGATCTTCTCTATAAAGGACTACCAATTAATTAATTTCTTTTATAAACATGTCACTCGGGGGGCTTAAAGGGGAAGTAACACAGGAGTACTGGCATAGTCACCCAAATCTGCATTCAAAAACACATCTGAGTGAACAAGACAAACAGGCTGCACTCAGCCAGGCCTGGGGCTAGAGAAACAAAACTTGTAGTAAAAAGCTCCCAACACGTTTACAACTTGAGCCAAGTGAAGCTCACAGCTTTCCCTCGCAGAAGCAATCCCACAAAAGCCAACAGCTGCCTGAATCCCATTTACAGTGCAAACAGCCCAGCTGGGAAATAGCTCTAGAGGACAGAAGACAATTTTTTTCAAGCTTTTAGTAAAAGCATAGCCGGGCACCCATAGACATCACCAGCACAAGCAACACTGTACCTCCTTCACTATCTGTCAGGACCAGGGAATGGGCTCTCCCACAGGACACTTGCAAGACTCGAGTTTGCTGTGGTTTCTCCAGTGGTAATGGAATTGGAGATGGTTCCAAGACATATTCATAGCCCTTAGCTTAAGGAAAAGAGAACAAATAAGTCAGTAGCTTCCACAAATCCAACATATATTTGCTGATCTTGTTGTACATTCACACACTCACTTCTGCTTTGTTATAGAAGCAGATACATTTTAGAAAGCCAAGACAATAACCAAAGAGGCTGACAGGGATTTATCACAGAGAGAAAGAGGTAAAAGATACGGAGATAGCTGAAGTCAGTAATCACTGCCTAAACAAAAGTCCACCATAATTAGAGGGTGAATGTTATTAAGGCTTCAGGTGGCAGAACTGTGAAACTGAGGCTTTCACTCACATGTTCAACCACTTTGGTGAATACAGCTGCATTACTAGAGCTTAATATCACACACAAATGTTCTGTGCAACTGGTGATATTGCAAACACGGTACAAGAGCAACAATCACAAAAATGTAGCAGGAAAGGTGAACAAAAAATCTTGAAGAAAAGTAGGTTACAGGCACTTTCGGAAATAAGGAATGCAAGAAAGACTAGCTAGGCTAGGTCCATAGGGAATAAGACATCTAACATTTATGAAAAATTACATGCTGTACTTTAAAAAGATTTAGCAACTTGAAGAACACAGAATCAGTTACAGTCAGCTGGGGCTGGGGGGGGAAGAACAACAAACCATAAATCAATATTAGGGGAAAAGTTAAGAGGAGATAAAAAGCCTTGATATCAAAGTTACTGTAATAAGTTAAATCAAATCCCAGAGGACCCAAAGCATTATTGCATACAGGCAGCAGCGCCTTACTGGTTCTCGCTGCCTTCAATAAAAATAAAAACTAAAAAAAACCCCAACAACAACCAGGCAAACAAATAAAAAATAACAACAAAAAAACTAAGATTAAAAAAAATTAAAATTAAAAAAATCTACACAGGTCTTTTGCAGTAAGACACTACTGGATGTGAGGACAGGCAGCACAACAGGCAGCTTGCCAATGGTGAGCATCTGCCATGTAATAGAGCAGGAACTTAAAGACAACCAACTCTCTGTCTAGAAACACCTGGAAGTCACCAAGCAAAATAACCTTTTCCTCTCTCTGCTCCCTCCAGCAGAAAGACACATCCTACTGGGATATGTAGTCACCATCACTGATGGCTGAGGGGATGTGGAGAAAAGAGACAATGAGGTGGGTAAGGAACAGGGGGTGAGTGTGAAGTATCAGTAGTTTAGATGCAACCATCTAAAAGTCAGAAGGCTGCAAATTCCCTTGGAAATGACGCATCTACAGCAACGCAGTGTTGGGAGCAGCAGGCACCAAAGTCAGTCTGTGAAACAGCAACGAGCAACACATCCCAAAGGAAAACTTGTCTGGGGTTACATTAAACATGGAGCAGTAGCAATCCCACTGATCTCCACCACATTTTCAACCCATCTTACCAAACAGACTCTCTTACTTAGCAGGGCTTGATATGCAAAACTCTTTAACCTACTTCTGGATTCTCTGACAAAAATAATCTCCAGGTCAGATGAAAAAAAAGGTAACTGCAAGATGCTCCTAAGACATCAGCATGTACATAAGACCCAGCAAGAGCTGAAACCTTTAAAAGCAGAAGTGAGCAGAAGCTTCTGCAGCCCCTGCATGTTGCAGCTGCTGTTTAAGCACACACTTGCTGTGTGTGCACACTCTTACAGAGCTACCCAGTGTGCCCCACAAAATACCACCACTGCAAACCTCAACATGCTGCAATTTTCTTTTGCTTCTCCACCAAGTTTAATCTTCTGCTCATATCAGACACATCCTACCTTGATGGATTACACTCTTATACATCATAATGACAAAAACTGCTTTTATTGTGATTTTCCTCAACTGTTTATGAAGGAATGACTAGGCAGCCAGCCAGTCTATGAGGAAAGTTTGTGTTTTTCCTGTCTTCGGTGGTAGGTGGCAATGTTCTGCACAGAAATCGCCTTCTTAAATGAGTTTGAGAGCTTGGTGTAAGACAAAATGACTGAAAAACATGTTTTTCCTTCAAAATGCAACCTGCTATTAAAATAATTTTAAAATAAACCCTACAGCTTCACAAAAGCCCCACAGACTGTATAATAAAAACTCTAACTGGGGAGGGAAGGAGGATTAAAGGACTTTTGTTTTTAAGTGCAAAGGCAACAGAAGCGAGCAAACCATCCTGCCAAAATGATTTTATTAACTACACTGTGCCTACTATCAAACTAGAGATCCAAAACCACAGATTAACCAACATCACCCTCTGCAGAATAAACAGCTACATTCCTATCCAGATGAAACTAATTAAGTGCAGTGTATAGAACAGAGGCACATGTTGACCAATTACAAAGCACACAAACACACAGCTAAATTTCAGAAAAAGATCTGTTTAAAAAAATAAAGCGCAACCTGAGACTGCATCAAAGGCTCACAGCTCCAAACACATGAAGATTCCTGTACCAGAGGCATGCTGCAGTGTCACCCTGTAAGTCTTTAAAACACTTAAATCCTTACTTTGATCTCTTCTGCTTCTCTGGAATCCAAGCTGGGAATCCTTGTTGAGCCCCATGCCCCACACTTTGGTGATGTCTCTGGTGTTAGAAGCCAGCAGTGTGAATCCATAACCACAGGCAGCAGAGGATATCTTTGAAGACAGACAAAACCCACACCATTCAGTTAGAAATTGTGGCTTAGAAAAGCAAGTTTCACTCCCTGCTACTTGTTCATCAGCATTCATTCTTCATTTAGCTACATTCACATGCAGCTCAAATTCATGGCATGTATGGTCTTCCAAAAATTATCAGTCTTCTGTGATAAGCACAGTGGTGAAAACTCAGGTCCAACCATTCTGCCTTAAAAGTTTTGGTTTTGTGTGCATACATCTTTATTTCTGCATTAACTTGGCCCCATTCAACACCACAGAAAGACTGGTCTGCTGACCTGCATCAGCAGATTAAAAAAAAAAAATAATAAAAAAAAAACAGACAGAGGAATAACATGTTTTACTCCTTTTGACGAAAAAAGCACCCAGCATAAGAGTCACATGAGGAGCAACTGTGGTCACTTGGTTTGTTCGGCCTGGAGAAATGGAGACTGAGGTCAGATCTCACTGGGGTGTGCAGCCCCGACCTCTGCTCTGGGACCAGGGACAGAGGGACAGGACCCGAGGGCAGCTGTGCTGGGGGAGGTTTAGATTGGATTTCAGGAGAAGGTTCTATCCCCAGAGGGTGGTCGGGCACTGAACAGGCTCCCCAGGGAATGGCCACGGCCCCAAGGAGGGCTCGGACAACTCTCAGGTGCAGGGTGGGATTGCTGGGCTGTCCTGCACAGGGCCAGGAGTTGGCCTCCCTCATCCTTCTGAGTCCCTTCGACTCAAGATATTCTATGAACGCTCTGACTTCCTCTGCACCCGAAAGCAGAGCAGGAGTGAAAGACGTCGGCGGAGGAATAACATGATTTTCAACACAAGCTTCCCGTCTGTCAGGTGGGAGCAGCCTCGGAGCCACGGGAAGAGGCCCATTTTATCTGGCAAATTCTCGTCACACCCTGGCTCTCTAATGCCTCTGACAAAATTACAAATACATCTTTTCTAAACTCTGTGCTGCTGCAGTTAAGACAGTCCTCATCCCAAGCAATACCACTGTATCGATAAAAAACACTGAATCACGGCAAGGCCTTTAAACCCGATCCAGTAACGCCGTTCTCAGCTGCGCTAAGCCCTGACCAGGCTCCGGAGGCCGGGGGAGACACGCTGGCCCCGGGCCCACCTTCTCCTCCGTCTCCAGGCGGTACGGCGTGGGTTGGATGCGCCGCGGCTTCTTCCAGCCCGCGTCCGGCTTCACGAAGCTGGGGATGCCCAGGGCGCCCGAGTACGTGAAGCCCCACACGAACACGCGGTCCTTGCGCCTGGCCGCCTTCCCCGCGTACTGGAACACCGGGGCCGCCTCCTCGGCCTCCCGCAGCTGGCGGGTGCCCGGCGGCCCCGCCGCCGCGCACAAACCCCGGCAGAGCAGGCGCCGCGCCGGCCCCGCCGCCGGGCACAAGCCCCGGCAGAGCAGGCGCCGCGCCGGCCCCGCCGCCGGGCACAAGCCCCGGCAGAGCAGGCGCCGCGCCGGCCCCGCCGCCGGGCACAAGCCCCGGCAGAGCAGGCGCCGCGCCGGCCCCGCCGCCGGGCACAAGCCCCGGCAGAGCAGGCGCCGCGCCGGCCCCGCCGCCGGGCACAAGCCCCGGCAGAGCAGGCGCCGCGCCGGCCCCGCCATGGCCGCCCTCAGGCCGCCGCCATCTCGGCCGCGCTCACACGCGGGCCCGCGCGGCGTCACCGTCACCGCCCCCGCGCATGCGCGCGGCCGCTCGCGCGTCCCTTAAAGAGACCGCACCCCCCCACGCTGTGAGGGGAGCGTCCGCCCCCGGCCCGAGCGTGAGGCACAGCCCGGCGCAAACTCGCACCTGTGGTAATCGGGTGCGACTCGTGCGGAATGAGTTGTGATTATATCAATAAATTGGGAGAATAATTAGAAAAGTATATGGGTTTCTTCAAGAATACATGTGGGGAAGCAGGATGCGGGAGTTGGATTCGGCCTTGGGAATGGAGGAAGTCGGGAACTGGCTCCCAAACCAAAATTGGCATCAGCTGAGGTTAAGGCAACTCCCAGAGTAGGATCGACCTTGATTATGAATAAAGTTGGGACCATTCCAGACAGGGAGTCTAAAATGGTGGCCTTATCTATGAAATAAATAAGGTTTAATTGGAAGATAATGCTTACTTATATGACACCAAGCTCAATGTGCATGTGCCACCTGCCAGGTTATCCAGAGGACATGTGAGGAAGACCTTCAGCCTTCCTCCAAGAATACCCCCAAAGAGTCCAGAAGACCCCGTAGCAACAATGGGAGCATGCACTGTGTAGAATAGTGACACAGATTTCAAGAACCAAAAATGGGAGGAGATTTACAGCAACTATTAATGAATATGTACCAGCATACAGTATAAAAGTTGTGCTTGGATTCTTTGCCTGTTGTACGTGAGGCAGGGTGGGAAGCCCTCTCCGTACCCCGGTCAGTTTTGCTTATGCTTTATCCGAACCACTGCCAAATTTTTTTTTGTAACTACTGAATTATATTTGATGGTATTATTATTTTATACCTCAATTAAAATTGCTGCTAAATTTTACATCTTGTGGTTTATTAAATTGGACATATAGGGACCTCATTTATAACACACCTAAACCTACACCCTGACCTAGACCTGAATCTAAACACACCCCTAGACCCCAGTGTGGACTTAGACCCAGGTCCAAAGATCAAAACTGAAACCCAGGCCCAAACCTACATGCCAACCCAGCCCCATCCCAAACCCAAACCGAGATCACACCCAAAGCCAGCCCTGCCTGGCACAGCGATGGCAGGGCTGGCTGTGGCAGGAACCAAGTGCAGCTGTCCCACCACACTCTGTGTGTGAGGCAGCCCTGCCTCAACACCGAGCCCTCGCTTTCCTCTCGAGGGAGCCAAGCAGCCACCTTCCAGGAGGAAGCTGCTATCCTTTCATCCCCCAACTAAATTTCCTCACTGACAGCATCTTTTGCAAGAGTCCCTTGCTCAATATCCACCTGGAGGAACACCTTTCCTGCCACCATGCCCACACTGCTCCTCAGGGTCTATCAAGTGTCTCTCCTTTATTGATGAAAACCACAAAAATAATTCAAAATACAAAGAGGTACTAGAATGGCATCTAGAGATGAGGACTTGGTGCTTATAAGGAGCTGGTAGAGCAGGGCTGGTCCCTCCTCAAAGTGCAATCAGGACACCTTGGGCTGGCTGTGATGGAGGATGAGGATGGGCACTGGGCTGGGCTGGTATGGCCGCAGCCTTCCTGGCCTGTGCTGGCTACCAGAACCACCTGGATCCCTGGATCCCTGGTTCAGCTCCAAGCCCTAGCTGCACAGGAGCTGGAGGAGGTGAAGCTTTGGGTAGCTGGTGTAGGGGCTCACAGGATCCTCACAGGATCTTCCTCCGTGTGCTCTCAGTGCAGCGGTTCAGGATGAGGTCTTTGCTGGGACGGGGAGGAACAGCAGGTTGAGCCTTGGGCTTGTTGTCCTCTGGCTCATTTTTCTCAACTGCAAGTAAAAAAGATGTACAGATGGGTCAGAGCTCTTCACCACACACCACCCTCATGAACATTCAGCAGCTTCCTACATCACGGCCACCAAAGGTCCTGCCTCTCCTCCTGTTCCTGCTGCATGTAGTGGTCTTCCTGTAGGTCACGGTGTCAGGACGTGCCCACCAGTGCCCACTGGGAACTGTGCTCAGGGAAAGCCTGTCTTTAGGTCTGCATGAGGTCTGCCCATCTTTTTAGCTCTGGGAAGGTACTGCATGGGGTCTAGCAGATATAAAGGGTATACTGTCACCAGAGGACATAAGGAAAAACGACGCACCACAGCTTTGGTCACTGTGAAGAGACTAATTTATTTCTTCTGACTCCAATCATTTATAGTTCTCAAAAGGTGCCAGTGGATTGGAAGGTGAACGTGCCACCTCTCCAACGACACTGGACAAACTACCAGTCTATCAAATTTCTCCGCCTCTATGAAAGAATGCAAAACAATAGCTTGTTTACAGAAAGTTGCATGAGAAAGTTCTCTACAAGAATGTAAACTCAGAAGGCTTTAGAAAATCCTAAGAAATCGGGGCGACAGTATACCTCAATGACTACCTCTCTCCTTCATGAAGAGACACTTTTTACAAGGGCCTGAAATGGTAGGACAAGGGGGAGTGGCTTCACACTGTCAGAGGCCAGGGTTAGATTAAATATTAGGAAAAAATTCTTTTCTGTGAAGGTAGTGGGGCACAGGTTGCCCAAAGAAACTGTGGCTGCCCTGTGCCTGGAGGTGTTCAAGGCTAGGTTGGATGAGGCTTGGAGCAATCTGATCAAGTGGAAGCTTTGAATGAATTGGTCTTTACGGTCCCTTCCTACCAAAACTGAATTCTATAATTCTATGATTCTTCATGTAACACTTCCTTCTGGGGGCTCTGCTGACAGCTAACATACATGGCAATTGCAAAGGTAATGGCAGCATGGGGGAGGTTAGGTGCACAGAGGAAAGCACAGGTCCCAAATGTGGGCTGACCTCCTTCTAGGACCATATTCTGGTCTGTCTGACCTACAGCCAGGGGTAAGAAAACTCATTGAAAGAAACACCTCCCTGCACAGACTTTCCCAATGGGAAAAGGACAGATGGGCATGGTGTGACCTCAGTGTGCCATCCTGCTCCAGCTGCCAGCACTGGTGGTGGGCATGGGTCACGCCTGCAGGATTCCAGTTCCATTGAGACTTACTGATGACATTGGCCTTGTTCTGGGAATTTCCCCGCATTTTCCGCTGGTTCTGGATGTACTTCTTGCTGTTCCTCCTGTAGGTCTCCTGGCTGATTTGCTTCCGGCCCTGCTTGTGGATGCTCTTCACATTTCGGATGGTGGATCTGCAAGGAGTGAGAAACAAAACTTTCAGTTTTCATGCTGGCAGCTCTCACACCACACACCTCCTTTCCCCACACTTCCTCCTCTGCTTCACCCAAACCCCAATTTCTGCTTTTGGGTTTTGACTGGTGGATGCCAGCCAGTGAGGGCAGCCATCGGTGAGACACAATCTACGATGTGTTCAGAGGCAGCTGCATGGTGCTTTGCAAGCAAACACTGAAGGGTGAACCCTGAGCACAAGTCTGGAAAGTAATGATAGGGATTGGTGAGGAAGATTGGGTGTAAAGCTGGAAGGATGAGATGGGCATGAGGTTTATCCAAGAAAGCCCCAGAAGTGATCTGTAGCTCTTTGATGAATGAGCATACAGCACCTATCCAAGCCACAAAATTGAGGTCCCTGGTGTGGGGCTTGGCATGGCTCCCCAAGGCTCAAGGGTCAGATACAGGGGAATGGAGTATGGGGAATGTGTCAGTGTGCACCCGGATGTGCGGTGTTCAACCCACAGGAGAGAAACTACTGAGAGAAGTGAAGAGCTGAGCAGCTTGGGGCTGCTGCAGGGGAACTCCCAGCACCGGGGACTGTCCCTGGGCAGGCAGACAGAGGCCCCTGCTTTGTCTTCAGTACCATGGCAGCAGTGAGGGAGTTCCTGATGTTCCCCATGGCATCATCCTCCTGCTCTTCTCAAAGAAATGTGCTTGTCTGCCTTCAGCCCCTTCCTGGTCTGAGCACATACCCCATGTCATAGCAAAGCTCTTGCCCATAACAGATCACCACATTTGCAACAGGGCTTGGCCTGGCTGCCAGTGCCATGGAGGCAGCAGTCACAATGGCAGGGGCACAAGCCACTGTCCTTGGAACAGGCCACCTCATCTCCCCCAAGGCTACCAGCAAACATCACCGTGTTCAAATAAGTAGATCTGGACCATTTTACACTGTTTCACACTCAATCCATGCTCCAGCAAAATTGGATTTGGAGAGATTTTATAGCAGGCCTAATGTGTCATCTTGCAGAAAAAAGAGATAGCAGCAAATTCTGCCATTTTTAGCCATTCTCTTCGCACTGGAATTCATGAATTATTATTGCTTTTTATCTTTTTAATCAAAATAAAATCCCTTGCATTAGCTCAAATCCTCCCACTAGATTAGGCCACTTGGCCAACTCCATTTAGTCAAATGTCTCCTTGCCTCCGAAAGAATCAGTGCACACACTTAGGAAGCAAGAAAATGGCCAATTTGAAAATTAAACAAAATCAGCCCAGAAAAGAAACTTTGCAGAAGGACAAGGAGAAATACACCTGACGTGTGGACCTGTTGGAGCAAGGATCTTGGAGCCCTGCATCAGCAATGCTGGGGTGCTTGTGGTAGTTGGGGAGCACAGAGCTGGTGGGAGGACAGCCCTGGTCTGTCTGTGCCCTGCTTACATTTCTCCAGGCAGTTCCTCACTGACAGGGCAAGCAGGTGACACCACAACACTCTGTCTGGTTTAATTCCATCTCCCTCAAGGAAGAGGGAGATGTTCTTCTGTTCTCTACACAGAGCTTCTCCTACCTCCGTGGAGGAGCACCCCGGTTCCTCAGCTCACTCTTCACAGAGGTGTTCACCTCCCCGGCTTTCTGCAGGTACATGGAGGGGTAATAACCTGTGGTTTCATCCTTCCTGCAGTGCAACACAAAGCAACATCACTTACAGTCGTGGCTCTGCAACCACCTCCTCAGTCCAGGAGAGAGATTTGATCATTCTTGTGGGTGGTCACAGAGTCCCAGAATGGATTGGTTAGAAGGAACCTTAAAAAGGACCTCATTCCAACCCCCTGCCACAGGCAGGGACACCTTCCCCTAGAGTAGGTTATTCCAAGCCCCATCCAACCTAGCCTTGAACTCTTCCAACTCAAGACATTCCATAGTCATAGTTCAGGCCAGTCCCCTGCTGGTGCCATGTGGGTTACCTCTCATGTTCCTTGCAGCTGGGATGAAACTTGAGGTTTTGCAAAGCAAAATATGCCAGAACAATTAGAGTCAAAATAAGAGATACATGTTTTCTTTCCATCTGCCTCCTGCTTGGATATTTCTGAAGCCCTCAGGAGAGGAATTTCCAGCTGAAATGTTTAATATTTGGCAAAGAACAGACTCTGAGAAGCAGCCCTGCAAAAGGAAGTGCTGGGCAGTGGTACCAAAGATGCCATGCCATGGCTTTCAGAGCCCTGATGTGGAGCACCATGGATGCTCCCTTTCCTCTTCCTGGGTGCTGCTCGCCTGACCTGTTCATGGCATCTCTCACCTGATGACCCACCAGCCATCAAGGAGCTTGTGGATGACTTCAATGGTATCACCCTCCTTGAGGGTCAGCTCATCCTCTTCCACAGCAGTGTAGCTTTTCTGGACCACGTATGCTTCACCTACACATGAAATGGGGATGGTGGATCATGTGCTGACACCTCAGGGATGGGGGCTCTACCTCCCCAGCCACTGAGGAGGCACCAGAGCATTAGGAGGCACCCTACATTTTAAGCAAGACTCAGGGTGCTTCAGGTTTGGATTCAGGCTTCCCCCAGTCTTGTCATTGCTCATGGCTCATCCTAGCCCCTTCACCATCACTCCAGAAGAAAACTTTTGGGTGCAAGCAGAGGAAGCACACCTATCTCTGCTCGAAAGTGTGGTCAGAATTCAGGAGGTGAAATAAGGCAGAAGGAAGTGTTGTGCTAATAGAGCCTTTTCCAGTGTTGTGAAACCCACAAAGCTGAAGCCTGTTGAGCAATTGGCACAAGTCTGCAGGATCCTTCCTCTGTTCCACATGATAAAGCCCTGTTGTCATGGCAGGGCAATGCAGAGGGCAGGGAGCCAGGGCCAGGCCCTGATAAGGACAGCACAGAGATGAAGCACTGTGAATGCCTGTGTCCAGTTTGGATTTGGATGCTGCACCATGCTGTTCTGCTAACCCAGCACCTCAGCCTTCACCCAGCCACCTCAGCACAGCCACTGGGTAAAGACCAGCCAAAACACAAATCTAATGCTGAGTTGCAGGTCATGGGAAGCTCCCAAGGTTGACACTGAGGCACCAAGCCATGAGATTTATCCCTCCTGGCAGTTCCTACAGCAGCATCTCTCTGCCCAGTGATCCTGCTCAGTCTGAATTGCCCAGCTTTGCAGTGAGCCATCACAGTGGAGAGCTGCAGCAGCCTGTGCTCTGACACACACACACACACTATGGTCACCCCAGCATTTTACCTGCATAGTTAGGCTCCTGCTCTTCAGACTCATCAGGACCATCCATTGGCTCCAGATAGGCAGCAGGTACCCAGCCTCGCTTATTCTTCAATTGACAAAACCACCAGCCTGCAAAGAAAGCAACCATGGGCAAGAGCGGAGAGTGTTGTGGGGAGTGGCACCAGGTCTGTCCTGGCCAGGGCAGGTGCAGGCATCTCTGTGTCCTGGACCAAAGGGACAGTGCCGGGGCCAATCTCTGTTGACATGATGCAACCAGAGAACTTGACCAGTTCATCCTGCTCCTGCTGGGCAGGAAGCCTCACAGGCTGAGGCATGGCCAGGATGTTGCTCCGTTTGCTAGAACTGCCCCTCACCCTCAGCCTTCACTGCCATAACTAGCTCACATGCTGTGTTTGGACACAAGATGCAAGGGCAGCACTCATTCCTGCTGAAGTTGTGGCAGGGAGTGGGCTGGCCCTCAGGGGCTCTCAGGGGGATGGACACATACCGTTCTCGCTCTTCTCCACGACATCCACCATGTCCCCAGCTTTGAGAGCCATCTCAGATGTGGAGCTCTTCTCATAGTCAGCGATGGCTCGGTATGTTTGCAGGACAATGGGGCCCGTGATGTCTGCATGAGAGAAGTGACAGATGTTCCCTCCTCCAGCCCCCAAACCAGAAACACTCTATTCCAGGCCAGCCAAAAGCAGCCCCAGGACAGGCCAAAGTGCCCTCCCAGCCTCTTTCAGCCCCAAACCAGTTGGATTTTAAGACAATGACTCATTCCACCTGAGGATTTGGCTTCTCCATAGCTGCAGCTCTGGCATAGCAACCATGTTCTTAATGAGGGTATCTGCCATGGAATGACAACCTCTCTCCCCAGCAGGCTTCGCTGCTGTTGAGGCAGCCACTGGCAGCCCTCTGAGACCTCTTACCAGTGGGGCTTTTCTTGGAATCCTTTGTCAAGAGGAAGACCTCAGGCTTCTTGATCCTAGACAGGTCAGAGCAAAGGCAGCTCAATGCCAACCAGCCCTATCCAGCAGCACCCTCCCTGCAGGCTACTGCCAGCATCCAAGGCCAGGAATGCAGGATTTCCCTCAAAAGAGCAAGCAGCTGGACTCACTGGCTGTCTGTGACAGGGTTCATGTCATCATGACGGACCTTGAAGAAGTTGACCACATGCAGGCACCGAGAGATCTTGTGGGGTAGGTTGACCAGTGTGTAGCAGTACTCAGCCAGTGTGCCCTGCCTGTTCTCAGTTGAGCGCTGCCCATCAAACCACTTTGGGGCTGGGGGAGAGGAGAAGGGGCTCAGAAAAAGCAGACAGAACACCTTGTTTTTAATACTTTCCCAAGCACACTGCTCTGAATCATTAATTTTGCTGTGCAAACAAGTGGGTCTGGCCCCGAGGTGCTGCACGGTTGCATTGTGCCAATAAGGTGAAGCTTTGTGGGAACACAGCTCTTGCAAGCCCAGAAATGATCCTATTTCACCCTATTTCAGTTTTAGCGTAACTCCTACATGTGTGTTCAGACTAAGCCCAACTGTTGGGCCACTAATACAGCAGATGCACCAGGGCACCAAGAGGGGCTCAGGGGACCAGCCTGCAGTCAGAGGAGATATGTTTATCCTCCCATCCCACTGGTTATGGTGTTCTTGACTCCAGAGCTCTAAAACACTGCTGGCAATCCTGACCCTGAGCAGTGTTGAACCACATGATGGGAGGTGCTTTTGTGTGGTCAGTGGCACCCCATGTCCCCCCAGCAGTCTGACACCTGTCTGGTCCCAGTGCTCTCAGTTCCCCAAATGGAATAAGGATGCTTTGAACAGCCCCAGCATGGTGGGGGGCAGAGTGATGGAAGAGGCCCAGCACGGTGGTTGGTGTTAGCCCAGCTGCAGTGGAGCCCCCCCAAGACTGGCACCCACACTGCTGCATAGTGCAGGTTACTCCTCCGCCAGAGATGTCGACCACATCTGCAGCTCTTTTTCAGACTCCCTTCTGCTTCCTTTAAAGCAGGAAAGTGAATAAAATGGGGAAGTTTCCTGACATGCACCTCGCCTGGAGAGAAAGCATCAGCTGTTTGGATCAGGAGTTCATCCTCTGTCATTGAAGACATGTTGCATTGTTTCCTCTTACAAAATATCTGTGTTGCCATAAGGGCATTAAGCCAACCCCAGTGGTGGTGTCACCAACAGAGGGCTCAGATCAGTTCCACTCAGTTCAGCCTCCCCAAAGCCAGACACTTTGCACCAGCCAGGGGTCATAGGGGTCACAGCTGATTCTTCTGGATGTGCCTCTGGGGTGCCTTTAGAGAGGAATGACGGGGTCTGCAGGGCTGCTGAGTGTTGGGAAGAACCACTGCCACTGCCCAGATCTTTCTGGGGTTTTGATTTCAAGCCTCGTGTACAGGAAATACTGCACCACCCACCTGTCTGGGAGGCAGCCAGCACAGCTCAACCCACCAGGGAATTTCCCAGCTAGCTGCAATTTCTATTCACCCCCCAGCCACGGTGCTTGACCCTCACCTGGCAAGTGCGGGATGATCCGGTTCTCGATGTTGATGTCCCCGGATTCAATGGGGAACATCTCCTTCAGGACTTTCTGCAGAGCAGAGCCAGGCACAACAGTGAGGACAGCACCAGGGGAACACGCTGTGACACCCACTCCTCTGCCCCTAGCTTGACTCCTTTCCTGGTGCTCGCCCTGCTGCCCCCAGCATGTCTTGGCTGGATCCCACACCTCGGCACTCTGTGCCCAGGGACACAGAGCCAATGGCTCCCACCTTCAAGGGGCAAAAAGAGAGAAGAACTGGACTCAGGAGCCTCTTTTGAACTAGGTTTCCTTTGAGGCAGTTTCAGATGGCATTCATCCTCCTTTTTCCCCACCCCAAGCCCATGTGTCCTGGGAGGACTCACGTGGAACTCATATATCTCAGTAAAGCGGCGATAGACGACCTTTTCGGAGAGGTCATTCCACTTCACCAGGAACATGTAGACCTGAGGAGCAAAGCAGAGTCTGCAGTTTTGCAGACAAGTGGGACACCACTCCCCAGTGTGCCCGGGGAGCCCTGTGGAAGGTCCAGTTTCAGATAAAATTGAATGTTTTCCTTCCACCACCCCAATGCAAGTAGCTCTGCCTTGCCAGCAAATAAACTGGGCACTAGGGGGGTTGGAATGGATGGAGAGGGGACAGAAACATGCATGGGTGAGAAACAAAGAGGAAAAAACCCTTTCCAAGACTGCAAAGTAGCCAATGGCTTGCAAAGGAGATGCCCGAAGTCTTGTGTGTTCAGGACAGTTTAGTCTCTGGCTGCCTGCAGCTCATGTTATCAGCCATGACCCCCTTAAAAGGTTTAGGCTCTCAGACACAACTCCCTCAGGAAATCTGTCGGCCAGGGTTTTTACCCTGGCCAGTCCTCACATGCCAGAACGCTGCTGAGTACTCACATAGTGCTGGCTGGGGAAAAACCTTTTCTCGTAGCCCAGCAGTTCGATGTGCCGGATGAAGGCGTCCCCCATTGCTGCTACTGCCCGCAGTGCTCTAGTCCGGACCCTGCTCCTGCCTGCCTGGGCGCCCTCCCCTCCCCTCTGCCCTCGCTCAGCTCTGCTTGGTCTTAAAGCCCTGGGGAAGCGGAACTGCCGCTGCAATCGCTCCCGTAATTGTTTACTCGCTGTGGTTTGTACTGAGCCGGTGTTTCCCAGCCCAGCCCCTCCGGTGGCTCCAGCGCTGCGGAGGAGCTGAGCTGGGAGGCCTCGGGGATAGCCTGGAGGGACCTCTGGAATCAGAGGGTGGTGAAGGGTGAGCGCCAGGCTGGCTGCCCTGATATCCAAAGGACTCCTCTGAGCTGATGCTGCCCCGTGACGGCACAGGGTACTGCAGCAGAGGGACAAGGACAGCTGCCTCGGATATACAGCCAGAGGCGCCTCCACCCTCTGTCAGAGCTGGAGCGCTGAGTGAAGCCTGCAATGCACTCCCCGAGCCCAGGCGCGGCAGTCCCGTCTGTGTGTGTGGGAGCGGCAGGTGGGGAACCTGGGCCACAGCACAGCCAGGAGGGGCAGCCGGGGGCTCAGTGTGCAAGAGCCCCTCGCCTTGCCTCACCATTTCCTTTCAGCCACTTGCAGCGTCTTCGAAATCTGCCTCCAAAAGGCTTCTTTGAGGAGCCCCCGAGGACCTAAGCCAGTCCCAGCCCTGCTCACCACCTTACCTGGGCACAGGGCTGAATGGGAGGGCACCCCGGGCACAGGGAAACGGCGGAGTGGGCTGGAGACAGAGCCCTGTGTAAGAGCAGGAGAGTTCTCTGCTAAGCCGTTCTGAAATGCCAGGGCACCCGCTGCATTCATGCCCTCCTCCTTCCCCATCCTCAGCCCTGAGCAGAGACCTGAAGGGATGTGAGAGCTGCAGGGATCAATTCCACACTGCTTGCAAGCAAAGGTGTACCCAGGAGCGCTTCTGTCCCCACCCTCAGTTACAATGGGCACCAGAGGTGGGCAGTCACCTGACAGAGCCAGGCCCTGCTCTCCACAGGATCCTTGGAGGAGCCCAGCTGCAGCCAGCTGTGAACACTCAGCTCCATTCCCTCTGGAAAGCTGTGCCCCAGTGCAGGCAGTGCCCCCAGCTCGTTCCCCTGAGCTGGGCGTTAGAGCAAACCCAGCCCCACACTCAGCCAGGAGCAGAGATGCCTCAGGCAGAGGCAGCACCCCTGGCCCCAGACCACACCAGAGCTGACAGGGGCTCTCCCCATGACCAGCAGCAGCAAACCCTGGCACAGGATCAGCCCAATGCCCTTGTTAGCCCCGTGGATCCCCAGGGGCTGCAGGGGCTCAGCTGCTCCACCATGGTCTCACCACAGCTGCAGGGGAATCTCGGCTCTGGCACCTAGAGCACCTCCTGCCCCTCCTTCCCCACTGACCCTGGTGTCTCCAGGTTGTTTCCCTCACATGTCCTCTGCTTCTCTGGCTAGGAAAAACTGTGCATGCCCCATTTTTTTTAAATTTTCTTCTTAAATATGTTATCACAGAGGTGTTACCATCCTCTCTAATTGTCCCAGGCTTGGCCAGCAGCATGTCCATCTTCAGAGCCATCAGGGATTGGCTCTGCTGGGCATCTGGCAGCTTCGAGCAGCTTCTCACAGAAGGCACCTCAGCAGCCCCCCTGCCACCAAAAACCAGACTCTGCAAAACCAACAGAACTTGGCTTGTTCAGATGGGATGTTCCTCTTCTGAGAATTTTCTTCTAAAATCTTGCTTCTTGACCCATATTGGCTGTGAGATATTTGATGGAACACTCAGTAATGTATCACACAGAGTTACAGGTGATGTTTCACTGTGAACTAATCCTTCATGGACAGCACATCTGTCCATGTAAAGACAGATGTAAAGACCAAAGCTTGCTCTGGCTGCATTAAAAACATCAAATACTAACCATAGCCCTCCCCTGGAACTCGGGTGTGGTACTTGCAGCTGTGCAATAGTAAATGGTCATTTACATTTGGTTTCTTATTATTTTAACAGGGGGACTTCCTGATATGCAAGGGAAGTCCCTTGCATATTACACAATCGCAGATATTAAAAAAGATCCATCCAGGGCTGTTTGGATTCTGCTCTGTTAGTCACCAGATAACTGCTGCTTATGCAGAACTCCACAAACTTTGTCAGAACAGCTAATTTCATAATTACAATTGTTTGTACTAAATTTAAAACTGTATTACAGACAGTACATTTCTGGAAACCACTTAATTCACATGTTTCTTCCCGTTTCCTCATTCCTCATCTTGTGATGTGAGAAATGAGAGGTTTTTAGATGTGCTGTCCATGAAGGATTAGTTCACAGTGAAACACCACCTGTAACTCTGTGTGATACATTACTGAGTGTTCCATCAAATATCTCACAGCCAATATGGGTCAAGAAGCAAGATTTTAGAAGAAAATTCTCAGAAGAGGAACATCCCATGTGAACAAGCCAAGTTCTGTTGGTTTTGCAGAGTCTGGTTTTTGGTAGCAGGGGGGCTGCTGAGGTGCCTTCTGTGAGAAGCTGCTCGAAGCTGCCAGATGCCCAGCAGAGCCAATCCCTGATGGCTCTGAAGATGGACATGCTGCTGGCCAAGCCTGGGACAATTAGAGAGGATGGTAACACCTCTGTGATAACATATTTAAGAAGAAAATTTAAAAAAAATGGGGCATGCACAGTTTTTCCTAGCCAGAGAAGCAGAGGACATGTGAGGGAAACAACCTGGAGACACCAGGGTCAGTGGGGAAGGAGGGGCAGGAGGTGCTCTAGGTGCCAGAGCCGAGATTCCCCTGCAGCTGTGGTGAGACCATGGTGGAGCAGCTGAGCCCCTGCAGCCCCTGGGGATCCACGGGGGATGCAGAGATCCACCCACAGCCCATGGATCCACGGGGGATGCAGAGATCCACCCACAGCCCATGGATCCACAGGGGATGCAGAGATCCACCCACAGCCCATGGATCCACGGGGGATGCAGAGATCCACACACAGCCCCTGGGGATCCATGGGGAATGCAGAGCTCCACCCACAGCCTGTGGGGATCCATGGGGCATGCAGAGATCCACCCACAGCCCCTGGGGATCCACGGGGGATGCAGAGATCCACCCACACCCCATGGGGATCCATGGGGCATGCAGAGATCCACCCACAGCCTGTGGGGATCCATGGGGCATGCAGAGATCCACCCACAGCCTGTGGGGATCCATGGGGAATGCAGAGATCCACCCACAGCCCCTGGGGATCCATGGAGGGTGCAGAGATCCACCCACAGCCCCTGGGGATCCACTGGGAATGCAGAGATCCACCCACAGCCCCTGGGGATCCATGGGGCATGCAGAGATCCACCCACAGCCCGTGGGGATCCATGGGGAATGCAGAGATCCACCCACAGCCCATGGATCCACAGGGAATGCAGAGATCCACCCACAGCCCCTGGGAATCTATGGGGAATGCAGAGATCCACCCACAGCCTGTGGGGATCCACGGGGCATGCAGAGATCCACCCACAGCCCGTGGATCCACGGGGGATGCAGAGATCCACCCACAGCCCCTGGGGATCCATGGGGCATGCAGAGATCCACCCACAGCCCATGGATCCACAGGGAATGCAGAGATCCACCCACAGCCCCTGGGGATCCATGGAGGGTGCAGAGGTCCACTCACAGCCCCTGGGGATTCACAGGGAATGCAGAGATCCACCCACAGCCCATGGGGATCCATGGGGCATGCAGAGATCCACCCACAGCCCGTGGGGATCCATGGGGAATGCAGAGATCCACCCACAGCCCATGGATCCACAGGGAATGCAGAGATCCACCCACAGCCTGTGGGGATCCACGGGGCATGCAGAGATCCACCCACAGCCCCTGGGGATCCATGGAGGGTGCAGAGATCCACCCACAGCCCATGGATCCACAGGGGATGCAGAGATCCACCCACAGCCCGTGGGGATTCACAGGGAATGCAGAGATCCACCCACAGCCCCTGGGGATCCATGGGGAATGCAGAGATCCACCCACAGCCCATGGATCCACAGGGGATGCAGAGATCCACCCACAGCCCCTGGGGATTCACAGGGAATGCAGAGATCCACCCACAGCCCCTGGGGATCCATGGAGGGTGCAGAGATCCACCCACAGCCCATGGATCCACAGGGGATGCAGAGATCCACCCACAGCCCGTGGGGATTCACAGGAATGCAGAGATCCACCCGCAGCCCATGGGGATCCATGGGGCATGCAGAGATGCACCCACAGCCTGTGGATCCATGGGGGATGCAGAGATCCACCCACAGCCCATGGGGATCCACGGGGCATGCAGAGATCCACCCACAGCCCCTGGGGATTCACAGGGAATGCAGAGATCCACCCACAGCCCCTGGGGATTCACAGGGAATGCAGAGATCCACCCACAGCCCATGGGGATCCACGGGGCATGCAGAGATCCACCCACAGCCCGTGGGGAAGGTGCCCATGCTGGAGCAGTGGATGCCTGGAGGAGGCTGTGCTCCGGTGGGAGACCTGGTGGAGAGAGGGCCCTGCTCCCAGGCTGAGCAGCCCGGCCTTGGAGCACTGTGCCCCGTGGAAAGAGAGACCCATGTCGCAGCAGTTTTGGGAGGACTGTCTGCCCATGGGAGGGACTCACATTGCAGCAGGTGTGGTAGGGCTGCTGCTCCTGAGATGGGAACCACATTGGAGAAGTTAAAGGAGAACTGTCTCTCCCATGGGAGGGACTCCTCTGCCTGAGCAGTGAAAGATCTCAGGTGATGAACTGACCCAAACCCCCTGCCCTGTCTCCCTGCACTGTTGGTGGGAAGGACAGAGGGGTTGGGGGACAAAAAGGTGTTTTAAGGACTTATTTTACTTCTCATTATCCTCCTCTAATTTAGTTAGTAAAAAAATCACTTTGTATCTCTAATTCAAGCCTGGTTTGCCCTTGGAGTGTTCTCTTCCAGTCCTTTTCTCAACTCAAGAAGCCTTTATGAAATTAGTTTCTCTCTCCTCTGCCCAGCTGTGGCAGGGGAGGGGAAGTGAGACACTTTTTTGGGTGCCTGGCATCTGGCCAGTGTTCAAACCACAAAGTTTATTGAGTTCATGAATTGATTCATGTTTTGGAAAACAAGGCTGGGATGTGAACACAGGATCCCATTTTGAGAGAGATGGAGAAGATCCATGTTCTCCAGACCAAGCTGGCAGCAGTGCTCTCAGCAAGGCCCCACTGCTTTGGAGTGGGAACAGCGCACACCGGACTTCAGAGGATGGATTTCAGTCAAGGCTGTTGGAGGTTAAGAGTTTCTTAGGCAAATGGACTATCCTCTTTTTGGCACCGCTCCACCCAAAACTAGTACCAAAACCTCTCAGGATATAAGAGCAGATGGAATAGATGCCACCCTAACCTTTGTTCAAAATGAAATTTTTGATTTTTGGTAGTTTAAATTTCAGCTTAATTCATTCCAGAGCCAAGGGAGGCCTTATGTCACTGATAGCACAAAGCTGTTACACAATCACAGAAATGAGAGCATGCCCTCTTCCTTGGCTGTGGGTCTCTGACAGGACAGACATGAAAAGAAACAAGAAGAGGTTCAAATTTTATATGTGGAAAAATTCAACTCCCAAGAGAAAAACACTGGCCAGCAACTGCATCACAGAGATACTGGCTGTCAGCTGGTGGGTATGCTGTGAATAAAGCCAGGGTGCTGTATCTGAAGAATGCCCAGTTCCACCATGGACACCCTGAATCCTACACTACTTGGATACAAAATTCCCATTTAAGAGAAAGGAGCCAGTCCACTGCACAAGACAGACTTTTAAAGTTCAGTAAAACACGGGAAATAAATATTTGTCTGCTTCTTTGTCACCACAAACCTTCCCTGCTGGGACCAAAACTAGTCAGAGGTCTTGTAAGTTACTGGACTTTAATTTATTCATTCATTTATTTATTAGTACAGCCAAGTCTTTTTAGGGCCTATCTCATGTACTACCAATTTGAAAATGAGTGAGATTTTCATACATCCTAAAAGTCTGCTAACTATTAGGACTACAGGTAATTTCTTAATATTTGGAAGGTAAAAATACTGGTGTAATTATTTTGTCAGACTAATTTCTCTCAACTGGATATAACCCAAAATGTCTGAAACCAAAAAGAGCCTTCAGCATTGAGAGCCAGCCCATCAGCATTGCTGCCCACCCAGCAGCAGGCCATTCACAACATCCACTGTGTAAAGACTCCAGTCCTTTCAGCAAAACCACTGCAACTATTTTCTCTTTATTTTTCTTTCAGCTCCTGCATACAAAGTTTCAGTAGAGCCACTCTGCGGGTACACACTTGACTAGGCAATACCCTGGAATTCTTTTTCCCAGTTTCTTTGCTGTGACACTGCCCTCATTTTGAGTGAGCACTAACAACTCCACCAGCAACAGACAGCTGGGCAGGCAGCTGTGCTGAAAGTGCCTCCTAAAGAGGGCTGTGACTAAAGGGATGAACCATCCTGCTTTTTCAGAAGGGGAACTCAAGCCAGCTGAAACCTGGGGAAAGCTGCATTATGTCATTTCCCCATTCTAAACACGTCCAGAAACAAGTGTGAAACCTGGTCCCAAACTACTGCTGGAGGTTCAATAGCTCAGCATGTCTGTTCAAGTGAGCAGCAGGTAAATGTGATTACAAGGTGGACAGTGCCTGCATGGCTGGGTTAACAGGTAGGGTATGGCAGGTAGACTCATTCCATGGGGCTGGGAATGGCTGTCTGCTGAGGCAGGAAGGCAGCATGGCACCAGTCACCACCAGCTCCTATCTGGAGAGAAGGAAGATAGGACCCGGATGAGCTTTTTCAAAATGCCTCAGCATGGAGCTAACCCTGCCCCTGCTGACATCACCAGCACAAGTTCCCAGTATTCAAGTGGAAGGACCTAGATCTGCATGTTGTGAAACACAACCAGATGTCCTATAGGGTCTCCCTCACCTCCAGAATGACAGAAATGTGCTGCTCTGAATTTACCTGCTGAATTTCAGGTTGCTCCCACAGAACAGACACTGCACTCAATTGAATTTAAGGCTTCAAAATTTTCCTTGAAGATCCAATCACCTCACCCACCCAGAGCTGGATTTCAGTCTCAACAGCATGACTGGACCTTACTTCTTTGCTGGCAGGACATAACCACGCTGCAGCATGTTCTACCTGCCTACAGAATTACTGCTAGGACTTGATTTGTTGTGAAAGACATAACTGCATGGACAGTCCTGAAACCCATCAGACAGGTCTTTATTTCTTCATCAGGGAACATCATTTACCATTTGGGCATAATGCAATCATCTCAAATGTGTGCCAGTAAAAGAGAAACCTTTGCAAATAACCTGCATTTTTAGAGATTATCATATAGCCAGAACTGTACATCTCTGGTTTGTGAAATTTGGAAAAAAAAATGTACATGGCTTTACATGTTATGGTGCATAACCAGGACCACAGGGGACTTAATTTAATTGTTGTGCTCACAGAATATTCTGAGTTTTTGACAGAATAGGATTTAGAGCCAGTTGCAGCATGTTTCCATAACCAGTTCGAGATGAACAGAAGAGCATCCCCCACAGCCTTCAGCAGAAAAGCACTCACACAAGTCCACACAAGTATTACCTATGGCAGGACTGTAAGATCAAACCCATCATATGTAAACTGTGTGATATTCTGATATAACATGTACTTACTACTTTGAATTAACAGAACAAACTATGATGGGCTTTGATTTCAGCTGGTTCCTAATCCACACACTGGAATATTGTCCATTTCACAGTCAATCTCATTAATGCACACTAACCATCAAGTGGATAATTTTATCTTTTATTTAGGAAAAAACATATGAATTGTGATAGATATAATAGGAAAAATTAGCTCAAATATACAGATACTGTTCTCCAATGAAACATTAAAGTAATAGCTGAATATTAACGTAGAGGGTTTTTTTCTCCAACGTAAACAAACTGAACTCTTTGCAGGAATATTTTATACAAAGCTAGGATGCCTTCAGGTAGAGTGAAGTTCATCTTTACTGGAAAATGAAGACAGCCTGAACTATGTCCCTGCTGATTTTATTCCCTGCCATCTCCCCAGCATTGCTGAGTCAAATTTAGTCCTTAAAATATATTCCAAAGTAAACTCACATTCCAAATCTAGTTATTATTAGGTCAATTCACAGAACTGCTGAAAAAGTAGACATTTCTATATAATAGTACAAAAGGGTTTGTATAGAAGATTCTTCTCTTATACAGTTATATTACACGGCTCCAGACAGGCCGAGCAGGCTCTTCTCAGAACGGGAAGCTTCTGACTAGGTAAGAGAAATTAAAAAATTAAGTTAGTTAAATTGAAGTCTTGTACCTTATTACAACTATGAGCAGTTTGTATTCGATTTCCCAGTTCTTTAGGCCTAGATTCAGCAAGCATGCAGAAGTTGAATATTGCTCTCAATAAATATGAGATTAAATGTGCACCCTAGTGGTCTCTTGTCAGAATTTAGAATAAATATTTTAGTGTAAATTCAGTGGATGGCCCAAAGCATCCAAAACTCTGAGCTACTGCAGCACCAAATTGTGCAGCTATTGCTCAGACAACATTTTTGTGACCTTTAATTGACAAGTGAGGTGGTTTTTTATATCTCGCTGGCTGTAGTGCATCCCATGATGAATCAAGATTTGCTTTTAGTTTATTTTATCCTGCCACATTCAGTTTTATGACAAATACCCCAACACAGACTTCACTGATTAAGTAAGAGCACCATTGCTGTGCCTGTAGTGCTCAGGGCACAGACAGTTGGGATGCTGGTTTGTCAGTTCCTGCAACTTTCCACCACATCATTTCATTGTCCTGGGCTGTGTTCATGCTGTACCCAGTGGAGGCCAAGGCTGTCCCTTGGCTCCAAAAACTCAGCTGGTGCCAGGAATGAAACCCACAAGCTCCAGGCACCCCTAGCCAAAGCTTCATTTAACTTTACACCAATGAAATCAAATTGCTGAAGTATCAAATGCTGCATAACAAAGAAGATATTTGGGGCTTAGTATTACCAAAAAAAAACTGAAATGGGAAGAAGTACTACTATTTTCTTTGAATGAAGCACAGAGACTCCAAACCATATGGGTCAGCATTTTAGATTTGTTGATGTGACAGCATTGCTAACACTGCTCTCCACCACCACAAAAACATAATTTTTAGGAACAAGTGATGTTAAAAATAGAGTAAGAGAAAGATTTGGACATTTGGGCATTGTAAATTAAACTAGGCTTTTCATAAAAGTTTAATTTATGAAAAGAAAAGAAAGAAAACTTTTAAAGAAGGTTGGTTTGTCATCACAGTTAATAGCTTTACTGAGTGTCCCAAGGTCAGACAATACTGCAATCATAATGAAGAGCTTTCCTGCTCAATTACAATTTGGAAATGTATGTGCATTACCAAGAATAATGATGTTTTTTCACACCATGTGAGAGCTTTTCATAAACACTAATTCCCTCAGCTTTCAGTTACTCTACTTCTGAGATATGTGATTACCATCACACATTTTAGGCCACATTCTTCTAGGACTTCCTCACAAATTTGAACACAGTGTGCTTTATATTGTATTTGTGTAAGGAAGTGCAAAACATCTGACATCCTATATGTGAGAACTGAGACACAAAATAATTCACAACTAAAGTACTGGCACCTTCTGACATTCAGTATTATACTTCATCTCTCCTTTCCCCAGCCACAAATATAAAAATATTACTCCTTGACAGGTGTTGACTTCAAGAAACACTAAATTCTTTTACCCAGTGTTGATGAGGTCTATGACGTCAGGTCTGGATCTTGCTTTATTTGAAACTTTTCTTCTGTTTCTGTGTTACCTGTTAAAAAAAAAGTAGTAGTGAATGAAAAAAGTGGAATTTCCCCACCAATTTTGTTACTGTTTTGCTTAAGTAAAAATTTATAAAAACATGAAAAGCATTCATTATCTCTTTAAACTACTAATCATAAATGAAATTGTATTCACAGCAATCTAATTACGTGGAAATTACCATTTCCACTGCAATGTAAAGCAGCTTAGGATCTTAGAGCACTCTAGTTCTTCATGAATGGAAATACAATTGGCATTAGTAGGACTGCTTCTCTCTCAACTAGATGCAGATTTCTGCATTATTCTATTTCAGTCTGGCCAAAACAAATTTTAACCCTACTTAATTTTCAAAGTACAGTATCACACAGGAGGGCATTATGATATATTTTAAAAAAAAATCATGTTGGCTCAAGCGTTCATCACCTTTTGATACAGTTTTATTCATTGCAGGGATGCTTGGAGGTAAATCAAAGGAATCTCGTGTCTCGGTAGCACTATCCATATGACCCAGAGCCTGATTCTGTTCTTTTTTGATATGATGTTGGAAGGAAATTGTTTTCTCCCTGAAGTTGTTTGGAAGGTTTGGGGTGAGAGTAACTCATCACTACAAAGCCAAGCTGTTTTACCACATGATCATTTTATACCTTCCAGCCAAGTTCTGAAGTGATTTTTGCCACTGCATGCCTTTTCACAAAAACATTTCTGTAATTACAGCATCTGAAGCCAGTTTTGGATGACAAATTCATAACTATGCTTTTCTATCTCGCCCAAACCCTCACACTGAAGGCCCACAGCTGATTTTCTTCCACGTAACAGTATTCAGGAACAACTGTCTTTCTCCTGCACCATCTAGCTTCAGCAATCCCATAGAGTTTTGGCATGATAAAGATATCTGATGTTCCAGCCTTCAAAACTGTGAGCTTAAAATCTGCAGCTCAGCTCTGCCGTGACTCTAACATTGCCTTCTTTCTGTCTTGATTGCTACAACAGGGTCAGTCCAAGAAAGACTGACTTAAAACCCTTGGAGTCAACCTGTAACTCAGCTTGTAACACTCACTCTGGTTGAGAATGTTCTCTTGGCTTAGAGTTCAATGACATGACAGGGGGAGTGAAGCAATGGAGACTGGAAAGGGAATTTCCATGGAAAAGGCTACAGAAGAACAGGACCATAGAGATTTGCTGCTTTCTCTTTTGGGGCAATGTGAGCAGGATTAGGGAATGAACCAAAGTTGAGCGTCTCAAGATGAGAAGTGCTGATGCACAGCAGCTGCCATCCCAGGGCTGTTGGCTATGTTGCCATCAAGCTGGCACAGACACATCAGCAAACCCTTCTTGGGACCACCTGACACAAAGGCAGCACCCCAGCAAAGTACCAGAGCCCTCTGGATCACCCTGGAACCACGGCAGAGACAGCTGTGGCCATCCAGGGCCCTGCTGACAGGCTGGGGAGCAGCAAGGGCAGCATTTACAGGAGCAGAGCACACAGCAGACAACAACATCCCAACTCTCAGCTCAATCCAGTATTTCTAATTCACCAAGACCACATGCAAAAACACATGGGGGATACAAAACCTACAGCTTCCTTGGTCTTACATGTATCTATATATAGAAAACACTTCTTCACCAAAAGGGGTGTCAAGCCCTGGCAGAGGCTGCCCAGGGCAGAGGTGGAGTCACCATGCTTGGAGGCATTTAAAAGCTGGGTAGATGTGGCACTTGGAGAGATGGTTTAGTGCTGAGCTTGGCAGTACTGGGGCAACATTTTGACTTGATGCTTATTGAAGGCTTCTCCAAACTAAATTATTCTATCTGAAAAGGACACAATTGAAGTGTATTCTTGGACAATAAGTAAGTTGGATGTTTTCCAGAGTTTAAGTGCTAGAAGAACAACAATACTCCAGTCCCTTGCCCCCAGCGCAGTGTATCCAAGCCAATATGGCATTCAGAGTTCCTGATGATGGCAATCACTCACTTGCATCAATTGTGGAAACTACTGCACTGAACAACTAGATGCATCATTCAGGATATGAAGTCACTCAGAGCCTATGTATAGGCATGACTCACCAACCATGAAGAATTCATAGAACTCCTTTGTAAAATTATTTGAATAGTAATTTTTGCTGCTAAGTATTTTTCACATGTTATTACTATAAATGAAGAAATATGCCAGGAACTAATAAAAGACCTTTTCTTGGTTTTGATTAACCTGACTTTAAAAACAGATGCAACTTTTTCAGCATTACTTAAAAATGTTTGTTTTTAACTGAAGACAAACACTTACCTCCTAGAGATACTTCTATTTGGCTTGGTTCAGCTGGCTCTTAAATGAAAAAAATACAGTCAAATGAATATGAATATAGTTTCAACAAGATGAATCCGATTAGGGAAATTAAGTTTTCCCTGAAAAAAGCACCTCATTTTTCTTAACCAATCAGACTCATATCTCTTTGACTGAGATAAATTTGTGTAGCTATCTATAGTCTGCAACAAAATATAAAATATCCCCAAACATTTACTACATTCAACTATGTAACACTTTCTCTTCTAAGAATGGTTCAATGTGGCAGACATATCACCAAGACCCAGAACAACATAACATGCATTTGTACAGAATACACCAAATTTGGAACAGCTTAAAGAAAGAGTCACCACTTCTCCTAAGCATTGTCTTTGACGGCAAGTATGTGTACTTTGGGGCAGAGTGGGAAGATGCATAACAGAGGACAAGAAGTATGCTTTAATTCCATGCTGAGTTTTCTGCTATCTCTGCATGGATTGTGGATGAACATGTTCTGGGAAAACCATTTAATCTTTTTAACACTGCAGATGTTAAGGACCAACAGACTACAGCAAGCTCACAAACCATCAGCAGCTGATCTCCTCCCTCCCACACCTCCACATGGAAACAGAGGAACCAGCAGTTTCCTTTACAATAATTTTCATCATACAAGTGTCCCTTACTCTTAAAATGTTTATCAGATGTTTTCTCTTAGCTTCCCAGCTTCTTTGTATAATGATTTATTCAGTCAACTGCAGAAGTTTTCCCCACACTACACCAACTGAGGATACACATTTTTAAAAGGCATATGAACATTTAAAAGCTGTACTGGATCAAAGCAAAGTTGCCCAACCACATTTACTTTAGTTAATTCACAGCCCAAAGCTAAGTTCTCTGTTCAGACTAAGACAGGTGATGTGTGTGCAGTCCCAGCTGCAGTCTAGCAGGGGTGACAGAGCTTGGCAGCAGGCAGAAACTCCATCCAGACCCCACTGCCAGCTATGCAGGCAAACTTCACTTGGCTGTACATGCAGATATGCACACATTTGAGTTAAGAAGACATTAATAAGTGGATGCTGAATTGCCTTTACACATTGCCCCAACTAATCCTTCTTTCCAGCTCACTCATCATCTGTAAAAATCAAGGAACACACCAATGACACAGCTTGAAGAAAGCAGAGGCACTTTCCACTAATGTTTAACAGCTATTAAAGTTGTTTAAAGTTTAACAGCTATTCATTTCTCAAAATGAAATGGCTCATCATGAGCACCTTATACCTAGGCCATGACTGCTAATGATATCTGCCAATGAGATGCAGAACTCCACACCCCACCCCTCCTGCAAGGACACGTGTCACACTCTGCATCACCTGGTAGTGCTGCTGTGGTAGTGGCTGCTGCTGGTGCTGGTGCTGATGCTTCTGCTTCTTCTAGTAGCTCTAAGATTAGACATGATCATTGTTTTACTTCACAATGAAAATGGTTCACATGAACAGGTTACTAACAGGAAACATCACATGAAACTTCTCACATGAACAGGTTACTAACACTGTGATTGAGATGCAATTCAATTTTTTCTGTTACAGAAAAAAAATTGCCTGTCTTGCCTGCAAGCACCAAAAACTTCCTCTTAAGTTTCCACATGTTCTTTAGATGAAGAATAAAACATCATGCTTATAAGCAGTTGGCTCAGAGCCTGTCACTTGTTCACCTTGGTATCCATCAGTATAAGACAATTTTGATCATAATTAGTGGACACAGATAATGCCCAAACCTCATGTGGTCCATGACCAATCTGCTCCCCCAGTCCCAACACACATTGTTGACAACTTATGCTGAACTGACAACAGCTCAATGGATTCTTTCATTTCTAGCTGAATTCCCTGGAAATACCATTACACAGTTACTTGCCTGAAGGCTCCCCCTTGCAGAGAGACCTCTCTGCCACCTCAGAAGTGCACCTAAGTCTGTGAGCAGGTCAGGGGGAGTCACTGGCTACAATATCCTCTTGAGGACCTCTCTCACTTGCAGTGCATGGACCTCAGCTTGTTAGCTGGAATATACTGGTGGCTGAGTGTGTTTGAACAAACACTGGCTTGCTAAGGCTCCAGCAAGGAGCTGGAGTAAGGCCAGTTTGTGACAGCTTATTTGGCCTCTGAATTTCTTATCTGACATTGGCTCACAAAGAACACAACACGAGGGACACTGTAGTGACAGTCTTTGTGGTTTGTTTTTTCTCCTAAATCACATCTAACAACCAGGTCACCATTATTTTAGCAACCAAAATACTATACCTTTCCCTCCCACTACCCCAAACAATTTCATTTTGAGGGCCAAATTGGCCATGGCACTTCAGCTAACTATAGTCTGCCTCTCTAAAAAGTTATCATTTCAGCAGAATGTAGAATTTTTCACTGGAACAAGGTTGTGTAGCTACTGGAAAGCTCTTGCTTACTAACTGCTACTGTGATGGATTTAAACCTACAACGTGGGAATTCTCATCTAAGTGTGTTGCTCCATCAGGATCCTAAATTTCTCTGGGACTCTGAAGCTGAAAAATACAAAATCAAGAGTCTTGCATTTTCATATCAAGTCAATGCTAATCTTATGCTGTTTAAATGTAAATTTATCTCCCTACTCTCAAGTTAACTGTACATACATGTTTAGTCAGGAAATCTTAATGAGAAATACACAGGCAAGGGTTATACAGAGTCCTTAACAACTTGGGGGCTCTGCCACTAAGACACAATGTAGAAAATGAATCTTGGTAGGTCACAAAAATACATTTGTCATCAGTGTCTCATAAATACTTACGATTGTTAATCACAAGTCCTGGAAATGGTCTGGAAAAAAAAATAATTATTGATTCTAAAATGCACTGCATGACATTTCCTCCCAATGTAACCTCCCCAGACCTTCTATAACAGAGGTCATGCTAAAAAATGAAAAGAAAAGCAAGTAAAACAGAAGAAATAATAGCTCTTAGGGACTTTGGTTCTTCAAAACTAGCATTTTGAAAAGTAACATGTATGGGAAGAGCTAAACCCTTCCCTTGGTCACTGCTACTTAGCAAGGGGTCACCTCTTCTTCAGGGTTCAATTCAAAAACACATCAAAGTCTTTTTGGTCAGAATATGTCATGATTAAGGGTTGAGAATTCAGACTCCTTAGTAAAATCTAAGAAATTTCTCTCTCTAAAGATAAACTGAAGCTTTTAAACTCCTGTGAAGTCATCTATGATTTGAGAAGTTACAGAAATGGATCAATTTTATATTTTCAACTCCTCCTGAGAATGATTCCAAAGTTTGATCTGTTCTTCTTCAATGCATACTAATTAACATTGGATATGTGTGTGTGTGTGTATGTCTACGGAGATACAGACATACAAATGAAATCCTCTTATACTATAATTGGACAATATTGTATTTTAAAATACTGAATAGAAACCAATGAGCTTTTGTTTCAAAACTTGGTATTATGACTGGGAGAGCAAGGCCCAGAAAACTATAGGACTTTTTTACATATTATGATTAGATTTGAACTCAAAATACAGCTTGCTGTAATATGCAGTATTAGTAATATGCCTTTTGTCATACTAAATTGGACATGTCCTCCTTCATTCATGCTAGGAACATCTGGGCTTCCTTCGACCTGATATATTGTAATCCAAAAAGAACCAACATTTTTTAAGATGTACTACAACTTCTATTCTGTCACATTTATTCCAGCTATGGGGCTGTACTCACAATCTAATTAATGGTAACTACATACCTAATGACAGTAAACTTGATAAACTCTGCTGATTCCAAAATCTTCCTCATTGAGCTGAGTTCCAGATAACTGGGTGCTTTAAATGCCACACCTGGAGGCATTCCATCCACCAACACACAGCCAGGGTTGTTAGTGATTTTTCTGTATGGAACTTTCACAGGAAAATTCATACCAGTGGCTTCACCTAAGTGGGAGAGGTCGTGTTTATTTTCAAACCTACAGTATTTATGATTACATTGAAGAAAAAGTCCTCAGATAATTAAGAAACAAAATTCAAGCCATGCTTTCTATCAGATCAGAAACTATGAAAATTCACTTGACAATGAAATTGTCACTGTTAGAAATGAGGTTCTGGATTACACTCATGAACATTACTATGACAGCATTAGTCACTGCTCCAACTCTGACAGTTCAGCATATGAAGAACACAGATTCTGCTCTTAGAGAACAGTACAGAACAGGATATAAAAGGAGATAGCCCACAGAGGAAATCAAAGCATTTCCTGCAATGCTATGAAAAGCAATTCAATGCAGCACAAGTGAAGGAATTTCAGATAAAGAAACCCAGGTCATTGCTACTGTACAATGAAAAGTTAAAAAAAAAAAAAACTATACACAGCAAAAGGGTTAAATTGCATTTTTAAAATTACTCTATTCCCAAGTATTAAGAGGTCAGGATTATGAAGCCCTGAGAAGAACCATGGACTGCCAGCAAAATAAATACTTCATCCATGCTGACACAGAAAAAAGGAAAAGAGAAAGGGAACCATGAAGCAATCTAGACTCTTAGGACTTTGTTTAATACACCAAACTGTCTATGTCACTTACAAAAGATTCTTTTTGGAGTCAAAGCACAACATTCATATGCAATTCTCATATTGTTCATTTTAATGACCATATATTTAATTCACTGTGAGTGAATATTCATTCAGTAACTGCAGTATGAACAGTATTAATTGCACTCACACCTACACAAAAATGGGAAGTAAGAAGCATTTACCAAATTTCTGGCTAAAAAGCTCATTTACTTGCTCTCTCAATTGTCTGGCATTTTCTGTTTTTGGCAATGGCTCACTTTCATCATCTGGAAGAAATTGTTAGAATAGCATGAGAATTAAGCACAAATTTCCCCCCCTGAAGCTCGTTTATCCCTGCATGTTTACTCAAACAGGTATACCCAAGAGCTTCTAAACAGGCACTGTCTTTGTTCATCATTTTAGTAGTAACACCAAATTGTAGAAACACAAACAAATAGATGGTTGCAAAGAAATTACAGAATCCTAGAATGGGTTTGATTTGGAAGAGACCTTAAAGATCATCCAGTTCCAAACCCCTGCCATGGGCAGGGACAAATTCCACTAGACCAGGTTGCTCCAAGCCCCACTTAACCTGGCCCTGAACACTTCCTGGGATGAATCTAGAAATGTCTAGAGATGATTTTGTAAAGTAATTTAAACCAACAAATTGTATTTTACTTTCTTATGGAACACAGAATGGTATGTAAAGGTAAAAGCAAAGTGATCATTGAGTAGATAGCCATAGCATGCAACAAAAAAAGCAGTAATTGGTGTTAAGACAAAGCAGTTCAGCCAGCATGGTCATTCAATTCAGTTCAACTACTGACATCTGGAAGTTGCCAAGAACTGCAAGTCAATACTTAAATTACTGCATCATAAAAATGTGGATCCTTCGTAACAGGTGGTTGGACTAAGAATATTCTAGAGGTGTCACTGATGAGTGTTAGATAATATTAAACATCTCAGCAAAACCAAAAGGTAACTTATGTTCTTTCTTGACTGTACTTGTACTTCAGCAAACCAGCTTGACTGTAGGAAAATATCAAACTAAGCAGATATCATGAAGAATATAAGCACAAGTATTATGATGTGAAACCAGCCAGTATACACACCTTTTATGGTTACTTTAACAATGTTTAGGTCTTCAACACTTGCAGCTGTTTTCACTGTGTTTTTTGTGGTCCTTGCTGTATTGGCTTTACTGGGGGAATTATTTTTTCCTAAGAGGATTAATTTAGAAAACATTTACAGAGAGCTCAAAATCTTCAGTCTCATCTATAAAGAAAATATTGCAAAACAACAAATATTGGCAAAGTTTTCAAAGAGGACCTAGTTTCAGCTTCAAAATGGGAGCATCTGTTCCATGACCTACCTACCTGACACAATTTTCTACTGGCTATCTGCACTCCTGTCTCTGGTGCGTGTGTCATTTAGATGATCTACATACTAGGAGTAAATAATTTATCTCTAGACCTGAATAAATCCTGTGAATCTTACATTACTGGCTACATTTCAATAGCGTGTAGTAAAGAATACATTACAGGCACAATTATTTGTGAATAACTTAAAAAAATTATTACTCCCTTTTTAGAGCTATATTTAATCTGTAACTGGTGAGTGTTTATCCCATCTTAAAAACAAACAAAGCAATTGCAATGTAGAATAAATCTTTCAGGAATTTATTAACACCATGCTGCTCTCATAATTAATATTCAACCCTTGAAATAAACTGTTATCTGAAAAGCTAAGCAGTTGCAAAACTCACCTTGGGGGCTTCTATCAGAACTTTCTTTGATAGCTGCCTCAAGCATCTCAGGCCTGCAAACAGATTGAACATTTTACATACAATAATAAAATGATAACATCAACATTAAAGAAAATCCCATTTTCTAAAAATGGTAACTGAGTGATATCCTCTCAGCCAAAGAAACAGTCAAGAATGCAATGACTGAGAGGCTCCATAACTTCCCAGAATCACAGAGTCTTAGACTGGTTTGGGTTGGAAGGAACCGAAAATCCATCCAAGTTTCTTGCTCCTGCCGTGGGCAGAGACACCTTCTACTACATCAGGTTGCTCAAAACTCCATCTAACCTGGCCTTGAACACTTCCAGGGATGGAGCAGCCACAGCTTCTCTGGGCATGCTGGGTCAGGGCCTCACCACCCTCCCAGTGAAAATTCCTTCCAAACATCTAATTTTACCCTGCTCTCTGTCAGTTTAAAGCCATTCTCCCTTGTTCTATCACTACCTGTCCTTGTAATTTCTCTTGCCATTGTTTCTGCACTGGCACAGGAATATCTAAGCCTGTTCTAGGCAAAAGAAAGAAAACTCTTACATTAAAATAATCTCCACTCCTCAGCTCTCAATGCACAACCAGCAAGCTTTATGAGCAGCCCATAAGTGTTCCTTGCAGTAGGAACTAAACCAGTGATGTGATAATTGTGATGGATTAAGAACTATGGACTTGCTCTTCCCTCTCACAACAGTCTAAGAGTCTTTCAGAACAAAGAGATTATTGTATCTTGTTCCACTGGCACAAGAGCTAAAAATATTCCAGTGTGTATTTTATAGAGTAATTTAGCAACTTGGCAACACAATTTCATTTTTGGGTCTACATTTCAGTTCTCATAGAACAGATTATTAAAGACATATGGGAGCCTTACTTTTTAATAATAAATTTTATTTTGGATTTATTTCTCAGGATCTTCTCTAGTCTTGGAATCCCAAAAGTTGTAGGCTGGCGGAAGGGCACGCCCTCAGGTAGCCCTTCCACGTGGAAATCCTCTGGGTAGGAATCAAACAGTGCATATGGCACCTTCACTGGCTCACTGCGTCCCAGCGCCTCTCCTGAAATGAACAGAGCAAATGAGGTACCAGTTAGGCAACTGATGTGTACAGAAATAGAACACCCTCTGGCAAAAATGGAAAAGAGTACTTGGCACATATATACTTGATTAGGTAGAACCAGCAGACTTTGCCTTTTTTTGGTGACAGCTATGAGTCTGCAGGAAGAAAATTAACAGTTTCAAACTTAACTCATTCTGTTGCAGTAAATCTCACCGTAATTTGCTGAAAATTAGTAATTTGCATCCAGCTCATGCCACTGGCTTGCTCTGCATGCA
Organism: Anomalospiza imberbis; assembly: GCF_031753505.1. Classification (NCBI taxonomy): domain Eukaryota; kingdom Metazoa; phylum Chordata; class Aves; order Passeriformes; family Viduidae; genus Anomalospiza; species Anomalospiza imberbis. Next base: position 3,027,212 of record NC_089700.1, read on the forward strand.
TGACTATCCTATCTGTATGCCACTTTTGTCTTAGGTTGCACATGCAAGATGTGGCTGGGGGTGTGTATTCTGTCACCACCGAGAGGCAGCTCTCTGCTGTTCATGGGCAGTTTTCTTTATCTCTCCCACAGCCAATCCTCCCTCCAGGAGATCTCTGCTGTTCATGGCCAGTGAGTGTCCCTGCATGGCTGAGAAAATTCCATCATCCATGGGGAGAGGCTCTGCCCAGGGGAGGAGCCAAGCATTCCTACCTGGATACAATCTGACCTTGGCACACCACAGCAGCCTTTGCCCACTGCATTCCCAGAGGAGCAGCTTTCTTCCCCACTGCATTCCCAGAGGAAGCCCAGGCCCATCCCCACCAGCCCTGGAGCTTCAGAGGAAAACTCCAGCCTTGTGCAGGATCCCTGCTCCAGCAGAAGCACAGCTGGCACTGCAGGAGGGCTGAGCCACCATGGGATGGGACTGCTGCCACCACCCTGACACACAGGCTGCCAGGGCATGTTCTGACCCTGGCAGTGTTGTTTTGTATAATTGCATTTTTATTTTTATTTTTCCTAATAAATAACTATTATTCCTATTCCCATATCTTTGCCTGAGAGCCCCTTAATTTCAAAATTATAATAATTCAGAGGGAGGGGGTTTACATTTTCCATTTCAAGAGAGGCTCCTGCCTTCCTTAGCAGACACTTGTCTTTTTAAGACACACTGTTGCAGGCAATGCATTCTGCCTCTTTCTCTTCTAGAGAACAGCACCATGGACAGGTGAGATAAGTGCTCTTGTTCAAAAAACCAAACTCAGAAGAATAAGGAGAAGCCATGACTTCTAAAAGTCACTAGTTTTCAAGCAGCCTGCACTAGAAGAAGTGCTGGAATATATATAATGGAGCGCATTTCTCCAGATACAATCCAACCTGTTTTGAGGCATGCAGAGTCATATGAAGTCCCATTTATAAGCAGAGTGATGAAAGCTCAAAATGATGTGCCAGCATGTGAAATGACTCTGTGTATGGATCATTAAAAAAAATGTAATCCAGCTACAACTTCTCCATTTTCAAACTGAAGTAAAATAACAAGTGGAAATGGGACACAGGATTGCAAGCACGTGGGAATGAACTCAGATGGGAAACTGTAAGGTACACAAGGATTGCAGGACCTCTGGAATAAACATATGAACACGTCTCATACATCCATCTAACTGCATGTCCATAAGAAAGGCATCCCAGTAAAAAAGAATCAATAAACATACCACATTTTTCATTAAAAAGATTTTCAACTTTCTGCTTTAAGTTCGTGATTTTGGCATTCCACAAGTCTGCCAGGAAGAAATTGGAAGAATTAGAACAACACTCACACAGTAAATCAGTCTTTGAATAACATTTTAACAAATGTTAAATTATTATGCTTGATAACAATTTATAACAATATATACAATTATATATATTATATATTATTATAGAATACATTATTATATATTATATTATTATATTAGGTATAATTTTATATTATAATATATATCTGTTATATATAATATATATTAATATATTATATATTATATATTTATAACAATTATAAATTATTATGCTTGATAACCAATTTACTATAGCAGTAAAAATGTGCAAAATAGCTTTCATTCTGCAAAACTATATCCACATCAATCCTCATTTTCCTGAAGCTTTGAAAGATACTGCCACTAAATAAAGCAAAAGTGATTAAAACCAAAATCAATCCAAGTGTAATCCAAATTTACTATCAGCAGAAAATTTACTCATCTGAACCAACACCCAAAACTGTGGCAGAAAGTTCCTCATATCTTCAATGACACAGCCCTGAAACACATGCCTCTCTCCTTTAACTCTAATCTCTAGCACAGTTTCTACTTTAGTGGTGAGATTAAATGTCCATTTAATTTAAGCATTTTGTTTCTGACAGCCACCAGAGCCATTTCTAAACCAGTTTACTTGTGGCTGCACTAAGTGGGCCATGGCTGGTCTACAAAACTAAAACCTCAGTCTAAAGTTTAAAAAAGTTGCAGATGAAAAAAAAAAAACAACCTAGGTCGAACAGCAATAGGAAAGTCCAAGAAAACTGTATGCAACTCTGACTATGAATACCACCCGTGCCAAATCAGTATCTCGTTCATTCTCAATTGCCTTGGCAGGAGTAAATATAGGTTATTTTCTTATCTTTCTTATAGGTTTTTTGACCATACAGCTAAAAAAGAAAGCATAAGGGACAAAAAAGATAAAGCAAATAACAGCATATTCCTACACAAACATAAGCCAGTAAATCAGAATGTAAGTATGCTGAAAAATAGGTTTACTGAGACATAGAACTATTTACAGTTACTTTGAATGCAGCCACTCATCTCACTTGACAATGAAGAATTTTTCTGGATTGCAAATTGACCCTGCTTTTAATACTGAGATTTCTGTTCCAGAGCACTGCATTAACAGGCCTGGGCCTCCACGGCCAAAAAGCTTTGGCCTACATTCAGGAACACAACTACATGACTTTCAGTCCTGTCCTTTACTGATTTTCCAGAACTGGAAAGGTCAGTCAAGGCAATCATGCATAATCAGCTCTGACAGGTCATGGCTTACGAATGTCAATTCAAGTCCTTCCTGGTCCCTACATCCCACCTAGGTTTCTCTGCACAGGGATGTCAATATTTCAAATTTGTGGAGGGCTTATGAAATTTATGCACATTTCAGCTGGGTTTATGCACTCGGTGGTACTTTGCACCAGAAAAGTCCTTCAAGAGTCTGCAGCACTGTGCAGCAACAGACCAGCAAAAATCTAAAACTGACTCTGCACCTGAATCAGTAATATCTAGTGGATCTGGGCTGCATTTGTACAGCACACTCCACACATCCAGGATTTCTCGACTGCAGATTATTCCACATAATGAAGAACTGAATGTACACAAAAGCAAGGACTTCAGTCATTCACTAACTGTATGTCAGAATAGGAACTCAAAATATCTGATATGTAATCCCGGTGTTCCATACCAACATTAAAGGAATGCATGTGTGCTAATTCCCTCAACACTTACCAAAAGAAAACTCTCTTCCTTGTTGCTTCAAATTTGTATTGGAGCTATTGGTATGAGAATTACTTTGTTCTTTTTGAGGACCTATGAAGAGACATTACATATATAATGCAGAGAGCAGAAACAAGACATCATACAAAAAGAACAATGCATCAATCTTGATTACTAGGGAAATCTTCAATTCTGAATCAAGAATAGAATAAAAAAAAAAGCCTTTAGGAAGTTCTAGAGTTGTATTTAAGCATTTAATGCTACTGACAACATCTGTGATCTCTCTGCTCAGGACTACATTATTTCCCACATCTCTGCTTGGAATAATGGGCCAAGCAAGCTGCCAAACTGCAATGTTTTACCTAAGTATCATCTACACAGTATCCAGTTTGTTTCAGAAATGAAAAAGAAAGTTGTTTTTATACTGAAGTGTATCTGGAGCCTTCAAGAGTTTGCTATATGAGGTGTATGTTACTTATGAGCTATGAAAGCTTAGAAGAACAGAAAACATAGAAGACTACAATAAAAGAATATCAGAAGAATATTTATTTCTTCCATACTGTCTTCAATAGTAACTTCAATCTCTGGGACACTTGAATTTTCTGAAGAACTTCGTGACCTTTTGGGACTCCTTGGACTAATTCCTGGAAGCCAAAAGAACACAAGGTGTAAAACACAAATTTTGCACACCTAACAAAGGAACAGCTGTATTCTAAGAATTCTAACAGACTGAACTAAGTAGAGTCTGCATAGCAAAACCTGAACAATACAGTGATGCTCACAATCTTAAGAAGTAGGTTTAATGCTTTTGAAAAAGATACACTTAGATTTTCCACTAATTCAGAGCAAAAGACTTTGTTTTTTCTAAGTGTGAAGGAGAGTTTTGGTACTTTTTATTATCTAAAACCCCCCAAAATTACTAACATCTGAATTTTCTACATAGACAAGATTCTTTTATTCCCTTCTTATAAAACACCACTATTATTTACAGCAGTTCAACAGCTCTTAGTTAAAAATGGTTGAAGTCATTAAAAGTGAGATAAAACTAGTCAAAATTGAGTAAATTCCATTTTCTGTACTAGAATAGTCAAGTAAAAAAGCAGATATATTTATGGTTTGACTGTCTTTCTCAAAATAATAGCAGATTTAGAGGCTACTATGCTAGATCATCTTAAATAATGCCTTTTATTTACAACACCTGTATTTTTCAACCACAAAGATCTCTCAGTCTGCTAGGGAAGCAGAAAGGAAGTATTTACAAATGGATGGCAGCAAATAATACTTAATTGTTTACCTTTTTTCTTTAGTTTACTAGCCAGTCTTAGAGGCAAATGGGACATGATAAGCTCAGGCCTAGAAGTTGAACAGAACAAATCCAATCAATTGCAAGACAAGTCATACAGCAAAAAGCTACCAGTTTTTTGGAATTCAGTTGAGTTCCAATTCATATAACATCAGCTCTCTACAAGGAAGTTCTGTTAGAAGCATGGATGACTCTCCATCTACTATAACAACAAAAAATTAGAAAATATAAAGCTGTATTTTCTATTCTGCAATTTTCTTCTGGGTTTACTTCAAGCAAAGAAAAATACAGAAAAAGAAAAAAAAAAAAAAAAAGAAGGAACAAAGCTTCCAGGTACAAGACCATTTTTCCCCCTCAATTATTGATGCATGAAACACACAACATCTACAGAAATTTTATGAGGAATGTATGTCCTTGTATGAGATAAAACATATGTGCAAAATATTCTTTGTGTTTCACGGAAGCAGAGTTTAGGTAGCATTTAAAGCCTAGAGCTGCTGGGAATGAAGTCAAATAACTTCAAAATCAGAAGTAAAAGTAATTAGATCACAAACTTACTTCTTAATCACAAATTTGATTTTGCTACACCCACGGATGATTCTTTCAAGGCGTGGAATTCCAAACCATGTGGGACTCCGGAAGGGGACTCCTTCTGGCAAGCCTTCAACGACCAAGGAGTCAGGGTTTGATTCAAACACAGAATAGGGAACTTTCACTGACTCTGAAACCGCTGAAAGCCCCAGAGCTTCAGCTGAAAATAAAGATTAAATGACATATTACAAACTTAAATGGGTGGAATTTTATCTCAAGTGATTTTAAGAATCTTGTCTTACAGAAGCTCTGCTACTCAAAGCTAACAAGCCTCCTGAAAAAAAAATAGAAATATTTAAATATATTTGAACAGATTCCCTGTTATTTTCTGTGGAGTAACTGCAAATGGGAACTTGGCCCATCTTGTTACAGATAATATCTAATATTGGCCTACAGTGCCTAATGTTTTATTTTGAGAACTTCTTTTCATCCAAAAGCTTTTGTGCAATCATCATGTCACACAACTGGAAAAATAATGGCCTAGGATGCTGTTATAAAAACATTCATGTCAGTTATAGGAAAGAGTAAGTAAAACATAGGTAAGAGGAGTCAAGATTTCCATATCTGTCCTAGAATACTTCTGATGCTTAAGTAAATACTGTAACATTTAAACAGAGAAGTTTTAAAATGCAGCAGCATTACGGAACAGTTCATTTAGCATTTAACTTACCAAACTTCTTACTAAATATATCTTCTACTTGCTTTCTTAGCTTTGTGATCTTGGAATTCCAATCTTCTCTTGCTGAAAACCAGAAATAGGTGTCAGAGAATCACCCAGCTCTAGATACAGAGGTACATTCGACCATACTTCTTTCAAATTAAGAACACGAAAACTAACAACACAACTACATCTGATTAGACGGGGACTCACAAAGAGTAATGATTATTAATAGCAGCTTACATGATACACGTAATTTCCTCTACATAATGAAAAATCTATTTAAATGTAGTTACGAATTTCAAACACTGACCCTAGCAGAACAACTTGTTCTTCAGAGCCTTCAGATGCAGGAAGAAATTATTTTAGTGGTTCTTACAAAACTGGAATTAATTAATCATAGTGTATAATAACATTCTTTAGAGTAGAACATGAGGATTTAAAGAATATTTTGCTAAACATTTTGATTAGTATTAAAAAAATCATCTTCAGTCCTATTCTCTATTGTAAATAAAAGCCAATTATAGGAGTGCTAGCCAGCGCAGACAATTTAGAACTTAGCCAGAGAAAAAAGAAAAGGATGTCCAATAAAAAGCACTTTTTTTCTAACAAACAGCATTGTAGGGGTTTTGCATGGGCTGGTTTTTGGTAGCAGGGGTGTTAACAGGGGTGGCTTCTGTGAGAGGCTACCAGAAGCTTCTTCCATGCCCTGGTGGCTCCAAAGATGGACAAGCCACTGGTCAAGGCTGGGCCAATTAGAAACCGTGGTAATGCCTCTGTGACAGAAGATTTAAGAATAAAAAATGTAGTGGCGCAGTAGTAGTTGCTGCCAGAGAAAAGCAGGGTGAGAACATGTGAGAGGAACAACTGTGCAGACACCAAGATCAGTGGAGAACAAGGGGGAGGAGGTGCTCCGGGTTCCCCTGCAGCCTCTGGTGCAGCCCATGGAGAGGCAGCTGTGCCCTGCAGCCATGGAGGGTGTGGGGGGCACAGATCCACGTGCAGCCCCGGAGGAGCCCATGCCAGAGCAGGTGGATGCTTGGAGGAAACTTTGGAGGAAACTGCGAGCCCGTGGGAGATCCATGGAGAGAGGGGCCCTGCTCCCAAGCTGAAGCAGCCTGTCCTTGAAGGACTGCACCCCACAGAAAAGTGGCCTATGCACAGCAGGTTGACTCTTTTTCCCTGTAACTCACTGAAAGTATGGGGAGACGAACTGTTCAAATTGTAAATATGAGCAAAGGCATCTATGCTAAAGCAAGCAGATATTGAAGTAGCTGTGATCCCATGAGAAGTTTGAACAGAGAGAGAAGAGTGATGAAGACCCTTTGCCCTAGGGAAAGAAGATCTCTGTTCCCAGAGAAGAGGATGATCTCAGAGATATATAGAGAACCTTTGCTCTTGAACAGCTCATCCCTAAAACAGTACCCCAAAAGTTGACATGGCCCATAAAAGCAGCTGTGGGAAAGCTGTGAAAGATGGGATGGACTTCACAATTGCAGATTCCCAGGCAGCTGCTATTTGTGGAAATTAAAAGCCATGACAGAACTGTTTTCTTGTGGAGAAGTCTCTTTAGCATGACAGGAGAGACTCCTCTCACTAAGTGAACTGAAGAAAGACTATTCTAGAGGTGATAAACTGACTGAATTTTTTCTGTATGTTGTTAGTGGGAACAAAAAGGTTGTGATGGGGAAGAAGTGTTCTGAAGGTTTTATTTTGATTTTTATTATTCTTTTAGTTTCTGTTAATAAAGTTTTCTTTATACCCTTTTAAAGTTTTGAGCTTGCTTTGCCTTCCTCCTAATCCCATTTCACAGCAGGAAATGATTAAGTATATTCTAGTGGGTGCACTGGCATTTGGTCAGCACCAAACCCACCACATTAATTTGGTGTGTTGGCCAGGAAATCTCACAGTGGAGAACCAAAACCACTATATCTGTTCTTTCAGAAAGAGGTTTTTATTAGCTGGATGTTTTACTGCTGTCACTGGCACATGCTGTTACTACTTTGAAGAAAACCCAAACTTGATGCTGCCTTTTCTTGCTCCACAAGAAAAACAGCCTTTTCTATTTAACTATCCTTTTACTGAATATGAGTTTTTTCCTAAAATAAAAAAAAATCCAGAATACATTGTGATGATGCAAGATGACTACTGCTTGCATGGTTATTAAATCATATTAAATCATATCCCTTCTTTTTATTTTTTCCTCCAGCAAGCTAAAAGCATAGGAAGCCCTGAATACTGGTTTGTGTTCTTACTACATGCAGATTCAGACTCCTAAAAAACCCAATGAGAACTGGATTGCACATTCCTGTAGTAAGAAAGCACCAAGACACTTCAGTTCAAGGCATTCAGATATAAACCCCAAACTGATTCTTCTCCCTGTTAAAGGCACATCATGCTTTCAAGAAGTCCTTACAATTCCTTACCAACAGAGACTTGAAAGAGCTCAGGGTCACCTGTGAAATCCCAAGGGATACCAGACCTTTCATTCAGGCCAGGACAATAACTCCAGTCCAGTTCTCTGGGGCCCTGAAGGTGAGCCAGCCTAGTTATTCAAAGGCAGCTCAGACTGCATCAGGATTTCACAATCCAGGAAGCCATCCACATTCACAGTGATCAGTTTATTCCTTCCAACCCTCATGAAGAATATGTCAGCACACTCATCAAACATGGGTTACTTCTTGAAAAATACTGCATTGATCTAGATACATTTCCCCATCAAACCCTTCCATTCCCACTTGGAGACAGCACCTGTCTTACCTTGAGGATTTGACCTGGGCTGAGTAACTTCAGTTGAAGCCTGACTTAGCAGCTCTGGCCTGCAACCAGGACACAAATAATCTGCTTATTCTTGTCATAAATTACATACCACTACCTATTATGACATGAAGAGTTTGAATTTTTCCATTATGTTTTTCACACTTGTCAGCATGCTAACAGATATGCAAAACATATTCTGAAATACTTGTGTGGATTACAAATGCCCACTTTATGATGCAGAACATTCAATTTGCCTATTTGGTAACTAGAGACCAAATGTTTCATGACTTAATGAAACCAAGTGCTTGATTACACATAGAGTGTTTGTTTGGACTCTTTTTAAAAAAACCCTCCATGTTTAGACGTACCTTTTGATCACAAATTTTATTCTGTCGCCCGTTTGAATTATTTGTTCAAGGCAAGGGATTCCATACCAGGAGGGACTTCTAAACGGAATGTTCTCTGGCAGCCCTTCAACACAGAGGTCAGTTGGATGAGCTTCAAATTTCTTGTATGGAACAGCTTTGGGCTCATTGCTCCCCAAAGCCTTGGCTGTTGGAACAAAATACATCCAGTCACTGGACAGGTTGGCCAATCAACTGTCATTAAAAGCTAGCTGATACCAATTCCTCAGGCTGTAGCAACTGTGCTCTTAAAACGTGGAACAATGCAGGACATCTAAATCCAACAAAAGCCAAGTCTCTACATGTAAAAAATGTAAAAAATTTGCCATATTGTACGATGCTGCTATTGGGCAGTCACAATACCAGACTGGACTGCTTACTGGGGCATAATACATTTGTTTTATCCAAAGTTGTTAATCTGTTATAGAGTATCATGAAAAAAATTATTCTAGGTCTTACAAAGTTGACTTTTTTTTCATATTGGACAGAACATAAAAATTAACCCAAAAATGTTTTAATACTAATTATGATGATATTGCGGTGGATATAAGTGAACAGCTGTTTTATTCACCACCAAAGGAAAAAAATCCAAACAGGAAGGAATTGAGAGCAATCAGAAGAGCTGTATATGTAAGACTTAAAATTCTTTTTAAACTATGAATTTACGTTGTATACACAGTAAACTGAAACATTCTTTTTCACTGAACTTCCAGAATTTTAAATACTTGGGAAAAAAAATCTGAACAAAGGTCTCATTCACGCAGACGTTCAAAGGAAGGAATGAAAGCAACCTTCAAGAAATATAAAGCCATTCAGAAAAGAAGACAATAATACTGTACTTACCATACAATTTACAGAAAAGTTGATCTACTGTCGTTCTCAGTTTGGTGACTCTGGAATGCCAGTCCTCTTTCACTGTATTTGAGAGTGACACAGAACAAAACCAACATTCCCTAATTATATTATTTATATTTTCAGTTGTTCAGTTTATACAATGCATAATCATCCTGCATTTTCAGGTAACACATAAATGCTGTGTGTAAGAAGTATGGATTCAATGTGGAACTAGAAAAAATTATCATAAAATAATGACAGAATATTAAAACTGACAAAACTCCACTGAACCAGTGACATCACTCTTGCTACAAAATACACACAGTGTATTGGCCTGAAGAACTGCAATACTTTTATCATCCACCTCCAAAATGCAGAATACACTTGGAGTTTTTCAATGGTTTAATTTCCTGAAGAATTTATTGATATTCAGTACAGAATTAGGCATGCATATGGGATGAAAATTTGCTTTTAAAGGATCAAAGCAGATATAATACAAATCACTTTTTGCTCCTGAATATGTCTGTGTGACCAACAAGTGAAGCTTCCCAGTCTCAAAGAAGACATTGGCCAGCTGCCACACCATGGGTTTAGTCAGAATGCAAAAGCAATGCCTTGTGTTCCATACTTGCACCAGACTGGTCTATCAGCATAAGCACCAGCTGACACTTCTCCAGCCCATCCTGAGATCCAACTGGTCTGTCTTGCAGCCAGTATCCGCCTTCTCAGAGTCTCAGGACTGAGGCCATTCTACAAAACTCTCCTGGACCAGCTTGCTTCCCACAGGAATGCAAATGAAAATCATATTTTCCTCTGCCAGTCAAAATCCAAGTTCCATACTCATCCCATTCCTTTCCTGCTGGGGAGACAAGCTATCAGGACCTATGGACTGAGCAGGAATTGGACATGGAGCCACAAGGAGCTGAGGGAGCAGGGGCTCCATAGCTCTGTCTCCTGAGATGGCAGTGGGCACAGGGAGCAGCAGAGGAGATAATAAATTATTGGGAAAGAGGGAATCCAAACAGGACAAAAACTGCAGGAAAGGAGGCTCAGACAGCTCCTGTCTCCTGTGTTCTCTGAGATGTTATTGACAGCTCCCAGGGATGCTCTCTTCTTTTATTAGAGAGGATGCAGAGGTCACATGTATCTCTATCAAGTGACAGCTAGTGATGACAAGCCATATAAAGCAACTGTTCAGAACCCTGTGCCATAGAAATTGGTTACCACTGGTTTTCTTAGCTACAGGGGTTTTATGAGTTGAGCAATGTACTTGTTTTGCCTTCATAATCAGTACAACTGTATTAAAAATTACTAAAACAACAGAAAAAAGGCTAATTTAAAAAGCCACGTAAGAGTCCAGTTAAAGCTAAGGCTCAGTTACTAACCTACCTACTATTTTTGTAATTGAATTTTGTGCTTGAAGGTACAGTAGGTTATTAAGACTCAATACACTAAGTTAACTTATACTTCAGGAAAAGCTTCGTGCACACATGTTAAATACACATCCTTATGGTATACCTGCTTTGTTTAATTTAGAGCCTTAATTTTCACTTTAATGCAGTCTTTGATATACTTTTTACAACAGAAGACTATGAGTATATAGGACAAATGGAATATCACACTGTGCTTGTACAACTCACACATTTGAAAACCTACCTGTTGAAACTGTATTGACCACTGAAGCATCTGTTGAATTGAGAAGTTCAGGCCTGAAAGATTTAAGGTGCATGTTTCAACAGTGACAGACACTTTGAGAAACTAGCCTCCAGCTACAGCCTCAAGTTACTACTTACTGAAGGATCAAAACCAAAAAAACTCCCAGGGGACATCATGATCCCCGGCACTAAATTCCAACTAACACCAAGGTATCGTAAGAGCTGACTGGAAGGAACCCTACTGACAAAACATATTTCATGCCCAATACCCATATCTGGTGACTATGGGTATCTACCCATTTCATGGTGACATACACCATGAAACTTCCATTAAACTTACCTCTGAGTTGTGAGATACACTTAATCAGAAACAAAGATACAAATTAAAAATTTAATCTCTAAAAGAGTAAACTTCAAAGCAGATACTTCTGTTTCCAAAATAGAACTAATTTTATCCACAGCTGAACAAACAAAAAATTAAACATTTTGATGTTTCTCACAGAGCCAAACTAGATTTTTAGCTGCTCTGGTTACACATTTCAAAATCAATGAACACCAAAAATTAATTTCTGTAAACAACTAAGACATATATGACAAAAGCAGGTGCCAGCAGTGCATAAATAATTAGATCTGTGTATGATATCTGATTTTAAATGAGACACAATGTAGATCTACACTTCTTCCTTTTCTAGTTATCTGCCAGTATTAGGATGATAGAAACTGACCATGTTCCTTCAAATGTAAGCAACTAGCACCCGTGGTAAAGGCAGCATGCACAGAGGCAGGGGCTGCCACTACCCCCAGTTCTGAGCCTGACCATTGCAGTCAGCAGATTCCTGTCCATTTCAAAAACTCTTGGACTAGGCCCACCACTGAACACGGGAAAACATCAGCTGTTACTCACTGAAGCTTCCTTTAAACTGGAATCAGTTTCCATCTGAGATCTCCTTCATGTACACTACCTGATCCACCTCCAGACACACCAAGGACATCTAAATCACAGGAACCAGTAGCTATGTGTTGGCCTCAAGCTTACCCTGGGAAATGCTTTATACAAATACAGCCATAGACACCTTGATACAACAATCCAGCAAATTTTAAAAACAAGCATAAGCTGAAATTAGGCCAGGATCCTCAAATAGGATCCCGAAGTCAATGACTTTCAACATGTATTGCAGCTGCAGAGATCTGAACAGTACAGAGGTCTGCCCCTGACAAGAAGTCCATAATATTGAAGAGATCTGGCCAGAGATCTCTCCACCACCACTCTAAGTGGTCCACTGGTCTGATAAGCTGAATATATCAAAGTGGACATAACTAAAAACCACTCCTTAGTACCATAAATTAATATGTCATTAGAAACCAGTTTGGAACTCCATGAAGAAAAATGAAGCAAAGTGGAAGCAGCAGAAAACATTGAGTAATGCAGAGACAAAAATGTAACTCCTTACTTTTTAATCACAAACTGGATCCGCTCCTTTGCCAGAAGTATCCTCTCCAGCCGGGGAATGCCGTACGTGGCTGGACGCCTGAAGGGAATCCCATCTGGCAGCCCTTGCACACATAAATCTTCTGGATGGGACTGGAAGGTTGTGTATGGGATAGACACTGGACCCTTTGCTTTTATAGCTTCAGCTTTAATGAAAAAGGAGAATAAAAACATTAGACTAGCTTGTGGCTCTACTCAATTACCTGTTTGATATCACTCTGATGAACATTATAATTAGCATACAGGCAGTAACCCCTCAGCACATTTAAACATTCAAGCAATCATGTTGTGAGGTACTTTATTTAATAGCAAAATCACTTTGATTCACAGTAAACAAGCTGCAACCCTGCAAACATATGCAGATCGTCCTCTTCTCCCTTCATGTAAACATTTAATAACAGTGACCACCTGTTAGAGTGAAGATTCTCAGTATTTCGGTTTTGCTTAATACAGCATTTTGAAAGATAAAATTATTTAGATCTTATGATAAACCAAGCATGTTTCAGTTCATTATCTCTGTTACTATTTGTTACTACTATTGGCTTAAAAGTCATTAATGCCTTGGAGTAGGGGCACACATCCCTTCTTTTCAGTGAATTCCTGAAGTTTCTGTGTATTTTAGAAATCCAAATAACCACTAATGAAATTAAAAATACACTTCTAACACTGCTGAAAAAAGCATGGCCCTCCTAATGAAATCTTTGAAACAAATGAAAAGCAAGTAACTAGCAGCTTAGGGAGGGGGGAGCATACCCCACCATTCCAGATTTCCCACTGTTGCCATGGACTTCCAGACATTTAGCAATTTTGTATTTAATGATTATTTCCTCTTACTTTTTGCCCGTTGCTGTTTTGCTTGCAATTAGACTGTTATTTTTTCACTTAGAGCTACTTAAGTGTAGTATTGCTGGAAAGGGGTTGGTTAATACCATAATGGGACGCAACTCATTCCATAGTGTTGACCTCTTAAATTGTCTTAAACCAACTTAATTTTCTTCAACCAACTTTGCTATGTGCAAACATCAAAATCAAAATTAAAGCAGTTCATTAAGAATTATGCTCCTTTCTAGAGCAATTAAAATACAGTGAATCAGATTCCCGACTGTATTACCTTGGTGCAAGTTGCTTTCAGTGGGCTGTTTAGATGTCAGATGATAGTCACATCCCAAACATGTAGTAACTCAAAATCACAAGGTCTATTCTGAAAGCACTTCCACTTTTCATGGCAGAGGCACACCAGCATTTATTTTTAAATCTTTGCTGATGCTGTTGTCGTTTGTGATATGTGGACACAAAACATATCTAAGTGCAGCATTTGGAGACAAATTCCTAAGTCTAATACATCTGCTGCTTTTTCTTTCCAAGAGCCATTAGGATATATAATTTTCGCTTCACTGTACAAGAATCATAATCAAAAATGAACAACCAGTGAGTGGCAGCCTCTCTTCAGCGCCACTCTAAAGATTCTTTCACTTAAAGACTCAGTGTAATTGCAGAGAAAAGGACAGCTCTCTCAAATGTGGATGCCCAAGATACATGAGCATGCAGGTGCTCCAGGAGACTGAGCACAACTAAAAAATAAATTCAAGTTTCACACTTTGGTGCCAAGCACAGATATCCCATTGTGAAATTACTCTGCTCATCAAAAAAAAACTACTTTCCTCGATTTTATGTCTTCTAACAGTATTTAGCCCTTTGGTGCTGTCAGTTCTGGTGTGCTCCTGAGCCAAAAACAAGATGCACGCCAAAAAGCAGTCTGTAACTTGCTGTGACAAAGGACTACAGGCAATGGCTTGGAAAGGTGTGTAACACATACCATATCTTTTTTCAAACAGCTCTTCAACTTCCCTTCTCAAGTCTGAAATTCGCATATTCCATTTGTCTGCAAAGAAAAGAGTAGGACACGTCAGACTACAAACAAAACTCAATCTCTTGTAAAATCTGTGTTACCACTGAATGGAATATGAAGCATGTATTTTACTTGCAAACAGGTGCCTGCTGAGTACAGTACAGACTACAGCTTAAAATGCATGGATACATAAAAAAAAAAAAAAGTACAGAAAAAATGTAAAAATGTTAAAGATTACTTCCGAAAGATGTATATTAAATGAAATTTAAAAAAACACAACAAAAACTAGGTTAAAGTAGCTTCCAAAAATGATTTCTCTCTTTGATGGCTCAGTCATCAGCTCTTGCTGCGTCGAGGGATAAAGGCAGATTATAGGTGGTGTTGATAGTTACCTAAATTTGAGAGCTGAAAAGCTTGATAAAGCTTACAGAAAGTACATGGAGTTGTTTTGGTGGAAATCTGTACAACTACATGGATCAGGAGGCATCTACCATTCTCTACTTTAATCCATTATTTCTCCAAGTCCTGGTGCTGCAAAATACCCAGAGAAATCCTATTTCTGAAAGAAAATACAGCTGCAAAAAAGAAGTTTATCCAAATCCAAATCTGTGCGTCCAATTATGTCGTCACTTAAAATAACAAAATACAGCAGTGGAAGCCTATGATGATGATGATTATATAGATGCAATTAATCTACACGAAGTCCAGGGCTCTTAAATGAAGGCTTGCACTCACATGTCTCAGTCCTGCAACACAAAATTACACAACACAATTTCATAAAACAAAGCAGGGAAATAAAATCATCAAGAATTTTCATCTTACCAAAATTGAACTGTACTCCTGTGCTTCTCCCACTATTGGCCGTGTCGTTAGACGACTTGGGGCTTCTCTGTCTCTTCTCATGGGGTACATAGTCATCATCATTATCTTAAACAGACAAAAAAAAAAAAAAAATCAATGGATTTTTGTCCAGGCAACTCATGTGCAGCAATGAAACTGCTCTGAATTTCAAAACTAAAACAGAAATAAGGAACTCTGCTTATGAGGGCAACAAATTACGTACATGAGTAACTTCAGAAAGCTCCTGTTCTTACCTGTGAAGGAACAACTTGTTCCTTCAAAAGGGCCTGTGCAAAGTACAAGACAACAAAAAAAAAAAAGCTTCTGTACTTCCTAAGGAAAACAACATTGACTCCTGAAACAGGACTGGGTATCACATGATCATAAAACAACCATGCACCAGCAAAAGGAATCACAGAATAAATTGTGCAGATAGGGAGTACCTTTGTTACCTAACTGGAAGTAATATCCTTTCACAAGTAGATCTCAAAAGACAGTACCTATGTTTTGTCTTGAAGAGCTCAAATGTTCTAAACCCACTGTCAACCCAGTGTAAAACCGATGGGTGCCACTGAAATTCATCAAACAGATCAACTCTGCCCTAAACACACACAAGTGAACACACAGGAGAACAGCAAACCTAGCAAAGTGTCAGAGAGCTGCTACTCAGCCCGTCACTTCCCAATCCACCCCTACCTTCCTTAAGCTCATGAGCTTTTTAGACTGCCCAATTAACAACACCTCCAACCTCACAGAGAACAAATGGTTAGAGCTGACAGAGAAAACTAATTTCACACACAGAAAAACATGCACCCAATGTCACCAAGCAAGAATACTCATTTCTTACTTAGCAAGAATAATATCACATATGGACATATCTTGTACCTATACAGCTCTCTTATACTCTGTCCCAGAAAACCTTTGCAGAGCACTTTTACTTTTGTGGTAAAGGCCTTCACATGTAAGCAGAACTTAATAACTCTTCTCCTGTAAGTTATTCTGTTGAAGTAACATTGGAGTTATTTCCATGTTGCATTGTAAAACAGTGAAAGTAATGCCAGAAGTGTCCTCTCTGTCCTAAATGCCCTGCCTACTTTCTAAATTGCTGATTGGCTGCTCCTAATCTACTTCCACAGCAAGCACTGCAAAAGCCAATCTCAGCAGTGTTTTAAAGCACTTACAGGACACTCATTCACAAATACAAGAAACACAGCTCACCTCCTACCAACATCCTAGCTTGAGTACAGCAGGGACACTGCCTAGCAGCTCTAGAGCCATTTAGATGACAAATCAATGACCTGGGGTACTGACCTTCACTAGTGAGTTCAGCCTCAGAAACCTCACTTGCTTCTGATGAGTCATGTTGGGAGGAATCTGAAAGACAGGACTGTTCAATGATGGACTTGGACAAGATTTTCAACTAAACACTCCATGCCTCTGCATCTAAACCACATTGTCAAGGAAGCCCCTTGCATTCACAGCATGCCACAAAAATGGAAGCAAACAGATGTTTCTGTTAGCCTTTAAGCAATTCCAGACAAAGGCAAGGAGGGGAAAATTACACTTGCTAAACTGCACATGCTACACTGCAGAGTTGCTGCTATGACTGAAGACAATTCCATCTTCTGAGCTTTCTAGGGCTAATACAAACATAAGTATTTTCCCCTCTCTTACCCAGGATTACTGAAAATATAAACAAAGGCTGCCTGTCCACACAGATTAGGTATTTTTTCACCAGCTCTACAGACTCATGGTTGCTGTGCCATCAAGAGTTCCACAACAGGCTGCAAGGCCAACAATCAAACAGGGCAGGGAAATTCATGATCACAATGCTTTTGTTGGGGCAGAGAGCACCAACAAGAAAAGCAGGATTAGCCAATCAACACTCAGTGTGAGATAGAGCAATTTATACTTAACTGTACTACACTTAAGCAAAATGAAGCTAATTGTATCAGGAACTCTATCAAAATTAAGCAGCAGTGCATGAAGGAACAGATTTTAGTTATTCCAGCAGAGTAAAACCGCACTTGAGCATTTTGAAGAGCATTTAACTTCAGATCTCTGTAAGCTGGGGTATGGTATCACTTTGGGAGCAAGTCTGAAGGAATCTTTGTTTCAAAGGCTTCTCTTCACATGATGTGTGTGGTGTAGAACAGAAATCCAGCTCTATCTACTGGGACACCTCAACTGCAGTGCATTTGAACTATGTCAAATACACCATCCAGTTCATGGAAAACAATATCATGTCTTGGTCTGATTCCAAAGGAGTGCTGGGTACAGAACTAGCAAATGCAAAGTACTACAAAAGGAAAGAATTAGGATTTGTTTTACTAGACATGAACATAAGGTACAGTCGTAAAAAAGCCTGTCACATCAACTGATCACTTAGAACCTAGTTGAGATAATGAAATAAAATTATAGCAATTTAAAATATATAGCATTTTTCAACAGCTAAGAATAGCCATGACACTGGAAGATAGTCAAACTATTCTAGCAACAGATCCCTGATGAACACTCATAGTAAAGAAAATATTGCAAAAAAATCAAAGCAAATGGCAGCAAAGTTCTGGAAGAAAACTCCCAGGTGGGACATTTCTCATTAAGACACATTAAATCAACAATGCTAAACAATGAAGTACCCTTTTTTCTGACAACGTATCTTCATCACTAGGTCTCTTCTCTTTTTGGCTAAACACACAGCTCCTACTTAAAAAGCCTTCTTCACAGTTTAAAATTCTGTCATTCACCAGCACTGGCTCCAGTTTCTCAAACATGATTTTGTTCCCTTCAAAACAATTCCTTCTGACACACATAACCTCAACTTTCTGATTGCTGAATTCCAATCACACCGTGCTGCCCACTCATCCAATCTCATCAAGACCACCTCAGAATCCTTCATCAGCTCCAGCAAACCTGGGGGATTCCAGGCACACCACAGTTTTGTCACTTGCCTTTTCACCATCTTGCCAAGGTTACCAGAGGGGAAAAACAGTGAAAACCCTTGTGATATATAACAAAATAAACCAAAGCTAAAGGTGTTCTTTGACGGAAACAATCACTTGTGCAAATCTGCAGCACTGGCTGTAGCTTGCAGACAAAATTCTGGAAGAGCTTTAAATGCCTCTTCTGTGTATTTCTTTACTAATACACAGATTAAACCCAAGACTCTATAAATTTCAAACACTGCCACGGATTCATCTGTCTCACTCCTTTTTGTGGGGATCGCAATAAATAATTTCATTTTTCAGAATCCAGACAAGTCTGCCTATTTAAACTACAAATGAAATTTACGTTAGATTGTTACCTGCAATTTTTAGCCACTGCCTCTAGAACTTTTCATAAATACCAGCCTTCATGACCAACAAATTTATTTTATTTTGTTGTATATAGGTAAAACCTTAAAAAGGAAAAACAAAATCATGCCTCACACCTCCCACTTTGGCTAAGCAGAAAAGGACTATGGAAATTGACTCAGCTGAATTGGAGAAAGAAAACGTTATGTAACCATGGCGTGTTCACATCGAGGCGTATGGTAGATTATGGTTGTTATGATTTAAAACGATGTAACTAATAACCAGCTAACTGCTTTAAAATGTCAGGTGTTTACAATAAAGTGGCTCACCTGTGCATCAGCCTGGGGACCCTGCATCACTTCAGACCCTCATCTCACACTATTCAGCAAAACCACGTGCAACTTTCTACACTTCTCTTACAGAAACTTGTGAAAAAGAACAGATCTCAGAAAAAGGTGTTTCACAAAGCCTTACTCTGACTCAAAGGGACACACTCAGCATCTGTAGCTATAAAATTCTAGTCAAAACCAAGGCACAGTCAGAATCTGGGTTGTTTCCTATCACACTTCTCCTCCCTCACACTCCCTCCTCAGAGTCAGCTATAAAGCACATGGCATTATGCTGAGGAAAACCAACTACCTACATTTCTCTTCTCCAATGACTTCAATTAATACTGCAGACAGCACAAGCAATGAACTTCATTCTCTTTTATCAGGAGAATTGCTGCTGAATTTCATGTAATGGTACCTCTAACTATGGCGATATTTACCTTCCAAGCAAAACAAATGGCACTTGCAAGAAGGAGCACTGCTGCCAGCAAAACCTGCCTTGAAAAGCACACAACTCAGGCTGGAGAGCCACGTGCTCAGAGCAAAGCCAGTGGCACAATGATGTGCTTTTCACATCCCATCAAACCACTAAACTTTGGGTGACGAGCACCTTACAAATGCTTTTCATGTCTTAAAATAATGAAGACTACCATCACAAATTGCTTATAGCAAGCCCCAGAGTGGTGTGATTTGGGAGAGTAAAAGCAAAACAAACCTAAAGTGAGAAAAGCCTACCGGGTGGAAATAAGAAAAGAGAATGGTTGGAGAAGATGTACAATTTCAATTAGGTGACATCTTTCCAAATATTCCTGAGAATAAATATCCAATGATGGCAATTTGTAAGCACAAAAAACACATCTGAAATGCTCTAACTGTATTTCCAAATCTTTTCCTTCACTACTATCAGATCTCTTGGGGCTGCCTTCAAAAATATCAAGTAAAAAACATATTCCTGACTGCACAGAACCTTATAAAAGTGTGAATGTGTCCCTAAACCAAACCAAACCACAGAATAAAGTAAAAGTACACAAATAATCTGAGGTGAAGCATATTTAACCAGACTAAACTGATGCACATGGATGCGTTTCTGTGGAGAATCAAACAGAAGGGATCAGGAAAGAGTGCAACCAAAAGATCCCAACTTCGTGTGCCTCTAATTTCGTCGTCACATCAAAAAACAAAATACAACAGTGGAAGCCTATGATGACGATTATACTGCTGCAATTCACCTACACAGAGTCCACAGCTCTTAAATGAAGGCTTGCACTAATATGATTCACTCTTGCAGCATGAAATTGAAAAAAATCTTTTCATAAAACAAAGCAGGATGACAACAGCAGCTTGAATTTTCATCTTACCAGAATTGAACTTTTCTGCATTTCCTCTCCGAGTGTTGGCCTCCTCATTAACCAACTTGCTGCTCCTCCGTCTCCTGTCACAGTGTACGTAGGTATGGTCAGTATCTAAAAGATATCAAATAGAAATCACTTGAGTTTTGTCCAGGCAATTCATGTACAGCAGTGGAACTGCCTTGAATTTCAAAAATCTAACAAGAATAAGGAATTGTGCTTATGAGGGCAACAAATTTTCGCAACAAATTACTTACATGAGTAACTTCAGAAAACTCCTGTTCTTATCTGTGAAGGAACAACTTGTTCCTTCAAAAGGGCCTGTGCAAAGCACAAGACAGCAAAAAACAAAACTGAATATGTACTTCTTAAGGAAAACAGCATTGACTGCGGAAACAGGACTGGGTATCACATGATCATAAAACAACCATGCACCAGCAAAAGGAATCACAGAATAAATTGTGCAGATAGGGACTACCTTTGTTACCTAACTGGAAGTAATATCCTTTCACAAGTAGATCTCAAAAGACAGTACCTATGTTTTGTCTTCAAGAGCTCAAATGTTCTAAACCCAACTTCAAATCAGTGTAAAACTAATGGGAACCAATGAAATTCATATCACGGTCAACTCTGCCTTAAACACACACAAGTGAACAGCAAACCTAGCAAAGTGTCAGAGAGCTGCTACTCAGCCCGTCACTTCCCAATCCACCCCTACCTTCCTTAAGCTCATGAGCTTTTTAGACTGCCCAATTAACAACACCTCCAACCTCACAGAGAACAAATGGTTAGAGCTGACAGAGAAAACTTATTTCACACACAGAAAAACATGTACCCAATGTCACCAAAGGTATGGTTTACTTAGCAAGAATAATGACACATATGGACATATCTTGCACATAACTGCATCTATACAGTTCTGTTACACTCTGTCCCAGAAAACCTTTGCAGAGCACTTTTACTTTTGTGGTAAAGGCCTTCACATGTAAGCAGAACTTAATAACTCTTCTCCTGTAAGTTATTCTGTTGAAGTAATGTTGGAGTTATTTCCATGTTGCATTGTAAAACAGTGAAAGTAATGCCAGAAGTGTCCTCTCTGTCCTAAATGCCCTGCCTACTTTCTAAATTGCTGATTGGCTGCTCCTAATCTACTTCCACAGCAAGCACTGCAAAAGCCAATCTCAGCAGTGTTTTAAAGCACTTACAGGACACTCACTCACAAATACAAGAAACACAGCTCACCTCCTACCAACATCCTCGCATGGGGACAGCAGGGACACTGCCTAGCAGCTCTAGAGCCATTTAGATGACAAAGGGAGCCGCTCAGTGCAAAGGTTTGGATCTCAGAGTTACCAACATTAGACAGACACCTTGAGGCTCCACTTACACCGCCTGCAACACTGCCTTTCTGTTCTGGTACCATCCATCCCAGAAGCTCGTGTTAACTACAATGTTACATAGAACTACAGGGTGTTTATAAAGCAATGTGTGCTCCAGAATGAAGAATCTTATAACAACTTCTCCACTCAATGAGTGTTTTTCATTAACAACACTTGAAAAATACACAAAATATACAAATTGCTGTCAGGCAGCATTTTAAAACCAGACCACCAAGTCCAATATGGTGCAGTATATTGTGGTTTTCTAATATTGCTCCACAAGGTTCATTTACCAAGCAGTGCACAATCCAAAGCACAGTTAACAGCAGCACACAATTCTCTTCATTCAGTGCCAAGAAATGTAGGCTTTGGAAAACACATTTTGGAGAGAAAAATGCCAAAAAAACCCCTGAAATTAAGGACCCATGGAACTAACCTTCAAGGGTGACCTCAACCTCAGGATTCTCACTTGTTTCTGACATGTCATGCCGGGAGATATCTGAAAGAAGAAAAAATGACTGCTCAGTGATGGACTTGGACAAGATTTTCAACTAAACACTCCATGCCCCTGCATCTAAACCAACATGGTCAAAGAAGCCTCTTGCATTCACAGCATGCCACAAAAATGGAAGCAAAGATTTGTTACCATGAGCCTTTGAGCAATTCCAGACAAAGGCAAGGAGGGGAAAATTACACTTGCTAAACTGCACATGCTACACTGCAGAGTTGCTGCTATGACTGAAGACAATTCCATCTTCTGAGCTTTCTAGGGCTAATACAAACATAAGTATTTTCCCCTCTCTTACCCAGGATTACTGAAAATATAAACAAAGGCTGCCTGTCCACACAGATTAGGTATTTTTTCACCAGCTCTACAGACTCGTGGTTACTGTGCCATCAAGAGTTCCACAACAGGCTGCAAGGCCAACAATCAAACAGGGCAGGGAAATTCATGATCACAATGCTTTTGTTGGGGCTGAGAGCACCAACAAGAAAAGCATGATTAGCCAATCAACACTCAGTGTGAGATAGAGCAATTTATACTTAACTGTACTACAGTTAAACAAAGTGAAACTAATTGTATCAGGAACTCTATCAAAATTAAGCAGCAGTGCATGTAGGAACAGATTTTAGTTATTTTTAGTTATTCCAGCACAGTAAAGCAGCACTTGTGCATTTTGAAGAGTATTTTCCTTTAGATCTCTGTAAGATCCTTTAGTTCTCTATAATTCCTTTGGATTTTTAGGCTCTCAGTCCACCTACTTTGCTGTTAGGTCCACAGTTGTCTGCCCAAACCACCTCACTATCACGTTGGGGTCACCAGATGTTGGAGTTGAAATGGGCATACACACAGAGTGACACCATGCAGTTTCAGAAAGATTTAAGAATGAGCCCTTTCTTGTTCCACAGTACAACCTTTTATACCCTGCATCTTACATGCATCATGCCTTTGTGCCCTCTATACCCTTTTATGATTGGTCAGTACACCTTGGCACTCCTTGCCTCAATGCTTTCAATACTGTTCACCTGCTTTTCAAAGCTGTAGCTCCTTGGGGCTGGGGCATGGCCGCAGCCCCGCTCCCAATTACCATAAACTGTGTGCCTAAACAGAGAGGTGTGATTTGGGAGATTAAAAGCAAAACAATACAAATATCAAAAAAGCCAACTTGGGTGAAATATAAAAAGAGAAATGTTGGAGAAGATGTATAATTTGAATTAGGCTACATATTTAAAAATATTTATGTAAAAAATATCCAAGAATGTTCATTTATCCTCACAAAAAACACTTCGCATCTTAAATGCTGTAACTGTATTTCCACATGTTTTCCTGTACTGCCATCAGACATCTGGTGGCTGCCTTCAAAAATATCAAGTAAAAAACATATTTCTGACTGCACAGAACCTTATTTAAGCAGACAGATTCGTGTGTCCATAAGACAAATGAAACCAAACCAAATCACAGAATAAAGGAGAGGTACAGAATCACAAAAAATACCAGGTGAAGCATCTTTAATCAGCCTAAACTGAAGCACGTGGACGTGTTTCTGTGGAAAACCCAACAGTGGGATCAGGAAAGAACACAACCAGAAAATCCCAACTTGTGGTGCGTCTATCTATGTCGTCACATCAAATAACAAAATACAGCAGTGGTAGCCTATGATGATGATTATACTGCTGCAATTAACCTACACATAACCAAGGGCTCTTAAATGAAGGTTTGCACTGACATGTCTCAGTCCTGCAGCACAAAATTACCCAACACATTTCCATAAAACAAAGATAGGGGGACAAAATCATCAAGGATTTTTATCGTACCAGAATTTAATTCCTCTGCTTTTCTTCTCTCAGCATCTGCAGATTCATTTGCCAAATTGTTGCTCTTCAGTCGCTTGTCAGGTGGTAGGTAGTCATCCTCATCATCTTTAAGAAACAATAAAAAACCCCCTGTATTTTTGTCCATGGAATTCGCATGCAGAACAGGAACTGCCTTGAATTTCGAAACTAAAACAGAAATAAGGAATTGTGCTTATGAGGGCAACAAATTTTGCAACAAATTACGTACATGAGTAACTTCAGAAAACTCCTGTTCTTACCTGTGAAGGAACAACTTGTTCCTTCAAAAGGGCCTGTGCAAAGCACAACACAGCAAAAAACAAAACTGAATATGTACTTCTTAAGGAAAACAGCATTGACTGCGGAAACAGGACTGGGTATCACATGATCATAAAACAACCATGCACCAGCAAAAGGAATCACAGAATAAATTGTGCAGATAGGGACTACCTTTGTTACCTAACTGGAAGTAATATCCTTTCACAAGTAGATCTCAAAAGACAGTACCTATGTTTTGTCTTCAAGAGCTCAAATGTTCTAAACCCAACTTCAAATCAGTGTAAAACTAATGGGAACCAATGAAATTCATATCACGGTCAACTCTGCCTTAAACACACACAAGTGAACAGCAAACCTAGCAAAGTGTCAGAGAGCTGCTACTCAGCCCGTCACTTCCCAATCCACCCCTACCTTCCTTAAGCTCATGAGCTTTTTAGACTGCCCAATTAACAACACCTCCAACCTCACAGAGAACAAATGGTTAGAGCTGACAAAGAAAACTAATTTCACACACAGAAAAACATGCACCCAATGTCACCAAAGGTATGGTTTACCGAGCGAGAATAATATCACATATGCACAGATCTTGTACCTGTACAGCTCTCTCATACTCTGTCAGAGAAAACCTTTGCAGAGCACTTTTACTTTTGTGGTAAAGGTCTTTACGTCATTAAGCAGAATTATTGACTCCTCTGATATAAACTTTTTTGTTGAAGTAACTTTGGAGTTATTTCCATGTTGCATTTAAAAGGGTGCAATTTCAGAAGTAATGCCAGAAGTGTCCACTCTGTCCTAAATGCCCTGCCTACTTTCTAAATTGCTGATTGGCTGCTCCTAATCTAATTCCACAGCAAGCACTGCAAAAGCCAATCTCAGCAGTGTTTTAAAGCACTTACAGGACACTCACTCACAAATACAAGAAACACAGCTCACCTCCTACCAACATCCTAGCATGAGGACAGCTGGGACACTGCCTAGCAGCTCTAGAGCCATTTAGATGACAAAGGGAGCTGCTCAGTGCAAAGGTTTGGATCTCAGAGTTACCAACATTAGACAGACACCTTGAGGCTCCACTTAGACCGCCTGCAACACTGCCTTTCTGTTCTGGTACCATCCATCCCAGAAGCTCGTGTTAACTACAATGTTACATAGAACTACAGGATGTTTATAAAGTAATGTGTTCTCTAGAATGAAGTAATGTTAAAACATCTTGTCTGTTCAATGACTATTTTTCATTGACAACACTTGGAAATTATGCAAAAGATAGAAATTGCTGTCAGGCATCATTCTAAAACCAGCCCACCAAGTCCAATATGCTACAGTATATTGTGATTTTCTAATACGTCTGTACCAGGTTCATTTACCAAGCAAAGCACAATTCAAACTATACTCTACAACAGCACACAATTCTCTTCATTCATTGCAAAGTATCTCAGGCTTTGGAAAACAGAATTTAAATAGAAAAATGCCCAACCAATTGTAATCAGTGACATGGGGAACTGACCTTCAACAGTGACTTCTACCTCAGGATTCTCACTTATTTCTGACATGTCATGCCGGGATGCATCTGAAAGAAAAAAACACGACTCCTTAATGATGGACATGGACGAGATTTTCAACCAAACACTCCATGCCCCTGCGTCTAAACCAACACTCTCAAGCTATGATTATAGCAACTAAAAATATACAGCATTTTTTAAAATCTTAGAATAACCATGACACTGGAAGATAGTCAAACTATTCTAGCAACAGATCCCTGATGAACACTCATAGTAAAGAAAATATTGCAAAAAAATCAAAGCAAATGGCAGCAAAGTTCTGGAAGAAAACTCCCAGGTGGGACATTTCTCATTAAGACACATTAAATCAACAATGCTAAACAATGAATTACCCTTTTTTTGACAACATATCTTCATCAATAGGTCTCTTCTCTTTTTGGCTAAACACACAGCTCCTACTTAAAAAGCCTTCTTCACAGTTTAAAATTCTGTCATTCACCAGCACTGGCTCCAGTTTCTCAAACATGATTTTGTTCCCTTCAAAATAATTCCTTCTGACACACATAACCTCAACTTTCTGATTGCTGAATTCCAATCACACCGTGCTGCCCACTCATCCAATCTCATCAAGACCACCTCAGAATCCTTCATCAGCTCCAGCAAACCTGGGGGATTCCAGGCACACCATAGTTTTGTCACTTGCCCTTTCACCATCTTGCCAAGGTTACCAGAGGGGAAAAACAGTGAAAACCCTTGTGATATATAACAAAATAAACCAAACCTAAAGGTGTTCTTTGACGGAAACAATCACTTGTGCAAATCTGCAGCACTGGCTGTAGCTTGCAGACAAAATTCTGGAAGAGCTTTAAATGCCTCTTCTGTGTATTTCTTTACTAATACACAGATTAAAACCAAGACTCTATAAATTTCAAACACTGCCACGGATTCATCTGTCTCACTCCTTTTTGTGGGGATCGCAATAAATAATTTCATTTTTCAGAATCCAGACAAGGCTGCCTACTCTGTATGCCTATTTAAACCACGAAAGAAATTTATGTTAGATTGTTACCTGCAATTTTGAGCCACTGCCTCTAGAACTTTTCATAAATACCAGCCTTCCTGAACAACAGATTTATTCTATTCAGCAAAACCATGCACTACTTTCCACACTTCCCTTACAGAAACTTGTGAAAAAGAACAGATCTCAGAAAAAGGTGTTTCACAAAGCCTTACTCTGACTCAAAGGGACACACTCAGCATCTGTAGCTGTAAAATTCTAGTCAAAAGTAAGGCACAGTCAGAATCTGGGTTGTTTCCTATCACACTTCCCCTTCCTCATGCTCCCTCTTCACAGCAGCTATAAAGCACATGGCATTATGCTGAGGAAAACCAACTACCTACATTTCTCTTCTCCAATGACTTCAATTAATACTGCAGACAGCACAAGCAATGAACTTCATTCTCCTTTATCAGGAGAACTGCTGCTGAATTTCATGTAATGGTACCTCTAACTATGGCGATATTTACCTTCCAAGCAAAACAAATGGCACTTGCAAGAAGGAGCACTGCTGCTAGCAAAACCTGCCTTGAAAAGCACACAACTCAGGCTGGAGAGCCACGTGCTCAGAGCAAAGCCAGTGGCACAATGATGTGCTTTTCACATCCCATCAAACCACTAAACTTTGGGTGACGAGCACCTTACAAATGCTTTTCATGTCTTAAAATAATGAAGACTACCATCACAATTTGCTTATAGCAAGCCCCAGAGTGGTGTGATTTGGGAGAGTAAAAGCAAAACAAACCAAAAGTGAGAAAAGCCTACCGGGTGGAAATAAGAAAAGAGAATGGTTGGAGAAAATGTACAATTTCAATTAGGTGACATCTTTCCAAATATTCCTGAGAATAAATATCCAATGATGGCAGTTTATAAACAAAAAAACAAATATCAAATGCTCTATTTCCAAATTTTTCCCTTCACTACTATCAGATCTTTGGGGGCTGCCTTCAAAATTATCAAGTAAGAAACATATTCCTGACTGCACAAAATCTTATAAAAATAGACAGATTAATGTGTATATAAAGCAAACCAAACCAAATCACAGAATAAAGGAGAGGTACAGGATCACCAAAAATACCAGGTGAAGCATCTTTAACCAGACTAAACTGAAGCACATGGATGCTTTTCTGTGGAGAATCAAACAGAAGGGATCAGGAAAGAGCACAACCAAAAGATCCCAACTTCCTGTGCCTCTAATTTCATTGTCACATCAAAAAACAAAATACAACAGTGGTAGCCCATGGAGATAATTATACTACTGCAATTCACCTACAGAGCCCATGGTTCTTAAATTAATGCTTCCACTAACTTGCCTCACTCCTGCAGCACAAAATCACCCAAAAACTTTTCATAAAAAAAGCAACCAGATAAAATATTGTTGAATTTTCAACTTACTGCAATTGAACTCTTCTGTGTTTCTTCTCTCAGCACTGGCATTTTCATTTCCTGAATTGGTGGTCCTCTGTCTCTTGTCAGAGGGCATGTAGTCATCCGCATCATCTTTAAGAAACAATAAAAAAACCTCAGCTTTTTTGCTGAGGAAAAAAATCGAGTGCAGGAAAAGTCCAGGAAAATCGAGTGCATCACTGGAACTGCCTTGAATTTCAAAACTAAAGTAGAATTAAGGAACTCTGCTTATCAGGGCAACAAATTTTCGCAACAAATTACTTACATGAGTAACTTCAGAAAGCTCCTGTTCTTACCTGTGAAGGAACAACTTGTTCCTTCAAAAGGGCCTGTGC
Source organism: Anomalospiza imberbis (assembly GCF_031753505.1). NCBI lineage: Eukaryota > Metazoa > Chordata > Aves > Passeriformes > Viduidae > Anomalospiza > Anomalospiza imberbis. The sequence continues at coordinate 3,055,899 of NC_089700.1, forward strand.
AAAGCACAAGACAGCAAAAAACAAAACTGAATATGTACTTCTTAAGGAAAACAACATTGACTGCTGAAACAGGACTGGGCATCGCATGATCATAAAAGGACCGTGCACCAGCAAAAGAAATCACAGAATAAACTGTGCAGATAGGGAGTACCTTTGTTATCTAACTGGAAGTAATATCATGCCAGTAGTAGATCGCAAAAGAAAGTACCTATGTTTTGTCTTGAAGAGCTCAAATATTCTAAACCCACTTTCAACCCTCTGTAAAACCAATGGGTGTTAAAGAAATACATCAAACTGGTCAAATCTGCCTTAAACACACACAAGTGGACAGACAGGAGAACAGCAGGGACACTGCCTAGCAGCTCTAGAGCCATTTAGATGACAAAGGGAGCTGCTCAGTGCAAAGGTTTGGATCTCAGAGTTACCAACATTACACAGACACCTTGAGGCTCCACTTACACCGCCTGCCTTTCTGTTCTGGTACCATCCATCCCAGAAGCTCGTGTTAACTACAATGTTACATAGAACTACAGGGTGTTTATAAAGCAATGTGTTCTTCAGAATGAAGGAATGTTAAAACATCTTGTCTGTTCAATGACTATTTTTCATTAACAACACTTGAAAATTATGCAAAAGATACAAATGGCTGTCAGGCATCATTCTAAAACCAGACCACCAAATCCAATAGTCTTCAGTATATTGTCATTTTCTAATAGTGCTCCACCAGGTTCCTTTACCAAGCAGTGCACAATCCAAACCACAGTCAACACCAGCACACAATTCTCTTCATCCAGTGCTAAATTTTGCAATCGGTGGAAAACACATTTTGGATAGAAAAATGCACAACCGACTGAAAGCAATGACCTCGGGAACTGACCTTCAACAGTGACCTCAACCTCAGGATCCTCACTTTTTTCTGACAAGTCATGCTGAGAGGAATCTGAAAGAGAAAGACAGGCCTGCTGAATGATGGACATGGACAAGATTTTCAACCAAACACTCCATGCATTTGCATCTAAATCGACACTGTCAAAGAAACCCCTTGCATTCACAGTAAGCAACAATTCAGAAGCAAAGCTATATTACCATGTGCCTTTGAGCAATTCCAGACAAAGGGAGGAAGATGAAGATTACACTTGCTAAACTGCACATGCTACACTGCAGAGTTGCTGCTATGACTGAAGGGAATTCCATAGTCTTGGCTTTGTAGGGTTAATATAATCATAAGTCACTCTCTGTAACCCAGTAATACTGAAAAGATAAGAAAGGCTGTCTGTCTCCACAAATAATGTTTTTTTTACCATCTCTACAAATTCATGGTTATTGTGCTATGATGATTTCCAAAACAGGCCGCAAGGCCAACAATCAAACATGGGAGAGAAATTCATGATCAAAATGCCTTTGTTGGGGTAGAGTGCACCAACAAGACAAGTAGGATTAGCTGATCAACACTCAGTGTGATAGGAAAGAACAATTTATACTTAACTGCACTACAGTTAACCAAAGTGAAGCTAATTGTATCAGAAACAGAATCAAAACTTCATTCTCCTTTATCAGGAGAACTGCTGCTGAATTTCATGTAATGGTACCTCTAACTACGGTGATACCTTCCTTCCAAGCAAAACTAATGGCACTTGCAAGAAGGAGCACTGCTGCTAGCAAAACCTGCCTTGAAAAGCACACAACTCAGGCTGGAGAGCCACGTGCTCAGAGCAAAGCCAGTGGCACAATGATGTGCTGCAGTAAAAATGAGGTGATCCCTGGGTGCAGGGAAAAAATGGTGATGTCTGGCTCCAGATCAGAAGGCTGAAGGATCTGCTTTATTAAAACTACACTATATTGTATTAATATACTATTTAAAGAGATAGTATCCTATTTTACATACTTACCTCTTACTAACCTAACTAACAAAACCCTGACTCTCTGCTGAGAGTCCAAGCCACAGCTGGATCCCATTCCTCATTGAACCCAAACAACCTTCACTAGAATCCAATCAAGTAATCACTTCAGGTAAACAATCTCCACACCACATTCCACATGGGGAAAACAAAGGAGCAGAGATAAAGATTGTTTTCTCTTCTTCTCTCTGTGCTTCTCCTGAGAGACAGAATTATGTCTCTCTGTCCAGAGAATGAGAATGTCACAATGTGCTTTTCACATTATGGCAAACCACTAAACCTTGGGTGACAAGCACTTTACAAGTGCCTTTCATGACTTAAAATAATGAAGACTACCATCAAAATTTGCTTACAGCAAGCCCCAGAGTGGTGTGATTTGGGAGATTAAAAGCAAAAACAAAAACAAAAAAAAGTCAGAAAAGCCAACCTGGTGGAAATATGAAAAGAGAATGGTTGGAGAAAATGTACAATTTCAATTAGGTGACATCTTTGCAAATATTTCTATGAAAAAATACCCAATGATGTTATTATCCTTACAAAGAACACTTCACATCTGAAATGCTCTGACTGTATTTCCACATCTTTTCCTTAACTGCTATCAGAATACTGGTGGTTGCCTTCAAAAATACCAAGTAAAAAACCGTATTCCTGACTGCAAAGAACCTTATAAAAGCAGACACAGTAATGTGTCCATAAGACAAACCACAGAATAAAGGAGAGGTACAGGATCACAAAAAATACCAGGTGAAGCATCTTTAACCAGACTAAACTGAAGTGCAGGGATGCATTTCTTTAGAGAACCCAACAGAAGGGATTAGGAAAGAGCACAACAAAAAGATTTCAACTTCCTCTGCATCTATTTACATCACCAAGTCAAATAACTAAATACAACAGTGGTAGCCTATGGTGATAATTATACTGCTGCAATTCAACTACAAAGAGCCCAGGGCCCTTAAATGAAGGTTTGCACTAACATGTCTCACTCCTGCAGCATGAAATTTCCCAAAGCCTTTTCATAAAACTAAGCATGGAGATAAAATTATCTTGAAATTTCATCTTACGGGGCTTGAAATATTTTGCTTTTCTTCTCCTGTTATTGGCAGCTTCCTTAGCTGATCTGGTGTTCCTCATTTTCCTTCTCTTCCTCTTGCTAGAGGGCAGGTACTCATCATCATCATCATCTAAAAGAAACAATTTAAAAAAAGGGTTTTTGTCCATGGAAGTCATGTGCAGCAATGGAACAGCTTTGAATTTCAAAAGTTAAACAGAAATAAGGAATTGTGCCTATCAGGGCAACAAATTTTGCAACAAATTACTTACATGAGTAACTTCAGAAAGCTCCTGTTCTTACCTGTGAAGGAACAACTTGTTCCTTCAGAAGGGCCTGTGCAAAGCACAAGACAGCAAAAAACAACACTGAATATGTACTTCTTAAGGAAAACAGCATTGACTGCGGAAACAGGACTGGGTATCACATGATCATAAAACAACCATGCACCAGCAAAAGGAATCACAGAATAAACTGTGCAGATAGGGACTACCTTTGTTACCTAACTGGAAGTAATATCATTCCATAGTAGATCTCAAAAGACAGTACCTATGTTTTGTCTTCAAGAGCTCAAATGTTCTAAACCCAATTTCAACCCAGTGTAAAACCGATGGGTGCCAATGAAATTCATCAAACAGGTCAACTCTGCCCTAAACACACACAAGTGAACACACAGGAGAACAGCAAACCTAGCAAAGTGTCAGAGAGCTGCTACTCAGCCCGTCACTTCCCAATCCACCCCTACCTTCCTTAAGCTCATGAGCTTTTTAGACTGCCCAATTAACAACACCTCCAAACTCACAGAGAACAAATGGTTAGAGCTGACAGAGAAAACTTATTACACACACAGAAAAACATGTACCCACGTCAACAAAGGAATGGTTTACTTAGCAAGAATAATATCACATATGGACATATCTTGTACCTGTACAGCTCTCTTATACTCCGTCACAGAAAACCTTTGCAGAGCACTTTTACTTTTGTGGTAAAGTCTTTAAGTCATTAAGCAGAACTTAATGACTCCTCTGATATAAACTTTCTGTTGAAGTCATGTTGGAGTTATTTCCATGTTGCATTGGAAAACAGTGAAAGTAATGCCAGAAGTGTCCTCTCTGTCCTAAATGCCCTGCCTACTTTCTAAATTGCTGATTGGCTGCTCCTAATCTACTTCCACAGCAAGCACTGCAAAAGCCAATCTCAGCAGTGTTTTAAAGCACTTACAGGACACTCACTCACAAATACAAGAAACACAGCTCACCTCCTACCAACATCCTAGCATGGGGACAGCTGGGACACTGCTTAACAGCTCTAGAGCCATTTAGATGACAAAGGGAGCTGCTCAGTGCAATGGTTTGGATCTCAGAGTTACCACCGCCACACAATTATCTTCATTCTGTTCCAAGTAATGCAGGCTTTGGAAAACACATTTTGGATAGAAAAATGCAAAAAAAACCCAAAATCAATGACCTGGGGAACTGACCTTGACTAGTGATTTCAGCCTCAGAATCATCACTTGGTTCTGACGGGTCATGCTCAGAAGAATCTGAAAGGGAAAGTCAGGACTGCTCAATGATTGACATGGTCAAGATTTTCAACTAAACACTCTATGCCTTTGCATGTAACCAACAATCTCAAGCAAGCCTGCTGCACTCACTGCATGCCACAAAAATAGAAACAAAGATTTGTTACCATGAGCCTTTGAGCAATTCCAGACAAAGGCAAGGAGGGGAAAATTACACTTGCTAAACTGCACATGCTACACTGCAGAGTTGCTGCTATGACTGAAGACAATTCCATCTTCTGGGCTTTCTAGGGCTAATACAAACATAAGTATTTTCCCCTCTCTTACCCAGGATTACTGAAAATATAAACAAAGGCTGCCTGTCCACACAGATTAGGTATTTTTTCACCAGCTCTACAGACTCATGGTTGCTGTGCCATCAAGAGTTCCACAACAGGCTGCAAGGCCAACAATCAAACAGGGCAGGGAAATTCATGATCACAATGCTTTTGTTGGGGCAGAGAGCACCAACAAGAAAAGCAGGATTAGCCAATCAACACTTAGTGTGAGACAGAGCAATTTATACTTAACTGCACTACAGTTAAGCAAAATGAAGCTAATTGTATCAGGAACTCTATCAAAATTAAGCAGCAGTGCATGAAGGAACAGATTTTAATTATTCCAGCAGAATAAAACCGCACTTGAGCATTTTGAAGAGCATTTAACTTCAGATCTCTGTAAGCTGGGGTATGGTATCACTTTGGGAGCAAGTCTGAAGGAATCTTTGTTTCAAAGGCTTCTCTTCACATGATGTGTGTGGTGTAGAGCAGAAATCCAGCTCTATCTACTGGGACACCTCAACTGCAGTGCATTTGAACTATGTCAAATACACCATCCAGTTCATGGAAAACAATATCATGTCTTGGTCTGATTCCAAAGGAGTGCTGGGTACAGAACTAGCAAATGCAAAGTACTACAAAAGGAAAGAATTAGGATTTGTTTTACTAGACATGAACATAAGGTACAGTCGTAAAAAAGCCTGTCACATCAACTGATCACTTAGAATCTCTTTGGGAGAAATAAGTAAGATTTAAAAAATTTAAAATATACTGCATTTTTGGAAATTTTGAGACTGGAACATGGTACAGCTAGTCTAGCACAAAATCCCTGATGAGCACTCATAGTAGTTAAAGGATTTGTGCAAAAAACTCATAGCAGATAGCAGCTAAGTTCTGGAAGAAAACTCCCAGATGGGACATTTCTCATTAAGACACATTAAATCAACAATGCTAAACAATGAAGTAAGTTTTTTTTCAACAACATATCTTCATCACTAGATCTCTTGTCTTCTTTGTCAAACACACAGCTCCTACTTAAGAAGCCTTTTTAACAGTGCTAAATTCTGTCATTCACCAGCACTGGCTCCAGTTTCTCAAACATGATTTTGTTCCCTTCAAAACAATTCCTTCTGACACACATAACCTCAACTTTCTGATTGCTGAATTCCAATCACACCGTGCTGCCCACTCATCCAATCTCATCAAGACCACCTCAGAATCCTTCATCAGCTTCAGCAAACCTGGGGGATTCCAAGCACACCATAGTTTTGTCACTTCCCTTTTCACCATCTTGCCAAGGTTACCAAAGGGAAAAACAGTGAAAACCCTCGTGAAATATAACAACAGTCAGAATCTTGGTCATTTCCTATCACACATCCCTTTCCTCACAGTCAGATATAAAGCACATGGCATTATGCTGAGGATAACAAACAACCTAGATTTCTCTCCTCCAATGACTTCAGTTCATACTGCAGCCAAAGTGAGCAATGAACTTCATTCTCTTTTATCAGGAGAACTGCTGCTGAATTTCATGTAATGGTGCCTCTAACTATGGTGATACCTACCTTCCAAGCAAAACTAATGGCACTTGCAAGAAGGAGCACTGCTGCTAGCAAAACCTGCCTTGAAAAGCACACAACTCAGGCTGGAGAGCCACGTGCTCAGAGCAAAGCCAGTGGCACAGTGATGTGCTTTTCACATCCCATCAAATCACTAGACCTTGGGCGAAGAGCACCTTACAAATGCCTTTCATGACTTAAAATATGACAACCCCTATCACAATTTGCTTATAGCAAGCCCTGGAGTAGCATGATTTAGGAGTGTTGGGGGGATAGGTATTTTTTCCTTTCTCAGGGAATTTTCTTCCCATCTGTTGCCAGGGAAATGATGAATAGACGGCAGTCAAGAGAGAAGATAGGTGGTGATTGCCTTGGCATACTGCTGGAATGTTTATGGGGAGAGGAAGGGGAAGCTGGGTTGTTTTGACAGGCTCTAAGCTGGGTGCGGGCAGCCTTCCTGGTTAGGAGCAGAGATGGCCGTGTGCTCTTTCTTCGCCTTAAACCTCACCTATACAGTGTTTTTAACCGCTGCCATGGAGCTCTGCCTGCTGCCACCTTGTTAGCCTGGTCCTTGCACAGACATAATCCTGGCTGCTACGCTGACTAAGATTCACCAGCTCCAAGAGCGACCAGCACGGTCCACGTGGGTGCCTGGGGAAGATGTCCCTTCCCCCTTTTGCCCCGGAGCTGCCGCATGGAGGGCCCGCTTGAGCTGGAGCAGGACTTCCGCCAGGCCTTTTTTTGCACAGCAGTTTGACATCAGTGATAAAGCGCTTCCTCCCTTCTTCCCAGCACCATCCGTGCCATTAGCCATTGTGGGAAGAGCATTCACCTCACCTCACGCGGGTGCCTGAGGGCGTGGAGCGTCCTTCCCCTTCCCTCATGGAGCCACGCCCGCCCCAGAGAGCCGCGCGCTGTGACACACTGCCCCCTGCAGCCGCGCCGCAGGCACTGCAGCCGCGCCGCCGCCACGCCTGCCAGCAGCGCCCTCTGCGGGCTGGCGGTGTAACTACACCGCAGCGGGCCTCGCTGCGCGGGCAGGAAAATGCCGTTAGCGCGCTTTCTTCTCACTGCTTGCTGCTGATGTGGCTGCGCTTATTTCTTTCCTCTTCTTACACGGATACAGACAGGCAGACAGATACACAGATCGATACAGATATGGATATATATGTGAGAAATGCTACTCACGTCCAAGAATTTAGAAAGGTTTATTAACACCTCATCAAAAAAACAACAGAAGACTGAATAGAGAGAATATCACAGCGCCAGGAGCAGAGGATTTTCCCACCATGAGCTCACCCACACCATGGAGGTTTCACCTTTTAACCCTTTGATCCCTCCCAAAGTTCTGTCCATCGACTCCTCCTGCTCTGTCCAGTGCTGGAGATCACTTCCTGACATCCTGACTGGGGTCAGCTGTTGCCATGGTAACGAGCCGACCCTCCCAAATGTCCCAAACCCAGGCACCCCTGATAGCAGCACAAGGGGGGTAAAACCTAATTATAAATCTATAAAACGTCTCCTAACATATTTACATAACACTTGCCTTTTAATTGTGAGAGTCAATCATCTCATTACTCATCTATAACACAAAGACTAGTAAAAAACTATTATTCATTTTCCCACTCCTTTGCAGGGAAGCCATGTATTTCAATATCATTAAAATTCTGGACGGAGGGGGTCATCTTTCCATTCCAGGAAGGGCCCCGCCTTCCTTGGAACACTATTGTGTTTTAAAGCAATGAAAAGAGATGAAAAGTAAAGCTAAACAAAAATCAAAAAAACCAACTACGTGAAAATAGGAAAAGAGAATGCTTGGAGTAGATGTACAATTTCAATTAGGCAACATCGACCAAATATTTCCACAAAAAAATATCAATGATGTTAATGTATCCTCACAAAAAACATTACACATCTCAAATGCTCTAAATGTATTTCCACATCTGTTCCTGTACTGCCATCGGAACTTTGGTGGCTGCCTTCAAAAATATTAAGTAAAAAACATATTCCTGACTGCACAGAACATTATAACAGCAGACAGATCCATGTGTCCAAAAACTAAACCAAATCAAAGCAAACTGCAGAATAAAGGAGAGGTACAGAATCACAAAATACCAAGTAAAGCACCTTAAAGCAGACTAAACTGAAGGGCGTCAATGCATTTCTGTTGAAAACCCAACAGAAGGGGTCATGAAAGAACATAACCAGAAAATCTCAACTTTCTATATGCCTATTTACATCATCGTGTCAAATAACAAAAACCAACAGAGATAGCCAATGATGATGATTATACTGCTGCAATACATCTACACAGAGCCATAGTTCTTAAATGAAATTCCAAAAATGCTGTATATGTTTTATTTTCTTAGCTTCTCTGATTCTCTCAAAAAGGTTCTAAACAATCAGTTACTGTGAGAGTTATTTTTGCAATGATAGCGATTTTTTTCAGCAAAAAAATCACCCAAAATCTTTTCATAAAAAAAGCAAGGAGATAAAATCATCAAGAATTTTCATCTTACCAGAATTGAACTTTTCTGCATTTCCTCGACCAGTATTGGCCGCTTCAGAAGCCAACTTGGTGCTCTTCGGTCTCTTGTCAGGTGGTACGTAGTCATCATCATCTTCTTTAACAAAAAAAAAAAAAAAAAAAAGGTTTTTTTTGTCCAGGCAACTCGTGTGCAGCACTGGAACTGCTTTGAATTTGAAATTAAAATAGAATTAAGGAACTCTGCTTATCATAGCAACAAATTTTGTAATAAATTACTTACATGAGTAACTTCAGAAAGCTCCTGTTCTTACCTGTGAAGGAACAACTTGTTCCTTCAAAAGGGCCTGTGCAAAGCACAAGACAGCAAAAAACAAAACTGCTTCTGTAATTCCTTAGGAAAACAACATTGACTGCTGAAACAGGACTGGGCATCGCATGACTGCAAAACAACCATGCAAACAGCAAAAGGAATCACAGAATAAATTGTGCAGATAGGGACTACCTTTGTTACCTAACTGGAAGTAATATCATTCCATAGTAGATCACAAAAGACAGTACCTATGTTTTGTCTTGAAGAGCTCAAATGTTCTAAACCCACTTTCAACCCAGTTTAAAACCAATGGGTGCCAATGAAATTCATCAAACAGGTCAACTCTGCCCTAAACACACACAAGTGAACACACAGGAGAACAGCAAACCTAGCAAAGTGTCAGAGAGCTGCTACTCAGCCCGTCACTTCCCAATCCACCCCTACCTTCCTTAAGCTCATGAGCTTTTTAGACTGCCCAATTAACAACACCTCCAACCTCACAGAGAACAAATGACAAAAAAAACTAATTTCACATGCAGAAAAACATGCACCCATATCACCAAGGGTATAGTTTACTTAGCAAGAATAACATCACATATTGACATATCGTGTACCTGTGCAGCTCTCTTATACTCTGCCCCAGAAAACCTTTGCAGAGCACTTTTACTTTTGTGGTAAAGGCCCTTACATATAAGCAGAATTTAAGGACTCCTCTGATATAAATTATTCTGTTGAAGTAACATTGGAGTTATTTCCATGTTGCATTGGAAAACAGTGAAAGTAATGCCAGAAGTGTCCTCTCTGTCCTAAATGCCCTGCCTACTTTCTAAATTGCTGATTGGCTGCTCCTAATCTACTTCCACAGCAAGCACGGCAAAAGCCAATCTCAGCAGTGTTTTAAAGCACTTACAGGACACTCACTCACAAATACAAAGACAACAAACACAGCTCACCTCCTACCAACATCCTAGCATGAGGACAGCAGGGACACTGCCTAGCAGCTCTAGAGCCATTTAGATGACAAAGGGAGCTGCTCAGTGCAAAGGTTTGGATCTCAGAGTTACCAATATTAGACAGACACCTTGAGGCTCCACTTACACCGCCTCCAACACTGCCTTTCTGTTCTGGGACCATCCATCCCAGAAGCTCGTGTTAACTACAATGTTACATAGAACTACAGGGGGTTTATAAAGCAATGTGTGCTCCAGAATGAAGGAATCTTATAACATCTTCTCCACTCAATGAGTGTTTTTCATTAACAGCACTTGAAAAATACACAAAATATACAAATTGCTGTCACGCATAATTTCAAAACGATCCCTACCAATTCCAGTATGCAGCACTACATTGTGGTTTTCTCATAGTGCTCCACCAGGATCTTTACCAAGCAGTGCACAATCCAAACTACACTCAGCACGCAATTCTCTTCATTCAGTGCCAAGTAATGCAGTTTTTGGAAAATACATTTTGGATAGAAAAATGCACAGCCAACTGAAATTCAGGACCCGTGGTACTGACCTTCAAGAGTGACTTCAACCTCAGGTTTCTCACTTGTTTCTGAGAAGTCATGGTGGGAAGATTCTGAAAGGGAAAAACAGAACTGCTGAATGATGGGCATGGACAAAATTTTCAACAAAACACTCTATGCCTTTACATCTAAACCATATAGGTAAAACCTTATAAAACAAGTGCCTTGTTACACTTGTAAAATCATGGCTGAGGCCTCTTACTTCAGCTAAACAGAAAAGGACTATGGGAAAGTGACACAGCTGCACTGGAGGCAGAAAAACAAGTTGTATAACCACAATATCCTCACACTGTGGTTTAGGGTGGTTGGTTGAATCATATCTGTTATACCAAAATGGAGTGTAACTGATAATGGGCTATCTGCTTAAAAAAGGCCTGTTTTTTGCAATAAACTACTCTCCTTTGCACCTGCCTGGGAACTCTGCATCACTCTGCTTGGTACAATTTATCCTCACAAAAAACATTACACATCTCAAATGCTCTAAATGTATTTTCACACCTGTTCTTTCATTGCCATCAGAACTCTGGTGACTGCCTTCAAAAATATCAAGTAAAAAAACACATTCCTGACTGCACAGAACATTATAAAAGCAGACAGATTCATATATCCACAAACTAAACCAAACCAAACAATAAAGGAGAGGTACAAAATCACAAAAAATTCCAGGTGAAGCACCTTTAACCAGACTAAACTGAAATGCATGGAAACTTCCTGTGTGCCTATTTACATCATCATGTCAAATAACAAAAAACAACAGAGGTAGCTGATTGATGCTGATGATACTGCTGCAATACATCTATACAGAGCCCATGGCCCCTAAATGAAATTCCAAAAATGCTGTTTATTTTGTTCCGTAATTCTGTCAGAAAGGTTTTAAGTAATCAGTTGATGTGACAGTTATTTATGCGACAACATCGAACTTTTTGGCACCACAAAATCAGCCAAAGCTTTTTCATAAAGCACAGCAGGGAGACAAAATCATCTTGAATTTTCATCTTACCAAAATTGAACACTTCTACATTTCTTCTCCCAGTACTGGCCGCTTCAGTAGTTGAATTGGGGCTCCTCCGGCTCCCTTCGGTGGGCAGGTACTCGTCATCATCATTATTATCATCACCATCACCTTTAAGAAGAAAAAAATAACAACTGGTTTTATGTCCAGGGAACTCGTGTGCAGCACTGCAACTGCTTTGAATTTGAAAATTAAAATAGAATTAAGGAACTCTGCTTATCAGGGCAACAAATTTTGTAATAAATTACTTACATGAGTAACTTCAGAAAGCTCCTGTTCTTACCTGTGAAGGAACAACTTGTTCCTTCAAAAGGGCCTGTGCAAAGCACAAGACAGCAAAAAACAAAACTGAATATGTACTTCCTTAGGAAAACAACACTGACTGCTGAAACAGGACTGGGCATCGCATGATTGCAAAACAACCATGCAAACAGGAAAAGGAATCACAGAATAAACTGTGCAGATAGGGACTACCTTTGTTATCTAACTGGAAGTAATATTATTCCATAGTAGATCTCAAAAGAAAGCACCTATGTTTTGTCTTCAAGAGCTCAAATGTTCTAAACCCACTGTCAACCCAGTGTAAAACCAATGGGTGCCAATGAAATTCATCAAACAGGTCAACTCTGCCCTAAACACACACAAGTGAACACACAGGAGAACAGCAAACCTAGCAAAGTGTCAGAGAGCTGCTACTCAGCCCGTCACTTCCCAATCCACCCCTACCTTCCTTAAGCTCATGAGCTTTTTAGACTGCCCAATTAACAACACCTTCAACCTCACAGAGAACAAATGGTTAGAGCTGACAAAGAAAACTTATTTCACACACAGAAAAATGTGTACCCACATCAACAAAGGAATGGTTTACTTAGCAAGAATAATATCACATATGGACATATCTTGTACCTATACAGCTCTCTTATACTCTGCCCCAGAAAACCTTTGCAGAGCACTTTTACTTTTGTGGTAAAGTCTTTAAGTCATTAAGCAGAACTTCATGACTCCTCTGATATAAACTTTCTGTTGAAGTAACATTGGACTTATTTCCATGTTGCATTGTAAAACGTTGAAAGTAATGCCAGAAGTGTCCTCTCTGTCCTAAATGCCCTGCCTACTTTCTAAATTGCTGATTGGCTGCTCCTAATCTACTTCCACAGCAAGCACTGCAAAAGCCAATCTCAGCAGTGTTTTAAAGCACTTACAGGACACTCACTCACAAATACAAGAAACACAGCTCACCTCCTACCAACATCCTCGCATGAGGACAGCAGGGACAATGCCTAGCAGCTCTAGAGCCTTTTAGATGACAAAGGGAGCTGCTCAGTGCAAAGGTTTGGATCTCAGAGTTACCAACATTAGACAGACACCTTGAGGCTCCACTTACACCGCCTGCAACACTGCCTTTCTGTTCTGGGACCATCCATCCCAGAAGCTCGTGTTAACTACAATGTTACATAGAACTACAGGGGGTTTATAAAGCAATGTGTGCTCCAGAAGGAAGGAATCTTATAACATCTTCTCCACTCAATGAGTGTTTTTCATTAACAAACTTGGAAATTTTGCAAATATACAAATTGCTGTCAGGCATCATTCTAAAACGTCCCAGCAAGTCCAATATGCTTCAGTAGATCGTGTTTTTCTAATACTGCTCCACCAGGATCGCTTAAGCAGTGCACAATCCAAACCACAGTTAACACCAGCACAGTTTTTCTTCATTCAGTACCAAGTAATGCAGGCTTTGGAAAACACATTTTGGATAGAAAGATGCCTGAAATCAATGACCTGGGGAACTGACCTTCATTACTGAGCTCAGCCTCAGAATCGTCACTTGTTTCTGATGAGTCAGGCTGGGAGGACTCTAAAAGGGAAAGACAGGACTGCTCAATGATGGACCAAACACTCCATGCCTTTGCATCTAAACCACATTGTCAAGGAAGCCCGCTGCACTCACAGCATGCCACAAAAATAGAAGTAAACATATATTACCATGAGCCTTTGAGCAATTCCAGACAAAGGCAAGGAGGGGAAAATTACACTTGCTAAACTGCACATGCTACACTGCAGAGTTGCTGCTATGACTGAAGACACTTCCATCTTCTGAGCTTTCTAGGGCTAATACAATCATAAGTATTTTCCCCTCTCTTACCCAGGATTACTGAAAATATAAACAAAGGCTGCCTGTCCACACAGATTAGGTATTTTTTCACCAGCTCTACAGACTCGTGGTTGCTGTGCCATCAAGAGTTCCACAACAGGCTGCAAGGCCAACAATCAAACAGGGCAGGGAAATTCATGATCACAATGCTTTTGTTGGGGTAGAGAGCACCAACAAGAAAAGCAGGATTAGCCAATCAACACTCAGTGTGAGATAGAGCAATTTATACTTAACTGTACTACACTTAAGCAAAATGAAGCTAATTGTATCAGGAATTCTATCAAAATTAAGCAGCAGTGCATGAAGGAACAGATTTTAATTATTCCAGCAGAGTAAAGCTGCACTTGTGCATTTTGAAGAGTATTTTTCTTTAGGTCTCTCTATGCATGAGTATTGTACCATGCTGAGGGCTTCTTTTACAAATATAAAATAATAAGATACCACAGTAAAAATACATCGGAAATTTTTAACAATTTTCAATCCTTACTATTTAAAGTAAGGATTTTCACAGAAGAAGTTCCAGAATTATTTTGTTCATGTGAACAACAATCAGAAGGTAATTTTCTCATCTTAGAAATTCATGGTAGCTGGAACATTCCGACCTTACTATTAACACTATTACAGTGTTAAATTCAGGTTAATATTTTCTAGTCTTTGCAAATGGGCAAAGTAATATTTTTAATGTAAACTGTAAACAGTTGAAAAAAATTGCACCATTTTTTTGTAAAGTCATTTCAGCTATTACAGAGTTTTGGTAAGGTACTGCTTCAACTAACACAGACTTTCTATTTATTTATTTATATGCTCATTCACCTTACACTGAACTGAAAAACACAGTTAAGTTGCGCTCAGAATTTATGAAGCAGAGTTTTATTAAAGTTTATAAGCCATTATGAAACAGACTGAATTTCTTGAACAACGTACTAATTTACACAAACAACTAGTGCTTTAGAGTGATCAACTTGATACTCCTCTTTGAATTTAGAAAAGGAAGAAATTAAGTTCCCATCTACATGTCTCTCTACTTGGACAGCTGGAAATTGAAGCAACTGTAATTTTAATTTCTAATCATGTTTAAATTCCAATACCCTCGGTTTTATGGTAAATCAAGCAGGAAAGCTGTGAAAAGCAAAACTCACACATTCAATTTCTAGAACAGATATGAGGAAAAAATACAAGCAAAACATCTACCTGTGTAACTTTTTCCAGGAGCAATTTTTTCATCTATCTCTGATGTTTTGGAAGGGCCTGCTTGGGAACAGAGAGAACAGTTTTTAAGGGTGTCTCACAACAAACACATCCTTCCAGCCCATACAGGAATTTGCCAAGTAACTTTTAATTTCATACATTATGTGCTCACTTCATACTTTCTCTAATGTTAAACTTTGGAAAGACTCTGTTAAATATTTAGTATTTATAAATCCTTGCTTACTTGGTTCAACAGAATAAAAATGGAGTTAGTGGCAGCATTGTGCATTTCTTGGACTACTGAACAGTCAAGAGACTCATGCTGAATAGCAGGCTTTCAATAATAAACTAAATAAATAAATAAATAAATAAGAAATGTTGATGCTTCTGCCTTTTTTCAATGACATTTTAATAATTTTTCCTGTTCATTAAAGTTTATATTCCTAAGGAGTATTCTTTGACTTCAACATTCCCACCTACATTAAATACATAAATTCACGGGGATTAAAGTAATTTATGACACTCCAAGGCTGTTTACTTTTCATTACAACAGTTCTTTTGAAGACTACAGACTGGTTAAAAAAGACCAGTGCAGAAAGCAGCACAGAAGCTACACTTAACAGATTAAATTAACATTCTTAAAACCCTTCTGCTTACTGCTCTGGCTCTCCTGTAGCTATGCCAGAAGGGTGAGCTGCTTACAGCACAAACAACACCACACTGAGCAAGAGGCCATGCTATAGCACAGAAATAGCACAGGTATGGAAAATCTGCCTATGTGTGGCAAACAGGAGTAACTGGAACTGACTGATTTGGACTAATTGTTCTCTGGAAATCTGATAATTTCTGTGTGCATTTGCAAAAGCAATCTGCAGAGCTCATATAGCTGACCAGAAATTCCAGTTGTTTAGAGATATGTTCATAAGTGTATTAGCAAGAGTATTAATAGTGCCACAACAGAAAAGCTGCTGTTAATTAACAAGGCAATGAAATATTCTAAACTCTATTTCATCTATGCAGTAAGAAAGAAAATACAGAAAAGACTATTGTCACAGACTTTGTAAGTATTTCGGTCGAAAGTACATATACAGTATCAAATAAGTGAATATTTAAGTATTAAAGAAAATAATGATAATTAGGTGGTTACAATAATGCTAACTTGAACAATTCTGCCTAATTTGATTGTTCAGATTTTCAAAGATATTTAAAATAAACAGCATTTCAAGTGAGGAACCTATGCAAAGTTATTTGCTTGAAACACATTTCTTTCAGCATGTGCTGCTTAGATCTGCTCCTGCCACTTTGCTGGGGGAAGGTGTTTCCTCTTTTATTTTTTTTTTTAATCTATTTACTTCAGAAGAGCTCCTTGATTTTGTTCAAAACACAGCTCCACAAAGACTGATGTTGGCACAGCCAAGACCATAGTCCAAAAAAACAGGAAGGAAAAGGATCAAGGCAGAGCCAGAGACACTGGCTGGTCCTCCAGGCCTCACCAGAAAGAATTTTTATTCCAACAGTGTGATCTGCAACTGTAAGGGGTGAGTGG
Organism: Anomalospiza imberbis; assembly: GCF_031753505.1. Classification (NCBI taxonomy): domain Eukaryota; kingdom Metazoa; phylum Chordata; class Aves; order Passeriformes; family Viduidae; genus Anomalospiza; species Anomalospiza imberbis. The sequence continues at coordinate 3,072,470 of NC_089700.1, forward strand.
GAATAGAACACAAACCCCCCCTGGGTGTGCTGAAAATGTCTCCACGGACTAAATTTGCTTTTATTTAAATCAGCATATTCAGCAGATGCACCCAGTTAGGTTTGTCATTTCCTAAGAACTCCTGTGAACATGCAATTATTATTACTCATAAGGCACACAGAAGTATGCATCCCACTATAACCAAATATCTCAAAATATGCACAGTTTTGCACTTATTCCTTAATTCAGAAATCCTGACAGGATTGTTTTACCCTCATATTCTGCAGTATTCTCTGTATTGCATTATCTTTGTGCCAAATACATGCTGTGACAGCAATAAAAAAGGAAAACTAATAGTCTTTCATGCATTTAAACTTGAAGAAATATTTTTTCTAGTTAAAAAGATAAACTTAGTAAATTTATAGCCCTTGGGATTAAGCACAGAGAATTCAGTCCTTTTATATGTAATATTGATAAAAACTACAGTACATGTTGTAAAACCATTAGATTTTTTCTAAAAGTGACCAACACAGATTATTTCATGAAACTTGAATATTTTTTCCATATTACAAAATGTGGACAGAGTATGAAAAAGTTGTTTCAGAAATCTAAACATTTCAAACAATAGATTCTGCTACCCTAATTTAGTAAAGACTAGAAAATTAAATTTAAAATAGTTCTACCAACAAGAGATATTAATAAAAACAGATAAATTTCCACTTTACTGCATTAATGCACACAACAGGCAGAAGTACACAGATATGACATAACCAAGGGAAGCAAACATCAAGTACAGTGAAATCTACAATCAAAAGAAGTTCCATCCAGAAATAAAGATATGAAAAAAATCACAAAATAGAAAAAATAAGAAAACTCAAGAAAGAAGAACTAAATTCTACTGCTGAAGGTAACATGTAGGAGGAAGGATGGAGACAGAAGTGGGAGATTTAATTACTAAAACCACAGGACGCCTTAGAAGTAAAATCTTTCAGTATGCTTATGTCTTGGAATCTGAACTTCAGATCTGTAGGCAGAACTAAGCTGCTTCACCTTGAACCAGAGAAAGCAGAGGTACACTCTTCAGCTAACAGCCAGCTCTCTCACACAGCACAGGCACTTGGGAAGTCTCAAACACTCAGACCAAAACTTGGTCTTTCATGAGCAGATAAATACATGACAGCTCACCAAAGCATGTGCTTGGTCTAGGATTCAGCAGTGCAGTGGAACCTCTGTAAGAGATGGCTGTTGGCATAAATTGAAACTCCTGAAATGCCTGTTACAAATAGGTGATTTTTCACATTCCAACAAATCCAATAAAAACAAGTGCAGATGTCATTCCCTCAACAGTCACAACTATCCTTTCTGTCTACCCCCCCCACACCATTTACTTACACTGATTCCAAACCTCTCAGCCTCAGTTTCTAATGGATTACGTCCTAATGTCCTAACACTACACAGCCAAACCTGTGTCACTTGGCAGAAGGAATGGATTTATCACTTCATGGATAAGCATCACTTTCCTGCTCACTTTTCTGGCCTTTTTATAGGTTACCCATATGGTAGCAATGTGAACTCAATGTGATTCCCCTCAGGAAGCACAGCATTGTGCTCATATATTTTCTGGAATTTCTTGGTTTAAGATAATACCTGAATACTCAGCATTACATGCCAGCCTAGCTTCACAGATTTAGCTCCATTAAAATGGACATTATGACCAGTATTCTGAGCGATCTCCAAAGGAAAAATACTTTGTTGTTAGAGACATACTAACAGACATTAATTATTTTTAAGGTTTCAGAGTGAGAATAAATGCAAAGTTTACATTCACATTTTGGGCTTTTTCTTTGTAGAAGAAGACATTTTCTATCTCATTTGAGTTTGGATGAATGTCCTGTATTTTAACTGCCTCACTGACATTGTCAAAAATTCCAAAACTGACAGCACAGTTCAACTACATGGTGTTTTAAAAAGAAAAGCTGTTAGGCAGTTTTTTACTCACTTCTAGGTGTTTTATAAACTGAACCAGGCAATTCACAGGACAGACTGTTTACAGCCTTTTCCTTCTGCTTCCATTTTTCTTCGTTTTAACTTCAAGCCATCAGTGAAGACCTACATTCACAAAATTTACAGGATAACATGCCACTTTTACAAAGTGTTTGGTCGTAAGTCAACAAGTAATTCAGTTCTGTATGGGTTATGCCACCAAAAAACCTTGCTTTATCCTGTGATGATAATGCACAGAGCACTCAGCAGTCACTCAGCAGTGCCACACTTCTGAGCCCCAAAGGTTTGTTTTTATATAGGACAAATGGGGTAGTCTCAAATCTGAAAATACATCTGCCTCTGGAGAAATGATTATTTAATTTCTTAGTTTCTAGTAAAAATACTAAATTATATTTAAACAACTGAACCAAGAAACAGCATTTCCAGTTATGTTTCTTTTCATAAGAGCCATGTAACTGATACTTACAGGTAATGCACATGCAGGAATGCTAGCTAACATAGCTGGAATACTCCAGGATGAGGCACTTAGTCCTGCTGATCAATACTCAGTCCTTTTCCTCATTTAGTCAATCATCAAAATCTGGACCTTTTTCCCAGAATAGGTTGTCTTTGGTCTCCCCCAAGTTTAACACTGCAGTAACCTTCACATTCGTCCCGGACACTTGAAAAAAAAATCCACTGCCATAGTGCTTATACTAGTTTGAAAGCAAACCAGTGGAAGATTCCAAGTCAGAACAACCATTTAATAGGAAAATTAAAATAAAAAGAGAAAACACTGGATTAAACTGACAGAGTCAGAATACAATGTGATACCCTGTTGGTCAGGGTGGTGGTAGCAGTCCAATTAAATGGTGGCTGCAGATCTGTTGGAGTGATAGATGTGGTTCTGTTGAAGCAGTGATCCTGTGGAAGGGTCTGGTCTTCCTCTGAAGGTCCAGTGGTGGTTATGTTGCTCTTGTCCTCTAGGAATCCAGTAGGTAAGACTACCCATGGTGTTCCAAGCCTCAGATTCTATCCAGGTAGGAATGCTTGGTTCCTCCCCCTGGGCAGAGCATCTCCCAGTGGGATGATGTCATTTCCGAATCCTGCAGTGAGACTTGATGACCCATAAGCAGAGATCGACCCCAGAGTTATCAGGGATGAGTCATGGAGGAGAGATAAGGAACACTGCCCCACCTGTTCTAACAGATTATGAAGATGGTAGTAGAATACATACTTTTGGTTACTTCTTACTTTGTTACTTAAGACAGTTCTAGAGCCCACTGACAGAAAACTGCCCCTTATTCTCTGTCAGTACACCCACATGAAGTTTTAGATGGCTGAAGTCCCTATTTCTCAGTCATCTTACTGCGTACTGCTAAAACAATTCTAAATTTAGTAATTCAGTATTAACTCCTGGCAACACCTAAATGGTGCAACCTTCAACCGGGATGAGAAGAACATCCACCTACAGATATAATTTTCCCTCTTTGATTAACAGGAAGAGTTAGTGTGCCACCCAGGCACCCAGCACATTGATCAGCATTAAAGACCTTTGAGAGGAAGCACTTAAAGAAAAAATACAACCATGAAATTTTATCAGTGAATCATTTTCTGCAGGAAGCCCAAGCAGATTGCTGTTCTCTAACACTTAAGTTGTTTCTTCTCAGAAATGGATAAGCCTGGCTTTTGCTGTAGGTTATTTTTAGCAATATTTATTACCTTATCTGTTTTCTTTATTTTGTAGCACATCTCTCCCAAAGCAAAACTGGGGCAGACTATGTCATTCCTCAGGAACACCCCTCAGAATAACCACTTTTTAAAGGTTCACTTCTTGTACAGCACAACATAAACACCTATGTGCCTCCAGAATTTATAGCTCTATAGTTTAGATAACCCTTTCGCTCGAATCAGAGTGGTAGCTACTTGAAGAATGAAGGAGAAACTGCTTTACTTGTCTAGTCAGCATGACTTGACATGAAAGTGAAAACATCTTTTAGCTCACAGCACCCCATCACTTCTACCAATAAACTCAGTTCTGTCTTGTTTTAAATGCCATTTTGGACAACTACACTGCAGGAGGAGAGGGGGAGTTATCCATAAAGCACGACTTTATCAGAAAGAGATATATATTTCTCTTCATCAATCAGAAGATTTAGAGTTCTGTGAAAGACAACAGAAATACCCCCCATCAAATGTGCTTAGACTTCACTCTGGAAAGCATATTGCATGACTTGGGTTTTTCAGCTGTAGTGCAATGGATACTATTTTGTAGAGAAGCAATTCCAGTGCAGACTCTCTTCAGATGGCATGGAGTTACACTGTGGGCTATTGGCCAAATTCTGACATCATTTGTATGCATGAAATGGAAAACCCCAATGAGGATGAAAACCAAAAGGATGAGAAGACTTGGCGTAGGAAGGAACAATGCTTAGGTTGTTTTCACACCAGTACCTCCTTTTACTACATTAAATCACGCCTGTAAACCACTAATTTGCCTAGCCTGTAAGCCTCCTAGGCTAGGCAATGTACACATATAAAGAGCAGATAATCCTAACACCCTTCCAGTTCCGCACTCAAAGGGTGACACTTTGCTGTGCTATGGCTGAGGTTTCTCTGAATGATGCTCTTATGTTTCTTGAGATACGCTAGGATGAAAATATTGATTCCACATCCCCATAGTTAGTTATTAAAGCATATTAGAAAACAGTCTCAAGAATCTTCATGTCTGAACACACACAAAACGTTACCACAATAATATATAATATTACAAAATGAAGGGATGTACTGTTTTGCACTTTACTGTTGAACATGTAACTGTCATTGAGATGTGTGGCAGCTTGCCCATGTTTCCTTGCATTACTCAATTAACCTAATGACAAATACACATAGGTTGAAATTATAAATTTAAGGTTTTAGTTATTTTATATTGCCATTTATAGTCACAATTTCTTAATTCCCATTCATGTCAACATAAAGAAAAAACAATTTCTGTTTTCTCCTAGCTGAGGTGAATGTGTAAACTGGATACATAGAGGTGAGGCAAAGCATCTGGGAGAAAACTTAAAACATACATGGAGGTTGAGCCATGGGCCTCATAAATATTGTTATCCTTTGTCCACATAAATAAACCTTTCAATAACCTTTTGACACATATTGGTCATTCCATACAAGAGAAGTGATTGATACACTTTCAATCACAGAATCATAGAATGCCTGATTATGTGGTGCAGTGTATAAAAGTTACTGAAACTTTAAAGTAAAGAAAAGATTAAAGCAGTGCTATAGAAAGCATCACTATAAAGGTTTATTTCCTGTTTAACAAAGTCAGTGAATTATAGAATCTGCACATTGTACCCCCAGAAAAACACATCAAGCAGTTCGAAAGAGTCCTGGAACTTCTTCAGACCAAACACACACATACGGGTTTGGAATGAAGTTGTTCTTTAGGTCTTTTGGTATTCTTCATAATAGCTTACATGATAGGCAGCATGGAAATGCTGTATCCTAACAAAGCTAAGTAATTGCATGTTTAATGACCAAAAACTAGTAAAAAAGAGAGGCATGGAGAGATCAACACTTAGGCAACCAATCCTTTCATGAGATAAACACATATGCAAATTAGTATCATTACCTGGAGTATTAAATTGATAGTAGTTAGGATCATCTCTTTCCTGCTTCAATGTTACTGTTGATATTTTAGAAGAAATTCCTGTGGAAGCAACAAAGGAATCAAAAAAACTAGTAATAAGCAGAAGAAGAGGAAACAAACAAAAGCACCCACCATGATCCTCATTGGTCTCTACTTAAAAAAAAAAGTGAAAAATAAAAAAAGTGAAAAAAAGCACAAAACATTACTTATTTGTTGAGCTAAAACAATGGTAACAAAGTGAGCTGCTGGTTTTTTATGTTTCAGTTTGGTCAACCCCAGAAATAATCCAGGATTAAATACCTCCCTACAAACTAGGCTTCCCTGCAGATGCTGTCTCAGATCTGAAGAATATTTTTTAAATGAGCTCCTTCTTCTTTGCATGCTACCACAGGAAAAAAAATATATTTTATCAATCGTTGTGCTGAAAGTCCTGGAAAAGCTCCTGCTCACTCTTCTGTGAGAATTACTTAAAATGCCTAAAAAGCAGCACTGGAAAGAGTCTGGGGCTGACCCGGCAAAAAGTTCACATGAATCCTTTGCGTATGTCAAGGCAAACATTAACTACGGAGGGTGCCTAAACCACACATTTAAAGTTGTGAAGCACAAATAACAAGAGCAAAAAGCTGGACTACATATGAAAACTTAATTCTAATAGGAAAGTGAGCACTGCAGCTCAATCCAGCAAAAGGGAAAGTCACCAGTTTATCTCCCAGCACACCTGCTGCCTCACTGGCTTTAACGGGATTACCCATGCTTTTATCTCACAGCACACACTTCAGCATTACTCTGCCACAGATCACAGTGCCTTGGGGAATCATCTGCTACCTGCACAGCAACTTAGAAATGATCTGGTAATTTTTAAATAACAAATAACACATCTTATTTATGAACTTTTTATTTCTATTTCAGCTAGAAAATGGATATTTTAAAATTTTCAATATTTTAGAAATATTAACAAATAAATTCTTCTCTAAATAACATAAAGATAAATTTAGTCTACAATGTATTACAAGTTTTTTAATTTCCCTCTTGAAATTGAAGCATTTGGCTAGGGTTCAATATTTGATAAAAACTCCAATTGAAAAATGGGCAGTTTCAAGGAAAGAAACATTTTTCCATCTCACTAATGATGTCTTTTGCTACTTTTCTTTTTTTTTAGAGCTTTTTTTCCCTGTCTTTGCTTAAGTTCAGTCTTCTAACAGAATCTGGCTTTTTTTTTTTTTCTGCAAATTAAGGCAAAATTTTGAACATACCAGAATCCTTGCTTGGTTCTGTTTTCACATTAACAGGAGGACAACTATAAAATTAAACAAATAAAACAGAATGACATTATTAAAAACAAACCTAGGATTTGTGGTAAGTTCTTAAAGCTTTATAGCTTGTTAAAATCAATCTCTCAGAATTTTTTCTAACAAGAATAAAAAACTTAAAAACCCTGCACATTGCCTTATCTGATTTTTCACAAGTGAATTGCCAGCAATCTCCTATTCCTACATTTTTTGAGGCAGACACAATATTCAGATCATGTTTAGCATTTAAGGAGAGGCAAATGCAGAAATACAGAAAATTGATCCCTGTTTTCACATTAATAATTTTTTTATATATTACAGATATAATATCTTCATTTACTATTTAAAAAAAAAATCACTTTTTTCAAATTGAGGAGGGGGAAGGAAGCAACATTACATCTGTTCTCCCTCACTGCTGTACCACAAAATATGGCAACCTTATCGTGTGAATTAAGAACACCCATTGGGCTAATTAAACTGAGGAGAAACTTTGCCATTTGTTTAACTTGTAACAGTTTCCTCACAAATAATGATCAAAAGAAAGAGAAGATTGAGCTTCATGCTTTTTATAATGCCAAGCAAGCAAAAGCTATTCAAAGGTCAGCTGGGCAGAAAAAGCACATTAAGACAAAGATAGCAACATGGAAATAGATAGCTGATTTTAAAAAAATCTACATTATTTTAAATTCACCTTTCACGTGGGGGTGTAACTGAATGTGAAGGATCTGTCATATCAGCTTCTGAAAGTTAAAAGACAGTATTTGAATTTCCTGTACTCCATTTACTTGAAACACAAATTGAAAATATAACATTGATTTCACAAAGCAAAAGCCTGTTTGCATTTTACAAGCATATCTCCACACTTTCCTTATTCACAGATAATGAAAGATCCCATTAAACTGTACTGAGACACAAACAGCTTTAGAATGTCACTTAGCACACTGAAAACCTACCTCATATTTTTGATAGAACTATGTTATTACCAAAATTTCTGTAATATTCCATCTCTAGTCCTCAACCTGAGCATAGGCAACACATCTCTAATTTTATTAATCAAGCATCAACTTCTGGCTCTTTCACTTACAAAATTAAACTTTTCTTTTTTGACTACATTCCTACAGAGATTGCTTCATCATTTTCATAAAACAAATCCCCACACTTATGCATTTAGCAAGTAAAACATCATGATACTATAAAAGGAAGAGGAGAGGGGATTTCTCCTAAGCTAGAAGTGAATGTTTCCAGAGTTTTACAAAACTCACTCTAGCTCGGAGGTTTTCATATATAGAGGCTGTCATAGGAACTATAACACCTAGCTACTTCAGAAGATTAAGTTACTTTTTAAAGTTAAATATAACTGCCAAAATCAGCTGGGTAGTGGAACACAAGCACTAGAGAGTCTTGGCATCTTCTAAAAACTGAAAGCAGTCCTTCCTATGTTCACTTCTCCTTCTTCTTGGATACTATACAATTCACATTAAATTGAAATTCAGTATAAGGATGAAGAATGAAACAGAATGAACTTGAGCAAGATAAAGTATGAAACAGAATGAATTTTATCTCTAATGAGTTGCTCCTGGCAAATGCATAAAGGAAAGGCTTATATATAGGAAAGGTTTACTTATAAGTAAGGCAACTCACAGTCTAGAAATTTCTGCACAGTTTGCCACTTTATTTACATGACCAAATGCTCTACATATATTGCTACCTAAACTCAAATTTCAATCTTTTTTCTGTTTAGTCTGAATAAGCATTAACTTACCTATGTGTTTCTTTAGTTCTAGAAAAGGCCTGTGCGGGAATATGGGAAGAAAAACTCTGTTTTAGCAAAGACACTAAATTACTTGGCAGTGTACATTACAGAGAGAATTCCTGTGCAAGAGAAACAATCTGCAGTGTATTTAATTAAAAATTAAAATTAATTTTACTTAAGTACAAAATCAAATTGGACAGATCAGCACAATAAAGAGAGTAAATAACCTGTTGATACTAAATGTGATCCCTGATTTATTTTCCAAAATCCATTTCAGGGTGGAAACATCATAACTTGATGGATGTTTAAATGTGACTCCTTCAGGCAGGCCCTGCACTATCACAACAGACTGGTTCCTCTGAATCTCTTCGAATGGCACAGGTACCGACGCTGACTTTCCTAAAGCTTTACCTAGAAAAAAGAGAGGAGGTTATTTTGATGTTGAGACTGCTGAAGTTAGCAAAAGGATGAGTCCCTCATAAAACTTTGTAACTTTGGATAGTACCGGAGCAAAAGCAAAGTGTGGATGGGAATCTTCTCAAAAAACCAAATACTGCTGGCACTAATATGCAATGTGCAACAATCTCAAATCACACCCTACAAAACACACCAAGAAGAACAACTATATGTGTATTTTTTAGAAACAGCTACTAAAAGCTTCTAAAAATAGCACTGTACTTGGGAGGCTAAGATCACACCATTTTTTTCCTCCCAAATGGAATAAAAATTTTAAAATCTAGAACAGCTCTTCAGAAGAATTTAAAGCACCCACCATAGCAAGAGCAGAAAAACTCCTCCACAGACTTTCTAAGAGCCTCCAGCTCCTCAGCATCCACTGCCTTTCTGTTTACAGGTGGTGTAGTCTTTGTTTTCTGCAGTTCTGGAGGCCTGTCCTCTTCTGTAACACCTGGCAGTTATTTATAAAAACATGACAAACATAAAATAGTAAGTTATTAGAAGTGCCTAGCCCCACTTTAGACTAGATATTCTCAAGCAGGAATCCTGCCAGGAAATTGCAAGACTTTACTTGTATTAGAAGCAAATGCACACATCTATGCACATAAGCAATGAGCAAACTAAAGTTTACACCAGAATTATTATATCCTCCCTACAATCTCTGCAAACGTCACCCCTGAAGAACATGAATGACAAATTAAGAGACACATCCAAGGAGGCTTTTTTCTGGCACGAAGAGGTTGAAAACACCATTAATCTCACGGGAGGATAATACAGTCAAAATAAAATGCTAAACTGCCGAGAAAAGAAGGACCAACAGAGTCACCAAGGAGAAGGTAAAATGCCAGTGTGAAGGGTCCCATAGCTCTCTAGTGCTGTGCATGTCATCTTACACAGCAGTTCTATTATATCCTGGTTTATTTATTCTGTATGTGCTTTGCAGAACATTTTACAGAAGGGAAATGACTTTTGCCATGACAGCTCATCTCTTTCAAAGGACATTTTAAGTACACACCTCCTACTGCTGAATAAGAGGAGCTACAAACAAGACATCATCACGTAAACAGAGAAGATTTCAGCCCTACATCTTGTTCTAGTCTCTAAGCAAAAGTCACTGCAAAAGGAGTGAGGAAGTAAGAACACTTCCAGTATTAAAAAGCAAACAGAAGAGATGGTTTTGGGTGGCAACCTTCCTTTCTCATAATTCAATTCTTGCTAAGATCTACTGAGAATCATCCAGCAAAACCAGAGGCAAACAAGAGATATGCTTGCCTACCTTGAAGGAAAGGCAAGGGAGATCTGTGTTCCTTTGTGCAAGAGCATGATCAGTGCTGAAGCTGTGTCATGACTTCACCACGAGCCAGCACAGCAGTAAGCCTGAAACACTGCGATGTGCATCACCAGGACTGCTGGCATCAGAATTCTACACTGACACAAGAAAACAAACATCAGTTGGAACAACTGATTACAAATGGGCTGTGAAATGAGCTGAAGCAGCAATGCTTTTAGTAAAATCACAATTATCTTAAAAACTCATATCTTCATTTCAAGGAGAATCTCATCCTTCCTCTGCAGATCATACGTCTGCTTCATGCCCTGAAAACTCACCTCCATGTGACATTTAGCTTGCCAGCTCTTCAGGCCTGAAACTTTTGCATTCTCTGCAGTATGACAGGGCCTATCAGAACATGAAAAATAGTGCAAAACTGGGATATTGTTATATACCTGTAATACAGGTGCTTAATCAATGACAGCATTTAAGATTTGCCTGTGGACTTGGGATAAGACATCAGTTTCCATTTACAGCTACATCTAATGTAGTTTTTTGAGTGGATGTTTATCCCATGTAAGAAAATGATTCATTGAAAATGCCTTTACTGCCAGCAGCTTCAGAAAGTGTTCCCACACTTTCTAAATATAACAAACAAACCAAAATAAGGATGACAACACTGCCCTCTTCATATGAAAATGAAAAGCAGACAGAAAGGTAGAGACATTTCTTTCTTAACTAGAAGACAAACCCTTATAGGTTTTTTATTACATGATTTTTATGCATTTTCCTAAGATCACATTATGCATCTGCCTCCCTAATCCCTCCTATAACAGTTGGCCAATTTTAATCAAGACTCACAAACAAGATTAAGTTTCAAACGCAGCAAGATTTGTAACAGCCCTGTACAACTGATCAAACCTAGCAGGCATTCACTCCTCCTGGCACTACCCTTGTCTGGACACACGAACCCTTGGAGGTTCCACAACTTCACAGGCTCTTCCAAAGCCCTCGCCACAATTACTGGAACCCCAAGCAGGAGTCAGGCTGCATTTGGGAGGGGATGTCTAGGACATATGCAACAAGATCTGGTGCAGAATAGGGATGAGGGGGCTGTATTTATGGCTCATGAAGGGTGAGGAATGGTTATATGGCAAAAGAATAGCATCTTGCACAGTTGTGAGCATCCGGTGGAATTAGCTTCACTACTCTTCTGGATTCAGCAGGACTACAACTCCCAACAACCCTCATTTTCCAATGAGAGTCAATATATGCTTAAGTGTCTCTTATTTTCTTTGACTGTGCAGTGTTTTGGTTCTTCAGAATATCCTTCCCTCCAGGTCTGACAGTCCAGCATACCACTTAGCTGGAAAAGAAATCTCTCAGCTGTCCCCACTCCAAGCAACAAATCCAGCACTGTACTCATCTCACCAAAGAACAAGAAACAAAGAAATCAAGCTTTAGCAGAAAAACAATTTAACTGGAACTTCCTCAAAAAAAGACCTGAAGATGAGATGCTCAATGGAGAACAGCTGGTACAATTTGTTATCTGAAGGTGATAGAGCTCAGGACTCCTCTAGCAAAAGAGCTACCAGTCCCACAGCAGTTAAGGCACCTTAGAACATCAGAAGGTTTATAATCAGGTGGCTTTCAATCACTCAGGGAGAGAAAAACAAGAAGTAATTTTAAGAATATGAATGTGACCCCTGTGCAGGCACCCTGAGAGGCAACTTAAGAGCAACAGCAATCTTGTGACACCACTCATATACACGTATTTCATTATTTGTGCTTAAGGAAAATTACTGCAATGAAAGAGGGAAAGTAAATGGATGCACAGCTAAAAGCATTTTGCTTTGGTTATAATGTCATTCACTCAATTAATCTGTGGGCTTTTTAAGGCCATCCAGCTTTACAGTTCATGAAACCGGAAAATATCCTCAAATTAAAGTAATTTTATAATTATCAAAGAATCACTTGAACCACACAAGAAGCAAATCACCTGAAGCAGAATTTGGGAGGCACGAAATTTCAAAAATACTATCTACAGTAACCTTCTGTTTGTTCTTAACTCTGAGGAAACAAGATGTGTGGTTTCCAGGGAAATGGGACTGAACTTTCCCCATAGCTTTTTAAACCAGCTGTTAACTTCATACCCCTTAGCTGACTAGGCAGAGACAGAACATTAAAGGTTTGTGGTGATCAAGCCAAGCAACCTAGCTGTACAAGTTACTCAGAAGGATTCAGTGGGACAGAAGCCTAGCTGCAGATCTTCAAGCAGGTCCACAGTATCCTAGTTTAAGGGAAGAAAAGACATTTTACTTGTCTGCAGATGGTGGAACACATCCAAGAGGAAACAGTAATTCACATACCAAAAAAGCATACTGAGGAGCCAAAGCTGAGCAATCTTTCCCATAAAGCCTGCATTCCATTCATTCTTCCTGAGGAGCAGGAATGGCTGTGTTCTTACATTAAGAACACTCAAGATTCTGAGCATTCCTGAAACTACCAGAAGTTCTCACATCCTGTGGCTGGGTGGACATGGAGGTACAGGTAAGAAGAGTAGAAGACCCTGGCCCAAAGTCTCTAGCAGGACTGAAATCAAACTCGGGCCCATACCAGATGCATTGTTAAGATCAGTGTGGAAACCCAAGGCCATCAGAAGAAAAATGAAGGCTTCAAAATTAAAGGACCTATCCAGGATGAACCACCTACAGGTGCAAGATGGCCCCATCTCAGGCAAGTGAGCCTAAAGCCCTGGCACCACCAAAGGAAAAAACAGCATGACTGGGAGAGCTGCCAGAAGTTGAGAACTAGCAGGATTAAATTTCCCTGCAACCTACATCTCAATGGTGTAGCAGCCAATACCAGTGGAAATGCTAGCAGAGGCAACTGGGATTTTTGGAGAAGAACTGTCTCCTTGGCAGATGGGATGGTACACATGGTGCTAGGTAAATATCTTTCAAAGTCCAGAGCAGGTGACCAAAAAGATGCTTCTGAGTCAGGAAGCTCTTCTGGAAGTTCCCTTCTGACAGGCAAATACAACCTGGGGGAAATACAGCTTCCTCTGGGTTTTGGGGTTACTTTGGCTGTCTTATAAATGATCTCCAGCTCACATTCAAATGAAAATGAATTCCACAGAGGCCAAGGGAAACTTCAAGATGACAAAGAGGAACATTGAAGAGCACAGCATTCGTCAGGATACCCAAGGAGTAAGTCCCCTGTTCAGGATAGCTAACCCACAACTCCAGAGCAATCCAGAGACAACAATCCGGAGGCACTTTATCTTGCCTAGGCCATGTAAGAGGAACTGAGGACCACACAATACACTTTAGCAGGAGACAGCAACTAAAACTAAGAGGTAAGGTTAGAGAAAGATGTATATGATCTTGATTGCTCACAGTGCAGAAGTATCTACACTTGTCCATATGCTCAGTATGAGCAGGTGCTCAAAGAGCATGCTCTTTCTATATTTTACACAGGCCTGGGATGTCTGACAGTGCAGGTTACCCAAGTCACATGCTCTGGATACAAAAACATGCAGTTCTACATTGATTGAAACAGTCTATTTCACCATGACATAGGGCTCACAGCCGTCTTCATTAAGCAGATTTCAGAAGAATACATTATCTGATTCAGTTTTACATAATTAATGCCTGTTGACTGGTTTTTCAACACTTACTACACAACCATATTAAAATTTTAAAAAGCATTGTTATTATTAATTCCTAACATATTTTCTTAAGGTAAGAAGGTAAATGAGCTATAAGCAGGGCTCCTCCTTGCTATGCAGCAAGGTGTTAGGGAACCCATGTGGGTCAAAGTTACCATGAATGAAAGCCACAGGAAACCAAACTCCAGTGTTGCTTTCACTGAATCAGTATAATTTTTTCATTCTATACTGCTAAAAAGTGTACATGCTACTTCCTTCTGAAACCTCATAAATACATTTAATCAGTTTAGCCCACTAAATTATACTCATTAATTAAAAAAAAGCAGAGGGTTTTAAGCCTGAGCCCTACAAATTCTGCAACGCTTCTTACACTACTCAACTTATACAAAGGAGCTGTGAAAAATGTGGAAATAAAGACTGAAGATATGTGCTGGCTTGCACAGAGTCAGACATAACCAGAGATGTGCTTAGTAACTAGACTTCTGTTTCCATATTTGAAGAAATATGAAGATACCCAAAAGTGGAAAGATAATTCTCAATATTGTCAGCACCATGCATTCTAGAGACTGACATCACAGAGGACTTTTTAAAGGTTTAACTCTAACAGCAATGTAAGAATCTCTTAGAAGCTTTTATCAGTCCTAAAGTAACAAGAAGGACTCAACTCTCACTTGTTAAATATACAAAGAACTGTGTCCTTCCTGGATTCTTACAAAACACCTATTAAAATCTCAACTACCACTGCCTATTGCTCGCTTTCATACTGAACTGAATAAACAATGTACGAGGGGAAAGGAAGTGTTGACTCTACAGCTCTTTAGAGCAGAAGATATTACACTACAAACTTCATAAAGACTTCAAAGCTGTCAAAGGCTGTGATGGAATCAGCATCACCAGGAATATGTCATGCTATTATTCCTAAAAATTGTTGTTCTGAAGTATTGTTTTCTGGAATTATTAACATCGTTCTCCGGGACAAAAAAAAAACCTACTTCTAGCATCAAGACTCCCCTGAAGCATGGGAGATGTGCACTAAGTGAAACCATGAAAGCAATGATTGACATTAGTTGACCTTGTTCACACAGATCTACATCATAATGTTCTGCAAGAATCATAATGGAAACACTGTTTTCAAAGTTAATATTCTTTCATCTTATCAGCCTGACAATACAAAAATACAGCCCAAGAATGAATATCTTGTAACTGGAATAAAGCAAAAGGTGAGGATTATCAAAACTGATGTAGGACTTAAACACAGGCATGCATCTATAGAAATCACATCCCATATAGCAAAATACAAGCATGGATGAGAAGCCAGTGCTTCCCACAGAACAAATCTGAAACAGAGATCTAGCCAGGAGATCAAATAGCAAATCCCCATAATTTCAGGTTTCCTACTAATAGATGTGTCCAGTACACAAAGTCCCTGGTCTATCAGGGGCCATGATACCATTGTACTGGCAATAAAACACAGTACCTAAGATGTCAGGTAAGTCCTTTAAGCAACAAAAACAAAACAAAAAAGCAATCAGGTGAAAAACTGAACTCCCTCCCCAGTACTCAGATAGCAGTTCTCACAAACAACAGTATATGAAGATTGTCCCTGTAATAAATAAAAAAGAAAAAGAAAAATAAATTGATTAATCTTACACTTGATTCCTCAATCAGGTTACAATTCTACATTTTAACATCAGTCACCCAACATTGTGGTGACTTTCCTTGGAGTAAATATGTGCACAGAAAGTCACTGTCCATGACAGTAAGACAAGAAAAATCCAGAGCCCTACTGTCTTAGGCAGCACATGTGTATTCTATTGCCATCTGTTAGAGGTGGGGCAGTTATCTTCTGTAATTGGGCCACCTGTTAAAACCAGGTAGGGCAGTTTTCTTCATCTCTCCCACAACCAATCCTCCCTCCAGGAGATCTCTGCTGTCCATGGCCAGTGAGTGTCCCTGCATGGCTGAGAAAATTCCATCATCCATGGGGAGAGGCTGTGCCCAGGGGAGGAGCCAAGCATTCCTACCTGGATACAATCTGACCTTGGCACACCACAGCAGCCTTTGCCCACTGCATTCCCAGAGGAGCAGCTTTCTTCCCCACTGCATTCCCAGAGGAAGCCCAGGCCCATCCCCACTAGCCCTGGAGCTTCAGAGGAAAACTCCAGCCTTGTGCAGGATCCCTGCTCCAGCAGAAGCACAGCTGGCACTGCAGGAGGGCTGAGCCACCATGGGATGGGACTGCTGCCACCACCCTGACACACAGGCTGCCAGGGCCTGCTCTCACTCTGGCAGTAGTGTTTGGGTTTTTTTTGTACAATTGCATTTGTATTTTAAATTTTCCTAGTAAAGAACTGTTATTCCTATTCCCATATCTTTGCCTGAGAGCCCCTTAACTTCAAAATTATAATAATTCAGAGGGAGAGGGATTACATTTTCCATTTTAAGGGAGGCTCCTGCCTTCCTTAGCAGACACCTGTCTTTTTCAAACCAAGACACCTACCACAAACAACTGACCTTGAGACAGAGCCTCCAAGATGATTTTATGTAGCAGCAAAAGCATTTTCAGGAGTAAGTCTTTCTGTTACAGACTAAACACAGTTGCTTTCCAAGCAGTATTTAACTTGACAGTTTTTTAAACTCCTCCTCAGACTGATTCTTGTCATACCCTACCTTTGACCTCCATCTTCTCTCTTTCTCTAGGCAAATAATTTTGTTATTTATGAGACAGTGTCTACCACCAACACTTTCCTAAATGAGTGCATCAATGCTCCCCTAAATCGTCACTGAATCTTTGAAACCTATCCCTAAAAATACTGTCCTGTAAGAATGAATCAAGTTTTATTAACACAAAAGTTCCACTGTTTTACTGTAAAAATGAAACTAAACAAAAAACACAACCTAGATGTACTTAAAGCAGTACAAAAGTAATGCAGATGTAATTTTAAGTCATTATTATATAGATGTGTATTTCTGTCTACTAAATAAAAGTAATATAAAATAGCTACATGAAAAAATACTGTCCTGTCAAAACTGTGCATCTGCTTTAATAAGGCATGAAGTGATCTCAAGAACCAGGACCACCTGAGTTGACAGAAGTACTTCTCTACCTGTTCAGTACTCTCCTCAATCTTCCTGAGTGGAAAAAAAGTTTGGAGGAGGGGATACAAAGAAAAATTAACACACACTAGGAAATGCAGGATGTATTAGACGGGTGGACTGTCTAATACTTCTTATTGTACTAGTTTTCACATTATCTAAGAAAAAATGAACATTTTCAGCCATTGTAGAAATAACACTACAAACAAGACCGCTGCTACTGCTCATTTTACAGCTTGATTGGCATTGGTCAATATAATTATTGCACGCAGCCACGATATACAGAATTTTGCTCCCAAAATTATTAATATTATGCAATATACATTATGCAGCTTGTGACATACAAAAATAAAACATTGAAACTTACAGTATTCAATAAAATCCGTCTTAAAATCTTCCCTAGAGTTGACAAAGGCTTTTCCTCTCTCAGTTCCAACAACAAAAACATTTCTTGCATATACACCAATACAGGCAATTTCTGCCTTGGACTTGGAAAGTTCTTTACACTATAAAAAGAAAAAGAAAAAGCTTTTATTATCATAGTTAAGATACAGTTAGTAAATATGTATGTGATATTATGTAAAACAATTCCTATACTGCTGTCAGCATCCACTCTTCAGAAGGTACAGAGAGCAACATAACATCCGTCAGTAGTAAAGCACAATTTACACATGTGGAATGCTTTTATCAGAGATCTTAAAAGCACTGTAGAGTCATTAGCAAAATTAAGGCCTTGTATAGACTCAGAGATTGCATTGTTTTTAATTAAAATTATTTATGACATTAATTCATGTTAAATTACCACTTCCATGTTAATTATACTGAGTGTCTTACTCCAACTTTCAACAAAGCATACAGAAGTTTTGTATATTCACAGCACACTTCTCACACACCATCTTCTGTTCAGAAAGGTGTGGCTGCAAGCAGGATGGCTCCCTGTAGTCTGCCCTGTCCTGAATGCCCCATGAATGGAAGGATTGCACCATCCCTGCAAACACCTACATATGTTCTGCCAGGAGAAATTTCTGGCAAGAATTAAGGTAGGAAGCCTATGGAGAAAACAAGGATCCCAAGAAAACTATTGAGATGACCAAGTAGTGATCACAGAAGGTCAGTCTCTCCTAGGAACTAAATCAGAGTTTGCTACAACCTATAAAAACACTAACAGTTGCAGCATGGGAGGAAAAAGTGACACAAAGACTTTAAGAACCAATGGGATTAAAGACTTGCAATACACTGTCTTATAACTATTCCACTTGAAGTTTCATTGCTAAAAAGAAAATGTTTTTTCTTGCTTATCATTTAAAAACTCCAATTTTAAATAAACAAATCTTGGACAGCGCCTCAATTTCAAAGAAATGGGACAGGTATTTCCACTCACAGCCCCAACCAACCATAAACCTCGCCAAACAATTTAATAACTTCTAAAAACAGATGATATGCCAACAAAAAGAAATATTTTCTGAACAAGTTTTGTTGAGTTGGTACAGCAGCTGAAGATAAGGCATTAGCCTCAAAACCATTTATTCAATCTACATTACATATGACAAAGACCAGAACACACTCTTGCCTTTCAACCACGCTGTACCTGAGCAATCAACAAACATTTCCCATTTATTTGACAAAATAATTTTTAAAACAACCACACCACAACAAGAAACAAGATTACTGACAGCAAGATTTATCACAAGCAAAGATAGAATTACAGCTGGTTGGACAACACGTATTACAGTACAAGTACAATAATCCACCTTCCCTGCTGCCCAGTGGGATGCAATATGCTGATGTAATCCTGCAAATACCAAAATAGATTTATGATGCAGAAACTTAACTTCTCTACTAACCATTGACTCAAGTCCTGACATGAGGAATGTAACCACCATTCTGCTTTCCAAGGATTCCTCATCATGGATGGATGTTGCTGGTGCAAGAATTTGAGCCATTTTTCTCCTGTAAAATGAAAGGAAAAAGGCTTTTCAGATACATACAACAGTGCAAAAAAATAAAAACCCCTCTTATGCAAGCAAAGAAAAAAATAAATTCAATATTCCATAGAACACAGCCCACTACACACAAGCAACCAAAAAATAGGCAAATTAACTGGAGAAAGTGCGTGCTCTTCTTTCATGCTTCCTGCTGTTTCATCCAAAGCTGGAGCTAAACATAAGACAACATGTTGTATCATGATCTGGCCACAAACTATCTGTGCCCAGAAAAATGCAATTTAATTGATTAGCTGAATTTACATTGATTTTTCTTTCTTAGCATGTCTAGATAAACACAGCAACAAACACTGGCATTAACAAACAAATGGCAATTTGTAATTATGACACAGGTATTAGAACAACCTTCCCTTATAACTATGATAGCCTAACTCAAAACAATCACCACCCTGCCCCAAAATCACAGCCTCAAAGACTACTGCATCAATAACCAGAATGTGATCTTCTTATTTGCCTATTTTTTCAGTTGTAGGATTAACTCAAAACTAAACAGTCACATACAGCAAACAAAAGACTCAGATTTAAAGACAAACAAAACCTTTTTAATTGTTCTGGGGCTCTCACAAAGCACCAGAGTAATCCAAGTACTAAGCACCCATTCACATTCCATCACCTTGGGGGAAAAAAAAATCATCTGGTCAGTTTACAGCTGGTATCCAAGTGTCCTGCGTCCTCATTGGACTACTGCTGCCAATGAGAGCATACATCAGGGCACTGACTGGGAAACCAATCATCCCATCACTCTTCAGCAGTAAGCAACACCCTCTGTTTGGTCACTTCATTCCCTCTGCAGCTGTCTCCCTTGTTCTTACTGTGATAAATGGATGTGATTCGTGCTGAATAAATTGTAATTGTATCAATATTTTGGGAAAATAATTGGAGAAGTAGTGTTATGAAGCAGAAAGATTTTTTTTTTAATACATGTGAGAAACAGGATACAAAAGTTGGATTCGGTTTTGGATTCAGTCTTGGGAATAGACGGAGTCCAGAAAACTCCCAAACCAAAATTGGAACCAACTGAAGTTAAGACAACTTCCAGAGCAAAAGCAACCTTGAATATGAATAAAGTTGAAACCATTCCAGACAAGGAGTCTGGAATACTGGCCTTACCTATGAAATAAATAAGGTTTAATTGGAACATAATGCTTACTTATATAACACCAAGCTCAATGTGCATGTGCCACCTGCAAGGTTATCCAGAGGACATGTGACGAAGACCTTTGGCCTTCCTCCAAGAAGAGCCGCGAAGGAACTAGAAGACCCCATAGCAACAATGGGAGTATGCTCTGTGTAGAATAGTGACGTAGATATCAGGAATGGAAAACAGGAAGAAATTTACAGAAAGATAATGATGAATCTGTATTAGCACACAGTATATAAGTCATGTTTGGAGTCCTTCGTCTTCTGTATGCGAGGCAGGGTGGGAAGCCCTCCCCATACTCTGGTTGGTTTCGCTTATGCATCCTAACCAGTACCAAATTTTTTTGTAACTACTCAATTGTATTGGATTGTATTGTTATTCTATACCTTCATTAAATTTGCTGCCAAATTTTAATTGAACATATAGGGACCTCATTCATAACATTATTATTACACTGAACCAAATGAACCAGAACACTGATTTCCATGGAATTAATTACATGTGTTCTTCCTTGCATTAAAGGAAGAACATTGGTCAATCCCATTACGAGGCTCTCTTCACCCAGAAAAAAAGTCCAGGGACCAGAAATAAAAGTCAAATAGACAAGCCATAGTTTCGGAATGTGCCAGAAAATTACAAATACACAATATTTTCAGAGGAACACAAGCTTCAATCAAACTTCTATGAAAAAGTTTCATGTCCTGATGGATAAGAAAAAAGATTATCAGTACTGGAACCTCAGTAGTTCTTAAGGTTCCCTATAGTAGGTTGCTTAGGAGACAAACTTTTATGCCATCTAATTTACATAAACAAATTACAAGTCTATTATTTTAGTTTAGATACTATTTCCTTTAAAACACTTTATTGGATTTTTTATCTTAAATGCAGAGTTTAAGTTAAACGAGCAGAAAAAATATGAGATGTATTTACAAAACTAGCCCAAAAGTTGTTCCTTATTGTGAGATAGTGTTGTGGTTTGACATGGAAGTGAATTTTTTCAGGAAGTTGGGTCAAACCAATCAGTGGTCAGGTTTGGATATTGGCACCTGAAGTGACCACTGAAGTTATAGACACGCCTCTGAGAACACAGGGCGTTAAAAGCAAGAACTCCCAAGAGCTCGCTCTCTTTGGTTCCGGTCAGGGTGCAGTGCAGATCTCCCCTGCCCAGCCATGGGGCTGGGTGGAGGAGGGGAAGGTGAGCTGAGGGGGCTGAAGGACTGGAGAGAAGCGGAAGGGTGGAGAGAAGCGGAAGGGTGGAGAGAAGCGGAGATGCCTTTGTCATTCCCCCCCCCCCCTCCAAGAGGGAAGAGACAGAGAGTCTGGGCCGGCGGAGGGGGGAGGTGCCCAGCCTTGGCCTTGGGAATCGGCTGCTGGGCAGAGATATCAGCCTTCCAGGGAGTCTGAACTTTTAACCCTTTCCTGGAAATGAAGGCTCTGTAAAATATTACTCCTCCTTGATTTGAAGTAGAAGAGAGACAGTCTGGGATCCGAGATGATGGAAGAGGAAATTTCTGAGTTGGAAGGAGATGATGGAGTGGCTTGTGGCTGGACTTTTCTTGTTAGCCATAGACTGAACCAAATTCTCCTGCAACAGAGGCTGCATTTAGGGGGATGTGGTGGGTGGGCCAAGAGACCTGTTTCAGTGACCACCAACAGAGGAATGGAGAGAACAGAGGAAAGCTGAAGAGGGTGTGGAGAGGCCCTCTGTCTTCGGGGAAGAAGAAGAGAAGAAGACCTTTGTTCTTGGACCCTCGGCCCCAGGGGAAAATGGGGGGGACTGTAGTCCCACAATAAGAAACTGAACTGTTATCTCTTTTGGTCCATGGCAAAGCATCCTTAAAGGAACCCTATGAGCAGTCTGTCCATGCACGGTGGTGAGAGCACTGTGACATGGAAAGGAGAGTGTCACCATGGCAGATCTTCTCCGGGCGGTTGCCATGTGTGACATGGAAACACAAGGGTGGCAATTGTGTTTCCTGGGGAGTCTGTGGCACAGGAGAGACTCCTGTCTCCCTTGAAAGATTGAGTATTTGATTATCTGAAGGGTGGCAACTTGATCAGGATCCTGGATGGTGTCTCACTGTTGAGTTTGTTTGGAAATTAGGTGGGAGGAGGAGGGGTGTTTTGGAAGGTCTTCATTCAGGATTCAGTGTTTGTAGTTTTTATAGTAGTAGTAGTTTAATAAAGTTCTTTTCTTTGTTATTAAGCTTGGGCCTGCTCTGCTCTGTTCCTGATCACATCTCACAGCAATTATTTAGAAAAGTGCATTTTCATGGGGGCGCTGGCATCGCACCAGTGTCAAACCATGACTGAAATACTTGTACGCTGACAACTCAGCTACATGATTAGCTTACAGGGGGCAGCTGCACTCATGAAATAGTCACCCTGCAGATGTTTCTCTCAAGCACCTCACATACTAAGCCCTTAGTTATAGAAGCCTGCAAACAAAGAATTGGCAACACAACAGGTGACACCCAAAATATATTGTGATTAAAAACACTGTTGTGAAGCCAAGAGAGGCTAATAAGTTTATATGTCCATACAGATGTACAATTATATGTCAACCTCTCTGTAACACCAGGCTAACAGGCTTCTGCAGCAATTCTCTGTTGTCAGCTGGAGTTGTTTTTTGCTGGTGACTATCCTGTTGCACACAGGGCCACTGATAGGGGAAACATGTATGTTTATGAAAATTCAGAATTTTAGAAGCATGTAATGTACTTAGGCAGGTGGAGGAAAAAAGAAATATCTATATAGCTTATTTAGCAAGTTTACAAAAAGTACAGAATACAGATTATAACGGGAATGCAACTTGTTAGGTAGAAACAACTTGTAACAGCACACATAAGAATATAGCTCCCAGGTAAAAGCCATAAAGATAAGAAAATCTCAGTAAAGAAAAATTTAGATATTGTTGAAACCCATAAAGCAGAACCCAAACCAGCCAGGACCAGGCTCCTGGTTTTGGCCAGGACAAACTGACCTGGGAGAAAGCCAAACCTCCACTGCGCTTGTCCAGAAGAAGTCAAGCGAAGAACACTGAGGAAAAAGATCTTACTTCATCAAGAAGACCCCTGTCCACAACCCCCAGGAGGCATGGCACCACAGAAGACAAATTATAATATGAAGCACAAGGAGAAAAAGAATGGGCAAGGAATGGGTGGGCAGAGACCTGTGGGCTTGGGGGGATCAATGTGTATTTAAACCTGAAACCTGTCTCACCAGGTACACATGTATGGAGGAAATATCCCCCATGCATCCCATCTGCTAATAAAACATACCCATTTTACAATTTTAATTGTAAAGTCCTTATTCACCAACTCACCACTAAGATGATTAAAGAAATGAAACAACTTTCCTACAAGGAAAAGCTGAGAGAATGTATTTTTACAAATATATCAGTGGCAAAAGCAAGGGTAAGACCAACCTTTGTTCTCTGCTGGATGCAGAAGGGAACTTAGTAACTGCAGATGAGGAGAAGGTAGAAGTGCTTGCCTCAGTTTTTAGTGGGAAGATGGCTTGTCCTCAGGACAGCTGTCCTCCTGGGTTGGTAGAAGGTGGCAGGGAGCAGAATGGTTCCCATGTTATCCAGGAGGAGGCAGTCAGAGATCTGCTGAGCTGCTTGGATGTTCATAGATCTATGGGCCCAGATGGGATTCACCCTAGGGTGATGAGGGAGCTAGCAGATGAGCTTCTGAAGCCATTCTCCATCATTTACCAACAGTCCTGGCTCACTTGGGAGGTTCCAGATGACTGGAAGCTGGCCAATGTGACGCCCATTTACAAACAGGGTGGGAAGGAAGATTCTGGTAATTTTAGGCCAGTTAGTCTGATCTCAGTACATGGTAAGGTAATGGAACAGCTTATATTGAGCATCATCACACAGCACTTACAGGATGGCCAGGGTATCAGACCCAACCAGCATGGGTTCAGGAGAGGGAGATTATGTTTGACCAACTTGGTCTCTTTTTATGACCAGGTGACCCACCTGGTGAGTGCAGGAAAGGCTGTGGATGTAGTGTACCCTGACTTCAGGAAGGCCTCTGACACTGTATCCTACAGCATTCCCTGGAAAAGCTGCAGCCCACGGCTGGGACAGGAGCACTCCCTGCTGGGTTCAGAACTGGCTGGATGGCCGGGCCCAGAGAGTGGTGGTGAGCGGTGCTGCATCCAGCTGGGGACAGTCACCAGTGGTGTCCCTCAGGGCTCTGTGCTGGGGCCAGTCCTGTTCAATATTTTTATTGACCACATGGATGAGGGGATTGAGCCTTTCATCAGTAAATTTGCAGATGACACCAAACTGGGAGCATGTGTAGGAGAGCTCTGCAGAGAGACCTGGAACAGTTGGATGGATGGGCAGAGTCCAACAAGATGAAGTTGAATAAATCCAAGTGCCAAGTCCTGCATTTTGTTCACAATAATCCCCTGCAGTGCTCTAGGCTGGGGACGGTGTGGCTGGACAGTGCCCAGGCAGAAAGGGACCTGGGGGCACTGCTCAACAGCCGACTGAACATGAGCCAGCAGTGTGCCCTGGTGGTCAAGAAGGCCAATGGCATCCTGGCCTGGATCAGGAATGGTGTGGCCAGCAGGAGCAGGGAGATCATTCTGCCCCTGCACTTGGCACTGCTGGGGTCCCACCTCGAGGGCTGTGTCCAGTCCTGGCCCCTCAATTTGGGAAGGACGTTGAGACGCTCGAGCGCGTCCAGAAGAGGCAACGAGGCTGGAGAGGGGCTGGGAACACAAACCCTATGAGGAACAGCTGAGGGAGCTGGGGGTGCTCAGCCTGGAGAAAAGAAGACTCAGAGATGACCTTATCACTCTACAGCTCCTGAAAGGTGGCTGTGCTCAGGTGGGGTTGGTCTCTTTCTCCAGGCAGCACTGACAGAACCAGAGGACACAGTATCAAGCTGTGCCAAGAGAAAGAGAAGTTGGATATTAGGAAAAAAGTTTTTTACTGAAAGGGTGATAAAGTACTGGAGTGGCCTGCCCAGGGAGGTGGTAAAGTCACCATCCCTGGATGTGCTCAAAAAAAGACTGGATGTGGCACTTGGTGCCATGGTTCAGATGAGGTGTTAGGGAAGGAGTTGGACTCTCTGATCTTGAAGGTCTCTTCCAACCTTGTGGTTCTGTGATTCTGTCATTGGGATTGTTCAGCCTGGAGAAAAGAAGACCTCAAGATGACCTAATGGTGGCCTTCAAGAACCTGAAGGTAGCCTACCTGGCTAGGGATTTTGAACAAGGGCCTGGAGAGACAGGACCAGGGCTTCACACTGACAAAGACCAGGGTTAGACGGGATATTTTGAAGATAGCAATGTCTATGTAAATAGCTTGAGTTATATCAACATAACCTAATACGTCTGTATGACCTGATAACAATGTAACAGGAAACATATCTTTTTAAACATATGTAACCTGATAGAAATAACTTTTTACGCAATTTAGCGGCTAGTATATGGTTAACTAGTTGCTTGACGATGAATAGACAAATAAGAAAAAAAAACTCACCAGGTAAATAGCTTGAAAGATAGACAAGTATAGTACTAATGAGAAATAGACAAATGCAAAGCCAATAAGCTGCAAAACACAGAATTTAGAATAAGACAGACCAAAGAACATCATAACTGCACATGCTCCGAAGACAAAGTTGGAAAGTTCAGGTGCGAAGACCTTTGAAGCCTTCATCAAAGACTCCCTATGAAAAAATGTTTTTGTGATTTGTGTCAATTGGCAATGGAATCAGCAAATGCTTGTATCTGCTGTGTCAAAAGTGGACGTGTTCCCTGGGATAACTACAAAGAACAGTTTTGAAGCTTTCTGACCAAATAGCCAAATAAAGCATTGAACAAGAAAACAGTAGTAAAGAGATTGGGTAGCAAAACAACTGATGATTAGAATAAAATAGATTAAGTTGCGGTAGAGCTAAGGCATAGTGCAACACAGCAACTAAATGCTTATGTATAATAAAAAGCCTGATACACTTGTACAAGACTAAAATTACACAGCAGACACTGGTGAAAGGCCTTCCTCCAGACAACCACAAGAAGGACAGGAAGTCAACAACCACCTGGAAAGATTATGAAAATGCTGATCCCAGCTTATTGATATTTGCTGATGCGGACTAACACAAGCACACTTTGTAGGCTTAAAAACAGTATATATACTCTGGTGAACTTGTAGTGACGTGTGCCATTAGTGGAGCGGTGACTCCCTGGTGAGTGGAATGGTGACACCCAGCGCTGCTTGCTTGCTTTCTTTAAAATAAATGATATAAAAATAAAATTTGGTTTGGCTATCAAAATTTTATAGCACCTCGACGACCCCCAACTTGAGGAGACGCGTCGTGCAAGAGAGCTATCTAATAACCACGAGCTCACACTACGTAAATTACTTCCTGCGCGTATATCATGATGTTATGGTGATAGAGTAACACTAAGCAATACTCACTGTATAAATACACCACAGCACTCGACAAGGGCGGGTGAGTTCGGCGCAGATACCCTCCTCGCCACCAGCGGCCAGGCCAGGTTCCAGCACTGCCATTTACACCCCGCCGCTCCGCCCCTTCCCCTCCGCGCCCGACGGCCGCCGCCACGCGCAGCGCTCGGGCATGCGCGCTCCCGGCCAATGGGAGGCGGCGGCAGCGCCCCCTCCTGCCAGCGGCGGGGCGAGCGCACCCCCCGGGAGCGGCCCGAGCAGCGGCCCCGACCGCCGAGCCCCGCTCGGCCCCTCACAGCGCCGCAGCCTCCGGGACCGCGCGTCACGGCCCGTCCCTCGCCACACCCCGCCGGACCCGAGCCCGCCCTCCCGCTCACCCGCGCCGGGCACAGGTAGCCCGGTCCCGCTGGCTGGAGACGCCGCACGGCTACGGCAGGAAGGCCGGGGCGGCGGAGGTTGTTCCGCGGGCTCTCGGCGCTGTTGAGTGGCCCCGCTCCTCGCGCGCGGTGTCGGGCCGACCCCAGCGCCGCACCGGGCGGGGGATGATTCGCTCGCGCAGCCGCGGCGGCGCAGGGCTCGCGGGGGCCGCCGGGAGACGCAGTCTCCGGGCCGGAGCTCCCGCCGGGCACCGCGCCAGGGGCCCTGGCCGCGCCTGCCCGCCCAGCCCCTGCTGCGGCCCGGGCCCGGAGCCAGCCGGGTCCCGGAGCCTCGGCGCAAGCCCCTGTTCGCTCAGATCGGCCACGCTGAACACCCAGAACTGCTCTCTAGAACCAACGATGGGAGCAACAGCCTCCACCAGCAGAAAGCTTACTCGGGGTTAATCATGACCTTCATAGCAAAGCAGTCTTTTATTTCCTTTTCAAAGACGTTAAGCAGAGTGAATGCTATCTATGATATCTTTTTTCCTGGCTAAAAAGAGTTAATTGTTTTGTCTGACATCACTATTCCTTTTCTTTGAATTTAGGTTCAATGTAGTAAATGTGGATGGAAAGTTTTCCATTCAAAAGAAAATGCTACATTTCAAAATTTGATCCTAATTGAAAGTACTGCAATAAAAATAAAGAGATTTTAACTCAAACTACCATTTTAATAAAATTTTATTTACAGTATGTAGACTCCCAGAACTGCTGATGTATTTTCAAAATGTTCACAGTGTGTTCTAGAGTTGATCAGGAGTAACTACCAAACACTACATTTTTAAGTAAATCTCATTTGTAAAGAAATTGAAGCATTTCGCTTCTTCCTAATTGTAATAAATAGCAAGAAATCCATCTGGGGAAGAAAGCTCAGAAGCTGGGAAAGGGCCCTGCAGGATATGCTTCGGCCATGTCTTGTACATCACTGGAGGCTGTGGACTTGTGCAAATCAAATACCCAGCTGCAAACGCTGACCAGAGTACCCTAAACATTCTGATCTTGAATCTGAGTGATTCAAGAGATCATGGCTTTTGTGGTTCCTTGTCACTGTTCAGTTGGACATAAGTGTCCTCATCATTTGCATTGTGGGAGACAGAAGCATTCTGCAGCAGCCTAGAAACACCAATCCCAAGACCCAACCACCAAAATACCTCAAAATCCTAAAAGGTTAGAAATCATCTCCACCTTAACTGAAGCCAGTAGATCTCACCCTGCAGTACTTGGATGGTTCCTTTTTGCAGACCCTCTGCAGGGGAAGGCATAGCTGCTGGTGAAGAACTTCAGCACAAAGGACCCCAAATCTTCCTAAGCAGCCACAACTATTGACTATATTAATTTGTCAGTTCCCTTGCTGTTTAGATGGCATTTCAGTAGAAGGCATCCATAACTTCATGCTCCACCATATATTCATGCTGGTATCTTTCAGTTGCACCTTACTGCACACACAGCTGATACTGACCATTTCATACTGATTTAGATGTCATAAGTACACCCTGCTCAAAAGTTACTCAACCAAATCCTTCTGGAAGACCAGAGGAGTTTACTTGCCTACGAAATGGAAGCCCACTGCCAGGACATCGTTCACAGGCTGTGTCCAGACTGTTGCCCTGCAGGCATGGATTGTTCTGGGGGTGGAGAAGATGCCTTTTGTTGACAAATCACAATCTTGATTCCTTTTGAGAGTTACATGTGCCAGCTGCTTCCTGCTCGTAAGACCATTACTACTATGACATGCGTCCTCAGAAGAGTGGAAATTTGGTATTTCTCCAGGTCAGGATTCTTCCCACTCTTCTGTATGAATCAACACATACAAGTAACCAAGGATAACCATCAAACTACGGCTGAAATGCAAAGCGTAGCTTTATTTCATTACTTTGCTAATAACACCTTGTGGAAGACACATGGGGACACAGGCTCTATTTGGCTTAGTGCATTCTAGAAGACAATTGGGGGAGTGCTAGCTGCCTGCCTCACTAAAACAAAAGGATTTACATGTTTTTGACAAGGCAGAGGATGAGCAACATTAAGCATAATAAATGGAGTTTTTTCACACCAACATTTCTTGCATTCCCAGCTGCAAAATCACTTTGATCAAAACTATTCTCTCCTCCTCACCAAACCTTCCTGTTTTTCCTCCCAATACACTCTCTATAACTTCCTCCAGCCACGTGAGCTATGAAGCTGGATAAAGTTAACTGAAGTCATAGAGTTAAGTCAAACTTTTGTGGAATAATGTTTATCCAGCATAACTAAAAGATGACTAACTGAAAAAAAGGTTTTTTAAGATTTCTAAATCTATCAGAAATATTTCCTGTATGCTGTAAATCAATGTTCAGAGGTAACTTATATGTTTTTGTAAGAAGTAGCTTATATGTTTTTAGCAGATGGAGTAATTAACAAGTGTAATGTATTACCATAACAATTGCTGCATCAGTTCGGAGCCTGGAAATTAAGAACTTCCTTCTAGAAAAGATTTTCAGTGTAATACACAGCCTCCATGGAGTTCTGCTGTCAGATTCTTGAACCAAGTATAATATATATAAAACACCTAACTAATTAATCTTAGTATTCTTTCTAGATTTAAAATTCAAGCTTGTGGTTTGTAACTGGCTTGTGTACACTGGCTTATGTACTGCAGAAGAAGAGGAAGACATTTTAAAACATTTTATCTTTTGTGCCAGAGGGTTACAGTGACAGTAAATACGCATTTTTCCAAAGTTCACAAATAAAACCCCTCAAGTTAACATGATATCCAAAACTGCAGGCACTACTAATATGTCATAGGGACCCCTTGGTGCACCTTCTTCAAGCTAAAAAAGAAGCTGCCTCTTTGAAAATCTAGCAAATTTGTGTGGTGAAATACTTCAGAGACCATACTGGTTAACAGGGACATTAAAGTCATTCATGGCTGCTGAGTAATTATTCATATCTCTGAAGAGTTGCTGCCATTGCAGGCTTGTACAGACACTATAGCAACAGTTTGTGATTCACAAATTTTCTTCCAGCCACACCAGCCAGGGACCAAGTGTCTCTAAAATGAAAGCCAAAAGGGTTGTGCACAAGCTGGCAGAGCAGGAGAGGTGCCAGCCACCACCATGCTCAGACAGCCCTGCAGAGGGTCCTAGGCAGCAGACAGAGGGACGGTAATGACTGCAGTGCCTGAAAATAAAAGTTTAATAATGGAAAATAAAAGGTGTACTAAGAATCAATGTGCAAAAACCATAAGCCTTACATTGTATAGAGCTTCTCCAGAAGACCTCAAACTGAGGCAAATGCAACCTTATATAGACATTATCTGAGGGAAGGGAACCAATTAAAAGAGATAATCAGAAACAATACCTTATATGGAACACAAGATTACCCAATCAGAGGGCAGGGTTCAGAGCATAACCTTATATGGAATTACTTAATCTGCATAACTGTTCCCATAATTCCTCTCTTCTCACCCTAACTTAATTTGATGTTTCCTGTCTTAACTTCTTGCCTCCCAGGGACTAATGTTGTTACCTTCTATATGGCCGGCTCACAGCCCAACCTGTCAAGGATGGACTTCCACATCTCCCCCTTTTTGTTTTTCTTGAAAAAATTTTAAAAATCCCAAGGTCTTCTATAGTAGCTTTCAGCAAACAAATTTAACAAGACTAGCATTAATAACTCTTTTAACAAAACCAAACCTGGGTATAATTATTGTCAAATAAATTATATTTTTAACAGGCAACTTAACGTAAACGCAATCATTACTATAACTTACATTAAAAATTCTATTTTAATCAACAACAACAGTTGCCTCAGCAAACCTTTAACTTTTAAACTGTTTTACCTGACAATGTGTAATATTTGTAAAAGTAATGATGAAAATCAACAACAGGCAAACTAGTATTAATGATAATAAGTATTTTTATAGCTGCTTCTGATTTGTAAACTGCTGATATTTTTGAGTTAAGAATGAAATATGGTAATTATTCAATGGGTTAAAATAATAATATGGTTTTGGAAAGTGATTCAGATTAAAATCTTAGGGAGTGTATGCAACTAATTAAGATTGGCTTTACAAAATTAAATTAAAAGATAAATAAAATCATTAAGTTGAATTTAGAAGACAGACAAGAACTACACCACAACAGAAATACTGATTAAAATAAACATTTGGAGGGAAATGAAAACCACAGTTTTCCTATAAGAAAATTGTATAAAAATGTGTTGAAGTAATTGCTATAGAAATGCACAAAACAATTGATTAAATAATTGCAAGATTTGATAACTCTATGGGATAAACCTAACTACTTTAAAGTATATTAAGTAAATCTATAGACTCAAACTGTAAAAAGATAAATAAGAACTACTTTGCTAGGTTGTTAGTAAAGGTATACTAAGTGATAATTAAGATAAAACAGAAGGTTTGTTTGTACTTTGTGTAATCAAAATCAGAAGCAAAGAAATCATATAAAAATGGATTAGTGTAATATATTAAATTAGCTATTGTCACTTTTTAAATTGAAAACTGGACATAACAACTATTCAGTTCATTCAAATATACCAATTAATTATGTATTGGGGAAATTATGGAAGACCCAAATCACTTTTAGTTCACATTTCCGGACTTCCTTCCTATGATTAGCCAAAAGTAATTTTAACCAGCCATATATGTCCCTCTTCTGGTTGGACATTCTCAAACCCATTTCACTCTCTCTGATTCAGCAATGGGCCAATATCCCCCCCATCCCTTCAGCTTACCTGCAGTCCATCACAGGAATCCTCACCTCTTTGATCAAGACAAGGTCGACTTCCTGTCACCTTTAGTCCACTGTAGTCTGACACCTCTGGAGAGACGACCTACCAGTCAGCACCCCTGCTGATCCAATCCTGACAGCACCCTGAATATCAGTGTCCCTGTTCGGGCGCCACCTTTTGCATTGCATCTGACAAATGCATCTTTTGGATCAGACTAGCTGGGAGGTGTGGCAAAACAAAAAGGGTTGGGAATGACTGGAGTGCCCGAAAAGCAAATATTAATAGTGGAAAATGAAAGGTGCACTAACAATCAATGTGCAACAAAACATAATCCATACATTGTATAGAGCTGCTCCAGAAGACTTCGAAATTAGGCAAACGCAACCTTATATAGACATTATCTGATGGCAGAGAAACAGTGAATAGAGTGAATCAGAAACAATACCTTATATGGAACACAAGATTACCCAATCAGAATGTAAGAAAGTGACTTCCACCACTAGACAGTGAGGAAGGAGTTGACTGACAAGGCTCTAGGAGGGGCTAGAGATATAAAAGGTGGAGTATCCATTTTGAAGATGAGCCATGTGGCTGGTAGTCAGCACTCCCAGCACTGTAATTTTTCCTTATTTGGTCCTTTTGTTGTATTTTTTGTTAAGGTTTAATAAACCTTTAAAAATTTAAAAAGTGAGCAGTCATTTTTCACAAGGGGCAGGCAGTAACACCTGTAAATCTGAGAGTGAGACAGCTGTGCTGTAAATTTAAAAAAATACTTTGGTACTCCACTTGCAGCTTCTCCATGAAGCCAGTGTCCATAAAGGAGACAGAGCAGTCCTGCAACTTTATTTGAATAAAGGGAGAGAGGCCTTGGGCACTTTGTCACTTGAGGTCTTGGAGGGCCAGCATCCTTTTATCCTAAACTCCCAGCGCCATGTTGCCTTCTTCCTTTCCCCATTGGCCAAGGTACTAGGAAGATACAACCTTCCTGAACCATCTACCATATATGCTTCCTTGAACCTGTCATTTTTCCCCAAAGTTCATAAACTCAAGCTTATGCAGACCCACTTGACTGTTTCAGGAGGCAGGCTGTCTGGGCTCTGCAACAATCCTGCTGCTTGAAGTCAGTAGAGACATTAAGACTGTTTTCAAAGCCATTAATACCCATGCCTTCACCCACAGAATTCTTTGTAAAGACATTAGTACGCATCTTTCCTAGCATGGTGGACCTCAAGGGCAGCATTGAGCCCTGCATGGAGCTGCCGGGGAGCTTCCAGGGCAGCCAAGCCTTTCCACAACCGGGATGGAGCCTCTCATAACTCTTCAGCCTCCATTCCATAAGCTTTAGCCTTGGATAAGCAACTTGCTTTGAGCTGTGTAGGCTAGAAAGAGCCACAGGCAATGTCTGTGCAGCCATGCTTGCTTTGTGCACTGCTGGAAGGGTCTGGATTCTGCAGGAAGGAATGGGTTATAATGATTGCTGGAAAACAATGCAAATCTTGGTTGCAACTAAGATGTAGTCTTACTTTGGCAACAGCTGAACTCTTCAAAAATAAAAATAAACATTAAAAAAAAAAAATTACCAAGAGTGGGAAGCAAGACATCGCACTTGACTGCATTATTACTCTCCCAGCCTTTCTCTGAAGTCGGGAGAAGTAGGATCCTGTGGAGGTACCCTGTAGCCATGCTGCCTGCCGAGCTGCATCCCACAACCTGGGATTGTTCTGGAAGATGTTGCAAAGGGATTCCTCAAAAATGCATTCAGTCTTCTGAATAAAAACACAGATGCTGTTTATGTTGTTCTTTAGCATCTCGGTGCACTATAGTTTTTTTAAATTATTTGAATCAAAGCTCTCATTCTTTAATTAAACTTCATTTAGTTGCCATCTGCCTGGGATCAAAATGGCTTCATGTTTTGAGGCTCTTAATGAGCATTGTTATTGGATTTGTAAACACATAAACACCACCCCAGCCCCCTAAAAAACACGGAAGAGTTTCAAATGTCATAAATGAGAAACACGGCTCAAGTGTTTGCACTTGAGATCTGCACAGATCACAGATCTGCATCTTCACTTATCTAATTGTAGTTGCCAGGAAAATAAATCCAGAAACACCAGAGGTCCAAAAAGAATACAGAGGAGTCCTGTAACTTTATTTGAATAAAGGGAGAGGCCATGAGGCATTTCCTTTGGAGACTCTCAGATTTTTGGAGGAAGCAGCCTCATTTTTATCCTAATTTCCTGAACATGTGTCTCTCTCTCTTGCCCCACTGCCTGAGGTATAGACTTCCTGAAACACCTAAGACCCCCTTCTAATGTATACCCTCCCTCTTTGTCTTTTCCTTGTGTCACTCAGTGGAATTCCTTATGGAATTTATGGTTCTTCCCATTGTTTCTTTCATCTCTCAGTATCCAGTTTTATTTATCAGCAGACTTACAGTTTGTTTGTAAAGACAAATCTCTCATTCCATTTATCAATCAGTGGAATCCTTCCCATTGTTTCTTTTATCTCTCAGTATCTAGTTTTATTTACCATCAGACTCATAATTTGTTTCTAAAGACAAGTCCCTCATTACTTTCAATCCCTGCTTTTATATTTTCTCAGTAATTGTTTTTATAAACTTTACTTATCATTGACTTAACTTTCTGTTCCTGGGTCCTTTTTGGTTTTGCAGTTATTTGCAGTGACATCATTTTCTGTTCTTTTGTAGCCATTTCTGGACCTGTAGGCTATTACCTACATCCCCTTGTGTAGTGGTTTGACATGGAAGTGAATTTTTTCAGGAAGTTGGGTCAAACCAGTCAGTGGTCAGGTTTGGATATTGGCACCTGGAGTGACCACTGAAGTTACAGACACGCCTCTGAGAACACAGGGGGTTAAAAGCAAGAACTCCCAGGAGAACTGTCTCTTTGGTTCCGGTCAGGGTGCAGTGCAGATCTCCCCTGCCCAGCCACGGGCTGGGTGGGGGAGGGGAAGCCATGTGGCCTGGTCGAGGTGAGCCAAGGGGTAGAAGGACTGGAACCAAGCCAGCTCCTGTGGACGGAAGGGTGGAGAGAAGCGGAGATGCCTTTGTTGCCCCCCTCCCAGAGGGAAGAGACAGTCCAGATGGCGAAGGAGAAGGAGAAGGAGAAGGAGAAGGAGAAGGAGAAGGAGAAGGAGAAGGAGAAGGAGAAGGAGAAGGAGAAGGAGTGGGGGGAAAGGTGCCCAGCCTTGGCCTTGGGAATCGGCTGCTGGGCAGAGATTTCAGCCGTCCAGGGAGTCTGAACTTTTAACCCTTTCCTGGGAAATGAAGGCTTTGTAAAATACTACTCCTCCTTGATTTGAAGTAGAAGAGAGACAATCTGGGATCTGAGATGTTGGAAGAGGAAATTTTTGAGTGGGAGGAGATGATGGAGTGGCTTGTGGCTGGACTTTTCTTGTTAGCCATAGACTGAACCAAATTCTCCTGCAACAGAGGCTGCATTTAGGGGGATGTGGTGGGTGGGCCAAGAGACATGTTTCAGTGATTACCAAGAGAAGAGTGGAGAGAACAGAGGAAAGCTGAAGAGGGTGTGGAGAGGCCCTCTGTCTTCAGAGAAGAAGAAGAGAATAAGAAGATCTCTGTTCTTGGACCCTCAGCCCCAGGGGAAAATGGGGGGGACTGTTGTCCCAAAAAGGAGAAGCTGTTGGACCCTCGGCCCCAGGGGGAAATGGATGGGGGGAAATGGGGGGGACGACTGTGATCCCAAAATGAGAAACTGAACTGTTGTTTCTCTTTGGTCCTTGGCAAAGCATCCTTGAAAAGAAACCCCATGAGCAGTCTGTCCATGCATGGTGGTGAGAGCACTATGGCATGGAAAGAAAAGTGTCACCATGGCAGATTTTCTCCAGGCGGTGCCATGTGTGACATGGAAACACCAGAGTTGCAGCTGCGTTTCCTGGGGGTCTGTGGCACAGGAGAGACTCCTATCTCCCTTGATGGACTGAGTATTGATTATCTGAAGGGTGGCAACTTGATTAGGAATCCTGGATGGTGTCTTACTGTGGGTTTATTTGGAAATTGGGTGAGAGGAGGAGTGTTTTGGAAGGTCTTCATCCGGGATTTAGTGTCTGTGTTTTTTATAGTAGTAGTAGTTTAATAAAGTTTTTTTTCCTCTTTGTTATTAAGCTTGGGCCTGCTCTGCTCTGTTCCTGATCACATCTCACAGCAGTTATTTAGGAAGGTGCATTTTCATGGGGGTGCTGGCATTGCACCAGTGTCAAACCATGACACCTTGATCACATATTGACTAAGTTGTACTAAGCAAGGGATTATACATGATAAAAAGATTAGAATTACTAAGCACATAACAGGAAAAAAGAGCATTCATTTAACCCATAGTCCTCCAGGTAACCATGAAAACATGTCCCATTCCCATCCTTTCCACATTTGGACTGGTACATGAGCTAACTTTCTTATTTCCTTTGTTATTTTTTTCACTACTTTTTCATTGTCATCTATTTGAAAACAGCAGCTTGAGTAATTTAATTTTCCACACACTCCCTTTTCTTCTTAACTGATTTCCCTGATCTTGTGGCAGCAAAAAGAACAAGAGTATAATATATCCTATATAATATATTCCTGACCAGTTTGGAGGTAATCTGCAATAGGCCGTGTTGGCAGCCCATGGCCTGTTGTCAGATCGTCCTGGCCTTCTGCAGATCCAACAATTGCTAATGTTAAAGGTGCCTTTCTTTAAATGCCTTCCTCTCCTAGGACTAAAAAAATCAATTCTCCCACTTCTGGCCCAAACTTAACTGATAATATAAAGCTAAGATTATTAAGAAAAACATTCTAGACTGTAATCTAATTTTCACCTTGTGTTCTGCACCATCTGTGGCCAGTGAATACACAGAAGCCACCTAAGATAAAGAAAACAAGGGCAGCAAGGATAGCCCCCAGTGAGTGGAGATTCTAGAGAAGGGATGCCCATACAGACTATTTCAGCAGACAGTCTGTGGGTAGGCACAAGGGGCTTCCTCCAATGTCGACACACTGGCTGCTGCCAGTCACAGCCTCCCATCCTTCTCCTTCAGCTGAGATGTCCAAAGCTCCGGGGCCTCAGAGACCTTGACCCGAGTGTGATGGGTGTGCAGCTGTCTTGACGGCTGTTTATGTGGTCATCAATCCAAAGGGAGATAATTTAATATCTTCTCTGGGTGGCCCTTATTCTTGCAAAAGCCACCCCCATGGCATTTTAGTTTCTATCACCAGCTTCAAAAGATGTTTCTTTATTTCTCCATTCATCTGTTCTCATTGCCCTGAATTCTCAGGGTGCCAGGGGGTATGGAGGTCCCACTGAAGTCTCAAAGCAGCCATAATCCCTTGAAGGATCCCCCTGTAAAATGAGTTTCCCTGTCCAAGTCCACTGCCTTCACATTACTATATTCAGAAATCATTTGTTAACTAATCAAATAGTTGCTGAAGTGACTAGAAATTCCCCTGGCCACCCCACCCTGCCGGCATATCACTATCACTATCTAAGCCCTCTTGCCTAGAGCATCTCAGCAAAATACACCCGACATCCGTGGAGAGGACGTATAGCCGAAGGTCATTTCCCCTGCCTTGCAATCTCCTCTGCAGGCTGGCTGTTATTGGCATCCCTTAACAGCTCGTTTTGCTAAAACAAAAAGACTCAAAGTAGTCCTTGAGAGTCCCAACGACTCCTCCCATTGAGCTGTCTCAATATTTGCAGGCTCGAAGTTCTTGGCATCTGCTGTTTACTCTCCATTGTAAATCAATTCTCCCGTCTTTCTGCTGCTCTACCACCTTTGATTATCTCCAACTCTTCTGGTGGAAAAGACAACCCCACCATTTCCCCCTCCCCCTGGCAACAGCTGAGCCACGGGGAGCAAAGGGAGGATCCCAGAGACCTCCGACATAAGTGCTGCTTTTTGAACATCTCCATTGACCAGTTGATTACCTACTTTCTCTTCTGAGCACTCTGCCTGATGTCCCTTAACAGCTCTTACTTCTGCCTCTTTTGGGAAATTCACCACCTCCAACAAGTGAGTAATTGAGCTCTCCTGAGCAGACGTTTTCCCTGAAAGTTAAACCTCTTTCCTCCCAGCTTTCCAAACTCACCTAGTACCCCACATGCATCCGTAAGACCTTTAGGCACTTCATTTTTCAGTAAAAACACAAAACAAGTTAGACAAAAATCAAACTCACTAATATGTACGATACCTTAACAAATACTTGATCTCTCACCAAGTCACTCGAACTGAAAACACAAATTGCAAACATAAACAAACTGAAAATGCAAACACTTATGGTGGCACTTTAAATTTCATTGGCTTTCACGCAGGTCCATCTCATGGATTGGTAGGTTCCTATAAAAAAAATAAAAAAAAAAAAAAGTGAAAATTTAGCCTACTGGACAGATTATTAAAAAGGAAAAAAAAAAAAAAAAAACTCTAGTGGCTTACACAAAGTGACAGAGTTCACCCAAAGAAATTATTACCACATTTAGGTGTGATTTTGCTGCTTGAAGTTTCTCTGCTCTCAAACTGTTTTCCTTATCTTTGATGCAGGGGTGTTTGACATTCCTAGAAAAGAGAACAGAAACAAACTCCCCGGAAGAATATGCCTGAGCGAAACAGTTAATCGCACTAACTTATTCAGGTGGAGTTTTACCTTGTATTCTATGAAGTGCTGGTTGCACCACTTCTGTTGATTTCCACAGGGCTTCAGTGAGGTTTCCTCTTGAAAGGAATGGGGGACTTGTCTTTAGAAACAAACTGTGAGTCTGATGGTAAATAAAACTAGATACTGAGAGATAAAAGAAACAATGGGAAGGATTCCACTGATTGATAAATGGAATGAGAGATTTGTCTTTACAAACTGTAAGTCTGCTGATAAATAAAACTGGATACTGAGAGATGAAAGAAACAATGGGAAGAACCATAAATTCCATAAGGAATTCCACTGAGTGACACAAGGAAAAGACAAAGCGGGGTATATATTAGAAGGGGGTCTTAGGTGTTTCAGGAAGTCTGTACCTCAGGCAGTGGGGCGAGAGAGAGGGACATGTGGCCAGGAAATTAGGATAAAAATGAGGCTGCTTCCTCCAAAAATCTGAGAGTCCCCAGAGGAAATGCCTCAT
This sequence comes from Anomalospiza imberbis, assembly GCF_031753505.1. Taxonomy (NCBI): domain Eukaryota; kingdom Metazoa; phylum Chordata; class Aves; order Passeriformes; family Viduidae; genus Anomalospiza; species Anomalospiza imberbis. The sequence continues at coordinate 3,111,466 of NC_089700.1, forward strand.
GGCCTCTCCGTTTATTTAAATAAAGTTACAGGACTCCTCTGTCTCTTTTTTGGAGATAAACCTCTGGTGTTTGTGGACTAATCTTCCTGACTCTGACAGACTGTTCAGCTGAGGGAGTGAGACTGCTTTTAGAAAGTTTTGCAAGAGTCTGTGAAGCAGGCGTGTCCTTTTTGCTTTGGAGCAGTTTGCCTTATCAGTTCGCTCATTTTGTTTCAGTAATTTTCCTTTTGGACATATTTGAGTTTGGCAGCAAGCAATGCTACTGCCTAAAGCCAATCACTTATTTTTTAGTAACCAATTGCTCACTATCCCAGTTTTTTGCATCAAGTCCACCCTAGGGGTAGGGAGGTGACAAACAAATTAACCAAGGAAGAATAACGAAATATTTTCCCCTGAAGTTTTCCTATAGCCCCCACAGTGGAAGCTGCATGATAAGTACCTAGGCAACACCATAGGGACAACACCATCCCCACAAGGCAGCAACTGTAGGCTTCAGAACTGAACCAATTCTGGCTTTTACAACAAAATACACAAAAAGCAGAGGGGTGTGGGTCCCCTCCAAACAGGAGTCTTTTGGCTCTCCACAAAACCTCGTGCAGACAAAGGAATTAAATCCCCAAATTCATTTACCACACTTTCCACAATTCCCTCAGAGAAGAATGTGTTCAAACTTGTAAACCTACAGAAGAAATCACAATTTTCACAACTCCTTGAAGAATCAAAGATATTTTTGAAAAATTTCCCCCTTAGGGATAAAATTCAAGGTGGATCAAGAGGCCTCTATGTTTACTAAGAAACACACCTCCTCTCAATCCAGACTCAGCTTAAAAGTTAACAAGGGCTCCAAAGTGGTGGGTCCCTGCTATAATGGGAGCCTCTGACACCCCTAACAATCCATCTCCATCATCCTCTGGACTTCTTCCTCCTGAGGGTCCACCTGTCTCTGTGACAGTCCCACTTGCAGTATCCCTCTGTCTTTTCCCATTGTCCAAGTGGCTCACCCTCCTCCAGTGCTCCCAGTGGGCACAGCCACTAGCACCACAGGTGGCTGGGGTGTCCCGCAGACCCCACAGGCCCCCAGCCCATGCTCCTGGTCCCACACTTCCGCCGCCTGGTTCTGCTGCCTCTTGCCTTAACCACATTTCTCCACACTCTCCTTCAACCAATTCTGTTCTGACACACCAACAACTATCCATCCATCCCCTGTTGTCAAGACTGTGTGAGAAATGATGGTCACTTTTAAAAATTTCAAAGGTTTATTAAACCTTAACAAAATACAACAGAGGACTGAATAAGGAAAAAGGACTGCGTGATGAGAGTCGGCGACCCTAGCAGCCACAAGCTCATCTACAAAATTGCTGCTCCATTTTTTACACATCTGGGGGTTGCATTAGAAAACCCTGGCCCCTCCCAAGCCTGCTAGTCAACTTTTCGTTGTCATTTATTGGTGGAGGCTGAAATGAACAAAGTTTCCAGGTGTTCCCCAGAGAGGCAGGCAGGGCCTTCCTAGTTCCCATGGCAACACTGGAATGACTGCTGGCTACCGATATTGAAATGTTAATTAGTTAATTGCTCTGTTTGTTTTCTCTAAACTACCCAAAGGTAACCTGCCTTCCCCCCCACCACACCGACATTCTGGGACTAAGATGCAAATAAGAAAACCCCCTGGCATCATGGGAGTATTTTTGGGGGATAAAGACACCCCTAAATAAAAAACTAAACACAGTAGAGGGGGATAGACAAATGCCCTGGCTGAGGAAGAGGGAAACAAATCCCTTGATATACGTGGGCTGGGACAAGTGGAGACTGAAGAGATAGAGAGCCTTCTGGGGCTGCCACCAGGGAAAGGGTGGGAACAGCTGTTTTTCTGGACTTCAGCTCCAGACTGCACACTACACTTCCACATCCCTTGGCCACTGGTTGTGCCACAGGGAATAAGGGACAGCTGCTGCTCTGGACTTCAGTGGTAGACCCTGCATACCTCCTTCCTTTCAGCCTGGAGAAGCTACAGCAAGGGAGGTGAGCCCCGTTCGGGACCCCTGCCCAGCTGATCTTTTTAAGAAGAAGCTGAATATTAATAAAGGCATTAGCTCTGTTCAATTCAGAGGCTACTTTCTTACAACTTGACTGGACGTCAGGTGTTGCCATGCCATGCTTCTTAGTATCAGTCCTCTCCTCCCAAGATACCCTATGCAATGGCGCAGGTACCCGCCTGTACCTGTCAGTACCTGTCCTGACTACTGTCATTTCTTGGCAGTCACACAGTGGGGAGGGGGACTATGGGGAGATCAGAGGACATCTAAACAACAAATCACAATAACATAATTATACATCAATTAAACTTTCTTTAACATACACATAATATTCATCTCTTAATTGCAAGAGCCAACCATTGAATTACCCATCTATAACAACTCCTTTTCAATTCCCCTTATTGCTCCTCCAGGAATGAACTGTCGAGATGAAATAGAGATTTTTGGAGTTCACTTGAAGTAACAAAATAAATTAAAACATTTAAATTTAAGTTTGTAGAATTATGTGTTGAATTTTAACCTTTTACTTGAGAAACCTCTGCCATGGTACAAAGGGCATAAGAAAATGCAAATCTCTGAAGCTTCTTGCATAAAGGACAATGCCAGAGAAGACCAGGAGAAGCAAAGAACCCAGATAAAGGGGCTCCTCTGTCTCCAAGCTTATCAAGACTGACAGACCTACTCAGATAAGCACCAAAGGACCAAAAGCGCAAGCACAGAGGAGAAAAGTTCAAGAGTTCAAATAGGAGGAAGACCACAATCTTCAGCCTCAGAGACCACCTGCGTGACCACCACAGCAAACCACGCATGCCCAGAAGGGCGGGGACCTATTTAGCATGAGAGGTGAGGACAGGCGGGGCCAGGGGTTGAATATGCATGAAAAAGTTGTGTAATGTATTGCATATGGAACACCTTTGTGAATAAAGATGTGATTCAGACTGAGGCTTGGGGCACAAGTTTTTGGAGAACTATCTCACTTGTGCTGGGCGCTGACATACATACCCACTTCATAGCTATATTGAGTTGTGGAGTCTATGTATTTATTCTGCAAATCGCTTCAGAGACCCCTTCTCAACTTTTTTTTATTGCCCCCTTTGGGCATCTATGTCCTTAATTACCTCTGGGACAATGTATAAACCAACTCAACATTCTTCCAAGGGATTCTTCGGAGATATTTGGGATTGTCATCCCTTTTGATGGGGCCCCTTCCCAGCTTTACTTTGCAACCCTCCATGGGTGCCCTGTTTTACCTGTGGTACCCTCCATGGGTCCCCTCCCAGGTTTACTCCCTGAAGATCCCATTGTACTTACTGGTGAGATTTTCAGTGGTCCTCCCCTGTGGACTCTTTACAGAAGCCCCTAGTCCACCACTCGTCTGTCTCCACAGTCTCAGGAACTCCATCAGTCGTGGTGCCAGCCAGCCCCAAGGGGGGCTGATCACTGAAATTGGGTGAGGCGCGCCTTCAGCACCGCTTACTGCCTGCTGCATCTGAGTGGTGGAAATATCCCGGACAAGTCCCCAAACTGCCAGATGATTAATTTTGTTAATTGACAAAATTAATCCACAAATGCCAGACGTTTATCTCCAGAAAGGAGACAGAGGAGTCCTGTAACTTTATTTGAATAAAGGGAGAGGCCATGAGGCATTTCCTCTGGGGTCTCTCAGATTTTTGGAGGAAGCAGCCTCATTTTTATCCTAATTTCCTGGCCACGTGTCCCTCTCTCTCGCCCCACTGCCTGAGATACTTGAGAGGTACAGAGTTCCCAAAACACCTAAGACCCCCTTTTAATGTATACCCTCCCGCTTTGTCTTTTCCTTGTGTCACTCAGTGGAATTCCTTATGGAATTTATGGTTCTTCCCATTGTTTCTTTCATCTCTCAGTATCCAGTTTTATTTATCAGCAGACTTACAGTTTGTTTGTAAAGACAAATCTCTCATTCCATTTATCAGTCAGTGGAATCCTTCCCATTGTTTCTTTTATCTCTCAGTATCTAGCTTTATTTACCATCAGACTCATAATTTGTTTCTAAAGACAAGTCCCTCATTCCTTTCATAATGGAGTGGCTCCCATTCAGCAGCTCCCATAATCATATTATACACAAAACCCATGTGTAGAAATACTCTACCACTGCAGGATCAAGATTAGGGAAGCTGTGAGAATTAAAGCTGAGGGAAACCAGTAATAAAGAACAATCTGACATTTTTTTCGAAGTAGGTCAGTATTTCTGGGTCACCATATTACTGTAAAGCTTTTATTCATTCTATCGACTTTCCTGCTCCACTTAGGTCTCCATAGAGTGTGCAAGTCTCACTTCACCCCTACTGTTTTATTTGGCCTTTGCCCTATTTCAGCAATGGAGTGTGAACCTCTGTCTGATGACATTCCCACTGGTAGTCCAGACCTCAGGATAATTTCTTTGAACAAAATCTTTACCACCTTGTCAGCTTTGTTGGTGCGACAAGGAAAAGCTTCTTGTCATACTGAAAAAGTATCTACTGGTACTCATTTTGTGAAAAAAGGTCTGCAAAGTCTATTTGCCAATAGTCTCCTGGTCAATTTCTTTTCTAGACACAGTCCCAAGTGCAGGCTGCCTAATCTAATGTGCCTTCTTCTTTATAAAGGTTTGATAATTTTTAACAATCCTTTTATAATACCTGAAATAGAGATTTTTGGAGTTCACTTAAGTTAACAAAATGAATTAAGCATTTATATTTTAGCTTGTAGAGATATGTGATGAATTTTTAACCTTTTACTTAAGAAACCTCTGCCATGGTACAAAGGGCATAGGAAAATGCAAATTTCTGAAGCTTCTTGCATAAAGAACAATACTGGAGGCGACCCAGGATGCAAAGAAGCCATGTAAAGGGGCTCCTCTGTCTCCAAGCCCATCAAGACTGACAGACAGTACTCAGATAAGCACCAAAGGACCAAAAGTGCACGCTCAAAGGAGAAAAGTTCAAAAGTTCAATCATGAGGAAGACCACAATCTTCAGCCTCAGGACCACTGAGAGACCCCATGCGACCACCACAGCAAACCAGGCATGCCTAGAAGGGCGTGGACCTATTTAGCATGAGAGGCGAGGACAGGCGGGGCCAGGGGTTGAATATGCATGTAAAGGTTGTTTAATGTATTGCATATGGAACACCTTTGGGAATAAAGATGTGGGTCAGACTGAGGCTCGGGACACAAGTTTTTGGAGCGCTATCTCACTTGTGTCAGGCACTGACATACATACCCACTTCATAACTACCCCAGGTTGTGGAGTCTATTTATTTATTCCACATATTGCTTCAAGAGCTTTGGCCTCTGTTACCTTGGGCTGAGTAACCACCACATTCCCAGCTTCTCAGATTCCATTTTTCACAAAGCTGTTCCCATTCATGAAAAGTTCCCAATTGTATGGATAATCACACTTTGAAAACCCAGTGTTCATAAAGGAGACACAGGAGTCCTGCAACTTTATTTGAATAAAGGGAGAGGCCACCGGGGTGCACAATCGCAAGGCTTTCTCTCTTGGGTTTCTGGGGTGCACCCTCCTTTTATCCTAGACTCCTGTCCACATGTTGCCTTATTCATTTCCCTATTGGCCAACACACTAGGAAGGTACAGCCTTCCCGAACTGCCAACCACATGTTCTCCCCTTGAACCTGATTTTACCCCAAAGTTCAGAAACTCAAGCTTCTGCAGACCCACTTGCCTGTTTCAGGAGGCAGGCGTCTGGGCTCTGCAACAATCCTGCTGCTTGAAGTCAGTAGAGACATTAAGACCCATTTCAAAGGTGTTAACACCCCTATCTTCACCCATAGAATTCTTTGCAAAGGAATTAGCACACATCTTCCCTATCAATCTCTCCTCTTAGTATTTCTCAATTTGTCTTTACAATTCCTAGTCATTATTAACTTAAACTTTTTTAACAACCTGGCTTGGTATAAAGATTAACATTTCAAAGATCTCCTCCTAACTTTCTGCATCTGGCCCCTGCAAGAGGTGTGGCAAGTAAATACCGAGAAACAGAATACAGTAAATACAGTGAATAAAGAAGATATTAACAGTTCATATTAGCCTGCTAATCACTAGAGGTCCTTGTAGATGATCAGTGGCTACTGATAGCCGAGGGCTCCCATCCTTTTCCTCCTGCTGAGAGGTCCAGATCTCTGGGGTTTTAGAGACCTTGACTCAAATATGATGGGCCCACCCGTGTTCAGCTCTCCTGACTGTTCTTCCTGCGGTCCTGGTTGGATGTTATGAACAGCAAAGTCCAAAAGCAGCATCTGTGCTAAATGGGTTTCCTGTCAAAGAGATTTCAAGAGACACAGTATCCTGGATACATACTCGTATACATCTTCCCTCTCCTCGCCACATTGAAAATTAATTCCAAGGGGAATGATTTCCTCACGGTTTGGCTCTTATTTTTGCCCCAGCTAATGGCAAAAGCCGTGCCCATGGCATCTTATTTTCTGTCACCAGCGTCAAAGGTGTTTCTTTATTTGTCCATTCATATTTTCTACTTGACCTGAATTCTTATGTGCCAGGGGGTATGGAGGTCCCACTGAAGTCTCAAAGCAGCCATAATCCCTTGAAGGATCCCCTTGTAAAATGAGTTCCTCCAGCCCAGTCTGCTGCCTTCACAACCTCATACCCTGGGATTATTTGTTCCAAAAAATACTTTAATAACGGATGCAGTAGTTGCTGATGTGACCAGAAACGCCTCTGGTCACCCTGCCAGCTGGCATACCACTACCAGAAGATATTTAAAGCCCTCTTGTCTGGGCCATCTCAGCAAAATACAGCCGGCATCCTTGGAAAGGAGGCATAGCCCAAGGTCACTCCCCCTCCCCCGGCTTGCACTCTCCTTTGTAGTCTGGCTATCAGCTTTAGCCGGGCAGTCCTCAATAGCTCGTTTTGCTAAAACAAAAAGACCCAAGGCAGTACATCTTGAGCAAGGACTCTGCAATCTTCGAGAGGCCAATTGACTCCCTCCTGGAGTTGTTTTAATATTTGCAGGGTCAAAACTCCAGGGACCCACTGTTTAGGGTCCTTCGTAAATCAATTCTCCCCTCTTTCTTCTGCCCCACCACTTTTCATTATCTCCAACATCTCCGGTGGAAATGACAGCATCACTTCCCCCTCTCCCAGCCTCCCCAGCAATGGCTGGGGAGTAAAAGGAGGATCCCGGAGAGCTCTGGCAAAAGTGGTTCTTTTTGAACATCTCCACTGGCCAGCTGATTACCTAAAGAGCCCAGACAGCTTCAATCCTGAAACAGACAAGTGGGCCTGCACAAGCTTGAGTTGCTGAATTTTGGGGTAAAATGACAGGTTCCAGGGGGGATATGGGGCTGGCAGCTGGGGAAGGCTGTACCTTCCTAGTACCTCAACCAATGGGGAAAGGAAGAGGGCAAGATGAGGCCGGGAGTTTAGGACAAAAGCAGGCTGTGTCCTCCAAGACCTCAAGAGAGAAAACCCCGCAGGCTGGTGCACCCAAGTGGCCTCTCTGCCTTTATTTGAATTAAGTTGCAGGACTTCTCTGTCTCCTCTGTCAGGAAAAATAATCCACAAACACCAGAGGTTTATGTCCAAAAAGGAGACAGAGGAGTCCTGTAACTTTGCTCGAATAAAGGGAGGTCATGGGGCATTTCCCCGGGGGTATCTCAAAATTTTTAGAGGATGCAGCCTCATTTTTATCCTAATTTCCCGACTTCATTTCCCTCTCTCTTACTCCATTGGCTGAGGTACTCAAGAGGTACAGAGTTCCTGAAATGCCTAATACCCCCTTCTAATGTATACCCCTCCTGTTTTTCTTTCCCCCTGTGTCCTTTTTCTCTAAATCCAAAGATGTAGCACAGTCTTGAGTGAGTAACGGTCTGTGTCAATTAGGGGAATTCCTAAGGAATTTATGGTTCCCCCCCATTGCTTCTTTCACCTCTCCATATTTGGCCTTATGTACCATCAGGCCAACAGTTTGTTTTTAAATATACCTTCTTCTCATTCCTTTCACCTTAAGGACACTGGCTTTTCATAGCCTTATTTTCTGCCAACCTGCAGCTGGAAGAAAGTCTGTCACCCCCTCTCAGCCCCTTTTCAGTGCTTTTTTATCCTTTTAACACCATGCATATATTTCTTCTGCAACTTGGGATTATTCTGAAAATCAAAAAATAAGTCACTATACAGCTCCATTCCACTCTTCTACAAAACAGCATTAGTTGCAAAATGGTCAGTCCTGTTAACACGCCACTTTTTGTGGTTGCTTAGCTCATACATCAGCCACCAACGATAACAATATTCAACAAGTTGTTTTCATGTCAGAGGATCACATACACACCCCCCACCCCCCACCTTTTCCAGTTCCTTATGTGAAAAACGCATATTTTATGATTGGCTTTTAGTAAATATTAAAATGAATATTATATGTGTAATGTTAGAAAGTTATGCTGTATTAATTTTCTTAACTAGTGTGTTAAGTATAGTTTTAGGTTATAACATAATGTTAAAATAGAAACTCTGTGATGTTAGATTTTTTTACTAGCTCAAGGAAAGGGATAAGATAATCAAGAAACTCTTCATACAGAGATAACAGTGGCAGGGCACATAAAGAGTTATGGCCTCCTTATCAGAAAAGACAAACATCTTTCCACCTTCTCTCTGTCTTTATGGAACTGCCGGGATTAAGTGGAAGAAGTTGACAAAAAACAGAAAAATTCTTAATTTACAAGGAATTTATGTATCATGTATGAGATATATGAATATGCAACAGGCTGTTGCTTTTAAGGGCTATTCCTTTGTTCACAAGGCATGGTTTTGGCAGCTCAGTGCCCAAAAACATCCGGATATCTGTAATTCTTTGCTTTGTATTGTCTCGTAGTGTCCTAATCCTCATTGTCCAAATTTTTCTTACTCCAATTTAATTACAATTTTTATAATTATTTTATTACTAATAAACTTTTAAGATTAAAAAACCAAGTGCTTGGTGTTTTTCACACTTTAAAACACAACTCAAGGGGAGATTTGGGGAGTCTCTTCTTCCAGGAGCTATGAAGATAGTCCCACACCGAATTTACCACCTAATGAAAAAAACCTTTCTACACCTTTATAATGTTTTTAAAACCTCGTACATTAAAAAAAAAAAAAAAACCTTCTACAAGTTTTAATAACTTTTTACAACCTTTCCCGCGACTGAAATTGTGCTATGGGCATTCCTGCATTAGCTAGTGCATGATCTTACATAAGCCAGCACAGTTACAAAAACCTCTGAGCCCTGCATTGCTTCTCTTAACCACTTACAGTTTTCAAATTACCTGGGGACTTGTACTCCCTTGAAGTACACTTTTCTAATTAGCTGGGGACTTGAAACCTTTTGATACTCACTTATACAGTTTTACAGTAATTTTTAATAGAAAATAAGAAATTATATCATTACTTTTATAACCCAATTGTATTATAGAGCTCCATTTCTGGAGGGATTCTCTGCTGCAGTTTATGGTTAGATATAATTTTATACCCTCAATAATGCCTTAATAAAACCCAGAGATTTTGCCTTGAATTCATTGGATTATAGGATCAAAGGATTTTCCTGAAAAAAGCCTTTGATGCACAGCAGAGTCCTCCATCCTGTAAACCCATGGAGCATCAAAAGCATTGTCCCATCTGGGGTCGCAAGGAAATTGTTGTCAAAATCATCAGGATAAATAAGAATCTGTAACACTGTCTTTTCAGTGTTAGGGGGTAAGGCATTATTTTATTCTTGGCCCAGATGTGTGTGTGTGTCTGACAAAGTTCCAGCCTCCACACAGATGCTGATACAAATATTTTTCAATTATTTTTTACATTTTTAGCAAACAAAAACCAGATTCTTTAGTCCTCTTATCATCTCTTTCTCAGATGGGGAGTGTCCAGCTTTCCAGGCCTTAATCTCTTCTGTATTTTCTGGTTACTCCAATGTCCTAGAAGGGTTATAAATTTAAGATCCCATGTGTCCAATCTTCAGCTCCCTTTGGCTTTGTTCATTGAAGTTTGTCAGGGTTAGTTTTAGCAAACTTAACGTTTCAGTGATTTAATGATCAAAGTAACAATAACAGCCTGTAAAGAAACTTAATTAGTGCTGGCTAAAAGTGGGCACTGCTTGCAATTAATTAAAACAACTAATTAAGTTAGGAAAGTTCTATCATTTCCAACAACAAGCAAACACGGGCACCAGGGTAGAAGTTTCCCACCCCAGCCACGGAAAATGGAAAGTGGATGTTGTGGCCCTGAAATTCTTCAAAATCACAGCAGGAATTACTGCTATTCACTGCTCAAAATGCATCTGTTACCAGAACCCAGCAGTCTCAAGACCCAGCTGGGGGGCACTGCAGGTGCCAGGAGGATGCAGAGCTTCCCAGCTAAGCAGATGGAGCAGGGCACAAGCTGCCCTTTAGAGAGTGGGGCTCGGGCTCCATATCATGGGTCAGGAACCTTGGGGAAGAAAACTTGAGCCCAGTGTTGTGACTCAGCCCATGCCCTAGTGGCACAGCCAGCCTTCCCCTGACCCATCTTGCTCACCAGGCTCTGAGCTGGGGATGCTGGTGGGGGGAGAGTCTCTTTGCTCAGCTTCCAGCCTTTATGATTACATTCAGCTCTCTGAACTAAATCATTAGTCCCCAGCACAGTTCCCATGCCCTAATTTAACTCCTCTGCTTGCATTCACCTCTGCCTGTTGGCAGCATCATCATCAGAGCCTATGTGGGTACAGCACTTCAGCCCCCCATCCTGCCAGAGCCTCCATCAGCAGCCTCAAACATCCCTATCATTGCTACACCATGCTAACACCTTCAGTGTTATGGCATCAGACTTTTATGTCCTTAACACAAAAAAATAAGATAGAGTAAGTGTGCCCTCTTATGAGAGATCTACTTGGTGGGGTATAACCTGCAAACAAGCCCCTTTCAGACATTTGGGAAGAAAAAATGAGTTTTTATCTCTGAATCATGTTTCCTAATTGGGGATGTCACAGGTTTGAGTATCAGGCAGAAACAAGAAAGACTCAAATTTTGATGCCAGCTGCTCAGATGTTAAACCATACTTCTACCTGGGGTCACTGATACAGACTTTGCCACTTTTGTGCCATATTTAGCTGGGATTTTGTTATCTCGTGTGATCATTTACATATAACTCCAGAACAAATTCAAATCCTGATCCAGGAAACTGCAGGCCTTGAAACATGTCTACTCACCATCAAATAACACTTACACCCAGCATCTAATAACACTTCCATGCACTGTCCAAAGCCTTCTCATGGCCTGAAGAGACACAGACTCAAGCAGAGCAAAAACATGTAAAACAAATAAAGCAGATTCCATTCAGAAAAACTGCCAGGAGTGATTTTGATCCTCTGTCTGCCACCATCTACCCACCAGCAGACCACAGCCGCTGCTGTTGGGGTAGGTTTGCTGTGACAAGCCTGTGGTGACCCATCCTGCAGTCCTGGAGGGACACTCATCAGTGGTCACCTCACAGTGACACCATGTATCACTGTTTATAATGACTCCAAAGCTAGAAGCCCCAGGGCTCTTGCTCCACTATTGGCTCCTGCTGGGCTGCATTTACCTACGCACAAGCCAGGATGTTTCTTCTTCTTGGTTTGTCACACAGACATTCCCACTGTGTCTCACCCATGCACGGCTCTCAGCAGGCACAAAGCACAGGTTAAACACATGCAGTGGAAAGTAACAGCATTTGCTTCTGCAGCTTCTGCTGCCAAACTACAGGAATGGAATGGAAATATAAGGGCAGGAATTTCAAATTATAGCCCTCAATTTATTGGTTTGTTTATTATATGGGGGAAAGTAGTCCAGGGTATGTGGAGGAGTCTAGGGCCACCCCTGCATGCACTCAGCATTGCCTCTTGCAGTGGTCCAGTGTTACGGAGCCTGTGGAGCATCAGTGTGATCAGCCTGCAGAACAGGAGGCTCAGGGGGATCTTCTTGCTTACAACCACCTGAAAGGATGTTGTAGCCAGGCAGGCAGCGGTCTCTTCTCGCAGGTAACAAGTGATACAACAAGAGGAAACGAGCAGGGGATGTTTAGATTTGGTATTAGGGAAAATGTCTTCCACAAAAGGGAGGTCAGGCATTGAAATAAACTGTCCAGGAAAGCGCAGGCATCGCCATCATCCTGCCACCATTCAAGAAATGTGTGGATGTGGTCCTTAGGCATGTGGTTTAGCGGTGAACATGGCAGTGCTGGGTTAATGGTGGGACTCAATCTTACAGATCTTTCCCAAATTAAACAACTCCACAATTCTGTTGTGGGAGCTTCCTCCCCAAAAGGCATCAAAGCCTCCCATAAAATCAGAATGATAATCCTAAAACCATAAATTGTGAAGGACTTCAGTGGCTGAAGAACTTTCCTGGTTCAGATGCCAGTTAAATGTACACAATCCAATCTTTCTGTGCCTTTCAAAGTCTGGGATGGCAGGAGACTCAACACGGGAGGGCTTGGGGGGATCTCACCTCTTTAGGGGCCTGACACCTCCTTCCCCCCTAATGCACTTGGGCTTCAGAGCCAACAGAACTCATGGGTGAAGGTGACTGATGCTTGGGAGGGCTGGCTCCCTCCTCTGTCACCACTGCAGTTCAGTACCAGTCTCTGGCAGCTCTGTACATACATTTTTACACCTTTGAGTTAAATTGAATGAAGCATTAAAACATTTCAGACCTCTTGGCTTCAGGCAGTGATGACACTAAGGATTTACTGAGCTGCCAGAGCCCAACAAAGCCTGTCCAAGGGGTGCCCTTCTGCCCTTATTCTTACCTAAAAATGTTATTTATCAATACGATATGTAATAAAATAAGCACTTTTAAGAGCAAGGCAACACTTTTTATTTTTATTTAAAAAGGCCTTGATGGCAGGAATATAGTGTAAAAATCATTGGAAAAACTAAAAGGCATCGATACATATTGGAATATACACTTTTTACATAAATTACATTTATTTATTTTTTTCTTTCATTTGAGGTTCTTATTTGATATTGAGGTCTAATAGTTAATAGGTCCTGGGATCTGGACGTTTAGACCACCATAGTCTAACATGTACATGTTCATGGGCCATTGCTGAAAGAGAGGGAGAGAAAAAGAAGGCAAAAGTCTCCGTTAGGACACAACACAAAACCATGCATACATCAAATCTCTGACACGTTCCAACAACTGGCTGTTGCTCCCACTTTCCAAGTAAGAGAAAAGAACCAACCCCAAACCAAAACACCACTAGCAAACTTGACAAAAACCCTTGAAAGGTTTTATTTCTCTTGTGCATTTTTGGGGAGTTTTATTTGGTATCATCTGCAACTGAAGCCAAGCCCTGAAGGAGTGCAGTTGTATGCATGTCCCTGACTTTATCTCCTATTTTTTGTGTTCTGTGGCATTCTAGATCTCTGCATTGCTCCCAGAACCAAGCTAGAGGTACACCCAGCACAGCTTGGACCATGGGGAACCACCGGGTTCTGCTGAGAGGCACCACAGACCCGAGGTGATGTCACTAGCAATCGTGTTTTACCCACGGGGGTGGAGGGATTTGCTTGAGCCTGTCTCATATGCAGCACCCACTGAGGCACACTGCAGGAATGCAGGAGAGCCCCTGGGGGTGTTGGGCACTTTGATCTGCTGACCTCCCCCATACAAAACCTGCAGAAAAAGACAGCCCCACAGGTGTGTCTCCTCCTTTGCCAAACCTGCTTGTGCCATTTTACATCATACTTTATAGTGTTTGTCAGGTAGAGGGAGGTGGTGACAGCTCGAGGAGAACAGAGCAGCATCCTGAAGCAGAAAGACAGGCAGGCAGTAACCCCCCTAATATCTGGAAGGCTTTACCACAAGCGAGATCTGATTTGTTGATGATGTAGACTCCATATTGGAAGAAGAGGAAGAGGAAGAAGAGGAAGAGGAAGATACCGAGTTCCCTTCGGAGATCCTCTTCCGCTTCCGTTTGGGAACACTGATGTCTTTCTCTGCAAGGAGAGAGGGAAGGCGTGAGGTGTCCAAGCCCCGAGAGTGGTCCCTAAATGTGGGGATTCATCTTGCCACTCTGACCTTGCCTTCCACAAAGCATCCCCCTACAGTGATCAGCTGTGCTGCCACTGGCGACACAGGCTTGGCCTCCATGAGTGACACAGAGCTGTCAGCTTTCCTCACACTGCAGGCATGCTCTGGCTTGCCAGATCTGCCTTCTCTATCCATCCACCTCTTTTCATAAAACATAGGATTGTAGTTATCTCTAGGGCTGCTAATTCTGACACATTTAATTAAAACTGTCTGAGATTTATCACGACGATGGGACAGAGAGAGAAACACATTCCCAGTGATAACAGAAAATCTTGTTGCCTTAGAAATTCAATTGCTAAATGATGGCTCAAATTAAGGGCTTTAACCAGGAAATAAATTGCTCATGGTGAGTAAATTGCTAATGGGAGAGGGATAACCACATCCTCCAGAACATGCTGGAAGTTTGAGCCAAACAGCCCAGTCTTCCCACAGCTCACAGAAGTGGAGTCCTCCAAGAAGACAGTTTACTCTGGAACAGATGCTGAGCCTAACTTTTTGTAGGTAGGATTTTCTCCCCATCCTGCCCTGGGGATATGAGAGGTTCAAACGCCACCTCACAACTCCTATCCATTTTCTCTCCCACAGGGCCAGGAAAGGCACATTTATGTCCTAGCCCTTCCCTTACCTGTTCGTTTGGCCTCGGTGCAGATTTCAGCAAATGGCCTGTGGAAGAGACAAGGGATGAATCAGTGGTTTCACTCTGTGTGCCTGCCTGTGCTGGGACACAACCCAGACCCTGACCCTGAGCTGACTCCTCCAACACCCCTTTGTGTGGAAAGGGGACTTGGAGCATCCCCAGTGCATCCTGGAGAGAAGCAACCTGAAAGAGCTTAGCTGGGTCTCTGAGTTACCAGCCCCCATGTCATGTCCCTTCCCAGCATCACCATCCCAAATCACACAAGAAAGAGGGGACAAATTGGCCATGCTAACCCTTCACTGTGCCCACCCCTGGGCAAGTACCTCCCTGCAGCACAGGACAGTGGATGCCAGGGATGGAGCAGGTCCTCCACAGGTATGTGGTGGCTCCGGTGGCCTCATGGTGAGTTGCTCTGTTTATGGCTGAAGAAGCAAGGACAACACTTAACAAACAGAAACTTCCCCCATCACAAAGCTGGGAAAACTTACTGGAGCTGGTTTATAATCACTATTCGGATGCTCTCCCGTGCCTTCAGGATCTTCTCCAGCCGATGAATGTCATAGGTATTGGGATTTCTGAAAGGGATATCGTCCGGCAGCCCAGTAACCTCCACAGAGTCAGGACTGTCCCTGATGAGTTTATAGGGCACCATGACAGGCCGGTTCAAGCCTAGAGCCTCTCCTGTAATGGCAGAACAGAAGACAGCACAATAGCTTTACCCTACAATGTGGATATTGTCAGTTCAGTCAGAGAGAAAAAGAGAAAGATTTCTGCCAGGCTAAGCCTGGGAAAAAGTCCAAGAGGAATGTAAACAATCTATTATCTTGTTTTCCATTCATATTGTTTATAGATATGTTCTACCACACTGACCTAAGTCCAGTGTACCAATCAGGTGGAATGTTTTTACTCTAAGACCAATGGAATTAATGTTCACGATGTTCTCTATAAAAGAGAGACGTACTTTGAATAAACACTCATTTTACCTTCTGAAATTGTACGAGTCATTTTGCCCGCCCCTAGCTCAACAGCGTCACTACAGGGCTCTAGAACCAACTGAAGGACTAAGAACACTGGGGGACTTTGGGATGCCATGGCTGCTATGGTGCCCAGCCTTTGCTGCAGTCACATCCCACCCATCCATTTTACATGTACCTGCCCAATTTATTGTCTGCTCTGTTAGTCTTCCTTTAGAATTCTGCCAGAAGCCTCAGGCGAGTTCAGAACACACACACTGCCACACTTGCCCAAGCCCATGGCTGGACCGGCAGCAGCAGCATGCAAGACAGCCCAGGACAGAGGGGAAATGGAAGGGATTTGCCCATTTCCTCTTGCCTCTGTACATCAGCAGGTCTGGGGGGGTCACTGGGGTGGAGATCAAAGCCATCATCACATCACATCACATCACATCACATCACATCACATCACATCACATCACATCACACCACACCACATCACACCACATCACACCACATCAATCACTCCTGCCCATTTCTTGAATCAATTTATCTCTTTGGCCTCACAACATCCTATGGCAGTGATACACCTCAGTACTTCCTTCTGTACAAGTAAACCTGCTGCTCACCTCTCTGGGTACCCCTCAATTTCCTGCTCACTGGGGAGCAGAGAACATCCCTCACTCCTATCTTGTTTCTGACTGTAAGAGCCTGGTCCCACCTTGTAACTCTGCAGCCCCAAAACCTGAAGCTGTTAGTGGCTGCACAGCCACATTTCTGGCTTTCCTCCTGGAAAGTTTGTCCCATCAAAGGCTGACATCAGACTGAACAAATCCTGCTGCTGTGCTGCATTTTGCCACGCCCCTTCCCCTCTCCAAGGATGAGCTATCAACAAGAAGATAATGGTCCCACCTGCCAAGAGTGAGACACAGGGACATCCCTGGGGACATGGAGCAGCAGGACAGTATCTGTGCTGCAGCAGCTGCCATGGGCTTGGGCTATAAATAGAGGCCTTTGTGGAAATAATTTTAACTGTGGCTGCTCTCAGCAAAACCAGCCTCACCCTATGATGCCTACAAGCAGAGACTCACCGTATTTTTCATTGAAAAGCTCTTTCACTTGCTCTCGCAGAATCACCTTCTCTCCAAGCCTGTTGGCATCGTCCTCATCTGCAAAAGCAAGAAAGAACAGGGGTGAAGTTAACTTGTTTCCTTCTGAGCCCCTGGAAACCCAATCTCACTGACACAATGCAGGACAGCACCCCTGTCCCTCTGCCCCAGCATGGCCTGGGGACACCTCAGAGGTGTTGCTCTCTGCTTGCACCCTGCCACACCTTTCAGAGCTGTGCAAAGCAGCTCTAAAATGCTGCCAGATCTCCATTTGCCATGTGCTGCCACAGCTAAAAGCATTTTGTATCTACTTTGCAGGGCTATAAATGACTAGAAAAAATGCAAAGCAATGAAGACTCAAGCCCTCAGTGCCATGAATGCTCCCACAAGTGACATCAAGGAATGAGAGAGCACTTTTTTGGCTAAGCTCCTAAGTGAAGTATTGTTTTATAATATGCCATATTATCAGCTTGGCTTTCCTAACTTTTTAAATTATCCTCATTGTGCTAAACAGTTTCTCTTTCATTCTCTAGTTTCAAACAATGTGCCTAAGTTAGCAGATTTTTACACGCAGCTATTTAGCATCCTCAGGAGGCTCCAGGACAAATTACTGGGGTCATGACCTTAACCTTTGAGCTAGGGTAAATGACCCTAACCCTAACCTGTCCCTTTAATGCCTTTTTTCATCCAGAGGTATAAAGTACCAAGTGAACACACCTTATCTGCCTCTTGCTGTGGCCACCCCTGCAGCTCCCAGCAAGCTGGGATGCACAATGCAGCACCAGCTCAGTGGGGTGGACTCCTCACCTTCTCTCCTCCCAAAGAAGATCCCCACTGCACCCAAGGCAGGCACTGTCACCCAGGCTGGCAAGCCACTGGGTAAAAATAATGGAACCACTGAATGGTTTGGGTTAAAAAGGACCTTCTAAGACCATCCAGTTCCAAGTTCCTGCCATGGCCAGACACAGTAAGGTGTGCCTTACAGACACAGTGCTGTGTGCTCTGTGCAAGTGGTGGGGGGCTCATGCTCCTGCTGCTGGCTCAGGTGATGGTGGAGGGTG
The DNA here is from genome assembly GCF_031753505.1 of Anomalospiza imberbis. Classification (NCBI taxonomy): domain Eukaryota; kingdom Metazoa; phylum Chordata; class Aves; order Passeriformes; family Viduidae; genus Anomalospiza; species Anomalospiza imberbis. The sequence goes on from NC_089700.1 coordinate 3,129,334, forward strand.
GCTCAAAAGGGTAGAAAGAGGTGCTGGGAGTTGCTGCCCAAATCCCATCTTCAGTATTGGCATCCTCAGGCGTCTCAAAAAACATTTAATCACAGTCTTTCTGTTAATGCTTTGAGCCAAGAGCTTTGAATCCAGCCCTCAGCACCAGGCAGCTCAGGACATTTTGGGGGCAGAGACTGCCAGGAGACATTGTTCAAGCCCTTGTTCAAAGTCCCTTTCCAGCTCTCCTGGAGCCTCTTTAGGCACTGGAAGGGGTTCTAAGGTCTCCCTACAGCCTTCTGTTCTTCAGGGGAACACTTCCAGCTGTCCCAGCCTGGCTCCAGAGCAGGAGTGCTCCAGCTCTTGGGTGAGTTTGTAGCCTCCTTTGGACTCATTCCAACAGGTTCAGGTTCAGGTCTTTCTTGTGTTGGAGCCTCAGCCAGATGCAGTGCTTCAGGTGGGGTCTCACAAGAGCTATTCATAGTTGGTTTCTACAGCATCAAGGTGATCCCTACAAACCCTGGCATGAGAGAATCAAGGCATCCTCTGCCCTCAGTCTACAGCTATTCAGTTTCATTTTGAGCAATCACATGATTATGATTTTTTATTATTTTGAGTAATCATATGATTTTTGTTTTGGTTTTAAGCAAACACATGGCTGGAAGTTTTGTTTTAAATGCAAGGTGAAAATCTACTGCAAGTCCTGCCCCCTGCATGGGACTGATTTCAGTGCTCAGCACTCCAGGCAGAAAGATCCCATCCCACATCTCAGCCACTCTGCTGCTGTGGGAGCTGGAGAGAAGCTGGCAACATCAAACCTCTGCACCCTGTTACTGCAGGGTACAGCCTCAAAAAAGCCTCTTCTCTGCCTGGAAAACAATTGCTTCGCCTGGATATCACATACACACACAAAACCAAAAAAAAATTCCCCAAAAAAAAAAAAAAAAAAAAAAAAAAAAAAAAAAAAAAAAAAAAAAAAAAAAAAAAAAAACCAAAAAAAAAACCACACCCCAAAACCAAAAACAACCCAAGAACTTTCTGCAAAGAAAGCTCAGGGCCAAGTTCTGCTTCAAATTCGGAAATGGCAACAAAGCAGCTTGAATGGCATGGAGCAAAACATAAATACAAGAGATGAAGATTTCTAAGTGATGCCTTGCAGTGCCACTCTGGAGGCCACGGTGGAGCAGAGGGGACAGCCCTGTGGGCTCCCTCTGTGACTTCCTTGTCATCACTGCTCAGTTTCTGGGCTGTATATACGTACCCGTATGGATGTGTAGATGGTAGCAGACAAAGACACACCAAAATTCAGTGTTCTCACTCATTTAATTCTCTGGGACTGAAAAATGCAGCAGGTCTTACCTTTCTGCTCATGCCCCGAAAGACCCAAGTGCAAGAAACAAGATCCCAAGGGATCTTGTTTTTTCCACCTTGAGGTGGGCACTACTCCCACATTCCCATTCAAGGACACAAACAAATGTAGTGAAAATCCTGGAACTGAGCATGCATAACAGTGAAGCCAAAGAGGAGCCTCTGGCCAGTGGCACTGCTTCCCAGGGACTTACCCCTCCGTGCCCAGGCAAGAGGGATTTCCATCTCCCTTTGACTTTACCCATTTGGGTTTGGGAATTAAGCAACTCAAGGAGTAAACTGAAGGAAGAAGTAAATCAAGGAGGCGACTAGTGCTCCTGAAATGTCCTTCCCATAGAGCAGGCTTATCCATGCTGCTGGCTTCAGATCTGTGTTATCTTTTAAAAAAAAAATTAAAATAGTAGCTAGTTGATTATTTTTTTTCCCCAATTCAGTTTGCCTGAAGTCAGCACCTCTGCACTCCACAGGCATTTACATACAAGTGGTCACATTTTTAAAGCACCACTTACTTTTTTTCTACAGACTTTCAGAGCTTTACATTTCTTTGAGAGACAGCAAGCTACTTTTAATAATTATAAAAACTGAGGTTTAGGTGTCTGCTGTTGGGCAATAGAATCCAAACCACTGCTTATTCTTCTAGTGAGTCAAAAAAAAAAAAACCCACACAAAACCAAATCCAGGGTGTCCCATGGATAAATAATGGTTCTGTCTGTGTTCATGATGTCATGTGCAGAACCTTGATCTCAGTGGTGAAGCCACAGCATAGCTGGGCAGGGTGCCCAACGGAGCCTTCTTCCTTTCCATACCCTCAAACGCTGCTCAAGGGGATGTCTGTCCTCTGCTCAGCCACAGCTCATGGAGTAACAACTAACCTGCTGTTACCCTAAGACTTGTCCTGAAGCCCATTTCATCAGGAAAACTGTCACTGCCCAACACATCTCTCTGAGAATATGAACCAGATCCCTTCTGCAGACAATCCCAGACTCATCAAAGAGACACTCAGCTGGCAGGCTGAGAGCAGGCTCCTTACAGCAGCCTGGGATCTGGCCCTGAATCCTAAGAGGAATCTTTCCCCTTCCAGCTTCCATGGCTGCAATTCAGTTATACCCCTGTGTAAATCCAGAATAAATGTGCTGACTTTACTGAGGCTATTCTGCAGTAACTCAGGTTTAAATGCAGTTTGATTTAGCTTAACATATGCATGTTTTGAAAGCAGAGATATAAACTTGTGGCAGCAGCAATTAACACCTAGACCCACAGCCAAAATCCCAGCTGGTGGCACTAAGGCTGGATCTGCTGTAGCTAGGTGTAGCCACAGGCACAGGCAGGTCAGCTCTTTCTTACTCCTGCACATCAGTCTGTCTTGCTTCCCTGGAGCCTTCATGGCTACTCACCAGCCCTGACCCAGAGTATGTGTTAAAGCAAAGCAAAAACAAACCCAACCCAAATCCATGGAAGATCTCCTTAGGAATGGCAAGTGGATTTGTAACAAATTAATCGCTGGGACACGTGGATGAAGGATGAGAAGAACATGGCAGGTTCATTTGGCTGGAGTGATGGCATCGATGCTCAGGGACTACAGCAACGGTGCTTAGAAATGCAGAAAGGATTAATAACAACAATAAAACACTGTATCATTCAGTTCTGGACACTACAGGGAAACAGCAGCAGGGGAAAAACAATACCTGAAATTTGGGGGGTTTAGACATTTTCATTCCCATATTAAAACACAGGTGCATTTCTTGTCTGCTACCATCTACGATGCATCAACTGAGCTACGTACCATTTAGAGCAGCATAGGCTTTTTCCAAAGATGTTATCCGTCTAGGGGCTACAGCGCAAGTTAATGGAAGACAAAAACAAAAAAAAAAGAGAAAGAAAAAGAGATCCATGAGTGCTGCAGCTTGGTTCCTTGGTCACAAACAAAAGCAAAACCCAGGATTAAAATTCCTCTGGCCCCTTGGCACAGAGACTTTTTGATAGCTAATAACTGCTGGGCAAGTTATTTACTGGTGAGCTGGGCTTTCCACCTCATACCAGGACCTGCTTTGCTGGAATGTGCTTAAGCCTGCAAGCATCCCTTTGGCTCTCCTGAGCAGCTTAAGGTCCACATGTGCATAAGGATGCATGGCCAAATGACAGCATTTATGGCATGTGCCAGAGCAGCAGCAGCTGCGTTGCACAGCTGTTCCAGTGCCAGAGGAGAAAAAAAAATCTCAGGTTAAAGCAGATGAAAAGCAAACAGGGAGATCATGACAGTTCTGCATCAATAGGAGAAATGGGAGAAAAAGGAATCCCTAAGGAGAGGCTGGTGCTTGCCACTGATTCCAAAGTGATGAGTGACATAAAAAGAAATTAACTGCCTGTGGAAAAACAGCCAGGGATGGGACTGTGGCCTGGATTTGCATGATGGGCAAAAGGAGGAATGAAGTGGCTCATCCTGCTGAAGCCACAGCCACAGGGAGAGCTGGTGGGGAGGGTCAGGGCTGCAGCACCAGGGCAAGGAAGGGGCTCAGAGGGGAGACTCTTGGTGCCAAACTGCAGTGAGCTGACACCAGCAAACAGAAGGGGACTTGGGAGACGGCAGGAGCATGTGTCCAAATCTCCTAAGCAGAGGCACAAGCAATCTGAAGTAGCTCCAAATACCTAGCTCAAAATACGTGTTCCCCATTTCAAGCAGGCTCAGGAAAGCAGCAACTGCAGCACAGAGCTCTGCTGATGCCCTGCAGGGGGGAGGAGAGCCCTTCAGTTCAGCAGCTCAAAGGAACAGAAAAAACATGTGGTTCTGCCCAGAGCAGCTGCAGGCACTGAGATTTGGGTGTAGACCCACATGAGCTGGGGCTCTTCACCCCTGAGCTGCAGGAAGACAAATCCTGCCATAAGTAGTTGCAGCAGTGCCACTCACTGCCATGCTGCAGGATCCTCCCCCAAAATAAGAGATGATCTCTGCAGCTTGGTCCCCTAAATCTCTGGTGACACCCTGTGGGCAGCACCCACTGCACTAAATGCTTATAAAGAGGGGAGGAGATACAGGTGGGTCATGCTGGGAAAGCCAAGCTAGAGTCCAAGCCAGGAGGGAGCAAGGTCCTGGCATGGCTTCTGTCAAGGAGGAATGCAGGCAGGAGTGCAGGCAGACTGCAGGCAGCAAGGGAGAGCAACACACGGCAGGATCTTTCCAATATGGCTCAGAACTGGTTGAGAAAAGGCAGCATGGCATTTCCTTTGGTTGGCAGCAACTCAAAGGCTTTTGCAGCATTTCAAGGTGCTGTTATGAAATTACCTTAAGAAAGGTAATTCAGATTTCTTGTCCTGCTAACTCAAACGTGGCATTCAGCCTGAACCACAGGAAGCATCCCGCCAGGTTCAGGACAACTGTCCTGCAAGGTCTGGAGTGCATCCCAACGTGCCAGGATGGAATGGCACCCATCTCACTGCTTGATAAGCACCCTGAAAGTTGAGGGGGGTTGGGGTCTCTGAAGGACACAACAGGATATGAGGGTGGTGGAGAGCAGGGGGAAGGAAAGAGCAAAGTGAACACAAGGGCTTGCAAGAGCTGGGTGATGGTGCTGCCCTCTCGACAGCGAGGATGCCACACACAGAGGCAAATGGGAAAAGGAGACCAAAGCTAGGGAAATAAAGATGATTGGAATCATAAACATGCTTAAAAACAAGCTTTGAAGTTCCACAGCTATTCACACCTGCTTGAATTTTAACCCTCATAATTATCCATATATAAAAACATGTATTTTTATACACACACACACATGTATTCAACCTGCCTGAATTTTTACCTTAGACTAGAAACAGTGACTAGTTGAACACTCAAAAATAATCACCCTGGGCCTGGCTGGTGGGTTAAAAAGGGTTGAGGAGTGAAGGGAGATGGATATGGACCCTGAAAAGCAGCCTGGTGATGGAGCAAGATGTGTTCAGCCCTCATCACAGCTTTCCTCTTTTCTATTTTTCTTGCTAGGAGTTTCCAATGTGAGGCAAATCTCATCAAAGTCTTGAGGAGGATTGTGCTCTTGTGATTAAAAAAAAGAAATATATATAAAGGATGCCTGGATGTGTGGGTTTTTCAATTAAATAACACTGCCTGCCCTACTTTATTAATTGGAGTATGGAAAATAATCTGTGATGATGGTAGGGAGCTTGGGGAATAGGACAGATGGAGCTGGTCTACATTTTCAATCAAAGCACATAAAAATTAACATACAGAAAGGGTTTTTTTTGTGTGTGTATGTGTGTGTGTATGCTAGATTACTTATGCTTTTTTCAAAGGTTCATAGTGAGCCAGTTTTGTGTCTGTGCATCAGGAGAGAAAAAACAAAAGGATGAGAGTAGTGTTTATAGCACTAGAGCTTCACCCCTGCTCGTTCACTCCTGTTTAATCCTGAAAGATCATGCTGCTTTCAAAAAGGGGTTTTGAAAGTCTCTTTTGCAGAGCAGAGACCAGCAATGGGGAGAAGAGGCACTGGAAATCAAAAGGAAAACTTCTGGATGCCAGGAGGGTTGTGCTCCTGGGCTAAAGGCTAAAGGAAGCCATGCGGGTGAAGTGCTGGCACTGGTGGCCTCAGGGACCATTGTCCCATCTTTGAGAGGCTGTAAACCTGCACTGCTGAAGGGTATTTTTCCAAAAATGAGCCTCATTCCCTGCGAAATCCACCTCCTTCTGCAAACAGCATCCCTGCAGGCACACAGCCCCCAGCTGCTTCTGCACTAGCCACTCCCCCATCTCCCATTCAAGGAAAAATACCATCTCAGCATACAAATTACAGATTGTCTTGAGAAAAAGGCACATGAGGCACTCAGATTATACTGAAATCCTTTTACCTGTTTCTGTTACACTTAAAAATGGGTGTCCCCAAAAGAAAGAGATCTGTGGTCCTGCAGTTACCAGGAATGCCCTTTGCAGCTGTGCTGGTTTGGCAGCACAGCAATGCGGGAGGTGCACAACTTTAAAGCCTATTAAACCCCATAAAGGTTTAACCTAAAAGGTTAAAAGTTTAACCTAAAGGCAACTACAATCATTCCAAAGTGATTTTAGTTTAAAATTACATTAAATTTCCCTTTTTCCTAAACATGTGTACACTTCATGTAATTTTTTAGCCAAAATGACCCACAAAACCCATTAGCTTCCCTTACATTTATAATTCTACCTCCTGAGCTTTCCAGCTTTTAGAGACCTCTGCAATGCCATATGTGGGAGTAACTATTGCTTTCATTTTAACCCTCCTCTGTGAAATAAAAGTGATTTTCATTGACTTTTTTTTAATGCCAAGCATGCTGCTGCTCTTCATTTTCCATGACAGGCCTTCACTACACAGTAATGAGGACTCTTTAATTTAAACTTTAGTGACCTATGGCTAGTTGGAAATCATTCATTTTCTTAAGGCAGATGAAAAGCAGTCAAAGCCAAGGCAGTGACTGCATCACTGTATTGCCACCAACCACTTTGGGGTAGTGGGGTAGAAAAGCAAACAATGGGTTAATGGCTGCCATTGAGGATTAGGGAGGGGCAAAACACAATCAGCTCTTTTCTGGAAGAGACATTCCAGTGGTAATCTCACTACTAGAAAATACTTATGAGTCCTGAAATTGTCTCTGAAGATTTGGCAAATACAGGAGTTTGTCTATAACAAATTGAGATGTCAAGTAAGAAAAAACCCTCACCTGTATCTGCTCTTATTTAAAACCTCAGTGGGAGGAGAGGGAGTGAAGCACCCAGCCTGGCAGGGATGCTGTGACCTGCTGAGCCCACTTGAGTACTGAAATACACATAAAATATGTCTCTGGGTTTGTGCAAGAAGGCTGGTCTGTGAGGGGAGCAAAAATGTTATGCATTGAAAAGAAAATCAATTTCCTCTACATCTCTTTTTCTCAGGCTGTGTCTGCCAGCCAGGTAGCAGCCTGAAGTGTGTGCCTTCTGATGTGCTCCTCTGTTAATGGTGTGATTTGTGTCAGATCAACATCTCTTAACATAATTACACTATTTAGAGTGGGGGAATGGAAAGACAAGATGTGGCTGGAGGAGTGTATACACAGCCATGGAATTCTGTGGAAAACTAGAGTTCTACAAAACTCGTGCTTCAGTGAGGGCTCACTTTAGGTCCCGCTGATGAGAACTGGCACATTGCTGCTTAGGACCAAAAGATACAAGTCTAAGGCCAAGTTCCACAGAGGTCTTGGGAGACCTCCCTGTCATTGGCTGGGCCCTACACAGGGACACAAAAGTGAACACATGGACCATGCCTGAATCTTCCTCGAAGTGAACACATGGACCATGCCCGAATCTTCCTCGAAGTGAACACATGGACCATGCCCGAATCTTCCTCGAAGTGAACCCATGGACCATGCCCGAATCTTCCTAGGAGTGAACCCATGGACCATGCCCGAATCTTCCTAGGAGTGAACCCATGGACCATGCCTGAATCTTCCTAGGAGTGAACACATGGACCATGCCTGAATCTTCCTAGGAGTGAACCCATGGACCATGCCTGAATCTTCCTAGGAGTGAACACATGGACCATGCCTGAATCTTCCTAGGAGTGAACCCATGGACCATGCCTGAATCTTCCTAGAAGCGAACACATGGACCATGCCTGAATCTTCCTAGGAGTGAACCCATGGACCATGCCTGAATCTTCCTAGGAGTGAACACATGGACCATGCCCAAATTTTCCTACAAGTGAACACATGGACCATGCCTGAATTTTACTGACAGCTCACCTTTTGTTAGAGCTCTAACACCTTTCTGCTATTCCCATTAAGGGCATATAAATGTTTTCCTGTCTGTCATATTTGTCTTTCCTAAATTGTGCCATTGCCATGGAGGCTGGCCAAGGAAATGGGAAGCCACGAATAAAGATGACAAGGTTCTTTGCACCCATCTGTGCTCTTCCAACAGTTGTAATTACAGACATTTAAAATCAAGACAGGTTTTTAAACACATTTCTGACAGCAACTCTCTTTTCTGAGCAACCAAGAAATGAGAGACAGCTACTGCAGGGACTGACAGTGAAGGACACAGCTCTGGGATGATGATTTGAGCAGCTGTGTATGGAGCTCACCCTGGACACCCTGTCCTCTCCTCTGCCATGTCTTCCCTGGTATATCTGCCTGTGGAATGTTCACGAGCTGGAGTGGACCTTCACTGCCATGCTACTGCAGCCCAACATGGACCCTTGTGGTTAATCACCCCTTACCCATGACCTTCCCTCACCACCCAACCCACCAGCTCATTACAGCACAGATTTTAAGCAAACACTTAAGAAAGTGGGTGATTTCTTAAACACACAAAACAGATCCCTGCCCTAGATTAGCTCTTGAAAAATGCCATCATTTCAAGGCAACAGCAGCAGTACTGATGGGTGATGCTGAGGCCAACTGGCTCAGGCAGCAAATGCACCAAACAACAACAAAACCAAAGTGGGAAGCCCAGGAAAGTGAAGTAGAACAACCTTCCTCCAGCTGATAAAATTATTGCTTGCCATCCAGTTTACCACAGACTGACCACCACTAAACACCTAGTCAATGCATTGCTTAGGCAAAAAGGTATCATCTCTTACCAGGTTTGGGGATGAGTCCTTGAAAAGGCCTGTGAAAAATAAGGAAAAAAGGAGATTTAAAATGAAATGGTATCTGGAAGCAAGCATGCCTGGCCCGAACACCCTCCTGTGGCCCATGGAAGGCTGGGGATCAGCCTGTCCTTCACACAACTCATGTGGGACCAACAGGAGCTCTGTGGGGATGAGGTCCCTGCTCGGGGCAGCAACCCCTGCTTGGGGCAGCATGATGTACCTCATGCCCCATGATAAGAAGACAAACAACATGGTCCAGCAAAAGGGTCACAGAGCCACTCTTAAGCCCATTTTTTTCCTGACTCACTTTAGTGTGATACATAGCTGAAGTGCTTTTCCCTCCCTTCCCACCTGTGTCCATGCCCTTTGGCTGTGAAACACAGAGGATCCTGCCACGAACAGAGGCTGCTAAAGCACAGCAGGGCTCTCAGCACTGCCCTGCACCAGCAATAATCTGTCTCAAGCCTCTAAAAAGGGGGCTGGGATTTTTCTCTGCCTGGAGATCAGTCTCACCAAGCACCTTTTTCTCCTGCCACTGCCTCCCCCATCATCTCCTCAGGCAGTGGATGGGAAGAAAGCAGGAGTGTCTGGTTTATGGCCCCCTCCTTTCTGATGAACCACTAGCTGCCACCTTAATTGCTGTCTTGGGGGACTGGAGGCACTTACAGACCTGCCCCCATGGGGCTGCAGAGCAGGGAGTGCCTTTAGGTGGGCTCCCTCCTGTCCCCCTGTCTGGCTCCCCAGGATGGCTGACACCTCTCACCACATACCTTGTCACAGTGAACTTGATTTTATCAGCGACGGCCAGTATCCTCTCCAGGTTCTGGGAGCCAAAGGTGCAGGGCTTCCTGAAGGGGATCCCAGGAGGCAATCCCTCTATAATCACCGACCCTGGGTTGCTCTTAATGCGCTTGTATGGCACTTGCACAGGGTATTTAATCCCCAAGGCCTCACCTAGGAGAGAAGTGAGTGGGAATTAAGTAGTGAGTGTGCAGGATGTCAGGGATGCCATTTCTGCTGCAGCTCTGGCTTTATCCCCAGCCCTATCAAGGCACAGCACAGTGTGGGCAGGCTGCTCGAGGCAGCAGGTCAGCATTAGATCAAAGACCAACATTTTCAGGCTGCCTCCATGATGGCAGTGGAGGGGTCCAAATACAGGCACATGTGTGCAGCAGAGCTCATGGGGCTGAGCAGATGCACTGTCCTGCATGATGATGCCCATGCACAGCAGTGGGAGGGATGGAAAGCTGCTGTTCTCTGTTTTGGGATGTTATTTGGAGATAACTCCACAGCTGTGTTCCCTCTCTTAGGCCTGGCTGCGGGACTGAGGCTACATATTTCCTTGCAAGTACCTGGACAAGTCTTACTCCTGCTGGAACTTCAGTACAAGCAGTACATTGGTGACATCAATGTGTGGGGCAACACAGCAGAAGAAGGTTTTGAGAAAGGGGAGAAGGTAATCCAAGTCCTCCTGAAGGCCAGCTATGCCATAAAGCAAACTAAGGTCAAGGGATCTGCCTGGGAAATTCAGTTTTTAGGAGCAAAATGGCAAGATGGATGTTGTCAGATTCTAAAGGATATGGTCAACAAAGCAGCTCTGTCCTCAGCAAACAGCAAAAAGGAAACAGGCTTTCCTTAGGTGCTGCTGGGTTTTGGAGGATACATATTCCAGATTACAGTCAGATTGTAAACCTTCTCTATCACGTGGCATGGAAGAAGAACGATTTTAGGTGGGGTCCTGAGCACAACAAGTTTTTGAACAAATTAAACAGGAGATTTTTTAGGCAGTAGCACTTAGGCCAGTCAGGACAGAACAGGAAGCAAAGAATGTTCTCTAGACCACAGCTGGGGAGAATGGTCCTTCCTGGAGCCTCTGGCAGAAAGTACCTGGAGAGACTGGGAACAACCCCTGGGGTTCTGGAGCTGGGAACATGAACTACCTGAGGCCAGCTACACCCCAACTGAAAAAAGAGATACTGCCTGCTTATGAAGGGGTTTGAGCTGCTTCTGAAGTGACTGGCACCAAAGCACAGCTTCTTTTGGCACCCCAGCTGCCAGTGCTGGGCTGGATGCTCAAAGGGAAAGGCCTTGCAGCACACACTGATGCTACATGGACTGCACGGATAGCACTGATCACACAGAGAGCTTGAACAGGAAATCCCAATGGCCTGGGATCCTGCATCATGAACTGGCCTGACGGTGAACATTTTTGACTGTTGTCTTCATCATCATCATCATCATTGAATAGAAGGTGACCTGTGCTGAGGAGGCCCCACCATACAACCAGCTACCAGAAAATAAAAAGCGATACACTCTCTTCACTGACACTTCTTGTCATATTGTAAGGATACACTGAAAATGGAAAGCTGCCATATGGAGTCCTACATGGTGAGTCACAGAAGCTCTCAAGGGACACGATGGATCAAGTCAGGTTGCAGAGCTGAAAGTTTTCAAGCTGCCTCTAGATACTGCTGAGCAAGAGAAATGGCCAGTGCTCTACCTCTACACTGACACATGGATGGCAGCAAATGCTCTGTGGGGGTGCCTGGACCAATGGAAAATGACCAGTTGGCAGTACAGAGGGACACCCCTCTGGGCTGCTGAAGTGTGACAAGACATTACTGCCCAGGTAGAGAAGTTAGCTGTAAAAGCCTGTCATTTTAGATACAGACACACACGAGAGTCAGGCTACTGAAGAGTATCACAACAATGGACAGGTGGATTGGATTGCCAAGGTTAAAGTATTTATGGCAGACCTGGCCTGGCAATGTAAAGGTGAATTATTTCTAGCTCGGTGACACCTGACACCTCAGGCCATCAAGAAAGAGATGCAACAAACAGATGATTTCATGATGGAGGTGTGGACTTAACCATGGTCACCATCTGCCAGGTTATCCATGACTGTGAAACATGAGCTGAGATAAAAGCAAGCCAAGTGGGTAAAGCCCCTCTGGGGGGCAGTGGTCTAAATATAAGTATGGGGAACCTGCCAGATCGATTGCATCACGCTGCCTGAAACCTGCCAAGGCAAGCACTACGTGCTCACAGTGGTAGAAGGCACCATTAGATGCTTGAAGACCTACCCTGTGCCTCACACTACATCCTGTGCCTTGAAAAGCAGGTCTTGTGGCAACAGAGCACACTGAAAGAATTGGGCTGGGTAATGGGACTCATTTTAAAAATAGCCTCATTGACACCTGGGCCAGAAAGCATGGGATTGAGTGGGTGTATCACACTCCCTATCACAGAATCAGAGAATTAGCTAGATTGGAGAAGATCTTTGAGACCATTAAGTCCAACCCATGACCTAACACCACCTTATCAACTATACCATGGCACCAAGGGCCACATCCAGTCTTTTTTTAAACATATCTAGGGATGGTGACTCCACCACCTTCCTGGGCAGGCCATTCCAATGCCGAATCACTCTTTCTATGAAGAATTTTTTCCTAATGTCCAGCCTAAACTTCCCCTGCTGAAGCTTAAGACTGTGTCCTTTGTCAGTGGTAGCCTGGGAGAAGAGATAAACCCCCACCTGGCTAGACCCTTCTGGTCAGGGAGTTGTAGAGAGCGATGAGGCCTCCCTGAGCCTCCTCCCCTCCAGGCTAAACAACCAGTTCACTCAGCCTCTCCTCATAGGGCTTGTGTTTTCGACCCTTCACCAGCCTTGTTGCCCTTCTCTGGATGCATTCGAGCATCTCAACGTCCTGCCTGTATTGTGGGACCCAAAATTGGACACAACACTCAAGGTGTGGCCTAACCAGTGCCGAGTACATGCAACAGCCTCTGGAAAAAGAGAATGGTACAATGCGCCGTTAAAATTCACACTGAAAGCAATGCATGGGGAAACCTTCAGACACTGGGATCTACATTTAGCAAAGGCCACCTGGTTAGTTAACACCTGAGGCTCTACCAACCAGGCTGGCCCTGCCCAATCAAAACCTCCATGTAGTGTAGAAGAGGATAAAATCCCCACGGTACACATAGAAAATGTGTTAGGTAAGACAGTTTGGATAGGTCCCGCCTCAAGCAAAGGCAAACCTATCCGTGGGATTGTTTTTGCCCAGGGACCTGCATGCACTTGGTGGGTGATGCAGAGGGACAGGGAAACACGTTGTGTCCCTGAAGGGAATTTGATTTTCGGGTGAGAACAGTTAGTAATGTTGAACTGCATAATACTGGTTGCTGAGTGCCACTTCCACTGTTTGCCCCAACTGCCGTGGCCAATGAGGATGGGCTGCTCCAGCTACACCGGCCATGAGCTTGTCATGCAGCAACCAGCCAAAAGCCCAGCAGCCTGTGGAAGACCTCTAAGACCTCTAAGATAATCATGGTCTAAATGAACTCAATGAACATCTTGGAGGATGGCAGTGACGACAGAAATTATATCTGTGGATGCAGATGTGTGCTTGTGGATACACACACACACACACACACACACATGTATATAGTTAGAAAGTGTAGAATTTTGGTGTGAAGCAAGAGGTATAAAATAAGGGGTTCTGGCCAGGACAGGGTTAATTTTTGCAGTAGCCAGGAGAGGGCAAGGCTAGGAGCTAGAGGTTATTCTGTATCACCGCACATCATTTTCCAGGAATGAGGGAATGGATCCTTTCTGGTCAAGTAAGTGTGGCAGAGGGAGTGGTCAGGTAGTGCTGGTTCCCTCTGGTACTGATATTGTTGCTGTTACAGTTTGTTCTCTTATTCCATGGCTTTTTCCAGTAAACTTGTATCTCAATAGGGGATTTTTACCCTTTGTGCCTCCAACCTACTGCAAGGGGAGGGAGAGGGGGAAGGACAAGTGAACGAGCTTGCAATGCTTCAGTGTGAACACTAAGCTGGGGTATAACATTCGTAAACCTCAACATGGGGATAATAGCATTTCCCTGCCCTGGGAACAGGAGGAGCAGCATCTTCCTGTCCCCCAGTGCTCGCTATGGCCTCTTCCTATTCCCTTCCCAACCTCCCAGCACTCCCTGTGCTCCTGCAGCAAACAGCGCCAAATCCCAGATCTGCCATTCCCTCCTAAGTACCAGCAGCTCAAGGGGGAGATGAGAGAAAGTACCTGGCAAGAAGGAATCAGGAGCACAGGGGAGAGATAAAGAGCAAAAAATTAGGAGGGAGTAAGGGGGGGGGGGCAATAAAACAAGCCTGGTTTCTCACCATATTTCTTATTGAACAGGTCCTGGACTTGTTCCCGCAGCGTATTAGCAATGTCTATTCTGGAAAGCCTGGCATCATAATTTTCTGTAAAATAAAGAAACAATTATAGATTTCTGCTGGTATATTAAAAGGCACTCTGTGACTTTTAAGTAATGCCATTTTCTAATTATAGGAAAGCCCTTATCTTGCAATTAGCTAATCTGTAGAGTGGGTCATTCAAAGTCCTTAAAAATAATCTAAACAGAAATATGTTGGGTTATTTTTCCCTCGCCTGTTTGCTAAGAATAAAAGCCACGTGAAATCGAAGATTCAGTTGTGATAATTACTGGCATTAAAATATAACACACTCCAAAGCCTCTCAGAGAAACCAAAGGCTTTGAAAAAGCTCTCCATCCTTGGGCAAATCCTCACAGGCCCCCAGGGACCACGAAGAGATGCCTGAGCAGGGTAGCACTTGCCTGTCCAGCCCACAGGCTTCTCACCACCACTCTGTCCCCTAAGGGAGTCACCATGCTGCTGCCAGCTAAACTCGAGTGGCATTTATACAAACATCACACAGGTGGAAAAAGCCCCAGAAAAGGCAAACCCCTAAGCTTGGAAACTTATGCATCTCACAAGGTCAGAGAGGGAGATAAGCCAAGCTGGTTAATTAGGGCACCATGCAGAGCACTTCAAACCTCTCCTTAGACCTGTGGGACTGTCCTGGCTGTGCATCTTGTCTTCTAGTTGCCTGTGCTTTCCATCCTCTCATCCCACCTCCTTCTCTCCTTCTTCCCAGCCTTGTCTTGCTCCTCTGCCAACCCCCCAAGCCCCAACACCTGCAGCACTCCCTTCCCACATCTGTCCCATGCAGCCCCCAGAGCGGGCCAGGGGCTCTGCCTCAGCCCCCACACGTCTCCAGCCCCACACCTTGAAAGCCCTGTCTCTTCACAGCGTCCTCCAGCAGCACCTCGCTCGAGTCCCTCTCGTCGGCGGCTGCCAGGGGACACAAGAGGAATTAGGATTCACAGCACTGCCAAGGGGGATGCATGGGAGGGGTTTCCAGCCAAAAAACAAGGTGGGGAGGGAAGGCTGTAGGAAACCACTCTCACTCCTCTCCTATCTAGACCTTAACAGCCCAGCTGCTGGGTGTCTTTCAGCCTACCTTTGGCTGCTGGGCTGTCTGACACCGACTCCTTCACGCCCTCTGCCAGCAGCTCCGGTCTGCAAAACAGGGAGAAGCAGTGGGCACGTGAGTGACCTCCCTGCCAATGACAAACTGCTGCTCCAGCATCCTCAGGACACCACTCCTACAGCCACAAACCATTCACTCTGTCTGGCTAATGCCATTTAAAAGCTCCTACAACACAGCAGGAGAACTTTGGACATAGTTTTCATGCTGACAGGCTCTTTAATGAGCTGATGTGTCACTCCTTGGGATGAGATTAAGCAGGTGATGACTGAGCAGCTTAAGTCAGCAACTAGACTTTTAATAGATATGGTCCTGAACATTTCTTAGGGGTGGGAGAAGCTGTGCTTCTTTCAACATAAAATTGACCCCAAAAATTGCCATTTGGGTACCTAATACTAAAGCTGGATAGTGAGGTGATAGCAGGGCTTGTTAACAAGATGCACTGAAGCTGTGTCACAAAGGAATGGATCTGAGATCACGACAGGAGGAAACCCCAAAATATGATTGGGCTGACCTGAGAGCTGCTATTCTGTCACCACAAAATCTCCATGCTCCCAATATTTGTTTTCTGTTTCAGTCACCTGCAGCATTGGTTGTGCCAGCATTTGGGTTAGAAACTGCTCCCAAAATACCTAAGACACCTTAAAATCCATCCCTGCTGGATCTGTTCCTTCTTTCAGGGCAATGCTCTTGCATTACATTGGTTGTGGCTTTTCACAGCCCTCCCACGGTTCTTATGACACCCTTGCTCCCCAGCACAGGGTCAGCATCTTTGCTCATGTCTGCAGCATCCCATTTGCACAAATGCACACCTGGACCTCAGCTGGAGCCACTTTCTGTAGGAAAACCCTCCAGGGCTCCCAGCCCCTATCCTTGCTCCACATCAGGGTATCCTGAAGTCTAAATGCCTCTTCACCCATCCTTGCTGACGTGGCCAAACCTTTGCAAAAGCAGGTTAAAAACCCAAAAGATGTGAAGGGACAGATGACAACACCATTGCTGCCTCCCACGGATGGCTCCAAGGCAACAACCCTTGTCTGCTTCTAATCAAGCTAATTTATTGGTAGTGACCAATTGTCACTGGACCAGTGTCCCCAGGACACTGCACAGCAGCAGGAGCTCTGAGCACAAGCATCCTCCCCAAGGCACAGCCACCCCGCCTGCCTTACCTTTTAATGACAAACTGGATGTTGTTGCTCGCTTGCAGGATCTTCTTCAGCTTTGCAATCCCGAAGCAGTTGGGGCGGCGCAATAGGATGCCTTCTGGCAAGCCCACAACAAACAGGTCCTCAGGGTACATCAGGAACTTGGAGTAGGGGACTTTGACTGGCTCTGATATTCCTATGGCTTTCGCTGCATGGGGACCCAATCTCGTTAGTTTGCTGGACCTCCATGTCAGGTCTAAGCAACAGCAACATGGTATGTTGCTGGAGGGATTCAAGAGGTTTTTGGGGAGTTTGTGGTGGCTCTGTGCCTCGTGGGGATGTCCCTGACACTGGCAGACATGAGATGAGGGACAGAGCCATGCAGCCACCTGGAGCTGGCTTTTGCATTTGCTACATAATCACAGCCTGCCTTCCTATAAAGGCTGCGAGCACCTCTCCACAAAGCAATGGAACCCCACATCCAGCCCCCCATGGAAACCCCTCTGCTAAGTGAGGAGACAGGGAATGTGTCTCGGGGTGCCCCATC
This sequence comes from Anomalospiza imberbis, assembly GCF_031753505.1. Taxonomy (NCBI): domain Eukaryota; kingdom Metazoa; phylum Chordata; class Aves; order Passeriformes; family Viduidae; genus Anomalospiza; species Anomalospiza imberbis. Next base: position 3,146,287 of record NC_089700.1, read on the forward strand.
AGCCTGTGCAGCCCAGCATGGTGAGGACTCCCCTTGCTCTGCTAAATACTGCCAAAAGCAACCAAACAGCCAAGGCCAAGCAGTGCTATTGGGATAGATGAAAAAACAGGTTTGTGTTGATTTGGCACAGCCTGGTAGCAGGGGAAGGCCACAGAAGCGGCTTCTTTGAGAAGCTGCTAGAAGCTTCCACCATATCTGGCAGAGCCAATCTCTGATGGCTCTGAAGATGGACGTGCTGTGAGGTCAGTTAGAGAGGCTGGTAGCGCCTCTGTGCTGACACATTTAAACAGAAAATCAAAACAGCGCACGGGCAGTTTTTCCCCAGGGATGGGGAGGCACTGTGGTCACCGTGCACCGCTGCTGCCACCTTGGCATGGCCTGTGGTGAGCCTTGCCTGCCCCTGGCAGCCGTGCCACAGGTGAAAAGGGCAGGGGCAGCAGTGGCACTTTGTCTTCCCAGCGCCCTGCGTGAGGAGAGGCGTTAAACAGCGCCGGCGCCGCGGCGGGCACTGCCCGCGCCACGGCAGCAGGGACACACGGCCAACAGCAAAGTCATGGCGGGCTGCTCCCCAGTGCAGAACTTGGACAAAACCAACTTCTTGGCACTGTGGGATCTTGCAGAAATCTTTGAATTAGTGGAATTTGTAGGCAATTGTACCTATAAGCAGCAGTTTTTCTTCTAGTCAGAGAAAAGGAGGTGAGGACATGTGAGGGAAAACAACATGGCAGTGTCAAGGGCAGTGGAAAAGAAAGAGGAGGAGGAGGTGCTCCAAGCATCAGAGCTGAGATTCCTCTGCAAGCTGTGGTGAGGACTATGGTAAAACAAACTGAACCCCTGTAAGGCTTGAAGTCTATGGGGGATGCAGAGATCCACTTGCAGCCCATGGGAAAAGTGCTCATGCCAGAGCGGGTGGATGCCAAGAGAGCTGTGATCCAGTGGGAAACCCAAATAGAGAGAGAAGGCCCTTGCTTCCAAGCTAGAGCAGCCTAGCCTTAAAAGACTGCACCCTGTGGATGAGTGATCCACGCCACTGCAGTTTTGGGAGGACTGTTTGCCCGTGGGAGGGACTTCACAGCATGGCAGAAAAAAGACTCCTCTCCCCGAGTGAACAGAAAAAGATCTCGAGTGACAAACTGACCAAGACCCCCACGCCCTGTCTCCCTGCACTGTTAGTGGGAAAGAGGGAGGGGCTGGGGGGGCAAAAAAGATGTTTTAAAAGCTTGTGTTACTTCTCATTATCCTCCTCTGACTTTGTTAATAATAATTTTACTTTATACCTTTAAATTTGAACCTGTTTTGCCCTTGGAGTGTTTTCTCCCAGTCCTTATCTCAACTCATGAGCCCTTTGTTAATTTTTTTTCCCCTTTCCTTTGCCCAACTGTAAGAGAAAAAAGTAAGCAAGCAACTTTTGTGGGCACCTGGTGTTTGGCCAGTGTCAAACCAGGACAAGGGTAAAACCCCACCTCATCAGTGTGGACTCCCAGCCTGTTACTGTAGTAACATGGGGAGCACTGAGAGCCATTGCTCCAATGGCTGTTCCAGCTACATCCCAGTGCCCAGCCCTCCCTGAGAGCATCCTGGCTCCTCTCCTTTCCCTGGTCACCATGGGTTCTACCAGCTCAGCTATGCCCCTGGCTTTTGAGAACTGTCAGGCAGAGCCCCATCTCCTGGTCCTAAAAGTGGCAAAAACTGTGTGCCAGCTCTCAAAAATGCATGTGTCACCTCGCTTGTACTTATTCTCAGTTAAATAACCTCTCTAAGCAGGGGTGAGCAGAGCATGCTGAGTGCCAGCCCCCACCACCAAGGTGCCACCAGCTTTCCTGAGCCATGCAATCATCACTGTGGGTGGAAAACACTCTCTGAGATTCAAACAAGTGATGGGGGAACCACTTTGGACCTTCCCTCTGCAGGGTGAAGGCAGCAATTCCTGGGCTGCAGCCAGTGAAACAGCTTCAAGGAAACGAAGGGGAAGAGCTGCAATAACAAGGCTGAAGGAGGTTTCAAATGCATTTGTGAGCCCAGCAGACAAATGAACAAATCAGATTACACCTTCACTCAGCTGCTGGTTTGGAAATGGCCGGTGACAAAGCCAGCAGCTGGCATGATGAACATGTGTTAATGACCATCTTACCGTATCGTGAGTTGAACAAAATTTCTACTTGTTTCCTCAAATGACTTAAAATGTCCCCTATACCATCTGCAAAAAAACCAAAAAACAAACAACAATACAGAGAAATGCTCTGAGCAACCAGCTGCTTCCAGGGCAAGCACTGTGCAGGTGAGCAGCCCCTGTCTGACCTCTGGCAGAGACAGCCATTCACACTCCATGCCCTCAAATCAGTGCTAGTCCTCTGACAGCAGCCTCCAAACTCTGATCTCTTAACAAGGAAGGGCAAGGATGCACCTGCTGCAGATGCTACAGAGCCATGCTAGCAGTCAGGAGGAAAAAAAAAAAAGAAGGAAAAGTAAATTCAAAAATTTAAGCACAAGAGGAGAGGAGGAGGAGTTGAGGAGTGGAGAAGAACACAATGGTGCCCTTCTTTGGGCAGAGGTTTTGGAGGCTAAAGGCTAAAAGCTTTGCTGATAACACAGGAAGCTCACAAAACCCAACCCAAAATACATCTGTGTGCATCCATGTTTCCAAAAACCTGCAATGATGGGTGATGCTCAGAGTTCACCATACACTCACCTGGTCCCTCCACCTGCTTTTCTTCATGTCGAGACTCCTCACTGGAGCCCTTCTCTGTCTCTGCCGAGGAAGAAGAGGGTTAGCAGCAGCAGCAGGCACCAGCAAAACCAGACAAGACATGAGCAGGAGTTGTCCGGGTGCCCTGCAGCCACTCAACTGCTCCCTCCCCTCACTAAGTTCTGAGCAAGTGTCCCAGCAGAGGCTGGGCTGGTAGCAGCATGCCAAGAGCTGCACTGGCAGAATAAACCAGTGCTTCCATACAAGAGGGCTGCCCACCCTTTGGCATGGGCTTTCTGGGAGAGGAGAGACCCAGCAGGAGCAAGGGCAGCCACAGGGCCAGCATATATCCCACAGGTAAATTCCAGGTGAGCCCCGGGCAAAGGGGCTTGGGTTTGCAGCATGCTGGAGCTGAAGAGAGGATGGGAAGGAGCAGCAGGGCCAGAAAACCCACCAGTTAATCCAGAAAACCCACCAGTCTATCAGAGTTCCCAGCTGGCCTCACTGAGGCCAAGACTCTGGAACTGGGTCTTGCACTGCACCACTCTGAATCATAAATAGTATTTACTCATTTTTGACACATGCATGAACACCCGTCCTACCGTGCAGACTCCCAGATGCTTCACTTCTGGTACCTGCTACTGTTTCCAGGATGTATCTGGATTCATCCGAGGCCACGTGCGTGGGCACCGGGTCCTGCATTTCCACTGAACCAGGCGAGCGGTCTGCGGACAAACACCCATGGGCACCTTTTGTTCTGATGCCAGCGGGACACTGTCCCCAAAACAGCCTTCAGAGGGTCCCGGCCGTCAGCAAGGACTGAGCAAAGGGCCCCCCACTCCCAGGAGCCCCACATACCACCAGAAGATGCTCTGGGGATGCATCTGCCTTCTTCCTCCCAGAACCACCCAGAGCTCATCCCTGACACAGACCTGACCTTCTTTCCAAAGCAAAAATCTCTTCCTAACCTCCACAGAAGATGAAGAGCAAAACCAGCTCCAATTATTTACTTGGCTTAATTCCATCTAGACACTCAATTTTGACTTAAAAAGCTAATGCTGCTTGATTTAGCTACTACATGGGGGGAAACGAGTCCACTAATGCTGCTTTTCTCAACAAAATCAACTCTATTTTGGTTTCCCTTACATTAAACCTGTTTCCCCAAGTGCTAGGCTGTCCAATGTTCTCAAAGACACATCCAAATTCAGCTTTAAATGAAGTTTCAACTAGTTTATATACTTCAATCAGGTCACTTGTGACCTCACAGGATAAATAATCCCAATTTCACCAATTTCTCCCTGTAGGTGAGCACCTCTTTTCTATTAATCCTCCTCCTTGCCTTCAGCTGTATTCCCTCTAATTCAACTCCATGCAAGAAGAGGGGGACTCTGGACTTGAGGTATGATCTCCCTGCCACTGGACAAGTGGTAATTTTTCCCACTCCTCCCATGGACCTCCAGCTTACCACGTATCAACTTTCTTCTCTTCCATTAGCTGCCAAGTTGAAAAAGAAAATGTTTGATCTACCAGTATACCTTGGTCCTTCTCCTTTCCCTCTAGTAACCACAGGTAAGTCTATTCTACACCAATCCTGGAGTGACTCCTCAACTACTACTTTACTAAGGGGACTGCTACAATTTAGGTGCAACAACTGGTGTGGTGGGGCCTGGTGTCACTGCTGTCCCCAGAATCACTCACCCTCAGGCATATTAGAGTTCTGTTGCTGCCCTCATTCTGTGGAGCTTATTAATTAATGGTTGTAAAGCACACTGAAAATGCAAACTGCTAACAATCCACTCATTAAACCCTGAGGATTATCCTACCAATTGCACTGTCCAGGACAGGTAAGTGGAAAACTGACTCTCCCAGCTGCCCCTCAAGCATGTCATCTCCATCACAACCCATTGCCACTGATCTCTCTGGGCAGAAATGTGGGGAATTTCCCCTATCAGTGTCAACAATTCCAACACATTTTTAGCGTGTGCTCAATACTAAATCTGCCTACTATTAGACCTATTAGACCTGCCTACTATTAGCTTTTATGAACTCTTCAAAACCAGGCTGGTTTTCTGAATGAAGGACCTCTTCAAAAGCATCCTGTACTCAATACCTGGGATCCTCCACATGAAGCAAAGCAGCAAACCAGGCTCGCTTTCTCCAGGGGAAAGGCGAGATAGGAAAGCAATGAAGGAGAGAGAAAAACAACAAAGAGCCCTAAAACACCTTCCAATGCTCCCAGGAAACCTCAATATGTTCCTATGCCAGCTAAGGAAGACCACTGCAGGTACATGAGGGAACCTTACATGCTGGGAAATACCCTGCAAATGCCTCTTCTCAAAGCAAAATGCTGAAATATGAACCCTGCCTGGGCAGCCACCACTGCACACAGATGGTACCCCAGCAGCTACCTGGTACGGTGATCTGGATGATGTTCAGCTCGTCTGGTTCGATTTTGATCTGCCTGATCCCACCTAGCTCTCCTGAGGTACCTATGGGGAAAGGCAACGGAAGGCAGTCGCCAACAGGATCCAGCAACCTGCCCAACACAGCCCCAGTGCAGGGAAAGCGTGGCCAGCTGGCACTCCAGTACCAGCTGAGCTTGCCACAACAACAAGGCTTCGGTCAGGTGGCCCACGGCATGCAGGTACCCAAAGGGACACCTGTGGGCATGGCTTCTGCAAACAGCTTGGCTGGCAGGAGCTGTTGGTGCCCACAAACTGGCAGCTGGACCTTGTGAAATGCTTGTTTCCTGGCTTTCTTCACTTAAAATGAGCTGGGCCACCAACGGGCATTGGTGGAGACACCAGAGGAGCTGTCTCCAGTGGGTGGCTCCTAGCAATTTTAATGCTCCCAAACTCATGCCTGGGACTTGCCCCTTTCTGACTGAAGCTGCATCACACCAAGATGAGACCAGCTGAACCCTGGTGAAATTCAGTGTGGTTTCAAGCCCAGCAGATGAAAGCCTGTGCTGACCAGCTGCCCCAGGAAGAGGCTGCCCACAGTCCTCTGCCCAGCTTCCTCTTCTCTCAAGATAAATTTCCTCACTTTGGGTGGGATAGATTGACTGCAAGGCACTGAGTGCCAGCTTGCAGCTTGGAAAGGCAAGACAGCATGGCTTGGTGTGGTGTTTCAATGGGTCCAAGCCCCTAAATCTGTGGAAAAGCATTTCCTTTTCATTCATGGTGCTCAGAATACCAACACTGCTGACTTCCCAGTGGTGGCTTTCAAAGGAACTCAGAGAGTGAAGACTGCCCTTAGCTTTGCATTTATGCACATGCTTAAGTTTCATTATTTCAATTTGTACATTTTTAGGCCCCAGCTGGAGGGTCAGGGGGTAAGAGCCTTCCTCTCTGCATCAATCAGATGGGGATAAAGTCCTTAGAGAACTGCACTGTGGTGCAATCAGGCAACTGAAGTCACACTTTCAAGTTACTTTGCAGGCATCTTTCTCTAGAGTGCCCCCCATAACACTGCCTTGCAAGAGAAAATTAATTATTCCTCACCTGGTTCACAGCCTTCAGAAACATTACACTTCTCAGACCTGAAAGGGAAAGGCAGACAAGAAAGGTGGTCATGGTGTAAGAAAAGAGAGAGCTTAAAACCCAGTGGTGTGTGAACTGATCCCAGGAGGGAGAAATGCTGCCTGGTATCACAGAGGGCTGCAAGAGCTACAGAGGGGTCCCCAGGGCCACTACACCCACAGCCCCAGAGCACCCATGGCTGCAAGGTCTGCGAGTTTCTCTGGAAATAAACCTTGCACTCAAACCCACCCTGGTCCTGCACCCTTGCTGATGGCAGCCTTGCCTCTAGACATCCATGGATGGAACTGCAGCAGAGAGCTCCTGAAAACAAGAGAGGTTGCTTTGCAGCCCAAAACTTGGTTGGCTCCATCCCTTTGCAACAGAGAGCAGTGCATAAGTGTTATTACAATGTGGTTACTCATGGAGGTAAAAAATAAGGAGAAAGGAAAAAATCAATTGATTTGGTAAATATTTATTCTGTTCAAAGCTTTTCTTCACTGAAAACTGGGCACTATCCCAAATTCCCATCAACAGTTAACTTCACATGCTCAGGAGTTTACACAAGTTGTTCTGCATCCAAATGAGATTATTTTGCATTCCCAGGATGCATGTGCTTTCTTGTCTCTCTCTTGAACAAGGACAACCACAGCTCTTTGGCAGTAAGGGACCTAAAGAACCACTCTGGAAAAAGCACTCCTTCACAATGTTGGTCCTTTTAGGGGGAAGGAAAATCCTTCTGAGCCAGCACCCGTTGGCTCAGGAGGGATGTTCAAAAGCATTTCTCACTTGCCTAAATCCACTAAGGAGCATCACCAGAACAAACCACAAAACAAGCCAGGAGTGCTCTGGAAATGTTCTTCCTAAGTGTGGAAAGGCAAAAAGGGTCATTGGTCTACAAGGTACATATACTACCTGGGAGCCTTGGGAAGGGTTTTAAACTCTCCCACTTCAGGTCAAAGTAAACCTTTCACCAAGGAAATTTGGGGGAAGGGCTTCTCTAGGGAGTGCATTACACCTCACAGTGTCTGGCCCTTCTCCTGGAGTGCTGGACACTGCACTTTCCCTGGAGCAGGACTCTGACCTGGGGGGCCCATTCCTATGGAAACAGTCCTACTGAGGCACGGAGGTTCCTCATTTGCAAAAAGAACCAAAAAACAATCTCCTACAAACCCTCCTTTGGGAAGAAGCTGAAGATACCCAGAAAGCTGGAGACAAATGCCAGCCCTGCAGACTGGGCAGCTGAAGAGATCTCTGCCCTCCAAAGTTTTGATATTTCAGTATTGGCCATATTGCCAGGCTCACTCATTGAGGTTCTGCTGTCTCAGACATGCTTTAGGGGCAGGCAGCAGCCACATCCAAGGGAGCAAACCTGAAACAGCACTGGGGAGAACCAGAAGAGACTCCAACCTGTCACAGGTTCATGCCATTGAAGAGCCAAGAAAGGAAAGGAACCCAGGAGATGTCATGGATGGGACAAAGACAAGTTACCTTATTTCCCCATCCTGACCTGCACAGGTTAGCAACCACACAGCACTGTCTGAAGCCCCAGCTGGTGGAGCTGTCATTGCTGGGCAGTGAGGCTTTGTGCCAGAGAAGCTGAAGAGCATTCTTTACTCCATTTGTGTGAAGGAAGGCTGGGAGAAGGTTCCTTGTCTTACAGCAGTTCATAATGCTATAAACTGCTGCCCTGCCTCTCTTCCTTAAAGTGATTTTAGAGGCTAAAATACACCTTGCTTCCACTGAATTAAGAATGAAGGAAACTGGGGCTATAAAGAGACAAACACCTCCTGGATGTCTCAGTCTGGGTTGGAAAGCTGTATGCTGTGTGATACATGCTCCACAGGTGCTGCCAGCATGTTTTGGACCTGTCTAGCTCATGGCACAGTTGTAACAGAAACAGGTACTCTCATGAAAAATCTCCCACCCTGCTGGACTGTATAACCCCACCTTTATTAAATGTTAGGCTCCTTGTGAGCTTTCTAAACAAGCAACACTTAATTAGAAGGATGTTGTTACAGTGTGGGCTGAGGGTAAATCCTTTAGGTCATGCATTAACACCAGAGACAGTTCCAGCAGATAATTCCAGGCACAACCCTCACTTCATCAGTTTTGCTCAAAATTAATGATTCCAAACTTCTGGTTTGCAAAAAGATGGGGCTGCTTGGCCTCCTCCTGTGCTGACTAACTGACTACCCCACTGCAGTGGGATTTTAGGGAGGTAGGAAAGCAGCACCAGTTTAGCCACTCACCTTCCCGTTATGGACTTACAACATCTCCCTGATGCTCCAGCTTACTAAATCGCACTCATGGCACCCCCCTGCACCCACTGGACATTGCTGATGAACACATCAGTAACCTGCTGTGCACATTAATAGCCCCAAAATAACTCTCTGAGGGATGTCATTTTACAGGGAACAGGGACAGAAGTCCCACTTACCTGCTGTTGGCCTGAGAGGTCCCCACCAGTTCCAGCGTGGCCCCACGGTGAGGCTCGGGGGAGATCTCCCGGGGAGGGCTGGAGGGCTCCAGCTTGGTTGGATCTTTGGTAAATTTGCTTCCTGTTGCCAGGTGTGCATGGTGGGTTTTGGGAGAAAAGCAAAACCATGATTAGCAACTGGAGGTGCCAATGTTGCAGCTTGTTCCCCTCCTAGTCCCTGAGCTGAGGTCAGGGTAGGGGAGCAGGTTTTCAAGTGTCACCTGCTTGCAAAGACAAGGGTGCTGATTCCACTGGGCTCACATGTTAAAATATTAGCAAGACATTTACTTAAACCTCTCCATAACTATGTGTGTGCTGGGAAGCCCTGCCAGGAAACAGCATCTCCAGAAAGGGCTGGCTGACAGGACAAGGGTTCCAAGAGGTAGGGTCTAAAACCCAGGGCCATGGATCACTGCTGTAGGAGCAAGCCCTAAAGTGGGGAGAGCTGTCCCTGTCCCAAGGGAGGGGATGTGCTGCACTGGATGCAAACTTGGCAAAACAGAGTAGCAGAGGCACAGGCAGCCCTGTCTCACAGCTCCAAGCCCACCAAGCAGCAGGAGAAATCTCTGTTACAGTGACACAGAGAAGGACAGAAGCATCCTGCCACCATGAAAAACTTCCCCTCTCCCTTCCCTGTTCCTGAGCAGCCTGAAAGGAGCTGAAATGAAGCCTCATCAATGACCTTGGAGATGGAAAGAGTAATCTGAAGGCAGAGTAGGAAATAAAATCAGGCAGGGAAGGTGAGCAAAGAGCTGAAGAATGAGGGCTGGGGCAAGGAGGGAGTGAGACTACATTGTGAGGCTGCAGAAACCACAAGGTGTCTTGTTAAACAGCTGTTGTCAAAGGCTCTTTGCTGGTCTCAAACACCATTACAATATCCTCACCCTTCTAAAACATATTCCATCTATGGGAACCTGATGCCACTTTCCTTTTGGTTCCAGCCTGCGAGAAAGGGCAGGGCTCTGGCAATAGGATCAGCAGAATTACAGAACCTTAAAAACACTATTTATCTACTGACAGTCCAAAAGGCTCCTTTAATCTGTGCTTTCTATGAACCAAATCTTGTTCTTGCACCAGCACAGCCTGCCTGAAGCTGCTACCCAGGGGAGTAACAAAAATAGGTTTCTGAGCAGTGGTGGGTATTTTAATTAAAGGGTGAGCAAAACTTTATGGGGAAGCTTTGGGATACTTCACAAATGGCAACTTAAAATACAGCTCCACTCAGAAAAGAATATCTTTGCAGAAATGGCACCTCCTGACTCAGCAGATGCGGGTTTTTTTGCACAAGCTGATGTGCTGACACAAACCACACAGAGCCAGGTTTAATGGGTTTTGCTTCTGGTAGCCCTGCAGGGAACTGTCAGGAGAGTGGGACTTGTCACCCACCTCAGTTCTGCTGGGTTTGCTTCCTCATCTCTAAATATCCTGACTTGCACCTGCCTACCATGTAATCCAGAAGCCCACAGCACAGTGGTCTCCATCAGCAGGTCTGGAGGTGATGTGCAGATGTACATGATGCCTCCCCCAGATACCATGCAGGCATTATGCAAGGAAAATCCAAGCATCCCAAAACACAGCTCAGTGCTCCATCCCTTGGGGATGGGCTAGAGCTTAAAGAATTTATTTTCTTGAGAAAAAAAAAAAAAAGCCATTAATAGCTTTAGACAAAGAAATTCCCCATGTAGGTGGGACCCCCTCCATGTTCTGCTGGAGGTCCCCTTTGGGTGGCTCCAACCTCACCATGCTCAGGAAGCACTCTTAGGGCTGGGGCTGTTGTGGGGCAAGAGTGATAATCTGGCTGGCAGAGATATCTGGGAAAAAGGTGTCTGGAGTGCTACCAGCATGTGCAGTTGGCAGCTCAGGGGGAAAAAAGCCAAAACATCACCCCAAAACACGTCTTTACTTGTGAGCCAAGCCCAGGCAATCCAGGACCCGGGTGTGATAAATCTGGATGCAATGCCATAATCCAGGTGTGTATGAGGGCAGTGCTGGAGAGTGGGTTGAGTGTGACAGCATGGGTATCTGTCTCCTTGTATCTGCCAAGAAGCATTTATCATGGAATGGTTGGGGTTCAAAGAGACCTTAAAGATCATCCTGTTCCACCCCCTGCCATGGGCAGGGACACCTTCCACAATCCCAGCTTGCTCCAAGCCCCATCCAACCTGGCCTTGAACACTTCCAGGGATGGGGCAGCTGCAACTTTTCTGGGCAACCTGTGCCAGGGACTTGCCACCCTCACAGTAAAGAATTAGTCTGGTTTCTCCAGCTCAGAGAAAAAAGAAGTAAAAACACAGAGCAAAGAAAGTCAAAGAAAGACTAATTTACCAGTGAGGAACACAGCAGTAATTTTCTTCCTCTTGAAATTACAGATACTGCCTCTACTGTGGCTCAGACTGATTCAGAAGCCAGCCCAGCCTCACACACCAGGAATTCTCACTTAAACCTTCAAAACTCAATTTTTAAGGAGAGCACAGAGCTTGCACTGATACCAGGCAAAGGCAATCTCAGCATGTCCTGGTGTAGGGCAGACAAGGCTTCTCCTTACTGAGCATAACTGCATGCGTCCTGCACTTCCTCTGCTTACAGGTAACATTATTTCAACTCTGCTTCTCTGGATAACCTTTCAATTTTGTGGGCAATAAATCAAAGGATTTGGAGAACATACCTGTAAAAATTCTTTCATCAAACATCCTAGAAGAGAAGGAAAAAAAAAAAGAATTAGAAATAGATGCTGCTAATGACTGAGTTGGAGGTTTAATTAATGAATAGCATTAAACCAAGTCAAACTAGGAATTTTTTTCATTCTCTAAAAATATTGAAAGAATTTTTCAGCTAATAAAGGCCTTTTAGCCTGTTGTGCAGCCAAACAATCTTGTACCATATGCTTTTTAACTAAAGCACCTCTAAATCTGCTTATAAGTCATTGTTTTAATTTAACTTATTAAATGAGGCTGCAATAGGCTGCCTTTACAAAAAGAAACAGTGGGACCAAAGTAGCTGTTACTGGATCTTCAATTTCCAATTCCACTGACCATGATGTCACCTGTCTCCTGAATATTGTATTTTGGTGCTACCCACAACTTTGCTCATAGGAGCAAACTGTGTCCAGGCCTCATCCCACATCCTGATCCAGCCTGGTGCAGCCTGGACAAAGCAGGACAAAGTGCCTTCTCTATCAAATGACATCAGGAAAGCTAATCCCTTTCAGGATGCCTGAATTCCATCAATGTTGGTGATTTTAGCCCCCTTTGGGAGCCTTGTCCAGGATTTTTCTGTGCTGTAGTTTCACACCTCTAGGAATGGAACAACACAAGTGCTGCATAGGCAGGGACTGGATAAACCAATGTATTATAGAGCAGATTTTCCTGATGGAGAAGCAAAGGGAGATTGCACAGCACAGTGATAACTAGGAATATATCCACTCCTCCTCCCCAGTGGAAAGGCAGACACCTGGACACTGTGCCTGGCCTGTAGGTGACAGATTCTCATCACCAGACACAGGGGATGTGCACAAGTGATCAGTGAAAAACAAGGTGGATGGGAATCCCTGTGAGAGCATGGATGTTCCTCCCTCCACCCAGGGGCATCGCTCCCATCCACCAAATGTCACTGAAGGTGCTGTAACCACCTTCAAATGTTTGGGGTGGCATTGGCAAAGTTTGGTGCCCATGATCACTTACAACACGATGGCAGAGTTTGGGGGCCATCATGGCACAGCCAGCTCTGCCACATCCTTGCAGAAAGAGAGAGAGATGAAAACCAGAGGTTTGCAGGGAGAAAGAGCTGTCTTATGAAAGAGGGTGAAATGGGTTTCTCGTGTCAAAACAAACCCTGTGAGCATGGAGGGAGCACAGCTCAAATCCCTGACACCCTTGAGCCATACACTTCCTTTTGCTGTCCTTGCCACCCACCTTTTGATGACAAAATGGATGTTGTGCCTCTCCTCCAGTATCCGTTTGAGTTTGGGGACCCCGTAGGTGCAAGGTCTTTTGAAAGGTATTTTGTCTGGGATGCCAATGATCTCCACTGCCTCGGGGTCACAGGCAATCTTCCTGTAAGGGACAGGGACCATGTGGTCTAACCCCAAGGCTTCAGCTGAAAGATGAACACATGGTTTTCATTTACACAAGTGCTTTGTCTTTTACAGATGCCAAAACAAAGGTGTGAGGGCTTGAACTCAAGCAGAGCAAATGCCTTGTGCCCTCTTCTCTGCTCGTCCCAGAAAGTGAGCCCCAGGAGCAGCTCTCCCATGGGAAATGGGAAAGGAAAGCAGCAGTAAACACAGCTAACTGTCTTCCAAAACTCCCAGACATGCCCAGTGATGCTCAAACCAGGAGTGAGCTAGTCCAGATATCATTCCCAAACTCCTTGTGACCCACCCCAGCGGGTTTGTGAGCTCTATGATTCACAATCTGCATAGCATGTGGAATCATAAAATTGTTCATGTTGGAAAAAGCCTCTAAGATTGATTCCAGCTGTTAACCCAGCAGCACCATGTTCACCAAATCATGTCCCCAAGTGCCACGTCCATATGCTTTTTTTTAACATTTCAAGGGATGGCGACTCCATCACTACCCTGGGCAGCCTATGCCAGTGCATGACCATCCTTTCAGTGAAGAAATTTTCCCCAGGGTCTAATCTAAACCTTGCCTGGAGCAGCCTGAAGCAATTTCCTCTAATTCTATCACTTGTCACCTGGGAGAAGAAACTGAGTCCCACCTGGCTACAACCTCCTGCAGCTAATTGTAGGGGTGGGAAGGTTCCCCCTGAGCCTCCTTTCCTCCAGGCTGAGCCCCCACAGCTCCCTCAGCTGCTCCTCATCAGACTCGTGCTCCAGACTCTTCCTAAGCTCTGTTACCTTTTGGACACACTCCAGCACCACTTCTGTACATCACAAGTTAAAGGGCTTGTCTCAAGCCCATACACAACTCACAGGTGACAGGGAACACATCTACAGCCCATCTGTAACTCAAGAATTACACAGCCTGACAGGGATGGCACAGTTGAAGTACCCACCAGCCCCAAGTGATTTCCCAAGCTTCCACCTCCCCCACTGCCCAGGAGCTACACCAAAAGCACTGCCCATAGCAAAGGGAGCACCAACAACATATGCAGCCCTGCAGATGGAGAAAAAAGCTGCTGCAACAACATTCACCTTCTTTTTACCTGCCACATGTATGTAAAAGGGCCACATGCCACCACTCCTGGTGCCCAAGTGCTATGATCCACATTCCCAGACAGGACTGTTTTACAGCCCAGTTATAAATTCCTTGACAATGGTGTGGGGCTCCAAACAGAAATATTGACATAACCTTCAGGAGACTGGGAGCTGCTGAGCTAAATGTGTTAGGAAGAGCAGGGAGCTCTAGCATATGGCTTCTGCTGCTGTGTTAGGGAACAAAAATGATTGCTATATAATGATATGCAATCCACAAGCACTGCAGATGCATAATGGGATATTAACTCCTACTCACCATATCTGCTGTTAAAAAGAATTTGCACGCACTCCCTAAGGGTGTTGATGTCTTCAGTTTCTTTTATAAAACTGTCCCACTTATCTATCAAAACAAAATACAAGAAATAAGAAACTTCCATATGGTTCATACACAGCAGATGCACTTTTCTCCTGCAAAGTGCTGTGAAGCAGGAACAAGACTTTAAAAATTATTTCCCTGCTCCTGAGCAAATTTTGCCAGGCTGGCAGATAAGGTCTGGGCTTCTCCAACCCCTGACCTAAAGCACTCTCCTTGGCACTTGCAGAGCAGAATCCTAAGAAATGACCCCATAAAATTTCTCAGCCTGGAATGAAAGACCCTCTTGGGCAGAGCCAACTCCACCTGGAATGAAGCCTTGAAAGGTACAGCCCTTTCACAAGTGGATCTCTTCCATCTTCTCCTCTTTCCCAACCTTCCCACCCATATTTTTTTCTCCTCTTTAAGGCAGGCATGCAGTGGAGGTGGGGAAATGGCAGTCTCCTCCCCACTGCTGATCCCCCCAGGCACTGCAGCAGAATCCCACTGGGACTAGTGGCTTTCAGTCATTTGGAAATAATGCCAAGTTTTCAGCAGGTATGTGCTGTTTGCAGCTGGGGCAAACATCCTGTCTCAAAGCCACGCCTTGGTTCCCTGTGCAGGAAGCAGAGATGGGAATTCCCAGCCAGCCAGCAGTGCTCAAGGACCACTAGCAGCATCTTGGAAGGGCAGGGATGGACCGGAGCAGAGATGAAGGTCTTGGCTCCAATGTGAGACGCATCCCCTCCGGCATTGCCAGGTCCCTGCAGAGCGTGGAGAGGGCTGGGAGACTGCTGGGGAGAGATGTGGTGAGGGGAAACCTTTCACTAAGGCTGCCTTTAATGCTGGAGCAGCACACAGACCTGTCTTGTCATGGACGATGGAGAAGAGGATGCGCTTGGATGAGTGCACATTCTGGATGAGGGGACCTCCGGAGACTGATGATTTCTGTCCTGGACAAGAGGGGAGACAAGGAGAAAGGGCTGATGAGAGCCTGACCAGTGCTCCAGACACCACAACAAGACCCTCAGTGCTGTCCCCTGCCACCCCTTCTGTCTCTCCTCCATGCACCCTGACCTGTGACACCTGGGTGTGGTGCTGGCCCCACCAACCCCTGCCATCCCCATTCCCGCTGCCTTTCTGGCCCGGTGGTGCAGCCCCTGTCATTTTGGGGCAAAACCAGAGGTGTGCCCTGCCAGCACCTTGCAGGCACCCAGGGAAGGGCTGGGGCAGTGCAGCATGGCAAGGGCTCTGCTCATTTCCACACAGGCCAAGCTCTACGCTGGCTTTCATCCAAGGAACAGCAAAACCCCCAGGCTGCCCCCTGCCAGGGCCAGGGCTGGGCTGTGCACCAGGCCCTCATGGGACAGCAGACTCCAGGCTATTACCACAGCAGTCGCTGTACTCCTGTGAGGAAGGCACCTTCAGCTCTCCCGCCGGCCGGGCCAGCAGCGCCTCGCCCGCCGCGGTGGGCGCGGGCAGCCCCGAGGACACCTCCTGCTTGAGGTCGATGGCGACAGGGCCGGGCAGCGAGACGCCGTAGAGGAAGTTGGTGATAGCAATGGCGGAGGGGGCGTCCTGCGCGGTGGGTTTGGCCACAGGGCCGCTGGCACCGGAGTCTCGGCTGCCCTTGGAGGCGAGGGAGGAACAAGTTAACTCGATGTTGGGGTTGGGCTCTCGGCTGGGCTCATCTGCTGGCCTGAGGGGAAGGAAGGGAGAAGAGGAGGGAAAAACAGGTTCCTTTGAGCCCATGGCACTGCTAAGCTGCAACAAGCAAGGATGTGGATGGGGAAGAAGAGCCATGCCTGGGAGGGTGGGACATGCTGCACCACCAGCTGCCAGGCTCCTTGCTTGAGGAGTGCCATGAAGACCATTACAGGGTTAGAGCACCTCTGCTATTTGGAAAGGCTGAGAGAGTTGAGAATGTCCAGCCTGGAGAAGAGAAGGCTCTGGGGAGAACAGACTCTGGTCTTCCATTACCCAGAGGTAAGGGAGGGCTGGAAAGGGACTTTTGACAAAGGCAGGGAGTCACAGGACAATGGGGAACGACATCAAACTGAAAGAGGGCTGGTTTGGATTGGATATTCGGAAGAAATTCATCCCTGTGTGGGTGGTGAGACCCTGCCACAGGTTGCTTAGGGAAGCTGTGGCTGCCCCATCCCTGGAAGTGTTCAAGGCCGGGCTGGATGGAGCTTGGAGCAGCCTGGTCTGGAAGGTACCCCTGCCCACAGCAGGGGCTTGGAATGAGATGGTCTTTAAGGTCCCTTCCAACACAAACCATTCTATAGTTCTGTTCTGGGATTCAGAAGTTATATCCGTCACTCAAACTCCTGAGCATCTTCAGGCACCTAAATGGTTCTTGTCTTCTTTAAGTGGAGCTGGTTAGTCAAAGCTGGTTAGTTCAAAGCATTTTTTTAGCTAGGACCACGCCGCACAACTCATGCCCGGTGCATTTAAGGGGTAAAACCTTTAATGACCACAATCACTCGGCCCCATTGCCTATGCCAGCCCCCAGCACCCATGGCGCATTCAAGGGGGAGCTCAGTCAGCTACAAATGAGTTTCAGACTGAAGAAACCAACGTGCTCCACATGAGACAGGGAGCCACAAGCTCACAGACAGCTCAAATTCTGCGTGTCCTACTTTTAGCTGTCTCAGCCTGATTTTCCAGAAGCATCAAGCCTTTAGAGGAGGTATTTGGTCATGCTCAGCATTTTTCTGAATGGATCTGAGGTGCTGCCAGCCAGGCAAATGCAGGGGAAATGCACCTAAAACTACTGAACCCCTTGCATAAATGTGGCCAAAAGGGGGAGTTTGCTCTGCTGCAGTCCCCCGCTTCCCTCCTTGTCTGGCATTAAAAAACCCATTTCAGCCTGGGAGGACACTTGCAGCATTTACCCTGGAAATCCCTCTGGAGACAGAAAAGCACTTAGCTTACCGCAGTGGAAATTTTGGCAGAGACACATAAAAAGATGCAGTTAATGTGCATGTTTACACACACTTTTTATAGAAATGAGTCTGAAATGGACTCAAGCCCCCCAAGACGAACAAATCACTGTGCAAGGCTGGATTTGGCACAGCTGGACCCAGGTCTGTGGGTCTCGAGGAGAAGCTGGGACACGGGAGGGACCCTCCTGCCTGTGCCACCATCCCAAGTGCTCGCTGCTGTCTTGCTCCTTGGAGGTCCCCAAAATTACCTTTTTAGCCTGAAGCGGATGCTGTGGCTGTGCTCTAGGATGGCCATCAGGGATTTCACATCATACTCCAGGGGTTTCTTAAAGCTGATTCCCTCAGGCAAGCCAGTAACTGCCAGCAAGCCTGGCTCTTTCAGGAATCTCTCGTACGGCAAAGGGACCACGCTGCTCTTCCCCGTGGCTTCACCTGGGGAGGGGATAGAGTTACACACTGACAAATGCCCTGTGCCCCTGACCATGGCTGAGCTGGCCTGGAGGACTAAATGCAAGAGCAAGAAATACCAACAGGATCATTAGGAGAAAAAAACCTTAGCACTTAGCATGCAAGGCACTCCAATTCCTTTCTAAAAGCACTAATTAATAAAAAGCTCATAAAAGCCAATAAACAGATGTCTCATCATTCAGGTTTCACAGCAGAATCCTCAGTTGGGGTCACTTGGCACAAGCCCACCCCTGGGAGTGCCCAGCCATATGTCAGTGAGGTACATGGCCATCAGCAAGGTGGAGGGAGCCAAGGGTTGACAAAGAAGGCAGAGCAACTCACAATGATTTTAATCTCAGGCTTACTGAGATATTCTGGGAACCTCATTTCTAGTCAGTTTTCTTATTTTACCTCCTGGAAGAACGGAAAACAGTTTGATTGCTGTTGCTGTCAAGCAGCTTTGATTCACTTTGACAGACAAGGAAAAAAACCAGAACCAATAATCTCCCTCCGTCCCACTATTCACAGACAGCTTGAACATCGATACATTTGACTGCACAGTCACCTCCAGCAGCCCAGAACTCTCACCTGCTCCCCTCAGCACTGGCAACATAGTCCCACCATGTGCCTCTGGCTCCATTTTACCTCTGACACCAAGATCTCCCTAAGGAGTCAGGTACAGATTGCTTTCCCTTCCCTTGTAGCAGCAGAAAAGCAGTGAGCATTGCCATTATATAGGGATTTTCTAAGCCAGATAAAGAGCCTGTGTGCCTAGACCAGGGCTGCCCTACTATACTTTGCAGGCAAAACACCATCAGAAAAACAGCCTGCTGTGAAGGATTTCTAGGAATGGCCAAAACCTTCAAGCCACTCTCTGGGGAAAAATTACTTTGGAAACCAACCCAAGCCACTGTGATCAATAAGCATGGTGCTGAAAGCATGAAGCACAAGAAACAGCCATGAAGGAATGCAACCTGGCAAAGCAGCGTCCAGATGCAAAACATCTGGTGGCATGATACAGTGCCTGCACCTTCATCTCCAGGCTGAGGGGCAGAGAGAGAAGCTTACAGGACCTTTAAGCTGTCGAGGGATTTTATACTGTGGATTTTCTTTCCAATCTTTTTTTTCCCTCTTCTTAAAAAAAAAAAAAAAAAAAAAAAAAAAACAAACCAAAAGATCTTACAGAAATACTGCAAATCTTGTGACACTGCCAGCAAGTCCTTTCTAAAAGTGATTTCTTCAACATGTCCTTTGAAGGAACGCATTATAACTAACGATGTGCAACTTGCACGAGCCATTAAGGCTTCTTATAGGGAGGATTGATAATATTTTAATTAAGCAAATAAGCAAAGTTTTAAAATAAGCCTTTGAACCATGACACCATGAGTTTATTTTCTGCAAGCTGACAGTTTCCTTGCCCCAACGTGCTGGCTCTAGCAACTCTCCACTTCCCTTCATCACCTCTGTTCATGATTGGGAGAAGCTCCCAATGTCCACAGTGGCTGCTTACCAACCCAATGCTCAAGAAATCCCCAAACATATTTTTATGGGGACCGTGTTATTGTCAAGGTGACCTTCAGAAGCCTTGCACTGCTGCACAGAGACTCGTGGCTTGGCTAAAGAGACAATAATGCCTGTTTAATAGAAGCCACTGGTAATCAGTCATCCTGTTGGTGCAGAGATTACCTGGCTCTGGAGGGAATCTTTTTGACTGAGCATTTTAAAAGATTTTTTGTTTCCAATCCTTATTGATGAAAGGATAAAAAAAAAAACAAAAACCCTAAGAATCATAATTGTTGAACTCTCACAGTCCTCTCAGTGTTACAAACAGAATCACCCTGGGGCATTTACTGTATTTCTCCCCACTCAACCAGGAGAGCCCCTTCCCAGTGGGAATGAAGGGAGGGGAGCAAGCAGCTTTGTCAGGTTTCACCACAGAGAGGCTCAAGGATGGAAACAGCTGCTATTACTGAAGCAGCAGCAAAGGCAGAATTACACCCAGTGCCAAAGCCAAAACTACTGTCCCAGGGATGCCCAACCTTCTTCTGCCATGGCAATGCTGGCCATGCTGGGTTGAGGACATGGCCAATGTGTCCCCACACACTTCCATACACCTTGAAACTGTAAAAAGCCTTACTAATCATCCAATGGATGGGCTGCATGGTTCATAAAGCCCATGCAGATACAATTATATATTTATTGTATGTCAGATTTTAATAATTCACATATTCCTAAGAGGACAGCAAAGTTTGGCACTGTACCTGCAGCAGGACAATGAGACCTGCAGCTTGGAGAGGGAATTCACCAGCAAAAACTACCCTCTCCATTCTGTTCCCTTGGTTCTTCTGCATTATCCCTTCCTTCATTCTTGGGCCCAGCCTTTGGACAGCAGCAATAGGATCTGATTGCTCCAATTAATGGGAATATTGCCTCTAAGTCCTTTAAGTGGCTTCAGAAAATTTCAGTGACTGTCTGTCCCAGGGCAGAAGCAATGCCAGCTCCCTTTTCCTGTCTGTGAAGCTTGTGGAAGATGCTACAGCAACAGCCAGCAACAGCAAATCCTGCACGTGAGCCCAGCGTGGTTGGTGGTAGCTCCCATTATCCCCCTTGTGTTGTGTGGGAATGCCCACTCCCAAATCACATACACAAACAAGGGCAAAGCCTGCACTGTGCACTCAGGGAGCCCTGCAGAGCCCCAGCAGGGCTCTACCAGCCCTGAATCTCAGAGGGTGACGGGGAGCTGCAACCAGAAAAGCCAAGCACCCAGTTCTGCAGCTGGTCCAGCCACAGGGCCTGAACTCCCCCAAAGCATCATGCAGAACTAACATAACCCACTCAGCTGCATGGGGGAATAACTGGGGCTGTTTTCCCAAGCCAATATTGCTTTTCCTACCCTGACTAGCACAGCTGTAGAGGTGCTGCCAGGGGATGAGCCAGCAGCATGGCCACTACTGCCAGCTGCTCCACAGGGGTTCCAGTGGATCCCTGTGACGAGGAGAAAGTGCTGCTGCTGCTCAAGCCACTGCAGACTGGGCCTGGAAGGAGCTCTGCAACCCACTGGGTTCCATACCAACAGCCATATGGTCATCTATATTTAATTGCAGAAGCCTTATTGCTGGGGATGATGCATGTGCTGGAACGGCACCACCTCATCTCTCAAAGTTGGGGCTGCAGGGCCACACGCTAGAAAATCATCTGTTTTCTTTTTAAATAGACTTGCCAGGGAAAAGAGAGAGTGAATCTGCAGAGGTCCAACAGAGTGCTATGAAAGAGCTGCTGTGGATGCAGTGGCAGGCATAAAGGTGTGCTTGGAAATCTCATTCAGGGCATCACAGAGGCTTCCCCTGGTCAGGGGACACAAAGGATGCTTCGTTCAGCACAGGGATTTTTTTGGCTCAGTTTGGGGCACCGGAAAACTAAGAAGCAGTGGCCAAAACCCACCTCAATGCAGTGCTAACTCTGTACAGGAGCACATTTCACCATGCTGCCCCTGCCAGCACCTGCTCCCATGCTGAGGAGCCGGGCTGGTGATGAAAGTCACAGCTGGTGGCAGTGCTGGGCAGCTCAGTGAGCCCCAGGGACATTCCATATCCCCCAAGGGAAGCATGAAGGTTCTTACTATAAAGCACATCAAACACTTCCTCTACCATCTTCCTGAGGAGGTACACATCTGATCCCTGGTCCGGGGAGACCCTGAGCACCCTTTGCCCGCACTCCTTTGCCTTCTTCTGCACCTCTGCGTCCTGCTCCTTCCTCTGCTGGATTCCTGCGGGGGAGAGGAGAAAACAGGAGTCACTGCAGTGAGAAGGGGTGATGCCTCTGGCTGAGCAGACAGGTGTCCCAGCTCTCCCACCCACCTCAGGCCCCAGCGTGGATGAGATCACACTGGGCTGATCCCAGCAGCCTCCAATGTGCAGGGAAAGGTGCTGGCAATAGGCAGTGGTGCCAGCAGCAGGGTCACTCAGCCGGTGCCTGCCCCCTTTTCCCTGGCTTTTCCCACTCAGCCAGACTGAAACAGTTATGACTAATTGGGCAGTTCATTTCTAGTCTCTGGTTTCAATCTGCTTAGCCTTCAATCTCTCAGGAAAAGAAAATCCGCCTTTCTTGGAGGATTTTTTACCCTTCAGCATCACGTAGCTCAGTAATACCAGCTATTTCCTGCTAATTTCCCCCATTAAACCTCAAATAAAGCATATCTGCAGCATTGACTTCTTTGCATCTCTAAATGCACAGAAAATTAAACACTACAAATACATTATTGCTGTTCTATCCACAGTAATTTGCAAGGGATTTTTGGTGACAAAGGATTAATTCCTTCATCATCCTCGACAGACTCCTATTGGCAATCGGGCCTGGATGCTGCCCGGGTGCTCAAGGAGCTCATAGATCCTTCTGTGGAAAAAGTCCATGGCTGGGACACCATGGGGAATGGTCAAGAGCAACATGGGACACACACAGAACTAGAAACAGCAAAGTAAACAGCCACCATGCCACCCCTGTAAAGCTCCACATGCCACCCACAGCATAGCAAATCAGGCCCTGGAAAACTTTTTTTGGGTATTTTACCAAGGTTGTGAAGTGCATCTGCATCTGCATCCTCTAAGTACTGCCTCTCCCTCCTCCACTGACATTAATTCTGATCACTGACAATTCCCCCCTGCATCAGGAGAGGCAGAACCAGAGGTTCAGATAAAGGAGGGTGCTCAAGCGAGGTCTGTGCCCCAGAGAGATAAGAGGCTTCTTACATCTCCAAGTGATGTCTGCTTTAGATTAATTCAGATCTTTCTAAGAGGGCAGCAAGAAATCAGAGGCACTTCCAGGGATACTTTCCACTGTGTGCCAGTTGTAAGGGTTTATGGAGTGGAGTTGAGTCTGGGCCTGTATAATTCAATTCATTTCACCCTGTCTGCAGCATCATCCATTCTTCTCAAACCCCACGCTCAAGATTTCTGTTTTCAACCAGACATGACTATTTCTTTTTGACAAAAGTGCAAATGCAACCAAAGAGAGGGGAATCAGGATCTAGTGCCAGGTGCTTTGCCCCCACACAAGGGTAGGTCATCAACCAGGATGTATCAGAGAATCAGAGAACAGTCTGGGTCGAAAGAGACCTTAAAGACCATCTGATTCTACTCCCCTGCCATGGGCAGGGACACCTTCCACTAGACCAGGTTGCTCCAAGCCCTGTTCAACTTGGCCTTGAACACTTCCAGGGATGGAGCAGCTGCAGCTTCTCTGGACAACCAATCCCAGTAGCTCATAACACTCAAAAGAACAATTCCCTACTAACACCTAACCTAAATCTCTCCCCTTTTAGTTTTAAACCATTTTCCCTTGTTCTATCATTATCTGCCTGGGCAAAAGGTCACTCTCCCTCTTTTTTATAAGTCCCCTTTAGGTACTGGAAGGGGCTCTCAGGATTCTTTGGACCCTTCTCTTCTCCAGACTGAACAACCTCTCTCAGCCTGAGGAAACACAAGGGAGTTCTCTCCCTTTGGCCACTCCACTGCCATCCACATCTTGTGGGTGGTGGGAAGGGAAGGCAGAGTTGTCCATGAATGTAGGAAACATCCCCCAAATGCCTCCTGTCCTGCAGAATGCAGTGGAGGATAACTAACCAGGATGTGAGAGGATGGAATAGTGGAGTTGGCCAGGAGCTGCCCAGGGCAGCAGGACAAGGGGCTGGGCAGAGCCATGGCAGAGAGCTACTCCTGTAGAGCCCTGCGGTGAACAACCCAGTGACCTGAGCAGCTTCACAGCACTGGTGTCACCAGAGCAACCCTTCCTGAACAGTCTCTCCAATGGATTAAGCACCTATGTGGTTTCTGTCAACACCATGTATTTCTCTCCACTGACATCCCTAGGTCTGGTGTCCTCAGCACCACCAAAACCAGATCCCATTCCAGCTTCTACAATGAGTGAGGAAAGCAGTAGCTAGCATGCTGGGGATGATGCTGTCCAAGAAACGAGGTCCTCATTCACAGAACAGCTCCCACCCTCCCTTCAGCTCCCAGACTGTTTTTTGGAAACTGGCAGAGGTACAGAGCTAGGACAGAAGGCTTGCAACACACAGGTATCCCTCAGATACTTGGTGAATCTGATCTGAGACTGGGGGAACACAGCTGCTGCTCAAGATATCTTGTCAGCACTGTTCATCCCTCAAAAATACAAGCAACACCACAACCAACACTTCCAGCTACCAAATCCATTCCTGTTTTTCCAAAACCAGGAAAAAAAGCCTTGGACCAAGAAAGCCCTTCTGCTCCTGGGAGGATCACTAGGAAAAACTATTTCTGCTAAGTCCTCAAAAAATTCTGCAGCGCTCTGGCAGCACTGCCAGAGGCAAAAAGCAGCAGGGCAGCAGAGCAGCCATCCAGCCCAGAGCCACCTCAGGGATGCTTTAGGAGAGAAAACCCGGGGCATGCAGTGCCCACCCTGGCGGGGAAGCGGCTCTGGCTGCAGCTCCCTCCCAATTCCTCCATCACCTCAAACACCACTCAACCCCACGGACTGACAGACAGCACTGTGGTGCCCCCAAACCAACCCCCCTTCGTGTGCAGTGGGAGTCACAGCTGGAGCGCCAGCCTTGGCCTGGAAGATGGTGCTGGTGTGGATACTCACTGCAAAACTTCTGGAAGTCAGCCTGCAGCTCCTTGCGGGCGCTGAGGAAGACCCTTCCCTTTTCGGTGCCCACCACGAAGGCGCTCTCCTCGTGCACGGCGATGCAGGCCACCTCTGCGTTCAGCTTGGACAGCGCCGAGCACTGTTGGGGGCACCAGGTCAGCACAGCACAGCATGGGGGAGCAGCCTGGCTTCCCACCCCCTGCCATTTCCCAGTGGGGCGTTCTCCTTCCCATCTAAAGATTCTTCCATCAAAAGCAGTGTTCTGGTTTATGTCAGAATTTCACGGGTTTATGACATCCCCTAAAAATTTTGGTGACTTTACAGCTCTACAAAAATATCCAGCTGGAAAACAAGAACTATTTACCCATCGTTTTATTTCACTTTTTCCTATCCTAAAAATAAACATTTTATTGCATGTCTTTAAAAGAAAACGTTCCTGTTAAAAGAAAGTCTACCAAAAAACCCACACCACAACCGATAACAATTTGCATTTTTCCACCAGCTCTAATGGAATAAGGAACATGGGAATCTTATTTCAGCTGCAGAACACTAATATGGTCAAAGTCCAGATTAGTGGAACGATTCTTCTTGTACAGTTATGCAAAACAATAAAGAGATGGAAAAAACTTCTTCCATTAATCCATTTTATGTAACATGCCCTTCCTGCTCTACATAATACACATGTAGATGCATTTTTATTAGTATTTTTTTATTATAATAGTTACTCAATGCCAGCAGCCTGAGTCATACTCTTATAGCTACAGCACTGGTGCTAGGAAGATGCTATCCCCAGGTCATCATTTAAATGGGTAAAAAAGGGGGGATTTTCCCAGCATCAGCCCTGGTTAGACACATCAACAACCCCACAGAGGAGCTGGAGGATGCTGGCAGCCAGGGAGGGAGCAGGAGAGCAAGGGGGACCAACCCCACTAAGCTACCTTCAGCTCCCTGCACACACCTACAAGGAACTTCACTTGTGTGGGCTTAAGCCAGCTTCTACACTAGGTCATTTTACCTCCTGCTCACCTTCTTCAAGGAGACATTGAATCAAATCCCACAAAACGTGTATTTTTAAGAAACCTCCTTTCAAAACCCAGTCGCAAAGAGAAGTATTTTGCTCAAGAAGTCCCAACACTCAAAAAATAAACACAAAAACTAAGGTGAGATTTGGATGCAGAACAAATCTAAGCCCTAAGCCTGCTTGGTGACATGCATATGGCCCTGTGGTTTATTTACCAGGTACACAAGCAGCTAGGTTTCAGTGAGCACAGAGGCTGCCATTGGTGAAGCGCTGGGATAAAGGCTGAATTTCAGGATCAGCTTGGCTCCCTGGCCCCTGTGTAAACACCTAACAAGGACTGCATAATAATGAATATTCGTTAAGAAGCCAAACTATGGTAACATAATTTGTTGTACAGGATGGCAAGTATATAAATCATCAAAGCTGCTTGGGGTGTGTAGGCTCCAGGGAAGCTGCTCCTTAGTGGGGTGGTGATGTCAAAGAGAAGGAAATTGGCATTAATGAAAAAACCTCTACCCGCATAGAGAGGAAAACATATCCTGGATAAATGCATTACATATGACTTGACTTTAAAAAGAGAGAGCTATTTAGCACATCTCATTGCATTAGACATTTGTTACTACACATCCGCTTTCCCTTATTGATCACATTCACAGTTAAAAATAAGATTAGCTCTGGTCCACGAGACTTAATCCAGACAGTTATCTTGTTTATGTAAGCACGGCTGACTTAGGCAAGGTTTCCACCGGGAATTCTACGTCAAAAGATATGAAAGTTATTTTCTTTGTTCTCAGAGATAAAAAGCCATTGTTCTGCTGTTGTGTAAATGCTCACAGTAACATTAGTAAAACAGCAAGGAAAAAAATGCCAACCACCTTACAGCCAGTTGATACCAACATAAATATTAATGGAAAAACAATACACATCTGAGATTAACTTGTGCTGACTTTATGATCCTTATGGCTGTCAGGGCAGGAAAGGGTTTTTATTTCTCAGCAGCTCCCTGGGCTCTCCAGCAGCAGAGGAGAGTGGAATGAGCTCACCAGGCATCGTGTGCCAGCCCTGCACCCAGACAGCCTTGCTAAATGGAGGCCAAAGGAGGGAGGGGGATGGGGACAGGGGTGCCACTGGCCTCTTACCATGGAGTCTAAGGCAGACACTAAGCTGGTGATGATTTCGTCTCTCTGGGGAAAAACCATATTCCATTGGTCAGCTCTGGAGGTGGTGAGTGTCACATCTAAAGGCTTCCCTGCCAAGGCCATATTCACCTGAAAATAGAAAAAAGAATGAAAGAGCTTTGCATCACTGTTACTAACAGAGAGCTGGAGCTGAGCATCACCACAGAAGCCCTACTACCATCGTGTGCTACGGAAGCAATGCTGGCACGGGTACACTGGGGAAACTGAGGCATGCAGAGAGGCCACAGCAGCCTGAACCCCACAATCCCCATGAGTCCTCTGCTAAAGGCAGATAACTGCAGAAGCTGTTGAGCTGTAATCAAACCCTGGAGTCGATGCTGTGTGCACCAGCAGTGGCCAGATCATCTCTGCATCTGGAGCTCACCCTCGAGGAGATGACACCACAGCGCAGGGGCCACTGGACCAGCTGCATGGTGGGACACCCCAGCTGTCCAGCCTGTGGCCATGCAAGCCAGAGGATGTGGTGCTGAAGTGGGCATGGAGCACTCCTGTGCCCAAGCTCCGATGGCAGCCCTGAGCAGGGGGTGATGGCTCTGTCCCCACAAAGACACCGTGCTGACCATCCTTGTGCCTCCTGCTCCAAATCCTGGGCAAGAGGAGAGCCTGCCACCCAAAGTGTCCCTGGAACAGGTCAAAATCACAGGGTGCTCTGCTTTCACCCCAAGGGAGAGATGCAGCTCATGGCAAGGGATTCCCTAATCAAATCACCCCACTCTGCAGTTCTTGGTGTCCGGGGGAACAGGACGAGGTGGCGTGCAGGGAACACAAATCTGAAAAGAGGCTCAGCCCCAGAATCTCCATTCCTCACAGCCAAATGGGGAAAAATCCTGCAACCCAGCCACAGGGGCAGCAACAGCATCAGGTTTCCGCACCGCAGTGTTCATGTCTCATCTCGACTCGTGGTAATGCCAATGCTGCAGGAACACTAAGGCAAGGACTCACCCTCAAAGCACCCATGATGGGGCTCCCACACTCGAGACAGCATCACCCCCAGCACCCAACACATCCCTCCCAGCTATTGCCTCTCCATCTGGAGGGCAGTGTTGCACCACCCGGCCTTAATCCTATGAATAAAGGGCGGCAAGTTAGCTCATAAGGCACTTGAACCAGATCATAAATCATGTGCTGGCAAATGGATGAAAAGAGGCTAGAGAATCCCTAACAAGGCAGGATGGGCAGAAGGTGGGGAATATAGATGAAGCTGCCTGCACATAACTCAATTTACCACTCAGTCGATAACCACAGTTGCCCAGCCTCACTGAAAACATGGCTCAAAGGCAACAGCAAATCCCCAAATTCACCCTCCTGCCCTAGTTTGCAACTGTGTCCAAGCAGAAGGAATTTGAAAGCAAAGCAGAGCTGTGCTGCCCCATGAAATTGGGGAAATGGTGGGGTTTGGCCCAAAATAACAAGCTCCCCTACAGTGACATCTTTGCAGGTGCCCGAGCACACATGTTATGAAAGAATCACAGAATGGTTTGGGTTGGAAGGGACCTTAAAGCTCATCTCATTCCAACCCCCTGCCATGGCAGGGACACCTTCCACCATCCCAGGGTGCTCCAAGCCGTGTCCAACCTGGCCTTGAACACCTCCTGGATGGGACAGCCACAGCTCCTCTGGGCAAACTTTAATAAGGGTCTGCAACAAGCTAATGAAGAGAGGAGAGAAATCCCATTAAACAATAATGACTGAATTTCAGGAATTGTTCTGGATGAGCCCTCCAGGTTTTTTCCCATGCTGCCAGCTCTTGAAAGCAGCCAAGCAGTGCTGGGGCTCCACTGGCACCTGCAGATGGCAGAACTGGAACCTCAGCCACACTAACAGTAGCCCAGGAAAATCCATTTCCACCCATCTGACACTTTCTAACAAAGCGGATGGACAACTCCTCCATGATAATCTTGAGGGGAAGGAACCTGGCCTAACTAGGCATTAGCTTGGAAAATAAAGCAGGAAACTGAACATATGGTCCTGCAGCTGGGCACAGACCCCAGGTGTCCCAGTGCTGGGGACAGGTCTCTGTCAGGCACCTCCAGCTTTACCATCACAAGAAGCTGCAGCAACACCAGGAAGCAATCTGCCCTGCTCCAGCCCTGCAGCTTGTGCATGCATGGAGGGACAGACAGACAGACAAGAGCCCATTTCATCTGCAAGCTCCCAAGCAGCTTCCTGTGCACAGCTCTGCAGGAGCAGGGAAGTTGAGATTCCATATTTTCATGGATGCTGTGCTAACAAGAGATGCCTTGTTGCAGCTGGCAGGAAACAGCGAGGTGCTGGTGGTGCCAGTGCTGGGCACCAAGCTGAGCTGGGGACAGCCACTGCCTTGCTCCAGGGAGCATCACTCCCTTCTTCACTCCTCCAAGAACTCACTTAGAAAACAGATTTACTTTGATGCCAGTACATGTTTCTGAGTGCCCTATTTATTACTAAATAAGGCTGCTATGACATGAGCATTCTGTTGCCTTCTAGCAGCGTTTTGGAGAAGCAGTCCCTGCCTTGGTGGGGCTGGTTGCATCCACTTGGAGAGCTGCACCAACCTGCTCAGCCATGGCCTCCCACAGGAATCAGCACTGCCAGGGAAGAGATGCTCCTGTCTTGGCTGCATAAAGCAAAGCCACAAGCTGGATCTGGCTGCAGAGAGGGAGCCAATAGGAAAGACAGGGATAACATCAATGGGAAATGGGGCAGGGTACCTGCATCCCCTTCCTATCCTGCAGGAGACTGGGACAAAAATAATGCCTTTCCCCAGGCTGATTGTTTAATAAGTAAAAGAAGACTGACTCTACAAGAAAAAAAAAAAAACAAAATAAAACAAAACAAAATATAAGAAAAAGATGACTCAAGTAACACAATGAGATTTTAAGGGATGGTGGGGGGACAATATTCCAGTAAAGCTTTTAATCATTTGTGGTCACAAAGAGCATGACAGTGGATATAAGAAAGGGTGGAATAAAAAGGAGAAAAGAAAACTTCACTAGCAAGTGCTAGGCTTATTTAAATCAAATTAAGACACAAGGCTTGAAGTTGTTTGTCTAATTAAAGGGAAAGTCCTCTTTAGAAAAACTAGGGTAAACCATTCTTAGAGCAGTTCAGGCTGGCAGCAGGGAGCAAGGTGGGTAGGATGGGTGCAGAGCAGCCTGCCCCACTTCCTGGGGCTCCACGTGCCTGTCCTACTGAAATCCCTCCCCGGCACAGCACCAAAGGGTTGATGCTTCCACAGGGGTCCTGCTCCTGGGACAGCCCCATCACACCTCTGCAAACTGAGTCTCAACCCCAGGAGCAAAGGTTGCCTCAAGGACCATCACACCACTGTCATGGGGCCAAAGCAAAAATTTGCATGTTGTTTTAAATTTTTTAGGGTTTTTTTTTAAGTTATCAAATTTTATTATTTTTAAATTATTTCTCATCCACAAAGTAATCCCAGGGGAACAGGGTGCTGTGCATCAGCTGGCACAGGATGTCATCTCCTGCTTGGCTCTTACAACATCTCCCTTGATAATCCTGGGAGAGATTAGAAACTTGGCCCCGGGGCAGTTTCACTCATGAATCACCTGTGCTGCAGCAAAGGAAAAACCAGGCACCTTGGGAGGCTCATGAACTCCTGTGGAATGGGCCAGGGGCCCCCCAGCCCTGCACCCACAGGAGGCACATCCCCTCACCAGTCCCTCTGACGTTTCCATGGAGAAGCTGGGGGTTAAAAAAAAAATAGAAAAAAAAGAGGAAAAAAATCCATGGAGCAGCTGGGGGTTAAAAAAAAAAAATAGAAAAAAAAGAGGAAAAAAAAAAACCCTGACCACTGCACTGGTCCTGCCCACAGTTCCACACAACAGTGGCAGGAAATTATCCGCTTATTCATTTTTTCCAGGAAGATTCTACCTGTTGCCTCAGTGGTTCTGATGAGATGCTGTGAGGCCCAAATTAACCAAACATAGTTACAGAAAAAAAAAAAACCAAAAACATTATATATATATATATATATATATATATATATATATATATATATGTGTGTGTGTATATCTTGATGAAATAAGGGTTATCTCACCAGTGAGGAAGGGGCAGTGACTCAGAGGGTATTTCCCTGTCCCACTCCATCCCAGGGATTTTGGAGGTCCCTTTTTTGCAGGTAGTTGTGATCAGTGAGGTGCCTGGTGAGCTGGAGCCATTTGAGCAAAAAGCCTTTAAAACCACATCAGCCACAGCAAGGGCAAAAGCTATGGTAGGGACCAGGCTTGAATTTCCATTTGTGTTTTTCTTCTCATTGCTTAAGCAAAAACTGGTATCAGAGGAGCAGATGTGACCAAAGCCATCTTGGACACAGGAGCACTGTGACACGGTCCCACGCTTGCCAAATAGCTGTCCTTGCATTTTTTGCTGCAGCAGTGGAGATACCTGCTCCACATGGGCAATTTGCTTTAACCCACCTGTCCTGCCCAGCTAAACCCTATAATCCCTCACACCTAACTCAGTGCCAGCCTTCAGCCTCTGTGGCCACATCATCTCCATCTAAAGCCATGCAAATCCCGCCCATGCCAGGATGGTTTGCTGTGTCCCCAATAGGTGGCTGGTGAGCTGCTCCACTAGCACCAGTGTCAGTGGTACAGCAGATGTAACTGTGGTCCAGAGCACTCACAAAATGCCCAGAAATACCCTCAACTGTGTAAACACCCTGAAAAGCCCTAATCTGTGCCCTGTGTGTGGGTGCCCCTGCAGCACAGCCTGGGACAAGCAAGGAGCTCTGGGTTTTGAGGGACCCCCGGTGTGAGAAGCATCTGCTGAGGACACATCTGATCCCTAAATTGGGTGTCCATGCAACTCCAGTCCCAATCCTGGTCCAACTGCTGCCCCATAACTGCTGCCAAATCTCTCCACACATCCAAAAATTCCCTTTTATTTTGCTACTTTTCACAGAATCACAGGATGAACTAGGTTGGAAAAGACCTTTGAGATCATTGAGTCCAACCTCTGACTTAATACCTCCTCATAAACTAAACCATGGCACTGAGTGCCTCGTCCAGTCTTTTTTTAAACACATCCAGGGATGGTGACTCCACCACTCTTGGACAGACAATTCCAGCAATCAATCACTCTTTCAGTAAAGAATTTTTTCCAGATGTCCAACCTAAACTTCCCCTGGCGCAGCTTGAGACTGTGTCCTCTGGTTCTGTGAGTGGTTGCCTGGGAGAAGAGACCAACCCCACCTGAGCACAGCCACCTTTCAGGAGCTGTAGAGAGTGATAATGTCACCCCTGAGTCTCCTTTTCTCCAGGCTGAGCACCCCCAGCTCCCTCAGCCGTTCCTCACAGGGTTTGTGTTCCAAGCCTCTCTCCAGCCTCGTTGCCTCCTCTGGATGCGCTCGAGCGTCTCAACGTCCTTCCCAAACTGAGGGGCCAGGACTGGACATAGCCCTCGAGGTGGGACCTCAGCAGTGCCAAGTGCAGGGGCAGAATGACCTCCCTGCTCCTGCTGGCCACACCATTCCTGATCCAGGCCAGGATGCCATTGGCCTTCTTGGCCACCAGGGCACACTGCTGGCTCATGTTCAGTCGGCTGTTGACCAGTGCCCCCAGGTCCCTTTCTGCCTGGGCACTGTCCAGCCACGCTGTCCCCAGCCTAGAGCACTGCAGGGGATTATTGTGAACAAAATGCAGGACTTGGCACTTGGATTTATTCAACTTCATCTTGTTGGACTCTGCCCATCCATCCAACTGTTCCAGGTCTCTCTGCAGAGCTCTCCTACACATGCTCCCAGTTTGGTGTCATCTGCAAATTTACTGATGAAAGGCTCAATCCCCTCATCCATGTGGTCAATAAAAATATTGAACAGGACTGGCCCCAGCACAGAGCCCTGAGGGACAGCACTGGTGACTGTCCCCAGCTGGATGCAGCACCGCTCACCACCACTCTCTGGGCCCGGCCATCCAGCCAGTTCTGAACCCAGCAGGGAGTGCTCCTGTCCCAGCCGTGGGCTGCAGCTTTTCCAAGACTGAAAAGTGTCAAGCTGGTATCAGCTTTTCAAGTTTATACCCTTCTCCAAAGACTGAAAGCAGCAGAGCTGGGGGGCAAACATCCTCTGGTGCAGTCTGGGCCACAGTGCTACTGGCACAGTGAGGATGCAAGCAATGCTTTGTGCCTGCATCCCCACTGTGCCTGTAGCTCTTACCTCGCTGCCTCTGTTGGCTCTCCCAAACCATGTATCTCCCCTGCCTGTTTCCTTCCAAGTGGGTAGTACAGGGCAGAGCAAGCTCTCATGACCAAACACCTCCTCTCCTGTTTTATTTTACCCACAAATCCCAAGGCACCTGCTGGAAAACCTCCTCACACACACACGGGCACTGCAATATTCACCAGCATAGCTGCCTCGGCTCCTCTTTCCTGGATAATCTGGCACCTGCTGTGGTTTAGTCCCCCTTATAAAAGAAGCAAAGAGCAAACTGGGGGCTCCTACAGGGAAAAGTGTCTACCACAGGAATTTCACTTTCCATCTCCAACCAGGGCATTGCATTCTGCAGCCACCTTGATTTCCTTAAGCCTAGCATAGGTGCATCCCTTAATATAATATAATAAAATTATAGCAGGCTTCTGTCTAGTGCGAAGAGAGATAGAAGAGGATCAAGTGCCCTTCAGAAGCTGTATCTCATCTCCCCCAGGATAAACACTTCCATGGCATGGCAGCTGCTGGGGGATCACTCTGCCTGTGGAGCTCCAGCAGCACTGCTTTCAGCTCCAGACAAGTTTCCACACTGCAATCTCACAGCAGGCAGACACAGAAGCTCTTGCTTCCAGCAACTGCTTCTTCATTTATTAAAGAAATTTTAAGGAAAAACAAGGCAGAAAAAAGTGTTAATTGGAGCATTCCCACCCTAGCAGGGAGGGATGCTGAAAGCACCATGCATGGAAAGCTGGATCCTGCCCCTGCAGCCCCACGTGAATGGTTTGGGTCAGCAAAGCCAAGATGAGCTTCCTGGTGGCTGGGGGGTGAGCAGAACTACCCAGCCACAGGGACCTGGGTGCCTGCACGGCTCCCAGAGCTGAGCCTCCCTCCCCAGGGGGATGCCCAGCCCCAAAACTCTGCCTGCATCAGGGAGCTCAGCACCCCTTCCCGTACAAAAGCCCGCTGCTTGGCAGTTCCTAGAAGGAGAGACGCAGATCCGGCACCTCAAACGCCAGGGCTCAGGTTGCACTTCCCAGAAGCAAGTGGCATGGGGATGCCAAAATTAGCAGGCTGATAATTCTACCCCTTGGTACATCCCACTGGTCTAGTGGAAGGTGTCCCTGCCCATGTCGGGGGTGGGGTGGAACTAGGTGACCTTTAAGGTTCCTTTCAAACCACATGATTCCATGAATCCATGAGGATCCCTAGCTCCTGCACCACCATGACTGCTGGTTGATGCAAGAAGATGCTGGCAAACCCTTGCTCAGTGAAAAAACAACTTGAAATGAACTCAGAAGCCATGGGACAACCTGCAAGGCTGGTCTTGGGATTGCACCAGCCTGGGTTCCCAGCCCTGTACCCCCCTGCACCCCTCCATCAGCACTTGGGTCCCACCTTGCACGCCTGAGCGGGTGCTGGAGCAGGGGGAAGGCAAGCAGACTCTGTTCCCTGCCTCTGGCTCAGCAGTGCATACACTAACACTGGGGTTATTTAAAGCCCAGTTTTAACAGCATTCAGCTACTGGTTGCGTGATCAGGATAAAAAATCGCAATCCTAATTCCTGGCCCCCGGTGCCTATGGCAACTGGTATCCGTCTCCTTGGAAACTAATCTCGTGGTATTTGAACAATGTACCAAGGGCCTTTAATCTCCCAAAGACTGTAAATCTTTATTCTAGCCTGCTCTCCTCCTACCCCAAGAGCCAATATAAAAAGCCTGTTGTTTTCCATGAAATCACTAAGAGCCTAACTTGAATTTTATATCACAAAGACACATGCTTTTTTTTTCTTTTT
Organism: Anomalospiza imberbis; assembly: GCF_031753505.1. NCBI lineage: Eukaryota > Metazoa > Chordata > Aves > Passeriformes > Viduidae > Anomalospiza > Anomalospiza imberbis. Next base: position 3,180,659 of record NC_089700.1, read on the forward strand.
TAAAATATTTTTTCTCCCCACTAAATTCAGGAAAAATCCCATATATATGATATCCCTGGTGTTGCAGCCCTGGCCCCACACCCTGGCAGGGGGTTTGCTTTCTCTGAACAGTGCTCAATGCCATATCCTGGCTCTTGCCTCAACTGGCACGTCCACCTTGTCCATCTAACCAGACACTGCTCCAGATTATTATTATTATTATTATTATTATTATTATTATTTATTTATTATCTAGCAAAAGGCTACTCAAACTGCAAATATACAAAAACCTAGCAGCAGCAACTTATTGCTGGGGACAATGAGTCCACAAGGGCTGACTAGAGGATGCTCCATCCCAGTCCCCCAAAAGCTGTTGGGCTCCTCATCTTGCTCCTCAGCACTCAACCCCAATGCTTTTTTCTTTTGCAAAGCTGCAGTTGATGGCACCAGCCCCTCCCCAGCTCCCAGACAGTGCTCATCACCCACTTTCTGCTCTGCACAGGCAATTAGTTTGCTCTGCGTAAGGTGGTCCCTGACAGAGATGCCACATAATCTCATTATGTTTAATTTTATCTCTAGTATTTCTCTCTGGTTACTGGTGTCTCAGTACTGAGTATTCCGTGTGTTACAGGATAGGCTGTTTGCTAATCCAGGCTGGCTACATAAATAAACTCATTAAAAAAAATAAAATGGCTTTTCAAAGGGATGAAAGGAGGCTCAGAGATGGGAGCATCCCATTCCCTGAGTTTCCCACTCCTGTCTGCTCCCCGCTCCCTTCTCCCTTATTTTATTTTATGGGATGAGTCACAAAGGTGAGAGCAGGTCCTGGGCCATCCCAACCCCACAGCTGGGAGCATGTGTGTAGAGAGCTATTGCCAGTGGCTCCTTGCCACTCAGTGCCTGCCCAGAACTGGGCACCCTGCACAGGGCAGGTGACTCACGCTGGCAATGGAGGAGTCCTGGGTGAAGCCAAGCATGCCCACGCCCTGGTGTGACCCGTCAAGTGAGGCAGGTACTGACAGCGCTGCCTGGGAGGCGCAGCCAGCCAGGATCCCCATTTCCTCCCCAGGCAGCCTCTGGCCATGGCAGCAGCCCCAGAAGCTGCCTTTTCCCATGCAAACCCTGCCAAGGCTCAGTGTCACTGCTGCTGCCAGAGCCAAACAGCTGTGGGTGCCACGGCTGCCACCAACCCCAGGCAGGGATGTCACCTTCCATGGGGAGGCAAGACGGGGAAGCCACTGGGGATGGCAGCGGGCTGCCCAGCATCCCAACTGGGGCAGCAACACTAGGTCCTGCTCTGCAGCTCCAGGGACCCCACTGGCGGGAGGAGCAAGGTGTCTCCACCAGTGTGACCATCCCCACAGCTCCTCTGGGGAGATTCTCCAATGTCTAATACATCTTGCGTGCACACCACAAGACTACCCCCCACATTCACAAAGGCTTGGCTTTTTTTAACACTGAGCCCTGAGTGCCATAAGCCCTGCTGTGCTGATGGCAGCTAGCCAGGGACAGGGACAGATGGATGGGACAGACCCACATCCAGAGACAGTTGCTGGTTGCAACCCCCAGCAACACCTCTGCCTCTGGGGACTCAGAGGAGCTGCACGTAGACATGGGTACCTTCACCTGGGCAGGACAGCACAGCATTTGAGGGGTTTGCTGTGCTGCCAGGGTCTCACTGGTGCTCCCACAGGGATTTGGACTGCAGTGGGGTAGGGAGTGTGCCAGCCTAGGGCAGATGCAGTGGGAGTGGCCCTGATCACAGCCCTGATCCAAAGGTGCCTGGGCTGGCCCCAGGGAGCCCCGCGAGGATGGCTCCGGGCTGGCCAGGATCTGGCCCGAAAACAAGCCAGGTCCTCTCCCACGTGTTTCTGCTTGGAGTCACGTCGGGACAAGGTGACCTAGCTGTTGATACCTCCTCCTTCCCAGGACTTGTCATCACTCAGGCTTGAACATGGGACAGCATTTCCCTTCCCTGGCACCTCGACCCACCCCAGAGCACATGAGGCCCTTCAATCCCAGGAGGAAACTGGTCCAGATCAGCCCCAGTCCCTATAACCCCTGTTTGCCAGTGGGTCAGCCCAGCTCCCTGATCCTCCAGCCCCCCAGCCCTGCCCTTGTCCTGCTCACACTGTTTTGCAAAGGATTAACCAGAGAAATCATTGGCAGAGGTGTCCCTCAACACCATGGGGCCAGCAGAGCCCAAGGTCTTGCAGAAACACATGTTCCCTCCTGCTAAATTCCAGCTTAATTCTCATTTCCATTGTGTTATGAAATACATTATCTATTGAAACTAAGTCAACAGTTGTTTGCATTTACGTGTAAACACAGTGAATATTAGGAGCGGGGCCAGCATTATATTTGCATCCAAAATGCTGCCTGCACTGCTCTCTCTCCCTGGCTCTTCTCCATTTTTGCAGCTAAAGATACAAGGATGCAGGAGATGGTGAAACTCAAGACCAGAGCAGCCCAAGAAGCAAGAAACCCCTTGAATTTCTCTCTCTATTTTTATTTTTCTGTAGCAGAAGAAGAAACATCCGTTTAAGCCCCCATACCACATCGACATACACACCCCACCATCTCAGGGCCAAGTTGAAACTGCTTCAAATTCCCAATGACACACATATCTTATCAGAGCTGCTTTGCATAATGCATAAATATTTATTTGCTTTTAATCCTGCAAAGCAAACCTGCCTTGTGGCACGTTTCCCTTAATCGGCAGCTCTGGCGCCCGACAAAGCGCCAAGAGAAGCAGCGTCCCAAATTCAGAGCCTACTTTAGATGCAAGGGCAGGGAAATAAGCACCCGAGGTCCAGTACCCACCACCTCCCGGGGTGCCCAGGGCAGGATTGGGGTGCCAAAGCAGCCATAAAGCACCCTGGTTCCTTGCCTCCAGGCAAACGAAGAGCTTGGCTCAGGCACCTCATAAATAACAGAAAATAAATTTATCTGCATCATGAAACCTCCCTGTGTGAGAAGTGGCTTGATGCTGACTTAGCTCCTGGATGGTGATGCTGCCAGGAGATGTTGTACCAGGGAGGGTGGGTCTGGGCTCCCAAAAAAGAGATTTTGGGGGCTGAGTAAAGGAAAAGCACCTTGTGACAGGGAAGGCAGAGAGCATATGGCTTGTTTTTGGGGTTCACAGCTTAGTTTTTGTACACGGGCTCGTTGAGTTGGAAAATGGGAGCACTTCAGTGTGATCATGCATGGGATGGGCAATGAGGGGATGCACCACCAGAGACCAACTCAGCCTCTCCATCACCCCAGTTCAGGGCATTGCTGAGCACAGACCAAAACCCTGTCAGGATCCACGCAGCCTCATATGCTACAAAACTTGTAGGAACCGATAAAAAAAGAGAATTTCCAAACATCAAATCACCCCAACACCAAAATCACCTAATTACCTCCTGCTTCAGCCAGAAGTACAGGAAGCAGCACTCTCACCCTCATCCATCCCCACTCCACAGCGATCACAGCACCTACATTTGGGCCCTTGGGATTGTGAATTCATTCTCCATCAGTTCCTCTGAAATGGGTGGGAAGTAAAAGGCAAGGGGTGCAGCAAGGGTGTGAATGCTGTGCACAGCTCCTCACTGCACGTGCAGCCAGAGCAAGTAAACACAGAACAACTTCATAGTGGGCAGGTAAATACATAAATAGGATTTATTTCAGCCACTCTGCCTCATCCTCTGCTAAACTGTTGACCCAGACAGAGCCACAAAAACTGATTCAAACCAAAATGCTGTTTTTCCTCAAGATGGGAGGAAGCACCTTAACCTCTACCCAGGGCCACTGATTTGGGATGGGGGGGAGAAACCAGTCCAGCCACCCTGAAGAGGCTTTGCCCAGGAGCTGAGTGTGATCTTGCATCTCTCCAGCATCTTCAAGGAGTGCTTTTTACAGCCCCAAACCACCACCCCCACAGATATCAACACCTCCAAGGAGGGATACTGCTCCATCCCCATGAACACCTCCCTAGCCCCCATGTCCATTGCCTTGCTACTGAGGACACAAAGCAGCCCAAAGTGGCAGCCTGTCTCTCCACAGCATCCTTTAAGCTACTCCAAATACCAGTGGCACTGCACAGACTCAAGCAGAAAGCAAAATCATTACTGGGAAGGAAGTTCCTGGGCCTAAATGCCTACCATAGCATCACTGGGAAAGGGGGTTAGTAAAGAGGGGAGGACAGAAAACCTGCTGGCACACCCATAGCACACAGGGTTGAGAGGAATGGTGTTTGCTGGAAGGGTTTCCATAGGTATCACAGTGGCTTTCAGGCAGGGAGAACACAATGGGGGTACAGACTCAGCTTGGCACTCCCTGAACCAGATCCAGGCACAAACAAACAGTGTTATGGGGAGGAGGAAGAAGAGAGAGACCCCAGCAATGTGTCCTGGCTCACAGACAAGCAACGTTGTATGCACCAGTGGCTTTGGGGAGTGTGGAGCCACGGGGACACAGGGCAGCACACAAAGACAAGGAAGCCATCAGCCAGCACTAGGAAGAGAGTCATCCTCCTGCTGCTCTCTTCACCTGCAGCCCTGACAGGAGACATTTTCCCTTCTGCTCTTCTGGTCTTGCACCTCCAAAGTGCCAGCTCAAGCTGCCAACAGACACCAGCTTCCATGCCCCATCGGGACAATGCCACGGCAAAGTCCATCCAGTCTGGACATGGATGAGACCCCCACAACATGCAAAAGCCTTATTCTGCAGCATCCACAGCAGCAGCTCCCCAGAGCAGAGACAATTCCACATTATTTTGAGTGATCATGTTCAAAATAATAAAGGACGCCTACGTGCTCAAATGCATTGACAGCAACCCAGCACCAGCCTGGGAGTTAAAAATAGCCCTTTCCAGGAGTGCACTGCCAGCCCTGACCACAGGCACCCCTGGCCCTGTGGGACACACGCTCTCTGCTCTGTCCATTGGCATCACCACATCAGGTCCATGGCACACTCAAAGGTCAGCAAGTGCTGAAATATGCATCTTGCTTGCAGAAAAAAAAATAACTGAAAGGAGAAAAAAAAATATATTCAAGGACCAACCCCATGCTGCTAGGGGAGAGAGAGAAATAAATGAAGATGGAAAGAAAATTTATTGGGGTTGAAGACCCAACCCGAGTAGGTGATGGTCAGAGAGCTGTGAGGTGAGGTGCAGAGGGGAGCCAAGCATCACCCCTGACAGATGTCAAAATAGAGGAAACATTTGCATTACAGTGGTGGTACTGGAGTTGTCTTTTACCATGGAGAGCCTGGTGCAGGCAGCAATAGGGCTGGACTTCTGCAGGTGTAATTCCCACAGAGATAAAGACCTTGGTTTTCAATGAGCAGTGGTATTGTACATAAATTACAACAGAAATGTGGAGAAACAAAGACGTTTTCAAGAGAGCACATAATGCGTGGCATAGGGAAAGCTGGTGGGTGGCTGTGGGAAGACAGTACCAGTGAGAAGTGGGGCTGATCTCACTCTTCCACCCTCCAAAGGAATAAACCTTTAGACAGGTGGGGGGAAAAATTAGTCCACCTAACCAAGAAGTATTTGATGGGCACAGATGAAGGTGGGGGCAATGGATGCAGCAGGATCCAGCAAAGAGCCTTGGGAAGGGCACAGGTGGGTGCTGGGTCCATCCCAGAGCCAGGTCTTCACTTTGAGAGCTCATGTGGGATGGGATGCATTAGCCTGATCAGCTCATGACACCAGTCATGCTTGTCTCTCTTAAATGTCTTTTTTCTCCCCTCTCATTTTAAACGGACAAACAAAAAACCCCAAAACAGCCTGACACTAATTCTGACAGCTTTAATAAATGTTTAATGTCCTGTTAAAGGTCACCACCCACTCACTCCTGCCTGTGGATCTGGAGTAACAGCACTGGGGCACTCTGCTTGGGCCATGCTGTTTCATAAGGGCCCTGATGCCCAGCATGCTCCTTTCCCAGCCTGGCATCTCCCAAGGAGCTGTGGGGCAGCTGGCAGGGGCCTGGCACATGCAGTGAACCCCAGCTAACCCCTCACCTCTGATGGGACAGGGTGCCCAGAGCAGCTGTGGCTGCCCCTGGATCCCTGGCAGTGCCCAAGGCCAGGTTGGATGGGCTTGGAGCAGCCTGGGACAGTGGAAGGTGTCCCTGCCCATGGCAGGGGGTGGAACAAGATGATCTTTAATGTTCCTTCCAACCCAAGCTATTCCATGGTTCCATGATTCAAGATCCTGGATGAACTTCATCTGGGGGCATGGAGGTAAACACATTTTGGGGGCAAAAATACCAAACTCTAGCTCAGGGTAAAATGCTGTAATTTCATTTAAAGGGTTTCTGGGCATTTTTCCCCCAGAAGGACAAGATGAAATTACAGCCCAGCAATTCCCCTAAAGGGTGCAGAGCAATTTATTTCCAGTGATCCTCTTCTAATGAAGCCAATTTTTAACCTTGTCAGAAGGTGCATGCAGGCTCGGGGCACTGGTGCAGCTCCCTTCCCCCCGCGCCTGCCTTTCCCAGGATGAAAACCTCCAACCTAAACCCCAACCAGGATGTTTATTTAAGACCCAAACCCCAAAGGCATTTTAAACAAGCAAAGTTCCTCACATATTTTGCCGACCAAGTGCAATCCTTCATGCCAGTGATTGCAAATTTGCACCCAGGGGGGCGTGGGAGTCCCTGCTGCCACCAGGACGGTGCTGTCCCACTGCTCGGGTGGGAGCCAGGATGATTCTGTGGGACCCAGGGACCTGCTGGCATCTTGTGGTGTCCTCACAGGCCAGAGCATTCCAACACATCTGGGTCTCCACAGCCCAGCAATGTGGTGGCCCAGTTTTTGGGAAACTTACCAATGACCCTACCATCACCCCAACAGCCTCACTACACTCCAGTGGGAATTGGTCCTCACCAGTTGGAAGGGTTAACAGCTCATGTCCCAGCTGATTAATAAGGAGGAAGCAATAAGAAAAAGCCCTTTCTCCATCCATACCAGCCACTCGTGTTTCTCCTAGGACACATCTGACACCAGCCAGCAGGAAGTAGCAGGGGAGCAGCAGCACAGCAGGCAGCTCCCACTGCTCCCTGCAGCAGCTCTTCAGCAGATGGTGGCTCATAACATCATTATGTTTACCTAACAAGATTGCTTTATTGTAGCCCTCCAACAATAAAGCCAGAGCATCTAAAAGCAGTGACCAACGCCTGAGCTTTGATAATCCTGGTGCCAAAAAAATATATATGTAATTTAAAATCTTTATATAAATCGTGATTTTAGAGGTCACAGTAATACACTATTTTTTTTCCCCATACTAAAACAGATGTGACTCACATGCAAGCAAAAAGACATACAATTCAATGCTTTAAATTCTTTAAAGTGCTGGGGTGGGGAGTTGCTGTAGCAATTTGGGTAATGCCACGGGCACACAAAGCTCAACCCCCAGTCTACCCAGACCAGGACGCCAGAGACAGAGTTCCTCCTCCTGGCAAGGACTGTCATTCCCTGTCTGCACAGCAAACAGGGTCCCAGCCTTCTAAATAATAATGCAATACAAATAATAAAAGATAATTCCCACATATTTAATCATTACCAGAGCTCTGGAAAGAAATGATAATCAGGCCCCTACTAATTAGGGAGACATAATCCTGCCTTTCCTACAGGTTTTTCCATCCCTGTCTCCTACCCTGCAGTGAAACAAGAAATCCAGCCCAGTGGGAAGGAGTGTAGCTTTGGTGGAAGCCTCAAACAGATCCCAAAGCACAGCCACAGTGGGCACAGCCCCATCCTACCAATGCCAAAATACCCATCCCACTGGACTTGGTATCCACCCTACCATGAATGCAACCCATCCTTTATGGTACCTCTTGTGAAAGTCCAAGCAGCAGCATCCACCCAGGGAAAACCCTACCCTTGCCACCAACGTCCCTCTGGGATCCCAGCCCTGCAGCAGGACCAGCAGCTTGTCTCAAGCCTCATCCAAAACCTTTCAGATCCTGCAGCATTCAGTGCCAGTGGGCAGGCAGGGAGGGCAGCACCTGCCGTACTGGCACTAGTCCTGGTGCCACCGCGCCACCGACGTGCCGTGCACGCTGCCTGGCACTGAGCCCTCCTGAAGTGGACAGGGTTAATATCTGGCATAAGGATTGCTGCTCATTAGCAGCAGGGCTGGGTTTGTCCCTTTCATCTGTGTATCCTGTCAGCGTGGGAGTTCTGCCCACCTCCAGGGAGCCACCTCCAGCTTGGTGCAATGGCCTCCACTGCCCAGAGCCAATCCTCTGGTGCTACCAGGCTGGAGCCCAGCAGCAAATGAGCAACTGAGCCAGTGCCTCAAGGCAAGGTCACCTCTTGCAGGTACTGAGTAGTAGGTGGCTTCCCAGGCAGGAGACATCCACACAGACACAGCTGGAGCTAAAGACAGAATGTGATCTCTGCCAAAACCTGGGCACAGAGATGCACTCATCCCATTAAAGGTGGGTGAAGCTTCTTCCAGCACAGCAACCAGACAAAACCATGGAGATCTTTCTCACCCACTGCGGTGTTTTCAGTTTCCAGTGTTACCTTGCTCTAGAAGACTCCCACTCTGTAAGTTTTCCCTAAGCCAGACCAACTGCCTCTATGTTCTTCCAAACAACAGTTACCTGATGAAAAACTTTGAAGGTTTTTAGCACAAGAGAAGGAAGCCAAGGGCTCCTATATGGCCACATCATGGGCACAACCCATGGCCACGTATCCATCCTGCTTCATCCAGGGATTTGCAGTGGGACTGAAAAGTCTGCTGCTGCCCATCAAAGCCCAGGCTCCATGTTCTTCTCTCAGAAGCACGTAAGTCTGTGCAACCCCTGTGCATCCATTGCAGGGGGAGGTTTCTCCTGGAGGAGAAACCAAGCCAAGCAGGACACACAACTGTGGCAGCAACCAGCATCCACACACATCACCAAAAAGTTCAAGAAATTATCCAAAAATTAAAAATGTTTAAAAATATCCTGCCCAGCAGTTTTCTTCTCAGCCATCTCCAGTGGGATCTACACCTCAAAGCACCCTTTGGGCTCCCAGGTTTTAATCTGCCTGTGGGGCTGTGGGAACAGATCAGCAACAGTTTATGGTGCCCACCACAAGCTTTGCACCCACCTGTTCACACCCACTTGGATGGCTCAGGGACACTGCCAGTCCTCAGCACACCCCGCAGGGGATGTCACCCATGGGCAGGAGGCATCTGGGCTTGTCTCTTCCATCTCCTGGGGCAGAAGTCTCAGGCACGCAGGTGGGCACATTTCCAGGACCCATCCTGGGTCCACACCAACCTACCCACTGGCACTTGCTCTGTTTAATGTTAGAGATTTAAAGAAAATTAAGAGGGACATCTCAGCCCTCATATGAGAGGTGGAGATTGGCTTTGAGGAGGGACACGCTGGCAAAGGACGATGACATCCACATGGCTGTGCAGCAGCAAGAGTGATGCTCCTCGCTGGTCCCCCACTCATTCCACCCAGATTAATTACCTTTTAAAACCAGCTAGACCAGCACAGAGCAGAGACACGACAACGTGAAGCCAGAAAACTCCCACAGAAGCTGTTTGCATGGACAAATGTAAATACTGCTCAGCACAGTATGCTCCCAAGGAGGGGGTCCATGTACCCAATGCTTTTCTCCACAGCATCCCACCTCAAGGAATACTTTCCCTTGTTGCCACAGCACAGCCTTGCTGTGTTCTAGGCAACTCCTAAGGTGGTGTTTGGCAGCAGCTCTCAGGGACCAGGATGGGACATGAGATGGTCCCACATGCCCCAGCTGATTTGGGGGGGTCTCTCTGGCAGAAACACCCCAGCCCACCGCTCCACCACTCTGGGGATTGAAGCAAATGTAACCAATGCGGCTTCACCAAGAAATGAAGCATCAAAGCAGAAATCCCCATTGCCACAATTCCTAAAGCCCACCTGGGGCCACTGCAGCTTCCTGCAGCTCTTGACTGCTTTTTAAGATAACATTTAAAGAAACATAAACTGAGCATGCCCTGTAAAGGGACAGGGCTGCCCACAGGGCAAAGCAAAGTCCTGGGAAGCTTCACTCCAGTCTGCAAAGAGCTGCCACCTCCTCTGCAAACCTCCAGCTGGGGCTGCTCTCTACCCTCAGCCCCACTGCTCTGGCCACAATCCAGATGGACACCAGACACCCTTCCCCATAGGTTCCAGCTGCGCTCTTCCCAATGAATGAGCCAATAAATACATACTTAGCTCATGGATAGCTATCTCCATCTCAGGAGGGGCTCCCAGTAGGTCCTTTCCTGTCCTTCTCCCTGTCCTCGAGGTCTCTGGTGGTGGCAAACCTTTGCTCCCCCCTCAAAGCCCTGAAGTAGTTTTGTCATTACCAGCAAGGTGTTAGCACAGCCACACACGAGGCTGGAGGAGCAAAGCAAGAACAATAACACAGCCTTTCATCTGCTCATCATCCTCCTTCCCCAAACCATCACATGCCACTTGCACCTCAGCCCAGTCATCCTGGAGCAGCAGGATCCATTCCCACATTTTCTTCCATGACAAACCACCACCACCTCCACTCACCAGCACAACAGCATTACCATGCCCCGAGACCAGCACCAAGCCCTGCACCCAGCCCAGGGGTCAGCCCTGCAGCCAACATCCGGGCTGGAGTCCCTGTGCATTCCTCCAGCCTGGCTGCTGGGGTGCTGCTGACAAAATTCCTGAAGGAAGTACAGGGCATTGATAATTGCCAAAAAAAATCTGAGCTATTTCCTGTGGGAGAAGCAGACGGGAATCCCCCATTAACTCCAGTAGCCAGAGGTTGTGTTTTGGCCTGGGACTTTGGGGGTTTGGTATTCTTCTCCTTCCTTTAAGCAGACCATCAGTCCAGTTATATGTGATGCACAGCATGTAGAACAGCCAGACCTGTACCCTCTGTGCTGGCCCCAAAGCCCACCTTTCTTGTCACCTCCTGCCCCACGCAAGGACATGCAAGGTTTTTGTGAAAGGAAGGACTGGGCTGCCAGTAAGGGCACTGTGTCTCACCCAGGCAGATAGAGCCAGGTTGCTAAACGTGTCCTTGAGCAGCTTCCTGCTCATCTGCCCAGCTTCTCACTAGCAAACCTGAACGAGCAGCTATCAGTGGCAGCACCAGCAGCTTCTCAGAGATGGGAAAGCCCTCTCAGGAGGGACAGCAGAAACAGGCAGCAGTGGCCACCAGAGCATATCCCTGGCATCATTCCTCAGCTTCTGCAAACACCAGCGAGGGCAGCTGCCCGATCCCTTCTCCTATCCACAGCGTGGCGATACATCCCTGGCAGGTGTCACCCCAAAAATGTGGCTTTGAGAGCCATGCCAGCCTGGAGAGCCAGGGTGCATGAGAAAACCAGTGGCGCAGCCCCAAAGCAGGGCACCCTGTCCCTCAGTGGCCACCGGTGGTCACAGGGACTCTGGCTCTGCAAGGCTAAAGGGAAAAGAGCAGGGGACCCACGGGTGTTGATAAAACCACACTGCCCTGACACACGGTCCTGACACGCGACCGGCTGCTGACACTGCTCCAATGGCAGCACGTGCTGCTGTGCCAGGGCTCGCTGCTCTGCCTCAGGGGTTGCAGCAGAGGCACTGGGACATGGCCTTCAGCACCCCAGCCCCTCGGCTGCCAGCAGGGTCAGGTCTCATCCTGGTGGTCCCCAATATTGCTTTCTCAGTTCAGAACGAGTGCTGCAGCAGTTTCCACAGAAGGGGGTTCTGTGGGCTCAGATGGGCAACAGCCAGCTCAGTGGCTCTGGGTGCATTGCTGGGGGCTCTGTGGAATTAAAGTCTCTCACATCCACATTATTCCCCAGCTGCAGCACTTCCAACAGCTCCTTCAGTGGGAGCAGCATGAAGAGCAGACACCCTGAAGCCAAGGGTTCCCGTTACGCAAGGCCACACACTGATGTCCCCAGGTGGATCCAATGTCCACAGCTTCACACTGACAGGTGACGGATGTGGCAGCAGGCTGGGTGACCAACCTCAAAGTGCCCGTAGCACCTAGTCCCATGGCTCTGCCATGGTGCTCAGTGGCACCATCACCTCCCGAGGTGCCCTCGCCTGGCTGTGCCTAGAGCCCACCACAAACACCCAGGATTACCTGCACAGCACTGCCCGGTCCAAGGCTCACTCCAGCACAAGGTGCATTAATAGGATGACTCCAATTTACAGCTTATCCCAGATAAACCCACTGCCAGCCCCAGACACTGAAAGGACAAGGGCACCTGCTCCTCAGGGAGCAACTTTCTCCCTATCACAGTCATCCCTTGGCACTGAAAACCTCCCACTCGCCGCTGTAGAGGATGCCTGTTCCTTCAGACCACGGGCCACAGTGCCAGGGCCAGTGACCAGTCTGGCCGAAGCCCCAAGCGCTTCACCAGCTCAACACCGTGTTTCTATTTCCAGCAGCACTGCTGCCAATCCCCACACCAAGGAAGAGGAGGCAAGCTCCAGCAGAGCCCTGCTTCCAGCTCCCCTTCCTGCCTGGCACCATCCAACGCAGCCAGGGCAGGTGGTGGTCCCAGAACTGCCTTCAGGATGTGCCACCACTGAGGGCCAGCCTGACATCCCCTGTTCAATTCCCCAGATCTACTGCTCTCTGCACAGCCCCCCTGCAGCACTATCACCCCCAACTCCTAATGCCCTCACAGCCTTATTGCTTCCTGGCATCCCTTCACAGCCCCCATGGATCCCACCAACCCCAAGGCCCATCATCACCCCCAGCACTCCCTCCACTAGCCCTAATGACCCCCAGCCACTCAACACCCCCATCAGCTCTAATATCCCCAGCATCTCCAAGCCCTACAAATCTTCAATATCCTTCCCAACCCTAATAACATCCAGAACCCCTGCCAAGCTCTATTGCCCTGCAGCACCCCCCAACCCTAATGCCCTCCCCCAGCCCTATTGCCCTGCAGCACCCCCCAACCCTAATGCCCTCCCCCAGCCCTATTGCCCTGCAGCATCCCCCAACCCTAATGCCCTCCCCCAGCCCTATTGCCCTGCAGCACCCCCCAACCCTAATGCCCTCCCCCAGCCCTATTGCCCTGCAGCATTCCCCAACATTATCAGCTCCCAGTATTCCTAATTACCCCCCTGAACTCTCCCACACTGATGAGCCTGGCATTCCTCCCCCAGCATCCCTCCAGCCCCAATAATCTCAGCATCCCCCACAGGAACCCTATTGCTCCCCAACATCCCCCATGCCTTGATGCCACACTGCACCCCCACAGCCCTATCAAACCCCACCAGCTCTAATGAATCCCCCAGCTCTATCATCCCCCAGCAGCCCTACTGTCCCCAGCATCCCTCAGCCCTAAAGAGCCCAGCATGCCCCCCCGCCCTACTGCCCCCCCAACCCCGCAGCCCTATAATCTCCCCAGCAACCCTCCTGCCCACTGACATCCCCTGTGCCTTGATGTGGTTTAGCACCCCTGCAGCCGTATCACCCCTGCAGCGGTCCTGCTGCCCCTCTGCATCTCCCAGCACTCACCCCTACCTAATGTCCTGTGCTGCATCCTCAGCACCACCCTCCCCCAGGATCCCTAACGCTGCCCTGCACACCTCCAGCCCTAACACTCCCAATCATCCCCCGAATCCTGCTGCCCCCTTGCATCCCTTAGCCCTATCCCCCCCCACCCCCAGCCTCAATATCCCCCTGCGCCCCACCGCACCCACCACCCCCACATGCCCCCCGCCGCTGCTCCCCCCGCCAGGGCCGTGACTGGGGGTGGAGAGGGGACCCTTCAAGAGGGGAGGGGAGGCCAAAACTTTTCCTTACCGCGGGCGGTTGGGGCGCGGCGCCGCTGCCTCCCCCGGCGAGGCTGCGCGGGAGCGGCGGGAGCGGCGGGAGCGGCGGGAGCGGCGGGGGCGGGCGGGCGGGGGCCGGGATGGAGCCGCCTCCCGCCGCCTCCCGCCGCTTCCCGGGCGGAGCCGGTACAACCCGACAGGGGCCTAAAGGAATGAAAAGAAGCCGACGGGGGAGTTGTTTTTTTTCCCCCCCCCACACACCCCAAATCGGGCAGGGAGAGCAGTTCTTTGTTCTGTAATCCCAGTAAAAGTGCCAGCCATTCGCCCCGCCGCTAATCCCAACCCCGCGCAACGGCCGCATCCATTGGCTGCCCTTTACACACGGGATTAACCAGCCCGAAAACGGGGAGGGGGGGCTGGCGAAGGCGGGGGTGAGCTCTGCGAAGTCCTTTCACGCCGCGGCGGGGACGCGCCGAGACGCACCGGGCCGCGCGGGCGCGTCCCCGGCGCGTCCCCGGCGCGTCCCCGGCGCGTCCCCGGCGCGTCCCCGGCGCGGCCGGGTCTGGGGTGCAGTGGGTGCGTGTCGCCACCTGTTGGTGTTGGCACGGCCGGGTTTGGCGTGGTGTCGTGTGGATTGGCACCTCTTGGCACGGCTTGATCCGTCGGGACATGGCATGGCATAGAATCATAGCATGGCATCATGGTTCGGGTTGGAAGGGACCTCAAAGACCATCTTGTTCCAAGCTCCTGCCATGGGCAGAGACACCTTCCACTAGACCAGGTTGCTCCAAGTCCCAGCCAACCCGGCCTTGAACACTTCTAGGGATGGGGCAGCCGAAGCTGCTGTGGGCAACCTGAGCCAGGGCTTCACTGCCCTCACAAGGAAGAAATTCTTCCCTGCCTTCTGGCAGTGTGAAGCCATTCCCCTTTGCCCTTTCTCTCAAGCTCTTGTTCAAAATCCCTCTCCAGCTCTCATGAAGCCCCTTTAGGCACTGGAAGGGTCTCTGAGTTCTTTAGGGTCTCCCCAAAGCCTTCTCTTCTCCAAGCTGAACGACCCCAGCTCTCTCAGCTTGTCTTCATTAGCAGAGATGCTTCAGAGGCATAGCACAGCTCAGCTCAGCACAGTGTGGCCCTGCACAGCTCAGGTCTGCTCTTGGCTTAGCACAGCATAGCTTGGCATGGAGAAAGCAACCCACCAGGAGTGAACGATGCTTCTCTGAGTTCCTTGCTGCACACTGACGAATGGCAAATTAAAATGAATGAAAAACTACTAAAAATAACTTGACAATATTTTAACCTCTGAAGTTTTAGAAGTACTGATACTTTTCCCTGGAAGTATGTGCTAGGCAGCTGCTCCATTATCTGCCCTCTCCAGGGCCATGGGGAGAAGAAAACATTTGAAGAGGAAACACTCTTTTTCCAGTTTCTGGAGGAGCATAGAAAGGGTTTTGTTCTGTGCTGCTGAGCAACATGGAAGCACCCAGCACCTTGTGTGTCACTCCCCATGTCATCAAGTCTCAAACTCATTGCACTCGTAGCCATAGCCTCAGAGGCCCAGCAAATCCCAGTAGGTTTCCAGTAGGAATACTCAGGGCAAGACAGGTCCCACTGGGGTGGTCAGAGCTGGTCCCTAATTCATACCTGTGGTGCTTGGGACCGTGAATGGTGCGTGAGAACACAGTAGCTGACAAATTAAACGACAGATCTTACTGTGAAGAAAGAAATCAGGGCATCTTTTGGCTAATTAACTTTAAGCCAGCACCCCACCAGAAAAACAGCCACCCAGCAAAATTAATTTAACTGGGTCACCAAAAACAGTATGGGGGAGCTGCCTGCACAGAACAGGAAGATTTCCATGTCCTGCTTTTGCTGGTGCCCTCCAACACTTCCCCTGGTACACTGCCCGCCCAAGCCCGTTGCCCCTGAGTGGGGAAATGTGCATGATTAATAAAAAGAGCATGGAAAAAAGTGTATTTTGATGCAACATCCCTGTGCTGTGGCTGTGCAGGTCCCCTGCACTGTGCCCCTGAAGCACTGTGGCCCCACAGTGCCCATGGCAGCAGACAGAGTGTTTGGGTAGCTTGGAGCTCCTGCCTGCAGCCATACGTGAGTCTGGATAATGCCAGCATTTCTAGGGAGCATTTACAGATCAGTCAAAGGAACATGATTGGTGTCTGTATTGGGAGAATTAAGCATCCTCCAGCATGTGTTCAACTCATCCGCACTGCAAAGAGGCTGCAGGCAACACTTTTCAGATCCTTTGAAAGGATGCAGCCCCTCAAGACCTTGGTAAAGAGTGAGTCCAAGGTTCTTTGGCCAAAGACAAGCAGCTGTCTTGCCCTAACAGCCCAGGGAACTTCTTTGCCCTTTGCCTTCTTGCAGCAGAGCTGGTCCCAAGTCTGGGACCTGAGTGCTGAGCACTGGGGGATGGCTCTGTAACAGCTGGCTTTGGGGTCTCATTTTTCTCCTCATCATTGGAGACCATGAACTGAAATGAGGTTGGAGACCCATGGGTACCAACTTTGGTCACCAGTGTACGAACAGGGAGCTCAGTCCCAATAGCTCCCAGTAGAGCCTACTCCTACCAGAGTAGGGGTATGAGAGCTAGGGACAGGGAGAGGCTGAAATAATCCTGAAATTCAGAGAAGAAGCTTGGGAAGATGGTGGGAATGAGAGCAGGGCCACTTGAGGAGATCTCCTGGGGCTGTTGCCAGTTGGGGCTGTGGACTTCAGGGAGGAGGTGGACCACCAGGTGGGACTACAAATGTTCCACAGATGTTCCACTGAAACTGAATCCACTCAGGTTAGCTCAGCCCCCCGTGCTCTGGAGATGCTCATGCTGATGAAAAGGAGACCTGGTCCAGCTGGGGGACAGATGCTATGGCTCAAATATACTTTTGCATCTCTTTCCCATCAAGGAAAAAGCCTGTCACAACAGGGTAAAAGTGGGGGCAGGATGTTTTATTTGGGGACCAAAAGAGCCACACAAAGCCGTCCAGTGTGAGAGGGATGGTTTAATCTGCTCTATCTCAGCAATAAAGGACTTCCTTGTCACAGTGCCAACAAAAGAAAAGGCAACATCACCAGGAAACAATCCTATCTGCAGAACTCTTTTTTATATAATTTGTTAATTAATGACTGCTGGGCATCACAAGGATTGTTGTTTTCTCTGATATGCTGATTTCTTCTGTCTCAGTGGAATTGGAGATCACAAAAATAAAATTAAAAAAGGAGAAAAGCTGCTTCTTCAGAAGCGGGAACAGGGGAAAAGTTTTAGTAAAGTCAGGAGAAATTTAATTGAAAGATTGAGTATATTTCTTCTTCCTGAAGGGGTATTGTGTTCTTTTGCTATAGCAAATTGCTGGTTAAAGCGACCAAGACAAAACAAAATGGTTTTTAAATTATAGATCAAAGAGCAGGACGTTTCTGGAAGCTTACCCCCACCTCATATTCCCAGGCAGGTCTCTGGTGAGCAGTGTGGCTGCAGGGGGCTGGCATCACCCAGAGTAGGTCTGGGAGATGTAAAAACCACATGAGGAAAAGCCTAGAGGAGAAAATATTGGAATCTGCATAACTGGGTGGGAGGCTTTGAGCTTTGTGGAGGGGAAAGAGCTTCTCCAGCCATCATTTTCACTTGGAAGAGCAAGATTTTGCACTCAGAAATTGACCATCAGGTTTGGGGCTGCATTTGTAGCAAGCCCATCCTGTCCCAAACCAGCTTCTACAAGGACAGCCATGCTTCAAGGCAGCCCAGTGTAATGTTAATTCTTTTGCAAGGTTACATGTTACTGAGTAAAAATCAGCAAGGATTCCTTGCAAAACCCAAGCTGATATTTGTAGGTCCCAAATATATTTGTAAAAAGACCAAAAAAATGTCTACCCTCTCTCCAATCCCTGCCCACTGGGGCTCAGTGGTGGCTTACAGTGACCATTTGCTCTGCCTACCTGCACCTCACACACCTCATTGCCCACCAAGTGCCCATAGCCCTGCTGCCTTTTCAAGCTGTACTGCTCAAAGAGTTTGCTCCAGTGCAGCAGAAAAAAAGGCTTTTCTAGCTGTCTTGTGGTCCACTGAATTATTTCCATGCCGTGGAGAGACAGTGAAGTGCTACTGAACCAGAGCCTCTGAACAGTGTCCTGGGGAGCAGAGCAGGGAGATTTCCACGTACTGACTTCTCCCATCCTTCTGACCCTCATGTCACCTGGCAGGAGGAAAGGGCCCTTTCCAAAGGTGATGCCACTGGGGTTGCTTTTGGCTCAGGAGTTCAGGGGATGGAGAATCCTGCACACACCCACCTGAGTACCAGCAAAATCCCAAGGGGACCCAACAACCCAGCCCTTGGTTCTGCGTTCCCCTCTTTGGACTTCAGGTATTGTAAAGGGACAGGTGAGGCCCAACCCATGGAAATCCCACTCTGTGAGGTGGAAAGGCAGGCATCAGGATTATCCACACATTGTGTTTTGGCTGAAAGCATCACCTCCTCCTGACAGCAAGGGTCTAGGGGGTGTGCCTGCCTGAGCCCTGCCCAAGGACAGGCTGTTATTCATCCATTTTTAATCAAATCCGCAGCTGAGGTTACAGCCTCGGCCTTTGAAATCATTGCAGAATTTCATAGTGTGGCTCCAGCTTTGCCTCTCGTCACCTTTCCCGTGGGACTGCAGCCCCAGCAAAGCTCCTTGCTCTCCCCTTCAAAGCTGCTTTCAGCCCTGGATTGCAACCCCCTGGCACTTCACCTGGCTAAGCCACCACCACTGAAGGCCCCATACCCATTCCATGCTGGGAATGAACTAAGGGTGTCAGTTCTCTGCAGGCCTGGGGTCTTGGTGCTGGTACCCCAGTGGTGCTGCTGGCCTGGCACAGCCCCCCCAGTGCAGGCTGGGGCTCCCACCCACTCGTGCCCTTGCAGCGCTGGTGCCAAGGGCAGGAGGCATTGACATTCCCCCAGGGCTCACACAGTGCAAAAGTAAACTTAACGTTGTTATCCACTGATCTGGTAATTAATACCCTGGATTCTTTTTATTGGAATGAGCAAGGGCCAGGACATGCTGGGGGTTTTAATTAAGAGATGGGCTGGAGGAGCACTTGCTCCCAGTTTTCCCTGGAACGGACTGTGCTGGGTGAGGGTTTGAGGTCTGGTCTGCATGGGGTGTCCAGTGCCCCATGTTGGGTGCCTCTGGAGTGGTCCCACCCTGGAGTAGTCCCAGCCCTGCACTCACCATACCAACCCATACATCTGCTCTACCTACCCTTGCTCTACATCTAAGTGCCATGCCAGACCCCACTGGGTCTTTTTTTAAATGAAATGCTCTCAAGATCTTTAAATATTAGGCACAAAATGTTTTCCCTGTGCTGTGCTCTGCAGCACCCACCCAGGGCAGGGAGCAGACAGGAATGCTCTACTCGGCAGAACCAAGGATGCCAGGGTCGTTTTTCTCCAAACCTGCTGTATCTGTAGTTGATCCCGCTGCTATTTTTAATACAGATGCCTTATTGAGATTCAAATGAATGTTTCAAATCCTCGCTCCTTTGCATAATTCTTTTTAATTAACACTTCAAAGGTTTGAACACAAGATCCATACTATTTCCCTAACGAAGTTGACTGAGCCTCCTTTCCCCCTAAGCTTCCTCGACACATTTCTGAGGGATAAAGTCAGGTTTGGGGCTGTCTCCTGTGTCCCTTCTGCAGGGGCATGATGGCATTTGGGATCAGCCTCTGCAGAAACAGGAGATAAAGGAGTAGAGAGGATCAATGGCTGCAGTGGCTACCATCACTCACCCCTGCCACCAGCTTGACATAGACTGGGCAGCCTGAGCTTGGCACAGAAATCATGGTGTTTGAAGTGAAAATGGTCAAGCTCACTGCTCCACCATCCCCTGCCCCAGCACCAACTGGTGCTCTAACACATTTTAACCCCACATCAAATAAAACCTCCCCAAAAGGAGCATCCATCTCCAGGGTCACCTTTTGGTCATATTTTCAACCTTCCTGGCACTCAGAAGACCCAGAGGCACCTTTCTTCCTTCTTAAATTGTACTTTGAAAATAAAACCTGGAATTTTCATACAATTGCATTCACTAGGAAGAGCTGTAGCTTTTCCTCAGCTATCCTAAGAGCTGGGAATGATAAAAGGTTCCAAGTGTGTAAGAGAGACATAGGCACAAAAGAAACAGCCCAGGTCCCCATCCCACCTTTCCCCCCATTGCTGTACCCACAGGGTCTCCCTTTCTTGAGTGGGAGCATCTTCACTTTGCAGGATTGGGACTCCAAGGAAGAGCATGGTTCAACACATAGGAAAATATTCTTCAGCTTTAATTTCTGCAAGTGCAGAAATGATTAGACACAACAAATGGTATAATTAGCAGGATTTAATAAGAGACTGTCCCTGACATGCAAAGGAAGTGGGCCTTTGTTCATCTACAAAAGACATTAATTTGCAAATACTCTCAATAATAATTTTTTATTTAGACTGATATTTTGAAAGTCTCCAATAAAATGAGAAATCTGGACTAAGCATTCCAGTTGCCTTTCCAAGTGCAGGAATCCAGCTTTGATGTTCTTCTTGATAACATCTTTTTAGAGCCTTGACTGCATCAAATTAAATTCTGATTACCCTGATAGTGCAGTACAAGTTCCAAATGTATTCAGGTAACTTTGTTCTGGAATGAAATAAGCTATTTTGACAAGGATGCTTGCTAGGCAGCAAAGAGATGGAGAGGAAAGAGCCCTGCCAGGGAAGCAGCACATCCCCAGCCTCAATTTCAGCCCTGGGCATGTTAGGCTGTGGTGCCCCAGCAAGCCAGGTCATTGGCACTGGGAGTTGTAGCAGGGAGGGGGAACACAGGCAGAGTCTGCAAAAGCCAAATTACACCTTTGGTGATTCACAAATCTCCCAGCACCAGAGCCCTGGACCATTTGGCCCTTCCAGAGGGGACATCCCAAAGGGACATGCCCTCAGGTGGTGGTCCTCAGAGCATGGACCATGGCTGGCCACAGGATATGTGTTAGTCCAGGACAGACACATCCGTGCAGAGATATCACCTCTGCATACAGAAAGGCCACTTCATGTCTCTTCCCTTCCTCAGTCCTGGTAAACTCAGCCTTAAGTCATTGGTCCAGCTGTGGCACAGGCACAGCAGCCCAAGGATGTCCAAGTGATGCCCAAGGCACAGGCTGGGATCCCAGTGCAATCCTCACCCAGTCCATTAGCAGTAGTGACGCTCCCTGGCCGAGCTTCACTCCATGGCTGGATGTTAGGATGAAAATAAAGTGCAAATATTATTGTTGGCAGAGATTATTAGCTCCCCCACTGTGATTTAGGCATCTTTAAACTTCATGTTTTATTAATCCTCACTATACAATTAACGGCATCAAAATGTGATGTCTGCAAACAAAGGGATGCACTGCAGAATTAACTCTGTAAAATACAGGACTTGGCCACTTGATTGTAAATATGCACGTTAAGACATTATATAGTGGGGTTACACAAAAGATGAAGCTGAAGTCACCTGCCCTGAGCAGGGATCTGGTTCTGGTGGCCTTTGCTTCCTGCCCATCCATCTTCCCACTAGGGGAGGGCTGGCTCAATGGAAAACTCAGTTTTCTTCCAGCTGTACTGGATAATGACTCCTGTTCCCAAAACCTGTCTTTTCAGATTAAGTGTTCCTGTAGAAGTTTTGGCTGCAAAAAGGGACTTTCTTGTTGACCTGGAAGCTGGTGTGGGGACACTTCAACAGCTGCTGCTGGAGCTATCCTCTCTCTCAGCAGCCAAGATGGCATGATGGAGCAGAGGGTCACAAACCTCCTTGAAGCCAGTGTTCAGGGATGGGCTTTGTTAAGATCTGATAAGTGCCAGATGCCTCTGCCCAAATTAAGCTGCAAACAAGACCATATATGAAAGTCATTAATATGGATTTTATTTTAAAATAATTGCAAGGTAAAGAAACAGAAAAGAGGGGTGGGAAAGAAAGGGGGGAGAGAGGGGAGAGAGACATCAAGTAGGAGACAGTCACTACACATGGACCTTGCAGCAGCTGTTGGTCTTTCTTTACTCTGGGCTTCACTGCCCACCTGCAGCATCTTAGGACCTCTTGTGACTGGCTAGCAGCCACCTCTGAAGAACAGGACAATGAATGTACCACCTTCATCAACCCCCAGCCCCACACTAGCATTGGGCTGAGCCCCATGGACTTTCTGCAGCTGGAGATTTCTTCCAAGCATACTTCAAATGAATTATTCTCTTTCCAGCTGCTGGAGGACAGTGAAACCCATGGGAGCAGCCAGTGCCTTCAGCACCCACTGTAGAAATAAGCCACACAGTGCCCCAGGGAGCAGCTGTTCTTGCAGATATTTTAGATGCTGAGACCTTGCACTGCACAGGGCCCGGAAGCTGCTGGAGAAATAGAAAGTCTCAAGTTTTTTATTCTTGACAGAAATTTCTGCCCATCTTGAAAAAAAAGAAAATAGGATGTCACAGATCACACTGCACAGACCCTGTTATAGCTTTGGAATAAGTCTGCAATGGCCAGTTTTTAGGGTGTTATTGTTCATCACCTGTAATTTTCTTGGGGCCTCACTCTGGAATCAATCCATCACCTGCAAACCTCACCAACTATTTGAACAGAATTCAAAACTTTCAGGTAATTCTGATGGTGGAGAATTTTATTTGAAGTCCAGAAAAAGGAGGAGCCAGGAAACAAGGAATAAAGCATCCCAGTTTTTTTCCTATATCCTAAGACAGCTAGAAGTGCATTTCTGTAAAGGATTTACAACCCATGGACACAAAAAACACAGCAGGAGGAGATGGGTGTTTTGTTGCTATATGAGTGCTGCTGAGCAAGGGCATAGGCCACAGGCAGCCAAGGACATTCCCAACTGAGAGAGGCTTTAGCATGGAAAAAGCACCAAGTGCCAACAGTGCTGTGAATTTAATTCAGAGTAGTTTTAGAGCTCTTATAAAGACTGAGAAGTTATAACATGGGGTCCTACTCATGCTCTCAGCTAAGAGGCACTTTCCTAGTTGACAAGAAGAAGGAGCTAGAACTAGTGTGGGCTTCTGCCACTAAATTTCCAGTACCTGCACAGGAACTTGAAGTGAAGGAAAAAATTCAAGCACAGCCATCTTGGTAACATCTCTCAAGTCCTGACCCTGCAACAGAAAGCCTGGAAGCTTCAAGATCCTCCCTTCTGCTCTGGATCTTGGCATGGGAGGTGGAATTAATCCCATCAGAGATGGTATTCTGATTCTTTACAGCCCGAAACACCACGTGGGGCAGGAGATATGCCAGAAAGGAATCCCACTCCTCTGGCCCCAAAGCAGAGGTGTTCCTGAGAATCTCAGTTGGTGTGTCAGATGCGCAACAGCCAAATCTGGCCAAGTGAGAGCTCCCACCACCGTGCTCTTCCCAGTCCCACAGAAAACACCACCTCAGTCCCCTTCTGGGCTGCCCAGCAGGCCCTCTGGAGACCCAAAGAGAAGGCAGAGGGAAGTTCTGGTGTGGCAGAACCACCCGGGTCTGTCAAGGCTGGACTGGGCACGTCCCAGTGCTAACTCAGCCCTGCTGACAGAGCACTCAGCACTGCCACAGCCTGCAGTGCTCTCTGGAGGTGATGTTCTCCATGCCCCGGGCTTTGCAGTGCATCTTGGATGAGATGATCCACATTGCTCCAGGACTGGCAGCTGCACAGGGTATTCAGGTCTGCTGCAGAGGACATCTGCATTGATCCCGTGGCTTTGAGTGAGGAGAGCAGACCTCACTCACCCTCAGGACTGTGCCTGCCTGCCCAGGACAACAGGCACAGTATCCTCCCCACCCGGTCAGGTGGGGAAATAAAGGCACAGAATAGAGAGAGAGGGAGGAAGAAGAATATCACCAATCTCTAGATTTTGCGTTGGTCCTGCCACATGGCATGTCCAGATCTGGGGCTGAGAGACAAAGAAGAGACACAGAAAGAGAGGAATGAGCGAGACAGGGTGGGGAGGGGTGGGGAGAGGAAATCCACTTCCTTTTTATAGTTCACCTGCCTCTTATGCAAACTAGATTTTTCACCTGTTTCTTTTGTGCATGCACAGCCATTCTCCAGGTAGTGACTTGGGGGTGGAGACTGAGCATGACTCTCAGGGCAGAGCAGGAAGCTGGCTCAGAACAGCGCTGCCCCACCTCTGCAGGATTCTCACTTTCCATCAGAACTTTCCTGTTTTAACAGTCGTAATATTTGAGATAAAACGCGTTCAGGCCTGGTCATCTGCAGTCCTGGAGCACATTGCTTAGGATTGCATCCAGATAGTTCTGGAATATTTCCAAGTGAGGGAGACTCCACACCCTCTTCTGAGCAACCTGTTCAGTGCTTGGTGGCTCACGCAGTAAAGAAGTTCTGCCTTACATGCAGCTGTAACTTCATGTGCATTTATTTCTGCCCATTGCCTGTTTTCTTATTGTTCAGCACCACCAAGCAGAGGCAGACTCCATTCATCTTCTTTCCTTATCAAGAGAAACTTGCTCAAGATTAATTTCCTCCTCACCGCTTTTTTTATAGTGGCTGTTTTCCAATGCCATTTACAGACAGAATTGTGATAAATTCCTGTTGTCAATACACAGATTTCAATGGAAGAGTCTGTTTCACAGCAATAAACTAACTGAATCTAAATAGAAAGGAAGGAAAAACACCCCAACAGCTACCATGACTGCAGCCAAAAGTATGAGAGGTGCCCTCATGCATTTTTGTTTCTAATGACAAATAGCTTTGAAATAAACTGAACTCAAAAGCTTTTGAAGTTTTTATAGAAGGGAAAGGACTTGCTTCTGACACCATTTATTTGATTGCAAGTCAGACTAATTAAAGGCTACTCACAGAAGGGATGATTTCTTAAGGGACAAAAGGATGCAAACAACAAGGAAAGCATCAATGGGACTCCAATGGGGCAGGAATATTTGAGACTGGGAAATACAAACATGTACATTCCTGACCCATGAAGCTTCAACACAAAGCAAAAAAGATGTATAGATTTTTATTGCTAACATATTTTTGACTGATATTAGTTTTAACTGTCTGATATTAAATAGTATTAATTTTATGTTGAGTTAGTTTAAATCTAAATTGCAATAAATTTCATTGAACTTTAAATTTTAAGTAACAAACAGCTCAAAAGAGGTCTGTAGTTTGTGCTCTAAAAATATTCTGCTTCCAAACTCTACCAAACCTTGCTGGCTTGACTAGGGCCCAAGCTCTGAACACAGGTATTCCTCCATCCTTAGTTGGCAAGAGCTGAGTCTTCTGCCCGGGCCACATGTCATTGCAGGCACTAGGACCATCCAGAGGGACAAGTGCATCTGGCACCTCATGGTCACAGCAGCTGCAAGAAACCCAACTATAGAAAAACATAAAAAAAAAGGGAAAGGAACCAGCTGTTGTCTTGTGGTTAAGGATATGAAGTCTTTGATTCTCTTTTGTGCCCCGAGAATGATTTTTGTTCCCATTCAACAGTGTACAAACACTCCAGAGAAGAGAAGAGCTGTACCTGCCTTCTCCAGAGCCCCTCTCTGGGTCAGGGCTCAGTCCCACGACTTGCTCTTCCACGGCAGTGTCTATCCTAGGGGTACATCTTACATCACTTGGGGTTGGTGGACTTACAGGTTCACCGAGCTGTCAGTGTTATGAATGGATGTGGGGGTTTAGATAAGTCCTTGCCTTTTGCCCCGGCCTCTGGCAGCAGGTAGTAAATTTATTGAGGCAGACAGCTCCCCAAAACACACTCTTGTTCACAAGTTCTTTGATAATGGCTGATATGGTCTATTATAGAATGATTTACTTGTTTAATAGACATAAAACTAACAGACATAAGACTTAAAACAAATTAATACTATGCAGGAATAAGGACAAAAAGAGAAACTACTTGTAGATATAAACAGTGCAAGGTTAAAGGTACCTATTAATGTTACAGCTAGTGAAGAAATAATATAACTTAGGATTCAGTGTATCTTACCATCCAATTGTTGGTGGGGCACACATCAAGATCCTTTTCCTCAATCCCCAGGGAAGTAACCATGGATTTGCGTCCAAAGTCCAGGGAGAAGTCTCCCACATTTTCAGGGTGTGTGCATAGAAAGCTCCTGCCTCTGTGATAACCCGTGTGTCTCTTATAGTTTGTAAAAGACTGTCTTTTAGTCAAGAATATTTATTTTATCTCTTCCCACATCTGCTCTCCAGACTAAGATGTTAATTCTTAGCTGAGGCCTGGGCCCTTTTGGCTCCAGAGATGACCCTTTGCTGGCCCTTTCAGCCCCTGGGTTACCTCTTCTGTATGCACCAGCCATCTGTGGTAGAGAGGAGGGGAGCATAGACGTCCTGCCACAGTCAGAAAGGAGCAAAGAACACACCTGCTTTTCTCCAGAGACACCTAAGCAGGTCATGCTCTGCCAGCAGTCCCAGCTCGTGTGCATGGGGCTCTGCTAAGGGCCATGCTGCCTTTTGACCACTGCGCTTACTTTGCAAGGAAAGAATCTCACAACACTCACCCTAAAGAAACTGCCTTCAGTTCATGACATTTTCTGATTCAAGGGGGATTTTAAAACAAAATTATAGAAAGAAGGGGCAAATCCAGCCCTAAGATTTAGTGAAAAAATCCAGGACCTCAAAGATATGGAGACACTTAATACATTTGGGTTGTGTCATCTTTTGTGTGCGAGAAATCCCTGAGTGTATTCTGGTTTGGAGAAGTGGACCGCATTTCTCTTCCTCTCGTTGACAAGGAAATCAGTCTTGGATGCACACATGGAGTGGTTCAGGGAGTGTCTTGGTCAGTTTAATTGCTTTTGCCAGTACATAGTGCAATCAGATGACAGTGTTGAACTGTTACAGTGTGGATGCATAAGGTAAGCTGTTGAGCTTTGTCCTGGTACCTTTAGTATCTGAGCAGTCAGTGGTGAGGTTCAGTTTTGGATCTTGAATCTGTGAGACTGCGTATGATGTTTTATTGAGCTGAGAAGGAAAGTACAGAGCACAAGGGTGTGTGGTGCAGTTCAAGGGGTGCAGTTAAGGATGAAGCCAACAATAGGTTTCTCAGCTGGCACTTTTTTGAGTTAAATTTTTACCCTATGTTTTCAATTTTATAGTTCAGGTTTGCTAGAGTGAAAGAATTTAGTAGTACATAGAGCTGGGTAAGTGTTTGTGTTTCTGCTTGAGTGTGATGCAAATAAAAGTTTGCAAATAGAAGGGGAAGGTCAGTGAAAACCTTCTGGCCTGATACGATTTGAAAGTAGTGACAAGATCCAAAGATAAACTTTGTATCTGCACTTTGGGTGGTTTAGAGATAGTCATGGTACACTTACTTTTATTGTAAAAGTAAATTGTGCCATTGTGAGGTGTTCATGAATGGTGACGTGCGAAGGTAAAACCCAATAAAAGTTTTTTGTCCTGGCACCATTAGTGTGTGACCAGCTACTGTAGGGATTCAGTTATGGATCCTGGATCTGTGAGACTGAAAGAATGTGATCTTGCTTACACCTGGGTAGGAAAGTGAATTATCTCATTGCTGGTGATCCAATTTATAGGCTGCAAAAGAAAGGTTAAGTCTAGCATTGGCTTTTTCTTCTGGAGTCTTCTCATTGGACCAGTTGCTGAATGTTCTTAGTTTTGTAACTTTGATGCATTATTCTTCTCAGCTTGTCCTGATTTCAGCCAGGACAGGGCTAATTTTTGCAGTAGCTGGAGGCAGCATGGCCAGGACCCAGAGGTTATTCTCTACCACCTCATGTTAATGCCGGGGTGGGGGAAAGGGACTCTCTTCGAGGGAAAATATGGCAGAGTCAGCCATCTGGTATTGTCTATTATAGATTTTGTTTCTCATGTGAATAAATTCTTTTCTTATACTCTCTGTCAGTAGTATTGCTGCTGTTTCTGTTCATTTTCTTATCTCATTGCTGCTTCCAGTAAATTGTTCTTATCTCAACCTGTGATCTTTGCATTTTGTGCCTCCAATTCTCCATCTCAGGACAGAACATAAACAATGGCGGAATGAAGAGAGAAAAACAGGAAGGATGGGACTTCATAACCCAAAGCTACAATTGGACAATTAATTCCAGTATCCTAATGGAGCAGAACTTATAAAAGTGAGAGACCCCATGACCAGTTGTGCATTTTGTGACCATTTTGTTTCATCTTCTGTGTAGCCCTGGCTGGGCTCTTGTGCTGCCCAAGGTGGATCCATTGAGGCCTTTCAATAAATCCCTACTTTATTCTTTAGGTCTGCCTAGCCTCTGTTCTAGGTCAGCCTTCACAAGGCATCACCATGCAAGACCCAGAACTGGACCTGCACACTGGTTGGAGCAGCAAGATATGACATGGAAGATGGGCAGCTGAGTATGCAGTGGTAACCCTGACCCGGGTAAAAGGAGTCCAGACTTTACTTCTTAATAGCACAAAAAGCAGAATTAGTTATTTTACATTGAGTGCTAAAAGGATAGGATAAAGGAAAACGGATAAACATCTGGACTGATTTAAAATACAGTTTTGAAATAATACATACCCATGGAGCCATATGGAAGGAAGAGGGATTGCTATTGGCACAAAGGTCTCCTGTTAAGTATAGAGAAGAAATAAGTCACTTACAACAGAGTGTACAAAAGCCAAAAGAAGTGGCTGTGATGCACTGTAATGCCCATCAATTTGAAAACTCTTCAGTTAATACAGAGAATCAATTAGCTTACAAAACCACTAAGAGGTTGCTGAAAAGGATATCCTTGCATGAATATCTAGCAAGGAGTTGAATGTCCTGGAGTAAAAACCAAATTATAATAATCAGGACACACAGTTAGCCCCACCATTAGAAACTGCAGAAAGAAACAGCAGATGATTGGTGACCTCATGTGGGCAGATAATTGTACCTCCAAACATAATGTAAAATTATGAAAATGGAATTTAAACATCAGGAAACACATTAGGAAATAGACAACACAGCAATCAGCTTACAAAGGAATTTAGTAAGCACAAAAATGATAGAAATTAAGTATTTTGTTGAAAAATATGTGGTTTGTTTGTAAAATAATCACAAGAGAGGGAGAAGGCCACATCCAGAACTAGTAAAATGGCAATTCACCAGGTGATTTTTGGCAAATTGATTTCACAGAACTGACTAGGCAGTATTGGGACTGTACTTTTTGGTATTGGTCAATACTTTTTCAGGATGGCCAGAAGCTTTCTCATGTGGCACCTACAAGGCAAGGGAAATCTCAAAAGTTTTGCTGAAATTAATATTTAATAGCACTGGAACGAGCTCTTTAAGTCTTAAAAGGTACATCATTATCAAGAGATCATAGGGACTAGACTGACATGTACATGCTTTTTCAACCAGGAGATCCAGTGTGCACAGAAATCTGAATTTTGGACCAATCCAGGAGAAGTGGAAGAGACTGTATGAGGTTCTTCTGATAAACTACACTACACTCAAGGTAGAAGGAATCAAGCTCTGGGTTCATCACACACAGGTAAAACCAGAAATCATATGTCATTGTGAACTGATGGAAAATCCTTTACAAATGAAAATATGAAGGAAACAAGACTAACTAACTAACACTGGGTATTTTAAAAATTTATTTCTTGTGGGGGGATTTGTGTTACTTTTTTTTAGGGTTCTTTAACAACTTGATTACCAATATCAACCTCACCAGAAAATTGAGTTCCATGGGGAGTCTTAGTCAGCAATTTGACAAAAATATGGGAAGACATGCGGGAAGGAAATAGTATCCATGCCAGTTGGACAGGGATAGAAGGGGAATATTCTTTATGATGGACACATAAGAACTATACTGTTGAGAATTATAGTATTTCAAAACCAGATCTGAAAATAACCTCCAGAAATATTTATTGGCCGACAGATTGCAGTGATAGCCTTTGGAGTATTAGGGGTATTGGGGATGTCAAATACCAGAAGTAAGGAGTAGCCCTCAAACAGGACAATGGGGATATATCCAGCAATAAACAGAAACTTTCCTGTACCCAGTATGCACGACTTTTGGAGGAGCTAAACCCCCTGCATCCAGCTGAATAAAGAATGCCTGCTTCTTAATGCTACACCTGTGTTGTTTTTATGTTACCTAATTTTTGGTAACAATATGACCAGCTGTTACTGATTACCTCCATCTCTCCAGGGGGTCTTGCTTGGAGGGCTCCTCCTGACAAACAATACCAAATTGCCCACCTCAGCTGGAGCATGCTGTGTCATCTTCCACACAGAAACATTTATTCCAAGGGATTGGCTGTGCACAGGCATTGCTGCACAGCCCCCACCACCTCTGGATCTCACCCAGGAGGAGACTCAGGCCCACCTTCCTACATGGCCCCCATGACAAGGCTCCACGGGGCATGCCTCTGCCCTGCTCTCCCCTGGTGCCTGGGCTTCCCCGTGGAAGGACAGGTTCCCTTTTCTGCCAGGGTGAGTGAGCCGCCACTGGCAGCACTTCTGCTGCCTGCTGGACCCAGCACAGGACTGCCATTCCCTGGGTGCCTTTTCCGCATGGTGGCCTGCTGACCTCCACATGCTGCCACAAGTGGAAAAGCAGCAAGAACAGGCCTGGGGAACCACTCTGCCTCAAATGCTCTCCCAGAAGAATCCTCAGGTCTCCATGTTTACACAGCCCAGGTCCAAGGGCAGTTCCTGGCACAGCTGCACACAGCCTGCAGCGAGCCCAGCACAGAATGTGCTGAGGCAGCAGCAGAGGACAGCAGATGGGCACTTTTGGGGTCGGCAGCAGCCGTAGCAGACCACTTCACTGAGGCCATTGGCTTTGGAAGGTCTGACACAGTCCTGCAATCCCCAAATGGGTGATGCTCTCTGCTATCACTGAGTGCTGGATCTGGGCCAGAGTTTAGCTCAATCCCATTTTGAATAGAAACACTTTCCTTGAGATGAAGGTTGTGCGTTTGTGTCAGGCAAAGTTAAAACTTAGGCAAAAAGAGGGAAAATCAGAAGGGCTTGTGCTGTAGGTGTAGAGGGTGCAATGACAGAAGAAAGAGGAACATGGCTGCTTACCCCAATAAACCCCTCAAGGGCTGATTTTCACAAACGGAAAGTATTTCCTCCTTTGCAGAACAGCAAAAAGTGTTTTTTATTATCTCAATAATCTTGAAAGCCACAATTGTTTTCCTAGTTCCAGGAAGACCAAGGACAAATTGCTTCCTTACTTTGTGCAGATTGTTAGCGTTTAGCTCATGTTGTTTGAGAGTGAGAAGGTTGAAAAAATCTCACACCTAAGACTGTCACTCAAGTAGGATTAAAATCACAGCACAACAATTGCAAGTGCTTGCAGGAGGGTTGGGATGTCCCTGGAGGTGAGGATGTAATTCTTTGGGTACAAGCTGGTGGAATCAGATTGGGCTTCTTGCCAGGGAATGTCATTCTCACAACACCTATCTGGTCATTTGTGCCATTCAGCTGCAGGATTTAGGGAATCACTGTGGCAGGATGTCCCCATCCATCCTCCCCCAGCCCCAGACAGCTGGTGCATATGGATGAGATAACTTTTTACCCCTTGGTGTGCTTGGTTTGTAGAAACCATTCTGCACCCTGTAGGGAAGAAGCAATGTCTTCTTTCTTAAAACAGACTGTGTCTGTATTTAGAGAACTACTAAAATTGGCAACAGCATGAGGGTACTGGTGGCGCACATGAAGATCCAGGGACAGACTAGGAAGGGGGTAAGAAATACCCCAGAGAAGGGCAGGTTCAGGTGGCTCCTTACACACAGGTGTGGGCCTGAAGCTCCGTCCACAGTTGCTGGAGGTCCCTCAGCATTTCTCTGGGGCTGTGGCTATGGGGGACTTTGTCCTGGGGCCTCCTGTGGAGGGATGTGGCGGACTCCCTTCACAAGAGAGGCTGTGTAGACCCTCACACGGAGGGATGAGGGACACCCTTCCCTGGAGGCCCTGGGACCCCCTGAGGGGCTGTGGGGACCCTCACACAGAAGGACATGGAGAACTCCCTATGGAGGTCGTGAGGACTCCCACACAGAGGCTGTGGGGAATCCCCCCAGGGGCCGCGGGAGCCCTCACACGGAGAGGGGTGTGGGACCCTCCCTCACACGGAGAGGGGTGTGGGACCCTCCCTCACACGGAGGGGAGTGTGGGACCCTCCCTCACACGGTGGGGGTCTGTGGGACCCTCCCTCACACGGAGAGGGGTGTGGGACCCTCCCTCACACGGAGAGGGTCTGTGGGACCCTCCCTCACACGGAGGGGGTCTGTGGGACCCTCCCTCACACGGAGAGGGGTGTGGGACCCTCCCTCACACGGAGAGGGGTGTGGGACCCTCCCTCACACGGTGGGGGTCTGTGGGACCCTCCCTCACAAAGAGGCTGGGGGAATGTCCCCAGGGGCCGGGAACCCTCACACGGTGGGGGTCTGTGGGACCCTCCCTCACACGGAGGCTGGGGGAATGTCCCCAGGGGCCGGGAACTCTCACACGGAGGGGGTCTGTGGGACCCTCCCTCACACGGAGGCTGGGGGAATGTCCCCAGGGGCCGGGAACTCTCACACGAAGGGGGTCTGTGGGACCCTCCCTCACACGGAGGCTGGGGGAATGTCCCCAGGGGCCGGGAACCCTCACACGGAGGGGGTCTGTGGGACCCTCCCTCACACGGAGGCTGTGGGGCGCCTCTCACGCGGAGCTTTGCGGGCTCCGTGCGCGGAGCGGGCCCGGCTGTGCGGGAGGCTCCGGCCGCGCGGGGGCGCTGCCCACCCGTGCACGCCGGTTTCCCCGGAGCGCGGCCATGGCGGGCGCGGCGCGGTGCGGGGGTAGCGCCGTGTACCGCTCCCGGGACCCCGTCCGCAACCTGCGCCTACGGTGAGCGCCTGCCCGGCCCCAGCCCGGCTCCGCCGGCCCGCACAGCCCTGACGCTCCGCTCCTTCCCCGCAGGGTCCGTATCCAGCGGGTCGCGCCGGCCGGGCCTCTCCTGCCGCGGGTGCCGCCGCTCGCCAGCCCCGAGAGCCCGGGCCGGGCCGACCGCGCCGCCGATGCGGGAGCGGTGCCGCTGCGGGTCACCGCGGCCTCTCGCGCAGGCGCCCAGAGACCCCCGGAGGACGAGGAGGAGGAGGTCGAGGTGGGGTGGCAGGAGAAGCTCTTCAGCCAGGTGGGTGCACGGAGAGGGGGGCGAGGGGGACTTCGCGGAATAGGTCAGATCGGAGGGGATCACGGGGATCATCGAGTCCGACTCCCCTGCTCAGGCAGGGACCTCACAGAACGCTGCTCAGGCTTGTGTCCAGCTGGCTTTGAAATACTTCTAGTGAGGGAGACTCTACACCCACTCTGGACAGCCTGGTCAGGGCTTGGTAAGCGCACAGGGAAGAAGTTGGAACTTTCTGGGTATCAGTTCCTGCCCGTTCCACTTGTGCCATTGCTGGTCTCCAAGGAGCAGAGCCTCGTTCATGCTCTGACCCCTCCTTGCAGACACTTGACAGGCAGGGATGAGGTACCCTCTTAGTGTCTCTTCTCGAGGCTGAACAGTCCCAGTTCCCTCAGCTTTTCATCATAAGGAAGGTGTTCCTTGATGAACTTTGTCACCCTCTGCTGAACCTGCTCCAGGAGCTCCACGTGTCTCCTGTCGTGTCCAGAACTGGACAGGCTTGGAGGAGCTTCCTGACACCCCCTTTTCTGCCCCTCACTGTGGGGTTCCTTGTTTCAGGGCGAGCTACTGTGCCCAAGGCTTTCCAGGTGGGCATCGGTGTGCTGCTGGCTGCCACATGCCTGAGCAGTGTTGGAGCTGCTCTGGAGCTTGAGTTATTTGCTGGGATTCTCAAAGGGTCTTGTGTCTGGGGTGGCTTTGGAAAAAAGCTGAAAAATATTTGTGGCTTTGCCAAAGCTGGTGAAAGGCAGCTGTTGTGCTTTACCTGTGGTGTTGTCAGTTTGAGGTGGATCTGTACCTGAATGAGTCAGCCTGCCAGACTCCCCTGGACTGGCAGTACCATGAGGAGATCCGGAAACTGGAGAAGGCTGGAGGTCGGAAGAACTGTCGCATTTTCACCTACACTGACCACGACCGATTCACCAACCTAGAGGAGGTACCAGCTCTTAGTTACTCAGTGTCTGTCAAAACTTCCAGTCCTGCTGCAGAGGGAGCATTTCTTGGTTCTCAGCCGGGCAGATACTGAGTGCAGGAGAACACACTGCTGCAAAGCAGTTTCCCCTGGTGCCCCAGACCTGGGGTGGGATGTCCTTGGTTCAGAGCAATGGTCAGGACAGCCAGATTGACTTGGCTCAGTAGGAGCACTGCTCCTGAGGAAGCTTGCTGGCTGGAGTGAGCTGTATTTTGCCACCAGAACAGTGAAGGAATTCTGCAGTCATTTAGCAAGTTGTCCTTGCACGTGGTTGTGTGCATATCTGTTCCCTCCTCTAAGAGGAGAGCTGTGTTTGGGAAAGATGACCAGTTAAGCTAGTTCCTGTCTGTTCTTCCAGCTCTGCCAGAAGGTAACTGACTTGGATCATGAAGTGCCATCGTACCTGGTTGAGAGGATGGCCAATGTGAGGAGGAGAAGACAGGACCGAAGGCCTGTGTGAGTTCAAACTTGGGCTTGGAGCTTGTTCATGCAGCTTTCGTGGTGCTGGTGCCCCAGCTGTGGGTCAACCTGGTCTGTGGGAGCTGATGGCTTGTGCTGTGTCACACGTGTAATCCAGCACTGTGACTCCTCATCATGGTGGGTTTGGTGCTGCTGAGGTGAGCTGTGACTGGTGCTGTTCTCTTGTTGACAGAGAAGCAAGTTCTCTGAAGTCAAAAATCATCACCTGGGAACCTTCAGAAGAATTTATAAAGAACAATCATGTAATTAACACACCTGTCCAGACCATGTACATCATGGGGGACTTGGGACCTTATGGGAAGTAAGTAAAATCCTGAAGGGATTGTAATTTTCCAAAAGAAAATCCATGTTTCCTTCTTACTCAAAACTCCTGTTTCTTTCATTAGTTAAGGGGGGAGAATCCCAAGAGCTCAGTAACGTGGGCTGCAATTTCTTTCTGCCTCTTTCTTCAGTTGGGAGGTAGCTGAGTGTGTACATCCAAAAGGCTAATGTAGGAAAGTGTGTATGTGCTCCCTTCTGTATCCCCAGGTTCCTTTACCAGCTCTGCTGTTCCAGAGCAGGAGAGTGTCCATGTTCTCTGTTTAGACCGTGTTTTCCTGGTGTCCTCCTTCAGGCTTGGTCACAGGGAGTACGAAAATGTGCTTTGCACAATCAAGGTGGATGGCAATGGGGTGATCACAGTGAAGCCTGACTTTACTGGCACCAAAGGAGCCTACCGGTGAGTGGGACAGGGCTGGGACCTCTCCTGGGACTGGGGGCTAGGGGCTGAAATGGCTGTTTCCTGGTCACCCTTTGGGCAGGGGATCATCACTTAAATTGAGAAATACTTCATTCATTTCAGAGATTTCTAGAAAAATATTATTGTGTGCTTACGGTCAGGATCACTCTGTGTGTGCTATGTGGGGCTTTTGGGCAAGTCTCTAGGGTTGCAGGTTATCATGGAATCATGGAATGGTTTGGGTTGGAAGGGACTTAGAAGCCCATCTCATTCCACCGCCTGCCATGGGCAGGGACACCTTCCAGTATTCCACATTGCTCCAAACCCTGTCCAACCTGGGCTTGGGCACTTGCAGTGATGGAGCAGCCACAGCTGCTCTGGGCAACCTGTGCCAGGGCCTCACCACCCTCAGAGGGAAGAATTTCTTCCTGATATCCATCTAACCCTGCCCTCTGTCAGTTTGAAGCCATTCCCTCTTGTTCTATCACTACCTCCCTTGTAAAATTACATTATGCATGTGGCAGATGCAAGCAAGTCTTCCATTTTGAGGGAATGATGCTGGCAGGTTCTTGGGAGTGAGGAGAGGGCTATGAGTGCCCTTGTGTCACTGCACAGGCTGGGTAGAGGGGACACTGCTGGGTCAGGAGGGCCCCATTGATGCCATTATTCTCTGCATAATGGGGGAGGTTTTCCCATGTGTTTTGGGGCTCTGCAGGATCGAGCTGGATGGAGAGAAGCGAGAGGTGTGGGAATACACTATTGAGAATGCATCTGCCCAGGTGCAGCCAGAGGAGGAGGAGCGTGAGCAGCGTGTGTTCAGAGAAGTAAGTACTGGCCACAGAGCATATTCATGAGTTCTGAGTAACGGAGGCAGCTCAGATCATCATGGAGATGGAACTTCTGGTGCTCTGCACACCTGAAGGGACAAAATGTCACTGCCCTGAGCCTCATCCTGGTCAGGGATCTGAGAACTACAGCAAATACTCTCTGCTTCATCCCTTATTCCTTAAAGAGACCTTGTCCGTAGTTGTCCTGCCTCTGGCTGCAGTGCTTTAGAGAGTGAGAACTGATGCAAGAAACCACTCAACTCCATGCCTTCCTAGTGTCACCTGCCAGTGTTTTTCCTTCCCTTTTGAGCAGTGGGCAAACCCTTTCCTTAATCTTCCTCTTGTTGCCTGTATATTTATTAAATGATGTCTTGTTACCTGTAATGTCCCAGGATATTGGGATCCCATTTCACATCTTGATTTTTCTGAATTGCCTTTTTGTCTCTTGACAGTTTATGAAAGTACTTTTTGGTTTAGATTTTCACTTGTGCATTTCCTTACTGGTTTTGTGGTCACCAAGGAAATCATGATTTCACTACACTGATCTCTGCCTGGCCATTTCCTTGGAATAATCTGAACCTGTGTTTTTCAGATAACATTTAAGATGTGATTTTTCAGAGCTTCTTTTTCCCTTAAAACTGGCCTTGGAGAACCAAAGCTGAAGTTCTGTGCAGTGTTAGCAGTTATGCATCTGTGTTCTACTAGATACTTACATTCTTCATATTTCTTGTAACAACCCCACATATGCTAAGCCTGGTAATGATTTGAGTTTAAATTATATACGGTTTAAGTTTTGCAGTACATAACAGCAGATATAATCAAAATGCCACCCTTTTGTTGTTTTTGTTGTGTGTGTTCCCAGCTGTACGGGCGGCACAGGGATTACCTCAGTGGGCTCGTGGGCTCAGACTTTGAAATGGTGAGTTCCAGAGGCACTGGCAGGGACTGGAGTTCTGTTGTCTTTGGGGTCTGGTGACCTGGCTCCCACAGTTTGCACTTGGCAGCACAGTCTCCAAAGACTGTTTTGCTCTGGAGGGAAGTTGTCAGCTTTTACCTTGTGGCTTCAAGCAGAAAATTGGGTCAGAAGAGACAAGTGGCAGTGGATTTGGAGTCTGCAGGGATCCATCCTGCCCGTTCAGGGCCTGCTGAACATTACAGTCTCTGTGAGGATGTGTGCAGTGCCTCAAGGCCTGTGACTGTAGTACTTTGAGAAGGAAGGAGGGTTTATGTCTTCAGGGACAGTGATTGCTGTTAACTTCTTCAGTGTCAAACAGCTCTATGTGCCACTTTGTGAAAATAAACAGCCCCTCAGACTCAGACTCATGCAGTTTCCATTCTCAGTAAATTATCCAAACTGCAATCTTTTTTTTTTGCTCAAATATTGTTTGACAATGTAGTGAATACAAATCAGTGAAATACAATACAAAACAGTGAAAGTTGTGCTTTCCAGTACTTTGATAGTGTGTCTCAGTGCTTCCCCCTGCTCCCTCATCTTGGGCAAATGCAGGAGCATGACAGAAGCAGGACTGTGATTTCTGCAAGTGACTTCTCACTGTGTGTTATATCAATCTTGACATCTGTAAGAGACCTATTTACAGAACAGTTAATTCCTGCGGGCTGGGCTTTGGGGGTTTGGTCTCTTTAGAGCCTCTTTCCAGAGGGACTGTTCACTTCTGGAAGTGATAGGACAAATCATGCCTCCTCCCTGGCCAGAACAGTAAATCATTCATGTCCGAAAACCCATGAAGTACCTATGTGAGATATTATTGGGAAGGAATTGTTGAGGTTGCACCAGTGGTTGTTGAACTCTTTATCTTGTTTGTCTGCTATTTTTTCCAGCCTCTTCCTGGTACTCTGAGACTTCTTGTGAATGGAGAAATAGGTGAGTCTTTATTCTAAACAGTCATAGGGGCCAATGTGGGTGTGCTAGGATGGCTGAGGGTGTGATCCAAGAATTTTTGAATCCCTAAATTCAAGAGACCCTAGAATCCTTTACTTCCTCCTTCTCCTCCCTGTTTCCTGTAGACTAATTCCTTGAGAGGCATTTACAGGTTGGAGGTTACAAATGCTGTAGCTGTTCTAAGAAGGCCTAGGTCTGAAAATAGGAGAGCAGATTGCTATAATATCTATTAATGTCCCAAAGAAACCAATTAAATGTGTGAACTCCTTCATCTGGTTAGTGAAACAGAGACAGGGCTAGTCTGGAGGAGGAATCTTCTCTGTGGGTTGTCTCCTGTTACTTTGAAGGCTTTTCCCAGCTTCCAGCAGTAACTGATTTTCCTTGAGGTTATCGGTGGTGGGTCTCCCAAAAATCTACAGTGAATGCTGGAAGAATTTGTATGGAATCAATCAGCTGAAGTTCATTCTCTCTTCTCAGTTTCAGCTCAAGGCTATGAGTATGACAACCTTTATGTGCATTTCTTCCTGGAGCTGCCTAACCGTGAGTATTCACATTCCCAGCCACATCACAGCAGTTGAAGAGATGAAACAGGCTTTGGCTGGTCCATCAGACCAGCTCTGCTGGGAGTCAGCAAAAATGAATGTTGAGGCTGGGATCTAGTCAGACGCCTTCAGAGCTAAAATGGCAGAACTCAGCTCAGACTGGGACATAGAGATGGTAGTGGTGACCAGTCTATCCAAACTTCATTCCTTATCTTGCAGAGAACAGCTTTCCTGTGCTCTCCACCACAGTGACCTTGTCTGATTTCAGTGCTTGCCATCATGCTTTGTGCTTATATTAACATATGAAATTTTGATGAATAAATAAGGCTCCCAGCACTTACATGTATATCCTGCTGCATATTTAATTCTCCTAAAGCTATGGCTCTGCCTCCCCTCTCTGGATATATCTGTCAAGATACCGCTTGTGCTACTCAGTACATTTAGATAAGGCTCTACTTTTCTCTTGACATGAGTTGGTGCTTTTCATGGACAGTTCAGGGTGTTCAGAAGAGCAGTGCCTGGAACAGGACAGGGAAAAGTCATATGAGGAACAGCTGAGAGAGCTGGAGGGGCTCAGCCCGGAGAAGAGGAGGCTCAGGAGGGACCTTCTCACTCTCTACAACTCCCTGACAGGAGGGTGCAGCCAGGTGGGAGTCAGGCTCTGCTCACAGACAAGTAACAGGACAAGAGGAAACCACCTCAAGTTGCACCAGGGGAGCTTAAGGTTGGACATGAGGAAGAATTTCTCTATGGAAGGGGTGGTCAGGCATTGGAAGGAGCTGCCCAGGGCAGTGGTAGAGTTCCCATCCCTGGAGGTGTCCACAGAATGACTGGATGTGGCACTCGATGCTCTGGACCGGTTGACAAGGTGGGGATCGGTCACAGGTTGGATTCGATGATTTTGGAGGGCTTTTCCAACCTTAATGATTCTGTGAATGTCAGGGTGGGTGTCATTACTTTTTACCCCAGTCATCAGGGACTGACATTCTCCTTTGAGCTGCTCTGGTTTGTGAGTTTGGCCTCACCCCAAGCCTTCATCTTCTCCTGTCCCCTGCAGAGTGGTCAAGCTCGCCGTTCCAGCAGCTCTCAGGAGTGACACAGACCTGTGCTACCAAGGCAGTGGGCTGGGTAAGGACACTTTCAGACCTGCAGAGCAGTTTGAACAGGCAGTTTCTGGAGTGGAACATGGGTAACAAACTACAGATATATTCAGCAACTGTCCTGAGTTGGGGGCTCTTTTCAAAGCCAGAGCATGTTTGGGATTCTCCTTGTTCTAATTATACTTGTCATTTTTTCAAGGGACCACCATCTCCAAATAAAACTAAACCAAATAAAGCTACTCCCATGCATTTTCTGGAATCTCACTTTTTTATTCATTCTTGCTGACTGATTGCCTTTGGATCTTTGTGTTCTCCAATGCTCTGAGTTAACCAAGCATTGTTCCAACTTGCCTGGGGCAGGAATGTGCAGAGACTGTACATTGACTTTGAATTTTATCAGCTTTTTAATGTATTTTATATGTTCTCATATTACAAAAATAATTATCATACAACATTTCAGTAATACCATTGTTTGAGGTGCTGTGCTTGGTTTGGCTCCTGTAAAGTTTGAGGCTGCCCTGTAGTTATGCAATTGACTGAGTTTTCATTTGAGGTGTGTCACTCCCTTTTTCCGTTATTTTCAACATCCTGTTCCATCGACATGGCACTAGGGAGTGTATGCAGGTCCATCCTGCAGTCACATGTTTCTTAGTGGGATGGAATTGATCTTTTTGGTCAGCATCACCTGCATTCTACCATTCTAGTTCCTTTCTCCCAGCTCTCTATGCCCTTTGCAATGCTGGTGATGAATTCTCTTGTCCAGGAATCTGATCTCTGCCCTGTTCTTTTTCTAGGATAATGTGGCCTACTTCTGCTACCCCTTCACTGTGGAGATGCTTTACACCCAAGAAGATGAAGGTGTGTTTCCTTGTTACTCTGAAATCCTTTGGTCCCACTGTAGCTGTCATGCTGTCTGTCCTGTTGGAGGTGAAAAGACAGAGGGAAATGCTTCTGGTTCAACAAAAGTTCACCCTGTCACCACACAGCCCCTGGACACATCCTGTGTTTGCCCTGCCCAGGAATCCATTAGCATTTTTTATGGATTCATTGATGTTGCCCTGTTTCTAGGCTGTAGGCAGCTTTATCCAGTTGGAAAACTACTTGGGTCTTGGCTTGTCTCTTTAAACCTGGAGTGCAGGGCTATGTTGCTGTGCCTGCACAGAGCCCTGGGATGCTGCAGCTGGAGAACCAGGCAGCTTTTTTATACACAGCTAAAACTCTGTGCTGAGTCTTACATTTGTAGACGTGCTCAGTGACCTGTATAATCCCTAGATAGTTCATGTCACTTTGAAACTTCAGCTCTATTTTAAGCCGGGCTTCTCTGCTGCCTGTTCCTGCTGCTTCTTCACCAATCCTATTGCTCTGTGGATACAATTGCTAGGGACAGCTCTGTGGCATGCCTTGCCACTTGAATCCAATGTACACTTTGGATCTGGGTATTCAACCAACACTAATGAATTTTCAGACTAGAAGAAACACAATGAGTTTGTTTCACTGTGGAAAAAATGCTTGGAGAGATGTAGGAGGATCCAAGTTAATATTCCCCCAACAGCAATAGGAACGGTCAGAGATAAACAGGTTCTGCTGTTTGGCTTCAGATCATTCATGGAAGATTTTCTTGTCTGCTCAAAGATAATTGACAGCCCAGTCTGGACTTGCTCTTAAAGAATTTTCCCTAATTTTTATCCTCAATAATTCTGTTTTCAGCCTCAAATCTGAGGGTTCAGCTTTTATAGGGGAAACTAATCAACCATAAATCTTTGTTAGTCATTGTAGAAGAAATACAGAAAGAACTGTGGTGGAAGGGTACTGGAGTGTGTTCAGAGAGGGAGCAGAACTGGGGAAGCATCTGGAGCACAAGAAATAGCTGAGGGAGCTGGGCAGACTCAGCCTGGAGAAAAGGAGGCTTGGGGAGGACCTTCTCACTCTCTACAATTCCCTGACAGGATAGAGTCAGCTGGGGTTTGGGATCTACTCCCGGAGAACAAGGGGCAGGACAAGAGGAAACTTCAAGTTACTCCAGGGGAGGTTCAGGCTGGACACTAGGAGGCATTTCTTCCCATAATGGGTGTCAGGCGCTAAAAGGGGCTGCTCATGGAGGTGATGGAGTCCCCATCTCTGGAGGTGTCCAGGGAACGACTGGAGGTGGCACTCAGTGCTCTAGTCTGAGTGACAAGGTGGGGATTGGTCACAGGTTGGACTCGATGATCTTGGAGGTCTGTTCCAAGCTAAATGATTCTCTGATTCTTTGGCTTCCTACTAGTGGAGTTGGGCATTTAGCATTCTTTTTCTCACTGATAGTCTCCTTCCCAAAGCTGTGACCTGCTCCCCATCTTGCAGAGAGTCTCCCTCAGTGGCCTGTTCTCTACTTTGAGGTCCTATCCCTGGATTTCTGGCAGAGGTATCGTGTGGAAGGATATGGGTCCTTGGTGCTGCCAACATGTCCAGGTAAAGCATCCTTGGGACATTGTGTTAATTGTCTGGGAGAATGAGTTGAGTGGTTCCTCTTGGGAAGTGATTCAGCCAGTCCCAGGGATTTGGTGTACTCAAGGGAGCAGCCAGCTGTCTGGGGTGCAGCAAAGAATGTGAGGCACATTGGAGCTGCTGCCCTTGATCCTTTGATACTGCCATCACAACATCTGGTGTGATAAAGCTCTGGGGTGATGCTGTGCCTCCATCTGTACAATGGCAGTAACTCTCTGTGTCCCACGTGGGATCTGGGAGTGACCCCTGTGTGTTATGAGGAGATGCTGCTGTTGGGCAGAGGGTACTTTTCAGCATTGGCTGTGTGACTAGAATGGGCTGACTCAATGGGAATGTGCTTTTAGAACATTTCTGATACTGTGCAGTGTTTCCATTTCTGGACAGCTCTTGGGTCAGCAGGTATCCACCTGCCTTTGCTGTCCTCTGTGACTGAATAAATCACAGGTCACAGCAGCTAAGCTGTCCTCTTGTCCTGGGCCAGGTGTCCACATGCTCACCATCCCCACCTGGCGTCCTGTGGGTCTGGGACCTGTTGCTGAAATGAGGAGGTTTTTCATTGGGGGATCGCCTGAGCTGGAGGATTTAACTTACATCCGGATACCATCGACCTTCAAGGTGGGCTCAGCTGCAGAGTAGCCTCTTGCCAGGACGTGGTGCATTTTGCTCTTGGGTTCAGGTGTCCGTGGTCAGCCTGGACCAAATTTGAACAAGGATGAGCTGCTGCTCCTGTTCTTCTCACTAAAGAAATGTCTCCTCTGTGAGTCTTGTAATCCTGAGCAGAGGAATGAGCAAACACTGAGGCAGAGCTGTGCCTTCTGAAGGGTGAGCAGCTCAGAGAGGTAAGGAAACATGGACCAAAGCCTTGGCTTACCCCTGCCTCTGCAGTGTTTGTCAGGTCAGCATTTGGTACCAGCTGTAGACTTCCTGGTTTCTGTGAGGAATTTGGGCTGTATTATGCCTGGAACAGCTTCCAGAAGAGAACAGAATCCCGAAGCAAGAAGCTAATGGGTGTGAGGCAGGTAGAAACTTCATGTTCTTCAGTAAGTTGCAGAGGTGGCTGCTGGTGTAATGAGCAGGGTGATGTTAGTGGCACCTTTGTGTGGGAACAAGCCTTGAAGCAGTTGTTGAAACCCTGCCCCAGCACTGTACTGTCAGCTTGCAAGTGTTTAGGTCCTGCCCTCAACACAGCCTGGAACTATGTGCCCTTCTTTCCAACCTTGCAGGGAAGGGAAGACTATGCCCACAGGAGTTTGTGGTCTGGTGGAACACGCTTGTTTTCACTGTGAGGTTATTCTAACCTGTGCCATCCCTGCAGGGAAAGCGCTTGAGCCGCTTTGGTTTCCGGACAGAGACCACAGGGAGCGTCACGTTCCGGCTCTGTTGCCTACAGCAGTCCAGGTGAGTGCAGCAAAGGGAGTATGAGCTCCATCAACTCCATCTCCTGTGCTGGTTTTGGCAGCCCTAACCTGCTGGTGTGCTTCTGTGCAGAGCCTTTCTGGAGAACAGTGCCCTGAGACAGCGCATGCAGAGTGTACTGGACCGACTGGGAGGCTTCAGCCAGCAGAGCTCTGTCTACAATGTCTTGGGTAGGGCCTTCAGTGTCATTCTGTCTTGGGGAACTTTGGCTCCCTTTTTACAGAGTCGGCAGGATATTTCTGGATAATCCATTACTGTGGGAGTGATTCCCCTCCCTGTGAGCTCTCAAAGTCTGTGGCAGAAGTTAAATGTTCTGCTCTGAGCTGGAAACTTGAGGAAGCATCAGCTCTGAGCAGGCAGGAGGGATAACCTGCTGTGTGAGGGCACAGCCTGGACTGGGCTGCGCAGTCTTGCTTGGCACTGGGCAGAGCTGGCAGCACTAAGGCACAGGCTCTCTCTGATTCCATTGTGTACAGAAATCAGAGAGCAGCAGGTGGGGCAGCACCAGGTGCTTTGGTGGTGTAGCCTGTTCATAGGAAGTGGGATCCTGCACCAGGAGAGATGATGTTCCCTGAATAGACACATCCCTCCCCTTCTCTAAGGCTGTCTTATGCATTCTGGCCTGCTGTCACCTCTGTGTTGTAGAGGCTTTCCAGCGGGCACGGCGCCGGATGCAGGAAGCGCGGGAGAGCCTTCCCCAGGACCTCATCAACACTT
Organism: Anomalospiza imberbis; assembly: GCF_031753505.1. Taxonomy (NCBI): domain Eukaryota; kingdom Metazoa; phylum Chordata; class Aves; order Passeriformes; family Viduidae; genus Anomalospiza; species Anomalospiza imberbis. The sequence goes on from NC_089700.1 coordinate 3,224,627, forward strand.
CTGCCTCTGCTGTGCCCCAGCCACTGGAGCCGTGAGTGTCACCTCTGCTGCTTGGAGCACTTGGCATCCTCTCTCCAACACAAGCTCCCACCCCTCAGCAGGAGTCCCAGTGCTGGTGCCTGGAAGCTTCAGAAGCCCTTCCTTTGTTGCTTTCTTTGGATGGGAGAGGGAGCTTGTAACACCTCCAGACCCAGAATTTGCATTTCCACAAGTATCTGTGGAAGGAGCCCTTTTTTCCAGGCCCTTTGTTATCAGACTCTAACAATACAGCCAATTTTTCACATTTCTTCTGAAATATTGGCATGGAACCTGTGAATCCTGTAACACCTTTTCATGGATTGAAAAGGAAATAATGAGAAAAATTGTTAAATTTAGTTTTCTTCTTAGAGAAGAGGGTGATGCTGAAGGTCAAGGCATGGATGCTGTTTGAGATTAATGGAATGACTAGATAACTTCTTGAGAAATGCTGATAATTGTTGTTAGCTGTCGTGTACAGGGCAATCAACAGTAAAATTAATCCATCCGCCTCTACCTTAAGACTGATTCATTCCTCGAGAGAGCTCTCTGCCACATGTAATATATGAAATTAAAGCAAAGGAAGACAGATGGAGAACTGGACAAAAGGATTACATTCTGCATTTTCTTGTGTGCCCATAAGGTCTGGCTCTGCAGTGGCAAGCAGGAAGTTTCTTTGTTCAGGAACACAATTGAAAACACACCTTTGCTTTAGTTCACCACAGAGCTTTTGGGGGTTGGAAGGTTTGCAGACAGTGAGAGCAGTTGATAACATTTGCACAGCAGCTGAACTTTGAACTGTTCAAGCTGTTCATTTGAGGTTGATATTTGTTGGTGGTTCGTTGTTGCATCTCTGATTGCAGAACACTGTGGTGCTTCCTGGAGAAGCTTGTGTTTACCCACTCTTTACCCAGTTTCTTCTGTTATTTTCTCATTTTTCCCCCTGTTTTTATTTCTGTCCCAAGTTCAGAGGAACATAGCTCCCTGCAGACTGACAGTGCTCTGCTGGTTTGTGCACGAGTCACATTTCCATGTGTTTTCTGTTCCAAACAAAGGATGGGAAGAGAAATCTCAAGCTCAGACCATGCATGTTTGAATGTGTCTGTGAATTTAGGATTCAAAGGCAGGGTATGAAATATGAATTGGCCATCCTTCTTTTGCTCTACACATTCCTCCTTTGCAGGGAACAAGTGACTCGTGGTTCCAGCCATGTGAGTGGTTGTTAGAACATCCCCTTATTCCCTGCTGCTCCATTGTTTTCCTCACTCCCTTCTTGCCATTTTGAGGTTGTCCCAGTCTTCAATGAGAAAACAACAAAAAGGAATCAGCAGCTCTCAGAGTTTGTTCTTCCTTGACCTTTGCTGTAATTCCTAGATCTGTCTGGCAGCTTGAATCTCTCTGGTAATTGCAATTATAAGGGAACTTCTGTTCACCTTCCTTGCCTGTTGCCCCTCATTTTGATGGAGGAGGCTCCAGGATGTGTTGGAAGTGTGGCCTGCAGAGCAGTGTCCTTGGCCTGGAGCTGGGTGATGTGCCTGGTGCTGCTGTGACCACTCTGGAGGTACCACATGTGGTACTGGAGAGGCAGAACTAACTCTGTGTTCTGTCATGGTCTGTAATGACTGACCCAAGATGAAAAACATTCAGTGACTATGTAGCACTTGTTATCTCTATATTTTAATCTTCATTCACATTGTGGCCTTGTGTGTTTATCACACTCTTCTGGGTGCTTTTGTGGTGCTTATCACCAATAGCTGAACTGCATCTCTCTGAAAGGCTTCTTAGGATGGAGTTAAAAGGTTATGAGAATAATTTTTTTGTCAATAAAGTAACAAAACACATTTTTAATTGAGATGATGCCAATAGCAGATCCTGTTAGAGTGGAATTTTCTGATGAGGTCAGGTTCCTGACTCATTGACCAGTTATTATGGCAGGATTTAGTATCCTGAGTGTGAGATGCACTAAGATGTACATAATTATATAATTTTGCTACTTAGAACTCTGGATAGAGAAACTCACAAGGAGATTTTAAAAATTAAAAATTACTAGAACCAAGAAAGCAATTCTTCCAAAGTAAGAGACTGCAGTTCTTCACTGTCATGCTTGCAGCCTCCTTGGCCTGACAAAATAAAGTGGTGCTGCTGGTAAAAGCTGGTTTGAAGAGACCCCTCAGCAAATGCTCTTTGAATTTGCACTTTTATAAATTAAACTAGCAAATTTCCATATACATGTGCACATATGAAAATGTCACTGATCTTTTAGTCACATTGGTGCTCTGAGCCTGCCAAGGAATCTGGCTTGGAGAGGAGGTGTGCACAGCTGGAACTAGAGATCACCAAGTTGATTAGAGTGATGGAACACCTTTCCTGTGAGGAAAGGCTGTGAGAATTGGGATTGTTCAGCCTGGAAAAGAGAAGGCTTTGGTGTGACCTCATTGTGGCCTTCCAGTTCCCAAATGGAGCTGACAAGGAAGATGGAGAGAAACCATTTACAAGGGCTTCAAGTGACAGGACAAAGGGAAATAGCTTCCCACTGACAGAGGGCAGGGTCAGGTAGGATATTGGGAAGAAACTCTTCCCTGTGAAGGTGGGGAGGTGCTGGCACAGGTTGCCCAAAGCAGCTGTGGCTGCCCCATTCTTGCAAGTGTTCAAGGCCAGGCTGGACAGGACTTGGAGCAACCTGGGATAGTGGAAGGTGTCCCTGCCCATGGCAGGGGATTGGAATGAAGTGAACTTTAGGATCTCTTCCAACCCAAACTGTTCCATGAATCTATGATTCTATGGCTGGAATGGGGTCGTGCATTTACAGGGAGATTGAACAGGAGATGGGCCCTGGGGTCAGGCAGGAGGGGACACCGGTGTCCTCCCTGGAGCCATGAGGAGGTCACTGTGGGGAACTGTCCCTGCAGTTCTCACCAGAGGGGTGCCCATACAGGGAAACTCAACAGGAGAAGTGAGAGGAAGGACTGTTGTGGCTGCACAAGAGCTTGGGATGGGTGGGCACGAGTTAACAAGACAGGGGTCCCCTGAACTGAAAGGGGAGGACAAGAGAAGCCTGCAACAGGCACAGACCAGGAATTGCTGCAGATTCTTGGGGGTCCCAGAGTGGGTCTAGCAGTGAGCCTTGAGGTTCTGTGCATGACTGGCAGCCCCCAGCTCTGGCTACACCAGCTGCAGCAGCTTAGCTGGTTTCTCTGGGGCTTTGTCTGCTTCTTCCTTTGAGCAAACTGGAGCTATGATGGGTTTTTGAGAGACAACTGAACTTCCAGCTGAATGGACATCTCTCCTAGGCTGAATCCAGCAGCCTCACCGGTGCTTTGGGCTTCGTGGGGGCAGGACTCAGCCCAAAGGCCATTAGGGCCTTCCAGGGTCAAATTGAATGAGCTGTGCAAACAAAAGGGAATGGCAGGAATGATAGCTTGGTGGAGGAAAAGGATGTGGGCAGTTGGCAGAGCCTGGATGATGCAAATCAAGATGCCATTAGAAATTCCAGTGTAAATGTAACGGAAAAATAAGTCCTAGAGATGAGTCATTCACATGATTGGAACAGCTTCCCACCAAAGTCAAACTGCAGGAATGGGTTTTGGTCTCAGTGGAGGAAGGTTTGGGCTGTGATGACTCCAAACTGGGGACTTGCCAGGAAATCTCAAATGGTGCATTAACTTGGCCCCATCCCAGGACTGGGGATGTGCACTGGGAGTTGCATCCTTCCTTTGTGAAGGATGCTGGGATGTATGGATGTGTACCAGGAGGATGTTTGAGAAGGACACTGGGATGTGCACAAGGAGGAATGTTGGAGAAGGCTGTTGGAATGTGCACCAGGAGGGGATTTTGGGGAGGACACTGGAATGTGCACCAGGAGTTATGTTTGGGAAGGATGGTGGGAATATGCACCAGGACAGGTATTTGGGAAGAATGTTGGGATGTGCACCACGATGGGGGGTTTGGGATGTGTGGAGGTGCAGGAGGACCATGTACTCTAGAGATCCATCCTGCCCCTGGCTGGTGTGTGGGGGAGGGGAGGTATATTTTATTTGCACCACAGGGTTTAAGTGGTCATTATTAAATCCCTACTGGAGGTTAATTGTTGGATCAATATGTTTTAATTTTAGCCACAGGGTTGGAGTAGCAGAGGAAGGCTTCCGGCAGCAAAGGGAAGTTCTGGGCTGCTTTGCCTCTCACCCCCCACTGCTGTTTTATTAATGCTCACTGTTCTCCCAAGGTGCAGCCCACATTCTCTGCAGTTAATGCCAATATTTCAATGCACAGCAGAGTAAAGCTGACCTGAGCAAAATCCCACTTCATTGGATCAGTCAAGAAATAAATGTCCATGTGCCCTGTTCAGCACTGAAATGATTGCTTTGGTTTGATTGAATATCCCTCACTGCTTTGGTTCGAACAGGTTTTTAAGTGAACCCTAGTGCCGTGCAGGCTGGAGATGCTTCCCTTTCTCTCTCATCTGTCAAAATCATTTTCTAAGTAACACGGAATATCAGAAAGGACTGACAGAATCAGACTTCTCTATAATTTATTCACAAGTTCTTGTACTAAAAATCATCTGACTTTCACAACAGTTGGCAGGATTTCTACAATGCGCGAAAGTGAAACTTGTCTTGGAGGTGTGCGATTCCAGGTTGTTTCAAGCCTTCCAGATCTGAGAATGAGAGAATCAGCTTTTGGGAAGGTGAGTTTCCCATGGCTTTATGTGACCTTAGAAATCCAGAAAGGTCAGGCTGAATATCAAGGTATAATGCATGAATTTCTTCAGGCAGCGTAACAGATGACACATGCTTATCTGTGAAAAACCTGAGAAATGTTTTTCAACTTGTTTCTTACATAAAGATAGAGAATACAGATCATCCCTATCATATATTTTCTTTTTTCTGTAGGAAATTTTCCAGTGCGGGGCATTGGCAGTGGCAGCTTACACCCTGAGTGTGTTGTCAGGCTGCTACTGGAGGCATGAGGAGGTGGAGAGAGCCTGTGATTCCTTTTAGGTGGTTCTTGTTTCTCTGGGGGATTCCTGTCCCACTCTGCCATTCCCTGGGAAATCTTGTTCCCTCTGCTCATGCTCTTGTAAAGCACCATGATGCTCTTTCAGCTCTGGACATGGGGTCGGGAATGAGAGATGAGACAAACTGTAAACAAGGGAATGTCCACTTTTCCTACTGCTGCTGGAAATACTGAGCCCTTACAATGCCTGCTTTTTTTCCACCACAGATGTGTTCAAAAGGCTGAATTGCCTCTCCTCCTTGGTCACCTTTCTTTTTCCTTTGTTTACCTTCTCCTGTCCCATTTTGACTTTTTTGGCCACAGCACACAGCTCTTCCCAATTTTCCACCCCCATCCAATGCCTTTCTGAGTGTCCTGCCTCAGCTTCTGCAAGTCATGGCACAGTTCCCCTTCCTCCCAACATCATCTCCTTGTTTGCTTATATGAACTTTCCCCAGAGTCGGGACAGGAGTCCTGTCCCTGGAAAGACCATGGGGCAGCATCTTCCCATCCTTGGACACTGGGATTGCAGCCTGTGTTAGCTGTCCAAAAGCAACTTTTAATGGTTGTTGGCATGGAGACAAGCATTTGGAGCAATTGCCACTGACAATACCTGCTTCCCTCCAGCAGGGAGAGGGAACCTCCAGATGGATCCACTTGTGACTGTGGTCACATGGACCTTCCCCTCTGCTGCTCCTGCCCTCCCTGGCATCTCTCTGTGGGCATTGAGTGGGATGAGGGATGAGTCTCCCTTGCAGGGAAGTGGTGTGGACTGGCCCATCCACCTCATCCCTTCCTTGCCTCTGAGATCCTGTCTCTCCTATGCCACAGGACGTGGCCTGTGTTCTTGGCATGGAGAGCGCCTCCCTGGCTCCCTCTGCGCTGATGTGCTCGGCGGCTCTGGTCTGTTCCTCCATGAACAGCTTTCCAGCCTAATCCTCGACAAACAACTTTCAGCAGCTCTTCCAGGATTTCTGTCTTGTCCCTCCAAAGTGAATAGTGTCCCTGAAGCGACAGCAGTAACTGAAAATGAATGAATGAGCAGCTTCAGGTGGTTTCTGATCCGCAGCCAAGCTGCGGCTCAGGGCTACAGTCTGGATTTTCATCACGTTCACACTGTCAGCCTCACTCTGAGCCCAGCACTTGCTTTTCTCTGTGTTTCTGTTGAGGATTTATTCTGCACCCCCTTGTGTGTGTGTGAACTCTTCCATTGGCAGTTGTGGTTCTGTCTCTCCTGATAGAGGTAAGTCCTTGAGAATGACAGGATTGATCTTGGATCTGCTGCAGCTGCACCAGCCACCCTCTGCAGCCTCTGCTCAAAACACCTCTGTAATTCCTCTTGTGTCTTTGCATTTCTGTGCTGCATTTTGGGCTGCCTAACACCTGAAAGTCCATCCATCCGCTGAGTGCTGCAGACACAGGCACTGTTCCAGCGAGCTGTGCCTCTGGCTCCCTGAATTTGCAAGCCCCTGTTGCCTGTAGCACAAGTGAGGAGCTGTGTGACCCTCTCCATGAGCCCCTGCATGACCAGGACTCTTGGCAGACCGATCACCACACAGCCGTGTCTCATCTTTTTGGGTCAGATCAGCTATAGTTTGTGCATCCTTCCATGAGTGAGACCATCCCTGGCACTGGAATGATTCACAGCAACAAGGTCTGTGTCCCCCTCGCTGGGGTGGAGTGAGCCCCTGCCCTAATAGGTTGCAGTAAATAAGTGCAGCACCAACAGGAGAAATGAATCCATCACCTGAACTGTGCCTGGCACCTGAGCTGTGCCCAGCACCTAAACTGTGCCCAACGCTTAATTCCACCAATGAGACCTCTAGGCACAATGGGATCCTGCTCCTGCACTCCCAGCTGAGGTCCCCACGGGTGTCCCTTGACATCAGAGCTCTTTAAAGGCACCTGGATGGTGGTGGCCAAAAAACCTGTTCCTGTTCCACTTCCTGGCATACAAGGAGCTGGTTTTCAAGCTAATACATGTATGTGCTGGGAGCAGGAGTTTCAAATCTCTGGGAGGGAGATGGTCCCTTCCTCTGCTGGAAGCCTTGACTCTGATAGGAAGCAGAGGTGGTAAAGGGATGGATATGGGTAATTAGGGGGAGAACACGCATGGGATAATATGGGAATATTGGGGTGGCCCTGGTGTAATCCGGCGGTGCTGTCCCAGGGGGATGAGCTCTCCCGGAGGAGCGGGAAGGGAGCCCGAAGCCCGCCCGGTACCGGGGGTGCGGGGGTACCGGGGGATGAAGGGCTACGAGGAGACCGACCCCGCAGGTTCTGGCTGGAGCCGCCAGGGGGCGCCGCGCCCCAGAGCCGCGCTCGGAGCCCCGGCCGGGTTCACCTTTGGGGGGAGGGACGGGCAGTGCGGGGGGAGCGGGGGTACCGGGGCTGTGCGGGGTAATCGGGGCTGTGCGGGGAAAACGGGGCTGTGCGGGGCAACCGGGGCTGTGCGGGGAAAACGGGGCTGTGCGGGGCAACCGGGGCTGTGCGGGGAAAACGGGACTGTGCGGGGAAAACGGGGCTGTGCGGGGCAACCGGGGCTGTGCGGGGAAAACGGGGGCAGTGCGGGAAAAACGGGGCAGTGCGGGGTAACCGGGGCTGTGCGGGGAAAACAGGGCTGTGCGGGGTACCGGGGCTGTGCGGAGTAACCGGGGCTGTGCGGGGAAAACGGGGCTGTGCGGGGAAAACGGGACAGTGCGGGGTAATCGGGGCTGTGCGGGGAAAACGGGGCTGTGCGGGGAAAACGGGGCAGTGCGGGGAAAACGGGGCAGTGCGGGGTAACCGGGGCTGTGCGGGGCAACCGGGGCTGTGCGGGGAAAACGGGGCTGTGCGGGGAAAACGGGGCTGTGCGGGGTAACCGGGGCTGTGCGGGGAAAACGGGGCTGTGCGGGGTACCGGGGCTGTGCGGGGAAAACGGGGTACTGCGGGGTAACGGGGTACTGCGGGGCAACCGGGGCAGTGGGGGCAACCAGGGCTGTGCGGGGAAAACGGGGCTCTGCGGGGTAACCGGGGCTGTGCGGGGAGAGCGCGGTAACCGGCGCAGTGCGGGGCAAACGGGGCTGTGCGGTACAGTGCGGGGTGAGTGGGGTAGAGTGGAGCTGTGCGGGGCGAGGGGGGCCGTGCGTGGTATGTGGGACAGGGCGCAGTGAGGGGTGAGTGGGGTGCTGTGCGGGGTGGTGTGTGGCGTGTGCGGGTCAGTGAGGCGTGAGTGGGGCTGGACGCAGGGTGAGCTGGGTTGGGTTTGGCCCTAACACCCGCGGGGTGCACCCCCAGCCTTTGCACCAGGGTACCCCAGTACCCCAGCAGTGAGCGCCCCAGGGATGCTGGACACTGTCGGACTGCGGGAGCTGCGACCCGTGACCTCGCGGCTGGATCCAACGGCCCCAGCACCTGCAGGAACCTGCAGGAACCTGCAGGAACCTGCAGGCCTCGGCTATGGGAGATCCCGCTCCTTTTTAGCCCTGGCAGCGGGGAGGGAGAGGGGTTGTCTCCCCAACACTGCCAGTTTCCCCAAAAGTGGCAAACTGGCAGCATCTGTCTGAGCCCTGCTGGCACTTCTCTGCTCTCTGCGGGCCTGGTTTTGGGGTCCTCAGAGTGGATCCCCCAGTATGCCCTGCTTGTCCCCAGGATGGGGTTCAGAGCCCGTCTTGTTGGTGCCCCCACACGTCGCTGTCTGCTGGAGCCCCAGCACCACCGCCACGGCCCCAGGGACACCCAGGGGTGGCTCTTGGGGGTGCCCTGCTGTGCATCCCTCCACACCCTTAGGAGCACTGTGATGTGATGTCCCACAGGTATGACCTCCCCAGGTGTGATCCCTCCCGATGTTATTCCCAGATGTGATTTCCTCCTGTGGCCTCCCTAAGTGTGACGGCCCCAAGTGTGACGTCCCTTGGGTGTGACCCGCAGCTGTGACCTTCTCGCGTGGACCCCTCCCAGTGAGACCCCTTCCCGTAGATGAGACGCCCCCATCTGTGGGGTCCCCTGGGTGTGACCCGCAGCTGTGACATTTTCCCCCGGGCGCGATTCCCCCCGCGGTGACATCCCCTCGTAGCTGTGACCTTCCCAGCTGTGCCATCCCCTCCTCCGGTCGCGTCCCCGCGATGCGAGACCCCACGTGCCGCCTCCCCGCAGTCTGACTCCGAGATGTGAGTGTCCCCCTGCCAGTCCCCCCCGCCATGGTAGGGTCCCCCCGGTGTCCCCCCGCCCCTCTCCGCACCGCTCCACGCATGCTCCGCGCCCGCCCCTCCCCGCGCTCTGGCCGTTCCCAGCGGCTGCGGGGCAAGGATGAAGGACCGGACCGGGGAGCTGCGCGCCGTGAGTGCGGGGCGCAGCCGGGGGTGCGGGGGATACGGGGCATGCGGGCAGCCCTCCGCCCCCATCGGGGACCGCCCGAAGCCGTCTCGGCCCCCCTCCTTAGGCAGGGGCCGCCCTGCCCTGAACGGCGGCGGCGAGGGGGCTGGGCGGGGGCTGGGAGCAGGGGATGAGCCCCCCGGACATGGCCGGGATGTCGGGGTTAGAGGAGGGGTTCCCCGGGCTGCGCCGTCCGCACACCGCGGACCGCTCCGGTTCTCCGCGGCGCCGGGCGGTGCGAGCGGCGATCTGCGCGGTGCCGGGGGGCCGCGGCGGCGGAGCAGCATCACCGGATACAGACGTGCATTTGTGCCGCTGCGGGCGGGGGCTGCCCGCGGGCGGCGGGGCCGTGCCGTGCTCGCCCGGGACCGTGCCGCGCCCGCCCCGCTCCCGTTTTGCGTGTTCATCCTCCGGCGCAGCCGCTGCGGCGGGGCCGGGGGGTGCCTGCGGCCGCTGCGCCGCGGTGACCCCAGTGCCGTGACCCGGGTTTTCCGGGGGGGCTCGGGCTTTGTGTGCGGCCGTAGCCGGTGCTGTGTCCCGCGGAGGCCCCGAGCCCCCCGCGGTCCCGCAGCGCGGGCGGTGGGAGGCGGCGGCGGCGGCTGCGCGCATGGAGCATCGGTGGAGGGAGCCTCCGGTGGCCCCCGCTGCCCATGCCCTGGCCCCCTGTGGCACCCTCGGGGCCGCGGTGGTGCTGCTGGCACGCGTGGGGCCGAGCCCTGGGGACAGCAGCAGTGGCCGCAGGGCAGAGCCCGAAATCCCGGAGTGCGGCTCCAGCCCCCACCCTGTACCAGCCCCTGGTCCTCCCTCTAGTGCTTTTTTTTTTTATTTTTCCTTCTTTTTTTTGGTGGATTTTTCTTGGATTTTTCTTTTTTAATTACTTCACGGTTGGCGCTGCAGAGCCGCCTGGGATTGCAGGGGATCTGTCCCGTGGGGAGGACTCTGCCACAGAGCGAGGGGCAGTGGGGACCATTGTGGTGTCCAGTTTGGTCGGGCATCAGAGCTCCCACCAGGATCACTTGGCTGGGAGTTTGGTTTGGTCTGAAGAGCACCAGGAGGATGGAGCTGGGGTGATGCCAGCGAGGGGCTGGGGGGGTGGCTGTCGGGGTGGTGGGCAGCTGTTGGGGTCATTGGGCAGCTCTGACTGCCCAGGGCTGGCTGTGTGTGCCCAGGGGTGGCTGTGGATTCTGGGGCAGGAAGAGGCTCCCCCAAGAGCTGCCTCCCCACTCTGCCTGGAAAACACCCAAACATGGGGCTCTGTCTCCACCACCAGCACAGGCTGTGAAATGGGATTGGAAAGCAGGCTTTTTAATAATAATAGTAAAAAGAAGCCTCATGAATGTCCTTTTGGCAGCCGTTGCTGGCTGAGAAGTGATGCCACGGAGTATTTAAAAATTTCTCTGTTCCTTTAAATATGCCTTAAGAAAAATAAAATGTGTTTTCGCCTCACTCCTGCTGCTGCTCCTTATTCATCAGCCTCATGCTGAGGGTGCAGCATTCTTCCTGGGGACTCCTGGGGATGGAGGAATGCTTTTGAGCATCCACTTGCCCTGAATATGAGTGGGTGCCCCCTGGCAGGACTGCAGTGAGTGAGGCAGCATGGATTTACACCCTTGGTGGTGGCAGACACCAGGGAGGAGCAAGATGCTGCAGTGGACACGGAGTCAGGAGCGTTTGAACTTGTATCCTCTCTGCTGCCTCGTTAATAGCCTGGGTTGGTTCTTCCCATGTTAATGCAGTGTTTAAATTCTGCCAGGGATGATAAAAAAGAAGGATTAATAAAAAAAGAGCTGGCATTGTTGGAGCAGAGGAGGGGATGCAGGGCAGTCACTGCTCTACAGAGCAGGAGCTCCACGTCTTAATGGGATTTTTTAAATGGTACTTGAATTTCAAAATGCTAATCCCAACTCTTTTCTGAACCTCGGCTCTGGTTTGGATCAGACCTGCTGGAGCTTATTCAGTGCCCTTGTGGGAGTAGTGCCCCCAGGTCTGCTCTGGACCAGGGATAAGAAATTTAACTTCCAGATAAAACATGTCCTCTTGTTGTGGAGGAGAGCTGCTGAGAATGGGCCATGCAGGATGCCTTGGATGAGGCTGAGCAGAGCTTTGTTTACAGCTGCTTCTGTGCAGGTGTCGCAGCTGTGGCTATCAGTGGTGTTTCCTGTCCCTCTGGAGTGGGTCTGGAGCTGGTCCTGTTCCCCATCACCCCCAGAAGCAGCCCTGGTGAGACTGTGTGTACATGCAGGATTGTGAGAGTCCTGTGGTGCTCCATGGTGCCATAGAGCTGACAGCTCAGCTTGAGTGAGACATTGGGATTTCCAGGATGTGACACAGGTCCAAATGGTAAAATAATTATGAATGGTGTTTGGAGAGTGAGAGGAAGTGAGGGAGATGTGCCAGCATTACAGGATCACAGAGTGGTTTAGGTTGGAAGGAACCATGCAGCTCCTACCCCCCAGCCATGGGGAGGGCCCATTTTTTGGGGTGCACTTTCCTCATGTGCCCACTGTTCATCTCCACAGCTGGTTTTGTGTGCATTTCTCCAGTGATGTCTGTGTGTTTGTGCCATGCCACTGCCCTCCCCAGCTGGCTGAATCCCCACTCCTGACATCCAAGTCCCTGCTCCCAGTGCTGCCTCCTGCCAGTGGGAGTTGTGGGAGGTGGGAGTTAAAAATAAAAGGAGAGAGGACGCGAGGTGGGCTCCAGGTTCATCTCTGTGGATGCACCCTGTTCCCTCCTGTGGCAGTGAAATCTGCAGCAGTGCCCCAGGACTCACAGCCCGACCTCACTCCATCCCTTCCTCTTAATCCCATACTGTTCCTACTGAGGCTTTCACTCCTTGGGGGCACAAATGTGAAGTCGACCACAGTTGCTGTTTGCAGAGGTCAGGTCTTGTGTGTCTCCATCTTTTCCAGAACCCCCCGGCTGCAGAAGTCCCTACAGACCTTGGAGATGAATATATTCACTTGTTTAGAGGCCATCTTCCTTTCTTTTTTTAACCCTCTTCGTACCCATAAGTGCTTTCGAGCTCTTCTGTTCAGCCAAAAGGGTCACACATAAATAATTCAGCTGTCCTATGTCCCTCCCAGTCGGGAGTGGGGCTGTCACGTGGCGGGTGACAGCCGGTGGCTGTGTCCGCAGCTCCGCCTGCTCTGCCTCAGCTTGACGGGTTTTCGCATTACTGAAATGCTGGTTTTTTGGGGGTGGGGAGGAGCAGAGCTGCCGTGGCAGGTCAAACATCATGGCTGCCCTTAGAGCATTCCTGATCCCACAAGCACTGCCGCAGGGAAGCTGCTTTGCCTGCTCCCCTGGGGTCCTGGAGTGGGAGGAGTGAGATGCTGATGAATCTTCACTGCTGGGGTCTGCTGGGCTGGGCAGCTGGGCAAGGAGGAAGGTGACAGGAGTGATGTAGATGAGCCCTACATGCTCATGTGTGAGATGTTCTTGTGTTCCCGGGCTTCTGTGTGAGATGTTCTTGTGTTCCTGTGTGGGATATTCTTGTGTTCCTGGGCTCCTGTGTGAGATGTTCTTGTGTTCCTACATGCTCCTGTGTGAGATGTTCTCATGTTCCTACATGCTCCTGTGTGAGATGTTCTTGTGCTCCTGTGCTCCTGTGTGAGATGTTCTTGTCTTCCTGTGTGGGATATTCTTGTGTTCCTGGGCTCCTGTGTGAGATGTTCTTGTGTTCCTGTGTGGGATATTCTTGTGTTCCTGGGCTCCTGTGTGAGATGTTCTCGTGTTCCTGTGTGAAATGTTCTTGTGTTCCTACATGCTCCTGTGTGAGATGTTCTTGTGCTCCTGTGTGAGGTGTTCTTGTGCTCCTGTGTGAGATGTTCTCGTGTTCCTGTGTGAGATATTCTTGTGTTCCTACATGCTCCTGTGTGAGATGTTCTCGTCTTCCTGTGTGAGATGTTCTTGTGTTTCTGTGTTCCTGTGTGAGATGTTCTTGTGTTCCTGTGTTCCTGTGTGAGATGTTCTTGTGTTCCTTTGCTCCTGTGTGAGATGTTCTTGTGTTCCCCAGCAGTTGTGGGGTCCTGGGTGTCCCTGTGCCACAGGGATGCTGTTCACAGCAGTGGGTGCACACCATGGTAGGGCAAGCCAAAAACTGGGAAAACCTTCTTCTGTGCTTTAAACATGGCTGCAGGGAAAGCCCAGACTCTAGGTCTGCTCTGGATGGTGTGTCATGTCCCCAGCCTGGGAGGGGCCTGGTGGGGTGAGGGACAGGGTTGGAGAGACAGAAGGACCTCAGAGTCCCTTGATATGTGTTGGGGAGCTTCAAGTCTGGTGCATGGGGGTCTGGTGGTCCCACCATGAAGTCAGCTTAAATACAGGAATACTCTTGACCCACTGAGACCTGGTGTCAATCTGTGGGCACCAGAGAGTGATTAGAGTGATAGTAAGTGCAGCCAGATAGGTCAGCTGTGCATTGGATGTCTGAGAGGATGGAGCCAAGAGGATTCAGTCTCATCCCCGTTGTTTTAATGGAAGTGTCTTTGTGTGTGAGCTGCTCGGAAGCTGTACAAATGTTTGTTTTGCCATGTATCTCCCCATTAACAAGATTTCTCAGGAAATATGCAAAATTATCACTACAGGCAGAACATGTACAGTAAGGCTCATTAAGCTAAGTACTGTGATAAATTGCTTCTTCCAGAAAATTATGTATATTAGCAAAAAGGAGGAGAGTGAGCCCAGGTGGAAGGCCATGAAGACAGTGTGTGGTATTGTTCTGGCTGCAGGTGACCTGAGCACACCTGCCTCAGGGGAGTGTCCTTGCACCACAGTGTCCGCAGGATGATCCTGGAGGAGATGTGTGGGGAGGGGAGGGCGAGCAGAGGACAGCACGGGAAATGGAGATGGAGCAGTGCTGTGTCAGGACCAGACCAGGCACAAAGCCAAAGAGGCTCTTTGCTTAGGAAAAATAGGAAACGAGGCAACTGCGGAAGCACAAGGAGTAGAAAGTTTTGCTGAACTGAAAGAAGGGGAGAGGGCAGGGGTGACGTGTCACAGGCTGCTTGCACCTCTGCACCTCTGCCTGTGCCCCTGCCTGCAGTGGCCAGAACCAGGGCTGGTGTTGGGAATGTGGGCATTGCTTTTGCCCCCTAAATCAGGGAGCAGACTTGTGGCTGTGAACAGGGGACACAGGCTGTGGCATGTGGTGTGTCATGGGCTCACAGAGTGGTTTGGCTGAAAAGGACCTTCAAAGACCATGTGGTTCCAACACCCCTGCCATGGGCAGGAACACCTTCGACTAGACCAGATTGCTCTGAGCCTTCTTCCAGTCTGACCTTGAACACTTCCAGGGGTGGGATTGACACAGCAGACAGACTTCAGGGTGCTTTAGTCCTGCATGAGAGATGTTCTGAAACATCTTTCAACCTTTTTCAGAGATGCTCTGAGTATTTTCTGTAGTGATGCCGCTGCTGTCCCTCGCAGGAGGGTCTCTTCCTCCATCACCTTTTGATGGAAGTAGTGAGTGGAGCCCAGGACATCTGCTGGCCAAAAGCTCAGCTTGGGGACATCCAGAGGAGAACAGGAAGTCCTTCTGCTCCAGCAGCCTTGGAGAGCTCAGGCTCAAGAAAAGTTTCCCCTCAGTTGCCAAGGAACCTTCAAAGAACCATATCATCCAACCCCACTGCCATGGGTTGGGACATCTTCCACTAGAGCAGCTCCTGACTCGTTGTAGAATTCCAAATCTCCTTCCCAAATTGTGTTCATTTGCTCCTAGGCCAGCATGTTCTTTCTGCAGGAGAAGGTTCCTCCTCCCTGCTGCCTCCTCCTCCTCAGGCATCCACAGGCACCTCAGGATACATGTCAACACAGGGCACAGACCTGGCTGTGCAGCATCAAAAATTTGCTGCAGGGTGGGACTGAACTTTCTGTTAACAGTGCAGTTTTCCAGATTCTGGTGAATACTTGCAGCCCAGGTTTCTTTTCATAGGAAATAACTAAAAAATGAAGTTTTCTGCTCACTGTCTAGTGAGTTTTCAGGAGAGTGTTGCCACTTCCATGCTGCTGTACTTCTGCAGATGTGTGCTGCAGG
The DNA here is from genome assembly GCF_031753505.1 of Anomalospiza imberbis. Taxonomy (NCBI): domain Eukaryota; kingdom Metazoa; phylum Chordata; class Aves; order Passeriformes; family Viduidae; genus Anomalospiza; species Anomalospiza imberbis. Next base: position 3,240,024 of record NC_089700.1, read on the forward strand.
TTTTCCAGTAGGAGCTCTGCCTTTTTCTCTGCCATTGCTGGTGTTCCATCAGGTTCTGTCAGACTTGGGTTTGTGCATGAAATGACTGTTGTTTTGGTTTTCCAGAGGACCTTTGCCTTTTGCGAGGATCAGTGTCTCACCTGGATGGTGCTGAGGTTCTTTTACAGGGACTAGACAACAGCACCAGAGAAATGTCATTGAGCTTTCATGACCATCTGAGCGACCTGGTTTGGTGGAAGGTGCCTCCCATGGCAGGAGGTTGGACTGGAGCATCCTTGAAGGTCCATTCCAAATCAATATTCCAGGAGTGCTTGTTTGTAGGTGGGGTAGTGGGATTTGAAGGATAACCATTTTGCAGACTGTGTTGATCCCACAGCCATGGGACTTGTGGTGCTGCCTGTGTCACCTTCTCTGCCTGAGGCTTTCCTTCTTTTTTCTCTGGCAGTTTCCTAGGACAGGCTGCAGTGTCACTAGTGGGCATCACCAGGGCTTGGTGACGTCGGCAGACACCAAAGCAGGGTGATGATCCCAGCAGACACCTCTCTGAGGGCTGACCCTGGTGAATGGAGTGGACAGAAGAGATGAGTGCTGTGGCTGCAGGTCCTTCTGCTGCCCATGGGAAACTCTGGTCTGCACAGGAGCTGTAACCATGATGATGCCACTTAGAGGATGTTAAGAAATTAATTTCAGATTAAGTCTGTTTTTAGCCAAATCATTCTTCAGCCATGACTGTAAATTTATAAATACTGGCTGTAAAGTATGAGTGCTTTTCCAGTAGGTGATAGTGCTGTCCATGTTTCAGAGCTACAGGAGGAGGTCAGTGTGTTCAGCTCATTGCCCTCTCCAGGACTGGTACCAACTCTGTCACCTCTGACACTTGTTCTTCAAGGTTAAGGAGAATTTTACCTGATTGCTTTTAAAACTGAGCTTAAGAGTGATCAAGGTTCTGATAGAAGGCTTGGACTTTGTGCCAAAGGCTGGGAATTATTTTGCAGGAGTGCAAGCAAACACCTAAGGACAAAACTCTTGGAAATCATGTTCTCCCTTGCACTGCTAGTGTTGGAAATTGGAAACACCACCTCACTTATGCGGATGTTGCTCAATGCTGAAGTCATGTGTGCCTTGGACTTTTGTTCATAAAAAAAGAGTTGTTAATGGGAAGGTATGGGCTGGTTTTGGTGAATATTAGAATTATAGAATTGCTTAGGTTAGAAAACCCCTCTAAGATCCAACTGTTTTCCCCAGCACTGCCAAGGCCAGCACCAACCCCAAGTGCCACAACTACACATCTGTTAAATCCATTCAGGGATGGTGACTCCACCACTGCCCTGCACAGCCTGTGCCTTGGCAACTGGGCTGGAGAGCCCTTTCCATGGAGAAATTTTCCCCAGTATCCAATTAAACTTGCCTTGGCCATTTCCTCTTGTCCTGTCCCTTGTTCTCTGGGAGCAGAGCCTGACCCTCACCTGGTTCCACCCTCCTGTCAGGGTGTTGTAGACAGTGAGGTCCACCTGAGCCTCCTTTTCTCCAGGCTGAGCCCCTCCAGCTCCCTCAGCTGCTCCTGGTGCTCCAGATGCTTCCCCAGCTCCATTCCTTTCCCTGGACACACTCCAGCATCTCAGTGACCTTCTTGTTGTGAGAGGCCCAGAACTGACCCCAAGATTTGTGGTGCCTCACAGTGTCTGTCACAGGGGCACAATCCCTGTCCTGGTCCTGCTGGAGACTTTATTTCTGATACAAGCCAAGTGCCACTGGCTTCTTGCCCACTTGGGCTTATGTTCAGCTACTGCTGGCCAGCACCCCAAGGCCTTTCCCAGCTTTTCAGTGACTCTACCCCCATGCTGGAGCATTCCATGGTGTTGTTGCTACCCTAGTGCAGGACCCTGCACTTGGCCTCATTGAATGGCACAGAATTGGCCTTGGCCCATTGATTCAGCCTGTCCAGATCCCTCTGCAGATCCCTCCTGCCCTCCAGCAGGTCAACATCTCACCCAGCTTGGTGTCTTCTGCTGAGGTTGCCCTGGATCCCCTTGTCCACATCATTGATAAAGCTGTTAGACAGGAGTGGCCTCAACACTGATCCCTGGAGAACACCACTGGTGACAGGCTGTCAGCTGGATTTAATGCTGGAATAGGACACAGCTGGCTTTGGGGCCTGTGTGCCATGGAATGGCCAGTTTATCATGGTGCACTGTATGGTCTGCAGAAAGGCCCGAGGCTAGGACCATAGGTAGTTTAAAGCATGGTTTTGGGTGGTTCAGCTCTTCAGGGCTGTCTCCTGGGAGCACACCCTCTGGCTGTCCTTATCCTCAGCCTTGGCACCACCTCCCTGGGAACCTTCAGGAACAGGACTTCAGCCCTGCTTGAAGGGCTTTTTTTGGCTGCTGCAGATGCCTAAAGCAAACCCTGAAGTGTGGGGAGGTCAGGGTGATGCCTCAGGTTTTAGCTTTTCTATTTTTCACATTCTGTGCTGCTTTAGTGTGTGGATCTGGGTTTCATATCAGGGGATGGTGAGCTCTCTGCACAGAGTAGGGAGACAAAACAATTCCTGCTCTAGATGGGGATCAAGGACAGATGATCCAGATCTCGTGGACTGAAGAGAGAAAAACAATAAGGATGGGACTTCATGACCTGGAGCTATAATTGCACAATTAACGCCAATATGCAAATGGACCAAAACTTAGAAAAGTGAGAGACCTTGTGAATGGTCGTGCATTTTGTGACCATTTTGGGTTGTGCTGCCCAAGGTGGATCCATTGAGGCCTCTTAATAAATCCCTGCTTTATTCTTTGGCTCTGTCTAGCCTCTGTTCTAGGTCAGCCTTCACAAGGCATGAAGGGCAGCCCCAGGGTGAGGGACTCGTTTGGTGGGTGGGAGATCCCTGGGTACCCTGCACCTTGTCCAGGTGAGGCTGTACTGAGCTGCCTTTGTGCTGCCAAGCACTGCAGAACCAGGCTGAGATGTTTCCAGAGATCTGGGCATCTGTACGTTCTCCTGCGTGTCCTCTGGGCTCTGTGAGATAGCTGAGATGTCAGTGCTGCTCGCTGCTGCGTTGTTGTGACCTTGTCCTTCCTTCACTGCATGCTGGAATGAGCTGCCCTGGTCTCGGAACCCATCCCCGGTTGGGGTGAGCCCGGGATGGTGGAAAAGTCTCTCCTCCAACCCGTGTCTCCAAAGAAAGACTCAGTAGTCTTCTGTTGTTCGTTCTCAAGGTAGTTTATTGTGTGTTATATAAAAGATTTCTCCCTGAGCTGCTGTGGTCCATTCAGCAGTCAGGCAAGGGCACACTCCCCCTCCCAGGGGGCTGGTGCCCTCTTTTATATCACACATTACGTGTTAAATGTTTATGGTTTTACCCCAATGCCCATCACCTATATTGAACAGTGACTTTCTACTCTGAACCAATCTGTGAGTGCCAACATCACCAAGAACACGGAGGTTGGGAAGAAGAAGGAAAGAGGACAGGGCACACCCAAGTCCCTCCATCTTAGAACTTCTGACCCCCATGTACAAAACTCAGACCCCTCTGTACAAGGCCTAAAACCCCCCTGTACAGCACCCAAAAACTCTTCCTCTCACTTTGTGACTACTTCTACTATAATATCTAAACTTTTGTGATTTCTTGTTCTTCCTGCAAGGTTGGTAAATTGTTCCATGGATCAGGTTCAAAGCCACAGGGGTCTGTGGCTGCATTCCAGGGTCTCAAATGCTTCTGACCTGGGCCCGGAACATCCAAGAATGTCCAAGGGACATTCTGGGTTCCGACATCCTGGGAGCTCTCGGTGTCAGCAGCAGTGCCCTGGCCTTGGGGGTTTGGACATGGGGAGCGAGGTGGCTGCTGTTGGGTGTTGGACCCTCGTGTGCCACTCTATGAGGGGATACGATCCCAGAGTGACCCACAGCTGCTCAGAGGCAGCGCCAGGAGCAGCCCGTGCATCCCGCCACGTTCTGGTCTTGGTGCAAAAAGAACATAATTTTACAAAGCAAGTCAAGCCCAGATGGCTGGAATCTCTTCAGCTGGGCAGAGCAGCACGGAGGTGTTGGTAAATAAAAACAAACAGATGCAGCCTGGGAGTGAAGCCGTGGAGCAGCCTCCTCATCTCAGAGATGAGGCCTTTCTTTGCTTAACTGAGTGGTCCCTAAAAGGAGGATGGCAGCTGGTGTGGCTTTTTCTTTCCCTTGTGCTTTTGTGAGGCTTGCCTTGTCTCTGGCAGGGTGGGAGGCAGCATGGCCTGGGCCCACAGCCCCGTGGGGTGCTGGAGGCAGGCAAGGGCTCACTGCCTGTTTGGACACAGGTGTTTCCCAGGAAAATGTGCCAGCAGGGCTTGTTAGAGGGATGTGTGTGGGTTCAGGTGTGCCCAGCAGGGGCTGAGCCCCGTTGTTCCTCTGCTTCCTGCACCAGCTCCCTGGATGCATCTGGACGTGGTCAAATCCATCTGCAGCCCTGACAGGAGAGGACAGGAGCTTGGGGCTGCATGTGGCCACTGCTGAGGTGACAGGGACCTGGTTATGCCCCGCACAGCCCACCCTGCCAGCTTTGCTGCTTGGAGGAGAGCAAGCAACAAGTCTTTTCAGGTGTTCTGTGCTCCTTTGCCTCTTTCAGAAAGTGCTTGGAGAGGGAATGGGGTGGGTTGGAATGAATTTATTGGCATGTGCTGGTTACAAAACCCATAGAGCCGGGATGCTCCGGGGCTCTGGATATCTTCCCATCTGCTACTCCTTTGGGTCAGGGGTGGTATCACAGTTTGCCTCTGCCTCCACTTGGGATTTTGGCCCTTGTGGAGGGCACTTTGAAGCCTGTGAGGCCCCTAAAGCTGCTGAGGAGCTCTGACTGCCCTGCCCTCCCCATGTAGCTCCTGCTGCTCAGTGGCACTGAAGAGGCAGCGCTCCCAGAGCCATCCCAGCTGCGGGGACAGTGCCCACATGGTGCCACTGCTTGGCCTCTGGTGGACTGGAGAAATAAAAACCTTGCAAAAGAAGGATTATTCTCACCTGCTCTGTGTGGGGAAAAAGCCTGGAAGCCCTGGGTCCTTGGTGCTGCCTGACAGGGCCTGAGGCAGAAGTGGAGGGGCACTGGGAGGATGGTGTGCCTGACATTGTGAGTTCCCAGGCTGGGGAGTTGTTTGCTGCTTGTGCTGAGCAGCCCCTGCAGGTAGTTTTGACTGAGACAGGAGCTTTCCACCTGACTTTGGAAGCCTGGGATGCTCACAGTTGAAGCCAAAACACTGTTATGTTTCCTTTTGAAAGATGTTTATTTTTTTTTTTTAATGTTTATTTTTTGAAAGTTTTGGCCTCGTTCCTACTTTTGTGCTAGAAATTATCATGGGGGGACACCTCAGTCTTGGGGTAGAGCAGTGAGGGCCAGCGTGGAGGGAGATGCTGGGAGAAGCTGATCCATCAGTGCCCTGCATGCCGTGAGCTGTTCTCCCAGTGGCATCCCCTCTGGCTCCAGTCCAAGTCACCCATTAGTGGATGTGGCTGCTGCTTACTGGCCCAGGGCTCAGGGTGGTGGGGTGGGATGATCTGCCTGACACGGGGGGTGAGGGGCAGGATGGCACCGAGGGTGTTTCCAGTGACGTGGGTTGGACAGATGGTGCCCTTCTCCAGCCCGGAGTGACAAGTGACATGTGCCCTCCTGACCAGCAGGCTCCATCTGTGTAATTTCCTCTTCATGGGGCTTCTGGCTGGGCTTTGTGCCACTCCCCCTGTCCAGTGCCTGCCCTAAATAACATCTCTCTGCCTGTCCATCAGCCTCTGTGCTCCCAGGAGTGGTCTACGCTCAACCATGAGTGCCTCTGGCAAGGCTGTGCGTGGCTTTGGCACAAACCCCTCCCTTGGGTGGTGGGTCCCCTTCCTGCAGGATTTCTGGATATGGCAGGGTCCGGTGGGCAGCACGGGCAGGACTAGGCAGGATTGTGGCATCCTTTGTGCAATGAGGCAGGCCTGTTTTGGAGGTGGAAGGGACAAGCAAGAGGTGACAAGGAGAAGAGCATCTTGGCAGGTACCCTGCTCCCCTGCTGCTCTTCCTCTGCTGCCAGTCCCTGGCCTTCCTGGTTTCTGTACAAGCCTGCATCTAAAATTAACAGTGGGAATACTCTGCTCACAGGCTTCAAAAAGGGGCTCAGAATTCTGGCAAATTTAGATCCTGCCATAATGATGGCAAAAAAGGCTGGATAGGCTTGTGAGGAAGTTGTGTTGAAGGTGTGTTTTTCTGTCAGGGCTGCAGGGGCTGACTGGTCCTTCTCATCCAGTTCCACCCCCTGCCGTGGGCAGGGACACCTTACACTAGACCAGGTTGGTCAAGCCCTGTCCAGCCTGGCCTTGGACACTTCCAGGGATGGGGCAGCCACAGCTGCTCTGGCCATCCCACCCCCATGGACCGACATTTCTTCCCCATGTCCAACCTGACTCCACCCTCCTCAGTTCAACACCATTGTCCTGTGCTGGGTCCCCAGAGCTGGAGGCAGCTCCAGGGTGTCTGATAGCAGAGGGGGAACATCCCCTCCCTCTCCTGCTGCCCACAGTGCTGAGGGTGAGCCCTGGAGACACTTGTCTTTCTGTGCTGCCAGTGCCCATGGCTAGGTCAAGTCCCATTTGGCACCCACCAGAATCCCCAGGTCCATCCTCACGGGTTGCTCTCAGCCCCCTTTCCTTTGACTCCTTCCTGTAGATGACCATCCTGTCGGTGCATGGTGAGGTGGCAGGAGCTGCAGGCGGGGACATGTGTCCCTCCATCTGTGGGGGCTGCTGTGGATGTCCTTGTCCCTGACATGGAGAGGCTTAGCAGGGTGGGGGAAGAAAGATCCCCTGACCTGGAAACAGGCATCCAGCGTGGTGTTTGCATTGGCAGATGCATCTTCCATCACTCACAACCTGTGTCCCCAGGATCTGTTGGCGTTATCCAGGGCCCTGGGGGGTGTAGTTGGGGTCTGTGTTGTAATTGCCCATCCAGTGGGCTCTTGGTACCATCCACCAAAGTGTGTGATGCTTCAAAGTTGTTGATGCTTAAAATCAAGCACAGCACCAACCTAGCAGGCATGTGTGATATGTAAAGTGGAATGTGAGCATGGGTGGCACTTGTGTCTCTGTAGCAAAGATCTGTCCGTGCATTCCTAGCTTTAGGACATGGTTCTTTGTGACCTCCTCCCTGGTGAGCCCTCCTCCCATGTGCTGTGGGTGCTGGGGGAGTGCTCTGGGCGCAACAGGGCATGTGTAGGCATTGCTCTGGAAGCAGTTGTTGACCCCAAGTGGACCTGAGCTTACAGCCGGGCTTGGTGCTGGCTGAAGGAATGGCATTGGGGTTGGGACAGTGACAGCTGTCACTGTGTTACTGTGCTCAGATGGTTTTGAGCAAGGCTGGAGCAGTGATGACACAGGACAGGGGAGGAACTGGGCTGTCTGGTGGCACTGGTGTGCAGGAAGGATTTAAAAGAGCCTGTGGCCAAATCCTGCCCTTGGCTCCAGGGAGGTGTGGGAGGTGTTGATGTGGTCATGTATCCAGCTCTGCCCGAAGCCCAAGCTGTGCTCTGGCTCTCCATGCTGGACTGTGACTGCGGAAGGAAATGGGAGAGGTGGTGTGGACCTGGTGTGAGCAAACTGCAGAATTTTGGAAGCAGAAAGCTTCAGGGAAAGAGCTGGCCCTGCCTGGTGCAGAAGGCAGTGCCTGCTGCAGGGACCGTACAGCCCCAGCTTGTCCCAGCACATAGGTAGCAGTGGGACCAGGACAGTGACCATCCCCTGGGCTGGTCAAATCATGGGGTCAGTTTTGGGCCCCTCGAAAAGGAAGACATTGTGGGGCTGGAGCATGTCCAGAGAAGGGAACAGAGCTGGGGAAGGGTCTGGAGGACCAGGCTGAGGGAACTGGGGTGGCTCAGCCTGGAGAAAAGGAGGCTCAGGGGGAGCCTTCTTAACTCTCTACAAATCCCTGACAGGAGGATGGAGCCAGGTGAGGGTCACTCTCTTTCCCCAAGTTATCAAGTGACAGGACAAGTGGAAATGGCCTCAAGTTGCTCCAGGGAAGGTTTAGGTTGGTATTAGGCAAAACGTCTTCATGGAAGGGGTTGTCAAAGCCAGGAACAGGCTGTGCAGGGCAGTGGTGGAGTCACCATCACTGGAGGGATTTAAATGTACCAACCCATCCCCAGGCTGGCAGCTTTGGCCATGCCCCAGCCTCACTGTGCCAGCAGCTCCTGGCCTGAGTGGCTGTGTCACGAATGGGCACAATTTCAGACTTCAGGGCACAGTTTTCTGTGCCCATAGAGTGGTGGGTAAGAGCAGCACCATGCCTCCTCTTCCTTGTCAGGGTGAGATTTTCACCCTGGCAATTGTGGGAGCTCTCTGATCACAAAGGCTCTGGATAACCATGGATGGGATGACTGTGTGTGAGTGAGTTACCTCTTGTAGTAAGGTAGAAAAATCATAAAGAAAGGCTTCATAAAATCAAGCTTTCTCTCCTAAAATCAGTGGCATAACAATCTATTCCTGGGTGAAAGACAACTTGCATGTGTATTAACTGTTTTTACACCATTAGCTAGAAAAATGAAAACTATCTCTCACAAACAACTTTTCCTGCATGTACACATCAGGGGTTTGAGTGACCAATCAATACAGGATAACAACTTGTTACTAACCAATAAAGTAATTAACAAGAAAGCTCCTGACCAATTGCAGTCCCACACAAGCTCTGTAAAACTATATGAAAAGGAGTTATTTATGTGAATAAAGAATGGGCTTTTTCCACCATGAACAAAATGGAGTTTGTGTGATTTATTCTGTTAGTTACCCAGGCAAAAAGTGCCACAAGTGATGGCAAGGCTGAAAGCTGAGGTCTCCAGATGATACCACCCTAATCAGTCACTGTAGGGTGGAAAGACAATTTTAGGAGGTAGGATAGATATTTAATCTGGCTTATTTCAATGTAAGAGGGCTCTCTCTGGAGACTGTAGTGGCTGCCTCTCTGCAGAGTGCAAAGGGACCATGGGCTGATGTGTAACCATCTGCAAAAACTGCAGTCATCATGAGATGAGCACAGGCAGTCCTGTCTTAAATCTCCATTCCACTGGCTTCTTCTCTCTTGTAAGAGATGGAGTAAGAGGAAACTTTTCCAACCTGTTAATTTTCCATTTCCCTCCGTTGAGTAACTGCTTTGGATAATAATCTTTTAAATGTCTCCTTATGTGCAGGACTGTAATTTTTCCTTCCCTTGAGAGCTTGCATCCCCCGCCTTGCTGGGACAGGAGGTGTTTTCATCTCTGGTGACAATGACACACATGCTTCTGCAGACAAGGACAACCCCTCATTTGCCTGCTGTGACTTTACTAGTTCTGCTGTATTATCTGTTTGCTCCCACCTTTCCTGCACTCTGCAGCACTCCTTTTATTTTCCCATCACAGCATCCCTTGTGTTTGCCTTGGCAGCATCTCTCATGCTTTCCTGTGGCAGCATCCCTTCTTTTTACCATCATGGCATCCCTTATGTTTTCCTGACATGGCATTCCTCATGTTTTCCCGTTGCAGCATCTCTCATTTCCTATTGCAGCTTTCCTCGTGTTTCCCACTGCAGCTTCCCTCATGCTTTCCCGTGGCAGCATTCCTTGTGTTTCCCGTGACAGCATCCCTCATGTTTCCCATTACAGCATCCCTCGTGTTTTCCCATCACGGCATCGCCCATGCTTTCTCCTGTGGCAGCATTCCTGTGTTTCCCATGGCAGCATCCCTCGTGTTTTCCCATCACAGCATCCCTCGAGCTTTCCCATGGCAGCATCCCTCGTGCTTTCCCAGTCCAACATCCCTTGTGTTTCCCATCGTGACATGCCACATGCTTTCCCATTGCAGCACCCTGGTGGAATCTGTGGTGTTTCCTGTTCCTGCTCCTTGCAGAGCTGGTGTGTTCACACAGGGCTGAGGGTGCCCTGGAAGCTGCCACTCCTTGGATGTGGGGTGTCCTTAGCTGTGTCCCATGCTCACTGCGGAGGTCGTGCCATGGGGCACTGGCTGCCACGGAGTTTTGGCCATCCCTCACTGCTGGATGTGTCTGTTCTCTGCTCCCTCAGAGTCCTGGGGACTTGGAGTGGCAGTGCCTGGGGTGTTCCACACTCTGGCTAGTGATTGCCCCAACTCCTTGGAGCAGCTGAGCACAGGAGAAGGGGAAGATTCCTCATAGGAGCTCCTGAAATAGGGCCATGAACTCTGCAGGAAGCCCTCGTTGATGCCTCTCTCTCTCTGTGTTGTTGCAGGCAAAGGACAGTGATGATGACGATGAAGTCACCGTCAGTGTGGACCGGGATCGTTTCATGGATGAATTCTTTGAGCAGGTGAGAGGTTTTGTTCCTCCAGTGTGTCTCTGAAGCTGGTTCAGACCTTTCTGCTGGCACCAGGGTGGGCTGTGGATGGTCCAGGCTCCCTGCAGCCACTGGGGATGGGATGAAGGTCCTGCCCTGGCTGGTGCTGCTCAGCTGATGCTCAGGGTTATGCTGAGTGCTGAACATCAGGAACCTGGCTTCCCTGCAGACCTGAGGCTGTGCTGCCCTATGGATGTTTCCCTGCTCCCCCTGCTCCTCCAGAGCCCAGCGAGGCTGTTGCCCAGGCGATGGGAGCAGGGAAGCCTCACACACAGCTCTCAGGCCTTTCCCCAGAGCACCTCTGCAGAGCAGCAGTCTCTGCATGGGATTGATTTAATTTTGTGCCTCCCGTTCCCAAACAAGAGGTTGTCTTCTGGCATGTGGGTGGCTGTAAGATCTGCTTGCAGATTTTTAGCACACCCTTAGCATGGCATGTGTGTGGGGGGTGTTAAAATGGATCTGTGCAGGCAATGGAGTGGGAACTGGGATAAATCTGATGTGCAGGTGGAGGAAGATGAGCAAAGGAGTGGTGTGAGCTGAAGGAGAAGACTGAGTTAGAGGGTGAGAAGCCTGGCGGGTGGAGAACACAGGAGAGGTTTCCCCTCTTGGGCGATGCTGGTGTCTTCCTGTAGCACAGAAGTGCAGGGAAAATGCCAGAATGGATCTTTTGGAAAATGTGGCCTCCCTGGAACGGGAGTGAGGATCAAACTGGGTGTTTCTGGAGCTTTTTATGGAGCAAGGAGCCGTGAGGGACCGAGCTGCTACCAGCCTGGCTTGTGCAGTCTCAGCAGTGCTCTGCCAGTGGCACAGAGTCTGGGAATCAGTCTGATGCTGATTTATATAAATCCCAGCAGTTTCTCAGTGTATCACAAAGAATACAGGACATGCAGTGTGTATTACATTGCTGTGACTCAGAGCTGGCTGGTGGGATGGAGAAGGTCTGATTCCACAGTGGTGCTATAGTTCCAAGCTGGAAAATATTTATCCAGGAGGATGTTTGCTGTGGTTCAGACATGTCATGGTTGCTTTGGAATAGAGTATAATAATCCCTTCACTTTCCAAAAATCCAGATCTGTCACAGACACCTGTCTTGTCTCACTTCACAGGTGGAAGAAATCCGAGGCTTCATTGATAAAATTTCGGAGAATGTGGAAGAAGTGAAAAGGAAGCACAGCGCCATTCTCGCTTCCCCCAACCCCGATGAAAGTGAGTGAGCCGTGAGCCCCGTGTGTCCTGTGGGCACGTGGCTTCACTGAGGGGTGGCTGGGGCCAGGCACAGTCCCCTGTGCTGCAGGTGGCCACGGCTGGGTGGTGAGGGAGGACTTGGACTGGCCTGGTGGCTGGTGGCTTTAAGACCTGGAGAGGTGGTGAGAGTCCAGTGAGGGGGATTTCTGAAAGGATGGGGCAGCGTGGAGGCTGGGAAGAGCACGTGGCTGTTTTTGTGCTGGTTGGCTGTTGTCTTGCCCTGGGCTGCCTGGGAAAGTCCGTGGATAAGATAGAACAGACCAAGTGTCACCTATTTGGGCCCAGAAATGTTACAGCTCCTCTTTGAGCCAGAGGTGGGCAGTTGGGACCTTGCATCTCTGTCCTGGGGACAATTTGTTGCTGGCTGGTCAAAGAATCTGTCTCTTCCAGACCTCTTTCTTGACCAGCCTTGTTTTTCAGAGAAGAGGTTTGCTTCCAGGAGGTGGAGTTAGGGATTCAAGCATCCAAAGGGTGGTAACATTTGGGTGTCTGGGGGATCTGGCAGAGTTAGAACTGTGAATGCTGTGGTCCCCTGTTCCCAGGGGAGCCCAAGGAGCCGGCTGTGGGGGTGGTGAGGTCTGCAGAGGCTTTCCAGCTCAGTGTCTGCAAAGCCCTTACTGTGGAGCGGGCGGATCCGAGGGCTGAGCTGTGTGGGGAGAGCAGGGCTGAGCTCTGCAGGGTGGGGCTGGAGCCTGCCCGGGCTCACCTGCTGAGGGGCAGCCCTGGAGCAGCTCTGCTGCCCCAGCTCCACCTTCAGGTAACACTGAGCCCAGGTGGCTCTCCTTTGCCCACCTCCATCATGATTTCGCGTCACAGGAGTGTTGGATGCTGCAGGTCTGACCCTGCAGGATGGCTCCAGGCCACTGACAGCCCTCATTCTGGCAAAGGTGTTGCTTCCATGGGCTGAGCACTGCTCATGCTCCCAGTGCTTAGAGGCTGGAAAGCTGAGACCGGGTCTCTGCTCATCTACCCTCTTCCCATCCATTTCTCATTTGCCCAGTGCAATTCCATGTCTGCTTGTGGAATTGTGCCTGGAGGTCCCAGGAGGGTGCCCACACACACATTGCCCTGTGTCCAGCCCTATGTCAAATCAGTAGATTTTGTAATTACTTGAAAGGAATGGCCCTTCCTAAATTGTCTCAGGCTTCCCTCTCCTGGCAGCTGCTCCTCAGCTAAAATTTCCTTGGCCAAGCCTGGGAGCGAGGGATTTTCTCAAGGGAATTCACATGTCTCAGGCTATTGCTCAATCATCCTCCAGGCTCTTGTGCTTTCACTGTAAGATGTTGCAGTGTTCCTGTTTGGGAGTGTTCAGAGAAGAGCTGCTGTGCTCCTGGCTGCTGCAGTGGCATGGGGTCCACTTGGGTCTGCAGAGGGCACTCATGGCCTAAAAGCATAATAATCAATTTAAAAGTCTGAGATATGCAGTGAACAAGATGTGGTGACATTCCTATGACTTCCAGAAGCATCCAGGACATTGGAAGTGCTTCTGGTTTTGTTCTACAACGTTACTTTGCCTTGGTGTTGTAGAGAATTCAGTATGTCACATCAAGAACTGTTTGGACAGGGAGAGGAGCCCACACATTCATCTGAAATCAGTGATTTGTAGCATTGTGGTGTGTGCAGGGGGTGTGGTCGGGCCAAGTGGTGGACAGACTCAGAATCACAGAGTGCTTTGGGTTGGAAGGGACCTTCAAAGATCATCCAGTTCCACATCCCTGCCATGGGCAGGGACACCTTAAATCTAGACCAGTGGACCACTTGCTCCAAGCCCTGTCCAATGTGCCCTTGAACTCTTCCAGGGATGGGTCAGCCACAACTTCTCTGGACAACCTTTGTCAGCCCCTCACCACCCTCACAGTCTGACATTTCTTCCCCATGTCCAATCTGACCCCACTGCCCCTTGTCCCAGCCCTTGGACCATTTGGTGGCCACCTCTGAACCTGCTCTGCCAGGTTGTTGTCTGTGCTGGCAGCCTCACCCGCACCCTCCTGTGTTCCTGAACCCACAGAGAAACTGCTCATTAATGCAAATTTGTAACCCAGGGCTGTGAATTTATTAAGATTAATTTGGAAATTCAGAAACAAGTTCCCATGAGGCATGGCAGGGGGATGGAGCCAAAGGACACTAAAATGAAGGTTGTGAGAGGCTAATTTTGGGATGTGCTCACTGGGGTTTGCTGTTTAACAGGGCAAGGAGTGACACCTGGGATGGCCATCAGGGCAAGATGTTGCTCCCTGCAGGGATTTGGGATGCTCCTCATCCCCTCTGGAACAGCACCTTGCTTATTTCTTAGTGATCTCCAAGTACTTTAGCATCATGTGGAGCCCTCACTGCAAGATGAGGGGAAATGTTCCTCCAGGAAATAAGAGAATGTCACGGACTTCTCATCCTTGTCTGGAGGCACATGTGCTGTGCAGCTTGGTTTGGTGTGGGTGTAGCTTCTCCGTCAGAGATACAAACTCCTTAAACACCACCAGCAAGTCCCTCCTGGAGCTGGAGGACTTTGCAGTGGGGCTTTGGACTGGAGCAGAGCTGGGCTGGTAGTCTGGGAAATGTATGGGCAGTGGTTGGCATTGCTGTTGGAATACTGAGTGGAGGGATGGATGGAGAGGTCTGTGGTGGCCGCTGGTGAATAGCTGCTTTCTCAGGGTCAGTAATAGAAGAGAGAGACTCCATGGGCACAATCCCACTGGAATCTGCTTTTTAAGTGGCTGTGCTTAGGCAGATGGAGTCCCTTGGTGTTCTTTGTTTGCAGGAGAAAGTGAGGTCCAGTGTCTGTGTGAGACCTGGATTTGCTGACCTGCCTGGCGTACGGAGGTGCAGGATCCGTGTCTCATGGAAGGGCTCATCCCTCCCTTCCTGCTGATCCCTCTTCTGGCTGCACAGACTGTTTTTGGATCTGGCTTGCCACTGCTGCCTGGGCTTATTTTGGAGCCCAGTGGGTGGGGAGCTGGCTGGCTTTGCCACTGAGACAGTGAGGTGACAGCCCGCGGCCCCGGCAGGCTCGGATCTGGCTGCAGGGGCACCAGGAAGGTCTCTCCACCCCGCTGGGCAGCGTCATGGTGGGACTGGGGTGGGCTTGGAAAAGCTGAGGGGCTGTGTTCCTCCTTGGGTTGGGGCCATCGCTATGCCACTCCAGATTTGAGTCACAGCTCCTGGTAAACCCGTTCCTAAAATCCTTCCCAGTGAGTGCTGCGGCTGTTGTTGCTCCTGGCGCTGCAATCAGCTGCTCCTGCTTGGTCCGTGGTGCAGGCCACATCCCAGAGGAGGTGGCTTTGGGTGACATTCCAGCCAGCAAGCAAAGAAACCACATTTGCTGTTTTCCTGGTGTGACCAGGAGGGGTTCTGTGCCATTCCTCTTCTCTGATCACTGCGTCCCTCCAGTGGCCGTGCTCCGTGGCTCTCCAGCACAGCGTTATGTAACGCAGCTGTTTGCTCCATGAATTGCCTCTGGGAACAGAAATCTTCACATCCCAAGTTGTGTCTCTCAGCCTGTCAGCTCAGCCCATCTCTGGAGGCTTTGGGAGACCCAGTAAATATTTCAGACCTGGAAGTAGGTCCATTACAGCTGTACCAGGAAGGAAGGGGAGATTCACTTCCATGGGTGCTTGACTTCCAGCTTCATCATTTTAGCTGTGCAGGCTCAGGGTGGTGGTGTTTGGCACCAGGGCACAGGTGACTGTGTTCAGTCTTTCTGGCTGCTGGGGGTTCCTTGTGGCCTGTGTAAAAAAAGCAATTTGGAGCTGTCTGGGTGCTGAGGTGCTGGCTGGACCCCTCTGAGCTGGCTCTGTGCTCTCCTGTAAGCACAACCTCACCTCTCAGCAGGTCCTTGGGGGGAGTGTCCCAGCAGGAAGCTGAGTGTGCTCCAAGGAGCTGCTGCTCTGGTGCTGCTGGAAGAACAAGACTGGGACTGGTTCCTGCTGGAGCTGCCCCCTCAGACATAGCTTTCTGTGCCCTCTCAGCTCCACTTACCACCATGCCGTGGTTTTCTGGGGCTACTTTTCCTGGTGCCTGGTCCCACCAGGGCAGGGAGGAGGTTTTCTTGAAGACCAGGAGTTGCAGTAGTGCTGTGTTGGAGGCTGCAGGCTCAGGGCTGTGATGCTCCTTTGGGAGGAGCAGTGGAGAGGAGAGGTGAAGGTGACTTTGTTCTCCTGTTTTCTCTTTTCTCCTTCACCGTCTCCCAGCTTCCCTCAGGTGGCAAATCAGAGACAGCCCAGACTTCATCAGACTTTGAAGATGAAGCAAGTGAAGCCCCAGCAGAGCAAGGGATCTGGGAAAAGGTGTCTGGGCATGTCCTGGACACAGAAGGCAAAAACAACATATGCCCCCTATTCATCTTCTGCTCTCACCCTTCATCTGCAGCCTTAGTGGAGCTGGGAGCTGCCCCAGCCCAGGCAGTCAGGCCTGAAGCAGGGATATATTCACAGAGTGGCTTGGACTAGAAGGGACCTTAAAGCTCTTCTCATTCCAACCCCCTGCTGTGGGCAGGGACACCTTCCACTAGACCAGGTTCCTCCAAGCCTGGTCCAATCTGGCCTTAAACGCTTCCAGGGATGGGGAAACCACAGCTTCTCTGGGCAACCTGTGCCAGCCCCTCTTGGTCTGATATTTTTCCTCCGTGTCCAATCTGATTCCACCCTCAGTTTAACACCATTGTCCTGTGCTGGGACCCCAGAGCTGGAGGCAGCTCCAGAGTGTCTCAGGAGAGCAGAGCAGAGGGGGAACATCCCCTCCCTCTCCTGCTGCCCACACTGATGAGGATAAGCCCAAGAGTTGTCTTTCTGTGCTGCTAGTGCCCATGGCTAGGTCAAGTCCCATTTGTCACCCCCCAGAATCCTCCAGTCCTTCTCTGCAGGGTGTTCTCCATCCATCCCTTCATCTCTCCAGCCTTCTTCCAGTCTGTGCTGGCACTGGGGATTGCCCTGACCCAAATGCAGGACTTTGCCCTTGGCCTAGTTGGGTGTCAGGATGTGGAATGGCTTTGATGGACATAAAATTGTGAGTGGCCCAGGGAGGTTGGAAGATTCTGGTTGCTTCCTGCAGCTCCTGGAGTGGGACTGAGGCTGGAGGACACAGCAGTGCAGCTGGTGGATGTCATGGTCCTCACCAGCAGCCTCAGCAGGGTGGGAAGGGCATGGTGTGGCAGCAGAGCCACAGCAGAGCAGGCACTCAAGGGACAGCAAGAACAGGTGCCATGTGCCTCTGTGGCTCTCAGCATCCTGCCTCTTTGCTTCTGCTTCTCCCTCCTCCAGGCAGGTCCCTAAGGGAATGTGTTCTCAGCCTCTTTTCACCCACGGTCGGTGCAGCTGTGGCTGCCCCTTACACTAAACCTGTGTGTGATGTAGAGACTGGAGGGCTGCTTGGTGCAGGGAGGAGGGCTCCTCTGCCCGCAGGGGGGGGTCCAGGATCTCCTGAAGTGTCTGCAATACCTCACTTAGCCTGACTATCCCTAGCAGCATGGTGCTAATGCTACCCGTGGTCCTTAGGGCAATGCCACACTGTGCTTGGGCTGCCTCAGCAGGTTCTGTCCTGTCCCTGTGTCACACAGATACTTTTGTCACCCTTGCAGACACTGCTCCAGCTCCGTCTTGGAGGAGTTTTGTTTCTCCTGCCAGTAATCCTTGTTGAAGGGCCACTCTAGGACATACCCTCCAGTGGTCTTCTCATTTCCAGCCTGTTTGAGATCGATTTACGTACCAACGTCAGCCCAGGAACAAATATATTTTACTTAAAGAGCTGTTTGCCCTTCTGGCTTCATCCTGGCAGGTCGCTGCAGCAGCTCAGGTGTTTTGTGTAGGCTTTGCACAACCCCAGCCTTCCCAGGCCCCAGCACCTGCCCCAGCTCTGGTTTTAAAGAGCTGGGCTACCCCAGGGTGTGAGGTCTCCAGGATTTTTGACCTAGCTGCTGGTCAGCATTTCTTGAGCTTTTCAGGCTGGGTTGCCCTTCACTTTCTCTGTGGAAGTTGGGATCTGTCTGTGTGGGATGGGCTGGGGTTTCCTGTGTTGGAGTGGTGGGTGCTGTGCTTGGGTAGCCACAGGCAGTGTGTGTTTGAAGGGCGTGGACAGCGTGAGGGCTGGCAGGTCATGGTGACTCAGCCGAGTGTCAGCCATGTGGGCACAGCTGTCCAGGGAGGGAGGGATCAGTCCAGCCCTCCCTGTGATCTGTGGGAACAAACTGGCAAAATGCCACCCTTCAGCCCTAAACCAGCCCAGTTCCTCCTGGCACTGGTCCGGTGGGTGCCATGGGGTGCCAGGCAGAACAGGGGTGAGCATGATTGTGGGTATGCTCAGGCCGTGGTGCCAGGGATGCCTTGGCTGTGAATTTAGGGATGCTCATGCCCTGGGTGCCAGGTATGCTCAGGTCGTGGAAGCAGGAATGCTCATACTCTTCCTCACCTTCCCTTTGCTGCCACCTGCCTGAGGCTCCCGCAGCCACGTCGTGCCCAGCGTGGTGACACCCGCTGCCAGCCCTTGGGTGCTGCCCACAGGAATTGGACACATGGACTGTTGGAAAAATCCCAGCTTTACAGAGATGGGGCAACTGAGAGGTGTTTTAAAAGATTTTATTTCATTATCAGTCTTGTTGAAGGGTGAGACATAAGAGATGTAAAACTCAACACCATTCTATCAGAAGCCAACCTATTTCCTGGTTACAATATCCTTTAAATGTTTTTCAGCCTATTGGCTTTTACCACACGATGCTGCTAATACATCTAACACGAATCACCTATATTTTTACCCCATGAGGTCTTGCTACAATGCATCTTTCACAGTTCTAATTCTCTAAAATATCTGGTCTTTTTGCAAGGCCACAGTTTGAAACTTGTTGAAACTTGTTTCTAGTTCAATCTCTCTTCTCAACAATGTCATCTCTGTTCCATGGCCTTCCTAAGTCAGCGCTCTCTGTTGCCTCGTCTCTGTAAAGCTGGGATTTTTCCAACAATGGGCTTCCTATGCATCATCCCAGCTGCAGTGAGGCTACCTGGGACATCTTTGTCTTCCTGTGCCCCTGTGGGTTTTTGTTTTGTTTCCCCTTAATGTGCTATCCCAGGTGATATTCCCTTTTCTCATGCAGTTCTCCTGCTCCATGATCATCAAAATCCATGATCGCCAGCACCCATTGTCTGCTTCATCACCCTGAGCAGTGCTGGGTGATCCACCACACTGAGTGCAGTTCATATCAATTAACTGGAGTCTGATTCATGGCAACAAGTTAAAAAGGAATCAAAATCAGCTGTTCTGTAATTATTTTGGGTTTAGTTTAGCCTGAAGGGTTGGTGGCACTCCTGGAACCTGTGTTATTGGTGCTGCTGGAAAACTTTATCAGCTTTGGGCAGCACTCCCTGTTGAACCCCAGAGGCTGTTGTGTGAGGAAGTGGCCGTGGAGCAGGAGCCCATCCTTACTGCCTGAGGTGCTGCTGCTCCCATCTCAGTGCAGGAGGGGCCTGTGGCTCCTTGGCTTTGTGTGACTGGCAGCAGTGTCACCCAGGACAGTACCTCAGTCCCTGTTGCTCTGTGTGCTGGGATGCAGTGGGAGGCAAGGAGCCCTGGAGGTGAGGGGACACGAGGCCATCATTGCCCTGAGCCTGTGGCACCCTTGTCTCTCTCTGCTGGTTCATCTTGTGTGTGTGTGAATTTGGTCCCACTCCCGTTGTGGTTTCCAGCCTTGGCTGGTCCTTGAGCCTGGCTGGGATCCACGTGGCTGGATGGGTGAGCCAAGCTGGCTGCACAGTGAGTCTGTTGGCCCTCTCCTAGCCTGAGTCTTTTCATCCAGGGAGGTTAGAAAGAGGGAGGAAGGAGAGAAAGAAGCCAAAATGTGAGGGGATATGGCAGCTGTGCCCCTTGCTATCTGGACTGGCAGAGCTCAGCTCCAGTCCAGGGCTCTCCCAGACATCACTGGATGTGTGCTGCCTGTGGCACATGGTGTCCTCAGGCTCTCCTTGCCTCTTCCTGCTGGATTTAGAGTGGTTCCCAGCTGGACCCTGTATACCAAGGGGAGAAAAAGAGCCAGAGACCCCGCTGTAGCAGCCAGGAACCCTGCTCTGGTGGGCAGTGAGCTGGGCTGTGGCCTTGTCCCCAGCGGGTGGCATGCTGGGTAGCATCGGTGGCATCAGTGGCACAGCTCTTGGGTGTCACAGACACTGGTCTGTGGTTGAGTTTCTCTCATCTTCTGGCAGCCAGGATCCCTCCATCCCCTCCCCATCCCTTCAGTCCTCCTCCTGGCATGGACATGACTGGGATTCCACATGCTTTTGGCTCTCAGGTTTGGCATTGTCAGGGTGGGCGGAGGTGTTAAGGGGGGTGTGAAGACCAGAGGGTGAAGAACAGAAATCTGGGGCTGCTCTGGAAAGTGCTGTGAGAAGGAAACAGCAGGATCAGCAGTGTGGCAGCCTGGCATCCCCAAGGTGAGGAGGCCAGCCCTGCCCTGTGCAGCTGTGTCACCACAGCTGGCACAGCACTGACAGCCCTGGGAGCCACATCTCCGCTGGACGGGCCACGTCACCCAGCCGTGTGGCTTCCTGGGGGCTGCCTGTGTGGGCAGAGAGGGGCAGGGACCCCAGGGTGGGGAGGGTGCTGTGCATCAAACCCCCTCCAGCCCCAGCAGTGTTCCTTTTGCAGCTGGAGCTCTGCCTTCTCCTGCTGAATCACTGTTGTCTTGGTGCTGGCACTGGGGATAATCCCTTATCTGCAGAAATGGGTTTAGGAGGGCTGAGCTGAGCAAACCCTAAATCCTTTTACTCTTTCCTGGGATTATTCTGACGTGTGGGAGACTGGTGCTTTCTAGGCATGCTGAGAGCAGGAGCAGCAGGATCTGGGCAGTAGAGCTGGGCAGCAGCACAGGCAGGAGGAGGAGGGTGGCCAGAAGTCCTGGGATCTCTGGGACCTCGGCATCAGCCATGGAGACCCCACTGTGGGTGCACCAGGAGCTTCTGCTATGGGCACATTCCAAGAGCTGACTCTACATAGCTACAGCTAAATTATTGAGAGGGGAAAGTGTCAGGGATAGTGAGTGGAAAACTGCTGGGAGTAGCTTGAGGAGGACTTATTGGTGAAAATGCATTTGGATTTGGAAAGGCAGTGTCTGTCTGTCCCCCTGGGTGACTGTACTCACATGTGGCAGGGAGGTGTGTGGCTGTGCTTTAGGTGGGAGGAGAGGGAGAAGAAGTCAATTAAAACTGGAGAGTTCAGGCAAGCAGTCTGAGCAAGTGGTAGCCAGAGCAGGAAATCTGAGTGCTGAAGGAGCTTGGGAGCTCTCACAGTGGGTGTGGAGGAGCACAGAGGAGCACAGGTGGATTGGGTCTGGTGGAGGGGTGGGACATTGCTGGGTGGGTGCAGGGGCACCTTTGCCTGGGCTGGTGAGGTGGGTGGCCATGTGCCAAGGAGGGTAGACCATGGCTGCAGCATGGGAATCCTCATGTTGGACAGGGCTGGAGCCTGCCAGAAATGGCTCCTCTTACCCCTTGAGTTGTGTGATGTCTGGAAATGAGGGTTCTCTGGATTGGTGGTGGAGTCCTCTGGTGTGGAAGCTGCAGGTGCTGCAGTCAGTTTGGCTGCCCACGGTCTGCCAACATCAACTGATAAGACATTGAGGAGAAACTGGAAGAGGAATTGAGGAGTGGACAGGCAGGATACCCAGTGGGACACTAGACAGCCTGCTGGGACAATGGGTTGGATGGTGATGTGACCAGCTCCAAGACACTCCTGGAGCCCTGACAGTCCTGGGCAGCAACAAAGTGAGCCCAACTGGAGAGTGGGTCTCACATCAGGGTGGGAATGGGTGCCTGTCCCATCCCTGACTGATCAATGCAGAGCAGATCTCCTCACAAAACCAGCTGAGGGACGAGTGACCAGTATCTTTTTGAGGGGGTCAGGCTGGGAATCGGCGGGAGCTGGTGAAATGAGCTGTTCTGCCTCAGCCCGGGGCAAGCCTGGCACTGTGCACATCTGCCCTGCCCTGCTGTCCCCTGCCCTCCCCACCACTCTGTGAGCTGACTGGTTCCTTCAGAACTGGGGCTACAGCTGCTTCAAGCTCAGGCCAAACCAGTAGTGCTTCTGGAGTGTTCCTGAGATACATGGGACCTTTTTCCTGCTGAATAGTGACAAAACAAAGACACCTGCAATAGGATGTCCAGTCCAGTGGTGCTGGCCCATGGCATGGCTGTGATGCTGTGCGTCATGTGGTTTTGCATCCAGTGTTCTACCCAGTGCTAAAAACAGCTCTCAGCCTGGAGAAAAAGAGGCTCAGGAAGGACCTTCTTGCTCTCTAAACTCCCTGAAAGGATGTAGCAAGATCGGAGAAAAATTATTCACAGAAATTGTGGTCAGGCAATGAAATAGGCTGTGAAGAGCAATGGTGGAGTCACCATCCCTGGAGGGAGTTAACAGATGTGTGGATGTGGCTCTTGGGGATATGGTTAGTGGTGGCAGTGCTGGGTTAACTCAGTGATCTTGGAGGATTGCTCCAACCTACATGATTCCATGATAATCCTGTTCCAGAGGCAGTTCACACAGTGCTGCTGTATGTTTGACAAAATCACTGCAGCAATCAAGTATTTGACTGTGTTTTAAATCCTTTCAGCACTTGTTTTAGGAGAAAACATTCAGACAGCAACTATCTCCCATTTCCCCTTGAACTCCCCCCAAAATCCCTGTATTTTATAGCCTCACAGCACCACCCACATTCTGCATGAGGCTCCAGCCCACTCTCTCAGGGTCTCTACCTGCTGCCCCCTCCTGCACCCGCGGTGATCCAAGGGTGCCGCCAGCTGCGAGGCTGCCGTGCCGCGCCGTGTGGGTGCAGCACCAGCTGCACAGAGGGGTGGGAAATAACGATTCCCTGCATCCCAGGAAGATGATTAATCACCCTGGGGGCACTGCTGCCCATTTGCTGTTCCTGGAAACCCTGCAGAGAGCTGGTTGGAAGGGCTCTGCTCCTGGAAGTGCCTGGGAGCTGCTGATCCGGAGCGGTTGCTGCTGGGGCAGCTGCCAGCCCAGCCCCTGCAGGCTGATCCTTGCTGCCTGCCCAGAGCTGCCTGTCTGCCATCCAAGGGCTTGGAATCCCACTGGCAGAGCTGGCACACTGGTGTTCACCAACCCGGCCACCCACACAGGAGCACATGGCCTGGACATCTGTGGGACATTCCTGAGTACCACTTGGACCTCCCGTTTCACAGAACTCACAGAATGACCGGGTTGGAACAGACCTTCAAGATCATCGAGTCCAACCCATGCCCTGCCTCAACTAAACCCTGGCACCCAGTGCCACATCCAGTCTTTTTTTAAACATATCCAGGGATGGTGACTCCACCACCTCCCCAGGCAGAAGTTTCTGCTCAGTTTCCTGAGCTGGGCAGTATTTGATGTCATGAGCTGCCCAAAAGCTTAATCAGGACTTGGGATTTATTTTTGTTTTCCCTTATCAGGCTCCTTTGCTATCTCCTGGGTTGTCCCCATCCCCTCTGCCCAGCTTG
The DNA here is from genome assembly GCF_031753505.1 of Anomalospiza imberbis. Classification (NCBI taxonomy): domain Eukaryota; kingdom Metazoa; phylum Chordata; class Aves; order Passeriformes; family Viduidae; genus Anomalospiza; species Anomalospiza imberbis. The sequence goes on from NC_089700.1 coordinate 3,263,079, forward strand.
AGCTGTTGGCAAAGGGACTGAGGGAGTGGAAGGACTTAGGGGCTGGCTTGATGCATGTTCCACAGCCCAGACCAGTGTCTGTCTCCTGGCTTCTTCCCCACCATGAATGTGAACACTCCCTAGCTTATCTCAGGTCCTGGTGAGGCTGAGGCTGTTTGCTCAGAGAGTTTGGGGTGAGTAACAGCTTGTGTGGGTACTTGGAAGGTCTTGAATGGCAAGGGCTGGGGATGGTGTGAGTGGGCAGTGGTTCTGGGTGTTAGGGTCACAGTTAGAGCTTCAGTCTACAGACAGAGAGAGCCTGTTCCAGCTTAGGCTCTGTGAAGTCACAGCTTCCTTATGGACACATTCACATGCTCTAGCATGGCATCCTCCATACCTGCAGGGGGACATCCTGCCTCACCGTGGTTTTCATCATGGGCTGCAGGGAAAAGCTCTGCTCTGGTGCCTGGAGCACCTCCAGCTTCTCCTTCTGCACTGGCCTCAGGGTCTGCAGGGCTTTTTACTCTCACATGTTCTCATTTCTTGGTCACAGCTGCTGTTGGACATTGTCTGTAGCCTTTATCTGAGGCACTGTCACTGATGTCTCAGCTTGTCCAGTCTGTTCTGCAGCCATTTGGCACTGGCTGTGCCCTGCAAAGGGCAGCTCCTGGTGAGGGTCTTCTCACAGGAGAACACCCCTGTAGCTCCCCCACTGCAAGTGCCATCAGCTCCCATAGTACTGGGTTTAGAAGTTCATGAAATCATGAATTTGCAGACTGGTTTGGGTTGAAAGGGACTTAAGGGCTAATCTTGTTCCACCCCCTGCCATGGGCAGGGACACCCTCCACTATCCCAGGTTGCTCCAAGCCCTGTCCAGCCTGGCCTTGGACACTGCCAGGGATGGGGCAGCCGTAGCTGCTCTGGGCAGCCTGTGCCAATGCCTCAGCAACCTCACAAAGAATTTCTTCCTAATATATAATCTAAATTTCTCCTCTTTTAGCGACCACAGGATGCCCTCCATTCCTCCATCCATCCTTCTGCATCTTTGCCTGTTCTGTCATACCTGCTGCAAAGTGTTTTATTGGCCAGAGTTGAAAAAAAATTCTAGAAAATTAGGAAAGGGTTGAGTCAGCATCCGATGTTTTTGTTCCTGTTTTCCACAGCTTGAATCAATAAATTGCAATGTGAAACTGAGCTCTGTTTCCAAGAATAAATGTCAGCCTTTGGGATCTGAAGGACTGCACAGAGGTCACTGATGTCCCAAATCTCTTTTGGCAAATGAGACTTCAGCTAGAAAGTCCCTTCTCCACAGAGCTGCTCTTCATCCATCCCTCACTCATCCATCCATCCATCCATCCGTCCGTCCATCCATCCATCCATCCATCCATCCATCCATCCATCCATCCCTCATCCATCATCCATCCATCATCCATCCATCCATCCCTCATCCATCCATCCATCCGTCATCCATCCATCCATCCATCCCTCATTCATCCATCTATCTATCCATCCATCCATTCATCCATCATCCATCCATCCATCCATCCATCCATCCATCCATCCATCCCTCTCTATCCATCCCTCTCTGTCTATCCCCTAGTCTTTGCTGGCACCAGGGATTGTCCTGATCCAGGTCCATGATGTTGCCTGGCCTGGTTGAACCTCACAAGGTTCCTGCGGACCCCCTGCTCCAGCCTGTCCAGGTCCCTCTGGATCCCTTCCCTTCCCTTCCCTTCCCTTCCCTTCCCTTCCCTTCCCTTCCCTTCCCTTCCCTTCCCTTCCCTTCCCTTCCCTTCCCTTCCCTTCCCTTCCCTTCCCTTCCCTTCCCTTCCCTTCCCTTCCCTTCCCTTCCCTTCCCTTCCCTTCCCTTCCCTTCCCTTCCCTTCCCTTCCCTTCCCTTCCCTTCCCTTCCCTTCCCCTCCCCTCAGCTCTGTACCATTCACAAACTTGCTGGGGGTTTGCTTGATCCACAGCCTGTGTCCTGATGGAGATATGAACTATTATGGTCCTAGTATGAACTAGTTCTGGTCCTAGCAGACCCTCGGGGGGCACCTCATTTTACCAGTCTCCTCTTGCACATTGAGCCATTCACTGCAACAATTTGGACACGAGCATCCCACTGATTCCCTGCCCATCCACAGTGCATTCCTCAAACCCCTCTCTTTGCAATTCCAGTTTCCTCAAGTCCCCCCAGCTTTCCCTCTGGCAAGAACTCCTCCCCAGTGCCTCCACAGCTCAGAGCAGCAGTGATTCAGCAGCCATGCTGGAGGCTGTCTTGCATCTGTCAGTGTCTGTCTCATTTCTGTACTGGTTGGAAGCTCCAAGGTCGTGGCCAAGCTTCCAGCAGGCAGTGAGGAGCGCAGGAGAGGAGCTATTCCCATCAGGAGCAATGTGCTTCCCAGTTCTCCAGGGGAAGATTTAACCTGTCAGATAGCCAGTCCCAGGACAAAACTGCTCTCTGCATGGCTGGGCTGTGGCTCCTGCATCCCTGCTCTACTGGGACCCACTTGGATGCTGGCTAGAGGGAAGGGACCCACAGTTGTGTGTGGCCTCTGTCACTGGGCTGCCTACCATAGCAGCAAGCAGCAGCCCCTCCTCCTTGGCTGGTGATTCTGTGAGTTCTAGTTCTGGATTTTGATCCTTCAGCTAGAGCAGAGCTGTGGGAAAGGGCCCTGAGGTATTTCCAAGTGAATTTAGCAGGCAGGTGTAAATAATAGACAGGGGATGCGACTGAAAAGTGAAATACCATGGAAAGCTGCTGCCATTCCAATGGGACACTGCTGCTTATGAGCTGGGATCATTCAGTAGGAGCAGAAAGTCCCCCTGATGTGTCACTTGGCTTCTTCCCTGGCAAGTTGCTGCTGAATTATCAGTGCTGGGATCCCCTGCCTGTGATCTATGGGTGCTCACCAGTGTTTGTTGCAGATGCTCCACAGCTCTGTGAGCGCAGGGTAGGATGGAGCCGTGAGTCTGCTCCCCGGGGCTGCCCACACCCTGGATACCCCATTGCTTAGTTGGAGCACTCAGCCTGCTGAGGCTGCCCCAAAAGGGATATCCTGGCCTGGGAATGGGGCTGGATTCATGTGGTGTGGTGACGCTGAATGATTTTTCTCACACCTGAGACCTTCTACCTAACGTAGCTGGCTCATGGATGCAATTCCTGCATCAGTGCCGTGCTGGGCTGCCCTTTCAGGGACGTGTCAAGTTGTTAACACGCTCCAGTTCCTCTCCAGTTGGTGATGATGTGCTGTGTTTGGACCAGTCTCCTCTGGAGACGGTGACATGAGGACATGTGGGCTGGGGAGGTGTTACCATAAATCCTGGCTTGTGACTGAGACAGGAGAGATGGGGTTTGGGTTGATATTCCAGACTCAACAGCCTGAATAGGAGGTGTTTACAGATGCTGGCTGATAGGGACAAAGAAATTAGTCTGTCACTTCAGTCTGCACCGTGTTAGTGACAGTGACAGGCCATGGCTTAGGAGGGACCTTCTCATTCTCCACAACTCCCTGACAGGAGGGTGGAGCCAGGGGGAGGTTGGGCTCTGCTCCCAGGGAACAAGTGACAGGACAAGAGGAAACAGCCTCAAGTTGCACTAGGGGATATTTAGATTGGCTACTGAGGAAAATTTCATCATGGAAAGGGTTGTCCAGCCTTGGCCCAGGCTGTGCAGGGCAGTGGTGGGGTCCCCATTCCTGGAAGGATTTAACAGATGTGTGGATGTGGCACTTGTGGACATAGGTTAGTAGTAGTGGCCTTGGCACTTCATGCCAATGGTTGGACTTCATCATCTTAGAAGGCTCTTCCAGCCTAATTGATTCTGTGATTCTGTGGCTGGGGAAAGGGGATGAATTATTGATGTTTTGTGCCTGATGGCTACGAAGGCTCTGAAGGCTCTGGCTGGGCAACACTAGGGCCAAACACTCTCGAAGGAGAGTGTGGCTTGATAATGACCCTGTCACTTCCCTTGTGGTGACATGGTCCTCCTGTGTCCCCAGAGCCCTTTCCACTGATCCTGCCTCAGCCCCTTGTGTCTGTCAGAGAGAAATGTTTTTTGAGAGCAGGCAACAAATCTTGAAATTGTTTTTAATGCCAGCAGAGCCTGCTTAATAGGTTTAAGCATCTTATCTCTCAGCACTGTTAATGAGTTTCCAGGCCCCACAGAGGTGGAGCAGAACTCTGTTTTCCTAATCAAGTTACGAGTTTATTAACAAAAATGCAAATAAAAGAGTTGCTTTGGATGCAACTAAAGTGCTGTCTGGAGAAGCACTGAGCATCATGGCATGGATAACAGGATTGGGGCAAGGCCCAGGAAATGTCCAGGAAAGAAGGTGGAATGCAACTGGAACATGGCCTCTCAGATGTCTGGGGCTCTCTCACAGAAGATTTTTCTTCTTAATCCTATGAAGTTCTGAATGGTGGAAGTATTTATTGAGTCACTCCATGAATGTGCCGTACTGGTAGAAGACCTCACCAAGAGTTAAGTGATGATTAATTAGCTTTGAGGTAAATAATTCATCAAGTGGTATAGAATCCAGCAGGCCAGGACTTGGCTTGTGATCTGTAAATACTGATGTGTGTGCAGCTGAAGACCATCTTGTGCAGATATTCTTCGTTACCTGCCTCCTATGAACCACTTCCCTGTGCACTTTCAATAAGGAGAGTGATCCATCATTGTTCTGCTGACTGCCAGGGTGGTCAGGGCTGGAAATAGCCCTAAGGTAGCAGCACTTCAGATATTGCAGAGAAATTCTTCTCTGTGAGGGTGGTGATGCCCTGGCACAGGGTGCCCAGAGCAGCTGTGGCTGCCCCATCCCTGGAAGTGTCCAAGGCCAGGCTGGGCAGGGCTTGGAGCAGCCTGGGATGGTGGAAGGTGTCCCTGCCCATGGCAGGGGTGGAACAAGATGAGCTTTTATGGTCGCTTGCAATCCAGACCACTCTAGGTCCATGGTTGTATTGATCTGTGAAATGCCCTTGATGCTGTTTTGGTCTGTTTTGATGGACACCATCTCCAGGTCAGCTGTTGAGTGTGTTTGTGCACACACACAAGGAGATTTGTGCCATTTCCCATAACCCAAAGGCTGCTTGTTTTGGTTTCCTGTCACCTCCATGGTCCCAGTCTGAACCTGGGACCTGGAAGCCTTTTCCTCTCAGGTCTGGTCAAAAGTGATGGGTATCATAGAATCATAATATCACAGAGTGGTTTGGGTTGGAAGAGACCTTAAAAGCTCATCTTGTTCCACCCCCTGCCATGGGCAGGGACACCTTCCCCTATCCCAGGATGCTACAAGTCCCATCTGACCTGGTACCAGATTTGAAACTTTTTCCTCTGCCCTTCAAACCACAGCCATGAAGGGAGCAGCTGCAGGGGAAAGTTATGATAGAAAATAACCAAATCCTGACATGCCCACATACCAGAGTGAGCCTGTGTCAGTTCCAGCCTTTCTCTAGTGCCATGACATGAAACCATTCCTCATTCTGTGCCTGTGGGCAATGGTTTGAATACTCTTTGACTTTTTTTTGCAATGTGAAAAGTTTTTGAGTTGTGTCAGTATTTCAAAACTTGCAATAATGAGTTGGATATTACAAGGTGGATAGGTTGTGTCAAAGGGTTTCCAGTGCCAACAATTATTGGTCTTTATTCTCTTAAATTAAGGGTTGCCTTAAAAGATTGATCATACAAAGGCTCAGGAGAAGGAAGACCTTAACCCCAGGTACAGAGCCCCTGGGTTCGAGAAGGAGCTGACCCTGAGGAGTCTCTGGAGCTCTGAGGGCAGTTGAGGCAGCATAGATGCTTTAGCATTTATCTGGAGCAAAAAAGCAGAGATGAGAAGACAGTGCAGTTTGTATCTGTGGTTACTTCAATTAGTCAGGGGATAGAAACCCACGGGTTTCTCCTAAAATGTCTCCTAAAAGTCAGAGCAGGGGCAGACTGGCTGGAAATGGTTTTTCTGTGCTCCCTTTGCCTTTGGCTTGTTGAACAAGCTGTGATGCTGCCTGCTCTTCTCAGCTGCAGGGAGCTGCTGTTCTCAGACTGACAGGTGTTCTCTTTGAAGCTTTTTGTTGGAGAAACAAGGCTAAAGTTCCAAAGTTCTCTGTCGGCCAAAGCCCTGGTGAAAAACCATGGCTGGTGTGACCTCCGCCAGCCCTTTCCTTTCTTGTCCTTTTTAGCCTAGTGAGAAGGTTTTGAGGAGAGGTGGCAATGTCAAGACTTGAAAGGCTCCTCTTTCCGTGGGAGGAGCAGCAGAGCCAGTCAGATGCTGCATCTGCTCTCTGAGGGCAGCAGAGCCTCGTCCTTGTGTGGTGGAGAACATTGTCCCCATTGTACCTCCACTTGGAAGGAGCACCAAGTCTCTGTGTCACTTCTTGTCACCCCACCTACTGTTTTGTGATGAAAGGCAATTCCAACCTCGTGCTGATACCTTGTTTTTAGGACCAGGTCTGTCCTGAGCTCAGAGTCACCTGCAAAAGCATCCTCCTGTGCTGATGGTGGAAGGTGACTCCGCGGCGCGTCGGGCAGTGATGTGGAGTAACATTTTTTTCCATTGAGGGCTTAAAAGTTTTGAATCATGATGATAAAACCAGCATGTTCCTGTGTTTGTCACCACTTCCTGATCAGGTTGGGTGTGTGAGAGAGGAGGTGGGATTTTTCTGTGCAGGTGTGGGCTTTTAGGAGGATGCAGCTGAGTGACTCATGTGTGTTCAACCCGAGTCAGAAAGTAGGACACGTTTATGCAAGGCATGTTAACATCTCTTAAAAACGCCTCAGCTATAAGAAGTGCCTTATTCTTGGCATCCATCTGGGTTCTTGCAGAGACAGTGCTTAGAGTGGGTAATGGCACCATGTGTGGATTATATATCTCACCATGACCAAAAGGAATCTGGAGCTCCCAATCTGGAAGATAATTCTGTGCTCTTGAGACTACTGCAAGGGCTTTTAATAGCTTCTGGTGCTACAGGAAAGCAGCCTGGTGGGAAAGCAAGTTGGAGAATGTAGGCAGAACATCACCCACCTTATTTTCTTCTGAATTTTAAGAAGATCCTGCTTAGTTCCTGCTGTTCCTCTTCTGCAGTGGTGGAGCCACAGCAAATGGAGCTGCTCTCAAGATTTAGCTGAGGAAGGATGTGTAAAATTTGCTCTTAATTGAAAAGAAAATGAAGTGACATTACGACCCTCCATCTTGTTCTTTTTTGTTTGCCCTGTTGTTCAGTTTTACATGAAAAAAAATGCTGATAAAGGGCTTGTCAGTGTTTGCCATTGTAGCTCCATTTCCAGGGTGTACTAGGTCTGAGCAGGGTGCTGGACACAGCCCCAAGGCCCTGGGGAGCTTCTGCTCTCTCACTAGAGAAGCTCTGATCTGCTTTTTCCAGCAGCCCAAAGTCACTGACTGTGCTGATGAAGGGCTTTCCCTCAGGACCAGCCTCCAAACCCACCACTGGTGAGAAGGTGGTCATTGATACGGATGGAGCAGCTGGGAATGATGTCCCATCAGCTGTGAGGCTGTGAGCAGCAGAAAAATGGAAAAAAAAAATCCATATTTTTATGATTGAAGTAATTTGTCATGTGAAAAATCCAAATTCTTGTGATGTAAACAGGCTTTTCAGAGCCCCTGGTGGGGTGTTCTTGCAGTCAGCTGCTCTGGCACCTCAGCTGTGGGGAATGCTGCTGCTGCCTTGCTCCGTCACTAGCAGGAGGACCATAATCCCATGATCCCCTGGCATTGGTATTCCTATTTCCAATTTCAAATATAGTAGGAGACCAACTTGGGGTCCCTGAAGGCACCAGGTTCAGAACTGTCCAGGTTTGTCTCAAGCATGACCTGGAGTTTTACGCAGCAGTTATGGCTTGGTGGGACCTGGGACTTGGGAAACGTTCCTTCTTATGTGTGCCTGGGGCTCCTAATTAATGCTGCAGGATGAATGTAAATTGAAAATCCCTTCCTGCTTTGCATAGAGGTGAAATTGTACCCAGCAGGGCTGAAGCAGGACAGCCCCATGCTGACTGCCCCTCTGCCTGAGCTGTTCTAGGCTGAGTTCCTGCTGGTGAGATGTGCTCTCTGACCTGGTCCTCCACAGGGAAATGTGAAGGGATCAAAGGACTGGAGCCCTTCTGCTCTGGAGACAGGCTGAGAGAGCTGGGGGTGTTCAGCCTGGAGAGGAAAAGGCTCTAGGGAGAGCCTGGAACCTCTTCCAGCCTAAAGGGGACTTACAAAAAGAGGGAGAGTGACTTTTTACATGCAAATAGTGACAGAACAAAGGAGAACAGTTTTAATCTAAAAGAGGGGAGATTAGATTAGATATTAAGAAGAAATTCTTACCTGTGAGGGAGGTGAGGCCCTGTCACAGGCTGCCCAGAGCAGCTGTGGCTGCCCCGTCCCTGGAATTGTCCAAGGCCAGGTTGGATGGGGCACCCTGGCATAGCCCAAGGTGTCCCTGCCCTTGGCACTGGGTTGGACTGGATCACCTTTGAAGGTCCCTCCCATCCCAAACCATTCCATGATTCTGTGATTCTCTGAAGTGCTGTGCAGGCTCCTGGTGCTCTGCTGAGCTGCTCCTGCTCTGGCACAGGCTCAACCTCTGCCTGTCCAAGCTGGGATGTGCAGATCCTGCTGTGTCTGGAGGTGGTGGAAGGAGGTTGGGAGGTCAGGTTTCCCTGTGTGGGGTGGTTCCATGTCCTCCTCCAGGACAGCTCTGTGGAGTTCCCCTATTCCCCAGGCTGGGGCAGGCTGTAAGCAAATCCACCCTTCACTCAAGCAGCCTGTGTGGCCAGTGGCCTGTGTGGCAGGGGGCTCCACGACATGGCTGGTGATGCTGATGTGTGCATTGTCTGGGAGCCTTCTCCTCCTGCATCCCCACTGCCTCCTCCTTCCTCTGGCTGCCTGTGTCAGAGCTCTGCCCTTGGCAGAGACCAAAATAGCTCCCACAGAGCTACTGAAATGTCAGGATGGAGCGGGCAGAGCTGGGCCACAGTGCTGACAAACTGCTGCTGTGTGTGCAGTGGGACCCGTGCCCAGGGAGATGTGGCCCCTTGTTAAGTGTCATCAGAGCAAGCCCTGGGGAAGCAGTGGATAAAATCTGCTGCAGAGCTGTCACCCTTGCTTGCCAGCCATCTCCTGCTGACCAGCCTCTCATTTGGGTCAATCTGGGGAAAGCACTGGTGCTGGGGAAGGGTCTCGGCCCTTATCTCTCTGTGTTGTTGGGGTGTTTGGGGGCTTCATCTGTCACGTGGCATCTTCTACAGCATAAGGGCAGAAGTTCCCACCTTACCTTGGCAGGTGGGAGATACTGAAACAACTAGGAAGAGCTTTGGAATGAGCTATTCAATCCTTGCAGGTTCCTAATGTGTAATAATTAATGGTAAGAGGAAATGTACTTGTCCCTAGTGAGATGCTGGTTGTGCCAGAGGGAAATAGCTTTGTGGCCAGTGTGTGTCGGCAATCCTGCTGAAAGGCAGCACCAGTCTGAGCTGTTATTGCTTGATATGGTGTCTTCAGTGTGAAAGGCTGGGATTTTTTTCACAAAAACTTGATGGAGATTCACCTTCTCAGAGCCATCTGGCCACAGCAGCAGCACTGCTCCAGTGGTGGACTTTTACTCCTTGATGATGTTTATTCCTGGTTGCTCCTTGCTCCTTATGGTGTGTCTGGGGGAGGGGATTAAGAGCATCCTGTGTTGCAGGACATGGACAGGCAGTCAGTTCAGAGAGAAAGGCCACTGGTGGGTGGGGGATGGCTGGACTTCCCAACCAGGCGATGCTGGTGGTCCAGGACCACAGTGCTTGCCCCAGGATTGACCCCCACAATGGGACTCATACATCATTTTGTTCCTATCCCACCCTGAATCATCTGGTCCCTGTGTCCAGCTTGGTAGCCTGGGTGAGACATACCCACATGTGCCTGGCTACTCTATCCTGCCGTAAGACCAGAGACACTCTCCTTAGTGCTTTTCCTTCCCTGCACACCTTGCTTTGAGGCACTGCAAATGTGGGAAAGGATAACTTGCAAAAAGGAGGTTGTTGGGGAAAGCCTCTCTCTCGGGGGATGGTGAGGACCAGGATACACTGTGTGTACAGTGTGGTGTACAGAATACCCTGGGTACAGCCAAATGTGGTTGGAAGATACCCCAGTGCAAATTTCCCCAAGGATTCCCCCCAGAGAATATAAATCCTGTTCCCTAAAAGGTGGAAATACCACCCTGCAGAGTGAAGGACATCCCTTCCTGCAAACTGGGGAGCGGGGAGGAGGAGGAGGAGGAGCTGCTGTGATTGTGTTGGGGTTGCTGACGTCTGGGGGATAGAATCATGGATTCATTATGGTTGGAAAAGACTTCCAAGATCATTAAGTTCTACCATTCCCCTAGCACTGCCAAGGCCCACCACTAACCTATGTCCCCAAGTACCTCATCCACATGTGTGTTTAACCCATCCAGGGATAGTGGCTCCATCACTGTCCTGGGCAGCTTTGCCAGGGCTTGACAGGCCTTTTATGAACAAATATTCCCCAATATCCAACCTAAGTCTCCCCTGGCACAACTTAAGGCCATTTCCTCTTGTCCTGTCCCTTGTTCCCTGGGGGCTGAGCCTGATCCTCACCTGGCTCCACCCTCCTGTTAGGGAGTTGTAGAAAGCAAGAAGGTCCCTCCAGAACCTCCTTTTCTCCAGGCTGAGCCCCTCCAGCTCCCTCAACCTCTCCTGGTGCTCCAGACCCTTCCCCAGCTCTTTAATGTCTTTCTTGTTATGAAGTGCCTAAAACTGAACCCAGGATTGGAGGGAATGGGGAAGGCAAATCCTGGCAAAGGAAGGAATCTGGAGAATGAATTGGCAGAGGAGAGTGAATTCCAGAGTGTGAAGATGGAGCCATGATTAAAGGAGACAGACAGAAAGAGGATCCAACATAAGAAGGGGGAGCAGGGCTTGGGGGCAGGCTGCAGGGATGTGGGGCTGGGAGAGAGTGGGAGAGTAGGTGCCGAGGGGAAAGCATGGGGAGCACCAGGAGACAGCACGCAAAAATATCGCCTGTGCAAGAGTTGGGCAGGGCGAGTGAGCCCTTGGCAGTTGTTCTGTGCCGTGCCAGGCCTGCATCCATCCTGTTTCCCCCCTCCTCCTACCCAGCCCAAGCGCATCCTTGCATTGTTCTGCAGGAATTTGTAGCATCTCTGTTATTTTCTGTTCATTCCAGTTGTGTGATTTCATCCTTCATGTTAAAGATGTGTTTGGGTTTTCTCCCGCACATCTCCTTCCTCCCTCCCCCTGTCAGAGGACACCTGCCCTGCCGAGAGAGCACGGGACAAGGACACTGTGGGAAAAGCGGGGTGGTGAAGCGGGAAGAAAGCAAGGTCCGGTGGTCCTCTTGCTTTTGGGATTCCCTGTTCCCTCCTCCGTGTGACGGGAGATTTCCCCTCCAATGAATTCCTGAGCACTGGGGCAGAGGCAGCAGTGACAGAGCAGTGACGCCGGCGCTGACGCCTGGGCTGGGGAGGAGTGGGAGGCTGCAGCGAGCGTGCCGAGGAGCACGTCGGCACCGCCGGGCACTGCCACGGCTGCGGCGTGCAGCTCCCGTGGCACACAGCTCCCACAGCCTCCAGAGCACAGGGCAGCCCTGGCACAGGGCTCCATGGAACAGGGCTCCCCTGGCACACGGCTCCCGTGGCACACAGCTCCCGTGGTACACGGCTCCCGTGGTACACAGATCCCGTGGCACACAGCTCCCGTGGCACACAGCTCCCACAGCCTCCAGAGCACAGGGCAGCCCTGGCACAGGGCTCCATGGCACAGGGCTCCCATGGCACATGGCTCTCATGGCACACAACTCCTATGGCACAGGGCTCCCATGGCACACAACTCCCATGGCACACGGCTCCCGTGGCACACGGCTCTCACAGCCTCCAGAGCACAGGGCAGCACTGGCAGAGGGCTCCATGGCACACGGCTGCCATGGCACACAGCTCCCATGGCACACAGCTCCCACGGCACAAGGCTCCCGTGGCACACAGCTCCCGTGGCACACAGCTCCCATGGCACACGGCTCCCGTGGTACACAGCTCCCGTGGCACACAGCTCCCGTGGCACACGGCTCCCACAGCCTCCAGAGCACAGGGCAGCACTGGCAGAGGGCTCCATGGCACATGGCTGCCATGGCACACAGCTCCCATGGCACACAGCTCCCACGGCACACGGCTCCCGTGCCACACAGCTCCCACGGCACACGGCTCCCATGGCACACAGCTCCCGTGGCACACAGCTCCCACAGCCTCCAGAGCACAGGGCAGCCCTGGCACAGGGCTCCATGGCACAGGGCTCCCATGGCACATGGCTCTCATGGCACACAACTCCTATGGCACAGGGCTCCCATGGCACACAACTCCCATGGCACATGGCTCCCGTGGCACACAGCTCCCACAGCCTCCAGAGCACAGGGCAGCCCTGGCACAGCTCCCATGGCATACAGCTCCCAGGGCACACAGCTCCCATGGCACAGAGATTCCATGACACAGCTCCCACAGCATTCAGAGCACAGGGCAGCTCTGACACAGACATTCCATGCCACACAGATGCCATGGCACACAGCTTCCATGGCACATGGCTCCCGTGGCACACAGCTCCCATGGCACATGGCTTCCATGGCACACAGGTCCTGTGGCACACAGTTCCCATGGCACACAGCTGATCTGGCACACAGCTCCAAATGCATGTGGCTCCCATGGCACACATCTCCCGTGGCACACAGCTCCCATGGTACAGACCTCCCACATTACTACCAGAGCACACAGTTCCCACACAGCTCCCAAGGCAGACAGCTCTCAAACCGTTCAGCTCCCACACCACACAGCTCCTGCAGCACACCGATCCCACAATGTGCAGCTCCCGTGGCACACAGCTCCTGTGGCATAGAGCTCCTACACAGCACCCAAAACACGCAGCTCCTGCAGCACACAGCTCCTATCCCACACAGCTCCTGCAGCTCCCACAGCACATGGCTTCTGCAGTTCCCATGGCACACAGCTCCCGTGGCACACAGCTCCTGTGGCACACAGCTCCCACGGCACACAGCTCCCGTGGCACACAGCTCCCACAGCACACAGCTCCCATGGCACACAGCTCCTGTGGCACACAGCTCCCATGGCACACAGCTCCCATGGCACACAGTTCCCACAGCACACAGCTCCCGTGGCACACAGCTCCCACGGCACACAGCTCCCATGGCACACAACCCCCATGGCACACAGCTCCCATGGCACACAGCTCCCGTGGTACACAGCTCCTGTGGTACACAGCTCCTGTGGCACACAGCTCTCACAGCACACAGCTCCCACAGCACACAGCTGTCACAGCACACAGCTCCTGTGGCACACAGCTCCCATGGCACACAGCTCCAGTGGCACACAGCTCCCGTGGCACACAGCTCCAATGGCAAACAGCTCCTATGGCACACAGCTATCACAGCACACAGCTATCACAGCACACAGCTCCCGTGGCACACAGGTCCCGTGGCACACAGCTCCCATGGCACACAGCTCCCATGGCACACAGCTCCCGTGGCATACAGCTCCTGTGGCACACAGCTCCCATGGCACACAGCTCCCATGGCACACAGCTCCCGTGGCACACAGCTCCCATGGCACACAGCTCCCGTGGCACACAGCTCCCATGGCACACAGCTCCTGTGGTACACAAGCTCACGTGGCATGTGACTCCCATGGCACTCAGCCCCCAGTCAGCACCTGGAGAGTGCAGGGTCGGTGGGTGAGGAGGTTCTGGGCAGAGCTGTGTGCTGGGGGATTGGTCAGAGGCTGCCAGCTGTTCAACCTGCTGGGGGAGGGAGGTCCTCAGCCAGTGGCAGGTGTGTTCCCCTGCTCCAGAACTGCATCAGGAACAAGTTGTTTCTGATTTTGGTAAATTAACAAGCAAAAGATAGAGGCAGTGAGTCAGCCTTGGGACGAGGATCGTGGAAGAGGGCCCAGCACATGTAACTCACATGCAGGCTCAGAGCTGGCTCACTCCTGTGTTTGGAGGCGTGTGTGCAGGTGGGGATGGATGGATCAAACCCTGCCTTGCTGCTGCTGTTGTCTGCAAAAAATTTTGGGCTGAAGATAAGGAGGAAATGTTGTACCATGAGGGTGGTGAGGCCCTGACACAAGTTGCCCAGAGCAGCTGTGGCTTCCCCATCCTTGGAAATGCTCAAGGCCAGGTTGGATGTGGCTTGGAGCAACCTGCTCTGGTGGAAGGTGTCCCTGCCCATGGCAGAGGATTGCAATGAGATGAGCTTTAAGGTCCCTTCCAATCCAAACCACCCTACAAGTCCACGGCTATATGAAAAGATCCTTGAACAAGTACCCAGCACTGTGAGGTGGATCTTTTTCCCCCTTTTTGACCTTTCCCTGAGAATGAGCCATTTGGATCTCTCAAATTTACAGGGCAACCTGTGGGTTATACCTTCCTTCCAACTTGTAATTTTGGGCTATCCCATTTCCTTGAGTTAGTGAAGTCTGAAGAAGCTGCCAGACGACCACTATGCAGGGATGATGGCTGCAGCTGACACTGACTGCAGGTGACAGTGGCTGCAGGATGTCCTTAAAGCCCTTCCTAGCTATTGTGACCTGCCTGTGTGTTGTCCTTACTGAGACCTGACAATTTGAATGAAATAACACGGTTCCCTGCACCTCAGTCAGTGTTTAAAAATATAAATCATGCTTTTTTTTTTTTTTTTAAGGAATAAAATCTGGCTTCGGAAGGTTCAGGTGTCTGCATTCTTTGTGGGTGCATTTTGAGTCTTTATTTCACACTTGCTACTGTGGGTACCAACTGCAGCATCTCAAGTGCGCTCCCAGCTGAAGCTCTGGGAGGTAGGACTACTTCTGGTCAGTTTTTTTCTGCCAGTGCTATAAAAAGTTTTCAGCCAGAGGTAATACTTGCTCTTTATCATGGAAATGTGCAACTCTAAAAATAACCTTTCCACAAATCCCCAGCTGGCTTCCTTTCTGCACAAAGCCCTGTGTCTCTCTGTCCAAACGGGCTCACTGAGTGTCACCTTGTGCAGGGGTGAAGGACTTTGCTCCCTCCTGAGTCCCTCCATCAGGCTCTCCTTCTCCCCCATCCTTTGGGATGCTCAATCATAGGGCCCCTCATGGGCACAGAATCACTCTCCCATCTGGAACAGTTTAATACAGCATTTGGGCTGTGTCTGATTTTGGAAAGAGCTGTGGTGTGTCCTAGGACCTGGGGAGGGATGGGTAAAGTGCCTTAGGATACTGAAGTACAGGAGTAAAGTTGCCAAAAGCATGAGAGCCTCATGGAGTTGAACTAGGTCAAAACCAAGGTCCTGCATCTGGGTCAGGGCAATCCCCAGTGCCAGAACAGACTGGTAGACTGGGGGATGGATGGATGGATGGATGGATGGATGGATGGATGGATGGATGGATGGATGATGGATGGATGGATGATGGATGGATGATGGATGGATGGATGGATGGATGGATGGATGGATGGATGGATGGATGATGGATGGATGGATGATGGATGGATGATGGATGGATGGATGGATGGATGGATGGATGGATGGATGGATGGATGATGGATGGATGGATGATGGGTGGATGATGGAGGGATGGATGGATGGATGATGGGTGGATGGATGATGGGTGGATGGATGGATGGATGATGGATGGATGGATGGATGAGGGATGGATGGATGATGGATGGATGGATGATGGGTGGATGGATGATGGATGATGGATGGATGGATGGATGAGGGATGGATGGATGATGGATGGATGGATGATGGGTGGATGGATGATGGATGATGGATGGATGGATGAATGAATGGATGATGGGTGGATGGATGATGGATGGATGGATGGATGGATGGATGGATGGATGGATGAGGGAGGGATGGATGGATGATGGGTGGTTGGATGGATGGATGATGGATGGATGGATGGATGGATGGATGGATGGATGGATGGATGGGTGGATGGATGAATGGATGGATGGATGGGTGGATGGATGAATGCAGAAAAGGACTGGAGGATTCTGGTGGGTGACAAATGGGACTTGACCTAGCCATAGGCACTGGCACCCCAGGAAGCCAAGTGTCTCCTGGGCTCACCCTCAGCACTGTGGGCAGCAGGAGAGGGAGGGGATGTTCCCCCTCTGCTCTGCTCTCCTGAGACACCCTGGAGCTACCTCCAGCTCTGGGGTCCCAGCACAGGACAATGGTGTTAAACTGAGGGTGGAATCAGATTGGACATGGGGGAAAAATGTCAGACCATGAGGGGCTGGTGCAGGTTGCCCAGAGAAGCTGTGGTTGCCCCATCCAACCTGGAAGTGTTTAGGCCAGATTGGACCAGGGTTGGAGCAACCTGGTCTAGTGGAAAGTGTCCCTGCCCATGGCAGTGGGTTGTACTGGATGATCTTTGAAGGTCACTTCCAACCCAAACCACCCTGTGAGTCCATGATCCTGTGATTGAAGCTTGGGACAAAAAGGAATTATTTAATTGCTCCAGATGTCTCTGTTTACGAGAAAAGTTAAAACCTTACTGAATTGCAGTTGCTGTCTGTGATCCAAAATTCAGCCTAGATTGTGTTCCGCAGACATGAAAGAAAGATTTGTTTGGAGGAAGTGTGAAATATCTTTGTCACAGCCTGGGAGAAGGACCCTTTGAGGGCAGGTCTCAGGAGCAGGGACACTCAATCATCTGGATGGTCCTTTCTTGCTCCTTGATATCAAGTGCTCACAGAATAAATTTAAAGCACTTTATCCTCCCTACATACCTCAGTGTTTCTTACCACTTCTTTGTACCTCCTACTCTTGGAGTTTCACTTGCCATGGATTTACATTGGCCTGTGTTCTCCCATGCGTGGTGAGGAGGAGAATATTTTCCCACCTTCTCCCAGTGTCACAGAAACTGGAGCTGGGAGTCACAGGGAGCCAGAAAACCCACCTAGCAGTGGCCTGAAGGACAAGCTGAAGTTTTCTTTAGATGCTTAAAGAAGAGCAGAACATCTCAACCATTTTGGTGCATTAGTAAAGGAAAGTGGGAGAATAATGCAGAAAGGACACAAACATATGGGAAACACTTTCCCTTTTTTTTGGGAAATACATGATGTATCTTATGCTGATTAAATTCCAACATTCCAGCAGTAAATCAGTTTGTTGCTAAACAGTTGATACCAAAAATAGACTCTGCTGGAATCAGTCTGCCTGAAGGTATTGATTGGGAAGTTTTCCAGGAGCTGAGTAAGATGGTGCCTTTGCCATTAGTGTTGATTTCCAATAATTTCTGGCATGCCTAGTGGGCACTGGGAGTTTGGGAGGTAGAAGAGCATCGATTCTAAAGAGAGAGGGAATGAGCTGGGTAATTATTGAATGATTAAACTGACCTTGCTTTGGAGTAAAATAATGGAGTATTCGAAGTGGAATTTGATCAGGAGAACTAAAGAAGGTAAGACAGTGCAGTCAGTGTTATAAAAATAGAGCTGAGGAGCTTTAGTTGGTACCTGTGCCCTCAGTGTCTGTGGGAGGGCTGGGGCAGCTTTGGTCCATGTGAGCTCCAGCACTCCAGCTCAAGTGCCCTGTGTCCATCCTGGAGCTGCCAAGGGTTTGTGTGTGGCTCCAGGCAGAATGGGAGCAGGCAGTGGAGGGACTGGTTCCTCTAGAGCCTGGAGCTAACAGGATGAATGGAAGGGCTTGGAGGAGAGCCATAGGGAAGGCAGAACAGGGAAGGAGTGTTTGTTCATCAGCCAGCTAATTGCTCCAGGAGAGCAACTTTGGGGATGATGCTGCAGGGCTGAGAAGCTCTGACAGATGGGCACGTTTGCAGCAGGTGGGAGCAGCCATCCACAGCCCTTTCCTTGCATGAATGTTGCTGTCTTAATTGGGTGCCCCTCCTGAAGGTGGGGTGAGTCCCAGGGGTGCAGCACCCGTCCTCTCCCCCACAGCCCTCGCTGGATCCTGTGCTTCCATCAGGGCTTCCATCAGATCCATTGCCTGCTTTTAATTAAAAAATCTCCCAAACTCCCCCTGCTCTGAGCTGTTTCCTGCCAGCTCCATGACCTCCTGCTTTCCCAACAGCCGCTCCAGTGGAGCTGGAAGCTGGAAAGGCAGTGTGGGATGTGTTGGGCTGAGGATGCTGGAGATGAGCTGTGGGTCTGGGTTTGCTGCTGTGTTTGAGGCAGGAGGCTCCATGAGCTCTCTGCTGGCAGGATGGGCAGCCGATTTTGGGAGCCAAGTTGTTACAGGAGTTGGGTTCAAGTTCATGTCAGTGTACAGGCATTAATTATGTCATTTATACATGATGCTCCTTCATCCCTCAGTGTTTACAAACTGGTGTTCTAGTGTTAATTGGGGGGAAAAAAATGAGATCCAACTTTCTCTGAAAACAGAAACCAGAGCAAGGCACTGCACTGGCTCTGCTCTGCCACCCTTGCATTGGGCTGTCACCAAACCAAGGTCCTTTGGTGTGAGCACTGTGATTCCCTCATTTATGCTGTTGAGTTATAAACAGCCAGCAAGTGGCTGCAGAAGAAGCTGTTGGTACCAGCAGTGTTGGTACCAGGGCAGGCAGCATCCATCTGTGCTGGGCACTAATCCTGTGTCCAGTTCTGGGCCTCTCACTGCAACAAAGACATCGAGGGGCTGGAGCATGTCCAGAGAAGGGAGTGGAGCTGGGGAAGGGTCTGGAGCACCAGGAGCAGCTGAGGGAGCTCTCTCTGGAGAAAAGGAGGCTCAAGGAGGCCCTTCTCACTCCCCTTAACTCCATGACAGGAAGGGGCAGCCAGGTGGGGGTCAAGCTCAGCTCCCAGGGAACAAGGGACAAGGCAAGAGGAAACAGCCTCAAGTAGAGCCAGGGGAGGTTTAGATTGGATAGTAGGAAAAAATTCTTCACTGACAGAGTGGTTAAATCTTGTCACAGGACTGTGGTGGAGTCACCATCCCTGGAGGTGTTCAGTGAACAACTGGATGTGTGGTGCTGTGGTTTAGTGGGCATGGTAAAACCCTTTGGTCAAAGGTTGGTCTTGATGATCTTGAATGTCTTTCTCAACCTTGATGATTCAGTGACTCTGTGGTTAACACAGAGCACAGCTCTCCTTTCATCCTGAGATTGGCCTCCTGTGGGAATTTTCCGGCTCTGAGGCCAGTTTGGAGCAGCAGGAACAGTCAGAGGAAGATGAGCACAGAATGAGAGCATCCTGAAGGTGTTCAGGATAGCTGTCTCAGCAGCAGGCTATAGAAGGGCTGAGCTGGGCTTGGTACACGAGGATGCCCATGGCCACTCTGCTGTTACAAGCCCAGTTATTGGTAGAAAGCCCCCAGTGTCCAGCCAGTGGCCTCAGACTGTGCTTCTCAGTGACTGGACTGGCCTGGCAACCTGTGGGGATCCTGCTGGGAGTCCAGACTTTGGGAAACAGGATCCATCACCACTGGTATCAAATGTTGCTATATAAATGCAATTTCACTGCAGGTGCCAGCTTTTCATTTCCTATGAATATGTTATAGGAACTCAGTTAAATGTCCCATCCCTGGAAGTGTCCAAAACCAGGTTGGGCAGGGTTTGGAGCAACCTGGCCTAGTTGAAGATGTCCCTGCCCATGGCAGGGCATTGGAATGATCTTCAAGGTGCTTTCCTGCCCAGACCACCCTGTGACTCTAGGATTCTGTGATCTCACCTGCTTCCTTTTTAATCATGTAAAAAGTCAAAAGCTACAATTTAATCTCTTCTGGATCACCCCAGAACACAGCCAGGTGGATGCATGAGGGGTGTTTCAGGGTGTACCTTTCATCCTAGGGGATCCCACAAGCTTTTCAGACCCTTCTGTGCATCATGTCTGTTCTGCTCCTGTGTAAAAGCCTGGGCATTTTGCACTGACCTTCAGCCTTGGCAGCGTCTCTCCTTGCTGCACCTTGCACAGGATTTGTTCCTGGAATGCAGGAAGTTAAAAATCCCAGGGCTTCTGGTCCTTCCTGGCAGTACTGGTTGTCTCCCATGCCCAGCTCCTGGCAAAGGCAGATGGATGGCCTTGCCATCTCCTGTTTCTACAGCTTGGCAGGCAGCTGAAGCTCCTTGTGTTGCTCCTGCATGGATGGGACAGGCCTGGCTCTGCTTGGAGCAGGGGTTGAGCAGTTCTCTCCTGTCCCCCTCTGCCTTTTCCCCATTCTGTCATACCTGCTGCAAATGGTTGTGTTGGTCAGAGTTGAAAAAAATTCTAGAAAATTAGGAAAGGGTTGAGTCAGCATCCGATGTTTTTGTTCCTGTTTTCGACAGCTTGAATCAATAAATTGCAATGTGAAACTGAGCTCTGTTTCCAAGAATAAATGTCAGCCTTTGGGAACTGAAGGACTGCACAGAGGTCACTGATGTCCGAAATCTCTTTTGGCAAATGAGACTTCAGCTAGAAAGTCCCTTCTCCACAGAGCTGCTCTCCATCCATCCATCCATCCATCCATCCATCCATCCATCATCCATCCATCCATCCATCCATCCGTCATCCATTATCCATCCATCATCCATCCATCGATCCATTCATCCATCCATCCATCCATCCATCCATCCATCCATCCATCCATCATCCATCCATCTATCCATCCATCATCCATTATCCATCCATCATCCATCCATCCATCCATTCATCCATCCCTCATCCATCCATCATCCATCCATCCATCCATCCATCATCCATCCATCCATCCATCCATCCATCATCCATCCATCCATCCATCCATCCATCCATCCATCCATTCATCCATCCCTCATCCATCCATCATCCATCCATCCATCATCCATCCATCCATCCATCCATCCATCCATCATCCATCATCCATCCATCATCCATCCATCCATCCATCCATCCATCCATCCATCATCCATCCATCCATCCATCCATCCATCCATTCATCCATCCCTCATCCATCCATCATCCATCCATCCATCCATCCATCCATCATCCATCCATCCATCCATCCATCATCCATCATCCATCCATCCATCCATCCATCCATCCATCCATCCATCCATCATCCATCCAACATCCATCCATCCATCCATCCATCCATCCATCATCCATCCATCATCCATCCATCATCCATCATCCATCCATCCATCATCCATCCATCCATCATCCATCCATCCATCCATCCATCCATCCATCCATCCATCCATCCATCATCTATCCCTCATCCATCCATCCATCATCCATCCATCCATCCATCCATCCATCTATCCATCATCCATCCATCCATCCATCCATCATCCATCCATCATCCATCCATCCATCCATCCATCCATCCATCCATCATCCATCCATCATCCATCCATCCATCCATCATCCATCCATCCATCCATCCATCCATCATCCATCCATCCATCCATCCATCCATCATCCATCCATCCATCATCCATCCATCCATCCATCCATCCATCCATCATCTATCCCTCATCCATCCATCCATCATCCATCCATCCATCCATCCATCATCTATCCATCCATCCATCCATCCATCCATCATCCATCCATCCATCCATCATCCATCCATCATCCATCCATCATCCATCATCCATCCATCCATCATCCATCCATCCATCATCCATCCATCCATCCATCCATCCATCCATCCATCCATCATCTATCCCTCATCCATCCATCCATCATCCATCCATCCATCCATCCATCCATCTATCCATCATCCATCCATCCATCCATCCATCATCCATCCATCATCCATCCATCCATCCATCCATCCATCCATCCATCATCCATCCATCATCCATCCATCCATCCATCATCCATCCATCCATCCATCCATCCATCATCCATCCATCCATCCTTCCATCCATCATCCATCCATCCATCATCCATCCATCCATCCATCCATCCATCATCTATCCCTCATCCATCCATCCATCATCCATCCATCCATCCATCCATCCATCATCTATCCATCCATCCATCCATCCATCCATCATCCATCCATCCATCCATCATCCATCCATCATCCATCCATCCATCCATCCATCCATCCATCCATCCATCCATCATCCATCCATCATCCATCCATCCATCCATCCATCCATCCATCCATCATCCATCCATCCATCATCCATCCATCCATCCATCCATCATCCATCCATCCATCCATCCATCCATCCATCCTCCATCCATCCATCATCCATCCATCCATCCATCCATCCATCCATCATCCATCCATCCATCCATCCATCCATCCATCCCTCCATCCATCATCCATCCATCATCATCCATCCATCCATCCATCCATCATCCATCCATCATCCATCCATCATCATCCATCCATCCATCATCCATCCATCATCCATCCATCATCCATCCATCCATCCATCCATCCATCCATCCATCCATCCATCCCCCAGTCTGTGCTGGTACTGGGATTGCCCTGGCCCAGGTTCAGGACCTTTCTCGCCAATCTCATCACTACTACCTTGTAAAACAGATTTCATTTGCATTGCTTTAAGGCCGTGAAACACTGTGGAAGATGTTTCTGCCAACTCCCTAGAGTTCCTAGGAAGGATTCCTTTTTATTTGCTCCCAGAGACCAGATGATCCTTGTGGGGCTTTCAGGTCTGTGCTTCCTCTTTGCATTCACCTTTAACAAATACCCAACCTTCCATAAATGAAAGTTCTTAGACAAACAAGAAACTTTTTTTTTTTTTAATTTTCTTCAAGGAACTGTTCCAAGGATCTTCTTTCATTTTTTATTGAAAGAGCTAAATCTTTGCCAAAAGATCCTTCCAGCCTTGCCAGGTAACTCAGCTGGGAATTAGCCTGGAATTGCACTTTTCTTGATGATTTTGGTTGGTAACTGTCAGTAAAGACTTGAAGGTTGCCGAGGTGAAGTTTCTTAGTCCCAGCAAAGAGTCAAGAGCTGAGCACCTAAGCAAAGTCACTGTCACCACAATGTCCAGAGAGATACAGTGACAGTACCTGTGAAGGGTGGAGGTCTGTGCCTGCCAGCACCTGCCTGCTCTCCTGCCTGCTCTTTTGCCTTCTTGTGTGTTCCTTCCTCCCTGCCTGCTCCTGCCTGCTCCTTCCTGTGTGCCTGTTCCTCCCTTCTGCTTCTGCCTACTTCTTCCTGCTCGTTCTTGATCCTGCCTGCTCCTGCCTGCTCCTGCCTTCTCCTGCTGGCTCCTATCTGCTTTTGCCTTCCTGCTCCTGCCTGCCTATTCCTGCCTGCTCCTGCCTATTCCTGCCTGCTCCTGCCTGCTCCTGCCTATTCCTGCCTGCTCCTGCCTATTCCTGCCTATTCCTGCCTGCTCCTGCCTGCTCTTGCCTGCTCCTGCCTGCTCCTGCCTATTCCTGCCTGCTCCTGCCTGCTCCTGCCTGCTCCTGCCTGCCTATTCCTGCCTGCTCCTGCCTGCTCCTGCCTGCTCCTGCCTGCCTATTCCTGCCTACTCCTGCCTGCTCCTGCCTGCTCCTGCCTGCTCCTGCCTGCTCCTGCCTATTACTGCCTACTCCTGCCTGCTCCTGCCTGCTCCTGCCTGCTCCTGCCTGCTCCTATCTGCTTTTGCCTTCCTGTTCCTGCCTGCCATCTCCTGCCTGCCTGCAGGGTTACCAGCCTGGCCTGAGTTTCTGCTCTCTGTCACACAGGGGCCTCATTAGCTGTTGGCAGAGGGAGGAGAAAGAGTTTGTGCCCTTGCCTCCACCCCTGCCTGCTCCCTCACTGCCTGGGCTCCCTCACAGGCAGGTCACAGCAGGCCCTGGGGCTTCTCAGGGGTGTAAGAATCGACCTTGGACCAAAGATTCCTCTCTCCCAGCAGAGACACGTGGCCATGGGGATGGACATCTCTGCTCTCGCTGTGCTCAGTGCCAGTGGGAATGGAGCAGACATCCTGGGTGAGCTATGGGATGTGGGGACCTTGACTCATCCTCTGAAACATCCCGTCTGCCCCCTCCGTGCCACCCTGGCATGAAGGGATGCTGGCCATAGCCTGGCAGTGTTGTGGTACTTCAGCTTCCCGTGGCTGTATGTCACTCTCTGGGAATGGTTAAATACATCTGAGTGAGTCACTTAAACAGACAGCGTGGATGTGAAAATAATTGTCTGGGCAGCCTGTGCCTGCCAGGCCGCCAAGTAATCCTCACACGGCCTGTGACTCAAAGCAAGCCAGAAGGAGTGTTCTTCATGCTGCTCAGTTGGAAATTTTTGAGGGAAGGCACCCAGCCCTGTTCCCTGTCCACTCCTTCCATCAGTGTGGTCTTGTGGCCCTTGCTGGCTCCCTGAGTGGCCAGCACAGGCCCGTACTCAGCACTTGTCCCGTGTGTCCTCAGTGGCAGCTTCACGGCAGTGTGTCACACAATCATAATGGACCTTAAAGACCATCTCATATCTCATCTCATCTCTTCCCATCTCATCCCCCTGCCATGGGCAGGGACACCTTCCACTAGACCAGGTTGGTCAAGCCCTGTCCAGCCTGGCCTTGGACACTTCCAGGGATGGGGCAGCCACAGCTGCTCTGGGCAGCCTGTGCCAGGGCCTCAGCACCCTTACAGGGAGCAATCTCTTCCCAATGTCCCATCCATCCCTGCCCTCTGGCAGTGGGAAGCCATTCCCTGTGTCCTGTCCCTCCATCCCTTGTCCCCAGTCCCTCTCCAGCTCTCTGGGAGCCCCTGTAGGTGCTGGAAGGAGCTCTGAGGTCTACCCAGAGCCTTCTCCTCTCTAGGCTGAGCACCTCCAGCTCTCCCAGCCTGGCTCCAGAGCAGAGGGGCTCCAGCCCTCGGAGCATCTCTGTGGCCTCCTCTGCACTTGCTCCAGTAGCTCCACATCCTTCCTAGGCTGGGGTCTCCAGAGCTGGAAGCAGGTCTACAGGTGAGGTCCCACAAGAGCAGAATAGAGGGGGGGATCCCTCAGCCCGAACTGACAGGGAGAAGGGAGGTACCTGGCAGTGAGTTATGTGAAATTTTCAATAGAATTGAAGGTGGATATGGGTGGGAAGGGACCTTGGAGGCCCCTGGCCAGTCTCCTCCAGCAGGTCCAGTGGTCAGCCTTTCACCCAGCCTTGTGCTGAATATCCCTAAGGACAGACATCCCACGGCCTCTCTGCATCTGGTATTTGACCACCATCATGGATGTTTTTCTTCTTAATATCTAATTTGCATTTTGCTTGTCCCAGCTTGGTCAAGCATTGCTTGTCCTCTCCCTGTGCACCTCCAAGCTTCAGTAGGAAGCTGAATGTCACCTCCAAGGACCAGCAGGACACCTGGCCCCAGCTCCCCTCACTCTCCTGCACGGTGGTCTCAGACCACAGTAGGAGCCCCCTTGGCTTTCCTCTTTCCAGGTGAACAGTCCCAGCTCCCAGCCCATCCCCGTGTCCATGGCAGCCTGTTGTCTCCAGCACTCCTGGTCCTTGTCTGCTTACCCAGCCTGGATGGCTACAGGGAGTTACTCAGCTCAGGCTGGTTTATTTCTATATTAAAAAATATTTATTAATTCCTTGTTATTGCAGTTATTAATTTCTTATTATAACAGTTTCTTATTTTTATTGCTTTGCTAGTATTGCAAATTCTTTCAAGAAATTTCTTCATGTTACAATTTGTTATTATTTCTCTATTTCTTATTATTACACTTTTTTTTAAGAATGGGGAAAAAATAATGAGTCACTTAAATAAGAACTTAAACTGAAAATGTCCTATTCCTTCCACTGCATTTGTGCCCATTCTCCAGCAAATATCCTGAGGTGAAAGACTTCACAGATGTGTTCATTGTCTCCTTTTCCCAATAGTGCTGAAGCTTGTAGCTTAGGGATGGGAATTTGTACAGCCTCCAGAACAATAGGACCTTCCCCCAAAACATTCCCATCATCAGGATTTTCTAATTATGCCTGTGACTGGCAGCTGGCATCAGAACCATTGACATGAGTCAGTCAATATGCCTCAGCTCTATTAAACAGAGTTTTATTTAATTAAGTCTCAATCTCATCAAAATCAAGAGGGAGTGTTGGGGTGGCAGCAGGGAGAGCTGCACTGGCAGACCACAGGTAGGTCCCAGCTTTCTGGGCTTGGGGCTGTGCCCCTGCTCCAGCCCTGCTGCTGTGCACAGGGGCTCTGGCAGTTCTGAAGCACCATTGGTGAGGGGCACATCTGCAAATCCTGGCTTCTTTCAGAACACGCTTGTTTCTGGGAGAGGAACCTGTATAAGGTCACAAAGCCACAGAATGGTTTGGGTTTGAAGGGAATTTGAAAGGTTCCACCCCCTGCCATGGACAGGGACACTTATCATTAGACCAGGTTACTCCAAGCCCCATCCAGCCTGGCCTCGGGCACTTCCAGGGATGGGACAGCCACAGCTTCTCTGGGCAAGCTGTGCCAGGGCCTCAGCACCCTTACATTTCTTCCCCATGTCTAACCTGACCTCATTCTTGTTCAATTTAGCACCTGTGTTGGGCCCCAGAGCTGGAAGCAGCTGGAGGTCTCAGGAGTGTGGGGAGAGTCCAGCACGGAGCATGGGGTGGTGGTAGTGGCTCCAGTCTGCACTGTGGGAGTGCTCCCAGTGTAGGGGCAAGAGTGCTCCCGGTCTGGGGGTGGAAGTGTTCCCTGTCTGGATGTGGGAGTGCTCCCAGTCTGGGAATTGGGAGTGTTCCCTGTCTGGATGTGGGAGTGCTCCCAGTCTGGGGGTGGAAGTGTTCCCTGTCTGGATGTGGGAGTGCTCCCGGTCTGGGGGTGGAAGTGTTCCCTGTCTGGATGTGGGAGTGCTCCCAGTCTGGGAATTGGGAGTGTTCCCTGTCTGGATGTGGGAGTGCTCCCAGTCTGGGGGTGGAAGTGTTCCCTGTCTGGATGTGGGAGTGCTCCCGGTCTGGGGGTGGAAGTGTTCCCTGTCTGGATGTGGGAGTGCTCCCAGTCTGGGGGTGGAAGTGTTCCCTGTCTGGATGTAGGAGTGCTCCCGGTCTGGGAATTGGGAGTGTTATCAGTCAGGGGTTGGAAATCCTTCCAGTTAGGGGGTTGAAGTGCTCACAGCTCTGTTCTCTACACTCTGCAGGGCAGCAGATTTTAGTGGTGTCTGCAGCACATCCATGTTTGCTCTTTCCTCTCTCCCCAGAAACGAAAGAGGAGCTTGAAGAGCTGATGTCTGACATAAAGAAGACGGCGAACAAAGTGCGCTCCAAGCTAAAGAGTGAGTGCTGGCCTGTGATGGAGCTGTGGGGCTCTGCCTGGAGCACTCTTGTCCCAGGCTGGAAATACTCCCAGGAATGAGCATTACCTTCCCTCTCTGCTGTATCCTCCAGATGCTTTTATCTGCCCTTTGTGAATTTGCACCCTTGTGCCCTGTTCCCAGAATGGAATTGAGGGAATGGGGCCAGGAGCCAGGTGGGCTCTGAGGCCTGTGCCATGCTGCTGGCAGGGGTTGGACACTGGGCAAACCCCCAGCTTGGCCAAAGCTTCTCTTCAGGTCTGGGTGAGTGAACAGGTGCTGCTGTGGGATGTGGTGCAGGATGTGACCTTCAGTTTCCACTACTGGAAGAGTCAGTCAGTCTCTGAGGTGTGGGAACAAGGTGGCTGTCAACCCTTGTCTGGGTGGTCAGGGTTGTGCTGGAGCACTCAGACAACCCAGAATTCCAAGACTGGACTCCAGGGGACTGAGGGAGTCTGAGAGGATGGCAGCATCTTGAGACAGGAGACGGGTCACCCCTGGCACCTCGTATTTGCCAGTGGTGGTCTTGGACATCAGTCTGGGATTTGGTTGGCATTGGTCCAGAAGACGTGGCTGTGTCTGAAGGCTAGGAGAGGAGCTGGTGCTTCCCCCAAGGTGGCAGTGTCCTCACAAATCCCAGGGTTTTGTGGAAGTCTCGCAGTCATGGAGCACTCAGATATGCCTGGAGCCCTTCGTTAGGGCACCACTGGTGTGGCCATGTCCCATGTGTGGGCCAGGAGACCTCTACCTCTGTTGTTCCCATGCTCCCTTTGTCCTCCTAACACATGATCTCAACTAGAGCCAGGAAGGAGAGCCAGGGGCCATCTTATCTTTTCCATAGTCCAAGGGATCCATTCCTATGGCCCTGGACACACTGGGATCCCTGGTCACAGGGTTTGGCCTTAAAAAAACAAAAATCCTTTTCCATAAATGTTTTGTTCAGTGTTTTATAAGGGACTTTGAAAGCCTGAAGGATTGCAGGACAGGCTCCTGTTTCCTGCTTCCAGAAAAGCCTCTCTGGTATCATATTTACCTGGAGCAGCAGATGACTAGTCCTTGTGCTTTGTCCCAAATAGCCTCATGGCCAGCATGATCAATGACAGAAAACAGTCAGGACTGATCAAAAACAACATCTGCTGACAACAAACTGACTTCTTCAGGCCAGACATTACTCATGCAGGGGCTAATTCTAATTGCTAGCTTCTTGGGAAAATATGATTTTACTCATTATCAGAAATGCCCAGTGTTTGCCAATACCATTCCATGGGGATGGGGAGGGCTCTGTGACCAGTGTGAAGGAAGCCATGTCACTGATGAAATACACTGAGCTCTGCTGGAGGGTGAGGGTGAGCCCTGCTGCAGGAGGAACCTGCCCTGTGCTGGGCTTGAGGGACCTGCTCCAGCATGGAAAGTGCTGGGCTCTGAGAGCTGTGGGACATCAGTGTTGGGAATGGGGTCTTCAGCCAGACTCCGGGGATGCCACCAGCTCACATGGCTGGTTTAGGTGGAGATGTGTGTCTCTGCACAGTGGCCAGCCTGCTGATGGGAGCTTTCTTCCAAGTTTTATAAGCCCCTGCAATTAAGTCTTTGAATTAGTATGTCCTGAGCTGGCCTTGAGGAGCAGCTTTCATAGAATCCTGGAATGATGGCATGGTTTGAGTTGGAAGAGGCCTTAAAGGTAATTTCATTTCACTCCCTGCCATGTACCTCCCAGTACACCAGGTTGCTGCAAGCCTTGTCTAACCTGGCCTTGGACACTTCCAGGAATGGGGCAGGATTGCATGGTCCTGCTCTGTGCCAGCCCTCCTGCCCAAAGCACCGTGGGACATGACAGTGCTCCTCCCTGCCGTGGCTCACAGGCTTTGGGCAGTGAGGGCTTCGTGTCAATTATCTTCCTAATTAAAGGGGCAGATCCCTGTGCTGCTCCATGGGTGCTCAGCACGGTGCAGGGCACTCATGCCAGCGTGGTGGGTATTCCCTGTGCCAATCCAGGCAGCTGGAAGAGCTGCTATTTTTAGGTTCCCTGGAGGAGTCTTGAGTTTTGGTATTTTGCAGAGGCACTTCAGCTCTGGATTCTCTCCTCCTGCCTCTCTGGTGGAAACAGCTCTCCAATTTGTTTGAATACTGGCAATCAAACCTAAGCAATCACACTGATTTTATGTGGCAATCCTGGCTCACCAGCCTGGGGGCGACAGAGCTGCCCTTTCAGCCCCACATCCCAGCCAGTTGCCAGGCACCAGGTGCTTTACAGTCATGAAACAGGGCTTTGCTGCCAGGCTGAATGGTGGAGTCAGGATTTGGGAAGTGCCCAATACCAGCTGCTCCTTGATCCAGTCTTTCACAGTCCCTTTGCCAAGCAATCCCTTTCCTTTGGTTAAGCACTGGAACAGGTGCTCTGGATGGTGGAGTCACCATCCCTGGAAGAGTTCGAAAAATGAGTACATGTGGCATTTGGCAGTGTGGTTTAATGGGCTTGAGGTAATCGGTGGAAAGTTGGATTTGATGATCTTGGAGGTCTTTTACAACCTTAATGATTCTGTGGTTGTTCTCCAAACAGCACAAACTAATGTGTCCTTCTGCCCTGACCAGGCATCGAGCAGAGCATCGAACAAGAGGAAGGACTGAACAGGTCATCGGCTGACCTGCGGATAAGGAAAACTCAGGTGAGCCTCTGCACCAGGGAGGGGAAAGTGGGAAGTGGCAGCTGAGGGATCCCAGGAAGTGCTGGGAGAGGAGGTCTGTGCTTGGCTATGGAGTGGATTTCTCTGCCTGAAGCTCTGTCCTCCTGCCCAGCCATGCAGAGCTGGTGTGTAATTTTTACTTTCTGGTGATGCTTTGGGGAGAGAGCACCCGGTGGGATGCAGCCATTGCTCCAGCCTGGAATCTGTCCTTGCACTGCTGCAGAGCTGTGTCCTCTCTGCTGGGGGATGTGGGTGAAGACAAAGCATCTCAGAGCCTTGTTCTGCAACCAAGAATGAGTTTTAGCAAACCATTAAAGGGATAAAGGCAACAGGAGCAGCTGGTCTGCTCTTTATCACCTGGCTGGGATCCAGATGTAGCTCTGTGGCTCTCACAGGGGGTTATGCACACACAAAAAGCCCTGATATCTGCATGCTCTGCAGTGGTGCTGGAGGAGTTTTGGCTGTTGTAGTTTATCTCCTCCTCAGCCTGGGAAGCCACTCAGGGAGACTGCTCTCCCATCCACAGTTGGTGCCAGATCAGTATGGCAGCGATGGCAATGGAGCAGCTCTGCAAAAGCAGCTCCCAGCTGGAACCCCAGCACCTTCCAGCCCTGCACCAGCAGGGAGATGCTGTCCCAGCTCAGCCCGAGGCCCTGGGGGAACCATCCTCTGCAAAGCTGCGGGCGGGGAAGGGCCCACCTGTCCCTAGGGCAGGCAGGACAGGGAATTGCTGGGGCATGGCAGAGCCAAACATGGTGCAGCAGCAGGAGAGCAGCAAGTTCTGATGCAGAGCAGCTCTTCTGTTCCTTCCAGAAGGGATCCAGAGTGGACAGAGCTCTGTTGCAGCTGGGCAGTGTCAGGCTGTCAGCAGATCCCATCCAAGGAAAACCTTCCCTTCCCACTCTGGAGACACTCCTGTGTGCTGACAGCAGTGCTGAGAAGCCCTGAGGGGTTCTGCTCTGTCCTCTGTGCAAGCCCCTCAAAAGCTGATGTCATCCCAGGTGCAGGTGCCAGTGGCAGAGAGGGGAGGTGGCAGTCAGTGGTGTGCCCCCTGGTACTGGCTGTGCTGTGCCCTTGTTTCTCAGGACAAGGCTTTACTTCAGCAGTGTCTGGGAAAACTAGATGTGGCCACAAATGGGAACTGCATAACCCAGAGCTGTGGGTTTGAGCAGGGTTTAGATTTGGTCTTTGTTGACCTCTGTGGTTCAGATGTCATCCTGGTATGTTGGGAGAGTGGGATTCAGGGCTCTACTCCACCACAGAGCCATGGAGTCGTTTGGGTTGGAAGGGACCTTCAAAGGTGATCCAATCCAACCCACTGCCAAGGGCAGGGACACCTGGTAGACTAGGGTGCTCCACGCCCCATTCAGCCTGGACTTGGACACTTCCAGGGATGGGGCAGCCACAGCTGCTCTGGGCAACCTGTGCCAGGGCCTCACCACCTTTATGGGGAAGAATCTCTTCCCAATATCCCATCTAACCCTGTCCTCTGGCAGTGGGAAGCCATTCCCTCTTGTGCTGTCACTCCAGCCCTTGTCCAAAGTCCCTCTCCAGCTCTCTGGGAGCCCCTTTAGACACTGGAAATGACTTTATGGTCTCCCCTGAGCCTTCTCTTCTCCAGGCTAAAAAACCCAAACTCCCTCAGTCTGGGAGTTGTGAAATTTTCTTGCAATCTGGGCATTTCTCAGCATTTCTCTGGGTGCAGGGGAGCACCTCTTGGCCATGGCACAGAGCCTGAGGTGGGCGATGTGACACTGCTCCACTGTGGAGCTTTGGCTTCTAACCTGGCTGGTCCCTGACTCTGAGCTCCTGCAGGTGTTTGTCTCCCCAGTGTCCAGAGGGATGGAGACACCACAGACATGGCTCCTCTGGGCCCTGGTTCTGTGTCTGACCACTCTTACGAAGATTTTTTTTCCTCCCCTTAATTTGGGAATTCCATGTCCCAGCTTTGTCCCTCATCTCTTTTCCTGCCCCTGTGCACTTCCAAGATGAGTTTTGCTCCAGCTTCTCTCTTTGCTCCCTCTGGGTCATTGTAGGATCTCTCTAAGCTTTGTCATCTTCAGCTGAGCAGACCCTGCTTATTTCAGCCTGTTCTTACTTGTCCTGTGCCCCACCTGGGGTCACCACCACCTTTGTCCTCCTGCAGCGATACTGACCAGTTCCAGCTGTGTGTTCCCAAAGCCTGGCCTGCTCTCACCTCCCTTCCCACATTCTGTATGGGATTTGGGATCAGCCAGACTGGAGAGCTGATTTAGACATGCCTGGTGCTCGAAGCTTGGTGTTTCTGTAGGTTTTTGTGCCTTCTCCAGTTTGTATGGACTTGCAATTAGCAAACCACTGAGTAAAAGAAGGAATGAGGAGCTGATTCCCTCTTGTTAACATGTTGTAAACTAGGAGTAGCTGAGCATTAGGATTATGGACTTATGTTCTGGCTCCAGCCAGAAGAGTCTCATCAGATCTGGACCTGCCTGCAGCAGACCCAGGTACAGGGGTCACAGTTCCTAAGGGCATCTCCAGTCCAGAAATGCAGCAAATGATGCAACTTCCCAGAGGTTCCCAGACAGTATTTGCCATGTTTCTATATGTATATATAAGTATATATTATATATATAAATAAAAATTGTGTGTTTTATCCCATGGGATAAACACTTCAAAAATACCTTCCTGTTAATCACATGAAGGGCAAGGACTCCAGTTTCAGTGTGTGCTTTTGGGGGCTTTCACAGCCCACTCTGAATACCCAGGGTTTCATCAGCTCTTTGGAAATCCAGTTTGGGCTGCTTTGTCCATGTTTGGGGAATGCAGAGTTGCTAGACCTGAGTGAAACAAATCCTTTTCCTAACTTGAGTTAATATTTTCTGTTTAATGAGTTCAGTCACAAGGTACATTTTGATATGCTTTTTATTTGCTGTGAATATTCAGGTAGGTTTCTGTAATGTCTGAAAGCCATATAAAATGCTTTTTTCCAGCTGATTTTGCACAAATCTCCATATTCCTTCAAAAATCAAATGCATATTGTAGACATGTGGGATGCTCATAGGAACATAAAATAACAATCTGAGAAAATAAACACTGAGTTAAGTAATTTCTTAAGCAAAAGAGGTGTAGCATGGTGTGCTAGGCTATTTTTGGCTCCAGATCAACATATGTTGATAGTTTTCAGCTGAATGAGAATGAAGTGGATTTTAGGAAAAACAACTTTGGAGCAGCAGAGTGGCTTGGATGGCACGTCACGTTGTTGCTGGATTTGGAGCTGAGATGCTTGGGAGCTGTTGTGACCTTGCTCTGGGCCAGCACCTCTCGAGCAGAGGATGGAGCTGGAGCTGCCAGGGGCGTTGGTGTGAGGTTTGTGGTGGAGGAGGGAGAAGATGAGCTGAGGCTCTCCATAAATACTGTGCTGTTGCTGGCTTAGAATAGCTGCAGAGCCAGTGGCAGCATACCCTGGAGGTGGGGCTGTGCTGGCTGGGGCTGCTCCAGGTGTAGGAACACCTGCACCAACACACCTGAGTGCTGCTGGTACCAGGCACGTCTGACATTCCCTCACTGTGCAGACACTGTCCAGATGTGGGAACAGAGCTGGAGGAGGGTCTGCAGCACAGCTCTGATGAGGAGCAGCTGGGGGAGCTCAGCCTGGAGAAAAGGGGGGCTCAGGTGGGACCTTCTCACTCTCTACAACTCCCTGGCAGGAGGGGGCAGCTGGGTGGGGGTCAGGCTCGGCTCCCAGGGACAAGGGACATACAAGAGGAAACAGCCTCAAGTTGTGCCAGTGGGGGTTCAGGCTGGGCATCATGATGAATTTCTCCACTGAAAGGGTGGTCAGACATTGGAAGGGGCAGCCCAGGGAGGTGGTGGAGTCCCCATCCCTGGAGGTGCTGAAGGAACAGCTGGAGGTGGCACTCAGTGCTCTGGGCTGGGTGACAAGGTGGGGATTGGTCACAGGTTGGACATGAGAATCTTGGAGGTCTTTCCCAACCTTAATGATTCTGTGATTGTGCCTTTGAGCAGGGCTGGGTTCTGTTGCCCCCAGCACTGCAGAGTGATCCCCATGGGTCCATGCTGTGCTTGTGCAGGGTCTGGCATGTCCCAGCAGCAGGGCAATGCCAGGCAGGGCTCAACCCAGGGCACTGCCATGGCCTCCAGGCTTTCTAGGCACAAGTAGTGCAAGGAGGGTGCTGCCAGCCTCCCAGGGTATCTTCTCAGGGCTGGAAGCTGTGCTTAGGTGGGGCTGGATGAGGGATGCCTCTGGTCCACTCCCCTGGGGATGGGTCACCTGCTGTCACCTGCCTCCTTTGTGCTCTGTCACGCTCTCTGGAGCAGCTTTTGAGCTGGAAATGCTTTTGGGCTGGTTGGAGGTGCAGGAGGTGCTTCCCTGCTGCAGGGGTAGAAGGGCTCTCCCTCTGATGGAACCCTCAGCTCCCTGTCTCCTTCTCTTCCCTGTCAGCACTCCACCCTGTCCCGCAAGTTCGTGGAGGTGATGTCCGAGTACAACGCCACGCAGACTGACTACCGGGAGCGCTGCAAGGGCAGGATCCAGAGGCAGCTGGAGATCAGTGAGTAACCCTGCCGTGGGACACAGCTGTGCTGTGTGTGCCGTGGGGCACGTCCTGCACTGGCTCCCAATGGATCAGAGCTGCTCCCACAGCTGGGCAGAGTTCCCGGGAAAAGCCGGGATGCACAGGAGCCTCTGGGAGCAGCAGGAACACGGCTCCTGTGGGAGATGGACGTGGGGCGGGACCTTGAGTTTCAGTGGCAACGTGCATCCAGCAAAGTGCATCCCAAAATGCTGCAGAGAGAGCACAGGCATCGCGAGGAGAGGGATTTCTTCTGTGTTTGCAGCTAATTTTTAATTCAAAGCAGCTCATGGGAATTCCTGATTCCTGTGTGTACTTGTACTTCCTCAGGGTGCTCTTCTTCAGGATGAACTAAGCTAAACATGAAAACAGAGAAGGGAATTCTTGAGATGGGAGCACTCTCTGCTCCTGATGGTCTCCCTTGCACAGGAAGAGCAGGAGCCTCAGTGCTGCCTCAGGCACCTCTCTGGGCCCAGGACTGATGGCTCTTAGCAGCCATTATGTTGTGGTCAAGGGTGGACCTCAGGTGACACCTCTGAGGCTGGTGACACCTCACCCAGGTGACACTGCTGTGGCTCTGAGATCTCTGAGTCATCCAGAGCCCATCACTTAGGAGCAGTCCAGTCCTGCCTCTCTGTAGAAACACTCTCCTTACGGTTCTTTTGGACAGTCAGTGGTACCTGGATAGTTTAGAGCAAAGGAGTTATCTCCCAGCAAAGAGGGACCATGTAATTAGGGGAATAATCAAGGGGGAAGCCAGGGCATGCAGAGATTAAAGGAGATTTTTGCAAATAATCTCACTTCCAGACATGTTGTGGGGTTTGTGCTCAGGATGGAAGGCTTTGAACTTAGTCCTTTTTTTTTTCCTATCAACCAAATGGATGTTTTTCTTTCCTCCAACAACTCACTGTGAATAATGACAGGAGATCTGTGAGTCAGTCTGGTGTCCTTGGTGGTCACCTGTGGGAATGTGCTTCATTAGTCTGGGAATCTGGGTGCTGTGGGGTGTGGGAATTTCTGTGGAGGGCTGGAAGGACACACAGGCCTTAATCTTAGTTCAGATTAGTCTTTCTGATGTCTAATACTAGCAGGGCTGCATGGGAAGGCTGACTGACAGGAGGCTCAACAAGAGCTTGCCAGTTTGCTGTAAAGCAGGATGTGTCAGTGCTCCAGCTGCCTGACTCATCCCTCAGCCAGCATCACCCTGCAGTGACAGCTGAGGAGTGGCTTGTCATGTGAACAGGAATTTAAGGTATCCCTGTCCTCCCTCTGAGAGAGGAGGTTTGGAAGGACTCAGCCTTGTCCTTGATTGGATGCAGACCTGAAAGAAATCTTCCTCTTGTTTGCCTACTGAATTCTGGGAGGGCTCTGCTGCTCTGCTTAAATCCTGAAGATACATCGTTATTCTTGTGTCTGCTCTGTCCATCCTGCCAGGTTGTCAGTGCCTGACAGAGCCTGGTGGGTGCAGGGAAAGGGCTGCGCAGGAGTCCCCACGGAGCAATGTGTGGTGTAGGGGAGGTGTCCCAGTTCCTGATAGCAAGGGACTCTTGTTCCCTTCAGGATGGAGGTGTGGAGGAGTGTGGGAGATAAGTGCATTTCTCATTGCTACAGAAGAGGTGCAGAGCTGGGGTGGGGCTGTGCTGGGGAGGGACATAGCCCTATGCACAGCCCTTTGCCAGAGCTGGACTCCCCCAGCAGGACAGCGGAGAATATTTCCTAGCAAAAAGACTCATCCAAAGGAACAGCTTACAGATGTTTTACCGGGAGTGCTGCTTGGGCAGGGGCTGTGCTTGGCCTGGGGTGTCCCAGGCAGGGCCTTCAGCCCCAGCTGCTCCTGCACAGGCTCTTTGGGACGGAGCTCAGCTGGGATGTGGCAACTGCACAGATCTCCACAACATCCTCAGCTCTCATTTCCTACTGAGGACTCCAGAGATAAAAAGTGCTGGGAGCTCTGACAGCAAAGCCAGTAAATCACTCAGGTTTTCAGAGTATGAGAGCAGGAACTTCTTAGTTGCTCAGGTGCTCTGTGCACGCTCCCCAGCATCAGCAAGTTTCTCCATCCTCACCACATCTGGCTCTGCAAGTAAGACAGTAGCAGAGTTGGTGATGTAGAGTCACTGCCCCGGGCTGTAGCCACCCCCTGGGGCTCCCCACAGCCCTCTCAGGATCGGTTCCCTTCTCCTTGTGTAGGCACTGCTGTGTCTGTGTGTGCCAGAGGTTGTGCTGTGTAACCATCAGCATCACACTGCCCACCAGGAGCAGCTCTGAGGGCATGAAGTGTACAGGGCTCTGTAGCTGAGTCCTTCTCACCCTGATACCAGCATGGGCAGTGCCAGACCTGTCTGAGCTGGGTGACAGCCAAGTGGGCCAGTCACTTGTACCTGTTACCTCACAAGCAGGTGGACAGGACAGCGTTATCCATCTCTCCATGAATTGTATGGATTTGTGTCTAATAAGA
The DNA here is from genome assembly GCF_031753505.1 of Anomalospiza imberbis. Lineage (NCBI taxonomy): Eukaryota > Metazoa > Chordata > Aves > Passeriformes > Viduidae > Anomalospiza > Anomalospiza imberbis. Next base: position 3,299,920 of record NC_089700.1, read on the forward strand.
GCTCAAAAGCCAGCTCCAGGCAGAGGATCCCAGCCTTGGAAAGGTGCCTTGTCCTCACTGTGAGCCCCAGCTGTGGCTCTGCAGGTGCCTGTGCAGCCCTGCTGCTGGGAGGACAGATGCTGCCAGCCCAGGGGATGCTGCCAGCCTGAAGAGCCCAGCTGAGCCCTCATTTGGCCATGGCACACTGGACTCCTTCAGCCCTGAGCTGCCTTCCCTATTTAGAAACCATCTGCAGGCAGAATTGGACAAACTGGCAGCCAGTGTCAGCTGGGCTGTGGGACTGAGCTGTGGCACCAGAAGCTTCCCTGGGAGCTTCCCCCACACCCGAACAGGGTTGCTCCTGCCCCATCCCCTGGGAGCTGGTCCATGGGGGTGGTCACTCTGTCCAGCTGGGCATTACAGGGCCAAGGACTGTGCCTTGAGCTGGGAAGTCTCCTCAGTTGCCCTGTCCCAGAGTTTCCAGTGGCTCTGCAGTGACCTGGGCACTGTCTCTTGCTGTTCTCTCCCTGCCAGCTTAGGGCTGAGTTTGCTTCTCCAGCTTCCTCCATGCTCTGGGCTTGTCTTGTTGGCAGAGCTGCTTCTCCCCAAGAACCTTTAATTGCTAGAGATGCCAAATAAGAGGCAGGTGTACTCTGGAGCTCTCTGGGGAGGCACAGGTTCAATTCTCAGGATTTTCCAGTGTTTCACCAAATTTTGGGGTAGGAGTGTTCCCCCAGCCTTTTCTCCCTTGGTACTACCTTGCCGTGGCTCCATCCTTTCACTCCCATTTTTGGCTGTGCCATGGCCCTGTGGGAAAGTGAGCAGCAGATCAGGCAGGTACCCAGGACACTTTGAGCTGATTTTACTGCTGTGGAGGAGCTAACGACAGACCAGGAAGCCAAACCATGAGCCCTGTTAGGAGGCAGTGGCCTTCCTGGGAAGTCCTCTGAGGCCCTGCAGGTTGGTTGTAGGGTTTGGCAGGTGTTCTACTGGGTGTGGGGGGTGAGATGCAGCCTCCATGCCCCAGGCTTGGCTCAGCATTAAAGCAAGTTCTTCCTGAGCAGCTGTGGCCCTTGGCCAGGCCAGCAGTGCCTGCCCAGGTGTTAATCCATGCAATGCCTTTGCTCTCATCCTTCACCTCCATGCAGCTTTTGCCATCTCTGTGCCCTGCATTAGGGGAGTGAGGCAGCAGGAAGGATAGGATGAGAACATGTATCCCACATCCCATCCCAGCCCATGAGAGATGTGGCATCTCCTGGAGCCCTTCAGGACTGCCTCGAGGGCTGGCATTTGGCAGAGCAAGCAGCTCTCCATGGACAGCACGTGGCATGCTCCTCCTTACCACTGGACCAGTGACTGCTCATGGCTGGGCACATCAACAGGAGGGTTTGTAAATTTGTGCTGCTTGGTCCCTTGTTCTCCCTTTCTGGGAGCAGGGCAGTGTCAGCCCAGAGCAAGGAGCCAACAGCAAGAAAAGCTGGCAAGGGTTGTTGTGGGTTATCCTTGGCGGCAGTGATGCTCTGTCACTCTAAAACATGTAATGGTGTCTGGAAATGGACTGTGGACCCTTCTCCTCCTGGGGACCCTTCTCCTCTGAGGACCCTTCTTGGAGCTGGGGAAGGTGGGGAGCTTGACTGATCCTGAAATCCGTGAGTACACAGGTGACAAAGCTCAGGCCTCATATGCATCTGCGAACCCCCTCAGGTTGTTGATGTGACTCAAAACAGCAGCTTCTCAGGGCTTGGGGGTCACTACCAGGTCGTAGTTATCTAGACCAGCCTCACACAGAGCTCCAGCCTCTGCCCACGTGTCTGAGAGCTCTGCTCTGCCCCATTTCCCCCTCTCTGAGGTGTCCTGGACTCGTCCTGGAGGATGCTGTTGTCCTTTCAGTACCACTGGCTGCAGGCAGCGTGTCACAGGGGAGCATCTACAGGCCCCAGCCCTGCTCTGCAGGCTTTGGTTCCATCAAGCCTGGTGGAGTCTCTTCATTAGCTGTTCCTGCCTGACTGCCCTGTTCACACCAGTGGGGTGTCACTTGCCCTGTCTCAGGTGACCTGCTCCCCCTCCCCATCCCTCTGGGCCCAAGTGCTCTCCCCAGCACCTCCATCTGTTTGGCTGTAATTCCATGTGTCCCACATGGCTGCTAGCCCAAGAAATTCACTACAGCTAATGCAGGGATCAGTGCCACCGTGGAGGGATCGGCCTCTGTCTCTGCAGTATGGGGAAGGGAAGGGAAGGGAAGGGAAGGGAAGGGAAGGGAAGGGAAGGGAAGGGAAGGGAAGGGAAGGGAAGGGAAGGGAAGGGAAGGGAAGGGAAGGGAAGGGAAGGGAAGGGACCACATGGTGTGGGTGAATTGTTTTTAGAGGAGCCATGGGGCTAGAGGCCCCCAGAGATATGGAGAGTTTTGCCACAGGGGGAAAGACAGAGCCTGGCTTCTGTCACACAGCAGCAGGGCCAAAACCTGGGCAGTCCAGCTGAGCCCAGTGTCCTCATGGCGTTGAACTGGCTGGGACAGGGTTTGTTCAGAACGTGCCTGCTTGTGGCTTCTTCCCCATCCCTCCTCCTTCACAAACACCGGGGGTGCTGCTGGCTGCTGGTCCCTTAGCACTGCTCCCTGCTCTGCAGGAATGCTTGCTGTGTCCAGGAGGGACAGGTGGACACTCCTGTGTGAGCTCAGCCAAGCTGGCAGCTTGCTGCCCTTAAAATGAGGGGTGTCAGAGCCAGGCTGTGAGAGGGCAGCCCCTCAAACTGCCCTGTATGCTCTTGGGGATGAAAGCTTTGCTCTGTTCCACTCGTGGGAGAATTACCCTGGAGCCAGCAGAGCCCTGTGGTAGGGCTGTGGCAGCTGTGGTGGGGACGGGGGGCTCTTGGCTGACCTGTGTTGTGTGGTTGCAGCTGGCAGGACCACCACCAGCGAGGAGCTGGAGGACATGCTGGAGAGCGGCAACCCGGCCATCTTCTCCTCTGGGGTAAGCACTGCCACCAGCTGCAGCTGAGCCAGCCCCCAGCCCAGGGGATGGGCTGCTGGACGTGCTGCCACAGTGGCCTCAGTACAGAGTAATGAACACAGCCCTTGTAGGAGGGGGCCTAGGGGCTCAGATCTGGCCTGAGGATCTGTTGGAGCAGTCTGGATCCCAGCATCCTGCTGCAAACTGCCTGGCTTGGTGTGGTTGGAGGGGCTCTGTAGCTCCTGCTCATCCCTCTCTTGGTGCCCTCAGTCCCAGCATTGGAGCTGGGTCTGAGTACGGTGCTCAGTGGCCTTATTGTCTCTGCAGATCATCATGGATTCAAACATCACCAAGCAGGCGCTGAACGAGATTGAGACACGGCACAGTGAGATCATCAAACTGGAGAACAGCATCCGAGAGCTGCACGACATGTTCATGGACATGGCCATGCTGGTGGAGAGCCAGGTGGGGAAAAGGTGCAGCCCAGGGGCTCACCTGGAGGGCTTGGAGGGTGATGGGGCTCCCTGTGGTGGGTGGGGAGGCTGGAGAACAGTGCATCCCTGCCTGGGTGGGTGCTGAGAGGAAAAAACCACATCTAGGACCAGCATGGCTCCCAGTGGGGCTGAGCTGGGCTCCCCAGGGCTGAAGCCACCCAGGGTGGCTCTGGCACCTCAGAGCTGGGGTGCTGTGTGTCTGGGGTGGGAGGCTCAGTGAGGGACTCAGAAGGAGGGCAGTGGGTGGCTGCCATGCAGGGGGAGGTTTCTTCATCTTCCCTGGAGCACCAGGCCTAGGTGGGTGAGCTCGGGGTGGCCCCTCACCTGTGCTGCCAGCCCGTGGCACCAGTCCCTTCAGCCAGGCACGTGCTCCTGTGTCTTTGCTCACCCCCCTTCTTGCCCGCCATGCTGCCATGGCCCGAGGAGACGTCAGTGGCAGGTAAAGGCCCACTGGCCGAGCCCCGTGGTGCTGCATGCTCTGCTCTGCATGGCTGCTCCTGCATGTCTGCTGCTCGCGTGGTGCTGGGATGGCCAGTGGCAGGACAGCAAGGGTCACCAGGGCACCGTGGTGTTGGTGGCCTGTCCTGTCTGCAGTGGGGAACATATGCGGGGAATTCATGATTCCATGCCCCTCTCTAAGGGCTGGACAGTGCCAACGTCCTTGTCCTGTGGGCGAGAAGCTCAGAGCTGCTGGCACTGGGAATAGAAGGGCACCGGGCAGGCAGCAGGGCTGGCAGCTCTGCTGTGCCCTGGCATGGCACAGGTAGGAAGAAGCAGCAGCAGTTTTAAACAAGACATGGAGCAGTTGGTGGGGCTCAGTGCTCAGAACCCCTGAGCCCCAAGGTTTGTCCTCCCTGTGCTCTCCAGCATTAGGTTGAGAAATGGGCATTGCAGAGTTGCTGGCTATGAGCCCATGGCTCTGTGCCTTCAATTCCCTCCATGCCATGCAGGAGGGCATGGGGCTTCAAACCTCCCACTCCTGCCAACCCTGTCCAGCTGCTGCAGACTTGGCTGTTTCCCTGTCCGGTCAGGATGGGGCCAAAGGAGGTGAACAAGGCTGGAGGAGCTCACCCCCACCTGTGTCCCCACACCCAGAGGAGCCCCCACTCCCAGCCTACCCCTGCAGCAGGGGCAGAGTGGGACAGGGGTCCCTGTAGGGCTCTTCAGTCCTGGCTGGCCTTGCTCCGGACCCTCCTGCCTTGGGTGCGGCGCTTGTGCGGATGGGAGCGGTGGTCCCTGGTCCCTGCACGTGCGTGGTTTCCTGGGCATCCCTCATGGTGCTGCTGGCACTGTCCTTGCTCCCTGCCACGCCTCCTGTTTCAGCAGCATGTGGGGTGGTGCTGGTGTAGGTCCCGTTGTGGCTTTGATGTCACCTGAGATATTGGACAGGTCAGCGCCAGGACTGGGCTGGGAGCTCCCTTGTCCCTCACCCTTGCTTGTCTCCCTGCTGGGATGTGCGCAGAGATCCTCTGGGACGGGGCATGCAGTCCAGAGCCCGCAGCCCAGGCAACACCCAGTGCCCGCAGGCAGCTGATGGTGCTTCTCTCTATGCAGGGCTGCTGGCCAGGGCAGCATCCCCCCGGAGCCAGGGAGCAGCAGAGCAGGAAGGAGCTCACGTCTGCGTGCGCGGGGGCGCGCGGGCTGTGTCCTCCTCCTGCAGGGAGAAATGATTGACCGCATCGAGTACAACGTGGAGCACTCGGTGGACTACGTGGAGCGGGCTGTGTCCGACACCAAAAAAGCGGTGAAGTACCAGAGCAAAGCCAGACGGGTGAGTCACGGCTCTGGCCGGGGCCCATCTGCCCCTGCCTGCACTGCTGACACCTCCTTCCCAGGCGCAGGGCCCGGCTGGCACCTTGCCTGGCCCAGGCAGCCTGGCACAGCTTTGCAGGTGCCCGGGGACCATGTCACCCCACACCACTGGGAGCAGCCCAGGTCCTGAGGGTTGCACAGCTGAGGCAGAGCTCCCAGCACAGACTGTGTGAAAGCTGACAGTGAGCCATAGGGCAGGGGTGCTGCTTGGGGGGAGGAAAAGGGACAAAGTGGACCCCTGGACCAGGCATGCTGTGAGAGCCACATCCCCTGCAAAAACAGAACAGGGAAAGGTCATGGTTCAGCTCAGACTCTGAGCACAGTGCCAGCTGTCTGTCCTGCTCCCGACACCTGGTCCCTATCAGCCTGGGGAGGTGAAGGCCACCAGCTCAGCTCTGCCAACCCAGGGCAGAAGCAGGAGCGGGGGTGTCCCTCCCTGCCCTGGACTGCCAGAGCCCTTCTGGCTCCCAGGTGTTGCTCAGAGCCCACCACGGGCAGAGTGGGACAGGATGGACTGCCGTTCTGAACTCCTGGGTCCATCCTGCCCCAACACTCACCATCCCCTCTCCCCTCTCTCCCTACCGCTGCTGGGACACCTGAGCAGAAGAAGATCATGATCATAATCTGCTGTGTGATCCTGGGCATCGTCATCGCCTCCACCTTCGGCGGCATTTTCGGCTAGACTCACCCCCCAGGACTGTTTGTGTGCGATGGATGGAGCCGCGCGTGCCATGGGGCTGCAGCCACGCCGGAGCAACCCACGCAGCCCCGGAGCCTCCCAGCAGCATTTCAGTTTCTAATGCATGGTTGTTTGTGACGCTGTGTGTGCGGTGCGGTGCGTCTGTGTGGAGGGAGCTCCAGCCCCGGGGCGCAGGCGGGGGGCCGGCGATGGTGATGGGTGCAAGGGGGACCCCGGGGGGGAACCCGAGCTCTCATCACTGCTCCAGGCTGGGTGGCTGGCTGGGACCGGGTGGGGGACAGAAGTGCCCGTGGGCACTGCTGCTCATGGTGTGATGGGCAGTCTGTGTTAGTGACAGGAGGAGGGAGGGATGATGGGTGTTAGGGGTCCTCGGGAGTACCGTGCCCAGTCAACCTCCCCAGCTTGCCCATCACCTCGAACTCTCATGTCTGTCAGCCGCATCTGTGCTTGCAAACACCTTCCCTTGGGCTGCTTCTCTTCGGGGCCCTTCCCCAGGGGTGTGCTCTGCCCAGCCCTGCCTGGCCAGTGACTGTGTCTGGCTCTGGGGCTCCATCCCTGCCGCTCCTCCCGTGGCAGGGCTGTCCCCTCCCTACATGAGCCCTCACCCCAGTAGGGTGCCAAAGGCTGGAGATGCAGGTGGTGGATGCCTGATGGAGCAGTGTGGAATAAGGAGTTGCCGCTTGGGGCCATCACAGTTGCCTGGGGACAGGAATAGGGCACGTAGGGGCCAGTGCTGCTCCTGGATGCTGGCCTGACAGGGCAGGATGGCACGGATAGTCTAAGGCCAGTGAACTTCACTGGCTGCTCATCCTGCAGCACAGCCTCATCGCAGTGCTCTCAGCCCTGGCACACGGTGGTCCTGGCTCCTCTTGCCCACAGGCCTGGACTCTGCCTGCCGGGGTCTGGGGCTGTTGCTGATGTCCACAGCTCCTGACAGCACTCACCTGCAAGTAGGGCTGCTCCAGCTTTGCTTTTTCATACCCATGGCCGGGGGTTAGAAGCAGTTGGGCTTTCTCCTGTTGTGGTCCCAGGAGCAGCCCTTGCTGCATCCAGCCCCCTGCAAGCGAGGAGTAGCAGCCTTCCTCCTGCTGTATCCAGTCTGGTTCTGAACAGGCCAGTGCCCGACTGCCTGTTTGCCACCTCCTGGCACCCTGCTGCTGCTGGCACCGTGCCCTTCTGCCCAGCCATCCAGTGAGGCACCTGCTCTCGGTGGGGTGCTGTGGGACAACCTGGGTGTCCTGTGCCCTCTGCTGTGCCCATGACACAGATGCAGCTGCTGTGGGGGTCTCACTGGCAGCTCAGGGGGTCCAGTACTGCCATCGCCTGTTTCCCTCAGGCTAGGGACAGGGCTCTGCCCTCACCTTCCTCTGGAGACCCCAGGGCTCTGGCTGGACTGTGCACATGCCAAAGCACCACAGAGAGTCCCAAGGTAGGCTAGGCTCACTGCCACTCTGGGACAGGGGTTTGCTGTCAGGTGCTGGTAGCAGAAAAGGGACACTTGATGGCAGCCAGTATTCCAGCCTCAGGCAGCATCACCTCCCAGCTCCCACCAGCACCAGGGCAGGGCAGCTCCACAAGCTGGCAGGGTGCTGTGGCTCAGGCAGTGGCTGTGTGTGGTGCCCCTGGGTGCAGGGGAAGGGCAGTGGCTGCAGCCACAGAGTGCTGCCTGCCCCAGGGCCAGCCCTGCCCAGCAGCAGCCCCGACACAGCTTCTCTGCCACTGTTACCCGAGGTCCCCCCAGCCAGCCCCATGCTGCATGCAGCTGCCCTTGGGAAGTGGCTCCAGCCTGGCTCCCCACACTGCCCAGTCCAAGCCCCTCGGGGTGCAGCCATGGGAACATCCCAGGCCAGAGCCCCCTTCTTTCACAGTCCCACACCACCGATGTGAGCTCCAGCACTGCAGCCTGTGTGCACTGAAGGGCTTGGGGCACCAGGAGCATGCAGGCAGGGCTAGGAGGCAGGCAAGGGCAGGGTTTCTGCTCCAGGGGGCCATGTCTGGCTGCAGGAAAAGGGAGTGGCCAAGCTTCTGTCCCTCAGCAGCTCCCTGCCACTGCCATCCTTGCTTACTCTGCCAGGCCAGCAAGAGCCCCAGGGCCCCTCCAGGAAGCAATAACACTGGGCAGGCAGGAAAACCCTCCTCCCAGGCTCCTGCCCTGCAGCCATGCCAACTGCTAGCACAAAGGTGACTTTTTTTTTCTTCCAGGCAGCGACTTTAGTGGCACAAGCTCACCTGACATCAGGGCTGTGGCCCCCCTGTCAAGGCACAAGACCAGGAACTGCCCCGGGGGGAATTCTTGGCCCTTGCTCCTTGTTGGCACCACCACTGCCAGCAGCCCCCACAGCAGCAGGAGTCAGATGGGGCCAGTCAGGGTCGCTGGCACTTTGCTGGGATCCTGTGGGCAGCAGCAGTGCTGGGCTCCAAAGCAAGGGAGATGAGGAGCCGGCTGCCACTGCTGCCCCACAGGCAGGCTCACACTGTCCTCGCTGTGAGGGGAGGGTGTTTTGGTGCAATAATTACCCCTGCACTACGGGAAGCCCCATTGAGTTCCTTTTCACCTACCTGTCGTTGCATGTACAGACCAAATCACCAAGTGTGGATGTGCTTTGGGAAGATGTTTCACCTTTTCTTTCCAGCCCCCAACCTGCACCTGCTTGTCCTTTGGGTTCCACCACCTCTGTTCCAAGTGCCACCCGCCCTCCCCATGCCGGGAGCGTGTTGATGCAGTATTCCATGAGCAGTGTGGGGCACGCACAGCTTGCACTCGAACTGGGGATTGGGGTTTTTTTTTTGTAATTAATGTACTTGAAGGCTTTCCGAGCCCCCCGTGGAGTTCTACTGTTGCTGTACTGTGAGCTAAGTGTCCTTGTTTTCTATGTGGATCTTGACCCTGGCTTGCTCTGTCTCACTGGGCTGGATGACACTGTATGTTGCCTCTCTTCTCCTTCCCTCTTTTCCTTCCTGCTAGCATTCCTTTCTTCTCCCAAGGCTTTGGGTGCAAAACAGCTTCCCATTTTGTGGAATTTTTATGTAGAATAAACATTTGTAACTGTAAAGCTCTGGGTGGCACCTCTCCTTGTTTGAAGGGAAGAGGTGATCGGGGGTCCAGTCAGCCCCAGCACCTTGGAAGCACTAAAGGAAACAGGGTGGGCTTGGTGCCAAGCACCAACAGGAGTAAATGGCTACCGGAGCAACACTTGTGCCAGCAGCAACTTTGTCCTCATGGATCTAGTGTGGATCCTCTGCAGGCAGAGGGGAAGCTGGCAGGGAACGAGGTACCATAGTCCCACCTCAGTACTCCCAGCACCAAGGGCAGGACGCAGGACACCAGCAAACACTTCAACGCTTTGACTCTTTAGTGAGGAACTGGATATCACATCCTGGCTTACCTGGAGCTCAGCTGGCTCACTGCACTCGGGAAGGTAAGTGATGGCACCGTAGAGCACTGCCCAGCAGCAGTGCCAGAGCACTGTCTGCACCTTCACCAGGGAAACAGGCCTGGAAGCTTTGCTGTTTGGCAGCACCTGAGCCAGTTTGTACCTTTAAGAGCCACAATGAGCAGTCCCAGCAAGTCCCCAGGCGTGGGGTGCCACCTGTGCCATCCACAGGAGGCTCTCTGGAGGCACCCACATGCCACCTTCCATGCCAGCAGCGTGCAGAGCAGTTCAGAAGTGAGGACGGCGCTTCCTCCCTGTGTATTTCGTGTCTGCTCGCACCTCCCTGTGGGAAAAGCAGGGAACAGCTCAGCACCACCTGCAGGTCACTTCGGGAGGGGACGGGAGCGGGTTTGTGGCAGGAGATTGGACAGGTGACAGCAGGCCAGCCCGACCTCTGAGGCAGGACTCAGCTGGACTCACTTGCCCTGGCGTCGCCTACGCTCCTTCTTCTCCAGGATCCAGTCCCGGCTTTTCTTCACAGACTTGCCCTTTGCATTTCTGAACCGTGTCCTGTGGGGAAAAGTGGACAGCAGCTGGAGAGAAACTGAGGTGTGGGGGTACATTCCTCTGCCCCAGAGGATTGCCACCCAGAACTGGGTCACAGAAGTATGAGTTTCCCTCCCACCACCCTAGGCAAGAGACTCAGCCAGCACTGGGGCAGGTGGCCAAACTCCAGACACACTGGAGGAGGAAGTTGATTCCAGCCCTGGCTCGGAGCTGAGGGATCCTGACCTATGAACTCCAGCAGTCCAGCACACCCCCAGGCCATATCCCATGTCACACCAGCAGCATGCTGCTCTCTGGGATCTCAGGGCATTACAGGCTCATGCACAACCACCATCCCCTTGTCTGCTCTACTCCAAACAAGGCAGACAAAGTCAGGCTTCCTACAACATTCCCAGCTCTGCTACTGCCCTCCAAGACCAGATAACCCCTTAGACTAAGTAAGCGAGTAATGGCAATGTAAGAGGCAGGAAAACATGGCAGCCACAAGCTCCTGGCAGCCACGACAACGTTCCTCTGGTTTTTGTTTTGTCTCTCCCAATGGCTGCAAGAGGGGCTCCTCCCTACACCACTGCTGTGGGAAGAGACAGGGCCAGCCGCAGAAACCCCCAGGCCACAGCTAAGGCCTGGACAGGAGAAAAAATGAATGCCAGGACTCAGGCACTGCAGCCTGCCTCCATCATGAGCCTTGCAAACATTCCCTCTCCCACACCACTGCCAGCTGGAGAGCCCAGTGCTGGGCAGAAAGCACTGCTCAGCTACAGCTCTAGGGTAAGCACCTACAGCCCCATGGAAGAGTCCTGGGAACTAACTAGTTTTGTTCCCTGTGTCCAGGCCCTTGGGAAGATAAAGCAGTCCTGTCCTGGGCTGCTGTGAGTCCTCCCTGTCCTTTCCCTCCCATTGCTTCTCATACAACAGCAGTGTGATCCCCAGTAAAGCTCAGCCCCCAAAGGCCCCCACTCCTTGTTGGGGAGGACCTGCAGCCTCCCCCCCACACAATACCTCTCATTGGTGAACTTTGCCTGGTGCAGCTCTTCACTGGCACATTCAGTACCAAGGCCCTGGAAAGCAAAATTGGGAAGTTGTGTTCTCCTCTGGACCAGGCACAGCCCATCAAATCTAAGGGGAATGCAGGGATCTGCAAGGGGAAGGACCAGAGCAGGAATAAACTGGTCTTCCAGAAATCGTGGCAAAAAAGGCAGATGTCAGAAGAACAGCTTTGAAGAGGGAAGGCTTAGATTGGATATGGGAAGAAATTCTTCCCTGTGAGGGTGGGGAGGCCCTGGCACAGGGTACCCAGAGCAGCTGTGGCTGCCCCATCCCCGGAAGTGTCCAAGGCCAGGCTGGGCAGGGCTTGGAGCAGCCTGGGATAGTGGAAGGTGTCCCTGCCCATGGCAGGGGTGGAACAAGATGAGCTGTGAAGTCCCCTCCAACCCAACCATTCTGTGATTCTATGAGAGCAGGGCTTGGTGACTGGCAGAAATTGCATAAATGAAGTCACATCTGCACTCACAGAGCTGTTTGGCTCCCACACTGCCCACAGCTCTTCCACATCATCCAGGACAGCAGCTCTGCTGCCTCATGGAGGCCCTCACCTTTGGTAATGTGCCAGATGTCCCAACAAAGAGACAGAGGAAGAACCTGAAAGAACAAGAATAAGGAGCATGAATGTGGGATTCAGCATGCAAGTCTCAGTCCCCAGGCAAGACTGAGATGGTTTATAACAGAGTCAGATCTAAGCTTTAACCTCTGTCCAGAACTGTATAATGGGAGAAGGAACAGCTCAGGGGAAGGGAAAAAAAACAAAAACTGCTAAACCCAGGCTTCACCCCAAACACACACAGAGATCCAGGACTCACTTCTTGGCTTTGGCACTGTTGGGGTAATCCACCACCATTCCTCCTGTAAATCCAGCTCTCATGGCTTGGGCTGTGATGAGCTCCAGCTGAGAAAAGCAGCAGGTGCAAAGTTAATTAGCAGTCATCCCCCAGGAAAGCCCAAGAGGACTCTCTCTGGGAGTACCACACCTGACTGGGCATTCCCAAGAAGGACTGCTCCTCCTCCTGCTAAGCTCTGCACCTATCTCCTGGTTCTGCAGTCCCATCCAGACACCAATTCCCTGCCTTTGTTGGTTCTCCCTGCTCCTCAGCTAGCCTGGGTTAGCTGGCACAGCAGACTCTCCAGGAGAGAGATACTGGGCTGGATTTTCCAGACTTGAGTTAAGCCAGTCTTCAAACCCACACTTACATCCTGTCCCATCACTTTAAGGCTCAGCCCAAGACAATCTCTGAAACAACAGAACCTGTACAAGGTATCCTCCTTACAAGTTATTTCTGGGGGCTCCTGAAGAGCTTTAGAAGTGGCAGGCAGGACAGAGACACCGCCTTGATGTGGAAGAACAGGATGCATTCAGAGCCCCAAACAGTAAATGATTTCCCTGCCTGTACCCCCTCCAGCTGACTGATGGGCTGTACCTGCTCTGAGTTCTCGGGGTACAACTGCAGCACAGCTCGGGATCCTCGGGCCTGCAGGAAACAGAGCTGATCACACACCTGCCCCAGTGCAGGTAATCCCTCTGGGTCACCCCATCCCAGCCCAGGACACGAGCTCCCTCCTCCCCAAAACCTCCAGGAAAAAGCTCCCAGGAGAGCTGCTCAGCCCACAGAGCTGGTGAGGCACAGGGGGAACACCAGGTATCCCAGCAACATGAACTGTTAGGTTTGGAAAAGACCACCAAGACCATCAAGTCCAACCTAGATGAGAGGCAGCACCAGGCAAGAAGGCAGGCAGTGGCTGCTCCTGCCAGTCCTGCTTCAGAGCAGCATTTACTGAAAACAACCTGACTCCAAGTACCTTGCTAAAATGCAAAGACATAAGAGCAGCAGACTTGGCAGGTAGAGGGTGGCACTTACCAGGGCAGTATAAAGAGTGGAGAAGAATCTGTAGAGGCGTTTGGGGGGGCTGTGTGACTTCTTGTCAGCATTACAGAGCCACTGCACTGCAGAAATACTGAGAAGGAAAATAAGACCCTCAGGACAGTCAGTGGTTCCTTCACAGAGCTTGCCACCTCCCTTTGAGCTGAATTCCTGCACTAGGCATGTGCTGGGCCTCAGGGAAATTAAATAATTTCCTCCGTGTTGCTTTGCCTTCTGTTTCACAGCTACAAAAACCCCTCTGGAGGCTCACTAAGCCAAAACTTAACAAGGTGCATAAGTTAAAGGACAAAAGCACCACCAAGCATCCCCTTTAGTCCAAGTTCTCAAATCCTAAAATGACAGAATGCTTTGGGTTGGAAAGGACCTTAAAGCTCAGCTTGTTCCAGCCCTTGTGGGCTGGAACACCTCCCACAAGACCAGGTTGCTCTAAGCCCTGTCCAACCTGGCCTTGGACACTTGCAGGGATGGGGCAGCCACAGCTGCTCTGGGCAGCCTGTGCCAGGGCCTTCCCACCCTGACAGGGAAGAATTTCTTCTCTGTATCTGACCTGAATTTTCCCCCTTTCAGCTTGAACCCCTTACTCCTGGTCCAATCCTTACAGTTCCTGAGGAATGCTGGAGAGCTCAGCTGTGTCCCTTGCCTGGCCAAGCAGGTTTTCCCAAGGAGCAATCTAAACCAGAGCTTTTGGCTCAGCAATGGACAGCCCTTGCTTCTTCCCAGCTGTTCTCTAAGCAGGTAAGTCCCCCTGTCCCCTTCATCCCAAAGCCAAGCATCAAACCTTGCTCCAGGGACTGACTTTTCTAAGCTATGCCACTTTATATTTTGTTCTCCTCCCTGAAGCAAGTCTCAGCCATCCTGACAATATCCCCAGTTTTACTTTCTTTCCTTCAACAAAATTCCCAGCTGACCAGCACAAAAGGACAAGCATCACATGGGAAACAGCTGTCACAAGCTGCTTCTAACATGCAGAATTTTGGAGGTTTGTCCCGGAGTGATGGAGCCAAGTTGCACAGAGCAAAGAGAGCGGCTGACAAGGCCAGTGCCTCTCACCTGTGACTGACCAGGTGTGCACCGTGGGTGCTGTGCAGCTCTGGGGGTGTCAGGAGAGCTCAGCTACACAGACTCACCTGATACAGCCATCAAACATGCCAGGCCTGAAGGGAATGCCATGACCCACATCTGCCAGGAGAAGGTCTCCTTCCACCTCCCTCTCCACGGCCACATCTGCACAGAACACAGCACAGCTCAGGCAATCAGCTGCCACGCCCGGGGCCTCTGAGGGTCTCCTCAGGGGAGGCTGTGCTCACCCAGCATGGCGGGGCTGATGTCCATGCCAATCCAGTAGTGACCCTCCTCAGAGATGTAATCCCCACTCAGCCCTGAGCCGCAGCTAGAGGGAGGAAGGGGGAAGTGCTGGGCTCACGGGGCTCTGAGGCTGTGCTGGCCACACACCCCCAAGCTTACAGCAGCCTGTCCCTCTTCTGCAGCACACTGCCGCTGTGGGACCTGGCCAAGCCCTTGCCCCGCGCACCCCTCCAGCCCCACAGTGCCACGGAAGCGGCAGAGCCCCGCTCACCCCACGTCCAGGAGGAGGCACGCACGGTCCTCGGGCAGCCCCAGCAGCTCCACAGCGCGCTCCGACATCTGCGACTGGATCTCCACCACGCGGGAGCTGAGGCACGGCACAGCGTGGGCGACGGGCGACAGCCCCCGCACTGCGCGGCTTGAACCCGCACCGCCTCCCGGCAGGATCCCACCCCCGCTCCCCCCGGGGCTCCCGGCAGGATCCCACCCCCGCTCCCCCCGGGCCTCCCGGCAGGATCCCACCCCCGCTCCCCCCGGGGCTCCCGGCAGGATCCCACCCCCGCTCCCCCCGGGGCTCCCGGCAGGATCCAGGACCAACCCCCCAGCCCCGGTGGGTCCCCCCGCTGCCCGCCCCATGACGAGACCGCTCCCGCCGCACGAGGGCCGCGCCCGTCCCGCAGCGCTGCTCCCGCCGTACTTCTGCGTGTACTTCCGCGCCTCGGCCTCATCGTAGAACTGTAACGAGAGAGCGGCGGGGGCGCGGTGAGGCCCGGCCCCAGCGGAGCCCGGTTGCCCCCCAGCGGAGCCCGGTTGCCCCCCAGCGGAGCCCGGTTGCCCCCCAGCGGAGCCCGCTGCCCTCCGCCGCCGCTCACCAGCTCGGGCGGCCCGCGGTGCTCGGGCCGGCGGCCGCTGCCCGCCATGCTGCGCCTGCGTGACGTCACTGCCCGGCGACCGCGCCGCCGCTCGCCGTGCCGGCCCGGTCGGCGCAGCGTCTGCATACGTCACCTTCCCGCGCCGCAGCTCCCGCCGGTGGTGGCGTCACTTCTCCGCGCCACGGCGCGCAGCATGGCGGCGGCCGGGCGCTGAGGCCGCCATGGAGCCGGCGGTGCTCGGGCGGCTGCGGCGGCTCCTCCCCGCGGCCCCGCGGCCCGGCCGCGCCCCGCCGCCGTTCCGGGCCGCGCAGACGGGCGGTGCTGGAGCCCCGCGGCCGCGCCGCGACCTCTACGAGGTGCTGGGGGTCCCGTCCACGGCGACGGCGGCGCAGATCAAGACGGCGTACTACGAGCAGTCGTTCCGGTACCACCCCGACCGCAACGCCGGCAGCGCGGCCGCGGCCGCGCGCTTCGCCGCCGTCAGCGAGGCTTACCGGGTGCTCGGCAGCGCCGCTCTGCGCCGCAAGTACGACCGCGGGCTGCTGAGCGCCGAGGAGCTGCGCGACGCGCCCCGGCCCTCGGGCCGCCCTCCTGCCGCCGCCTCGCCGCCGCCCCGCGCCCCCGCCGCCCGCCCGGGGCCCGTCCCGCCACCCTTCGACTTCGACGCCTTCTACCGCGCGCACTACGGGGAGCAGCTGCAGCGGGAGCAGCTGCAGCGGGCGCGGCGGGAGCAGCTGCGCCTCCGGCGGGAGGAGTCCGCGGCACAGGGACGCCTTCGGGTCCTCTCCGATCTCTCCATCGGGCTCCTCTTCTTCCTGGGGGTTGCTCTCCTCTACGGCCTCAAGTGACAGCGGGGCCGTGGCGGGGCTGGGCAGCCCGCGGGGTGCCCAGCAGCTGCACAGTGTCACCAGCGGCCTGGGGATGTCCCCTGCACCACCCCGTGTCTGCTCTTCAGCCTGCGACATTGCACTCTGCCAGCGTGACCTTCAGGCACAGGAAACGACCCGCAGGCTTCATGGGCTGTGAGCTGACCCCTGTGCCAGCGTGACCTTCAGACACACAGTGCCTGTGGCTGGCACAGGGTGTGACCTCTGGATGCCCTCTGTGGGCACAGCCTGGGCCAGGCCGTGCTGTGCCACTCAGCGTGACCTTGCAGAGGTGGCGCAGGAGCTCTGGATGTGCCCCCTCAGCCAGTACCACCCGCACAGTGCCTGACAAGTGAGCACGGTTGCTGCACTCTGGACTGGCACCTGTCCCCTCCTGTGGCACAGCTGTGTCACCTTGGTGTGCCTGCAGAGATTAAAGGCTGTCAGAGGTGCTGTGTGCTGTGTGTGTTCAGGGCTGCACTCACTTGTGGCTCTGGTTTCTGCTGATCCCAGAGCTGTGCTGGTAGACCGTCTCTGGGGAGCTCCTGATGTCCCAGCTGCATCAGCCTGCTCAGAACGGCAGGTACAGGAGTCTCAGATCCAGACTTGAGAAATGAAACCCGAGCCCAGGGTGCCTCATGCCCTGGTCAGGGTGTGACATTGCCTGGAGGTGTGGGAAAGCACTTTGGTGTCTGAAGTCCTCTGTCCTGTCTAGGGCCTGCCAGGAACTTCAGCCAAGCCCCTCCCTCTGAGCTTTTTGGCTGTGGTGCACCTGTGAGCATCAGGTGCTATTCTCTATGTTTTACACGTGTCTGAGCACCATTTGCACAAGAGTATTTGCCTATTTAAATGCTGAAGTGTTTGAAGGACTAAAGATTGTATTTCTCAGAACCTTTTCTCTGTCCTTGGGTGAAGGTTCACCTGTGCTATGCTGCTGCTACCTGAGCTGAGGGAGAGAAATTCATGGCAGTGGCCTGAGCGTGCCAAAGACTGTGTGGGACACTGGGTTTGCTGTCAGTGGGGTGAGCAGGAGCCCAACCCTTGTTCCCTCATCACCCAGACCCTGGGTTGTGTTTTGTCCCAGCACAAGAATGTTACAAGTGAAAGCCCTGTGTTTTCCACTGTGGATTTCTGTGATCCTGCTCAGAGCCTGAGGCAGTGGCACAGCAGGGACCACCGTGCCTGCTGGCTGTGCAGGATTGCTCTCTGCCTGCTCTCAAAAGCATTGTGCCACCTCCAGCTGCACGCCAGAGGCTGCTGCATGCTTGGACTAAGCTCAGCCCAGGGGCAGAGTGAGCTTTCCAGGATCCCCACTGGGTGCCAGTCTGTCCCTTCACTGGGATCACAGCTCTGGATGTCATCGGGGCAGACACAGGAGCCTGGTGTACCCTGGCTGCAGAGGGAAACTGCAGCTGTGGCTCTGGCACCTGCTGATGCATTTTCATGCTCATCTTCATTCTGTAGAGCAAATCACTCCAAAGATCGGAGGTAGCTTTTTGGGCAGAATTTGGCAGGAAACATTACTTTCCAGGCTGGAAAAGCCAGCCATGTCCATGGCACTAGGGAGCACTCCTCTAGCTCTCACCCAAACATGAGGTTTGGCAGTTCCTGCTGCTGGTTCTTCCTCCTCAGGTCTCTGTGATGTATCTTGAAGATTAAAGACATCCAGCCATAAACTGGTGACAAAATGACACATCTTTCTTTTGGTGGGCCTGGGTGGTAAGTATTCCTTGCAGTTGCTGGAAAACAGGGGTGAGGGACAGGCAGGTGTTTCACATCCTGACTTCAGCCAGTGAAGAAGAGGCCAGGGAGGGGAGTTCTCTTTGCCTTGCTGGGAAGAGGTGGGCATGCAGCCTGCAGGCAGCAGGGCAGGGTGGCCTCTGGACCACCATGGCCATCCCTGCTGCTGCTGGAGGTCCTGTTCTGTGCTGCCTGGACAGAGGAGGGTGCCCTAAAACTCTCCAGTGTCACCTTTACTCTAGTCAGGCCTGACTGCTCCTCTGCTCTGGGAAGGATTTCAGGAGCTTGGGCAGCAAGTGGCTGGAGCTGGGCCAAATGCACACACTGCCTACCAGCTCCCAGCATACCACTGTCCTGCCCCTTTTTCTCCTTGTGTCAACAGTGTCATTGTATTCTTCCTGTTGCCCAGTTGTTTCCTTGATGGAGAGGTGCCAGGAGCAGCTGGGTTTCCTGCTGCTTTCCTTCAGGCAGGTGAGCACAGCCTGTGTGGATGCCAGGGCTGCATGGTGGCAGGGGCTGTGAGCTGTACAGGACTGGAAGGTGAGCAGAGGATAAAGCTCAGTAATTCCCTGTGGCCTTTACATCTCAGGAACCAGGATGCATCCTTGGGGACACTGACACACAGGGGGTTATTCCTGTGAGAACAGGAGCCCCAATTCCTGCAGCTGGAGCAAGGCAGCCATCAGCAGGGGTCACAGCAGGGAACAGCTTCTACTCCCAGGTCCTTTTCCTGCTTTGAGGATGTATCCAGTCCCTAGAACACAGACTGCAGCAGCAGCTGAGCTGTCCACAGCCCTTCCTGGCCCCTCAGGGGTGGGGTGAGGTGGCAGTTTCAGCTGGGGACTTCACCATGAGCATCCCGAGGCCTTTGGTGGGAGGAGTGTGATGGTCACAGCAGGGATTTCTTCCTCCTCAGTCTCCAGCCCACTGGGGCCGTTTTTACACATATTCTAGCACATCCTACCCCTCACTTCCTCGCCCTGTGGCTCCACATTTCACTTGCCTGCAAGTGATGTATTGTATTCATGTTGGATGCTTGTCCTTCCCTCTCTTACCCCTGGCACCAGGTTTTGCCAGGTGTCACCAAAAGGAACTGCCCGAGGGTGAGTTGGTGGTGGGGCCTCAGCCATCATTCCATGCCCACCCGTCCAGGCCTGGACTGCTCTACCCTTCACCCCAGGGGTTATTTTGCTGTTGCTCATTCCCACCCTTAAATCACTGACAGCAGACATCAAAGGGAAGCACCATAATTTGCGTAGTTAACAGCCACTTGGGAATTTGATGCTGTACAAGCTAAGGAAATCTAAGCTCCAAACTTAAACAAGCTGCATGGAGCCTGATGGCCCCATTACTGAGGCCTTCCAGGCTCAGTGCAGACCCCGCTCCCACCCCAGCCCCTTTTCATGGGCTGACGTTCCCATAACTGCAGGTTTGGGGTGCTGAGCTGCCCCCCTCAGCTGGTGGGTGCTTCAGCCTGGGACTGCAGGGTCTCAGTGCCTCATCAGGGCCTCCTCCTGCAGTAGCTGGCCTGCTCTTTGGAAAGGCAGGGGTCAAACCTGGCTGCTGGCAGATCTTGGATTGTGCCAGCTGGGCGGGGGACATGAGGGGCAGGAACAGGGAGCTGCAGGCTGGGGGAGTCCCGAGCAGCAGTAAGGGGTGGCCGTCAGCCTCCACCCCCCAAAAGGGGCTGGCCTGGCAGGGATGGGGGAGAGGGGACAGCCCTGGTACAGCCCCAGCCCTCACCTGTGTGGGCAGAACTCTGCACCCCAGTCCTGCTGCTGGTGGCTCTGCCCTCCCAGGGAAGGGCTGCTACGGTTGGCAGCACCCGAGGATGGGGGCAGCTCCCCCTCCCTTCAGCAGCATCCCCTGCAGCCACTCCTTGGTTAATAGAGTTAATTGTTAATAGACCTCCCTCAGCAGCCCCGGTGCCTGCTCCAGGGGCCCCAGCGGGGGCACATTGGCACCCCTTCCTGGCTGGTCCTACTCCAGGTTTGTACCCCTTTTGCACCCCATTGCCTGGGGGTTGTGGCTCATGGGATTCCCCGGGGGAGTGGGGGGCACCCCTCTTCTTCCAGCTGCTCTGGCTCTCCTGGGCTGGGGGCTGCTCCTTATCCAGCCTGGCTTTCACAGAGCCAGGGATGAGGGGCACCCCCAGCTCCCTGCCCAGCTCTGGCTGCACCAGCTGGCAGAGGGGCTGGGCTGGGCCCAGGCTGCTGCCTGGCCCAGCAGAAATAAATGTATGTGCACAGCCAGTGGCAACCTCCCCTCCTCCTCCTTCTCCTCCCCAGGGTGAGCAGGAGCACCTTTACCCTCCTTGACTTCATCCTGCAGGGCAGGGACAGGCAGGGAGAGCCACTGTGCAGGCAGGAGGGGCAGAGGGGGTCACCCGTCTACTGTCAGCATCTGCCTGTGAGCCAAGGTCCCTGCTGCCCTGTGCAGAACCTTGTCCCCAGTCCCAGCTGGCCTGTGGGGGGCCTGGAGCTGTCGGTGGCAGTGGGCAGGCAGATACCCCTCAATCCCCAGGGATACAGGGTGCACCAGGGTGCACAGACACCCTCTGCCAGGATCACCACAGCTGGGGTGTCCAGCCACCCAGCTGGGGCCAGTTAGTGTGTGCTCCAAACTGGAAAACTGGACAGGACAAGCTGCAGGGTGGCAGGAACTTCCCCAGGGCAGGGGCTCACCTGGCTTGGCAGCTTCCCAAAGCATCCCAAGGTTCTCTCCCCTGAAGTGGGGTGGTGGCCAGCCCAGCAGGACCATGGTTAGCAGGGCCTGCCCAGTGCTTCCTGAACTTGCCTGGGGTGCTGCAGGGACTGACAGATAGACAGACAATGCTATGGACTGACAGACACAGACCGTGGCAGCACAGCTTACCTTGGTGCTCAGACTGTCATTTCTAGTGCTGCAGCTCTCATAGACACACTCACCTTCCCCAGGCTGCAGAGGCAGCTGCTCACCCTGAGAGTCCTCATTCATGGGGCCACTGGGGTGACTCAGTACCTGCACAGGGCCAGGGAAGTTTGTCCTGGAGCTGGTGGCAGACCCACCCAGCCTGGGGCTGCCCAGCCCTGGGGAGATGTGCAGGGTAGGCACTGCCTGGGGAGATGCACTGCAAGGGCCTGGCTAGTTTTTGGGTGGCTTGACTGCTTGTGCCCCAACTCATGCCTCAGTGCTGTGCCTGGTCCTCTGTGGCAGGGCAGTGACAGCCCACCAGCACTGCCTGTGGCTGGGGCTCAGCCCAGGCAGGTGAGCACAGAGCCCGACTGGCAAACAGGCCTTTCATTGCCAGGCTGAGCCCAAAGTGGGACTCAGGAAAGCAGCAGGAGCTTTGTGAAACTCCAAATAGTCCAGTGACTACCACCTCCTCACATGCCAATAAAGGCACAGTGGCTGGTCCCCTATTTATGCTAGTTTTAAACCTGCTTTAACTGGTAATACTGGAATATTAGCCATAAATGAGGGCTGACGTCTGAAATAAGGCCAGGTAGCCTCAGTGGGGGAGGGTGATCAGACACTGCAAGCTAATGACCTGTATTTTGGGGTGTTTTGTAGCCTGAGCCAGGGCTTCTGCTGCTTGGGATGATTTCCAAGCAGTCTACATACCAGTGGCAAGATGCAGGTTGGGCAGGCAGTTGGGAAAGAGGAAAAGAATTATACAGCCAGACAGGCTCTGAGAGCAGAAGAAGAGTCTGAAACCAACCGAAATCTAAAACCAGCACAATGGACATGCCACAGCAGGAAACAAGCACCCCAGGAGGCTGCAGCTGGAGGAACCAGGCTGTACCCTGGGGGATGGGGAACACCACCCCTCAGACTCACCATCCATTGTGTGATACTAAGGAAAGGAACAGAAGAGCCTGGGATGAAACAGGCTGAGAGCTCAGGCCTCCTGTCACTTTTCCCAGTGAGGGCTGGTGGAATGGGGGAGGTGGACAAGGAATGACAAAGGGCACAATGGCCCCTGAGGGGATGAGAAAGGTGGACACAAGTACAGGCTGACATGACCAGTGGCTGCCAAGCTGTGAGCAAGCCCAGCTGGCCACAGGGTATAACCCTCCATGGGGTGAGGGCTTTGCTGCTGGCAGGAGGCTTCTCTGGGCATCAAAAGCCTTCCCCATGTGCAGGGCCAAACTGGTCCCTGGCACCTCTCTTGGCACCCCACTGGTCCATGACACACTCGGCACACTCCTGCACCCGTTGCAGGAGCTCTCAACTTCTCCAGGGAAGTGATGTCCTGAGCCAAGTGCAAAGGAAAGGTCTGGGGGCTCCTCAGGCTGGAGGGCCCTCCTTGGCTGCCAGTCACCTCCAAGCCTGGCAAGTGCTCCCTGGTAACTCTTTCCTCCCTGCCTGTTCATAGCCAGAGCCAAAGGGCAGAGCACAGAAAGAGCACAAACGGAGCATGAAAAGAGGCTTTATTTAGGAAGCATGTGGCACACCCAGTGCTCCTGTGCCTTTTCCCTGCTATCCCTCCCAGCTATGCCCACTGACATCCCTATGAGCCACCCACCCCCATTTCCTGGCACCGTTCCTCCTGCTGTGGATGCAGAGACCTCCCCTTGGCAGCTCCCCAAATGCAGGACCCCCTACCCGGCCACGGCACCTGCCCCAACCAAGTACCTCCATCCCTCTGTGAGCGCCCACCCACGTGCCTGCCCCACAGACCCTTTGGAGCTGTGCCTACACCACCCCCCACCCCTCATGCTCCTGCCCAGGTGTTCCTGCCCAGCCCCCGGGAGGCGTGGGAGCAGGGACGTCCCCCACCCTGCCCTGCTACCGGTGCGGAGGCTCCTGCTCCTGGTGCTGCGGCTGCTGCTGCCCGCGGCCGGGCTGGGGGCTGAGCACGGGGATGTGTCCAACGAGGCGCAGGGGAGAGCCCAGGCTGGGCGTTTCGGAGCACGGAGATGCTGGCTGCTGTCCCAGGGCCGGGAGATGATGCTTGGGAGGTGCAGCCGGCACGGGAAAGGGCACAACAGCCTCCGAGGGGATGAGGAAGGCAGGCACAAAGCCGTAGGACAGATCAAAGGCTTTGGGGGCTACTCCACTCTGCAAGGGGGCAAGGCGGGCTGGTGCCATGCCAGCTGGGGCACCTGGGCACCCCGCAGGGCCCACAGGGTCCCTGCCCACCTGGTCCTTCTGCACCTGGTCCTTCTGCACCTGGTCCTTCTGCACCCGGTCCTTCTGCAGCAGCTCCTGCAGTTTCTCCAGCTGTGTCCGGCAGACGTGGGAGCGTGTGCGGCTCTGGCAGAAGGACTCCAGAAAGGACTCGAGGGGCAGGTCCTGGGCCAGGAACTGCTTTATCTGTGCCTGTGGGATGGACAGTGGGACTAGAAGGATCACCCGCTGGACCCTGGGCTCTTCTGCAGGCCCTGGCACATGGGAGGGCATGGAAAGCACTTCTTGGTAAGGAAGGGATAACAGCACAGGGGTCTCAGCTAACTCACCTCTGACTCTGCTTCGGAGGCATCAAGCTTGGCTTGGAGCTGGCCAAGGGCGCTTTGTGGGCTCCACTTCTCCAGGTAAACCTCTGTGTGTCAGAAGGGGATGGGGCTGCCAACCTTCCCCTGGATACCCCTGCTGCTGGGGTTGCTGTCTTTCCCATCCACAAGCATCAGCTCCCCCACTCCTTGCACTGAAACGCTCCCAAATACATCCCTGGAGCCACCTGCACACCACAGCTTCCATCCCACCCTGGCACAGGTTGCCCAGAGAAGCCGTGGATGCCTCATCCTTGTAATTGTTCAGGGCCAGGTTGGACTGGGCTTGGAGCAACCTGGTCTAGGAGAAGGTGTCCCTGCCCACAGAAGAGGATGGAATGAGATGATCTTTAAGGTGCCTTCCAACCCAAATGATTCTGTGATTCAATGACCGGTCCCAGCTAAGGATTTGCTGTGTCATAGGGAGCATCATCTCCCACCACTCCTGATCATGGCTGAACCATTTCCCTGGGGTAGGGTCAAGAATGCTGAGCCCACCTGGACCCTCATATTAACAGGGGTTGCTCTGGATGTGCCTCAGCCCATAGGCTGCACCCCACTCACCCAGGCGCTGCTGCTTGTCCCAACATGCCTCTCGGATCTCCTGAAGCTCCTGGTACTTGATGGCCAGGGAAGCCTTCCCATCCTCCAGCCGTGGGCGCAGGGACAGATTCACCCTGGCCTGAGTGCAGTTTGAAGCCAAACACATTTCCCGCTCCAGCTGTAGGCTCTGGAACTGTGGGAATGGCATCGGGGCCGCGTGTGTCAGCAATGAGAGAAATGGGCAGAACCAGTCAGATCCACCACCTTGCTGGGCGGGGGGCAGTGTCCATCGGGGGTGAACCCTCTTTGTCTGCACTGTCTCCTTCCCTCTGCTTTGCCTGGAAAGGGGGTGCATCCCGGGGGAATGCAGCGGCTGGAGCCGGGCTACGCAGGCTGGCTAAACCTGACCGCGGCAATCTCAGCGCCGGCTGCCCAGCCCCTCTGCAGGGAAAGCGCTCGGCAGAGGACATGGATGTCACGGAAGGGACACGCACCCTCCCCTCGCTGCGCACACACGTCTGCACTCGGGGCCACCGAGGGAAGACGCTGAAATCGGGCCGAGAGCGATTCCACAATAACCCGCGCCCGTTTCCGCAGCGGAGCCGGGAGAGCGCGGGGCTCATCCCGGCTGCGGAAAACGAGACCGGGCTGGAGGGCGGGCGAGGGGCCGGGGCCTCATCGGCTCTCGGGGATGCAGGGGACGGGGTTTGGTGGCCATGGGTTTGGTGGCCCGAGGCTTCGGCACCGGGAGCCCCGCGCAGCCGCGGCCGGGACGCCAGGGCGGAGGTTCCCCCGCCCCACCGGTGGACTCTGCGGCTCCTCCGGAGCCCTCGGGATTACGGGCGTCAGGATAAGGGCAGCGGGCGACGGAGCCGGGGCGGGCGGGAGACACCCGGCCCCGCAGTGCCAATTCCCGGGCCGCGGGCGGCTCCACCTTGCGCACCGGGACAGCCCCAGGGCAGCGAGTGGCGCACGGCTCGACCCTGCCGGCTGCGGGACACCGGCCCCCGGCCCCCCGGCCCCCGGCCGTACCTTCCTGCTGAGGCGGGCGGCGCGCTGCAGCCGCGGCTCGTCCTGCAGCAGAGCCCGGAGCTGCGCCGTGCTGAGCGCCCCGAGGCGGCGCGGGGAGCCGGGCGGCGCCGCGGGCCGGGACATGGGCCGGGTCCGGGATCGGGATCGGGATCGGGACCGGGACCGGGACCCCCGCCCCCGCCGCCGGGAGCCGCGCGCGCCGCCTCGCGCCCGCCGCCCCCGCCGGTCTTAAAGGAGCCGCAGCGGAGCACGGAGCGCTCCCGCTCCGCACCGCGCCGCCCCCGGCCGGGGACACAGGCGCTGCTCTGGCTCCGCGCACCCTGCACCCGCTGCGCGCAACCCGAACCCTCTGTGCGCACCCTGCTCCCGGCTGTGCGCGCCCTGCTCCCCGCTGCACGGATCCTGCACCCCGCTCTGGGCAACCTGCACCCCGCTGTAGGCAATCTGCACCCCGCTGTAGGCAACCTGCACCCCGCTGTAGGCAACCTGCACCCTGCTCTGGGAAACCTGCACCCCGCTGTAGGCAACCTGCACCCTGCTCTGGGAAACCTGCACCCCGCTGTAGGCAACCTGCACCACGCTCTGGGCAACCTGCACCCCGCTGTAGGCAACCTGCACCCCGCTGTAGGCAACCTGCACCCTGCTCTGGGCAACCTGCAGCCACTGTGGGCAACCTGCAGCCACTGTGGGAAACCTGCACCCCGCTCTGGGCAACCTGCACCCTGCTCTGGGCAACCTGCACCCACTGTGGGAAACCTGCACCCTGCTCTGAGAAACTGCACTCGCTCTGGGCAACCTGCACCCACTGTGGGAAACCTGCACCCACTGTGGGCAACCTGCACCCACTGTGGGCAACCTGCACCCACTGTGGGAAACCTGCACCCCGCTCTGGGCAACCTGTTCCCCACTGTGCGCACCCTGCACCCACTGTGGGCGCCCTGCACCCGCTGTGGGCAACCTACACCCCGCTCTGGGCAACCTGCACCCGCTGTGCACACCCTGCACCCACTGTGGGCTGTGGGCAACCTGCACCCACTGCGGGCAACCTGCACCCGCTGTGGGCGCCCTGCACCCACTGTGATCACCCTGCTCCCCGCTGTATGGATCCCGCACCCCGCTCTGGGCAACCTGCACCCACTGTGGGCAACCTGCTCCCCGCTGCACGGATCCTGCACGCCGCTCTGTGCATCCTGCATCGGGCTCTGTGCATTCTGCACCCTCAGTGCACACCCTGTGCACCCCGCTGTGCAGCCGCAGCCCCCCCGCACACCGAGTCCCTCCTGCTGCCACCGCGGTTTCACTCGGCACTGCCCCGCCCTGCCCTGTAACAGCCTGGTGGCTTGTTACCCACTGGCTCAGGAGGGGTGGGAGCCGTGGGGCACCCTGTCCCAGGGGCACCCTGTCACCGGGGCACCCTGTCACAGGGGCACCCTGTCCCTGGGGCACCCTGTCCCTGGGGCACCCTGTCATCGGGGCACCCTGTCCCTGGGGCACCCTGTCCCTTTGGGCACCCTGTCATCGGGGCACCCTGTCCCTGGGGCACCCTGTCACTGGGGCATCCTGTCCCTGGGGCACCCTGTCATCGGGGCACCCTGTCCCTGGGGCACCCTGTCCCTTTGGGCACCCTGTCATCGGGGCACCCTGTCCCTGGGGCACCCTGTCACTGGGGCACCCTGTCACCAGGGCACCCAGACACCGGGGCACCCTGTCCCAGGGGCACCCTCTCCCTTTGGGCACCCTGTCACCGGGGCACCCTGTCCCTGGGGCATCCTGTCCCTGGGGCACCCTGTCATTGGGGCACACTGTCATCGGGGCACCCTGTCCCTGGGGCACCCTGTCCCTGGGGCATCCTGTCACAGGGGCACCCAGTCACCGGGGCACCCAGTCACCGGGGCACCCTGTCCCTTTGGGCACCCTGTCACCGGGGCACCCTGTCCCTGGGGCATCCTGTCACAGAGGCATCCTGTCACCGGGGCACCGTATCAGAGGGGCACCCTGTCACGGCTGGTCTGTGCAGCCCCTTTGTCCCCACTTGGACCAGGAACTGCTGCCACAGGGTCACTAAATGTTTGCAGGGATTCAGAAACCTAGAAGAAAGATTCCAGGACCCCTCTAACAGCCATGTCTCCTTGCTCTACCAGCTTCTGACCCTGGCACAGGAGAGCTGCTCTTACAGCCAACACCAAAGCTGAAGCTGCTCTGTGGATCCCCTCCCTATGCTGTGCAGATCACAGGGCCTTTATCACAGTGTAACTGGGTTTAATTTTCTTATATCCATGAGAAACACTCAAGGCTTTCTCTCTCCAGGCTGAATAACCTGGTTTAGTGGAAGATGTCCCTACCCGTGGCAGGGGTTTTGGAATGAGATGGGTTATAAGGTCCCTTCCCACCCAAACCAGGCTGTGATTCTATGATAAGCCTCAAGACTCCAGTCCTGACTCCTGACATGGGATTTCTTGGGTCTCAGGGGAGAAGATCAGAGGTACAGAACAGATGTTGTTACTGAAGAATGAGCTCAAGCAAGCATGTTTATTGGATGCTTTATCAAACACTGCAGAGAGGCTCAGAGTATATGGAAATTTGGGGCATGCAGCTTTTTTGCTTTCTGTGAGTTCTGGAGGCAACAAGGAAACCCTGATGTAACTCCAGGGCTATGTGTTTTCCTCCTACAGGGAAGGTATATGTGGAATCCACAAATTTCACAAGTGTTTTTTTAATTCTTGATTATGAACATAATAACAAGGAATCATTGGCAAGCACAGGGGAACGGAGCTGAGCAGAGGGGAGTCTGCAATTGGAGAGGGGGACTGTAAAGTGGCATTTCATTAAAGCCCTGCTACCCTTGTGCTCCTCACTCTGCTCCAGAGAG
Source organism: Anomalospiza imberbis (assembly GCF_031753505.1). Taxonomy (NCBI): domain Eukaryota; kingdom Metazoa; phylum Chordata; class Aves; order Passeriformes; family Viduidae; genus Anomalospiza; species Anomalospiza imberbis. The sequence goes on from NC_089700.1 coordinate 3,327,428, forward strand.
GCTCACACTCTTTGGCCATGCAGAGCCTTTGCAGAGCGTCCACTGTGGACAGGAGGAGGAAGAAGCACTAACAATATGAAGCTGGTTTAATGAGGATAAGAGAGGCTTTGCAGTTCCCCTTGCACAGGTTGCCCCATGTCATGCCTCCCTTGTAATTCAGCCGCACGGAGTAACACGATGAGTACCACCACCCGCCCTCATAGCTGTAGGCACAGTTCTTACTGTAAGTGTCCTGATCCTGATCCTTTGTAGAGAATTTCATGTTGTCATGCATGTTGTTGGGATTGTCTGAGGTCATGGCATCCCCAGCTGTCCCATTGTAGGAGCCCAGCCTCAGCCGGTAGCCGTGGGACTCGTCTTCCACGCTGAACAGGTTGTAGTCTGCGAAGCTGAGGTTGTCTGCGGAGTCCTGGATGACAAACCTGACCTGGTAGACCTTCTGCTTGGCAATCTGGTGGATGTACTCGGTGCCCAGCCAGTACTCGGTACGCACGTTCCCGAAGCCAAACTTGTAGGTGCTCCAGGACTCGGCCCAGGTGACCGGTGTGTCCCTCTGGTTCCTCTGGATGACGGTCCAGCCCCCGTGGGTCACGTTCATCTCGCAGTACACCACGAGGTGGTGGAGCCCTTTGGGCTGGATGATGTAGACGCCGCTGTGGCTTCCACGGGGAATCTCACTGCAGTCCTTGGGCCAACCTGAGGCTGGAAAGAAGAGCTGGTTATTAAATCCCTCTGAAAGGGATGTTTTTTTGGGGGGGTATTTCTTTTGTGTCTACGTCCTTTTGTACACACATTCTTAGGCTGCATTCCTGCCATGTGCTCACAGGAGTAAATCAAAATCTTGGCATGATCAATGCAAGAGTTGAGCTTCACATCTTCCTAGGACAGGATTCAAGCTGATGGAGACACACTGTGAAAATGTCTGGTGAGACCAAGCCAGGCATCGCTGTCACCCAAGGACCCTCATCCAGGGTGGTCTGAGTCTCAGTGATTTGCCTGTGTCATGCAGATGATGCATCACCACAGAAAAACGCAAATCTGGGGGACAAAGTCACTTGCTGGTACAGCACAGAAGTTTAGTGCTTTGCCCCAGAGAGGGTGACCATGGCATCCATATCTCTAACAATTAAATCAGTCCTTGGGACCTCAACAGGGCAAAGCCATTGTTGTTCTCTGGCCTTACCAATGTAGCTCTTATGAGACTTCCTGACTTGTTGCATTTGATTCTGGCCTTTCCATGCTCCAGAGTGTCTGTACCTCATACAGCAAACAGCTGAATGTACCTACACACTGCTCCACTGGAAGGAATTTGCTCCACTCCCAGTACCTCTGTCACCAGTTGTCCCCAGCCAGGCAGGACCTATCTTTGGCCTTATGGGCTAATGCTGACTCAGCCAGTTCAGTAATTCTGTCACATCCAGTCTTCTCATCGACTGTGTAGTGAAAATAGGAACATGACTAATCACCACTTCCCAGTAATGAAGCATCACTTTCCAGTTTGGACCTTTATCTGTAAAATTCCCCATGCAAAAGCACCTCATCAGGTACTGAGCCCAGGACACAGCTGGTAGCAGAGTCCCCTGAGGTTGTGAGCTGTTGCACCTCTGCAGCCCATCAGAAAATCAGCATATTCCTGGCAGGAGCCAGTGCACGTGTAAGACATGGGAAAGTTGTCTGAGAGCTCTTGGTGAGCCCAGTGATGGTGGAACCCCCCAGCAGATGCAGACTCACCATGGCTCACAGGTGGGTGGTGGGCGATGTCCCTGGCCTGTCGGACGTGTCCATCACCATCATCTAAATTAACATAGGAGACAGGGGTGAGTGTGGGGACTAGACATGTCAAAAGCCTGCTAGGAGAGCTCAGTCTTCTCCAGATGATATTTTTCTGTTACTTGTCTTAATTCCAGGGCAATTCACCAATTTCAGATATCAGCAAGTTGGTAATTTGGGGGAATTTACATGGTGTTAGAGTGAGGCTGATGCTTTTTTGGTGGAATGGATTTGGGCATACTGTGTAGGAAAAAACCCCTAATGGCGGTGGCAACACTGGGAAGATGGTTGTTAGAGTGCAGCAGCAGCAGTTAGGGACTTGGGAAGAAGAGGGATTAAAGAGAGGGGGAAGAAATGCGAGAGCAGACACAGAAAAACTGGCTCAGTTGCTGGGAGCTGGGAGAGGTGTCTGCTCAAAAGGGAATTTGAAGGGTGTTACTGGAAGAGAGGATGGTTTAGAATGAGTTAATGAAATTCTTTTGCAAGGACATCTCTGTATCCACTGATGGCTGTAAATCAGAAGGATCAGTCACAGGCTTATGGAATCACAAAAGCCATTCCTGTCCCCTCTCTTAAAAAGACAATCCTGCAGCTGCTGCTGTGACATCCTCAAATACCTGCTCCCTTCTTTCAGTCTCATCTGGCACTGTCTCACCTCCTCCCTTGTTAAGTGTTTAACTTAAGCCTCTTGCACTCTGCATAAGCCCATTCCTGACACATTCTGCCTGCCAGACTTCTGACTTTCTGAATTTTGATATTGACTCTCTTTTTTACCTGTGTGGAGTGGGAAACACTCATGTGGCATGGTCTGGAGGACTTTCCTACCATGGCATTTACTTTTACTACAGCCACATGAAGCTGTTCACTCATGTTTGTGCTGCAAGGCAGTCTGCCTCTGCTCCTTTCTGCCTTCATACCCCATCCCTTTGGAAGCACTCCTCTCCAAGTCAAGACTTTGGAATGCTGGCCTGTCTCTTCTGGCATGCATTCATGCTGCTGTTGTTTTCAGAGCACGCTACCAGTGCTGTAGGTGAGAGATCACAAAATCATGGAATATCCCAGGTTGGAAGGAAGCCACAAGAGTCATCAACTCTAACTCCCTGCAAAAGACAACCCCAAAATCACACCATGCTTCTGAGAGCATTGTGGAGCCCAGAGCACACGTTCTTTCTCTGTTCAGACTTTCTCTATTCAGTTCTTGCTGAACTCTTGTCTCATGCTCGGTGCTCCCTTTGCTGGCAGTTTCCTGACAGGTGATCTGAAACCAGCATCAGACACTTGGACCTTGAGCTCCTCTGCCAAGCACACTTTCTCTTCCCTTGGAAAGGAATCAGCTCTTTCTGTTGTGCCATATCCCACCCACAGCCTCTGTGTTTTTTTTTCCTGAGCATTTCTTCAAGGCTTCCTCATTGCTCCTCATACCTGTAGGTTACTCTGTGCCATCACCTGGCTGATTGCCCTGTGCCAGTGCCACTGCTTAAACTCTTTGTATTAACTTCATTTATTTCCTCTCTCTATTGAGGTCTCCCTTGAATTCAGTTATCCACTGACCTTGTTATTTCCAGAGATGGGAACTGTTCTCCATGTCCTCAAAACACACTGGGAGCATCTTTAACCCTTCTCCAAGGAAGAGCACATGGCCCACAAGACTCTGGGCTTGGTCTTGCTGCCAAATTGTCCTTTCTCCTGGGATCCTGTGAGCTCTGAGCTTTGGGCTTTTCTTCTGTCCCTTATGGACAGAAGAATGCCATGCAGGAGATGAGACAGGCAGCAAGCAGAGGGGGACCCTAAGGTTACTCTTGTTCCAGTAAGACACTCTCAGGTCAGTATTAAGTCCTTCCTTGGTGTGACAGAGGTGTGGGCAGGCTGGTGAGGATGTAGGCTCTGTAGGATCTGACTGATCAGGACCTTGTTAGCCTCTTCCTGTTGCAGGGCCATACTTACCGAGCTGGGAGGACTCTGGGGGAGCATTCATAATGTCATCCATCGTGCCATTGAGGAGGTACAAGTTTCTTATGTCAACATCAGGAAAAGATGCTGCCAGGGCCAGCAGGCAGGTCAAAAGCAGGAGACAAAGGCACTGGGTAGCTGAAATGGGAAGACATTGGAAGAAAGAGATCATAACTCTTCTATTGGAAAGCCACTAATCCCATTCAGAGTAAAACAGGAAAATAAAACTCTGTGTAGAGCTCCCTCAGAGCCATGAGCCCCATATAGACAAGTTCATTTAGATGAGCTGTCCTATACACATTAGCAGGAGTCATTAGTGGTGGCACCTGCTGTAGTGGTATTTGAGACCAAAGAATTGCCAAAACCTTGTCCAAACCCAAAGTGTCCATAATCAGAAATTTCTGTAAAACTCAAGACTCTGGACTAGACATAACAAGCAGGGTGAACACAGAGGGAGGGATCCCCTTTCTTCCCAGCTCCCACCATGCTCCCATGACACATTCACAGAATCCCAAAATCACTGGGTTGGAAGAGACCTTCAAGATCATCGAGTCCAACCCAGCCCCAACACCTCAACTCAACCCTGGCACCCAGTGCCACATCCAGGCTTTGTTAAACACATCCAAGGACGGTGATTCCATCACCTCCCTGGGCAGCCATTCCAGAACTTTATCACCCTTTCTGTAAAAAACTTTTCCCTAATATCCAACCTATATTCCCTTTGGCGCAGCTTGAGACTGTGACCTCTGGTTCTGTCAGTGCTGCCTGGAGAAAGAGACCAACCCCCACCTGAGCACAGCCACCTTTCAGGAGCTGTGGAGAGTGATAAGGTCACCCCTGAGTCTCCTTTTCTCCAGGCTGAGCACCCCCAGCTCCCTCAGCCGTTCCTCACAGGGTTTGTGTTCCCAGCCCCTCTCCAGCCTCGTTGCCTCCTCTGGACGCGCTCGAGTGTCTCAACGTCCTTCCCAAACTGAGGGGCCAGGACTGGACACAGCCCTCGAGGTGGGACCTCAGCAGTGGTTTGAGCTGGGACTGCCCTGGGGCTGTGGGCAGTAAGACCCTGGGGTCTGGGTGGGAACCAGGCAGGGCTGTGTGTGTGCAAGCAGCATGACAAAGAAAGGCAGCACAGACCTCCAGGAGTTAGGGTGGGTCTGGGGTAAATTATGCCTTTTCTGTGGTTATGTTGGTTATGTGGCTACTTCAAGATTTCCATATGTGGACAGCTGTGGTCTGGTCTGCTCTGGTTCAGAGCACTAGGAAAAACTAGCACACCTTTTGCAGTATTCAACCTAAGTAAAATAACAGAAAGTTTGTCATGATTCCTAAAGAGTGGGACATTGTGGAGCTGCCTGCCTGCTTGTGGGGAATTCTGTTCCTGATAAGACACATACAGCTCATCTGGCAGATTACTGATGTGAATCCCTCACTGTTCAAAACCAAGCAAAGCCAACACCTATTGCATTTCCCAGGGGTACCTGGGTTTGGCACCATTCTCTGGGATGCCTGAGAAAGAAAATGATCATGGATGCCAGCCTGGAACCACTGTGTGGAATTGCAGCCACCCTAGAGATAAACACCCCGTTCTGGGAATGCTCAGAGATGTCCCAATCTATCGTGCTGCTTACAGTTTTGCAGCAAGTCTTTTAAACACACTTCAGTCCAGCTGATTCACTTCTCAGTTCCTACATAACATTTGGTGTGTTGATATACTTGTGTTTAGGCACATGTTTAAAGATATTTTTCCTTGAGGCCCCCAGGGAAGAAATGCTCCCCCCACTGCCAGCCCTTCCCCTGGGACTGGTCATGAAAAGTCTGCATAGGAAGGAGATGCAATGGAGGATCAGCCTCTTGTGGGTGTTCTGCTCGGGACAGCAATGTGCTTTTGAGCATCTGACCTCCAGATCTGGATACCTGGTCAATATCACACATTCAACGGGAAAATCTAAAAAATCCCTTTTCTACTCTAGATTATTTAACACTTTCTTTGGAGAACTGAAAATTGCAAAGAATGGTAAATAGGAAACTTGTAAAATGGTCTGTGTGGCACTTCAGGGCTACACTGGTACAACCTGGAAATAGCAGAGCATGCAGGCTCCTGCCCCAGTCCCAGCCCAGGGCAGAGCAGGCACAGACAAGGCAATGGACTCAGCACCAGGATATCCAGGGTGTGGGGAGGACAGACCCCACAGCAAAGTAGTAGCCTCTGAGCTGCAGCCACACACAGAGGTCCCATCCCATCCCATCCCATCCCATCCCATCCCATCCCATCCCATCCCATCCCCTCCATCCAACCCTACACTCACCCATGCTGTCTCTGTGGGGACCCTGTGGAGCACGAAGCTGGGTGGTTTTGGCCTGGCTGGAGGGCTGTCCAGCCTGAAAGTTATAGGGTTGAGCAGGTGAGGGGGTGGAGGCATGAGACCCAAACCTCGGCACTTGTCCTCTGGTTGGCAGCAGGAGCAGTGGCTTAGGGCTTATTTGCTCTCCACCATCAAGTGATCAGTCCTCAGACAATGAAGCCGGTGTGTCACACAGGTGAAGAGCTTTCTCCAGAGGTAAAGCAAATAATTTGGTGCCAATAAGCAAATGTCTTAAAATAACCACAATTCAGGGTGCAGTGTTTCCCCAGGGAATGACGTTCTTGGGGCATCTCCACAGAGCTCAACTGGTAAGTAAACACCCAGGTGACTTTCACCTCCTGGATGGAAATCAAACATCAGGTGTAAATCACTCTCTTCAGAGTTGACATTGAGCTCAACAGCCCCCGGGAGCCCCACAGACCCTTCAGGGAAGAGGTACTCCAGTGTTCCTGGGAAAGTCAGCCCTGAACTTCAGAAAGTTCCACTCCAGTGCCTCCTGACACCCCTGCCCTGCCACTGCCATGCTGCCCCTTGTGCAACACGCACTGTGGACCCCCTGGCACCATGGTGGCCCTTGCAGCAATCACAAGGGAGTTCTGGGCATCATGAAGTGCCACTGATGTAAAATGGTCTCACTTCAAGCCCCTCTCTGCTCTAGGAGCTTTTACACCATGGATGTCTACAGAAAATGCCAGACCTACCTTTTCCCTGGGATGGATGCCTGCAGTGTTCTGAGTTAGGAGGGCTCCTGTAGCCCAGCTGCCACCCTGGGCTGGACAGGCAGGGCTTTCTGCCACAGACTGTGTCCTTGCAGTGTGGTCACCTGGTCATGGACACTCCTGTGCCTGTGCAAGGACAGGCGGAGACCCTCAGCAGGGCTTCTCCAGCAGCTTCCAGCCAGCTTTTACAGGAGACTGCAGCCCATGTAAAGATCAGGATGAGCAAAGCAGGGGAAAAGTCACAGAGAAGTTTTCTCCAAAACACCCAGCTCTATCCTGGGCCCCAGCTCCTGTTCAGTGTATTTCATAGAAACACAGAATCCTGGAAAGGTTTGTGTTGGATCTTTCTTCAAAGACCACCTTGTTCCATCCCCCTGCCATGGGCAGGGACACCTTCCACTAGACCGTGTTGCTCCAAGCCCTGCCCAACCTGGCCTTGATCAATGTTTGGTTCTGGAACAGCCACAGTTCTGTTTGTTGCTGCATTCCAGGCTGCATCTGGAAAAATGCAGCCAGGAGGGTGAGGGAAGGGATTATTCACCTCCACAGGTGAGACAGCAGCTGCAGGGCTGGAGGGCTGTGTGGGGGTTCTCTGTGCAGAACAGCAGCTTCAGCTCCAGAAGGATCCAGCTAAGAGCACCAGGACAGCTGGGGCAGGAGTGCACGGCATATGTGGCGATGCTGAGAAAGATGGGTTTGTCCAGCCTGGAGAAGAGAAGGCTGAGATGGGATCTTGTGGCTGCCTAGAGCTACCTTGTGGAAGGGTGAGGAGCAGGTGGCATGAGGCTCCTCGGAGCACTGTGTCCTGCTTTGGACCCCTCAGTGCAAGAAACAGACTGGAGCAAGTCTGGAGGCCACTGGAGGCCACCAGGCTGGTTGGAGCCCTGGAGCTCAGGACATGTCAGGAGAATTGGACACAACTGGGCTTGCTCCACCTGGAGAAGAGCAGGCACAGAAGGGATCCCATTGCTGGCAGCAACCATCTTATGGGAGGACACAAAGAACATGGAGCCAGATTTTTCAAAGAGGTCCATGATGGTGGGATGAGAAGCAATGGATCTAAGTTGGAACATGGAAATTCAAGTTAGAAATAGGGCTTTGCTTTAACATGAGTTTGATCAAATACTGGGACAGGTGCCCAGAGAGAGGCTGTGGGAGGTGTTCAGAGGCTCTTCTTAGAGGTGTTCAAGACTTGACCAGACAAGGACTTGCTTGAGCATGGCTTGAACCAGATGGTCTCCAGAGGTCCCTCCCAACCTAAATTGTTCCATCACCCTGTGATTCTGTGGAGGTGCACAGGGAATCATGAGAGCCAACAGACACAAGGGGAAGGAAGGGAAATTAGATTAAAAAAAAAATCAGCCTGAGTGTGTTCAAAGACAAAAAAAAAAAAAAAAAAAAAAGGAAGAGAAGTTATGAGACCACCATTCCCTGGCATTCACAACTGACCCAGGTGTGACGCTAAACAGCCCATTCAAGTTTCACTGTTTTGGCGCTGAAGCCAAACCAGAGGCACCCAGAGATCCTCCTGATCTTGGACACCCTGTGTCTCCAGTTCTCTGCAGACCCCCCTCCCCAGCCTTCACATCTTAGTTCTGGGCCCCTCATAGCCAGCCCAGCTGGGAGGATTTGCCCTTTCAGGGTTAACAGCTCTTGTGGCCCTCGTGGCTGGTGGCCTGTCCTACCCAGGACCTTCCCTTGGGCCTGTGAAGTCAGTTTAAACTCAGCCCTAGAGCTCCAGTCCTCATCTGAGCCACACTGGGGGCACAATGGGGGACTCCAGTCCCCTCTCTGTCCACTTTTTCTGGATGGATCTCAGACCTACTCTGTGGATGGTTTATTTCCTGGATGGACTGCTCACATCTCTGCCATAGCATATTTCCAGCCCTGCCCTCTGCCCTGTGTCCCTTCATCAAGGATCCTGGATCCAGCTGTGTTTGCCTCATGTGGAGCCCACACTCAGCCCTTTCCACCATGCTTGGACCTTGGCAGGACAGACATCTATCTCCTCAGCTCAGCTCAGCTCAGCTCAGCTCAGCTCAGCTCATCTCCTCCTCCTCTCCTCCTTGGCTCCCAGCCTCTCACCAAGCTAGCAGAGGTGACATTGAAGGGTTCAGATGGAACTTGACCATAGAATCATGGATTCATTAAGGTTGGAAAAGTCCTCTGTGCTCACTGAGTCCAACTGCCAACCCAGCATCACTGTGTTCACCAACAAACCACGTCCTCAAGTGTCACATCCACATGTTTTTTGAATGTTTCCAGGGAGGGTGACTCAACCACTGCCCTGGGCAGCTTGCTCCCTTGACAACCTTTTCCATTAAGAAATTTTTCCTAATATCTAATCTGAAACTCCCCTGGTGCAACTTGAGGCTATTTTCTCTCATCCTGTCAATCCAGGAATCCCTTTCCAAGGATCCATTATCTTAGAGAGGTCTGGATGCCACTGTCCATTGAGGCCTGCAAGTGGCACTGATTGATTCCCACAACATGGAAAGTTTGGTGGGAACCTCAGCTTGACCCCGGATTGCTGTGAAGAACAGGTGTCAAGCTGTGCCATGAAAAAAAACAGTCTGATCAGAAACCAACACAGAAGAAGAAGATAGAAGGGCCACATCTTTATCTACTTAAATTTTATTTGAACAGGTTATGGAGCTTCCTGGACCCTCTGGCAGGAAGAACAGCCCTCCCAAATCATTTATCCAGAGAGCATTTTGATCCATAAGACGGAGAAACTCTTTGTCAACATTTCTGGGGCTGAAGGTGGATCTGTAGGGACTCACCAGGCTAAAGACAGGGATTGGGAAGGAGAGTGCAAAGGGACCCACAGACCCCTGTTTGTTAACTGGAGCCCTGGCTCAGAGATGCAGACTGGGATGCCAGGGGACACTGTAGCTCTGGCTGCAGGACACTGACTCCAGCCCCATGACTGATCCTAAAACCTGCCAGTGGAGAGTTAGTGAGTGGGCACCTCTCTTGAGGACCTGTCCTCAACTTTCCAAGGCATGCTTGGGACTGGTCACACAGACCTCTCCTCCTTTGCTAGTTTCCCTATATCCTTAAAAAGCTGGGTCTCTCCACTTCACTTTGATCACGGCTCTCCGGATTTTGCTCCAAGTGTGCAATTCACATGTAGTGTTTATGTAGGGACAGTCAATAACTGAAATTCCTCAGCATGGAGGGGGCTATTCTCTACCTCTCTGGCTGGAAGCACATGTGTCCCTCCCCTCAGCTGTGCCGTCATGGGATGTGGAAACTGCCCGAGTCACAATCTGCAAGTGCCTCCTTGTGCCTCTACAAAGGATGAGTGTGAACACACGTGGGTGTGTGCAGTGCCTATAAAGCCAGCGTGCACAGCTGGGCATGGGAGGGTGCACCACTGGGTTCCTGCTCTGCGCAGCTGTGCTGTCGTGATGGGTGAGTTTCCTGCTCAGGTACACCTCACTCCAGTGTGGTGCTGGGCTCAAATGAGACCTCACGGGGTGAGTACGCAAAGGCACAGAGAATGATGAGCAGGACAGCAGCTGTGAGTTTCCCTGGGAGCAGGAGGGCTGCCTGAGCAAAGCACCAAACAACACACATGCTTGGTGCCAGCCTGTGCCTGCCCCAGGCTACCTGTGCCATGTGTTCCAACGTCCTGTCGAGGGAGGTTAATGTGGACACCTAAGCTTCACCTTGGTCCTTTCCCTACTCGACCAATGCATGTGGCATGTGTGGTTGCTCAGGGATCCTGCCCCAGGCATGGTGGCATCTCCCCAGGAGCTGAGTGAGTGCAGGGTGTAGGGGGGTGCTGTTGGTCAGCACACAGGGCTGGGGTTTCCAGCCCTGTGTGGGCCAGGACATTTCCTCCTGTCTGCTCGGGAGCAGTGCAGTAGGAGCCATGGTGATGGGCATTTTCCTCCCCAGGGCTCCAGGCTGGGACACCCTGGCTCCACCGGGACCTTGTCCTCCTGCCCACCGTGGTGGCAATGCTTCTCCTCTGTGCCAGCGCTGGCCCAGCCGTGCCCACTGCCAGCCCCCGGAGTGGTGAGTAGCAGGTGGGGGGCACCGAGGGGCACAGAGGGCATTGCAGGACACTCAGGGCTGCTCTGTGCTAGGGAAGGTGAGCAAACACCCAAAGGGATGCACAGCACAGGAACTCCTCACACACACCACCCCTGGGCCACGGCTTTTACAGCCTGGCTCCTGCCAGGTCACCTTCACCCCCTTGGTGGGTCCATGCTGAAACCAACAGGTTTCTGCCAAAACATCACAGCTTGGAAGGATTGCTGTGCCAAAACACCACAGCTTGGAAGGATTGCTGTGCCATGTTTGTGAGGCTCAGTTCCAGGAGAGATCGTCCTAGCTATCTGGCTTTTTGTTTAGCTCTTGTTGGATTAAGAACATTCCCTTCCTCCCTTTAAGGGAGGATTACAGTACCTGCAAGACCCCAGAGATTCGTGGGTTGAATTTGAATTACCCACAGCAAATCTGTCTCCCATCAGACACAAACCAAGAAAAACAAATTAGATGGCAAATTAGTTTGGCTAGTAATTGGCTAAATAAGTTTGGCTAGATAAGCTGGGGGAAGAGACCCCTATAAGACCAAGGCAGAACTAAGCCTTCTTATGCAATGCCATGAGCCCCAGGGAAAACATAATTTTTCATTACATATCCTCATCCAGTGGAGCATTTTGGATACTTCTGGTCCCTGCAAGAGCTGCAGCTCTGTGTATCAAGGGCATATGGGCCACACATACTTTGAGGACATAACTGGCAATCCTTGAGATTTTTTCACCCTTCTTTCCTTGGCAAGACGCATTAGAGGGCTCCAAATGAAACAGCAAATCATGAGAAATAGGTTCCAGAGCTCTTACAGAGGCCAGTGGCTCAGACACCTTCAGGTTCCCTGAGGATGAGCTAGTGGAAAAGCTGCAGACTAGAACCATTCCTTTTTGTCCTGAAGCTCCTTGTCCTGATAGACTCACGGACCTTCTCTCTCCCCCTACCCCGTGTTTGCTGTTGCAGCCTCAGGGTTCCCCCCAGACTGCAGCCACCTCCGCAAGAACAGCCCCAGCGGCGTGTACGTCATCCAGCCGGCCCGGTCCCCCCCGCGCGTGGTCTGGTGCGACATGGACACCGAGGGCAAGGGCTGGACGGTGGTCCAGAGAAACTCGCACGACACCGAGCTCACGTGGAAGCAGTCCTGGACCACCTACAAGTATGGCTTCGGGAATGTGCACAGCGATTACTGGCTGGGCACCGAGTACCTGCACCTGCTGACGCAGCAGGGCACCTACAAGGTGCGCTTCGTGGTGCGGGACAAGGCCAACGTCACCCACTACGCCGAGTACGACATCTTCAGGGTGGAGAGCGAGGCCAGCGGCTACCCGCTGAGGCTGGGCCGGCATTCTGGTGATGGGGATGACTACCTGACCCTCTACCACCCCAAGAAGGGGGGCATTCACGACAACATGAAGTTCAGCACAGTCGACAAGGACCAGGACCAGTACAGCGGGAACTGCGCCAAGAGCTATGGGGGGTGGTGGTACAACAGGTGCCAGAACGTCCTGCTCAATGCCAAAAACTACATTGTTTGGCCAGGATTCTGTGATAATGGTGACTGCGCATCCTCCCTCATCCTGGTCAAACCCACAGATGTGTGTTGACCATGCCCAGTCCCCCGGGAGTGTGGGGTTGCCACCATCCCCAGCTCAGTGCCCCATTCCCATGCCAGTCCCAGTGCACATCCTGCTCTGCCCACAGCTCCTGTTCCCTCACCAGCTGAAACACAGCAGCTCTGGGGCTCAGGAGCCGTCGCCCGGAGCGCTGGGCACATGGGCAGCTTTGTCAGTGCCTTGATGCTGGCTGGCACTGGGGCACAGGCACTGGTTTGGGGTGGGTGCACCCGCTCCCATCCTGGGGAGGGGGACGTGGTGCCAGTTCCTTTCCCCTGCAGTTGGTGAACCCTGCTTTGCCCAGGCCCTGCTCCTTCCCTGAGCCCTGCACACCCCACAGCTCTGCTATCCATGGTGGGAGGAATCAGCTGCAATAAACCCTGGAGCCAGACCGTGCTGCCTCATGTCTACCTGCACACAGGTGTGGGGGGATCACTCTGTCCACTCTTCAGGGTGGCAGACTTGGGGGAAAGTCATTGTGTGAGGCAGTATTCCTTTCAATGGCTTGTTCCAGCCACTGCACACTGGACTGTGGCTGTAAGGCTACAATTAGCCAACAGGGCCAGCAAAGCCCTGAGCATGCACAACCCTCACTCACAGTTTGCCCCTGTTCATGGCTGGGTGGTTGCTCTGTGCTGGGAAAGAGAAGAAACCACCACAACCTGGAGTGTGGAGAGGGCAGTAGACTCCCTGAGGGTGTGAGTGATGTGGGTCAGTCAGTCCCATCACTCCCTGCTGCAGACAGGGAATGTGTCTATGAAGTTCCCTTGTGATGCAGGGAAGTTTGAACTTGAGGCCTGAAAGAACCCACAGCTCCTCTCCTCCCTCTGTGGAAGGACAGCTGAGCTCAAGGAAGGTTTGTGGCTCACAATGCTGACTCACAATGGGACTCTGGAGACAAGGTCTGTGACCAAGGTCCCAGGGCACCCTGCAGAGCTGTGGCAGTGCATTGTTCCTGAGGAGCTGTCGAGTTCTCAAGGAGCATTCTTTGGCAGCCTTGGAGGCACCCGCAGGTGGGCAGCACTACTTCATGGGGAGATGGAGATATGAGGGTGCTGCTGGCTGAGAAAGGCTTCCCAGCTGGAGCAGACCTGAGAGTAGCACTTCTGGAGTAAGAGACATGTCTGCTGGCTTAAAAAGGCCTTGGTGCTCCAGCCTGGATGCACAACCTAACAGCAGGGGAGAGACTGAACAAAGGCTTGGGGCTCCTGGTAAACAGCATTCCACCCACAGGCAGCCCTGAGTGATGCTGAGCTGCATTCCTGGGTCTCTGCTGGAAAGAGAATAGTTGCACTCGATGATCCTTGTGGGTCCCTTCCAACACAAAATATTCTGTGAATCTATGAGTGCAGCCAGTGAGACATATGCTCTGTTCAGCACTGCTAGATAACAGTGCAACAGTCAAACATCCTCCCTCTGCACAGCATCAGAGACCACACCACAGGTACTGTGTCCACTGCTGAGCTGTCCAGTGCACAAGGTTATCTCCACACCAGAGCACTTTCATACAGACCCAAGCTTATCCAGAATCTTGAAATTCTGGGATCCCTGCCATGTCAGGCTGTCTCAGCTCTCACACTGGCCCAGACAGACCAGCCATATGGTGCTGTGTGGCCCTGCAGTACTGTGTCCCCTTCCAGTCTCCCAGGTCCCTCCCAGAATCCACAGGTTAACGAGGCAGGATGACATTGGCCTGGCTTTCCAGGTCATGGCTAGCAGGGTTCAACTGACCTGATGCTTCCCTTGCACCCTATGCTTGCTGTTGGCTGTGTCATGCTACATTCCCTTTTTGGAAGATCCCCACCTTTGGAATGCAACCCTCTTCTTTAAGTGAAAGTTTTGTCTCTAATTCCTCACTTGAGTTGTATGAAAAAATTTTCCTTTGAAAACTTCTTACAGAAGCCTCAGGTGTGCTTCTGGCAGGAAATGGGCAGCAGTTGCAAGGAATTCCCAAATAAATGAAGGACACTGCAGGTCTGAAAGTGATTTTATTCTGCAGGATGAGCACAGACTGCAGCAGGGATGTGTTGTGGACATGCCTGCCCTGGGGTCAGTATAGCTTAGGTCAGGTTAGCTGGTGATGGTGGATGTTTTTCTGCTGAAAACATCTGTACCCACAAAGCAAAAAGAGAGTAAGACCATGCTGATCAGGAGGGTTTTAGGCTTCTGAGAACAGAGTTCTCTCCAGAAGGAACATGCTTGGATATTGCAGTGTTTATAAAGATGCATTCTAATAATATCCCCCCCCACAAAACCCACCACAGGTGAATGGCCAGAGACAGAGCCAGGAGCTTTGCTACTTTTCAGGACAGGAGGAAAACAAAGCAGTTCTTGATATAGAGGAACAACCCTATTCACCCCCAAGGCCTCATCATCAAACGGGCCCCAGCAGGGCACTGGCCTGGCCATGTGCCACAAGGGGACAGAAGGGGGAAGGAGTTCTAGGGGTATGGAGTTGGTTTGATGAGGATGGCCGAGGCTCTGCAGTTCCCCTTGCACAGTTTGCCCCATGTCAGACCCCCCTTGATATTCAGCTGCACAGAGTAACATGCTGAGTACCACCACCCACCCCCATAGCGGGAGGCACAGTTCCCTCTGTAAGTATCCTGATCCCGATCCTTTGTGGAGAACTTCATATTGTTGTGCACTTTCCTGGGATTGTCTGAATCCATGGCATCCTCTGCTGTCCCTGAGTGCGCTCCCAGCCTGAGCCGGTAGCCCTGGGACTCATCATCCAGGCTGAACAGGTTGTAGTCTGCAAACCTCATGTTGTTTGCAGCATCCCAGATGACAAACCTGACCTGGTAGATCTTCTGCCTGGTGATCTGGTGGATGTACTCGGTGCCCAGCCAGAACTCGGTGTGCACGTTCCCGAAGCCGTGCTTGTAGGTGCTCCAGGACTCGGCCCAGGTGATATCCGTGTCCTGCCGGTTCCTCTGGATGACGGTCCAGCCGCTGTCTGCCCCGCTCATCTCACAGTACACCATGATGGGGTGCAGTCCCGTGGGCTGGATGATGTAGACACCACTGGGGCTGCCAACTGGAACCTCACTGCAGTCCTTGGGCCAAGCTGGGGCAGGACACAGGGGGGTAGAACAAAAGCCTGGGCATCAGGACAAGACCTTGGGCAGGAGGGAGATTCATCTGGCCAGGGCACACGGGGGATAACCAGCTCTCCCAGCCCAGAGAGATCTGGAGGGGAGAGGGGATTGGCCTCAAACCTCTCTTCCTTTTCTGTAGGGAATACCAACAGGAGTCAGCTCCATTGAAAGGCCCCAGACTGACTGAGCTATGCTGATATCAGCCCAAGAGACTGAATACAAGCACCAGTGGGCTCCCTTGTGTCTCCTGAAAAAGGGCTGTGCCATGACTACAGCAGGTTCATGCTGGGAGGAAGGTGAAGAGGACCTAAGGGAATGGGGAAAAATGATCCCTTCATGCACAAAGGCACCCTTCCCAGCCTGCACAGTGCACACACACACACACAGACACAGACAGAGCCCTGCAGCCTGTGCTGGGCACACCTTCACCATCCTCCATCCTGGAGCAGGGCCAGGGCGAGGGACAGCACATGGTCCTGCCCTACCCAGAGCTGGCTGAACCCGTGCACACAGTACCAGATGCCCACAGGATGCTACCTACTGGTTCTCTTCAGAACACTCGATGAAGCGTTGGAGGGAGATTTCTTGAAGGTGTTTAGGCTTTGTGTGTGCACAGAATGGCCTGGCACAGCCAAGATGAGCAGGGAAGCAAGGAGCCGAAGACACTGAGCTGGTAGAAAGGGACAAGAAGAAGAAATGTGACCGTCCCTCCCATGGCACCAGCAGCACAGTTACCAGGAGCATGTGAGGTGCAGGAGGGCACCGAGCATGCTGGGCAGCATCAGGCTGCTCCCTGCAAGCTGCAAAGCTGCCAAAGGGTCGACAACCTGCCCTTTTCCCCTTGATCTGCAGTGGACAAGTCAAACATGGGGTAGTTTTGGGCAGAGCAAAGCAGCCAACAAATGCCTGAGCCAAGTTTCACTCCTGGTCCCTGGAGCACGAGCCTGGCTGGGGTGAGCCAGAAGACAGGGCACGAGCAGCTGGTGCTCAGAGGTGCCAAGTGCCCCTAAAGGGCACCAGTGCCACTGCTCCCAGTCAGTGTGCAAGAACCAGAGCATGGAGCCTCTCCCTCTTGCTGAGGTGCCCTACCTTTGCTTTCCCTGTTGCTGGCAAGGAGCACCCACTTCCCATCCCTGTACTCACCCATGGCTCCCTGTGGAAATGCCCTCTGGAGCGCAGAGCTCTGCAGTGCCGGTCACACAGAGGGATTTGTAGTGCCCTCTGCACTGGGCGGGCTGAGTGGGTCCTACCTCCCTTTACTGCTGGAAGAGATCAGGTTGGTTTCCTTTGTGCCTGCAGAAAACACCAGCTGAGGTGGAGGTGCCTGTGGTTCTGGATTGCAAAGAGAAGAATTCCCGTGCCAGCAAGAATCTTTGGAATGGTCTCTTCTGTGAGTGCTTAATGACTTGGATGGAATTTCCCCTGGGAACAGCATATTTGCAAACTTTGAAGAATATTGCTCAGTAAACACTTGATTGCCACAGTCACCAGCCAGTTGGAGACACAGGTGTGTGCCTGCCTCCCAGCACTGCAGCTGGTGCTGCCAGGTCAAGGGGCTCTTGTTTAATCTGCTCCAGTCCAGCCCAGCCTGGCTTTGGGTGGGGCAGCAGAGCAGTCCCAAGATCTTCAGAGAAGGGAACTGCTTTGCGTGGGGCAGTGTTTGAAGCAGCTGGCGCATTCTGGGCTGCATGACACAAGCAGAGGGTCATGGTGGAGGGGTCTGTATCTGGGGGAAGCAGGAGAAGTCTTGACACCCCAGTGGGACACAGTCCTGACCTGCAAGGAAGCAGCTGAAGGGCCTGATGAAAGGTTTCTGTAAGGCAGGTGAGACAGTTGTGGCCCCTGAGCACTGGGTGTGGGTGAGTGGCCATGCAGCAGGAGAGGAAAGTGTTTGCCCAGGAATGGAGTGAAAACAAGTGGATGGAGGGCAGCAATGGGGATCTGAGCATGTACAGAGGGGATCTAAGCATGATTGGAGGAAAAACAGAGGGGATTGAGCATGCACAAGGGTGGTGGGGGATATCATGGTGGAACCCATTGGAACTGAGCAGCCACAGAAGGGACAGTGGGATCTGAACATCGATGGAGGTCAGCAGAGGGAATCTGAGGGTACCTGTTGTGAAAAAGAGGGATGTGAGCTTGCCCAGGGATGAAAAGTCAGCACTAAAAAGATGCTGAAAGGACCAAAGGAGATCTGAGTACTCGAGGAGGAGAACAGATGAGATCTGGGGGCACACAGAGGGAAATGGAGGGCACAAGAGTGTACAAGGGGAAAAATAGCAAGGATCTGTTTATGCAAGGAGAACAACAGAGGGGTTCTAAGAGAGCACAAGGGGAATGAAGAGGATATGAAAGCAGCTGGATAGGAATGGAGTGGATCTGAGAGTGGTTGGAAGTGAAGTGAATGAGTAAGAGGGGATCTAGAGAAGCACTCAGAGGGAACAGAGGGAATTTGGAAACATGCAAAGGTAGAATAGTTTGGTTGTAAGGCACTCAGAAATAATGGCAGGGACAGGCAGTGCACAAAAGTAGATCTGATACAGTATCTGGCTGTGTTCAACGGGAACTTGTGAGATCACAGATTCCCCACAGTGCAATCTACCAGCATGGTCTAGCCCAGTTGAATAAGAACTTACACAATCCAGGTTCACAAATAGTGTGGTTTAGGGAAGGAACAGGAAAGCAGATTCAGGATGTTGGTGATAAATGCACTGTGGAGTGTTAATATGCATTATGACAGAAGGGATAGTAACAGGAATCTATTAGCTATAAATATATATCAACCCAGTTATACACACATAACTATTCCCAGGTCTGCTCCAATGCAGCTGGAGGTGTGAACCTCAACCAGAGGAATCCCTTCAGGGGAGAAGGAGAGACACTGTCCATCTGCTGATCTCAAGCAAGCAGAGATGCTTTCCCCTCCTCTTTTTGCCCTGAGACCCCACTTTGATACCATAATTTTTGGCCAGCTTTGCTCCAGACATTGTTCTAGTGTTGGCCCTTGCTGGAGTCAGGGGCAGCCAAGGGACCCATCCCTTGTGTTTCTCAACCACTCCTATTGATTCTTGACCAATTTAAGGCAGCTCTAAAGCAAGTCTGTCAAGTTACTACCCTTCTCCCCCACCCTGCACCATCACCACCACTGAGAGCTCTGCAGCTCCAGCTGCAGCTGGAATGCCCACCCAGGGAAAGGAAATGCTGCCCAGTAGCCGGTTTTAATGTCTGCAAGCCCAAGAACCCAGTATTTCTGTCACAAGCGTAATCCAAGTTTTCATAACTCTGTATTTCTGTTTTAAGACAAGCACAAGAAAAGCAGTCACAGAAATTTTGGTCCTCTGGGGTGGGTCCATGTGCTAAAGTCCGCTAGAGTGAATCCAGGGATCTGGAATCCTCTCGAGCACCTTGATGTCCACGTCTGTGCCATGTCTGATGGACACAGAGGCATTGCCAGCTGGCCCTGGGAGACAGAAGGAGGAATGGAGAAAGGGGGAGCAGAGAGGACACCCTATTCCCATTAGGGTGTATGTGGGGAGGACAGGGACACACGGGGCATTTGGAGGGCTCAAGGGGCAACTAGGGGGTTCTCAGAGCAACTGATGGGCCTAAGGGTGAAGCTATGGTATCCTGAGGGCAACTGGGGTAACTGACTGTAACTGGTACCCCCAAAGGACAGTGAGGGTTCTAGGGAAAACAGGGGAAAGTTGTAGGGTTTCGGGGGCAATTAGGGAATCTGGGGGAAGTAAAGGCAGTCTGGAGTGCTACTGGGTACAAGGGGGAGATCCTGGAATGGGCCAGAGGGCAAAGGGAGTCCCAGGAGACATGGAGGGTCCTGTGAATTTAGGAGTCCTGGCAGTCTTTGGCCTACCCTTAGATACCTGGGTCCCCTTGTACTTGCAGGGAATCCCAAGGGACTGAGAATCCAGAGAGGTTAGTCCCATGCTGGTCTGAGAAGAGCTCCAGAAGCATGGGGATTTTTAGAGTACAATTCACCAGGTCAGGAGTACTCACATCAGCAGCAGAACGAATGCCATGGAGCCAAAACCCACAGCCAGCCCCATGGTTGGTATGTGGGGCAGGGGTGTCTTGTCATCCCAGTGCAGCACAGTGCTGAACACAGCCTGGAGTTCTTTCTCTTCCTCCACGCTTCCCTCTGATACTGTGGGGACCCAGACCCCTCAGGTCATGGGGCCCTGCACCCAGGGACCAGCCATCCCCTGCACGTCTTGCTCCAGCCACAGACCTCGCTGCCCCCAGCGACTCAGGCATCTGGGGGTCCCTGCTTCACCCCACATGCTCCCAGGGGAGTGAGGCACCAGGGAACACATGCTCTAATCCACCTGTCCGCCATGAACCAGGCGTCCTGGCACCCTGCTCACCCCCTTCCCGTGGAGCCAAGTGTCCCAGGTCCCACTCTGCTCCACACCGCTCCCTGCCCCTGGGGCACTCAGCTGTCTGGGCTCACCGTTGAGGTAGAAGAACTTGCGGACAATGGGCTTGGAATGTTCCCCGAGGCGACAGGCAACGGTTCCTGGAGCGGGTTCCTCAATGGTCAGACTGAAGGGCTTCTCTGGATTCCCCTTCAGCTCCTTGAACAGTGTCATGTCCTGTGTGCGCAGCTGGGGCACGGGGGAGACACCTCAGCACTGCCCAGACCACCGGGCACACGGAACCGCGCACGGGCACACAAAGGCACCTCGTCCTGCACGTCCCCTTCATGCTTCTTGCACTCCTGGCTGGTGCAGGTGCACACACCTCCCATCCCACGTGCATGCACACCCAGGGATGCACAACCAGGGTGTACACAACAGTCACTTCCTGCACGTGCAGGACGGACTTCTTCCCTGCGAGTGTGGTGAGGCCCTGTGTAGCAGAGCACCTCATCCCCTCAAGAGCTTATCTGTTGTTTGCTGGCCAGGCAGATAACTCAAGCAGGGCAATCTGCCTTGTAATGAGTTATTTTTGCACCACTGGGTTAGCACCGGTCTGGCATCTCCCAGGTGCCAATGAACAGCTTAATGTCAAAGTGAGACATGGAAGGTAAGCTGGATTTCTGAGTGACAGCAAGTCACTTTACAACTATAAAAGTAGAAAGCTTCTATGGATTTTCCTGGAAATGTGTGGAGTTTCTCCTGTGAATAGGGACACCTATTTCCCAGTTAATCCCCCAGGGGTTGAGTGAAGGAATCTGTGTACATTATTGTCATTTTGGTGGTAAGTTACATTTGGCTCCTATTCAATACTATTTATTTTGCTAGCTTTAATATAGATATCTTGATATAGTGCACTGTTCTATGTTATGCTGTAATCTACTAGTATTTCTTTTAGTTTTATACTGTGTAGTAAGTAATTCTGGTTAAGGTATTTCATCTATTTTGCCTGTTCATTTGTTTATTAAATAATTCCTTTTTATAAATAGATTTGATTTGCCATCATTAGGACTTTTGGGCCAAAATAATTCCAAAATAAATATTTAAACTGTTGCCAAATTCTGAGGCTAAGGAAGGATTTGCCTTCATCTGAACCCATCTCTCTGAAAGAGTTTAAATACAGAAAGGAATCCTTTCTGACCCTCCGACTCAGCAGCAGGGCTTCTTTAATAAACTTTGTCTGAAGCTTCCACTCTGCCCACGACCCCCTGGCACTGGTTGCACAGGTAAGATGTGGCTGCCCCATCCCTGGAAGCGTCCAAGGCCAGGTTGGCTGGGGCTCGAAGCAGCCTGGTCTGGTGGAAGGTGTCCACACCTTCCAGGGGATTGGAATAACATGAGATTTAAGGTCTTTTTTTAACCCAAACCATCCTGTGATTTTATGATGCTACACGTGCACATGTGGATCAGCAAACTCACATCTGCCTGCTGCACATGTGCACCCTTCACATGAGCAAGCATCCTATGCATGCTTACACAGCTGCTACCTCCAGCACAGACAGCTGCTGTGGCAGCAGTCACTACCCCTGCCAGAGTCCCCCTGAGAATGACTCACTCCCTTGCAGGACCATGTGTGACTCACATTCGGGGCAAACATCCAGGTGACGGGCAGGCCAGTGGGGATGTGGAAAGGCACGCTGCAGCGCAGCACAATGGTCTCATCTGTGTAGGTCCACAGGTCCTGCACTGGGAGCATTGACAGGCTCATGAGCTCCCATCTGAACATGCACTCACAGACATGATGGTGCTCCTGTGCTGCCTGCAGGGATGGGCAGATGTACTCGTGGGCAGGTGCACTCATTGTGGGACCATGGGTGAGAAACATGGGGAGTCCCCAGAGACATCTGTGGTGAAATCCTGTCCTTTGGATCAGCTTTGCTCACTATAATCTCATTATAATACTGAACACACCTCTATCCCAAAAGCTACCTGCCCCCAATGTATGACCACCTTTGCTGAGCACACATTCTGCATTTTTCTAGCCTAGACCTTTAAAAGCAAAGTTAGACCATTTGACCTCAATCAGTACCAGAAGTGCGACTGGAGTCACTCAAATGCCACCAAACATAAAAAATAGCACAAAAATAACCTAAGAATGGGAGGAAGTTGAGGAAGATTTCCTTACCCTTAACACAACAGCCTCTCATGGCCCCATACCTGGGCAGTCCAGGGCAAACTGACAGTCCACGAAGCGGCAGGTAGCACACTGGAAGACACGGGCAGCTGGCTGGAATCCTGGGAAAGAGAGACTTGGTGGTCCCAGGGAAGTGGGAGATGTACGAGGAGTCAGGGGAGGGCAAGACAGAGGGATGGGCACTCACCACAGGGTGGGATGCAGGCTGGAACTGGTGGGGAGGAAGCAGAGTCAGACTGGGCATCACTGGGGACCCACACCCTTGTAATGAGCTGTCAGGATTCAGCCCTTGCCCAGCCCAGATGGGGTCCCTGGGAGTTTCTCTAGGACAGGGGTTCCCAGGGTGGCCCCATACCTTTCCTCAGCTGGCTCAGCTTCACCCAGATTGTGTTGACAGCTTCCTGCAGAGACTTGTTCAGGGGCTCTGGTGTGTCCCAAATGTCCAGGTAAGACAATGTGCCCTCCCCCTGGTCCCCATAAACCTTTCCCAGACCCCACAGATCCCTTATACAACTCACTTTGACTCCATATATCCCTCTTGAAGTCAGATATATTCCCAAATATCCCCTCAAACTCCCCAAGAAACTGTGTATCTTGAAACCCATATACCCTCGGAATTCCCCAATTATCCCTTTACAGCTCCCAGACCTTCACATATCCTCTATTTCACCTCCACCCCATCCCTCTTCAAGGCCTCCACATCCCACCCCCCTTGCCCCATGTCTCAAGTCCCATGTCCTATGTGTCACATCCCTCAGTGTGCTCACTCTTGCCCCTTTGATCCTCTATAGAATACAGAGCATCCATGACGATCTCCCGAAGTTCCTCACGCTGTCCTGACCCTGGAACCAGTACAGGGACACAGGAATCAGTACAGGGCTAGGTTTGGAGTTTCAGGGATGGGAAGGTCCAGTAAGGTCTGGGGGTTTCTGGGGGTTCCTGAAGTCCTGAATAAGATTTAAGAGACACTGGGAAAGGTCAGGTGTCCCTGTGGATTCCTAAGGTCCTAGGTAGGGCCAAGGGGTCCCCAGTGTGTCCCTTGTCATGGTTGGGTGATTCTCAGGGTTACAGGCAGCTTTGGGATTCCCAAAGGTCCCTAGGGGCCAAATCAGGACTGAGAAGACCTTGGCATGTTTGTGAGTCCCAAGGATGGAGTCCCAGGGTGGGTTCCTAGGGTCCCCAATTTCCTGGGATCCTGCTCAATGCCAGTGTGAGAGACTTGGTTGAAATGGGAAACACCAGAGGGCTCTGGGTGCTGTTCAGGGTGAGGATCCCCTTTGGGATGGATGTCCCTGGTGGAAAGGAGGGACCAGTCAGGACAGAGGTCCTAAGGCAGGATCCCTGCTGGGTTTGGTGTCCCTAGGGACTCATGACGTACCTACAGTGACAGAAGCAAGTGATTTAGCAGCCTCAACAAGGGCCTCAAGGCATTTTTTATGTCTGGGTTGATCGACAAATGCCCCAGTAATGTCACGGCAAAGTCGTGCCCGCTGAATGGGGGGCCCGAAGCAGAGCAGGCAGGGGTTAACCTCAGGGAGCCATGACATCAGGACCCACAGCCACAAGCCAGGATTTCTAGGATGCCAGGGGACTAATACCAACATCAGGGCCAAAACCCACCACGCCATGACCCCAAATCTATCACCAAAGTGCCTGAGTTCCCTGGACAAAGGCAGGCTTCCAAGGTGGAACCTGGGCACCTGGGTTGTCAGGGAACCAGATGAAGTGGGAGGCCACACTCTAGCCAGCCACACTGACCTCACACCAGCCAAAGGTGTGGGCAGAACCCAGCAAGGAATGTGTAAGCCTCACGTTTGAGCAGGAAGAACTGAGCCAGCCCAAGGTCACAGCAGCCAAACATGGTTGGGACTGTCTGGGGCACGGTGTTTGTATGTGTGTCCTGAGGAGATTCTTCTGCCTCTCTTCTATATTGTACTCTTGAGGAGAAGAATGCACACCTGGTGCAATACCTAGAGGTATTAGATCATTCTGCTCTCCAAAACAGAGAGGGAGACAGAGAGAGAGAAACTACAAAATATTATCATTAACTACAAAGCAAAAGACTCAGAAAGCAGCTGTTGGTTTTACAGGGACAAGAGTTCCTGAAGAAGGAAACAACACATGAAAGTGTGGAGGAATGTCTGTGCTGTGACCGGTGGAAGGACACTGCAGGGATGCTTCTCACAATCATGTGTAGCAATAAACCCTTGCTGAAAGCATAGCAAATTTTGCAAAAGTGGCAGTTAATGGAACAGTCAGTGGTATTGAGAGCTCAGTAACAAATCAAGGCAGTCCATGGTTATTATGGGGCTCTGTGGACACCTAAAGCAGAATGTATAATAAATGCTTATGGGTAATAAATAAATAAATGCCCTGGGTAATAAATGCTTTTACCATCAGGAGCCCTGCCTGCACTTTGGTGGAGCTCTCCCCTGTGCATCCATGGCTGTTGTTGGGCTTCGCAATAAAGAACTGCCTGATTCTGAATACTACATTGTTAAGTTTTATTGTGAATTTTGGTGAGAGGTACACCTCCACCATTATCCATTCTGGAGTAGTGCCAGGGCTAGGGACAGTGCACAGTCCTGTCCTACCCAGAGCTGGCTAGGTACTGTACATATGCACACAGCACCTGAAGTCTATGGTATGCTGCCTACCATTTCCCTTCAAATCACTCTCTGAATAACTAGAGGGAGATTTCTTGAAGGTGTTTAGGCTTTGTGTGTGCACAGAATGGCCTGGCACAGCCAAGATGAGCAGGGAAGCAAGGAGCCGAAGACACTGAGCTGGTAGAAAGGGACAAGAAGAAGAAATGTGACCGTCCCTCCCATGGCACCAGCAGCACAGTTACCAGGAGCATGTGAGGTGCAGGAGGGCACCGAGCATGCTGGGCAGCATCAGGCTGCTCCCTGCAAGCTGCAAAGCTGCCAAAGGGTCGACAACCTGCCCTTTTCCCCTTGATCTGCAGTGGACAAGTCAAACATGGGGTAGTTTTGGGCAGAGCAAAGCAGCCAACAACTGCCTGAGCCAAGTTTCACTCCTGGTCCCTGGAGCACGAGCCTGGCTGGGGTGAGCCAGAAGACAGGGCATGAGCAGCTGGTGCTCAGAGGTGCCAAGTGCCCCTAAAGGGCACCAGTGCCACTGCTCCCAGTCAGTGTGCAAGAACCAGAGCATGGAGCCTCTCCCTCTTGCTGAGGTGCCCTACCTTTGCTTTCCCTGTTGCTGGCAAGGAGCACCCACTTCCCATCCCTGTACTCACCCATGGCTCCCTGTGGAAATGCCCTCTGGAGCGCAGAGCTCTGCAGTGCCGGTCACACAGAGGGATTTGTAGTGCCCTCTGCACTGGGCGGGCTGAGTGGATTCTTTGAATTAACTTCATCATGTCCTTCTTTCACCCATACAGAAGACAACATCCACAGCCAAGGTCTCCAGCTGGAATGGAGCCTCCAATAAAAAAAGTGAAGAAGGCAGAGAAGCCAGTTTAATTCATGTTCTTCATTCTTCATTCATGTTCTATATTAATGTTCTCAATTATTTTTTATTTTCTTGTTCTCCCTTCCTATTCTTTTTCATTGTTCTTTATTCATTGTTCTTTATTCATTGTTCTTATTTCATGTTCATAATTGATTGTTCACTTGTTCTTGTTCTTCTTCACTGCTCTTATTTCATCTTCCTACAATCTCTTGCAAGATATATTTGGACAATAAACAGCTCAGCATTGAAAGGAACTTACTCTGCTATACCTTTCCCTAGATGTGCTGCTTATTACAAGCCTTGCCATGTCACTGGAAATTAACTTCATTGGCCACTACTGCAGACAGCTGCCTTTGACACTGGTTTTCTTTCTCACACTGTATGCAACATAAAGCTCAAGAAATTAGGGATAAGAAAAAATCTTGAAAGGTGAAAAGAACAAACCAAGGCAATAGTGATTACAGACATTAAAGCTAAGAAGATGTGCCAGAGAGGAGTTGCAGGAGTCTCCCATATTCACAGGTCTGCCAAAGAAAGAGCAGAAGGTGGCTGACAAGGGCAGGATGCAGGAAATATATTCCCTTTCCATGTTGTCAGGTTTCCCAATGCTTGAAAGCAGATTTGAGAGTCCTCTATGGCTTATTGCCTCACCTGGCTCATACGTCAGCTCCGTATATCCTCACACAAATATTGCTGCTGTAGAGCTTTGGAGCAGGAAGGATTAGGGGTGAACAGAGCATGTTTTGGAAAGGGGCAGACGGGGGTGGATGCAGGTGTGGAAGGGAAGATCCTGGTTTGTCTTCCCCCACAGTCTTGGGGACATTGGCAGGAGAAATGATTTCATTGTCTTCTTTAGGGACTGTCAAGCTGACATAAACCCTGACTCGGAGGAAACTGTACAAAGGCTTCACCCACGGAGACTCTTTGCCCTGAACTCCAGAGGAGGAAGGAGTCTATGCCCCAACAAGCCTATAGCTCAGCGAGGGGCTCACGGGGGTCCTCCTGCACCTCCGGCATGAGGAACAGCACCCCACTGCTTCCCTGGCAAAGGCTGATCCCAGTGGATGCTCCAAACCAGGCCCTGGCTTTGCTGTGCCAAACCAGCCAGTAGCCAGGTCTGAAACCCAGGTGAAAGCAGCAGGTTGGTGATTCTCTGCCAGGGACTGAGCTCTGTGGGGCTGCTGGCCCTACCCGTGGCCTCTGCCCAGGAGCTGCTTGGGGGATCCCTCTCTTGGTGAGGAAACAAAGATAAATGTACCCTTTGGGCTTCATCTGGGCCTTTGTGGTTGTTGCGGTGCCCTGCCCGTGGTGACTCACGCTGACAGTTCACCGCACAGCAAAGCCAGGCTTAGGGCCTGCTCCACAATGCAGGAAGAAACCAAGAACACGAGATGCCACAGACAGGACACCGACACAGCAGATGAAGAACTGGCTTAGCTGTAACTCAAGTCTTAAACTGATTAAAAGAAAAACAGCGAGGCCTCTCCTGTCCTGCCAGACTTTCAAGCGCTTTTCAGTCACTAAAGGGCTCCAAATGGGCTGGGGAGGGACTTGGCACAAGGGCCTTGAATGACAGGGCAAGGGGGAATGGCTTCACACTGCAAGACTGCAGGGTTAGATGGGCAATTGGAAAGAAATCTTCCTGCGAGGGTCGTGATGCCTTGGCACAGGTTGCCCAAAGAAATGGTGTCTGCCCCATTCCTGAAAGTGTCCAGGGCCAGGCTGGATGGCTCTTGGAGCAACCTGGTCTAGTGGAAGGTGTTCCTGCCTGTGGCAGGGGATTGCAAAGAGAGAATCTTTGAGGTCCCTTCCAGCCCAAGTCATTCCATGACTCTATGACTTCATGAGTCTGTGACCCAGTGGCTCCCAGGGGTGAGCTGTTGTGCTGCCTGGCAACGGGAGTTGTGATGACAAAGGGCATGAGCAGAGCAGGCTCCAGTCCTCTGATGGACAAGGAAGGAGGAAGGAGCCTGTTGGCTGCTCATCCTTTTTATTACTGCGTTTGCTCACCCCTGACAGACCCAGCTGGGCAGGAAGGATTGTGATAGATCAGGGACAGAGTCCCTGTCTGTGTGTGCAGACATGGCAACATCCCTGGACACACTCAGCCTCTCCCAGATGCTGGATCTTGCCATCGGGGCGCCCCAGAAGGGGGCCATGAACTTTGCAGCCATGCGAAAACTGCTGCAGGCCATGCTGGAGCACCTGGACGGGCAGTACCTGACCAGCCAGGAGCCGTGGCCGGGCCAGCTGAGTGGCCCCTCACTTGCTGATCTGGCCACTGACGTGAAAAAGATGAAGGAGGAGATGGAAGAGTACAGGGAACACATGTCCAAGGTAGAGGCTCTTCCCAGCCCCCGGGGCACTCCCCCACCAGACAGCCCCTCCCCGCTTCCTCAGACAGCAGTGCTTGGCACTGCCCTCAGTGCCCCGGCACAGCCCCTGGCAGGGGCTCTTTGCCATCTGCATGGGCTTCAGCGCTCTGGCACTGAGCTGGGCTGGGGCAGGGGGCACGGGGACTCTCCCTGCCCACCTGGATTGCCATGGGCTGCCCGTGGCAGGGCAGGGCTCTTTGCGCTGTTGCTGCCCTGGCCATCACCTCTGACATCCCTGCTCCTCGGACTGTTTCACAGGTCCTTCGTGAGGAGATTGGTGGGGTAAAGGCAGAAAATTCCCGCATATCAGAGGAGATGAAGAAATTGCGGGAGACACAGGTCTGTGCAGACCACTGCAGTTCTCAAGGTCATATTTCCCACACTCACTCTCTAGAGCCTTGTCTCTGACAATGCTTTCTCCTAGACCATGGCTATTTCCCAGCATCAAGAAGAGATGGAAAAGTTCAAGGCTGCCCAGCGTCATATGGCAGAGAAAATGAAGAAGGTCCAGATGTCGCGGGACGAGGTGAAGCGCTGCTGGGAGCAAGTTTTGGGTCTGAGACAGCAGCCTGTACCCTCGGCTCTGCTGGCTGGAGGCTCAGTACCCTTGGCCCTGCTAGATGCACGGACCGTGCTGCCTGCAGAGCCCTGCCAGCCTGGCTGAGCCCGGCCCTGCGCTGTCCCCGGGGCTCCACAAACCACAGCAGGGGTCAAGGCCTTGCAGGTCCCCACTGACCCTCCCAGAGGCTCACTGCCACCACTCCTCTCTCCTAGGACATGGCTCTCATCCAGGATCTCCGTGAGGAGATGGACAGGATAAAGGCCACACAGATGTGCATGGAAGGAGACATAAAGAAGATGAAGGAGTCCCTTGCCTTAGTGAGCTGTTGGGTCGTGTAATCTTTAGGCTTCCATGGGGACCTTCAATGTGATTGCAAGAGCAGGGTTTGGGATCAGGGTCTCAGGAGCGGGTGGAGGACCCTGGGTCTGCCCATGCAGCTGAAGGGCCCCCACGCTGGGACAGCAGGATGTCCGTGCCCTGACTCTACCGCTACTGGCTTTCCAGATGAAGAAGCTGCAGGAGGACCTTAAAAAGCTGAGGCAGGACGCAGCCAGGTGGAAAGAAGAGAGCAGTAAGGAGATCTCTCAGCAAATTGAGTAAGAGGACAGGAGTGGGTTTCATACCCTGTGGGGCTGCAAGGGAGCCCTGCTGGTCTGGGAGCATCCTGGTTGGCAGGCACAGGATGCCCAGCAGCCCTGCAGGGGTAACCCTGACCTTGCCCCCATCCCGCTGGCCAGGGCTTTGAGGCAGGAGACAAAGCAGGATCTGCAGAAGATGAGAGAGCAGCAGGAGATGAGGAATGCCATGCTGGAGCAGCTGGTGACTGAGACAGCCGACCAGCTGAACGAGCAGGTGAGGTCCTGGGGGAGCACTCCCACCAGCCCTGGCTTGGTCATGTCGGAGGTCCACGCCACATCCTCATGCTGTGTGGAGCTTTGCTGTAATGTGGGGGAGACACAAGCTGCCCAAATTGGCCTGGACCAGTCAGCGGCATGGACAGAGATTAAAGCCTTGATGCAAACGTCCTGATGACACCGAAGCTCCTGGCCACAGGCTGAGAAATGTGGGACTGCCCCTGTGGAGCAGCTGGACTCCTTTGGTCATCACCTTATGTTCTTCCATCCCTGGAGCAGGATCGGGAGCTGAGCCAGCACATGGAAGCCAAGATCCTGCAGATTCAAAGAGACTATGAGAAACTCAGCTTTGCCTCAGGGATCCTGCAGAAGGACTCTCAACAAAAGCAGAGCGCAATCGAGGTGTGTGGTTGAAACCTATTTGGGCTCAGAGCATCCCCCAGGAAGACTCCAGGCAGGGGACCTCAAGGAATCTCCTGATGACCACCTCACAGCACTGTGCTGCTTCCAAGTGCCCTTCCTCAAGTTTTTTTTGGGTAGGGGGAGTGGGGTGTGCTCCTGGCTCGTGCACTGTGCACCAAGAGGCAGCTCCAACCTTGCTCTGGTGTCATGGGTTTCTTTCTGTACTGAAAGATGCTGTTCCAGTCTCTGGAGAAGCTGCAGAAGGAGAAGGCAAATGAGCAGGACGTGATGGCAGCAATGGACATGGTACAGTCGCAGTGGGCCTCTCTGCCAGCCCAAGGGGTTCCCAGGCAGGGTGACAAATGCCCCTGGTCCCTTGGGGGCTGGGCGGCAGAACTGGCCTGGGGAGGGAGAATTTCCTGAGCTCGTGGGGTCCCTCACCCTCCAGATGATGGGACCAAACTCACCAGGGTGATGGGGCAAATGGGGCCACAGCACCCTGAAAGGGGCATGATGGCCTGGAGGAAGCACTTCTCCTCTGCCCCTCTTGCACATGTGCTGGCCCTGCCTGTCGTTCCTCATCCCTTTCCCCACCGCTCTCCTGCCGTTCCCCTCTGCTAGAAGGCGGACAAAGCTGCCTTGGGCAGCAAAGTTGACTGCAGCCAATTTGAAGAGAACATGGAGGAGCTGGATGAGAGGATGCAGGAGTTGCAGAGCCAGATTTCAGGCCAGGAGCAGCACTGGAATAAGATGCAGCAGCAGTTCAGTGAGGCAATGGAAGAGAAGGTGAGGGGTACCTCGTCCCCACCATGACAAACTGGCACCTTTGGGACTCGACAGCCTGAGGCAGCATCCCTCTGAGGATCCCCCTCCAGGCATTTCCCTGGAGAGCTCCGTGTCACATCCCGGGGCAGCTGGCTGAGGCTGTGCACCTGTTCACAGCTGGATCGCCTGGAGCTGAAGACTTTTCGAAAACACCTGGAGAACTCCTGGAACAGGAACATGGAGGAGCTTGAGAACAGGCTGATGCGTGAAAACGCTGCTGGGATTAAGAAGTGAGTGTGACGGAGATTCTGATGGCTCTGGGGACAGCCATGGTCCCGTTCCCTCCAGCTGCCCCACACACTGCCCGTGTGCTCCCCTGCCTTGGGACCAATCCAGCTGCTACATGAGCCACGGGGATGCTGATGAAGCAGCTGCACCTTCTCCTTCCACCAGCAGCAGGTCCCACACAGGAAAGGAGGCAATGAGGACAGGGCACCTGCAGGACAGAGCCCTCCCAAAGCACAATGGGGCTGTGGGTGCAAAGGCTCCCAGAAGCCAGGCTGGGAGATGGCAACGCCCAGGCAGGGCTGTGACCAGCAGTGTCCCATGGCTGGGTCGTGCCCTGCCCTCCTGGCCGGGCACACAGGGGACTTTGGTGCCAGAGAGGGGCTGAAAGCGCCGCAGGGGCTGCTTGGGATGGTGCCACGGGTGCCTGTGCCCTTCACCTGGCACCAGCCAGCACGTTGGGGATGGGGAGGAACAGGCTCAACAGCCCACGGGTCACCCTGCAAACGCCGTGACCCTGTGCAGCGACCTGCCCGGCACCTGGCTGCTGCCAGCCAGCTGCTGCCTGTGTGCGGGCAGGGCTGTGGCCCCAGGAGCTCAGCCAGCCCTCTTCTCTCACCCTCCTTAGGCAGCTGCCAGTCCCTTTCACGTGCCTGTCCTGCGACCGCATGCTCGCCGTGCAGGTTCCTGGCCAGTGAGTAGCAGCAGTGCATCGCGGGCAGCGGGGCCGTGATGGGCGGAGAGGGGTGCCAGCGGTGACCGCCGTGCTGGGCACGGGGGTGACAGTGTCTGCTTGGGAGGCTCTGATGTGGGGAGCCCCCTCTGCAGCCCTGCCATCAGCAGGGGTGTGGGGGCTCATCCCAAGGGCTACAGGCAGCAGGATACCATGGGGTACAATCCTCTGGGTTTGGGGGTGCTGCCTCCAACAGGAACAGCTTGTTTGTCCCCTGTCACACACCTGTGACTCCTGCCCTCCCCAGGTACCCCGAGACACTCCCGTATTTGCAGCCGCTGCCCCCCAGCAAGGAGCCACAGCACAGCCAAAGGTAAGGGCCCTGAGGACACATCCCCAGCTCCCGGGGTGCAGGCTAGCCCTGACACAGCAAAGAGGGCTCTTGCCTGGGCTGGGGCAGAGGAGCTTGGGGGGGACTGGGCAGGGCAGGGGAGCAGAAGGCAGCTGTGGAGGGCCACTGCTTCCCCCAGCTCTGGAGGGTTTTGCATTTTTTGCCTTGCACTGCCCTGTCTGGCCCACCTCTCTGTCCCAAGGTTGCTGAAAGCACATCTGATGAGCTGTGCCTGTTTTCAATCTGAGCTCAGACTTGGTGGGCAGCCGTGTGCCTTCTGTGAAAGGCGTTCCCAAAACCAAGCCCTGCAGCTGGGACAGGCCAGCTCCTGCCCGCTGGTGCCCTGTGCACATGGACCTGCCATGGCCATGGCCAGCAGAGCTGGCTGTGGGGACAGAGCCAGCAGATCCAGCCTGCTGGGACGGGCTTGGGGCTCCTGGAGCAGGTGGACAGGAGCTGGGAGGGACATGGCCCTGCAGGCAGCACTGCCAGGCCCCTCCCGGGCACAGCAGGGTGAAGCCTGGGATGCCACAGGGCTGGGCACTGAGTGTCCTCTGCCCCATCCCACAGGAGGCCGGTGGCCCATGGCAGTGACCCCCGTGTGCCACAGAGCTCTGGGGACCATGAGAGCAGCAGTTTCAAACTGCCCCCCCATTCAGGATTGTCCCCGGAACAAGGCATTTCTGCAGGGACTCGTGGCTCTCCCCAGCAAGGTAGGGATGAAGAAGGTGGGGACACGGCACGTGTAATGGGGACTGGCAGGGTGATGCTGAGGATCCAGGCTGAATTTGCGCCTTCAGTTTCCTCGGGGAGAGCTGGTTTGGGAGGGTTGCTAGGGAATGCTGAATTGGGGCCTGCATTTCAGCCAGCTGCTCTCTCCTTCCCAGCCCAGAGTGACCCAGCTGCTGGGCAGGGGTGGGCGCATGCCGAGGGGCCGGAACGACCAGCTTCCTGCGCTGATCAGGACACTGGATGAGCCAGGTGCGGCCCTGTCAGGGCACGGGCATCAGGGGGAGAAGAGACTGGCTGTCTGCTGGGCCTGCACCTGGTCCCTGGGGGTCTCGGGCCAAGCAGGTGACCCTGCTGCTGTCCTGTCCTGGGCCGGCTGAGCTGACCCAGACGGGGCAGCCCCGGGGACTGGGGGCTCACCCTTGCCTCTCACCCCCAGGCCCTGCCACCTCACGGGATCACCGGCCAGGCACTGCCCCCCGACAACCTCTCCAGGGCACCAGAGCTCCTCCAGTCTCTCCAGCCCCGTGAGACTTCAACAGCCCTCAAGGAGCCGCACAGGACTGGGAACCCAGTGCTCCATCAGGGACGTCTTCTCCGCCGACAGAAAAGTCTTGTGACAACTGTTGGCAAAGAAATAATTTTTATTTCTGTTAATTTAATAAAAAAACTTCAAAAACACAGGCAGAGCCTTCTCCCACTGTCACTGAAAACACGGGGATAAGTCAAACTGTTTTTCACTATTCTTACCATTAGGAATCAGGCATTACTTCATTGCCAGCACTGGGATGCATAGGAATAGCTCCGCTCAGCATGCACACCCACTTTCTAAACTTTTCACTATGTATTTTTAGCAAAGGAACTAATGCTCATTGCCTATAAATTACCTATTTCTCTTCATTAATTAATATTCTATCTTCCATTTGTTTTGGATTTCTCAATTCTCATGCTGTTGCCAGCTAAAGAACTGTTTGCTCCTGGCAGGCTCCATCCTATGCTCATTTCACCAAGTCTTTGGCACTACACTGTCAAAACCAGGGGAAACATTTACCGAGGAAGGGAGTAAAACTACAGTCCATTGATCTAAGGTTTCACAATTTGAATAAGTGGCCAGCTAGACCAACTTTTCTCCTCACTTGCAGAGAAGCACCAGTTCACCAGGTGGTCAGACATGACTGCGGGTTCACCAAGCACCCGGGACTGCCAAAGAGACTCCCAGGGCAGAAGAAGGCATGTGCTAAGGGGAGGGAGAGTATGTTAATTTCTTGGGGGAAATTATTGTCATAGGTATGTTTCTTCTGAAAAAAGCGATCAAGATGATGTAAAACATAGGATTTAATCAGGGGCTTTTCCTGTGCCCGGCGTGTACGCTGTGTGCAGTAATCCCCCATCCGTCTGGCATGGCAGTAAAGAATGCCTAAATCCCTCATATGCAAATGAAAGTGTTGGTTTCTTACTGTTTTTGATAACAGTGGTAATTAGTCCACTTTTCAGTCTTTTTATGATTTTAATTTTTCCCCAGATATGGTTTTCAGTACACTAAAAGCTGAGTTCTCTTTGTTAGTTTCTTCTTTACCTCTGGTTTCCACAACTTGTCCTCACAGTCCACAACTTCTGCATTCCTGGTGTCCAGTTCTCAGCCCCATTTCTCTACCCCAGCTTTGTTCACTGAAACGTGTCAAGGTTGGTTTAGCAAAACTTGAAAGTGTCAGTGATTTTCCCAAACGGGGTTCCACTACCAGCAGTTTGTATAAAATCCTGCTACGTGCTCCAGTGGAAAACTGCACTGCTTATGATTAAGTAAAGCTAATATTAACAGAGTTAATGAAAACAAATAATTAGAATAGCGAATTAGAAAGTTATATATTTTCCAACAATTCCCTTCTTTGAAAGTTATCTTAATTCTTTCTTTTAAGATTACATCCACTTCAATCATTCAATACTTAGGAAGACTTAAGACACTAAAATGCAACGATTGCTATTAAACTACTTCATAAAACCTTGTGGCAAAACTCGTCATATTTTAAATCTAGGGCCATGTGATTTTGCCAGTGTTTTATCTTGGGCTTGTAATTCTGGGGTTACATTTGAAAGGTCACACATTTTGGTGCAGCAACTATTAGGATGCTTTTCTCTGACACCCCTTGAGCAGCTTTATCTGCCAGTCGGTTTCCTACACCAGCTGATGTATTTCCAAATGGATGAGCTTCACAATGCATGAGAGCCACTCTGGCTGGTACCTGAACACTTTCTAGTGGTTGCCTGATAACGTCTCCACCTTTGGCAGGAGATCCTCGTGCTGAAAGGAGCTCTCCTTTGTTCTAGAGAGCTCCGTGGGCATGTGCTGCTCCAAATGCACATTTAGAATTTGCCCATATGTTGCCCTTCTTCCCCTGAGACAATTCCAGGCGGCCAGAGAGTGAGCAGCTCAGCCTTGTGTGCAGAGGTGGTAAGAAGTAATGGGATGGCTTTGATTGGGCCCTACTGCACACCCAAATTGCTGCTTTCCTTTGCTCACAAAATTGCTCCCACCTCTGGACAATTCCCAGTCCGGATCTTGTACCAGAGGATCTCTTCTGCTGGAGCGAAGCTGCTCCATAGCTAGAAGACGGGCATGTTGTGAGGCATGTTGTGACAGTCATGTTGTGTTTGCAGTTCCACATCATCCTGATCCAACAGGACAACTGGGTACTTGAGCATTCAACTTGGGGGTAATCGGTGACCTCCTTGTTGTCCTGGAACAGAGAGGACAAAGGGTGGAACATGAACAGTCATTTTCCAGCCCGTGGTCCGTTCTGGGCTTCTTGTATTAAAAAGACAGTTGCTGCTACAAGTTAAAGGCAGCCAGGAGATCCTGTAACTTACACTGTCCACTTGTTTGGAAAAATATCTTATGGCCCCTTTCCATGTCCATAACCTCAGTGTTTGTGAACAAACAGCTCAAGAGGCTTGGTCAAGTCAGGTACTGCCTGTGCAAGGACCACATTAGAGCTCTCCTGAGGTCTCTGAAAGCCTCTGGCATTCTGGAGTGCACTGTAGCACCTCCTTGGTGTAGCACCTCCTTGGGGGTTTCTCAGGGCTGCATATAAAGCTCTTACCCTAGGCCAGAATTAGGAACCCAGAGCTCACACCAACCACCCATCCCCAGAAATGTTCTTCACTTGCAAACAGACCTCGGCTCTGGAGTATGGCAAACTGCCTCCATCCTTTCTGTTCCAAGGCTTGGCTGGCCCTGGGAAATGGTGAACCTCAGCTACAGAACATGCTCTTTGGCACTCTGGGCCTTCTTCCTGGATACCCTGTCACTGGCTTGTCCCAAAAAGTTCAGCAAACTGAGGGTCATTTCAATGCATCTAGCTTCAGTTCCTGTAGCAATTAAAAGATCACCCACATACTGCAGCAAAGGGAGATCTTCATTCTCCTCCTCCCACACTGAAGTGGCTGCTGGAGCCCTGGCTAGCTCTCTGAACTCCGGCGCCTCGCCAGGAGTGGGGAACTGCCTCGGTATGGGGATTGAGCTGAGGCTGAACCTTTAGAGGCACTTGCTCTAAGGTGCCAGACACAAGCCACAACAGGGACCACGAGAGGAGAAAGGAGGAGGCTCTCCGTCTTGCGGTTCCACAAGGAACACTTTACTCCAGGTGAAGCCAGCTGAAACAAAGCGCCCCAGGCACTCCTGTGCAAAGGGTGTAGTGCAGCTACAAGGCAGGGGGTGGATACCAACAGCTAACAAACAGGGAATCCTCAGAGGAGGAGTCGGGATTACATCAAGCGTCTGGGGCCAATTGGGGTAGGAGGGTGGAGAGGATGGGTCACATGGGCCAGTGGGGCTTCCAGGAATAGGAGCATTCCAAAGGGGTGCTGCAGACAGGGATTGGCCCAAGGTTTGAGTGGCAGAGAAGGTTCCGGAATCAAGGCGTGGACTGCCTTGACGGGCAGGGGAAGAGTTGGACCAAGGGGTGGGGAATGCCATGAGGGACAGCTTTGAGGGAAGCTAAAACCCAGGGGTAAACAAACTCGGGGAGAACACGGGGGTACAGCAGGACGAACCAGTTAACAAGGAATCGATAACATTAATTCAAACCGCAACACCGTGCCTCCAATTCTTTTGCCAGCTGGTTCTTGTCTTGGGGTGACAGTGTGATACTGTGCCCCTACTGTCTGCTTTATGCCCGGACACGAGTCCTGTAGCTTTAAGCTAGGCCTGAGAGAGGGGTGGAAAGCTGGTGGAATTCTTTTGGTGTGGTTTTCACACATCCTCCCCCAGGCTCGCTCAGCTGTCTTGTGCAGCGTGGACAGAGGGAGTACATCTTTGCTTTTAGCTGGCTTCTTGTTTGTTTGACAATGCAGGAAGATTTCCCAGCACGGTGGCTTTTTCTCCTGGAACTGTTCGGCTTTTCCCCGGCCCAAAACACCAGAACATCTTCGGGAGCCCTGCGTCCCAGCCCGGAGGGGGGGCCCTGGGACTGGTGTCCTGGCTCCAGACTTGGGAGGAGCTGAGCCGCTCCTATAAAAGGAACTGTGAATCCACCAGCTTTCTCCACAGAGAGAAGGTTTGGATAGCTAACATTATTCATTCTGTTTCCCGTGCCTGCCCGCACTCTGTGTGTTAAATAAACAGCTTTTGCACTTTCTTCCAAAAAATTCCTTGCTGTGGGAGGGAGTGCCAAAACCTGTTGTCTGTTAGGAGATGTTTCCTCCTAACTCGTCTCCAATTGAAAGAGTTCTCAAACAATGTGGGGTGGTTTTTGAACCTTGGAGAAAGAACGTTCCACTTCAGTTGGGTTTCATGGCCCATCAAGGAACTTCCCATTGAATGACAAACAAGAGCTGACTTTCAGTTTCAAGGGCAATGCAGAAAAAGCATCCTTAACATCCACAACAGTGGACTCATCAGATTCCTTAATTGGGCTTAAAAGTGTACAAGGACTTGCTACCACTGGGTCTAAGTCCCACACTATTTTACTGACAGCTCTGACATCTTCTACTGGCCTGGGTTCATCAGTATGTGGCTCCTTTACTGGCAGGAGAGGTGTCCTATATTGTGACTCACATGCCCTCAGTGATCCATCTTGCAAAACTCAGCAATTCATTCATCTAACCCTCTTCTAGCTTCTAACCTCAAAGAATAATTTTTCTCCCTGACCAGTTTTCCGTCAAGCTCCAACTGAATCCTTGCTGGTTCCACTGCTTTTGACTTCCCTGGAATTCCGTTGGTCCGCACCAACACAGTGGCAGTGTTTTCCACCCCTTCCCACCAGGGATGTGCAGGAGGGAAAGACTGATCCCCGCTGAACATTCTGAGCATGCCCTCTCTCAGCCTCTTCCCCCACTTTTGCCATTGCCACAATTCCTCCACCTGGAGTTAACAGTGGGTCTGCAAGTACCTTACTGAAATCCCAGGGGTCTCTGCCTTGAACTCACTGGATTAGGGCATCGGAGGATCTCCCTGAAAAATCTTTGGAGTGCACTGGAGTCCTCTCGATCCCGTGAATCCATGGAGCAAAAGAAGGAGCATGGTTCCATCCGGGTCACTAGAAACGGTCGCCAAAACCGGGATAAATGAAATCCTCAAACACGATGCTTTTAGTACTGGCGAGTTAAGTGTTACTTTGCGCTGGTCAGGGCATGTGGAGCGGGTAGTTCCAGCCACACACGGGCACAAAACTTTCCACTTAGTTATCTGTTTCTAGCAAACAAAGAAATCAATGGTCCTCCATTCTAAATCACATCATTCTCTTCATTAGTTAGTACTCTAACCTCTACTGGTTAGAGCTTTCTTGCTTCTCATCCTAATGAGCCCACATTTTTCTGCCTCTCTATTATTATCTTTTTCCAAGGCATGGAGTTATCCGGCATTTACTGAATTTTCTTTTATTAATCTCTTCTTTGTCTTCTGGTCTCTGCAACAACAACTCCTTGGAGGGCTGTAAATCCTGCATTTTACATGTCCACTTTTCAGCTTTGTTCACTGAAGCTTTGAAGTGTTAGTTTAGCAAAACTAAAAGTTTCCCTGATTTTCCCAATCAAACTCTAATAATAACCCCCTCTGAAAAGAAGTTTAGCTACCTGTTGGCTAAGAGTTAGACTTACACTGCTAAAGATTAGTTATAAAAATTAATTAAAAGTTATAATATCGCAAGCCCCTTCACCTGCTGTAGAGCTTTGGAGCAGGAAGGATTAGGGGTGAACAGAGCATGTTTTGGAAAGGGGCAGACGGGGGTGGATGCAGGTGTGGAAGGGAAGATCCTGGTTTGTCTTCCCCCACAGTCTTGGGGACATTGGCAGGAGAAATGATTTCATTGTCTTCTTTAGGGACTGTCAAGCTGACATAAACCCTGACTCGGAGGAAACTGTACAAAGGCTTCACCCACGGAGACTCTTTGCCCTGAACTCCAGAGGAGGAAGGAGTCTATGCCCCAACAAGCCTATAGCTCAGCGAGGGGCTCACGGGGGTCCTCCTGCACCTCCGGCATGAGGAACAGCACCCCACTGCTTCCCTGGCAAAGGCTGATCCCAGTGGATGCTCCAAACCAGGCCCTGGCTTTGCTGTGCCAAACCAGCCAGTAGCCAGGTCTGAAACCCAGGTGAAAGCAGCAGGTTGGTGATTCTCTGCCAGGGACTGAGCTCTGTGGGGCTGCTGGCCCTACCCGTGGCCTCTGCCCAGGAGCTGCCTGGGGGATCCCTCTCTTGGTGAGGAAACAAAGATAAATGTACCCTTTGGGCTTCATCTGGGCCTTTGTGGTTGTTGCGGTGCCCTGCCCGTGGTGACTCACGCTGACAGTTCACCGCACAGCAAAGCCAGGCTTAGGGCCTGCTCCACAATGCAGGAAGAAACCAAGAACACGAGATGCCACAGACAGGACACCGACACAGCAGATGAAGAACTGGCTTAGCTGTAACTCAAGTCTTAAACTGATTAAAAGAAAAACAGCGAGGCCTCTCCTGTCCTGCCAGACTTTCAAGCGCTTTTCAGTCACTAAAGGGCTCCAAATGGGCTGGGGAGGGACTTGGCACAAGGGCCTTGAATGACAGGGCAAGGGGGAATGGCTTCACACTGCGAGACTGCAGGGTTAGATGGGCAATTGGAAAGAAATCTTCCTGCGAGGGTCGCGATGCCTTGGCACAGGTTGCCCAAAGAAATGGTGTCTGCCCCATTCCTGAAAGTGTCCAGGGCCAGGCTGGATGGCACTTGGAGCAACCTGGTCTAGTGGAAGGTGTTCCTGCCTGTGGCAGGGGATTGCAAAGAGAGAATCTTTGAGGTCCCTTCCAGCCCAAGTCATTCCATGACTCTATGACTTCATGAGTCTGTGACCCAGTGGCTCCCAGGGGTGAGCTGTTGTGCTGCCTGGCAACGGGAGTTGTGATGACAAAGGGCATGAGCAGAGCAGGCTCCAGTCCTCTGATGGACAAGGAAGGAGGAAGGAGCCTGTTGGCTGCTCATCCTTTTTATTACTGCGTTTGCTCACCCCTGACAGACCCAGCTGGGCAGGAAGGATTGTGATAGATCAGGGACAGAGTCCCTGTCTGTGTGTGCAGACATGGCAACATCCCTGGACACACTCAGCCTCTCCCAGATGCTGGATCTTGCCATCGGGGCGCCCCAGAAGGGGGCCATGAACTTTGCAGCCATGCGAAAACTGCTGCAGGCCATGCTGGAGCACCTGGACAGGCAGTACCTGACCAGCCAGGAGCCGTGGCCGGGCCAGCTGAGTGGCCCCTCACTTGCTGATCTGGCCACTGACGTGAAAAAGATGAAGGAGGAGATGGAAGAGTACAGGGAACACATGTCCAAGGTAGAGGCTCTTCCCAGCCCCCGGGGCACTCCCCCACCAGACAGCCCCTCCCCGCTTCCTCAGACAGCAGTGCTTGGCACTGCCCTCAGTGCCCCGGCACAGCCCCTGGCAGGGGCTCTTTGCCATCTGCATGGGCTTCAGCGCTCTGGCACTGAGCTGGGCTGGGGCAGGGGGCACTGGGACTCTCCCTGCCCACCTGGATTGCCATGGGCTGCCCGTGGCAGGGCAGGGCTCTTTGCGCTGTTGCTGCCCTGGCCATCACCTCTGACATCCCTGCTCCTCGGACTGTTTCACAGGTCCTTCGTGAGGAGATTGGTGGGGTAAAGGCAGAAAATTCCCGCATATCAGAGGAGATGAAGAAATTGCGGGAGACACAGGTCTGTGCAGACCACTGCAGTTCTCAAGGTCATATTTCCCACACTCACTCTCCAGAGCCTTGTCTCTGACAATGCTTTCTCCTAGACCATGGCTATTTCCCAGCATCAAGAAGAGATGGAAAAGTTCAAGGCTGCCCAGCGTCATATGGCAGAGAAAATGAAGAAGGTCCAGATGTCACGGGACGAGGTGAAGTGCTGCCGGGAGCAAGTTTTGGGTCTGAGACAGCAGCCTGTACCCTCGGCTCTGCTGGCTGGAGGCTCAGTACCCTTGGCCCTGCTAGATGCACGGACCGTGCTGCCTGCAGAGCCCTGCCAGCCTGGCTGAGCCCGGCCCTGTGCTGTCCCCGGGGCTCCACAAACCACAGCAGGGGTCAAGGCCTTGCAGGTCCCCACTGACCCTCCCAGAGGCTCACTGCCACCACTCCTCTCTCCTAGGACATGGCTCTCATCCAGGCTCTCCGTGAGGAGATGGACAGGATAAAGGCCACACAGATGTGCATGGAAGGAGACATAAAGAAGATGAAGGAGTCCCTTGCCTTAGTGAGCTGTTGGGTCATGTAATCTTTAGGCTTCCATGGGGACCTTCAATGTGATTGCAAGAGCAGGGTTTGGGATCAGGGTCTCAGGAGCGGGTGGAGGACCCTGGGTCTGCCCATGCAGCTGAAGGGCCCCCACGCTGGGACAGCAGGATGTCCGTGCCCTGACTCTACCGCTACTGGCTTTCCAGATGAAGAAGCTGCAGGAGGACCTTAAAAAGCTGAGGCAGGACGCAGCCAGGTGGAAAGAAGAGAGCAGTAAGGAGATCTCTCAGCAAATTGAGTAAGAGGACAGGAGTGGGTTTCATACCCTGTGGGGCTGCAAGGGAGCCCTGCTGGTCTGGGAGCATCCTGGTTGGCAGGCACAGGATGCCCAGCAGCCCTGCAGGGGTAACCCTGACCTTGCCCCCATCCCGCTGGCCAGGGCTTTGAGGCAGGAGACAAAGCAGGATCTGCAGAAGATGAGAGAGCAGCAGGAGATGAGGAATGCCATGCTGGAGCAGCTGGTGACTGAGACAGCCGACCAGCTGAACGAGCAGGTGAGGTCCTGGGGGAGCACTCCCACCAGCCCTGGCTTGGTCATGTCGGAGGTCCACGCCACATCCTCATGCTGTGTGGAGCTTTGCTGTAATGTGGGGGAGACACAAGCTGCCCAAATTGGCCTGGACCAGTCAGCGGCATGGACAGAGATTAAAGCCTTGATGCAAACGTCCTGATGACACCAAAGCTCCTGGCCACAGGCTGAGAAATGTGGGACTGCCCCTGTGGAGCAGCTGGACTCCTTTGGTCATCACCTTATGTTCTTCCATCCCTGGAGCAGGATCGGGAGCTGAGCCAGCACATGGAAGCCAAG
This sequence comes from Anomalospiza imberbis, assembly GCF_031753505.1. Taxonomy (NCBI): domain Eukaryota; kingdom Metazoa; phylum Chordata; class Aves; order Passeriformes; family Viduidae; genus Anomalospiza; species Anomalospiza imberbis. Next base: position 3,369,621 of record NC_089700.1, read on the forward strand.
ATCCTGCAGATTCAAAGAGACTATGAGAAACTCAGCTTTGCCTCAGGGATCCTGCAGAAGGACTCTCAACAAAAGCAGAGCGCAATCGAGGTGTGTGGTTGAAACCTATTTGGGCTCAGAGCATCCCCCAGGAAGACTCCAGGCAGGGGACCTCAAGGAATCTCCTGATGACCACCTCACAGCACTGTGCTGCTTCCAAGTGCCCTTCCTCAAGTTTTTTTTGGGTAGGGGGAGTGGGGTGTGCTCCTGGCTCGTGCACTGTGCACCAAGAGGCAGCTCCAACCTTGCTCTGGTGTCATGGGTTTCTTTCTGTACTGAAAGATGCTGTTCCAGTCTCTGGAGAAGCTGCAGAAGGAGAAGGCAAATGAGCAGGACGTGATGGCAGCAATGGACATGGTACAGTCGCAGTGGGCCTCTCTGCCAGCCCAAGGGGTTTCCAGGCAGGGTGACAAATGCCCCTGGTCCCTTGGGGGCTGGGCGGCAGAACTGGCCTGGGGAGGGAGAATTTCCTGAGCTCGTGGGGTCCCTCACCCTCCAGATGATGGGACCAAACTCACCAGGGTGATGGGGCAAATGGGGCCACAGCACCCTGAAAGGGGCATGATGGCCTGGAGGAAGCACTTCTCCTCTGCCCCTCTTGCACATGTGCTGGCCCTGCCTGTCGTTCCTCATCCCTTTCCCCACCGCTCTCCTGCCGTTCCCCTCTGCTAGAAGGCGGACAAAGCTGCCTTGGGCAGCAAAGTTGACTGCAGCCAATTTGAAGAGAACATGGAGGAGCTGGATGAGAGGATGCAGGAGTTGCAGAGCCAGATTTCAGGCCAGGAGCAGCACTGGAATAAGATGCAGCATCAATTCAGTGAGGCAATGGAAGAGAAGGTGAGGGGTACCTCGTCCCCACCATGACAAACTGGCACCTTTGGGACTCGACAGCCTGAGGCAGCATCCCTCTGAGGATCCCCCTCCAGGCATTTCCCTGGAGAGCTCCGTGTCACATCCCGGGGCAGCTGGCTGAGGCTGTGCACCTGTTCACAGCTGGATCGCCTGGAGCTGAAGACTTTTCGAAAACACCTGGAGAACTCCTGGAACAGGAACATGGAGGAGCTTGAGAACAGGCTGATGCGTGAAAACGCTGCTGGGATTAAGAAGTGAGTGTGACGGAGATTCTGATGGCTCTGGGGACAGCCATGGTCCCGTTCCCTCCAGCTGCCCCACACACTGCCCGTGTGCTCCCCTGCCTTGGGACCAATCCAGCTGCTACATGAGCCACGGGGATGCTGATGAAGCAGCTGCACCTTCTCCTTCCACCAGCAGCAGGTCCCACACAGGAAAGGAGGCAATGAGGACAGGGCACCTGCAGGACAGAGCCCTCCCAAAGCACAATGGGGCTGTGGGTGCAAAGGCTCCCAGAAGCCAGGCTGGGAGATGGCAACGCCCAGGCAGGGCTGTGACAAGCAGTGTCCCATGGCTGGGTCGTGCCCTGCCCTCCTGGCCGGGCACACAGGGGACTTTGGTGCCAGAGAGGGGCTGAAAGCGCCGCAGGGGCTGCTTGGGATGGTGCCACGGGTGCCTGTGCCCTTCACCTGGCATCAGCCAGCACGTTGGGGATGGGGAGGAACAGGCTCAACAGCCCACGGGTCACCCTGCAAACGCCGTGACCCTGTGCAGCGACCTGCCCGGCACCTGGCTGCTGCCAGCCAGCTGCTGCCTGTGTGCGGGCAGGGCTGTGGCCCCAGGAGCTCAGCCAGCCCTCTTCTCTCACCCTCCTTAGGCAGCTGCCAGTCCCTTTCACGTGCCTGTCCTGCGACCGCATGCTCGCCGTGCAGGTTCCTGGCCAGTGAGTAGCAGCAGTGCATCGCGGGCAGCGGGGCCGTGATGGGCGGAGAGGGGTGCCAGCAGTGACCGCCGTGCTGGGCACGGGGCTGACAGTGTCTGCTTGGGAGGCTCTGATGTGGGGAGCCCCCTCTGCAGCCCTGCCATCAGCAGGGGTGTGGGGGCTCATCCCAAGGGCTACAGGCAGCAGGATACCATGGGGTACAATCCTCTGGGTTTGGGGGTGCTGCCTCCAACAGGAACAGCTTGTTTGTCCCCTGTCACACACCTGTGACTCCTGCCCTCCCCAGGTACCCCGAGACACTCCCGTATTTGCAGCCGCTGCCCCCCAGCAAGGAGCCACAGCACAGCCAAAGGTAAGGGCCCTGAGGACACATCCCCAGCTCCCGGGGTGCAGGCTAGTCCTGACACAGCAAGGAGGGCTCTTGCCTGGGCTGGGGCAGAGGAGCTTGGGGGGGACTGGGCAGGGCAGGGGAGCAGAAGGCAGCTGTGGAGGGCCACTGCTTCCCCCAGCTCTGGAGGGTTTTGCATTTTTTGCCTTGCACTGCCCTGTCTGGCCCACCTCTCTGTCCCAAGGTTGCTGAAAGCACATCTGATGAGCTGTGCCTGTTTTCAATCTGAGCTCAGACTTGGTGGGCAGCCGTGTGCCTTCTGTGAAAGGAGTTCCCAAAACCAAGCCCTGCAGCTGGGACAGGCCAGCTCCTGCCCGCTGGTGCCCTGTGCACATGGACCTGCCATGGCCATGGCCAGCAGAGCTGGCTGTGGGGACAGAGCCAGCAGATCCAGCCTGCTGGGACGGGCTTGGGGCTCCTGGAGCAGGTGGACAGGAGCTGGGAGGGACATGGCCCTGCAGGCAGCACTGCCAGGCCCCTCCCGGGCACAGCAGGGTGAAGCCTGGGATGCCACAGGGCTGGGCACTGAGTGTCCTCTGCCCCATCCCACAGGAGGCCGGTGGCCCATGGCAGTGACCCCCGTGTGCCACAGAGCTCTGGGGACCATGAGAGCAGCAGTTTCAAACTGCCCCCCATTCAGGATTGTCCCCGGAACAAGGCATTTCTGCAGGGACTCGTGGCTCTCCCCAGCAAGGTAGGGATGAAGAAGGTGGGGACACGGCACGTGTAATGGGGACTGGCAGGGTGATGCTGAGGATCCAGGCTGAATTTGCGCCTTCAGTTTCCTCGGGGAGAGCTGGTTTGGGAGGGTTGCTAGGGAATGCTGAATTGGGGCCTGCATTTCAGCCAGCTGCTCTCTCCTTCCCAGCCCAGAGTGACCCAGCTGCTGGGCAGGGGTGGGCACATGCCGAGGGGCCGGAACGACCAGCTTCCTGCGCTGATCAGGACACTGGATGAGCCAGGTGCGGCCCTGTCAGGGCACGGGCATCAGGGGGAGAAGAGACTGGCTGTCTGCTGGGCCTGCACCTGGTCCCTGGGGGTCTCGGGCCAAGCAGGTGACCCTGCTGCTGCCCCGTCCTGGGCCGGCTGAGCTGACCCAGACGGGGCAGCCCCGGGGACTGGGGGCTCACCCTTGCCTCTCACCCCCAGGCCCTGCCACCTCACGGGATCACCGGCCAGGCACTGCCCCCCGACAACCTCTCCAGGGCACCAGAGCTCCTCCAGTCTCTCCAGCCCCGTGAGACTTCAACAGCCCTCAAGGAGCCGGACAGGACTGGGAACCCAGTGCTCCATCAGGGACGTCTTCTCCGCCGACAGAAAAGTCTTGTGACAACTGTTGGCAAAGAAATAATTTTTATTTCTGTTAATTTAATAAAAAAAACTTCAAAAACACAGGCAGAGCCTTCTCCCACTGTCACTGAAAACACGGGGATAAGTCAAACACTCTTACACTATTTTTACTATTAGGAATCAGGCATTACTTCATTGCCAGCACTGGGATGCATAGGAATAGCTCCGCTCAGCATGCACACCCACTTTATAAACTTTTCACTATGTATTTTTAGCAAAGGAACTAATGCTCATTGCCTATAAATTACCTATTTCTCTTCATTAATTAATGTTCTATCTCCCATTTGTTTTGGATTTCTCAATTCTCATGCTGTTGCCAGCTAAAGAACTGTTTGCTCCTGGCAGGCTCCATCCTATGCTCATTTCACCAAGTCTTTGGCACTACACTGTCAAAACCAGGAGAAACATTTACCGAGGAAGGGAGTAAAACTACAGTCCATTGATCTAAGGTTTCACAATTTGAATAAGTGGCCAGCTAGACCATCTTTTCTCCTCATTTGCAGAGAAGCACCAGTTCACCAGGTGGTCAGACATGACTGCAGGTTCACCAAGCACCCGGGACTGCCAAAGAGACTCCCAGGGCAGAAGAAGGCATGTGCTAAGGGGAGGGAGAGTATGTTAATTTCTTGGGGGAAATTATTGTCATAGGTATGTTTCTTCTGAAAAAAGCGATCAAGATGATGTAAAACATAGGATTTAATCAGGGGCTTTTCCTGTACCCGGCGTGTACGCTGTTTGCAGTAATCCCCCATCCGTCTGGCATGGCAGTAAAGAATGCCTAAATCCCTCATATGCAAATGAAAGTGTTGGTTTCTTACTGTTTTTGATAACAGTGGTAATTAGTCCACTTTTCAGTCTTTTTATGATTTTAATTTTTCTCCAGATATGGTTTTCAGTACACTAAACGCTGAGTTCTCTTTGTTAGTTTCTTCTTTACCTCTGGTTTCCACAACTTGTCCTCACAGTCTACAACTTCTGCATTCCTGGTGTCCAGTTCTCAGCCCCATTTCTCTACCCCAGCTTTGTTCACTGAAACGTGTCAAGGTTGGTTTAGCAAAACTTGAAAGTGTCAGTGATTTTCCCAAACGGGGTTCCAGTACCAGCAGTTTGTATAAAATCCTGCTACATGCTCCAGTGGAAAACTGCACTGCTTATGATTAAGTAAAGCTAATATTAACAGAGTTAATGAAAACAAATAATTGGAATAGCGAATTAGAAAGTTATATATTTTCCAACAATTCCCTTCTTTGAAAGTTATCTTAATTCTTTCTTTTAAGATTACATCCACTTCAATCATTCAATACTTAGGAAGACTTAAGACACTAAAATGCAACGATTGCTATTAAACTACTTCATAAAACCTTGTGGCAAAACTCGTCATATTTTAAATCTAGGGCCATGTGATTTTGCCAGTGTTTTATCTTGGGCTTGTAATTCTGGGGTTACATTTGAAAGGTCACACATTTTGGTGCAGCAACTATTAGGATGCTTTTCTCTGACACCCCTTGAGCAGCTTTATCTGCCAGTCGGTTTCCTACACCAGCTGATGTATTTCCAAATGGATGAGCTTCACAATGCATGAGAGCCACTCTGGCTGGTACCTGAACACTTTCTAGTGGTTGCCTGATAACGTCTCCACCTTTGGCAGGAGATCCTCGTGCTGAAAGGAGCTCTCCTTTGTTCTAGAGAGCTCCGTGGGCATGTGCTGCTCCAAATGCACATTTAGAATTAGCCCATATGTTGCCCTTCTTCCCCTGAGACAATTCCAGGCGGCCAGAGAGTGAGCAGCTCAGCCTTGTGTGCAGAGGTGGTAAGAAGTAATGGGATGGCTTTGATTGGGCCCTACTGCACACCCAAATTGCTGCTTTCCTTTGCTCACAAAATTGCTCCCACCTCTGGACAATTCCCAGTCCGGATCTTGTACCAGAGGATCTCTTCTGCTGGAGCGAAGCTGCTCCATAGCTAGAAGACAGGCATGTTGTGAGGCATGTTGTGACAGTCATGTTGTGTTTGCAGTTCCACATCATCCTGATCCAACAGGACAACTGGGTACTTGAGCATTCAACTTGGGGGTAATCGGTGACCTCCTTGTTGTCCTGGAACAGAGAGGACAAAGGGTGGAACATGAACAGTCTTTTTCTAGCCCGTGGTCCGTTCTGGGCTTCTTGTATTAAAAAGACAGTTGCTGCTACAAGTTAAAGGCAGCCAGGACATCCTGTAACTTACACTGTCCACTTGTTTGGAAAAATATCTTATGGCCCCTTTCCACGTCCATAACCTCAGTGTTTGTGAACAAACAGCTCAAGAGGCTTGGTCAAGTCAGGTACTGCCTGTGCAGGGACGACATTAGAGCTCTCCTGAGGTCTCTGAAAGCCTCTGGCATTCTGGAGTGCACTGTAGCACCTCCTTGGTGTAGCACCTCCTTGGGGGTTTCTCAGGGCCGCATATAAAGCTCTTACCCTAGGCCAGAATTAAGAACCCAGAGCTCACACCAACCAGCCATCCCCAGAAATGTTCTTCACTTGCAAACAGACCTCGGCTCTGGAGTATGGCAAATTGCCTCCATCCTTTCTGTTCCAAGGCTTGGCTGGCCCTGGGAAATGGTGAAGCTCAGCTACAGAACATGCTCTTTGGCACTCTGGGCCTTCTTCCTGGATACCCTGTCACTGGCTTGTCCCAAAAAGTTCAGCAAACTGAGGGTCATTTCAATGCATCTAGCTTCAGTTCCTGTAGCAATTAAAAGATCACCCACATACTGCAGCAAAGGGAGATCTTCATTCTCCTCCTCCCACACTGAAGTGGCTGCTGGAGCCCTGGCTAGCTCTCTGAACTCCGGCGCCTCGCCAGGAGTGGGGAACTGCCTCGGTATGGGGATTTAGCTGAGGCTGAACCTTTAGAGGCACTTGCTCTAAGGTGCCAGACACAAGCCACAACAGGGACCACGAGAGGAGGAAGGAGGAGGCTCTCCGTCTTGCGGTTCCACAAGGAACACTTTACTCCAGGTGAAGCCAGCTGAAACAAAGCGCCCCAGGCACTCATGTGCAAAGGGTGTAGTGCAGCTACAAGGCAGGGGGTGGATACCAACAGCTAACAAACAGGGAATCCTCAGAGGAGGAGTCAGGGGATTACATCAAGCGTCTGGGGCCAATTGGGGTAGGAGGGTGGAGAGGATGGGTCACATGGGCCAGTGGGGCTTCCAGGAATAGGAGCATTCCAAAGGGGTGCTGCAGACAGGGATTGGCCCAAGGTTTGAGTGGCAGAGAAGGTTCCGGAATCAAGGCGTGGACTGCCTTGACAGGCAGGGGAAGAGTTGGACCAAGGGGTGGGGAATGCCATGAGGGACAGCTTTGAGGGAAGCTAAAACCCAGGGGTAAACAAACTCGGGGAGAACCCGGGGGTACAGCAGGACGAACCAGTTAACAAGGAATCGATAACATTAATTCAAACCGCAACACCGTGCCTCCAATTCTTTTGCCAGCTGGTTCTTGTCTTGGGGTGACAGTGTGATACTGTGCCCCTACTGTCTGCTTTATGCCCGGACACGAGTCCTGTAGCTTTAAGCTAGGCCTGAGAGAGGGGTGGAAAGCTGGTGGAATTCTTTTGGTGTGGTTTTCACACATCCCTCCCCAGGCTCGCTCAGCTGTCTTGTGCAGCGTGGACAGAGGGAGTACATCTTTGCTTTTAGCTGGCTTCTTGTTTGTTTGACAATGCAAGAAGATTTCCCAGCACGGTGGCTTTTTCTCCTGGAACTGTTCGGCTTTTCCCCGGCCCAAAACACCAGAACATCACCGGGATCCCTGCGTCCCAGCCCGGAGGGGGGGCCCTGGGACTGGTGTCCTGGCTCCAGACTCGGGAGGAGCTGAGCCGCTCCTACAGAAAGAACTGTGAATCCACCAGCTTTCTCCACAGAGAGAAGGTTTGGATAGCTAACATTATTCATTCTGCTTCCCGTGCCTGCCTGCACTCTGTGTGTTAAATAAACAGCTTTTGCACTTTCTTCCAAAAAATTCCTTGCTGTGGGAGGGAGTGCCAAAACCTGTTGTCTGTTAGGAGATGTTTCCTCCTAACTCATCTCCAATTGAAAGAGTTCTCAAACAATGTGGGGTGGTTTTTGAACCTTGGAGAAAGAACGTTCCACTTCAGTTGGGTTTCATGGCCCATCAAGGAACTTTCCATTGAATGACAAACAAGAGTTGACTTTCAGTTTCAAGGGCAATGCAGAAAAAAGCATCCTTAACATCCACAACAGTGGACTCATCAGATTCCTTAATTGGGCTTAAAAGTGTACAAGGACTTGCTACCACTGGGTCTAAGTCCCACACTATTTTACTGACAGCTCTGACATCTTCTACTGGCCTGGGTTCATCAGTATGTGGCTCCTTTACTGGCAGGAGAGGTGTCCTATATTGTGACTCACATGCCCTCAGTGATCCATCTTGCAAAACTGAGCAATTCATTCATCTAACCCTCTTCTAGCTTCTAACCTCAAAGAATAATTTTTCTCCCTGACCAGTTTTCCGTCAAGCTCCAACTGAATCCTTGCTGGTTCCACTGCTTTTGACTTCCCTGGAATTCCGTTGGTCCGCACCAACACAGTGACAGTGTTTTCCACCCCTTCCCACCAGGGATGTGCAGGAGGGAAAGACTGATCCCCGCTGAACATTCTGAGCATGCCCTCTCTCAGCCTCTTCCCCCACTTTTGCCATTGCCACAATTCCTCCACCTGGAGTTAACAGTGGGTCTGCAAGTACCTTACTGAAATCCCAGGGGTCTCTGCCTTGAACTCACTGGATTAGGGCATCGGAGGATCTCCCTGAAAAATCTTTGGAGTGCACTGGAGTCCTCTCGATCCCGTGAATCCATGGAGCAAAAGAAGGAGCATGGTTCCATCCGGGTCACTAGAAACGGTCGCCAAAACCGGGATAAATGAAATCCTCAAACACGATGGTTTTAGTACTGGCGAGTTAAGTGTTACTTTGCGCTGGTCAGGGCACGTGGAGCGGGTAGTTCCAGCCACACACGGGCACAAAACTTTCCACTTAGTTATCTGTTTCTAGCAAACAAAGAAATCAATGGTCCTCCATTCTAAATCACATCATTCTCTTCATTAGTTAGTACTCTAACCTCTACTGGTTAGAGCTTTCTTGCTTCTCATCCTAATGAGCCCACATTTTTCTGCCTCTCTATTATTATCTTTTTCCAAGGCATGGAGTTATCCGGCATTTACTGAATTTTCTTTTATTAATCTCTTCTTTGTCTTCTGGTCTCTGCAACAACAACTCCTTGGAGGGCTGTAAATCCTGCATTTTACATGTCCACTTTTCAGCTTTGTTCACTGAAGCTTTGAAGTGTTAGTTTAGCAAAACTAAAAGTTTCCCTGATTTTCCCAATCAAACTCTAATAATAACCCCCTCTGAAAAGAAGTTTTGCTACCTGTTGGCTAAGAGTTGGACTTACACTGCTAAAGATTAGTTATAAAAATTAATTAAAAGTTATAATATCGCAAGCCCCTTCACCTGCTGTAGAGCTTTGGAGCAGGAAGGATTAGGGGTGAACAGAGCATGTTTTGGAAAGGGGCAGACGGGGGTGGATGCAGGTGTGCAAGGGAAGATCCTGGTTTGTCTTCCCCCACAGTCTTGGGGACATTAGCAGGAGAAATGATTTCATTGTCTTCTTTAGGGACTGTCAAGCTGACATAAACCCTGACTCGGAGGAAACTGTACAAAGGCTTCACCCACGGAGACTCTTTGCCCTGAACTCCAGAGGAGGAAGGAGTCTATGCCCCAACAAGCCTATAGCTCAGCGAGGGGCTCACGGGGGTCCTCCTGCACCTCCGGCATGAGGAACAGCACCCCACTGCTTCCCTGGCAAAGGCTGATCCCAGTGGATGCTCCAAACCAGGCCCTGGCTTTGCTGTGCCAAACCAGCCAGTAGCCAGGTCTGAAACCCAGGTGAAAGCAGCAGGTTGGTGATTCTCTGCCAGGGACTGAGCTCTGTGGGGCTGCTGGCCCTACCCGTGGCCTCTGCCCAGGAGCTGCCTGGGGGATCCCTCTCTTGGTGAGGAAACAAAGATAAATGTACCCTTTGGGCTTCATCTGGGCCTTTGTGGTTGTTGCGGTGCCCTGCCCGTGGTGACTCACGCTGACAGTTCACCGCACAGCAAAGCCAGGCTTAGGGCCTGCTCCACAATGCAGGAAGAAACCAAGAACACGAGATGCCACAGACGGGACACCGACACAGCAGATGAAGAACTGGCTTAGCTGTAACTCAAGTCTTAAATTGATTAAAAGAAAAACAGCGAGGCCTCTCCTGTCCTGCACGACTTTCAAGCGCTTTTCAGTCACTAAAGGGCTCCAAATGGGCTGGGGAGGGACTTGGCACAAGGGCCTTGAATGACAGGGCAAGGGGGAATGGCTTCACACTGCGAGACTGCAGGGTTAGATGGGCAATTGGAAAGAAAATCTTCCTGCGAGGGTCGTGATGCCTTGGCACAGGTTGCCCAAAGAAATGGTGTCTGCCCCATTCCTGAAAGTGTCCAGGGCCAGGCTGGATGGCTCTTGGAGCAACCTGGTCTAGTGGAAGGTGTTCCTGCCTGTGGCAGGGGATTGCAAAGAGAGAATCTTTGAGGTCCCTTCCAGCCCAAGTCATTCCATGACTCTATGACTTCATGAGTCTGTGACCCAGTGGCTCCCAGGGGTGAGCTGTTGTGCTGCCTGGCAACGGGAGTTGTGATGACAAAGGGCATGAGCAGAGCAGGCTCCAGTCCTCTGATGGACAAGGAAGGAGGAAGGAGCCTGTTGGCTGCTCATCCTTTTTATTACTGCGTTTGCTCACCCCTGACAGACCCAGCTGGGCAGGAAGGATTGTGATAGATCAGGGACAGAGTCCCTGTCTGTGTGTGCAGACATGGCAACATCCCTGGACACACTCAGCCTCTCCCAGATGCTGGATCTTGCCATCGGGGCGCCCCAGAAGGGGGCCATTAACTTTGCAGCCATGCGAAAACTGCTGCAGGCCATGCTGGAGCACCTGGACGGGCAGTACCTGACCAGCCAGGAGCCGTGGCCGGGCCAGCTGAGTGGCCCCTCACTTGCTGATCTGGCCACTGACGTGAAAAAGATGAAGGAGGAGATGGAAGAGTACAGGAAACACATGTCCAAGGTAGAGGCTCTTCCCAGCCCCCGGGGCACTCCCCCACCAGACAGCCCCTCCCCGCTTCCTCAGACAGCAGTGCTTGGCACTGCCCTCAGTGCCCCGGCACAGCCCCTGGCAGGGGCTCTTTGCCATCTGCATGGGCTTCAGCGCTCTGGCACTGAGCTGGGCTGGGGCAGGGGGCACTGGGACTCTCCCTGCCCACCTGGATTGCCATGGGCTGCCCGTGGCAGGGCAGGGCTCTTTGCGCTGTTGCTGCCCTGGCCATCACCTCTGACATCCCTGCTCCTCGGACTGTTTCACAGGTCCTTCGTGAGGAGATTGGTGGGGTAAAGGCAGAAAATTCCCGCATATCAGAGGAGATGAAGAAATTGCGGGAGACACAGGTCTGTGCAGACCACTGCAGTTCTCAAGGTCATATTTCCCACACTCACTCTCCAGAGCCTTGTCTCTGACAATGCTTTCTCCTAGACCATGGCTATTTCCCAGCATCAAGAAGAGATGGAAAAGTTCAAGGCTGCCCAGCGTCATATGGCAGAGAAAATGAAGAAGGTCCAGATGTCACGGGACGAGGTGAAGTGCTGCCGGGAGCAAGTTTTGGGTCTGAGACAGCAGCCTGTACCCTCGGCTCTGCTGGCTGGAGGCTCAGTACCCTTGGCCCTGCTAGATGCACGGACCGTGCTGCCTGCAGAGCCCTGCCAGCCTGGCTGAGCCCGGCCCTGCGCTGTCCCCGGGGCTCCACAAACCACAGCAGGGGTCAAGGCCTTGCAGGTCCCCACTGACCCTCCCAGAGGCTCACTGCCACCACTCCTCTCTCCTAGGACATGGCTCTCATCCAGGCTCTCCGTGAGGAGATGGACAGGATAAAGGCCACACAGATGTGCATGGAAGGAGACATAAAGAAGATGAAGGAGTCCCTTGCCTTAGTGAGCTGTTGGGTCGTGTAATCTTTAGGCTTCCATGGGGACCTTCAATGTGATTGCAAGAGCAGGGTTTGGGATCAGGGTCTCAGGAGCGGGTGGAGGACCCTGGGTCTGCCCATGCAGCTGAAGGGCCCCCACGCTGGGACAGCAGGATGTCCGTGCCCTGACTCTACCGTTACTGGCTTTCCAGATGAAGAAGCTGCAGGAGGACCTTAAAAAGCTGAGGCAGGACGCAGCCAGGTGGAAAGAAGAGAGCAGTAAGGAGATCTCTCAGCAAATTGAGTAAGAGGACAGGAGTGGGTTTCATACCCTGTGGGGCTGCAAGGGAGCCCTGCTGGTCTGGGAGCATCCTGGTTGGCAGGCACAGGATGCCCAGCAGCCCTGCAGGGGTAACCCTGACCTTGCCCCCATCCCGCTGGCCAGGGCTTTGAGGCAGGAGACAAAGCAGGATCTGCAGAAGATGAGAGAGCAGCAGGAGATGAGGAATGCCATGCTGGAGCAGCTGGTGACTGAGACAGCCGACCAGCTGAACGAGCAGGTGAGGTCCTGGGGGAGCACTCCCACCAGCCCTGGCTTGGTCATGTCGGAGGTCCACGCCACATCCTCATGCTGTGTGGAGCTTTGCTGTAATGTGGGGGAGACACAAGCTGCCCAAATTGGCCTGGACCAGTCAGCGGCATGGACAGAGATTAAAGCCTTGATGCAAACGTCCTGATGACACCAAAGCTCCTGGCCACAGGCTGAGAAATGTGGGACTGCCCCTGTGGAGCAGCTGGACTCCTTTGGTCATCACCTTATGTTCTTCCATCCCTGGAGCAGGATCGGGAGCTGAGCCAGCACATGGAAGCCAAGATCCTGCAGATTCAAAGAGACTATGAGAAACTCAGCTTTGCCTCAGGGATCCTGCAGAAGGACTCTCAACAAAAGCAGAGCGCAATCGAGGTGTGTGGTTGAAACCTATTTGGGCTCAGAGCATCCCCCAGGAAGACTCCAGGCAGGGGACCTCAAGGAATCTCCTGATGACCACCTCACAGCACTGTGCTGCTTCCAAGTGCCCTTCCTCAAGTTTTTTTTGGGTAGGGGGAGTGGGGTGTGCTCCTGGCTCGTGCACTGTGCACCAAGAGGCAGCTCCAACCTTGCTCTGGTGTCATGGGTTTCTTTCTGTACTGAAAGATGCTGTTCCAGTCTCTGGAGAAGCTGCAGAAGGAGAAGGCAAATGAGCAGGACGTGATGGCAGCAATGGACATGGTACAGTCGCAGTGCGCCTCTCTGCCAGCCCAAGGGGTTTCCAGGCAGGGTGACAAATGCCCCTGGTCCCTTGGGGGCTGGGCGGCAGAACTGGCCTGGGGAGGGAGAATTTCCTGAGCTCGTGGGGTCCCTCACCCTCCAGATGATGGGACCAAACTCACCAGGGTGATGGGGCAAATGGGGCCACAGCACCCTGAAAGGGGCATGATGGCCTGGAGGAAGCACTTCTCCTCTGCCCCTCTTGCACATGTGCTGGCCCTGCCTGTCGTTCCTCATCCCTTTCCCCACCGCTCTCCTGCCGTTCCCCTCTGCTAGAAGGCGGACAAAGCTGCCTTGGGCAGCAAAGTTGACTGCAGCCAATTTGAAGAGAACATGGAGGAGCTGGATGAGAGGATGCAGGAGTTGCAGAGCCAGATTTCAGGCCAGGAGCAGCACTGGAATAAGATGCAGCATCAGTTCAGTGAGGCAATGGAAGAGAAGGTGAGGGGTACCTCGTCCCCACCATGACAAACTGGCACCTTTGGGACTCGACAGCCTGAGGCAGCATCCCTCTGAGGATCCCCCTCCAGGCATTTCCCTGGAGAGCTCCGTGTCACATCCCGGGGCAGCTGGCTGAGGCTGTGCACCTGTTCACAGCTGGATCGCCTGGAGCTGAAGACTTTTCGAAAACACCTGGAGAACTCCTGGAACAGGAACATGGAGGAGCTTGAGAACAGGCTGATGCGTGAAAACGCTGCTGGGATTAAGAAGTGAGTGTGACGGAGATTCTGATGGCTCTGGGGACAGCCATGGTCCCGTTCCCTCCAGCTGCCCCACACACTGCCCGTGTGCTCCCCTGCCTTGGGACCAATCCAGCTGCTAAATGAGCCACGGGGATGCTGATGAAGCAGCTGCACCTTCTCCTTCCACCAGCAGCAGGTCCCACACAGGAAAGGAGGCAATGAGGACAGGGCACCTGCAGGACAGAGCCCTCCCAAAGCACAATGGGGCTGTGGGTGCAAAGGCTCCCAGAAGCCAGGCTGGGAGATGGCAACGCCCAGGCAGGGCTGTGACCAGCAGTGTCCCATGGCTGGGTCGTGCCCTGCCCTCCTGGCCGGGCACACAGGGGACTTTGGTGCCAGAGAGGGGCTGAAAGCGCCGCAGGGGCTGCTCGGGATGGTGCCACGGGTGCCTGTGCCCTTCACCTGGCATCAGCCAGCACGTTGGGGATGGGGAGGAACAGGCTCAACAGCCCACGGGTCACCCTGCAAACGCCGTGACCCTGTGCAGCGACCTGCCCGGCACCTGGCTGCTGCCAGCCAGCTGCTGCCTGTGTGCGGGCAGGGCTGTGGCCCCAGGAGCTCAGCCAGCCCTCTTCTCTCACCCTCCTTAGGCAGCTGCCAGTCCCTTTCACGTGCCTGTCCTGCGACCGCATGCTCGCCGTGCAGGTTCCTGGCCAGTGAGTAGCAGCAGTGCATCGCGGGCAGCGGGGCCGTGATGGGCGGAGAGGGGTGCCAGTAGTGACCGCCGTGCTGGGCACGGGGGTGACAGTGTCTGCTTGGGAGGCTCTGATGTGGGGAGCCCCCTCTGCAGCCCTGCCATCAGCAGGGGTGTGGGGGCTCATCCCAAGGGCTACAGGCAGCAGGATACCATGGGGTACAGTCCTCTGGGTTTGGGGGTGCTGCCTCCAACAGGAACAGCTTGTTTGTCCCCTGTCACACACCTGTGACTCCTGCCCTCCCCAGGTACCCCGAGACACTCCCGTATTTGCAGCCGCTGCCCCCCAGCAAGGAGCCACAGCACAGCCAAAGGTAAGGGCCCCGAGGACACATCCCCAGCTCCCGGGGTGCAGGCTAGCCCTGACACAGCAAGGAGGGCTCTTGCCTGGGCTGGGGCAGAGGAGCTTGGGGGGGACTGGGCAGGGCAGGGGAGCAGAAGGCAGCTGTGGAGGGCCACTGCTTCCCCCAGCTCTGGAGGGTTTTGCATTTTTTGCCTTGCACTGCCCTGTCTGGCCCACCTCTCTGTCCCAAGGCTGCTGAAAGCACATCTGATGAGCTGTGCCTGTTTTCAATCTGAGCTCAGACTTGGTGGGCAGCCGTGTGCCTTCTGTGAAAGGCGTTCCCAAAACCAAGCCCTGCAGCTGGGACAGGCCAGCTCCTGCCCGCTGGTGCCCTGTGCACATGGACCTGCCATGGCCATGGCCAGCAGAGCTGGCTGTGGGGACAGAGCCAGCAGATCCAGCCTGCTGGGACGGGCTTGGGACTCCTGCAGCAGGTGGACAGGAGCTGGGAGGGACATGGCCCTGCAGGCAGCACTGCCAGGCCCCTCCCGGGCACAGCAGGGTGAAGCCTGGGATGCCACAGGGCTGGGCACTGAGTGTCCTCTGCCCCATCCCACAGGAGGCCGGTGGCCCATGGCAGTGACCCCCGTGTGCCACAGAGCTCTGGGGACCATGAGAGCAGCAGTTTCAAACTGCCCCCCATTCAGGATTGTCCCCGGAACAAGGCATTTCTGCAGGGACTCGTGGCTCTCCCCAGCAAGGTAGGGATGAAGAAGGTGGGGACACGGCACGTGTAATGGGGACTGGCAGGGTGATGCTGAGGATCCAGGCTGAATTTGCGCCTTCAGTTTCCTCGGGGAGAGCTGGTTTGGGAGGGTTGCTAGGGAATGCTGAATTGGGGCCTGCATTTCAGCCAGCTGCTCTCTCCTTCCCAGCCCAGAGTGACCCAGCTGCTGGGCAGGGGTGGGCGCATGCCGAGGGGCCGGAATGACCAGCTTCCTGCGCTGATCAGGACACTGGATGAGCCAGGTGCGGCCCTGTCAGGGCACGGGCATCAGGGGGAGAAGAGACTGGCTGTCTGCTGGGCCTGCACCTGGTCCCTGGGGGTCTCGGGCCAAGCAGGTGACCCTGCTGCTGCCCCGTCCTGGGCTGGCTGAGCTGACCCAGACGGGGCAGCCCCGGGGACTGGGGGCTCACCCTTGCCTCTCACCCCCAGGCCCTGCCACCTCACGGGATCACCGGCCAGGCACTGCCCCCCGACAACCTCTCCAGGGCACCAGAGCTCCTCCAGTCTCTCCAGCCCCGTGAGACTTCAACAGCCCTCAAGGAGCCGGACAGGACTGGGAACCCAGTGCTCCATCAGGGACGTCTTCTCCGCCGACAGAAAAGTCTTGTGACAACTGTTGGCAAAGAAATAATTTTTATTTCTGTTAATTTAATAAAAAAAACTTCAAAAACACAGGCAGAGCCTTCTCCCACTGTCACTGAAAACACGGGGATAAGTCAAACACTCTTACACTATTTTTACTATTAGGAATCAGGCATTACTTCATTGCCAGCACTGGGATGCATAGGAATAGCTCCGCTCAGCATGCACACCCACTTTATAAACTTTTCACTATGTATTTTTAGCAAAGGAACTAATGCTCATTGCCTATAAATTACCTATTTCTCTTCATTAATTAATGTTCTATCTCCCATTTGTTTTGGATTTCTCAATTCTCATGCTGTTGCCAGCTAAAGAACTGTTTGCTCCTGGCAGGCTCCATCCTATGCTCATTTCACCAAGTCTTTGGCACTACACTGTCAAAACCAGGAGAAACATTTACCGAGGAAGGGAGTAAAACTACAGTCCATTGATCTAAGGTTTCACAATTTGAATAAGTGGCCAGCTAGACCATCTTTTCTCCTCATTTGCAGAGAAGCACCAGTTCACCAGGTGGTCAGACATGACTGCGGGTTCACCAAGCACCCGGGACTGCCAAAGAGACTCCCAGGGCAGAAGAAGGCATGTGCTAAGGGGAGGGAGAGTATGTTAATTTCTTGGGGGAAATTATTGTCATAGGTATGTTTCTTCTGAAAAAAGCGATCAAGATGATGTAAAACATAGGATTTAATCAGGGGCTTTTCCTGTACCCGGCGTGTACGCTGTGTGCAGTAATCCCCCATCTGTCTGGCATGGCAGTAAAGAATGCCTAAATCCCTCATATGCAAATGAAAGTGTTGGTTTCTTACTGTTTTTGATAACAGTGGTAATTAGTCCACTTTTCAGTCTTTTTATGATTTTAATTTTTCTCCAGATATGGTTTTCAGTACACTAAACGCTGAGTTCTCTTTGTTAGTTTCTTCTTTACCTCTGGTTTCCACAACTTGTCCTCACAGTCTACAACTTCTGCATTCCTGGTGTCCAGTTCTCAGCCCCATTTCTCTACCCCAGCTTTGTTCACTGAAACGTGTCAAGGTTGGTTTAGCAAAACTTGAAAGTGTCAGTGATTTTCCCAAACGGGGTTCCAGTACCAGCAGTTTGTATAAAATCCTGCTACGTGCTCCAGTGGAAAACTGCACTGCTTATGATTAAGTAAAGCTAATATTAACAGAGTTAATGAAAACAAATAATTGGAATAGCGAATTAGAAAGTTATATATTTTCCAACAATTCCCTTCTTTGAAAGTTATCTTAATTCTTTCTTTTAAGATTACATCCACTTCAATCATTCAATACTTAGGAAGACTTAAGACACTAAAATGCAACGATTGCTATTAAACTACTTCATAAAACCTTGTGGCAAAACTCGTCATATTTTAAATCTAGGGCCATGTGATTTTGCCAGTGTTTTATCTTGGGCTTGTAATTCTGGGGTTACATTTGAAAGGTCACACATTTTGGTGCAGCAACTATTAGGATGCTTTTCTCTGACACCCCTTGAGCAGCTTTATCTGCCAGTCGGTTTCCTACACCAACTGATGTATTTCCAAATGGATGAGCTTCACAATGCATGAGAGCCACTCTGGCTGGTACCTGAACACTTTCTAGTGGTTGCCTGATAACGTCTCCACCTTTGGCAGGAGATCCTCGTGCTGAAAGGAGCCCTCCTTTGTTCTAGAGAGCTCCGTGGGCATGTGCTGCTCCAAATGCACATTTAGAATTAGCCCATATGTTGCCCTTCTTCCCCTGAGACAATTCCAGGCGGCCAGAGAGTGAGCAGCTCAGCCTTGTGTGCAGAGGTGGTAAGAAGTAATGGGATGGCTTTGATTGGGCCCTACTGCACACCCAAATTGCTGCTTTCCTTTGCTCACAAAATTGCTCCCACCTCTGGACAATTCCCAGTCCGGATCTTGTACCAGAGGATCTCTTCTGCTGGAGCGAAGCTGCTCCATAGCTAGAAGACAGGCATGTTGTGAGGCATGTTGTGACAGTCATGTTGTGTTTGCAGTTCCACATCATCCTGATCCAACAGGACAACTGGGTACTTGAGCATTCAACTTGGGGGTAATCGGTGACCTCCTTGTTGTCCTGGAACAGAGAGGACAAAGGGTGGAACATGAACAGTCATTTTCCAGCCCGTGGTCCGTTCTGGGCTTCTTGTATTAAAAAGACAGTTGCTGCTACAAGTTAAAGGCAGCCAGGAGATCCTGTAACTTACACTGTCCACTTGTTTGGAAAAATATCTTATGGCCCCTTTCCATGTCCATAACCTCAGTGTTTGTGAACAAACAGCTCAAGAGGCTTGGTCAAGTCAGGTACTGCCTGTGCAAGGACCACATTAGAGCTCTCCTGAGGTCTCTGAAAGCCTCTGGCATTCTGGAGTGCACTGTAGCACCTCCTTGGTGTAGCACCTCCTTGGGGGTTTCTCAGGGCTGCATATAAAGCTCTTACCCTAGGCCAGAATTAGGAACCCAGAGCTCACACCAACCACCCATCCCCAGAAATGTTCTTCACTTGCAAACAGACCTCGGCTCTGGAGTATGGCAAACTGCCTCCATCCTTTCTGTTCCAAGGCTTGGCTGGCCCTGGGAAATGGTGAACCTCAGCTACAGAACATGCTCTTTGGCACTCTGGGCCTTCTTCCTGGATACCCTGTCACTGGCTTGTCCCAAAAAGTTCAGCAAACTGAGGGTCATTTCAATGCATCTAGCTTCAGTTCCTGTAGCAATTAAAAGATCACCCACATACTGCAGCAAAGGGAGATCTTCATTCTCCTCCTCCCACACTGAAGTGGCTGCTGGAGCCCTGGCTAGCTCTCTGAACTCCGGCGCCTCGCCAGGAGTGGGGAACTGCCTCGGTATGGGGATTTAGCTGAGGCTGAACCTTTAGAGGCACTTGCTCTAAGGTGCCAGACACAAGCCACAACAGGGACCACGAGAGGAGAAAGGAGGAGGCTCTCCGTCTTGCGGTTCCACAAGGAACACTTTACTCCAGGTGAAGCCAGCTGAAACAAAGCGCCCCAGGCACTCATGTGCAAAGGGTGTGTAGTGCAGCTACAAGGCAGGGGGTGGATACCAACAGCTAACAAACAGGGAATCCTCAGAGGAGGAGTCAGGGGATTACATCAAGCGTCTGGGGCCAATTGGGGTAGGAGGGTGGAGAGGATGGGTCACATGGGCCAGTGGGGCTTCCAGGAATAGGAGCATTCCAAAGGGGTGCTGCAGACAGGGATTGGCCCAAGGTTTGAATGGCAGAGGAGGTTCCGGAATCAAGGCGTGGACTGCCTTGACAGGCAGGGGGAGAGTTGGACCAAGGGGTGGGGAATGCCATGAGGGACAGCTTTGAGGGAAGCTAAAACCCAGGGGTAAACAAACTCGGGGAGAACCCGGGGGTACAGCAGGACGAACCAGTTAACAAGGAATCGATAACATTAATTCAAACCGCAACACCGTGCCTCCAATTCTTTTGCCAGCTGGTTCTTGTCTTGGGGTGACAGTGTGATACTGTGCCCCTACTGTCTGCTTTATGCCCGGACACGGGTCCTGTAGCTTTAAGCTAGGCCTGAGAGAGGGGTGGAAAGCTGGTGGAATTCTTTTGGTGTGGTTTTCACACATCCTCCCCCAGGCTCGCTCAGCTGTCTTGTGCAGCATGGACAGAGGGAGTACATCTTTGCTTTTAGCTGGCTTCTTGTTTGTTTGACAATGCAGGAAGATTTCCCAGCACGGTGGCTTTTTCTCCTGGAACTGTTCGGCTTTTCCCCGGCCCAAAACACCAGAACATCATCGGGATCCCTGCGTCCCAGCCCGGAGGGGGGGCCCTGGGACTGGTGTCCTGGCTCCAGACTCGGGAGGAGCTGAGCCGCTCCTACAGAAGGAACTGTGAATCCACCAGCTTTCTCCACAGAGAGAAGGTTTGGATAGCTAACATTATTCATTCTGTTTCCCGTGCCTGCCCGCACTCTGTGTGTTAAATAAACAGCTTTTGCACTTTCTTCCAAAAAATTCCTTGCTGTGGGAGGGAGTGCCAAAACCTGTTGTCTGTTAGGAGATGTTTCCTCCTAACTCGTCTCCAATTGAAAGAGTTCTCAAACAATGTGGGGTGGTTTTTGAACCTTGGAGAAAGAACGTTCCACTTCAGTTGGGTTTCATGGCCCATCAAGGAACTTCCCATTGAATGACAAACAAGAGCTGACTTTCAGTATCAAGGGCAATGCAGAAAAAGCATCCTTAACATCCACAACAGTGGACTCATCAGATTCCTTAATTGGGCTTAAAAGCGTACAAGGACTTGCTACCACTGGGTCTAAGTCCCACACTATTTTACTGACAGCTCTGACATCTTCTACTGGCCTGGGTTCATCAGTATGTGGCTCCTTTACTGGCAGGAGAGGTGTCCTATATTGTGACTCACATGCCCTCAGTGATCCATCTTGCAAAACTCAGCAATTCATTCATCTAACCCTCTTCTAGCTTCTAACCTCAAAGAATAATTTTTCTCCCTGACCAGTTTTCCGTCAAGCTCCAACTGAATCCTTGCTGGTTCCACTGCTTTTGACTTCCCTGGAATTCCGTTGGTCCGCACCAACACAGTGGCAGTGTTTTCCACCCCTTCCCACCAGGGATGTGCAGGAGGGAAGGACTGATCCCCGCTGAACATTCTGAGCATGCCCTCTCTCAGCCTCTTCCCCCACTTTTGCCATTGCCACAATTCCTCCACCTGGAGTTAACAGTGGGTCTGCAAGTACCTTACTGAAATCCCAGGGGTCTTTGCCTTGAACTCACTGGATTAGGGCATCGGAGGATCTCCCTGAAAAATCTTTGGAGTGCACTGGAGTCCTCTCGATCCCGTGAATCCATGGAGCAAAAGAAGGAGCATGGTTCCATCCGGGTCACTAGAAACGGTCGCCAAAACCGGGATAAATGAAATCCTCAAACACAATGGTTTTAGTACTGGCGAGTTAAGTGTTACTTTGCGCTGGTCAGGGCACGTGGAGCGGGTAGTTCCAGCCACACACGGGCACAAAACTTTCCACTTAGTTATCTGTTTCTAGCAAACAAAGAAATCAATGGTCCTCCATTCTAAATCACATCATTCTCTTCATTAGTTAGTACTCTAACCTCTACTGGTTAGAGCTTTCTTGCTTCTCATCCTAATGAGCCCACATTTTTCTGCCTCTCTATTATTATCTTTTTCCAAGGCATGGAGTTATCCGGCATTTACTGAATTTTCTTTTATTAATCTCTTCTTTGTCTTCTGGTCTCTGCAACAACAACTCCTTGGAGGGCTGTAAATCCTGCATTTTACATGTCCACTTTTCAGCTTTGTTCACTGAAGCTTTGAAGTGTTAGTTTAGCAAAACTAATAGTTTCCCTGATTTTCCCAATCAAACTCTAATAATAACCCCCTCTGAAAAGAAGTTTAGCTACCTGTTGGCTAAGAGTTGGACTTACACTGCTAAAGATTAGTTATAAAAATTAATTAAAAGTTATAATATCGCAAGCCCCTTCACCTGCTGTAGAGCTTTGGAGCAGGAAGGATTAGGGGTGAACAGAGCATGTTTTGGAAAGGGGCAGACGGGGGTGGATGCAGGTGTGCAAGGGAAGATCCTGGTTTGTCTTCCCCCACAGTCTTGGGGACATTGGCAGGAGAAATGATTTCATTGTCTTCTTTAGGGACTGTCAAGCTGACATAAACCCTGACTCGGAGGAAACTGTACAAAGGCTTCACCCACGGAGACTCTTTGCCCTGAACTCCAGAGGAGGAAGGAGTCTATGCCCCAACAAGCCTATAGCTCAGCGAGGGGCTCACGGGGGTCCTCCTGCACCTCCGGCATGAGGAACAGCACCCCACTGCTTCCCTGGCAAAGGCTGATCCCAGTGGATGCTCCAAACCAGGCCCTGGCTTTGCTGTGCCAAACCAGCCAGTAGCCAGGTCTGAAACCCAGGTGAAAGCAGCAGGTTGGTGATTCTCTGCCAGGGACTGAGCTCTGTGGGGCTGCTGGCCCTACCCGTGGCCTCTGCCCAGGAGCTGCCTGGGGGATCCCTCTCTTGGTGAGGAAACAAAGATAAATGTACCCTTTGGGCTTCATCTGGGCCTTTGTGGTTGTTGCGGTGCCCTGCCCGTGGTGACTCACGCTGACAGTTCACCGCACAGCAAAGCCAGGCTTAGGGCCTGCTCCACAATGCAGGAAGAAACCAAGAACACGAGATGCCACAGACGGGACACCGACACAGCAGATGAAGAACTGGCTTAGCTGTAACTCAAGTCTTAAACTGATTAAAAGAAAAACAGCGAGGCCTCTCCTGTCCTGCCAGACTTTCAAGCGCTTTTCAGTCACTAAAGGGCTCCAAATGGGCTGGGGAGGGACTTGGCACAAGGGCCTTGAATGACAGGGCAAGGGGGAATGGCTTCACACTGCGAGACTGCAGGGTTAGATGAGCAATTGGAAAGAAAATCTTCCTGCGAGGGTCGCGATGCCTTGGCACAGGTTGCCCAAAGAAATGGTGTCTGCCCCATTCCTGAAAGTGTCCAGGGCCAGGCTGGATGGCACTTGGAGCAACCTGGTCTAGTGGAAGGTGTTCCTGCCTGTGGCAGGGGATTGCAAAGAGAGAATCTTTGAGGTCCCTTCCAGGCCAAGTCATTCCATGACTCTATGACTTCATGAGTCTGTGACCCAGTGGCTCCCAGGGGTGAGCTGTTGTGCTGCCTGGCAACGGGAGTTGTGATGACAAAGGGCATGAGCAGAGCAGGCTCCAGTCCTCTGATGGACAAGGAAGGAGGAAGGAGCCTGTTGGCTGCTCATCCTTTTTATTATTGCGTTTGCTCACCCCTGACAGACCCAGCTGGGCAGGAAGGATTGTGATAGATCAGGGACAGAGTCCCTGTCTGTGTGTGCAGACATGGCAACATCCCTGGACACACTCAGCCTCTCCCAGATGCTGGATCTTGCCATCGGGGCGCCCCAGAAGGGGGCCATTAACTTTGCAGCCATGCGAAAACTGCTGCAGGCCATGCTGGAGCACCTGGACGGGCAGTACCTGACCAGCCAGGAGCCGTGGCCGGGCCAGCTGAGTGGCCCCTCACTTGCTGATCTGGCCACTGACGTGAAAAAGATGAAGGAGGAGATGGAAGAGTACAGGAAACACATGTCCAAGGTAGAGGCTCTTCCCAGCCCCCGGGGCACTCCCCCACCAGACAGCCCCTCCCCGCTTCCTCAGACAGCAGTGCTTGGCACTGCCCTCAGTGCCCCGGCACAGCCCCTGGCAGGGGCTCTTTGCCATCTGCATGGGCTTCAGCGCTCTGGCACTGAGCTGGGCTGGGGCAGGGGGCACGGGGACTCTCCCTGCCCACCTGGATTGCCATGGGCTGCCCGTGGCAGGGCAGGGCTCTTTGCGCTGTTGCTGCCCTGGCCATCACCTCTGACATCCCTGCTCCTCGGACTGTTTCACAGGTCCTTCGTGAGGAGATTGGTGGGGTAAAGGCAGAAAATTCCCGCATATCAGAGGAGATGAAGAAATTGCGGGAGACACAGGTCTGTGCAGACCACTGCAGTTCTCAAGGTCATATTTCCCACACTCACTCTCCAGAGCCTTGTCTCTGACAATGCTTTCTCCTAGACCATGGCTATTTCCCAGCATCAAGAAGAGATGGAAAAGTTCAAGGCTGCCCAGCGTCATATGGCAGAGAAAATGAAGAAGGTCCAGATGTCACGGGACGAGGTGAAGTGCTGCCGGGAGCAAGTTTTGGGTCTGAGACAGCAGCCTGTACCCTCGGCTCTGCTGGCTGGAGGCTCAGTACCCTTGGCCCTGCTAGATGCACTGACCGTGCTGCCTGCAGAGCCCTGCCAGCCTGGCTGAGCCCGGCCCTGTGCTGTCCCCGGGGCTCCACAAACCACAGCAGGGGTCAAGGCCTTGCAGGTCCCCACTGACCCTCCCAGAGGCTCACTGCCACCACTCCTCTCTCCTAGGACATGGCTCTCATCCAGGGTCTCCGTGAGGAGATGGACAGGATAAAGGCCACACAGATGTGCATGGAAGGAGACATAAAGAAGATGAAGGAGTCCCTTGCCTTAGTGAGCTGTTGGGTCATGTAATCTTTAGGCTTCCATGGGGACCTTCAATGTGATTGCAAGAGCAGGGTTTGGGATCAGGGTCTCAGGAGCGGGTGGAGGACCCTGGGTCTGCCCATGCAGCTGAAGGGCCCCCACGCTGGGACAGCAGGATGTCCGTGCCCTGACTCTACCGTTACTGGCTTTCCAGATGAAGAAGCTGCAGGAGGACCTTAAAAAGCTGAGGCAGGACGCAGCCAGGTGGAAAGAAGAGAGCAGTAAGGAGATCTCTCAGCAAATTGAGTAAGAGGACAGGAGTGGGTTTCATACCCTGTGGGGCTGCAAGGGAGCCCTGCTGGTCTGGGAGCATCCTGGTTGGCAGGCACAGGATGCCCAGCAGCCCTGCAGGGGTAACCCTGACCTTGCCCCCATCCCGCTGGCCAGGGCTTTGAGGCAGGAGACAAAGCAGGATCTGCAGAAGATGAGAGAGCAGCAGGAGATGAGGAATGCCATGCTGGAGCAGCTGGTGACTGAGACAGCCGACCAGCTGAACGAGCAGGTGAGGTCCTGGGGGAGCACTCCCACCAGCCCTGGCTTGGTCATGTCGGAGGTCCACGCCACATCCTCATGCTGTGTGGAGCTTTGCTGTAATGTGGGGGAGACACAAGCTGCCCAAATTGGCCTGGACCAGTCAGCGGCATGGACAGAGATTAAAGCCTTGATGCAAACGTCCTGATGACACCAAAGCTCCTGGCCACAGGCTGAGAAATGTGGGACTGCCCCTGTGGAGCAGCTGGACTCCTTTGGTCATCACCTTATGTTCTTCCATCCCTGGAGCAGGATCGGGAGCTGAGCCAGCACATGGAAGCCAAGATCCTGCAGATTCAAAGAGACTATGAGAAACTCAGCTTTGCCTCAGGGATCCTGCAGAAGGACTCTCAACAAAAGCAGAGCGCAATCGAGGTGTGTGGTTGAAACCTATTTGGGCTCAGAGCATCCCCCAGGAAGACTCCAGGCAGGGGACCTCAAGGAATCTCCTGATGACCACCTCACAGCACTGTGCTGCTTCCAAGTGCCCTTCCTCAAGTTTTTTTTGGGTAGGGGGAGTGGGGTGTGCTCCTGGCTCGTGCACTGTGCACCAAGAGGCAGCTCCAACCTTGCTCTGGTGTCATGGGTTTCTTTCTGTACTGAAAGATGCTGTTCCAGTCTCTGGAGAAGCTGCAGAAGGAGAAGGCAAATGAGCAGGACGTGATGGCAGCAATGGACATGGTACAGTCGCAGTGGGCCTCTCTGCCAGCCCAAGGGGTTCCCAGGCAGGGTGACAAATGCCCCTGGTCCCTTGGGGGCTGGGCGGCAGAACTGGCCCGGGGAGGGAGAATTTCCTGAGCTCGTGGGGTCCCTCACCCTCCAGATGATGGGACCAAACTCACCAGGGTGATGGGGCAAATGGGGCCACAGCACCCTGAAAGGGGCATGATGGCCTGGAGGAAGCACTTCTCCTCTGCCCCTCTTGCACATGTGCTGGCCCTGCCTGTCGTTCCTCATCCCTTTCCCCACCGCTCTCCTGCCGTTCCCCTCTGCTAGAAGGCGGACAAAGCTGCCTTGGGCAGCAAAGTTGACTGCAGCCAATTTGAAGAGAACATGGAGGAGCTGGATGAGAGGATGCAGGAGTTGCAGAGCCAGATTTCAGGCCAGGAGCAGCACTGGAATAAGATGCAGCATCAGTTCAGTGAGGCAATGGAAGAGAAGGTGAGGGGTACCTCGTCCCCACCATGACAAACTGGCACCTTTGGGACTCGACAGCCTGAGGCAGCATCCCTCTGAGGATCCCCCTCCAGGCATTTCCCTGGAGAGGTCCGTGTCACATCCCGGGGCAGCTGGCTGAGGCTGTGCACCTGTTCACAGCTGGATCGCCTGGAGCTGAAGACTTTTCGAAAACACCTGGAGGACTCCTGGAAGAGGAACATGGAGGAGCTTGAGAACAGGCTGATGCGTGAAAACGCTGCTGGGATTAAGAAGTGAGTGTGACGGAGATTCTGATGGCTCTGGGGACAGCCATGGTCCCGTTCCCTCCAGCTGCCCCACACACTGCCCGTGTGCTCCCCTGCCTTGGGACCAATCCAGCTGCTACATGAGCCACGGGGATGCTGATGAAGCAGCTGCACCTTCTCCTTCCACCAGCAGCAGGTCCCACACAGGAAAGGAGGCATGAGGACAGGGCACCTGCAGGACAGAGCCCTCCCAAAGCACAATGGGGCTGTGGGTGCAAAGGCTCCCAGAAGCCAGGCTGGGAGATGGCAACACCCAGGCAGGGCTGTGACCAGCAGTGTCCCATGGCTGGGTCGTGCCCTGCCCTCCTGGCCGGGCACACAGGGGACTTTGGTGCCAGAGAGGGGCTGAAAGCGCCGCAGGGGCTGCTTGGGATGGTGCCACGGGTGCCTGTGCCCTTCACCTGGCATCAGCCAGCACGTTGGGGATGGGGAGAAACTGGCTCAACAGCCCACGGGTCACCCTGCAAACGCCGTGACCCTGTGCAGCGACCTGCCCGGCACCTGGCTGCTGCCAGCCAGCTGCTGCCTGTGTGCGGGCAGGGCTGTGGCCCCAGGAGCTCAGCCAGCCCTCTTCTCTCACCCTCCTTAGGCAGCTGCCAGTCCCTTTCACGTGCCTGTCCTGCGACCGCATGCTCGCCGTGCAGGTTCCTGGCCAGTGAGTAGCAGCAGTGCATCGCGGGCAGCGGGGCCGTGATGGGCGGAGAGGGGTGCCAGCAGTGACCGCCGTGCTGGGCACGGGGGTGACAGTGTCTGCTTGGGAGGCTCTGATGTGGGGAGCCCCCTCTGCAGCCCTGCCATCAGCAGGGGTGTGGGGGCTCATCCCAAGGGCTACAGGCAGCAGGATACCATGGGGTACAGTCCTCTGGGTTTGGGGGTGCTGCCTCCAACAGGAACAGCTTGTTTGTCCCCTGTCACACACCTGTGACTCCTGCCCTCCCCAGGTACCCCGAGACACTCCCGTATTTGCAGCCGCTGCCCCCCAGCAAGGAGCCACAGCACAGCCAAAGGTAAGGGCCCTGAGGACACATCCCCAGCTCCCGGGGTGCAGGCTAGCCCTGACACAGCAAGGAGGGCTCTTGCCTGGGCTGGGGCAGAGGAGCTTGGGGGGGACTGGGCAGGGCAGGGGAGCAGAAGGCAGCTGTGGAGGGCCACTGCTTCCCCCAGCTCTGGAGGGTTTTGCATTTTTTGCCTTGCACTGCCCTGTCTGGCCCACCTCTCTGTCCCAAGGCTGCTGAAAGCACATCTGATGAGCTGTGCCTGTTTTCAATCTGAGCTCAGACTTGGTGGGCAGCCGTGTGCCTTCTGTGAAAGGAGTTCCCAAAACCAAGCCCTGCAGCTGGGACAGGCCAGCTCCTGCCCGCTGGTGCCCTGTGCACATGGACCTGCCCTGGCCATGGCCAGCAGAGCTGGCTGTGGGGACAGAGCCAGCAGATCCAGCCTGCTGGGACGGGCTTGGGGCTCCTGCAGCAGGTGGACAGGAGCTGGGAGGGACATGGCCCTGCAGGCAGCACTGCCAGGCCCCTCCCGGGCACAGCAGGGTGAAGCCTGGGATGCCACAGGGCTGGGCACTGAGTGTCCTCTGCCCCATCCCACAGGAGACCGGTGGCCCATGGCAGTGACCCCCGTGTGCCACAGAGCTCTGGGGACCATCAGAGCAGCAGTTTCAAACTGCCCCCCATTCAGGATTGTCCCCGGAACAAGGCATTTCTGCAGGGACTCGTGGCTCTCCCCAGCAAGGTAGGGATGAAGAAGGTGGGGACACGGCACGTGTAATGGGGACTGGCAGGGTGATGCTGAGGATCCAGGCTGAATTTGCGCCTTCAGTTTCCTCGGGGAGAGCTGGTTTGGGAGGGTTGCTAGGGAATGCTGAATTGGGGCCTGCATTTCAGCCAGCTGCTCTCTCCTTCCCAGCCCAGAGTGACCCAGCTGCTGGGCAGGGGTGGGCGCATGCCGAGGGGCCGGAATGACCAGCTTCCTGCGCTGATCAGGACACTGGATGAGCCAGGTGCGGCCCTGTCAGGGCACGGGCATCAGGGGGAGAAGAGACTGGCTGTCTGCTGGGCCTGCACCTGGTCCCTGGGGGTCTTGGGCCAAGCAGGTGACCCTGCTGCTGTCCTGTCCTGGGCCGGCTGAGCTGACCCAGACGGGGCAGCCCCGGGGACTGGGGGCTCACCCTTGCCTCTCACCCCCAGGCCCTGCCACCTCACGGGATCACCGGCCAGGCACTGCCCCCCGACAACCTCTCCAGGGCACCAGAGCTCCTCCAGTCTCTCCAGCCCCGTGAGACTTCAACAGCCCTCAAGGAGCCGGACAGGACTGGGAACCCAGTGCTCCATCAGGGACGTCTTCTCCGCCGACAGAAAAGTCTTGTGACAACTGTTGGCAAAGAAATAATTTTTATTTCTGTTAATTTAATAAAAAAAAAACTTCAAAAACACAGGCAGAGCCTTCTCCCACTGTCACTGAAAACACGGGGATAAGTCAAACTGTCTTACACTATTCTTACTATTAGGAATCAGGCATTACTTCATTGCCAGCACTGGGATGCATAGGAATTGCTCCGCTCAGCATGCACACCCACTTTCTAAACTTTTCACTATGTCTTTTTAGCAAAGGAACTAATGCTCATTGCCAATAAATTACCTATTTCTCTTCATTAATTAATGTTCTATCTCCCATTTGTTTTGGATTTCTCAATTCTCATGCTGTTGCCAGCTAAAGAACTGTTTGCTCCTGGCAGGCTCCATCCTATGCTCATTTCACCAAGTCTTTGGCACTACACTGTCAAAACCAGGGGAAACATTTACCGAGGAAGGGAGTAAAACTACAGTCCATTGATCTAAGGTTTCACAATTTGAATAAGTGGCCAGCTAGACCAACTTTTCTCCTCATTTGCAGAGAAGCACCAGTTCACCAGGTGGTCAGACATGACTGCGGGTTCACCAAGCACCCGGGACTGCCAAAGAGACTCCCAGGGCAGAAGAACGCATGTGCTAAGGGGAGGGAGAGTATGTTAATTTCTTGGGGGAAATTATTGTCATAGGTATGTTTCTTCTGAAAAAAGCGATCAAGATGATGTAAAACATAGGATTTAATCAGGGGCTTTTCCTGTACCCGGCGTGTACGCTGTGTGCAGTAATCCCCCATCCGTCTGGCATGGCAGTAAAGAATGCCTAAATCCCTCATATGCAAATGAAAGTGTTGGTTTCTTACTGTTTTTGATAACAGTGGTAATTAGTCCACTTTTCAGTCTTTTTATGATTTTAATTTTTCCCCAGATATGGTTTTCAGTACACTAAAAGCTGAGTTCTCTTTGTTAGTTTCTTCTTTACCTCTGGTTTCCACAACTTGTCCTCACAGTCTACAACTTCTGCATTCCTGGTGTCCAGTTCTCAGCCCCATTTCTCTACCCCAGCTTTGTTCACTGAAACGTGTCAAGGTTGGTTTAGCAAAACTTGAAAGTGTCAGTGATTTTCCCAAACGGGGTTCCAGTACCAGCAGTTTGTATAAAATCCTGCTACGTGCTCCAGTGGAAAACTGCACTGCTTATGACTAAGTAAAGCTAATATTAACAGAGTTAATGAAAACAAATAATTGGAATAGCGAATTAGAAAGTTATATATTTTCCAACAATTCCCTTCTTTGAAAGTTATCTTAATTCTTTCTTTTAAGATTACATCCACTTCAATCATTCAATACTTAGGAAGACTTAAGACACTAAAATGCAACGATTGCTATTAAACTACTTCATAAAACCTTGTGGCAAAACTCATCATATTTTAAATCTAGGGCCATGTGATTTTGCCAGTGTTTTATCTTGGGCTTGTAATTCTGGGGTTACATTTGAAAGGTCACACATTTTGGTGCAGCAACTATTAGGATGCTTTTCTCTGACACCCCTTGAGCAGCTTTATCTGCCAGTCGGTTTCCTACACCAGCTGATGTATTTCCAAATGGATGAGCTTCACAATGCATGAGAGCCACTCTGGCTGGTACCTGAACACTTTCTAGTGGTTGCCTGATAACGTCTCCACCTTTGGCAGGAGATCCTCGTGCTGAAAGGAGCCCTCCTTTGTTCTAGAGAGCTCCGTGGGCATGTGCTGCTCCAAATGCACATTTAGAATTAGCCCATATGTTCCCCTTCTTCCCCTGAGACAATTCCAGGCGGCCAGAGAGTGAGCAGCTCAGCCTTGTGTGCAGAGGTGGTAAGAAGTAATGGATGGCTTTGATTGGGCCCTACTGCACACCCAAATTGCTGCTTTCCTTTGCTCACAAAATTGCTCCCACCTCTGGACAATTCCCAGTCCGGATCTTGTACCAGAGGATCTCTTCTGCTGGAGCGAAGCTGCTCCATAGCTAGAAGACAGGCATGTTGTGAGGCATGTTGTGACAGTCATGTTGTGTTTGCAGTTCCACATCATCCTGATCCAACAGGACAACTGGGTACTTGAGCATTCAACTTGGGGGTAATCGGTGACCTCCTTGTTGTCCTGGAACAGAGAGGACAAAGGGTGGAACATGAACAGTCTTTTTCTAGCCCGTGGTCCGTTCTGGGCTTCTTGTATTAAAAAGACAGTTGCTGCTACAAGTTAAAGGCAGCCAGGACATCCTGTAACTTACACTGTCCACTTGTTTGGAAAAATATCTTATGGCCCCTTTCCACGTCCATAACCTCAGTGTTTGTGAACAAACAGCTCAAGAGGCTTGGTCAAGTCAGGTACTGCCTGTGCAGGGACGACATTAGAGCTCTCCTGAGGTCTCTGAAAGCCTCTGGCATTCTGGAGTGCACTGTAGCACCTCCTTGGTGTAGCACCTCCTTGGGGGTTTCTCAGGGCCGCATATAAAGCTCTTACCCTAGGCCAGAATTAAGAACCCAGAGCTCACACCAACCAGCCATCCCCAGAAATGTTCTTCACTTGCAAACAGACCTTGGCTCTGGAGTATGGCAAATTGCCTCCATCCTTTCTGTTCCAAGGCTTGGCTGGCCCTGGGAAATGGTGAAGCTCAGCTACAGAACAAGCTCTTTGGCACTCTGGGCCTTCTTCCTGGATACCCTGTCACTGGCTTGTCCCAAAAAGTTCAGCAAACTGAGGGTCATTTCAATGCATCTAGCTTCAGTTCCTGTAGCAATTAAAAGATCACCCACATACTGCAGCAAAGGGAGATCTTCATTCTCCTCCTCCCACACTGAAGTGGCTGCTGGAGCCCTGGCTAGCTCTCTGAACTCCGGCGCCTCGCCAGGAGTGGGGAACTGCCTCGGTATGGGGATTTAGCTGAGGCTGAACCTTTAGAGGCACTTGCTCTAAGGTGCCAGACACAAGCCACAACAGGGACCACGAGAGGAGGAAGGAGGAGGCTCTCCGTCTTGCGGTTCCACAAGGAACACTTTACTCCAGGTGAAGCCAGCTGAAACAAAGCGCCCCAGGCACTCCTGTGCAAAGGGTGTAGTGCAGCTACAAGGCAGGGGGTGGATACCAACAGCTAACAAACAGGGAATCCTCAGAGGAGGAGTCAGGGGATTACATCAAGCGTCTGGGGCCAATTGGGGTAGGAGGGTGGAGAGGATGGGTCACATGGGCCAGTGGGGCTTCCAGGAATAGGAGCATTCCAAAGGGGTGCTGCAGACAGGGATTGGCCCAAGGTTTGAGTGGCAGAGAAGGTTCCGGAATCAAGGTGTGGACTGCCTTGACAGGCAGGGGAAGAGTTGGACCAAGGGGTGGGGAATGCCATGAGGGACAGTTTTGAGGGAAGCTAAAACCCAGGCGTAAACAAACTCGGGGAGAACCCGGGGGTACAGCAGGACGAACCAGTTAACAAGGAATCGATAACATTAATTCAAACCGCAACACCGTGCCTCCAATTCTTTTGCCAGCTGGTTCTTGTCTTGGGGTGACAGTGTGATACTGTGCCCCTACTGTCTGCTTTATGCCCGGACACGGGTCCTGTAGCTTTAAGCTAGGCCTGAGAGAGGGGTGGAAAGCTGGTGGAATTCCTTTGGTGTGGTTTTCACACATCCCTCCCCAGGCTCGCTCAGCTGTCTTGTGCAGCATGGACAGAGGGAGTACATCTTTGCTATTAGCTGGCTTCTTGTTTGTTTGACAATGCAAGAAGATTTCCCAGCACGGTGGCTTTTTCTCCTGCAACTGTTCGGCTTTTCCCCGGCCCAAAACACCAGAACATCACCGGGAGCCCTGCGTCCCAGCCCGGAGGGGGGGCCCTGGGACTGGTGTCCTGGCTCCAGACTCATGAGGAGCTGAGCCGCTCCTACAGAAAGAACTGTGAATCCACCAGCTTTCTCCACAGAGAGAAGGTTTGGATAGCTAACATTATTCATTCTGCTTCCCGTGCCTGCCTGCACTCTGTGTGTTAAATAAACAGCTTTTGCACTTTCTTCCAAAAAATTCCTTGCTGTGGGAGGGAGTGCCAAAACCTGTTGTCTGTTAGGAGATGTTTCCTCCTAACTCCTCTCCAATTGAAAGAGTTCTCAAACAATGTGGGGTGGTTTTTGAACCTTGGAGAAAGAACGTTCCACTTCAGTTGGGTTTCATGGCCCATCAAGGAACTTCCCATTGAATGACAAACAAGAGTTGACTTTCAGTTTCAAGGGCAATGCAGAAAAAGCATCCTTAACATCCACAACAGTGGACTCATCAGATTCCTTAACTGGGCTTAAAAGTGTACAAGGACTTGCTACCACTGGGTCTAAGTCCCACACTATTTTACTGACAGCTCTGACATCTTCTACTGGCCTGGGTTCATCAGTATGTGGCTCCTTTACTGGCAGGAGAGGTGTCCTATATTGTGACTCACATGCCCTCAGTGATCCATCTTGCAAAACTCAGCAATTCATTCATCTAACCCTCTTCTAGCTTCTAACTTCAAAGAATAATTTTTCTCCCTGACCAGTTTTCCGTCAAGCTCCAACTGAATCCTTGCTGGTTCCACTGCTTTTGACTTCCCTGGAATTCCGTTGGTCCGCACCAACACAGTGGCAGTGTTTTCCACCCCTTCCCGCCAGGGATGTGCAGGAGGGAAGGACTGATCCCCGCTGAACATTCTGAGCATGCCCTCTCTCAGCCTCTTCCCCCACTTTTGCCATTGCCACAATTCCTCCACCTGGAGTTAACAGTGGGTCTGCAAGTACCTTACTGAAATCCCAGGGGTCTTTGCCTTGAACTCACTGGATTAGGGCATCGGAGGATCTCCCTGAAAAATCTTTGGAGTGCACTGGAGTCCTCTCGATCCCGTGAATCCATGGAGCAAAAGAAGGAGCATGGTTCCATCCGGGTCACTAGAAACGGTCGCCAAAACCGGGATAAATGAAATCCTCAAACACGATGGTTTTAGTACTGGCGAGTTAAGTGTTACTTTGCGCTGGTCAGGGCACGTGGAGCGGGTAGTTCCAGCCACACACGGGCACAAAACTTTTCACTTAGTTATCTGTTTCTAGCAAACAAAGAAATCAATGGTCCTCCATTCTAAATCACATCATTCTCTTCATTAGTTAGTACTCTAACCTCTACTGGTTAGAGCTTTCTTGCTTCTCATCCTAATGAGCCCACATTTTTCTGCCTCTCTATTATTATCTTTTTCCAAGGCATGGAGTTATCCGGCATTTACTGAATTTTCTTTTATTAATCTCTTCTTTGTCTTCTGGTCTCTGCAACAACAACTCCTTGGAGGGCTGTAAATCCTGCATTTTACATGTCCACTTTTCAGCTTTGTTCACTGAAGCTTTGAAGTGTTAGTTTAGCAAAACTAAAAGTTTCCCTGATTTTCCCAATCAAACTCTAATAATAACCCCCTCTGAAAAGAAAAGAAGTTTAGCTACCTGTTGGCTAAGAGTTGGACTTACACTGCTAAAGATTAATTATAAAAATTAATTAAAAGTTATAATATCGCAAGCCCCTTCACCTGCTGTAGAGCTTTGGAGCAGGAAGGATTAGGGGTGAACAGAGCATGTTTTGGAAAGGGGCAGACGGGGGTGGATGCAGGTGTGCAAGGGAAGATCCTGGTTTGTCTTCCCCCACAGTCTTGGGGACATTAGCAGGAGAAATGATTTCATTGTCTTCTTTAGGGACTGTCAAGCTGACATAAACCCTGACTCGGAGGAAACTGTACAAAGGCTTCACCACGGAGACTCTTTGCCCTGAACTCCAGAGGAGGAAGGAGTCTATGCCCCAACAAGCCTATAGCTCAGCGAGGGGCTCACGGGGGTCCTCCTGCACCTCCGGCATGAGGAACAGCACCCCACTGCTTCCCTGGCAAAGGCTGATCCCAGTGGATGCTCCAAACCAGGCCCTGGCTTTGCTGTGCCAAACCAGCCAGTAGCCAGGTCTGAAACCCAGGTGAAAGCAGCAGGTTGGTGATTCTCTGCCAGGGACTGAGCTCTGTGGGGCTGCTGGCCCTACCCGTGACCTCTGCCCAGGAGCTGCCTGGGGGATCCCTCTCTTGGTGAGGAAACAAAGATAAATGTACCCTTTGGGCTTCATCTGGGCCTTTGTGGTTGTTGCGGTGCCCTGCCCATGGTGACTCACGCTGACAGTTCACCGCACAGCAAAGCCAGGCTTAGGGCCTGCTCCACAATGCAGGAAGAAACCAAGAACACGAGATGCCACAGACAGGACACCGACACAGCAGATGAAGAACTGGCTTAGCTGTAACTCAAGTCTTAAACTGATTAAAAGAAAAACAGCGAGGCCTCTCCTGTCCTGCACGACTTTCAAGCGCTTTTCAGTCACTAAAGGGCTCCAAATGGGCTGGGGAGGGATGATCCTGAGCCATCCTGCATGGCTCAAGATGGTACTGGCGTTTATTAGCCAGGGATATACACGTTCTACTTTAGGCGGCCAGAGAGCCCCGTAACTGCCTTGGGCCACCGTTCCTTCTTTTTGACATTTCAAGGTTCCACTGACTATTACATATCTGCCACTTTTGCGTAATTTGAAACCCTCTTGGTAAGGTTTTCTAGCCAAACAACAATGTGAGGAGCATCCCTGTGAAAGGTATAAAATGAATGTGTCTTTATAAACAGAGTATCTGAATCTGCTTGTAGATAGGGCCATTGATTTAGAGATAGGGAAGTAATGGAAGAAATTATCAGTTCTGGAAAAGGTTACCAATTGACACGGACTTTACCTAAGCCAAGGCTGTGTTAAATTGCTGGATTAACAGAAAAAAAACCCCAAAGATTCAATATGAATAGTGTTTTGTTTTAGAAAGAAAAATAAAAGGGGGAAGCACGAAAGCGCATAGTAGAGTGGAACATAGAGCAGGCGATTTGGGAAGTCTGTACGGGTACCTCAGCGAATGAGGAAAGGAAGAGAGTGATGTGTCTGGGAAATTGTGACTAAAAGTGGGCTGCATCCTCCCCCAGTTTGGGAGCCCCCATGGGAACTACCCCATGGCCTCTCACTTTATTTGAATAATGTTACAGGACTTCTCAGTCACCCTTTTGGGCATAAACCTCTGGCATTGTGAATTTTTCCACACACCTGCAGTGTCCTTTCTCCGGTCACAGCACAGACGTTCCTCTGTGCTCGGATCCGTCCCAGCCCAGGCACACTGCGCTGCTCTGCGGGAATGGGGACACGGGGAAGCGGCACCCGGCGTGTGTCCCCCGTGTGTGCCCCCATGCCCCGCTGTGTTCCCCCGCCTAGGGAGCTGCTCTAGCCCGGGATGGCCGAGCTCATTCGCAGGGCCTCCCCGGCTTTGGGCAGGATCGGCCCCAGGCTGCGGGACACGCCGGGGGTGCCAGGCTGGAAAGCAGCTCTGGCTCCTGTCAGGGAGCAGTGGGCAGGGGCTGCCAGGCCGTGCTGGGCCAGCCCCTAACGCTGCCCCTCAGAAAGGAAGAGGAGGAGGAAGCTGACGAATGAGCTTGGAGTCTCCCAGTGCAGAGATGAAGGGACGAGTGCACTTGGGGGCCGGGGGTCGGGGCCAGCCGTCGGGAGCGGCTCCAAGCAACTCCTGAGTGGGCGTCAGGGCTGCCTGTAAGGATTTCAGCCGGCACCCGAGAGCAGCAGCGCCAGCAGTGCCAGCCGGGCCCCAGGGGGATGTGCCCGTGGCTTCCCAGCCCATCAGGGCCGCGGGCTGTGCAGCGCTGCTCCTGCTGCCACAGCAGGCCCAGGTGCTCAGAGCTGCCCCGCAGGCGCCACGGGACCAGCAGCAGCCTCAGGGCCTGGCCCAGGGCTCGATCTGCTCAGCCTGGTGGCACAGCCGCAGCAGGGGGGAAGGAGCTTAAGGAGCATCAGGGAGCCCAGGGAAGAGAGAGGCTGGTGAGACAAGGCTCTGCCTGCCATTTTAAGGGTTTTTATTAACTTAATACAACTAAAAAAAAAGCATGTTTCTGAACACCATTGTCACAGGCGTTTCTCGCTTCTGACAAGATGTCCAAGATCGAGCGCTGGGAGCTGAGTCCTTTCCAGCTGGCTGGGGGCTGTTGATGTCCGGCGGGGCTGGAGAGGCTGGACGAGCCCTGGTGCCCATGAGATGTGTCGGGGGGCTGTGCTTGGCCGGTGCTCTCGTGAGACGGCAGGGCCTGGGGGTTGAAGGGCAAGGGTGAGCCTACAGGTGCTGCCCCCCCCACCAGTACTCAAGCTCTTGTCCCACACTGGCCATGGCATTTCTCCCACCTTACTCCAGCTCCAAGCTCAGTTGCCCCATGAGCCAGTCCTCCTGCTCCATTCTGTTTCTGCCCCTTCCTTCTTACTCCCAGCTCAAAATACCTATGCCCCATAAAGCAGCTCGGCACACAGAGCCCTACTCATCCCGCAGGCGGTACCCAGCAGATAATCAGCCCCCTGTCCTCCTTAACCCCTATGCCCTAACAGGGCCATACCTGATGCATGCTGTGTCCTGATCGCCATAGGATGCTGGTCATTGTGGCCCCTTGAGATGTGTCCATCCCTGTCCAGCAGCTGGGTCACACTGGGCTGAGGAGGAGAGAGCAGCTGGCTGCAAAGCAGGGCCCAATCCAGCATCCCCCAATAATCCTCCCAACCCAGGTCTCCCTGGGGACTGAAGGCACAGATTCCCCCTGGATAGTCAGCAACGCTATCAAGCTTCAGTCAACATTTTGTGTCCACACCTTCATCATCCCTACCTTGTTGGGGAGACGCTGCAGCTGTGCAGTTTTATGTGCGGAAGCCTTGATGTTCTGCATCGTGGAGCTGCTGCTCTGATGGTCCCCAGAGCTCTGTGGCACACGGGGGTCACTGCCATGGGCCACCGGCCTCCTGTGGGATGGGGCAGAGGACACTCAGTGCCCAGCCCTGTGGCATCCCAGGCTTCACCCTGCTGTGCCCGGGAGGGGCCTGGCAGTGCTGCCTGCAGGGCCATGTCCCTCCCAGCTCCTGTCCACCTGCTGCAGGAGCCCCAAGCCCATCCCAGTAGGCTGGATCTGCTGGCTCTGTCCCCACAGCCAGCTCTGCTGGCCATGGCCATGGCAGGTCCATGTGCACAGGGCACCAGCGGGCAGGAGCTGGCCTGTCCCAGCTGCAGGGCTTGGTTTTGGGAACTCCTTTCACAGAAAGCACACGGCTGCCCACCAAGTCTGAGCTCAGATTGAAAACAGGCACAGCTCATCAGATGTGCTTTCAGCAGCCTTGGGACAGAGAGGTGGGCCAGACAGGGCAGTGCAAGGCAAAAAATGCAAAACCCTCCAGAGCTGGGGGCAGCAGTGGCCCTCCACAGCTGCCTTCTGCTCCCCTGCCCTGCCCTGCCCAGTCCCCCCCAAGCTCCTCTGCCCCAGCCCAGGCAAGAGCCCTCCTTGCTGTGTCAGGGCTAGCCTGCACCCCGGGAGCTGGGGATGTGTCCTCGGGGCCCTTACCTTTGGCTGTGCTGTGGCTCCTTGCTGGGGGGCAGCGGCTGCAAATACGGGAGTGTCTCGGGGTACCTGGGGAGGGCAGGAGTCACAGGTGTGTGACAGGGGACAAACAAGCTGTTCCTGTTGGAGGCAGCACCCCCAAACCCAGAGGACTGTACCCCATGGTATTCTGCTGCCTGTAGCCCTTGGGATGAGCCCCCATACCCCTGCTGATGGCAGGGCTGCAGAGGGGGCTCCCCACATCAGAGCCTCCCAAGCAGACACTGTCAGCCCCGTGCCCAGCACGGCGGTCACTGCTGGCACCCCTCTCCGCCCATCACGGCCCCACTGCCCGCGATGCACTGCTGCTACTCACTGGCCAGGAACCTGCACGGCGAGCATGCGGTCGCAGGACAGGCACGTGAAAGGGACTGGCAGCTGCCTAAGGAGGGTGAGAGAAGAGGGCTGGCTGAGCTCCTGGGGCCACAGCCCTGCCCGCACACAGGCAGCAGCTGGCTGGCAGCAGCCAGGTGCCGGGCAGGTCACTGCACAGGGTCACGGCGTTTGCAGGGTGACCCGTGGGCTGTTGAGCCTGTTTCTCCCCATCCCCAACGTGCTGGCTGTTGCCAGGGGAAGGGCACAGGCACCCGTGGCACCATCCCAAGCAGCCCCTGCGGCGCTTTCAGCCCCTCTCTGGCACCAAAGTCCCCTGTGTGCCTGGCCAGGAGGGCAGGGCACGACCCAGCCATGGGACACTGCTGGTCACAGCCCTGCCTGGGTGTTGCCATCTCCCAGCCTGGCTTCTGGGAGCCTTTGCACCCACAGCCCCATTGTGCTTTGGGAGGGCTCTGTCCTGCAGGTGCCCTGTCCTCATTGCCTCCTTTCCTGTGTGGGACCTGCTGCTGGTGGAAGGAGAAGGTGCAGCTGCTTCATCAGCATCCCCGTGGCTCATGTAGCAGCTGGATTGGTCCCAAGGCAGGGGAGCACACGGGCAGTGTGTGGGGCAGCTGGAGGGAACGGGACCATGGCTGTCCCCAGAGCCATCAGAATCTCCGTCACACTCACTTCTTAATCCCAGCAGCGTTTTCACGCATCAGCCTGTTCTCAAGCTCCTCCATGTTCCTGTTCAAGACCTTGTCCATCTGGGAGCTGAAAGTCTTCAGCTCCAGGCGATCCAGCTGTGAACAGGTGCACAGCCTCAGCCAGCTGCCCCGGGATGTGACACGGAGCTCTCCAGGGAAATGCCTGGAGGGGGATCCTCAGAGGGATGCTGCCTCAGGCTGTCAAGTCCCAAAGGTGCCAGTTTGTCATGGTGGGGACGAGGTACCCCTCACCTTTTCTTCCACCACAACATTGAGCTGCTGCTGCATCTTATTCCAGTGCTGTTCCTGGCCTGAAATCTGGCTCTGCAACTCCTGCATCCTCTCATCGAGGCGCTCCATATTTGCGTCAAACTGGCTGCAATTGACTTTGCTGCCCAAAGCAGCTTTGTCCACCTTCTAGCAGATGGGAACAGCAGGAGAGCGGTGGGGAAAGGGATGAGGAACGACAGGCAGGGCCAGCACATGTGCAAGAGGGGCAGAGGAGAAGTGCTTCCTCCAGGCCATCATGCCCCTTTCAGGGTGCTGTGGCCCCATTTGCCCCATCACCCTGGTGAGTTTGGTCCCATCATCTGGAGGGTGAGGGACCCCACGAGCTCAGGAAATTCTCCCTCCCCAGGCCAGTTCTGCCACCCAGCCCCCAAGGGACAAGGGGCATTTGTCACCCTGCCTGGGAACCCCTTGGGCTGGTAGAGAGGCCCACTGCGACTGTACCATGTCCATTGCTGCCATCACGTCCTGCTCATTTGCCTTCTCCTTCTGCAGCTTCTCCAGAGACTGGAACAGCATCTTTCAGTACAGAAAGAAACCCATGACACCAGAGCAAGGTTGGAGCTGCCTCCTGGCCAGAACATAACCCACTCTCCCTGCCCAAAAACCTCAAGGAAAGACACTTGGAACCAGCACAGTGCTGAAAGGGTCAGCAGGGGACATTCTTGTGATTCCTGCCTGGAATCACAACAAGTGCCTGGGGCATGCTCTGGCACCACAGTTATTTCAGCCACACACCTCTATTGCTTTCTGCTTTTGTTCAGAGTCTTTCTGCAGGGTCCCAGAAACAAAGCTGAGCTTCTCACAGTCTCCTTTCATCTGTATAACTGTAGCCTCCATGTAGCGCAGCCGCTCATGGTCATGCTCCAGCTTCAGGGAAGGAAAAAACATGGTACGGAGCAAAAGGGAGTCTGGCTGCTCCACCGGGGCAGACCCGCATTTCTCAGCCAGTGGCCATGAGCTCTCAGTGTCAATAGGACGTTTGCATCAAGGCTTTAATCTCTGTCCATGCCACTGACTGGTCCAGGCCAATTTGGGCAGTTTGGGGTCTCCCCCAGACTACAGCACATCCAGCTAGGGGATGTCCTCAGCCCCCATGCTGCCAACAGCCTACCTGGCCCCAGTTCCTCATCATTTTCTTGAGTTTTCTCATGGCCATCTGCTGAGACTCCAGGGATTCCACCTTCTCCTGGAGTTTCTCGCAGTGCTGGAGGAGCTTCCCCAAATAGGCTCTAATGTTGAAGGTGCAACTGGAACAGTCTCCATTCCCCCATTCCAGCTCCTCCAGTAGGCCCACAGTTGTCTCTCCTGTACCGCCAAGCTTCAGGAGAGGCAGAAGAAATTGGCTCAGAGATGGGATGAATGGAATCAGCAATGCTAGGTGGCACCAGCCAGTCAGAGAATATGGCCGGTAACCCCACCAGGACTAGTGCACCAAGCCAGCGGTGGTGGGAATGCTCCCCCAGGACCTCACCTGCTCGTCCACTTTCTTGGCTGTCTCAGTCACCAGCTGCTCCAGCGTGGTATACCTCATCTCCTGCTGCTCTCCCATCTTCTGCAGATCCTGCTTTGTCTCCTGCCTCAAAGCCCTGGCCAGCGGGATGGGGGCAAGGTCAGGGTTACCCCTGCAGGGCTGCTGGGCATCCTGTGCCTGCAAACCAGGATGCTCCCAGACCAGCAGGGCTCCCTTGCAGCCCCACAGGGTATGAAACCCACTCCTGTCCTCTTACTCAATTTGCTGAGAGATCTCCTTACTGCTCTCTTCTTTCCACCTGGCTGCGTCCTGCCTCAGCTTTTTAAGGTCCTCCTGCAGCTTCTTCATCTGGAAAGCCAGTAGCGGTAGAGTCAGGGCACGGACATCCTGCTGTCCCAGCGTGGGGGCCCTTCAGCTGCATGGGCAGACCCAGGGTCCTCCACCCGGTCCTGAGACCCTAATCCCAAACCCTGCTCTTGCAATCACATTGAAGGTCCCCATGGAAGCCTAAAGATTACATGACCCAACAGCTCACTAAGGCAAGGGACTCCTTCATCTTCTTTATGTCTCCTTCCATGCACATCTGCGTGGCCTTTATCCTGTCCATCTCCTCACGGAGATCCTGGATGAGAGCCATGTCCTAGGAGAGAGGAGTGGTGGCAGTGAGCCTCTGGGAGGGTCAGTGGGGACCTGCAAGGCCTTGACCCCTGCTGTGGTTTGTGGAGCCCCGGGGACAGCGCAGGGCCGGGCTCAGCCAGGCTGGCAGGGCTCTGCAGGCAGCACGGTCCGTGCATCTAGCAGGGCCAAGGGTACTGAGCCTCCAGCCAGCAGAGCCGAGGGTACAGGCTGCTGTCTCAGACCCAAAACATGCTCCCAGCAGCACTTCACCTTGTCCTGCATCTCCTGGATCTTCTTTATGTCCCCTGCCATGTAGGACTGTAGGAGAAAATGGTGAGAGAGGCAAGTTGTTGAATGTCTTTGAGGAAAACAATTTCACTACCACAGTGGTCTGCACAGACCTGGTCTTTCTGGATCTTCCTAATATGCTCTGAAAGGTGGGAAAGTTCTGCCTTTACCCCACCAATCTCCTCACGAAGGACCTGTGAAACAGTCCGAGGAGCAGGGATGTCAGAGGTGATGGCCAGGGCAGCAACAGCGCAAAGAGCCCTGCCCTGCCACGGGCAGCCCATGGCAATCCAGGTGGGCAGGGAGAGTCCCCGTGCCCCCTGCCCCAGCCCAGCTCAGTGCCAGAGCGCTGAAGCCCATGCAGATGGCAAAGAGCCCCTGCCAGGGGCTGTGCCGGGGCACTGAGGGCAGTGCCAAGCACTGCTGTCTGAGGAAGCGGGGAGGGGCTGTCTGGTGGGGGAGTGCCCCGGGGGCTGGGAAGAGCCCCTACCTTGGACATGTGTTCCCTGTACTCTTCCATCTCCTCCTTCATCTTTTTCACGTCAGTGGCCAGATCAGCAAGTGAGGGGCCACTCAGCTGGCCCGGCCACGGCTCCTGGCTGGTCAGGTACTGCCCGTCCAGGTGCTCCAGCATGGCCTGCAGCAGTTTTCGCATGGCTGCAAAGTTCATGGCCCCCTTCTGGGGCGCCCCGATGGCAAGATCCAGCATCTGGGAGAGGCTGAGTGTGTCCAGGGATGTTGCCATGTCTGCACACACAGACAGGGACTCTGTCCCTGATCTATCACAATCCTTCCTGCCCAGCTGGGTCTGTCAGGGGTGAGCAAACGCAATAATAAAAAGGATGAGCAGCCAACAGGCTCCTTCCTCCTTCCTTGTCCATCAGAGGACTGGAGCCTGCTCTGCTCATGCCCTTTGTCATCACAACTCCCGTTGCCAGGCAGCACAACAGCTCACCCCTGTGAGCCACTGGGTCACAGACTCATGAAGTCATAGAGTCATGGAATGACTTGGGCTGGAAGGGACCTCAAAGATTCTCTCTTTGCAATCCCCTGCCACAGGCAGGAACACCTTCCACTAGACCAGGTTGCTCCAAGTGCCATCCAGCCTGGCCCTGGACACTTTCAGGAATGGGGCAGACACCATTTCTTTGGGCAACCTGTGCCAAGGCATCACGACCCTCGCAGGAAGATTT
This sequence comes from Anomalospiza imberbis, assembly GCF_031753505.1. Classification (NCBI taxonomy): domain Eukaryota; kingdom Metazoa; phylum Chordata; class Aves; order Passeriformes; family Viduidae; genus Anomalospiza; species Anomalospiza imberbis. Next base: position 3,412,544 of record NC_089700.1, read on the forward strand.
TCTTTCCAATTGCCCATCTAACCCTGCAGTCTCGCAGTGTGAAGCCATTCCCCCTTGCCCTGTCATTCAAGGCCCTTGTGCCAAGTCCCTCCCCAGCCCATTTGGAGCCCAGATCCAGAGATCCAGAGGATCTCTTCTGCTGGAGCGAAGCTGCTCCATAGCTAGAAGACAGGCATGTTGTGAGGCATGTTGTGACAGTCATGTTGTGTTTGCAGTTCCACATCATCCTGATCCAACAGGACAACTGGGTACTTGAGCATTCAACTTGGGGGTAATCGGTGACCTCCTTGTTGTCCTGGAACAGAGAGGACAAAGGGTGGAACATGAACAGTCTTTTTCTAGCCCGTGGTCCGTTCTGGGCTTCTTGTATTAAAAAGACAGTTGCTGCTACAAGTTAAAGGCAGCCAGGACATCCTGTAACTTACACTGTCCACTTGTTTGGAAAAATATCTTATGGCCCCTTTCCATGTCCATAACCTCAGTGTTTGTGAACAAACAGCTCAAGAGGCTTGGTCAAGTCAGGTACTGCCTGTGCAGGGACGACATTAGAGCTCTCCTGAGGTCTCTGAAAGCCTCTGGCATTCTGGAGTGCACTGTAGCACCTCCTTGGTGTAGCACCTCCTTGGGGGTTTCTCAGGGCTGCATATAAAGCTCTTACCCTAGGCCAGAATTAGGAACCCAGAGCTCACACCAACCACCCATCCCCAGAAATGTTCTTCACTTGCAAACAGACCTTGGCTCTGGAGTATGGCAAATTGCCTCCATCCTTTCTGTTCCAAGGCTTGGCTGGCCCTGGGAAATGGTGAAGCTCAGCTACAGAACATGCTCTTTGGCACTCTGGGCCTTCTTCCTGGATACCCTGTCACTGGCTTGTCCCAAAAAGTTCAGCAAACTGAGGGTCATTTCAATGCATCTAGCTTCAGTTCCTGTAGCAATTAAAAGATCACCCACATACTGCAGCAAAGGGAGATCTTCATTCTCCTCCTCCCACACTGAAGTGACTGCTGGAGCCCTGGCTAGCTCTCTGAACTCCGGCGCCTCGCCAGGAGTGGGGAACTGCCTCGGTATGGGGATTGAGCTGAGGCTGAACCTTTAGAGGCACTTGCTCTAAGGTGCCAGACACAAGCCACAACAGGGACCACGAGAGGAGAAAGGAGGAGGCTCTCCGTCTTGCGGTTCCACAAGGAACACTTTACTCCAGGTGAAGCCAGCTGAAACAAAGCGCCCCAGGCACTCCTGTGCAAAGGGTGTAGTGCAGCTACAAGGCAGGGGGTGGATACCAACAGCTAACAAACAGGGAATCCTCAGAGGAGGAGTCAGGGGATTACATCAAGCGTCTGGGGCCAATTGGGGTAGGAGGGTGGAGAGGATGGGTCACATGGGCCAGTGGGGCTTCCAGGAATAGGAGCATTCCAAAGGGGTGCTGCAGACAGGGATTGGCCCAAGGTTTGAGTGGCAGAGAAGGTTCCGGAATCAAGGCGTGGACTGCCTTGACAGGCAGGGGGAGAGTTGGACCAAGGGGTGGGGAATGCCATGAGGGACAGCTTTGAGGGAAGCTAAAACCCAGGGGTAAACAAACTCGGGGAGAACACGGGGGTACAGCAGGACGATCTCTTGGGGAGGAAACAAAGATAAATGTACCCTTTGGGCTTCATCTGGGCCTTTGTGGTTGTTGCGGTGCCCTGCCCGTGGTGACTTACGCTGACAGTTCACCGCACAGCAAAGCCAGGCTTAGGGCCTGCTCCACAATGCAGGAAGAAACCAAGAACACGAGATGCCACAGACAGGACACCGACACAGCAGATGAAGAACTGGCTGAGCTGTAACTCAAGTCTTAAACTGATTAAAAGAAAAACAGCGAGGCCTCTCCTGTCCTGCCAGACTTTCAAGCGCTTTTCAGTCACTAAAGGGCTCCAAATGGGCTGGGGAGGGATGATCCTGAGCCATCCTGCATGGCTCAAGATGGTACTGGCGTTTATTAGCCAGGGATATACACGTTCTACTTTAGGCGGCCAGAGAGCCCCGTAACTGCCTTGGGCCACCGTTCCTTCTTTTAGACATTTCAAGGTTCCACTGACTATTACATATCTGCCACTTTTGCGTAATTTGAAACCCTCTTGGTAAGGTTTTCTAGCCAAACAACAATGTGAGGAGCATCCCTGTGAAAGGTATAAAATGAATGTGTCTTTATAAACAGAGTATCTGCATCTGCTTGTAGATAGGGCCATTGATTTAGAGATAGGGAAGTAATGGAAGAAATTATCAGTTCTGGAAAAGGTTACCAATTGACACGGACTTTACCTAAGCCAAGGCTGTGTTAAATTGCTGGATTAACAGAAAAAAAAACCCCAAAGATTCAATATGAATAGTGTTTTGTTTCAGAAAGAAAAATAAAAGTGGGAAGCAGGAAAGCGCATAGTAGAGTGGAACATAGAGCAGGCGATTTGGGAAGTCTGTACGGGTACCTCAGCGAATGAGGAAAGGAAGAGAGTGATGTGTCTGGGAAATTGTGACTAAAAGTGGGCTGCATCCTCCCCCAGTTTGGGAGCCCCCATGGGAACTACCCCATGGCCTCTCACTTTATTTGAATAATGTTACAGGACTTCTCAGTCACCCTTTTGGGCATAAACCTCTGGCATTGTGAATTTTTCCACACACCTGCAGTGTCCTTTCTCCGGTCACAGCACAGACGTTCCTCTGTGCTCGGATCCGTCCCAGCCCAGGCACACTGCGCTGCTCTGCGGGAATGGGGACACGGGGAAGCGGCACCCGGCGTGTGTCCCCCGTGTGTGCCCCCATGCCCCGCTGTGTTCCCCCGCCTAGGGAGCTGCTCTAGCCCGGGATGGCCGAGCTCATTCGCAGGGCCTCCCCGGCTTTGGGCAGGATCGGCCCCAGGCTGCGGGACACGCCGGGGGTGCCAGGCTGGAAAGCAGCTCTGGCTCCTGTCAGGGAGCAGTGGGCAGGGGCTGCCAGGCCGTGCTGGGCCAGCCCCTAACGCTGCCCCTCAGAAAGGAAGAGGAGGAGGAAGCTGACGAATGAGCTTGGAGTCTCCCAGTGCAGAGATGAAGGGACGAGTGCACTTGGGGGCCGGGGGTCGGGGCCAGCCGTCGGGAGCGGCTCCAAGCAACTCCTGAGTGGGCGTCAGGGCTGCCTGTAAGGATTTCAGCCGGCACCCGAGAGCAGCAGCGCCAGCAGTGCCAGCCGGGCCCCAGGGGGATGTGCCCGTGGCTTCCCAGCCCATCAGGGCCGCGGGCTGTGCAGTGCTGCTCCTGCTGCCACAGCAGGCCCAGGTGCTCAGAGCTGCCCCGCAGGCGCCACGGGACCAGCAGCAGCCTCAGGGCCTGGCCCAGGGCTCGATCTGCTCAGCCTGGTGGCACAGCCGCAGCAGGGGGGAAGGAGCTTAAGGAGCATCAGGGAGCCCAGGGAAGAGAGAGGCTGGTGAGACAAGGCTCTGCCTGCCATTTTAAGGGTTTTTATTAACTTAATACAACTAAAAAAAAATCATGTTTCTGAACACCATTGTCACAGGCGTTTCTCGCTTCTGACAAGATGTCCAAGATCGAGCGCTGGGAGCTGAGTCCTTTCCAGCTGGCTGGGGGCTGTTGATGTCCGGCGGGGCTGGAGAGGCTGGACGAGCCCTGGTGCCCATGAGATGTGTCGGGGGGCTGTGCTTGGCCGGTGCTCTCGTGAGACGGCAGGGCCTGGGGGTTGAAGGGCAAGGGTGAGCCTACAGGTGCTGCCCCCCCCACCAGTACTCAAGCTCTTGTCCCACACTGGCCATGGCATTTCTCCCACCTTACTCCAGCTCCAAGCTCAGTTGCCCCATGAGCCAGTCCTCCTGCTCCATTCTGTTTCTGCCCCTTCCTTCTTACTCCCAGCTCAAAATACCTATGCCCCATAAAGCAGCTCGGCACACAGAGCCCTACTCATCCCGCAGGCGGTACCCAGCAGATAATCAGCCCCCTGTCCTCCTTAACCCCTATGCCCTAACAGGGCCATACCTGATGCATGCTGTGTCCTGATCGCCATAGGATGCTGGTCATTGTGGCCCCTTGAGATGTGTCCATCCCTGTCCAGCAGCTGGGTCACACTGGGCTGAGGAGGAGAGAGCAGCTGGCTGCAAAGCAGGGCCCAATCCAGCATCCCCCAATAATCCTCCCAACCCAGGTCTCCCTGGGGACTGAAGGCACAGATTCCCCCTGGATAGTCAGCAACGCTATCAAGCTTCAGTCAACAGTTTGTGTCCACACCTTCATCATCCCTACCTTGTTGGGGAGACGCTGCAGCTGTGCAGTTTTATGTGCGGAAGCCTTGATGTTCTGCATCGTGGAGCTGCTGCTCTGATGGTCCCCAGAGCTCTGTGGCACACGGGGGTCACTGCCATGGGCCACCGGCCTCCTGTGGGATGGGGCAGAGGACACTCAGTGCCCAGCCCTGTGGCATCCCAGGCTTCACCCTGCTGTGCCCGGGAGGGGCCTGGCAGTGCTGCCTGCAGGGCCATGTCCCTCCCAGCTCCTGTCCACCTGCTGCAGGAGCCCCAAGCCCATCCCAGTAGGCTGGATCTGCTGGCTCTGTCCCCACAGCCAGCTCTGCTGGCCATGGCCATGGCAGGTCCATGTGCACAGGGCACCAGCGGGCAGGAGCTGGCCTGTCCCAGCTGCAGGGCTTGGTTTTGGGAACTCCTTTCACAGAAGGCACACGGCTGCCCACCAAGTCTGAGCTCAGATTGAAAACAGGCACAGCTCATCAGATGTGCTTTCAGCAGCCTTGGGACAGAGAGGTGGGCCAGACAGGGCAGTGCAAGGCAAAAAATGCAAAACCCTCCAGAGCTGGGGGCAGCAGTGGCCCTCCACAGCTGCCTTCTGCTCCCCTGCCCTGCCCTGCCCAGTCCCCCCCAAGCTCCTCTGCCCCAGCCCAGGCAAGAGCCCTCCTTGCTGTGTCAGGGCTAGCCTGCACCCCGGGAGCTGGGGATGTGTCCTCGGGGCCCTTACCTTTGGCTGTGCTGTGGCTCCTTGCTGGGGGGCAGCGGCTGCAAATACGGGAGTGTCTCGGGGTACCTGGGGAGGGCAGGAGTCACAGGTGTGTGACAGGGGACAAACAAGCTGTTCCTGTTGGAGGCAGCACCCCCAAACCCAGAGGACTGTACCCCATGGTATCCTGCTGCCTGTAGCCCTTGGGATGAGCCCCCACACCCCTGCTGATGGCAGGGCTGCAGAGGGGGCTCCCCACATCAGAGCCTCCCAAGCAGACACTGTCACCCCCGTGCCCAGCACGGCGGTCACTGCTGGCACCCCTCTCCGCCCATCACGGCCCCGCTGCCCGCGATGCACTGCTGCTACTCACTGGCCAGGAACCTGCACGGCGAGCATGCGGTCGCAGGACAGGCACGTGAAAGGGACTGGCAGCTGCCTAAGGAGGGTGAGAGAAGAGGGCTGGCTGAGCTCCTGGGGCCACAGCCCTGCCCGCACACAGGCAGCAGCTGGCTGGCAGCAGCCAGGTGCCGGGCAGGTCACTGCACAGGGTCACGGCGTTTGCAGGGTGACCCGTGGGCTGTTGAGCCTGTTTCTCCCCATCCCCAACGTGCTGGCTGGTGCCAGGTGAAGGGCACAGGCACCCGTGGCACCATCCCAAGCAGCCCCTGCGGCGCTTTCAGCCCCTCTCTGGCACCAAAGTCCCCTGTGTGCCTGGCCAGGAGGGCAGGGCACGACCCAGCCATGGGACACTGCTGGTCACAGCCCTGCCTGGGTGTTGCCATCTCCCAGCCTGGCTTCTGGGAGCCTTTGCACCCACAGCCCCATTGTGCTTTGGGAGGGCTCTGTCCTGCAGGTGCCCTGTCCTCATTGCCTCCTTTCCTGTGTGGGACCTGCTGCTGGTGGAAGGAGAAGGTGCAGCTGCTTCATCAGCATCCCCGTGGCTCATGTAGCAGCTGGATTGGTCCCAAGGCAGGGGAGCACACGGGCAGTGTGTGGGGCAGCTGGAGGGAACGGGACCATGGCTGTCCCCAGAGCCATCAGAATCTCCGTCACACTCACTTCTTAATCCCAGCAGCGTTTTCACGCATCAGCCTGTTCTCAAGCTCCTCCATGTTCCTGTTCAAGACCTTGTCCATCTGGGAGCTGAAAGTCTTCAGCTCCAGGCGATCCAGCTGTGAACAGGTGCACAGCCTCAGCCAGCTGCCCCGGGATGTGACACGGAGCTCTCCAGGGAAATGCCTGGAGGGGGATCCTCAGAGGGATGCTGCCTCAGGCTGTCAAGTCCCAAAGGTGCCAGTTTGTCATGGTGGGGACGAGGTACCCCTCACCTTTTCTTCCACCACAACATTGAGCTGCTGCTGCATCTTATTCCAGTGCTGTTCCTGGCCTGAAATCTGGCTCTGCAACTCCTGCATCCTCTCATCGAGGCGCTCCATATTTGCGTCAAACTGGCTGCAATTGACTTTGCTGCCCAAAGCAGCTTTGTCCACCTTCTAGCAGATGGGAACAGCAGGAGAGCGGTGGGGAAAGGGATGAGGAACGACAGGCAGGGCCAGCACATGTGCAAGAGGGGCAGAGGAGAAGTGCTTCCTCCAGGCCATCATGCCCCTTTCAGGGTGCTGTGGCCCCATTTGCCCCATCACCCTGGTGAGTTTGGTCCCATCATCTGGAGGGTGAGGGACCCCACGAGCTCAGGAAATTCTCCCTCCCCAGGCCAGTTCTGCCACCCAGCCCCCAAGGGACAAGGGGCATTTGTCACCCTGCCTGGGAACCCCTTGGGCTGGTAGAGAGGCCCACTGCGACTGTACCATGTCCATTGCTGCCATCACGTCCTGCTCATTTGCCTTCTCCTTCTGCAGCTTCTCCAGAGACTGGAACAGCATCTTTCAGTACAGAAAGAAACCCATGACACCAGAGCAAGGTTGGAGCTGCCTCCTGGCCAGAACATAACCCACTCTCCCTGCCCAAAAACCTCAAGGAAAGACACTTGGAACCAGCACAGTGCTGAAAGGGTCAGCAGGGGACATTCTTGTGATTCCTGCCTGGAATCACAACAAGTGCCTGGGGCATGCTCTGGCACCACAGTTATTTCAGCCACACACCTCTATTGCTTTCTGCTTTTGTTCAGAGTCTTTCTGCAGGGTCCCAGAAACAAAGCTGAGCTTCTCACAGTCTCCTTTCATCTGTATAACTGTAGCCTCCATGTAGCGCAGCCGCTCATGGTCATGCTCCAGCTTCAGGGAAGGAAAAAACATGGTACGGAGCAAAAGGGAGTCTGGCTGCTCCACCGGGGCAGACCCGCATTTCTCAGCCAGTGGCCATGAGCTCTCAGTGTCAATAGGACGTTTGCATCAAGGCTTTAATCTCTGTCCATGCCACTGACTGGTCCAGGCCAATTTGGGCAGTTTGGGGTCTCCCCCAGACTACAGCACATCCAGCTAGGGGATGTCCTCAGCCCCCATGCTGCCAACAGCCTACCTGGCCCCAGTTCCTCATCATTTTCTTGAGTTTTCTCATGGCCATCTGCTGAGACTCCAGGGATTCCACCTTCTCCTGGAGTTTCTCGCAGTGCTGGAGGAGCTTCCCCAAATAGGCTCTAATGTTGAAGGTGCAACTGGAGCAGTCTCCATTCCCCCATTCCAGCTCCTCCAGTAGGCCCACAGTTGTCTCTCCTGTACCGCCAAGCTTCAGGAGAGGCAGAAGAAATTGGCTCAGAGATGGGATGAATGGAATCAGCAATGCTAGGTGGCACCAGCCAGTCAGAGAATATGGCCGGTAACCCCACCAGGACTAGTGCACCAAGCCAGCGGTGGTGGGAATGCTCCCCCAGGACCTCACCTGCTCGTCCACTTTCTTGGCTGTCTCAGTCACCAGCTGCTCCAGCGTGGTATACCTCATCTCCTGCTGCTCTCCCATCTTCTGCAGATCCTGCTTTGTCTCCTGCCTCAAAGCCCTGGCCAGCGGGATGGGGGCAAGGTCAGGGTTACCCCTGCAGGGCTGCTGGGCATCCTGTGCCTGCAAACCAGGATGCTCCCAGACCAGCAGGGCTCCCTTGCAGCCCCACAGGGTATGAAACCCACTCCTGTCCTCTTACTCAATTTGCTGAGAGATCTCCTTACTGCTCTCTTCTTTCCACCTGGCTGCGTCCTGCCTCAGCTTTTTAAGGTCCTCCTGCAGCTTCTTCATCTGGAAAGCCAGTAGCGGTAGAGTCAGGGCACGGACATCCTGCTGTCCCAGCGTGGGGGCCCTTCAGCTGCATGGGCAGACCCAGGGTCCTCCACCCGCTCCTGAGACCCTGATCCCAAACCCTGCTCTTGCAATCACATTGAAGGTCCCCATGGAAGCCTAAAGATTACATGACCCAACAGCTCACTAAGGCAAGGGACTCCTTCATCTTCTTTATGTCTCCTTCCATGCACATCTGCGTGGCCTTTATCCTGTCCATCTCCTCACGGAGATCCTGGATGAGAGCCATGTCCTAGGAGAGAGGAGTGGTGGCAGTGAGCCTCTGGGAGGGTCAGTGGGGACCTGCAAGGCCTTGACCCCTGCTGTGGTTTGTGGAGCCCCGGGGACAGCGCAGGGCCGGGCTCAGCCAGGCTGGCAGGGCTCTGCAGGCAGCACGGTCCGTGCATCTAGCAGGGCCAAGGGTACTGAGCCTCCAGCCAGCAGAGCCGAGGGTACAGGCTGCTGTCTCAGACCCAAAACATGCTCCCAGCAGCACTTCACCTTGTCCTGCATCTCCTGGATCTTCTTTATGTCCCCTGCCATGTAGGACTGTAGGAGAAAATGGTGAGAGAGGCAAGTTGTTGAATGTCTTTGAGGAAAACAATTTCACTACCACAGTGGTCTGCACAGACCTGGTCTTTCTGGATCTTCCTAATATGCTCTGAAAGGTGGGAAAGTTCTGCCTTTACCCCACCAATCTCCTCACGAAGGACCTGTGAAACAGTCCGAGGAGCAGGGATGTCAGAGGTGATGGCCAGGGCAGCAACAGCGCAAAGAGCCCTGCCCTGCCACGGGCAGCCCATGGCAATCCAGGTGGGCAGGGAGAGTCCCCGTGCCCCCTGCCCCAGCCCAGCTCAGTGCCAGAGCGCTGAAGCCCATGCAGATGGCAAAGAGCCCCTGCCAGGGGCTGTGCCGGGGCACTGAGGGCAGTGCCAAGCACTGCTGTCTGAGGAAGCGGGGAGGGGCTGTCTGGTGGGGGAGTGCCCCGGGGGCTGGGAAGAGCCCCTACCTTGGACATGTGTTCCCTGTACTCTTCCATCTCCTCCTTCATCTTTTTCACGTCAGTGGCCAGATCAGCAAGTGAGGGGCCACTCAGCTGGCCCGGCCACGGCTCCTGGCTGGTCAGGTACTGCCCGTCCAGGTGCTCCAGCATGGCCTGCAGCAGTTTTCGCATGGCTGCAAAGTTCATGGCCCCCTTCTGGGGCGCCCCGATGGCAAGATCCAGCATCTGGGAGAGGCTGAGTGTGTCCAGGGATGTTGCCATGTCTGCACACACAGACAGGGACTCTGTCCCTGATCTATCACAATCCTTCCTGCCCAGCTGGGTCTGTCAGGGGTGAGCAAACGCAATAATAAAAAGGATGAGCAGCCAACAGGCTCCTTCCTCCTTCCTTGTCCATCAGAGGACTGGAGCCTGCTCTGCTCATGCCCTTTGTCATCACAACTCCCGTTGCCAGGCAGCACAACAGCTCACCCCTGGGAGCCACTGGGTCACAGACTCATGAAGTCATAGAGTCATGGAATGACTTGGCCTGGAAGGGACCTCAAAGATTCTCTCTTTGCAATCCCTGCCACAGGCAGGAACACCTTCCACTAGACCAGGTTGCTCCAAGTGCCATCCAGCCTGGCCCTGGACACTTTCAGGAATGGGGCAGACACCATTTCTTTGGGCAACCTGTGCCAAGGCATCACGACCCTCGCAGGAAGATTTTCTTTCCAATTGCCCATCTAACCCTGCAGTCTCGCAGTGTGAAGCCATTCCCCCTTGCCCTGTCATTCAAGGCCCTTGTGCCAAGTCCCTCCCCAGCCCATTTGGAGCCCAGATCCAGAGATCCAGAGGATCTCTTCTGCTGGAGCGAAGCTGCTCCATAGCTAGAAGACAGGCATGTTGTGAGGCATGTTGTGACAGTCATGTTGTGTTTGCAGTTCCACATCATCCTGATCCAACAGGACAACTGGGTACTTGAGCATTCAACTTGGGGGTAATCGGTGACCTCCTTGTTGTCCTGGAACAGAGAGGACAAAGGGTGGAACATGAACAGTCTTTTTCTAGCCCGTGGTCCGTTCTGGGCTTCTTGTATTAAAAAGACAGTTGCTGCTACAAGTTAAAGGCAGCCAGGACATCTGTAACTTACACTGTCCACTTGTTTGGAAAAATATCTTATGGCCCCTTTCCATGTCCATAACCTCAGTGTTTGTGAACAAACAGCTCAAGAGGCTTGGTCAAGTCAGGTACTGCCTGTGCAGGGACGACATTAGAGCTCTCCTGAGGTCTCTGAAAGCCTCTGGCATTCTGGAGTGCACTGTAGCACCTCCTTGGTGTAGCACCTCCTTGGGGGTTTCTCAGGGCTGCATATAAAGCTCTTACCCTAGGCCAGAATTAGGAACCCAGAGCTCACACCAACCACCCATCCCCAGAAATGTTCTTCACTTGCAAACAGACCTTGGCTCTGGAGTATGGCAAATTGCCTCCATCCTTTCTGTTCCAAGGCTTGGCTGGCCCTGGGAAATGGTGAAGCTCAGCTACAGAACATGCTCTTTGGCACTCTGGGCCTTCTTCCTGGATACCCTGTCACTGGCTTGTCCCAAAAAGTTCAGCAAACTGAGGGTCATTTCAATGCATCTAGCTTCAGTTCCTGTAGCAATTAAAAGATCACCCACATACTGCAGCAAAGGGAGATCTTCATTCTCCTCCTCCCACACTGAAGTGACTGCTGGAGCCCTGGCTAGCTCTCTGAACTCCGGCGCCTCGCCAGGAGTGGGGAACTGCCTCGGTATGGGATTGAGCTGAGGCTGAACCTTTAGAGGCACTTGCTCTAAGGTGCCAGACACAAGCCACAACAGGGACCACGAGAGGAGAAAGGAGGAGGCTCTCCGTCTTGCGGTTCCACAAGGAACACTTTACTCCAGGTGAAGCCAGCTGAAACAAAGCGCCCCAGGCACTCCTGTGCAAAGGTGTAGTGCAGCTACAAGGCAGGGGGTGGATACCAACAGCTAACAAACAGGGAATCCTCAGAGGAGGAGTCAGGGGATTACATCAAGCGTCTGGGGCCAATTGGGGTAGGAGGGTGGAGAGGATGGGTCACATGGGCCAGTGGGGCTTCCAGGAATAGGAGCATTCCAAAGGGGTGCTGCAGACAGGGATTGGCCCAAGGTTTGAGTGGCAGAGAAGGTTCCGGAATCAAGGCGTGGACTGCCTTGACAGGCAGGGGGAGAGTTGGACCAAGGGGTGGGGAATGCCATGAGGGACAGCTTTGAGGGAAGCTAAAACCCAGGGGTAAACAAACTCGGGAGAACACGGGGGTACAGCAGGACGATCTCTTGGGAGGAAACAAAGATAAATGTACCCTTTGGGCTTCATCTGGGCCTTTGTGGTTGTTGCGGTGCCCTGCCCGTGGTGACTTACGCTGACAGTTCACCGCACAGCAAAGCCAGGCTTAGGGCCTGCTCCACAATGCAGGAAGAAACCAAGAACACGAGATGCCACAGACAGGACACCGACACAGCAGATGAAGAACTGGCTGAGCTGTAACTCAAGTCTTAAACTAAACTGATTAAAAGAAAAACAGCGAGGCCTCTCCTGTCCTGCCAGACTTTCAAGCGCTTTTCAGTCACTAAAGGGCTCCAAATGGGCTGGGGAGGGATGATCCTGAGCCATCCTGCATGGCTCAAGATGGTACTGGCGTTTATTAGCCAGGGATATACACGTTCTACTTTAGGCGGCCAGAGAGCCCCGTAACTGCCTTGGGCCACCGTTCCTTCTTTTAGACATTTCAAGGTTCCACTGACTATTACATATCTGCCACTTTTGCGTAATTTGAAACCCTCTTGGTAAGGTTTTCTAGCCAAACAACAATGTGAGGAGCATCCCTGTGAAAGGTATAAAATGAATGTGTCTTTATAAACAGAGTATCTGCATCTGCTTGTAGATAGGGCCATTGATTTAGAGATAGGGAAGTAATGGAAGAAATTATCAGTTCTGGAAAAGGTTACCAATTGACACGGACTTTACCTAAGCCAAGGCTGTGTTAAATTGCTGGATTAACAGAAAAAAAAACCCCAAAGATTCAATATGAATAGTGTTTTGTTTCAGAAAGAAAAATAAAAGTGGGAAGCAGGAAAGCGCATAGTAGAGTGGAACATAGAGCAGGCGATTTGGGAAGTCTGTACGGGTACCTCAGCGAATGAGGAAAGGAAGAGAGTGATGTGTCTGGGAAATTGTGACTAAAAGTGGGCTGCATCCTCCCCCAGTTTGGGAGCCCCCATGGGAACTACCCCATGGCCTCTCACTTTATTTGAATAATGTTACAGGACTTCTCAGTCACCCTTTTGGGCATAAACCTCTGGCATTGTGAATTTTTCCACACACCTGCAGTGTCCTTTCTCCGGTCACAGCACAGACGTTCCTCTGTGCTCGGATCCGTCCCAGCCCAGGCACACTGCGCTGCTCTGCGGGAATGGGGACACGGGGAAGCGGCACCCGGCGTGTGTCCCCCGTGTGTGCCCCCATGCCCCGCTGTGTTCCCCCGCCTAGGGAGCTGCTCTAGCCCGGGATGGCCGAGCTCATTCGCAGGGCCTCCCCGGCTTTGGGCAGGATCGGCCCCAGGCTGCGGGACACGCCGGGGGTGCCAGGCTGGAAAGCAGCTCTGGCTCCTGTCAGGGAGCAGTGGGCAGGGGCTGCCAGGCCGTGCTGGGCCAGCCCCTAACGCTGCCCCTCAGAAAGGAAGAGGAGGAGGAAGCTGACGAATGAGCTTGGAGTCTCCCAGTGCAGAGATGAAGGGACGAGTGCACTTGGGGGCCGGGGGTCGGGGCCAGCCGTCGGGAGCGGCTCCAAGCAACTCCTGAGTGGGCGTCAGGGCTGCCTGTAAGGATTTCAGCCGGCACCCGAGAGCAGCAGCGCCAGCAGTGCCAGCCGGGCCCCAGGGGGATGTGCGCGTGGCTTCCCAGCCCATCAGGGCCGCGGGCTGTGCAGCGCTGCTCCTGCTGCCACAGCAGGCCCAGGTGCTCAGAGCTGCCCCGCAGGCGCCACGGGACCAGCAGCAGCCTCAGGGCCTGGCCCAGGGCTCGATCTGCTCAGCCTGGTGGCACAGCCGCAGCAGGGGGGAAGGAGCTTAAGGAGCATCAGGGAGCCCAGGGAAGAGAGAGGCTGGTGAGACAAGGCTCTGCCTGCCATTTTAAGGGTTTTTATTAACTTAATACAACTAAAAAAAAATCATGTTTCTGAACACCATTGTCACAGGCGTTTCTCGCTTCTGACAAGATGTCCAAGATCGAGCGCTGGGAGCTGAGTCCTTTCCAGCTGGCTGGGGGCTGTTGATGTCCGGCGGGGCTGGAGAGGCTGGACGAGCCCTGGTGCCCATGAGATGTGTCGGGGGGCTGTGCTTGGCCGGTGCTCTCGTGAGACGGCAGGGCCTGGGGGTTGAAGGGCAAGGGTGAGCCTACAGGTGCTGCCCCCCCCACCAGTACTCAAGCTCTTGTCCCACACTGGCCATGGCATTTCTCCCACCTTACTCCAGCTCCAAGCTCAGTTGCCCCATGAGCCAGTCCTCCTGCTCCATTCTGTTTCTGCCCCTTCCTTCTTACTCCCAGCTCAAAATACCTATGCCCCATAAAGCAGCTCGGCACACAGAGCCCTACTCATCCCGCAGGCGGTACCCAGCAGATAATCAGCCCCCTGTCCTCCTTAACCCCTATGCCCTAACAGGGCCATACCTGATGCATGCTGTGTCCTGATCGCCATAGGATGCTGGTCATTGTGGCCCCTTGAGATGTGTCCATCCCTGTCCAGCAGCTGGGTCACACTGGGCTGAGGAGGAGAGAGCAGCTGGCTGCAAAGCAGGGCCCAATCCAGCATCCCCCAATAATCCTCCCAACCCAGGTCTCCCTGGGGACTGAAGGCACAGATTCCCCCTGGATAGTCAGCAACGCTATCAAGCTTCAGTCAACAGTTTGTGTCCACACCTTCATCATCCCTACCTTGTTGGGGAGACGCTGCAGCTGTGCAGTTTTATGTGCGGAAGCCTTGATGTTCTGCATCGTGGAGCTGCTGCTCTGATGGTCCCCAGAGCTCTGTGGCACACGGGGGTCACTGCCATGGGCCACCGGCCTCCTGTGGGATGGGGCAGAGGACACTCAGTGCCCAGCCCTGTGGCATCCCAGGCTTCACCCTGCTGTGCCCGGGAGGGGCCTGGCAGTGCTGCCTGCAGGGCCATGTCCCTCCCAGCTCCTGTCCACCTGCTGCAGGAGCCCCAAGCCCATCCCAGTAGGCTGGATCTGCTGGCTCTGTCCCCACAGCCAGCTCTGCTGGCCATGGCCATGGCAGGTCCATGTGCACAGGGCACCAGCGGGCAGGAGCTGGCCTGTCCCAGCTGCAGGGCTTGGTTTTGGGAACTCCTTTCACAGAAGGCACACGGCTGCCCACCAAGTCTGAGCTCAGATTGAAAACAGGCACAGCTCATCAGATGTGCTTTCAGCAGCCTTGGGACAGAGAGGTGGGCCAGACAGGGCAGTGCAAGGCAAAAAATGCAAAACCCTCCAGAGCTGGGGGCAGCAGTGGCCCTCCACAGCTGCCTTCTGCTCCCCTGCCCTGCCCTGCCCAGTCCCCCCCAAGCTCCTCTGCCCCAGCCCAGGCAAGAGCCCTCCTTGCTGTGTCAGGGCTAGCCTGCACCCCGGGAGCTGGGGATGTGTCCTCGGGGCCCTTACCTTTGGCTGTGCTGTGGCTCCTTGCTGGGGGGCAGCGGCTGCAAATACGGGAGTGTCTCGGGGTACCTGGGGAGGGCAGGAGTCACAGGTGTGTGACAGGGGACAAACAAGCTGTTCCTGTTGGAGGCAGCACCCCCAAACCCAGAGGACTGTACCCCATGGTATCCTGCTGCCTGTAGCCCTTGGGATGAGCCCCCACACCCCTGCTGATGGCAGGGCTGCAGAGGGGGCTCCCCACATCAGAGCCTCCCAAGCAGACACTGTCACCCCCGTGCCCAGCACGGCGGTCACTGCTGGCACCCCTCTCCGCCCATCACGGCCCCGCTGCCCGCGATGCACTGCTGCTACTCACTGGCCAGGAACCTGCACGGCGAGCATGCGGTCGCAGGACAGGCACGTGAAAGGGACTGGCAGCTGCCTAAGGAGGGTGAGAGAAGAGGGCTGGCTGAGCTCCTGGGGCCACAGCCCTGCCCGCACACAGGCAGCAGCTGGCTGGCAGCAGCCAGGTGCCGGGCAGGTCACTGCACAGGGTCACGGCGTTTGCAGGGTGACCCGTGGGCTGTTGAGCCTGTTTCTCCCCATCCCCAACGTGCTGGCTGGTGCCAGGTGAAGGGCACAGGCACCCGTGGCACCATCCCAAGCAGCCCCTGCGGCGCTTTCAGCCCCTCTCTGGCACCAAAGTCCCCTGTGTGCCTGGCCAGGAGGGCAGGGCACGACCCAGCCATGGGACACTGCTGGTCACAGCCCTGCCTGGGTGTTGCCATCTCCCAGCCTGGCTTCTGGGAGCCTTTGCACCCACAGCCCCATTGTGCTTTGGGAGGGCTCTGTCCTGCAGGTGCCCTGTCCTCATTGCCTCCTTTCCTGTGTGGGACCTGCTGCTGGTGGAAGGAGAAGGTGCAGCTGCTTCATCAGCATCCCCGTGGCTCATGTAGCAGCTGGATTGGTCCCAAGGCAGGGGAGCACACGGGCAGTGTGTGGGGCAGCTGGAGGGAACGGGACCATGGCTGTCCCCAGAGCCATCAGAATCTCCGTCACACTCACTTCTTAATCCCAGCAGCGTTTTCACGCATCAGCCTGTTCTCAAGCTCCTCCATGTTCCTGTTCAAGACCTTGTCCATCTGGGAGCTGAAAGTCTTCAGCTCCAGGCGATCCAGCTGTGAACAGGTGCACAGCCTCAGCCAGCTGCCCCGGGATGTGACACGGAGCTCTCCAGGGAAATGCCTGGAGGGGGATCCTCAGAGGGATGCTGCCTCAGGCTGTCAAGTCCCAAAGGTGCCAGTTTGTCATGGTGGGGACGAGGTACCCCTCACCTTTTCTTCCACCACAACATTGAGCTGCTGCTGCATCTTATTCCAGTGCTGTTCCTGGCCTGAAATCTGGCTCTGCAACTCCTGCATCCTCTCATCGAGGCGCTCCATATTTGCGTCAAACTGGCTGCAATTGACTTTGCTGCCCAAAGCAGCTTTGTCCACCTTCTAGCAGATGGGAACAGCAGGAGAGCGGTGGGGAAAGGGATGAGGAACGACAGGCAGGGCCAGCACATGTGCAAGAGGGGCAGAGGAGAAGTGCTTCCTCCAGGCCATCATGCCCCTTTCAGGGTGCTGTGGCCCCATTTGCCCCATCACCCTGGTGAGTTTGGTCCCATCATCTGGAGGGTGAGGGACCCCACGAGCTCAGGAAATTCTCCCTCCCCAGGCCAGTTCTGCCACCCAGCCCCCAAGGGACAAGGGGCATTTGTCACCCTGCCTGGGAACCCCTTGGGCTGGTAGAGAGGCCCACTGCGACTGTACCATGTCCATTGCTGCCATCACGTCCTGCTCATTTGCCTTCTCCTTCTGCAGCTTCTCCAGAGACTGGAACAGCATCTTTCAGTACAGAAAGAAACCCATGACACCAGAGCAAGGTTGGAGCTGCCTCCTGGCCAGAACATAACCCACTCTCCCTGCCCAAAAACCTCAAGGAAAGACACTTGGAACCAGCACAGTGCTGAAAGGGTCAGCAGGGGACATTCTTGTGATTCCTGCCTGGAATCACAACAAGTGCCTGGGGCATGCTCTGGCACCACAGTTATTTCAGCCACACACCTCTATTGCTTTCTGCTTTTGTTCAGAGTCTTTCTGCAGGGTCCCAGAAACAAAGCTGAGCTTCTCACAGTCTCCTTTCATCTGTATAACTGTAGCCTCCATGTAGCGCAGCCGCTCATGGTCATGCTCCAGCTTCAGGGAAGGAAAAAACATGGTACGGAGCAAAAGGGAGTCTGGCTGCTCCACCGGGGCAGACCCGCATTTCTCAGCCAGTGGCCATGAGCTCTCAGTGTCAATAGGACGTTTGCATCAAGGCTTTAATCTCTGTCCATGCCACTGACTGGTCCAGGCCAATTTGGGCAGTTTGGGGTCTCCCCCAGACTACAGCACATCCAGCTAGGGGATGTCCTCAGCCCCCATGCTGCCAACAGCCTACCTGGCCCCAGTTCCTCATCATTTTCTTGAGTTTTCTCATGGCCATCTGCTGAGACTCCAGGGATTCCACCTTCTCCTGGAGTTTCTCGCAGTGCTGGAGGAGCTTCCCCAAATAGGCTCTAATGTTGAAGGTGCAACTGGAGCAGTCTCCATTCCCCCATTCCAGCTCCTCCAGTAGGCCCACAGTTGTCTCTCCTGTACCGCCAAGCTTCAGGAGAGGCAGAAGAAATTGGCTCAGAGATGGGATGAATGGAATCAGCAATGCTAGGTGGCACCAGCCAGTCAGAGAATATGGCCGGTAACCCCACCAGGACTAGTGCACCAAGCCAGCGGTGGTGGGAATGCTCCCCCAGGACCTCACCTGCTCGTCCACTTTCTTGGCTGTCTCAGTCACCAGCTGCTCCAGCGTGGTATACCTCATCTCCTGCTGCTCTCCCATCTTCTGCAGATCCTGCTTTGTCTCCTGCCTCAAAGCCCTGGCCAGCGGGATGGGGGCAAGGTCAGGGTTACCCCTGCAGGGCTGCTGGGCATCCTGTGCCTGCAAACCAGGATGCTCCCAGACCAGCAGGGCTCCCTTGCAGCCCCACAGGGTATGAAACCCACTCCTGTCCTCTTACTCAATTTGCTGAGAGATCTCCTTACTGCTCTCTTCTTTCCACCTGGCTGCGTCCTGCCTCAGCTTTTTAAGGTCCTCCTGCAGCTTCTTCATCTGGAAAGCCAGTAGCGGTAGAGTCAGGGCACGGACATCCTGCTGTCCCAGCGTGGGGGCCCTTCAGCTGCATGGGCAGACCCAGGGTCCTCCACCCGCTCCTGAGACCCTGATCCCAAACCCTGCTCTTGCAATCACATTGAAGGTCCCCATGGAAGCCTAAAGATTACATGACCCAACAGCTCACTAAGGCAAGGGACTCCTTCATCTTCTTTATGTCTCCTTCCATGCACATCTGCGTGGCCTTTATCCTGTCCATCTCCTCACGGAGATCCTGGATGAGAGCCATGTCCTAGGAGAGAGGAGTGGTGGCAGTGAGCCTCTGGGAGGGTCAGTGGGGACCTGCAAGGCCTTGACCCCTGCTGTGGTTTGTGGAGCCCCGGGGACAGCACAGGGCCGGGCTCAGCCAGGCTGGCAGGGCTCTGCAGGCAGCACGGTCCGTGCATCTAGCAGGGCCAAGGGTACTGAGCCTCCAGCCAGCAGAGCCGAGGGTACAGGCTGCTGTCTCAGACCCAAAACTTGCTCCCAGCAGCACTTCACCTTGTCCTGCATCTCCTGGATCTTCTTTATGTCCCCTGCCATGTAGGACTGTAGGAGAAAATGGTGAGAGAGGCAAGTTGTTGAGTGTCTTTGAGGAAAACAATTTCACTACCACAGTGGTCTGCACAGACCTGGTCTTTCTGGATCTTCCTAATATGCTCTGAAAGGTGGGAAAGTTCTGCCTTTACCCCACCAATCTCCTCACGAAGGACCTGTGAAACAGTCCGAGGAGCAGGGATGTCAGAGGTGATGGCCAGGGCAGCAACAGCGCAAAGAGCCCTGCCCTGCCACGGGCAGCCCATGGCAATCCAGGTGGGCAGGGAGAGTCCCAGTGCCCCCTGCCCCAGCCCAGCTCAGTGCCAGAGCGCTGAAGCCCATGCAGATGGCAAAGAGCCCCTGCCAGGGGCTGTGCCGGGGCACTGAGGGCAGTGCCAAGCACTGCTGTCTGAGGAAGCGGGGAGGGGCTGTCTGGTGGGGGAGTGCCCCGGGGGCTGGGAAGAGCCTCTACCTTGGACATGTGTTCCCTGTACTCTTCCATCTCCTCCTTCATCTTTTTCACGTCAGTGGCCAGATCAGCAAGTGAGGGGCCACTCAGCTGGCCCGGCCACGGCTCCTGGCTGGTCAGGTACTGCCCGTCCAGGTGCTCCAGCATGGCCTGCAGCAGTTTTCGCATGGCTGCAAAGTTAATGGCCCCCTTCTGGGGCGCCCCGATGGCAAGATCCAGCATCTGGGAGAGGCTGAGTGTGTCCAGGGATGTTGCCATGTCTGCACACACAGACAGGGACTCTGTCCCTGATCTATCACAATCCTTCCTGCCCAGCTGGGTCTGTCAGGGGTGAGCAAACGCAGTAATAAAAAGGATGAGCAGCCAACAGGCTCCTTCCTCCTTCCTTGTCCATCAGAGGACTGGAGCCTGCTCTGCTCATGCCCTTTGTCATCACAACTCCCGTTGCCAGGCAGCACAACAGCTCACCCCTGTGAGCCACTGGGTCACAGACACATGAAGTCATAGAGTCATGGAATGACTTGGGCTGGAAGGGACCTCAAAGATTCTCTCTTTGCAATCCCCTGCCACAGGCAGGAACACCTTCCACTAGACCAGGTTGCTCCAAGTGCCATCCAGCCTGGCCCTGGACACTTTCAGGAATGGGGCAGACACCATTTCTTTGGGCAACCTGTGCCAAGGCATCGCGACCCTCGCAGGAAGATTTTCTTTCCAATTGCCCATCTAACCCTGCAGTCTCGCAGTGTGAAGCCATTCCCCCTTGCCCTGTCATTCAAGGCCCTTGTGCCAAGTCCCTCCCCAGCCCATTTGGAGCCCTTTAGTGACTGAAAAGCGCTTGAAAGTCTGGCAGGACAGGAGAGGCCTCGCTGTTTTTCTTTTAATCAGTTTAAGACTTGAGTTACAGCTAAGCCAGTTCTTCATCTGCTGTGTCGGTGTCCCGTCTGTGGCATCTCGTGTTCTTGGTTTCTTCCTGCATTGTGGAGCAGGCCCTAAGCCTGGCTTTGCTGTGCGGTGAACTGTCAGCGTGAGTCACCACGGGCAGGGCACCGCAACAACCACAAAGGCCCAGATGAAGCCCAAAGGGTACATTTATCTTTGTTTCCTCACCAAGAGAGGGATCCCCCAGGCAGCTCCTGGGCAGAGGCCACGGGTAGGGCCAGCAGCCCCACAGAGCTCAGTCCCTGGCAGAGAATCACCAACCTGCTGCTTTCACCTGGGTTTCAGACCTGGCTACTGGCTGGTTTGGCACAGCAAAGCCAGGGCCTGGTTTGGAGCATCCACTGGGATCAGCCTTTGCCAGGGAAGCAGTGGGGTGCTGTTCCTCATGCCGGAGGTGCAGGAGGACCCCCGTGAGCCCCTCGCTGAGCTACAGGCTTGTTGGGGCATAGACTCCTTCCTCCTCTGGAGTTCAGGGCAAAGAGTCTCCGTGGGTGAAGCCTTTGTACAGTTTCCTCCGAGTCAGGGTTTATGTCAGCTTGACAGTCCCTAAAGAAGACAATGAAATCATTTCTCCTGCCAATGTCCCCAAGACTGTGAGGGAAGACAAACCAGGATCTTCCCTTGCACACCTGCATCCACCCCCGTCTGCCCCTTTCCAAAACATGCTCTGTTCACCCCTAATCCTTCCTGCTCCAAAGCTCTACAGCAGGTGAAGGGGCTTGCGATATTATAACTTTTAATTAATTTTTATAATTAATCTTTAGCAGTGTAAGTCCAACTCTTAGCCAACAGGTAGCTAAACTTCTTTTCAGAGGGGGTTATTATTAGAGTTTGATTGGGAAAATCAGGGAAACTATTAGTTTTGCTAAACTAACACTTCAAAGCTTCAGTGAACAAAGCTGAAAAGTGGACATGTAAAATGCAGGATTTACAGCCCTCCAAGGAGTTGTTGTTGCAGAGACCAGAAGACAAAGAAGAGATTAATAAAAGAAAATTCAGTAAATGCCGGATAACTCCATGCCTTGGAAAAAGATAATAATAGAGAGGCAGAAAAATGTGGGCTCATTAGGATGAGAAGCAAGAAAGCTCTAACCAGTAGAGGTTAGAGTACTAACTAATGAAGAGAATGATGTGATTTAGAATGGAGGACCATTGATTTCTTTGTTTGCTAGAAACAGATAACTAAGTGAAAAGTTTTGTGCCCGTGTGTGGCTGGAACTACCCGCTCCACATGCCCTGACCAGCGCAAAGTAACACTTAACTCGCCAGTACTAAAACCATCGTGTTTGAGGATTTCATTTATCCCGGTTTTGGCGACCGTTTCTAGTGACCCGGATGGAACCATGCTCCTTCTTTTGCTCCATGGATTCACGGGATCGAGAGGACTCCAGTGCACTCCAAAGATTTTTCAGGGAGATCCTCCGATGCCCTAATCCAGTGAGTTCAAGGCAGAGACCCCTGGGATTTCAGTAAGGTACTTGCAGACCCACTGTTAACTCCAGGTGGAGGAATTGTGGCAATGGCAAAAGTGGGGGAAGAGGCTGAGAGAGGGCATGCTCAGAATGTTCAGCGGGGATCAGTCTTTCCCTCCTGCACATCCCTGGTGGGAAGGGGTGGAAAACACTGCCACTGTGTTGGTGCGGACCAACGGAATTCCAGGGAAGTCAAAAGCAGTGGAACCAGCAAGGATTCAGTTGGAGCTTGACGGAAAACTGGTCAGGGAGAAAAATTATTCTTTGAGGTTAGAAGCTAGAAGAGGGTTAGATGAATGAATTGCTGAGTTTTGCAAGATGGATCACTGAGGGCATGTGAGTCACAATATAGGACACCTCTCCTGCCAGTAAAGGAGCCACATACTGATGAACCCAGGCCAGTAGAAGATGTCAGAGCTGTCAGTAAAATAGTGTGGGACTTAGACCCAGTGGTAGCAAGTCCTTGTACACTTTTAAGCCCAATTAAGGAATCTGATGAGTCCACTGTTGTGGATGTTAAGGATGCTTTTTCTGCATTGCCCTTGAAACTGAAAGTCAGCTCTTGTTTGTCATTCAATGGGAAGTTCCTTGATGGGCCATGAAACCCAACTGAAGTGGAACGTTCTTTCTCCAAGGTTCAAAAACCACCCCACATTGTTTGAGAACTCTTTCAATTGGAGACGAGTTAGGAGGAAACATCTCCTAACAGACAACAGGTTTTGGCACTCCCTCCCACAGCAAGGAATTTTTGGAAGAAAGTGCAAAAGCTGTTTATTTAGCACACAGAGTGCAGGCAGGCACGGGAAGCAGAATGAATAATGTTAGCTATCCAAACCTTCTCTCTGTGTAGAAAGCTGGTGGATTCACAGTTCCTTCTGTAGGAGCGGCTCAGCTCCTCCCGAGTCTGGAGCCAGGACACCAGTCCCAGGGCCCCCCCTCCGGGCTGGGACACAGGGCTCCCAGTGATGTTCTGGTGTTTTGGGCCGGGGAAAAGCCGAACAGTTCCAGGAGAAAAAGCCACCGTGCTGGGAAATCTTCCTGCATTGTCAAACAAACAAGAAGCCAGCTAAAAGCAAAGATGTACTCCCTCTGTCCATGCTGCACAAGACAGCTGAGCGAGCCTGGGGGAGGATGTGTGAAAACCACACCAAAAGAATTCCACCAGCTTTCCACCCCTCTCTCAGGCCTAGCTTAAAGCTACAGGACCCGTGTCCGGGCATAAAGCAGACAGTAGGGGCACAGTATCACACTGTCACCCCAAGACAAGAACCAGCTGGCAAAAGAATTGGAGGCACGGTGTTGCGGTTTGAATTAATGTTATCGATTCCTTGTTAACTGGTTCGTCCTGCTGTACCCCCGGGTTCTCCCCGAGTTTGTTTACCCCTGGGTTTTAGCTTCCCTCAAAGCTGTCCCTCATGGCATTCCCCACCCCTTGGTCCAACTCTTCCCCTGCCCGTCAAGGCAGTCCACGCCTTGATTCCGGAACCTTCTCTGCCACTCAAACCTTGGGCCAATCCCTGTCTGCAGCACCCCTTTGGAATGCTCCTATTCCTGGAAGCCCCACTGGCCCATGTGACCCATCCTCTCCACCCTCCTACCCCAATTGGCCCCAGACGCTTGATGTAATCCCCTGACTCCTCCTCTGAGGATTCCCTGTTTGTTAGCTGTTGGTATCCACCCCCTGCCTTGTAGCTGCACTACACCCTTTGCACAGGAGTGCCTGGGGCGCTTTGTTTCAGCTGGCTTCACCTGGAGTAAAGTGTTCCTTGTGGAACCGCAAGTCGGAGAGCCTCCTCCTTTCTCCTCTCGTGGTCCCTGTTGTGGCTTGTGTCTGGCACCTTAGAGCAAGTGCCTCTAAAGGTTCAGCCTCAGCTCAATCCCCATACCGAGGCAGTTCCCCACTCCTGGCGAGGCGCCGGAGTTCAGAGAGCTAGCCAGGGCTCCAGCAGCCACTTCAGTGTGGGAGGAGGAGAATGAAGATCTCCCTTTGCTGCAGTATGTGGGTGATCTTTTAATTGCTACAGGAACTGAAGCTAGATGCATTGAAATGACCCTCAGTTTGCTGAACTTTTTGGGACAAGCCAGTGACAGGGTATCCAGGAAGAAGGCCCAGAGTGCCAAAGAGCATGTTCTGTAGCTGAGCTTCACCATTTCCCAGGGCCAGCCAAGCCTTGGAACAGAAAGGATGGAGGCAGTTTGCCATACTCCAGAGCCGAGGTCTGTTTGCAAGTGAAGAACATTTCTGGGGATGGGTGGTTGGTGTGAGCTCTGGGTTCCTAATTCTGGCCTAGGGTAAGAGCTTTATATGCAGCCCTGAGAAACCCCCAAGGAGGTGCTACACCAAGGAGGTGCTACAGTGCACTCCAGAATGCCAGAGGCTTTCAGAGACCTCAGGAGAGCTCTAATGTCGTCCCTGCACAGGCAGTACCTGACTTGACCAAGCCTCTTGAGCTGTTTGTTCACAAACACTGAGGTTATGGACATGGAAAGGGGCCATAAGATATTTTTCCAAACAAGTGGACAGTGTAAGTTACAGGATGTCCTGGCTGCCTTTAACTTGTAGCAGCAACTGTCTTTATAATACAAGAAGCCCAGAACGGACCACGGGCTAGAAAAAGACTGTTCATGTTCCACCCTTTGTCCTCTCTGTTCCAGGACAACAAGGAGGTCACCGATTACCCCCAAGTTGAATGCTCAAGTACCCAGTTGTCCTGTTGGATCAGGATGATGTGGAACTGCAAACACAACATGACTGTCACAACATGCCTCACAACATGCCCGTCTTCTAGCTATGGAGCAGCTTCGCTCCAGCAGAAGAGATCCTCTGGTACAAGATCCGGACTGGGAATTGTCCAGAGGTGGGAGCAATTTTGTGAGCAAAGGAAAGCAGCAATTTGGGTGTGCAGTAGGGCCCAATCAAAGCCATCCCATTACTTCTTACCACCTCTGCACACAAGGCTGAGCTGCTCACTCTCTGGCCGCCTGGAATTGTCTCAGGGGAAGAAGGGCAACATATGGGCTAATTCTAAATGTGCATTTGGAGCAGCACATGCCCACGGAGCTCTCTAGAACAAAGGAGGGCTCCTTTCAGCACGAGGATCTCCTGCCAAAGGTGGAGACGTTATCAGGCAACCACTAGAAAGTGTTCAGGTACCAGCCAGAGTGGCTCTCATGCATTGTGAAGCTCATCCATTTGGAAATACATCAGTTGGTGTAGGAAACCGACTGGCAGATAAAGCTGCTCAAGGGGTGTCAGAGAAAAGCATCCTAATAGTTGCTGCACCAAAATGTGTGACCTTTCAAATGTAACCCCAGAATTACAAGCCCAAGATAAAACACTGGCAAAATCACATGGCCCTAGATTTAAAATATGACGAGTTTTGCCACAAGGTTTTATGAAGTAGTTTAATAGCAATCGTTGCATTTTAGTGTCTTAAGTCTTCCTAAGTATTGAATGATTGAAGTGGATGTAATCTTAAAGAATTAAGATAACTTTCAAAGAAGGCAATTGTTGGAAAATATATAACTTTCTAATTCGCTATTCCAATTATTTGTTTTCATTAACTCTGTTAATATTAGCTTTACTTAATCGTAAGCAGTGCAGTTTTCCACTGGAGCACGTAGCAGGATTTTATACAAACTGCTGGTAGTGGAACCCCGTTTGGGAAAATCACTGACACTTTCAAGTTTTGCTAAACCAACCTTGACACGTTTCAGTGAACAAAGCTGGGGTAGAGAAATGGGGCTGAGAACTGGACACCAGGAATGCAGAAGTTGTAGACTGTGAGGACAAGTTGTGGAAACCAGAGGTAAAGAAGAAACTAACAAAGAGAACTCAGCTTTTAGTGTACTGAAAACCATATCTGGGGAAAAATTAAAATCATAAAAAGACTGAAAAGTGGACTAATTACCACTGTTATCAAAAACAGTAAGAAACCAACACTTTCATTTGCATATGAGGGATTTAGGCATTCTTTACTGCCATGCCAGACGGATGGGGGATTACTGCACACAGCGTACACGCCGGGCACAGGAAAAGCCCCTGATTAAATCCTATGTTTTACATCATCTTGATCGCTTTTTTCAGAAGAAACATACCTAAGACAGTAATTTCCCCCAAGAAATTAACATACTCTCCCTCCCCTTAGCACATGCGTTCTTCTGCCCTGGGAGTCTCTTTGGCAGTCCCGGGTGCTTGGTGAACCCGCAGTCATGTCTGACCACCTGGTGAACTGGTGCTTCTCTGCAAGTGAGGAGAAAAGTTGGTCTAGCTGGCCACTTATTCAAATTGTGAAACCTTAGATCAATGGACTGTAGTTTTACTCCCTTCCTCGGTAAATGTTTCTCCTGGTTTTGACAGTGTAGTGCCAAAGACTTGGTGAAATGAGCATAGGATGGAGCCTGCCAGGAGCAAACAGTTCTTTAGCTGGCAACAGCATGAGAATTGAGAAATCCAAAACAAATGGAAGATAGAATATTAATTAATGAAGAGAAATAGGTAATTTATTGGCAATGAGCATTAGTTCCTTTGCTAAAAAGACATAGTGAAAAGTTTATAAAGTGGGTGTGCATGCTGAGCGGAGCTATTCCTATGCATCCCAGTGCTGGCAATGAAGCCTGATTCCTAATGGTAAGAATAGTGTAAGACAGTTTGACTTATCCCCGTGTTTTCAGTGACAGTGGGAGAAGGCTCTGCCTGTGTTTTTGAAGTTTTTTTTATTAAATTAACAGAAATAAAAATTATTTCTTTGCCAACAGTTGTCACAAGACTTTTCTGTCGGCGGAGAAGACGTCCCTGATGGAGCACTGGGTTCCCAGTCCTGTCCGGCTCCTTGAGGGCTGTTGAAGTCTCACGGGGCTGGAGAGACTGGAGGAGCTCTGGTGCCCTGGAGAGGTTGTCGGGGGGCAGTGCCTGGCCGGTGATCCCGTGAGGTGGCAGGGCCTGGGGGTGAGAGGCAAGGGTGAGCCCCCAGTCCCCGGGGCTGCCCCGTCTGGGTCAGCTCAGCCGGCCCAGGACAGGACAGCAGCAGGGTCACCTGCTTGGCCCGAGACCCCCAGGGACCAGGTGCAGGCCCAGCAGACAGCCAGTCTCTTCTCCCCCTGATGCCCGTGCCCTGACAGGGCCGCACCTGGCTCATCCAGTGTCCTGATCAGCGCAGGAAGCTGGTCGTTCCGGCCCCTCGGCATGTGCCCACCCCTGCCCAGCAGCTGGGTCACTCTGGGCTGGGAAGGAGAGAGCAGCTGGCTGAAATGCAGGCCCCAATTCAGCATTCCCTAGCAACCCTCCCAAACCAGCTCTCCCCGAGGAAACTGAAGGCGCAAATTCAGCCTGGATCCTCAGCATCACCCTGCCAGTCCCCATTACACGTGCCGTGTCCCCACCTTCTTCATCCCTACCTTGCTGGGGAGAGCCACGAGTCCCTGCAGAAATGCCTTGTTCCGGGGACAATCCTGAATGGGGGGCAGTTTGAAACTGCTGCTCTGATGGTCCCCAGAGCTCTGTGGCACACGGGGGTCACTGCCATGGGCCACCGGCCTCCTGTGGGATGGGGCAGAGGACACTCAGTGCCCAGCCCTGTGGCATCCCAGGCTTCACCCTGCTGTGCCCGGGAGGGGCCTGGCAGTGCTGCCTGCAGGGGCATGTCCCTCCCAGCTCCTGTCCACCTGCTCCAGGAGCCCCAAGCCCGTCCCAGCAGGCTGGATCTGCTGGCTCTGTCCCCACAGCCAGCTCTGCTGGCCATGGCCATGGCAGGTCCATGTGCACAGGGCACCAGCGGGCAGGAGCTGGCCTGTCCCAGCTGCAGGGCTTGGTTTTGGGAACTCCTTTCACAGAAGGCACAGGGCTGCCCACCAAGTCTGAGCTCAGATTGAAAACAGGCACAGCTCATCAGATGTGCTTTCAGCAGCCTTGGGACAGAGAGGTGGGCCAGACAGGGCAGTGCAAGGCAAAAAATGCAAAACCCTCCAGAGCTGGGGGCAGCAGTGGCCCTCCACAGCTGCCTTCTGCTCCCCTGCCCTGCCCAGTCCCCCCCAAGCTCCTCTGCCCCAGCCCAGGCAAGAGCCCTCCTTGCTGTGTCAGGGCTAGCCTGCACCCCGGGAGCTGGGGATGTGTCCTCAGGGCCCTTACCTTTGGCTGTGCTGTGGCTCCTTGCTGGGGGGCAGCGGCTGCAAATACGGGAGTGTCTCGGGGTACCTGGGGAGGGCAGGAGTCACAGGTGTGTGACAGGGGACAAACAAGCTGTTCCCGTTGGAGGCAGCACCCCCAAACCCAGAGGACTGTACCCCATGGTATCCTGCTGCCTGTAGCCCTTGGGATGAGCCCCCACACCCCTGCTGATGGCAGGGCTGCAGAGGGGGCTCCCCACATCAGAGCCTCCCAAGCAGACACTGTCAGCCCCGTGCCCAGCACGGCGGTCACCGCTGGCACCCCTCTCCGCCCATCACGGCCCCGCTGCCCGCGATGCACTGCTGCTACTCACTGGCCAGGAACCTGCACGGCGAGCATGCGGTCGCAGGACAGGCACGTGAAAGGGACTGGCAGCTGCCTAAGGAGGGTGAGAGAAGAGGGCTGGCTGAGCTCCTGGGGCCACAGCCCTGCCCGCACACAGGCAGCAGCTGGCTGGCAGCAGCCAGGTGCCGGGCAGGTCGCTGCACAGGGTCACGGCGTTTGCAGGGTGACCCGTGGGCTGTTGAGCCAGTTTCTCCCCATCCCCAACGTGCTGGCTGGTGCCAGGTGAAGGGCACAGGCACCCGTGGCACCATCCCAAGCAGCCCCTGCGGCGCTTTCAGCCCCTCTCTGGCACCAAAGTCCCCTGTGTGCCCGGCCAGGAGGGCAGGGCACGACCCAGCCATGGGACACTGCTGGTCACAGCCCTGCCTGGGTGTTGCCATCTCCCAGCCTGGCTTCTGGGAGCCTTTGCACCCACAGCCCCATTGTGCTTTGGGAGGGCTCTGTCCTGCAGGTGCCCTGTCCTCATTGCCTCCTTTCCTGTGTGGGACCTGCTGCTGGTGGAAGGAGAAGGTGCAGCTGCTTCATCAGCATCCCCGTGGCTCATGTAGCAGCTGGATTGGTCCCAAGGCAGGGGAGCACACGGGCAGTGTGTGGGGCAGCTGGAGGGAACGGGACCATGGCTGTCCCCAGAGCCATCAGAATCTCCGTCACACTCACTTCTTAATCCCAGCAGCGTTTTCACGCATCAGCCTGTTCTCAAGTTCCTCCATGTTCCTCTTCCAGGAGTCCTCCAGGTGTTTTCGAAAAGTCTTCAGCTCCAGGCGATCCAGCTGTGAACAGGTGCACAGCCTCAGCCAGCTGCCCCGGGATGTGACACGGAGCTCTCCAGGGAAATGCCTGGAGGGGGATCCTCAGAGGGATGCTGCCTCAGGCTGTCGAGTCCCAAAGGTGCCAGTTTGTCATGGTGGGGACGAGGTAACCCTCACCTTCTCTTCCATTGCCTCACTGAGCTGCTGCTGCATCTTATTCCAGTGCTGCTCCTGGCCTGAAATCTGGCTCTGCAACTCCTGCATCCTCTCATCCAGCTCCTCCATGTTCTCTTCAAATTGGCTGCAGTCAACTTTGCTGCCCAAGGCAGCTTTGTCCGCCTTCTAGCAGAGGGGAACGGCAGGAGAGCGGTGGGGAAAGGGATGAGGAACGACAGGCAGGGCCAGCACATGTGCAAGAGGGGCAGAGGAGAAGTGCTTCCTCCAGGCCATCATGCCCCTTTCAGGGTGCTGTGGCCCCATTTGCCCCATCACCCTGGTGAGTTTGGTCCCATCATCTGGAGGGTGAGGGACCCCACGAGCTCAGGAAATTCTCCCTCCCCAGGCCAGTTCTGCCGCCCAGCCCCCAAGGGACCAGGGGCATTTGTCACCCTGCCTGGGAACCCCTTGGGCTGGCAAAGAGGCCCACTGCGACTGTACCATGTCCATTGCTGCCATCACGTCCTGCTCATTTGCCTTCTCCTTCTGCAGCTTCTCCAGAGACTGGAACAGCATCTTTCAGTACAGAAAGAAACCCATGACACCAGAGCAAGGTTGGAGCTGCCTCTTGGTGCAAAGTGCACGAGCCAGGAGCACACCCCACTCCCCCTACCCAAAAAAACTTGAGGAAGGGCACTTGGAAGCAGCACAGTGCTGTGAGGTGGTCATCAGGAGATTCCTTGAGGTCCCCTGCCTGGAGTCTTCCTGGGGGATGCTCTGAGCCCAAATAGGTTTCAACCACACACCTCGATTGCGCTCTGCTTTTGTTGAGAGTCCTTCTGCAGGATCCCTGAGGCAAAGCTGAGTTTCTCATAGTCTCTTTGAATCTGCAGGATCTTGGCTTCCATGTGCTGGCTCAGCTCCCGATCCTGCTCCAGGGATGGAAGAACATAAGGTGATGACCAAAGGAGTCCAGCTGCTCCACAGGGGCAGTCCCACATTTCTCAGCCTGTGGCCAGGAGCTTCGGTGTCATCAGGACGTTTGCATCAAGGCTTTAATCTCTGTCCATGCCGCTGACTGGTCCAGGCCAATTTGGGCAGCTTGTGTCTCCCCCACATTACAGCAAAGCTCCACACAGCATGAGGATGTGGCGTGGACCTCCGACATGACCAAGCCAGGGCTGGTGGGAGTGCTCCCCCAGGACCTCACCTGCTCGTTCAGCTGGTCGGCTGTCTCAGTCACCAGCTGCTCCAGCATGGCATTCCTCATCTCCTGCTGCTCTCTCATCTTCTGCTGATTCTGCTTTGTCTCCTGCCTCAAAGCCCTGGCCAGCGGGATGGGGGCAAGGTCAGGGTTACCCCTGCAGGGCTGCTGGGCATCCTGTGCCTGCCAACCAGGATGCTCCCAGACCAGCAGGGCTCCCTTGCAGCCCCACAGGGTATGAAACCCACTCCTGTCCTCTTACTCAATTTGCTGAGAGATCTCCTTACTGCTCTCTTCTTTCCACCTGGCTGCGTCCTGCCTCAGCTTTTTAAGGTCCTCCTGCAGCTTCTTCATCTGGAAAGCCAGTAGCGGTAGAGTCAGGGCACGGAGATCCTGCTGTCCCAGCGTGGGGGCTTTTCAGCTGCATGGGCAGACCCAGGGTCCTCCACCCGGTCCTGAGACCCTGATCCCAAACCCTGCTCTTGCAATCACATTGAAGGTCCCCATGGAAGCCTAAAGATTACACGACCCAACAGCTCACTAAGGCAAGGGACTCCTTCATCTTCTTTATGTCTCCTTCCATGCACATCTGTGTGGCCTTTATCCTGTCCATCTCCTCACGGAGAGCCTGGATGAGAGCCATGTCCTAGGAGAGAGGAGTGGTGGCAGTGAGCCTCTGGGAGGGTCAGTGGGGACCTGCAAGGCCTTGACCCCTGCTGTGGTTTGTGGAGCCCCGGGGACAGCGCAGGGCCGGGCTCAGCCAGGCTGGCAGGGCTCTGCAGGCAGCACGGTCCGTGCATCTAGCAGGGCCAAGGGTACTGAGCCTCCAGCCAGCAGAGCCGAGGGTACAGGCTGCTGTCTCAGACCCAAAACTTGCTCCCGGCAGCGCTTCACCTCGTCCCGCGACATCTGGACCTTCTTCATTTTCTCTGCCATATGACGCTGGGCAGCCTTGAACTTTTCCATCTCTTCTTGATGCTGGGAAATAGCCATGGTCTAGGAGAAAGCATTGTCAGAGACAAGGCTCTGGAGAGTGAGTGTGGGAAATATGACCTCGAGAACTGCAGTGGTCTGCACAGACCTGTGTCTCCCGCAATTTCTTCATCTCCTCTGATATGCGGGAATTTTCTGCCTTTACCCCACCAATCTCCTCACGAAGGACCTGTGAAACAATCCGAGGAGCAGGGATGTCAGAGGTGATGGCCAGGGCAGCAACAGCGCAAAGAGCCCTGCCCTGCCACGGGCAGCCCATGGCAATCCAGGTGGGCAGGGAGAGTCCCCGTGCCCCCTGCCCCAGCCCAGCTCAGTGCCAGAGCGCTGAAGCCCATGCAGATGGCAAAGAGCCCCTGCCAGGGGCTGTGCCGGGGCACTGAGGGCAGTGCCAAGCACTGCTGTCTGAGGAAGCGGGGAGGGGCTGTCTGGTGGGGGAGTGCCCCGGGGGCTGGGAAGAGCCTCTACCTTGGACATGTGTTCCCTGTACTCTTCCATCTCCTCCTTCATCTTTTTCACGTCAGTGGCCAGATCAGCAAGTGAGGGGCCACTCAGCTGGCCCGGCCACGGCTCCTGGCTGGTCAGGTACTGCCCGTCCAGGTGCTCCAGCATGGCCTGCAGCAGTTTTCGCATGGCTGCAAAGTTAATGGCCCCCTTCTGGGGCGCCCCGATGGCAAGATCCAGCATCTGGGAGAGGCTGAGTGTGTCCAGGGATGTTGCCATGTCTGCACACACAGACAGGGACTCTGTCCCTGATCTATCACAATCCTTCCTGCCCAGCTGGGTCTGCCAGGGGTGAGCAAACGCAATAATAAAAAGGATGAGCAGCCAACAGGCTCCTTCCTCCTTCCTTGTCCATCAGAGGACTGGAGCCTGCTCTGCTCATGCCCTTTGTCATCACAACTCCCGTTGCCAGGCAGCACAACAGCTCACCCCTGGGAGCCACTGGGTCACAGACTCATGAAGTCATAGAGTCATGGAATGACTTGGGCTGGAAGGGACCTCAAAGATTCTCTCTTTGCAATCCCCTGCCACAGGCAGGAACACCTTCCACTAGACCAGGTTGCTCCAAGTGCCATCCAGCCTGGCCCTGGACACTTTCAGGAATGGGGCAGACACCATTTCTTTGGGCAACCTGTGCCAAGGCATCACGACCCTCGCAGGAAGATTTCTTTCCAATTGCCCATCTAACCCTGCAGTCTCGCAGTGTGAAGCCATTCCCCCTTGCCCTGTCATTCAAGGCCCTTGTGCCAAGTCCCTCCCCAGCCCATTTGGAGCCCTTTAGTGACTGAAAAGCGCTTGAAAGTCGTGCAGGACAGGAGAGGCCTCGCTGTTTTTCTTTTAATCAGTTTAAGACTTGAGTTACAGCTAAGCCAGTTCTTCATCTGCTGTGTCAGTGTCCTGTCTGTGGCATCTCGTGTTCTTGGTTTCTTCCTGCATTGTGGAGCAGGCCCTAAGCCTGGCTTTGCTGTGCGGTGAACTGTCAGCGTGAGTCACCACAGGCAGGGCACCGCAACAACCACAAAGGCCCAGATGAAGCCCAAAGGTTACATTTATCTTTGTTTCCTCACCAAGAGAGGGATCCCCCAGGCAGCTCCTGGGCAGAGGCCACGGGTAGGGCCAGCAGCCCCACAGAGCTCAGTCCCTGGCAGAGAATCACCAACCTGCTGCTTTCACCTGGGTTTCAGACCTGGCTACTGGCTGGTTTGGCACAGCAAAGCCAGGGCCTGGTTTGGAGCATCCACTGGGATCAGCCTTTGCCAGGGAAGCAGTGGGGTGCTGTTCCTCATGCCGGAGGTGCAGGAGGACCCCCGTGAGCCCCTCGCTGAGCTATAGGCTTGTTGGGGCATAGACTCCTTCCTCCTCTGGAGTTCAGGGCAAAGAGTCTCCGTGGGTGAAGCCTTTGTACAGTTTCCTCCGAGTCAGGGTTTATGTCAGCTTGACAGTCCCTAAAGAAGACAATGAAATCATTTCTCCTGCCAATGTCCCCAAGACTGTGGGGGAAGACAAACCAGGATCTTCCCTTGCACACCTGCATCCACCCCCGTCTGCCCCTTTCCAAAACATGCTCTGTTCACCCCTAATCCTTACTATTTCAAAGCTCTACAGCAGGTGAAGGGGCTTGCGATATTATAACTTTTAATTAATTTTTATAATTAATCTTTAGCAGTGTAAGTCCAACTCTTAGCCAACAGGCAGCTAAACTTCTTTTCAGAGGGGGTTATTATTAGAGTTTGATTGGGAAAATCAGGGAAACTATTAGTTTTGCTAAACTAACACTTCAAAGCTTCAGTGAACAAAGCTGAAAAGTGGACATGTAAAATGCAGGATTTACAGCCCTCCAAGGAGTTGTTGTTGCAGAGACCAGAAGACAAAGAAGAGATTAATAAAAGAAAATTCAGTAAATGCCGGATAACTCCATGCCTTGGAAAAAGATAATAATAGAGAGGCAGAAAAATGTGGGCTCATTAGGATGAGAAGCAAGAAAGCTCTAACCAGTAGAGGTTAAGAGTACTAACTAATGAAGAGAATGATGTGATTTAGAATGGAGGACCATTGATTTCTTTGTTTGCTAGAAACAGATAACTAAGTGAAAAGTTTTGTGCCCGTGTGTGGCTGGAACTACCCGCTCCACGTGCCCTGACCAGCGCAAAGTAACACTTAACTCGCCAGTACTAAAACCATCGCGTTTGAGGATTTCATTTATCCCGGTTTTGGCGACCGTTTCTAGTGACCCGGATGGAACCATGCTCCTTCTTTTGCTCCATGGATTCACGGGATCGAGAGGACTCCAGTGCACTCCAAAGATTTTTCAGGGAGATCCTCCGATGCCCTAATCCAGTGAGTTCAAGGCAGAGACCCCTGGGATTTCAGTAAGGTACTTGCAGACCCACTGTTAACTCCAGGTGGAGGAATTGTGGCAATGGCAAAAGTGGGGGAAGAGGCTGAGAGAGGGCATGCTCAGAATGTTCAGCGGGGATCAGTCCTTCCCTCCTGCACATCCCTGGTGGGAAGGGGTGGAAAACACTGTCACTGTGTTGGTGCGGACCAACGGAATTCCAGGGAAGTGAAAAGCAGTGGAACCAGCAAGGATTCAGTTGGAGCTTGACGGAAAACTGGTCAGGGAGAAAAATTATTCTTTGAAGTTAGAAGCTAGAAGAGGGTTAGATGAATGAATTGCTGAGTTTTGCAAGATGGATCACTGAGGGCATGTGAGTCACAATATAGGACACCTCTCCTGCCAGTAAAGGAGCCACATACTGATGAACCCAGGCCAGTAGAAGATGTCAGAGCTGTCAGTAAAATAGTGTGGGACTTAGACCCAGTGGTAGCAAGTCCTTGTACACTTTTAAGCCCAGTTAAGGAATCTGATGAGTCCACTGTTGTGGATGTTAAGGATGCTTTTTCTGCATTGCCCTTGAAACTGAAAGTCAACTCTTGTTTGTCATTCAATGGGAAGTTCCTTGATGGGCCATGAAACCCAACTGAAGTGGAACGTTCTTTCTCCAAGGTTCAAAAACCACCCCACATTGTTTGAGAACTCTTTCAGTTGGAGAGGAGTTAGGAGGAAACATCTCCTAACAGACAACAGGTTTTGGCACTCCCTCCCACAGCAAGGAATCTGTTGGAAGAAAGTGCAAAAGCTGTTTATTTAACACACAGAGTGCAGGCAGGCACGGGAAGCAGAATGAATAATGTTAGCTATCCAAACCTTCTCTCTGTGGAGAAAGCTGGTGGATTCACAGTTCCTTCTGTAGGAGCGGCTCAGCTCCTCCCGAGTCTGGAGCCAGGACACCAGTCCCAGGGCCCCCCCTCCGGGCTGGGACGCAGGGCTCCCGGTGATGTTCTGGTGTTTTGGGCCGGGGAAAAGCCGAACAGTTCCAGGAGAAAAAGCCACCGTCCTGGGAAATCTTCTTGCATTGTCAAACAAACAAGAAGCCAGCTAAAAGCAAAGATGTACTCCCTCTGTCCATGCTGCACAAGACAGCTGAGCGAGCCTGGGGAGGGATGTGTGAAAACCACACCAAAAGAATTCCACCAGCCTTCCACCCCTCTCTCAGGCCTAGCTTAAAGCTACAGGACCCGTGTCCGGGCATAAAGCAGACAGTAGGGGCACGGTATCACACTGTCACCCCAAGACAAGAACCAGCTGGCAAAAGAATTGGAGGCACGGTGTTGCGTTTTGAATTAATGTTATCGATTCCTTGTTAACTGGTTCGTCCTGCTGTACCCCCGTGTTTTCCCCGAGTTTGTTTACCCCTGGGTTTTAGCTTCCCTCAAAGCTGTCCCTCATGGCATTCCCCACCCCTTGGTCCAACTCTTCCCCTGCCTGTCAAGGCAGTCCACGCCTTGATTCCAGAACCTTCTCTGCCACTCAAACCTTGGGCCAATCCCTGTCTGCAGCACCCCTTTGGAATGCTCCTATTCCTGGAAGCCCCACTGGCCCATGTGACCCATCCTCTCCACCCTCCTACCCCAATTGGCCCCAGACGCTTGATGTAATCCCCTGACTCCTCCTCTGAGGATTCCCTGTTTGTTAGCTGTTGGTATCCACCCCCTGCCTTGTAGCTGCACTACACCCTTTGCACAGGAGTGCCTGGGGCGCTTTGTTTCAGCTGGCTTCACCTGGAGTAAAGTGTTCCTTGTGGAACCGCAAGACGGAGAGCCTCCTCCTTTCTCCTCTCGTGGTCCCTGTTGTGGCTTGTGTCTGGCACCTTAGAGCAAGTGCCTCTAAAGGTTCAGCCTCAGCTCAATCCCCATACCGAGGCAGTTCCCCACTCCTGGCGAGGCGCCGGAGTTCAGAGAGCTAGCCAGGGCTCCAGCAGCCACTTCAGTGTGGGAGGAGGAGAATGAAGATCTCCCTTTGCTGCAGTATGTGGGTGATCTTTTAATTGCTACAGGAACTGAAGCTAGATGCATTGAAATGACCCTCAGTTTGCTGAACTTTTTGGGACAAGCCAGTGACAGGGTATCCGGGAAGAAGGCCCAGAGTGCCAAAGAGCATGTTCTGTAGCTGAGCTTCACCATTTCCCAGGGCCAGCCAAGCCTTGGAACAGAAAGGATGGAGGCAATTTGCCATACTCCAGAGCCAAGGTCTGTTTGCAAGTGAAGAACATTTCTGGGGATGGGTGGTTGGTGTGAGCTCTGGGTTCCTAATTCTGGCCTAGGGTAAGAGCTTTATATGCAGCCCTGAGAAACCCCCAAGGAGGTGCTACACCAAGGAGGTGCTACAGTGCACTCCAGAATGCCAGAGGCTTTCAGAGACCTCAGGAGAGCTCTAATGTCGTCCCTGCACAGGCAGTACCTGACTTGACCACGCCTCTTGAGCTGTTTGTTCACAAACACTGAGGTTATGGACGTGGAAAGGGGCCATAAGATATTTTTCCAAACAAGTGGACAGTGTAAGTTACAGGATGTCCTGGCTGCCTTTAACTTGTAGCAGCAACTGTCTTTTTAATACAAGAAGCCCAGAACGGACCACGGGCTAGAAAAAGACTGTTCATGTTCCACCCTTTGTCCTCTCTGTTCCAGGACAACAAGGAGGTCACCGATTACCCCCAAGTTGAATGCTCAAGTACCCAGTTGTCCTGTTGGATCAGGATGATGTGGAACTGCAAACACAACATGACTGTCACAACATGCCTCACAACATGCCTGTCTTCTAGCTATGGAGCAGCTTTGCTCCAGCAGAAGAGATCCTCTGGTACAAGATCCGGACTGGGAATTGTCCAGAGGTGGGAGCAATTTTGTGAGCAAAGGAAAGCAGCAATTTGGGTGTGCAGTAGGGCCCAATCAAAGCCATCCCATTACTTCTTACCACCTCTGCACACAAGGCTGAGCTGCTCACTCTCTGGCCGCCTGGAATTGTCTCAGGGGAAGAAGGGCAACATATGGGCTAATTCTAAATGTGCATTTGGAGCAGCACATGCCCACGGAGCTCTCTAGAACAAAGGAGGGCTCCTTTCAGCACGAGGATCTCCTGCCAAAGGTGGAGACGTTATCAGGCAACCACTAGAAAGTGTTCAGGTACCAGCCAGAGTGGCTCTCATGCATTGTGAAGCTCATCCATTTGGAAATACATCAGCTGGTGTAGGAAACCGACTGGCAGATAAAGCTGCTCAAGGGGTGTCAGAGAAAAGCATCCTAATAGTTGCTGCACCAAAATGTGTGACCTTTCAAATGTAACCCCAGAATTACAAGCCCAAGATAAAACACTGGCAAAATCACATGGCCCTAGATTTAAAATATGACGAGTTTTGCCACAAGGTTTTATGAAGTAGTTTAATAGCAATCGTTGCATTTTAGTGTCTTAAGTCTTCCTAAGTATTGAATGATTGAAGTGGATGTAATCTTAAAAGAAAGAATTAAGATAACTTTCAAAGAAGGGAATTGTTGGAAAATATATAACTTTCTAATTCGCTATTCTAATTATTTGTTTTCATTAACTCTGTTAATATTAGCTTTACTTAATCATAAGCAGTGCAGTTTTCCACTGGAGCACGTAGCAGGATTTTATACAAACTGCTGGTAGTGGAACCCCGTTTGGGAAAATCACTGACACTTTCAAGTTTTGCTAAACCAACCTTGACACGTTTCAGTGAACAAAGCTGGGGTAGAGAAATGGGGCTGAGAACTGGACACCAGGAATGCAGAAGTTGTGGACTGTGAGGACAAGTTGTGGAAACCAGAGGTAAAGAAGAAACTAACAAAGAGAACTCAGCTTTTAGTGTACTGAAAACCATATCTGGGGAAAAATTAAAATCATAAAAAGACTGAAAAGTGGACTAATTACCACTGTTATCAAAAACAGTAAGAAACCAACACTTTCATTTGCATATGAGGGATTTAGGCATTCTTTACTGCCATGCCAGACGGATGGGGGATTACTGCACACAGCGTACACGCCGGGCACAGGAAAAGCCCCTGATTAAATCCTATGTTTTACATCATCTTGATCACTTTTTTCAGAAGAAACATACCTATGACAATAATTTCCCCCAAGAAATTAACATACTCTCCCTCCCCTTAGCACATGCCTTCTTCTGCCCTGGGAGTCTCTTTGGCAGTCCCGGGTGCTTGGTGAACCCGCAGTCATGTCTGACCACCTGGTGAACTGGTGCTTCTCTGCAAATGAGGAGAAAAGTTGGTCTAGCTGGCCACTTATTCAAATTGTGAAACCTTAGATCAATGGACTGTAGTTTTACTCCCTTCCTCGGTAAATGTTTCTCCTGGTTTTGACAGTGTAGTGCCAAAGACTTGGTGAAATGAGCATAGGATGGAGCCTGCCAGGAGCAAACAGTTCTTTAGCTGGCAACAGCATGAGAATTGAGAAATCCAAAACAAATGGGAGATAGAACATTAATTAATGAAGAGAAATAGGTAATTTATAGGCAATGAGCATTAATTCCTTTGCTAAAAAGACATAGTGAAAAGTTTAGAAAGTGGGTGTGCATGCTGAGCGGAGCTATTCCTATGCATCCCAGTGCTGGCAATGAAGTAATGCCTGATTCCTAATGGTAAGAATAGTGTAAGACAGTTTGACTTATCCCCGTGTTTTCAGTGACAGTGGGAGAAGGCTCTGCCTGTGTTTTTGAAGTTTTTTTTTTTTATTAAATTAACAGAAATAAAAATTATTTCTTTGCCAACAGTTGTCACAAGACTTTTCTGTCGGCGGAGAAGACGTCCCTGATGGAGCACTGGGTTCCCAGTCCTGTCCGGCTCCTTGAGGGCTGTTGAAGTCTCACGGGGCTGGAGAGACTGGAGGAGCTCTGGTGCCCTGGAGAGGTTGTCGGGGGGCAGTGCCTGGCCGGTGATCCCGTGAGGTGGCAGGGCCTGGGGGTGAGAGGCAAGGGTGAGCCCCCAGTCCCCGGGGCTGCCCCGTCTGGGTCAGCTCAGCCGGCCCAGGACAGGACAGCAGCAGGGTCACCTGCTTGGCCCGAGACCCCCAGGGACCAGGTGCAGGCCCAGCAGACAGCCAGTCTCTTCTCCCCCTGATGCCCGTGCCCTGACAGGGCCGCACCTGGCTCATCCAGTGTCCTGATCAGCGCAGGAAGCTGGTCGTTCCGGCCCCTCGGCATGTGCCCACCCCTGCCCAGCAGCTGGGTCACTCTGGGCTGGGAAGGAGAGAGCAGCTGGCTGAAATGCAGGCCCCAATTCAGCATTCCCTAGCAACCCTCCCAAACCAGCTCTCCCCGAGGAAACTGAAGGCGCAAATTCAGCCTGGATCCTCAGCATCACCCTGCCAGTCCCCATTACACGTGCCGTGTCCCCACCTTCTTCATCCCTACCTTGCTGGGGAGAGCCACGAGTCCCTGCAGAAATGCCTTGTTCCGGGGACAATCCTGAATGGGGGGCAGTTTGAAACTGCTGCTCTGATGGTCCCCAGAGCTCTGTGGCACACGGGGGTCACTGCCATGGGCCACCGGCCTCCTGTGGGATGGGGCAGAGGACACTCAGTGCCCAGCCCTGTGGCATCCCAGGCTTCACCCTGCTGTGCCCGGGAGGGGCCTGGCAGTGCTGCCTGCAGGGGCATGTCCCTCCCAGCTCCTGTCCACCTGCTCCAGGAGCCCCAAGCCCGTCCCAGCAGGCTGGATCTGCTGGCTCTGTCCCCACAGCCAGCTCTGCTGGCCATGGCCATGGCAGGTCCATGTGCACAGGGCACCAGCGGGCAGGAGCTGGCCTGTCCCAGCTGCAGGGCTTGGTTTTGGGAACTCCTTTCACAGAAGGCACAGGGCTGCCCACCAAGTCTGAGCTCAGATTGAAAACAGGCACAGCTCATCAGATGTGCTTTCAGCAGCCTTGGGACAGAGAGGTGGGCCAGACAGGGCAGTGCAAGGCAAAAAATGCAAAACCCTCCAGAGCTGGGGGCAGCAGTGGCCCTCCACAGCTGCCTTCTGCTCCCCTGCCCTGCCCAGTCCCCCCCAAGCTCCTCTGCCCCAGCCCAGGCAAGAGCCCTCCTTGCTGTGTCAGGGCTAGCCTGCACCCCGGGAGCTGGGGATGTGTCCTCAGGGCCCTTACCTTTGGCTGTGCTGTGGCTCCTTGCTGGGGGGCAGCGGCTGCAAATACGGGAGTGTCTCGGGGTACCTGGGGAGGGCAGGAGTCACAGGTGTGTGACAGGGGACAAACAAGCTGTTCCTGTTGGAGGCAGCACCCCCAAACCCAGAGGACTGTACCCCATGGTATCCTGCTGCCTGTAGCCCTTGGGATGAGCCCCCACACCCCTGCTGATGGCAGGGCTGCAGAGGGGGCTCCCCACATCAGAGCCTCCCAAGCAGACACTGTCACCCCCGTGCCCAGCACGGCGGTCACTGCTGGCACCCCTCTCCGCCCATCACGGCCCCGCTGCCCGCGATGCACTGCTGCTACTCACTGGCCAGGAACCTGCACGGCGAGCATGCGGTCGCAGGACAGGCACGTGAAAGGGACTGGCAGCTGCCTAAGGAGGGTGAGAGAAGAGGGCTGGCTGAGCTCCTGGGGCCACAGCCCTGCCCGCACACAGGCAGCAGCTGGCTGGCAGCAGCCAGGTGCCGGGCAGGTCGCTGCACAGGGTCACGGCGTTTGCAGGGTGACCCGTGGGCTGTTGAGCCTGTTCCTCCCCATCCCCAACGTGCTGGCTGGTGCCAGGTGAAGGGCACAGGCACCCGTGGCACCATCCCAAGCAGCCCCTGCGGCGCTTTCAGCCCCTCTCTGGCACCAAAGTCCCCTGTGTGCCCGGCCAGGAGGGCAGGGCACGACCCAGCCATGGGACACTGCTGGTCACAGCCCTGCCTGGGTGTTGCCATCTCCCAGCCTGGCTTCTGGGAGCCTTTGCACCCACAGCCCCATTGTGCTTTGGGAGGGCTCTGTCCTGCAGGTGCCCTGTCCTCATTGCCTCCTTTCCTGTGTGGGACCTGCTGCTGGTGGAAGGAGAAGGTGCAGCTGCTTCATCAGCATCCCCGTGGCTCATGTAGCAGCTGGATTGGTCCCAAGGCAGGGGAGCACACGGGCAGTGTGTGGGGCAGCTGGAGGGAACGGGACCATGGCTGTCCCCAGAGCCATCAGAATCTCCGTCACACTCACTTCTTAATCCCAGCAGCGTTTTCACGCATCAGCCTGTTCTCAAGCTCCTCCATGTTCCTGTTCCAGGAGTTCTCCAGGTGTTTTCGAAAAGTCTTCAGCTCCAGGCGATCCAGCTGTGAACAGGTGCACAGCCTCAGCCAGCTGCCCCGGGATGTGACACGGAGCTCTCCAGGGAAATGCCTGGAGGGGGATCCTCAGAGGGATGCTGCCTCAGGCTGTCGAGTCCCAAAGGTGCCAGTTTGTCATGGTGGGGACGAGGTACCCCTCACCTTCTCTTCCATTGCCTCACTGAGCTGCTGCTGCATCTTATTCCAGTGCTGCTCCTGGCCTGAAATCTGGCTCTGCAACTCCTGCATCCTCTCATCCAGCTCCTCCATGTTCTCTTCAAATTGGCTGCAGTCAACTTTGCTGCCCAAGGCAGCTTTGTCCGCCTTCTAGCAGAGGGGAACGGCAGGAGAGCGGTGGGGAAAGGGATGAGGAACGACAGGCAGGGCCAGCACATGTGCAAGAGGGGCAGAGGAGAAGTGCTTCCTCCAGGCCATCATGCCCCTTTCAGGGTGCTGTGGCCCCATTTGCCCCATCACCCTGGTGAGTTTGGTCCCATCATCTGGAGGGTGAGGGACCCCACGAGCTCAGGAAATTCTCCCTCCCCAGGCCAGTTCTGCCGCCCAGCCCCCAAGGGACCAGGGGCATTTGTCACCCTGCCTGGGAACCCCTTGGGCTGGCAGAGAGGCGCACTGCGACTGTACCATGTCCATTGCTGCCATCACGTCCTGCTCATTTGCCTTCTCCTTCTGCAGCTTCTCCAGAGACTGGAACAGCATCTTTCAGTACAGAAAGAAACCCATGACACCAGAGCAAGGTTGGAGCTGTCTCTTGGTGCACAGTGCACGAGCCAGGAGCACACCCCACTCCCCCTACCCAAAAAAACTTGAGGAAGGGCACTTGGAAGCAGCACAGTGCTGTGAGGTGGTCATCAGGAGATTCCTTGAGGTCCCCTGCCTGGAGTCTTCCTGGGGGATGCTCTGAGCCCAAATAGGTTTCAACCACACACCTCGATTGCGCTCTGCTTTTGTTGAGACTCCTTCTGCAGGATCCCTGAGGCAAAGCTGAGTTTCTCATAGTCTCTTTGAATCTGCAGGATCTTGGCTTCCATGTGCTGGCTCAGCTCCCGATCCTGCTCCAGGGATGGAAGAACATAAGGTGATGACCAAAGGAGTCCAGCTGCTCCACAGGGGCAGTCCCACATTTCTCAGCCTGTGGCCATGAGCTTCGGTGTCATCAGGACGTTTGCATCAAGGCTTTAATCTCTGTCCGTGCCGCTGACTGGTCCAGGCCAATTTGGGCAGCTTGTGTCTCCCCCACATTACAGCAAAGCTCCACACAGCATGAGGATGTGGTGTGGACCTCCGACATGACCAAGCCAGGGCTGGTGGGAGTGCTCCCCCAGGACCTCACCTGCTCG
Organism: Anomalospiza imberbis; assembly: GCF_031753505.1. Taxonomy (NCBI): domain Eukaryota; kingdom Metazoa; phylum Chordata; class Aves; order Passeriformes; family Viduidae; genus Anomalospiza; species Anomalospiza imberbis. The sequence goes on from NC_089700.1 coordinate 3,455,202, forward strand.
TTCAGCTGGTCGGCTGTCTCAGTCACCAGCTGCTCCAGCATGGCATTCCTCATCTCCTGCTGCTCTCTCATCTTCTGCTGATCCTGCTTTGTCTCCTGCCTCAAAGCCCTGGCCAGCGGGATGGGGGCAAGGTCAGGGTTACCCCTGCAGGGCTGCTGGGCATCCTGTGCCTGCCAACCAGGATGCTCCCAGACCAGCAGGGCTCCCTTGCAGCCCCACAGGGTATGAAACCCACTCCTGTCCTCTTACTCAATTTGCTGAGAGATCTCCTTACTGCTCTCTTCTTTCCACCTGGCTGCGTCCTGCCTCAGCTTTTTAAGGTCCTCCTGCAGCTTCTTCATCTGGAAAGCCAGTAAGGGTAGAGTCAGGGCACGGACATCCTGCTGTCCCAGCGTGGGGGCCCTTCAGCTGCATGGGCAGACCCAGGGTCCTCCACCCGCTCCTGAGACCCTGATCCCAAACCCTGCTCTTGCAATCACATTGAAGGTCCCCATGGAAGCCTAAAGATTACATGACCCAAAAGCTCACTAAGGCAAGGGACTCCTTTATCTTCTTTATGTCTCCTTCCATGCACATCTGCGTGGCCTTTATCCTGTCCATCTCCTCACGGAGAGCCTGGATGAGAGCCATGTCCTAGGAGAGAGGAGTGGTGGCAGTGAGCCTCTGGGAGGGTCAGTGGGGACCTGCAAGGCCTTGACCCCTGCTGTGGTTTGTGGAGCCCCGGGGACAGCGCAGGGCCGGGCTCAGCCAGGCTGGCAGGGCTCTGCAGGCAGCACGGTCCGTGCATCTAGCAGGGCCAAGGGTACTGAGCCTCCAGCCAGCAGAGCCGAGGGTACAGGCTGCTGTCTCAGACCCAAAACTTGCTCCCGGCAGCACTTCACCTCGTCCCGCGACATCTGGACCTTCTTCATTTTCTCTGCCATATGACGCTGGGCAGCCTTGAACTTTTCCATCTCTTCTTGATGCTGGGAAATAGCCATGGTCTAGGAGAAAGCATTGTCAGAGACAAGGCTCTGGAGAGTGAGTGTGGGAAATATGACCTTGAGAACTGCAGTGGTCTGCACAGACCTGTGTCTCCCGCAATTTCTTCATCTCCTCTGATATGCGGGAATTTTCTGCCTTTACCCCACCAATCTCCTCACGAAGGACCTGTGAAACAGTCCGAGGAGCAGGGATGTCAGAGGTGATGGCCAGGGCAGCAACAGCGCAAAGAGCCCTGCCCTGCCACGGGCAGCCCATGGCAATCCAGGTGGGCAGGGAGAGTCCCCGTGCCCCCTGCCCCAGCCCAGCTCAGTGCCAGAGCGCTGAAGCCCATGCAGATGGCAAAGAGCCCCTGCCAGGGGCTGTGCCGGGGCACTGAGGGCAGTGCCAAGCACTGCTGTCTGAGGAAGCGGGGAGGGGCTGTCTGGTGGGGGAGTGCCCCGGGGGCTGGGAAGAGCCTCTACCTTGGACATGTGTTTCCTGTACTCTTCCATCTCCTCCTTCATCTTTTTCACGTCAGTGGCCAGATCAGCAAGTGAGGGGCCACTCAGCTGGCCCGGCCACGGCTCCTGGCTGGTCAGGTACTGCCCGTCCAGGTGCTCCAGCATGGCCTGCAGCAGTTTTCGCATGGCTGCAAAGTTAATGGCCCCCTTCTGGGGCGCCCCGATGGCAAGATCCAGCATCTGGGAGAGGCTGAGTGTGTCCAGGGATGTTGCCATGTCTGCACGCACAGACAGGGACTCTGTCCCTGATCTATCACAATCCTTCCTGCCCAGCTGGGTCTGTCAGGGGTGAGCAAACGCAGTAATAAAAAGGATGAGCAGCCAACAGGCTCCTTCCTCCTTCCTTGTCCATCAGAGGACTGGAGCCTGCTCTGCTCATGCCCTTTGTCATCACAACTCCCGTTGCCAGGCAGCACAACAGCTCACCCCTGGGAGCCACTGGGTCACAGACTCATGAAGTCATAGAGTCATGGAATGACTTGGGCTGGAAGGGACCTCAAAGATTCTCTCTTTGCAATCCCCTGCCACAGGCAGGAACACCTTCCACTAGACCAGGTGGCTCCAAGTGCCATCCAGCCTGGCCCTGGACACTTTCAGGAATGGGGCAGACACCATTTCTTTGGGCAACCTGTGCCAAGGCATCGCGACCCTCGCAGGAAGATTTTCTTTCCAATTGCCCATCTAACCCTGCAGTCTCGCAGTGTGAAGCCATTCCCCCTTGCCCTGTCATTCAAGGCCCTTGTGCCAAGTCCCTCCCCAGCCCATTTGGAGCCCTTTAGTGACTGAAAAGCGCTTGAAAGTCTGGCAGGACAGGAGAGGCCTCGCTGTTTTTCTTTTAATCAGTTTAAGACTTGAGTTACAGCTAAGCCAGTTCTTCATCTGCTGTGTCGGTGTCCCGTCTGTGGCATCTCGTGTTCTTGGTTTCTTCCTGCATTGTGGAGCAGGCCCTAAGCCTGGCTTTGCTGTGCGGTGAACTGTCAGCGTGAGTCACCACGGGCAGGGCACCGCAACAACCACAAAGGCCCAGATGAAGCCCAAAGGGTACATTTATCTTTGTTTCCTCACCAAGAGAGGGATCCCCCAGGCAGCTCCTGGGCAGAGGCCATGGGTAGGGCCAGCAGCCCCACAGAGCTCAGTCCCTGGCAGAGAATCACCAACCTGCTGCTTTCACCTGGGTTTCAGACCTGGCTACTGGCTGGTTTGGCACAGCAAAGCCAGGGCCTGGTTTGGAGCATCCACTGGGATCAGCCTTTGCCAGGGAAGCAGTGGGGTGCTGTTCCTCATGCCGGAGGTGCAGGAGGACCCCCGTGAGCCCCTCGCTGAGCTATAGGCTTGTTGGGGCATAGACTCCTTCCTCCTCTGGAGTTCAGGGCAAAGAGTCTCCGTGGGTGAAGCCTTTGTACAGTTTCCTCCGAGTCAGGGTTTATGTCAGCTTGACAGTCCCTAAAGAAGACAATGAAATCATTTCTCCTGCCAATGTCCCCAAGACTGTGGGGGAAGACAAACCAGGATCTTCCCTTGCACACCTGCATCCACCCCCATCTGCCCCTTTCCAAAACATGCTCTGTTCACCCCTAATCCTTCCTGCTCCAAAGCTCTACAGCAGGTGAAGGGGCTTGCGATATTATAACTTTTAATTAATTTTTATAATTAATCTTTAGCAGTGTAAGTCCAACTCTTGGCCAACAGGCAGCTAAACTTCTTTTCAGAGGGGGTTATTATTAGAGTTTGATTGGGAAAATCAGGGAAACTATTAGTTTTGCTAAACTAACACTTCAAAGCTTCAGTGAACAAAGCTGAAAAGTGGACATGTAAAATGCAGGATTTACAGCCCTCCAAGGAGTTGTTGTTGCAGAGACCAGAAGACAAAGAAGAGATTAATAAAAGAAAATTCAGTAAATGCCGGATAACTCCATGCCTTGGAAAAAGATAATAATAGAGAGGCAGAAAAATGTGGGCTCGTTAGGATGAGAAGCAAGAAAGCTCTAACCAGTAGAGGTTAGAGTACTAACTAATGAAGAGAATGATGTGATTTAGAATGGAGGACCATTGATTTCTTTGTTTGCTAGAAACAGATAACTAAGTGGAAAGTTTTGTGCCCGTGTGTGGCTGGAACTACCCGCTCCACGTGCCCTGACCAGCGCAAAGTAACACTTAACTCGCCAGTACTAAAACCATCGTGTCTGAGGATTTAATTTATCCCGGTTTTGGCGACCGTTTCTAGTGACCCGGATGGAACCATGCTCCTTCTTTTGCTCCATGGATTCACGGGATCGAGAGGACTCCAGTGCACTCCAAAGATTTTTCAGGGAGATCCTCCGATGCCCTAATCCAGTGAGTTCAAGGCAGAGACCCCTGGGATTTCAGTAAGGTACTTGCAGACCCACTGTTAACTCCAGGTGGAGGAATTGTGGCAATGGCAAAAGTGGGGGAAGAGGCTGAGAGAGGGCATGCTCAGAATGTTCAGCGGGGATCAGTCCTTCCCTCCTGCACATCCCTGGTGGGAAGGGGTGGAAAACACTGCCACTGTGTTGGTGCGGACCAACGGAATTCCAGGGAAGTGAAAAGCAGTGGAACCAGCAAGGATTCAGTTGGAGCTTGACGGAAAACTGGTCAGGGAGAAAAATTATTCTTTGAAGTTAGAAGCTAGAAGAGGGTTAGATGAATGAATTGCTCAGTTTTGCAAGATGGATCACTGAGGGCATGTGAGTCACAATATAGGACACCTCTCCTGCCAGTAAAGGAGCCACATACTGATGAACCCAGGCCAGTAGAAGATGTCAGAGCTGTCAGTAAAATAGTGTGGGACTTAGACCCAGTGGTAGCAAGTCCTTGTACACTTTTAAGCCCAATTAAGGAATCTGATGAGTCCACTGTTGTGGATGTTAAGGATGCTTTTTCTGCATTGCCCTTGAAACTGAAAGTCAACTCTTGTTTGTCATTCAATGGGAAGTTCCTTGATGGGCCATGAAACCCAACTGAAGTGGAACGTTCTTTCTCCAAGGTTCAAAAACCACCCCACATTGTTTGAGAACTCTTTCAGTTGGAGAGGAGTTAGGAGGAAACATCTCCTAACAGACAACAGGTTTTGGCACTCCCTCCCACAGCAAGGAATCTGTTGGAATAAAGTGCAAAAGCTGTTTATTTAACACACAGAGTGCGGGCAGGCACGGGAAGCAGAATGAATAATGTTAGCTATCCAAACCTTCTCTCTGTGGAGAAAGCTGGTGGATTCACAGTTCCTTCTGTAGGAGCGGCTCAGCTCCTCCCGAGTCTGGAGCCAGGACACCAGTCCCAGGGCCCCCCCTCCGGGCTGGGACACAGGGCTCCCAGTGATGTTCTGGTGTTTTGGGCCGGGGAAAAGCCGAACAGTTCCAGGAGAAAAAGCCACCGTCCTGGGAAATCTTCCTGCATTGTCAAACAAACAAGAAGCCAGCTAATAGCAAAGATGTACTCCCTCTGTCCATGCTGCACAAGACAGCTGAGCGAGCCTGGGGGAGGATGTGTGAAAACCACACCAAAAGAATTCCACCAGCCTTCCACCCCTCTCTCAGGCCTAGCTTAAAGCTACAGGACCCGTGTCCGGGCATAAAGCAGACAGTAGGGGCACAGTATCACACTGTCACCCCAAGACAAGAACCAGCTGGCAAAAGAATTGGAGGCACGGTGTTGCGGTTTGAATTAATGTTATCGATTCCTTGTTAACTGGTTCGTCCTGCTGTACCCCCGTGTTCTCCCCGAGTTTGTTTACCCCTGGGTTTTAGCTTCCCTCAAAGCTGTCCCTCATGGCATTCCCCACCCCTTGGTCCAACTCTCCCCCTGCCTGTCAAGGCAGTCCACGCCTTGATTCCGGAACCTTCTCTGCCACTCAAACCTTGGGCCAATCCCTGTCTGCAGCACCCCTTTGGAATGCTCCTATTCCTGGAAGCCCCACTGGCCCATGTGACCCATCCTCTCCACCCTCCTACCCCAATTGGCCCCAGACGCTTGATGTAATCCCCTGACTCCTCCTCTGAGGATTCCCTGTTTGTTAGCTGTTGGTATCCACCCTCTGCCTTGTAGCTGCACTACACCCTTTGCACAGGAGTGCCTGGGGCGCTTTGTTTCAGCTGGCTTCACCTGGAGTAAAGTGTTCCTTGTGGAACTGCAAGACGGAGAGCCTCCTCCTTTCTCCTCTCGTGGTCCCTGTTGTGGCTTGTGTCTGGCACCTTAGAGCAAGTGCCTCTAAAGGTTCAGCCTCAGCTAAATCCCCATACCGAGGCAGTTCCCCACTCCTGGCGAGGCGCCGGAGTTCAGAGAGCTAGCCAGGGCTCCAGCAGCCACTTCAGTGTGGGAGGAGGAGAATGAAGATCTCCCCTTGCTGCAGTATGTGAGTGATCTTTTAATTGCTACAGGAACTGAAGCTAGATGCATTGAAATGACCCTCAGTTTGCTGAACTTTTTGGGACAAGCCAGTGACAGGGTATCCAGGAAGAAGGCCCAGAGTGCCAAAGAGCATGTTCTGTAGCTGAGCTTCACCATTTCCCAGGGCCAGCCAAGCCTTGGAACAGAAAGGATGGAGGCAATTTGCCATACTCCAGAGCCAAGGTCTGTTTGCAAGTGAAGAACATTTCTGGGAATGGGTGGTTGGTGTGAGCTCTGGGTTCCTAATTCTGGCCTAGGGTAAGAGCTTTATATGCAGCCCTGAGAAACCCCCAAGGAGGTGCTACACCAAGGAGGTGCTACAGTGCACTCCAGAATGCCAGAGGCTTTCAGAGACCTCAGGAGAGCTCTAATGTCGTCCCTGCACAGACAGTACCTGACTTGACCAAGCCTCTTGAGCTGTTTGTTCACAAACACTGAGGTTATGGACATGGAAAGGGGCCATAAGATATTTTTCCAAACAAGTGGACAGTGTAAGTTACAGGATCTCCTGACTGCCTTTAACTTGTAGCAGCAACTGTCTTTTTAATACAAGAAGCCCAGAACGGACCACGGGCTGGAAAAAGACTGTTCATGTTCCACCCTTTGTCCTCTCTGTTCCAGGACAACAAGGAGGTCACCGATTACCCCCAAGTTGAATGCTCAAGTACCCAGTTGTCCTGTTGGATCAGGATGATGTGGAACTGCAAACACAACATGACTGTCACAACATGCCTCACAACATGCCCGTCTTCTAGCTATGGAGCAGCTTCGCTCCAGCAGAAGAGATCCTCTGGTACAAGATCCGGACTGGGAATTGTCCAGAGGTGGGAGCAATTTTGTGAGCAAAGGAAAGCAGCAATTTGGGTGTGCAGTAGGGCCCAATCAAAGCCATCCCATTACTTCTTACCACCTCTGCACACAAGGCTGAGCTGCTCACTCTCTGGCCGCCTGGAATTGTCTCAGGGGAAGAAGGGCAACATATGGGCTAATTCTAAATGTGCATTTGGAGCAGCACATGCCCACGGAGCTCTCTAGAACAAAGGAGGGCTCCTTTCAGCACGAGGATCTCCTGCCAAAGGTGGAGACGTTATCAGGCAACCACTAGAAAGTGTTCAGGTACCAGCCAGAGTGGCTCTCATGCACTGTGAAGCTCATCCATTTGGAAATACATCAGTTGGTGTAGGAAACCGACTGGCAGATAAAGCTGCTCAAGGGGTGTCAGAGAAAAGCATCCTAATAGTTGCTGCACCAAAATGTGTGACCTTTCAAATGTAACCCCAGAATTACAAGCCCAAGATAAAACACTGGCAAAATCACATGGCCCTAGATTTAAAATATGACGAGTTTTGCCACAAGGTTTTATGAAGTAGTTTAATAGCAATCGTTGCATTTTAGTGTCTTAAGTCTTCCTAAGTATTGAATGATTGAAGTGGATGTAATCTTAAAAGAAAGAATTAAGATAACTTTCAAAGAAGGGAATTGTTGGAAAATATATAACTTTCTAATTCGCTATTCCAATTATTTGTTTTCATTAACTCTGTTAATATTAGCTTTGCTTAATCATAAGCAGTGCAGTTTTCCACTGGAGCACGTAGCAGGATTTTATACAAACTGCTGGTAGTGGAACCCCGTTTGGGAAAATCACTGACACTTTCAAGTTTTGCTAAACCAACCTTGACACGTTTCAGTGAACAAAGCTGGGGTAGAGAAATGGGGCTGAGAACTGGACACCAGGAATGCAGAAGTTGTAGACTGTGAGGACAAGTTGTGGAAACCAGAGGTAAAGAAGAAACTAACAAAGAGAACTCAGCTTTTAGTGTACTGAAAACCATATCTGGGGAAAAATTAAAATCATAAAAAGACTGAAAAGTGGACTAATTACCACTGTTATCAAAGACAGTAAGAAACCAACACTTTCATTTGCATATGAGGGATTTAGGCATTCTTTACTGCCATGCCAGACGGATGGGGGATTACTGCACACAGCGTACACGCCGGGCACAGGAAAAGCCCCTGATTAAATCCTATGTTTTACATCATCTTGATCGCTTTTTTCAGAAGAAACATACCTATGACAGTAATTTCCCCCAAGAAATTAACATACTCTCCCTCCCCTTAGCACATGCCTTCTTCTGCCCTGGGAGTCTCTTTGGCAGTCCCGGGTGCTTGGTGAACCCGCAGTCATGTCTGACCACCTGGTGAACTGGTGCTTCTCTGCAAATGAGGAGAAAAGTTGGTCTAGCTGGCCACTTATTCAAATTGTGAAACCTTAGATCAATGGACTGTAGTTTTACTCCCTTCCTCGGTAAATGTTTCTCCTGGTTTTGACAGTGTAGTGCCAAAGACTTGGTGAAATGAGCATAGGATGGAGCCTGCCAGGAGCAAACAGTTCTTTAGGTGGCAACAGCATGAGAATTGAGAAATCCAAAACAAATGGGAGATAGAACATTAATTAATGAAGAGAAATAGGTAATTTATAGGCAATGAGCATTAGTTCCTTTGCTAAAAATACATAGTGAAAAGTTTAGAAAGTGGGTGTGCATGCTGAGCGGAGCTATTCCTATGCATCCCAGTGCTGGCAATGAAGTAATGCCTGATTCCTAATGGTAAGAATAGTGTAAGACAGTTTGACTTATCCCCGTGTTTTCAGTGACAGTGGGAGAAGGCTCTGCCTGTGTTTTTGAAGTTTTTTTTTTTATTAAATTAACAGAAATAAAAATTATTTCTTTGCCAACAGTTGTCACAAGACTTTTCTGTCGGCGGAGAAGACGTCCCTGATGGAGCACTGGGTTCCCAGTCCTGTCCGGCTCCTTGAGGGCTGTTGAAGTCTCACGGGGCTGGAGAGACTGGAGGAGCTCTGGTGCCCTGGAGAGGTTGTCGGGGGGCAGTGCCTGGCCGGTGATCCCGTGAGGTGGCAGGGCCTGGGGGTGAGAGGCAAGGGTGAGCCCCCAGTCCCCGGGGCTGCCCCGTCTGGGTCAGCTCAGCCGGCCCAGGACAGGACAGCAGCAGGGTCACCTGCTTGGCCCGAGACCCCCAGGGACCAGGTGCAGGCCCAGCAGACAGCCAGTCTCTTCTCCCCCTGATGCCCGTGCCCTGACAGGGCCGCACCTGGCTCATCCAGTGTCCTGATCAGCGCAGGAAGCTGGTCGTTCCGGCCCCTCGGCATGTGCCCACCCCTGCCCAGCAGCTGGGTCACTCTGGGCTGGGAAGGAGAGAGCAGCTGGCTGAAATGCAGGCCCCAATTCAGCATTCCCTAGCAACCCTCCCAAACCAGCTCTCCCCGAGGAAACTGAAGGCGCAAATTCAGCCTGGATCCTCAGCATCACCCTGCCAGTCCCCATTACACGTGCCGTGTCCCCACCTTCTTCATCCCTACCTTGCTGGGGAGAGCCACGAGTCCCTGCAGAAAGGCCTTGTTCCGGGGACAATCCTGAATGGGGGGCAGTTTGAAACTGCTGCTCTGATGGTCCCCAGAGCTCTGTGGCACACGGGGGTCACTGCCATGGGCCACCGGCCTCCTGTGGGATGGGGCAGAGGACACTCAGTGCCCAGCCCTGTGGCATCCCAGGCTTCACCCTGCTGTGCCCGGGAGGGGCCTGGCAGTGCTGCCTGCAGGGCCATGTCCCTCCCAGCTCCTGTCCACCTGCTGCAGGAGCCCCAAGCCCGTCCCAGTAGGCTGGATCTGCTGGCTCTGTCCCCACAGCCAGCTCTGCTGGCCATGGCCATGGCAGGTCCATGTGCACAGGGCACCAGCGGGCAGGAGCTGGCCTGTCCCAGCTGCAGGGCTTGGTTTTGGGAACTCCTTTCACAGAAGGCACAGGGCTGCCCACCAAGTCTGAGCTCAGATTGAAAACAGGCACAGCTCATCAGATGTGCTTTCAGCAGCCTTGGGACAGAGAGGTGGGCCAGACAGGGCAGTGCAAGGCAAAAAATGCAAAACCCTCCAGAGCTGGGGGAAGCAGTGGCCCTCCACAGCTGCCTTCTGCTCCCCTGCCCTGCCCAGTCCCCCCCAAGCTCCTCTGCCCCAGCCCAGGCAAGAGCCCTCCTTGCTGTGTCAGGGCTAGCCTGCACCCCGGGAGCTGGGGATGTGTCCTCAGGGCCCTTACCTTTGGCTGTGCTGTGGCTCCTTGCTGGGGGGCAGCGGCTGCAAATACGGGAGTGTCTCGGGGTACCTGGGGAGGGCAGGAGTCACAGGTGTGTGACAGGGGACAAACAAGCTGTTCCCGTTGGAGGCAGCACCCCCAAACCCAGAGGACTGTACCCCATGGTATCCTGCTGCCTGTAGCCCTTGGGATGAGCCCCCACACCCCTGCTGATGGCAGGGCTGCAGAGGGGGCTCCCCACATCAGAGCCTCCCAAGCAGACACTGTCACCCCCGTGCCCAGCACGGCGGTCACCGCTGGCACCCCTCTCCGCCCATCACGGCCCCGCTGCCCGCGATGCACTGCTGCTACTCACTGGCCAGGAACCTGCACGGCGAGCATGCGGTCGCAGGACAGGCACGTGAAAGGGACTGGCAGCTGCCTAAGGAGGGTGAGAGAAGAGGGCTGGCTGAGCTCCTGGGGCCACAGCCCTGCCCGCACACAGGCAGCAGCTGGCTGGCAGCAGCCAGGTGCCGGGCAGGTCGCTGCACAGGGTCACGGCGTTTGCAGGGTGACCCGTGGGCTGTTGAGCCTGTTCCTCCCCATCCCCAACGTGCTGGCTGATGCCAGGTGAAGGGCACAGGCACCCGTGGCACCATCCCAAGCAGCCCCTGCGGCGCTTTCAGCCCCTCTCTGGCACCAAAGTCCCCTGTGTGCCCGGCCAGGAGGGCAGGGCACGACCCAGCCATGGGACACTGCTGGTCACAGCCCTGCCTGGGTGTTGCCATCTCCCAGCCTGGCTTCTGGGAGCCTTTGCACCCACAGCCCCATTGTGCTTTGGGAGGGCTCTGTCCTGCAGGTGCCCTGTCCTCATTGCCTCCTTTCCTGTGTGGGACCTGCTGCTGGTGGAAGGAGAAGGTGCAGCTGCTTCATCAGCATCCCCGTGGCTCATTTAGCAGCTGGATTGGTCCCAAGGCAGGGGAGCACACTGGCAGTGTGTGGGGCAGCTGGAGGGAACGGGACCATGGCTGTCCCCAGAGCCATCAGAATCTCCGTCACACTCACTTCTTAATCCCAGCAGCGTTTTCACGCATCAGCCTGTTCTCAAGTTCCTCCATGTTCCTCTTCCAGGAGTCCTCCAGGTGTTTTCGAAAAGTCTTCAGCTCCAGGCGATCCAGCTGTGAACAGGTGCACAGCCTCAGCCAGCTGCCCCGGGATGTGACACGGAGCTCTCCAGGGAAATGCCTGGAGGGGGATCCTCAGAGGGATGCTGCCTCAGGCTGTCGAGTCCCAAAGGTGCCAGTTTGTCATGGTGGGGACGAGGTACCCCTCACCTTCTCTTCCATTGCCTCACTGAGCTGCTGCTGCATCTTATTCCAGTGCTGCTCCTGGCCTGAAATCTGGCTCTGCAACTCCTGCATCCTCTCATCCAGCTCCTCCATGTTCTCTTCAAATTGGCTGCAGTCAACTTTGCTGCCCAAGGCAGCTTTGTCCGCCTTCTAGCAGAGGGGAACGGCAGGAGAGCGGTGGGGAAAGGGATGAGGAACGACAGGCAGGGCCAGCACATGTGCAAGAGGGGCAGAGGAGAAGTGCTTCCTCCAGGCCATCATGCCCCTTTCAGGGTGCTGTGGCCCCATTTGCCCCATCACCCTGGTGAGTTTGGTCCCATCATCTGGAGGGTGAGGGACCCCACGAGCTCAGGAAATTCTCCCTCCCCGGGCCAGTTCTGCCGCCCAGCCCCCAAGGGACCAGGGGCATTTGTCACCCTGCCTGGGAACCCCTTGGGCTGGCAGAGAGGCCCACTGAGACTGTACCATGTCCATTGCTGCCATCACGTCCTGCTCACTTGCTTTCTCCTTCTGCAGCTTCTCCAGAGACTGGAACAGCATCTTTCAGTACAGAAAGAAACCCATGACACCAGAGCAAGGTTGGAGCTGCCTCTTGGTGCACAGTGCACGAGCCAGGAGCACACCCCACTCCCCCTACCCAAAAAAACTTGAGGAAGGGCACTTGGAACCAGCACAGTGCTGTGAGGTGGTCATCAGGAGATTCCTTGAGGTCCCCTGCCTGGAGTCTTCCTGGGGGATGCTCTGAGCCCAAATAGGTTTCAACCACACACCTCGATTGCGCTCTGCTTTTGTTGAGAGTCCTTCTGCAGGATCCCTGAGGCAAAGCTGAGTTTCTCATAGTCTCTTTGAATCTGCAGGATCTTGGCTTCCATGTGCTGGCTCAGCTCCCGATCCTGCTCCAGGGATGGAAGAACATAAGGTGATGACCAAAGGAGTCCAGCTGCTCCACAGGGGCAGTCCCACATTTCTCAGCCTGTGGCCAGGAGCTTCGGTGTCATCAGGACGTTTGCATCAAGGCTTTAATCTCTGTCCATGCCGCTGACTGGTCCAGGCCAATTTGGGCAGCTTGTGTCTCCCCCACATTACAGCAAAGCTCCACACAGCGTGAGGATGTGGCGTGGACCTCCGACATGACCAAGCCAGGGCTGGTGGGAGTGCTCCCCCAGGACCTCACCTGCTCGTTCAGCTGGTCGGCTGTCTCAGTCACCAGCTGCTCCAGCATGGCATTCCTCATCTCCTGCTGCTCTCTCATCTTCTGCTGATCCTGCTTTGTCTCCTGCCTCAAAGCCCTGGCCAGCGGGATGGGGGCAAGGTCAGGGTTACCCCTGCAGGGCTGCTGGGCATCCTGTGCCTGCCAACCAGGATGCTCCCAGACCAGCAGGGCTCCCTTGCAGCCCCACAGGGTATGAAACCCACTCCTGTCCTCTTACTCAATTTGCTGAGAGATCTCCTTACTGCTCTCTTCTTTCCACCTGGCTGCGTCCTGCCTCAGCTTTTTAAGGTCCTCCTGCAGCTTCTTCATCTGGAAAGCCAGTAAGGGTAGAGTCAGGGCACGGGCATCCTGCTGTCCCAGCGTGGGGGCCCTTCAGCTGCATGGGCAGACCCAGGGTCCTCCACCCGCTCCTGAGACCCTGATCCCAAACCCTGCTCTTGCAATCACATTGAAGGTCCCCATGGAAGCCTAAAGATTACATGACCCAACAGCTCACTAAGGCAAGGGACTCCTTGATCTTCTTTATGTCTCCTTCCATGCACATCTGCGTGGCCTTTATCCTGTCCATCTCCTCACGGAGATCCTGGATGAGAGCCATGTCCTAGGAGAGAGGAGTGGTGGCAGTGAGCCTCTGGGAGGGTCAGTGGGGACCTGCAAGGCCTTGACCCCTGCTGTGGTTTGTGGAGCCCCGGGGACAGCGCAGGGCCGGGCTCAGCCAGGCTGGCAGGGCTCTGCAGGCAGCACGGTCCGTGCATCTAGCAGGGCCAAGGGTACTGAGCCTCCAGCCAGCAGAGCCGAGGGTACAGGCTGCTGTCTCAGACCCAAAACTTGCTCCCGGCAGCACTTCACCTCATCCCGCGACATCTGGACCTTCTTCATTTTCTCTGCCATATGACGCTGGGCAGCCTTGAACTTTTCCATCTCTTCTTGATGCTGGGAAATAGCCATGGTCTAGGAGAAAGCATTGTCAGAGACAAGGCTCTGGAGAGTGAGTGTGGGAAATATGACCTTGAGAACTGCAGTGGTCTGCACAGACCTGTGTCTCCCGCAATTTCTTCATCTCCTCTGATATGCGGGAATTTTCTGCCTTTACCCCACCAATCTCCTCACGAAGGACCTGTGAAACAGTCCGAGGAGCAGGGATGTCAGAGGTGATGGCCAGGGCAGCAACAGCGCAAAGAGCCCTGCCCTGCCACGGGCAGCCCATGGCAATCCAGGTGGACAGGGAGAGTCCCCGTGCCCCCTGCCCCAGCCCAGCTCAGTGCCAGAGCGCTGAAGCCCATGCAGATGGCAAAGAGCCCCTGCCAGGGGCTGTGCCGGGGCACTGAGGGCAGTGCCAAGCACTGCTGTCTGAGGAAGCGGGGAGGGGCTGTCTGGTGGGGGAGTGCCCCGGGGGCTGGGAAGAGCCTCTACCTTGGACATGTGTTTCCTGTACTCTTCCATCTCCTCCTTCATCTTTTTCACGTCAGTGGCCAGATCAGCAAGTGAGGGGCCACTCAGCTGGCCCGGCCACGGCTCCTGGCTGGTCAGGTACTGCCCGTCCAGGTGCTCCAGCATGGCCTGCAGCAGTTTTCGCATGGCTGCAAAGTTAATGGCCCCCTTCTGGGGCGCCCCGATGGCAAGATCCAGCATCTGGGAGAGGCTGAGTGTGTCCAGGGATGTTGCCATGTCTGCACACACAGACAGGGACTCTGTCCCTGATCTATCACAATCCTTCCTGCCCAGCTGGGTCTGTCAGGGGTGAGCAAACGCAGTAATAAAAAGGATGAGCAGCCAACAGGCTCCTTCCTCCTTCCTTGTCCATCAGAGGACTGGAGCCTGCTCTGCTCATGCCCTTTGTCATCACAACTCCCGTTGCCAGGCAGCACAACAGCTCACCCCTGGGAGCCACTGGGTCACAGACTCATGAAGTCATAGAGTCATGGAATGACTTGGGCTGGAAGGGACCTCAAAGATTCTCTCTTTGCAATCCCCTGCCACAGGCAGGAACACCTTCCACTAGACCAGGTTGCTCCAAGTGCCATCCAGCCTGGCCCTGGACACTTTCAGGAATGGGGCAGACACCATTTCTTTGGGCAACCTGTGCCAAGGCATCACGACCCTCGCAGGAAGATTTCTTTCCAATTGCCCATCTAACCCTGCAGTCTCGCAGTGTGAAGCCATTCCCCCTTGCCCTGTCATTCAAGGCCCTTGTGCCAAGTCCCTCCCCAGCCCATTTGGAGCCCTTTAGTGACTGAAAAGCGCTTGAAAGTCTGGCAGGACAGGAGAGGCCTCGCTGTTTTTCTTTTAATCAGTTTAAGACTTGAGTTACAGCTAAGCCAGTTCTTCATCTGCTGTGTCGGTGTCCCGTCTGTGGCATCTCGTGTTCTTGGTTTCTTCCTGCATTGTGGAGCAGGCCCTAAGCCTGGCTTTGCTGTGCGGTGAACTGTCAGCGTGAGTCACCACGGGCAGGGCACCGCAACAACCACAAAGGCCCAGATGAAGCCCAAAGGGTACATTTATCTTTGTTTCCTCACCAAGAGAGGGATCCCCCAGGCAGCTCCTGGGCAGAGGCCACGGGTAGGGCCAGCAGCCCCACAGAGCTCAGTCCCTGGCAGAGAATCACCAACCTGCTGCTTTCACCTGGGTTTCAGACCTGGCTACTGGCTGGTTTGGCACAGCAAAGCCAGGGCCTGGTTTGGAGCATCCACTGGGATCAGCCTTTGCCAGGGAAGCAGTGGGGTGCTGTTCCTCATGCCGGAGGTGCAGGAGGACCCCCGTGAGCCCCTCGCTGAGCTATAGGCTTGTTGGGGCATAGACTCCTTCCTCCTCTGGAGTTCAGGGCAAAGAGTCTCCGTGGGTGAAGCCTTTGTACAGTTTCCTCCGAGTCAGGGTTTATGTCAGCTTGACAGTCCCTAAAGAAGACAATGAAATCATTTCTCCTGCCAATGTCCCCAAGACTGTGGGGGAAGACAAACCAGGATCTTCCCTTGCACACCTGCCATCCTTCCCCACTTGCCCCTTTCCAAAACATGCTCTGTTCACCCCTAATCCTTCCTGCTCCAAAGCTCTACAACAGCAATGTTTGTGTGAGGATATACGGAGCTGACGTATGAGCCAGTGGAGGCAATAAGCCATAGAGGACTCTCAAATCTGCTTTCAAGCATTGGGAAACCTGACAACATGGAAAGGGAATATATTTCCTGCATCCTGACCTTGTCAGCCACCACCTGCTCTTTCTTTGGCAGACCTGTGAATATGGGAGACTCCTGCAACTCCTCTCTGGCACATCTTCTTAGCTTTAATGTCTGTAATCACTATTGCCTTGGTTTGTTATTTTCACCTTTCAAGATTTTTTCTTATCCCTAATTTCTTGAGCTTTATGTTGCATACAGTATGAGAAAGAAAACCAGTGTCAAAGGCAGTTGTCTGCAGTAGTGGCCAATGAAGTTAATTTCCAGTGACATGGCAAGGCTTGTAATAAGCAGCACATCTAGGGAAAAATATAGCAAAGTTAGTTCCTTTCAGTGGTGAGCTGTTTATTGTCCAAATATATCTTGCAAGAGATTGTAGGAAGATGAAATAAGAGCAGTGAAGAAGAACAAGAACAAGTGAACAATCAATTATGAACATGAAATAAGAACAATGAATAAAGAACAATGAAATAAGAATAGGAAGGTAGAACAAGAAAATAAGAAATAATTGAGAACATTAATACAGAACATGAATGAAGAATGAAGAACATGAATTAAACTGGCTTCTCTGCCTTCTTCACTTTTTTTATTGGAGGCTCCATTCCAGCTGGAGACCTTGGCTGTGGATGTTGTCTTCTGTATGGGTGAAAGAAGAACATGATGAAGTTGATTCAAAACAGTCCCTCTCCCCACTTGTTCTCCTCCAAAATTTGGTTTGGGTGTTTTCTTTCCCTCTCCATATGCTCATGTGAAAGCATCTCTCAGCCGCTATAACGCTGCTGCCCATGGAAGAACCTGGTACCATGGAAAAGCTCCTGCTGCCAAGGCAGAAGAGCAGCTACTGTGTGAGTGCAAAAAGCATCCAGGAGGGTCCATCTCTCTCCACTCTGCCCAATGAACTTCCAGAGCTATGGATGGATTTTGGACTCCCTGCACTACTGCCTCAGGACAATGGATTTGTCCTGTTCTTGTCCTGTAGTTGTTATTTCCTTGCTTGCGGAATCTGGGATTTTTAGATGACCTCTGGGATGGATCAGCTACAGTGGCAACACTCCCTGCCCCGAAGGACAGGTGGTGGCCAATTTGGTGGCTTTGCCACTCAGACATTTCCCCATGGCTTCTCTCAGTCACTTTTGGTCAGTGCAATTAAATCCATACTTACAAATTAATAATTGGGATGCCATATTTCCCACTGGGAGTAAGCATTGCTCCCTTTGTGTTGGGGTCCTTCACCTCCACCATAAAACTCATGGGAATTCCTGAGCTCCTTTTAAGCCTGGGAACAGGGCTGGTAGGTGATGATGGAACAGGACCCAAGGGTGTCTTCAGGTCACTGCAAGTTTTTGGGGGTAAAAAAAGAGGAAGGTAGGAATGTGTGTCCCTTGACAGAGATAAACGTGATTTTTCCATGTTCTTCCAAGACCAGATTTGACCTTAGCAACACTTACTTGAGGGGCTCATGGTAACGGCAGGACTGGATCATCATGGCTTTGATCTTGTCCTCCTCTGCAGCATTGGCCTCAGCCAGATTTGGGGTCTGTGTGACAGGGGAGGGTTGGACATACACATGAGGAACACGTTTGAGCCTCCACAGCCAAAGACAACAGCCTCCATGCAGCCCAGGAGAGATCAACCTCTTGAGGTTTTGCCTTTACAGATACTCCTTCACAAAAGCAACCAATTCAGAGATTTAATAAATAGGTGTTTCATGGACACAGTGTTTTTCTGTACAGGAACAATATCCAGATCCACCTCTGGAATAATTTCCATCAACACTTACAGAGAAATTTACAGACACTTCACCAGTATGTTTGAACCCAAATGGTTTGCAAAACACAACCAAGCTCCACCAAAACATGTCTAGGAATAGACCCAGATTAAAATATGGCACTTTTTACAAAGTAATAATGATACCAAAATAATTTACACTATCTGCAGTCAAACAAAGGAGATTTTGTACCCAGACCCCAATTTGTGAACAAGTGTAGCAACCAAAGAATAGATCTATAGCTGTTATGACCAAAAATTCAAAATTTAAGCCTCACAAGTGTTCTTGTTCCAGAAATATTTGTTTTGGCTGCTGCAAACCTCCCCTAAATGTCCATAACTTACAGCCAGTTCAGTTCTTCTGTACAGATTTGTACAACACAAACTGTTAGTTTCCAGTGAAAAGGTGATGATACAAAATGGGAAACAGGTGCTGAAGTGCTGCTGCTTTGGGTCTTGAAAAGGAGTAATGCTGCAACATTATGCTGGGGCTGATAAGGTGCTCCCCTTCCCTCTTCCCAACCTGGGAACTTCTCTTTCTGGGATAGCATCACAACATACATGCATTTTAAACTTACAATAAACACTTTAAATTATTAAAAATACAGTTTTGATCACATTACCACAATTATCCAGCTGTAGATCACATTATAAGATTTTAAAAGACTAAGCAAAGGATTTTTTTAAAGTACTTGACAAAGAATATCTCTATACCTTAATGAGCTGGGCCAGAGAAAGAGGGGCAGAAGAGTCAGAAATCTGTTCACAAAAGAATTAAACCATATTCAAGTTCAATGTCCAGAAAATTAATACAAGACTGCACTGTTTAGAATGAAGTGCAATGTGTAGGAAGAAGTGTGAGGCTGGGGTTTTACGTACTGCCTTGGATGTTCCCCTCACTGGCTCATTTTGGTTCCTGGCAGAAGAAATAGATTTGATCAGAACTTAAAATGAAGCACTTGGACCCAGCATCAAGCAGTGAAAACCGACAACACCTGAACCTCAAACCATTATGTTCTGATAGCTGAGTGAATGTGGAAATTTGTCTTCATAAACTCTTCTCCCTTGGTGCCTTCAATGCTACTAAAACAAGGCCCCAAAATCTCAATTCTACAGTGTCACCAGTTTCACAGGAGTGTAGTTTCTTAGCCAGAACAGTGACAGTGTCAATGCTCAGGAGTGCAAGTTTCTTTCAGTGAAAAATAATCCCTCCTCTGCCAAAGCAATATCAGAAGTGCCAGCAGCTCCGTCTCCAGAGGGGTGTTTCTCCGTGGGAGCCCAAGCCTTATGTTCAGATCTCTGCCATCCTTAAGCTACAACAGGGCCAAAGTGCCCAGTGTGCTACAGATGCTACAGTGACTACAAACAGTGGTAGAAAGGTCACCTGGAAGCCTTTCCTATGGGTTGGTGCAATTTAGGAGCTCTGTCGGGGGGAAAAAAAGGAGTCTTAATTGGCAGAATTTCCTTTCAGGTGATCTTGAAAATGCAACAATATTTTGGGAGCTATTTATTACATTTACAGACGTGCTGAGATTTCACATACTCAGTGATCTGTGTCTGATTCAGGTCCTCAGGAATCAGACATGCAACCCCTGTGACAGCAGATCCTCATCCCTCCCACACATCAGCCACTCTGCCAGGTATTTCTGCCGTGTTTCCAGCTGGAGGGACAGAAAGCTCCTCTGCTTGGGTCACTGCCATCGCTGCAGCTGCACAGCCATTGTCTCGTGACCGTCACACACAGGAACTGATGGCATCTGAGTACTGCCAGCATCCATCCTCTCACTGCAGGGCAGCACCACAACACCAGGGGAGGGCCATCCAGCCCGAAAGGGAGGATGCTGTGACAGGGCAGCATGAAGCATCCATATTTGCATTAACCCCAAACCAAAGCCATGTTTAGAAGCACAACACTGAGAAGTCCAGAATTCTTGGTCTCTCTTCTACAGACAGGGTGTAAAAGCCCCAAATTTTGGGTGCAAGATACCTGCCAGATACCCCACAGTCGCCAAACCCACTTTCCCTAGTGCAAGAAATAGTCAAATACTGACAACCAGACTCTTCTCAGATGGGAACACATTAAAAGTTTATTTCTAATAATATGTAATTGTTACAGTGTGTACCTGTCATTACTATAAAGCCAATAAAAGCAAACACATACAATCTGGAATCTCCTCATGTGGAGGAAATGGGATCTGTGACTTGACTCTCAGCCCAATCATCCCAAGAACAAAACCAAGAGAATCACCTTAGGATTTACCAGTGCTGGAGTTTGAACCCCATGTCCCACAAACCTAACAGTGCAAGTCTGCTTTGGAGCAGGTACATTAAAATCTACCCCATGAAAAGGAAATTAACAGCAGCTTTGACCAGATGCAGTCCAAGTGCCTCTGCAAACCCATATCCAAAAAAGAAGTTCACAGCCTGACATCCCTAAGAGGGAATGTACTGCTTCATGGATACTCACGTAGCTCGAGCTGGGACTCTCTTCACGATCACAGAGACGTTCTTCGGGATCTGCGCATCATCGGAGTATTCTGAGAACAGCACAAATGCAGAAAGAGTATGAGTCAGTTGGGAAGAATGGATATGGACATGGAATTACATGGCATATAATAGAATCCCCTGAGAGCTGTAAAAGCCAGTTTTGTATGCACCACTGTGCTTTCCCGCCTGGCTTTTGTCCCCAGGGCAGAGCAGGGACCCCTCAGCCTGTGGCTGATCTGCGCCACTGCCCCTGGGTGGCCCTGGGGCCCGAGCCCCACTCACCTTCACTGGTCTCAGCGTTGAGGATCTGCAGGTCGCAGTTGGCCGCCTTCAGCCTCTCACGGGCCATGATCTGGTGCTTGAGGTCACCCAGGGAGATGCTGTGGCCATGAAATGTGACCACGTCGTAGCTCAGCTTGGAGGAGAACTTGTAGTGGACACCCGACATGGCCCCGCAGTCCCAGCCCGGCCTCGCTGGGGTGGCTCGGGCACCTCTGCCTCGCTGGGGTGGCTCGGGCACCTCTGCCTCGCTGTGCTGCCCAGGGCAGCCAGGACAAAGCCACGGCGCTGCTACGAGCGCCGAGCACCCACCCAGAGCACTGTGACCTCGTGGTGTGGTGCCGTGGAGCCATGGAACCCCCAGAGCTCTGCTCAAAAGGATCATCGTTATCTTCAGCACACCCGGAGCACAGGCACAGCGCACCATGGTGGTTGCGCTGAGGAAGGCTCCGCGTCTTCCTCAATTGTCCTTTCTGATGAAGGCGGGATGTCTTCATCGCCGTACCCTTTCCACCTCTCTCCTCTAGTCATGTGCAGTCTCTTGTTGGCCATTTCAGAGATTTCCTCACTGGTTTCACCAAGCTCTGTTCTTCATTTTTGCAAGTTCTATTCCCTGTTTCTTGCCAAGTTACATCCTGGGCCTCTAGCTTGTGACAAAAATTTGGTAGCTCCTATATTGGTTACAAGGTATCTTATTCTTGCCCAAATATGTCTAGGCACAGTGCTTTTAACCCTTTCACTCCCGAGAACCGGCACTGCACAGGGTCAGCGTGCTGCTGGAGAGACAAGAGTGCCTTACCTACCTTGAAAAAAATAAGGGGTTATCTGGGATAACTGCACAGACTCTGTTACAGCTCTGGAATAAGGCTGCATGGACAGTTTTCAGGGTGTTGTCATCAGGCACCTGTAATTTTCTTGGGGCTTTGCTCTGGAATAAAACCAGCACCTGCAAACCTCAGCTGCTCTTGAAAAGAATTTAAAACTTTCAGGTAATCTTGGTAGAGGAGAATTTTAAATCCAGGAAAAGCAAGAGCCAGAAAGCAAAGGGAAAATCATTCCAGTTTTCCCTGTATCTTAAGCGGTTGGCAGTACTTTTTTATAAAGGAGCTACAGCCCCTGGATGCAGGAAAACATGGCAGGAGGAGATGGATGTTCCCTTGCTATATGGGCGGTGCTGAGCCAGGGCACAGGCCACAGGCAGTCAAGGAAATTCCCAGCTGAGAGGTTGTACCATGAAAAAAACACCAAGCCCTGGCATAAATCCATCCAGTCCTGCCTCATGCGTAACTCTGTGATGCTTAGAGCATCCACATGGACATGGTGGGAACACAGGGACAAGAGAGGCAGGGGCTGGGGGGTGGCAGCTCCTCCTGGACCGATTCACCGCCATCCCTATTTCCATGTGCTCTGAAGGTGTGTGGTAGATGAGCTGGAAGGAAGGAGGATGACCCAATCACAGTCCATGCAAATTGAAGGTTGCTGCTCAAACAAATATGGATCAGTTCTGAGGTGCAGGGAGGTGGGTCTGGCACAGCACCCTGCAGCACTCCTCACCTCAGGGCATTGTAGATATGTCAGCAAGGGACTGGGGAGACAATTAGACAGAAAATAATCATGGATTAAGAAATAGCACAACCACTCTGAGGCTTGGGAGATACTCAATGGCAGGAGCTGCCCAGCCAGGAGATGGTGCTGGGCTTGGCTGTCCCCACCTCTGGCTTGGGGTGCACAAGAGCAAATGCCACTGTGCTCCAGCTCAGCTCATCCCCAGGACAGCTCTGCAGCCTCCCAGCCACTTGCAGAGCCCAAACACAGATGTCTCAAGGTCACTGCTGGGGCCCAGGGCAGGGGGAACAGTGCCACAGCCCCATGGCCCCAGCCCCTTCCAGCTCATGACACTTTGTGCACTGCAGAACACCCTGAACACGCCCCAGCAGCCTCAGGATGCCCAACTTCAGCCACAGAGTTTATTGTTTAGTAAGAGCTCACCACACCAGCAAGCCAGGACAAGGGGGATGGTACATGAATACAGATGTGGAGGAGTTACACAGACAGATTTGTACAGCTTTTGTACAGAGGAAGAAAATGAATCGGATAACAAAATAGACATTAGCAGTCAAACTTTTTTTTTTGTCTTTTTTTTTGTCTCATACTAACAAAATCTGATAGCCAAAAAATGACTAAGCTACAAAATTGTAATACATACTGTATGGGTAAAAGGTTATCATCCATTTATACATCTAGTATCATCTTTTTTCTGGTAACTTACAGGAGGCCTATAGGATCTTAGTGTATTAATAACTCCCTACAGATAGTGCTGAGCTGCTAAAGCTGCTGAATAATGGAGTATTGGAATTTTCATTAAGACTTTTACAGTGCCATTTGCATTGTTTTGTTTAATGAAATCCTTATGCATCTCTACTGCCAGTCAGAGGAGCTGCTGGTGGCTGGGGGGAGGCAGGAGCTGTAAGGCTTTAGCTGGCAGCTTGGCACCTGTCATTCCAAAAGCTGGTAACACCCAGTCTGCTTGGTACCATCATTCCATAGGGCACCAGCATGGTGCTGCCCTTGCTCCAGCTCTCTGGATGCTGCAGGAGGGATAAAGCTGACATTCCCAAGCAAAACTGATTCATTTCCCCTTTGGTCGTGAGAAACAGAGAAGAAATCACTCAATACTAAGTAGTCTCCATCCCAGAGGCTGTTTTTTCAGTGGATAAGGGCTCATCTCTCAGCAGAAAAGCATCACTAAGTGTCAGGGTAGTGCCACTGGCTGTGGGGGCTGCTCCTTCCCTCGGAGCCCATGCTGCAGCTGCATGTCACCTCCTGCTCCCCACCCTGCACCAGTGCTCAGGACCCATCTCCAGATGGAAAACCAGCATGGCATTCCCAGGCTGGGAGAAAGGCTGGGGAAAGCACAGCCTTCCCTTACAAGCTCTCGGGGATCGAGGTAAGAGCAAGGCTGGAGCTAAAGGGGGAGTGAAGGCACAAACAGGAACCAGCCCGGATCAACAACGGGACAAGGGCGCATCCAGGGCCCCGGAACTCTCCCAAAGAACCAAGCCAGTAGGACCAGGTATTGTGAAGTACTTTATACACCACCACATAGGTAAAAATAGCACTTAAACTTACAAATAAATAGAGGAGATGGGGAACCTCCCCCTTGTCCTTCCCAAGTTTGTCCCTAGTGTGGTCTCTTACCACTTCAGAAGGGCAGCCAGAGGCTGGTGCCCTGGGGAAGCCTGTGTTAATTTTGGAGAGGGAGGAAGTGAGTGAGTGCAACCCCTCCTGGCCCCTTACACAGGGCTGAGCTGAAGCCCATGTGAGCACACAAATATCCTGTTGGCATTGTGGATGGTCCTATTTGGGACCATCCCATGCACCTGCATCCCAGTGGGTGGGGGGGCTTCACAGGGCCTCAGCCCTGCAACACAGTGACCACAGAGCCTGCACAGAGAGCCAAGCAGTGCCAACAGCTCCTGGCTGATCCTCAGGGCCCAGCACAGTCATTTACAGCCAGAGAAGACCATCAGCACTAACTCTGAAACTGGTCTGCACCCCTCTGTTCCTGTTCTGCATTGTCTCCCGAGCTGAACGGGAAAAGCCATAGGTCTGAGCTGATCTCAGGGGATGGTCCCTGGGCAGAGTCAGGAGCCAGAGACTCTCCCAGCCTGGCAACTTTGGATCTGATCGACAGAACCAAATACATGGTCCCCATGGGGATTCCCAGGGGATCCCACTCTTTACAGAGCCAAAAGGAAGTGGAAAACACAGATCTCTCTGCTGCAGGTGAAGGCAGCTGGTCACAAGTCACTAGAAGACCGATAAGGGAAAATAACTTACAAACCAGAATGGGGCCTTCCTCTTGCCCGGGGAGCCCACAGGGTCTGCAGACATGACTTCAGAGACCATCCAGCCAACAGGAGTATTTTTGGATACATCAGCCCTAAATTCTTAAAAATAGCAGTGAGATATTCACTATTGAGGGCTGTAACAAACAAAAACTCCCTCTGGGACTTTCCAAAATCACTTAGAAGATGAATACTCAACCAGGAGCGTTTTGGAGACCACTCCTACAATCCCTTGGGAAACTCCCAGAGCTAAGCAGAGATGTGGCAATCTTCCTGGTGATTTGTAAGAGCTGAAGAAACACTTCCACAAGGCAAGATGGAATCCTACATGAATTATTTCCAGCTAGTTTGATCCCATGCTCTGCCTCCTGCTACCATGTGCAGATTTCTGCTGTGATTCTGACCTGCTTTATTTCTCTGAAGTCCCCTTCCTCTCCCATCCTCCTCTGAAGGACAGGAGATCACCAATCCTGCATCAGGTGAGAAGGGTCAAGCATTCAATGTAATCTTCCTCATGGCAAAATTAGAGTCATGAAGTTCAGGTCTTTCCCAGGCTGCTTCTGGCTGCCCATCCTTCCAAGAAGCAGGAGTCTGGCAACCCACTAAGAAAAAGTGACACAACTTTGTGGGAAATCAGGGCAAAAAGCAAGGGAGCTGATGTGCCATCATGTTCACCTGCTGGGGCTCTGGCTCAGACCTCCTCTCTCATCTTGTCCTTTCATAGATGCCCCATCATAGCACAAGAAGACTGGAGGAGTTGGGCACTAATTGGGAGAAGCCTGGAAAAATATTGCTGTGACTGTTCCCTGTGCTACTGAAGAGTCAGTCAACCTGAGCTGGGGCTCTTTCACACCTTTAAGAGCATGTTGTCACCTTCCTCTGCCCTACTATCTCTTAGGAGCTGTGGTGCAAAGTCAGAGTAAAGCCTTGGGAAGAAGGAACAAGATCCTCTGCTGGTATGGACACAAGAGCTGTGTGCTCTGGTCTTGGATTGCCTCTGGTCCAAATACTCACACTCAGGTCATGCACAGAGGATTGCTGAAGCCATCAAAGTCAGGCTCACAGCAGCACCTTCACCTCATCCATCTCAGGTAGCAGGGGATGGGCATCACAATGAAGAGCCAAGGACAGCTCTGGAAAGCACCAGGCAATCACAGTTAGCTGTTAAATTGGACAGGCAAGGAGGAAACTGTTTGTTCAGTGCATCTGTCCTGCATTGACTGCCCCCAGCATGGAGCTCCAAGGCCAGCAATGCTGAGATCCAGCATCTGTGGAGTCCTGAGCTCAAAACAGAGCCCATGAACCCCCCAGGAGTGAGGGGGATCAAGCTGGACAGCTGGCTATGGCACAGGACTCCAGCAGGCCTGCTCAGAGATCTCACCGCAGGAAGAAAGGCCAATTACACCCAGGCAAGGTGTGCCTGACCCCAAACTCAGAGCCACCACAGCTTGTTCCCCAAATGGCAGGTGAGAAGAAACAAAATAAATATCCCTCTGAAACTGGATTATTTCCCATGACATGCTATAATACAAGAACTAAGTGCAGCCTCTGCTCTAAAACAGTGATGTCTTCCAAAAGGGAGGAGGGGAACATGTCTCCAAACCTCACATCATCAGCCCAGCAGGTTTCACTCGCTTGTGCAGGTCCTCAGGATACCAGGGAGTGTGGGAGGGAAGGGACAGACCCCGTGGGAAGGTGCAGCCTATGGGCACATGCTTTGAACACCACAGGCAAATCCCTTTGCAGCTCCTGTGGGGTTGCTGGGACCTGCTGACACTTCAGCCACAGATCAGGGCAGCTATCATCCAAACCACGTCAGCTGGTGGGACAAGGGCAGCTCAGACAATACAAATTCCACAGTCAAAACCAATACAAGTAAGAAACCAAACCCAGAGAGGTCTTTCTGCTCCCTCCTGGAACAATGGCTGTCTTGGAAAACTGGACTCTGGGATTGTCCCAATTACATCAGTTAGTACATTATAAACATTGTCCTGCTTTAAAGTGAAAATACTGTGTGTTGTCTTTTGGAGGTGCAAAAGCCAGATGTGGTGGTGTTTTTTCTGACTGTGCAGAGGAGCTGATACTGGCATGAAATGATCCTTTTCACCTCTTCTCTATCAGAGCTTCTCCTAGAAGAAAACAGATCTTGTTAGGCAAAAGCTCAGAGGCTTTTTTTTTTGAAGAGGCATGGAGTAGAATGCCCACTGCTTTGCCCAGTATGGGTAGATGAAGTCTGCTGTGGGAGGCCAGGACAGCATGTCCCACAAATGCCACCCATGTAAAGGTGACAGCAGAGAGCTCAGGCTGAGCAGGGGCTGCCAGGAGAAGTGTGACAGCACTGACCCAGGAGACAATGGGGAAGTTCCCTTTGCACTGCACCTCTGTGTGCCCCTCACCACCACCTTCCCCATGGCTTCAAGGGGTTTCTAGTGAGGTCCCCACCACACTTGGGAACTGGAGTTGTGCAAAGCCTCTTGCTTTTGCTGTGGGAATGATACGGTCAAGCTGTGCTGGCAGAACTACCCCCAGCCAAGTGCTGTCCCCACCACAGCAGGCAAGAAACCACACAAAGCAGATAACTATTTTAAACAGCATTCTGCCTAAAACTTACCTCTTGCTTGTGGGATTTATCCTGCTGGTGAATCCCGTTAGCAGACCCAGAATTTCCAACAGTCTGCAATGGAAAACAGACAACACTTACTGAAGAGGGACACAGATGCCAGTGGTTTTGCTTACAAGCATTGAAATTTGGCAAGACTGCCCTGTCCTTCTGTAGCTGCCCACTCCATACAAGGAAAGGATGGTGCAAAAACCCCCACCCCACTCCTGGGAAGAATCTTCCTGCCCTCTGCACCCTGGCTCAATCCCCCTGTGCCAGATTGCATCCCTCCCAGCTACCAAACATTCCCCAAGCTCCTTATGGACACAGACCACCAAAAACCAAATCCAGCCAAGGGCAGTGTTAGCTGCAAAGCACAGCATACTGAACAGCCAGCACTGAAAAGGGCATTTGCCATTCCCCATTTCCAATCTCCGGGGATAAGTCTGGCAACCAGGACAGGCTGTTCTATCTTTAAAAAGCACAAGAACTTTTAAACATTTATAGTGTTTCTCTAAAGAGTAGTATGGAGCCCTTCAGCTTCCCAAACATAGTACAGCCAGCAAAAGCAAGAGAAGAAAGCTGCAGCCTGAAGGCCCAGCATTCCCAATGCTGGGTGCTTGGGCCTTGGCAATCAGAGTCACATTTGTTGGTGAACTGCTGATGGCATTATGGGGAGACAAGACTGCAGGGTCCAAGAGCCTCAGTTTCCATCCTCACTGGGACCATGAAGGTGCAGAATCAACCCTACAGTACAGAGGTTTAGCTTGATCATGAAAACCAGGCAGAAATTCAAACTAAGCTCTGCTAAGAGACTGAGCTGTTTGCCAGGCACTGGGATCCTACCTGGATGGCAAGAATAGTGCTGCTGCCACGGCTCAGCACCTCCCACAGAGGCAATTACCTGTCTGCAGCTCACCCAGTCTGGGCACTGACCAGACGGCTGATATCAAAAATCAGGCTAGAAGTCTGGTCTCGGAACATGGTCACAATAATGAACAAAGTGGTGCAATTTGCTTGAAATGAAATTAAAAGGCCCCCAGATGGAATCACTAAAACTCTTCAAGAAAAGAGCCTGAGTACCAAATCTTTGTTATTTCCTGAAAAGCTGTGGGTCAGACATCTCCCAACACAAGAAGAAGGCAAAGATTTTCTTTCTGCCAAGGCAGATACCTGGGCAACAGCTGCTTCCATCAGAGAGGACACAGGAGGTTGGAAGGTGGTGCAGAATGAGTTACAGTGGGCATGTGGCTTCTGGGGAAGAACTGTCAATTCCCTAACTATTGCAGCAGGATTTGTTTGGACCAGCAATGTCCTCAGTCTCAGCTTGAAAGCTCCTGGTTAACAGTTCTCCTTCACAAGGGGAAGGTTGAACAGATTTCAAACCAAAACTAGGAAGCTTTGATCCAGACCTCCCTGTAAATGGCGCTTTAAAAACCTGACACCAACAGAAATTTGAAGCCTGCCTTCCCACAGTAATCCTCTGCTTCTCTGCACCTTGCATTGCAGTTGAAGAGATAATGCCATAATGTCATGTCTCTACACTTTCTTAAGCATGAATATATCAAACTAATACCAGGGATATCTTAGCTGACCTCATAAGGTCTGTTCCCATTCACTTCAGTTAAGATTAGTCATTTTCTAGAACTGGGGAAGGAGTAATTACCACTTAGACAGCTTCTGGAGATGGGAATGCAAAAGGGAAGATTTCCCCTTCTCAAGAGACTGTGCATTAAAGCAAGCAGAGAGTAACTTTCCCCTCCTGTAGCTGCCAAGAGATGAGGCTGCCACGATGCATTTGACACATAGCAGTTACATCAGAAGTCACTCTGGAGGTTCTGACAGGATTATGACACATCCTGGACTGCCACAAACATGTCAGCACAACTCCATCAGTCCTGCCTGGTGCTGGCAGATGCTGCACTGCAGGGTAGAGAGACTTGTGTGCAACACACAGATGCTCAGTGAGCCAGCAGATCTTTCAGGGTTGCAGTTTTTACCTTGCACCTTCCTGACCACCTCCATGCCCATGCCATTGCAATGCGAACAGTGTTTGCTGTATCCAAAAGAGACTGTCGTGGGAAGAGAAGGCTTGACACCCCCCAGATTTCCTAACACAGCCTATCTGCATTGTGCATCAGTGAAAAAAACTCTCTGCCCATTCTGTGTCTAGTGGCTTGTTCTGTACTACCCTAAGGTGTCTGCTTGTAACTCATTCTTGCAAGAGAGAGACATTTTTAGCTGAGAATTTAAATGAGCAAGTACAAGAGAAATGACAGTGCAGCTGAGCTCCAAAAGCCACTGCCTATCTGCAGACCCAAGAGAAAATACAGCTAGAAGAACATTCAAGGACATGAAACACAAAACTTGGCAAAAGCGGCAGGTCACTTTGCAGGAGGAATCAGTGAGGGCTGAGACTCCACAGGTATGAGATGGAAAAGCCAAATGTTGAGAGTCAAGCTATTTGTATCCTTCAGTTTCATAAAAAGGGATGTAAGACAGGCAAAAGAAGCAGCTTTTCTTTAGTCAGAGGAAACAAAGGGAAATCAGAGAAGTGGTGGAGAGAAGACAGAAACCGGAGTGGGAACATTTACAGTCCATCAGCAAAATCACATCAGACACCAAAGTGGTAAGAGAGCTGGTAAGAGAAATGGAAAGTATTTTCCCAGAGTCACCTGCAAAGTTTCTGCTTAGAGACACACAGATAAATCTCACAAAGAAGAGGGATGCCAGAAAAACCTCACCTCTGAGTCCTGAACACATGCAGCCAGACAATACTGTACACATAAAGAACAGTTACTCACAGTGCAACTTCCCCAAAACCCCATGTTTAGCAATCATTCCCTGGAGCACAGAGGGATCTGTGATTACCAGCTAGCAGGGATTTTACAGCGTTAGGCTACATCTGGCAGAAAAAGGCCTTGTCAGGTTGTTCCCAGCAAAGAGGAGACCCAGCTGATGGCATCACCCCCTGAGCACAGGGCAAGACCCCAGGGGATTGATGAGGGCTAAGCAACCCTGTTTGCTGATGTTGTACCTGTGTTTTCTCAGAGGAGAGCCTCATGGCTTCCATGAGCTTCTCCATCTGGTGCCCCTGCTCCAGCGCGTTGCGCAGCACGTCCTCGGTGCTGACGAGCCGGTGCTGCAGCCGGATCACCTCTGACTCTGAGGAGGGGTCGATCAGGGAGTACCGCCGCTGGTCCGTCACCGACTTCTCCTTGTCCTTAAGGCACCAAAGGGAAAACAGGAGATGTTCTATCAAAACCAGTGGCTGCAGAAAGTCAAGGTAGAAATCCACAAGATGCCTAGAACCACGCTGCGATTTCAGCAGCAGGTGGGGGCAGAGCACAGCTCCTATCAAATGACCAGAAGCAGCTCCAGTTTGTTCCCAGCAGTTCAAATCAATTATTGACAGCCACTGGAGGACGCTGAAGTACACGGGAATTTGAGGACACTGCTTATTCTTGGATCACAGAATATGTAAAACACGTGGGGTGGCTGAACGACCTTCATTTTCTCCCACAAACTGTAGCCCTATTTAGCCATGGATCTAAAACCTGTGTGAACAGAAAAACACTGGAGAAGGACACAGCAGGCTACAGCTTCCTCACGAGGGGAAGCAGAGAAGCACACACTCATCTCTGCTCTCTGTGACCAGGGACAGGACCCAGGGAATGGCTGGAGCTGTGTCAGGGGAGGTCCAGGTTGGAGATCAGGGAAAGGTTCTTCCCCCAGAGGGTGAAGTGCTGGGCACTGCCCAGGCTCCCCAGGGCAGAGGCCATGGCTCCGAGGCTGCCAGAGCTCCAGGAGCCTTTGGACAATGCTCCCAGGCACGTGTGATTGTTGGGGTGTCCTGAGCAGGGCCAGCAGCTGGACTTGATGATCCTTGTAGCCTTTCCAGCTCAGGATATTGTGTGTATTCTGTGACATATGACATGTGGATATCTTTGCTGCATAATGAAGTGCTGCTACGCCAAGCCACAGCTCAGTCACTGTCAAGAGAACTCCCATCAGCTGCTCAGCAGCACAGAAGAAAACACAAAGACCTGGAGCGAGAGCGAAGGGCTCAGACCCCCCACCCCCCGCTGCAGTACAGAGCCCTCCCGCCCCTCGGCCGTGCCCAGGATGGGTTTCAGTGCCCTCACCAGCACAACCAGTTTCTCTCGGAGCCCCTTGATGTCATCCTTGAGCTTCTGCTCCTTCAGCCGCCACTCAGCTTTGTGCACTTCCCGGCTGAGGTCGCGCTCGGGCCCCGGGGAGTGCCGGTTGGCCTCCAGCAGCAAGGCCCTCAGCTCGTTCAGGCTCCTGCAAGCAGCAGCAGGAAGAGATGAAGACATCCCCAGAGCCCACACACCTCTGCAGCCCTGCTCCGCTCCCTCCCACCTTTGCTGCAGATCCAAAGTGTGAAAAATGCATACTTTATGATTGGCTTTTCGCAAATATTAAAATGGATATTATATGGGTAATGTTAGAAAGTTATGTGGATATTCTCAGTTCAGTCAGAGAGAAAAAGAGAGGGTTTTCTAACCAGGCGAGAACCTGGGAGACAGTTGGGAAAGAATGTAAATAATTCTCTAATCTATCTTGTTGTTCACATTGTTTATAGATAGGTTCTGCCACCGTGCGTCACTCACTGCACAGCAATGGTGTGAGATGTTTTTACTCTAAGACCAATGAAATTAATCTGCACAATGTTCTCTATAAATAGAGCAGTGCATTTGAAATAAATCAGAATTCATTCTCTTGCCTTCGACTTGGAGTCTTCTCGTTACCGTCCTGCTCTACGGCGACAAAGTTATGCTGTATTAATTCTCTTAAGTGGGGTGTTAAATATAGTTTTAGGTTATAACAATGTTAAAATAGAAACCACGTATGTGGGTATTTTTTTTAAAGGAATGAGATAATCACTTCGAGATAAGTCACAGACCACCTAAATCTTCCAGAGAAGAGGAATTTATGGTTTTTTTATCAGAAGAAGCTAATTTCTTCAGGCCTTGCTCAGACTCGAAGACACCGTGGGGATTAGAAGCAGCAGCTGACATATACCAGAGAGAGCTTCTTGTTTTAAATAGAATGTATGCATAACCATGAAGTATTTATGAATATGCAAGTGTATGGTTTTTAAGGGTTATTCCTTTATTCACAAAACATGCTTGTCGTGGCTTAAGTGCCCGAGGGCATGCGGATGTCCTTAAGTCTTTGCTTTTTATTGTCTTGTAATTGTACTAACTCTAAATTTTATTACTCTAATTGTATTCCTCTTTTTATAACCATTTTATTATTATTAAACTTCTAAAATTTTAAAAACCAAGTGATTGGCGTTTTTCACACAAAGAAAGGCTAGTGAGCAAATCTGAGCCAACTCCCACCACTCTTTTCTTGTCCCACTTTGGCAGCTCTGAGACCAGGACCTGCCCAGGCCCTGCCTGGGAGCAGGGCAGCAGCCAGCCCAGCTGGCTCCTGGGCGACTTCATTCAGCCTCTACACTGAACTCAGCTGCCCTGCAGCTCCTGGCAAGCACTGAAAGGGCACTGCCTTCTGAGAATTCACAGCCTCTAATTCTTACCAAATTCACACATCAGCATCTCTAAAGAACTGAAAGCTGTGGGCTGGATTTCAGCAGTGCAACCCTACATTTCCTCTGGTGGTCATTCCAGTACCCAGAAGGAACGTGAATATTCACAGAGCCCCTCTGTCTGCAGCTCTATCCTCCAGACCAGCACACTGACCTTTCCTTCTTGAGCAGCTCCTGGCTGATCAGGACCAGTTGCCCTGAGGCATCATGTGTTTTCTTGGTCAAGGCTTCCAGTTCTCCTTCCAACCTCTTCTTTTCTTTGAATATCGAATCAGCCTTCTTTTCTGCTGTTTTGCATTTGTTTTCCAAAGCTATGAGAAGCAGAGGATTCAGGGAAAGAAAGGTCTTCACTTACATCCCTACTTTTTGCCTTTTCCCAATTCCTACTCCTAAAAGCATAGACCTGATTAGCTCTTGACTGGATGTAGTTAAGGGGACACACCCAGCTTGACTGACTTCTGCTTCATTAGCTATACACAGAAACAAGCCCAAACCCTCCCTCACAGGACACGAGTATCTGCTGCAGTTTGTGTTCAATTCCTGAATTAATTTCTATCAACAAAAGCCTTTCAAAAACCAGCAGCATCATGTTTTACATCAGCCTATTTCAGCTCTGGGCTCTTGTTCAACACCAGGCTGTAGGACAAGCAGGGAAACATTTCATTCCCACCAACACTGGATTAGGGAAACTTACCACTTACTTGGGCCCTTAGAGTTTCAGTCTGGCTCACCAGGGATGACACCTCTTTGTCTTTCTTACTCAGCTTGTCCTGGAGGTCTGTGGGGGAATGAAAAGACAAGGATGAGAGGCTTGGAAAATGCTTTGTGCAAATTGGGAAGGTGTCAGGTGCACAGCATGGGTCAGGATGCAGTGGGCACCATGGTGGTACACTCCTGTTGGCACAGAGACACTGCATCTCACCACACCTGGAGCTGGGATGCACTCTGGGAAGTTGGATCAGACAGGGTTAGGAAAGTAACCTCAAAGGAGGAGGGGGAAAAGGCAATAAAGCATTAATTTAAAAAACCCAAAATGAACTTTCAGTGCATTTCTTTGTGTCACCTCCTACAGTGAAAGGCAGAGACTGTTTCAAAATACATGTTTTCTGGAATTGATGCATTTCCATACTCGGAGCTGTAGATCTGAAGTCTGATGCTTTTGTGGCTCAAATCTGAACTGGTTGTTTTCAGAACATCTTTCTGGGGTTTATTCAGTGTGGAAACAATGCACACGTGGACTGAGTGGCCATTCAGAGCAGTGGCTGCTGGATCTAGTTAAGCTCTGCCATCATTAGGCAGGAATTTCCTGCCAATCAGCAAACAGTTTGGTGTAGAAACATATTTTGGTTTGGAAAGGAACTTAAAGATCATCTTGTTCCACACCCCTGCTTTGGGCAGGGACACCTTCCACTATCCCAGGCTGCTCCAAGCCCTGTCCAAGCTGGCCTTGGACACTTGCAGGGATGGGGTATAACATGGATGTGTTTACAGAATCCCATATCTGCTAAGACAGACGAGGCTTGTGGACAATGCCTGGCTTGCACTGAGGGCAACAGAAATAGGACAAAATATCTCTGAATCCAGCTCTGCTATGGCTCAGACTCAGTGTTACAGCTCACCCTCTGTGAGGGGGCTGAGTGCAGTTCAGGTTGAAATACACTTTATACAAGATTCCTGAGTATACAAGTCTCACATTTTGTTAAAAGGATGGATTTGATTTACAGTAAGCTTAATAAAAAGTAACTATCATTATTTGAAGCCAGTCACATTAATATCTATCATTACAACTCCTCTCCTGTGAGCAAATAACATTTAATGTCTGAATTTTACCTGCTGTAAAAATCTGTGATGGGATGGAAATGCACCTATTTACTCAGATTTGTCTCCAACCTGCACCATCTGCATGGAGAGTATTTAACACAGGTAAAAACATCCACCCCTGCATATGCTCAGCTTGATTAGAAGGAAAAAAACAAATCCAGACAACAAATGCCATTTGGCAAATTTTGACAGATGAAATGTCTTCCTAAACCCCTGCCATGCAGCCATCCCTGCAAGAACAGAACGTTAGAAGAGGAAGTGTATGAGTCGCAAGAACAGGGTAAAAATAATAGCTTCATACCTTCCATAGTCTGCTTCATCTTTATCTTTTCTTCTGAAATATCATTAGTCTCAATCATCTGGAATACATGTAAAATATAAGATATAAACTAACCCTTTACCCAAAGATAAGCAAAAGTTAACAACAACAAAGCCCCATCCAAAGCAGAAGGTATCCCATGTCCAATTTAGGATGTTTTACATCTTTCCCAAGAGGGAAACAAAGGCTTTTTTGAGGAGCCACTTGTCCAGCTGGGTACTAGTGAGGCTGACCAGAGTGCCCACACATAACCACAGTTGAGCACAACAGCAGGATTCACCCAGGAGGGAAGAGAGCTCAAGTTTTTCCCCACAAGTTCTGGTTCAGCTCTGCACACACAGAGGGATGGAGAAGCTGCTGTCCCTCAGACCAGGCACAATCACAGCAAATACCCAACTGCAAATTCTCTCCAGCATGCAGCTTGAGACCTACCAGTCAACAAGTTCCTCAACTTCTGTAGAACCTAGCTGTGCCCAAAGTTATAAAAACGTTGATAAAATAATAATTTATTAGAGAACTAATGCATTCATAAAAACAGTAACAAGCAAATGCTGTGTCCATACACGGGATTCTGCTTTTTTCCTCACCCTCTTTTCGATATTGCAATGAAAAGCCAGAGACTACAGCGTTTCCAATGGCAAGCCTTCTGTGGCAGAGGCCACAACTGAGCCCTTCACACCTCTTCCCATCCAGCAGCCTTTGCTGGGACCTCAGCACATGCCCAGAGCCAGCAGCTGCGGTGGCCACCACAGTCAAGAGCCCCAAGGTCAGTTCTCTGAACTCTGGGCTGTGGGACAAGTAAAACAGAAGTGGGAGAACCCCCCGGGGAGAATTATGCTTCCTGATGCTTTTGGTATGGAAAAAACTATTTAACTACTCCTGGGAAGCACAGTTGTGGCTCTCCCTTGATGGTCTAGGAAAGACTGTCACAGGACACCATTGCTTGTTTAAAATACTTGGACAGTGAATCCTGCAGTCACTTGAAATTAACTAAGACAATTTTAAATAGAACTTGCCCCATGATACTCGAAGGCTTTCACCCATGCATTTCTTCCCATATTCTCCTGATTTTAATTGACACATAGTTGAAATAATTACTTCAAGACTTCCCTGGTTCTAATCCAGTATCAATATCCCCCAGAGCCCTTCCATTTATCTAAAGGGCTCTGGAACAAGCCTCCAGCTTCTTCTTTTCCATTCATTCGTGTTTGAATATTGGCTATAATGTGTTACATGTTGTAATAATAACCCCTTTTTCCTAGGGTCCTGGCTGTACTTATTGTTCCCAACTGTCCTTACTAGATGAAGCATCCTGGAGCAACCCTTCAAACACTATGAATGCTGGAGATTCCTCCTTGGCCTTTGTCTCTGTTGTCCTCAGTGTGCCTATTTCCAAGGTGTGGAGTTCTGACTTAGACAACATGGAATTTGTGGGCTTGACTTGGCTCCCTGGAGGTGCAACTGGCTTCAATGGGGAATTAAACACAGGCATTGAATTCATTTCATTGGCATCTCTGTCTGGAACAGAAACTACATCACCAGTGAAATTCCAACACAGTATTCTTAAAATGTGCACATTTTACAGCTTATTTTCATTTTCTGCATCCCCACAGGATGTAAATTGGGTTTTTCCTCATTTCTCATGCAAAATCCAAACACAAATAGGGGCCCAGCCCCCCATGAGTAGCAATCTCCCTGCCCACTACAGTGCAGAACCAGCCATGATTCCTTGTGCCACGCACAATGGCAGGATGATGCATCCTGTGGCAAGCAGCCAAAAAAAAAAAAAAAAAAAGATGACTTAGACACAAAGCCCACAGTAAATTGACCCCTTCATATTACTACTCTTATTTCAGCCTTCCCTGGTCTCATATTCAATCAAGCATTTCCCCAGCCTGGTCCCATTCTGACCCTTGCTGGCAGCTTTTTCACTATAACCCTCAACATCAGCATTTCCCTGTCTCCCATTTGTGCTGTGAAGCCCCTGCCCTGCTGTTGACACACTCCCACCCCATCCCACAGTTCAGCCATTCACTGTGCCTCTCTTGCTCCAGGTGCTGAGCAAGGTTGACTCTTTGTCCACCCTATCCTCATAGCACCCCAAGGAGTCCTGCCCAGCAGCACACCAAGACTGCTGCAGCTCCTACACCTGCATTGTAGGAATGATGGTTTTCCAGCTCAGAACTCTGCTTGCTCAGGATGAGAGCCCAACCCTGACAAACCACGACAGCCCTAGTCTGCTGCCGCAGCAGCCTCCAAACCCAGCTGTGGCCCCACTTGCTCCTTTATCCTAATTGTCCCACTGTCCTGGCTTTCTAGAGTGGAAAGACACCTTCAGCATGGAGATGCAGTGCAGAAAGAACACTGTTAGTGGAAGAAAAAAACATCCAGATATTTGAAGCCTCAGATAACTGCACAAGGCAGCAGCTGAGGAGTTACCAACAGTGATAATAAACAAACAAAATGACCCCAAAGTCATACATTTGCATGCTGAGAAGGATGCAGGGCCTCCATGGACTGCAGCTTGTTCTCTAAGACAAGCACTTTTTCCTGCAATCTTTGGATTTCCTGTTTGCTGTGGGCTTCTGTTTTCTGTAATGTCTCATAGTCCAACATCTTCTTTTCAGCCAAGGATATCTGCTCTTTCAAGAAAGCTATTGCTTGTGTCTGATCTGTATATTCAGCATGAAGTTTCTCCAGTTCATGCACCCTCAGCTCAGCATCTCGACACTTGTCCTTCACATCCTGGAGCTCAAGAAGGTGCTGACTGCTTTTGGTTTCCAGTTGCATTTTCCAGTTGCTGTTGCTTTTTTCCACTTCAT
Source organism: Anomalospiza imberbis (assembly GCF_031753505.1). Lineage (NCBI taxonomy): Eukaryota > Metazoa > Chordata > Aves > Passeriformes > Viduidae > Anomalospiza > Anomalospiza imberbis. The sequence continues at coordinate 3,492,424 of NC_089700.1, forward strand.
CCAAAGCCTCCTGCAGCTTCAGTTTGAGACTCTCTTTCTCCTTTATATGGACAGCTGTCTCAATGTCGTGCTTTGCTTTCAGGTTCTCCAACTCAAGCTGGTGCTCCAACTTTATACTCTCCACCACTGCCTTCAGCTCCACAATCTCCTTGTGCTGGGTGTCAGGGCCTGAGTTGAGCGTGGCTTTCAGGTCCTCCAGAGACTTCTGGTGGTCAGAAGCTAACGTGTCCAACTTGGACTTCCAGTTGTCCATGAGCCCCATGTTCTCGTTAGTGGCTTGCTGAACTTTATGCTTTAGGTCAACAATCTCCTGCGAGTACTTCTCATTGACAGATTTCAGCTTCTCCATCTCCTGCTGGTACTTCTTTAGTGTCTTCTCGTACTTCTCCTTCAGCTGGCTGCTCTCCTTCTGGTGCTCCTTGTTGGCAGACAGCAACTGATCCCGCAAGCGAAGAGCCTCCGACTGCAAGCCCAGGTTGTGCTCAGGGGTCTCTGCTGGGTGGGAGCTCTGCAGGCACTGCCGGAGCTCGTCCACCTCGCTGCGCCTGAGGCTCAGCTCCTCCTCCAGCTGCAGGATCCTGGACTGCTCCGCCACCGTGGTCAGCTGCAACACGACAGAACACAAGGTCAGTGCACCTCTCATGGCTGCACCTTCCCCTTAATAAGCGTTCTCCAGTGGAAATAAATCCAAAGTGCATTAGTCAAAGTTCAGATGAAGAGGTAAAGAACACCTGGTACCTCCAACCTGAGCACGGTTTTGCACCAGGGTAACCAGCACCGACAACTCACAGTTATATCTGTGCCAATTGCAATTTATTTTTCCTAATACAAACCTCTTGCTTTCCACAGAAAAACACCTTGGAAATAACCCTTGAAATTCACTAGGGAGCAACAGTGGTTTATGAAAAATAATGTCCTGGAAGGGCATTATGTTTCCAGACCAGGCATCTTGCCAGATGATGCACAGAGGAGATGTGACTGCACATGCAGGAATTTCACAAGCATCAAAACCAGCATTAAGCATATCATGTTTCCTTTATTGCTCAGCAATCCTCAGCCTGCAGACCTCTCTTCTGTAACAGAATTTGTTTACCCTGGTGTAAAAAGGAAAAGGGATTTTTACATATGAGTACTTGTTAGAGTTTATTAGCAAAGTCAAAATAACAAAGGAGGCTAGAGGATGCAAGACAATAAATCTGGCCATGGCACACATTGAGTTTAAAGGCTGTGGATCCATGTTTTGCCATCTGAATGTAACCTGGCAGGGCTGAACTCCCTGCAAGTCACAGGGAGTACAGGGTGCTGCCACTATGGATAGAGAAGAGGATGAAATATTAGAAAAAGCAAGAGAAACAAGGAAACCAAACTCCAAGAAATCAATTTCACTTCATTTCAATTGCCATTTGCCCAGCAGCCATCAGGCAAGGAGGCTGGTGCTCATTATTTTAGATGGGCACAGGGGGCTTCAAACCATCCAGACCTTTTGGAGGCCCTCACATTTGTGTTTTCTACAGCTCTCATACCCATTACTGCTCACTGCAGCAAGTTTGCTGCTTCTCACACCACACTAGCGTGAAAAAGCCCTTTCACATCTGGCTGCTTTTAGGATTCCTCTGGGCAATCTGTCCTGTTGCAGGCACAGCCAAGGATCAGAGTGGGCCCACCTGCATCCACCAGTGCCTTCCACTTCAGATGGCAGCTCCCACAACTGGCAGGGGAGACTGGAACGTTGATTGCAATGTTATTTCCTCTTACAGCCTGGGGAAGGGCTCGAGGCAGAATGAATTGTGCAGGGTGTGAATATTATTGGGATATGTTAACTGAAAAATGAATTGTAAGAACTCATGTGTCAGGTGGTGGCGTGGGGCAGAGAAGCAAACTCAGTCTGAGAAACAAGTTCCCCACAAGAGAAGCAAAGCTAGAAATCATATCATACTACTATTTCTGGGAAAGAGAGCAAATAAAAAACAAACAAAACCAAGGAAGCTTAAGTTCAAGCCAAAATCAATCAACCCCCCAAAAACCAAAAGAAAGAAACCCAAAGCAAGGCATCATGAGCACCAGGGCAGTGCAAGCGCTGTCTGCAGGCAGGGCAAGTGAGGGTGCATTACCCTGGTGTCCTCTAATTCTCTGAGGAGTTTTTCAGCCTGTGCCTTCTCAAACAGCAGGCTCTGCTCGAGCTCCCGAATTCGGGCATGCTCCAACTGCGTCTGAGTCTGGTCACACAGAGAGAAAAAAGAACAGTGGAGATGGGAGTAGGGGAAGGGAGAGAGAGAAAGAGAGGGAGAGAGAAGGCTGCAACATCAACTCCAGCGTACAAGACAAGGAAAGGCCATTCACAACAGGAAGAGAATAAAACCCCAAACAAGGAGGAAAAATCCAACCAAACAGAAAACGGTCCCTATGGGATTTTACATGGTACTCGTAGTGGCTCTTCACAGGAAAACTGAATCTGTGATGGGAAAACATCCTTCTGCATTAGAAAACTGCTCCAGTGTCTTCCTGCATCAACTGAAGGCACTTCCTAAAAAGCAAAGCTCCCACCAGTACAAGGCCCTTGTACCCACAGAGAATGCAAAGACGTTGCAATGATTCTCCACATTTTTCCTCAAGAAGAGTCACAAGGTAGACTCAAAATAATTGGAAGTTCCTGTCCTCTTTTTGCACTGGAGACAGTGTGAATCCTACACTAAGTGGGAAAAAACCCCAGGCCATACTGTACATGGCATGTTGTAAAACAGAAAATACACTGCACTGAAGAGATCAGGGTATTGAGTCCCCAATCGTTTCTATAAATCAGTGCTTTGAGTTTGAATAGGCCTGACATGAATTTCAAAGTGACTTTTGTACAGTAAGACTTTGCTAATTTTGGCACAAGAAAACAGAACTTATTTAGTTGATTGGTTTTGGGATTTTTGGTTGGTTGGTGGTTTGTTTTCAAGAGGTTTTTTTTGACAAATGATTCAACTAAGCACAAGAAGTTCATGTTATCTACCCAAATCCAGGAGCACTGGCTCTGGGCATTGCTTCAGTGCCCTTCACTTTTAAAGCTGAAGGAGCACAAAGCTGCACTTGATGGCAAAGCTCAGCACTCCACAACCACCACTGTAATATCATGTAAGATTCCCTATAAATAAAAGAGGAGAGGAGACATGGGAAGGGGCACGCACAATTTGGCCTTTGCATTTTTTTAGCTTATAAGACCCACATTTTCCTTAGAATTAAACTTAATTAATCTATCAAGTTAAAAAATTAATTTAGCAAAAGGCAAGCAAACCTGCTCAGAACCATTTTAATCCCTTTTTTCCCCTTCATTTTCCATATAATTGTTTGCTTCCCCCCTCTTTCTATCGGAGCCAGTTTAAAGGATTTTCTGCCCTTCCCTACAATAAAGCAAGGCTTGACTAGTTGAGTACAAATGATAGAAATAGAAGTTTAAGAAACAATCCATGTTTTATGCTTGCAAAATATCATTGTACATGTGTTCATAGATGGTGACATAGCTGCCATTTTTATTCAGATGGCTCTGTATTTTATGTGCCCTATTTAACCCCTGAAGGAGGGGAGGAAAAGATGTGGATTCAAGAGCCCAAATATTATCAAAACCCCAAATTACACAACTTAAGTGTAAAAGCTGGCTTCTTGCATCCTAATTTAAAAAAATAAAATATGAGTTTAATAAATTAAATAAAATTAATTCTGCTTCCTGTAAAGCCCTAGATTCACATCTCAAGAGGGAGCTCCAGGATTGATTTTACTAAAAAGAATAAATATTCCATTGATACCAATTAACTAACTGGTGGCAGCACATCAGATATTTGCTACCTGAAGATGCTGACCTATTACAGAACTCATCTCTGGACTTCTCAGAGAGATTCTCTCCAGGCTCCTGAGGTTAACACAAGTGCCCAGTCAAGCTCTCAGTCCCACCTGATATTCTTGCTCAGTATCTATTAATCCTGCTATTTTCCAACTCTGGAAAAACATATGAAAATACAGAAAAAAACCCAACCAAACAAAAAACCATGTGAAAAAAATAGATTAACTGTTTTACAGCCCTTAAATCTTATATTTACATTCAATCTTGTATTACTTTATGTAAGTTGGCTTGCTAGTACTAGCCAGTATGAGTCAGAACCTCAAATCCAAAGTTTTCTTGCACTTTGAGGAAGCCCAGATATGAATTTCACATTTACTTGTAGCTATTAGCCTTAAATTACTGTTCACAAATTATAAACTGAGTTCCCACTGGCATTCAAGGCATGCTGCAGGATCCAGGAGATGAGCATGAGAGAGTTCCTTGATGAGGATAATATTTCCTGTAAACCACGGTTTTCCACCACAAAAAGTCTTTCCTGAAAGCTTTTCCTGCATTAGCTTTTCATCTTTCAAAGCCCTTGAAAGCTTTTCCTGCATTTGTTTTTCGTCTCCCAAATCACTACAGCATCAGCTGCCAACCAGGATCAAAATTGGGCTGAATTCATAACTACATTTCAAGGTTAAATCCACAGCTGCTCTATCAGAGGTACAAAACCTCGATCTGTACCTTCAGGCCACCAACATATTTTTTCTCTAAGTTAATTACTTGCTTCTGGAAAGCTTAACTGTCTCTACAAAAAAGCAGGAAGGTGAGAATTAACTCTAGTGGGTCAATCATTCAGTGAGCATGCAAATTAGGCAGACAAGATGTAAAATCTGGCCCCAGCCAAGCCCTCTGCCAATGCCTGTGCTGGGACTGATGCTGGACTCATGGAGAGCATGCCAGTTCCCTGGATCAGAGGAAATCAAGCATACCTAAATTATTTGTTCTTTTGTACAGACAAGCATGGAAGTGAGGACAGGACCATAATGTCCTGCTGAAAGTTTGGCCACATCCCCATTGCAAAATAATTCCTTCCCAGCCCAAAGGAAAATTAAATCCAAGACTGTGAGTCCCAAACTGAGAATGGGAGCCCTTATCCACAGCAGCTTATCATCTTGCTAAGCATGGTGGCTTTTAAAAAAAAAATATATATCCAAATATACCCTCTGGCCAACCCTGGTCCCATTGCCATAATTACACAGCCACGCTTAAACACTTGGAGCTTACAAAGGGACAGTTCACTGCTCTGAAAGGGATGCTGCATCAACCACCCTTCTCTAAAGCACTGTGGGAAAGCTGTCAGCTCAGGGATGAACAGAAATCTGATTTTGCTCCCCCACACCAGGCAGAAACTGCACTTGCTGTGCTGCCACAAAGGTCTGCTATCAGTGCACTGCTAATTTACACCCTGTCAAACATCTCCTTCAGCTTCTGGATGAAGAAGAGAGGTTTAGGCCAGCGGGATCACAGCCACAGCAACGTACCCATTTCCTAGTTTTCCCATTTTCCTGGGCATTTATTGCTCTGAGTGACAGTGAAGCACAGGAGCAGGGCCCTTGACATTTTTGGCTGTTACTAACCTGGCACTCGGGCTAAACAGACAGAAAACTCCCTTGATTTACATTTGGAGAGTAGAGCCTTGCTTCCACAGAAAGACTTTCTGTTCCTTTTTCCCCATGGAAAAGCCTCCCAACTCAAGGGCCAACATCACTTCATCCCAACATCCCTTCCATTTGCACAATGCAACAGCATCTCTGAGCAACAGCCCTTCCCAGCGACAGGGTGTCAAACCCACACTCATGGGCAGTGAACCCCACATGAGGATACCTCAGGATACACAGCATTTTGGCTGGAATTAAACAGCATCCAATCAGGAGACTCCATGTGCCCATTAGCTGCTGAGAGCAGGACACCACAGGGACGGGAACTGAACTGTCAATTCATTTCTAGAGTGGAGAAATGTATGTTTCAACAGATTGAGGTACAGATTTTAACATGGCTTGGCAACTCAGAGTGGCAGATTAACTCCAGGCAGCCCCAGATGTGAACAACAGCAATTGGGCACCACACTGAAGAATGATCCTCACAGCTCACACCACGGTGTTCACAGCAGGTCCAAAGCCATCAGTAAAGTATTGTTAGAGGGGAGCAAAAGGTGGCAGAAGTCACTCAAGTGAGGCCCCACAAGCAACTTTGGATCCCACATTTTGGCAAGATCATAAGGAATTACCTCTAGGTCCCCTTTTGTAATGGATTCTTCCTCCACACGGAACTGCAAGTCCTCCACTTTCCTGGGGAAGGAAAGGGACACATAGAGCAATCAGGAACACTCAGCTCAGCACCCTCTGTCTAAGCAGCCATTGCACATGAGCCTTTCCACTATTAACCAAGCTCTATGGATTACTGCAACCATCAATGGAGAGGTCATTACCAACAAATGGAAAAGCTGCCCAAAAACTACTGATAAGCTTTTTTTGTTCTAAAACTACCCACCCAATATTAAAAAATCATGTCATGGCCTGCAGAATCCAAGTCTGAGAGGAGAGGGATACAGACCACCTTGGATACAAACAGCTCAGCAGAAGCTGAGCAGCAAGCCCCATGGAGCAGGATGGTTATAAGAGCTTTCCACACACAAACGCGGCCTTTTTGCAAGGTGCATCCCCTCAGACACACAATTACTGTTCTCTGACACAGGATCCTGAAAACAAGCAAAGCACAACAAGGTTTCACTGGATTATTTAAACCTTGTTATCCTGCAGCCGAGCACTGGGCAATTCCTGTGCCAAATGCTCAGGGTCCATATAAAATATCCCAAGGGAATTGGATCCTCTGCCTCCTTGGCAGAGGGGGGGAAACTGTGAGCTACCCTGGCAGACAGAAGAGCCTTCCCCACAGACTCTACAGGCCAGCCATGCATAAATGCAATAAAACCACACACATTAACAGAGACATGACAAGGAAACCCTTCTTTTTTGGAAGAGAGAAGCTAGTAACAGTAGAAAATAATTCATTTTTCTGCTAGACTCATCCCTCCTTTTCTCTCTACTGATTAAAAAAAAAAAAAAAAAAGCTGAGGATGTTTAGTTAGTAGCCAGATGTAAGGACTATGATTCTGTTACAGATAAAAATAGCTGTGAGTGTACATAACTAACTTTATAAACAAGCTTCCTTGTCTAAACCTCCTCTAATTAGAGGAGGGAGGCATCTGTTGATATTTAGAGGAAAACTCAGCTGTCTTGGGTTAAAGGGCCTCCTGGAGCTGGGAAACCAGCTGCCTACCAGGAACATGGGGAGACTTATGCATGAAAGAACATTTCATCCTCAGGAGGGGCATCACTAATTGAAATCAACACTGTTTTCAGTTATTTAATACACAGAAATGTTTTTCTGTTCCCACTGAAGAGTTTAATTATACACATGGAGTACCTGGACTCCAAGAATGACATGCAGATCTTCACTCTGATCCACAGAGGAAATGTGTGCACCATGAGATATGCATGGATGGGGGCCTCTGGCATGTGGGGAGATGGTGAATCACACTGCAGTAAGGTTGCACTCCAGTCTGGCTTCCCTTCCTCACAAAGAACATCCTCAAGATCAGCCCATCACAAATGGAGGGGAAGAAGGGAACTTCAGCAAATCCAGGTTGTACAGGAGTGTCTGGAATGGCCCAAGGTGCACATGCCTGTTTATGATCCAATTTTTATTTCACACTGTATCCTTAATTCAAAACCACCTGAAGGCTTCCTCACTGTCCATACATGACTTCACCTCCCTCACACCCATCCACTCCTACTTTACCTCTTCTCCTCTTCCAGCTGGTTCAACAGCTCAATCTTCTCCTTCTGCATCCCATCCACCAAGGCTCGTGCTCGCTGGAGGTTTCCTTCTGCCTCTGTGACATACTGGAGCAAAAAACGAGCCCGAGACACAAAAGTTAGCCATGCCTGAAGTAGTACAAAGCTGTTCAAGAAAGGGTCAGAAGTAGGGAACAGAAAGTTTTGATGATCTAATTCAGAGGATGCTGTGGTAAGAGCACATTTTTCAAACAGCTTAGGATGTAGGGATCAAGACAACAAAAACTGCTCCGTCTCCAACAGCTGTAAGTGATCCCTGCTTCAGTCCCTCTCTGACCTGACTCTTTTGGAGACTCCAGCTCTGATTAGAGTTAAGAACTTGAAGCCTGAAAAGTTCTGAAAATCTGGTCAGAGGTTACCAGTGCAATTCAGCCCCAGTCATGAAGCAAGAGAGATTTCAGATTTCTGTTAATTCATTTGTTACTGATAATTACTGGAAAACACAATACACAAGAAGAATGTCAGCTTGCAGTTGATTTCCCAATTTCTTCTGCATTTCTGACAGGCAGGTGTGACCCACCACACAGTGCCATCCCTGCTCCCAGGTAGCTCACTTGGCTTAAAAAGCATGAGTAAAGAATTTAGGAGAACAGCAGATGATGAAGAACCACATAATGACAAATAGCATAAGCATAAATCTCTTTAAGCATTTTAATACATAAAATGTCCTCTGTACAAATGCTTGTGCAACAAACAAACACCAACCTAATATGATCAGCCTGTTTTCCTTCCAGATTTCCTGCCTTTATTAATGTTATTAAAGCATCCTCTCTGGTGGGAAAGCAGTGGCATATGAACTGAGCTGATGTTCTCAGCACCATAAAATCACTGCAATGCAGTCACAGCCACAGCCACAGCCAGATTCAGTGGCTGAGGGGAACAAATTTGCCTTCCACTTGCATTTCAGCATTGAAATGTATTGATCCACCAGACACAAACTATCTACTGCCTCTGATCTGACACTGCCCTTTTCCTGCTCCTGGCTCAGGGCAGAGATAGCACATGTGACACTGGGAGAGTGGAGAAAGAGCCTCAGCTTACCTCACCACATAAAAGGCAGGAATTCGGAGCCCAAGTTTCACACACAGTGGTAACGTTATGATCTGACACTTTCAGGGGATATCAAATATTCAGACATTTGAGAGCTAGTGACAAAAAGCCCTATTGCCTCCTACCTGCTCGTGCTGGGCCTTCATGATGGCAATCTCCTTCTCCACCTCACAGATGTGGCTGGTGGCTTTGGCAACCTCTGCCCGCTCCAGGTCACGCTCTGCCAGCAGCTGCTCAATGTGCTGCTGCTTCTCCTTCAGTGCCTCCTGCAGAGCCGTGGTGCCAGAGATCTTCCGGGCGTAGCGAGAAGAGGTCTCTGTCAGCTGGGAAAGAGTTAAAAAGAGATGGGGTAACGCTGTGTCCTTTCCACTCCAGAGTAGCTGAAGTCCCCTGTTAAATCTGGAATGCTGCTCACCTAAGGATCATTTATTCAGCTGAACAGAGCTGCAGTTCCAGCTCTGGGCCCTACAGGGGAGGTTAAGTCTGAGACACATCTGGACAGTGCTCACAATTGCTCTTCTGCACTGCCGTGAACACAACATTTCCCAAAGGACACAACATGGGGTGGGAACTGGGTCAGGAAAAATTATCATGCATTCTATCATCTGCCTTCTTAGATACAATTTATTGATGGCCTGCACTGATGAAATCCCAAAAAGTGAGCTCAGCTGGGTAGACTGATCTCAAGTGGAGACCAGTATGGGGTTATTTGATCCACTCCCAGGAATGACACTGCACCCTTGTCCCCAGCCAAGAGGGCTGTGGGTGTTCTGCAGCAACACCACAGCAGAGCCAGAACTTTAAATAGTATCACTGCCTGCTCTGCTTTCTGCCTGCTTGAGCACCTGCCAAAACCCCAGGCATGTGGCCCAGGACATTGTCACCCTCCACAGTGAGACAGCCACAGTAGGAGCTTTGCACAGCTGGTCAGTGGAGCAGCATGACCATGTGAGACTGGAAAGAGTGTCCTTTTTCTACAGGGATCCCTTGATCCTGCTCTTGACAGCAGAACTGAGATTCATCCCACTGCAAATTGCACTTCAGGCCCTTCAATGGCCACAGTTGCTTGGTGTCCATTACTTGGAGGGAGACTCTTTGTGAGGTGGGTAACACAGTCCCACACTCCATTCCCCTCACCTCATTAATGCTGAAGGAACAGCTGCATTGAAAGAAAACCCAGCCCTACTGGGGATATTCTCAGTTCAGTCAGAGAGAAAAGAGAAAGATTTCTGTTAGGCTAAGCCTGGGAAAAAGTCCAGGAGGAATGTAAACAATCTATTATCTTGTTTTCTGTCCATATTGTTCATAAATATGTTCTACCACACTGACCTAAGTCCAGTGTACCAATCAGGTGAAATGTTTTTACTTTAAGACCAATGAAATCAGTCTTCACAATGTTCTCTGTAAAAGAGAGATGTACTTTGAATAAACGTTCATTCTTTGCCTTCTGAACACGGAGTCTTTTCAATCCCATCCCTGCCTCAACAGCAACATCCTCCTGCTTTGTGAAGCTGATAGTAAAAGGTTTTAAAATCATGGGGATCTGGGGAGTTAGAAGGAAAACTAAGCTTAGTAGGCCCTGGGAAAATACCCTGGGAAAGTATAGGCCTCGTACTTGCTAGAACTGCACCTGTGTAGCTGGTATATGATAAATGATGGAATTGTTAGATGTGATGATTGTTTAGCAATTAAATATAATTACTGTTTAATTGTAAGAATAGTCATGGGAAACTGTGGTCAGGGGCTTGAGAAAAATCACGAGAAATTCATGCTTGGATAAAGTCAATGTATACAATAGAACAATATAAGTTTAATAATTAATATGTAAGTTATATAACGATAGACTATAAAATACGTTCAGCTCGAAAGCCATGTCGGAGTCAGATTTGGGTCGGTACCCCTGATTCCCAGAGCTCTGCAATAAAAGCACCTGCATATAACCATGCCCCGTGATTATGTGTGTTCCTGAACGCTAACAAAGCTGGGTCACAAAGGTAGACTGAGGAGCAGAGACCATGCAGGAGATACTTACCAGCCCACTCCGGCTGGGCCTGCCCCCGACGGATGAGGCCACGGAGCTGACGGAGCTGATGGAGGAGCTGCTGGGGCTGTGGGTCAGGGCTGACACCCCCATGGCCATCCGCTTGCTCTTCTTCGCCTTGGCAGGGCTGGTGGATGGGAACCCGATCCGGATCACCTTGTGGATGGGAGCAAAGAGGCCAAACTTGGGTGGGCACTGAAAGTACCTGGAATACAGGAGATGCACCAAGTGAGAAGTGGCAGAGCAGCCATCTCACCCAAGCCTTGCAGAATGGCACTGCCACGCAGTAAAAAAACCCACAGCTCATCTCTGGGTGCTTTGCTGTGGCATTGCTTCCTGTGTACAAGGAGCTGTATTATTCTCCTTTCCTACTTGTAGTACTGGCAATCTCCATGTTTGCATTTGTGGGGCTTTAGCAGGGGGACCTGAGGTAATGGCCAAGCACTGGTTGCTGTGCACTTTGATAAAATGCCAGGAAAGAAACAGCTGGTAGCCTGGAGAGCACAGATCCCAGAACAGGAACACAGCCACAGCACAAGCACTCCTTCCTCACCAACCAACCTTCCCAAAAGTAGTGTGTTCTTTACCCTGCTTTGAAGATAGTGGTGTAATAAAGTGTGTCTGCAGGGAGATGTCAGAAGATGGACAAGGCTCTACTCTGTGCAGCTCAGCAATGAGACAAAAGGCCATGGGCAGGAAGTTCCAGCTGAAAAGGAGGAAGAATTTCCCTGTACAGTGACCAAGGCCTGAACAAGCTGCACAAGACAAGGTGTGCAGATATTCCAGAACCTTCTGGACACAATACTATGCCATGTGCTCTGGGACAACCCTTTCTGAGCAGGAAGGTTGGACTAGATGATCAACTGTGGTCCATTTCAAGCTGACCCACCCTGTGACTCTGTCAAATAAAAAATCTGAATCACACAACTCTGTATAAATGTTTCACAGGGTAAAACTCTTTCCTACCAAAACAGGAGAAAATGGCAGCTCAAACCTTTGAAGCTAAAAATACAATTAGAGCAAACTCCAGCATGTGCCACCTCCTTTGGGTGGCAGAGAAACCGCTTCCTATGCAAACAAACTTGGAAAGATGAAAGGATGGAAAAGAGAGGATCAAATAATTACTGCGCACGGTCTCTTCCACAACTGCAGTGAGCCCAATGATTCTGTCTCTCCAGACCCCTCTTCCAGAATAAAAATGAGCCACAAGTCAGTGTCAAGCCCTGGAAACTCCTTCAGGGCCTTGGCTGACCAGCATAAATCAAAGTTTATTTGCTGCTGGCCAGCTGCACTGCAGCAAGAAAAACCAGATCATCTCCAGCATTGTGTTCCCCTAGTTTCAGGGGAGCAGCCAACACAAAAAACTCCTCTAAGAGCTTTCTCCCAGGCCTCCCAGCAAGAATAGGACTGAATACTGGGTCATAAAACAATCTGTCCTATATTAATATAAAAAAGCAGGTTCTGATAACTAAATTACACAAATCCAGTTCTACTAGCACAAGTTTTCTCTCCAGATGTGAGCAGCTGTTTCCCCAACTCCCTTTTATTTTTAAGTGCTGGCAGCCATACAGCTGTGTCACAGGCAGACCCCTGTGTTTGGGAGGCCAGGGAACAGCCTGATCTTCAGCCAGATGAGAATAAAATTAAATTTTAAACATCAGCTTAGATCCATGTTTTTTCTATAACAAACTTTAAACAACCCCTCTACAACCCCAAATCTCTCAGCCTCCTCGACTTCCTGCCAACACAGGCCCTTGGGTTTTAAAAACCAGCCATACCAGAGGCTGACCTCTTGAAAACCTGCCAAAGCCCTGCTCAGCATCATTTTCCCAAATTCCAGTAGGCACAGGCAGGCCAACAGCCCCTTCCACAGCTCTGCCTGCTGTAAGCACAGACTGGTACTGGTGGCTGCACAACAATCCCACATGTTAATTCCCTTAAAAGCCTCTGACAGCTCTTAGCAAGTTCAAATTTGCATCACTGTGTCTGCCCATCTTCTTTCAGTCCAGAGCGAAAGTGGTTGCAATTAACTTTTATAATTCAGAAGCAGGAATTGGGTCCAAACCACTTGGTAGAAAAAAAAATCTACATGAAAATCAAGAGCTGCTCTCACTGAGTGCGGAGGAGCTCTGTGCTCACATTACAGAGAGGAAACAGGGCAGAAAAGTGGAGCTGTGATGGCAATGCAAACTGCAGGTGGAAAACAGCACAGGAAATGTTGAAATAGATGGAAAAATCTTCACTGTCCAAGGCTGACAAAAAATGCAAAAGTAAAAGGTCTGGGCAGTTTAGTGAGCAAGGACTCTGACTGGAGCAGAGAGAGAAAGGAGAACAGTAAAATAAGCAGGTAACATTTAAATTACTAGAGATGAGTACATGGAACTTGCTTGGCTTTGTGGAACTGACACCAAACCAGCAGCAGCACCTCTGTAGTCTCCTGTGCAGACAAGAAAGCAGATGCAGCAAACCTCAGTGCAAACCAGCACCATCTGATGTACAGAGGGGCTCCCCCACAGTGATACCCCGTCCCCTGGGCCACTGCTACTGACCCACAGCCTGCAGGCAGCCTCCACTGAAGAGCCACAGCTGCCAGGAAAGCCCAGCCCTAGGGCCCTCCCTTGCTGCATATCCACACCTGAACCTGCAGGAAAATCAGCAACCCACTGTGGGAAATGAATTTATAGAGAATTCTCAAAGCCTGACAGGAGACTCACACAGTGTGCATCTGTATGTAAACCTTGAGATGAGAAATGCTGGCTTAGAAATGCCATGGAATAGGACAGACATTGTTAAGAGAGAGACAGAACTAGAAAGAAGTTTTAAAGGATAGCCTTACAAATAAGATTAGATACTTTAGAGAAATAGAAGTATGAAAGATGCATTGTAGTAATATCCATGAGGGATAAGTTTAGATGATTGGCTTTAAAGCTTTTACAGCATGGTGTGACAAAAGCTGATAAGCCAAGAAATGCTTACAGTGTATTGTAATTAGGAGATAGTTGGCTTCTGACTGTGATAGCATGAATTATAACATCTTATTGTCTCACCCTTCACATGAGACTAAAAATGGAATAAAAGTTTTTTAAATGCCTCTCTGTTGCCCTATCTCTGGGTCAGAAAATCACATAATCCAACAAGCCACGACAAATTTTAGCCAGTTCACCACCAACACAGGTGGAGTTGCCTATGACAGCAAAGGTGGACAATGTCACCAAAGGCTCCATGCTACCTCTACTGCTTCCACCAGCCTCGGTGCCTTGAGCTCCAGTTTGGGCTTCACTCTCCTTTTGCAGCTGCAGCAGGCAGTGCTGGGCTTGCTGACCAATGCTCACTAGATGGCAACCATCACCAAAGCACAGACTGCAGAGTCCTGGACAGCCTCTGCCCAGGCTGATCCTGGCAGGGCAAGATCAGGACAGCCTCAAGAATTCCATGCTGCCACAGCAAACAGGGAATGCTGACTGAGGGGTGCCTACATGTGCCAAGGGAGTTGGTTTGACTATGTTAGCTTCTCCAAACCACTGCTGCTAAATGGGCACCTGCTACAAGAAAATCAAAGGCTGGATGAGGGCTCGAAGGGACAGATGTGGACAATGCTGCAGCCTTGCTCTGAACAGTGTGAAACAAAGGAGAAGCCTTTGCAGACAGGGCACACACCAGAACAGCCTCGGCCAAGACGCAGCAGTTTCAGAGGACAGATGACTTCCAGAAGTTGGGTGTTTAAACAACAGCAACAGAGGTAGGAGGATGAGAGGCAGACAGCACTACACTCACATCTGCCTTTCACACCTTCCATATGCACAGAGACAATAAATACTTTCTGAGCACCATGAAGATTAACCTTCCAGATAGTTTGAATTGTATGATAAAGAAAACATGGACTTGCATTCACTCCATGATTTATTCTCTGCCATCCTGGTTCTTTTATTTTGAGAACAGGCTGAAACTCAGCCATCTGCTGCCAATCATTTACTGCTTTCTTGCCCTGACATTGAACAAGACAGCTTTTCTCGTAATTTAAAAGAAAGCACATGGCTGCTGGACAAAAGGCCGACCCAACACAAGAAACCTTTATTACAGAACCTGAGATCTAACAAGGCAGAAACTATTAGCTCCTTGGTTTCAAAGTTATATGTTAGACTTGATGATATCAAAGGTCTTTTCCAACCTAGTTAATTGTGTGAAAGATAAATCTCACCTCTAAAGTCAGTCTGCCTTCAGAACCTCCAAGAAACCAACAGTATTTCCCACTTAAGGAACTTGTGTAGGACAAGGAATCAGTTGCACCTGTATTTGAAGCACGGTCAGAGCTGCTGTATAATTCAGATTTGAACACCACCAGTTTTAAGATCTAAGGCCTGGGTCATTCCACATGAACAGAAAGAGCTCCCTAGCAAGCCTGTGAGATGTCCCTGCCTAGTTTTATAGGAACTAACAAGGTCTTTTTTGGAAAAAAGAGTGGAGGTGCCTAGGGAGTCAGAGGTGGTAAGATCAAGATCAATCAGCAGACACCTGTTGAACTACAGAATTAATACAAGGACAGAAAACAAGCACCAACTATTCTTTCAGTTCTCTGGAAATTTGTTCCCAGAAAGAACAGAATAAAACATTAAGCTGAAGAGAAAAGAAAGTAAAATCTTTGTCTTTGTAGCTCTGACAGGGTAACTTATAGCACAAGAAGAAAATTTATGACAGGAATGTGTGGGAGAAAGCAGAGCTAATACAATCAACAGAATCAGTTTCTAGCAAAAATTAAATCCCACTGTAAGTTATCTCCTCTCCCTACTTTCTCCTGTTTCCTGAAGCAATTCAGGTTCCTCCTTCACAGAAGTTATGTGATCCTGCTTTAAAATGGCCCAGTGATGAAGTTTGTATTGATCTCCCTGCAAGGCTATCTGAAAACCTAAAAGACTCAAAATTAGACACTTCCTCCCAGCCCACAATGTCCAACCAAGCACAGCCCTAACTCTCCTCCCAGGTCTGATGGCATTTGCCCCCCAGGCAGCCCAGGAGGTGTGCAGGACCCGGGCTGGGGTTCAGAGCACACAGTACCTTGTGCCAGCAACTGCCCCATCGTTCTTCCCCAGGGGCTCATCCAGCTCCACACCACACCACTCTCCTTTGGCAAAATCCGTCTCTCCCACGTAGCGCACCACTCCTGTCTTTGTGCCACCGACCTGTCAGAGACAAGATGTTTGAAGATATTTAGGTAAGAGAATTAGAGATGGCAGCACTGTTGTAGTAACGGGCTCCAGCCAGGTAATAATTATTACAGACTCTGTGATCCACAGAAGGCTGAGCAATCTCTATTTTTATGAAGAAACCCATTGTTTTTAGAGACAAATATGATACAGCTGGACTTGATTGGTCCTTTAATGAAAACACTATCACTACTGGTTAATTAAGAAATCACCCTTTGGTAAACACATCTCTGTAACACATTCCACATGTACACAAGAACCGGTGCAGCAAGTGAAGAAAAGAATTGTTTCTCATTCTTTTCTCTGATCTTCTCACAGACTTCCCAGAACAATGCCTGGGAAAGTCTTCGCCTGCTCTCTGTGGCCAGAGAGCTGCTGCCACACAGCACCAGCACTGACACAAGGGGACTGAAGCTGGGACAGGTATTTAGAGAGGGGGACAGACATCTGTATTTTCTGTTTCAGAGCTGATGAAATCAGCAGACAGTTCTCACACAAGTTCTATCTATCTAATTGCTATAAAAGCAATAACATCTTATATTTTATCAAATATAAGATGTTATTGCTTTTATAGTTGTTTTGGGAAAAACAACAACAAGCAAGCATAAAGCAGCTAAAATTTGTTGGGAGTTGCAAAAAATGGAAACAATATTGAATAGTTCTCACACCAAATTCTCCCAGCACTAAAGTTGTCTTTCCAATAACTACAAAGTGATTTTGGGACTGCCTGACTGGAAAATATCAGAGTAAATATAACGAAAACATATTTCAAGGTGTTAATTAATTACACCAAGTTACTTGTGAGGCCACAAAGGAGTTTGAGCCCTGCAGGCACAGCTCATACCTGCCTTGCCTGAAGAACCATGACCTGCACTGGCAGGTTTTCAGCCCTGTGCTCATTCAGCCAGCAGTTCTGGGCAATACTGGGACATGACAGCAAGAGGACAGCTGAGCCAGGAAAGCATTCATTGCTCCTCAGCTTGCTCCCAGGATGTAGAAACTGCTCAAAATAGAGGTGTTCCACTTTTATCTACACTGCCTACAGCAACAAGCAGTGCTGACAAACTGCATGGGAGTGGGGCTCAGCTCACTGCCAGGCATCCTCCAGCACAGGTTTCTTCCCCCACCACAGAGAAATAAGAATAAATCACACCTTTTCCTCCTGAATTTACACTTTAAGTTCTTAAAGTTTGCAGCTTACTGAGGAGAGTCAAGGAGGGCAAGCCAGGAACCCTGGGAGCTGTGCTGTGATCATGGCTCTGAGTGTGGCACTGAGCAGCAGCTGCCTCTGCTCTAAACACTCCCACTTAGACACTTGGGCTGAGAAAAGGAAGATAGAAGAGGAGGAGGGTGGTTCTAAAGGTTCATACTTCAAGTAAATCAGCATATGATCTAAACCTTTTTAGCCTATCTCTGCTAACACCTAAATTCAAGGAAGAAAGCTTAAAAAGAAGTTTAAAATTAAATGTGCAGCTTCATCCTGAATGATTTGCAGTTATTAATTTTCTTAATATTAAATTGAACATTAAAAGGTATCAACAGAGTATATTTTCCTACAGAAAACAATGAGAGCTGAATGCAGAAATCTCTGGGTTTGTGTATTTCAGGGGAGGAATGTTAGATTTATCAATTCTAAATCCCTAAAAATTGCTTATGTAAAGGAAAAAAGAGTTTTCCTAGACTAAAAATACCTGCACCTTTATGGACTAAACAGCACAGCTCTGAAGTCTGGGTCCTACCTCAAATCCTGGGAGGTTGCAGCATACAGCTTGAGTTAGTTCTCTGGAATTTCTCTCACTAGGGATTCAAAGCATTGCTGCTTATGGAAGAAAATCTTTGGGGATGTTGTTCTCTTTGCTACAGGGTAGAGTAAAATATTTGCCAGCAGGCAAAGGATCATAAGAAAAAATTCTGGTTCTGCTTTGTGCCCAGGAGTAAAAAGATAATTCAATTTCAGTATTAGGTACTTGGCAAGTTACTGATTTGAACAGTCACAGTGAGTTCTTTACCTAACACTCACAGTTAAGTGCTGGTTCCTATTTTGATTGATTTGAGTTTATACAGATTTAGCCTCTTAATATTAATGTAATGATTTAATGCCATTCTAATACATTTCTTTAGCTGCAAGTTCAACTCGATATAAGTGCAATTAATCATAGGAATAATTCATAGGAACTTACCATTGCTGGTGTGCCCCCTTAATTTTATTTTTATTGAGTTTTAATTCCAGATGTTGAGTCAGATATTTCCTTTACCAAGCCATATGACCCTGACAGTCTCATGTAAGCCTTAAAGATCCAGTGAGCTCCCTGCATCAGTGTGACTGTGGCACCTACTGCAGGGTCCCACTCTTCCACCCACACAAAGAACCACTCAGGTATGTCCCCATCAGTATTATTCATTTGAGAAACTTTTTTTCCAACCAAGAGAGTAAAAACACTACCCCTACTGACCTGGTACACATATTATTTATGCCAACACTAAAACTGTGCAGTAAGAGTGCAGGTCACGCTCGCACCCAAAAGCCCCATGTCAGAAAACTCTAAGCACAGATCAGGTCCAAAACTCCCCTGAACTGCCACATGATTCCCTCCTTCCAGAGTAGTGTATTCTATTTTCACTTTGGAGCTTTAATTATTCTGCCACCCTCTCTAAAACACACCCTGCCATCAGCACCACGTTCTCCCCAAGCCAAGGCAGACACATCTGCTCTCCAAAGCCTGGGCTCCCCACAGTCCAGCTGGCAGTGCAGTCAGAAGCCAAGATCAGGCTGTCACACTTGCATGCCACGGCTTGAGCCTCTTGCTGAACTTCACATCTTTTGGCAGGCATGCAAGAACTCTGATGGATGGAGAGTCCAGAAAATTCTCCCATCTCAGACATGCAGATTTGTTCAGCTAATGCTGCTAAAATAAATAATGCTTTGAGGAAGCCAGTCAGCAGGTTGTGTCTGTGTATGAAATGGTCTCATCAGAACAGAATGTTTGATTCTATCAAACCCTTCAATAAATCAGAGGTATCACCTTGGCAGAGGACACAAGGCAGCCAAGAAGTTGGTAATGGCATGGCATAAGTCACGGGAGCTCAGAGCCATCCCTCGGATACCACTCTCCGTAAGCCAGGTGTGAACAGCAGCTGAGCATGGATGGCTCCTATGGCATGGAGACCAGAGGATTTCAACCCAGAACATCCCAGCCCCATGCTGGCATCAGTGCCACTCCAAGTCATGAATTCTCAACAGGGAACTTGTTTGCATGTCTCAGCCTGGCCCACTGGCCAGTCACAGCCACATCTCCAACATGCCCAGTGTCTGGAGTGAAGCGAGGACGAAGTGGAGAGGACAACCCCTCTCTCTGCTAAAGCCTGAGACAGCACAGAATTAACAAGGCTGCACCATTCTCAGCTCAGACATGTCATGGCTTCTGCAGTTGACAAGGTCCACTCAAAAATGAACAAAACTCCCAAAGCTTTTCTGAGAAGCCTTTAACAGTTACCTTACCCAAACTATTGCTGAGATTATTCATGTCCAAGAGAATGGGATTTTACCAAATATAATATTGCTTTTATAGTTGTTGTGGGAAAAACAACAACAAAAACCAAGCATAAAGCAGCTAAAAAGAGTTCTTTCTGGAAGTTCCAGAAAATGGAAACAACACTCACACAGTGATACTAGATACTAGATTTTTGGTTTAGAGTGATACTAGATTTTTTGGTTTGGAGATTATTTTGACCAGTGTCAACACTCCAAGTTTCTCCACTTCAGGTAAAAACACTTAAGGTTAAGTTTAAACAAGCTTGTGGTAGCCCTTCCTCTTCAGCTGGAGTTGAGCAGCCTCCAAGCCACAGACCTTGGAGCTCCTGGAACATTCAGCTCCAGACCGAAGCTCTCTGCCCCCCTTTTCATGCCTTTAATCAAAGATCATCTTGCTGACTCGTCCCTTCTCCAGTGAAACATCCTCAGTGGTTTCAAGAGACAGTCTAGGTAGGGCTTGACCTTCACAACAAAAGGAAGCCAAGGATATTTAGAGGATATTTAGCAGGACTGTATCTACTGGTGAGTCAGAGCAGCAACATGCAGTCATGGAAGGACATCACACACCTTCCCTGCTAATTGGGGTATCAATGACATCACATTTTACTATGCTTTTCCCATCAAAATGACAAAATGGGATCCAGACCAGTATCCTAGGGCTGAAAAGACAATGATGCTAATCCTTCCTGACACTGCCTTCAACAGAGCTAACATATCATTTAAACAATTTACCAGATTAGCAGCAGGACAGATCTCAGTCTGGCTGCTGTGAGTAGAACCCCTCCAGCCTGTGTCTGCTCTTTGCTCATCCCACAGCAGTTTCTTGCTCTAAGCAAGAACCTCTTGGGAGCTGCCCTCAACCTATGGCCTGTGGGCATTGCTCTGCTTGCAATACACTCCAACACTGCTCAGGAAGAAGAGGAAAATAAAATTCTCTGTGCCTTTCAGGCCAACAGGGACTGTCTCCCACCATGTCATGCACATTCAGGAGTCAGCAATAGCTGAGACACCTGCTTGATCAAATTCCCATGCAGAAATCCAGAGAAAACACTGTCCTTTCTGTTTAACACACTAATTTACCCATTTAGACTGATTTTGAAAGTTTCCACAAGACAGGGCTGCTGACCAGAGGGTGGGGGTGGGAGCACAGAGTGCCCAGCACACAGACAACCTCCTCTGCAGAGCTCTCCTGTGTCCCGTGCTGGGCCCCAGCAGAGCCGTGGGACTCTCCTGCTGCTCACCTCTGGAAAGAGGAAGGAAGGGGGTGGGGGAAAAGAGCACACACAGGACACTTGCTTCTCACTCTGAGGACCTTCAAGTACTTTTTGTGTGCAGCACATCAGCTTATTGCACTCTGTTACTGGATGATGCCAACAAGAACTTAGTAATCACCTTTACTGGACAAGTGAGGCTTGTTCTGGTTAGAGCTGTACCTGCAGGCTCTATCCAGCCTGTAAACTGGAGCAACCATCCTTTCCCCTGGGGATGAATGGCTGGGTTTATTTCCCCCTCCCCATACTCATCCACCCACTAAAGGTTCCTATTTCCACCCAAGCTGAGAGAAGCAGGAGCTGTTTTCCCATCATACACAGTTTAGCTCTTCCAAGCACTGAAAATCACCATACAATACTTGATTTACAGAGGGTGCTTTTGGCAAAGGCACAGGCTGTGGGTCCAGCTACTACAGATCACCTGAAATAATGCAAGGGGGGTAAATGTGGCCATCACATACTGGAGCTGTGTCCCAGCTACAGCCAGGGGCAGTGCTCAGCAGCTGGTGAAAGGTGGGGAACTGGCTTGTGGTCAGGTTTATCTGTAAATACAACTTCACCTCCATGTGCAATCAGCAGCTTTATCTGATTGAATAAACACCATGTCATCTGAGAATGCCAGAACTGGCTTTTAAGGTAAGAGGAGAAACAGACAGCCAGGAATTACAGGCCAGCCCTCCGTATGTGAAGTACAGGAATTTTTATAGTTTCTTTTCATCCAACCACTCATCTTTGTGTCTACCCATCCCCACAGCACAAGTCAGCATTGCACAGCGATGAGTCTGACAGCACTGCTGATGCAAGACATTTCTGTGCATTTGTCTGTCAGGCACCAGTGAGAAAATAATATCCTAGGGAGGTGGTGGAAGAGGAAAGCCTGGAATTACAGCATCCCCTCCTGGGGCTGTCTCTGATACCAAATCTGCCCGTGTTATTAACACAGTTTGCTCCAGCACAGTCCACTTACAGCTCCTATTTAACTTCAGATACTGCACTCAGCAGACAAGGGCCAGGCAGTGGCTCAGCCCAAATGAATGGTTAGGAGGGTGTGCACAAAGACTGCACATTAACCCTCTAAGGCTCAGATTAACCCTCTAAGGGTTAATGTGGCAGCAGGGCAGGGCAGTTGTTTTGGGCTATTTATTTCCCTCTTTGTTTCACTGCATAGAAACAGGATGGTTTAGGTTAGAAGGGACCTTAGAGTTCATCTTGTTCCACCCCCTGCCATGGGCAGGGACACCTTCCACTAGCCCAGGTTGCTCCAAGCCCCATGCAACCTTGCTCTGAACACTTCCAGGGATGGGGCAGACACAACTTCCCTGGACAGCCTGTGCCAGAGCCTCGCCACCCTTACCAGGAAGAATATTTGCTAATATCAAATCTAACCCTATTCTGTCAGCCTTTCCCCCTTATCCTGACACTACACACTCCTACAAAAAGCCCCTTTCCAGCAACAATCTCATATAGTGAGGAAAGAGCTCCAGCTAGGAGTCCTAGATGTTTTCTTGTCTCTTGAATCCTGCAAACAGCTGGAACACTGCACTTCCCACTGCCTGTCACAAACTTCCATAGGGACAGAGATCCATCATTCCCACACTGCCATTCTGCTACACTCTCTAGCCATGACACAGCGATTGCTGGAGCTCTAAGCAGGCAGTGGAATGCTAAGAATCCTGCCTTGATAGAAATACAGAATGGGATCCTTCCTTCTTTTCTGCCTGGTTAGCAATAAGCGAATATGCCTGGTGATTGTCTGAAAAAGGCCACACAGGAGCACTGCTGCATCTCTAGGACTCCACAAGCTGGGAGAGCTCCAATGGTTCACCTGGAAAATAAAGAGCAGGAATCCTTCCTTCATGACACCTTGCACGCCTTTCCAGCAGTGAGGCTTCAGTCTCAGGCACTGAAATAGCTCGTGGATTTTGGCAGCAGAGCAGCGAGTTGTCTCTGCCCAAGGAGAAGGGCTTAGGCTGCAATTCTCCTGCCCAGGGAGCTGCTCAGGAAATTATTTCTCACTCAGGAGGTTCAATGCTTTCTGCAGCTCCGGGCTGGCCGAGCAGGGCTGTGGCATGGACAGGCAGGGGGGATACTGAAAAAAGAACTTGATTTGTTTATTCATGAGTGCTTTCTGTCATCTGCCAGGAGCCAGGGGCTGCAACACACTGCGGGCAAAAGCAGTTTGCAGCAGACAGACAAGATGATTGAAACCACACGCTCAGGGGAAGGCCAGGATCCATTTTCAGCCCTGCCCAGCTGAAGTGCTGCTGCTCCAGCATTTGCACTGGCTTTCAAGACCTGCAAGTTCCAGCAAAAATCACAAACCTGGCATCCCTCCAAAAGGTAACTGGGGCAATACCCCTCGGCAACTGAACCAGCCACTGGGATATACCCTGGTCCTTAAACAGACTTATTTATCACTCCATTTCAATGCTGAGCTGCACAATTCCAGTTAGGAAATACAAGCATGGCTGAAGGGCAGAATACCTATTCTAAGAGGATTTTTTTTAGTTTAAATTATTTTTTATTTAGGATGACATATAACAAAACCACCTACTTCCCCCACTTCTTCAGACAGCAATGCCATCTAAAGGGGAATGAGTTCAGCTGCTAAGAAGGACTCTCCACAAAGAATGCAAAATACATTTTCTTAGGCAAAAAACCAAGCAGAAATTCCTCCCAGGAAGAAAATGCTCCACTGCTCTGTTTCCAGCCCTTCTTTCCCCACAGAAAGGCAATAAGCCAGTCTCACATAAACAGAACTTCAGCAATTATCCCATTTCAGGAAGCTCAGCTGTCACTAAAGCAAAGGTTAATTGTCCCACATTTATTTGCCAGACTTCAAGAGATGAGTTCTACAACATTAGGGAGGATTTTTCATCTCTTTAATGCAATTTTTACATCTCTGGGAAAAAGTCAGAGTGCCAAAGGCAAATATTATCTAACTCTTCTAATGGAAAGCTTCTAATGGAAAGCTGAAAGTTACTTTCTGCAACTGCTGGAAAGTCAGAGAGAGTCTTGGAACAAAGTAACTGAAAAGCAAAAATGTCTTCAAGCTATAATGGACTTTAATGAAGTTAAAGAAAGGCTTTATCACCAGGAAGTGGCCAGACTGCAGAGAGCCAGGAGTCCATCTGGCTGACCTGGAAGGGTTCCCTGCAACCTTGTGCTCCATCCCAAGCAATCACTGAAAACATGTCCTCCCTCATTTGAAAAGCCTTTGGTGGATCCCATACATCTAAAAGCCACTCTCAAATAAAAACACACTCTTTCAGGAAAGGAAACACTGAGAGTCGTAAAAACAACTAAAACTGTACCAATCCATAGAGGATGAGCAAAGATTTGCTCAAGGGATATGAGGCAACTCAGGTTAATTCAGAATTATTGTTTATGTGTTCCAATGCCCAACATGATTAACTGACACCTCCCATAAGTAAAATAAAAGCTGCCAAAGCAAGCACATGTGAATGAACCATAACAGCAAATTATTTCTTCTTGTTATTATCTGTTCTTTTCCTGGATCCCTATGACTGTGTGCAAACAATTCCTCATGTTTCTGTAAGCTGAGCATTCCTGCTAGAACCAGTGAGAGACTAAGCTTAATCCAGGCTCACTCTTTTGGAGCTATTTATTACACTGACCAGTCACAGACAAACTTTAACATCTGAGATGGATAAATTAACAGGCAGGGAAGGCAGGCTTTTAAGGATGCACCCTCATTAAAAAAAAATTAAAAACCCAAACCATTCCCAAAACACAATTCAACCGAAGCCCAGGGGAGAGATGCTCCCAGGCTGTATTCTGTGGCTATGCCAAAATTCACTCTGTGTGAGCCCCACTGAGGTGAGCAGAGTGTTCATGGAACAGGTCCTGTCTCAGAGAACTTATGGTCAGGAGAAAATAGGGGTAAAACAAGTCTGGAGAACATCATTCCATTGCTTGTCTGGCTCAGAAAGAAAAAAGACAGATTTACCATAGATTTTCTGGTTTGCAGTTTGCCTTCTATGACTGTCGCTTGTAAAAACCTCAAGTTCTCACCTGAACACTCCCCCATTCCCTGCAAGAGGTAAAGGAGAAAATGGGAATAAACTCATCAAAAGAGGGCAGGTCCTCAGGTTCATTTTCCCCCATGTGTGACTGCTGTGCATCAATGCTTGTGCAAACACAACAGTGCTGCCACCTTTCCCTGCCCAGCCTGTCCTGGGACTGCAGGGACAGCAGCAGCTTTGCTGCCAGTAGGGATGGGGAGGGATGAGAGGCTGACTCGACTGAAATCAGGGAGCAGACAGACCCTTGAGCAAGTGTCAGCTCCTGTGCTGGGGAAAATTTGAGAAAATAAAACTCTCTCAACTCTACAAACCTACATATTCACACTAGGTTTACTAAGCATCATCCAGTGAGCACAAGCAGAACCAATCTTCACTTTCCCTCCTCTGAAAATAACCAACTTTACATTGCTTAGATTTTATCTAACTAAAATGAAAACTACTGGACAACGCAACACTAGTCCCAAAAGGACATTTGAGACTGGCTCTGACAGTCCCTGCAGACACTCCTGATTCACACAGACTGTGGAGCCAGCTCTACCAAACACCTGTCATTAAACAGATGTCCAGTCTGTCTGCCCTCCCCCACAACTCTGCTGGTACTGGAACCAGCTGCAACACCACATGGATACCTTTAAATGGGATTCAGATCATCCAGGGTGTGCAAAGACTGAACCCTCTGCAACCTGCCATGGCTGTTGGTCAAAGTCACCTTTACCTTTCAGATGCAGAGATATTTCTGGGGATACAGTCACAAGAGATCTGTGCTCAAAGGCTTGGCTCTTCCAGTATTTGATATCACACTATGTATCACACACACTGACAAAACTGAACTCTCTTACACTGCTGCAGGACAGAACTCAGTCTTCCTGTCTTTGATATCGTTCTTTCCCTTCTCCATCTCCTTTGCTAGGACACAAATGATGACAAACTAGCTGGCAAACTTCCAGTAACTCATTCCTAGTACAAGTGTGGCATTTTGGCCTAGTCATCAAGTAGTCTATTCCAAATAATGAAAATAATGACAGAAATCAGATGTGGAGAACTCATCCATCACAACAGTGATCTCTCCCAAAGTCCTGCCATCTTCTAAAAATTACTGGAGGTTCCTTTCTGTACAGGAAAGGAGTTTGTGTCACATCTGACATAAGAAAACTGAACCACCTGAAAGAGCAACCAGCAGGAGAGATCCTTGCGAGTCCTTTCAGACTATGTACGGCCACATACAACAAGATACTGCTGCAAATTCCTTGGGAGCACAAATAATACACTCCATTATGGAGTATCACTAGATTAGAACATAATAAATTGTTTTGCTTCTATTTCCCTCATATTTCAGTTGTTCTCTCTCTGACATCTTTCTACATTTCAGGACTTGTCCAATACAAGAAGTACTTTGGGACATGCTCTCCTGCACCAGTGTGAAAGACAGACATGACCAGAAGACGCAGCATGCCAAATAACAGTGCAGATGTGCTGTTGGGCACAAAATGAGTACACAGAAGCTTGGTAAGTTCAAAAGAGAAAAAGACCCAGTTTTATTCAAACATCTGGTATTTATAGCATTCCAAAGGTGACCGTGCATTGGAGGATGGAATTACCACCTCTCCAACCACACTGGTCCAAAGATCAAGCAATCATTTCTCTCCACCCACAGAGAAATACATAAACTATTCTATTTCTACATGAAATTGTGTGGGAACTCTGACTCTCAAATATATAAACATTATCAGAAGGCTAAAGAAGTTTTACGAGAACTTTAAAACTTCCAAAAGAACTATAAAAGAAAACTTAACACTTTTAAAAATCAGGGCAACACAGATATTTGCTGCCTACTTGGCCCAGGCATCTCCCAAGACCATGCTCCATCCCACACCTCGCCACCAACCCTGTCCTCCTTTTGTCTCCTCCTGAAGCTGACCAGGAACACTCAGCAGGGGGACAAATCCTTGTCCTTTGCCATTCCAGGGGGACCCCACAATCAACTCACCAGCACACGATCTCCAAGCCGTAGATCCTTCTCCCCTTTTTTCACCGACCCGCTGTCCGAGAGGTTGGATCCAGACTCGTTGCCCGTCTTCATGGCGCTGTTCAGGACGCTCTCCCGCAGCGGGATCACGCGAGTGGACAGAGGTGGCGTGGCCGTCCCCGAGTGCAGTGACAAGTTCTGAGCCGTCAGGGAGTCCACGGAGGGGGCGTCACTCCCCGAGCCCTCGGCCACCGGTTGCCGCGTCAGCTTGGATGGTCGCGTAAAAATCCCCTGCAGCGGCTGGCACTCGAAATATCGCACTCCTCCGACAGAGCCGTCATTCTTACCCACCGGCTCATCCAGAACAACCCCTGCCCACTGGCCTGGAGCAAACTGCGTTTCCCCGAGGTACTGGATCACTCCTGGCTTCACTCCATTCACCCAGACACGTTCGCCCACCACGAAGTCTCCCAGGAAATCATCGCCCACCTCGGCAACCTTCGAACCCGGCTTCTCGGCGCTGGTGGTGGATGTGGTACCCTGCTTGTGTAAAGGTGAGCCTGTGGATCAACAAGAAAGAGGTTTTGGTATAAGAACAAGTCCTAGAAGGAAGCCAAAACACCAGGAGAAGGCATTTACAGAAAGAAAACATCTGGCACAGCAACTTAGATTGCAGGTGTACATCCTGTGAAGATTAAACCTGAGTGATGCCATTACTTACACACCTTCTTCAGTGTTAATCTGCACAGATCCTCCATCTGCTGCCCAGTTTCTGCAGGTCTCACACAGAACATAAAGAAATGACTCCATGTCTTCATCCCCTTTACAACACCTCAGCCCCCTAGTGTGGATAAGCTCAAAAGCACAGGAGTGGTGGCAAGTGCTTAAGGACCAAAGGGAGCCCAATGAACTGCTGCTTTGCAGGAAGAAGCCAAAGTCATCCTTTTACCCAAAAAAAATAAATTAAAACATATATTTTTTTAATCAAGTGTGAGGCACTGATGTTTTAGTACTTGGCACTATGAGAACCCCACTGTGTGTCCTACTAACAGCTCCTGTGGGACCACACAGTGGCCTCCACAAATTCCCCATTATTCCCAGCTGCTGCTGTGCCCTTTGCTGGAGCAAATGCAGCAGCAAGCAGACACCTGGGGTAAGTTCAGTATAAACAGCATCTCTTTAAACAGGAAGCATCTACAAACCTTCATGCACAGCCTTTCAGGGTCACACAATGTGCATGGAACTCAATAACCTGGCAATAAGGAGTGCCCTTTTTCCAGCATCAGCCTTCCAGCAATTCTTTGCTGCCTGGGGAAGGAAAACTGCAGGTGATGCTGGTATTCACTGTTCTGCTCACACTCTCCAGCAGAATCTTGATTTGCCAAACTCCCCATAATACAAAAGAAGACCCTTAAACACGTGACAGCTGCGTGAATGGGAATAGAGGCTACCCAAGCAAATGAGACAGCAGTGACCCAGCTCTTGCTGACCCCACTGTCAAACCCTCCTATCACCAAATTTGGCCTTCCAGCCTGAGCCCCTGACAACAAATGACAAGAACATGTGAACTTCATTAAAACTCTGAGGGTTAAAGGGGGAAGTTGAGTAAAGCCCTAAAAGAAACCACAACAGAAACTAAGGAAATAAGCTTGCAAAATAAGATCCAGCTAGTCACATACCATGGACCTTCAGCCATCCTCAGCTCTCATTAGCCCTGAGGTCCCAAGTGTGGTTCTCCCACACAGCTGGTGTAGGGGGTGTTTGCAGGAGGCTTGGTCCCACATATCCTGTGCTCAATGAAAGCTCCCTGGACTCTTCACCCCAACTTTCAGCTGAAAGTTTCTGGGTGCCACCAACTAGAAAACACTAAAGCACAGCCAGGAAAAAAAATTTTATTTGCTACCAGAGAAGGCTGGCAGAGGACACCCTGAGCAGCTGCAGAGACAAGCCAAACTTGAGTGCTTATGTGTAATGAACTGTGAAACTTGTTCAGCCTCAGCAATCGCTGCGGCTCAGTCCCCAACACTTCTACAGCCCTTTCACAAGTAATGGGCCTGACAGATCAGGCTCAGCTCCTAGAAAGAGTGAAAAACATGAAAGCTCTCAAAGCAAGATACTTCAAAGCTTTGCTAGAAGTCTAGGAAAAAGGAAAGAAAAGAGCACCAGGGCAATAGCATGAAGAACTTAGTTTCTGCTAAATAATGTGTATCACGAGGGATCAATTTTGACACTTGGGTTCTTATTAGAGTCCAGAGTCAACACTTGACAAACTTCTATGGCCACCAGTTTAGGGCCCCTGGAAGCAGCACCTCTGCCTGGTCTGAACCTCATCTGAACAAGGAGAGAGCAGCAATTAAGTTGTGATTGTACAAACTCCTCTCACGAACAGAAGTCTCTCCAACCAGCTCACTGGGCTCAGTGGGCTGGAGCTGGAACAACTCTTGAGAAGATCAGCCAAAAAGGACATGCACAGCATAACACATGGGGAATGTTCAGGAAAATCTCATGATGGGCACAGGAAAGACAGTAAATACTGTCCCCAGCTGTGTGAATACTGTTCCCAGCTAAAAATGTTGGTGGCAACAGAGACCGTGGAGCTCCCAGCAGAGCTCAGTCAGCTCCTAGGGAGAGCCTTCTCCTGGATTCTGGACCCTGCCTTGGAAGTTTCCTCAACCTCATGTGATCATCAAGAAGTTTTGGGGGCTTTTGGGCAAATTTCTGGCATTTAAGCTTGTGTCACTCTCAATTTTGTAGGACAGTACACCAAGATGAGCTCCATCAGATGGACAGCATTACATCCAAGAAGCAGTTTTACCTTAAAAAAATTAAACCCAAAGACTGTAAGGATGCTTAGAGCTCTTGATCTTTACAAAAGACTTTTAATAAAAAGAAGTGTGAGGGAAACAGGGCTCCATCCATCTGAACTATAAAAACAGTCATAGGCAGAAAATAAGGCCATTACTGTCATTTTAGTGCTTAATAGCACAAGACAGTAAAGCAGTCAGATTAGCAAGTTGCATTTTAAGAAGACTCTAAGTTAAATAACCAAAGCTGGCTACAAGGGTTTATCACCAACAAGGTCTGTGATAGGTAGGAGACTAAATTAAATTAGAAACACAACTTACACCTTGGTTTTGTGCCTGGCAGAGCACCCTAACACACAAAGATTGTACCACTGACACTTCTGTGCACAAGTATCCACTGTGTCAAGGACAGCCAAACTCAACCTACTGTACAGGGAACTGTAAGCACATAAAATCTGGGGCCCTCTGCCACTATATTAAGAAGAGATCAAAACTGTTTTCCTAGTCTTACTGAGCCTGAGTTTCAGCATGGTTCCTGATTTCAGGTGTTAGTTAATGGTGAAGATACAGGTCACACTAACTCTCACAAGCACCTCTGCAATGTGGCTGGGATAAGCAAACCCTTCAGCAGCAAAGCTCAAGCAAAGAAAGGCAGGAAGGCTGCCCAAGGCTGAACAAACAATGCAGCAGGATTTAAAACTGCATTTAGACTCACTGTATTTCACTGCAAGAGCAAACACCTTCAAAACTGACTTGGACCAGCAAAAAAAATAAAGAACAGTTCACTGGATTCCTGGTACAACACTGTCTTCCCCCAAAAGCCAAAATTTTAGTGGAACTTCACACACTCTTGTTCATTTTAGGTGCCTGTCTGATAAGCAGGTATGCTGAACAACAGTAATTGCATCTCAGGGAAACAATCTCATTCCAGGCTCCTGAGCAGTGCAGGCAGAAACATCATTATTCTTGAGCATGAGGTGAATTATTCAAAAGTACAGGATGTAAATAAGGAACTGCCTGAAGGTTCACCTTGTTTGTTATGTCCACAGTGTAGAAACTTGTGTTTTACATGGCTTTCATTACCCACATATGAAATAATAACCACAGAGCAGTTAATGGGCTTTGGTGCAGTAGCTTTTCAGAGAAGCCAAGAGTAACCATGATCAAGTTGAACTCAATTCTCTTGGGTTTTACTAACCCACTAACTAGATGGCCAGCCAGCATCCCAAGTAATCTAAGCAGACTGAGCTCTGATCCTCCCAGGTAGGTATCTGGTCACCAACCTTTCAGAAGGCAAATGGTAGCAATGAATAACTTGACTTCAATCCCATGAGTACCTTAAGATAGCCCAAAAGTGAGAGCAGCTGATGGCACTGATCTCAGAGACCTGACATTGGCATTGCCACTCTCCAATATCTCTTACAGCTGAAGGGAAAGCCACCCAAGAGGATTGCCATGAAAGATTACTGAGCTTTTCCAGCCTACAGGCACCTAAGGAGCTGGTCTATTGGTCTGTGTCACTTGGATTTGCTGTTTTGAAGAAGAAAAGTCTTCTTGTTCTAGTCAGACTCCCCAGATAAATGCCAAATAAGTTCCAAAAAATTCGCTAAGAAAAAAGTTCCAAGAAACAGCAAACCAAGGGTACAGATCTCAGGTATGAAACCGAGAAGAGTTACACAAGAGAAACGCACCCAAGAGAACAAAGTGGGTACTTTCTACTCCAACCCTGCCAGTACCTGCTGATGCCAACCAAGAAGCCACAGGAACTCTCTGAAGGTCACTTCTAGGCCTCTAACTCAGCAGCTCACCTGGAAGCCAGGAACGAGGAAGGCTCTTCCTGCTTGATCCAACAGGATCTCCCCGTGCTGCTCTGTCCAGAACAGACCTCACTTGCTAGTCAGGACTTCAACAGCAGCAGCTGCCTTCCTCCTCTCACTGGGACCAGGCTCCAAGACACAACAAGCAGTGAGCAGGATCTCTTCCACTCAGGCTTTCCAACTTTACAACCCTATTGTGTTCATTAGCTGGCTCATTCTTTTCAGATTAAATGGGCTTCCTGTAGGTCACAGCTTCCAGGGCTGAGCAACAACTTGTAAATTAAAGTCACACAGAGCATCCACTAAATGCACATCTCATCCAGCTCCAAGTCTCTGCTTTCCCTTTGCCCTTCACAAAGCCTACATGTTAGCCACCACTATGGCAAGCCTGGTGCTTAGAGCTCTTTCTGTAAACTCATCCCACCAGTTTTAGGGACCCACACCGACAGGGCATCAGTACTTTGGAGCCAAATTCCTACCAGCCAAGAGCTGGAGAGGTTAAAAGTTTAACTGAAGTTTCAGCCTGTTCACAGGGCTCTTGTTACCGTGTCAATGAAAGCCATGTGTCCAAAATCCCTTGAAGCACAGGGGCTTCTGCAAAAAGGGCATGGATTCTTCCAGCTCTTGGAAACAGAAGCTTTGTATAGTAGAGAAGCAAGAAACCCCTCCTCAAAAAAGCTCTGGAAACCGAAGTGGGAGGAAGAGAGCACTTGCTCCACAGCACCAGCAGGAATAGCTTTCCCTGCAGGATCCCTGACAACATGCTCAGCCTTGTGCTATCTTTAAGCCTCATCCACTGAACCCATCCATCCCCTCACTCCCTCCACATCCTTCGACCTCCCACAGCACTCCAGTTGCTCATTTCTTAACACCAGGCAACTGAAACAAAGCGGAAAGGAAACTTGTATCTAAAGGGGAGGAGGGAGAGGAAGGGAAGAGCAGTTCATCATGAGAAGCAGTGCTCAGTGAGTGTTGCCCATGTATTCCTACTCCCTGCAGAACCCTTTTGTGGTCTGACTGCTCCCAAGACACATGCCAGGCACCACAACTGCCAAAGGACTCAGAAATGCAACAGCCTGGTGTGTTGCCATGGGAATCAGGAGACAAGTAGTTAATTGATGAAATGGAGGCACACTAGATTTTACAGAAAGAGGAAAGAAAAAACAACAACAAAACCCAAAAAAACTAACAACAAAAGAACCAACACAAAACCATACACACCAAAAAAAAAACAATCCAACCAACCAAAAAAACCCCAACAAAATAACAGCAAAAAAGCCCTAAAACCACAACCGAACAAAAAAAAAAAAAGAAGATTCCAGAGTAGCATCTTGTATCAGGGAGAAGGGAGAAATGAGCAAAACATTACATTTACAGAAGAGCTTTACCATGGCCCTACAAGAGGTCTTTTTCCTTTTCTATTTTAATTTTCAGAGGTTTTTACCCTCAAGCATCACCACATCACAAGACAGCCTGACATGCAGCACAGATCTGCCCACCCAATCCCGGCTCTGTTCCCTTTCCACGGCAATCAATAAACTTCTCATGCACTACCTAGCAACAAAAGGTGCCCCAGCCTGGCAGAACTGCCACTGGCACAAGACTGAAGACACTTCACCCTCATGTCACTGGCCCCTGCTGTAGATGCCACTGACCTGTGATGGGGCAGCAAGTTGTGCAGTCTGTGAGCATCTCAAAGCGCAGCCTTGCAACCAGACTGGTTAAAAAAAAAACTTTTGGTACCAGCTCTGCTCCTCCCAGCCCGGGCAAGACTTCAGGGCAGTCCTGAGACCAGGGGACTGTAATGCCCACTTGAAGCCAAGATTTTGTCAGTTGGAAAACCCTGCTGCTGGCCACAGGGGTGCCAGCTCAAAGGAATAAGGTCTGGTTTTACTGCCACAGGGATTATGCAAGAGCCTTGGAGCACTAGAGCAGCCTGGCTCACTGCTTGGTTCAATGCTCAGAGGATGAGGTGGGGATGACAGTCAGACACTGTACCTGCTCAGAGCACCAAACATCTGTGGTGGATGATATTACCCCATCCAACAGCCCACTGCCCTCCACTGTGAGCTGGAGGACAGCCTGGTCTTGCCCTTACAGCCACATCACTGTCAGCTCCTGGTGCAGTGGTTTTTACTCATCTATTTACACTGCAGTTACGATGAGCTTCTCTGGGTCTGCAATGCCATTTCATCTCCAAGCATAACACTGCAGAACCTCACTGATGGAGAACAGAGCTCATCAGAGCTTCCCCTCAGAGGAGGACAGTGCAGAACATCTGCTCCCTACCACCTACAGCAGTTGTCTACCGGGTAAGAGAGGATGCACAACCTGCTGCACCTCCAGGAACTGCCACCTGTGCAGAGGGGACAGGGATTCTTCCCTTGGCAGCATCAGCAGCAGCCACACAGGCAAAGACTCCTGTGCCTGCTGCCTCCACAGCTCTCACTGATGGTGAGGCCTTGCCACATGGAATTTCTAGGTTACCACATGGGGATTTGAGCTTCTCAAAGCAACCTGGATTACATAAACATGATGCTGTCAGCAATCAGGTGAAAGCCAGCCCGTTGCAACATCAAAATTTAAATTATTGAGCACAGCAATGAAGCAGCTGTTTTCTGCAGGATTTATCACAGCCCTTTCAAACTGCAGGATGAGGCAGAAACAGAGAGGGAAGAGGTACCTGTGAGGAAAAGCAATACTTTGCAGACAATAGCCAACTGCCTGGCAGCACACTGTGGGAGGAAGGAGCCCCAGAGATTTATGGCTGACTTGGAAACAACAGCTGAAAGCTCTGCAAGTTCAAAGCTGAAAAACTGGGGCTGTGATCTGGCAGAGAGGCAAGCTCTGCATCTGGCACCCTGAAAATCTACTGCCCTGCTGCTCTCAGGAATAACCCCAATGGCATGGATATTAAGATCTGATACAACTTCAGCATCCCTGTGTTTAGCTCCTTTGAAGAGAGGAGGCATAATCCAGAAATAAAACTGCAATGAGGAGGAAGACAGTAAGAATGAGAATTATGAATGAGAAACAAAACCGAGTAAGGACCACTGCAAAGATGTCTTGCACTGAATGGAAGGAGATGCCCATTGAGACAAATATTTGCCTCCAAAGAGGCAGCTGGGAAGGGCAGTGAACCTCACACACACAGCCCAAACAAAGGCTTTCTTATAAAGGTCTCATTCAAGATGCTGACTGGTACAAAATCTGCTCTGCCACAGGCGAGAGGCACATTCTTGGTGCCTGCTAGAGATGGGAGGGATGGAGGAGCTGGGGGGTTAGCAGCTATGCTAGATCAAATCCACTGTAATTCTGAAAAGAAACAAACATATATATTTATGTGTGAGGATTTAAAGTTGTTTTTTTTTTTTCAAATAAACAGTAGTATTCAATAAAATATGCAAAGCAGATTTGTTTTGGCAGTACAAGGGAGGCAAGTGAGTACAAGAAAATGCACAAGGTTTCTTTCACTGAGGGATAATTACTTTGCAGCATATAGATGGATCTATTAATCTCAAAATTGCAGTCTTAATTTGTATGTAATTATTATTTTGAAAACCATATTCTTTCAACATTCACTTTTCAATACTTCAATTAATATTTTTCAGCCTTAAAGCATATATATATATATATATATATATATATATATATATATATATATATCAATCACACCTCTGGAGAAGCACTCTGTTTTCACCAAAAATAATGAAAACAAAAAATCCCACAACTTTAACAGCTGTGCAAATTTAACAAAGATTGGAGCACCCATATCTTCTTCCTCAGCATGTGCACCCCTCATCTCCAGAAATAACATACAGGCACATTTGCAAAACTAGAATTTAATAAACACCAGGTTAGTGTGTTAAAGTAACACAAGGTGTATTAGAAAATAACAGTATCCATTCTTCCTTAAATAAACAATAAAATCACTTCAACTAGAGAATATTCCACATAGGAGCATTACTCACTTTAGTCACCATAACTTATTCTGACAAGAAAATAGAGTTTTCTCTTCAAGCAAGCCCTTAGCTCTAAAGACTCACTAGGTTTTGTCCCACTAGCCCCATAGCCAAACTGGGTTACCTCGCACAGACCATTGCAAGTAATGAAAGACTTAAGGGCAGAAAGGAGCATTAGAAAGCAGCCCAGGGTAACCTATGAGATGGCCCTGAGAGCAAAAACACCAGCTGGAGAGGTGATACTCACAAGAAAGGCTCCTGCCCTGCACGGGGAGCTTCCTTCCAGCAGCCCGAGTGAACGCCCAGCTCACACTCGCACGCACCTCGGCTGCAGAGCTGCAGTCACCCGTGGATTCACTTCTCCATGAAACCAGCACAAAGCTGATTTCTTGGAGTCCTTTCTTTTCAAAGAAGCATGGAGAAGCTGGAGGAGCTCAGCCTAAAGCCCCATGCCCACAAACCCCAGCACACACACACACACACACACACGCGCGTGCACAGCTGTCTGCTGTTCCTCGGCTGTGCGAATCTGGAAGGCACAAGTGTGGTTTGGGGGCTGCTGTGATGGAAGTGAAGACAGCTGCTCTCAGGGAGCTGAGCCAATGACAAAAAGAAAGAAAAGGAGGCAGACACAGGTCTTTAATAAGACATTTATAAACGATTTCCCAGGCAGAACACTGGCACTAGCACAGAGAGAGCAACAGTCTTGGGACCGTTCTGAACTGGAGAAATTTATCTTGAGCACCAAACACAGTAAAGAGCAGCCAAGTAAAGCATAGTGCTTTCCCCCCACCAGAAGAACTAATTGAGCAGCAGGGTTTTGAAATTTCACAGCCTTTTTACATATTGGAATTTTGCTCAAGCATCATTTCCACACAAAACCCGCGTGGATGGACTCTGGGAACATTCCTACAGCACTAACTGAGATGAGCAGCCACGCAGTACATTGCTCAAGCAGGTGCACACAGAAAGGCCACTGACTTTGTCATTCAGAAATGACAGCATTAGCTCAGTCCCAATCAAATGGAGAATAGAAGGCACCAAAAAAAGAGCCTGGCTTTGGCTGGAATCCAATTATTACTTTCTGATCAGGCTGGAGCCAGTTTAGGGAATCCCAGCAGCTTCCTGTACTGGGAACAAATGCAGGAGAAGTTGCTGTGTGTGCATAACTCAGGGTATTTACTCATAGGACATAACCTGAGCAGCCATGCACAAGCAGACTGACAGTACCTCTAACAGTCCATGGGAAAGAAAGGTTAAATGACAGGAAACAGTCTAGTTTGACTCCAGCTTTGGCACAGACTGCCTGTGGGCACTCCAGCTATGGAACAAGCATTATAAACTCTGGTATATCCTCAGAGTGCTCAGTGATCTGGTTACCCCAGCCAGGTCAGATCAGCTCGAGTGCAGAGCAGTATTCCCCTTGGTGTGACAGGTGATGAGCTGTGCCACTCATACCCATGCTCCCACTGCAGAGGCCCACACTCCCCCAGCTCAGGCTTAAAGCATCCTTTCTTTGGTACGTTTGTGCAAATGGAAGCTCAGGCAGCGAGTGTTCTGCTGGCACCGTGGAATCTCCCCATGATAAGGGCTAGACATGTGGCAATACAGCACAGCAGTAAGATCTTCCTCACTCCTCTTCTCTTGACAGATAACCACTTCTCATTTCTACCTGCTGAATCTCAGAAATGTTTCTTTGCTACAGCCACAAGCTTTTCTCTGACTTTCTAATTTTACTTTGCCCTGCTTCCCTCTGGCAGGAGTTGGGATAACCTTCACAGCAACTGCTCCTTACAAGAGCTGCCAGCCTGCGGCCACAGAAGGCATTTCCTCATGCCCTGTCTACAGCTACTCTTGAGGGGAGTAGAAAAACTTAACACCTGACATAAGAATGAGGGAGGATGCTTTGTTAGCTCCTTATCTGCCTGCTGAGAGGCTGGTTTTCAGTGTGACCAGCTATGCTGAGAAACAGCAGAGTTTGAACCACTGGGATGGTACCAGCAGACAGACAAGCACCAGGCTTTCTCCCCTGTAGTTTTTCCCCCTCCTCAGTAGAAATATGACATCAGTACAATTGCACCATCTCTGAGTCATCCACCTGAAACAGGGAGATTCCAGGGGCCATCTGCAGCACCCCAGGATCCCAGAGGAACTATAGCAGTGGTAAAAATGACCACCTCATAACTGCCAAGCAAACTTGGGCACAATCCTGGGGCTGCACTGTGCTAAACACAGCTTTGATTCATCAGCCATTTATTCCTCCAGCCATACATCCATGCACAGAGCAGGCTACACAGCACACAATGCACTGATTGTGCACAGCCCCGTGCTACGCAGAATGCAGAGTGTGTTGGGCTGGCTTGGCTTTGCCTAATCTAATAAAAAGGATATTTGTGAGCAGATTAACACTGAGTCATCTACTTCATTCCAAATACCTGGCTTAAACAGCTAAGTATCCAATTCAAAAGGCAATGAGCTGTACATGAACAGGCATCATTTGCAGAAAAGCCAAGTCACCTATTTGCAGCGGATGTCTTTTTTTTTGTGAAAGTAAACATGACCATGATCCAGATCTGATCCTAAAATACATGAGCTATGATACAAACACTGATCCCCACAGCAAGTGTTCCCAAACCCCACAGATCCAAGCCTCAGTGACCACCAGAAATGACATCTTACACCATTCCAGGAGTGGTGGTGGGGAAATTGATGATGTGAAGTGAAAGATCACAGATAAAGCTAGGGAGTTGGAAAGCTGAGCTGCACAGAAGACTGAGCACAGGACCCCACTGGGCACACACTATGCTCCCATTCCCAGTTCACCTTCCTAGTATGGTGTACACCTCACTCACATGTGGACCAACTCTCTCTCATGTCACTTCTTCATCTCTTTATCAGATGATCAGTTTTAGACTTTTATCTTCTGAACACCCAGCCAGGACAGAGTCAGTCACTGAGGATGATACTCCCAAGCACTTTTGAGGGTTCAGAATTTTCTCAACATCATATCATCTTCACTTGAAATTCTTCTGTTCAAATCTCCATCAAACCCTGCTAATTTCTGGCAAGATTTTTCTTCCCCTGTGCAAATACCTCCAAATAAAATATTCTGTAGAAAGTATTTCTGTGAAATAAGTTCTACAGCAATACAAAGGGCTACTATCATCTTCAGGGACACGAATCCTAAAGAACTGTGCAGATTTAAATGTGAAATAAGACAAGCATGTGCAGGACAGAAAGTTACCCTATAGCTCAATGACTGCACACCCTCAGCCAAATTCCAAAGGCACTAATGTTTACAGACACAACACTTCAGTCAGTGGAAAGGATGAGATGAAGTGGCATCAGAGAGGGAAGCTGCTGCTCCTGTGCCAGGACTGGGAGGACAAAAGGTCAGAAAAATCTGCTGGCCAAGATAACTTCCACTTTCACCTCTGACTTACAGGATGACATGGGCAAGACCTACTTCTTTAAGTTTCTTTTGTGTAAAACATGGGTAATACTTGTAATAATTTGTCACAGCCTTCAAGCTTTACAGGAGGTAGTAAGGCATTCAGAGTCTTGAACAGAGAGGTTTCATGTGTGCATAGGAGGCTTAAAATTACAGAAAGTGAGAATGACTTACAGCTCCTGCTTGGTAGGAATTCCTCAAGCAGACTGGGAACAGCCCTGTAGCAGAGTTGACTCCTGCACAACACTGCCCTACAACTGGAGCACTGGCAGTGCACTACCTCACACAAATTAACTCCTGAACCTTGGTGCAGCTTCAGCTTTTAAGAGGCACTCATGGCTAAGTTCACCACTGCCTTCCTCTGAGACCATTTACAAGTCCCCATTCACAAACATTTCCTTTCTCACAAAGAATTCTGCTAACACATGCATGGAGTGAAGCGCTCTGCTGCATCCTCTGGCCCACAGTCCAGATGTAGCACACAGGACACACATTTACTGTGCTGGAAAACAGCATTGCCAAACACATTTTGTAGCAGAAAGACCAGCACCTGTATTTTGAATAGAGCTGCTGAAGTCACTGACAGCTCAATTTTGACAACTCTTATTATTTTAGAGTGAGTGTTGTGATAACCAGTGTTTTCCTACAGTTCTCACTCCTGCATAAAAGCCAGTTTCTCTCTTTTATGGATATTCATTTACTTACTAACATCTTCATTAAAAAGTAAATATACTACTGAACTTAAAATAAATAGAGAATAATATTTGTATTCTAAGTATTTTAAAGCTTTTGTTCAAGTCACCTACTAGACTGCTTGCAAGGAAGATGCTCACGTGCAGGGTCAGTGTGTGATGGTTAATTCCAACCTATGGCAAATATTATGCACCAACAGTCTGATGCCACTTTAATTCTGCAGACTCTTATCCCAAATCCATCTATGCCAAAGGGAATCTTTCCTTTAATTTCAATGAATACTGGCTCAGGCCTTTAATGATTAATCTGCTCTAGCTGGATTAGTGCAATTGTTGGAGGCAGAACAAGCAAGAGCAGATCCCTCCTGCATCCCTACTCTGATGGGCATAAGCACAACCACAGTGATGCTTCTGCAGACTTACCCCAGCCCAGCTGAATAGGATTCAGTTCATTATATTCCAGCCTCCATAAGCTAACATCTGTGGGAAGCAGATTTTCTTTCCCTGCTGTTCTGTAAAGAGCTACAGACAGAGAGAGCAGGAGGGTGTCTGACCTCCATATGTCTTTGGTGTGTGCTCATGCCTCATCCACAGTGAACGAGCTGAATATTAAGGATTAACTACATCAAATCCTCCTAAGAGTATCCAATCATTAAGACAATTAAAATCAGACTCACAGTTATCTCTATATGTTACCTGTAAAGCTGATAAAACTGAGATTGATTCAATGCCATTTTATGTTGTTTGGAGTGCACTGAATCACCTCTTGGGAGAGGAATGCCACCAAAGGTATTTCTTCCCTTTAGGAGGGGAACCAGAAAGGATGGAGGAACCATCCCCTTCAAAAACCCCAGTACAAAAGGTATTTCAGAGTGCAGGATGGCAGGCAGAGCAGCTCATGAAAGGCACGTATGAGCTGAATACAAGCCCTGTGCAAATAGTCAAGTGGTTGGTCCACAAGCAAGCCAGAAAACTTTGGCATAGGATATGCCATGAGGATGAGAACAAACATGCAGGGTCTCATGACAGCATCTGTGCCCACGAGTGACTGGATTTGTATGGAGGGACAACCTCCCCACAGGGCACTTCAGCCAAACCCCCAGCAGCAAAGAGGGGACACACTCAGGCTCTAATGATCCCTCAGCAGAGCTGCTGCCATGGTTGCTGCAGGTCCCACTCCTCAGCTGTACCTCAGCCCTGGAGCAGCAAAACAGCAGCTCTCATTTACAGTTTTTCCTGTTCAGCCCCTGAAAACAATCTTGTTTTCTTTCAGATACCTGTTAACTCCTTGACCAGGTGACTGCCTGTGCAGACCGGGATCCTGCAGCTCTGGCTACCAGTGGAGTGCTAATCTGCTGACACTGAAACAGAGGCATTTGATCCTCAAACACCTCCCTGGCACCTCAACCTCCTAATTCCCCAAGGAACTGAAGACACTGTGTATACAGAGCCATTAACATAAAGCAAGAGCTAATCAAACTTCACCACCACCAATGCCACGTTTCCAGCAGGATCACTAATCCCAGGCTTGCAGCATGGATTTAATTGAGGACAGCTCTCAGATGGGAGCTGACAATACCGATCACTCCATGAGGCCTGATGCAAAACAGCAAAACCAAATGTTTGCTAGAAATAATAGCAGCCTCTGGCCCCGTGATGTGGGGTCTTCTCTCTCAATTCACCAGCACACAACACCCCAAGTTAATATTAATCAAGAGGCACAAAGCCTTTGAACAGACAAGAATTAGGTCCCTATGTCT
The DNA here is from genome assembly GCF_031753505.1 of Anomalospiza imberbis. Lineage (NCBI taxonomy): Eukaryota > Metazoa > Chordata > Aves > Passeriformes > Viduidae > Anomalospiza > Anomalospiza imberbis. The sequence goes on from NC_089700.1 coordinate 3,533,739, forward strand.
GTGCCAGTCAATCAGCTGCTCTGGACATTACAGTCCTATTTCTTTTGTTGCAGGCAAAACAGAGGTTTAGTGTCTTTAATATTTATTTGGGAATTAGAATTAATAGATTGATACAAAATCAGAGAGCCTCAGCAGTTTCTTGCAGCTTTATTAAAAAAGCCCCTGTTAAGATGCCACCAAATCATCAGTAATTACCTGAGAACAACCTCCCCGAGTTCTCTCTTAATACTGAGGCATAAATTCCCCAGGAAGGACACCATCCCTCCCTCTGTTTTTTACCACAGAAGATTCTAGAAGCAACAGAAATTGCTTCTTACTGCTGTGCATTGAGCCAATTTAACTTAAAAAACATCCTGAGAAACTCGAGGGGTGAACAACTGATTTCCAAGTTAATTTACCAAGATGTTGCTGGTAACACTGTGGCAGATAAATAAAAAGGAATGAAGATTTTCCACTGGGAAAGGCAAGAGCAAGGCAGTAAATGCACAGGAGAGCTAAGGTGGTGGTGAGATTGAGGGTCCTCCAGCAGAATTGAGGCAGGTACAGATCAAAAGAGACCCGGCCACAGAATTGCTGAGTCTCACACTAGAAGCAGCCCTCAGAACATAATGACATGGCTAGAAAAGAAACTTTTAAAAAAAAAGTTAGCCCCCTCATGCAAACTCAGCCCCAGGGCACAGCAGTAACTGTCCCCCAGCAGGGACCAGCCCCAGTCCATCAGTACCCAAACCCCAAATGCAACTAAGTAGGACCCAATACCCAGCTCAGGCTTATCAAACCCTCATTACAGCATATTTTAGTTTAATTACCCTATGGAGCCAGTCATCCCATTCTCTGGATGGGCCTGGGAACATTACAGTCTGCTTCACTCTTATTTTTAGTGAACAAAAGCAACACACAGTGTTTGCAGAAGCAGACACTGTGCCAACATTATTAGCCTTGTGCATTTATTCTTCATGAAAAATAATGCATGTACACTTGTATGAAAACAAGAAGGCATTGCCAGGCTCCCAGCAATATGCTGTATAGTTTAGCTCTCAAAGCATAGTTTTTGGCAATAAAACTAGGTAACTGCTGAAAAACAGTTTTGATATTGTTAGCATGCCTAAATATGAAATTCATGTGACAGATACTGGCACTTGCCCATTCAGAAAGACAGGATCCATCTGTAAAACCCAAGGTCTATGCTGGATTCTGACTGGATGCACATAAGTCTCACAGAAAACTTAATAAGTTTGGGCTTTTTTGCCTCCAGCAGTGAAGTCTCAGTGTTGCCCAGCTCCATCTGCAAATACAAATATTTATTTTGTCTTCTGTCTTTTGCTAGATTTCTTTTAATTGAACAGGAGATTTAAGAACCATAAACAAACACTGGAGCCAGCTGACAGCCAAATGAAATATGAAAGGCAAATTTCTCCTCCAACCACGTTACTCTAACACTGCTCTGAGCAGACAAAACCCACTCTGAAATGGGAATGCTTCTCTTCCCAGCAGCTTTCACCTGTTCCACCAGCTGGGAGGGCTCTGTGGGCCCATTCATCACAGCTTCCATTCTCTTTCCATCTTGCAAAAGCAGGCTTTTCCAGGAGGAGGGTGGGAAAGGAACTGAGACATATGAGCTTTGTGACAAGAAACGCAAATACTATATTGAGTCCTTTATCCATGACCCACACCTTTAGCACAGAAACCTCTCCTGAATGTGGGGTCAAGAGCAGTGACTTTCTTCACTTGAAACATGGGAAATAAACCAACACATTTGTGGGAAATCCTCTCCTGAGGCAGCTAGAGATGAATTTTCAGTCTGGTTAAGGAAAATAGTTACTGCAAAGCAGCAGAACTTATTTTTTCCATTGTTGCAACTTTAGAGGAGAGAAGGGAGGGGGATAGCCAGCATGGACATTACTCAAGGCTAATTTCTTCCAGGAGTCCTTGTCAGCTGCCCACTGACTTTCAGTGGAAATGGCAATTCCTGTTTTTTTAAAAAAACCCCACAACCACAGCAAGCCAATGTACCTAACCCAGACCACCACCACAAAAGCTGTTATACCCAATGGCTCTGTGAAAGCTCAGGTAAGGAGACACAACAACTCTCCACTCAAGGAAAGTTCAAAGAGGACACAGGACATTCCATGAGCAGAACTGACTCTGAATATGTTTCCAGGAAAAATAACTCTGATGCAGCATGTGTGACAAGCTGGCTCAGTGTGACTACATTTGGTCTCTATAGAAACCTACAGCCATGAATTGTGAAATTCTACAGACATGCACACACAGCATCTCCCATCTGCATCGACCCTTTTTCTGCTACATAAGATGTGAGCTGTCAAGAGTACATGGAAATGTTGAAGAGGAATCTCCATGCCTGAGAAAGGAAGAGAGAAATGAGAGACAGATAAGAGACACTTGACTCTGCAAAAGAATATGAGCAGAACACTGGGGAAAAGAAAAAGGAGAAATCAAAGCAACTTTGTGTATTCCAGAGTAAGAATAAAGGGAAGTACCTCCACTTGCACTTGTGCAGACAAAATTGATAAACTTATGGGAGGGGAAGAGGATCAAAGTGTGAAGCTTTTAAAAATTCATTTGCAGCTAATGGCTCTGACATATCTTAGGTACAACTGGAGAACAGGCACCTTCTCTTAACACTCAATCTGAAAGATATTATCCCCATTTGGGGTCTTTCTGAGCCAGCCCCAAGTTCCCACAGCCAAGGAACATCTCAGAGGCAACAGACTGGGCATTGCTGCAGTTTAATTCTGTGTTAGATTTATGGTTCTCTTCTGCAACTACATGTCAGGATTTTGAGATTTCTATCCTCCACCAAGGTAGTAAATTCATAGAGATCAGTGTTGCAGCTCTGTATTTTATAACCCAAACCCAAACCACTCTGGTTTTCTCCCATCAAGCTCCAGAAAATGCAGTCATCTCCTCTGGCTTTTCTGGCAAGAGGTGGGTAGGTGCAGAGGCAAGGAGTAAGGCAGGAGTTCAGGGGCATGTAATGAATTTTTGTGGAGTCAGGAAAACCTTGTCAGCCTCCCAGGAAGAACTTTCAGTGCAAAGACACAGGTCATGGAGCTCATGGCTTCTCTGCAGGGCTTCTCAAACACCTCACACAGAGACTCCTTCATACAACTTTAAGACCTCATAGTGGCCCAGATCTGATTAATCCCAGGAAATGTAATGAAATCTAGCTTCCAAGGCCATCTACCACCAGATTCGTTGGCTGCAGGCATCCCCAAAATTCACATCAGTGCCTGCTATGGTCAGGGTTTCAGTGACATGGACACTTGGCTCTGGAACAGAATTAAAGCACTGTAACACAAAAAAAGAATCTTTTCTCTTGTAGTTTTTCCCTACCAAAGGCTGAACCCCACGACTGTGCTGTGGCTGGGCCCCACAGCCAGCACAGATGCTGCTGCTCTCAGAGAAGGGCACATAGGCAAGCCAGCAGGATTTTGGGATGCACACTCTGCTCACAGACTATCTTTGGAAAGGAGAGGAGCAAGAGGCAGCTGGCCAGACTTTTGGAGAGATCTGCAGGATCTGCAGGTGCAGGCCATGCAGGGACACAGCTCTTGAGCAGGACACTGAGCACAGATAACACTACAGCCCATGCTGGGCTGTTGTACACCCAGCCCATGCTGTTTAAGTAACCCCACTGTGCTCTGTTCTCACCTTCCAGGTAGGAATGGCTCTGTGCTGTGATTGCTCCAGCAGCTCCACAATTTCCCAAAGCCTCCTGTGCTATCCTGAGAGGCAGAGGAGCAGCAGTACCTCTGTCACACAACACCAACCCACCATCACAAGACTTCTCCCCTTCTCCATGCCCACTTTTTTCCAGGAATAATACTCAGAACTCCTCAAGCAAAAGGTCAGACTTCATTTGGAGCCACACTGGGTACTTGGCTGCACATCCCTTGGTGACAGATGGCTGGAGCTGAACAAGGCACAAAGGAGCTCCAGCAAACAGGCACTGCATTCAGCCCAGAGGTTGCCTTGACCCTGCCACTGCCTGACCCTTTCATACCACAAGACATGCACCAACTGTGCCTGCTGTGTTGCCACTACAAAGCCTCTGGAGGGAAGAGAGGCCTCAGATCTTTTCCCTCATTTTGATGTTTTCATGTGATTAAAATCAACTGAAAGCAACTCCATGACATGCTGCAATTATAAATCCAGACCAAAGCACCTTGAGAGAGTCACAACAGGGAGATATAGAGGCACATCACTGGAGTTCAGGTTCATTTCTCAATCACAGTTGAGGGCATGGAGAAACAAGGGGGAAATTCAGAAATACAGGGTCAGAAGAATAACTTCAAAATACACAGCCAAACCTATCAAAATTTGTCAATTTATGCTTTCCTCCAGGAAACTAATAAAAGGATACTTCGGTAGCTTAGATTTGGGCACAAAATAAAGAAATCAGGCTTTCTAATACTAAAACCCATTCACACAAAACTGCAATCCAAACATTTGTTAATATCCACACACAGGGCCAAGTCCTCAGCAAGGGAAGAGCAGCTCCTTTCCAATTTCTACAGTGCTGTATCACACCAAAGGATCTGGAACTCTGCCCAGGACCTCAAGCAGTGATTGGCCCCTCAAAAAAGAGGGGGAGATGTGCAGATGTGCAAAAAGCCAAGTTAGAGCTGTGGCTTTTACAATACTGTGTGGGGAAAGAATTTACAGTGGCAGAGGTTATTCATACCCTATTGGTCACTGGAAGAAGAGAGAGCTCAGCTGGAAGAATCCATGAGCAAAGCATAGCCCCTGGTGTGTAATAAGGGAGCAGAGTCGGTGGCTGAGCAGCAAGTGGAGTCTGTGTGAACATCCTGTCCAGAGGTCATGCCTGAATCACCATCCCAATGTGCCCAGGCAAAACAGGAACCTCAGAGATGGGTATTTTTTTTTGTTTTGATTAAATAATTAACACTTCTGCATTACTCTGACAAGAGACAGCATTGTCTGGTGGCCCTCATTTTGCAGCATTATTATCCCAGACTAATTTGTCCGAGCATGTTCAAGCAAATTTTGACCAATATTATGCCCTTGATTAAAAACGCTGCCTGAGAGGTAAAAAGTTTTCCTGATTCTGCTAAATGTTCCATATTTTTGGAGACTGAAACATATAGCAAAGTAACCAGGCATGCAGGAAGTGGCCTGAATTGTAAGGCCAAGAGGTTGACAGATCTAAAGAAGCAACCAGTGACCTTTTCAGATGAAAGTGTAATATAGTGAAAGGACAAGTTTTGATAGAACATATATCAGCCTGGTATGTTTCCCCAGAAGCAAGAAGAAAGCCTTTTTTAACAAACTGAAATTAAAAACATGACATACAAAACTCCCACCTTGAATATTTACTAAATTATATATAATTTAAAAAAAAACCCACCAGCCAATAAGCCAGAAAAATGAATCCTAAGCAAAACACAGCCTCAGCTGCTTTTGAAGTGTTAGTTATACTGATAAGGGCAGTCTGCATAGCTTATGTATACACTGGATATAGATCAACCAACAGCAAGATGTGTAGGTATGTGAAGGTAAGTCATTATTCAAATCCTAGGGCTTCAAATGTTTCTGTTTAAACAAAGGCACTAATTTGACATAAACAGCACAGGCCAAATCACCTTCAGTGCTCAGTTATTACTCCTGCATCCTCACAGGCCAATAGCAGTGGCTACAGGGCAGTGTTTAAGGTCATGGGGGAGGTTCCCATCTGCCCGATTAGCAGCCAGTGTCTGTACAGGTACCTCTGTCAGCCCTAAACATCAGGGGATCCATCTGTCTCCCACCCACTGCACAACTTGCCAGTTCTGTGCATTACTTGGGAGAGGGAGCCCATTTATTCACCCTCTCACACTTGTTTTCATCCATCAACCCACATACAGATGGGGAATTTCACATCCCACGGAACACTGGCTGCACTAGTCCACTGCCTCCACGCCAGGCAATCCCTGGGGCAGCTCCTGCCCCTGCATGGAGCCCTTACCTTCTTTGGAGCCAGAGGTGACAGCAGCTGTGGTGGTCCCCGACGCCCGTCCCACGGGGCTGGAGTGCTTCCCAGCCCTGCCTGGGATTTTAAGTCCACTTGGTTTCAGCATGATTCCTCTCCTGTACCTCAGGCTCCTGTTGCCAGTGTCTCAAGAGCTGTCCCAGTGTCACTGCTCAGGCTTCTTGATGGTGCACCTCTTCTTCCATGGTCACACACCTGGGAGAGAAGAGCACAAAGAAATCCGGTCAAGAATGAGTGGGAAAGCGTGGACCAGGCTCCCAAAAAGCAGTGCCCAGCTCTGTCCACGCAGCCCTAGAGGAGTCAGAGCCTTTCATTTCTTCTCCTATAAAACAAGGGTGGTCATTTCTCCCATCTCCCATCTTCATTTTACTTTTTTTTTTTTTTTGATCAATATCAAAGTCCTGGGCCAAAGGTGAAAATTCCCAGAGCCATTCAACAAGAATTTAAATACAGTTTGGGATTTGAGCAACTGAAATGGTTTTGACTGGTTTTGAATTCTAAAGCCTCCGTTCAGCGCCTGCCAAGCCTCTGCTGTGCTGTCAGAAGCCTGACAAAAGGCACCGCCCTGCATGCACAGCCCTGAGTCTCACCAGCCTTCAGGGCAGCCTCTCCAAACTGGCAGGGGAAGGAAGGATGAAGCCAGGGCCTGAGATGGGGTTTTCAGCTCCTTTCCTTAAAGACAAATCCAAAAACTTATCACAGAAAAAAGGGGCATTTGACCCTATGGATCTACAAGAAATTTTTAAAAAAGAAAACCCCAAGATATCCTGAAACTTAAACATAACTCTACCAACAATTCATTAGTGAAGTCACAACCCTTCTTTACGTCATTCCCTTCCCCAATAGGCAAATGGAATAAAACCTCCAAATTCATTGCAAGGATGTTGCATCAACAAGCACAGTTTTATGACAAGAAAGGAAAACTAAAGGAAATTACTAAGTTGTTAAAAAAAAAAAAAGCAGTAACATTCATAATGGATAAAGAAAAATAATTTAAAAATTGACCCTATCAGCCAAAAGGAAGCTGAGGCTGGGAGCCAGCAGGCTAGGATGTGGAGGAAAAAAGGTGGCAGCAGAGCAAAGCAGGGACAATGCCAACCTAACAGCAAGGAGAGCAATGCAAGGCCCAGCCAGAAGCTGGGGACACTGCTTCCTGGGCAAAGGAAAGAGGCTGCACCCCTGAGAATCAAAGATTTACAGATGCTGCAAGGAGGGAATTGCAATAACAGGATGGGAAATGATTAAGGCATGAGTAAGGACTCAAACACAGGCTGGGTCAGAGCTAGCAGAGGGCTGGCAGGGCTCCAGGAAAAGCTGCAAGCAGACACAGAGCAGGGAAAACCACAAGGAGAATTCCAAAGCTGTATTCCTGAGGGCTCACAAATATCTAAAACACCAAAGTGCAGTAAGAGTCAGTCATCCTCCATCAGCTTCAAGAGACAAAGAAAGAAGGGATCAGCAGAGACATCCTGGGGAGGGAGCCTGAGCAAAGAACCGAGGGATCAAGGCCTTTTCCCCATGTGCCCACAAAGGGGTTCAACACCTGGGGTGGATTCAGACACCTGCAGATATTCACCTCACACAGAAGTCAGGGCTGGATGCTCCAATCACAGCACCACAGCACAAAGAACAGACAAGAGCAAAAAGCTCTTCTTAAGGAAGAGGAAAAACCAGCCTTTCTGCAGCAGAGCTGGCGAGGAACAGCTGTCAGACAGGAGGCTGCAGCTTCCAGCTCTGTTTAGCATAAAATAGGGAGACAAGGAACTGAATCTGGAGGTGAGAAACATTGATCAGCCAGGTTCCTGTTATCTGTCAAGCCATCAGATGTGGCATCTCCCACCCACTCCATCTCATACTACACATTTTGCCCAGGGCTGGCTTTGATTTTACAGACAAACTTGATTTCTAACTCTTCTGCTGGCAGGTGATGTGCTCTAGCTAAAGATCTCCATCCATCACCTCCAGCCTGAAAGTTTGCCCTCTTCACAACATGACCTTACTCCTGGATTGACTCATTATTTGGTCCTACATTTTGGTTACAAGGTTTGATGGTGTAGTCAGGATTAAGCAGCCTGGGGCTGCTGGTGCTTCCACACAGCTGGCTGAATTATCCAGGAATGTGGATAAGAAGATAAAAAGACACAGGGAAGGATAAAACAGCAGTAGAGAAGAATTTAAGTAGGAAAAGGTGCCAGAAGAATAAAAGGATTTTACAGTTTTTCAATCTTCTGTTAGAGAGCCTCTCTGGATCCTTAACTTTGCAGCCAGAACCACCTAAACTTTAGGGAACAGTGAATTTAGTATGTTCCTCTATTTTGCTGCTCATCTTTGAGGAAACAGGAACTTCAGTTCATCCTCTCTCCACATCTCATTATCCCTAAAGATCAGCTGTCCACTCCCATCACAGGATATTGTGATTTTCTGCTTCTTCTCAGGACAACTGGATATTTTTACAATGGGGAGAGAAACAACAGGAAGTGTATTCCCACCACATGAATATTTCTGCCAGAAATCTTTACACAAACACATTTGCTTTCAACACACTAATGCTAAGCCCAAGTGAACTCCACAGGCTGCTAATCATGCTCCCCTTGGAACAGACAGATGCTTTTATCCTGAAATACAACCAGTTCATGGCCACACTCACTGGGGTCACAGATTCAAAAACTTCTCAAATGCCACTGGGACTCACAGCAGGTCCCCTGCCTGGCTGTGCCCATTGCATGCCAGCTGATGGGGAGGGTCTGATGGGCAAACTCATCCATCTGAAGTGCCAATGTCACAAGCTGCAGGCTGGCCACAGCCAGGGAAAGCTGCCTCAGCACACCCCTGCACATTCACCATCACACGGGGAAATAAGGATGAAGTGGAGTAGATTCTACTATAAATGCAGTTTGTCAGTACTACACAGATAAAAATAAACGTCTGGGATGCTTTTAAAGAAGTCTGTGCGTGCTGCTAGGGACAGATACTCCTTCTCTGTCACCAGTTTCTCCCCCACTTCAACACAAACATATGTGAGCAGATTTTTAGGAAGCTCTGAACACTGAGCTCTTCCAAATGACACCATCAGGTCATCTCCACCACCCAGAGCAATGCTGCCTGAGCCATCCTAGTCCCACATTAGTTCCTGGCGGAGTGATGCAGCTTTTATACTGCAGAAATATCCTTGGCCTGGGACACAGGCCAGTATCTCCACAGGGCACTGCCCTGCTCCATTAGCAATAACAACGTGCTCTGAGCTCCCATACAGAACCCTCAGCTTCCCAACAGGCTCTATTAGCAGAGCCCTCCTGAGAAACCTGTTTCCAGCTCTTCCAAAAAATCTGCTTCCAGCAGTAGAGGCTGACCACAGGCAGATATGTGGTGTAAGAAATGCATGAGCCATCCCTCTTCCCTGATACTGAAATCAGCCAGAATAGTCTTTAAGCTCTATCCAGAAACTTCAGGGGAACAGAAAATTTCTATTCTCTATGTGATTTATCATTCCTGTATTCCACCCCATATTACCTGTACAAGCTGTACATTTGCCTTCCAGCAAAACTTCATGGAAACGTGACTTTCTCCAGATACAATGTAAAGAAAACCCCATCTGCTCCTATTCTCTGTATTATTTATCATTCCTACTCCCCATATTACCTGCACAAGCTGTACATTTGCCTTCCTGCAAAACTTCATGGAAATGTGACTTTCCATGAAAGAAAACCTTCTTTACCATGTAAAAAGGTTACACTGTAAAGAAAACCTTCTTTTCATTCATACACTGTAAAGAAAAATTTCATTCATACACTGTAAAGAAAACCTTCTTTACATCTGCTCCTCTGGATACTCCAGTGCCACCAGCCCTGCTTATTTTGTTTTTATTTATTTTACAAGATATAACAGACAAACAAGCATTTTCTAGATCTCTGCTAGATTGTTCCTGCAGTCTTTCCATACCGGGATGAATGGTTCTGTCTGTTCCCACAACCAAGAAAAGCATCCCAGGAATGCACAACGTGAAACCCTGCTTCAAACGACCAAAATATTCTCTTCCCCATCTTTCCACCAGAAAAGGGCACAGCTGAATGTGAGTCACATGGGCTCAGATTCAGAAAGGGGAACTGTCTGGGGGTGATTTTATGATGATATTTTATGTACACATCTGCTTTATGCACACAAATGTCAGGGGTGTCTTTCAGAGGAGCCTGGGAAGGCGGGCTCCGTTCAATCGCTCTCTGCAGCGTGCTCCGGGGAATGGGAGTCACACAGGCTCGGATTCAGAAAGGGGAACTGTCTGGGGGTGACTTTAGGGTGACACTTTATGTACTCATCTGCTTTATGCCCAGAATGTCGGTGGTATCGTTAAGAGGGACGGGGTCGGAGCCTGGGACCGTGGGCTCGTTCAGTCGCTCCCTCCAGCGTGCTCCAGGAACGCTGCCTTGTTCCTCTTGTTGGATTGGGGTTTTTTTGCAAGCTTGAAGCAAGAAAGAGGTTTTCCCTTTCCTTCCCCTAGCCTGCAGGCTCTACTGGGAATCCTCCTTTTTGTTTGTTTGTTTTTTTCCCAGAGACTTCGGAGGAGCTGAACCACCACGAGAAAGGGCATTAAAATCCACCAACTTCGGCTGCTGCGAGGAGACCCACACCAGCAATTCAGCAGGTTTCCCATCTGCTCTGCTCCGGCCTGAACGCCTCTTCCTTCCCACAAAGGGACCCGTCACCATTTTCCAGGCCATGCAGTCAGCCCCTGGCTTCTTGCCCGGGTATTTTTGACTTTTTTTTGTTCTGCTGTGGGTGGGTAAGTTTCTGGGAGTTCATATCTAGCCTTTATTCAATCCTTTACGCTCCCTCCCAATTTTTTTTTTCATTAATAAACAGTTTTGGGGCTTTTTTTCCCTCTAGTATCAATTTCTCTCATTGGCAGAAGAAAAGGGTGTTACTGGAGGCCTTTACTCTTTAGAGAAAACACTCATTCCAGAGCGTAATCTCCTAAAATTTGTCTCCAAAACTGAGATGGGAACTGTTCTCAACTAAGTACAGATGTACAGCCAAGAAATACCTTCCACCAGGAGCAATACATCTGGATACACCTGGCCAGCACCATGGATAACTGCATCAGCAGCACCCATTAAAAACAAACAATTGGAGGTGGTGCTCAGAGTCAATTCTTTCATAAATGTGGTAGAGAAAAAAACACAAACCAAGGTCTGGAAGAAAAAGTCTTTGGCAATACAGCTTATCCACAGACAGCTCCTCTGCTTCATCCATCCCTCTTACCCTCAGGAAGGCACGCGAGCACTTGCCAGATGGAATAACATCTATTCAGGATGGCAGTAAGTGACAAAGCAGACACCCGGACCCAGCACACTCCCCAGAGGGAAGCCCTCATGGGTATACACAAAATAAGGATCTCTTCACCTCAACTTACTATTGTAAAATGCAGGCAAGCCCAGTGGGAAGAAATGCTGATGTCCAACTCCAGTTCAGAAGGCTGAATGATTTATTTATTATAACTATGCTATAATACATTAATATACTATATAAAGGAAGATACTAAAACCACAAACCTACTTGTTCTAACTACCATATCTATCTCACAACTCTGACCCTGAGAGTCCAGCCACAGGTGGACTGGATTGGCCATCCGGCTCAAACAATCCTCACCAGAATCCAACCAAGCAATCACCCCAGGTAAACAATTCTCCAAACACATTCCACATGGGAAAAACAAGGAGCAAAAATAGAAATTGTTTTCTCTTTCTTCTCTCTGTGCACCTCTATGAAAAATCCTGAGAGAGACAAGAATGTCCCTGTGACAACATACAACAACTGCAAGACACAGGAACGTGTTTCCAGACACCATCCTGAGTTGGCCTGAATCCCATCCTGTGCCTGGTGTTTCCTTCTGGCTGGATCTGGATGTAAAAAGTGTTTACCCAACGTGACACCTCGGGCAAGGCATGGGGATTTCACTGTAAGAGCAGACCCATGTAGAATTCCAGCCAGCTGTATCTGAATACTGCTCTAACACTTTGGTCTAGATTTAGGTTTCTAATTTTCTGAATTTGAAAATTCACGTGTAAGAAATTAAATTTGAATTTTTCAGTCAGAGATGCACAGACCTTTTTAGGGATGGGGCCCATAGGAAAAAAAGGTAAAGAACAGCATTTAAATATGAGACTGAGGGAAGTCAACATTATCATGTTGTCTGAAAGGTTAATGATAACAACAATGCAGAGAAGTAGGACAACACAGTTTTTTTAAATAATTTTGACTTATGCAAATAATCAGTGACTTCAGAGACAGCTATTTGGATAGGGAAAGGTTAGTACAAGAAGGTCTCTGTTTTTACCTATTCCAATCTGAGATTACTTTTTGAGAATCAATTGCTTGTGCCATTATTTAAACACTATTCCATCCTTCCTCATGTTCATGCTAAAGATGAGGAACACCAGGGTTTGGGATGCAGCACATTTGCAAGTGGAATTTCAGCCTTCTTCAGGGCTATCATGGCTCAATCTACACAAAAACTTTTTCTAGCCTCCAAGAGACTTCCAGGTTTCATCCTTGATCTCTGTCATTCTCTTCACAATCACTGGGTTTCATCCCCGATTTCTGTCAGAGCCTCTGCGACTCTGGGTGAGAGCAAACCCATCTTAGAACAGCCCTAGAGCCACCCCTGCTTCCCCTCTGAAAACACCACTTCAGCATCAGGCACTGTACGTGTTCAAAACAGCACGTGACGCTCAACATCTCCCTGAAAAGAAGATGCTAGAGAAGAAATTGATCCCCTGATCACCGGGGAGCTCTGCACTCAACTCAATAAGCACACAGAATAAAGGCAAGAAGCTTTCAGAGCCAAATCTGGTATTCCTTTATTAGGCCTTATATAAAACCTTTACTGGCCTAAAGAAACCGGGTTTTTTTTAAGTTATTTCTTGTTTCTGAGCATTTGGTTGCATCCTCCTCCATATTTCCAAGCCTTTCTCCACCTTCCCCACTCCCAGGAAAATGAGATTTTCAGGCAGCAAATCCCCATCTCCTGGAGTTCTTACTCCTGGATATATTACTGCCCGTGTCCCACAGCAGGGACAAGAGAAAGATTTGGTGCCCCAAGCTCACAGCACTGACCATGCTGCAAAGATGGCTTAGGGATTTCAAGAACAGAATTTTGCCTTGAACTCCAAATCCAAGGGCCAGACTTGAAGCGCTCAGTCTTGTGTGAAAGGGACAGGAAATGAATCCCATCAGAGACAGGATATGATAACGCCAAACTGCAGCTTTGCTGATAGAGACAGAGATTACGCTGAGAAGAAAAGTCAATTTTATCTTTTAATTCCTTAAGATGCTCCATCCGATCCAAGGTAATTGTGCCATTCCCTTCTCACTTCTCTCATTAGTTACTCCTGACAAGCCACCAGAAACACATTTCTGAAGCACGTGGCAGATTAGGAGTAAATCCTTGCACTTAACTGAAGTACAGAGGAAATGAAAGACACTCATTTTTAATTAAGGTCAGACTCCTCTTCCAAGAAAACCTTTCCTTTTCCCATAGAGGGAACGGAGACAGAGTACTGCTGGAATGAAAGGAGCATACTGCTCACAGTTACATGTAGGGAAAACCAGGGAATCCTGTCAGCCATCAGGTTTTTTCTCTCTTGAAGAATTCTCTCTTGGAGAATTCAAATAAGTTTTCATCCATAAAGCTCCATTGTCACTACATAATTTCCCTGACAAGTGTGAAGTGTTGTTAACCTCTGTAGAAGGTGTGTTTAGTCTTCTTGATCACTCAAGTTTTGTAATAATTAGCACAGAATGTCAAGAGAAAGCCTAGAGGACTTTTTATTTAAAAGCTTAGGTATTTTTAAAACTAATTCTAACCTCTGTGATAGACTAAACATCCTGTGATTTACTTCCAAAACAAGATTTTTTTTTTTTTAAAGGAACAATATGCAAAACCCTCCTATTGCACTAGAAAAACCACAATGCAAATCCTGAAGCAAAGTGCAGAAAAAGCTAAAGTACATTCAAGGAAGTAATCACATAACTTGTGGAGTAATTTATGGGCTGGATGAGCTTGTGCTTCTCACGCTGGCAAAATGCCTCCTGAGGACTGATACAGCAGATAGCAACAATCCTGTACTAATTGCAGAGCACAACTATCTCTGATTTGTGGGAAAAATCCTGGACATGGTCTTGGTTCTGCATGAGTTTCTGCTCCCTAGAGTTCATCCCTGGGAGCAGGGGACAGTGTCCCTGCAGAGATTCATTCAGGGCACGACACCAAAGCTGCAGGCTCACACGGGAAGGGAACAGAATGTACACAGAGGTTTCACAACTGCTGTCCTGCAGGTCAGTTCAGACTTGATTTATTGCCACTCTATTCCATTAGAGAAGGAGGCTTTGATAAAATCCAAGTTTGCTATTCACAGAAAGTCTTATTTGTCAAAAACAGCATCTGGAATAGAAACATGAGGAGAGCAAGCCAAGTGCAGGGGACACAATGGTACATGACATATATATTCCGTTATAATGGCTTGGTATTTTTCTACTGGAGAAACAATTTCTTTAATTACATATGAGCTATACAACAACCCAGCCATGCTATGCATGCTGTGCAGAGCTGCAGAAGGATCTGAACTTTTGGAACTTCCTAGCTTTTGACTGCTGATTTACCACAGCACTAAAGTTCACTCTGGCACTTTATCTGTTCCTAACTGGAGTTCAGATTAATACACATTTTAACTTGTGCACTTCTATAATCTAACCTCTGTCCTGAACTTTGATTATGAAACACCACCAGGACTTGAGTCCCTTCTGCAATCCTTTTTGTGATGGAGACCTGGTCATCCCAGGATGAAACAGAAGCCTTGCCCTGGGCCACTGTCACTGCAGGTGTAACATCTACAGAATCTCCTCAGAACAACCCCAGTGCAAACACCAAGGGAAACCCGACCCTGCCTCGCCACAAGCTGCCAAAACCTCAGGCGGGGATGCAGGATAGGAATCCACAGCCCTGCCCCTGCTGCAGCCCCTTTCCATTAGTTCTGAAACCACTTTACAAGACAGTTCATTCCAGCTTCAGCCTTTGCTGCCCAGGAAAGCCCCCAGCAGTTGCCAGTCCCGATTTATCCAAGCCAACCTTCTGCCCACGTACCTCCTGTGCCCTTTGCACAACTCTGACACCCTCCCATTGTGCCCAGCTCCCAGGAGACAGCTTTGCCCTTTGCCTGCCTTCTCTGTGCCATTTGGAGCAAGCAATGCTCTCCTTTGAGAAGTCCTGAGATAGGAGACTCACCAGTTCCTGGGTCATCTCAGCTGACCTTCTCCAAGCCTCCTCACTTGAACTCAGTCTGTTCTAGACATGGGCAACCCAAAGTGCATGCTGCATCCCAGGCAATCTCACCAGGCCAGGGACAAACTTTATGCCAAATACTATGAGCTAACATAATCTCATTCCTTCAAACAAAGCAACTGTGCAGATAAGTTTGAAGAATAATTAACCCACCTTTACACTCTGGGTGTTAAGATACAACAGGAGGGAAGCTGAAAAGTAAATACAGACTGTGGTAGAACCAGCTGGGTTGGAAGGGGCCTCTAAAGATCCAACCTCTAATCACCCATAGCTAAGATACAGCACTGGCAGCCAGCACTCCTGCTTCTTTCTTCCACAGGGGTCACTGATGTCCTGGCTACATACAGACAGATGGGAACAGTTCCAGTCTGTCAGCTGAGGGGGGCAGAGCAGGGCTTACACCGCTGGTACCTCTTGAAAGATCTGAGGTCACCAAACCAAAGACAGCCAGCAGCAGCAAACTCATTCTCCCTCTGGGACACCAAGGGCAAAGCCCATCCCTCTACCCACACAAGCATCCTGCTTCCTGTTGCTGTACTGATGGCAACAGAGCAGTGCTGGACACAGCTGCTCCCAGAAGCACCCTCCTCCTCCTCCCTGCTGATTCACCAGCCCAAACTCAGCCTTCCATTTAAGCAGATGACCTCTGGGCTATGTGCATTAATTGCTGCTTTCTCCTGAACCTCGCTACAAACACTGCCAGCCCTCGCTCACACTGACATATCCACACAGCTCCCACACAAGCAGTGGTGCAGACAAGAACAGCAAGCTGGAGAGTTTGCTTTCAGTCAGTATGTGTTAATCATGGAGTTTCTTAATTTACTGCCTGTAACCTCACTCATCTCACACAACAGGAATTTGGATAGCTCATGGACCTTAAAGTACAAGAAGGAACACATCTTATTCAAATTACACCCCTCTCATATTCAAATTACATCCCCATCAATGACCAAAATCATAATTTTGGCAAGTTATAATGCTGACAGATAAGGTCCAATATGATATGCTATCTCCTCCTGCCACACAGATCCTTTTTCTGCACACTTCACACCCTGCCTTGCAAAAGCCAAGTTTACTGTGGATTGCACCACATGGAGAGAGGCAAGCTCCCAGCTCAAAGCCTCTGGGCACCAAGCCACAGCAGCACCAGAGGATGGCTCCCTAGTATGGAATACATGGGGAGGTTGGGGATTGCAGTTTCTAGGGGGTGAGAAGATAAATCCCCACCCTGTGCAGTCAGATTGCACAGCAGGTGTGGAGACTCAACATGCCCACTCCAGCAGGACCTGTTTTGCTGGCAGGAACAGGAGAGGTTGCCACATCTGGGCCAGGCTGTCAATCCCAGCCTCCTTCCACAGCAGCAGAGACCCAGCGGGAGCTGGGGTGCTCCATGGCCTGGTTTCAATCAGCAGCTCTATCCAGACACTGCCATGCCATTGAGAAGCACACACAACCAGTCCAGGAGGTGTAGCTGCCAATAGCCAAAAGGAAAGGGTCTGGATAGACAGATCAGTGCTAAAAAGAAGATTTAATTGTTCATATCTCTGGAGATAAGAGCGATGCACTCAGCCTGCAAGCAGGTAGGCAGGACAGATGGAGCAGCCCACCATACTCCTGGAGTAGCACAGCACTACGTGTTCCAGCTGGAGCTTTAGAGTCACCACGTGTCCCTGGCTGCTCCTTCACTTCTCACAGAAACAGGCTCTTTCTATACCACTAGTGCAGGCAAAGCCACAATCATGATTTTGTACAGAGATCAAGATATAATCTCATCTAGCCAGGCAAGTACAGTGCCCTTACAAAAGCAGCCTCCCCACATCACAATGCAGAGCAGTGGCACAACATCTCCAACTCAAACTGGTTAGGTTTCAGCCAAAATGGAAAAGCAAAAACTGAGTTGTCACTTCTAACAATGGCAATCAAAGCTGCTGGCACCCTAAGGCAGAGTGCAACACAGCACTCTGTAAACCTGAATCATATGATCACCAAAAAGGACCATTTGACTTTGACATTTCCATGTAAGTCTGCTGAAAGTGCTCCTACACCTTCCCAGCACCTAGCCAATGTGCTCTGGGGAGATTCAGAGTAAAAAATGGAACAGTGCTTGCAGATGCTTCAGAAACATAAAGATTAAGCTTGCAGAAGGCATTGATATTGCCAGTGTCATTTACTAGAAATATACATAAATATATGTACACATATAAACAAAGTTTTCTTCTGGATGGGACTCAGCAAGTTCAAAAAGCTACTACACAGGCCCCAGTAAAAGCCCACATAAACAGACACATAAAAGAGTGAAAGGCAAAACATCCTTCCTCCAACAGGCATCCTCTCTCTCAGCAGCATATTCCACACAAGCCTGCATTTTTGTGTCTATTGTCCATCATTAAATCTCCATTAGGGATGGCTGGTGGATGGGTCATCAGCTAAACATGCCAAACTTACCAGCTGGGGAAAAAAAGAAAAAAAGTCCAGAGGAAAAAAAAGAAAAAAAATAAAAGGCACTTATGCAAGGCTGCAGACTGACCTACTCCAATTTCCATAGTAAGGATTTCAGTTATAAAACAAATAGCTAAATGTTACATATAGCCAAGGAGGAGGCTTTATTCACCAGGGCCAACTTCATGCTGATAGGAGCCACAGAGGTGGCACAGTACACGACATACAACAGCCAAATCCGAGGCTACAAAGCCCATTAAACACAAGTGGCGAGGCCTCTTTTCCTAGGGAAGGCTGTTCTGCAGCCAGGACAGTCCCTGCATCCAGGACAGGCACTTGCAGGTCATGAACGTGAGTGTTCACAAAGAATGGGAAAGTGTTGTTTGTTTCAACAGGCAGCTGCTTTTTGTGCCTGACAGGCTACTGAAAAGTTCCCAGTACTAATTACAGGACACAGAAGTTGTCGAAGCATGATGCAACAGACAAATAGGGGAGGAATATGCCAAAGGAAGAAAAAGACCAGATCAGCCAGAGAAATCCTTTGTCAGTGACTAGGTCAGAAGCTGGTACCTCAGGCTGGAAGCCTTTGCTGCCCCACCAGAGGATGTGTTGCAAAAGAAGTTCAGGCTGCAAAAGAAGTTCAGGCTGCAAAAGAAGTTCAGGCTGCAAAAGAAACTGTGTTGCTTTTTGTCAGTGAAACTCCTTTGTACAGAAACAAGCAGATAGCCAAGGTGGCAATGACAACAACAAAACAAAGGGGAAAACGTGCACTACAGAAAACAGTGCACACTGAGCCAGACTGGCCAAAGAGGCTGTGCAAATTCCTTCGTTGCTACGTTATTCTTTGAAAAATAAAAATCTTCAAACCTCTGTCTTGAATGACAGGTGAAGACAGATCCAGTCTGGAACAGACAGATGGATCAGATGACTTTTTGAAGTTTCTGTGAAATCTTTCCAGTGTAACCAATATTCATGTGGTCTTTACTACACTATGCAAGTTTATTCAGTAAAATAAAATAGAATTCATTTTGACCAAGAGCTCTGGCACAGGCAATACAATTTAATTTGCATTACCTTTTTAAAGGAAGCATGTGTGAAAGCACAGGAAAGGGATTTATAAGGAGCAAAAAGGGATTTAAAAGTTCCAAGATCCACATATCCAACATCTCCAGAGCATTTCATTCACAAACCTCAAAGGAGGTCAGAATTACAACATCCTTTTTGGACCTGGGAGAAACAGATAGCAAGAAACAATTTTTCTCAAGACTTCTGAAAAAACAGTGGCAGAGATGGCACCACAATCTCCCTGAATATCTAACCCATCAAAGCACTTGGGAAGTCCTTCTGAAGTATTTATTTTATAGACACACAGTATAAATATTTTCAAAAATAATCATTCGGCTTTCACAGGCACAAATGGAATTATCAAGGGAATCAACAGCAGAATTCAGAGCATAAACTCTCAAAATAAACCAAAGTTTAGATTCCCTTTGTGCTTCAGTGTACTGGGATGAGGAGATGGAGACTCCATGACAGGCTCAGAAACTGCAACATGGAATTTTGCCAGTCTGTGCCACATTCCTCTGCAACTATGCAGGTGATTAAACATTAGCTCAATATAAATAAATAAATGAAAGTATCACTTTACTTCAGTGCCAGTTCAAGTCAGCACCATATTTAATTCCATCATTCTGAAGTAAAAAAAAAAAAAAAGCAACAAAAATATGACAAAGTTGCCTTTATCTCTTCACACATCTTTCTTTGCTTCAACTGCATCTGAACCAGCCACTGCTGTTTTATAGACACAGTTTCACTTATTTAGACTGGGATAATAAAAACTGTACCACTGTATGGGAATGATTTCCAAAAAGTCTGATGCAGAAACATTGTAGTTTGCTGTAGGTTTTATTTAAAAGGGGTTTCAACAGGATTTTTATTCTGGAATAGGAGAAAGTATCAGTCACATGCACAGAAGTAATTTTTCCACAAGAAGAGCTACTGTACAATCATATAAAAGCAAGAAATTAAATCCAGCTATAGGAAGTGCATTTGCTTTGTCCTGATAGCATCACACTCAACAGAGCACACAGACTGCTCTCAGCAGAACAGGGAAAGGCTCCAAGAGCACGGGGGTGCTGCAGAAAGAGACTTTGTACAATGATACACTGAGAATTCTGTGTCTCCATCAGTGTCAGCCAAGGAGAAAGAGCTTCCATGTGGGATAAGATAGGAAGGATCCACATGGAGAAGACAGGAATGGAGCAGGACTCAAAAAAGACCAAGCCCAATTCCTTACTCTAACCTGGGCTTCATGGACAGTTCGTCTTTATTCAGCAACTTAAGTGTGGTTGTTTTAAAAAACTGACCAGTAAAACAAAGCCCAGGTCATGCTGGAGTCTGACATCACCAGTACTATCATCCAAGGTGCTCTCCCTGGCTAACAAGAACTGAGATTCTACCATAAATACCACAAGAACAGTGATAAAAGAATAACAGTCACAGGCTGATTACTGGGGGCATTTAAGTCAGCAACAGAGGAAAAAATAGTGCTCTCAACCCATGTCAGCAACTTCCTTGGTAATTCTTAGGCCCTTGGGAGATGGTGAAGAAAAGAGTCACAAAGTATTTATAAAAGGCATCCATGAAAAAACAGATCCCTCCATAAATATCTACAGGTATCTCTATAGATAAGTGCACACCAGTGTCTAACACAGGCTAGCAACAAGTCACATTCAGGTCTAGCTAGCCATACCCGGGCTTTCCCAGAGCTTTAAAAGTATCTAAACCTTGCCAGGCATTGTACTCTCTGCAAAGTGGTACCAACACCATGTACCTGGGGTATGGAACTCGCTTTATATACTGTCTCCTGTCCTCACCAGAATTATAAAACACCCTCTCAAGAAAAAAAAAAATTCCCCAAGTTTCATGGACAGAGGCAGCATTTTGATAAATAAAATCAACAGCCTCAATCAGGAGGTGGAACACATGCCGTGATCCATTTTAACCACCCAATAACACAATGGAAGAATCAACCTGGATGTCCTTTACAGAGCCACATCCCTTGGTCTGGGTTCTCCATCACTTCTTCTGCCAAACCAAAAAGCACAAGTGGGGATAA
This sequence comes from Anomalospiza imberbis, assembly GCF_031753505.1. Taxonomy (NCBI): domain Eukaryota; kingdom Metazoa; phylum Chordata; class Aves; order Passeriformes; family Viduidae; genus Anomalospiza; species Anomalospiza imberbis. The sequence continues at coordinate 3,554,643 of NC_089700.1, forward strand.
AGAGGAAACACACCAGGAACTGCTCCTTGCTAGAGTAGACTGTGGCAGCCTCCAAGGCTAGAGGAGCCCATACCAACCCTTGGCCTCAGTAGATAATCCCATCCATACTGATTCTAAGAGCATCTCCTGAAGAAACACAGGAGGTTTCCCTTAACTGAAGGCAGCCCCACATCTCTGCTCCTGGGATGACACACAGGCTCCAGCACAGCTTCTCCCTGCTGTGCTGCAGTGGCTGGTGCTAATGTTGTCACTTGTGCCTTGTCTCAGAGCTGAGCCTTTGAAGTCCTGTACTCCCAGGGATTTCTGGTAGGTAGTGACAACTTTCATGAGAACACAGCTGTTTGACGCAGACTCCCTCCTTCCTAATCCCTGGCAGGCTCTAACAGCAGGCAGGTAATTTCTTAAAATGCTGTATCTCAGACCCAGCTGTAAGATCAGGAGCTGCACTATGTTCAAAAGCATCACCACACCAGCAGTGACAGACCCGTGCTGATTAACGGGGCTCTCTCGGAGCACTGATGGGGAGAGGAATGCTGTTATCAGGCAGCTGGGCAGAGGCTAAGGCCAACAAGCCTAGCCAGGCACCCCAAATATAGCTCGGTCCACATGCAGACCAGTTCTTGAGTTGCAAGTCACCCTCAAGGAAACACTTCTAGCCAGCAGTAACGGATTGACTGGTAAAACTCGACATCCATTCCAGAAGGATGAGTTTCTGAGACAAGGTTTGTAGGCCTGTGAGACTGATGCTCAACAGAGCAGCAAATAACACTCGGTGCTGACACAGTGCTTTGTCTCCCAGTGCTTCCAAAACGCCGCTGCAGCCTGTCTGGATGCTGTGGAGATAACAACTCGTGCCTCTGCCTCCATCCCTGGATGCTGCCCCAAACACCCTTTGCTGTTTTGTGTCAGGAGATGCAAGGGGCAGAGCCCTCCTGCATCTGCCTGGCTGCTCATAGCCTGAGCACTATGCCAATGCCAGCAGCTCAACCTGGGCCTTCCTCAGAAGCACATCTTGCACCAGACAAAAAGCCCACATCAGATCCTGCAGGATGTGGTACATGGCAATATCTGGATCGTTAAACAAGAAAAACCGAGCGAGGACAGTGAGCCCAGCAGACAGTCAAGCTTCCCAAAGACAAAAGACAAATTTCCTCCCATCTCAAACCCAAAACTCGCTCGGCACCGAGACACGGTTGCTGACACCCGCTCCCACCTCCGTCTCCATGGCATCAGGCCGCTGCCTCCCGGGCCGCTCCAAGCGCGCGTTCGCCGTGAGCCAGGAGCGGCGAGCGCCCGCCCCGCACCCTGCCCGGGGCTCTCGGTGGGTGCGCGCCCCCGGCAGCCCCGCACCCCGCCCGAACCCCCCCCGCCGCCGGCGGTGCCGGTGCTGCCCGGCCGAGGAAGCCAGCGGGATGCCGGCCCGCCGAGGATGCTCGGTGCCTTTCCCAGCCCAAGGACAATGCCGAGCCGCCCATCGGCACCGAGCGGCGCATCCCCGCTGCCCGGGCTCCTCCCGCACCTTCTCCATTCATCCCTCCTTTGTTGTGCCGTGGCGCTGCTGTCCCTCCCGCTGTCCCCCTTACCCTGGGGCTGCCCGGCGGGGCAGGGGGCTCGGTGCCACCGCAGGATGCGAGCCCGGCCGGCAGCCGCCCTGCCACTCCCTGCGCGGCCGAGCGAGAGCCGGGAGGAGGGAGCGGGGAGCCGGGAGGAGGGAGCGGGGAGCCGGGAGGAGGGATCTGGGCGGCGGCTCGGAGCGGCGGGGGCGGAGGAGGATGCGGGGCCGGCACCGCCGCTCGCTGTCGCTCCCGGCTCACGGCCGGGCCCACACGAACAAAGGGGCCGGTCCGGGGCCGCCCCGCGCCGAAATCCTCCTGGTTGCCGGGCCCTGGCGCCTCCCGGAATCGGGTGGAAGGGTGGAAAGGCAGCGCGGAGGCTCCTCCTGGCTGCCCGCAGCCCCGAGCGCTCCTGCCCTAAAATCCGAAATAATCTTACATTCACCTTTTGCGCGCTGGAGCGGCCGCCTCCATCCCCGCGGCACCGGGAAGGAGGAGCTCTCCAGGCACACCTGAATTTAGGTGGTAGCGATTTTGATTGATACAAGAAGGGAAGGGCAGGAGGTGCTTCTAGTAAAAAAAAAAAAGGCGAGACCCCTAATTGGCCAGGATTTAACGGGGAACGCAGCAAAGAGAACACACCTGCAGCCTTGGAGACTGCATTCAAAGCAAGGATGGCCGGGCTGAGGTGGTGATCATCACCTGGCCTTCACCAGTTCCTGCTGTTCCCTCCCAGAGCCCTGCCTGGGCTGACATTGCACGGAGATACAACGGAGCAGGACCATACAATCACTTAGGTTGGAAAACCCCTTTAAGCTCATGGGGTCCACCACTACTCCATGTCCCCAGGTGCTAATTCTACACATCTGGTAAATCCCTCCAGAGACTGTGACTCCACCACCTCTCTAGGCAGCCTGTGCCAGGACTTCACAGCCCTTTTGATGAGGAAATTTTCCATAATATCCAATCCAAACCTCCCCTGGTGGTACTAGAGGCTGTTTCCTCTTGTCTTGTCCCTTGTACCCTGGGAGCAAGCCTGACCCCACCTGGCTGCACCCTCCTGTCAGACAGTTGTGGGCAGTGAGAAGGTCCTTCCTGAGCCTCCTTTTCTCCAGGAAAAGGAGCATCCCCAGCTCCCTCAGCCACTCCTCATCAGACTCCTGTGCCAGACCCTTTGCAGCTCTCCTGCTTTCTCTGTACATGTTCCAGCACCTGTCTAGTGCCTGTGCCCTCAAACTGCACCCCTAATTTATAGACAGGAGTGGAAGTGCTTTGCACAAGGGCCATAACTCTACTCAGTGTACTTTACTACTTCTACAGACACCCACATCACCCAAGGGGCAGCCCAGGATATTTTGCACATCAGATGCTATGGTGGAAAGCCCCGGAGTATGCAGAACCAGAGGAAGCTCCCACCCAGCAGCAATCCCCAGATTTGTTGCTGTGACACTGCTCTGTTTTGCCTCTGGGAGCCCAAAAAAGCAGAGATAGAAATGAAGGAGGTGCAGGCACCAAAGCAGAGAAGAATGGAGCTGAGGTCAACTGAGCATCACCCAGAATATAAGATTTGACAGTCCTGGCTTTAGCGAGATGATCCAGTCCCAGGAGGCAGCCGTAGGCATCCTCATTTTTCATCTCGCAGAGAGGAAGCCAAAGTAAGAAGTGAAATGGCTGGTCCAAGCCAAAAATAGAACCTGAAGCACCTGACTTCAACGCCTCTGCTTCAACTGCTAGTTAGCTGCATTTTCCTGACATTTTCCTACATCCAAGCTCAAGTCATTGCTTTGCAGTCTGTATACAAGAATTTTTGTCTCCTCTCCAATCTATAGTTGCCTAGGGAGACAGTATGGTGCCAGGAGAAGAGTGAGATGAGAAGGTGTCTGTTGAATCAGACTTGGGCTCCAACAGGACTTCTCACTTCTCCATCCAGCTCCACCCCTGATTTGCCAGCTCAGTCAGTCCCTATCCTTAGGTCCAAGTCCCTTTTCTTATCTAAATGGTGGTAGAGCAATGACGGTGACCTCCCTTTGTGAGACTAACAAGAAGCATTACATGCAGACATGCATTTGGTAAGGAGGAGTATAAATTTAAATAAGTTCTGGGGGAAAAAAAATCCTCTTTAATATTTTCAGGTGCTTCAGGGTAGGATTTCAAATCAAGAATTGCTTAGAGGTTAAACCTCATTTTTGATCAATTGTACAATTTTATGCTGAATTTTATATACACTAATTTGTTCTTAGTACAAATAACTTGCACATAAATGTTTAAATTACAGCCCTGGTCTGCATGACAAAGAAGGTCAGCAGGTCTGGGGTTATATTTTGCCTGCAAATGTGGTACACACAGCAGCTCTGGGAGGAGAATCAAGCCACTGGCTTCGATATGATGAAGCTAGAAAAAAGTGCACAGCTCTTGCAGTCATTCCCTTGAATCATTTTGACAAATCTGCCTCTCTGACTAAACTTTCTCTGGGGAATTTCCAGGGAGAGCAAGAAAGATTATCCAGGGACAGAGCTCTGGCAGTGATGTGGCTGAAGTGCCTGTAGACTTGAATTTGTGTCTTCTCTCAAGTGCTCTCCCACAAAGCTGTCCCTCAGCTTTTGTTGTACCTGCTTGTCACAAAGCTTCAGGATAACTATAAATGTTGAAATGCCATCATCCCACAGACACTACTATTTCCCAATAACCATTTATTTATTCACAGGGGCTTATGTGCAGGCAAAGAGCCCCTCACTGATGTCCTAGACATGGGACAGCAAAGGAGACACATAAGTTTCAGCCTATGAAGAAGTGAGGACTTGTTAATTTTACACAGGTGAGCAGAATAATGAATTTAATTAAACCATTATGTGTAGAGAGCTGGTATGTGATCTCTGACGTCTCTGGGCTATCACATTTGCCTGATACTACTCTCTACTACCCTCTTTTTCTGTGATATGATATATATCTTGTTTTGAAAAGTGGCTTCTCACAGATAGGCAAAACTGTCTCCACTTGACTGATCCATTACTGCAATTTGACAAGTATTTACATTAGCTGTTGGGATCTCTAAAACACTTCACTGCTGTTTTCTTTTAAATTACTCTGACAAACAGAAGCATTACACAGACAATGTAATGTAAAAACCAAGGGAATATTCATGCCTGCATCTAGGGAAACAAAAAGAGCTAATATTTTGTGTTTTGCTGTTATCTATATTGTTTAAATAAAGACAGCCAAAATGTTCAAGTACTGTTCCATTTTATTCACCAGCATCAGAGACAAAGCACCTCTCCACAAAGAGCTGATGAGACACTCAACTTGTCACATACCAGTAAGTTACCCACCCTAATGCCCCAATCCTTCACTTGTTCTCCAAAGGCAGCAACATTTAAAGATGACAGTTCACATAAAGGCCACATGAAGGGCTGACATCAAGACCCCAGATGCCAACAAGGGCTTGAGTTGAATCCCTTCATTCTTTTCCCCACCACAGGCCTAGAAATCCCTGCCTGTGTACTGTGGGAACTGAGTGGTGGCAGAAACGATATTTGAAAATATTGCACAACTTCATTACTGTCAACTTTCAGTTATGTGATTTCCAACGCCTCAAAGGTGCAGCCGCAATGACAGCGTAAGCTCCTACTGTTCATCCAGGCTGACACTATAAAGACCCTTCTGCATCTGGGGGCAGAACACAAAATTCCAGCATTGGTGGGAGGAACAAGATTAAAGTAGTGATCTGAAGAGAAGCTGTTTTTTTCCTTTGATTACAGAGCTGCTGAAAGACCTTCTTATCTTGAGGATCAGTGGCCGTTTTAGGCCTTAGTCATTCTAGGCCAAGACTAAAGTTCAGAAACTTCTTATAAACAGTCTTTAAATTAAAATTAAGATCTTGCATGGTTGCAATGATTCAGCTAAGTGTGACATGTTTTCAGGCATTTGTTATCTGACCCAGAGCCACCACAAAGCCTCTAATATCTAGCAGATTCTGTTGTATCTAGATAGGTGAGAGAAACCTCTCATCTTCAGACATTTATATCCAAGCCAACTGTCTAGGCTTTCTGTGTAATGAGTGCAGAGGAACAGGCACTGGGGTTGAATTCCCATCATCATACTGCAGACACCTAAAATGGATGAATTGCTCTCTAATGATGCTCCCTTCCACCCATGAATTAAAGAGATATTTGAGAACTAGCCAAATGAGATGTTTAAAGTTAAGTGATGAGAATCCCACTCATCTCCCTTCCAGAGACACTCAGCACAGCTGATGGTGCTTATTTGGGTACACATAGCTCAGAGGTGTGTGTTGGGTACACTCTTGTCTGAAGGCCTCACTTTGTTCTGTTTCACTGGAAGAAATGAGGCTGTTGGCCAGGATTCAACATGGGCAAGGTCTGGCTCCAGGACCCTTTAGGGGTGCACCCGTGGCTTGTACAGTGTGCTGGAAAGTGCTTTGTGAAAGGCTTTCTACCAGCTGACTTCTGTGAGTTCCTGTATATTTCTTAACATAAAAGGAAGTGTGGGTAGAAATATGTTGAAGGATCATGGCAGTTCTCATTAATTATGAAGATCAAGAGGAGCTCTTACTGCTTTTTTAGTGTGTTTCCTATACTGAAATTAGTGCATTAGCTGTTACTTAGACTCCAACCATCAGTATAATTTAATCATTAACACAGCCTAGTTCCTGTTGTTCCACATTTTGAAAGTAAACTACCTTGCTGCAGTGGCAATGATTCCAAGGAATGTGGGACAGCACTCCACACAAATACAAAACAGTAAGATGGATCACACTGCACAATTGAAGAAATAGTGGCATTTTCATCACAAAGGCTGTTTCCTGCCCATGAGCCCAAAGGCAAGTGGATGTTCAGCATCCATTAAGTGGAGGCTTTCTGAAATTCTGTGTTTGTCCAAATGCCCTATGTAAATTCACGCTGGCAGTGGAGAACTTGGAATAGCTCTTTTATTAAGTCAGTAGATTATCGTCAGTCATTCGTCTGAAGATGAAGCTCCTCTTTACAGATGAAGTAAATGAGTCATAGAGAGGAGAAATATCTGTGAACATAGCTGTTCATTCAGCTGAAACAGAAATGTGTTGGTTGACATCTGTATTTCAGAGTCAAACATCTACAACAAAGCATGACTGAAAAAAAGTAATACAGGAGGATCAGAGCATGGAGAGAATGCAGGGAGATTTGGCAGTAATGAGCATAACATCTTACTCGTGGGTGGCAGGGAATAACACAGCAAAAAACCAGAGGTTAAGTAGTGAACAAACCATTCCAGCACAGTACCACATATTTATATTCCCTGTTATTGCCCTAAACCTTGTTGCTTGTATAAATCAAGACTAAAGAGAAGACTGTCCTTTATTAGTTCATTTTCAAAGATCAGGGCAACTGCCAATTGCACTTACCCAGGTTAGCATAGAGATAAAAGAGACTTGTAAGCCTCCTGACCTCAAAGGTGAGCAAAATCCACCGTATTTTGTAGACTTGGAATCAAATTTGAGAGGGATAAGTTTATTGTCCAAGAGTCCCTCTAACACACAGAATCCAGGTAAGCAGATCCTGGGCATTATGATGTTCTTCATTCAGTTCATGCACTTCTCTTTGTACACATTCAATCCAGAGAAGAAAGCCAGCCTTAGAGCTCCCAGTGTGGTGTCCTACAGTCTATTGATTAGGTGAAGCATAGCCTGTTTTATAAACCTCTGATAATTCCCTGTACAGTTCCATGTGTCCTCCAAAAAGCAGAGAAACAAAGATCCACCATAACGGGGCAACTCTGCATTTTTCCAGTTGTCAAAGCATCATGGGCATGCCTGCAAACTCTCCAAGCTCAGTCTCTGTGCATTGCAAATCAAAATTCCTTCTGGATCAATATTTTTCATTGGATGTCAAAAAATTATTGCCCTCTATATACCTCTTCTTGTTGTCACCAGGGGTGTCAAGATTTATTGTGCTCTCTGACCTCATCAAATAAATTCTGTAACAAACTGGAGCCAGCCTGTACTTGGTGAGAAAAAAGAAAAAAGCTGTTTATTTTCATGTTGTTTGAGCCTTGCCACAAAGACTCTTTTAGACCCAAAAGAAGCACCAGATGTTTTCTAGCAGAGCTACAGAATGCACTGTGAGAGGCAGGAGAATCCTGTTTCCTTTTCATGAACTGGAGCGTGTTAGAAGATCAAAGCTGAGGGACAGGAGCCAGGATGAAAAAGTTTCCTACCTCAGTCCAAGACTTCAAAAAAGATTTCAGTACCTACAACTAAAGCTGTGTTTAATGGGGAAGGGGAGGGAAATGAGACTTCAATTTCGACACTTAAGCCAGGCTTTTAAAATGTTGTCAGCAGGCAGTGCCTGGACGTGGTTTAGATTGCTGCTGTGGCTGTGGGCACTGACCACTGAAACATCCAGTTCACTTTCTCAGCCTTTAATCCTCCAGAAAAGCAAAATTATCCTTTAAAAGGCTCTGACACTGTAATTTAACATAGGGAATGCTTTTCCAGAAGATCCCAAGGCACACAAGAAACCATCTTTGTAACAACTTGCAGATGAGAAAAATTGGAGCATAAAGGCTCACAGTCCCATGCAGGATCACCTACGGTCCACTGATTTCCAGTCACTAAAGCAGTCAGTTGGACCCAAACAGGTTTGTGTAATGCCTGTGATGTAAGTCTCACAATAATGAGCTCTGCCAGAGCTGTATGTGAGGTATGGAACAGTAGCAATTCTCCTGTGTAAGGCAGGAGGAGTCTGGAAAAGGTAGGAGGCTGTTAACAGTACAACTAACTGCCCTCTGCTTCCTGCCAAAAAAGGGATATTTTTAATTAAGGAGAGGTTTCAACCAAAGACCATGTCTGACCTAATTTAAATACCACAGTTATGGGCAGAGCATAAATACCCAGCCCAAATCCTCTGCACATCATGCTTCAGTACTGATGGAATAGGCTGTTTTCCTGTCAGCAGGAGAGCACTGGAGAACCATCCACTGATCCCTGCTGTCAGTTCTCAGTATGATGGTAAAAGGTTTAAAGAAAAGGTTTTTTAAAAAGAGGTCATTTCTTTATGCAGAAATATTATTAAAAGGTTTATAAAAAGGGGGTTATTTCTTTATGCAGAAATATTATGTCCTGTGACAGGAGAGTAGCAAGATGCCCCAGATGACCTCACTCACCCACTGGATATTGCTGCAGGGACTGCCAGGAGCAAAGGGCAGCCTTGATTCCCAAAAATCCCAGCCTTATTAAAACAGATGTAGAAAGGTTGAGAAAGCTTGATGCTTTCCCAGGTGCTCATTTTCATTTTAGAATGTTTATTACAGAAAATCCTGTATAACATGGATTTTGGCTGTCACATGCCATGCTATAACCCAGATCCAGGAACTTGCACACACTTCTTCAGTTTCCTGTTAATTTAGTTGTATTAATTGCACTACATGAACTACATATGTTCCAGTAAGAAAGAATTACTGTGAAAATGCAGCCAGTGTGGCATTCTGTGGAGCACTGTACAGTGACACATGAGAATTGGATCCTAATCCATTTTTTGCTTTTACTGCTGGTGTAAAATGGAAACTCCCTCAACAACTCAAGCAGTCAACAACTGCTTTTGCAACAGCAAAAGAGAAACAATGATACTAACCTGATCTGTTAAGTGCTTTTACTCATCAGAATGCATATGGAAGGCACACATTAAAATAGCTAATGCTGCCTTCTCTGTTCCAGTCCTAAGTCCAGCTCAATATAATATACAACAAATACAAAGTTAATTAGTGAAAAAACCCAACTATAAAGCTAACAAGTGGGAAAATACAATTAAGGTAAATTATCCTGTGGAATTCAATGCCAGAATATATTAAAGGTAATTTACATAGTTATATCATAGCAGTAAAAATGTTAATTCTAATTAAAATTTAAAAGTATAAGACAACTCAACTCTTGAAGAAAAGTAAACTTCTCTGAAGAGATTCTATGATTGTTGTAAATCACACTTAAGGTTTGTTTCTCTTTTCTTTGAGCCTGTGGTAACAGTGAACTTCTCAAAGGGGGTGTTTGCCTGAACAGGCATCTGGCCTGTTCCAGTCAGTAATGCACCTGTACCTTTCATTTCACATCCTTTGCAATACTTCTAAGAATGTTTGTGGTAACAGAACAGAAATAGCATGTTACTATCTGAAATGTTTATTAAAGAAAGGAAATAAATTAATAGAACCTTTTTTTGGTATGCAAAACACAAACATGAATTAAGCCATGTAATTCCCATTTAGCATGCTAAGAAAAGAGATGAAGATACTTACAAACTGGGCTTAAAATGTCACGGAAACAGCTGTCCTCCCAACAGACTGAAATTCATTTATTTGTTGTATCCAGGCAAGTCTGACAGAGAAACCCCCTGCATTCACACCTATGTATCACACCAAAAGCTGTGATTTTTAAGCAGACTATAAATACCAACCCAAAATCCAAACAAATGATTGTACCTTGTTAGGGTTTTTTTGTTTGCAAGTGAGGTAGATTATTAATACTTTGTGACATCAAGGTCGTAAAACAAAGCCATATTGCACTTCCAGAGAGAATTGCCTTGCAAATGACATACTGCTATGACTTTCAGGTCCCAATAGTCAAGGAGTTGAAGCCTAACAATTTTCCCACTTAGAATACCCAGCTCATGCAGATCCTTCTTTACAGATGTGATAAAGCCCTGAAGTTGTTTCCATGGAACTTAAAGAGGATATTAGAGATAACCCCTGTAAACAGCACTTCAAACTTGCAGAACAGTTACAGTCTCCCTATCCCCACATTGCTAAAAGAACATATTGCTGCATTTAAAGACCAGTTTTTGTCCCTGGTAGATCTAGAAGTACATAAGCATGTCAATCTGGACAGCAGATGAAAAGAAAGTAGAACCTTGTTGGATTCACTCCATCATTCCTGCCTTGGGACTGTGCTGTTTTGAGAGGTGTCAAATGTATGAAAAATCTTGTAAGCCAGTATCCCAGAAGCAGACAGAAGAGTGAAATACTTCTCCTGTACCAGTGTGGGCTTGCAGGAGGCAGGTGTCATTCCCAACACAAAACAAGACCTGTTTCACAACAATTCTGCCATTTGTTTGCACAGGAAATGTGCCTGGAGACTGCCAGAGCCAAGGCCTCAGCAAGGACATGCTGCCACCCAGCTCTCCTGGAAGTCCCTGATCTCTGCAGCAGCAGTCTGCAATCACTTCTCAGCTCCACAACCCACATCCCACAGCTGGCTCTGTATGGGCTTGTCTCAGTGAGAGAGATGATTTTGTCACCCATTGCCATGAAACTTCATCCAAGCACCCAGTGCTAGGAAGCATACTGTGCTCCCAGCCTGCTGAGTTCAACAAGGAATAGCAGCTCAAATTTAGCAAAAGTCATAAATCCAGGTTTAACTCCAGCTACAGGAGCTATCTCCAGGAAATCAATTAGATTAATCATCTCCACAGCAAGTGTGCACTGCTGTGCTGTGGCTTGCAGGTGCACAGTTCCCTAATCAGGATCAAGCCTTTCCTAGTGTTATATTTTTTGAGGGGCAGTGAGATGTCATTAAGAGACAGCATAAGCTTTTAGTTTCTAAACCCTTCATTTCTTCAATAAAGATTCACTTTGCTGCAGCATAGGATTTTCTAATTATAATCTTTCCTTCTACTCTGTTTTCCAGCTGCATAAAGAAGTCAAATACCTTGTTTACACTGACTGATGTATTGGGGAAATAAAGTCTACTTCTGGAAGCTACCTTTTCAATCATTCTTTTCCATAAAATTCCAGTTCTAATAAACTGATTTATAACGTACAACCTAGGCCAGGTGAGGTGGATCTTGTTCCTCTGTATACCTTTCACTTGATGTGCATGCGTACATACAACATGCTGTAACACTGTACCCTGAGGTTATTTTCTATAAGTAATATTTCCATTCTGAGATGAGGTTTACTAAGCACAGTTGTGAATATTAAAATGCACTAAAACAAGGGAAGTTCATAAGAGGCATTTTGCTGTATTCTGGTTGTATTAGGTCAAACCATCCACTCACAGTTAAGCCCAGTGAAGCTTCTGGCAGATAATCTGTACAATCAATCCCATTTTTAAATCTGCTACAGATGCATTTTACAACAAAGATTGTGTTTGCAGCTCTGCACTTCTCTGTTCTACTCCAACAAGTCTCCTACAGTGAAAGAACTCAGTGCAGGTGGCATCTGTGTTGCTGTATCACCCATCAACAGGAGATGAACCCTGGAAGGCAGAGAAAGCAACAGCTCAAGCCCAGCTCACATTCACTCTAATGACAATATATAACATTTTGTGACCTTTCAGCACCGTTATCACCTTATGCCATGACATTTCAGGAGGTTTTAAAATGGGAATTCACTGATCAGACAAAAAGGGATGTCTCTGAAAACAGTATAGTCACAGAGGACTTAGAGCACATAGTTTATACAGCCCTACTGCTTGGGAAGCACCTTGCCTGACTAAGAATCCTCCTCTACTTCAGCAATAAACCATATTTTACATTAATAACTGAAATACTGAACAAATGTCTTGAACGACTTTGTTTAATTTAAGAAGTGGATGAAATAATCAAATAATCACCAAATATCCATTGTAGGGGTGGAAAAATCTGCATTTCATGTTTAGGGATTAAAATTAATATTCTTCAAAATCTAAGACCTTTTTCTGAGCTATTGGTCAACTTGTATTTAAACAAACCTATACGGTGTCATAGACAAATACCCTGCACGTACAAACATGTAAATATATGCATATAGACATGCTTATTAATATGCATAAACCCTGCACAATTGTAATTGTTTAAGTCATTAAAGGAGGAAGTCAAATGTGCTCAGTATAGGGAATAAAGGCCAAACTTCTCTCTTTTTGGACAAGACATTTCAAACTTTCCTGGTTTAGTTTTGCCACATGTATATTGGCAGCATCTTTTTTCCAGTAAATGTGCCACCTGGATTAAACAGGTTTTTAGCCATTCAGGTAAAGTTTCTATCAAAATGTCATTGATAAGCATACCTGCAGAACTGGAAAGCTAAATCTCCGAATAGACATGGAAACAATTATGAAAATACATCTACAAACTGACCTGTTCTTAGCTGATATGAGTACTGAATTCACAGACTGTCTTAGAATTATTAAGGAGAATCCAGAAATGGTGTGGGAATCAGTCTCAGATCTCAGCTCTGCTACCAGTATAACAGTAAAAAGAAATATCTGCATGAAAAGTTTTGCTTGGCAGCCTGGAAATCTCCAGGACAAATGATGTTTAAGGGATAATAGTTCCTAAAGCCCAGGAAAAAGCCCCGTAGTAAATACCTTTGGCATTTACACATATGGGTAAGAAAGTAGTATTTGACATCCTTTCACTTCATCCATTAAGTCTTCAAAGTAGGAGCCCAAGCACAGTAACCAACAGGGTAAACCCTACTACTAAATATTATTGTTTGCATATCCCATCTATTAAACCTGAACAAAGTGCCAAGACAAGAGGAGCTGCAAGAAAAATCAAGGTGTGATTCAGCTAGGACAAGACATTGTACAACTCTACATTCATCTGGACAAAAAATAATAATTAAAAAAAAAAAGGTGGGAAGAGACTGAAAACCAAGCATTAGCCATCAAAAAAATCAGTTCAAACTGAAATGTTTTAATTCCTTAGTTACAAACTGCTTGAAATAAGGTATTACAAAGTCAGCTGTTCCTCACTATTGGCTCCAGACAGCACAGCTCACACTGCAAACAGTCACTGGACTAAACCCTCGAGCCCTTTCCTCTCTCCTCTGCTCTCCTTGTCAGTGAGGCCAGAGGCATCAGCAACCACAGCAATAAAAAGCACTGGCAGTGGTTTCCTCCCTTCATGGCTCCAGGAGAACAGCTCATCTTTTATTCATGAGTAATGAGGCCTCTGGAGGGCTAAGCAAAAAAAAAAAAAAAAAAAAAAAACAGGAAGCAAGTATTTCTTGGGGACAGTTGGTCACAGGCTGGCAAGTGTCCAGGACATCAAGCAGGAGGGGCAGGGGTGCAGGATGGAAGCATGAAAGCTGCTTTCCTTCCAGCCTTCCTGCCATGGTAGGAAGGAGGATCACAAAAGGGAAACTGCACCCAGAATGTCCATGTGCTGACCCAGGAGGGAACACACTCAGCTGGTGTCCTGCAGGGAATCACTGCCTCAGAGGGGGAATCCAAGATGTGCAGTCAGCACAGATGCATTACAGGATGGGATCCATCCGAGTTTACTTAGGAGAGCTTAATATTTACCGCAGCCACTTGCACAAGCTCTTGCTTTGAATTCTCTGGGTAATTCCTTTCCCCACTTTGCCAGGCTTCACTCATGTCCCACAATTACATCACTCTAAATATTGTTTTGCAAGTGCCTTTAAAATAGGACTACAGGCCCTTGCAAAACTGCCTTTAGAAGTGCCTTTAGACTAGAAAAGTGCCTTTTAGAATAGGACCACACCTGAGGCCAGAATAAGCACCTTAATGGGAATAGAGATCTCCTCCCAGATAGAGAGAACACCCTCTTCCATTTCCTTGTGTCTCCAATAACAGAACACCCTTATTATCAGCAGAGAAAACAATCCTCTGCCATCCTTTGCTTTCCTGAGAAGATGACCTGCACCTGTGAAGGTGCAGATGTCATTTGTCATCTCTAGTTGTGTGCAGAGGAACAACCATCAGTCCCTCACAGCTCAAACCCAACACCCAGCACTGGCTGTGCCTCCCATCAGGGGCCTTTCCATCAGCCCTGACTGGTTCTGAGCCTTAATTATTTTGCACAGGACACTAACAAAAACTTTCTGAGAAGCCTGAGCTTCCTGTAAATTCTGGAATCTTAAGGGAAAGAAAGATGCTACCTGATACTTTCTGTCAGACTTCCTAAAAGATGACACATGCAGAAGAGTTATCTCTTGAAAACTACAGAAGAAATGTAATATTTTACATTAACATGCCTCCTTCATTGCTTTAATTACTGCCTAATTAATTTCAGCCCTCAGAATACCTCCCCTGTAGGGCTGAGCAAATGAGAAATAAGTCATAGCAGGGCAGTCAGAATGAAAGGAAGAGGAAAAACCAACGCAATAAAAACCCACACACATGAGGAGAGGCAGAAAAATGCACATAGAGATCTGAAGATAATAACTCCTTTTTATTTTTGTTATTTTTCTCATATTTTCTATCATGAGCACTTTAAATCAAACCAGACTCGACCCTTACCTTGACCTTTTGCTAAATCCATCCTTTCTGCTTTAGGAACTTGATAGCTTGGAATACAGCAGCTCTTCCTTCTGATACTTCTAAACCCATGTTCTGCAGACTTGAATTAATCCAGAGTTCCACAGCTTGGACTGAAAGTTAAATCCTGGACTGTTGATAAACAATAACACTATTGCATTTCCATCTGTGACATGTACAGAATGAATGCAGATGAATGTTAAGATTTATTCTGTTTCATTCAGCCAAACAAGGTCTCTGATGAAGTTCTGCCCAGCATTGAAGAGACTAGATGCAGCTGAAATGGGTTGCATAATGTCATGCAGGACCAATTAGGGGCAGTCAGTGGAGAATGTTCCCAGACTGCTAATGCAAGGAATGAGCACAAGAAAGTACAAATGCTGGATGCACTCTGGCAGTATTGTGCTGTATCATGGCTACATGGTATCTGACCAAAAGTCAAGCAATACTGTAACATTAAAAAGTACAAATCACTTTATATCAGATTTGTTCCAAATTTCTTTTGAAGTTTCTGATAAACATAAATCAAGCCAGTCCACATTCCCATTTTTTATGGGAAACAGACCAAGTGTTACATCTGAAAACACAAAGAGAGTGGCACCCTGGTAAAAGAATGGATGAACCCATATTGCCTACCTCCATTTCAAACTCTTGAACTGTACTATTCATCAGAGCCCCCAAATAATTCCTCTGGTTCTGCACCAGCCTGGGGCTTAGTCTTCAAGCAGAAAGCTCACAGAGCCATTAGGTTCCTTCTTCTTCATTAAGATCCTTCCTCTTACACAAGGAAGCCCCAGCAAGCACTTACTCTGCAGGATGCTCGTTGCAACATCTACATTTGGCAGTAAGACATGCACAGAGTCACTTTCTCAGCTTCCTCAGTGAAAAAGTGAAGGCTGTGTCCTCCCTGGAGGCAAACAGAACCCTGCTGTAGTCAGTAATGGTGACATACGATCCTGACACGGAGGAGAAAAGGTGGTCCTCCATGCCAGCCGCAGCTGCAGGTGCTCTCAGGGAAGCTGCACCAGAAGAAAAGCATGGCTAAAGCACAAAAGATCATTCCTCTCTCCTACCCTTTCAGCTTCATCAACTGTGTTAGGAGCCTACAGCTGCATTTTGGCATCTAGGAATGATGTATGTGTAGAGAATTTACCTGGTTTTGCAGACAAAACAGAAATTCTATGAGAAAGTAAATTCTCTTGGATTCTCTTGGGTGACCTGTGTGGGTTTAACCCAGGTGTCCATACTCCCTCTACTGACTAAAGCTGTAACCACGCGGCTGGACACTCGTTGCCCTCTATTACGTGCTTAAAGAAGAAAAAGAAAGGAAATTTCAGTCACATTTTCAGTCTTAATCATCCAAAGGGCAGGAGAGTAGGACTGGCTAGTCACTGCTGCTGCATCTTTTTCTTATAAGCTAGTGTAAAGCTCTGGACAAATGCCTCAACACATGCAGAAAAATCATAATAAAGCTTCTCTGGCTTAAAAGAGCACTCAAAACACATTTTTAAAAATATTGTCAGATGCTTATAGAAAAGAATTGTAAAGATGTGCAACTTTAGAGTCTCCCAGTAGCAATGAGCTGAACTTGATCTTTCCAGCTGCTCTGTCACCACGTCCTGTGCTTTGCCTCACTTTCAGCACTATTCGTTTCCTGTCTGCAGATGTTGGTGGCACGCTGCTTAAAATTTTGTGTGGCAGCATTAAAAAAAAAAAGATTTAAAGGTACTTGATGAAAACATAAAAAGCAATGAGATGCTGCAAATAAAAGTGCTCAGGTGTCACTTTGTATTTACTCAGAGTGTGCTGGTGAGCTGCTGTTGCTCTGCAGCTCTTGGAGATGCACAAGAGTAAGGATGAGGCAGTGGATGGGGAAATAAACAGGGAGATGGCCGTGTGCTGATGAAGAGAAAATGTGGGACCTCAGCCATTACACTTAGCAAGGGATTTTAGAGGGTACCCATAAAATGAGCTCGGCACAGCTGTACCCCCAGGGCCATTGTATGGATAAACACACAAAGAATGGACAGGCTCGTGATGCTACAAGAACAAGGACAAGTTAATACCTGCATATACTGACAGCATCCTCCCATTTTGCTCTAGAGCTCAAGCACAGCAGCTCTGCAGGAATCAGGGCCCCTGTCAGTCTTGGGTGCAGACACGTCAAACCCAAGAAACCTCTTAATCCAGTGATGCCCTATTTCATGAAGCACCAGCCCAGCCTCCCTTCTAACAGCCCCATCATTACTTTCCCTCCCACTATTTGTTCTCGTTCTGCTCTCTGCTTTCCGCCTCTGTGACCACGTGATGAAATGATTGGTAAATGAGAATTCATTCCACTCTCTCCAGCCTAGCTGTATGAAAGGGAGAGAGCACAGAGAGGGAACAGCCTGCAAGGGGAGTGCAGACTCCCCACATCCCTGGCAGAGAGGTGATCTCTGCTCCATGACCCACCTGTGGCCATCAAGCAGCAGCGGCTGCAGCTGGAGCTGTAACTGTGGCAGTGGGGCCAGCGGTGCACAGCCCAAGGAACTCTGCACTTCTCTTAATACTGCAGTTTAAGGTCTCAGCCCCTGGCCTTCCAGACCTGCAGGATAACATGCATGAGTGTTAGCCCTAACAGCAACAGTAAGCTGAATTCACAGATTTAACCCAAAACAACCTTGAATAGTAAAAGGTTCTCCCCTCTGTGCCCAAACCATAGATAAGAAATTTTTATTACTGAATATACAGATCCATACTTTTTGCTAACAATTGCCTGAAGTTAATTTCCTCTCATGCTTTATTTCTATTGCTTTCTGGCTTTTACACCTCACATCATCCTTGCTTTTGCTTTTCACTGTCTTCAGCTACTGCCTCACTTTTAGTGTCTTCCAATTTCAATTTGTTGTTCAAACTCCAAACAAGCCACACTCACTTTCACCACCCGTAGCACGCAAAGCAGCAATTCTTTTGCCACAACTTCTGCATTTACCCACTTCTCTGACAAAACATGTTTTGCTGGGCTTTAGTTTCCCCATGGGGACTAGAGCTGGTCTGAGAGGAGCTTCCATATGATCTGAAGAAGACCTGTTCCCTACACCTCAAGAATCTGCAGCTGGGACTTCCTTGCTGCTGGGCCAACCACAAGATCATGATTTATTTCTCTGATGGGGATCTCCACTACTAGTAATAGATGTTTGAATACACTGAAGAGGATCACTCCCACTGCTGAATAAACCGTTAGCAAAAAGCCCTTCTCTGTACTCCATGCTGATTACAAGTACTTCGTAAGCTTTTCTGTACATCTTTTGGGGTGTGAGGGAGAAAGGTCTGAAAGAATCATCTTAAATTCAGGAGTATTCTCCTTTCAGGATAACACAGTACATCTGCATACACATGTATTTAGGCATTGCTGATGACACATCAGAAGTTCTGCCATTTCAGCATTGAATTTGGAATTCATTTAACTCTGGGTGTATCCTGTCATCTCAACTGTCAGACTACAAAAGAACTATTTGGATTTTGTGACATGATGAGTTTTAAAACTTTCAGCTCACATGTGCCTGTCCACCTGCCACATACCCCTAGCAATATTGTTGTGCCTTCAATAAGTACTTGTTCTGTGTTTGATAAACCACTGTGAGAAGCTCCTGCCTACGCTGGGGCTGCAGCTCTTCAGGAGACCATGCTCAAAACCACATTTCAACTGTTAGCAGAAACATATCACAAAATCTGTCATCAGGCTCTCTGCAACAATTCTTCTCGTTAGCCTTTCTTATTGTCCTTTGAGCGCTTATCAGCAGCAATTCCACATGTAGAGTGGTAGAATTAATGCTAGCCAGGAAAATGATATCTTATCTAGAAGCTGGAACTTCCTAAGAGCAGAACTACTGTTTAATTTGGCAAGAAATCAAAGCACATCTGTGGTGCTGCACTGACAGGCTGTAATGACCAACAGTACTTCACTGTCTCATGTTGGGTTCTGATGAGCACTGCAGAAAACGAAATCTACAGACAAGAGTAACAGAGTGAGTTTGAGAATTACAGGAACAAGCAGTTTGAACACCAAAAAAATGCCAACTCTCCCCCTCATATGCCATATAATTGTGGTGCTATTTAATTATCTTCTTTACCTCCAGTGGAGGTGGTCAATCCACTGGTGATGTTAACTCAGCCAGGCACATGAAGGTGCAGAACACTTCCAGTTTTACCCTTGCATAAGTTATCCCACAGCCACTAGGAACTACTACAGCTATTAATAAAAACAATGTGCAAAACAAGATTAAAGCACTTACCATAAAAACTCAGGTACGCAACTGCGCTTTGCAAAACAGAAACTTCACCCTCCAGAGTTTTAGAGTCTTAGGAGAAACTCATTAAACTCCATCACTGTCAGGCCCTAGGCAGAACCACTTTTACAGACTGAAGGCAAATGCTCATATGTCAGCCTCAAAATACCAGTAACAGGCACTGACAGTAACACAGGAATACAAATGTTGTGATGAGGAAGAGGAAGTTACTCCCTCAGAGGAGCATCACTGCTCACACTGAGCTGCAAATACGGTCAGTTCTGAGTTCCGGCCTCACACCAATCTTAAATTAGAAACACTTCCCAAGGAATCAGGGCCCAGACTGAAGGACAGATGCTCTGTCCTCTGAGCTAACACAAATGTCATTAATTATGTGGAGCATAAACAGAGCTGAAAGATGTACCAAGCCCCCAGTAACTACTGAGGCTGAAAATCAGTACTGATTTCCAAATTCTAATGCTACAGAATCAACAACCCACTTCTCTGTCAGGGGCTGGTAGCATGTAGGGGTACCAATGAGCCTGGTACCATAACACCTCATCAAAATTATAAATTAAGGGGAAAAAAAAAAAAGTCTTTACATAGGTGGATGAGCCACCTTTACTTAACCTAGAAAAGAACATTCAGAATTATAGAATCTCAGAATGGTTTGGGTTGGAAAGGATCATAAAGCTCATTTCATTCCACCCTCTGCCATGGGGACCCTTTCCAGTAGACAAGATTGCTCCAAGCCCATCCAACCTGCCTTTGAACACTTCCAGGAACAGGACAGCCAGAGCTTCCCTAGGCAACCTGTATACGTTTTATGTGTTCAACAGAGCCAGAATCATCCCCCAGCTATAACATAACTGCTTGCAGTATTTTGCAATGCATTTTTTATTGTTTTCATTTGGGGGGGAGGGGAATAGAGGTAGATAGAAAAAGCAAAGTTTTAGACCCCTGAAATGCAAACATGTTATGGTTGTTACTATCTTAACACGCAGCAGGGTAGGGAGCCCAGCGAGTCCACAGGGACGAGCACAAGCGCACCCAGCCGAGCTACGAGCGGCCTCCCCTCCCCTCACCAGCAGTGCTGCCCGGCCCGGCCCGGCCCGGCCCGGCCCGACCTTCCCGAGCCGGGCTGTCTGCTCTCCGCCTCACTGAGCAGCCACAGAAGCCGGGGCCCGGCTGGAGAGCGTACATCCCGGCTGCCTCCGCCGGCCCGCCCCGGAGGCGGGCCGGCGACGCGGCCCTCCCTCCCCTCACGGCGGCGGCAACGGGGAGACGGGCCCGGAGCGCCAGCTGCGCCACCATGGAGGTGGATATGGCGGAGGACGAGAAGGCCGGGCCGTCGGCAGGCGAGAAGCGGGGACCCACCGAGCCCGCGGCGGCCGCGCCCGGCGGCGGCAGCGGCCACTACGAACTGCCCTGGTGAGCACCGACAGCGGGCGAGGGAGCGCGGCCGCCCGGAGCCGCCATGACCGCCCGCCGGAGGGGCGGGGCGAAGGGCGGGCGGGGCGCGCGGTGATTGGTGCAGCGCGGGGAGGGAGGCGGGACTGTGTGCGGCAGAGCCAATGGCGTGAGGGCGGGGCGCTGGTGGCGGGAAGGGCGGGTGTGGCGGCTGAGGGGCCCCGGCCCCGGCCCCGGCCCCGGCCCCGGCCCCGGCCCCGGCCCCGGCCCCGGCCCCGGCCCCGGCCCCGGCCCCGGCCCCGGCCCCGGCCCCGGCCCCGGCCCCGTGTGTTCAGCGCTGTCCCCCGGTGCCCGCCGGCGTGCAGGAGCTCAGTCTGGCTCGGAACCGGGGACTCTGCCTGCGCCCTGTGACCTGCCCCGTCTGTTGCCAGGGCTAGGAAGGCAGGAATCACTGTATGGTTTGGGTTGGAAGGGACCTTAAAGGCCATCGCGTTCCAGCCTCCTGCCATGGGCAGGGTCACCTTCCACTAAACCAGGTTGCTCCAAACCCCGTCCAACCTGGCCTGGAACAGTTCCAGAAATCAATAGTGAAGAAAATCCCGTTGTTTTCCTTTGTAATGCACAGAAAGCCAGCCCTGCACTGTGCTGACCATGGGACAACACACAGGATAGCTTCTCCCCTCAGGCTTGTAATAAACGCCAATCACTTGGTTTTTAAAATTTATAAAGGTTTAATAAAAATAAAATGGAAAAGAATCAATACAAGTATAGTAATAAAGATTAAACAATTAGAGTTAGGACAACTAAAGAGACAATAACAGCAAAAAGTTACAGCCCGGGCTGGGTACCTCTCTCTGGACAAAAGTGAGCCAGGAGAAGGACCCCGATAAAAAGAATTCCCTCCTTAAGAGGGGTAACCTGTTGCATACACAAATCACTTCATGAATATGCATATATTTATTTAAAACAAGAAGTTCGTCCGGTACTTGTTGAGGAATTCCTGTTAATCCCAGGCGCCTTGAAGTCTAAGTCGAGTTTGGAGAAGTTCGGTTTTTTTGTTGATAAGGAAAGCCATAAATTCCTCTCCTCTGGAAGATTTAGGGGTTTCTGTAATGTTATCTCTGTGTGAAGAATTTCTTGATTATCTTCTCCTTCTCTTGAGCAAAAAGAATACCACACACACATATTTTCTATTTTAACTACTAAAGCTTAATTTCAATTACAAAACTACATTTACTATATTATTAAAATGTTACTACAGCATAACTTTCCAACCTAGCATAATACATATAGTAAATATCTGCGTAGAGCCATATAATACGCATTTTTCACAGGCTGAGGCACCGAATTCCTGTTCGAGTTGAGCATTTTTTCCCTCCTTTCGCCTTTTTATACCGACAGAAGTAAAACCTGTCAGGGTGGTATCCCTGGCACAGGTTGCCAGAGAAGCCGTGGCTGCCCCGTCCTTGGAAGTGCTCAAGGCCAGGCTGGACCTGGAGCAGCCTGGCCCAGTGGAAGGTGTCCCTGCCCATGGCAGGAGGCTGCAATGAGATGGGCTTTGAGATCCTTTCCAAGCCAAACCATTCTGGGGCTCTCTGAGTCAGTGATTAGTGCCGTGGAACGCTGTGTGTGGCACTGACAGACACCCTGCAGCACTTGCACTGAAATCATGTCCAGCCATCCTTGCCCTGTGCTCTCTTAGCATAATCCTCCTTGTCCATCACTCTAAGGCTCAATTAAAGCGTTATTAGATGTGGTGAAGTGTGTGGAGTTTTACTTTTACAGGGTGGAAAAATACAGACCCATGAAACTGTCCGAAATAGTTGGAAATGAAGATACTGTGAGCAGGTTGGAGGTGTGTAGCTGTCCCTGTATCTTTTTACAGGTTATCTCAAAAAAACATATTTTTGCATAGATCCACTATTGTATTTTTACATCCATACTTGATTATGTGGAAGAAAGTTTCCTGATTTACTTCAAAAATTCCAGGTTTTACATTATATTTGAGTGGTGTGTAAGGAAATATGCCTTCTTCAATTGGGATGTTTAAATTGAGCATTTGATACAGTTTAGAGAATTTGTAGCTGTTAGAGTAATACTGTTTCAATTAATAAATATAATTCGTATAACAACAGAAAGAAATATAATCGGTTTTTTGGAAAAGAAATGTTTGCCATACCAATTCTTCCCTGAAAGTCTCCAAGATGATGTTGGATGGGGCTTGGAGCAACCTGGTCTAGTGGAAGGTGTCCCTGTCCAAGGCAGGGGGTTGGAATGAGATGGGCTTTAAGGTTCCTTCCAATTCTAACTATTCCAGGATTCTACAATTCCATGACAAATTAATCTGTGAACACAGTATTTGTTAACAGAAAGATTATACTAGCAAGTATGTAATTAAAACAGATGCAAAGGAAAGGCAAGAGTACTAAGACCTGTGGCATTAAGTGCTTTTAAATATTTCCATATTATTCTAGAGGCTGATTTCTAACAGTTCAATTAAAAAAAAAATGAAAGCAGGGAAGTTCAAAAAATTAAAATAGGAGGGGGAAAAAAGAAGCTTGTTTCTGATGCTAAAATAGAACAGAATGGAAACTATTTGTTATTGTCCTACATAATTTCTTTTTATCAATCTTTCTTAGGTCTTTGCAAAAGAGGGGAATGTACCAAATATTATAATTGCTGTGAGTATTGCTGTGTTGTGCTGTATTTCAGTGTTGGTCCTGGATTTGAAATCTAGCCAGGATGGCCTCCCAGTACAGATGGGCTGTGTGCCTGAGTGTACTGGTGAGGGAGATGTTGGTTGTGTGGTTTTGGAGCAATGTTCTTGGCAGAACACACAAGGAAACAAGTTTAAATCTACCTCAGGTGCCTGCTGAAACACATGCTGTGCTTCTCTCTGCCCCATATCTCCTCTGTTAGGGGCAAGATCCTGAGCTCAGGCACAGCTTCCAGGCTGATGTGTTCTCTGCAGTTCCTCTGTTGCAGCCTTTTTCATGACTGAGGAGATTTGTAGAGAGCACAACTTAGAAAATTTCATTAAACTTACCAGCAGTTGTTGCACTGTCACATTTTTAGGGTCCTCCAGGAACAGGTAAAACCACCAGTATCCTGTGTTTGGCTCGTGCTCTGCTTGGTCCTGCATTAAAGGATGCTGTTCTGGAGCTGAATGCCTCAAATGACAGGTGAGAATGAATAAACCTCACCAAATTTTTAATGAAGAAGCGAGTTTCCATTAAACCAAGGCCAGTTTGATAGGCTTAATGCTATAGTAAGGCCTTTAAGACTTTTTTTAGTGCATTATTTCCAACTAAAAGGCAATCTTTGGTGTTCACCCATCAACACAGACAGTATTTCTTGATGTTTTATAAACTTTATAGATACTTTGATATGTGAAAATACAAAGAGATAGAGTGCAGAATCCATAATGGTACTTCTTTCTCAAATTTATGTGAAAGAGTTAAGCTTCCCACTGCATTCATGAGGATTCAAGAATGAAAAGTGAATAGGTTGTTTATAGTCAAACTCTTCAGTGCTTAGAGTGAGAGAAATTAGGGTTATAAGGGCAGCTGAGGATTAAAACGTAGGATCAGGGTGTTGGGTGTGTAGAGGACACTGACTATACTCCAAGGATCAGGCACTAAGGGCTGATTATATTTCCCAAGTTCTGTTCAGACCCATCCTGAAGTATTCTGACATTTCCTGGCGGGTTTACGCTTTACCTACCCTGATAGCATCACTTACAGAAGAACTACAGAATCACAACATTCTTTAATAAACAGAACAAAAAAGGAAAATCCTTTCTTAATAAAAGTTGGTCTTTGAACAGACTCTCTCTAGGAAAGTGTCTGTGTTGTGTTGATATGATTCAGTCTATCCAGCTGTTTTTCTTAAACTCTTCTGAGCTACAGCTGGGGCTGTGGATGGAGCTGTGGGAAGAACCGGCAAAGCAATCTTAGATGCTTCTGCCTTTATTTATTACCCTTGTGCCAAACATAAGTAATTTTGTGGTGGTACTGCAAGTAAGGTTACTGGCTTTGTGTATATTTATATTGCTACTGTTAAATTATTTTCTTCAAGACCCCCAAAACCAAGGATTGTTGGTGTTTGAATCCAAATCAGTTGGACAGTCTGTCTTGAAGCATGGTTCCACAGCAGTTGTGCTGAAACAGCTGAAGGGGCAGGAACAAACAGTGGTAGAACCAGCAGCACTTCAGCTGCTGTGGCTGCTGAAAAAAAATCTATTCTGTATTTTCACCCAACTTACCATGAATCAACTGAATTATTTTTCCAGAGGCATTGATGTTGTAAGAAACAAAATCAAAATGTTTGCCCAGCAAAAGGTCACACTTCCAAAAGGTCGGCATAAAATAATCATCCTTGATGAAGCAGACAGGTATGTTGTTTTTTCTTGACCTCAGCTCCTATGTGAAATGTGCTGCATCTCTCCTGTCTGTAGAGCTCCAGTCTTGGACAGTATTGAGTGTTTCTATCAAGGTGTTCAAAATAATTTGTTAGGAAATGAATATGGATTGAACAGTGATGTTATGGGAGCACTCACAGCAAGAAGAGATCATTGCTTCAAAAGAGATGCTGAATATTGACATGGAATGCTCTGGTTAGGAAACAGAGCAGTTTACTAGAAAGATGCCCCATCCCTGAAACTGTTCAAGGCCAGGTTGGACAGGACTTGGAGCAGCCTGATCTCATGGAAGGTGTCCCTGTCCATGGCAGGGGGTTGGAACTGGATGAGATTTAAGAATCTCAAGATTGGAGCAGCCTGATCTCATGGAAGGTGTCCCTGTCCATGGCAGGGGGTTGGAACTGGATGAGATTTAAGAATCTCAAGATTGGAGCAGCCTGATCTCATGGAAGGTGTCCCTGTCCATGGCAGGGGGTTGGAACTGGATGAGATTTAAGGTCCCTTCCAACCCAAACCATTTTGTGATTCTGTGATTCCTTCTCTTTGGAAAGAGTTTGGCTCATGTAGAGAATTTCACTGAATGAAAAAGGGACATTCTCCTCCTCCATATTCTTAGCAGTGTTCTTCAGAGCATTAATGATTTCATTTTGCACATTATGGAGGTCTCAGTGACTGCCTGCGTTGCAGGGTGGTTTGTTCACGTGACTAGAAAAAGCTGTTTAGTTTATTTATCAAACCAGAATACTACAAAGCACAGCTTAATATCAGTAAACTCTGAAGCTTGTATGAAAATAGTTCTTAGGCTACACCTGTGAGTGAGGGAAGGGCAAAACCTGCCCTAACTCCTTGTCTCCCCTCAGCATGACAGATGGAGCACAGCAAGCATTGAGAAGAACAATGGAAATATATTCCAAAACAACACGCTTCGCACTGGCCTGCAATGCCTCTGACAAAATCATAGGTAAGTGCTGCTGCTTCCTGGCTGTTCATGTCATATGTTCTCCATACTGCTGGCTAACTTCCAAGGCAGCTTCCAGAAATAGCTTGATCCAGCTTGTTGCAAGAAAGCAAGGTACTTCTGAAAAATCAAGCCACCTGTACTTCAGCAGATAAAAGAGTTTGTGTGTGTAGTCAGGGAACCCTCTGAGCAGCTGTTTTTGATGGATAGTGGCATATGTGACTGCAGAAGCAGATTTATCATGCTTTGGGCTTAATCTGCATCCAACTCTGCCACAGTTTAGGATGTTTGATGTATTGTTTACTGGGTATTGAAACCTTTTTGTCATTTCTGAATCATAATCTTAAGTTTGCCTATAGGTGAACACATTGCACCTTAGACTTCTCTTGAAAAAATAACGTGATAAACATCTATATTCAGGAATCCAGGAGAACAGAGGAAGCTGAGCTTTATATATTATATAATATATAATTTTATATTACATATATAATATAATATAATATTTATATATTTCCACATATCTGGGCAAACTCCATTAACATGTTTGGGCTCAAGGGAAGGACTATAACAATTGTATGTGCTAAGGAGAGGCTGTGTTCTGCTTGGAGCTTACATGTCCTTTTTCTTCAAAAGACATAAGAATTGTTGGAAACTGAAATGAAGATGTATGTGTGGTTGTGGGATTTTTTGAGAAGAAGAGAGAGAAGCTAATTACACATCTCTGTCCTCAGAACCTATTCAGTCTCGGTGCGCAGTTCTGCGTTACACCAAGCTGACAGATGCACAAATACTTGCCAGGCTACTGAAAATTGTTGAGAAAGAGGATGTAGCATATACAGATGATGGACTAGAAGCTATTATCTTCACAGCCCAAGGTGATATGAGACAGGTAAAAGGAGAAAGACAATTAATAAAAGGCTTCTGTTTAAAGCAAAAAAACCTTTTGAATTGCAGCTCTCAAGGATTTCTCTCTGGAGAGGTAAAGCAAAGGAGGATGTGAGTTGTGGCCCAAGAGTAACTAAACTGTTTGGTTTTGTGAGGGTTTTAAATGCTCCTTAAAAATGAGTTGGTGGGAAGTGGATACCAAATTTCTGTGAGGAAATAAAGTCAGCATAAATTTGTGAAATTATTTTCTGTTGTTCAATAGAAAACTGCTTCTTTGGCATCATTTCCTGAAGTGCATTTCATCCTGAGGAGGGAAGTGAGAAGTGGAGCACTCCAGAAAATAAATAAAGTCTTATTTTTTCTTTCACAGGCATTAAACAACTTACAGTCCACATACTCTGGATTTGGCTTTATAAACAGTGAAAATGTCTTTAAGGTCAGTAATGGCTGAAAACAGTTTTGCCAGAAGTTTAGTCCTGTGGCTGTGTTTAGTCCATTGGACACATAAGCCTTTTTGCTAGTTTGCAGACAGCCCTGTGTATGTAGCAGTTACAGCATTAGACTTTAAATAGCCCATGTGCAGTTTGAAAAGACATCCCTAATGGCATGTCTGAGACCTTTGCAGCTCTCTCAAAGCACACAAATCCAATAACTGCTGGGAAATTTCACTGATAACTGGGGAATCTATTGCTTTCTCATTGCATGATGTTGAGTCTGCCATATAGAAGAAGAACTACAGAATCACAATACAGAAGAATCTGAAAAGTCAGATTATTTAAAATTTAGTCTATGTTATGGAATATCTCTGATTCAGTACTTCAGCTTCATAGAAACTTGGTGAAAATACCAGAAGTTTAATGCAAAGTCTTCTGATAATTAAAGTGTAATATTTCTCTTGGATACAGGTATGTGATGAGCCTCATCCTCTGCTGGTGAAGGAAATGATACAACACTGCATAAATGCAAATATTGATGAAGCATACAAGGTTGGTTTTCTTGTCCTCAGTATAGTCAGGCATTGTTTCTATACAAAATTTTTTGTTTCCTTTGAGGAATTCACAATGTGTGTTGTTTTTTAAGATAAGGGCAATACCATGTAGATGAGTTGATAAACTAAATCCCTTTTGGGCAAGAGTTTGTTCAGATAAATAAGCTGACAAGCAAAAAAGGAAGTTGTAGTGAAATTAATTGCTAGATGCTTGAGGTTAAATCAGTTGGGAAATAGTACATGCAATTTCAGAAATTATATACACCTGTTCCAAAAGTGAATATCCTTGACACACTTGGCAGATAAATGGGGGATTATTCTTGCCTGCACAGATTCTTGCCCACCTGTGGCGCCTTGGATACTCTCCAGAAGATGTCATTGGCAATATCTTCCGTGTGTGTAAGACCTTTCAAATGCCAGAATATCTCAAACTGGAATTTATCAAGGTTAGTACTGACTCAGCTCCTGATGGGGCCTTTTGGGCCTTTTTAAGAAGAGGATGTGATCAGGGGCAGCCTCAGGGGTTCAGTTTAAAATATGTTGCATATTAGCACAAAGAAAGTGCTTCTTAACTCATTACTTTGTTTCCCACTGCATCATCAGTTTGTCAGTGAGAAGTCACCTGAAGTTTAGCATCTCAACACCCACAGAAGTGGCAGAAATCACTTTAGTGGTTACCTAAAATTGATAGCAGATGTAATGCTGAATTTATTAATTATTTCAACACCTCAAATAACTCCTTGAAAATGTTTTTCAAGTGCATGCTTGATTCTAGTACAATAGATAATAAAAGATTAAATTAAATTAACAGAGAGTTGACAAACAGCTGGTGATAAGGAATCACTCTTCATATTTGAAACCTGTCCTCATATGCAGCCACCTTGCTTCTTATAAATGAAGCAGGGAAATACAGGCTTTGATTTTAAAAAGAAAAGGCATTTTAGTTGGTTTATAGGAGTAGATACATTCTCTGAAGTACAAGTGACTCAAAGCTGGTCTTTTAGCAGTTCTGTTTAGTCATTAGTAACATATACACGGACTGGGGGAGTAATCAGAAGGCTTGACAATGTCTCTGTCACCAGGAAATTGGGTACACCCACATGAAGATAGCAGAAGGTGTGAACTCCCTTTTACAAATGGCTGGGCTGCTGGCCCGGCTGTGCCAGAAGACTGCAGCCCCTGCAGCCAGTTAGGCACCTCCTGGAGCCTTCTGGGAGGAAACCAGGTTTTGTTGTGCAAATGTTTCATACTTTTTTATTTAGACCAATAAAGTTCTAAAATTTACTTTAACCCACAAAATTGTATGTGTTTTATAAGCAAGATAGAAGAGAGGACTGTGACAGTCCAGAGCAATTGAGGTCTATCCAGTGCACTCAGCAAAACTGCTTATGTCCATGGTATTGAGACCTAAGCAGGAGAAACAAAAATGGAAACCTGTTTTTAGGGATTACACTTCAAGCCTGGTCATGAGTGATCTTACCAAGACCAAGAAGGAATTTTTTTGCACAAAATACAGCACTTACTGAAGTTATAATTGAGACACATTGAGCAAGTACTGCTTTGTCCTGTGGACAGGGAAGGTATTTTCACCAAACATACAGGAGGAATACTACACATTTCTTAATGGTGCCACTATATTTTGGATATTCCTTTTGTATCTTTAAAAAGCTTTACTAAATTCTGAGATGCTCTGCATTTGAGTTCCTTTTCTTGTCCCTGCTTGTCCAGGTTAGGTAATGTCATAGTTTCAGCCTGCCAAAAAGCTACACATTCATGTTTGTCTCCAGTTTTGGAAACACCTTGCCAGTGTAGATGGGCAGTTAAGTGTGAAGTGCAGAGAAAATAAATATAAATTGAATTTGACCACCTAATATGAGATGTGAGACTTGTGTCTCCAAGACTTGTGTCTCTAATATAATTAACAGAATCACTGGGTTGGAAGAGATCTTTAAGATCATCCAAGTCTAACCCAGCCCCAACAGCTCAACTAAACCCTGGCACCCAGTGCCACATCAAGGCTTTGTTAAACACACCCAGGGATGGTGACTCCACCACCTGCCTGGGCAACCATTCCAGAACCTTATCACCCTCTCCGTAAAAAACTTTTTCCTAATACCCAACCTAAATTTCCCCTGGTGCAGCTTGAGACTGTGTCTTCTTCTGTCAGTGCTGCCTGGAGAAAGAGACCAACCCCACCTGAGCACAGCCACCTTTCAGGAGCTGTGGAGAGTGATAAGGTCACCCCTGAGCCTCCTTTTCTCCAGGCTGAGCACCCCCAGCTCCCTCAGCCGTTCCTCACAGGGTTTGTGTTCCCAGCCCCTCTCCAGCCTCGTTGCCTCTTCTGGACGCGCTCGAGCGTCTCAACGTCCTTCCCAAACTGAGGGGCCAGCCCTCGAGGTGGGACCTCAGCAGTGCCAAGTGCAGGGGCAGAATGATCTCCCTGCTCCTGCTGGCCACACCATTCCTGATCCAGGCCAGGATGCCATTGGCCTTCTTGGCCACCAGGGCACACTGCTGGCTCATGTTCAGTCAGCTGTTGAGCAGTGCCCCCAGGTCCCTTTCTGCCTGGGCACTGTCCAGCCACACCGTCCCCAGCCTAGAGCACTGCAGGGGATTATTGTGAACAAAATGCAGGACTTGGCACTTGGATTTATTCAACTTCATCTTGTTGGACTCTGCCCATCCATCCAACTGTTCCAGGTCTCTCTGCAGAGCTCTCCTACACATGCTCCCAGTTTGGTGTCATCTGCAAATTTACTGATGAAAGGCTCAATCCCCTCATCCATGTGGTCAATAAAAATATTGAACAGGACTGGCCCCAGCACAGAGCCCTGAGGGACACCACTGGTGACTGTCCCCAGCTGGATGCAGCACCGCTCACCACCACTCTCTGGGCCCGGCCATCCAGCCAGTTCTGAACCCAGCAGGGAGTGCTCCTGTCCCAGCCGTGGGCTGCAGCTTTTCCAGGGAATGCTGTGGGACACAGTGTCAAAGGCCTTGCAATTAAGCATGGTCTGGTTACAGCAGTTGCACAAAAGAGTGCAGAGGCACAAGTTGCTGGTGCTTGCACTTCACTCTGCCCGTTTTGTTGATGATTTCCACCCCAAGTGTTCAGTTCCCCACTGCAGCAGTCTTGGTGCCAAATGGATGTTTCCTGGCAGCACCAGTTGGCTTCAGCCTGGGGATTGATCCTGCACTGAGGCAGGGGCTGGGCCCCTCCTGTTCTCTGACAAGCCAAAGGGGCCACAAGTTTCAGCAGCGAGAGCTGGTGACATTGTGACTTTCCCCTCAAGTCTTCCTGCAGCTCTTTTGGCAGAGCCTGCAGACAAACATTTGTGATTCAATGTGCAGGAGAGCAAGGGAATTGGCAGCTGAAGTGCAGGGAATGCAGCAAACAGCACTTGGAATAATGGATGTAATGCTCAAAGTACATTCTTCACTAGATACATATTGAACTTAAGCTTTGGTTCCCACCCAGTGAGTTACTATCAACCCAAACTCTATTAAATACACAACTAATAGTTTAGTACTGGGGCTTGAGCTGCTGAGTTCTCTACAGACACAGCATCATGGCTTTTGTCCCCAAAAACTTAAATAAGGTTAATTTTCCTTTCACTGCACATCACAGCCAGCCTACTCTGTCTTTGCTTTCTCATTAAATGTGTTCATTGGAATGGGGAAGGCAGAGGTGTTACCATGGATGTTTCATAAACCAGAAAACACCATATTTGGAGGACTCAAGGCCAGTCCTTACCTTGTGGGATGTGCCTGCCCACAGTGGTGGTGCCAGTGGACAGGTGAGGAACATGAAGGGTCATGGTTCCTGTTCCTGCCTGGTTTCAGAAGGTTTCTTCTCAACTGTATTCAGTAGCTGCATTTCACAGCTCCAGTTTGGAGCAGACTCTCCTCTGGGCTAATCCTTTCCAGCTCAGCAGGGACATAATCACACTCACTTTTCCTAAGTAGAGGACTAGTATTGATCCCAGAGGCCACCAACACCTCCTGTTCTCCACAAGCGTTTGTTCCTCCTCTGAGTGTGGAGCTGCTGCTTTCCAGCACTTGGCACAGACTTCCCAGCTCCATTTTCAGAGCTGCACCAGCCAGAACTACTTTTCTAAAGCACCTTAAATTGAAAACAGGAAGTGAATTTCTCACTTAACTGCCCACCTAATGTGGGGAGAGGTGGACCCAGGGGAGATGTAAGTCTCCTTGCATTAGGTTCAAACAACAGTGTCTAGCAGTTCTGGCTGAGCACCAGAAACCCTTGCACACCTAAAGCCAGTCCCAAAAGGACAGCATGTGAGTGAACACACACATCTGTACTCACTCATTGCAGACAAAAACAGTGAGGTTGTTCAGAGCAAGGCTAATAACAAACATTATTGATGAGAGTTCCTGAAACAGTGCCTGGATACCTTGCAGTGTAATGAGATGACTGGCTGAGAAGTGCTCCAGAAGCTTTACAAAGGATTTACACCTCACTACAGCTGACTGCTCTGGAGAGCTGCAATGGGGGATGTGCTCAAACCCCATTAAGTGAAGAGAAGATTCTCCACATCCAGTTCTGCCCTGCCTGCTTTGGCTCCACAACTTTCAAACTCAGGCTTTGGCAATGGAGGAACCTTGTACCAAGAAAATCTAACTGGTGCAATCTGCCTCCCTGCTTAGCGAGGAGAACAACAGATCCTGTATTTTCATGTTCTGACCATGCACTGACCTAATGCCTAGAACTTTCTGGAAGGTCTCCAGCTGGATCTGTTGCTGTGTGCCAAGGATCTGTCACTGCTGCTAATCTCCTATTCATGAATGACTCCCTTGGCTGGGAGATGAATCACCAGTGGGTAACACCACCAGACATCACTCACAACGAGCTCACCCTTGCAGTGAACAATCCACAGACTGCAGCACTTCATGGAAAGTGGAAGCTTCTTCAGGTGCTGAGGATGAATCCCAACAGTCTCATAGCCCTGTGAGGTCCAGACACAATTTCAGTGACAAAAGCACCCTTTGCCTGCCTGGGAGCCTGTGCAGGCTGTCACTGTCTGTGCTGCTGGCTCACGGGGACCCTGCTGCCATACACCTGTGCAGACTTTTTGCAGAGCATTCGGCCATCAGGAAACCTAAGGGTGTGAGGAGAAGCTGGGCTGGGGTGAGCAGAAAACCAGGCTGTAGCTCCCTGCCTGTGTGCATCCCTGAAGTGCACTAGATTTCTTCTGTTGTAAAAGTCCTGTGGAAACTTGTAGCATTTGTAGCAACCACTAGCAAACCTTCTCCTGAGCCAAACTCCAACCCACCCACCATTTCATCCACACCAATGGTGGGCACCTGGTCTCTCTTGGTAGTTCTGCTAAAATTAGAGTCAAGTCATTTGCAGCAGAAAGCACCTGACATCCCTTCTCCCACACCACAGTCTCTAACCCTTAGCTCCCCTTCTCTGCTCACCCACCATGAGTGTGGGCTGTGTTCTTTCCTGAAACAGTTTTCTGATCTTATTTTGAGGAAGAAGGCTTTTAATGCATTTTTCCCCATAAGATCCTGCACATTACTCCTTGTCACCTCATGTCCTCCCATTTCTGTGTCACCTGATCATGCAGTCGTCTATCATTGCAAACCATAGCAAAACACCCCATTTGCTTTGGAAGCTTTTCAGTTTTAATAAATAAGTGTTCCAGAAGTGCCAGATTTGTACATCAGGGCTCAGGGAAAGGGATTCAGTTTTTGGGATCATGCTCCAACAACCATTTGAGGGACTGGTACAGTTTCTGAGGCTGGTGGCTGTGGGTGTCTCTCACAGTTGCTGCTGTTCTTTGTATCATTTTAAAACAGATACTGAAACATGAGGAAAACTGCTGTAGACCAACACTGTGAATTACATGCCCATGGATAAGGCAGGCATTTAATCCTCTTTAGCTTTTGTGAACAGGTTGGAATCTCATTCAGCTCCAGACAGCCACTGCTGTTATAAACACCACCTCTGCCTCGCCAGTGCCTCTCACGTAGGAAACTGCTTCTATAGGAGAGCACAGGAACTAAATCAGAACGTAATCCCTGTGGCTTAACACCATCGTGCGTGAGTCACCCTGACAAATTAGGTAGCTGGCTGCATTACTGCTCAGCAAGTTAAGGATTCATTTCATGCCTGACAGGAGAAAACATTGCCCAGACTGGCCATCTTCGAGTGGACATGCAGGGAAATGAGATTGGGATGAGGAGCCTGGGGCTTGCCCGTGGTCGCTGGGGGCAGAGTGCTCTCTCCAGTTGCTGGTTTGCAGTTGGACTTCTGTGGGGCTTCAAGCAGTGCAGTTCTTCTTTCAGTAGCACCCCTTCTACGTCACTGCAGGCACAGTTTGGAGAAGAGATTTCCCTGAGGGATGGAAATCTCCCCTCTCCCTGTGTGCATGTTCGCTGGGTGCGCTCTTACAGCTCAGCAAAAGATTTCTTCAGACTTTATGCAGAATACTTGAAATAAGAGGAGAAAAAACAGTGAGTCCATTGACTTTTAATCCCTGCTTTCAGCTTAACTCTGCTGCCTGCTACATTTTCTTTCCAGAGACAAACAGTGACATACACTACAAAATGTCCATGTCTAAGCAGGAACCCCAGTCATGCTCCTGACGGATGATCCCTGATCAGAGCAGGAGGCACAGAGGCACCAGGAGCGCATTTCTCAGTTCAGCCTCCCTTGGTGGAGAACTTCTGCTGGCATTTGTTGGTTGGACATTGAGATTTCAGAATATTACTCTGCTAGCAAAGGCTACAACAGAGGCATCATTATAATGGCAAAAAGATGCCTGGCAGCAAGATATGGTCAGGTTTCTCAGGCTGGGTTTTTCCATGTCCAGCTAAATCCAGCAAAAGCAAATGCCCTAGTGTGCAGAATAGGATGACTGTGCTTTGCATGGTGGGGACAAATCCTAAGTATTCTGCATGGCTTCAGAAAGATCCAATTTTGGGAGTCTGCCCACTGCTGGTGCTCACACTCTGGGGAATATAAGACCCTATAAAACTAGAGCAGCTGGCACGTGACATAAGGACAATCCCAATGGGCCTCTGTAGGTGCTCAAGAGGGTAAAAACCCAACAAGGAGAGCGATACTGGTCCCAGTCCATCTCCCAGATGGAGTCCTAGTCCAGTCTGGAGCAGGGTGACCAGCACTAACCAGCACATCATTCACTGTCCCTCAGTGTCATGCAACCTTCCTGCAGCTCCCTGCAGATTTTTACTTTATCTGCCTTGAGTAATTCTTTTTCAGCAGCATCAGACTGGTGGTGATAACGGGGCAGGATGTGTGGTTTTAGCACAGCAGGCAGGGCTCAGCTGAGGGAATCCCTGCTCAGAGCAGGGGGCTCTGGGTGTCCCTGTCCACAGCATGTAGCAGTGCTCCACTGCTCCAGAGCCCTTTGGAGTTCCTGTGCCTGTTGGAGGAAGGCAGCGCTGGAGCTGGGACATGGACTTGGACAAATTTGTTCCATGGTCCATGTTAGTCAGCTTGGCATCAGCCAGAGATGAGGCACTGCACAGGGTGGGCTCCTCACGCTCCTCCACTGCCCATGTGGGCTGCTGTGCTGGTGCTGCCAGCAAGGGCAGAGCTCCAGCTGAACTCCCTTTGGCAGAAACCAAATCCTCCCACCCCTAAATAAACACCATAAACCAAATCCTCCCACCCTACCTTAACACACCGACCGTTTACTCTGTTTCTACCTTTGCTCTGACAGCAGGGCAGGGCCTGACACAGGACCCGTGTTGATGTAGTCTGGCTCATCATCCAGGTTTTCTGTCACCGGGGCTGTGGGTGAGGATGGGGAGCACTTATCAGTGAGTGGTGTAAAAACACACGATGTGAAAACACACAGACCACTGACACACCATGTGTCCTGCCAATATTTAGCCTTTGCTGCTGACATGTTTTTGTGCCTGGGCTAAGAAAACTCAGATCAGTGTCAAGGTCTCCTTGAAGAGGCTTCAATATGATCACAGCAAATTTGCAAACACTCTGGGCAGCTCTTCAGAGCCAAAAAAGATTTTATCTAGAGAGTGTGCAAACAGGAATCACTTTTCTTAGACAACTTTCACACCAGAGACACAAAGCTCTTAAATATATGTGTACACTCCCCACTGTTCCCCAGGCCAGAACTACCCTCATGCTTCACAGGAAGCCACAGGTTAAATTAAACTGTGGTTAAAAGGTCAGCTTGAGAAATAGGGCCCCTGACTACAGCAGGAGAGTCAAGGGCTGACCCACTGGGTGTGTGCACAAAGTTCTGTGGCACAGGGGATTACACAGCTGTGCTTGCTCTGGGGCAACCTCAAGTGTAAAGAGGATGTAAGACCTGAAGAGCAACACTTTTCTGTAGCATCCCATGGTCAGGGTTTAGGCACAGCCACCCAAAAGGTGGCCTTTTGAGTACGACAGGCACCACGTCCCAACAGAGCAGCATTCAGTTACAAGAGCGCGTTACAATTTGCACATTGCCTTGGATATTTATCATGGACAATTGGGGAAAAAATTAACTCTATACTGGCCTAGTGCTCCAGGCACTCTGCCCATAAGCCCCAAACAGCAAATAACAGCTGAGAACGTACCTTGCCCTTGCTGGAGTTTCCATGTGAGTATTGTCATGCTGTTCTCATAGTCTACAGCCTCATCTGTGACAAGAAAGAGTTTGGACAGGGTGATACTGAACAGCAAATGGACTAAAAAAAGGCCTTTGTGAAACCCCCTTCCTACCACTGCCCCCGAGTGTGCCGTGCACGTGGCTGAGCTTCCAGCCAGCACAGATCTGCTGATGCTGCCTCGTCATTTTTCCAGCCCTGGCCACGTGCCTGGATATCTGCAGGCACGGATGGGGATCAGACAGGTCCCTGCTGCTCCTGCCTCCTCTAATCACTCTGCACAAAGCCAGGCAGGAGCAGGGCAGGCTTCAGCAGTGCAGAAAGCGTGTGTTAACTCACAGAAGGAAGCAAAACTCACTTCCTATTTTGATTGCAACACCCCAGGAGTGATGCTGGAAGCCCTGAAGGGACACTGTGATCCAGTGTCATCCTCCAGAAGCTTTCCGGCTTCAGCCTTCTTGTGCTGGATTTGGTGAGAAACCTGAGCTAGGGGCTAGAACCATAGAACCATCCTGGCTAAAACAACACTAAAAACCTAAAGATGCAGACCCCAAAGTTCCTGAATTGCTGCAGAAACCACCAAGTCAAAGGCATCAGGGTGGAGGTATCACCATGTGCATTTTCCTGCAGAAAGGGGAAATGTTCCAGGCCTGCTCTGTGCCTGCAGCAGTCCCTGTGTGCCAGCTCCATGGCACAGAGCTGGTAGGAAGAGCTGAGCTGTGAGCAAGCGGGTTTCTCTTGGCTGAGCAGGTCACCATCCTTCTCTGCACTTTGTGCACACACATGACCCGTGACAGCAGCACACCCACCTGGATCAGAGCCCTGAGACACTCCAATGGTGACATTTTCATAGGAATAGGAATCCTCGTCTTTCTCTGATGGAGAGAAGAAAGAGGAGTGACAAAGGACCTATGGAAGTGTAAATGACCTGGGAAGATCCCTCAGCACCTGCAGGAGGGGGCTGTTTCCCACAATGAAATGTAGATTAGCTAAAAATTTGTTAGTCTTAGTGACAGCCTGTGGTGACCAAGGGATGGAATCGGGTGGTCACTCCCACAGGGGCACAATCACCAATGGTTTTGGGCTCCTCTGTTTATAGGCAACAGATGGACTGATAGGGGCTTGGACATCCCTCAAATCCCACAGCTCTGCTACACGCTTTTAATGAATATGTCCCCTGGGCCCACACTTGCTTCAGGCACAGTGATGCACAGACCTCAGCAAGAACAGTCTCATGAGCTCCCTGGAGCCATGGGACAGCCAGGCTGGATGAAGGAACCCACCTGGCTTGCCTGGAGACCTACCACGGGGTTGTTTGAAGAGCCTGGTGCAATTGTAGTAGTGATCCAGAGACACGGGCTCCCTGTGAGAACAGCAGCACTGTCAGCTCCTGCTGCCCAGCACTGGCTTCCCAGGCTGAGCTGTGGGAGCACCAGGACAGCGCTGGGACCAGTATGGCTCCACTCGACGGTGCTGGCAGCAGCACAGGGTACTTACACATAGGCAGGATCTTCTTGCAGGCAGTTCTCTGCAAGAACAAGGGTTTGCTGTCAGCACCCCACCAAGGCATCAACCTGAACAGCTATCCCTGGGCACAGCTGGACACCCCGCCCAGCACAACCACAGCTGACATCCCCAGCAGCCACAAAGCCCTGGCACAGCCCCAAAGCCTGTCCACAGCAGAGCCAGGTGGCTGGAGCACAGGGAGGTAGCTCTGATCCACCCCAAGTCCTGGGAAAACCCCGGCTCACCACTTCTCATAGACACATCCTGCCAGCTGGCAGGAGATGGGGAATATGCTCCCTGGCTTGGGAAAGGAGGAAAGCACAGCCCCATACACCAATAATCTTCTTAGGGCAAGCACCAGCTCACACGGCCTGGGAGGGAGCAGCGGGCTCGGGAGCATCCGTCCCCGTCCGCTCTGCCCGTTAATCAGATCAGTGTGTGTCTTACAAAGCAATCTCTAAACTGACCGAGCCAGAGCTCTGCCAGCTGCAGTGCTGGCTGCCTGTGTGCCCCCTGCCAGCTCCCATCCCCTGGGACCTCCCATCCCCTCGGCAGCCTTCCTTCCCAGACCCCCAGGCATATGGCTGCAGCATTTACCTGCCAGGAAATTCTGGTACCTGGACTCGTCCCTGCTCCCTGGGGACAAGAGAGGGGCACATTACACATGAACTCAAGCTGAGTGATGGGAGCAGTTTGACAATGCAGGGAGGCACCAAGTATTTCAGCACCAGCAGCTCTACCCCCACTCAGCTCTGAGGTCAGGGGACACGGCTGCGAGGTTGGACACTCCAGGGTACAGGAGTTGGGACAGCCAGGGGTGATATTTTAAACAATCTGTGCCTGTGGCTCTAACCAGGACTGGTCAGCCACAGCAGGATGAGCACTGGGTTTTAAACTCAGACCCAGGATAGACCCAAATTAAGATGGAAGTGGACCTGATGGAAGAGCCCCTTCTAAAGGAGAGAGGGACTTTGGACAAGGGCTGGGAGTGGCAGGACAAGGGGGTATGGCTTCCCACTGACAGAGGGCAGGGTTAGGTGGGATATTGGGATGAGATTTTTCCCTGTGAGGGTGGTGAGGTCCTGGCACAGGCTGCCCAGAGCAGCTGTGGCTGCCCCATCCCTGCAAGTGTCCAAGGTCAGGTTGGATGGGGCTTGGAGCACCCTGGGATAGTGGAAGGTGTCCTTGCCCATGGCAGGGGGTTGGAAGGAGATGATTTTAAGGTCTCTTCCACCTCCAACCACTCTGTGGTTCATTGTATCTGCGCCTGTCCCAGAAGCTGCTCACCATATCCAGTGTGGTGGGAAGCACTGAGCTCTTCGGTGGCTTTACTGAAAGAGAGAAAAGAGACCTAAAATCAGGGGTCTGAGCAAACCCTGCCAGCAGTTACACACCATCAGAAGGACCATGCATGAAACCTCCCAGTGAGGTTATCAAGTACACACACGGAGCAAGGGGAGATTAAGAATTTGGAGTAAAGTCCCTAGATGGGAATAACTATGCTTGAATATTGCAGCAGAGTTACAATGGCTGTGTAGTTACTGGGGATTTTGGTGATGGGGAGAAGGGGATTTATCACACCAAACTGCTCATAAGTGAATAATGGCCATTTCTTTTCCATGACATATCTGCTATGTACAGCCACAGCTCACTCTCCTGGGTTTGATTTAATCAGTTGCCAGAAGAATGCAGTCATACTGAACAAGTCCAGAAAAAGTCTAAATACACTACTGACCATCAACAAGTGAAGCAACCCAATCAAGTTGAAGATGTCCCTGCTCCTCACCTGGTTGGACTAGATGACCTTGAAAGGTCCCTTGCAACTCAAACTATTCTTTGATTATAAATACAGCCCAAGCCATATCTATAGGGCCCAGAATGCAATCCCAAATGTTCATGTATCTTAGGTGAACTTCATCCAACCTTGGCTGTAGAGCTAGATTTTATTTGGGTTTTTTCCTACCTTGCTATTGATAACTTTTCAGGTTCCTTACTTTTTTCCAGCCTTCGGGTTGCAACTGGCAACAACAACAAAATTATCATGTTAATTATTATGGCAACAGCAGATATGTTGAAGAGCACAGAACATCCACCAGACAGAAATCCCTGGGACTGGCAAGCATTTTCCTAATGCATCCTCAAATAGCTTCCAGATTGTTCCTTGAATGTTCAAAAATGGTCAAAACAAGAAACAACTAGAGAAAAAGCTGGTGTCTGTGCAGACCACAGAGCTTGCAAACACTTGCTGGAGGGAGCTACAGTCCCAGCTGCTGCCTTGTCACCTACTGTCCCCCAAACTGCTTGATTCGGGGCCATTCCCCTCCCTCCACACTGCAAGGGACAGTTGAGAGCTTTGGTCAGGCTGGGATGAAAGATTTGTAGAAGGGTTAAGGGGCTTGGAGCCAGCAGAGTCCTTGGGCAGGGCAGAGCCATCTGCAGATGGACACATCGCACACGGACCTGGCAGCTGCTCGTTGTGACGTACAACTCTAAAGTTCAGTGCTGAAGCCAACCTGCTGCAGGAAGCAGTGAGGGGGGATGATGGATGAGTCACTCCTGTCACCCACACCTTCATTCTCCCAGGGTGCACAGCATGGTTCCAAGAGCCCCAGCAGCTGAGGTGTCACTTTTCAACGACATCGCTTTAGCGAATCGTTTTCAACGCAAAGGGCATTTTTTTAACTAGAGCTCAGAATTCACATATCTAGAAGCATCTAAGGTGGCTCGGACAATCCAGGTCTCACCATTTCATGGCCTGGCTCCAAGGTGACCCACTGAACATTACTTTCCCCCTGTTCTATGCATGCAGGGCCCTCACACCACGAGGCAGGAGCCACATGCAATGCTCATACTCACCGGTATGGGATCGAATCACCTCAAATCTCTGCTGGCTTTCAAGCCTGGAAAAAACAACAGGATTTTGGGGTTTATGACAAGGAAAACAGATAGAAGAGACCTGACTGTTTGGTGAGTGGAGGGCAGAGAGCACCATGCTGGGCTCTGTGAGATGCCAAGCTGCATTGCTCAGCATGTCATGCAGGGCCTGTATGACCTGGGAGCATCTTTCTGGACTCTTCTTGATCCTTTAAAGACAGGATGTGGTTTGGGACCACTGGCAGAGCAGCCAGCATCAGCAAGGGAAGGATCCAGGGATGAGGAAAACATCATTTAGGATAATTCTCATTCTGATGCTTCAGCCACCAAAGACCAGAAGAACCCTTTTACCCATTAAAAAATGGATGTTCATGCATGAAATGGCTTCAAACCCCACTGCTTCACCTCCACTGCTGCCTCTGCCCCTCCCATCATCCCTTAATATCATGAATAAAATAATGTTATCAATGATAACCTATACCCAGTAACCTCTTTACTTTTTAGTTAATAGGAGAGCTGCTTTTCAGAGCACAAGAGAATTCAACACCTTTTCCACTGCAGGTGTTTCTACACAGGTACTTATTAATTCAAATTTTGGGAACCCTTTCCCCCTTTTTCATTAGGGTTGCCCCATACCCAGCTGGGATTCATGGCCCAAGGCTGTCAAAAAACCCAAACATAGAGTCAAACCACTTTGCTTGCAAGACACCCCCAAACCACACCTCCAGAAAGAGCACACAACACCACAAACCTGAGCCCAAACCACCTAATCCAGGTATAAATTTCAAGAAGTTGGGACAATTCAGCAAGAGTCAGTGAGAGATGGAGCCTGTGGGGGATGGAGACTTCAGTGGCTGCTCCATCAGTCTACAATGGATCACTCCAGAGCCTTTCCCACAGAAACAAAACCCCACCCCTTGGAGGCCTCTGCAGAGCCACATTGCATCTCCTAAAAAAAAGCTTACAACCCAACTTTGCTTTTTTTAACATCATTTACTGTGGTTTGTCTGTTGCTGAAGGAAATAAGGGCAGTGCACGTGTGTACACTGCATTTCCTTCATTTCTTGTGCTGCAGGTCAGTGGTTGCTCTGGTACACGGTCCAACCAGCACCAGCCAAGGGCAGGGGCTTCTTTATGAAGTAAATAATCTTTCCATCTCATCTCAGGACACAACAGAACAGGATAAGAACTCGCCCTTCTCTCCCAGACCTTTTCCAACTAGTTAGTGATTCAACGACATCACAGTCAGCTTCAGTTTTATTTTGGATTTTTCTCTGTAAAGGCATTGCCCCTTCAGCAGCACCTTGGGCTGGGGCACACTGCCTTGCATCCCATCCTGGCATTATTTTATTTTATTTTATATAAACCCAGATTTCAGCTTGGGTCTGGCTCTGGGGCTCACCCTGGGTGAGTTGTTTGGGGGAGAAACACGATTGGGAAAGGCAACTTACTGGCTCCTCCACTCATTCAGCTGTGACTCCCGTTTGGTAGCTGGAAGACAAGGCAACAAAAAGCTCTTAGAAACGATGATTTGGGAGTTAGAGATCAGAAAGGCCAGTAAAATACATTCACAAAACTTCGTCAGCACGTCAGGACAGTGGAGGCAATAAGCAGTAGTTGCAGTAGGGTTTTGATGAAATTTTTTGAAACTATGTTTAAATTGTGGTTTTTATCTCAACCTCCACAAAGCAAAGCAGCCAGTCCTGCCCCCAAACCCCAAACTGCAGCCTCTCCCCCATTAAAACCCACCCAATGCTCGGGGAGAGGCTCAAACCCCACTGGGTGCTTACTCTCTTCTCTTTATGAATTTACCCTCCAGACTCCCCTTCCTTGCCTGCCCTTCTGTCCCAAACCTGCAGGATTTGTGTAACTGGAGCTAATCCTCCCACGTGGAGACCCAAAACCACCCAGCAACATGACCATGTAGAGGGAGCTCAGTGTTGCTTCGGCCCCAGGGAAGGGGGGCTGCACTTTCAGGTGTTACTTCTCACTTGGTTCTCTGGCAGAGCCTCTTCCACGCTCACGCTGTGGGAGCATCCCTGTGGAAGCCTGTGAGCCTACAGGGGAGAAGGTAACAATGCCCTGGAGAGATGCACTCCAGGCTCTCCTCATGCTCAGGATGAGGAAGGAGGCTTCCCCCATGGTGCCCTGCAGCACGGTGTTAATTTATCCTGGTTTTGTCCTCCCCTTTGGCCCGTTGGCCTTCCCTGCCCCTTTTACCCTATATGTTCAATGTTCTAGAGAGTTCTCCCTTCCCTGTGTTCCCACTGGTTTGTGTAACCCCACCCATCCACCCTGGCATTCCCTATTGGTCCCTTTCCCTGTATTTATACCCTGGATCCTGCTTTGTCGGTGTCTTTGGTCTCTCGACCCATTCAGTGTTCTCCTGTAATTAACTCTTGTTGGAATTCCATGCCTGGACCCTCACATATCTTCACTGCTGAGTTGCTTCGTGTGTCTGTCTGCCTGTCTGTGTGTGCTGTGCTCTCATGGCTCCCACCTGCTGGTGCTGCACGGCGCTCTCGGTGAAGGTTGTGTCCACCACCACCACGGACCACAACCCAGCCCCAGAAGGGCAGAGCTGGTACCCAGCAGCACAGCCAAGCCCACACAGTGGGGAGGACATTCCAAGAGGGAAGGCCAGCCAGGACGGCGGGCAGCTGTTGCCCTAATTTTTAAAAGTGTTTTCTTTTATAGTTCTTTTGAAAGTTTTAAACTTCTCATAAAACTTCTTTAGCCTTC
Source organism: Anomalospiza imberbis (assembly GCF_031753505.1). Lineage (NCBI taxonomy): Eukaryota > Metazoa > Chordata > Aves > Passeriformes > Viduidae > Anomalospiza > Anomalospiza imberbis. The sequence continues at coordinate 3,598,109 of NC_089700.1, forward strand.
TGATAATGTTTCCATATTTCTACTGGAAATATTCTCATATTTGTCACGGACTGTTCACGTAAATAATGATTGTTCTGCATTCTTCTTTGCGGGAGGAGAGAACTGATGGACTGTTGGTTTCACCAGTGTGGTTGGAGAGGTGGCAATTTCATCCTCCAATCCACTGTCACTTTTGGAATTCTATATAATGCCAGGTCAGAAATAAAACTGGGTCTTTTTCTCTCTTGAACTCACCAGGTTTCTGTGTACTCATTTCGTGTCCAGTAGCGACAGGCAGCACTTACCCCAGAGCTGGCACCTGACGCAGAGGCTGACGGCCGCCCCGAGCAGCATCAGCGCCGCGGCCGCCCACAGCTCCAGCTGCACCATGGCCCAGCCAAATCCAGCCTGAAACACACGGCCAGGGGACCCTGTCAGCTGTGGGGGCACACGGGGCTGTGAGGCCATCCCTCAGAGAGCTTTTAGCCCCAAAAAGCCAGGTGCTGTTTGCACTCCCACCCCCAGGGAGCCAGGAGGCTGCTGAGGATGCAGAAGGGACTTTGGGCTTGTAGCACAGGGCAGCAGAGGCGATGCCCTGTCCTGCACTGCTCTCAATTACTCATTCCCAGTCTCCAAACCCACCATGCTTCCATCAAACGCTGTCAGCAGACAGTAATTTGTTAATATCTAGAAGAGAGGCAAAAGGAAGGCACAAAGCAATATTTAAACAGTCAAGACCTTTGCACAACGTGTTCTGGCTCTTTCCTGCAGCTCAGAGTGACTCCCAATGTGAAATTCCCCATGCCTTTTTCTGCATTGAGCTGGCTCAGCCACCGGCTCTTCCCCTTCTTTCCATGACAGGCTTTTTCACAAAGAGCAGCTAACATTTTTTAACAATCAGCACAATTTGGCTTCAACTTCTTCCTTTAAAACACAAAACATCCTACAAATATCACAGAAAGCAGCCTGCTGACACTGAGATGGATCATTTAGCCCATTCCTATTCCCCGGGGTCAGATTTTCTTTAGTTACAGATTATTTTAATTTATTTTTGTTTTTAATCAACTTTCTTCTTTCCCTTGAGATGGAGAAACTTCAACGTGCCAAAGGCCAGTACATCATCACTCTGGCTGGCAGGAAGCTTTCCTGCTGCCTACCTTCAGCCTCTCTCATTACAACTTTAGCCCGTATTAAATTGGTGAATGGAGGAGGAAAGATATATTATAGCAATTGATAATTAAAATAATTCAAAATAACAAAACAAATGCCAGTAGCAGACAATAGAAAGCAGCAGCTTGATTCCACCCTGCTCAGCACCTTCTGCCTCTGCTTGATTAAAGTGGAATAAACAATATTCCTCTGCCCAAACTCCACAGAAGTTTGGAAGTTGCTCTGACAGCCCGTGGATGTCGGAGAAAACCCAAAGCCTCCCATGGCAGCTGAGCCTGTGGGGGCTGAGCACCTTCCTCCTGTCCCTGCCAGGCACTTGGAGCAGCAGCTGAGCGTGTTGGTGGGAGCTTTGTGGTCCAATTTGCACTGAAGGCTCGGCCCAGTGCCACGGTCCTAGTTATCAGGGCACAGTGAAAATAATCATGGTGTAAATCAGCATGGGGCAGGGAAAGGAGAGGAAGGAAAGTCCCTCATTTCCACTCAGACAGACCTTGAGCAAAGCCAGGAGCAATGGTTTGGTGTCAGCATCTTCTCCCTGGTTCCCAAACACCATATGGCTGTCCAGAAGGGACCTCACCCTTTGCTTGAGAACATACCGGGCTTATTCCTCTTGTGTTCCAGGTTCCTGGGGTTCTCCAGGACCTGGCAGCTACCAGAACTCACTCTACCTCTACCTCACTCTTTGCCTTTTACAGGCCCCCAGAGGCCTCTCTTTCCCTGCACAGTGTTTTTGCAGCGCTTTCTGAAGAACATGAGTTATTCTAAATTTAATTGCCCAGACCTCCATGCACCCACCCTAGAGATGCAGGACCAGAACCCAAAAGAGCCTAGTCAAAACCATGTGGTTTTTCCCATCATTTTTCCTTTGCTCAGCATCCCCCATGGAAATCATGAGCTGTGGATCATCTCTAAAGCATCTCCAAGAGGCAGCTGAGGGAAGTTGATCCAATGCTGGTGACTAAAATACAAAGAGCTGCAATGCTGCTGCTTTGTGGGCTTCCTGGCTTTTCATCTTCTTTTTTTTCTTTCCCTTCTTTTTTTTTTTTTTTCTTTAAAGTGAAGGCAAGGCAGAGCTGAAGACACCTGACAACACTGACCTAGTTTGTCCTGTTGCATGGCAGGCCTCCTTCTCCCTTCCAGAGCCAGTTTTATTTTGGTCACGGGCAGTGAGGCAGCAAAACCTGTCTGCTCCTGAGCCCCCACTCACCAGGGACACAAAAAGTGGTTACTTGAGGGCTGATGAACAGGACATGGTGTGTCCCACCCCATCACAGCTTTATGCCCCAAGAAAGCCCCCAAGTCACACACACACATCAGCCTGAAGATCATTTGTGGTCCCCAAATACCCAAGTCGATGGAAAATCCCTTCTTTTGGTACAAGCCCTGCTCTGGTAAGGAGCTGACAGAAGGAGGTGATGAACAGATTTATGACAAGCAGAAAGCTGGAAGCACTTACTCACGGCTAGCAGGATATAAATAAAATATTTGGAAGGCTGAATGTGCTTCCCTGTGCTCTGCCTTGGGGAGTTGGAGAGCAGAACAGACAGACTCGAGCCACGGAGGTGTCTGCACAGGAGGACGTGTGGAGTTCATGGATGGCCAGCCCTGCTTCCAAGATGCTAAACCCAAAGTCAGGGAGAAAACAGGTTCCCATCCAGTTTAGGAGTGACACTCGGATAGTGTCGCAATGCCCTGTTCTGTTCATGCACTTCTCTCTTCTCCTTTTGCCTGTTTTTCCCCTTTCTGTGCTGAGGAAGCCGGTGGGACCGGGGCACACCCCGAGCACCATGACCCCACAAATCCCTCAGGAGCAGCTGCTCCAGACAAGCAGTTCCCGGGAGAGCAACACGCTGGAGTCTGGATACAGCTGTGGTCTCTGCTCCTTCTCTGGCCTCAGATATTTTTAGCAATCAAGGAAAAAACCTTTTTCTTACTAAAAATTTTGGAAATAATAATGAACTTGTGAAAATTTATCTACTCTGTGCCAGGTCTTGGCTTAATTTAAGGATTCACTCCAGTAACAAGGCTCACTATGAAGAACCAAAGGAAGGAGAGGTGGTTTTATCCAGGAAGACTAAAAGGTCATCTGCTTTTAATTCCCCTGAAATGGAGAGTAAGAGGACATGGACACTCACTGTCTATCTGTCCAAGAGCAGCACAACAAAGTGAGAAAAACTTTTGAATTGAAATAAGGCAATTCTGGCTTATAAAACGAGTGGATATAAGCTGGATATGCACAGGCTAGAAATGAAATTCCTAATGGATGGAAAGTCTGGAAGAACTTCCCAAAAGCAGCAGAAGAGGCACAAAGCTCACTAAAAAAACCTGCAAGAGCACTTAAAGTGAACTTTAACTTTTTGCTGAGAAACCAGGAGAGTGAGGAATGTGTTGATGTGGCCTCAGCAATGCCTGGTTTTCCATGAGATAATTTCTGATGAAGACATTTTAGCCCTTTGCAGATGTCAAGCCCATCCCTGAGTTCACGTTGCAAGATAAAGACTAAAATAATGTATTTATATTATGTATTTAATGTATTTCTATTATGTATTCTATCTATCAATCAAAAAATGCCCAAAAGGCAAATATAAACCAGACACTTTCTCTCCCCTGCAGTAAGTTTTGTGGTCTGCACCAGTTTGCAGTAAATTAATTCTAATTCAGGCTGGTAGGATGAGTCACTGCTATGAAATATGAAGTGGAGAGTGTATTTAAAGACTCACCATATGAATTTCAGCACACTGACTTGTTGAACAGATGCAATATTCAGCTTGAGTCAATGTCTCTAACGTGTCTAAGAAAAGCAGCTCCACTTTCTGCTTGCCTGTGTGGCACAGATTGCCACAGAAAGTCCCATCAATTCAGAAATTAAAGTCTCAGACCAAGGAAGCTCCTGTGGCTGGAATGACTTCAATGACCAGCACTGAGCCTTCAGAAAAGCTCCTTTCCAGAGGTCTGCACATCTCATTTCCTACCAGATTTATGCCAGTATCAGGTTTCTTAGGAAGGCTGCTGCCATAAAGTCTTTTTACAGCTATTCAGGCAGATCAGGCTTTCATGCCAAGAGATGCATTTCAGTAGAACATACGATAAAAGGGGAAAGTTAGAATTGATACACCAACTTCCACATAGATTATAACTTTGGAAAATGCTTTTAAAAAACCTTGGGTGGAAAATACGGTGCAAAACCCCAATCACACCAGGCATGGCAGCACAAGGAGGTAACTCACAGACAGATCTTGTATTTGCAACTGTTCCAGGCAGCACTGAAGCCTCCCAGCATCATTCACCTCCACTGGGAGCCCCCATGTTAGCAATACAGGCAACCCGTGTAACTACGGACTCCAGAACCACAAAAATGAGCCAATCTCACACAAGATTATCCCCAAATTATCCTCTTCTGCTAAATTATCTGCCTCGTGGCCCATCTTACACCGAACATTGTTCACACAAGAGAAAACTGATGCAAAACCAAATCTCCTTCTATCTAGAATTAGCTATTTCAAGCACTTACATGCAGTGAAATAAATACATTCATATCCATGATGCCAGTCAGCTCTGAAATCAATGGAAAACCCAGGAAGTGTCGTTTGAATCAGCTATTTTTAAGGACTGGGCTTTGGAGGGGGAGCAGCGTGGGCTGCAGCAGTCCCAGAAACTACAGGCAGGAGCCAGAAGAAGGACCATGCAGGGATGAGGGAGGCTCAGCACAGACTGAATCTTCCAGAATATTTCAGAAGATGTGAATGCAGAAATAATGTAATTAAACCCACGCTTCCATCAGCAGATGGATGAGGAGATGTAAAGTACAGTACTGTAAAACAGGCAATCCAGGTTGTGTGGGATGGGCTCATCTCAGGTCCAGAGGGGTCTAAATGCTGCTGGGAAGAGAGAGGTGGAAATTCCTACCTTGGAGCTGGTGATGGCCGGGAGCAGCAGTGAGGAGGGAACATCCACCATGTTGCTTTTCAGAGAGGTTTTACAGGGATGAACTTGAACCTCTTTAAAGGCTCACCAAGGTCTAACATGGGATCCCTGAGCCCAGTGGGACACCCCACTGTCCCCATAGGAGCACCACGCACCTCCGGGCGCTTTCCTCTGCCCATCCCTCCCTCCCTCACCCACCTTGCCCACAGCTTCAGCCGCTGTCCCTGAAGTGTCCCAGCTCCTCCAGCACCTCCAGCTGCCGGGGCTGGAGTCGGTTCCTCCAGGGCTCGTTGCAGTTGCTGGTTTCCTGTCCCTGTGATTCACCAACCCCAACATCCGCTGCCCGGCCCGGCGGCCGCTCGCGGCTCCGAGAGACGACGCCTGCACAAACCCACCGGGGTCACTTTGTCTCCTGTGGGGAGAGGAAGAGGCTCGGACAGCGTGGGACCACACACAGCACTGAGGCCACTTCCCTTGAGGTTCAGGTGCTGTTGGTGCCCCACAAAAGTTCAGGCTTCCTCTTAGCAAAGAGCCTTCACAGGAATAACGCTGCGCGCTGGAAGCAGCAGGTGCTGCCAGGAAAACCTCAAAGCAGGCACAGCAACTGCAATCCCTCTCTGGGTTTTTATGGAAAAGATGGTAAGAAGTCACAAAGGCAGCAAAGGTCTGAGGTCACTACTGCTATGGCCAAAGCTGGAGCTCCTGTCCAGTGCTGTAAGAATAAAAGCAGTTCTTATGCTTCAGCACAGTTGGCACAATTCCACGGCCCTCTTAAAAAAAGGAATTCCTCAAGTTTTTTGGTGCTTGAATGGAATAAGGAGGGATCATGAATTCCCTTTTGGGAATTTCTGTAGTGGCTTAAAGCCCTGTCACAGTCCATGAAAGAGGGATCCTGCTCCAGCTCTAGGGAAGTCTGCACACACACGTCAATGTGCAGCTGTGCAACAATAGTACAAGAGCCACGGGGCGCATGAGTTACAACCATAAACAAAACGTTTCATGCTGCTCTCACTAAGGTTCTACAAAGCCTCTCTTAATGTAAATTGTTCAGTAAAGGGAAATTTTGCTATATTTAAATTAGGGCAGCCGCCCACACCCAGCTCTCTGTGCAAGAATGTGAACTCTTCATCATAAAAATTATTTAGGAGCTAACTGGTTACGATTTTTGCAACTCTGGGATGAAATCTGGCTATCAAGCTTTCAGAGGAAATGTTACTTCAATAAGATAATTATCCACTGTATGTGCAAATAGACTTTCTCTCTTCCAATTCTAACCTGAGATGCAAAAATAATGCACCTTCCAGAGCCATTCCCAAACAAAATCCAGGTGCTGAAGCCTATAGTGAAATCAGTATAATCTGAACCAAAGATAAAAAGAGGCAGACTCAGCTTTTAATTGCTCATATGGTTTCTGGGTGGTCTCTGTGTAAAGGACATTACAAAATGTGAATGTTTTTTTCACAGCCAAAAGAGTTGTTACAAAATTGGCATTTCTAGCAGAGGTCATAGCGATTTTAGTTTATTAACAGCTTTCTAGCAGGGTTTTTACATGTTCACACATAAGCTGACAACAGAAATTTTGCAAAAGAGTTCTTTATAGCAGAACTGATACTCAAAATATGCTGGAGTCATTTAAAGTTCATCTTTTGTACCCGAAATGAATTTCATCATGAACAGCCACTGCTAAAATGGTGCCACGTATTTGTTTACAGGTTCTCTGGTGGGTCTCAGCTTCAAGTGAGACTCAGTGCTGTGGTGTGGACATCACCCTGGCTGGCTTTGGCTGCACCTTATGTTAGTCCCCAAATTGTCCCCTGAGGCACCATTCAGCCTTCTCCAGGGCAGGCAGAAGCTGCTCCTGTGCCCAAGGAGCGACACAGCAGAGTCACCCCAGTGTGATGTGACAGCTCTTGGGCAGAGTGATGCCCTTCAAAGGCATCAGTCCTCTGGAGAGGCCAGCCACCCTGACTGGAGGGTAATGACTGCAGCAGCACACACCTCCATGTGGATCCTATCTCCCTTTTTCACATTTCTCCTAAGAAGGGCTGCATGTAAAGGTTTAGGATGAGTCCTCAGTCTGAGCACTTCCCAGCACAGCCTCGGGTTCTGCTCTTCATGAGGCCAGACCAACTCTCCTCCAACACACACAAAATGACACCTCAGGTCAAACCTAGCTTGGGAAACCAGGCTCTACCCTCCTGAAACCCCTCTGCCTCATCGAGACCTGCTGCTAGAAACAATTTCTGATTTGCCAAAAGGAGCAGCATGTTTTTATCAACTGCAGTAAGTTATAGAAACACCACATTGTAATTTCACCATTCGTGCTCTTTTCACAGCTCATCCATTTCAACCTGGGATTGCTTTCCCCCTAACATAGTTCCTACTCCTTCAGGAAGGTTCACCAGTTAACCTAATCCACTTTTTCACCTTTTCATACAAAGCTGACAGGCTGCATAGAGATCTCTTGGGTCCAGAAAACTCACTAGAACCCATCTTCTACCAGGCTCAGCTTACCTGGGCCCTGGGAAGCCAAATGCCCTAAGGGCTGATTTACATTCTTTCAAATAAAGGTGGGGGCTGCTCAAAGACCAGCTGACTTTGCTTGAATCAGGTGCTGTGACTAACACTGATCAAAAATCAGTAGTGAAACAAGGACTGGAAAACAGAGTATCATCTAAACTGCTTCTTCTGCACAAACACACCCAATGCTGAAAGGTTTGAAAAAGCTCCAACACATTTTCCAAGCTCCAAGAGGCTCCAAGCTCACCAGCTTTGCAAGTCAAGCACTGCTGTGCACCAGCATCAGCCCCTCTTGCTTTGGGACAGAATGAGCATGTGTTTCATCCCAACCATTAATTGGGATTACAACGCATTCCATTTGCTTAGCAACATTTTCACAGCAGCTCCAACACAATCCACATCTTGGAGGAAATTTTCTGATGTGCTGAAGTAGTGCTGGATGGTTTTGTATTCACCTAGAAACTTTTCTCTCTGCTGGAGTGGAATGAGCTTTTCCACAGGCAAAGGGGAAGTGCTGCCTCCTCCCCTGCCCCAGCGGCACATCGGCTCTCTCTGAGCTGAAACTGAAAGTGGCTCCGTTCTTGCTGAAGGAAAATAAATGCTGCTACCACCCAGTGGAAAGCCATCTCACAGCCAGGATGCCTGGGTGCTTCACAAAACTTTGGCCAAGTAAACTTTGCAAAGACTAATCCCAAACATCCCTCTGGTACAAAGCTTCCTGTTCTTATGCTGCTGAGTTCATCCTTGTGGACACAATAATCCTTAAATTTGAAGACAAAAACCTAGAAGGTTTGAATGCTTTTATTTGAATTTTTATACAGCAATACAAATTATACAGATTTGTTACAGTACAGATTTTGCAGGGGTTTATAGAGGTACTTTGTGAGTTTTTGGTTTATTTAAAAGAAAGAGGCAGATCTCGGGAGCACGGTGACATGAACAAAACAATCTTGTGGTAGGAAGCGAATCCTGACCACAGGGAACACTAACCTGGCTGAAACCTACTGGGCAGAAAGGTGGTGGTAGCATTCCCAGCAATAACATCCCAAAAACATCAACCCTGGGATACTCTAGAGTTTACACAGGAATTGGTGTGCACACAGGTAAGAGGGTTGTTCCTGTAACAGTGCTGAAAGTCCTCGAAGCCCTTGGAGGTACTTTGCTGCAGAGGGGACAGAAGTGAGGGAAGCTGATGTCACACTGAACCTGCTGCCGAGCAGGCGATGTCACGGAACAGAGTCGCTGCCACGATGGAAAAGGAAACCAGAAAATGCTTTAGATTTAGTCACTCAAACAGGTACAGTGAGATGAGGAACACCATTTCAGATCTAATGCTGACACCACGTGCCCACCGAGACATCACCAGAACCTAATGGTTCGTGTCTTGTGTCCACCTCAGGCTCCTGTGAGCACAGACAGGAGAACAGCAGAGCTTCCCTGCGAGCCCTAATGCACAGGAGAGGGGCTGAACATACAATGTCATCAAGGTATTGCTATTACTAATGTGCATCAGGCTTGAGAGTCAAGTGTCTGGCACTGAAGGATTAAAGCCTTTCAGCAAGCAGGGTCAAAAATATGATTACACCATCCTAAATGCTTCTATTCAGTTTGGTTTAATACTGCTACAGCAAGTGCTATCACGAACAACAGAATAAATTACAGATTATATAGATAAAATGTATGCACCAAATAAAAAATATCTCTCTGCCACTTTTAATATACTTTGTTCCTGCAGTGGCTAAGTGGCATTTAAGAGAAGGGAGTCAACAACCAGATGAGAAAATTCCACTCTCAGCTAGAAATCAATTTCTTTTCCAGTCACAGAAACTCCCCTTTTCAAAAATTTAAGACAAGCAACACCAACTAAATTGCATCCCGAGAATCCATCACAGGGAAGCCCTTGAAAAGTACAAAGGTAACTGTATATTCTACACCAGAATATGCTGGAATAGGCAAGCAGTCCCTTTCCTTCAGAGCCTTTGCACTGCACTGGTAGTGAAACACAGAAACCATCAGAATGTAAAACATGAATTTAACACAGATTTTAAGATGCTCAATGTTAACAGCTCCTCTCCCATGCTCTTGCTGTGAGTGCAAATAACCACGAGACGGCTTCTGTGCACAGAGAGGGGATGGGGCTGGCACAGAAAACCTGTGACTACACCTTGGAGCCAACCTGACACACAGAGCTTGCGTCCAAAACACACCCAGGGGAACAGGGGGTTTCCAGCAAAGCCACTCTGAGCAGATTTGTCCAAAGCAGGCAGCAGGACAAGGGCTGCTCTGCAAGCTGCAACACACCAGCACTCTGGTTGAAGAGGTTACACATATATTCCAAAATTTGCTGGCCTTAGTATTAAATCTTTCCTATAAATAGGAAGGGTTGCAATATTACAGGATTTGCTCTAAAATTCTCACAGTTTTATCATCTTTCCTGAAGACAAGTCAGCAGCCAGTACTACAGGTAGCAAATGCTTTTACTAGACTATGTACTAAAGTCAGGATTGAAACTATAACAGTGTTCTTAAGTTAGAATTATCAGTATCATCCAAAACTGCTCTGGGACAGCAAGCTTGGCCACAGTCATCATCAGCCATAGGACACCTGGAGAATTTCAGAAATTCAGTCAGCACTGGAGATTTATAGCAGACTGGTGAGCAAGTTGTTGCTGCTTTAGGAAGGCCAGTAAACCACACTCGAGGGCATGAATTTAATGTGACTCTACCATCACCAGCCCATTATTTGAGTGTGCGAACACTCCTCCACCTCTTTCTCCAGCCACCAGAACAACCTTGACAGCCACAAGCACAAAGCGCCCTCTCAGAAGTTGCTCCAGGTTTACACAGCCCAGCGAGTTGGCAACACACCCATGCCAGCACTGGGTGCTGCCCTGAGGACTGGGATGAGCTCTCCCAAGGGCATTCCTGGACTCAGGAGTTCAGTGGGGGTTATTTTTTGGTGGTTGACAGCAGAGCTTTGCAGCACATTAAATGCTACTGTCCACTGCTGCAGTGTCCAACAGCTCTTCCAGACTCCCACCTTCCCCACTTGCTGGAGTAACATGGCAAAGCACTTCCTACAGCAGCAAAGCAAACTCGGTTTCACTTCCAAAACCTGCCTGGTGCCTTCCTGCCTTCAGCTTTGTTTATTTTTCTAAGCGGGAAGAAAGCACTGCACAGCTACCAGAAATAACTCAGTGAGAACACGAATAGCCACAGAGTGAATGATCCATTTGCTACACTGCTGGTACCTCCTCAGTCTGGGCTTTGCCATGCCAGGCTTAGCTCTAAGCAGCAGGTAAAGTTAAGCATCACAGGTTAAACCTCAAGTGCTTTTCCTGGTTGGAGGGGGAAGAAAATAATCTTGCTTCCTCCTACAAAACTTAAATGCCATATCCATATATTAAATATAGTTGTGTTAACTGTTGACAAAAGCTGGTTTGATAAGCTTCTGTATAGGAAAATGTTCATCCACTGAATTTTTGAAGGAAGGAAAGAAAAAGGACTGGAGGAGTCTGACCCTGAGCCACATAGGAAGCAATGTGGAATACTCCAAAGAAACCAGGCAATGGATATGAAAAATTCCTTTTAAAAAAATGACAAAATGATTTTGGGATCAGGCTGCACTCACTAGTGGGGAACCCTTAACCAAACCAGTATTAGCAGACACAGAAAAAGACATCTAGAACTAAGATGACCCATTTGCCACCTCTCTCACTCATCAGGGCTCCTTTTCTCCATGAGTGATGAAATCCAGCAGCACCAGATTGACAGAGGAGCTGTGTATAAGTGTGGCAAGACCTGCAGGGGACCTAGTGTGACCCAGCCCTGCTCTTCCACGCTCCTCAGGGTGACACCCAGGACAGCCAGGTGCTGGCACACCCAGCCCCAGCTCCAGGGCAGGACTGGGACTCTGCTCAAGCTGTGGTAAGAGCAGGTCTAAAGAGAGGGTGGACTGAGTAGCTGGAAGCAGGAACACTTCCCATCCTTTCAGGCTATGGAAAGCAGAAAAACCAGCAGGGAGGTCAGAGCTCATTTCCTCAATAAAAACATGGCTCTACCTCTTTCAACTTACCCTGCAGTACATAGAGCCACAGCCACAGGGCAGCAGCCTCCTTCCTTAACCACGATGCCTAGTGGGAAACGGGTCAGTTGGGCAATTCTGGAGGACAGAATTGTTCTGTTGGCAGAACAGCAGCAGTTGATCCATTTACTGTCTCAGCACAAAGCCCACATGACACTGCTCAGCACTCACACTGGAAGGACACATCCTGCCTGGTGCCAGCCACAAGGCAGCAGCACCCACCTGGAGGAGCACAGCCTGATCAGCTGCAAGACCTGCAAGCTGCAGGAATTCCAAACCCCACCTGGCAGCCTCAGCAATGCACTCAAGTGACACTGAAGTCACAGGACAAAGAAGTTGGGCTCATTTCCACCCATAATTAATTTTTACTTCAGTGTTCCAGCACTCTTTAGATTAGATTCCTCCCCTTTACCTTTTCCTCTTTCCCCCCTTATTTTGTATCAGAATGGGACAAATTAACATAATATTTGAAAACTGAGGGGGGGAGAAAACATAGTAGAGTAGACTCAAATAAAGACCAATGTTAAATATTACTTAATGTTTTCTTTTATTTAAAAGATCATTCACAAAATACCATATCCATAAATTTATTTTGTTATGAAGCAGAATGTGCTAAGTGTTTGGAATTCTTTTTTTTTTCTCCTTTGTTTTTACATTTAAAAGTCAACTGTCTTGACTAGAAGTGAGTTTTTATATGGGAATTTGTTCTTAAAATCTTTTCCACATTGAAGATGTAAATAGATCAATTATTGGTTTGGAATACAACCACACAAATGCATGTCTGTCTTAAATTAAGTATTAGTGTTAGACAAATGGTTCTTATCTCAGAAGCAGATTAAGTGAAAGGCAGAAAGAAGGAAAGAGTAGTTCTGTAAATTGCTGGGACTCTGACTTACAATGGGAACCTTAGGGAAGAAATTCATCACTAGCAGTGGTGCTGGTAGTGGGGCAGCCGTGCTTCCAACCTCCTCTTGTAAGTACTCTGGGGTGCTGGCTGGTTTATCTGAAGGCTCTCAGCACTGGCAATATGGGCCCAAGCTTTTCCCATACACTGGACATGTCCAAACTTCAGTGTGGTAGAACCAGGTTTTGGTTTTAAAAATTAATGATTTCTCCTTTTGCTTCAGCCTCCCCTCCCTCCTCCCACACAACACTGACAAGAAACATTTCAAGGGAAGAGAGGTGTAGTAACAAGAGATGCTTTTTACCCAAACTTCTACATGAGAATCTATAGCAGAAAGATTTCTAATCTGCCCATTTTCAAGGTATTCTGAAAGCTGAGGTCCTAAAACTGTACCCACTGGGCAAAGAAACACAGGGGATAGTGACGATCAAATACTGCATGGCAAAGTATACACTCCTTCAACAAAAATAAAAAAGTCAATTTTATTTGTAGAAACTTCATTTAAAAATTTACCAAACATGTAAAACCCAAAAAAGTAAGCAGAAAGAGCCAGTGAGCAATTGTGCTCAAACAGGCATGGCTTTGCAGCACTAACCTTGAGCTCAGAGTTGTAGTAGCATCATACCATATGGAAGTCAAGAGCCAGCAGGAAGAGGCTGCTGGCAGAGGCTTTATCCATACTGATTCCACCAGCTATTCACCAGGTTTGTCAGGCAAGGCATCCATTAAATTGATCCTTCCTGGCAACCCATGTGAAAGGGCAGCTGCCCCCCTTAGTTTAAAAAGGGGCTCTGCTGTGAACAGTGACTATCACCAATTCTTATAAATGGTATTTCACTACTTGGTTAGAACTGTAAATTTCTGTTCAACTCATCTGGACTCTTCAGTTTTCCTCTTCAGAGCCACAGCAATACAGAACGAGACATGCAAGTCAGAAGAGGAACACTGAGGAAGTAAAAGGAAACAATACAGGGAAATAACTAAGTCTAACCTGTGCTTCTAAAGTAAAAGAAACCCAGAAAGGAAGAAGTGAAGCAGCACCTTTGTCCAGAGACCTCCACACTTGTGGAAGCAGCCACACTGCCTTATCTACTGGCAACTGTGCTGCTTGGAAGGAAACAGAAGAGGGAAACTCAGCACAAAGCAGGCACTAGATACAGCAAAGCCAAGAACGTACTAAAAACCACTTGTTAACAGCTGACATGCATTCACAAGCTCTGTGTTTTCGGTTTCAAAGAGGACAAAATACCAGATGGCAGGAATGGTAAACTGCAGGGTTGACATTCCAGCAGAGCTAGTCACTCTGTACTGTCTTGCTTTTTCTCCCGCCTCCCCATTCCCTCTCAACCCCAAACTCAGTCGTGTTCTTTTACTACTTCCTCCCGGGGCTTGGCTCCTCCAAAGATCGCAGAGTTTGGATTGGCTACTTGATTGAGGGGAGTATCAACTGTTCGAGGTTTGAGCTGGAGTCGGGGTCGCTGTGCTCTTTCCTCTGAAAGGAAAAACATTCCACTTGTGAGATCTGCCTGGGAAGGGCAGGAGCTTTAGCCTGACAAAGAAACCAGGAGTCTCCTTTGCGGAGGAAGGCCAAACCACACACAGTAGGAGTTTACCTTCTGTTGGCTCTCTGAAGTCCATGGAAGACCCACGAAGGGGAGGCCCATCTCTGAAGCGACCAGTGCCGCCACTTCCCATGGAGGCACCCGGTGGTCGCCGGTCTCCAGGGCGGGTTCCTCTACCCCGACCTCCCAAGAAGTCGTCATCTTTGAATCCTGAAGATGGAAGACAGTGAATTTAAAGAGCATCTTTTGAAATGTGTTTAATCTAGATTTATCTGGATGACTGGAAAACCTTGCTAGTCACCGCTGTCAGTCCAAGGTGATGCACTGAGAGGCTTTGTCTGCAGACAGATTGTTTCACAGAGCTCTAGCACCTTCTGGAGGGGTTGTTCGAGTTCCATTTGAAACCAAGTATACTATGCCAAGTTCAGAAAGTGCTTTATCCACTTAGAGGCTTATTGGAGTGTTGGAGAGTGGGTTAAGCGAGTTTAAAATATGAACCTTGGCTGAAACTTGAGTTTGTTAACATCATTAGCTGAGTTGAGAGACAGCACTACATGTACTCAGAGTACTTCCATCGCCAAATCATCACAATGGCTACAGCCTTAGCATGAAATCCACAGGAGCAAATAGGAAAATAGCTGGGGAGTAGTGAAATACACTCATAAAACAGTAAAACCCCAGGGCCGTTTAGCTATACTATAAACTGACCAGTCATTTACTAAATTAAAGGGCTGGGAAAAAAAAAAATCAGACTTTAAACTGACTGCATTTCTTCAGTTTATATATCACCAAAAAAAAAGTAAATCAAGAACTATCTGTCACTGACCACAGTTCCAGTCTGTACCAGTGACTACCCTTGAGTATCTCACCAAGCCCCCACTGCCTGCATTTCAGTGGGACGAGGACACTTCAGGCTATCAGCATACAGAAAGGGAATACACTCAGATTTTCAGAAGCTGCCTGGAAGAGAAAGTTGTTTGGTTCCCAGCTGAGATTTGCCTTTCCACTTAAGTATTTGGCAGAGTTGCAGAGCTGTCCCTTACTTACTTCAGTGCCAAACAAGCCATCTTTAAGGACTTGATCTAGAGCAAGGCTGTACAACCTGAGAAGAAAAGCTTCCGTAGCAGCTAAGACTGAAATGCTAAACTTTTGGCTCACGAATCACTCATCCAGCATTTAATAGGCTGAAATGCATCCACATTTGGAGAAGCTGCCAAAGAAAGTACGAAGCTGTGACACAGAATGCTTAGCTCCAAAGGCAGGTTAAGCGCAGCACTGCAGCAAGCTCCTCTCCCCAGCATCATGCTCCAGTCCATGCTGGGGGCAAGGGCACACTTTGCTTCTCCTACATCGTTCATTCCACTCACGCAGAGACCAGACATTGCAAAGTTGCACTTGCCAACATCTCTCCATCAGAAAATGGACCAAACCCATGAGTTCAGAGGACAAAAGCAATTGTGTTAATGGCACCCTGCATTCTAATAGCTGGAACTGACTGGAAGTTAAGAGCAAACCCAGTGGCTCCGTCACTGCCTTCCACTCAGCAAGTTCAGTCACTTGCTGCACCTGCATTACCAAAACAGGTCTAAAAGTTCAGGAACATTTTGCATTTACAAGTGCTTTGGAACAGTAATCTAACTTTGGAGAAGTCAGTTACTTCAGGGACACACATATAATGACATTCTCTTCCTTGAGAAGATGAAAGCCTCCGCTCTGACAGAATATCAGCCTTCCTACATAATCTGTTTCTGCTACTATTCAGAAATTTACTTCGTTGTATGCTTGAGAAATGCTTAACACAGTCACTCATAGGCTACATCTGGACAAGAATTCTGTCATTTACAGTTGGTTCATAGAATTTTCTATTGAGACACTTTCCTCTCAAGGCAACGAAGATTCCCTATGAGGAATCCCACCACAGTTGCGGGATGTCTAAGTTGGTACATACAGTAGATTCAATCAAACCAGTAATGGTGACAAATGAAAATGAGAACGTTTCAAGTGCCTTTTAGGCTTCCTATCTGTATAAGTGTTAATACTGATACCAGAATTGAAGTCATCTCTGGAATCCCATCCACCTCCTCTGGATTCTCTGGAACCTCCTCCCATTCCTAGGAAAAAAGCCACAATTGTGTTCAAGTCTGAAGCTGTGGGAAAGACTGAGCAAGGGAATACCAAACCAATGTTTCAGTCCTTCAATATTCAAAGTTATGCTGCTGGAAAATCCTTTTCTTTTGGTACTACCAAGTTCCATTGCACAGGAACAAACAGTCAGTTTAAGTTAACCAAGAATAAGTGGCCAGAAAAGTTTCTTTAGTACACATTCAATGGAAACCTCTGGTGAGTCCAGTTCAACCAACCTTCAACTACAGGCAAGAATGTTTTTACACTGGAACAAGAGACACACTCCAAAGGAAGCACTTGTCTACATGTGCTTACTCACTTTTCATACATCATCATAAAATAGTAGCAGATCAGACTGTTGGGCTTATGATTGTCCTCTGCAAAACACAACATTATTAGGGGTATTGGTCTCACTTCCTGGGTTAGGAGTGACAACACATCCAGCCTTTGGACACAAAGCACAGCTAAATTTCAGACACCTCAGGAGCGGCAGCAGCAGCTGGTTAGAAACACATACATATTTACATACAAAATTTCACCTTTCAATATAATCTTCATGTTCACTTGCATGCCTTGTCTTAGCATTAGTCAGCACCAGAAGCCGTAACTACAACCATCATATTTAAGAAGCTACTTAGGAAAATGGAAGTCACCTCTGTCATCAGGCCCGCCACCTTTTCTGAAGCCAAAGCCACCTTTATCCTGTTTCCTGCCTTCTGCTATGTCCACTCGGAGTGATCGGTCACCCAAAAGCTGTTAAATCAAGGGGAGAATCTGTTCAGGATGTATCATAAGGGCTGCCAAGGAGTTTGAGATTTATGCTTGTCTTTGATTCCACAAATTAATTGCAAGTGTACTTACTGCACCATCGTATGTAAGAGCTTCCTTGAGTGACTCCACCTCATCGAACTCTACATAACAAAATCCTGTAAGAAACAAATCTCATGTTAATAGCACTTTAAAAGGTCTTTGTAAGAGGCTACTCCTTCCTGCATGCCTGCTAATAGCTTCCTTCTCTTTTAAACATGAGTTGTGATGGGCACATGCAAGATGCACATGGCTTAGAAACCAATCATCATCAACAATGAACAAATTTACCTGCACCTGTTAATGATGGGGCAAATCCTGAAACACAACTCTGGGCACTCTGTGAATACCAAGAGCCTAATTCCCTTTTCCACAGAGTTCTCATTATACATTAGAACTGACCTATGCCTTCAGAAAGTTATTCAGCTGAATATTGACATTTCATTCCTAGAGTTTTTAAACAACAAATTGAAATACTTATGTGGTCAGCAATGTAATTTTGTGTCATCACATCATTTAGTGGATTTACTCCTCTTCAAAGGCCCTCTGTTATCCAAGGTAAGTCTTTTCACCCCATAAAGTAACTTATAAATGTAGTCCATTTCCTCCAAACAATACCCATAGCAACTGAATTTGCATCCTTTAAAGTAACTGCCTGAATGGGTTATCTACTTGCTTTTTCTCCCGGTCTACTAAAAAAGACAGAGCTGAAGCAATGGGAGTCTTCTGATGTAAAGGAATTACTTAAAACTTAAGGTCATAGGATTTAAGTGGGTCAGCTCTGGTAGAATTCATAAGACAAGTTTTAAGAAAGTTTTTATGTCAGGGGAAATACTGACTCCTCACTCAGGTTACTCTCTATCTCATGATGATGAAACAATGACTCTCACTCAAATGATACACTTACATATTAGTGAATAAAAAAACCTGCATAAGTCAACATAAAAGCGGAAAACTGTGCTTTAGACTGAAATTCCCTTTTAAAGTGACTTTCTTTCCTACTAATTTTTCATCTACCACCAAACACCTCTGAACACTCACCTTTAAATTTGTCTGTTTCCTTGTCTCTGACTAGTCGTACGCTTCTTATGCTGAGATCCTTGAAAATGGCATCTATGTCTCCTTGGACAGTGTTGAAGGGCAGATTTCCCACATATGCTGTGAAAGGGGGTTCTGTTGGCAGCTCTTTATTTCTGCGGGAACCAAGGCCACCACCACGAGACCTGTTGGAAAAAGCACAGTTCCTCTGGACCTGTCTCCCAGCACAGCCAGTGCAGTCCACTGCAGAGCTCAGATGCTCTGTTTAGCTGCAAGTCCATTTTCCCACAGCTTTGGTTAGTTTTTCTATCCTTTTGTTTGTACCTGACACCTGAATTGCTGGTCAGCTCCTTTCCAGTATTACCTTCAGTGAGAAACTGAATACATTACCAGGTGAATTCATTAATGAAGTGATGAATTAACTTCTTAACCCACAATTCATTAAGGAAAGCAACATAAGGTTACCTCTAAGGTCCCCTATTCAAAAAACATTACCTCTTAAAAAAAAAATCTTAGAATCAATTTTAAGAATAATTTATGGCAATGAAGAAATACTTGTATGGCACAGGTTTGTCAGCTTATCTGGAAATTATGCTGGTTCCAATGGTTTTAACTAAAGAGTATGTTACCAACATCCACTCCACAATCATCCGAATTATCTCAGCAACATTTAGCTTAAGACAAACACCTTCCCCTAAGTCTGAAGCTGTGGCCATAATTGCTGGATATCTGGACTGGAATGCTTTGAACACAAAATAAATTTGGTTGAACAAGAGGTTCTGAGGTAGAAAAAAAAATCACGTGCTCTCTGGGTGCTTACTTCTTTTGTCTTGGGAATTACAGAGGTAAACTGGGTGGTCTTTTCCTGTCTTGCCCCTCAGTACCAGTTAAAACTCTTGGCACTGTGTGCTGAGGGACTAAATTGTACCAGCTAAATACTGTACTAATGTAACACATCTGTGTGAACTTCCTGCAGAGCCCAATCTTCAAAAGCCAAGTTGGAATTTCTGAACAGAGAGCAAGGTATGTACAAGGCAACCTGAAGTCAAAGCTCCTAGACTTGTACAGGATGCCACTGGTTCCAGCACCATTTGTCCCACATAAGCAATCTCTGACCTTTACCTGAAATATCTACTTACTACTCTGTCCATCTTCCCCTTATCACCTTCCTTCTACTGGGCTTTGCTTGTGTCTGTTCCCTTTCCCTGAGGCTCCCCGTGCATTTAAAACCACGGTGGAACACAAGCTGTACCAAAGCAGGATTTGCCCATCTGACATGGACCAATTAAATAGCTGCAGAGTCCCTCCTAAAATCCAGAAGTTCAAATATTTTTATAATTTCCTTCTATTCTGGCTGGTTGCAGGCAGTCAAAAAATTCACTGGGCAAGCAAGGTACTTGACAGTATTTTTTTTTCATTGAAGAATAAATATTTTACTAGTAATGAATCAGATAATGCATTAAGATTGAATAAGATTCCATAACTCTTCCTAGGTGAGCCTGTAATTTGTGCCTTATTTAGCAGCTCCATGCAAGAATCATTTGTCACCAACACTATCAACATGCTGCTAAATCTACTTGAACCACAATCTACATATCTTTAATTAGCGTCCACCCAGGTTCGCATTTTAACATTTTTGACAATATTCCTCATCTGCCTTTGTCTCATTAACAAGTCAAAAACATACTGGAGAACTAAAGCTGTAATAGTTTTCAATTACTTTAGTCAGAAGACTGAGTTTTAAGGAGGAACTCAAAGAAAGCTCAGTTGCTGTTCTAAATAATCCCATAATACATAGAATCCATGCCTTTGTCCTCATTTATCATTTACAGCATTAGGAACAGCTATTAACATATCATACATTTAACTTGCATCAAAAAAAAAAGAAAATCTGAATGCTTATGTCCTACAGGAACATCAGAATTGAGTTTCAAAGGAGCATTCTCTCCTTGTACATATTCTCAGGACATTCCTTGAGCTGCCCGTCACCTAAAAACCCACCCTGGAGTTGAGTCCACAGCCAACAAGGTGATCAGGACAACTGCAAAGAGCACTTTGCCAAGCTAGGAATGAGAACAAGGCTGGAACTACAACTTCCATCAGCAACCTCCACTCAGCTCCATTTGAGCCACTTCTAAAACCACACTCTCAATCCCCAAAAGGATTTTCTGTGCTACAAACAAACCTCTTTCTACTACAGTGCACCAGAACTTCATGGGCTGCATGTGTGGAAATCCATGCCCTATTATGCAATCCAGACTGATTTTCAAGACAGAAAATTAAACATTCTTCTCCAATTCGATATTAAGGCTTTAGTTATCAAATCTATAACTATACCTTTGGTATTTTAGTTCCCATTTGAAGAACAGGAATGGTCAATAACTGAGTTTCAAACCCAGTTTCTTATGGAACTCAGGTATAGCAACAGAAAAAGAAACAGTTTCTGTACTTCCCCACATTTTTTCCAACACTGAAGCAGTGAAATAAAAGGGCTGACTTCAGTAACCAAACAATGAGATTGGAAGAAGATTCTCTCATTTGCAATGAAGTAGGACAAAAGTAAAAAATAATTGAAAACACATCTGAACTAGGCAAACCAGAGTTCTGAATGAATATCTGCATTTCCCACTCTAAACTTTTGCTTAGACACAATTAGGTAATAGTAATTATTATATCATCTTACTGTGCGACTCCGAATGACATGACTTGATTTCCTTCTCAGAAAACCAAAGCAGAAAGCTGAAGAGGAAAGCTTGCTTCTAGCAACACCCCCATAATTAAACTCTGGTGGGCTGAGTTAATGACATTGGCCATATTGGGAAGAAAACAACTCAACTCCCATTTTGAAGGTACTCTTTTGCAAAGTTTAGTTACGTCTCCAGAAAAGAGTATCTGGCAGAAGTTCAAAATGAAGGATATTTTAAAGCCCAGTATCTGAGTTAAATAGCCTTTCCCTAGACATCAAAGCTCAAGATTTGCCTTTTGCACAGCACCAAGACAACAGGCTACCCTGCGTTCTGACATTAGAGCTTTTCTGGGGCAGCACAAGGATGAGCAGGATGACAGTGCCAACCCTCCAAGACCACAACACTAAATTCAAAAATCATTTATTCAAGCAACCCAGAACATGTTTGGGGTAAGCATCAGATGTCTTCAGCAAAATGCTTACCCAAGCCTAAAAACTAGGAGTAATGTTTTAATGCTAGTTGGGTAAGACACAGGATCCAAGCTGCCAGAAGCACAAGGACTAACGCCCCATTTTCACTGAACTGTGCAGCACTTCAGCAGGTGAATCTTAACCTTTAGTAGGGTACCCAGCAGTTCAAGCCACACCTAAATAAACAGCCTAGCAGTGAGGAGTGGTAAACACTCCCCTTCTTTCAACTCTGACAAGCTCTACAGTTTCAGTTTCTACTAGGCCTTGGTATACTTACCTACAGGCTTTCCTGTCAAATTTTGGGCTCCAAAATACTTTCTAAAAAGCTTATAGTAAGCCTTTTGTATTTACGTCAGCATCACATTCTTCACCAGGAATAAAGTGACTTCTGCATCCCCTAATATTACGATTCAGCTTTTAGTCAGTGCATCACTAAACATCTCAGGTGTAGCAAATCCCATCTCATCACACCAGTCATATCTTGATGCTCTTCCACCATTATTTTGATGATTATGAGAAAGAGGAAGATAACTTGCACATGCTGGGCACTGATTTCCCATCTGTCATACTGAAATCCTGTGCTCACTCGCTGTGTACACCAAAATGCAACATCCTCAAAAACGACTACACCTCAGCTGAGGTTACACTATTCCTAGAGCGCTTAAAAATGAGCAGGAGCCACATCAAATTAACATGGGATTCTTTAATCAGAACCTTCAACAACAGTCATGTTTTCATTACACTTCATATATTACAGGACTTCATACAATAGACAGAGAGACTAAATTGTGAGTTAGCTATTAGTAACTTAATAGTGATAACAATAAATTAGATACAAGTATACACTGGACTCTAATGTTAGTAGTATCTAATGTTTAGTACTGCAGGTACATTAGAATAAGTACATTTTCTTATCTGTAAAGACATCTACTAATTTGCAGGATGCCTTTAGTTTATCAAGCAAGGATCCACACCTTCCCTGGCAGCAAATTTAAGTTCTCTTATAGGACTCTAAATAACATTTTACCTGGCATTTCATTACTTCACAGAATATGCCTATACTGACTAGGATACATTGTGCAGCAATATCTGAGTTCATGAGTCAAGTATCACTTTAGGATGCTGGCAAGGCTATTTTGTTACAGAATTTAAAAAATAACAGAAATGCAAGTGGCTACATCATCTGTTTGCTCTGGGACATCTCTGAGTTAGACACAAAGGGTATCAGTGCACGAAAAAGAGCTTGAAAAGCTTAAAGTATCGAAGTACTTCCAAAGACAAGGAAAACTTACTGCTGTTCTAACTCCAGCAGCTCCTCCCCGCTGCCTAAAGAGTCTGAAACAAAACCAAGTTACTTATCTAAGAGCAGAAAAGGGCATGAATACTTTTGATCAGGAAATAAACCCTGGAAGACTAGATTATACAGTAGCACACTTGTGAAGATTTGCTCACAAAGAGGTTTATTCCACAGACTTATTCCTACTGTTATATTTCAGAGAAACTGGTAACAGCACCAGCCTACCAAAAAATCAATTGTTCGACTGCACCTTCCCAGCTCGATTTAAGACAAACTCCTAGTTACGGGTTATTGTCGCTGTAACTCCTCCCCTAAACAATCTTCAGCAAAGAGACGGAGACAAGCCCGATTCCTCAGGATCAGCGATTTGCAGTCAGCACCCGGAGTCCCGGATAACGCAGGACCGCGGCTCCCGGCGCTACTCGAGCGGAGACACCACAAAGCCCTCCCATTTCCTCCCGCCGCGGGCACCACAACGCCGCCCGCTCCCGGGGGCGTCTCGTCCCGCCAGCACAGCGGCCTCCTGCCCTGCTCCAGTCCTTCAGGGACGTTCCCTCCGCCCATCCGCACAAGCTCCTCACGGCCTTCCTTGGCTCTGGCCCAGCACCTCCCTAAATCCCCCCTCCACTCGCCTCCGGGACGGCGGGAACAGCGACACCCTCTTCCTCCCGCCCCTTCCCGGCGCTCCCGAGCCGCCCGGCCCCGAATCCTGCGGCGCCAGCCGGAGCAGCGCGGGCACGGCCGGGACCCCCCAGGACCGCGGCCCCCACCCCGCCGCACAAAGCGGGGCCAGCGAAAGGGCACCCCCCCCTCCCCGCCCCGGAGTAGGGCGGGCGGGGAGCAGAACGAGCCCAAACAGTTCCCAGAGGCAGCGCCCCCGTCCCGCAACCCCCGCCCGCCATCCCCGCGGCCGCGCCCCCACCTCGCCCGGCCGGGGCCACTGCTCCCCGCTGCCGTCCCAGCTACGGGGGGAGCCCTGAGCGCTGCTCCCGGCCCCGCTTACCCGCGGCCGCCGCCGAAGCTGCTGTAGGCCCGGTCGTCGTAGGGATCGTAATCCGCCATCGCCGCCGCGGCCTCGTCCCCGTGCGAGCGTGACAGGACCGCGCCCGAGGACCCCGCAACGCTTATATACGGCGGCGCGCGGGCCGGGGCTGCCCCGCGCGGTGCCTGCCTCCAGCTCCCCGCCCCGACGGGGCTGTCCGCGCTGCTGCCTGTCGGGAGGTGCTCCGCGCGGCTCGCTCCCGTCGGCTCTGGGACGGGATCTGCCCGGGGATCCGGTCGATGTCTGCTCTGGGATCTGCGCGGGATTTGCCCGCGGCTCCGCCCGGGGACCTGCTCCGGATCTGCCGGAGGATCTGCATGGGATCTGCCCGTGGATGTGCCCGGTGTGTGTCGGGGATCCCCCCGGGGATCTGCCCGGGCCGCGCTGCGGTGACGCTCCGGTGAGCGTTGGACACTCCAGTGCTGATGATACAAGGCCAGCCCGCGGCTCTGATTCCCCGAGCATCCCGCTGTCGCTGCGGGCAGGGATCACAGAGCTCATGGAAATGGATCCTGCTCCGGGTGTCACAGTCATCCGCAGTGATCACAGGGATGGATCCTGCTCCGGGTCATTCCCTGCACTCCCGCGGGTGTCTGGCAGCAACACGCAGTGTTCACAGGGCTGCTGGAGGATAGTGCTGGACTTTATTGCAAATTATGACAACGGGCTGTACCCGAGAGTTCACAGTCTCCTTAAAAAATACCATTTGTACCAACTGGTTTGTCTGTTTTTGCCAGGCCATAATTTAATGTTTCCTAGTAAAACCACACGACAGATTCTCATACGACAACCAACTATGCCCGCACCTCGTGTCCCTGATCCTGCGCTGCCGATCCCGGCTCACCCCGCAGGCTTTGCCCTTCTGTCCCCATCGAGCCCCGCGGAGACAGGATCCAACCTGGATCCTGGATCCTGGATCCTGGATCCCAGCCTCCCTCCAGAGACCCGAAGCGGGTGAGGGAAGCCCAGGAGCCCTGGGGGCAGAGGAGGACCGATGAGTCCTGCGGAGGAGCAGGGCTCGGGGCCAGGGAGGGAACGTGGCGCTGAGGGGAGCGGGGCTGTTGCAAAATGTGGAATATGTCAAGATTATCTTAAGTAGTAATCTTCTTTAATGTGAGATCTTTGCATACTTTCAGCAAAAAAGGAGACCCAACCCGTGGGGAAAGCAGCAGCCAGCATCCCTTACTCAAGGACATCCTGGGACTAATGAGCATTAAGGATGTAGTAAATTCAGATTTTGGTGTATGTCTGTGTACACTTTGCTAATTTAGCAGAAGACTCAAGGTCCATGTATCCCATAGCTGGTCTATGTTCATTATAATTCTAAAGACCCTGTGAAGACCCTTCCCCTCAGCATGTGGGGAACTTCTACAAGGTAGCTGAGGTTACGCATCTTGTAAATTACTAATCAACCCCGATCTATGGGCAGTACTTGGAAAGTTAGTAAAAATGGTGTGAAAAGCCCGGTGGGGTGCTGCATTTGTGGAACAACACCGCGCACCGCGGCTCGCGCAACTCTGAACTATCAATCTCTGAAAAAAACCCGAACTAAACTCTGAAAATTCAATGTGTTCGTTGAGTGTGTCACAGGCGGCTTGTGGCACACCGGGAAAGCAATCGGATTTTGTGGGATGAGGGGGTTGAGGGAGCGGTGTGGGAAGGGCGGCCATGAGGGGAGCGAGGTCTGAAGGGGGCACGGGTGGGACCCAGAGGAGCTGAGGGGAGCGGGGCTGAAGGATCATGAGGCGCTGAGGGGAGCGGGGCTGAAGGATCATGAGGCGCTGAGGGGAGCGGGGCTGAAGGATCATGAGGAGCTGAGGGGAGCGGGGCTGAAGGGCCGGGTGGCGCTGAGGGGAACGGGGCTGAAGGGCCGGGTGGCGCTGAGGCGCGGCCATGAGGGGAGCGGCACGGAGGTACCGGAGGGACTGAGGAGAGCGGCTCACACGAGCCCGTCCCGCGGCGGCCGCGCTGCCCCGGAAGAGGCGGAGCGGGCGGGCGGCCCCACGTGCGGCAGCAGTGGCGGCATGGCGGGGATGGAGCAGACGGAGCAGATGGAGCCGCGGGGCGGCGGCGCGGCGGTGACCGACCCCCGCGGGGTGCTGCGGCAGGGCCGCGCCTTCCTCGACTTCTTCTGGGATATCGCTAAGCCGGAGCAGGAGGTGCGGCTGGCGGCCACTGAGAGCCTCCTGCGGCACCTGCGGGAGGGCAAGAAGGTGAGGCGGGGGCCGGAGGGGCGGTGGGTGCGGGCGGGCAGTAGCTCATCACACGGCGCATCCCTCCGCTCCCGCTTGGGAACGCGGCAGCGCGGACGGGGCACGGGCCGGGCGCGGGGGTTTGACGGCCGGGCCGCGCTTGGAGCAGCCCGGACACCGCCCAGCTCGGTCTCTCTTGCAGGATGATGAACTCAAGTACACCCTGAAGCGGCTGGTGGAGGGACTGGGAGCCACCCGCGAGGCCGCCCGCCCTGGCTTCAGCTTGGCCTTGGCGCAGGTCAGTGTTTCCCGGCGCGGATCAGAACCGTCGGCAGCCTCTGTCCATGCTTGGGGTCACTTTTGCTGTCTGTGCAAGGCTGGAGGGTTCCCTTCTGGCTGCTCCTGTGTGCACATGGGAGGGAAGGCTCTCACAACAACCGTTGTTTTAAATGGTGCTACTCTGCTTTAGAAACTTACAAAGTTATGAACGATACCAATATATATAGTTATGAACTATAGTTATAGTTGTGAATTATACCAATACATTCATACTACACAGTCCTGCTTCAAGGACCATCCTTGATTTACTAATTTTGACCAAGTTTTCAATTATTCTGTGTTTATTACTACTTCTTGAAGCTGTCTTGCTCTTGGTCTTGGTTAGTTGATGTGGGAT
This sequence comes from Anomalospiza imberbis, assembly GCF_031753505.1. Lineage (NCBI taxonomy): Eukaryota > Metazoa > Chordata > Aves > Passeriformes > Viduidae > Anomalospiza > Anomalospiza imberbis. The sequence continues at coordinate 3,624,584 of NC_089700.1, forward strand.
ATCTGCCCTTCCTCTAGACCAGGTTGCTCCAAGTCCCATCCAGCTTCGCCTTGAACATTTCCAGGGATGGGGCAGCCACAGCTTCTCTGGGCAACTTGTACCAGAGCCTCACTGCCCTCACAGGGAATGATTTCTTCCTAATATCTAACCTAAATTGGCCTTCTGTCAATGTGAAGTCATTCCTCCTTTTCCTGGCACTCTGGGACTCCAGAGTCCCTCTGCAGCTCTCTTGGACCCTCTTTAGGCACTGGAGAAAGCTCTAATATCCTCCCTGGAGCCTTCTCCGAGCTGCACAAGCCCAGCTCTCCCAGCCTACTTCCTGCCTATACATCTTTACTGATCTGGTTGTCTTTATTCTGGCCTGATAAAGCAGCACATCTGCTGCTGTGCTGAACAGCTCTTCAGCTCTATTTTAGCTTAACCCAACATAATGTCATGAAATGGAAGAACTGCAAACAGCTATTCCATCTCTCTCCTCAGGTTTTGCAGGCTTTTGAGGAAATTCCACTGTGCAGCATTTTGGAACAGATAAAAGAAAAACACAATCTGGAAAAAGTGAAAAAAGTAAGTCAGCTCATGGCAACATTTGCCAACTGATACTTTAAATGAATTGTTCTCTATTGACATCTTGGTGTGTAGTGTAGCTTTGGTGTTCATGTTAAAGCAAGTGACTATAATGAAATAACAAATATTTGTAAAAATTGCAAATTGATGACATTGTCATCTGGCCCTCTTTTAGGTGAGATTTGTCAGTGTGATGAAGAGGTACTCTAGGACAGTTCTTAAGCATTGTGTAGCAGGTTGCTTTTCAGTATGTTCTCTTCCCATGGTGGGGTGTTCAAGGCTGGATTTTCCTTACACCTTGCTCCACTGATTGTGTAGTTGTGTAGCTGCATGTGAGCTCTGGCCTCTCAGGAAAGTAGTTTTTTTACCTATTTTTTTCCCTTTCAGAAACTTGTGAGAAATGCTGCTTTTGGGAACTTTTTTGGAGTGATGGCTCTATTCCAGTCTGGGCGGCTTGTGAAGGTAACACTCCTGTCAGGTGTGCCAGTTCTGCTTCTGGGGCTTCTGATGTGGAAAGAGGATTGACAGAGGAGGGCTGGGTCACTGGGTAATCGATGCAGTGGCACTTGAAGCATCAAGTTCAGTTAATTTCTCTTGTGTCATCCATGGACTCTTTGTGCCTTTTTAATGTCTGTTCCTGAGTAGAATGTAGGAACTGTGTCAAATAGTACAGGAGGCTCCTACCTCTCCTGGAAGGAAGGGTTCTGTTGTCATATCCAGCTGGAAAACACAATTTTGGAAAAAGCTGCGTGACCAATCAAGAAACAATTGTGTTTCTTATTACAAGTAGGCATAAACATCTAAAGAGTGGATTATTACCTTAGCCTTCAGATTAATTTCTGATATATGTCCTCTGGTTCTGGCTTATCTTTCCTTTGTAGGACCGGAAAGCTCTGCTGGAGAGCATCCAGCTTCTCCAGCAGCTGACAAATCACCAAGCACACCTCAGAGATCTCCCACGCAAAACTCTCATTGACATCACCTCTGAGGTACAGGCACAGCATGTGGGCTTGGGGCTTGGTGGGGCGGGAGGAAGAGAGGGCTTGGCTTTGGGGTCAGATTTTCCTTTAGTTTGTTCATAGCTGAAGTTACAGGGGGTGTGGAAGAGTGAGTGTAAACTGTGGGAGCTGTCCCTGTATGGCTGTGGGCAGATGCTTGTGTTTTGGGAAGAGTGCTCTGGTTTAGCTTAGTTTGACTTCATTGTGGACAACCCCACAGCCTGTTGTTTCCCATTTCACTTGCTTGGATTGTATGTTAGACCATGTGCTCCTTTGGACAGATGTATGCTGAACACTCTGAATGGCAAACCAGCTTTTTTATGCACCAAGCTTGGGCCTAAGGTTGAATTTTGGGCTGTTGGGAATGAAATGATGTAGGGACAAAGGAGTAAAAAGCTCTGAATATGTAGCAAAAGAAAAGAGTTTATTTCCTTTTTTTAAAGTGGATATTATTTGTAGACATGAAGACTAGCAGTGTTAATAAGAATAGAGAGTTTCCTGGTCCCTGGGTTGCCCAGCTGTACAGGCAGAGCAGTCAGACAGCAAGAGAACAATTGCAGCTGGAGTCAGTTGACCAGAATTGCTGTCTGACGACAGCAAACTGTCCTACTCCCCATGGTTAAGCACCTGGGACTGTCTGGCAGTCATGGACACATCCATTATTTATTTTTCGTTGTGTCACCATAAAGACTATTTCTAGAGCTTCCAGAGCACTGCAAGCTTTTAGTAAAATGTCCTCCAATGCAGATACTTTGATGTGCTTACTTCACTGCAAGTTAGTAAAATGCCCTCAGATATTTCTTACATGCTCTCACCCTTGTTCTGTCTAGGTACCTGAAACTGTGTTTGAGGAGGTCCTGTTTGACATCTTGCAAGGTGACCTCTCTTCAGCCTTCACATCTCCAGAGAACTTGCACCTTTTGCTTGTGGGTATACAGAAATTCCCTGGTGTTCTGAAACCTAAAAAACTGAAGAAGCTGTTTGGCTCACCTACTGTTGTAAATAAGGAAAATATTTCCAGGTAAGTTCTTAGATAAGGGGGTTTAAATGAACATTATTTTCCTCTTGGCTAGCAGTGAGAGAAATGTGGCTGTGATTCTGATTCCTGCTTGTATTTGCCACTGCCGGTGTTGCTAAGGGTTAGGTGTTAATTGTTACGCAGGTTCCCAAGTTATAGTTATGTCATTTCTCCCAGGGGGGCACAGTCTGCAGTTCTCGGGAAATGTTCTGTCTTTCAGCAGAATGAATTTGGCCTTCAGCAATTCCTTTTCAGGTCAGATCTCTCACATTATTTTATTTCTTCTTCTAGACTTGTAGAGCTTCTGAAAAGTGCTGCCAAGTCTGAGAAGGAAGACAAGAAATTGCCCAGTGTAGTCTTTGATTTGCTACAAGTTGCACTTAAGGAAGGTGCCTTTGAACTGTTCTGGAATGAAGTTGTGGAGAATGGGCTATTGAAGGAGAAATCAGGACCTGTGAGGTTTGTTTTAACATACACTGTTTGTGGTTTCCCATGTTACCCATCTGTTTCTTGACCCAGAGGTTTTGACTTCATCTCCCTGCATGCTCCTGTGCCCTGCCCCAGCTCTTCCTCTGTGTCTTAGCCCTGCCTGTGGATCTACTGCTGTGCTTTAGCCTGAGGGAATGTTCTTTGTTCCCACTCAGTTACATGTGCTACCGATTGCTGGGCAGTGCTCTCCCCTTGCTGTCCATGGAGCAGCTGCAGGTGGTTCTCAAAGGGAAGGTGATGCTGCACTATGGAGAACACGTGGTAGCGACTCAGGTAGGTCTTTGAACAAGCTAAAGGCCATGTCTTGAGCACAAGGAAGTCTCTGCCCCACTTTTAGTTTCAAATCATCTTGTATAAAAAAAGTTGATGTAATTTTAGACCTTGAACTCTAACTAAAAGCAAAGTTATTGTATGACCACTGGTTGCAGTGGACTGAGTGTAGCCTATGTTTGATTGTCATTGCCTGTTTTAAGGGAATGGAAACTGTTCAGCACTGTCTCACCTGCTTTCATTGCTGCTACCAGGAAAGCTCTAATGATGGGGGAAGCAGAGGCAGGGCAGCCCTCAGCAAATTGACAGTGTCATGTGTTGTCCTTTAACAGTCCCTTTACTTTTGTGTGTCCAGAAGCTCCTTTTTGTTTATCATTGTGCTGGGTGTCGCATGAACATTGGAAGGCAAAGACAAAAAGGGACAACTCGTGCTTTTATTTGTTAGTGCTTGTTTCAATAAGCACATCTGAGGTTTAAGCACAAAATTTATTTGGAATTGGATTTTTGAGCTCCTCTTTCTCTACTGGGAAGCCAGCAAACAACACAAGCCTGCAATAAACACAGGAAAAGTAAAAGGGGACTACTGATAGAATCAGCTTTTAGCTTGGCTTTTTGTAGTAACACAATCCCAAACCTCCTCACGTGTGCCCAGAAATAGTTGTTGTATCTTGGGAGAGATGGGTCTGTGTGATCATTTTGTTCTGTTATCAGAGCAGCCATAGGTGTGTGGGTTTGCTCTGCAAATACTGCATACCATGGTGCCTCCCTAAATGGACCATCTTGCTTTAGGATTTACCCAGTGGCTTAGTAATTTTCCTGTTTCTTACTGTTTGTGCTTGTTGCACGGTAAATTAGGCTGTAATCTTCCATGTGCTTCAATTTTTTTTAATTGGTTCCTGTCTGAAATGTACAAGTCTCCTGAAGACAATGAGACTAAATGGAAGAAGCTCCTAATATTGTTGATGATGAGAGAGTAATGATGAAAAGATCTTCGTTTGGATTTGATTCTGGTTTTGGGGTTTGTTTTGTTTCTTGGCATAGGTTCTTTGTTTCAAGAAGTAAATGCTGTTACCTTGTAGTTCCTTATGGGATTCTGGTGATTGTTAGAGATGGGGCTAGACAAAGCTGGAGTCTGATATTTACTGGCAGTTATCTTCCTAATTCCACTTTTTTAATCAATGAGGGAGGAAGTGAATTGATTCACTTCAGAGGTGATTGATGAACTCCCTGTTGTCAGCTATTAGCCTGTTTACAGTGTATTTTCTGGAGTTCTTCTCCCAGTTTTCATATTGATGCACAAGTATTGAATTTTCCAACAGTGGAAACAGGAACTTCCTCAGTTGTGTTTTCTATGAGATTTCTTTTGGGGGTATTTATGTTGTAATTGGATGGATTTGTAGTTAATTACAAGTTTATAGCTCCTTTATTTAGAAGAACAGTGTTCCCTAGATTTTGTTACTGTTTCTGCTCCTGCTGGGTCACTGTATTGAATGTGACAGTAGACCAAACGAGTTCTTTTATTAATTAAAAAAAAAAAGATGTGTTGGACTTTTGGAATGAGACCATCTCTTCAAGATTTCTCCAGTTAAGCATTTATTATTTTTCTAGAACAAGTTGAGTGGGATTGAACACTGTGGGCTGTTAAAAACTGTAAGGGAATGGGCTGCATAGTGGAATGGGACATGTCCTGGTGGTCTCTATGCTGCTGGACAGTGTCCAAGGCCAGCAGCCTGCCACCTGTATGCCTTTTGAGGCAGTGACAGGACTGAAGACAAGACTTGTCACAAAACAGCCACACCTCAGGATATGAGTTTTAGCTTAAGCATATTAACTCCCCCTCCTTTCAGAATGCCTCAATGCTTCTGAGACACCAGGGAGAGTAGGTGGCATTTATTCTAAGCCTCATGGGTCAGCAGGCTCCAGGGCTGCTACATGAGACTGGAATTGATGGTGGGGAATTTCCAAATCTAAGGAAACCCTAGGGCAGATGATATGAGAAACATCCTGGAACTTTAACCCAGAATAAAGAGTTGATCAGCCTGGGAACTCACTTGCACTGGGCAGCATGTGATTCATCTTGCTGAAGCCCCACTGTTCTGCAAGGTGCAAATTACAGGGCTGATGTTGGTACATGGCAGCATTCTGTGGTTGCTTACAGAGGCTGCCGCTGTGAGAGGGCGACAGGAGGTGAAATTGATGACTGACTGTAAGCCTTAGGACAAATATTCAGGCTCGTGACTTCAATTTACTTACTGCAGCCAAATTCTTACATGTGATTTACACTGCAGGTGTTGAAGGCCAGGTTGGATGGGGCTTGGAGCAATCTGATCTAGTGGAAGTTGTCCCTTCAGGCCCATGGCAGGGGGTTGGGATTGAGATGAGCTTTGAGGTCCCTTCCAACCCAGGCCATTCTCTGATTCTATGATTTTTATTTACAGAGCCATTCAGTCTGAGTGTGAAGTTCCTGACCTGCTTCTTTGACCATGTTTTTCAGTCTCCCCAGGGATTTAAGTTTGCTGCAGAAATGGAGGGATATATAGATGCATTTCTGAGTGGCTGCGATGACCCAGAGAGGCAATTGGCTGTGATGATGGGCTTCTCTACCCTTACCAATCAAGGAAGGCCAGTGTTGTTGAGTGCTTCCAGGGTAGTCAGACACCTGCAGGCAGTGGCCTTGCAAAAATACATCTCCTGGCTCAAAGACATGTTCCTCAGGCCAGACTTGGACTGTTGTTTAGACTTCTCAAGTAACCGGCAAAAACAGAACCAGCAAAACGCAGACATGTGAGTACATGGGTATTGCACCTTCCTCTCAACATTTGCCGGTTCCCTTGCCATGAGTTGACAATTGTTTATTTCCTGTGTCTCAGAACGTTTAGCCCCAGCATCTGACTCTTTCACTGGGGTGAAATTCAATTCTGCAAATTCTGCAAGCATATTGAGAACCAGCCAGCCTGCCCAAAGCAGACTGGATCACCAAAAGAGCCTTTTATCTTCTTTTTCTAGTCCTTACAATTGCTTTGGAGGATATGTCTGGTGGTTTCCTCTTTCACTACAGCTCCTCAGGTCATTGTAGGACTTGTGCCTCTCTTTTATCTGTGTGTTAGACACACTGGCATTCAGGCCAGGTTATGTGTTACCTGGCACCTGTAAACCTCACTCTACTGACTGCTGCAATTCTTGAAGTGCTTTTTGCTCATCTGCAGACTCTCTGTGGGGTAAATAGATTAGTAAAAAGCAAACTTGAGACGATTATATATGTTCTTTTGTACCTGCTGCTTTGTTACTACATAACTTTGCCGGTTTTAGTGTAAAGCCTCTAAATATCTGAAAGTCACCTCTTGATGCAGTGGATTGTGCAGTGTGTATTTATGTTGGGTTAGTGTTCAAACTGCTGATTGTGCCCGCTTTCTTATCAAAGAGCACAGCAGAAGATTGCTCGATTGAGAAGATGGATCATCCACCGACTGGTTAACATCACTGAAAGTACCACAAAAAAAGAAGAGAGCCTTGTGATGGACATTGCCAGGTGAGACTGATGTAAAGACACATGTGCTTGGGATAATTCTGTGTAGCTCAACAGCAGTATTCCAGATAAGCTGTCCCCATGACACTAGGCAAATCCAGTAGTGGAAATGCTCCATAATAAATCATTTAGAAGACTCGATTTTGTTTTCAAAATACTTTCTGCATGATTGGACTAACCTGTGTCATAAGTAGTTGGCATTTAAAATCACATCAGTCCCATTTATTTTTAATAAATTTTCCATTCCTGCTTGCCTAAACTGCTTGAAGATACAATTTTTAACATCATGTCTTAATAAGTATTTTTCTGTTGCTTAAAGTGTCTTGGAGAGTATGACCCACATCTGACAGTCTTAGTATTGTGTTTTGTGGCCTTAAGTGTTGGTGCTTCACTTTTGTGAAGTCCTGAGCATCCTTTCCTCTTCTTTACCCTGTGTATCTCGAGAAAAGAGTCTCATTGTAAATAGTGCTTTTTTCAGTGCTTGGACTTGCTTGTATGTGGAGCTGTTTGGTTTGCATGCATGGGTTGATTTTGCTTTGTTATGACCAATCTGGGTTTTCATTTTGTTCCTATTTCTATGTGTTGTAGGTTTTGCTTCTTCCATGCTTTCTTTGTTGCTAAGAAGAAGAATTCCCAGATAGCAGAGGCCAGTGTCCTTCCATCAGAGCCCCTAAATGAACGGGATCATACGGAGACAGAAAACTACTTCTTTGGGTAAGGATTTGATGGCATGCTTTAAGCTTGGAAATTTCTCTTTTTTCCTGAGGATAAGATCAGCTTGTGAATGGCGGGGCAAGAAGTTTGGAATAGTAGGCTGCTATTGGAGCATTTCTTTGACTCCAGCACAAGGAAATGGCTTTTTTTATGGAGATGGATTTTTCAAAGATCATGTTTTGTCCACGACAAATGAGTTTATATGAGTTGATGAGTATATGTGAGATGATATGGCAGGTGTGGAGTTGAGCTCATACTGCTTTTTCCCATAGTATTTCCATTGCCTCTATTGCAAGCTGGAAGGGGAAGGACCCAAGAGGGAGGTGCTGGGGTTATGCTGGTGGCTGTTGGCTTTCTGGCACTCCATGTGCAAGGTGATGGTGACTCCACAGCCCTCCCTGTACTAAGGAAGATAGAGTTGGTAGTAGATGTTTTAGATGATTGCCAAACCTCTGTAGAAGAAAAGTAGAGGACATCGTGGGATGCAGATTTAGAAGCAACTGAGATTAATAGTGTCCTTGAGAGCACCAGATAGCTTGTGGCCACCGAGATAATGAGCTCTATACTACTATCTTGGCTACATGTGTGGGTTGAAAGTTGGGCACTGTCAGTCTGGGCTGCAGTGAGTGACCAGAGCTCTGGGATGAGAGTGCTTTGCTAGTGGGTATTATTTTGGTAAGTAGGAGCAGGCCATTTGGTTCCTCTGACAGTAACAGGGTGGCTGTCTTTCTTTGCAGGTTACTTCAGACATTAAACACCCTGCCTGTTTTGGGGGATACAGCAAAGGCTGCAGCCTTGAGAGAGAAGCACGTCCATGGTGTGACTGCAGATGGGAAGCTGTGGATCTTTCTCCTCGCTGAGTATGCCAACAAGCTGCTCTCCAGTGAGCATGTCAAAGCTGTGAAACCTTTTACCAAGGAGCAGAAGGATATCTGGGAGAGGTGAGATGCTTGGGAAACTGGGTGCTGGGCTGGTGAAGTGAGAAAGGTGGGAAAGCCCTGGTCTTGGTTTCTCTTTAGGACAGTAAAAGAGTTGATGTGTTCTCTTTGCCTTGTGGTGTTCTGGTTGCTGTAGCACAGCCATTTCAGAGGCAGTGGCAGTTATTTTTCTTGCCTTTAAGTATCCTGCATGCATGGCTGGGTTTCAGAGTGTCTTTCTGTTTCTTTTCACCCCATTCCTTTCTTCCTCTTCTTTCTGTGTGTTAACTATGTGATAACCATGTCCTTTTCTATTTTTGTTCATCATCCTTCTCCCAAACATGATTGTAACAGTCTGCTCATCTTTTCTCTTAATAATGCCTGTACAGACTTCTCAATGACTCTTTTCTGAGTTTGATTCACCAGCCTAGCCTGGTATTAGGAATGTAGTCTGTGCACAACAGACCCACATTCAGTCAGATGCTATTACTGGGTTAGGATTGTATGCTAAAAGAGTATCCAGTGCCAATAGATGAAATGTTAACAAAACAGTATTGTAGTTTTGAACACGTTTTTAGTCTGATCATATGAGATTATTTGCTGTTTTAATTGTGAAAAACTCAGAGAAGTTTCTTTCTTCAGAACACTTCAGTCTGTGAAGAATCTGCAGAAGGAAAACAAATCAGACAGTGCCAAAGTCGGTGCTTTCCAACAACTTCTGCTTTCAATAGCCATTCATCTTTTCAAGGTAAGCTCTCTGATGAATATTTCTGTAGTATAAAATAGGCTGATAGTTGGACTTTCTGAACACCAAGATGGGGAGTTTCTTTGTTCAGAGATCAAGCCTTTCAGAAGCTCTGGCTTCTGAAAATGGGCAACTGGCAGCTAATAAACTGTGACTCTTACACTGTCTGTAGACATGTAGTGGGCAAAGTTTGGCCTGACCATTAATTCTGCCCTTGATTTGCTGCTGACTTGAGCAGCAAAAACTTGAGGGTTTTTTCCTGCAAAAGAGTTGTAGTAGTTGACTTTAATATTTGTACCTGTTTAAAGTGGTCCTTAGATTTGGAGCATATTCCTTCTGTTGTTGTTGGTAGTGGGGAGTTCTGAGCCTCTTTCCTGTCTGCTTGTGATCAAACAGAATCAGTCTGAAACAGTGGATATTCTGAGCGACCTTCTGAACTGCACAGAGAGGGCGTTCAGCAAAGAAGCCAAGAAGAAGAAGAAGAAGACTGGTGAGTCCTTCCTACAGAAAGAAAGGGAGTGGGATTGTTAGTGGTCTGTCAAAGACAGAAGATGGCAGTTCTGCATTAGTGAAGTGCTTTGCATTGTCTCTGACTTGATGCACTTACCCCCAGGAGAATCCCTTCTTCACTCTCTTTCTGTGGTGAAAGACTCATAGACTCTTATCTAAGTCTTCTGCTCCAGCTCTCTGTCTGCACTGTCAGTGGGTTGTGTTCCTGTGTGCCTTGGAAAGGAGAGCTGAGCTTCCCAGCTGCCCTTGTTCGGGTGAGCACTCCAAGGCTTGGAGTTCATTCTCCTTGAGGCATTGTTCTGTGTGAGCCGGTGGCTGGTGGTGAGCTGGTGGTGTCTGCCTGGCAAAGCTGTGGGCTCGAACACCCAGCAGGCATGAAACATGTTTTCTTCTTAGCTTGAGTTCTGAGCAAGCTAAATGTGTCCTCTGTGTATGCACAGCATGTTTGGAGATGGAGGCTGGTCCTTGTTTAGGGCCTGTGGACCCTCTAGGCTGGGACTTGACCAGGAAAAAATTGGCATGATCTTTCGATTTCCTTTCCAACTGTGGTCTTGTTCTCCTGAAATCTGTGTAAATCAATTTGAGGGCACTGTGAAAATAAAAGCTGTAATTTTTTGGTGGTTTGGTTGGTCGTAGAGCAAGATTCCCAAACCTTTGGACTAAAGGACGAATTCCAAATGCCATCACTTTTCATGGGCTGCTGTGACTTCTGATTTCACTGGAAACATTATAAAATGCACATACTTTTGCTGACCAGCTGCTAATTCCTTTAGTGTGGCCAAGTAGGTGTCAGGTGACTTGCAGAATTGCTAATCTAAGTAATGATTCAATAAATAGTAGATTTTGTTACTTGATAAGCCTTTGCAGTGGTCAAAAGACCATTTCAAGCATGTTTCTTCTTGTGGTTTCTTCCTCCGAGCCTTCTGGTCTGTGTTGCTGTGTGGTACTTCTAAGAGTCAGCTAGAAGGACAATTTGAATTTTTATTTCTTGGTGAATTTTTCTGTAGTTTCTTACTGATACACCAGTGCCTCTTCCTGTCATTGTTTGTTCCTGTGCAGACAGCTCGGAGCCAGGATGGGTTGAGGTGATGGTGGAAATCCTTCTCTCCCTCCTTGCCCAGCCCAGCCTCCTCTTACGTCGGCTTTCCAAGAGTGTGTTTGTATGGATATGCCCTAACCTGACCAAGAGGGGCTTGCAGCTGATCCTGGATGTAAGTGAGGCACTAGCAGGGCCTTGTACTGTTTGCCTGTTTTGTCCCTAACAGATGTATGTACAAGCATGTCTCGATTTTAGGTTTAATTTAAAGTCTACTTGATTTAGGAACTGTCCGATGATGTGTGATACTGAATTTGAACTGTAGTTTAGAGACAGTTGGGGCTATTTTTTGTTTTTGTGGGGAAGGAGTTTCGTTGTTTTTTTACAGGAGCCTGAGATCTGCTAACTTCAAGCTGTATTAATTGATAGTTTTAGGCTGAAAAAATTCCTGGGTCAGTTTATATAACTAGTAGATTTTATATGTGAGTATAAATGGTAACATTTCTTTTTTCTAGAAAGGTGCTTTTTTCATAGAGATGCTAAAAATAAGTGACACTAAAAATCTGAATTGGTCATACCACTAAGAAAGGTGATGCCTACTGAGAAAATAATATGTGGATTGCAAACATGGGCTGTCAGCTTCTTTGTGATGAACTTAATACTTCATTTGTAACAAACCAAGATGTGCGATGCCACCAGCCTCTTCAATTTTCTCCACCTTTTTTGTTATTTACAGAAAGAGCTTGGCATGTTAACAAGCAGAAAGTTAATGCCTGTATTTAAAATTCCATTATTCAGCTGGTTTACTATGCTGAAATTTCTGTCTGTTGTACATAAGAAATGGTTAAAAACAAAACAATGAAAAAATGCAAGTTCCTTTTTTTTTTTTTGTAGGTTTTTGACCCTAACCAAGAGCAAAATGAAGAAAGTGCAGTTGTTGTGATGGAAGAATCGAACAAAAAGACCAAATCTGCCCAGGACACGGTAATTGTGCCATTGTCAATGACAAACACTCCTCATATCCTCAATATTTAATGGCTCTCCTGAACTGTGTTAATAGATTAACATCATTTCTCTATTTGAGGAAAATGGCTGTTGCTCTATTAAGATTTATTTTAAAGGTTCAGCACACAAATGGCTTGTTGGAAGTGCATGCTTGAGTCTCTTGGCCTGCTGTCGTAGGTGTGGCTGGTTGAATAGATGCCTTTCTGAGAAAAAGTAGCTGCATCCTGAAATGAGCTCAGGCCTGTCCTTTTTGCAGCCACAGACAGAATGGTGGCTGTGATGCACAGCCAGCTGGATTCCAGATCTCATGTTTTCAAGGACTGTAGAGATTCAAGTCACAAAACATTACAGGCATCAGCAGAGAGGAGGGTCAGATGGGAGCTGTTCCTTGGAAGCTTCTCTTTGATACTTATTTATTGTGACAGGGAAATCTTCATTATATTCCACTTTTAGCTCTTGTGGAGACCTGGTACCCCATTATCTGAGGCGTCTGTACTTGGATCTGAAGGCTAGAAGGAAAGAGTAGGGGAGGGGAGGGTTGAAGTTTTATTTCTGAGAATTGAGTTGGGCTTGTACGGTGGGCTCAGGAGATGAACTTTCCTTCCTTAGGATGAAGAAGGGAGCGGGGACTCCTCAGATGAAGACAACACTGACAGTGAAGATGAGGAGAATGAAGAAGTTGATGATAATTTTCGCAGTCAGCTGATGAAAGTTCTCCAAGCAGGGAATGCTTTGGTATGTTTTCACTGCCTACCTTGATACAGATACCAGGAGGGTTGGATGGTGAGAGATGATTTAGTAACCCTCATCCTGCCTGAACTCATGCAGGCTTGGCCCTTGCAGCCATCTTTGTATGGCACTTGAAACAGCTCATGGTCTTAGGTGAGCTGTGGGAATAAGTCACTTGTCCTTTTATTTATTGTTCATATGTCTTAAGCACTTTAGCTTGTTCAGTCTAGCCTGACACATCTTGTGCTCCTGCCTGTAATAAATGAGATTGATGAGAACTAAAGCACTGAGATACTGTTATGTGTATTGGCTGGCCTGTGTGGAAGAGTGCTCCCTGAAGGCCACTCTGGAGACTTACTATAGCAGTGATAGAGTTTGGTTTAATGATCCCAATAAAGGTTGCAGGCATAGCAACATATGAGCCTCTTTACTGAAGGAGGAACAGCCCAGAGGGAGTCAGGTCAAAACCTCAGCCTCTTTCCTCTCCTGATCCTCTCTACAGGTTAGTGCTGTGCAGCCAGATTACCTGATTTCTCATGGGTCTGAGCATCTGTATTTCCTCCCTACAGTGTTATTCTGGGTTAGCTACATCCCTGCCTGAGTCTGGTCTTGGCTCTGGTTCCCTCCCCACTGTCCTTCTGAAGTATATGAGTTGATGTGTTGGGTTTTCTCTTCTAAAAACAAAAGGACGGAGATAAGAGTGATGAAGAGCTGGATGATGAGGCTATGATGGCTCTTGACAAGAACATCTCAGCCCTTTTTGCTGAACAGCAGAAACGGATCCAGGCGAAGAAAGATGAGAAAGACAGAATGCGGAAAGAGAAGATCCTGCGGAGGGATTTCAAGACTAAGGTGGGAGACAAGTGTTTGGTGTGAAGACCTCTGGCTTAGTAGCATGTCATCTGAAGGCTGTGCATGCCGTGAGCTACCTAACACTAAACAGCTTGGACATTCACATATGTCATGAGCTCCTGGAAACTGGGACTGGATTGTTCTGGCTTTGTACAGCACTCTTGGGGTCAGTGACTGGGGCTTCACAGGCCTATTTGAAAACCAGGATTGTACTGTCAGAAGTGCACCATGGTTTTCATTCGCTGATCTGAAATGCTTACACTGATAAGAAAGATTTGGGTAGCTTTCCCTCAGCTACCCAAAGATGCCTGTCAGTTTTTTTTTTTTTAACTGGACAACCTTGGTGTTCCTTAAAGAGACGTGCATAAAGTGCCTCAGGTCCTTTTGCAACATGAGCTTTTTTTGCCAGAAAGATTGGGGATTTTGCTAAACCCCCTGGTTGGTTGTGACTGTAATGCTGAGGTCAGGCCGCCTGGCGTCAGCATGGACCTTCTGGGACATTCCAGCATCCAGGGACAGCTCCAGCTGCTCCCAGACAGAAATGGGAGTCGGTTTAGCCAAGGCTGAATAGAGAAGCAAGCCAGTGGCTCTACTGCATTTCCCTTCTGATGCTGTTCTATAAAAAGGCTGATTTTGTGCTAGTGCACTGTCTGTAATTCAAGGGAGGCTTGCAGAGCTGTCAGTCAGTGGTGCTAACAGGGGCCTGTGCCAGGTTAGATTGACTGCAGGTCTGGACAGGTGACACTGATTCTTGTAACTGTTCTTTCTCAGTGGTGTCACTGCACGAAATAAGAGTTGGAACCAACAGACAACTCTTAATCTTCGGTTTCAAATTTTAATTTTCAGTTTCTCATGCCTTAACAGTAGAAATGATACCAGAATGTGTACAGATCTCAGCTGTAAATAATTTTCTTCAGCCCTCTCCAGCTGCTCCACAGCCTACTGGTAGGTGCTTAGGGTAAATCCATGTTGTTTCCCTGTCTGCTGTACTCCTCACATGGATAATTGTGTTTGCAGGTGTTGGATCTGATTGATGTGTTCCTGGTTAAGCAAGCAGAGAACCCCTTGGTGTTTGATATCATTGAGCCCCTGCTTCAACTGATTGAACAGTGCATGAGTTCAGACTCTGACAAGCAGGAGGTTGACTTCCTCCAGAAAACAGCTAGTATCTTCAAGTAAGTGTCCTTAGACCTCCAGGTAATAGACAGTGGCTTTTGATAAACAGCTGTGGTATTGATTGAACACCAGCAGCTGGTCTTTCTAAGGTTGAAGGCAATGGCTTAGAGATTGTGTAAGTTAGATTAACAGCACCACATACATACACAGTGCTTAGTCATAACCTGCAGGAAAGGAATTAGGATCTGGATTTTCTAGGCTAAAGGACTTGAAGTGTCAAATCTGTTTGCAGATGGAAGCCTCAAGAACAAACAGGTATTGCAGGTATGGAGCCATGTCACTGAATACCTCCATGGGCCTCTGATCTCCGAGTCAGACCATGGAACAGCTCCCAGGGCTTACAGAGCTGCTGCTGTGGCTGGAACAAACTCTGAGCAAGTAATTTCTGAGACAGGCAGAGTGCATATTCTCTGTTCAGGGCCAGAAGTGAGGGATGGTATCAGCTAGATGGATATAATGCATAGTGTGTTGCATGTGTCCTCTGTGTGCCACTTCTTGACATCCTCGGCACTCTGTAAAGCGTTGTCAGTGCTGCTCTCTCACCCCACTAGAGAAGCAGTTGTGAAGTAACAAGGTTTGAGGTAGTCAGTGCCCTTTGTGGGAGCTCTGAAGGAAAGTTGTCTCTGATGCCTAAATTTGTGTTTGAAGGTGAAGAGTGTTAAGAGTCCTCACCCTTCTTTGCCACAGCCATGTGCTGCCCACAGCTAGCATTGTTTGTTACCACTCACTGTGTTCTGGTTTTGCTCTCACTCACCCTGATAAAGTGATAAGTGTTCCTGGCCATCTGCTCCCCAGAGCTCTGTCTGTAGGTAATGGCTTTGGATTTGTTTTAATGCTGTGCAGGAACTCACTGTGCCGCAATAAGCAGTACTGCAAGACAGTGGCCTCCCTGCAAGAAGATGTGCATGCTTTAGTGCAGAGACTGGTCAAGAAAGCCTGCAAGCACACCGACTCTGCAGTGGCTCTCTATTACTTCAGGTGAGTGTTCACAAGGAGCACCTCTACTGATGCTGTGAGATCTGAGCAGGTGTGATGCTTTGTGTTAAGAGGTCTGGGAAGCAAGAGCCTTGGAGAAGGCTTCATACCAGCATCTGTGTCTTACATGAGGACTAGTCAGTCCTGGCAGTCTGAAGCATTGTCAAATATCTCTATTTTTTGGTGATTGTCTTTTATAGCTTCTGTGATACAGAAATGGTCTGGTAGAGTGTTGTTGCTGCTGGTGGGAAATGCATTCTTGTGGCTTACTCTGGGAGTAATGCAGTGTGTGTGCTTCAGTGGGAGATGAGTGTAATTCCTAATCAACCTGTGATGGTTGTTCTTTAAATGCAGTGTCTACTGTCTCCACGATAGCACAGTGAGGGCAATAGCCATCGACTCCTGACTGTATGTGCCAGTATTTTCTCCTTTGCTGCAGAATAGAGGAAAATTAGGATAAGCCAGATACATGTTTGTTAGAAAGATGAGTGATCTGGCTGTTCTGTGGTGTAAAT
Organism: Anomalospiza imberbis; assembly: GCF_031753505.1. NCBI lineage: Eukaryota > Metazoa > Chordata > Aves > Passeriformes > Viduidae > Anomalospiza > Anomalospiza imberbis. The sequence goes on from NC_089700.1 coordinate 3,640,623, forward strand.
AGGAGTGTTATTTACCAGCAGGCTCTCTTGTGATGTGCAGCCAGTTTCATGAGGGCTTTCATACTCAATCTGGGATTTTTCAGCTCAGGTGTGTGTGCAGTGGGTACCATGTTGCACGGTCAACCCAGTGCCATTGGACATTCTTGGCTGTGCAGCACATCCCCCCATGGCTGTGCAGGAAACATGGTACTTCTGGCAACATGGGGCTGGCTGTGTATGTTGCATGGTTCCCTGACAGCTTCCCAGCAGTGGCAGTCCTCAGTGGAGCAGTGCCCAGTAAATACTGCATTTTCTACAAGCACAGAGCTCTGCATGCTCTCCCAGTGGAGAATTCTCCAGCCTGAGTTCTCCAGCACATGGCATCTGAGGCTGAGGCCGGGCTGCAGCACTGGCTGAGCTGTGCAGGCTCAGAAATCCTGGGCTAGGTGCAGAACTCCTCCAGCAGTGCCAGTCAAAAGCATGAGCTTGAGGAAACCTGGCTGACAGTGGGGATGTCTGACTGTGATGGCACAAAATTAAATGATTCAGCTTCCTAAGATTTCTTTGTCTTTAGGTCTGGCCAGAGTGGGTTAGATTGAGAGAAGAGACCCTCTCAAATTCAGTAACCATCTTTGCTACAGAGTGAGCTGCCTGCGCCCCTTGGCCTCTGCCCTTGGGTAGCTTCACTGTGGCACTGTGGTAACTGCTGTGTTCTCCTGTTTTCTTTCGTAGTGCCTCATTATACCTGCTCAAAGTGTTGAAAGGAAACACATCATCAACTCTTCCTCCCCCTGAGCCTGAGAAACAGAGTGACAGCAGAGCGAAGCAGGCGTGTCAGGTAAGACGTGAGGCTGCTCCTGAGGATTTTTTTTTGCTGGTAAAGCTGCATTACCTGGTTCTGCTGGTGGTGGGCCTTGTTCATTGTCACTGGGCCTGCTGCTTGCAGGTACCTGTCTACCTGATTTCCATGACACTGGAAAGTTCTCCATCCCTTTCTGGCCCTCACCCTCCTGGCTTTCACCCTTTCCTGCCTGCTTGCCCATAGGCAGAGGGGCTGCTGATTCAGTGGATCCAGTTTGATATCCAAAGAAGCCTCATGTGTATTTGTGCTGTTCTCCTCCCTGATTTGCTGGTTTTTCCATTAAACTCCTGGCAGTCACTCTTGAGTTTTTTCCAGAGGGTGCTGAGGAGCAGGAAGACACAGAACAGTGGTGGATGAGAGTAAACTCCTATTCCCCTGAGGTTTGGACTGAGGTGAAGAGTGTGTGGAGCAGCCCTGATCTCGGTGGTAGTTGTTTGGAGGGAGACTTCATGTGATTGTGCTACAGGTGTCCATTACTGGGAGACCCTTAGTCTGATCCCCTTTCACCTACTGTCTCTGCTGCATTTCACAGGTCTCAGAGTATGGTGACCCTTTATACTGGGCAGCCCACTCCAGTCACCTCCACTAGAAACGTAGCAAGCAGTGTCTCAGTCTCACCAGCTGACCCTGGCCTTGCCTCTGAACCCCTCAAATTGAGCACAGGAATTAGTGCCTTAATCTTGCATCTTGTGGGGTAGAAAAGTAAAAAGAGCTCCCTCATGGAAATTACACACATTGAGGTATTACTGGAGGCTGAAAAGACAGCCAGTGTTTCTAGGGCTTAGGGAGAAGTGGAGGGTGTTAATTCAAGGAGCTCCTGTGCAGTGCTGGGCCTTCTGTGAAAGTAAAACAAAATGGGAGATGTGGGGGTAATACAAACAACATTCTTTACTTTGAGGCTAGAGTGAGGCATGCTTCACAGCATCCTTGTGCAGTTTCACAGGGAAATTTTACTTCTCTTATTCCAATGGGAGCAGAACTCTGGTCCTGAGCAGGCAGGGACAGAGCCAGCAGCTGACATGAGCTGCCAGTTTGAGGGAAGTGACAGCTCAGTTCATGTGATGCTGCTGATGCTGACATTGTGTTGAGTCCAGGGAGATTTTGCAGTGGGGAACCAGAGACAGAGGTGTTGTGTGTTTCCAGTGAGCTGTGCTTCGTGAGCATAATTTGGAGCTTTTTAATGAGCAGGAAAGTGGAACTAGAGCAGACACTAGGATGTAGTAGCCAAATTTATGGAAAAAACTATAGAAGAATTTTTTTTCAGTAAATGTATGCATGGAAGGAGAAATCAGTTATTTCCCCTGCAGATGTGTGTGTCAAATAAGTGTTGAGTCACTCAACTAGAAAAACTGAGGTAATATTTCAAGACCCATCTTCCTTGTTCCACTTCAGCCTGTGTTCAGCTGCAGAAGCACTGGGAGTTTGACCTGAGAATGGGACACCACGTTAACTTGGCTTTAGATTTCCATGGAGCCATGGAAAAATTCCTTGGGCAGAGGTTCGCTGCTGTGAAGATTACAGCTTTTTCCTCCTGGGCCCTAATTTTTCACCCTACCCAAAAAGCAGTACTTCCTGGCAGTATGAGAACAGTCAGGAACATTGGGATGCAGTGCTCCACACTTGGCTCTTCAGTGACTCCTGTTTGTTTAGATCCATGTAGCCTGAGCAGGTCTCAGCTGGTTGCTGTGTGTCTGGGATTCTTGTTCCCCACCAGAGGGGGATATTGGAGCATGGACACAGTTTTGGGATTGCTGGATCCCTGATCAGTGCTAGGGCTTGTCTGCTGAGTACCTAGGAGTCCTGGACATAGGTGGTAAGTCTATGTAGATACAGGTATGTACATACACTGAAATCTACAGATACATATGGCTCTTCACCATGTGCACAGCCCAGCCACTGCTGGGCTGCTACGATGGGCTTGCAGTGCCCTCTGAGCCTCGTGTGCTAGATGTGCCAATCACAAACCTAGAGCACAGCCCACACTACATGGAGTGTGTGTAGTCCTACTAGAAAGCTGTGCTGCCCTTCAGTGACGAGGTCATATGGCAGTCAGTGCCTGGGAGAGCACATTTGGGGCCCACTTGGCTGTTTATTCGTGGTTCTGTGTCATATCTCAAGCATACCTAGTTGTTGGAAAAACCTCTTAGAACTGATGAAAATTAATTTATTCACTGTTAGTGATTCATTCTTGTGTTTCACTGGAAATGCTTTTGTTCTGTTTTCTTCCCTACAGCTTTTGAACCCAGGCTGTTTGAATGTGAAGAAGGTGGCTGTTATCTATCAGCAGGCCCTGACCCAGTTCCTCAGCAAACGGAACAGTCCCCTTACATGCTCCATGTTCCATGATCTCTTCAAACGCTTCCCAGTAAGTGCTGCTGGCTGTGTGCTGTGTTGTCTTCTGCTGGCTCCAAAGTAGGATTATAATTCTGGGGAAAGTAGGAAGAGAAACTTCGCTGCTTTATTGCAGACTTTTGAAATTGCTGTGAGGTTTCCTTGGGTTTTCACCTGCTCAAACTTTTAAACTCAGACTAAGTTTTTATAGCAGCACTGCAGGAGGCCAGGATCTCATTTATGGTTTGGACTGGGATAGTGCATGCAGAAAGCAGGTGAACAGCTGGCTGCTCTTTAAAACATAGTCTAAGAAGCTCTAATTTTTTACCAGTATTCAAGACAACATGGATGAGCAAGGTAAAACAAAGGCAAAACAGGTCACCTTGTCTGAACAACCAGTGTACCTCCTGTCCAGCTCTTCTTCCACTGCATGCTCAGTTTCTCAGTTTTCTTCCAAGAAGGCTGAGGAGTGTAAAGTCTAATTGGAATCTAATCTTCAAGCCTGATATTCAGACAATGCAAGTGTCTGAAATGTTTGAGGAATTTCCTGCAAGCTTGACCCAAGCCTGGGGCTGGTCTCTTCTATGAGCACAGCCAGTTTTTAAGAAACAGGCCATGAGCCTGAATGTCATACAATTCTTCAGGAGTTTTTAGGTCAGAGCAAGCTAGAGACGACTGCCAGAAGCCCTTTCTCAAAACCTTTTAGAATTGATGTCTGACATGAGGGTGGGAAGAGATGTAGGCTTGTGTAACTGGGGCAGGATGCTTTCAGGCTCTGAGGACTCCATCCAGGAGAGACCCCATCCTCTGCTTGCCTGGTTTCTTAGGACACCAGCCCACGATGCCTCATACATAAGTTTAAGAAATGGAGGGAGAGCAGGGCTGTGTGTTGCCCACATGGGCAGCAAACTTTAGATCCCATCTGCATGTTTCTAAACCCTCTGGATTCCATATAACTATTCCTTGTAGAATTATCTTTTAAAATCACCACATCCACATGTCTTTCTAAATACCTCCAGGGATGGTGACTCAACCATTTCCCTGAGAAGCCTGTGCCAGTGCCTGACAACCCTTTCAGTGAAGAGATTTTTCCTTATACCTAATGTTAACCTCCCCTGGTGCAGCTTTAGGTCCTTTCCTTTTGTCTTGTCATTTGTTCCCTGGGATGAGACCAACCCACACCTGGTTACAACTCAACATGTTCTTCTTTGCCTGGGACTGGGGGTTCTGCACAAAGTGAATTGACACTACAGAAAGTGTCAGCCAGATGCAGACTTCAGTTTTCACTTGGCAGAACACAGGAGGTGGAAAATGCTTGCCTGATTTTTCCAGGTGAAAAGAGGTAAAGAGTTTTGCTGCTGCTTTTTGTTGTGATCAAGATTTCACTCAGAGCCGGTGTGAAAAAAGCTGTTAATTTTCAAATAAACTGTTGCTGATTTCTGGGCACTTATCTTTCTTGTGTCATTTTCTTCTTACTCAGGAGGCTGTGTAAAACATAGACTGCTTTGCTTGAAAAACAAACCTGTCAGCAAACCACTAATGAGAGACTGTGTCTTTCTTTGTTACAGATCATGTGTAAGCCATTAGTAGATACTCTTGTTGAGTTTATCACAGCAGCAGCCAGGCAACATCAGCAGGTAAGAATGAAAGTAAACAAACAAAGCTCTGTAGCAGTCTATCAGAGAAGTAACTTAAACACGGCAGCTCAGATGATTTTTAATATGTTTATAATATGCTTTTAGGGCTGCCCAGTTTAGGAAGTGGCTTCTGGGGTGGGGGCAGAGCTTTTGCAAATACTGCCTTGCTGCTTCAGGTGTGTGAAGTTGTGGAAGTGCCACACAATATGTCCACAGTCAAGGGGGCTCTTTGGTAGCATCTCCTTTAAAAACTGCCTGCAGCTTTCAGGGTTGAGGTCTTATTGTGGTATGGTTTGACTCCAGTTGCTTATATATATTCCTTGATGACTTCCTTCTTGGTAAGATGTTCCTTGGTATTAATGGAATATGCCTTAGTCCCTGCCTCCTCATGCTACCTCAAGGTCAGGTTCTTGAGTCTGTTCTGTGCCTTGCTACCTGTCCTGCATTTTAAAGTCTGTGTGCTGCTGTATTTCGTTTAAAACCACCTGTACCACAGATCTGGTTTTTGATGGTTGGTTGCCTGTGCCTGACTAACACAAAATTAGTGGAGCCTTATCAATAAAACATTGCAGGGTGAGTGCACAGCTCAGTGTTGCTGGAGCAGGGAATGAGGCCTGTCTGGATTTTCACTGCAGTGGGGGGGCCTTCCACACAGTTAATAACCAAAACCCCTCTAGGCCAGTAGCACTGTCTCAAGCTTTCCCACCCCCCAGCTGTACCCTGTGTCTGTCCCCTGCAGAAGTGCATCCTAGATTGATTTTCCTGTGTCATAAATAGCTGTTTTATTGTTTCTGATCATTGGAGGGAATGTGAAGGGGTAGGTATGTGTTTACAGTAGGGCTGCTTTACATTGTCAGTGTAAATTGCTGTTCAGACTGTTTTACCCAACAGAAATGGCTTTGATTTAAAGAAGACCCAAAAAAAAAAAAAAAAAAAAAAAAAAAAAAGAGTGAATTGAGCTATTAATAATTTCAGTGGATGGTAATAAGGATGTGTTACACAAACAACAAATTAATTGTAAGGCACATACTTGATCTCATCCTCAAGAGACCAGAACAGCATCCCAAGCAGACAGCTCCATTATGTGGAGCTTCCATTATCTTTGCTTCTCCACAGGGAATAGCATTCTCCTTCTACCAGGGCTTCCACCAAACTGCTTGAGCTTTGTTTGCAGAGCTTGTTTGCCTGTGGGTGGGAGGAGTAGGGGAGAACATGTGGAGTGTGTGGGAGCTGGGTACAGAACATGGACATCCTGCTGTTCAAATAAAGGCACATGGAGAGTGAGCTCTGGAAAGCCTGTGGAGCTTGCAGTTGCAGCTTTACATTTTTTATGCAGTGCTTCCTTTTCAGGAATTCTGGCTTCCCAGCATCAACTGTCCAGTTTGTCAGGTTTTCAGTTAAATTTTCCCACTGATTCTCAGTGCAAATATGTTTTGGTGGTATCCTAGTGGGTAGGGTAGAAGTCAAGCTAGGTGGGTATTTGTGGCAAAGTGATGTGGGTAAAGCAGAGGGGTAACTTCTCCCTGGCAACCTCTGGGAAAATGGGGTGGAAGGACTCAGCTTCCAAAAGGGCTGTACTAACTCAAGAGTCCTGAAAACACCAAAGGTCTCATGATACTCTGAATTTGACTAGCCCTGATGACTGAGAGGCAAGTGGGGTGGTCTTCCACTTTTGGCCCTGAATACTGGCTTCTAATCATTAAACTAGCTTAGTCCCAGGGACTGGAGGCTTAATTACTGTTCTGACACTCCTCTTGTTAGTGGTGATTGTTCTGGGTATGGCTGCTGCATCTGTATGAACAGCTAATCCCACTGGGATTCTGACTTCCTGGCTGTGCAGACAGCAGTAGCAGGGTGTCCCAGGGCCATGCCAGGTGGGAAGAGCCATGATGTGCACGGGAAGGTGGAGGCTCAGCTCTGGGCAGGTGTCTTGTGTTGGCCTGATAACAAACCCTGGGGCTCTGGCCCAGCAGGGCTGCTGGCCACTGTCCCAGCCAGCCTGGGGGAGAAGGAGATGCCCCTTCAGGTTGAGCTTTAAGGTAGTTGTGAACAAAATGAAAAAGTGATTAGTGAAGAGAATGTGAGGGGGCTGTTCCTTCCTCCTCACCCTATATACCTGGAAGTTTGTGAGAGCAGCATGGAGCCAGGGGGTCTGTTCCACATCTCCTCTCAGCCAGACTGGTCCTTATTTTTAGGGCCTCTAAGTAAGATCTTGTGGCCACTGGCCTACATGCCCAGCTCTTACTTCAAGAAGCTCTGCTCTTGCTGGGGCCTCTAGTGTAAAGTTAAATGTGGTCATTAAGTGATTCCCCTGGACCAGCCTGGCTGTAGGTGGTTTGCAGAACACTGTACAGCAAGGCATGGGCCTGCATGAGGTCTGGTTAAGAAACAGCAAACCTGGACTGTGTGTGCACTGTTGTTCCTGAGCCTGCTGCTGTGGGCTGCTGCAGGTGTGTCAAACTCAGTTTCTGGGCAGAGGTAACAGAGAAGATCCTGTGGGAAATGCAGGAGCCATTCAGATGCTGCTCAGCTGGCACTGGCTTGGAAAGGAGCAGTCTGGCCTCTCCAGCCCCAGCCCTTAGTCCTGGGGACCTCAGTGCCTGCCTGCTGCTCAGGTGTTTGTGCATTTACATCACAAAATGGGACATGAGGACGATTTGGCTGAAAGCTTATCTTGCCCTAGCACACATCGTTTTTTTTTTTCCCCCTTTTGCCATGTTAAAGTTAACTTCAGTCAATTCACTTACAGCAGAGGGACAGTCTGTTCAGGGGCAGGAGTGTCTGGGTGAAAGCTGTGACTTATTTCATCAGAGGCAATGCTCATTAACATGGAGTTATGACTTCTGTGAAGTCAGTACAACAATATTGTAAAGGAGAGGCTGTATGTGGACTGTTGGCTGTAGCTGATGATCCAGGCAACTGGGTCTTGCACTGCTACAGCCTTTCTGTGCATCCTGTTTCCCTCAGCTGGTCACCTCTAAAACCTGGAGAGCAGCAAACCCTCAGCAGCAATGCTGTGTCTTTACAAGCAGAGGTGTTTGCAGCTGTTGGATGGGTCTTGCAGGTCTTTCTGGGAGCTACTTTCCTTTGCCCTGGGTGTTTGCTGTAGAGTAGGGTGTTCTGGGGATATTCAAAGGTTGCATCTTAATGCAGAATTTAGCAAAAGAAAAGGAAGCTTTAAAACTTTAGCTAGTGTGACTGACATTGTCAGCCCTTTTCCTCTGACACTGTTCCTACATGCCTAAAGGAGCAGTGATGTTGTTCAGCTCCATGTTGAAGTAATTTGTGAGATAAAACAACACTTCATGGGGGGTGAGAGCTCTCAAGGCAGTTTTAATCGTGGCTCACAGTGATAGGGTTGGTAGGATTTCTTAGCAGTAAACTCAACCTGTGTAACAAATTTTAAACTGGAAAGGTGAATTTGCAGTGGTCTTACTGAGACTGAAGCTTGTACCTGTGGCCAAGTTCTGCTCCTCTGATGTTACTGCTGGGGCACAGATGCCTGTGGGAGACAGTAATGCAGCAGTTTCCCTGGAAAAGGAAAGAGATGGAGAGATTGGTGTTATTTGTGAGTGGGGAAACAAAGACAAGGGATGTTTTAACCAGGGAAGGGGGGTTGTCATCCCACCCTGAATTCATTCAGTACCTGTTTAAACCTCTACATCAGAAAGATACAGGATGTGTGTGACAGTGGATCTGCAAAACCACCTTGTTCCAGGCAGTTCATGCTTCTCAGCTGGATTTCTCACCCATTGTGAGACCACACTGGCTGCAGGACCCTGTGGCTCGTGCTCTGCTAGTTCAAATGCATTTTGCCTGTGGCAGCTGGTGCTCTGAATGCTCACTGATATTGGCTGGCCTGTTTTCAAACTCTGCCTTTCTTCAAGTGGGAAGTTTAAGTCCCAAACATGCCTGTGTGAAAGTTAAAATGCTTCAGGCTTTAAAAAAAATAATGTTTTGTTGTCACTCATTTATTGAACTGATAAATCTGGTGGGGTTTGTGATGGTTTGGGCAGATTTGTTTTGTTTTGCTTGTGGGGTTTTTAATTTTCTTTTTTTTCTACAGTAGCAGTTGGGATCCCTTTCACAAACTTTTGTTGATCCTTGCCATCCCATATGTATGTTAGACCAACATATAACTTAAGGCTGTATTGTCTTCTCAGAATATGGCCTGCCTCATTCCTGCCATGTGTCCTTGCAGTGTTCTCTGTTGTAGAAAGAAGTGACTAGAAACTATACAAAATCACTTGATTGCAAGCAGCAGCTGTGAAGCTTTTCAAGAGGACCTTTAGAGTGGGAGAAGTGCTACAAGTTAAAGTAAAAAAAGGAAGAAAGAGGTAAAGAATGACTTTGTAGTGCAGTCTGATCTAAGTTGTTGAATGCAGTTCTGCAGACTGAGGTCCTAAGAGTCAGTCACACTGTGACCTTGTCCTTGCAGAAGTGTCTTCAGTGGTAGGAGGTGGAGCCAGTGCCCACATCACAATCTTTTGGTACATCCAGGCAGGTGTGAGAGCTTTCCCATACAGACAAGGTGCTGCACCAGAGTGAAGCAGCTACCATTCCTGGAATGCCTGTCACACACTGGTGCTCCCAGTGGCTCAGGCACAAACGGCAACTGGGGAAAGACACCCCAGGGATAACTGGTATGGGAAAATGACAAGCCATCACAGGTGGAGCTTGCATTATCCCTTGGAGTTGTCCTGGTGCTAGTGAATTGTGCTAAGTGTCTGGCACAGATAATCTTACTGGCAGTGCAGTTAGCCAGCAGAACGTGTGTGGTGCTGACAGCATGGGGGAGGCTTGTGCTGTTTCATGGATGAGGGATGTTCCTGTCAGCCTGATGTCTTCCACAAGCACTAAACATATTCTCTCAAATACTGTTTGGAGAAAAACATGTATGAGCTAGTTCTCACTTCCTCCTCTCTTAGGACAATTCATTCTTACTGCTGCAGTTGCTTTCCGGGAGACCTTGACCTTCAAATTATTTCCTTGTGCCTGTTTCAGTGGGTGTAGTGTTGCTCTTTCAATATGCACAAAAGCGTGGTTTTTTAGATTGTGCTGATGGAGCATAAACCAGGGATCAAGATGTGTTTAATTTAATGATTATTGCATGACTCAGCTACATACCAGAACCCTCCTGAGCCTTAGGTGAGGAATGTCTTCCTGGTTTATTTTTAGCTGTATTGGTCTGATGAGCAGAGCCACAGTAACATCTAATTCTGTAATTGTGCAGTCCTGGGCTGTCCCTGGGCTGATGCTGTTGCAGCACAAACCCCTCAGTGCTGCACTGGTAATTGTGGTGAGGTTCTCACTGCAGTATCCCCCCATTCCCACATATGAGGACTGGATGAGTCCATGAATTAATGTTTCTACCCTAAAAACTCCCTGTGGGCGTGAGGATCAGGTGGAGGTGGTGTGGCTCGCTGCACTGCAGTACCCAGGTGTGCTGCTGATGCAGGCTCCTGCAGGCAAGGGCACCTGCCAGCTCCCAACTGGAAACAGGCTCTGGAGCACAGCCTCTCTGGAAGTCTGGCCTGGAAAAGCTGTGCTTTTCCGTGAGAAGTCCAGCTTGTTGGCCAGCAGTATTGGAACCAGTTTGGAAATGAGCACTAATAAATGAAAATTACTACTGCCAGGAGTAAGGTGTTGTCACCATCTTGCTCATGGCAGACACTTAAAACCTCTTCTAGTGTGAAACTTTTTCCATGGGTCTGCAGAAATGGTTTCATATCCATCCCTTGTTCTTTTCCTTTGGGAAAGGCACTGGGATTGTACACATCAACACAATTGCTAAGAGCCTCTGCAATTACTTTTGCACTGTGGTCACACGTCCATTTGAATACATTCCTGCCTTCTTATTTACATTCAAAGCTATATTGATTGAGGATGTTGCAGTAGCTGGAAGCATAATGAGGCTATATTTGTCCATCAAGTGAGTTTATTTTCTGTCATTTGGCTGGACCTCTGCAGAGCTGATGTAAGTGTAGAGCTATCATGAAACTAATAAAAGTAATTTTACTTAGTGTGGAAATGAGAATGGGCACTGAGACAGAGTTCAAAATGTCATCTTATGTCATACAGATTCATTAGTATTTCAGAATGTGTTTTTATGAAGCTGTCTGTGACAAGGAACTCTTTAAGATCTATCTAACAGAGAGTGTATTTTAGGTAAGTTGCTAATTAATCTTGGTGCTTTGGCAGTCTTCCTAAAGGGATCAAACATATATAGATATAATTTTACAGAACTGAAGCAGGTCTGTGCCAGAGCTGCCGTCACCAGAAGAGTAAAATATGATCCCAAATTCCTGCCAAAAAGGACTTGGCTGGTTGATAGTTGTCCTTCTGAACAGTTTATGTTCTATGTAAATATCTAAGTTAAAAATTAGTTAAAGTTTAATACAGCAAGAGCAGTAAAAGTGCTGCAAAGCCTCAGAAGCCAGCACCCCTCTGTGTGATTGTTTGGGAGTATTTCACTTCATGCTGGGGGAGATGAATGGATCCCCCACATTAATGCACCGTGCCCTGCCTGTGTGCTCACAGATAGCTGCCAGCAGGTCGTAGAGGAAGAGCTTGTTATGGAACATTTTGCATAAGCTGTTACTAAAAATGAAGCAAAATAAACCTCCCCAGATAAGAACCAGCACCAGTTCAGCTCTACCTCCTTTGCATGAGGAATGAGCACTGGGCAGGCAGCTGGTGAGAAATGAGCAACAGGCCATGAGTGAAAGGCTCCCTTCCTTCAGAGCATCCTCTGTCCCTTGGTGCAGGTCAGACACCCTGAGCCTGTGTCCTCTGTCAAGTTGTCACTGGTGGTCAGACCTTCAGAAGGTGAACTGTCCCCAGGCAGTGAGATCCAAGGGATGCAGTGCTGGAGAGGCTGTTGCTTGTCAAATCTATCCTTTTCATCTTCCTTGGTTCAGTATGTGCCCTCTCCTCAATAAAAAGAGATCATTTGCAGCTGGAAGATCTGTCAAACTGACATGCTTTGGCTCCAGACAGTGTCCTGTTCCTGTTTTTGTTTTGTGTAAGGTGATGGTCAAGGAGAGTCTTGTGTTTTGCAAGGTGAAGCTGAACTATGGGTGGGTTCTTGGACATTTTTGATGTATTTCATCACAAGCCAGCAAGTCCTGTGACATGAACTAGCTCTAGATATGTAAACTGTCCACTGAAGTTGAAGGAGAACAGTTAAATGCTTTGCTGGGTCAGAGCCACAGTGCTCTATATTTTTGTATAGAGATTTTAAGTTCCCAGACTTTTAGGATGGTTGTGCATGTGGATTATTGCATCCCAACCTTGCATTTTTGAGAGTGTTTCTTGCAGTGGGATTGTGCAGAAAAAACACTTTCCTTTGGTGAGCTGGAGAACATTGACAGCATCTATAAATAGTCTGTGATGTTCTTTGGAACGGTGTCTGATGCACAGCAAAACGTGGCTCCCTGAGGAATTGCTTTCTAAGCTGTGTTTCTCTCTTACCTGTGTGAGATGGTTGAAAATTTAAAAAGCTGTGTTTAAATTTTTCAGGTCCTCCTGACTGCATTTAAAGCTGAGTGCCTGAAATCCCGTGGCATGAGTTTTCACTTGTATTTGCATTGAGAACTTGGTGTGCTTGTGGTGTATTTCAGTTCAGTGTGGGACCTGCAGGGTCCCTTGGGAGCATCATGCATGTTGTGAGCTGTTTATGTTTGTTTGTTTTTCCTTCATACAGGTTTTTTTTTTGTTGTTGTTGTACTTCTTGGTACTTTCTAGTGGCCTCTCTCTTTTGCCAGAAGTGTCTAGCAGACAGTTGCCCGCATTGCCCACAAACAAATCCATAGTGATACCAGCATTAATTGACTGGCACAGAGACACTGTCCTGTTATCTTTATATTCCACCATACTCAATGTAGCACAAGCAGAACATGAAAAAGCTTCTGTTTGCCTCTTTGTTGTGATTCTGGAGATCTAGGCTGTATTTATTCTGCTAACTGCCGTTCAGCTGATTGTGTTGATGATCATGTAGCAAATCCTCAGTAATGGAGGAAACATTCTAGTTTGTTGCTGGGAAGAAATAAGAAAATTAAAAGGTCACATAAACTAATTCTTGCTGTAGAGACAGCTGCTGGTAAGAGCTGTCCAAGGAGGAAAGTGCTCCAGAGCAGTAACAGCCCTGCATGTAGGATGGACTTGCTGAGTTAGATCTAAACCATATTGCAGTGATTTTCCAACTCTGAGTAATTTCCTAGCCTACTAAATTAAACTTGCCATCTGACACATGGGGAGTTGATAGTTTTTAAAAAGTGAGTTGATAGATTTCAAAAAGTGATTGAACCACCCAAGTGTGTTGTGCTCAGCCTCCCAAACACAGCCCCTCCAACAGTTTGAGGAGTAGGTGTTTGTGTGGAGCAAATGGGAAAAGTTTGCTCGGAGATAAGGTTATTGCCATGTATTTAATAACAGCATAACAAACACAGGAGGGGAGGAATTGGCTGTGGTGTGAGAAAATGAGCTACTCTCAGTCATATGGACTCAAGATATATTAATGTTGCAAAATAAAAAAAAAAAAATCAGGATAGAATCCTGTTGAAGTTCTGGGGAACGATTTATGCTCTCTTTACAGTGAGATCTTGGTGTGGGAGTACTAGGAGGTGTGTTGGAAGGGTGTTTTGTTGGCAAGTGAAAAAAGATTAGGGCCTCTGCAGCATAAAATGAAATGCCAATCTGGGCTCTGCTCACTGACAAGGATGTCCCAAAGTGTTTGTGGCAGGTCCGTTTTTGTTTTAGTATGGGGGTGTGGCAGTAGTGGGGTCTGGCTGCTTCTCTTTCTGTTCTCCCTTGGCACATATTAAAATGCCACTCTGCAAAGGTTGAAGGACAAGAAAGGAGTTCAGGTATCTCTGCAGGATTTCTCAGCAGCCTCCATACAGAACAGGGTTTCCAGCCCTGTCCCACTTCTCAAGGGGACTGTGTCCTCTGTCTTGTCATCCTGCCTCTCTCAGTGGATTCTGCAAAATGAAAAGAGGGCTGCTGGTGAGCATCCAAAACAATGAATCCTCAAAATTCAACCCAGTACAATTTCCAATTTTTTTTTTTTTTTTTTGCTTAGCAATGCTTTTTATTTCAATATTCCAAGCTAACAATTTTACTGAAGTGCAAGTACCTTTTTTTTATACTGTATGAAGGCTAAACTTCAGTGGTTGATGTTTGAGTTAATTGGAATTTTAATTTCTCACTATCTGCTGATAAATATTCTCAAAAGATGAAAACCTTTGTTCTTGCAACATCAAGCCTGGTCTGGTGTATCAGGGGCAGCAGCTAAAAGCACACAGTGCCTAGGCAACATGGGCTTTTTTTAAATGTGTGCTGCTCTTAAATCTCCTAAATTATTAAATTAGACTTCAGCAAAGTCTCCTTAAATAGGCTGCATTATGCTGTAGCTGCCTTCTGAATTGCCTCAAGAAAATCCTATTGCAAGTCTCTTCTGAACTGAGGGTTTTGCTGTGCAGAGGAGACAGCTGGATTGGAAAGTGTTGGGAGGAGCAGCGAGGGTAAGGCAACTGGGGACGGTTTTGGTCTTACCAAGGTGTGTGAGTAACTTGAGGTGTCAGTGGAGCCTCTTGGTGTTCAATACTGCAATATATAAGTAATAAATAAATAGAAATTGACAATTCCCCAGTTGGGGATGGGTTGGTTTGGGTTTTTTTCAAGAGGAAAGCCAGAGTTGAGAGAAAGGAGAGTCCCAGATGATTTCCTGAGAGCTTTCTTGTCATGTTTCTTTGAGCCTCAGATGCTGGGATGTCCTGCAAGAGTCTTGGCTTTGATTTCTTGACAAAAGAACATTTCTTGCTCTGATGTTTAGGGTGAGAAACTTGTAAAAGCAAAGTAGAAGTGCTCCAAAATAAACAGGGTCATATTAAGAAACCAAATTGTTTTAGATTATTTTTTAAAATTGTGACTGTATCCTTAACTTGGGAGAGAAGAAGAAAATGGGCATATTTTCTGATTATTATTTTTAATGTGGGAAAGGGAGGCTTGGTTGCATTCCACAGAATCCATTCCTGTTCTTTTCTCCTCTGGTCTCAGTATGTCCCGTGGTACCAGTATTCCCCACCAGGGTTTCACTCCTGTAACTGTGCATTACAGGAAGAGCAAAAAAACATCAGAGCTCATGGATGCTAATTTGTGCTCTGCTGCTGATTTATCTTGTGTCCTCATGGCTCACTTAATTATGGCATCTTTTCATTTTTCAAGAATTTAGGCTAATAATATATTGACTTTTTTTTTGGAGCAAAATATTTGTACTGATTGGCCTTTCTGATATGGTAAGTGGTTACCCTGGGGACAAATGAATCTCTGTGTTGACCAAAGCAGCAGTCCAATATCTGGATTGCTGTGTCCCAAGGGTCTGCCTGTTGGCCTCTGTGAATGAAGAGCACAAGGTTTTCCCTAGCCCTGAATGCTCACGAGGGGTGATTTTAGATGATTGGCTTTAAAGCATTTACAGCATGGTGTGGCAAAAGCTGATAGGCCAAGAAACACAGTGTATTGTAATTGGCTTCTGATTGTGATGGCATGAATTATAACATCTGTATTGTCTCACCCTTCACATGAGACTGAAAATAGAATAAAAGTTTTTAAAAGGCCTCTCAGTTACCCCATCTCTGGGCCAGAAATGAGTCCAACACTCACCATTTTGTTCTATGCCCGTGAAATACTCAGAGCTGGTATCTAATACCATCAGCCAGGCCTGGCCCAGGGGTCCTGTGTATTATTTTATATGTTTGTTATTTTGACTGCACAAATGTCCTGCAGACCCTTTATCTGAGGCAGAAAACCTGCCAGTGCAACCCACTATTTAACATGCAGGTATCTTCTGAAAAACTGCACTGTCAGATCTCTCTGTGGGTATGGTCTCCTCTCTACTCCCTTCAAAATATAGCAACTTCTTATTTGTAGCATTACATCTTGTTAGACTGTGGTGACCATAGGGGAAGGCTTTAATTTTTCTTCTAATTATTTTTTTGCCTCTCCTAGCAGCCAGCAGAGCAGTGCTTAAGGAAGCAGCTGCACCTGTGCACTCTTGTATTGGGCACAGATGTCCTGCTGTAATGAGCAGATTCTTCCAAATGGCCCCTCTGGTTAGTCAAGTGCAAGTTGAGGCTTTTCCTCTGGCAAGAACATCCTCCAGAGCACTGTTAGTAAGAGAACCAAGCATGGAAAAAGTCCATTCCTTGGCAGCAGTGAAGAGAATGTGATTTACAGAGTCCCTGGTTAGACAAAGTAATGTTGGTTTAGGGCATGAAGAAACCTGTGACTGAATGCTGTAGATATGGTCTGCAGGCTGTATGTGTAATCTGCCAGGACTGCTAGTCCTGGGATTTCTGCTGTCTCAAGTACATTTAAAACCCATCTGTTGTGACTGTGTCAGTGAAATCAATGAGTATCTTTACCTGTAGGGTCTGGACTGACACAACTCGTGCAGGTGCAGCTGCATTATATAAAGGTGGTTGGTGTGGGGTGGAGCTCAATCCACGTTTTCAGCCAGACTGAACAGCAGTGGTTACGGTGCTTGTCATGCTTATAACCATTTTCAGGTTGTGGAGGAGGAGGAGTATGTGCCAGTGGAACTTAGGGGATAAACTTTCTGTTGTCTGGCAAGTGCTCAGTCACAGCAAAATGAAGTGAGCTCGTCTGATCAATCAACTGCTGCTCTTCAGAGCCCTGGGAATGGTAGTGGATAATAACAGTTTGCTTAACTTCTCCTTGCTACTGCCTAGAGCAGGACATCTGAGCCACGGGTGAAGAGGTTTATGAGGGATAATAAAAATAGAGAGGAGAGGGGAGTTAGCAGGAGGGGTAGGAAGATGGAGATTCCTTCACAGCCAGTTTTGTCTCTGCTTCCAGGAAGCTTTGTTCTTTTTCAGAAGAAAGGTAGCAAAACCTGAAACCCAAAAGTAGAGTATCCAAAGTAGGGACCAAGGTCTGATCTAGCTCCACATCCTGTGGTTTTCCTCTCCTTGGAGGCACTTTTGCATCCTTGAGTCTTGGTCTTGGGATGGAGGTGAGGGATCCGGTTCACCTACTACTTCAGCAGGTGATGAGCAGGTGATTGCTTTTCCATTTTTTCCATTGTTGAGGTAGTGACTGGGAAGTTGACCTGCACTGGGAATGTCTGTATGGATGTATGTTCTAATAGTCCCAGGAGGACACAAACCCCCTTTTGTTTGCAAATTGCTGTTCTGCATGTTTAAACCAGCCAGAGAGAGGGAGAGGTTTGGGAATAAAAGTTAAACCCACAGAGTTCATTCATCATTTTTGTGCTTAAGAAGGCCTAAACAGATCATCTATAGGATGCTGATGGTCAAATGAGCAAAACAAGGCAAGGTCACACTGAGGGAGGAACCTGCTTTCTGGCCCAGAGCATGATGCTTGGAGCACTGTGAAGGTGTGGGAGCAGGGGATGGTGGATGATGGCTGGGGGTTTCTGCTAAGTTTTTACTTCTGCATTCTTCTATGATCTTCTGTGATTCAGCTCCAAAGCCAGGTGATCATACAGGAGATGTTTTCATGGTCTTTGTGGGGAGTGTGAGCTCCCTGTGACTGTGCTTTCAGGCACCAGGAGCCTGTCTAGTGACTGACAATGTCCTTGTGCCAGGCAGAAACAGGGTTCAGGGAAGGCTCTTCTCAGGTCCCTTAATCAGAGGGATAACAGGGTAAATTTGGGGTAGAAGTTGATGTCTAATTTTTAAACCAAGAAATAGTTGTGTTGTTGCTCAGGTGTCCTTGCATGGGCAGCTCTGCACAGCTGAACATTCCGGCCACGTTCTCCTAACAATCCACTTATCCCAAAAGGTGTGAGCACTTTCCACACTGAAACCTTTTCGACAGCTACTAAATGTCAGCCTTGGCTCTTCTATTTGTGTGTGCCTTGTTTCAGTGGTGGTAAATGAGAAAAATTAGCTTTTGTTCCCAAAAATAGTTTTGTTAAGCCACAGCCAGGGCTTTGTCTTATCCTCCCTCCCTGTTGGATTTGAAATGTGTATGAATCATGTCTGTGTGCACATGCTGTGTGTGAGATACTGCAGTGACATCTTGGGGATTGAGGAAAAGTGATTTGGCAAATGTTTCTTGAGCACCTCTGGCTCTCACTTTCTATATCAAAAGCATTCCAATAAGTTTTGTATGTTTTAAGTAAATAATTGGTGTTTGATGCTTGTTCAGTGAGGATATATGTTAAGGATCTTGAAGAATAATTTCTTGTTTGTCCTTAAATTTGGAAGGAATCTTCTTCTGTCCCTCTTCTCCTCTTCCCCCAAGGAGGCCATGGAGATGCTCCAAGAGCTGTAGCCCCTCTGCTTTGGAGCCAGGCCAGAAGAGTGGGGGTGCTCACCTGGAGAAGAGAAGGCTCCAGGGACACCTCAGAGCCCCTTGCAGGGCCTAAAGGGGCTCCAGGAGAGCTGGAGAGGGACTGGGGACAAGGACCTGGAGTGACAGGACAAGGGGAATGACTTCCCACTGCCAGAGGGCAGGGATGGATGGGATATTGGGAAGGAATTCTTCCCTGTGAGTGTGCTGAGGCCCTGGCACAGGGTTCCCAGAGCAGCTGGCAGCACTTCTCTGGAGGTGCTCAAGGTCAGGCTGGATGGGGCTTGGAGCAACCTGGGACAGTGGAAGCCCATGCAGGGGTGGAACAGGATGGGCTTTAAGGTGTCCCATCCAGGCCAAACCGCTCCATGATTGTATGGTATATACAGCATACATGATACGCACAGCCCTTGCTCTGAACAGCCTGCTGGGAATGGGAACTTGCTGTGTGGAACACATCCATTGTTGTGGTTTATTGTCCTATCCCTCTCATTATTTGTCCTTTTGAATAACCTTCAAGGCTGAGTTTCTAACTGGGACTCAGCTCCCAAACCAGTATCAATCAGACCTGTAGCTCGTGGGTTCAGAAATACTCAAGTGGATGAATCAAACATGGTTGAGAAATAAGAAGCCTTGAAACTCAAGACTGCTCCATTGGAGCCTTTGTCTCCATCCCATATCCAGTGGGGATGTAAAATTAAAATAGTTTGACTGTATGAGCAGAAATGGGGGTAGATTGGCACTTGCTTCATGGCTTTGGATGCTCTTTGTTTTCTTTTTAAAAAAGCTGTATAAGTAATTGGAAGAGGCTTTTGCTGTGGTGCTCTGGATCTCCTGCTCTGTGGTAATAAATGACAGGTTGTTCTCCTGTAACCAATACCACTGTAAGGTGGAGTTTCTGGATTTTGGAGTGGGTTGGTTGGTTGATTTTAAACATGTTGTTATAAATTGCAGATAGCTGAGGAATTTATTTCATAGTTTAATTATTTACTGAAATTCAAAGAAAACTTCTTCAGAATTTCCCATATTCTTGGTCTCTGTTCTTTTACCCAGCTTTCCTGGTAACATTTGTCACAAATGCAGCATGTGATTCATGAGATTGCAGTCTCAAAGGGCTTGGGAGGAGAGAATTTCTAGAAGTGCAATTATTTTTTGCCATATCCCTGTTGCTGTAGAATGGTCTTAATGCTGAGGATTACACACTGAGAGCTGCTGTTTTATGCTGTGTGCTGGCACTAAGTCAGATGTGCTGGCAGGGAGACACCAGTGCTCTGTGCCACAAGGGAGACACCAGTGCTCTGAAATACCAGTGGCCTCTCTGGTGTGATACCAGCTGTATATTTTTGTCTCCTGGACTTACAAGAGCAGTGGAATGTTGATACTACTAAAAATCCTGATGCCTCTTCACTTCTAAAAATGTATTTGAGTTGCACAAACCTGTAGTTTTCCAGGTAAAATGTTTTCTTTATATATATATATAACATAAAGAGAATGATATGCTCTTGCCACACCAGTGACAAGTTTCATGTTGATAAACTTTGTTCAAGCTGCAAAAACAACAGGCAAAAAGATGAGAAAAATCCATCTTCATGTCTTTGGTTAGCATTTAAACTCCCCACTGCTCCCTTTACAAAGTGTAAGGAGATGTGATAAGCTCTTAATACTGTCCTGGGTAGGATTTAATGAGAGTTTCTGTCCCGCCACGTGCTTCAGACAAGCCAGGTGAACTTGCTGCCTCTTTCCTGAAAGCTGGAATTGGCCGTCAGGGATTCAGAAGGTTTACTCAGCTGTAGCCTGTAAACTGCTTTGGGGTCACCCAGCAGAGCAGCTGTGTGAAAACTCAGAGTTGGGGTTTGGTGTGTCACAGTGCAGGCACATATTAAGGTTCCTGCTCCTGTGATGGTGGCAGTGGTGGCTGCTGATTTCTGTGTCTTTTCTCTCAGGAGTGTGCCTGGGTGGCAGGTTTTTTTTCATTTGTTTGCAAAGCTACCTACAGCCAGTATCCTAAACCACCTGGGACTGAAAAGTGTGTATTTTTGCATCAGAAACAAGTGTCCTTATATTAACAGAGTGCTTTTCTTTGGAGAAACAACTCTGAATTTAGGTCATGCCTTCATCTCTTCAGGATTGCAAACAGAATCTCTGCAGTATTGCAAAGGTTTACTTGTTTTGTTCTTTTTCTCTTTCACAACTGCAGTGATTGAAAACATCTGGATCTGTTCCCCTCCATCCAGCTCACCTGGCTGGTGACTGGAGAGAGCAACTTCTGACCTACTTGTGCTGGGTACCTGCTTTCAATAGGAAACCAGTGCCTGGATTGGTAGGGCTTTAATCCACTGCCGTATTTAATGCTTAGGCCAGATGTCTTGTCCTTCCCTGTGCAGGATAAAGTTGGGTTGTATGCAAACTCCACTCACACTCCTTTTTAGTATGGTTCAGATGGGTGAGCACACCTGGGAATTACCAGCACATCTTGGTTACTGCAGTGGGCACATTGCCTGTTTCAGAAAGAAATCACAACCATTTGCACAGAGTGGTGTTTTGTGCAATTGTAGTAGGTAAGAGAGAAATGACCAAAGGCACAGAAAACCTTAGGGTCAGCACTGCCCTTAGTTATTGTTTGTTCTCTGCTCCCACATGGACTGATAATGAGCCTTTCTGCCTTATTTACTTGTATGCTTGATAGATATATGTGGGCATCTGTAAGTGTATCTGCTGTACCTGCTTGAATAGACTTCCCTTGTAATTTTTTTTACTATTTTTACTATTTTATAGTCTTTTTTAAAAGTGACATTAAGGAGAAAATGTTTTAATTAGGCAGTTGGGTGGCTTCTAGTGCACAGGATGCACTGCAGCCTACAGCTCCCTTTAGAAAAAAGCTCTAATCTGGCTGTCATCTGCTTGTAACTAATCTCACACCTTCTCATTTCAGAGACTGTGCATATGGGGGGGATGACAGCCCTCTTTCCTGAACTGGACTGGAGTTGGTAGCTGGGACTCCTGAGTCTTCTGCTATTTTTGTCCATTTGTGAAGTGTTGATAATACTTGGCTCTCTCATAGAACACTCTGTCAGGAACACAGCAGGCTTGATTTGGCACTGAGAAAATGCAGAGAATCTTCTATGATATTCTTGGGGACAGTATTGTTCTGCCAGCCTTCAAAATTGCCAAATGCTTGTAAGACATTCTGAAATACCAGTGTTGCTGGGAAGGGCAGGAGGGAGAGAGACAACTGGCTTGTCAACTGGTTGAGATCCAGCTCTGTGCTGGATTTTGTGGAAGTACTTTCCAAACTTCAGATTGCTGCTGGTCTGTGATTTGATGGTAAAATATGCAGCTGGTCATGTGTAAAAAACACATCATGAATATATTAAGGGTAAATGATGAGCTGTGAGAAATTACAAGCGTTGAAAGTATTGATGCAAAAGATTTGAACTAGCTGGGGTGGCTTGGCTCCTCCTAAGGTGCTCTGTGTGTGGTTTTGTATTTCAAAAGTCTCAAAGAAACCTCTGCATCACAGAACTGAACATAGGTAAATTTTGTGACTATTCTTCATTTCTGAAAAGATCTTTCTGTATTCTGGTATTGCTGCCACTGTTGGTGGTGCTCCAGTGATGTGTTTCCAGAACTGGCTGGGGATGGGAAGATCCTCATTCCAGGAGATGGCTTCAAAAAGCCCCTGAGCAGTCTAATTTTCTTTTTTAGGCTATTTTCATTAAAAACACTGAGTGTTTGCATTCCCAAAAAGTGAAATCTGTTGAGTTGGGCAAGAAAGTGGCTTGTGGTATCTCTGGGTAGCCCTCTAAAGCAGGTGTGGGGTGATGAATATTCACTGTCATGTACATGGATGTCACACCTGTAACATGCTGGCTTCCAGCTGCATTGTGTCCCTGTATTTGAGAAGATAAAACAAGGAAAATGAAATGCAACAGCAGAGCTGTTTCTCTGCCACCTCAAGGAAATGGCTTCTGAGAGACTTTGGGTCTCTCCTTACTTTTGAAAAGTGCTCATACTCTTAGCTCCCCTTAAATTAGGTGATAAAGCAAAGCTTTTTTTTTGCCTGGTGAAGCTCCTGAAAGTACACTTATGAAAGTGATTACTCTTTGAGTGTCCAGAATCTTTTTTGCAAATCCTGCTGGGGACTATTCTAG
Organism: Anomalospiza imberbis; assembly: GCF_031753505.1. NCBI lineage: Eukaryota > Metazoa > Chordata > Aves > Passeriformes > Viduidae > Anomalospiza > Anomalospiza imberbis. The sequence goes on from NC_089700.1 coordinate 3,662,924, forward strand.
GGAGCTATTCCATGCCCTTCCAGCCAGTGGGTTGATGTTTCTCAGCCCTGACAGATGAGTTGTGGCTGGAAAGCCATTGCTGAGGACTATTGCTTTCCAAGGGGGTGTGGCAGCTTTGTGCTCCTGGTTGCTAGATTGTTTTCTCTGGGTAATTTGTCTGTTAAGCAATCTTCTGATGACATTCAGGATCCTTCTTCATGGGCTTATTATGGATGCTATGACTGATGTGTGATGGTTGCACCACCTTCTAAAGAAAACTTAGTGCCCCTCCTGGTTTGGTTTGAATTTGCTGAGGTGGGATGGCTTGAGCAGGAGGATTGAGAATTTATTGTTGTTTCTTATTTAGTTTACCCTTGGAGCAGGATTGAAGAACTCGATTCTAGTTTTGATTCCTCCCCTGATGTTTTTGGCTGAATCCACTGATGTCAGTCCCTCTCCCCGTGGTTAAACTTTTGCTGTTGAACTGTTCAGTTTGCTGTGAAAGAACAGGCTGTATGTTAATAACAGCTCTAGGAACAGAGAAGTCATTGACTCTGGGATGAATATGGTAACCTTAAACTACAGCATAGCATGGTACTGACGACCCTGTAGGTATTAGTGTCATGTTTACTGTCTGACTGAGATGTTCTTAAGCCAACTTTTATTTCAACCAACAAGTAAATATTTTATTTTTGTTGTTTCAAATGAGAAAAGTTGTTTGTACTTAGTACTAAATTATCATTGGTTTAAAAAACAATCAGGAAAAAGACTAATGTTCAGTAGAGCAATAGCAGTGTTTTAATTATGTGAAACTCAAAACATATTTTCACTTTACTGGAATCTAATACACAGGCTGGATGTGTGAAAGCTGAGTGTGACAGAATTACTAAAGAGTGCTAGCACCAGCCAGGATCCTCAGATGATTGGGTGCTCTGACTTCCTCATTTATGTCACACAGAAGGGAATGCTCAGTGGTTTGGGTTTTTTTTTTTTTTTTTTTCCTTCTTTCTTTTAAAATACTTTTCAAGCTTAGTGATTCCTGAGGAGTAGGTCCCATCTGGGGACTGTTCTCAGTGTACTGTGTAGTGAGTCTCAGGTCTCCAGAGCTCCCATTCCACTGGACTTTGATTTCCTTCCAGTTCTTTTCCTCATTAGCTTGCAGTGCTCCTGCCCACTGCTGACTCGAGCTGCCCCTTGGCACTGGTGCCTCTGGGGCTAACCTGTGGTCCTGAGATATCCAGGATACCCTCATACAACCCTTCTCTCTGCTTTACACCCACAATGTGTTTGTAATTGTTAGAGAAGAGCTGGTGCCTGAGGGTTTGTGACCCTGCCTGGGCCTTTCAGAATGAATTACAGTCTTTCATCTACTCCAAGGGTCACATTCTCTTTTTAATTGCACTGAAGTGACTTTTCACTACATTTGGTAGACACATGCCATCATTTGTCCTGTAAGGCACAGCCTCCCCATAATTACAAGGAATATGTAAGCCTGCCTGCCTTGAAGATGGTATTAGGGTGTTCTCTCTCACTGAATGAGCATAAATCTTCTGACATGGTCTCACTGGTTGGTTCCCTACTGCATTTTCACCTTCCAGTGAAGAACAGAATTTCTGTGTGTAATGAAATCTCTTTCTATTTGGATAATTCTCTTCACTGGCCATACTGGTGCAAACTGGAGGTAAGCTTAGAAGGATGTGTGACATTATCTGTTGTGAAACAGATACAAGTGCTGATATTCTCCAGGGAGCAACCTGTGTTCCTATATCCATCTGTCCCAGAAGCCTGGAATGTGTTGGGTAGGAAACACAGACCTCCTTGAGCTTGTGGTGTTCTGTTTGACTGCCTACAACTCTGGCTGGTCATACTGCTCCCAGAAATTCCAGGGATATCTTCTCTTTGCTCACTTTGAATTATTCAGTAAACAGCTCCCTAGAAATTGAAACCCTAGGAACCCAATAGTTTTCCCTAGAAACCCAATAGAAGTTTTTGGCCTCCTGCTCCATGATTTTCAAGTTGCTTCTGTTTGACCCCAGGGGTCCCTGGAGGCCAGGTTGTGTATCACCAGGTTGCTTTTATCCTTGAGGTCTCAGAGTTTTAATCTCAATGATGTCTTTCATAAAGAGCTTTACAAACTTTGCTCATTTGTTTTCTGTGATATGTGGTTAAAGAACAGCAGCTGTTGCTTTCTTTGGATGAGATTAGCTCTTGTAAATCCTTCTGATTTTTGATATTTGTAACTGCATTCAATTTTGGTCTGTGTGATGGCAGCTAGAGGCATCATTTTTTTCTTTGTATGAGTAGAATTTGCTCACTAACTCTGTGCTGCTACAAAAATTCCCCCTTAAATCCTCTAAGCTATTTGTACTAATCCTCATTACTGTGTTTTGTGCATTTCTCTATTTTGCCTTTGACTAATGCTGCATTTTTCTCTTGTACCTAAGAAAGCCTTAAAATAGGAATTCTGGAATAGAAAAGGATATGTAAGAAGATTGCAGATTACTGTTGGTTTTCTAGTAGCCGTTCTTTCCATTGCTGTGTTAATGTAGAGCCTTAATGAGCAAGTTTGACTCCAGGGCAAGGCCCAGTGCTGCTCTGAACAGCAGTTCCCATCTAGTATTCCTTTGAAATGAAGCATTTGCTCTCCTGCCAGCTTTTATTTTTTTATTATTTGTGCCTATTGCATTGGTCAGGGCACAGTAAAGGGTGCAGTCACTCAAAGGTGCTGCCTGAAAACTTGGGGAGACTGGCAGTGATGCCCTTGGAGCAGCTGCTGAGCATGTTTTGGATATTTGTGCCTAAATCTAGAACTGTAATGATTCCTTCACTCCCCTTTGACCTTCTCTTTTCTATATGTGCATTCAGCCAAAACCCACCACCCTGTATCCTGAGGGGTGACTCTGTAATGAGCTAGAGAATTTCAAACAGAGCTTTTTGCTGAAGGAAGGCAGGTTTAGGTTGGATATTAGGAAAAAATTCTTCCTTATGAGTGTGGTGGGGTCCTGGCACAGGTTGCCCAGAGAAGTTGTGTCCAAGGCCAGGTTGGATGGGGCTTGGAGCAGCCTGGGATAGTGGAAGGTGTCCCTGTCCCTGTTCTGGTCCCTGGCAGGGGGCTGGAACGAGATGATCTTTAGGGTCCCTTCCAACTCAAATCAGTCTGTGATATACTTGTTTGGAGAGGATATGCAGCCTTTGTAAGCTGGCCTCCCCTGGATGGTGTGTGTAGCTGTTTACTTCAGCAGGGTATTTGCATTGCTAACACCTTCCCTGGAGAGTTTCATGTTCTTCTCTCCCCTTTCTCTTGCAGGCCATGGCCTGTTTGCTTCTCCACAGAGTTCTGCTACTTCATGAGCTGAAGCTCTTCGTTACAGAGGAGGAGTGGGAGGAACTGATCACCAGAAGCATCAGCCAAGTGACACAGGTAACAAGCTCCAGCATGTTTGAAGTACAGATGACACCTAATGGATGCTGCTCTCATTTGTCTGGTGCTTGGTCTCAGAGCTGCAGTCTGGGACCGGGCTCAGCTTAAGTGGTCTTAGAGACCTTTTCCCTGATGGCACCAGCTCTGAGTAGTGCCTACCAGGCTGGCAGAATTCTTGTAACACCACTGTGATGTTCCTGGTGCGGCTCAGTGAGGCTGTGTATAGATCCAAGAGACAGAGCTTGAATTTTAGGGAATTCACTCATACAGATCAATTGGAGGTGTTGAAAAAAAAAAAAAAAGGAAAATGAAAAAGAATGGAATGTTATTGTGAACATTAATTTTAGGCCATGTCATGCAAGTTCTATGTCGGAATGAACTTCAGGGCCACAAAAGTAGAGCTGAGGTGCACTAGACTTTTGACTCCTGGTGCATTGGAGGCCTTCTGGACCAGACTGCCTTGCTAATACTGCTCATCAGGGAAACCTTAAAATACATTTAAAAATGTAAAAATCATTTGTACAGAAGAAACAGTGACAGCAATTTCAGGGCTCCTGAGTCATTGACAAGTGCAAATTGTACCTGAGGACAGTGTTTGGGTGCAGCTGTTACGTGGGAGATGATCTGTAGGACAGGAGGTTGAAGAAGCAAATGCCATTCACTTTTATTCTTGTGGATTGATGTGGGGGGAACCAAGCAGCCAAATTAATGTTGTGATGTGGTGACTAAACTTGATGACATGGGAGATTCCAGGCTGGAGTTTCTACGTAACTGTAATAATGACCTCTTTCTAAGGGTAGCTTTCATTACTTACTTACTCAGATGCTGGCTACATGGTAATTTAGGCTATTCTATAATTTGCTGTATTGAAACAGAACAATTAGATCTGTTTCTTTCTGTCAAGGAGGGACAAAATCTAAGCACGTTTAAAACAGGGAATTGAAAGATTTTGTTTATAATCTGTATCTTCAGTTTCACCAAACACTTTTTATTTAAAGATTACATCAGGAATCCAGTGGGTGGAGTTAGGTATGATTTTGTTTCTCAGCTACGTAAAACATGCCACTCCTCCCAACCTGGTCATTTCCATGTTTCTCTCCAGCAGCTGAATGCATGCAGGACTCAGTGATTCACTGGGAAACCACAAACATTTACAATGCCTTTATGTTGTTCTTGTCAGGGAGAGTTTAGCAACTTGCAATCCAGCCAAGATTATGATGAGCTTTGCTATTAAAGGTTCCTCAGTGCCCCTCATTTCTGTGGTCATGTGTGTTTAAAGAAAAATTCCTGAGAAATACTGTCAGTTTGTTTGGGTTGTCCAAGGTTTACCCTGTGGGCAGGAGGCCTCCCATATTGTTAAGTGACAGTGGCATATAGCTGCTGGTTCTCTTTTTGGCCTGAGAAAGTCCTGAGCTAACTAACATTTTTACAGACTGCTGTTGGTGTTCATACATGTGAGGGTTTTGTCTCCCTTCCTCCTGCTTCCCCAATTACTTAACCCAGCTGGTGTGACCTTGTGGGGCTGGGGCAGCTGCACATTAAATATTGCTGTAGTGAGAAGGGGTCAAGGACTTTATAGTCCACATAAGGGTTTTGATTCATAACCAAAGGCTGGCACTTGTGCTGAAAGACTTTCTAAAGCTGCAAAAGAAATGCTGTGTCTTTTTGGCGGTGCAGAAATGCTCACTTCTCTGATTAAGAGCTGTAAAAATATATAGTGGCTCTATGGTGTAGTAAAACAATACTCACAGTGTCACCGATCTCTTTTAAAGATGGTAAAAAACCTCTTGTAGTAGAAGTCAGAGGCTGGGAACTGAGTGAATTTAGAATCTGTAGAAAGTATGTATAGTAGAAATCTGTATCTGTATCTGTAGAAAGTGAATATAGTATCTGTAGAAAGTATGTCAAAGAGACTATTCCACCACTGAAGTAATCTGCTGAAGGGTTTATCAGCCCTGAATCTCCAGGTGGGAGCTGTGTGCTTGGCTGACAGAGAAGCTGCAGGTGGGTAGAAGTTCCAGGCCTGATGTTGAAGTTACGGGGCGAGTTTGTTTGGGAAGAGCTTGGACTAAACAACAGCCCTTTCTGTCACTGCTGTCCTCACACACTCCTGCTTAGCTGGAGGACTGGGAGGATGTTTGCAGAGCTCTGAGTTCTCCTGCAGCTCAATCTCATCCCTTTTCTTCTGAGACTTGTTTCCATGGGCCATTCTAGGTCAGCTGTGAATTTAGAGGTGAGTATGTAAGTGAGTAGATGCTGGCAAATGTGGGTGCTTACCTGTGAGAACCTGAACTAGAAGCTGTGGCATGCTGTGGAAAATGACAATATTTATTGCCCTGCCTCTGGTTGAAATGTCTGCATTTGTCACTGGCCATTCCTGCCACTGTCCCTCACAAATAGCTGTTTTAAGAGGAAAAAAATGATAGCTGTGAATATTGTACCTTTCTTTGACCCAGGGAGAGGTTGCAACTCTTTAACTGCTGTGTTCTTGTAATTGAAGTGGTGCTGTTCCTCACAAGGACACTGTCACCCGAAGGCTGTGCCTCACTCTGTGTCCTGGGTCACATTTGCAGCTAGGAGGCTGTAGCTCCCCAGGTGCAGGACTGCCCTGGCAGGCTTAAGGCTGTCAGAGAGGACAAGATATTATCTCCTGGTGTCTGCCTGCTTATCCTGTCTTGCCTCAGGGATTGCACTGCATACCTGCTGAGATCCCTTGGTGAGGAGCATCCTCACCAGGGAAATCTAGGCTGGGTTAGGCAGTGATATGAGCTGGAACTGGGGAAGAAGCAATGTGAGACAAGTGCAGTCTTGGATATCACTGAATTATGCAGGCAAAGCTAAGAGGCAGATGAGGGAGAATCAACAACCAGGAACATTAAGTGAAGAGACAGATTCCTGAAATAGCAGCTCTAGCTGCTGCGAGGCAGTGGCTCTTGTGCTTATATAAGCTAACTTGACCTTAATTTGTTCCCAAATTGTTTAAGCATGCTTATAAAATATACATCACGGCCATGAGGGATCCATGTTTGCCCTCTCCTTACTCAGTGAGGCAGGTCTGGATGTCCCATCAGGTACTTTGGAGTTGACTTCTTTGTGTGAGAGCCCTGCTTGCTGTTGTTGCTCTTGGCTGGGGCTGCTGGGTCACCTGGGCAGAAAATGTTGTCCACAGCCCTGCATTGCAAAGGTGAGGAAGGAGAAAAACAGCTCTGGCACAGTTTTGGCCTCCCAGATCCTATGTAGTTACTTTATACAAAGCAGAATCTTACTACAGTTGTTCAAGTCTGTTCTAACTGGGGATCTGGATGGCTCAGTTGTGTTAATGGTATGAAGAAATAAAGTTACTTCATGTTGTAAGTGACAGAGCTCACCTGGGATGCTGGAACATTTGACAGAAACATCTTCCTCTTGGAGAGCTTTGTTCTTTATCAGTTGGTCTCAAAGTGCTTTACAAAGGAAGTTCAAAGCACTGAGTTGTTGATGTAATGGAGAAAGTATTTTGCAGAAACCCAAGACATAATGGATTTGGTTTGCTACAGCTGTTCATCCTGTTTTACAGGTGACACTCCTTGGCTGGGAGCTGAGCCAAGAATCAAACTTGGGTCTCCTCAGGCATCTCAGAGACCCTTTTTGTGCATGGACAATCTGGCTGTCTCTTAACTTGGCTTCAGACCATCCCTGTGTGTTGGACAGTCATTGTGTCCCACCTCATCTCTGCTGACTGTGAGGCTGCCCTCAGTAACAAGTGAAGCAGTTGCAGAGCCTGAGAGATCCAGTTCTCCATTCCACACAAGAAGCTCTCACCCTGTTTTGGTGAGGGATCTCTAGGTTTGCTGCTAGGGCTCACACACACACACTTTTTCACTCTATCCAGCATCTCTCAATTTGATTTTTCAGCTCTCCCAGTTGTCACTGTAGGCACCTTTTGGTGTTTGCTCCCCTTGTTAGATATATTTATATTTTCTTTTTATATGTTACAAAATTGCTGTCTTGGCTTTGGAGCGATCTGTACCAGTTTTTTACTAACTCACTGACAGATTTGGGGCAGGAAGTGCTAGGTTCTGGATACATAATTTCATTACCCTTTTTTGTCATCCCTTTCCTAGGGGCCAGCTTGCCCTCCTGAACTGAGGTGTTCTGTGTAACTCCCAGCTTATGCCGAAACTCCCAGTTATGATGTGAAAGTCAAAGGGAGTGGGAATAGTCCAGAAAATACATATTTTGATGGTTGTGAGCTTCAAAACAGAACAGCCTTCAGAAAAAATGTTGTTAAAATTGCTTTCTTTGGCTTGAACACAGTGATTTCCTGAGGGTTTCCTTTGTCTTTCTTCTGCAATAAGTACATCATAAGTAGAGACCAACTTTACTGCTGATTTTCCCTTTGCTTGTTTTGTCAGTGTCATAAGGACTGGGCAGAGCAGACAGGGCTCCAGTTGGCTGTTTGAAACCCACATGGGATCAGGGCACCCTGCACTGTGAAAGCACTGACAGAATCCAGTACCTAGGTTCAGTGCAAGACCAAAGCACTCCCAGTCACCAGTTCTGGAGGCTTTCAGATAATCACACATAATCCCAATGAGATGTATTTGATGCCTCCAAACACTTAGGTGGTTGCTTAGGCTTGGACTGGGCAGGCATGGATGAGGACAGATAGGGAATTACATGGCCTGGGAAGGGATGGCATAGATAACCCCAGAGCTCTTTTCCATATCATGTGGAAGTTCCTGTGTGCTCCCTGAGGACCATTGTTGTACAGCATTCCAGGGTTTTGTTAATATGGTGTTGTTCAGTAAGGGATTTAAAGTAACTATCTGGAGCTACTGAGAATGTGTAGGGGAGGGAGGGATACACTATCTGGCCTTCCAGTGTAGACATGCCCTTAATTTCTGAAGGGCATCACATTTGATTATCAGTATCTTAATTTGTAGTGAGATAAATTATTAAAGTGGCTTCATCAAATCTCTAAAAGAGCCATCCTTCAATTTTTTTCCTTGAAGATTGCCTGAACCTTTATCTGTCTATCTTTATAAATTCTTAATTCATTGCCCTTTCTCAGCCTCTCAGCTTGTAAAACGAGGCCAGTAGTGATTTAACTGATAGCTTTCAGAATACTGGACATCTCTGTGGAGACTTCCTTTTCCTCTGTTCCCTCAGCTGTCCTGTGTGGTTTTCTCCCTGCTGCATTTTCATATGGCCTTTGGAAGAAAACCATCAAGATCATTAAACTTGGGAAAGTGTTGACATTTTCTGTGAGGATGGCTTCTGGATTTTTTTGTCTCCTCCCTCTAATAACTGCCAAAATAAGCATCATCTTTATTTACACCCTTCAGCATGTGGGTCTGCTTAGTCCCCTGCCTTCCCTTCTTCTCAGTCAGGGGCAGGCAGAGACTTGGTGGTTCCCGCCCTTTGGGAGCATTTCTTCATGACTTATTTGTGTTGGAGATGCAAGGAAGGAAGTTTTGAACACTTATACTTTCAGTCTTCAGAAACTTAGTGAGAGAAAATGGATGGAGGAGAGACTTTCAGGGCTTCTTTTCTGCCTTTAAGTGCTCCCAGCAGCAGCTGCTGCTGGTCAGGTGAGAGGTGTGACAACCTCTCCTTGAGTGCCTGTTACCTGGTGTACATGGAGTTGGAGATGGATGTGGCTCTGTGGATAGATGAAAACTGGAGTGATAAGACATCGTGCTCTTCCTTCCTCTCTTCTTTGTCTTCCATGGTTTAGCCCTGAGTTCTGGTTTGGGACCTATTGTACAGTGAACATCATCATGAGAGGAAGTATTTGGGGCTGGCGTGTCTGGGTTTGGGAAGCTCAGAGTTGATTCCTGGCTCTGTCATGGTTTGTGTGGCATCATGTTACTTGGCCTCTGTGAGATGGGGGAATGATGCTGGCTTATCTCTTTCAGGAGAAGCACAAGCAGAATGACAGGTGAGGGGGTACTGAGCAGCCAGCATTCTGTCTGGGGCAGTAACAGGAGCTGTGAGCGCACAGAACGCTGCAGGCTTTCAGCTGGCTCTCAGTTTATGCTCAGCCTCTCAATAACACAGGAAGGCTCTGCCCTTCCTGAACCTCACCTGTCTGGTGACATGGGATATCTTGTGCCTTGGCTCAGGTACTGGACACAGGCTGTAGGACCCCAAATGTGCTTGCTGGGCCTCTCTGGGTGTGATTCCACCACAGGGACCTGAGCCACACCACAGCAAAATCCCAGGCTGTGCCATTGCTCTGGGATCCTGATGCAGCACGGAGCTGGGAGCTCAGACCTGTGGCGCACTGTGGGCTGGAACCTTTGCTGAACTCTGCCACTGGAGAAGAGGCTTTGCCTGAGGAGCCCCAGGTTGTCCAGTGGTGTGAGGTGGTGGAGGGGTGTGTCTGCAGAAGGACCTGGTGCCGTGCCCAGCCGTGAATCCACACGTTGATCATCAGTTCCTGCTCTGCTGTGTGGGAGAAGGGCACGGGTGGAGGCAGTGCAGCAGGAATGCAAGCTGGCTGGGCTTCTGCAGCGCTCAGTGATGGATCTGTCAGGCTGATCCATGGAGGGGAAGGGCTGCTTGTTTCAACTAGGCTGAAGGACATGCTGGGAATGCCTAAATACAAAATGGTATTCAAACTTCCAACTGGGAACTGAGCTTGTCTCTGTGGCAGAGCACTCTGTGGCACTTGGAGTTCTGCTGTGAGTCTGGGCTGAGCGTGTCCCCCAGTGGTCCCTGTGAAAGGGGCAGAGGTGCAGGCAGGTGTGGATGTGGAGACTTGCAGAACCATTGCACGGCTCCATGTAACAGCATATTGCCATCTCCCCTGCAGGGAAGTTGGGCCCTGCCTGGGATGCTGACTTTGGCTCTAGGTGTTCATACAGCACTTTTGCTGTGTGATGGCTTTCAGAGGAGTTTTGGACTTTGAGCTGTGTGGTTATAAGTACCTGCCAGCTCTCTGTCCTACCTGTGTGACTGAATTACTGCAGATACTCACCTCCTGTGCTCTGACTAACTTCTTTTACACTTAGTGAAGATGGGGGAATGCTGTGAAGTGCAATGTGACATGGAACGAAGGCTGGGATATAGCCATGTGAGATAATAAAACTTACTGATTGTTAAGATGCTGGCAGTGTGCAGTTCTTCTTGTAGAAATCTGAGAACTTTGGATCCAGGAGTGCCCTCCTCCAGAAACAGCCAGAGGCTTTTGGAAGCAGCGTGCCTGACATAACAAGACAAAACCATCTCTGCCAGCTGCATCCACGTAGGGTGAGGCAGGAGCTCTATTGCTGTGTTGGCTTGAGGTGAGATGGGAGTTCCAGCTGTGAAAATTGCCTCCATAGTTTTTCCTTTTGGAAAACGACCTGCCCAGATCTGCTGACAGCTCAGATGTGCAGACATGATTAACCATCACAGGTATTGCTGAGCTGGAACTGTAACTGAGATACCCTGTGAAATGGGATTGCCTGTTCCTGAAGCAGCAGAGTAACAAAAGCAGAAAATTGGAGGAAAGCAACATAAATCAGCAAGTGATGCCAGTGTAGCAGTTGGGTATAAATCATGAGGCCTCTCTGCTTTTAGCATTGTGTAATTGGGTTGTGTGTCCTTTGGGCTGGTAGTGCTTTCAGAGGCCAGAGAGTTGGATACCTCTGGAACAGCACATGGCAGAGAATCAAGGAATAGGTGGTTAGACAAGTTCTTCTGGGTTTTCCTTTAACTCTCCAGCACTGACCTGTAGCATAGCTGGAAGCAAACCTCTGCTTTGTGCCTCAGTCTTGCTATGTAAAACACATCTTTACCAGCCTTGTGCAAGTGTTTGTGATCTGATCAGTGTTCAAGGCTCTCCCAAGGGTGCTGCAGAGGACTGAAATACTACTTGTCTTTTAAAGGCATGTTTGCCATCTGTTACATAATAGCTTTTGCTTTGATTTTATGGTTGGATGGTGTACATTCCCCAAATAAAATCAGGCTAGGCCTGTAAAATTATTGACCTCTGCAGCTGGGGTGGCAGAGCTGATTTCGTCTCTGAAATCAGACCTGAGTGAGGGAGCAGAACACTGCATGCAGACAATGGTTGGTGTTCTGTGTAGCAGGAAGTTTTATAATTACTTGAGATTAGGTTATATAAATTATTGGGAAAGCTGCTTTTGACTTCTGGACCCAGTTCCCATTGAAGGGGCTTTGGATTTCATTCCCTGGGATCAATTTCCTCAGGCTTGCCAGCAGTCCCAGCCAAAGTCAGCTTCTTTTACATAACCAGAGTGAGCATGTTTGTGTTGGTGTCTCATGCTAACACAAATCCCATTGAAGCAAACAATACAAATAACACAAATCCCATGGAAGCAAATGCTCCATTCTGTGCACTCCCTGCTATTGGGAGGAGGAGAATGAAGCAATGCCTAATCAAAGACACCATCTCATGGAATGCTAATGGGAAGTGCTCTGAGTGCTGAAATGAAGATAATAAGACTCTGGGCTGAGCAGGAATTGGGCTCAAGTCTTTAGGGAAGCTTGACTGTCTCAACCTACCACATACAGAGGTGGTGGTGGTGGTGTTGTGCTTTAGTACCGAATTTGTTTTACACCTTTTGCAGTGGAAGGGAAAGGGAGGAGGCATTTGTTGAGGAACAGTAAAATATCGCCAGAATCCAGCTTCCTTAAAGCCAGTTCTTCTTCTGGGCTAGAGAAAACTGTACAGTCTCTAGAGATGAATTATCTGCTGCTTCTTTGGCTTCTCCACTCACCCTCCTTGTTCCTTCCTGGTCTTGGAGAGCTGCTTTAAAGGGATCCTTTCCAGCAGGGAGCTCTTTGTTTGCAGAGCATCTAAATTGTACCAGTTTGCTTCTGGCTGTTTGTACTGGTGGAAGTGTGGTTGTGTTTCCAGATTCATGCAAAACACTGCTTTAAATACAGATGTTTATTCACTAGACTAGTGATGTTTCCCATCTCCAGCTGGGCCAGCCACTCTTTTCTTTCCACAGGTCTGCATGAATTTGGTTGGGTACCCCCCACTAGACACATGTCCCAATTTCCCCAGCACCTGGGGGAAAAAAAAAACCTGAAAACTTGTGTATTGCTGAAAATCAGCCCCTCAGGTGTTGTTTCAGAGGTACAGAACTTTTCTGTTGACTTCAGTAGGATTTATTTCAAACCCTTCAAAGCATCGGGGCAGCAAGAACAGGCAGAGCCAAGCCAGCATGATTTAAATGCAATTGTCCACATCACTCATGTACAGAGAAGAGAAAATGCAATTTATTTTTAACACCTTTTTAATTCTGAAGTGTTTGTATATTGAAAAGATGAAATGACAGCTGACTTCACTTTGGCTCCATCTCACAGCACTGCCCTGATTCTTCTTGTCCCAAGGAGCTGACAATCCATGCTGATTTTCTCATACTGTGAACTTGTGCACAGCTTAGCAAAATAAGGATCTCAACCTAATAGTCTCTCTGAAAGGTGATCTAACCACAAGGAAGACCATTAGCCTGGCAATATTTTGTTCTTCAATTCACAAAGAAAAATGTTTAAATAAAATGTTTATGTAAATCAGTTTTTTTTAATCATTATTTTAATATCAGTGGTAAGCCTAATAAACTGAATGTGCCTAACACCATGGGGTGTTATATCCTACATGTGAAGATTTTTTTTTCCCCAACCACACCCTCTATATTTGTCTCTCTTTTTACCTGGGAGACTTCAGAGCTGTGGAATTGTGACCTTGTAGGCTAATGACAGCTCTGGAATAGAGTTGCAGTGCATCTGTCTATATCAGGAGAGAGTAATTAGCAAGTTATTGATAGTCAGATGAAGTTGCAGCTGGAATTCCAGCCAGCAGAATGGCTTTCTAATACAGGGCTTGAGTGGACCATCCTGAAGAGGAAATAACTGTATCTTTATTATTTAAAAAAGATACTCCCAGGGTGTGGAGCCTGTACAGATAGTGAATAATTCAACTCGGAAGGTTGCTGTTTTTGCAGACATGTTACCTTGTCTCCCCTCTTTCTATGCTAAAAGTGTTCCCTACACTCTTGCTGGCCATCATTATTTTTTCTGTTGTGAGTGTCATTCCTGAAAAAATTTGCTTTGGGGAATAGATTTCCTATGTCTCTCAGTGTCTGCAAGGATTTTTAATTTTATTTGCCAGCTTTATGCTGATGTAGATGGAGAGGAGTTTGCTAAGTCCTTAAATTGTTTCCCATGTGATTGGAATACAGGATCTGTGAGAGAACCATGACATACCACTGCTGGGTACAGGTTTGGGGCAGGGACTTCTCAGCCTGAGGAACTGAGGATGCTGAGCATGGGATGGGCTTTGCCCCTTGGCTGTGTTGTAATGTCCAAGTTCCAAGGAAAGGAGAGCCTGGCCACAAGTGCAGCTTTCTCTAGAGGAACAGGCTTTGATGGGACATGCCACTGTCTCGAGCGCACTTGTCCCTGCAAATCCTATTTCATATTAGTGTGATCTGTGTGGGGTTTGCTGTGGTGTGTGTCCACACAGAAATGGAGTGGGGAGGAAAAGGACCATGCAAGCAGGGATGAAGGACCAGATGCAGGCCCCTGAGCCACTGGGCCACCTCTTTGATCCAGCTGCCTTTTTATGGCTATTTTCTGCCCTTTTTGTAAATAACTGGATTTTATTTGACCTATCTTTGGCGTGATTTTCCTCTGAGCCAGATCTTTCATTGTCTCAGAAACCCTGCAGCACATAGAGAGAACACAGGGGAGATTTTCACCTCAGTTACTTCAGTGAACTTAAGCTTGACAAGCCCTGTTGCAGGCTGGCCCTTGGGATTTCCTGGGCATAAGTCTTCACGGATTTTTGCAGTAAGGCTTTATGTGTAAACCCCAGCTCCTGAAGCTGAGTAGCTGTGGTCCATCAGGTGTGTCTGTTGTCTGGCAGCTTCTTGTCCTTTCCAGGGTGGGGTCAGGGATTATTGTACCTATTTTTCTCCAGGAAAGCATCCTCACTTGTGCTTTAGCTTAGAAGCTATGGACAGCAGCAAGTCTGTGCTTCTGTAATATTGCTTGCTCTTACTTTGTCCAGTTGTTTCTTAATTAAACTGGGTATCAGAAGCTTTCACTAAGTGCCTTCCTGAGCTTTTCCAGAGTTTGGTGGGGTTTGTCTTCCAGAATTAGTTTGCTGACAGGTGAATCCTGCCATTCATTACTTGTTTTCTGTTTTCTCCTGTGAAGTGTGATTTGTTTCCTCATCTAATGTCCGTTTCTTCTCAATCTTCTAATTTCATTTGCAGTGTTTGAAAACACTTGGAAAACCCATCATGAAGGCTGAGAAAGAGAAAGTTGCCAATAGCTTGGAGCTGTTGAACTTTCTCCTTAAAACTGTGAAAGGGCAGGTAAGTGTGTGACCCAGAATGTGACAAATGGCTGTTTTCTGAGTGTCTTCTAAATGTCACACTTGGATTTTGCCATGTGATTGCTATATCCCACCTCACTTCCTACCAAAAGTACCTCTAGAGGGAATGCCTGGTTGGATCTGAGGGCAGAAGAGCCCTCCTGTCTGAAGGAGTGATCCATAATCTTCATGAGCTGATCTCCAGAGGAGAATTTGTGCAGTGCTCAGCAAACACTTGTGGCATCTGCTTTCTTAGCAGCAGAAATACAACCTGAGGTACAGTGAGGGTGGGTTTTATACCATGTGATTGCTCTTTCCTCTCCACTGAACTCCAGAGATCATGATTCCCAAAACCAGACTTAATAGCTTTAAGAGCAGAGGTGAAGCTTTGTTCGGGGCTTTGTTTTCCCTAATAAAAAATTACTTTTTTGAGCATGCACAGATTTTCTATAGGTGACAAAATATGTCCCCAATGTGGTCTTATTTATTGGAGGAAAACACCACAAGCAGCAGAATTGCTGAAGCCCAGTTTCCTACTGATAAGGCCAGAGCTCAGACCACAGCTTGTTTCTTTGTGAAGACCTAATAGGAAAATGGGTGGAGAAGAGAGATTATTTCCAAGGCTCTCGTAGGAGCTGAATAGTCTTTGAGACAGCCCTTTCTGCCTGGTTTGACTGAGATTATGCAGTGGGTTACAGAAGAGGGTGCCAGATCCTTAGAAACCAGACTGAACATGCTGCTGCTTTTCTCCTGGATGGGTACATAGTCACGTGTCTTCTTTTCCCTGCTCCCAGCCATGGACAGGGAAGGAGAGCAGACTGAAGGACCCTCCAGTTCTTTTTATGCCACTACAGTTCTGTTAGACTCATGCCTCTCATGGTGGAAGTTTTCAAGCAAAGCCAGTACCTGATGGTGTGGTGTGACTGACCAGTTTTTGCCCCAGACTGAAGTGGTGCAAACAGACTCAGGCAGGGGCTTGGAGGGGCCAGGCAGGATTGGTAATTCCTGCCATAGCCTTCCCTAGGAATGGCCTGTGCCCTGCTGCTGTGAGTGCCCCTACCCTGTTCACTCTGCAGATTGCCTCTCCTTGCCTCTTGCAGAAGCTGAATGTGCAGCTGACAGAGGTGGAGGAAGTGCTGCTCAGTCTGCAGCAGCGGGAAGACATTGGGAACTCCCCACGGCTCGACTCTCTCTACTGGAACGTCATGCGCTGGCTGAATTACACGTATGTGTGCTTGGCACCCTGGCATTTGGCCTCCTCTGGGGCCTGCCTGCCTGTCCTCCTGGTGTACAGGGAGGTGGGAAGAGAAAGGAAGTCAAGGCAGCAGCTTCAGGGTGGAGTTTAATGGAGCTCCTTGGTTGGTGGGGTTGAGACCCTCATTAATGCTTGTTTGGATTATACCAGGCTCGTTCTTCTGTGTGCTTACATCTTGGGATTTGTCCTTAACGGGGAAGGGCTGTAACAGGTGACTGACATGTCTGATGCCTGATCCTGTGCTGCCAGAGACAAGAAAGCCAGGGCCACAGGCAGGCATTCCCCACCTCCATGGGCAATACTCATCCTCACAGCCCTCATCCTCACCCTGTGCTTCCTGCACCTTTCTGGTGCTGCTGCTGTTCGTGGACTGCCTGTCACATGGATCACACTGTTCCCTGGCTGTAAATTAAGTTGCTCTTGAATTTTGGCATTTTCTCTGCAGGAAGCCCAAGAAAGAGAAGACAGCCACTAAGCCCACACAGGGAGCGGAGTTGCTGAAGCGGAAGAAGAAAGGATTCCTGCCAGAGACCAAGAAACGCAAGAATCGCAAGAAAGGCATCCAGGAGAATGGGGTGGAACCAGGGGAGGGTGGAGAACCAGCCCCAGAGGAACAGCCCCTGGGAACAGAAACCCCCAAGCAGAAGAAAGGCCCCGTGCCAGGTGGCAGCAAAAAGCACCCAAGCAGGGGGGGCAGGGAGAACGGAGTGGCAAAGGCAGGCAGTGGGGACCTCCCCACTGCTAATGAAGGAGAAGCTGTGGCTGACAAGAAGAAGAAGAAAAAGAAGAGGAAAAACAGAAAAAGAAAAGGTGCTGCAGGCGATGAAGCTGAGCAGGTTCCAGCTGCAAAGAAAACCAAGGGGAGTGTTGTCCAGGAGACCCAGAAGCAAGACAAAGCTAAGAAGAAGAGAAAAGAGAAACAAGCTCCAGTGCTGCAGGAGTAAAACTCCATGGACTCAGCCAGGCCTGGCATGGCTAGCATGGCTCAGTAGACTTAGGAAATATCTTTAATATCTATAGTTTTTATACTCTCCATGACTTTTAAATAAAACTTCCATGATGCTGAGCTCTAAAGCTGTGGGTCTGGCTTGTGTGAGGAGTTCAGCCTAGAGCACAGAGAGCTTCAGGAGGTTACACAGCCTCCAGGCTCTGGGAGATGGCCACTCTCTCTTCTCTGGCAGTGTCAGAGAATCCTGTCTCCATGATTTCCCAAGGCAGAAGCCAGAGTCTGGTTTGGATTCCTTGGGGAGTTGGGGTGGGTGTGCTGGCACTGCTGAGTTAGTTCAAGCTCATGTGGGAGATTCAGAAGTAACTCCTAAAGGCTCATCCCTGTCCTGCCCAGGCCCAGCAGTGCTCACAGTTTTTCCAGTGTGGGAGATGCAGCCTCTGAAATGGGAAGTGGCTGGGGTTGAATGGGTTTGCACAGGCACACTCTGGGGTCAGCTATTTCCAGTTTGACCACTCTGATATTGTCTGTAGCTACCATGATCTGGTTTTTCTTGCCTTTTTGCTGCTGAGTGCTGGAGGGGTCATGGCCCCTGTGATAGTGCAGGGAATCAATAAATCAGTGAAACAATTGAAATGGTTGATTGATTGGCCACTGTGCCAGGCCTGTGTGCAGCCATGCAAGGCACCTGGAACAGCAGGCGTGCAGCAAACAGTCTGGGAAGGTGACTGCCTGGAATTGCAGCTGCTTATTTATCCCCAGGCTCCTGAATGCTGGGATGCCATCATCCCTTTGGAGAGTGCCAGGACCAAGATCTCCCACGCGCTGGG
Organism: Anomalospiza imberbis; assembly: GCF_031753505.1. Taxonomy (NCBI): domain Eukaryota; kingdom Metazoa; phylum Chordata; class Aves; order Passeriformes; family Viduidae; genus Anomalospiza; species Anomalospiza imberbis. Next base: position 3,680,675 of record NC_089700.1, read on the forward strand.
TACCCGGTCCTCGTTGAGAGCTGAGGCTCAAAGTGTTTGAAATGCTGCTCATGCTGCAGTTGCCACCAAAGCCTGCCCTTCCCCTCCCCACCTGCTGAGCACCCCGCTCCTGGATCCAGAACATGGGTGTTGGTGCCTGGCCCTGACTCCTCTCCAGCATCTGAGGGAGTTAATGCTGGGTTAATGCTTGGACCTGATGATCTTGAAAGTCTTTTCCAACCTTAGTGACTTCTGTGATTCTCTGAAAGCCTCACTGCTCTCCTCCCTGCTGCAGAGGAGTTTGGTGCTGGCTCCTGGCAGAAGCTGTTGCTGGCAGAGGGAAGGGCTGGGAGCAAGGGCTGTGCCTGTTGTGCCTTCAGCTCTCATCCTGCAGGTGGGTCTGTACCGCCAGGCAGAGAAAAGGGCACTGGAAATGTCATACTGCTTTTGGAGGGGATGAGTGAAGAGCTGCAAAGGGCTGTCTTTGCCCGTGGCTATTTATCTGCCTTTGCCAGGATCCTCTGCTCAAATGGCACAGAACTCATGGGAGACAGCAGCACAGACACATCCCATTGCAGACCCACAGCTTCCACTTTCCCTGTCCCAGCAGTGATCCCACAAGCTGAGCTGCACTTCCAAGGTGTGTGCTGGCTCCTGTGAGCCCCAGGTGACGACAGCTGGAGTTTCTGTGCCACAGTTCAGCAGGGAATCTTTCTGGTCCCTGCCTTTCACTTCCTGCCTCCACAGCTGCTCCCTCAGCACTGAGGGGCACTGTGGTGTTGCCTTGGAGGACACAGCCCTTGTGCATGCTGGATGAGGAGGAGTTGGCAGGCTCTGGACTCTCCAAGTCAAGATTGGCACAGATTGGGCAGGAGGTGAAGGGCAGATCTCCTTGTGCCCACCCTGGATGACTGCTGGTTTCCAGCCTCTGAAGGGTTTGCAGAGGTACCCAGGCAGGATGGAGATTTGGGCTTCAGGTGTGTCACCAGGACGCTGCAGATGAGGCCTGCAGCAGGTGTTTGATTCCTGCTCTCCATGGTGCCCCCAAGCTTGTCTGAGCAATTCAGGGCTGGACTCACCCTGCTGGACCTTTTCTCCCAAAGCACTTACTCATCTGGAGGTGGCTGTAGGCTGGAATAGCTGCTGCTGCAGCCTAAAGAAGAGCTGCAAATCTCTATTCCCAGGCAGAAGGTGTTGGCAATTACTGCCAATCCTGTCTCCAGGAAAAAGGGCACTTCTGCTCCAAATGGGCTTGTTGACACTGAGGATGCTGCCCTGCCTCTGCCATTTACTGCTGAAAGCTGGTTCATTGCCTCGTTAAAACCTCAATCCCAGCTAAGCCCTTCCAGCTGTCCCCAGTGATGACTTTTCATGTATTATGCAAATGCAGCACACAGGAGGCCAGCAGGTCACGGGCTGTCCCTGGTTTAATGATCCAGAGGGGCTCCAAAGGGGACAAGGGGCTTCAGATCTGAAGTGTCTCACTAATGATTTCTTTCTCTCCGTGCCTGTAAGTAGGACATCCTGGGAATTTGTGCCTCTGCTGTGTGGAACCAGAGGAGGAACGGCAGGCAGGCATGGTGGGTGGGAAGCAAGAGTGAGCTGGAGGAGAGGGTTCTGCCCGGGCAGTTCAGGGAGGGAATCCTCACCTGCCTGCAGAGAGTGCAGCTGTGGCACCCAGAGCCACCATGAGGCCACAGAGCCTGGCTGAGCCACGCTGGGATACCTGCCAGGGTCACTGCAGTGAAGAGTTCATGTGGATCAGCTTGTCCCTGTCATTGTGGGGAGGGCAAAGCACGAGGCCAAAGCCGTGCCAGCTGTTGTTTCTGACACAAGGATGGCCACTGGGTAGTGCCAGCTGTCAGGCTGGAGAGGCTGACTGGCCTCTGCTTTCTGTGTTCATGGGTGTGTTTATTCTCCAGGACTTGAAGAGTGGTCAAGGGGAAAAGGGACAGGAGAGCTGCAGGGCACAGTGCGAGTCGTGCTGCCCTCTTTTGCCAGTAAATGACCTGACTTTGGGCTGGCTTTGATGCAGTGCTTATACAATGCAGTCGCTAATCCAACAAGTCAAACTGTGTTTCACCAGCACTTGTTTGGGCCTTTTAATAATCACAAAGGTTTCATTTTACTTGGTTTCAGGTCCTGTTGCTCGACCATTAGGGCTTTAGATGACTGAGCATGCTCTGATTTAAGCAAAGCTGTTTCTTCTCAGCTGTCCTGGGCTCAGAGCTCCATGGTTCTTCTGGATGCAAGAGACCAGCCCCAGGCCCTGGGCACTGAGCTCAGGGGAGGGAGGCAGTGCTGGAGAATGGCCAAAGCCACGGAACAAATCCAGGCGTGTGGAGTCCTGTGAGGGTGGGGAGGCCCTGGCTCAGGGTGCCCAGAGCAGCTGTGGCTGCCCCATCCCTGCAAGTGTCCAAGGCCAGGTTAGACAGGGCTTGGAGCAATCTGGGGTAGGGAAAGGTGTCCCTGTCCATGGCAGGGGGGTGGAATTAATGGGTCTTTATGGTCCTTCCAGCCCAAACCAGTCCATGATTCTGTGATTTCCGATGTAATATCCTGTATGTCATACAGAGATTTTGCCAGGGACTCTGGGCAATGGGTGCAGTGTTGGAGTTGCTCAGGAGAGGCTGCCATGCAACCAGCACCTCTTTGTACAATGTGATAAATGTAAATGCACCAGTGACACAGAGAGCATCAGCTTGTACAGACCAGCTCAGGAGAGGGTCAGGGCAGTCACCCAGTGCCAGCCCATGAGGCTGTTGTTTGTCACAGCTTGGGTGGCCCTGTGAGAGCTCCACAGGCAGTGAGGGGTTTGTGAAGGTTTGTGAAGCAGGCACGGGGAGTGAGTGAGTGTGTGGGGGCACACACGCAACACACACACACGGGCATGGCCCTGATGCATACCCAGTGTGCACAGCACACTCTTCTTAGCAGTAGTTGATGGATGGAAGCTAAAGCTGCTGAGCTTCAAAGCTTATCCATCTGCTGGAACATCAGAATTTGGAAAATTATTCTTAATCAAGTAATTTACAAGAATGATTAAGCTGAAAGGCCTGAGAAGCACTGACAAAAGGCCATCAGGGATGGTTGTTTAAGTGACAGAGCCTTTGCTTTTGTGATTTCCTGGCTTGGACACTGCCCTGTGCTGAAGGAGAAGGACACTGAAGGGAGGCCCTGCTGTGGAAGGGTCTCTCCCAGCTGGTCAGGGGAGCCTCAGACACCCTTGTCTGTGTGTCACTCAGCCCCGGGCTGAGCTGCAGGCCTCGGGATGCAGCAGGAGCAGCCCCCTCTCTCCTTTTATCCTGTGAGCTTGGTGGGCATGGCTGCCACGGGATCACTGGAGAAGGGCAGCCCTGATGTCCACTGTGGCTCCACTTGGGAATCATTTCCTGGCTTCCTGTCCATCCTCCTGAGCACCTGACCCATGGCTCCCACGGCACCCGTTTCCATCAGCCGGGTCCTCTAGCTGTGCTGTGAGGAGCCTGAATGGGGCTGGAGCAGGACCCACCTCTGTGCCCACACTGACTCCTTCCCCCAGCTCTGATCCTGGCTGGATCCAGCTCCGGGGAACAGGAGGCTGTAACCCACCACCTTCCCTGCTCCTGCTGTTATTTCTCAACAAATTCCAGGCAGGCTGGTGTCCAGGGAAGTTCTTTGCAGCCCTGTGGCTGCTGGAGCTTGGAGCATCCTTATGCCAGGGACCAGCCCTGCAGGCAGCAACCACAGGGGTGACACAAGGAAAGGAGCCAGGGGGTACATTTTAAATACTTTTATTTCTTAATTTACATAAAGGTATATATTTGGCTTATCTTTTGTTTTTTATACTCTGAGATTCACAATCAATTGCTCTTAAAAAATAAAATAGTCATTTGTTTCTGAAAGAAATCAGAAAACTATTTTATACTCCTCCCTTGTATAACAAGAAAATATACTAATACTCCCATACATCACGTAGTAAAAGTGATTGTAAGTGCTGGTTTACCAGACAATAAAGCCAACAGAGAAGAGAACAACATTTGGGGTGGAGCTTGGAAGAACTCTGCTTCCCAGAGCACAGCCAGACATTTAAGGGGTTCAGTCACCCTGACTGTAAGGGGAGAGGCTCCTGGGGCCACGCAGCCTGCTCTGGGAGCAGTGGCAGCAGGAGCCACCTGGGATGGCAGCTTGCTGCCTTTTGGGTCATTCTCTCGCCTCTTTGGGCAGGTCCCATTGCCTCAGTTTCCCACACTGTGTACAAACCACCTGACTGCCAGTGCAGGATCAGCTGGGGGGAGTTAATGCTTTAAAAAAATCCCCTTTATGAAGTGGAGTAGAAGAAAACCCTCGTGATTAACTGAGGGGCAGCTGGAGCCTCCCTGGTGCCTCTGGACACTTGCACAGAGCCTGCTGAATGCAGCAAGGATCTGAAGAAGCCTGAGCCTCCCTCTCTTAGCCTGGAACATGTGGCAGCAGGGATTCAGGGATCCCTTGGTGAAGGTAGGACTCATTTCTCACTCCTTTGTTTGCTCCCTTCCCTCTGTCCTTGTTTAAACAGAATCCACAGCATTTCCTTCATGTGCACAAAGGATAAAACCAGCACTGAGCTCTGACAGAGACTGGAGTCTGTCACAAACAAGGACTCTGTAATGCCAGTGACATTACAGAGCACTTCAGTTCCCTTTTCCTTCTTGACTCCTGAGAATTAAGTTTAAGGAGAATTCCTAATCTCTGAACCTTAGCAGAAATGTTCCATTTTGTTGACAATAAATGCTACAACAGAGAGCCTATCAGAAAAGCAATTTAGAAAATGTGGTTAATCTTCTTTGGTCTCTGAGATGAAATGACTGATTGTTGGGTTGCTTTTTGTTTCTTTTTAAACAGCTTAAAAAGGAATTTCTTAATGGGAATCAGAAATTCATGTGCCTTTAAAGCCAAATGTTTGGCTCCCAGACTACAGGCTGTGTTTCCCCTCCGAGTGTAAATAGTGGCACGAGGTAGGAAATGAAGCATTGTTGGGATTTGCTTTGCTTTGTTATTTCTAGCACCTGCTTGCTCAGGCACTAGAGGAACACTTCTGGCTCTGGTTCTTTAGCCAGGTCTTAGAGCTATTGTTAAGGAATTTCAGGTGACAGAACCCTTGCAGAGGAGTCCTGTGAGGTCTGGGGAGGAGGAAAGGCTCATGGGATTATAGGAATCCCCAGCCTGGGCAGGGACTTGCTGTGGGATGAACACCTGGAATTAAAACCATCTCTGCTGCAGTGTTGTGCTGTAGGTCCCAGCACATCCTGGTAGGGAATGGGAGATAAACCCAGATCTACTAACAGTACCTTGCTTATGGCACAACCAGGACAGCAGCTCCAGCCTTAACTCACATCTAGTCCTGGTCTGACATTTCTTGAGCTGATTTAGTCCTCCTTGGACCCCAAGTGCAGCCACTTGTGAGCCATGAGCACAAGAATGAGGTGCTGTCACCTGCTGCTGAGCTGGAGGGGGGATCTGAACGGTGAGAGAGGGCTCAGAACACAGGGAATGGGGGCCTGCTGAGCCACTGCCCTGCCTGTGGCAGTGCCCTCCATGTGGCAGCCTGGCCCTCTTCAGGACCTGTGCTCCCCTTCCACCCCATCCAGCTGACACAGCACAAATTTGGCTTGTGGAGGCCAGGTCCAGGAAACAAGACTCCAGTGGAATGGCACCAAGACATGCTTCTGCATTTGAGTCTACCCAGTCCAGGCACTGGCCTTGTCTGAAAGCTCTCCAAGGCACCTTTGTAAAGGTACAGGTAACCCCAGTGGCAGGTCAGCTGGGGTGTGCAGGAACCCAAGCACTGCTCTGAGGGCAGAGTCAGCCTGCTTTGGGATGCTGACAGGGAGAATCAGCACTGACAGTCTGAGTGATATGGTATCATGTAAACAAAGCACGAGGTCACTGGCACAGCAGTATTGCACTCCCAGGCCCAAGGTGCAGCCATTCAGCTAGGTGGATTTTGGTATTTTAAAAGCCTGTGAACCTCCTAGGAAGGCTGAATTTAGCATATGGAAAACTCTAGAGCCTGTAGGGATTTCTGTCCAACGTTCTTCTGGGCCTTTCTGTGACAACCACCAGCATACCCAGTGCAGTGAAACTCTCTCCTCTGTCCCATTGCTCAGTCTCAGTGACGGGTAGGTCACCCACTGGAAGTTTTCCTGTGGTGCCCTTGCAGGCCCTGGCACCAGGGCACTGAGAGGAGGAGAGCTATGGACGTTATTCATGTCTGCTATGGTTGCACAGGCAGCTCCAGATTTCAAATGTTTAAATAAAAACTTTATCTAACTATATATATATATATATATATATATATATATCTCATCTAATGTCTCCAGCAGAGATAAAGCATCTTATAACATATTTAAATAAAAAATAATAATCTGAATCAAGCCTTCAGTGTCAAAGAAAAGGTGATGTACAAAACAGGTCCTCAACTAGTGCAGTCTGTGGGAGTGGGAGTGCTGGCAGAGCAGCAGCATTCCATAGGACACCAGCTGCCCTACAAACAATGTGGACTTCACTGGCTACAACTAAAACCATTGACACAATCTACAGTTGCTCACTTGGGCAGCCTTTTCTGGGTCCAGTGGGCAGTTGTTTCCATGCTCAGGGGCCCCGTGAATGTCCTCGCGTTCCAGAAGTTGCCACGTGCCCGGCTGCCCTGCTCATCTCCCGGTGCCTGACCCCGCAGGCTGGAGCGAGGGGTGGATTTGGTGGAGAGACCCCCTCTGTGGTGATGTGGAGCTGAAGGATCCACTGATATCCAGCACAGAAGGGCTTCCAGATTGAGACTGGTATGGTGGGAGCAGGAGTCCACGTGTCCTTGCCTTCCCTGGCAGCTGCAAACAGGGAACAGACGGTGGTTACTGGGGAAGCTCCAGGTATGGATTGCTGAGGGTGCACCCCAGCTCCAGGGGTGGTGGGGGCCAGCTATGAGACCCCTGGTCTCTGTGCAAGCAGGGGGTTGGCAAAGCCTGCCCAGGGTGGAGGCAGCACTTGGGGATGTGCTGAAGCCATTTGGAATGGGAGCAAATGCACTGTGGTCCTGGCCCAGCCTGCTCCAGGAGGTGACTGGAGCTGGAGCTCCCCTGTAGCCTTAAGGGCAGTGTGGAGGCACAACTGCTCCTGCTGTGGGCTGAAGCAGCTCAGCACAGGACAGGCTCCATTTCTGTAGACTGTTTTTGACCCCCTCAGTTTGCCTTGTGCCTTAAATTGTCATTTTAGAAACGGCTGTCCCTGGAGAGCCCAGCTCAGGTGTCAGCCCAGCAGAGCCCAGCTCAGTGAGCTGCTGACACGGCAGAGCAGGCACTGGTGGTGGCCCATGCTGGCTTTAAGGAGCAAGTCAGCACCTCTCCTCACTGCTGAGGTACCACTGTGGTGGCCTCCCTAGCAGCCAGCTGCTTTCCTAGATAATGGGGCAAGGAGAACCAGTTCTCTCACTGCAGGATTTCCTGTGAGAGGGTCTGTGCTCCATGTTATGTAGGAAATTGCCCCTGACCTTAAAAATTAGTGGCTGCTGCATTACAGAAAAATTCCCCTATGATGGTGCCCTGGTTTCTTTCAAGCTGTATAAAACTCAACCAAAAAAAGATGAAAGTGCAGTGAAAAACCTTGGTGTGCCCAGGAAATAGGTAGTGTGGCTTATAAACCACTGGTTTATAAGGCAAGTTTCAGCAACAGCACCAAGTATTTCCTCCCAGATCTGTTGATGGCATTAAAAAAAAAAAAAAAACCTTCCAACTTTATCTAAAAGCTACTGTTAAGTAATACTGTGTGAACACACACCCAGCCCAGAGCCTGCAAACTCCAGGCAGCCCTATGCCCAAATCCACTCCCTCCTGTGGAAATAACACATCTGCTGTGCTAGAGATTTGCATTAAATCTTTTCCCTCAAAAGGCCATTCTGAAGTGTCTTATTGAGTTCTGATTTTCTGATTAGTCTTTCAATGCACTTAATTTATGGGAAAGAAATCTCCTCTTCAAAAACTTGCTTTAATTAATTTTGGCTCCAGTAAAATGCTGGGAAGTGTTTATCACTTGTGGCAGCTCCAAGCAGCAGCGCTGCGGCTGTGGGGGAGTGATAAGGACAGCATGAACACAAGGGACAGGGTGGGCAGCAGGGAGGGGACGGTCCCTGGTCCCTCTGGCTCAGAGGTGTCGCCCTGGATCGAGGGTTGCAGAGGGGACAGCCCAGCAACACCATGCAGGGTCAGGTGCTGCCAAGGAAATCTGGACTATGCCAGAAATGGTGGTTTGGTAGCAGCCCATGTTTGACCCAGAGCAGGGCAGCAGGAGGTTTGGTGAACACCAAAGGGTTTTCAGTTCTGGCCTGGGACAGTCACACTGCTGGTGGTCAAGGGGACTCGGGTAAGTAACATGGGCTTCTCTGCTCAAAGAAGGGAACACCTGGAAGCAACCTGATGCCACAAAGGACACTTGAGTTGACCCCTGGTTTCCCTGTTCTTGATTTGCTCTGCTCTGGGCTGAGAGCGGCAAAGGTGCAAACCAGAGCTGGCTAAGGAAACTTCTCTGCAATTCATAAGGAAAGAAATGGGCTGACAGGGGTTTGGAGCAGAGCTGTAGCTTGAAACCTACTGCTGGTTTGGGTTACTCACCGTCTCAGACTTTCACAGAGGCTGGTGGCATCACAAACTGATTCACCCTGGTGAAGAGAAAACAAAAGTGTTGTGTGAGATCTGCAATTAGCAAAGAAATAGATTCCTAATAACATACCAGGCTGGTAAATCCAGGTTTTGGTTGCTTAACAGTGTCTAAAGAAGTGGGACATTAATAACTGTCCTCCACAATGGTATAAAGCTGAAACCTTGTCACACAGGGGTGCCTGACAGCAGTGCTGACAATGGCTGGAACATGCCAAATAACACTGCTGACACTAATTGACAAGGATTTGGGAAGGTCCCAAAGGCATCCAGGTAGCTACTATTTCCCTAAGCCAGTACAAGATTGCACAGTGGCTGTTGGTGTCCTTCAGCCTGACAGCACAAATGTAAACAGTCATCACTGATGAAAATTAAGTGAAGAAAAAGTGAGTTGTCTTTCAGTTTAGAGCTCCTGAAGACCTGCTGTTGTTCCAGGCACGTGCTCTGGGTGATGGACAGCGTGTGGCAGGGACTGCTGTGTCACCAGGCAGGAGCTGTCCTGCAGCTCCTGGGATGAGGGCAGCGAGGGGATAGCTCCTGTCTGCTCTGTGGGACCCGGGGACAGCAGCAATAGTCCTGCCAAGTCCATCCCTTGCACCTGCTGCTTGTCCTTGCAGTACATGCCCTGGAAAATTCAACCTTCCTCAGCAGCAGCTCCTCTCCCGTCCCCTCCCACGCTGCTCGTGCTACTCAGGGACAGGAGCGAGTGCCTTTGACAGTGACACACACAGCAGGGCCCTGTGGGAACTGTCAGGGGATCATCCTCACACTCTGAGACCTTTGGAACTTGCTTCCTAGCTCAGGTGCTCACTGACCTCAGTGGGAACACCTGGATTCTTCCATCACTGGGAAACCCCAAGCACACCTACAGACCTGCCCTGATGTGGCTGTGTGAGCGCTTTACCCGAGGGCTCTCTGGCTGTCTTGGGCAGTAGGAGCATAAATAAATCCGAGTTACAAAGGGACAGTCTCCCCTTACCAGTGGAGGTCGGCTGTGCCAGTGTTGTGGTTCAGGACTTTTGGTTTATTTCTCTAAAAGAATTTTCTGCTATGTGTGTTGCTAGTAGACAATAAGGACCAGGTACTTAAGAGAGGCAAAAGAAGTGGCCACAGCTCAGGGGAGGGGTCCAGCTGCCTGCTCTCTCTTTTTACCTGGGGCTTTCTTTGGGAAAGGCAGAGATACTGGAAGAATTTGGCTGGGGGAAAAAAGGGGCTGGGGCTGCTGCTGGCTCTCTGGCTCTTTGGAGGAGAAGGATGCTAGAGCTGCTGCTTGGGGGAGGGAATTCGCTGCCACCTCTGGAGCCCAGCCCGGTCCTGCTTCTTCTGCCATGGGAGAGCCTCTGCTTGTGGGAGCAGCCACGGAACTGGGACCTTACGAACACCAAAGGACCCTTCACCGTCTGCTGGGGTGCTTCAGGGACACCCCGGGATCCCTGAGCCCCTTCCCCTCCCAGGGAGCCGGGCTGCTGCTGCCCAGCCATGCTGTGCCTCTGCTTCTGCTCCGGGGTTTTTTGAACACCGGGGCAGCAGGCGGTCACAGCTACAGCTGCGGAGTTTCTGTCCCATCTTCCACCACCCTGGGATATTGCTCCTCCCTGCCTTTCCACCTTGCTGCTCCAAGGTTCCTGCTGCATCTCCCTTGGCTGCTCCGAGGGGGTACCAGGCTCGGCTGCCCCGAGGGCTCATAGAGGAAGTCTGTCCTCCATCCCGTCCCACGGGCTGTGTCCACCATTGTTAACATTTACATTTTTCCATTTCAGGGCAGGCTCCTGCCTTCCTCAGCAGACACCTGTCTTTCCAAACCAAGACAGTACCTGACTCAGAACACTGTTTTTCACTGAAATGGATTCAAACACGTTCCAGGATAAAAATTAAGCAGTACTCAGGGGACACCGTCCAAGAAATCTCTGCATCATGAATTGGTCCAGTTCAGCCCACAGCTCTTAACTTCACAAACCAACCTCACAGGTCTCCAAGGTGCATAGAAGCCTCTGTGCCTTTCCAGGCTATAAACTGAAATATTTCTGATGGAAGAGCTGACCCAAATTTCTTCATACAAATCCCATTCTTGTAACCCCACTACACTGGAAATCAGATTGTATTAAACATTGGAATTGTGCAGAATACATCAGAGAAAACTACCTGGGAATGCTACAGCCAACTTCAAAACTAGGAAGCAAGCTATGGAATGTCACAAACCTATCACAGAACACTAAAACTCCAGAGGTTTGAGTGAGCCATAATGTTTGAAAGTCCTATCCCTTGCCACATCATTCCACATTCTTAGAGGACACAGAATCTATACAGAAAAAGTTAGTTTTGCCATGACTTGAACATGGACCTGCATTGCTGACACAACTGGAAATAGACACAACTTTCCTGCTTGAATAACAGTTCACAGCCTCCTATGGGATAAAATGTACCCCCCTTTTTATTTTAACACATTTCTCTCAAGTTCTGCTTTATCTCAGTTTCACAGATGGGAACAGAGGCCTGGAGGGGCTAATCCTGAAATGCTTTTGGAAGATTTGATGGGAAATTAGACTGCACATGACTTGTGAACCTGCTGGGGAGATAAATGACTTTCAGGGATCACACAAGAAGCTGGTGGACAGGAGAGAGAATTGAGACAGTCCCCAAATTCGGGACAGTGCCTCCCCAGTCCCTCTGAAGCCCCGTGCTGCAGATAGTGGTCACTGCCACAACCAATGGCAGTGGGGCTCAGTTTATGGGTCAGGTGGGATTTTGTTTACTTTTTTTAAAGCAAACCTTCAAATAATAAATTTTAAACTCTCTTAGGTGGCAAAATGTAGTACATGGGCTTAAAATAACAAGGCTCGAGAGCATCTAAATCCCTCATTAAGTACCACTTGCCTTTCTAATAACGATAATCCCACACTGAATGGATCACTGAACATTGGCTCCTAAATTGTTCTGTTTGCTCTGCAGTGTTTTTTTAAGATTGTGAGTGTTTTCATTCCTTGAAGAGAGTAGGGTGGGAACCAGTCTATTATTTCTGGAGGAGGAAACTCACCCAAATTGCCTTTCAAGAACAGAAGCTGTACAACTTTTTTGGTTTTTTTTAAGGACTCCTTTAGCAGTTAAAAATGTGGCTGATTCTCTCCAACTCCATCACTTCCTCTCCTGTCAAACCTAAATATTTCTCCTAGATCCTATCAAGTAATTTCCGTGTACTGTGACAGCATCTATAATTCTGAAGTATTTATAAGACTGTCTGTTTAATATTAAACTACATGCTCTAGAGCTGTTAAATATTTATGCTATGTAAAATGGATCTAATTTCACTGCACCTCGGCCGGTTAGAGACCTGCATGAGGACAAGACAGGCAATTTAAGATAACAGACGACTGGCCAGGATCTTTTACAGGTCAGCCATGCTCTATTTCAGGAACTGGGCAGGATTATTCTCCAAATGCTCTGTCCTTTCCAGCCTTGCTGGTCCCCAGGCCAGCAGCTAATGGAGATTACAGGTTGTAGTGCAGCCAGCACTGCTGGGCAGTGCCAGGGATTTGAAAGAATTCCTGCTGCCTACATCCAGTGCAAGAAGCTTCTGCTCCTCCCTGGGCCAGCAAGGGGAGAACCCAGATGCACTGCTCACCTGTCTGCTCCAGCTGTGAGGAGCACTGGTGGGATGTGTGTGCCACTGACTGTCCTGCTGAGCTCCAGGGATGTGTCACCTCTGTCCCTGAGCTCCAGCCAGCAGCAGGGTGTCAGGAAGGAGGACATACCTCGGTGTGTGGAGCACTGCTGTGCCCAAGGCTGTGCTTACAGAAAGCTTTTGGGAATGCTGCCAGCCCAGTTCATGTCAAGCTTCATGCCTAAGTTAAACACCACCTGTATTTCAGTATCCTGCAGCTTTCCCAAAGCTCAGTTTTCTTGCTATCTAAACAAGCCAGACTCTGGCTTTTGTATCTGAGAAGCACATTAGGAAATGTTGTCCTGGTTTTTACAGCCTGCTGTACTTAACATCACTTAATTTTTACAACCAACAATAAAATGCTCCAGTAGGGTCCTTCTAGCCTGAAAATAAATCAGTTTTTGAGTTACTGAGCAGCAGTTTTTTAGTATTGAGTTGTTGAGGTGAATCTCATTCAGCAGACAGAAGTACAGGGGCCATAGGGGCAGCTGGACCACTGGATTTAGCAGCAATCTCTGTCAGTGATTAAGGATCCTTCTCCTTAATTTCAGTGGAGAGAATTCTGTGTTTCTACTGCAATGTACCATCAAGTGCCTGTTTGAAGCAGTGCTTTAGGAAGGGACACAGGGGGACCAGTCACTAATGGCAGCCCCCAGCAGATTCCTCCTGTCTGAACTTCCTCAGATGCTGGGAGGTCAAAAACATCTCCAAAAGGCCCTGTAAACACACTGAAACCTGAAATTTTAGGTGATGGACAGTTCACAGCCAGACATCCTTGAAAGGTAAGGAGACTTTATGGCCTTAATCTATGAAAAGCAGATCAGTTTTCAAATTCAGCCAGTTAAAATGTGTTTTTTGCATCAGAGCAACACCACCCTCCACCCGTGCCTCAGGGATGATGAGCAGCCCAGCCAGATGCAGCAGTCTGAAATTCCAGCCACTGAAACAGCAGCATTCAGAGCTGATGTTGCTGCCTGAGACTGGACAAGGAAAACAGAGGCTAAGGATGGTCACTTGCAGCTCCACACCTGCTGTAAGAGTGAATTTTATCAACTGATCCATGAACGCAGGAAGGGACTTGCACTGATACTGCTGTTGTCACTAATTCCTGCAGATAACTGATGAAAGAGTTATGGAGTAGGAGAGCTGGAGCAGCCCCTGTAACAAATCAAAGCCACAGCTGTTCTTTCACTAATTTGTTCACTGCAGAAGCCAAAACAAACCAGAGATCTCTCAGCTGGACTCTGCCACAGACTGAGTGCAAACACCGGTCCCAGCCCTGCAGCACCTTTTCACCAGACACTTTAGGAGGAGCAAACCCAGCAGGCTGGACACTCCAGTTCAAGGTGTACCTTCTATGCCCTTCGTTACAGAGTTTTTGGTAACAGTGCAGCAGGTTAACTGGGTTAGCCATGGCTGCCCTGCAGTAGCTAAGCACAGTTCCCAATTTCACCTGCAGCTTGAATAAGATGGCTTTGGTTCCCTGCTCCACAGCAGTTCCCCTGGGATGCTGAACAAACTCACAGCCTCCAACTCCTCCCCAAAAAAGGCTGCAGAACATTAACCCTCACTATGACCTGTTACCTTCAGTAAGAACAGCAGAATCAAGGACTGCTCCCAGAGAGCAGCTCCTGCTCTGACTGACCTCAAGCTGTTTTGATGGTGAAGTGAGGAATTCTGGGACAAGATGTGATTGACAACATGAATTCCTGCAGAACTTCAGACTCCAAGCAGGCTGCAGCTGGAAACAGGGACTGAAAGGGAAGGACAGCAACAGTGATACATCAGCCTAGAGCTCCCCGTGAGTGACACAAGGATAGGATGGCACAGTTAAAAATAGTCCAAGCACTGAGCTTCCTGATGCATCTGACAGGTTATCCAGCCTGCAGGAACGGGCTGTTGATGGAGCTGAGGTCAGCTTGCTGGAGGAAAAGGATGCTAAGAGAACTCTAACAAAATTCAGCCGATAATCTGGCACAGGAGGAGTTTGCTTTGGAGCAGGAATAGTGCTCACTGTGGCTGCTGCCTGCCCGTGCCCTCACTCCCAGCCAGGGGCTCTGTGCACCTGCAGCTCTCCATCCCAAGGCTCACACAGGAGCTGGCTGTGCCCAGCCCTCCTGCACAGCTGCCCTTCCCCCTGCATTGCTCAGTGTCTGTGGGGTGACCGCTCTCTGCTGGGGACAGGGGCTCCTCCAGCTGCACTGAAGAAATGAATTGGCTCAAATCCCCTTTTCTTCCTGCATGTCAGTGGGCTTAGCAAACAAAATGTGATAATCGTGTACAGCAAATATATTTCCCCCTCTATTTGGTTCAGCTCCTTAAAGCTTCACAGACTGTGAGCATTTTCCATCTGTTCATTTAATCCAGGTGCAGATTTGTCTCCAGAGGCAGAAACATGGGTCAGCTTCACTTTTTCCTCTTTCATAGATCTTCACTGAGGAGAAAACTGCCATAAAGGAAAAATCAATAACCTTTCCTGCTATTTTCCCAGGCAGCTGCAGCAGAACAGATGTGAGGATGAGCACTTTACAGCACAAATCAGGGTCCCAAGGACCTGGATGGAAATGAGCTCCAGAGCTCACCAGTCTGTGGGGGTACTCTGCCACAGACCCCTGAAGTCTGTGAACTTGAAACTTTGTGCCTGAGTCTGTCTCTGTAAGTATAATTCTGCCAGATATTGATGGGCTCAGTATTGAGGTGGAGGGTTTTAGTGCCACGGAAGATGTGTGTAACAACATACACTTACATCCTCTGAAATAATGGAGAAAAGAGGAGTGGAGTGCCTCACTTTTGATTGAATGATTGGATGGCAAGGGGGAGAAAACATGACACAAAAAGCAAGTAAGAATGAAAAAAAATCTTAAAATTAAATCTTATTAAATCTTAAAATAGAAAATCCTGTAGAACTTCCTGATGGCACTTGATTAAAAACATACTTCTTATCCTCCAAAATAAAGAGCTCATGCTACAGCTCTTTTCACCAACCTCTGAGCTACCAGGTGTGGGAAATAACAGAACCATGGAAGGAGTTGGGTTGAAAGGGACCTTGATGACCATCTCATCCAACCCCTTGCTATGGACAGGGACACATTCCAGTAGACCAGGTTGCTCCAAGCCCTGTCCAACATGGCCTGGAGGCCTCAAGGAAACATCCATCCATTCCACTCCACTGTAACCGTCCTGGCAATCCCCACGTGGCTTGTAGTGGTCTGGCAGAAACTTTGGGAATGACCAAGCCAGAGCACTTAAGACACTCCTTACTGGAGCAGTGGAGGTAATACTCCAACAGTTTGTCCCTGTTTCTCTAAAAGGTGTCATTCAGGCTGTGCTGGGTTTGGCTGGAGTAGATTAAATTGAATTTTCTTCTCAGTGTCTCGAGTGAGTTGAGTTTTGGATTTGTGCTGAACGTGGGTGATAATATAGAGATGCTTTTGTTATTCCTGAACAGGGTTTGCACTGAGCCAAGGCCTTTTCTGCTCTTTGTCCTGCCATGCTGGTGAGGAATTGGGTGTCCATGGGAAGCTGGGAGGAGACAGAGCCAGGACAGGAGACCCAAACCGATATTCCACACCTTATGATGCTGTGCTCAGTGTATAAAGTGGGGGAAGAAGGAGGAAGGGAGCATGTTTGGAGTGAAGGTGTCTGTCCTTGCATGTGACTTGTGTGTAAAGGGGCCCTGCTCTGAGGGGGGATGGCTGAACACCCACCTGCCATGGGAAGGGGGAGTGAATTCCTTGGTTTGTTTTGCTTTGTTTGCAGTGCAGCTTTTGCTTTCCCTATTAAACTGTCTGTATTCAACCCACACTTTTTTCAGCTCCTACCCTTCCAATTCTCCCAATGCACTGGTGGGGCAGGGAGTGAGTGGCTGTGAGTGGCTGGGGTTAAAGCCTGGCCCAGGTCAACCAGCCACAAGTAAATTGCTCTAACACACCCACAGTCACAGTATCTGCCTTGCAGGCTGCTGCACAAGAGAGGTCATTGCTGCTCATAAAAGCCAATACATTTGCAAAATGCTCTGACATCAGGAAGCAGCACGGCTGAATTTTTCATGATTTCTTCCATTTCCTTGTGTCAGAGATTGTTTCTTGCTTGGAAGGCTGCTGCCTTCTGCTCAGTGCTCCAGTCACCTGCGTGGGATCTGATCAGATTTTGTCTCTGTGCCAGGGCAGCCTTAGCAAAGAATCCGTCTCAGTGAGAATTTAAAATCTCCTCCTGCATGGCAAAGTCCCTCTATGCCAAGAATTCTCCTTTGCAATGCCAACACCAATTGACATGCTGAGTCCATTGGTAGCATATGATTTCAGTGCCTCTTGTACATTGTGGGAAAATGCCTTCAATCCTGTTTTACAGCTGATGAGCATTCTGGGGACAACGTCTGACTTCCTGGGGCTCACAGCAGAGAGTCAGTAGCCAACACAGCAGGAGGACTCCCAAGCAGTTCTTGATCTGGAGCTCCTGGAAAAATGAGCTTTGTCTTTCCTACAGCATAAGGAGAAGTTCCATTCTTGCTGTGGGAGAGCACTAAGTAGCTAGGAATAGTGTAGGAATATTGCTTCCTCTCTCTGGCACAGGGGATGAACCTGGGAAGGTCAGTCTGGCAGGGAATGGGTGGTTTTGGAGAACCCAGAGCTCTGCCCACAGCCCCTTCCACAGCTCAGGGGTTCCCAGAGCTGTGCCAGCACCAGCTGCCCCCGTCCTGCCTGGGCTAAAGCAAAGCTCCTGCTGCCAGCGCTGAACTCTGACAGAGCATTTCAAACACCGTGTAAGGACCACAGCTGGGCTCAAACTGCCTGTGAACAGCCACACTGACCTGCAGGAAACCCACAGGTTGGCTGAAGTGACACAACAAATCAGCAATTGTTCTATAAGAGTCTATTTTCCATCTGCATGACTCCAGCAGCTCCCAACTGCAGCAACAAACCAGCACTTAAAATTCAAGTCCCAAGCTGTTACATTCTTGGTTTTGCGAACTGTTTATGGAGTTACAAACATGGCCAGTAAACGGGTGAGGAACCAACAGCTCTACAAGGAGATTTTTCAACCAATAGTAGAACTACTTACATTTTCACCACCTCTTCCCTTCGTATTCTTAGCACGGGTTCCCTATAAACCATCTAATAGACTAATCTAGTTCCGTCTGCAGTCTGTGAGTTTTTATCATGCCTCTCTCAGATACTCAAAACTCACTGCTTGCTTCTCTCCTTCCATCACCAGAGATCTTCTGCATCTCAGTCTGGGCTTTTTGCTGTAAATTCATGTGGCTTCAAAGGCCAGTGATATCTTATCTGGGCTGAAAAAGCATTGTGAGTTTCTACCACTGTAGGAAATGTTTAATTATTGGTCTCTTGTAAAGTCAAAACAAATGAAGCAATGATATTCCTCCCCATAAGCAGCTGAGTATCAGCAGTGAGCAAATTGTTCTCAAATATCCCTTTTTGGGAGTTGTTAAAATCCACTTTAGCGGCTCCTGAAATCCTCAAATCCAAACTCTGCCTCAATGCAGCACTGACACATCTCTCTAAAATAAGTGTCCAGCATCTTAAAACCCCTTGTGATACAGCTCCAGCTATTTCAGAGAAGGAATGTTCTTTTTGGCAATGCAAACTACCAGAATGGAGCACACTCAGCATGTCAGCTGCCACTTCAATACCTGGGAAATGGTTAATGGAGGGGCTCTGGGCTTTGCTGGCAACAACATCAGGTCACCTGGTGGGTCCTTTCTGTCTCCAGCTGCTGCCACAGAAAAATGAGAGAAAGGGAGGTTTGACAACTCTGTGAGTCCTTCCCCTGTCCCACATAATAGAGTCTGCAAAGCAAAAATAAGGTCAGGCACTTTCAAATGGCTGCAATAGGAGAACTGGGAGATAATTTTATATCCAGTTCTGCAAAAGGCTAAAAATAAGCCTGTATGAGGCAGAAGAAAGAGCCTGAAAATGGATTATTCTCATTTTTCCTGTAATGCAATTTGAAGATGTGCCATGTTTAAGACAGCAGAAGTGTCTGGACTAGGGATGGTTCTTTTTGTGGATTTTGCTATCTCCTCTGTAAAGAGGATTTTTTTTTTCTAGTGTTTGTACACACCACTTTTAAAATGAAATGTCCACCAGCACTTCTACTCATCAAGAGCTTCCACATCAGATCAAAGGTGTTAAGATTAAATTTTTTTTCATATTAAATATTTAATTTTCATTTTAGGAGAAAAGAAGTACCTGCTTGAGTTGTTTAAATAACCTGATTCTTAATATGCAAACAAAGGGGTGAATGATTGAGGCTTGCAGGCTCTCAAGTGCTGAGTGGTCACTGCTTAAAGACTTGAATTCTTTTGTTCTGAATAGCTGCATCAGTGCAGCTGTTTATTCCTGCTCTGGCTGCACCAGGGATCCACACTGCAGTTGCATCCTGCTGCCTGATCTGCATTGCTGTGTCCTTGGCAAAAATATCAGCCTCTATCATGCAGAGAGGGACTGAGCCAGTATAAAACTTGGACACCCATCCAAAGCATATTTTCTTACCTCTGGAAAAAAACAGAAAATCTAATGTTTCCAGGTAAAACCAGGGATTAAGTTAAAAAAAAAAAACAAAAACAAAAACAAAAAAACAAAAAACCCAAAAAAAACTCACCAAAACCCACAAATCCCTCCAAATTAAAACAACAAAATCCTTTGAGGAGTAGAGTATCCCACATCTGCACAGGGTGATTTTTCAGGAAGAATCCAGATGAATTTGGTTTTCCCTCAGCAGCAGCTGGGAGTGGCCATGGCTGGGGACAGGGCTGCAGGATCACTGCACTCACTGCCCAGGAAAGGATCCTGATACACACTAATTGTGGTGATTTATATCCCTGGTACCCAAAAGTTGTCATAGCTTGGGAAAAGGACTTTTTTAAATCCCTTTTCCTAATAATAATAATAAAAAAAATCCTAATTATTGATGGAGCTTCTAGCAAGTACCAAATGTGGGCTTTTCTTCTGCAGCCCTCCAGGGTGAAGCTTTGCTCGTCCCAGTGCTCCACACTGTGAACAAGGAAGGGGATGAACACAAACCACAGACACAACTCTCAGCAGTGCTGGGCTTTTACTTCCCTTGAGTGAAAAACCTGGACTGCTCCCAGCCTTGGAAATGTCTCTTTGGCATGGCTGCACAGGTACCTGTGATGGAGCTTGAGGATAAAAGTGCAATTATCAGATTTCTGATCCAATTCAGAGGGCTCTGCCATGGCAAGACTGTATTGTCTTCCAGAGTCTAAAATCTAGCTTGGGTCTCACCAATATTCCTCAAGCAGGTAAGAGAATTACAGTTCAGAGTGCTGATGTTTGGAAATAAAATACAACTGCTTTTAGTCTCCTCTGCAGAGGTGCAGAGCAGGCAAGAAACAACAACATAGTCAAGTGATATCACAGAAGGAATTGTAGTTGAGTGGTTTAAAAAACAATTGAAGTATTTATCATTGCTAGTGCCAAAGACCTCTTACAGAACCCATTCCTAACTGTTTTCTCTCTTTTATCACTTTGTGTTATAGAAATAGTTCCCAAAATTATTGGATTATTAGCACAAAGTGATGTGCTATCCTGTTCTCTGCTACTACTACATTTTCTAAAAGCCTCTTTAAGACGTCAGACATCTGAAGCAGCATGAAAATGGTAATAAAAGAATTGTGTTTAAAAAAAAAGAATTCTATAGAAAGAACTTTTTTCATTAGTGTTTTGTGAGCAGCCTTCTTGACTGGAATTCCTGTGCTAAAAAAGTACAAAATGTGCCAGGAATTGTGGCCATGATAAAAGTAGTGTGAAAGCCTGGAAATTCTTTTTTTGAAAGGAAGCATGGTGGAAACAGGAGGAAGCTTTACAGGAAAGAGTTGCTATCCTGGTATCTGCCCTGCCTGGAAGAAGAAATTATTTCTAAGCAAATTCCCAGAGATGGTGACACAAAGAAACAAACAAACAGAGAAATCCCAGCAATAAATCCCTGAACGACATTTCACAGAAGTGTGGGAACTAAAGCAGGGACAGCTCAGTTTCCATAGGCTGTGAGAGCACTGTTCCACTTCTCTGCTTCCGTGCTAGTTCACTGGAGGGGTGGTGACAGCTGCCCTGTGCCCTGACCCTGGCAGTGATGGATGGCTCCAATCTCTGGCGTGTGACACCGGCGCTCGCCATTCCCGCAGGTTAATTGATTTCTTTTGGCAAAGCCTGTTTCCAGCTCCTGTTGTCTGAGCAGCAGGACTGACTGCAGAGGGAAAACAAGGCATCCTGAAATAGAAATTCCTCTGTACCCAGCAAGTAATAGGTAGGATGGTGGGGAAGGCTGGCTGGGCAGAAAACAGCCTCTGCCAAAGGTGTGTGATGCCAAGTGCAGATGGCCTGACAGGTGGGAGCTGGACGGTGGAGCTGGGGTCCAGCACGGAGTTTTTATCCACCAATAGCAAAACGCTGTTACCTTTCCTCTCACAGGCAAGCATGGAGATGCTAACAAATAAATCCTGCTCCATAAATTCTGAGGAGCCACTGAAGCTGCTGGTAGGGGCAGACAGGACGTGGTTGACAGCACAGACCCTGCTGCACAAGGGTCCCTCCACAGTCTCCAGCCTTACTTTTCTCTTACTTCACTCTCACTTCTCAGAAACTTGAGTGAAACTGCACTCCAGGAATCTCACTGCAGGATGCCAGTGTATTTTTAACATAGGAGTGGGCACACCCCAGAAAGAGTACCCTTCCTAGGAGTCACTTGAGAGAAATTATTTCGTGACATTATTTATGACAATTGTTCTCCCCAGTTTGCAACACAAAATATCTGTGACTGACTAATATAAAATCCATAAACAAGTATGAGTCAGAAAAGGGAATGACGCTAAAAAAGAAAGCGAAACAAAACCAGGTTTGACACCTGAATGTTTTTCTTCTAAGAATGAAGCAGTGGCTGCTTGGGAGGCTGGTTGCTCTGGATATGGATAGAGTACAACCAAAGCTGCTAAGGGCAGACAGCAACAGAGGAATAATCCCTTTCGTGCAGGAGCAGCTAGAGGTGTGGATGTGATCTCCCTCCCACATTAACACTGCTGCAAAAGCTGGGGCTTTGGCAGAACAACTGTGTAAGACACAGCAGTGCTGGCAGCAAAACAGAGTCACCCAGCTAGTGACCTGCCTGTGCCCTGTGGTGTCTCCTGAGTGAACCAAAACCCTCTTCCTTGAGCTCTCCACTGGAGCTGAAAACAGCTGGGTACCACAGTGCCCTGCTCAGCATAATGGTCCAGGTGGGCTTGACATGCTGAAAAAATGGGAATGATCTGGGACTCATCACTATCTGAATCCCAGGCCCCCTCCTTCACCACCTGAAGTACTATCATGCCACACTGGCAGCAAGTGTGATGCAAAGGGACACAAACTGCCACAGTTAGAAGTGGAATGAACACTCTCCTCTCTGAACACAGGAAAGACAAGACCAGAAGCTAATCATATAGCTGAGGGTGAGCACCCTCAGCAAAGGAAAATGCTACAGAGGGTGTTTCATCTGCTGCACTGACACCAAGTAGGACTTTTGGCTCCTTGCAGCAACAAAGCACTGCTGAGCACCCAGAAACTGAGCACCTTCTGCTGAGCACCCAGAAACTTATGTTCATCTTGCCATGTCTCCAGGTGGTCACTGCCTGGACTGGCAGGTACAGCTTATGTGCACAAGCACAGCACAAGCACAAAACAGGGCTGGAGAACAGATCCATAAGCTGGAGAGAGAACATAAGCTGGAGAGCAGATCCACCTTCCCACCTCATGCCATACCAGGGAGGCCATCAGAAACAAGGGACAGCTTTCATGTCTTCCCCAAATAATCTGCTGTAGGATTTACCTCTTTTTTTTTCTCTCAGGAAGTCCTTCCTAGCACCTAATGTCCAACTTCCCTTCCTGCCATTTAAGACCCTTGTATGCAGATAACAAACCAGGCACACACATCACGTCCCCAAAGCCACACTTAAGTTCAACTCTGTAGGACTTCCTATCCTTATGACATGAGGTCTTGTTTTTCCACAATATTTAAACATATCATTATAAAGGAACTTCTCCTTTCTTTGGTATTTATGTATGATAGTAAAAGGAGGGTGGAACTGCACTTACAGGGCCACAGCACCATCTGTGGCACTGCTTCCAAATCTCTTTCATCCATCTTATAACACAGTGTGAGCCAGAAAGTATCACCCAAACTGTTCACACACTCATGTCAGCCCCTAATTTTCCTTCTACCTGTACTACACATAGAGTGATATTCCAGGGCCCTTCTCCTTAAGGTAAATCAAAGCTCCCATTCTCCAGTGGGGGAAAAGCAAAGGCAACTTACAGTCAACACCAGACTAGTCACCTGCCCACATATTCAGCATGACATTACACATAGTAACTCTTATTTTTCAACAATTATGAGAAAGAGACTAACCCCAGAAGATTGTATGTCATGTGGAAGCGTCTTCCGAATTACTGTAGTTGCCAACCGTGAGATGATCCGAATCGGTTTCTTTACTGAAAAACAGTAGCTTTTTTTTCACCAAGCTGCAAGAAGGGACTGGGAAAGACTCTTCATCATAGCAACCCCTGAGTGCACATGTTCCCACACACAGCTTGCTTCCTCCTTGCCTCATGTTCTTGACTGCCAGAGATGGTCAGTGGGGCTCCGGGGATGGAGGCGGGCGGGTGCAGCCTTGAGCACCAAGCTCTGGGGAGCACCTCCTGCTCCTCACCTCACACTCCACCGGTTCCAGCACACAGCAGCCCCTCACCATCGACAGCCTGGGCTGTGACATGCTCAGGCAAGGGTGTAAGGGGCCTGTGCTCCCCTCCGAGCCACGTGGCCAACAACGGAGATCCACCAGAGCAGAAGCGTGTAAAGGATGCCCAGCCAGCATGACCCAAGCCCCTGTGCTTCGTGCAGCCTCATGCACTCTGCTGAGCCCAGGTTCTTAACACACAACCCAACATCCTTTACCTGGAAGGGCCAAAGCCAGGGGAAGAGTACAAGCACAATGTTCAAGAGAGCAAACAGGCTGTGGTGCCTCCCCGTTCGCAGTGGCCAGGCTACTCACTGTTGCTCAGCTTTAGCTCGGTCACTCAGGAAGAAGAGGGCTGTGGCCAGGAAGAACATCCCTCCCAGGACAACGACAAACGGGCAGAGCATGAGCGCGTAGCCCAGGCTGAGGAACTCCCACACCGGGGACTCCTTTGTGCTTTGTCGTATCAGGTCGGAGATCTAAGAGAGAGGGACAAAAAATGAGTCACTTCGATGAAAAAGAGACACCATAATAGTGAAGAGAACACGATTTCTGAAACAACCACCCACCAAACATGTGTGAGGTTTAAAATGGAACGGTGTGTTCAGCAGAAGCTGAATGCCCCTCGCACCCTTCAGCCTTCCACACTGGAGCCTGGGCAATTTATGCTCAGAGGCTCGGCAGGGGTTCTCCTCTTGCTGTCACTCTTCTGGCCTGATCTAATATTATTCCCACAGCCCTTTCCATGTTCTCCCGGGCTGTGTCAGTGACAGCATCTGTGGGTGTCTGACCTTGCTGTACTGCACAAACACCCTGGGGAGCCAGCAGGGTGCTGCTCAGGGGGTGAGGGGGTGATCAATCTTCTGCAATTCCTGCTTACTCCCACACCTGATCTACCTTTCAGCAAAGAGAGGTATTAAATTCCATTTCTGTGTACTGAGTGGGAAGGGGGGAAATGTTTTCCAAAGAACAAAAAAAAACAGAGATCCCATCTGATTTGGGGAAACAGAACTTGAATGTCGGGGGCTTATGCCCATGTCCGAGGTATGGGGCTCATTCCTTCTCCCAACCTCCCAAGCTTGAAGTGTAATTGTGTGCAAGAACATGGCTCTGTCCCAGGCTCAGACACAGGGCTGTGCTGGCACTGCACACCACCAAATTTATGGATTAAGGCAATTTGCACCTTCTGATAACCAAAAAGCATCATTACATGAAAGTAAACACAAATTATTTACACGTACACAAAGGAGCAGAGACATGCAACAGCACTATTTAGTTCATTATGAAAAGCTTTTGCTAGAACTCAGTAAAATATAATGCATGTCTGTAGCTAAAACTTCCACATTTTAATATTTACTGTCTAGCAAACAACTTCACTCAACAGAGAGGTAGCAGCAGTTGGGGTGGGTCTTAAGGCATTGGGTATTTAAATGTCCAGCTCTTTTTAATCCATGACCTTTTGTTGAGGGAGAAACACTAATTTATACCAAAAGACTGCAGGGAATTTGCAACATAAAATCCTACTGCTGTGCACACACGCAAACCAGCTCCAGAAATAGTCAAAGCTTTTGCAGCAACTTCAAAACTGCCACATTACCGGTAATGGAAAAGCTGGAGTCAAACACAACCTACAAGCAAGTTCTGACATTCAAGGCTCAAGTCTTGACAGTGAAAAGAACTGTCACATGCAGGAGAAATCACCAACTCACACTCTGCAGAGACCTGGAAGGTAAATGGGAGTGAGGAGATGCCTCGGCAGAGCCAAGCACAACAGAAGGTCCCAGAAGGATGATGCTCGTGGGGACTCAAAAGAACACTGGGTGTGTTTTAGCAGGGAGACTCTGGAGCACCGGGGGTCTCAGTGTGTTTGTGCCCTGGCACAGCTCAGCCTGGCTCCTGGGAGGGATGGAAAGGAGGAGCTGCCAGCCCAGTGCTGGAGGTGACACCCCTGCACATGCTGGAGCTGAGGACTGTCCTACAGGATGGAGCCCTCTCAAATAAGGGGGAGTGAATCAACACTGGAAGAGTGTAACTACACAAAGAATAGAAGGGTTTTAGCCTGATTTGTCTGTTTCATGCCCTGCCCTAGAAAGATGAGGAGAAAATTTCAGTGCTTGGGATATAGAAGAGTTCTAGTCCTCTCAAAAAGAACTTTATTCACAGTGTAAAACACACGAAGAAAAACAAGAGTGTTACAAACAATTCTCATGTGAGACTCAAGGCAAATAAAGTGACCATTGGTTGGAGAGATTTATTAAAAAACAGCAACAAGACTTGAATGTGAAAAGGATGCACCCACAGGAAAATAGCAGAATGTGCTCTGCATCCAGGAGACAGGAACATCAGCTGGTCATTAATTTCCTTTTGTATCCAGACACCTTAATTCCAAACATTTCCCTTACTCTTCATTATGAACCAGAATTTGGCATTGAGTCAATGACTGTCAGGCTGCAATAGCCAGAATTGTGGATATTCTAAAACAGAAATCTAGACATTCTAAACCACTTTTCATTTTTGGGAATGGATACAATTATTCTCTAAAAGGACCAGACAATAAATCACTTGACAAACTGACATGGTAGGTCAGCAGCAGAGGATAAAAAGCCATGCATGTGCTCCTGATTGCTTTCTCCATGGATGACATGATATTCTAGGCTAAAAAACAGCTTTGAAAGTGTGAAATCTCCAAAAAATAAATCTCCCAATGCATTTTGTCCCACACCTTCCCTTCTAATGTATTGTGTTGACCTTTTATAGCAACACATCATGTCATTATTAAATCTGCTGTATTTTTCATTTTTAACCAAACACATTCTGTAAATGCAGTTGAGAAAAAAATGCCTTTCCTCCCTTTCAAGCTATAATTCTTTCCATCAAGCTGCTGGGCTTCCTCACCCAGGTTCCATATAATTCACTCCCCAGTGTCTTCATCTCTTAACCCTAGAATTTTATCAGGGTGCACATACATGTTTTTGCTGTTAGCAGTCACTGTTCTCTGTTAGTTTGTTCCAAACCACCTGCTCAGGCTGGAACTTTGGCATCTCCTCTCCAGAGGACACAGGACATAATTACAGACCTAGGCTCCAAGAATGACACACCGTTTGCCAAATGGTCTGCTCTGTACTGCCAATTTTGGGTTTTCCTTGCAATGACAGCATCCTGAGCTGGCCAACTGTGATTTGGCAAGACCCAATCAAGCATAATTTTTGGTGTCTTCTCTCTAACATGAGGAACAAACTGCGGGGGCTGTGCGTGGCCGGTGCCAGCTCTGCAGCACAGAGTCATGTTTGGGATTCCTTCCTTTGTTCCTCCAGCTGGGAGGTGCCAGAAAGCTTCAAAACATGTATGCAGAACGTGGGGGCGGAAAACCAAGAGGGAAGTCCTGTTGCTGCTCTGCAGTCTAATCACAAGTCTTTGATACCAACCTAGCTGTGAAAGTTCACATCTCCTCCCTCACTGTGTAGCACAGGGCTCAGACCAAGAGGAATGACTTTGCTCAATAAACCTCAGCTTGAGGCGTTTTTACAGCAGAACACGGCCAGCGTGTGCTCAGCTGGTGGCAGCCCGCTGGATGGAGTCCAGCTGGAGACAGCTCCTGCTTTCTGGAGAACCAACAGTGCAGCTGCAATGGGCACCATCCCAGCCCCAAATCCCCAGCTGTGTCTCCATCTGAGTGCAGGAGACAATGGAGGAACAAAGGGAAACTTCATTACTTTCTTGGGAAGAGTGTGGTGTGTGCTTTGGAACAGGGGGTAGGCCATGGCTACAGTAGATGCCAAGGTGGGCTGAAGCCCAAGGAAGGCATCTGGATTCCATGTTCTGTCTCTCCTGAACAGTCTAGGGGGGTAAATGAACTGATTTATTAATTACAGTGTAATGGTAACATCATCTCTGAAACCACCATTTCATTTCCTCTCTCTTGTTGCTGAGTCAATATCTCAATTCCTGTGAAATTGGCTTCTCTAAATTTCTGACATTGCCACTTGGGCACAAATCCTGCTACATAAAAGGGTATTTCTGGCAAAAATAACTGATTTTCATGATTACCAGTTTGATACAAGCAAGGTTCTCCCTGGCTGATCATTTCAGTACAGTTCCTTAACAAAGTGTTCCCTGTAACCCCACAATGGTTTGAGATGAACCCACTCTGAAGTCAGTGTGAATGTGAAAGGTTTCTTTAATTTTCTAAAAAAGTGGAATATGGATGCATATGAAGCTGAGAAAGCCAAAAGGAAGGATTTTATATAAAGTAAACAATTTGCTGGGCCTCGAGGGGAGCAGAAGAGTTTACACTGTACTAAATGGCATGAGGAACACTTTATAATAAGAGGAAGTAAACTTGGTTTTTTAATCATATTTTCCCCTTCCCAGGATGACCAGGCTGCATTAAATACACGGTGCTGCCTTGAAAAAGGCTACAGTAAGTTAAGATGCTCCATGGGGATGCTGCTTGCTGTGCCAGGACATGGACTTGGTACATCAGAGCAGTATCTGCCCCATTTGCCCTGGACAGGGCTGAAAGTCTCTTTTCCTCAAGCCATTAACTGCCTTTCTCTCTGCTCTGGTCTGCCCAGGGATTTTCTAAGTTAAGACTAGACTTTCTCTGATCCCAGAGAGAGATGCCTCATACCATGGGGGATGTGAAGGAACTCCCATGACAGGGTCCGGGTAGGTGAATGTGCCCATTCCCATTATTGAAACAGGTCTGTGGCACAGCGCCTTTAGCAGCATCCCTGTCCCCACCTCTCCTGGCAGCAAGGGCCCCTTCCCTGAGATCTGTCTGTATATCCCAGGATTCCTTGTGTTGAAGAGAATCTGGACACATTCTGAAAGGTGCTCAGCACCATGAAAACTGCCCATCTTGGGAGCGTGCAGGATCCTTGGCAGCTCAGAGGAAGAAAACATTTATTTAAGGAGGTTTTCAGTGCACAGAGGAGTGACAGAGCAGATGAGACAGAGTCTGAAGTACTCGAATGCAACAATGACCTGCTTTGGGTTTCTGGGCTTTCTCTAATGAGATACTTTCACCTACATTAAACACTTATCAAAAATACTGAGAACCTGAACATCTAACAAAGCCATGAACATGACAGATGCACAGAACTCTGAAAAAACACCAAACCAGGCTGGGAACCCTTGGCACAGAGCATTTTAGAGATGGGAAGTCATTTGGTATTTTATTGGCAAACTTAAATTTTATCTGTTCCTGACTCATCAGGAGTGGGAAGCTTGTTAGCTCATTGCAATGAGGAGATCAATCCCATGAGGACTGGTCTCCAGGTGGTTAATTGTCCTCTTATTTTGCAGCTGACAGCTATGTCAAAAATTTGGCCTTTCAGTGCTCTACGAAAAAGGCTTTTAATTACTCAGGACCAGAGAAATCCTCAATTTAAAGTTACTGCTTGAAGAAACAGGTAATAAGGAGGAGGGGCTGGAGGTCTCACCCTCACACTATTTCCCTGGCAAGCACAGTGGATGTTCAGACTAGCAAGGCCAAGCTCCATTTTACCCACCACAGTGTGGGTCATGCACAAGCATCAACGTGGGGAAAGATCTCTACAGGAGGAGTGATGCCATCAGGGTCACACCACACCTGTCAGGCAGCTGGGACTTGGTAAAGGAAGAACCATAAAAACCATGAATGTGTATCCCATTTCATCTGCCAGCTCTATCAGGTGATGGGAGATGCTGCTTATACAGACTCACATTCACTGTATTAGAACATGCTGCAAAAGGCAGCAAGACAGAGACCTCTGTTCCATCCTCAACCCCACAAGAGGAATATCTCCTGATGGTCCATGAAACAGAGACTGATGCCAGGAGAGTATTTTGCACATTTTTGTTTCAGGACAGTACTGCCTTTTTGACCTTGAGCTCATCTCTTACCCTGCTCTGGCAGGACTGTGTAACCCCCAGCAGGCAGCTAATGGGGCATGTTTGAGGAATGGCTGCATGGGTCACCCAGGGACAGAACACCCAGACTGCAGCATCACATCCCAACGATCCACTTTATTGCAACCAGGTGTTTTTAAGTCAGACAGAAGTGGATTTGACTCCTAGTGGGCGGTGGCCTGTTTCAGTCTAGCAAACTAAATTGGAAAAAGCATCCTTCCAGAGTAAGCATGTCCTACTCTGAAGCAGCCATAGCATTTTAAACCATAAAATATGGATTTTAAACCATAATACATGAGTTCTGTTTTCTCAGGCAGGCAAGTCTTTACACATAGAGCTACTTTCTATACAGATATACTTGGTGAGGTAAACACTTTCAAACCAAATCAACAAAAAGGTTGTTTCAAACTGGGCCAAGACCCTGTGAAATCTGCACCTCCAGGTAGAACTTTCATTAAAAAGTATCTTAATTGCTGCATTTACTACAGTTTTTCTTGCCTTGCCCCTAATGAAATGCTGATCTGCTTGCCCTGATACTCTGCACCAGGGATAATTAACACTGCTCTGCTAACTACTTGCTAAAGGAAGGTCATTAGTATTCTTGCTGCTTAAATAGCTCATTAGGTTTATCAACCTGCTCAGAGGAAAGCTGGGGAAGGGAGAAAAGTGAAGGGTGCCAAGGCTCCCACAGCCCAGCTGGCACGGAGTGGCTGGAGGTGCTGTGCCTCCAGTAAAACTGAAGCAGCCCAGGAGGGCAGGGAAGATGGGAACCCCCATCAGAGGAGTCCAGGGAGTAGGTTTTAGCCCATCAAAAGGTGCTGGTGGAGGAGAGCTATCTCTGGCACTTTAGAACATCCTCCTCACAGGCTGATGCTGCCAGGTGACAAAGAGATACAGACTGGTTTTCATCCTCAGACCCTCTGAGCAGCTGTACAGCAAAGATGAGAGGGAATTAAGCAAACAGGAGAGCTCCCAACAGCAGGGCAGTGAGGACAGTGTGTGCCCACACAGCACCTGCCTGGCACACAGGGAGAGAGCACTGTCTGCAGCAGTCCTGTTGGCATCACAGGCAGAGGCAAGGAAAGGGTGGAAGAGCAAAATGCTCAGCAAATTACAAACTTGTAGGAAGGAAAGAAAAAGTCCCAAGCCACAGCCTTGAAATAAAACCCTCCTTCTGTCTGTATTCAGATTTCCAGAAGCAGAAGAGCAGTCAGGAAGTGGAGTGGGACACAAGAAGGATGATGTAAACCCTGAGCAGGGAAAACAGGTTCATGCCTGTGCACAGGAACATGGACTTCCAGTTATTTTATTTTAAAGGGCAACCAAGATCAAACCTGAATTAGTGATACAAAGAGCTGGAGTTGTGATGCAGCCTGAGAAGAGTTAACTATTTCACATGCTGCTGCCACTGCCCTCCACTTGCTCTTCTGAGTCTGAAATGCTGTCTGGGCAGCAGTTGAAGACCTTTATCTGATACTCAACATTAATGGTGGGATTTGGGGCATTTCTTTTAACACTTCTGTGCTCCAGCAATCGTGTCTGCATAGTGGGAGTGGTCAAAGACAGAAAAGTACTACAGATATTTGGGTGCAATGCACTGAGCAGGTGAGATTTCTCACCTACTGCCTCAAGAATAAAGCGTGGAGTGACTCTGGAGGTGTTAAAAATGAATTATTTAAACTATAGGTTGGTTATCACAAAGATCCTGAAAAAAAGTTACAGCTCTCTAGGAATAAAAGCTGTCTCATCTACTGAACTGCAGCAATGCCTATTCTCATTTGGGAATGAACAGGCAGTGCTGATTTACAGTAAATTTTCTCAGAGCTTGCCATGTAGTAAAGCTTTATGCAAATTACAGCTGCCACCCTAAAGCTGTATTTGCATAACTCCTTTGTAAGTCAATCTTAAATCTTTTTACCATAATAAAAGTTATCAATATTTAAAGATACATGAAAAACAGCCACACATATGTGCTCCCTGCCACTTAGCTTTTAAGCACGAATGTGTATTTGCTGCTTTGGGTGGTTAAAGGAGCTTCAGTGCAAGATTTGGAATGGGGTGAAGTTACAGAATGTCACCTTGAGCTCTCAGGACACACCCCAGAGCACAGCAGCAACTGCACACCTGAGGCTGTGGCTGATCAGCACCTTGTATGTTCCACATGGGGATTTTAAGATCAATACCACGTTTATTGGTATCCAGCAGAGCTAACTGCCTGCCACAGCTTGGTCCTACAAGGACAAAGGTCCCCAGTTCTTTATTATGAGCATTGCTAGAGGGAATCTCACTATAAACTCACCTAAACCATGTAGGATTTCAGCCATGCTTGATCAAAGCACTGATCATTTAGTGAGGGAACTTCAGGGGAATTCTGTAAGCAGTTGGAAGGCACAGCAGGGCTCCAGGATCCCAGTGAAGCCAAGTGATCAGGAGGCTGAGTTTCACCCATTCTGAGCTTGCCTGTTACTGCAGCTCACAGAATCATTAAGGTTGGGAAAGATCTCTGAGATGAGGAAGTTCAACCCGTGACTGAACATCAGCTTGTAAACCAGACCAGAGCACTGAGTGCCACATCCAATCCTTCCCTGGACACCCCCAGGGCCTTCTGCTGCTCTCCTTCAAAACCTCCCCCCTGCTCTTGGTCTGCTTTGTGAAGAGTCTGGAGTCACAGCAGTTGGAGCTGATGGCCTCAGGGTGGGGATTCCCAGAAGGACTGTGGGAATCAGGTTCCCAAATTTCCCTTAAATCCAGCAGGAGTAGGTTACTCAGCCCTCACAGACTGCCTTGAAAATCCTGGTCAGAATCTGAGCCCCTTCTGCAACCTGCCCAGGTGGGGTTTCAGTGCTGCATGGGGTTTCTCCATCCTGCACCGCAGCTGGACAATACCTGTGGGTTTTAACACCCAGGTTCAGTGCTTGCCTTAGCTCTGGTGAGAAGTTGGCTGTCCTTTCACTTTAAATAGTATTTGTTTTCCTGTGTTATGTGGA
This sequence comes from Anomalospiza imberbis, assembly GCF_031753505.1. NCBI lineage: Eukaryota > Metazoa > Chordata > Aves > Passeriformes > Viduidae > Anomalospiza > Anomalospiza imberbis. The sequence goes on from NC_089700.1 coordinate 3,712,604, forward strand.
GCTGTAGCTGACCTTTCAGTCCTGGTAGCAGAGGGAGGATGAATCAGGCCAGCCAGAAAAGAGGCTGCACAAATGGATGCTGGCTCCTTTCATGGCACGAGTGCCTCACTCCTCCTCTTCTGCACAGAGCCTTGGACCTGCATCACCTCCTCCCAAATCACAACTGCCCAACAATTACAGCATTGGAAAAGGATAATTCAAAATAATAACAAATATTTTCCCAGTCTAAAGAAAGCCTAATGCAGCTATTAAATTGGGGCTATACATATTTCAGCCAAGAATCCTTAACTAACTCACAACTTGCTTGATCTCTGAATACCAGCAGGGCAAGGCACATTATTTCTACAACCAAAGACCTTTTAATCTATGACATTGAAGAGCCCCAGGCAACTTTCAAGAATAACTGCAATCATTCAGGGCCCTAGGTATTCCTCCTGGACATCCCTGTTCTGTAAGGAAAAGGGTGAACATGCAGCAGAGTCACCTGAGACAGGCCTGCCCCAGCCCTGCCCTTATCTCCAGCCCCTGTCCTGCCTGGCTCCTTCTCCTCTCCCACATTCCCCACATCACCTGCCCTGCATGAAGCAGCCTCTCCTGCAATTCCTTTGTTCTTGCCACCTTCAAATAACTTCTAAAATAAGAGTGTTTCTCCCCAGGTACCCAGAACATCGAAGTAAATACAGAGTTAAGCTAAATTGTGCATTTTTATTCTCTTGAGAGATTTCTCATTTCTTTGGTCTTCTTAATCTTATCTCTGTCTTCTCCTGTGTGCTTCAGAGGGCTACAGAGCAGCCATAGCATTGCCACTGAAAAGTAAACATTGATGTATATTTGAACAGATATACTCACAAAATTAAATATATATAAATAAATATGTGTAGCTACACACACTGGTGTCTACAGGCTGAATAGATGAGCAATGATGGCTGTAAAAAATAAAAAAGCCCCACAGCACCCAGCAGCTGTGTCTGAGCTGGAGGAGCACATCAAAGGCCTGTCTCTCAGGTGATGGGACCAGTGAAGATCCCAGTTACATCCCTGGGAAGCAGCACTTTCAACACATCAGGAGCAGGGTCACTTATGGATTTCTGTGGGAGCTACTGTATTTTATAAATGATGATCTGTGATCTCTGAAACTCCATGCATCAAACTCCACTGAAGGAAAAAGACATTTCCCCAGTATATCCAGATTTCTTTTCCTCACTACATTTCCCAGGCCTTTTATTTTCAACTGTGAATGTTCCCTGACTGCCAGATTTTGGAGCTGGGTCTCTTGCTCTGTTCTGCAGTAGGATAAGGGTGGCATAGGAAGGGAGATCCCCACTCAGACCAAGGCCAGCCACTGAAGCAGTCACAGAAAGGAACCCAAAGTGAACACCCCAGGAAGGAATACTAACAAAGATCCCTGTCTGGGCACTGCCCAGGCTCCCCAGGGCATGGCCATGGCCCCGAGGCTGCCAGAGCTCCAGGAGCATTTGGACAATGCTCTCAGGCCCAGGGTGGGATTGTTGGTGTGCCTGTGCAGGGCCAGGAGCTGGTCTGGATGATCCTTGTCAGTCCCTTCCAGCCCAGAATATTCTGTGGTTCTATGATTTACTATCACACAAAGCAGGTACAGCTGTGTGTTGCTGCCCATATCATAAACAGGTATTTGGTTTCTGAGGTCAGTTAACAGCTAAACACACACATGACTCTCTTCCAACCTAAAATCTATGGGCCCCATGTCCACACCACAGCAAGAACACTCTCTCTTTCCAGAGCTGTGAGCTTTATAAACACCTTAGGTTAAAAATATGTGGAAGCTTATTTCCCAGCCCAAGTAGTCCCCCCTGGTTTGAACTGCAGCTCACAACACCCCAGCCAGGTAAAAAAGTGGCACTGCTCTGCAGCACTTCCCACTCTGCTGACAAACACAGGCCTTCCTTCCCAGCAGGATCCAACCTGGCCTTTCAGATGAGCAGTTTGGAAAAAGAGCAAACCCAGCCAGAGCCTGCTGTGAGCACTTACAAATCCAATGAGATAAGGACTGCCAGCATCTCCCAGGAGGTGTGAAGTGAAACTCTGCAAGGCCACTGCGGTTGCACGGCGAGTTGGAATGACCACGTACTGCAAGGAAGGGAAAGAAACAAAAATAGGTAAAGAAGCTGAAATAAGAACCTGCCCGTCTGCCTTGTACTGCTCCGTTCATGCCCAGGGCAGCACAACACAAGCCAGCCACCCCAGGCAGGGGCACTGGCCAGCCCATGGCTGGCTCAGGCAGCTGGGAGCCTCAGAAACCCTTCCTGCTCTGGAGTTCCCTGCTGGCAGGTGCTGAGGGAAGGAAGCTCTGCCCTCTGCTCCACTCTCAGCTTGGACTACCAGCTTTGCCCACAAGACACTTTGCTGCTGCTTTTCAGACTGCATTTTGCTTTGCTGGTGGGGAGAATGAAATTTAAAGTTGTTCAACACTATCAGCCTTCCAATCAAGGACTGTGCTGTAACCTGGGATATTTGGTTTATTCCGTTACAAAAGTTATTTTGTTTCCTCAACTGTCAGCAATCCACATCAGTATGAAAGGTCATGGTCACACATCCTCCCCTCCCACTCCATCTCTAGACACTTTACATTTTTCTCAAAAATTTGTGATTCCATTTGTGAAAAGTGACAAAGTCACATGAGGAAAATTTTCCATAGCCAAGATACTGTATTTTGGTCTCCACTCCTCTAATAGGACATGACACCCTTAGCCAGGTCATGCAGAATCAGTCAGATTACACAGGAGCAGTGGAAAACACAAATTACTTCCCCATGAAGGGACTAGAGCTCACAGATAACAGAGCCCTAACCAGAGAAGGGGATGAAAAAATTAAAAAATAAAAAACCCAGCAATCCCCTGTCCTGTGGAATGACCTTAATTTTATAATACACTTTTTAGAGGCAGAAGAAAGTAATTGTCTCTTGCATAAATTGTTAAAGACTCTGGCCAAGGACATCTGCATCAAGTCCACATATCCCAGTTTATGAATTGATTCTGTCTTGATTTAAAGGCTGGAAGTAATGAAGAATTCAATAGGTCTCTAAATCCAAGTGAGCATTGTTTCTGTCTGTAAGCACTGATCTCACTGGGCCTTTTGCTGTGCCTCTGACAGGAATGACTCTTGTTCAGCCCTTTGGAGACCACGATCCCTTTTATTTACCCACTTTCTCTCTGAGGGGCTGCCTTCCGGCTTTCTTTAGAAGTCCTGCCTTGCCAGGATCCTGCAATCCTTTCCCAAAGTATTTTATTAATTAAATGTGACATTTCAGGAGTGGCCCATCCCCAGCCAGAGATACACAGATCCTTTACCTGGACTGACTGGCAGGGAGGACTCACTCAGGGCACAGGACTAAAGTACAGAGCAGTGCTTGAACTATTCCTCACAGGGAAGGGGAGTTGCCCTGTATACAGTGGAAAGAATTACCATAAAACCAGAAACAAAATAAAGAGCATTGAGAAAATCCACACTAAAAGAGAACTGATGCCTATTTAAAATTATCATCTCGTTCCAAGCACGGACAATTCCCAATCATGGAAACTGGAATATATGAAAATATGGAAAATTAGATTAAATGCTTTTCCTTAGGGTTTACCATGTGTGTTCAGATGACCTGCCAGTTCTTTCATCCCTGCTTTGACAAAGCTGCAAATGCACACTGCTAATGCACCTTCATGCCATGTATTAAGCAGGCACCCTGTTCAACTTCTTTTGTGCAACAGAAGAGCAGGATATGTTCAGAACCAGAGCAGCTGCCCAGCTGTGGATGTCAGGCCCTGCCCTCCTTTTGCATCCAGGAACTCAGAACACGACTTGAAGAGAGAAATCCCAAGAGGAAAATTAGCTCTAAATTTCATTAGAGACACAGAAATGTGCTGAAGGTCAGGGTGTGAGCAGTAGGAGAGCCCCACAATTCATTCCCACTCCCCAAAGAGACAGATAATGGATGCAACCTGGATAGACCAGACAGAAGAAAAAAAAATTAAGAGTGAGTTATTTTTGTTCTTCCCACCTGGCCCAGTTCACACAGGGCCAGTGGAGAAACATTCTGCAAGAGTTCTTTGGGAAAGGGCATCTGAGTAGATAAAGTGAAATTCTGCCTAATTCAAGAGCTGTGCATAAATGTGAAACATGGCATTTAGAACCTAAAATATTTTTTCTTTCTGTAAAGTTTATGTTAACAAATCTGGAGAAAATAATCTGCCTGGTTCTCTATTCTATCCATTTCTGTAGCAAAAGGACAAAAGAAATGATACATTTATTAAACATTTACCACTTTCAGGGAGTGGCAGTGAATTGATGCTAATTAGAGGAAGAAATCTTAATGATACCTGTATCATATGTGTGCATGCATATATAAATATTTATACACATGAATACACACATATATTAGAAATAATTTTGCATGTGTAGCTATATTATGCAAACAGTTTTGCAAGTAGGAGTACAGTTTCCAGCTTAACTGAAGAAGTTACTGATGGCTGAAACACCATGAAGTGCTAGAACTTGGTATATTTGGTCTGGAATTCAAGAGACAAACACCCCTCTCAAAGCAAAAACCCAGCATGTAGCAAGCAAATGAATATGACCTCCTTGAAAAACATATTGGAAAGAAAAAAAAAAAAAGCTTAAACCAGCACCTCCAAAAAACAACAAAAAAATACTCCACCCTACCCCTACTTAAAAAACATTTTGTTCTGATGGACAGGAAGCAGTTGGTAGTAAACATCTACTGTTCTTGGAAGACAAGTAAATTATAACTCTAAATGGGCATTTCAATACTAAAATAGACCTAAATTCAAACCATGCACAGCCTGGTTTGGACATCCCACAGAAACTGGAGGTGGGAGAGCCACAGCAGCCAAGGAGGAAGCCTGTGGGATTGTCCTGGCTCATCCCTGATTCCAGGTTCAGAGGCAGGCAGCACAGAGGATGGGCAGGGTGGCTGACCAAGCAGCTCTGCAAACCTCTGCTCTTTAAACATAGGTTCAGAAAGGCCAGGGATTACTGCTGACATCTCCTTCCTGTGATGAAACCAGCAGGAGCTGGTCTGAAAAAAGTTAATGGGGAAAGCCAAGGAGAGATCACCCTTCTCCCAGGAAAAGGCCATGTGCCAAAGAGGTAAGTTCTGATGTTTATGTCTAAGCTTGAATAGAAACTCTACTTTCTCAAGCACTCTGCTGCCCTTTCTGGGTCAGGACAATTCATACTGGCCTCTTCCAGCACCAAAGACAAAGAAAACATGCACTAACACTGTTGCAGCCACTGACAGAACCTGGAAACAGCCCAGCTGTCCCTGCTGTTCAGAAAAGGGAAAGGCTGGGATCCAGAGAGACCCTCCATAAAAGCCAGGCAGACACTGTCAAAAAAAAAAAAAATACTCCTAAATGACATGAAAGGAGGCTGCTGTGGTTTCCAGTTCCCAGCACCATGGAGCAGAACACCTCCACCTGCAGCCCTTGGATGGTTTGGGGTGGGCTGTGTTCCCTCATTCTCAGGCATTCCTCACCCTGCCTTCAAATCTAACCTGCAACACTCGGAGTTTTGTGTGGAGACACTCACAGAAGCAACAACAAGAACCTTTGGAAATGCAATTTATCTTCGGCTATAAAAATAGGGCAGCATTTTGTACTAAATAAATAACTGGGTTTTATTTTTAGGGAAGGTAATCAGAATAAAAGCAGCATTCCTACATGCCTATGGCACAGCTGAGCACCAGTCTGTGCCTGTTTCAAGCCTAAAGGAAGACTGACTTTACAACAAAGCATCAAAGCAGCTTCTCCATGGCAGGTCATGACCATTTAGAAAGAACTAATGCTTTAAAAGAAAACAGAAATATGCAGAGCAATTTTTTTGCATGAATGTCAGGACTATGAATAAACTGGAGGATGGCTTTTCTCAGCAAAGTCCTAAAGAGACTGTGATTGAAATAGAGGCACTTTAAATTGCTTCACGGCTCTTAGACAGAAATTCCAAGCCCCTGTCCACCATCTCTGTTTTTGAGATGTGGTGTGGAGGAAACCCCCACTATTAGCACCAGATTCCCACAAAGCCCCACACACTGCACGTGTCTCAGAGTGTTTCACACTTGCCTGCTGCACTGAAGCTCATACATTATTGCTGTTATGAGGCAGTTTTAATGCTACTTTGGGGTTGTGGTAATTTTAAGGCCAATCTGCAAAGATGGCTGATGAAATCTGTTTCATAATTAGCAAGCTCCATACAAAATTCCTCCTTTCCCCAAGCACCATCTGAGCATGTGCCTGGGAGGAGATATGGAGAGTTGTGCTCAGGAGAATAAGACCTGTTTTGTACAAATTTGCATTCATAACAAATATCAGCCTTTCAGAATCTCAGGCAGTGCAGAGGACTGCAGCACTGACAGTTTATCAGAGCCAGCACTTGGCACCTTGGACTGCACAAAAGACAGGAATAGTGGATGCAATGCAAGCACTGAGCTAGGAAAAGCCAACAATTTAATTGGAAGATAATAAGCAAGCATCCTTGTTTTGCCATGGAAATTAAATTTGCAAAACCTCTGGAGGTCCCTAACAACTTGCCCGAGAGGATTCTTAAGCAGTTATGGGATATGTAAATCTTGGGAAAGTTCTTAGAAATCATCTGGGATGTAGTTTCCAAAAAGCCTAACTCCTGGCATAATGAAATCAGCAAGAACAGTGTTCAGCCAGTATTGAAAGCTTTTATCCATGAAAACAGGGTAATATTTATGTATAGGATGAAAGTGTTGTTAAGCTTACGCTAATAATGCTTTTAAACTCCTTCCCAGCCTCAGGCAAGAACAGACACACTTCTGATTACACCAAATAAATAGTAATCAGTAAAATTAATTTGCCAAACATATAAAGTGCATCTGCTAAAGCATTTCCACATCTTTCTCTGGTAAGGACTTCCCACCAAGCTGTCTGTCAAACGTGGCTGTAGCCTTGCCTCTCACCTATTGACAGTCTGAGCCCCTCTCATTCCCTGTGTGATCTGTCTGCACTTCAGCCTGTCTGCTTCCAGCCCTGTCCTCATCTAAGTGATGTTTACATTTATTTCTTTACAACTTTCACACGTCCACTGATGCTGTTAAGGCATCAAGCTGGGCATTATATACAACCCTTAGCCCATTTTCCTAAACAGACCAGAGAACAGTGAGCTGAAAAGCTGGCAGCAATTACCAAAATCCATTTTTCAACACGGCTTTAGTTTCTTTCCTGTGTTTTGGAAAATTGAGCTATTATTTCCAATAATTTCTTAGAGAACTCTTTTGCACTAAAGCAACATAAATAACTGTAAATGCATCCCTACGAAATGCAACTGACTATAGGATGCTGGTAAGACAGATGGCAAATCCTATAAAAGCTGTTAAAAAGCTACAGGATATTGAAGTCACATTGAAATCAACACAAAAACCCCTTGTAATTAAATGGGACAATGATGGCAGCCCTAATACCCTTGATATAACAGAGCAGTTGGTTGAAAATATCTTTTGGGGTTACCTTGAGACAACACAGGTCAAATTTCAGGTCAGATTTTCTGGAGGACCTTGAGCATGTCTGACAGGATCCTCCCTCCTGGCAGCTGGGACCACCTCAGCTGAGCCCTCACCTGTGCCAGCCAATGCTAAGAAGGGTGTAAAACAGCTGCTATTTAAACCTCTCCAGTAATTCTGAGTGGAGAGAACAGGGATTGCTCCTGGGAACACCACAGCCAGAGGCAGGATGTGATAGGAAGCTCTGGCAGGAGGCAGGAATGAGCAGCTACACATATTGTACAGTAATTTCTTCCTCAGCACAGCTGTCTCCAGGCTGCACATCTGTGCAAGTGTTGAGATCCCACATTATGAATGGCCACAGCAGCCTTGAACTCAGCACAAGCTGCAAAAGCCCATGGAAGTCCCAGGGAAGCCCCACAGAGCTCTGTCCCACCACTGCTGACCTGGCAGCAGGAACCTTGGGAATTAAAAGCCATCCAATGCCACCAGAGTACACTGACAACCTTTGTTTCTCTGTGCTTTACCCGCACTGAGAGGAGTGGATTTAACCACCCACCCCACCTCTCAAAGCGTTCCCTGCACAAAGGAGTGAAAGATGGAAAGTTCATCAGGCAATGCAGTGATGGCAACTGCAGAGCTATTTCAAAATATAAACACAACCTTGAACTTCAACATAAACACAGCTTAAGCAGAGGCTTGGAGTTCTTTGCTGAATCAATACATCAACACCATTATCTTTACATCTAAGAATACTGAGCCTGATTGTTTCCTCACTGATGTTTGCATAACCAACAAATACAAGTCAAGGGAGTTTTCTATTGATGCCAGACTGATTATATTTTTAGTTCTGTCAACAAGCTGACAAAAGACCTCGGGAAAGTCCTGTAATGGTTCTGTGCCTTTGTGCCTTTCTTTTCATACAATTAGCAACACCTCCTTCACAACAGGGCTTCAACATATGTTATGTTTGATGGGCTCTGATGGAAACCTCTACAAAACATGCAGAGCTCTTGAACAAATGTCCAGACTATTTTATGTGAAAATGGGGCTGCTGAGGTCAGCTTGCTGATTTGAAAGACTTAAAAAGCTCTGTGGTGGAGAAAGAATAGAAAATAAAGGACACGAGTTGAAAAGTCCCTGACAGTTTCCTCTTGGACAAGGTGAACATGGTCCAAAAATTCTTTATACTTTCTTTTCCTCTCTGCTCTCCCAGAGGTGGGTTTCCATTGTGTATGTGTTGAATGGTAGGTAGATGGGCTGCCTTTGTGGTCAGAGGAGGGAGGTAGGGAGGGAAGGATTTCCTATTGCAGAACAAAGCTGAGTTATTGATAACAAAGCCCACAAATGTGCTGACTTGTAGGAAATGCTGCCTGAATTCTGTGCTTGTGGGGTTTTGCACAAACACTCACAATTTTGGGAAATTATTTGAATTCACAAATGTTGTCCTTTCTGGACATCTCTCCGTGGTGCTTAGAACAAAGGACAAATAGGATCTTTTTTTCTCTCTTTCTCCCTATGTCACTTTTCAGTAAGCAAAAATAATAATGAAAACCAGAATAGGCTAAAGATCTAAGAAATTGTGAACTTCATGCTGCTCTTGCAAGTTGACAAACTGCTCTGAACACAGGAAGATACTGTTCCAAAGTGCACTCACCATTAGTATGTCTGCTGTGATAGCCCAGTTTGAGAACAGAAGAGTTTCTCCGATAAAAATGCAAATCTGTTGTAACAAAACACACAAAAGGGAGAAGATTTATTCACTTGACATTCAGAGGAAAAATAACCTGTCACAAACTTTCTTTTGTTGCTTATTTTTCTCATACCTACACAGCACACTCCTTGTTGCTGTTGTGGTTTATCCTGACTATTAAGAAACCATAGACTTGTATCAGAGCTCTAGAGGGCTGAAATGTTGTTATTGTAAACTAAGTTTATGATCTACAGAGCAGCTAAATTAAAGGCTGACACATTTGATTTTAGAAGAACATGAAAAACCAGCATGAAGAGACAGCCCCAGGCTTGCATACTTAGAATCATAGAATTGTTGAGGTTGGAAAAGCCCTTTAAGGATCATCAAGTCCAACTTGCACTATTCTTTTCCAAAAAGCCAGTTAGAAAAGGCAAGAAAGCCACAACTTCCCAAAGCACAGCTATTTCCATTCCTGGGAACCAAGTTATGCGTTCAGCTCTGTAGCAAACCAGCTGAGGCTCTCTGTAGAGAGCTGTGGAGGATCCCTTCCCTCCCTGACAGCATTAAACAGGTAATATCTGTGCAGTGGAGACTGGAATTAAGTATGGCCTTTGCAACATCAGTGTCTTGTGGTGAAATACAATCCTTGGCTCTGTGGAGATAGTCAGCAAGAGACATTAAAAGCCACAGAACTGCAAGAGTAGCAGCTGTGACATGATGTGACCACTGCCACTGTCTTTCCCACACACCAGTTGAGGTTGCCTAAACCCCTCAGACCACCCTGTCAATGCCAGGAATAATGTGCTTTATTTAGCAAGTCTTATGCACAGGAGCTTCCTCTATTTGTTTCTAAAATTGTCTTTGTTTCCCAAATATTTTCCCTCCCTATCCTCTTTCTCTGTGACTGGACCTGCTTCCTCTGTGAGAGTGTCCAAGCCAGTCATTAGAGCCCAGCTGGTCAGTTAGGAAATCTCCATTTCCATTTTCCCATTGCCCACGGGTCTGCCTTGAGACTGGCTCTCACTGGAAATGACACCTGCCAAGGTAAGAACACATCCAATAAACCAAGGTGCTGTCAGGAGTTGAAGCCACGTGTCCCATGGGTACTGGCTACATATTCAGACCTGTGAAATCTGTCCTGCTCCAGCTTTGCAGCTGCTGTTGCTGGGGTTCTGCGGCTGGAGAGACTAAACTGAGCTTGGGAACAATGGAATCACACTTCTCAATGCAGCATCAACGTGCCCTGCCTGCTCCCAGCACTGCAAACAGGCACTGCTTGCCTTGAGCTGCTATGAACTGCACACACTTGAATTGCTACAGGCAGCAAGAACTTGTCCCTTGTGCAGGAATTTAGCACAAGTCCTTTAAATAAATCACTGAAATGCTACAAACTTCAGAGCACACCAGTTTTGAGCTGATGAATGTGTATTTCAACCAATCCATGAAATGTGAGATTAATAGGTGGGTACTGGTAAAAGGAAAAGAGGAACAAGAGGAAGATCAAAAGTAGGATAGAAGATACATTAAAAAATGTCTGTCCTTCAGCTGCTGATGAGGGATTATAAAAAAGAGTTCACCCACTGCAAAGGGCATGTGAGGATATGTGGCATTTCTGCAGAAGGGAGACTCTAGGGAAGCTTACAGCAAATAGGGCAGCCCCAGAGCAGATAATAGCTCCTGAAATGCTCACAGTTTTGACTCCTCACACACTTTTTGAAGCCTCATTTTACACTGAGACTTCACATCTACCTATACATGTGTTTCTGACTCCAGCTGTGCTGTGTAACATCTCACCGGTCCATTTGGTGTCTGATTGCTCATCTGTGCTTTTCAGTTTAAGTGATCAGTTAGCCAATTCTGACTCCCAAAAATGATAAATGAAGTAGATTTCAGAATGGACACACCAGCAGCTCTCACAGCAAGTTCTAAGCAGGTTACAAATGCCTTCCATGACTGTTTGCAAATGGCGTAGCTGTCAATATCTTCATTATTTGTATTTCTCTCTGAAATGGTGGGAAACACACCCTCATGTACTCCTGAATTTGGAGCAATTCTACCTCCAGCTCAGTTCTGGGCAATATTGATGCCTCACAAGTAGGCAGGTCACCAACAACATGACAGCAGAAAGTCCCTGGGGTTGAGACTAAGATGCTGTAAAAGCTCTCTGGCAAGGTTTTACCCTGGGATTTGCTGTTTCTGCAAGATCATAAAATGTCTTTGAGGAATTGAAATAGATGTTGAAATGAGGAATTTGGAACAGTGTCAAAGGAAGGCAAAGCAGTGCATCTCTCTCCAGTCACCTGGAGATTTAAACAAGTGTAAAATCTGCAGTTGAAATGTCTGAGCAGTGTCAGATGATGATGCCACACATATAATGGGTTCCCACAGACAGGTTTGAAAACCAAGTTTCAAAGAGTTTGTATTTCAGAAAAAGTGGAACTTACAGATATGCAAATTGGTGCTTTAAGGAGCTGGATTACAACACACAAATCCACATGCTGCAAGGAAAACTGAGTAAGAGGTGATTGGACTGTACAGCCAAGCAAGATAGTAAGAGAGAAATACAGGTGTCTGGGCAGCTAAATTATACGGAAATGTTGTTTGAGTCCACCTTGCCAGCCACTTCGCCACTGCCAATAATTTACTGGATCAGTATGAAAAGATTGGCTGGAAAAAAGTCACCTGTCTACCTGCCTCAGATGGGAGTGGCTGCTACAGAATGGGAACAGCAACTGCCCCCAGGGACCAAAATCAATTGCAAGAAAGGACTGAGCAGGACAGAAATAGTACATGTGCTCAGGGGAGGGAGAGAGCAGATAGTACACAGCATGTAAGGGGCAGGGTGATCGTGTAAATAGAAATGCAGGTCTTTTCAAAAAAAAAATAAAACCTATAAAACCAAGAAATTAAAAAGCAAGGGCTCTGCAGGTTCTCGCTGGAGTGCTGAACACTTCATTTAAGCTGATGCCTGTATCAGTCGGCAATAAAGCTCTTGACTGCTAACTAAAGCAGGGAGGGAGATGGTGATCTGGTGGCCACTACAGCACTCTCTCACAGCGAGAGAGAACATAATCTCTTGGGAACCCACCTAATTGCTTGGAAGTAAGGATTTTAAGGCTCTGAGCCAAGGAGGGTTGCAAAAACATTCACTGTCAATTTTTGCATGGTGTGATCCATGACAGAAGCCTAAGGACAGTCACAGTACAGAAGGTTGGCAAATACCACCATGCTGGGGGACAGACATTGCCTTGCCTTCCACAGACACAGAACTCAAGGATGTGAGCCAGCACAAGCTGTCAAGGAAGATGTCAGAGACAAGAAAATCAACCCATAAATTTTACTGTATTGTTTCCAGAGGGAGATTTCATCATGGATTTTGAGATGAGGAAGATAACCTAGCCCATCATCCTGTCCACCAGCCACAGAACACTCTCCCCTTCATTATGGACCAATGAGACTTAAAACAAAGAGCAATGAGAAACTGCTACACCATGCAACCTGGCAATGCAGGTCTCCTACTCCTATTCTCCTCGAAATACAAGGGAATGTAACTCTCTGGAAGTCTTCAGGAGTGCAACAACTCTTGGAATTGCATGGAAAAACATGAGTTTGTGTTAGAAACTTGCCTTGGAAAGTCAATTCAATATGGCACTGCCACAACAACACCTTGTGTTATGAGACACTGGTAGCTCCAACCCAGACCTGTCCTCTCTTTCTGGGCATCAGGTTTCCAGCAGCAGAGTATTTAGGGCTCTGGAGAGGCAGTGCTTCTTGCTTCAGCCTCACAGCATCACAGCCAGGCTCATATTCCCTCTACCCCCTCCATATGCAGCTGTAACTTCCTTTGCAAATCATTGACTCTTTATTAGATTTACTGCTCATCCATAATAAAATAAATTGTTTCAAGGATTGTTTAAATGATACAATCTATATTTATATACTTAAACAATGCAGAATAGTCACATGGCTATTAAAAAAATAGAAAAAAGATAAAAATGAGATTAATAGCCACCTCCTGCTGCACAATTTCTGAAAACAGTATTTCCAGCCTAGAAAGGGAGAAGTTTCTGTATAAAGAGACTGAACACCACAAACAAACATGTCTGTTTGACATGTTCAAACCTAGTGTCAGTTCTCAGACACTAGGTCTGAGAAAGGAGAAAATCACAGCTCTGTCTGCACAAAGAGGTGGAGGGAGCAGGTGAGGGGTGTGAAAGATCAATAAAAGGAGGGTTGGTGATTCACCAACCTGTAACACCCTCTCACAGGTTGTCTGAGGTGATCATTTTTCTGCCAGTTCAAATGTTAGTTCATGGTCACAAACCAGAGACCTAAATCTTAAATAGCTAGAGGAGGTATTCTTGGTTCTGTCATAATGATTTTGAACTTCCACTCTTTCTGGTTGTGCTTCCCCATAACTGTGGCAGTTGCTGAAAGACTCAGCAAATAACCATGGCCAGGCCAGTGCTCGAAACACAGAGCAATGAGGAACAGCAGGTGGCTGGTTACTTGTACAGGAATTCTGCTTGCTGGATGAGCAGGTGCTGCTGTGTGGCAGTGAAGGGTGGGCTTTCAGAAGGGATCCCACTACTCCAAACATCTCAAACTTTCCCTTCACAAACCTCTCCCAGGTCCCAGGCTTCTCTCATTCTGACATTAAAAGGGAACCAGAGACTTTTTCAGTGCCTGGATTTTTACTCCCTACTGAAAGCAAGATTCTAGCCCAAGGCTGGATTATTATAGTTGCGCTTTCCTTTTTCCCTTTAGTCTAACTAAAAGATGGTTAGTGTAGATGAGATGTAAGGAAGGAGTTTTTTAAAAGGTGATAAAGCATTGGCACAGGGTGGCCAGGAGGTGGTGGATGCCTCACTCCTGGAAATATTCAAGGCCGGATTGGAGGGGGCTCTCAGCAGCAAGGTCTAGTGGAAGTGGGGGTTGGATGACCTTCAGAAGTCCCTTCCAACCCAAACCATTATATTTATCTGAATCTATTTGATATCTTTTCATATAATTAAATTATAAGCACTCAGGGAGGGGCCATATTTTAATCTGCATTTGTGCAACATCAAGTACTGTAGGTTCCTGGGCTATGGTAATACAGATAACAAATTGAAATTACTGGCTTATTAATATTGGCCTGGTGCAATCCACCTGGTTATGGAAATGAATGGTACTGAAAGGGAGCCAAAAGCTTGCCCACAGACAAATTACACTGTAATTGTCATCTGGTACCACTGCAGCTACATTACCCTAACTGCAAGGGAAGTGCTCAATTTTCCTGTACCAAAACATTAGGCAAGAGCAATAAAGGTGTGGATTGAGGTGCAGATAGAACAGCCCAAAGGCTGTGGGTTTCCATGGAGCTCTGAATTCTGATGGCAGCAGGGATAAGCAATTGAGATTTCAGGCACACAGAATGCCAAGAGGCAAAAAGAAGGACATTCAGAAGGGCACAGGCAAGAAAACATCCCAGGCTTTCTGCAGGGGACAATGCACACGGTCTTTAAGGAGTTTGGTAGGGGTTGGCAAATGGAAAGGATTATACTTACATAGGCTCCCACGATGCTGCTCTTGGCTGCCACGAAGATCAGACAGATGAAGATGGCTGATCCCAGCATTCCAACAGCACAGACAAGAGGATCAGCTCGCTGTGTCTTGGACCGGCACCATTTGGTGGCTCCTGCCCCTGTGATGACACCCAGGAAGCCAGTGAAGCACGTGATTGCTCCGAAGATCAAGCTATCCCAAAAAACAGGAAAGAAAGAAAGAAAATAAGCCCAAAATGGGCATAGTCTCTGGGTATTGTTATTTTATTAGGTATTATTATTTTATTATTAATAATTATTCACATAAACTGACTGATGGAAATTTGCACAACGGTTTTTCAAATTTTAAATAAAACAAATGCCTATGATTTTAGCCATCTTCCCCTGCAATTAAGAAAAATACAGCACATTAAATTTATCATTGTACACAGGTTTTGATCCATGGGCAAAGGGGTGCAAAGGGCTCACACTGCTTCCTTGGGTGGAACTGGGATTCCTACAAAGTGTCCTGAACAGATAATTATGTATACACAAAACTAATTAATAAGCTGTACATTGATCATATGAAGGGAAATCATGGATAGGCACCAGGAAGCTTCAGGTCAAGGAAACCTAAAAAGACTCTTAAATACCAATGATTTCCAACATACTTTGACATTATAACTCCTTTCAGGCCACTTCAAAGAAGCTTTTTGCTGTTAAGTTACACATTTGAAATGTGTTAATTTCAATTTAAAGAGCCAGGAGGATTCTCCATATGATATGTGCAGGACTTGGATTACAGGGTCTTGGGCAACCACATTAGTGTAGCTTGAGGACAGTTCAAAATTGAGGTGTCATCAAGGAGGGGGAACTTCTCTTTGTAAACAGCAGACAGGCAGACAGGCTGGAGCTGTGTTTTGCTCACTGCATTTTTGTGGAACAGCCTGAGCTTGCCTGCTGGACACTCTGGTTGATGGACTCCACACCACTAACTACTTTAATTGAGATGGGATTATGTCTGTTAGGGCAAGAAGGTTTCCCTAATATTATTTTCCCTCATGAGCTAAAAAGCAAAAGATCTGACGAAAGGCTTTTAAAATATCTTTTATTTATCTGGAGGAATGCTTTTATAGCATTTCCTTGTTTGTGCCACCATTGTAAATCACAAATGAAGAATTAGTTTTCACAGCTTATATGGTGCAAGTGATAGTCCATAACCAGGACTGAAAATCCAAACCACTGTCTAACATCAAACACTCCAACCCAAAGTGTCCCAGATCTCTGGGACATTCTTCAGCAAAACTCAGCACATGCAGCAGTTTACAGAGCCATAAAACAGGGAAGTCCTGCCTCACACAGAAACAAAAGCCTACAGGATTAGTCCCTGCAGCTTTAGGGAAACCATTCCAACCTCTGAATTACAGGCACCACTGGGGCTCCCTAACCTGCCAGCTTATTCTGCTGCTATCACAGATGGGTCTTAAGGAACCAAATTCTCAGCTCTCCAAGAGGATTTCTCTTTTCTCTTTTCTACTCTGCACCGCAGCCTGGGAACTAAGACAGAGCTGAGGTCATTGCTTCTCCCTTGGTTTGACTTCATGCAATGAAGAAGAGAAATAAAGCCTAGTTTACAATCCCAGCATTTCCTATCATTGTTACGAGGACCTAGAGGAAATTACAGACATTCTAGTACCTTGTTTCTGTGGGACTTGCCTGTTTCCTCTGGTAAATAAGCCCCCACCCCCTCTCCCCCTGTGTAAAGCCAGCTGACTCTGACTCTCACCTATCTTTGGTGCCACAGGGCTGGGAGCTGCAGGTCTCTGCTGTCTTCTGCACGACCTGTGCTCTGTGAAGATACAGAGGGATCCACATACCAAGTGCCCCTGTGGCAAAGGAGACAGCTGAGGTGGCCAAGGATGAGAACACATAGCTGCGGCTGTGGAGACAAAACCAAGAGAAGGTTTAGTGGGGAAAGTGAAAAAGCAGGACCCCCACGCAGGAGCCAGTGCTTCAGTGACACAGCCCAGTGCTCCCCCACACTTGCCACCTCCCTTTGCCAAGGGGCAGAGGTAACAGAAGATATAAAGGAATGGAGAATAAGAAGCGTGGAAGGTTCACATGTGATGCTCCACTGATAATAATATATTGAACTCATCAGAGATGTTTCACAGGTCTGTGTCAAGGGTCTGTTTGAGAAGACAATCAGTACTTGGTCACTAAGACATGATATGTGAATTACAGGGCTTTCACCCTAATGTCACCTGTTTACTTGGAGGAGTAGTTTCACTTCTCCCTCCCCATCTATGCCAGCATATGGTTGCTACTTACATAAACTACCAAAAGCAGTAACACAGAAATAATGATAAATTAGCTCACATCGCTTTTCACAGTCCTTTGGCACTGGATGACAACACCAGGGAAGTATTCTAGCCAGTAGTTCCATCACAAGTTTCCCATCAGAATTACAAGGTAACCCTGAATTCACAACTGAAAGTATTTGCACATTCACAGGCCAGCTTTCTGGAAGGAAGTGCAGCTGCTGAAGCACTCATGAGCATGTGAACGTTTATGCACACATACAAATGCCCAAGCACATTCAGTTCTCATGGATTCAGTCACACGTGGTTGTTCACATATATTTAAACTTGCCATAGTGCAAGGTTCTGTGTGTTTTTTAACCTTAAATTGCTAAAACTCTCTTTTCCCCCTCAGCAGAATAGCTCTTTTAAAGAAGAAAAAGGATCTAAGAGTCTGAACAACAGTGGCACAACAATTAATACAGGAACACAGCAATTTCTACACTTCAAAAGCCCTGATTTGTGTGAAGTATGAGCCAAACAAAGCAGGCTTTTTCTTAGATGTCAATCTTGGAAAGGTTAGAGCAAAACTTGAAATTCATCATTGTCACAGCAGTCAATAACTCATGTAACTGTGATTTTCTTCCCTAGATCCACAGACTAAACTTCCTGCAACTCCCTGCATGTCATCACTTTCCAGCTCACCACACTAAATCCAGACCATTGGATGTTCCAATTAAGCATTAGAGGCAAAACATAGTTTTTACTCGTGCTCTTACTTTCTAATCAATGCTTTCATGTCTCTCAGCCATGAAGTCCGAGCCTTCAGCTGCCCCCCAAGTTGCTCAGCATTTCCTCTTTTAGCAGCAGGCACAAATATCAAGATGAGTGTCCCTGTTATCATTCCTAGGAGTGGAGATACCTGTAAGAAAGGAGCAGGGAATTAGCACAGGAGTCAGGAGGGTTTGCTTTGACTGGCCAGGAAGAAGCAGAATACATCCTTTTGGTTTCAGTGACTGTTCCTCACAGCCAGTCAGAACCTGTAAGCATTGAGGCATCTGCTCCTTTCCTTCCTCCATGGCATTCCCTGGACTCTCTTATCTCAGTCTGGAAACATGCAGCTTTGAAAATACTCTGAGTAAGGCAGTCCATTGTGTTAAAAAGTACCAAGATTCATCTAAACATGATTCTTGAGTGATGTTTAACTCTTTGGAAACCAGCTGGCTGAGAGACCAGCTGGTTTCTGGGTGAGTGCAGAAGCCATTTAAAGGCAATTAGACCAGCTGAAAGATTTCTGGATGTAGGGAACATGCTGGCTTTGAAAACCCTTACTTGATACACATCCCTCTTCCAGCTAACGGCTTCCTGTTTTCAGGCATCTTCCTCAGGTTACCTCAGTACCACAGACCAAAAATCATTGAAAATTCAGGTGAGAAGACAGGGAAACAACAGATTCAAGGGCTTGGTTTCCCAATATCCAATCCTTTCTCCCAAACACTAGGCAAAAATACAAAGATCCCACAGCATTTTGCAAGCAATAAAAACTATTCTTGTTTTGACACTGAAATTCCATTATTGTCAGAATGGAAAATAGCTTTATCAGGAATATAGGAAAACAGATTTCACTGAACCATCATCTCGTCTAGACGTGCTATTTAAAAAAATAAATTCCTGTTAAAAAAAAAAGCTTTCATTATTAACCTGAGAATGGCCTTTACACATGGAGCAGTGTTTCATGTCCAAAGATGACAAACTCACAATCCTTCTAGGGAAGGAAAGACAAAAGTATTTCAGAACTTAAAAGTCAGGAAAATCACTAATCCAGGAATACATGAAGCCTGAAAGAGTATCCTTATGACACCTGAACAGAAGACACAACACTGGTAAAAAATATTGGAAATGCTGTTTTTTCTACAGCCAGATGACTGAAAGTCTCTTTGATTATTATCTAAAAGCTTAAGTACCCATCAGGACAATATCCATGGACACTCAGTAATGCTGCAGTGAAACATTCACTTTATTGTTAGATTCAGACACAAAGCTGCCACTTGTCCACGTGCCCTTCTGTCTTTTTCAGCCCACTGAAGTATGGATTATTCCTGACCTCTTCTGTATTTGGAGCCCACTGGAGATCACAGAGGGAGGCATCATCTTGGGGAATCATTCCCATCTTGCAAGAGCACAATAATTACCATAGGGATGGAAGCTGCTTTACACTGATGTCTGGATGCTTTCTATATGGGCTGTGTGACTACAAAGACTGAGCAATGGTGTCCAAAGCAAACACCACAGATGTATGCAGCTCATCAGATTCCCCAAATTTTGTACAGCCAGGGAATCCTGCACCAGTGGGTCATTTATAGTGGAAATCATGACCTGTAAGGGGAACAGTCTTGCAGATAGCCTGGATTTCTCAGGATAACTGTGAAGACACCACCTGAAAAGTGCTAGTGATGATCTCTTTTCACTGATTAACTATTTGGGTTTTACAGACAGATTTGGGTTTTCCAAGAGTGCTCCAGTTAAAGCCCACTGGCCAGAGGAAAGGCTTTGGGGTTTTTACTCCTTGTGTTTGCCTCTGCTCAAAAGTTCATGTTACTCTTAAATATTTCTACTAATAAGGCAGCATCCTCCTGGTGGGAAGCTTTAGGCTACTCCACTTTCCACTCCAGGTGCACAGCTGGAAACTGCCCTCCACTCTTCCAGAGGAACCGTTCATGGTGATGTTCCTGGCTCTGCTTACCCTGGGCATGGCCTGTGTCACAGAGGGCATATTTGCTTCAGATGGGAACCCTTGCATTTCTTCACCAACTGTTATAAACAGTGCTGGCCTGAGCTTCATGAGATTCATGGTCTCCATGAAGTGCCAGAGCCAGAGAATGCACCTCACATGCCACCCACAGCACCAAAGGTCAGAAACCAGTTCTGCTGGGCCACTTCCTCTCAGCTCTTTCAAGACAACTTTGTGTGCAGAAGCTGTTTGTGAGTATGTGATTGGAGTGGATTATCTTTTCAGCCCATTTATCAGGGTCCCAAGAGGTTAAAATAGAAGGAAACGGACTGTCTCAGGGCAGAAAAACAAGCGGAAACTGGAACAAAGTGTTTTTTCCTCAAAGCCGGAAGCCATTCTCAGAGTTTCTTGACAGCAGGAGACTGAAAGACTGTGGAGTTGATTTAAGGCCAATGCCTTGTCTTCCTGTCCCCATCAAGAAGTCATGATTGATTGATTGATAACAAAGTGATTGGAAAATTCTTGCTCCCAAGCAGGGAAAACACCAAATCCCACAAGCCAAGCCCACATACCTTTGCTTAGAGAGTGCATCTGCCATGCACTTAACATCCACAGATGTAATTTCCATTCCTTCGCCTTTCAGACATAATAACAGGTTGAGCCATTGTGTGATGGAACTCTTCCTAACACTAATCAACCAACCAACTCTCATTAAGATGCGTCATTAAGAGGGACTTACCCGCAGTGCCCAGTGCCAGTCTCCAGCAACCTGCTTCACACTCGACCCAGTGATGTATCCCAAGCCACTGCAAGAAAGGCCAAGATGAGCTTTAAGTGTGCCCCAGTCACAGCTGTTCTTAGACAAAGGCAAAGAGAGGCACAACCAACTGTGTGCCCTCAGGTCTCTTGTCCTACAGGAAGAAATATGGGGATTGAAGCAGATGGTGGCTAGTATGTGACTCTACCCAGCACTGCTGATCTAAAAATGTCCAAATCTGATGGAAATTTGGAAGTTTATAGCTGACCTTACAATCTACAGTGGATGCAAAGAAAGACTTAAAAATAATTTATTTCCCAATTTCACTTCTCCATCAGGCCTTTCACTGTGCTATATGAATATGAAACAATTTTATGTTCAAGCTTTCAGTTAAAAAGTGCCCTTCAAGGACAGACCATATTCCATCATTAGATTTTTTTTCTTGCCACTAAATAGTACTTGGTTCTAATTAAGCAGGAAGACACTATTTTCTATTAGCTTGGAAGAAAAACCAAGAAGAACATGCAATAAGTTTAATAGGAGACCTTCAGCCACATATAAGACAAAAGGTGCATTACAAGAGACTAAAGGTGAACAGAGCTACATTTCTCTCAACATGAACTGAAGGTAACAACCCTTTTTCAAAACTGCTGCATTTGTTGCTGAGACTGCCTTGGCTAAAAGTTACCAGGATTGCAGTGGGGCAACTGTGAGCCTCACTCCCCGATCCCCCCTTCCTTTATTGAAGAGTCTGCTAAGCTTTGGAGTTGTCAGCTATAACCTCTTTAAAACTGGACATTTTACCCAGACAGGCCCCAAAATCAAACCATGAATCATCGCAGACTGGTTTGGGTTGTAAGAGACCTTAAAATCCACCCAGTTTTACCCCCTGCCATGGGCAGGGACACCTTCCACTGTCCCAGTTTGCTCCAAGCCCCATCCAGCCTGGCCTTGGACACTTCCTGGGATCCAGGGGCAGCCACAGCTGCTCTGGGAATCTGTGCCAGGGCTTCACCACCTTCATAGGGAAGAATTTCTTCCTAATATCTAATCAAAACCTCTTTCAGTTTACAGCCCTTGTCCTATCCTCCATGGCTATGTAATCCACGCTGCTGCTGGATATTGAGATAATGAAATCCCAGAATCAGGCTCAACAGGATGAATATTTGTAATTTCTTTTTAGTTCATTGAATTTTCTACGTGAATACTTGGAATTCTTGGTCCTCTTGGCAAAATATTCTTTTCACCAGTTAAGGATCTGTTTCTCTCTTTTTTCCTCAAGAGCAAAAGGATGTTAGTGAGTTTTATCTCACAGGTAAGTGCTCCAGCTTGTAAAATGCACCACCAGAAGTTCTTCTCTGAGTTTGTAACATGCTACCCATGTATTCCCTGCTGGAAATGAACCCATATTGCCCTTTTTCCCAGGATGTTGTCCAGCTCTGGGAAATGGTATGCAAACTATGCAAAGCCACCTTGCTGACAATCTCACAATAGAGGGTCAGCCATTATTTTAAAAAATAAAAATAATGACAGATTCCCTCCCAACCCAACAATCAGATACTGTGTTGGGCTGATAAAGAAATTCCACTGAAAGAAAAAGTCAGCTAAAATATTTTTATTCCATTTCCACCCCATTGCTGTAAAAAAGTAGGAAAAAACCGAAATAAACCAACAACAAACTTCCCATTTGTTCCCAAAAGTCACACATGAACCAGTAACACTAAAAAAGAATCTAATTCCTGCAACTAATTACTCATTGCTCCCAATATTTTCCTGTCTACATTCCAGCCAAAGTCAAGAACTATCATCATTAGCAATTTCAGATCTATGTGAGTTTATTTAAGAAAAAAGCCATAAGCAGACTGAAGAACCTTCATGTCACTTACCTGCCCAGAGGAATTGCAAAGTAGAAAACAGACAGCATAAGGGTCCTCGTGTTTTTGGTGAACAGGTCTCCGATGATGGTTGGTGCAATAGTAGAATAACTCGCTTCACCGATGCCAACCAAACCCCGTGAGAGCACGAGGAGCCAGAAATACTGAGAAAAGAAATAAAAACATCAGCAGGTGCCCCCTTGGCTTTCTTAATTCAGGATGGACAGCAATCAGGGAAATACAAATTCATGTGACTGGAAAATGATCCTCCTGTATGCATTTGTTTTTAGAACTTCAGAGTTGTTTCATTTGTCTTTAGCCAAGAAGAAAGGGACAATATTTTTGTGAAGATTTCTAGGCATGAAAGAAAAATAATAATAAACCATTTACTCAGTGACATTCAAAAATATATCCTAAAAGAGGCAGAAGACCCCCAGTTTGTTCCCAGATCACTCCTGCTGAGTTGGGAATGTCTGGGGAGGTCAGTGAGTGTAACAAACTCTGCTCTAGGATGCAGGAACAGCAACCCCTGCCAAGCACAACCCATTGTCCCCAGCGTGCCAGGGACAGGCTCTTACTGGGAAATCCTAAAAGCTCTTGAAATTTGGGAAAGAGTGGAACCTGAAATCCCCCAAACTAAATGTCCCCCTTCACTAAAAGCTATGGAATAACAGAATCTTTCAAAGGTGCTAAGCACCCATCTCACTCCACTGGCCTTGAACAGCAGCAGACACCTCCCCAAAACTCTCAGAGAAGACCTGAGCCTTCCTGGGAAGCCTAGGAACATCCAAGTACTCTGTAAGCAGGACCTGCAGGGAATGACTTGGAGCCACACAGGGCAGGGGCATGCAGGAGGCATTCACCTGCCCAGGGAACTACCTGTCTCTGTGGGTAAAGGGCAATCCCACAGGATGAGGATATACTGCACATTCAGCACAACACAATCTAAAATGGTCTAAAAGGAATTGCTTATCTAATAGAATTTTTTTAATGGCCCATTTCAAGCAACACTTTCATGAACTGTGAGGACCTGATTTGCAACCTAAACTCTTTCACTGCCCCTGCAGTTTTCTGGGTGCTGCTGAGTGCAGGCTAAGACACAATGCTTTGATGCCTGAATACCAGATACATGAGAATGAGCAAACTCTCAGCCATCTAAGCAGCTTGAGCTACACCCAGAAATAATTGCAGGGACAGAAACGAAGCAGTCAATGCAGAAAGTTGTAAGCACAGGGAAATCTATTTCTACAAATTTAACCTCTACAAATCCTCAATTTGCTGTCATTATTCTGTAGATCATTTGTGAGAACAGCAGGGATTTAAACTGAAGGAAGGCAGGTGTAAATTAGGTATTAGGAAGAAATTCTTCCCTGTGAGGGTGGTGAGGCCCTGGTATGGGGTGCCCAGAGAAGCTGTGGCTGCCCCATCCCTGGAAGTGCCCAAGGCCAGGCGGGACAGGGCTTGGAGCAGCCTGGGATGGTGGAAGGTGTACCTGCTGTGGCAGGGGGTGGGATAGGATGGGCTTTAAGTTCCTTCCCAACGCAAACCACTCTGTGATTCTATGCCTATGATATGTCCTTAACCATGAAAGTGCTTTGGGAAAAATAAGCAATTACCAATTCTCCTTCTTCAGATTGGAAAAAGTCAAGGGAAATGACTGATTTTGTGCCCTACAGCAAAGCCAAGCTAGAGTACAAGTCTCATTCACAAATATGGAAAATGCCATGCAGATTCCAAGCCACGTGCATCAGTCATAAATATATCCATAAGCAGACAAAAATCTATCACTGACATGTTTGCATTGTTTTCCTCATTGTAATCCCTGGTTGAAAATAATATTTTGAGGATTCCAATAGCCACAAAAACGAAATACTTTTGTGTTCTCTTCACTTCCTCATATTTTGGTGTGAATTCTGGAGCAATACCCATTTTCTGCAGGAATACAAGTTCCTTGTTTGCTGGCAGGGTGTGTGCAGAGCTGCTTGCATTCATACATCTCCCACAAGCTGAACATACGTAACTCACACACGTGGGTGTGAGCAGAAAGGGCAATGCTGTGACTCAAGTGATTTAATTTATGCCAATTTCCCAACACTCAACCACTCCACTGCAGAAATATGCTGGCAGTCATTGGTGCACAGGTAACCAATGTATTTTGAATGAGCAACAGTATTTATAACGTGCTGAAAGGCTTAGTCATGCAGAATTAGAAAGCAGGGAACTGGAGGCTGGCTGTGGTTTCTGACGAAGTTGAGATCTGGATCACAGAGAGGGTGACAGGCAAAGTAGTCACCTGCCTGGGATGAGCATGGACAGTGTTACCTACAACTGAAGAATGACAAGTTTGTAAGTGCACTGGATGTTCCTCAAATTTGAAACACCTGCAGAAAAATGACACAGTTTTGTGCTCAGCAGCCAGTATCACTGCCAGTGAATGCACCAGGTAGGAATTTCCTCCAAACAATGCTGTGAGAAGGTTTCTCTTACAATCATTGTGCAAAGCAGGAAAACTGTACCAAGTATTCCTTTTGTGATAGAGTGACTCAGTTTCATCAATACCATGGAATCAGATGCCCAATACAATGAAATCATCTGCAACAAGTAACACATTCACTCCTCTCTCTCTTTTCCTCCTCAAATCCTTCTCCCTGGCTTATCCCATGCTGACACACTCCAAATATCTGTTTAATATTTAAACGATGTTCTTTGAAGCGGTGGTATTCAAACTTAAGTAATGAGATTTTTACTTCATCTGGGAATAAAAGCAGTCTTAAAAAGCATAATCCACATAAAGACCTGAATAATATTGCCCTTCTGAGATCAGATATTCAAGACTATGGACCATCTAGCCATTAAGTTGTGACAACTAGATTAAACCTACAAAAATCTAAAACAATTTAGGGAATTATTTATAGTTGGTTCTATACTGTGCCTGGTTTTGGAGCTCTATATCTAGGATTAAAGAGCTAATTCCTCTTCTTACGAGTTCTTTGGGATCTTTGGCTAGCATGCACCCTGTTGGAACTCATATGATAAAATTAATTTGCTAAAATGAGCTGGGACCCCCATCTTCCATCTCTAATCAGCCACTCAAAATGTATGTTTTAGTTGTCTCTGAAGAGGGACAGCTGGGCAGCTCCCCAAGGCAAAAAGTGGCCCCATCCATGACAGGCCTTGTCTTTTTGTTTTTCATATAAGAAGAAAAAAATACAAACAACAAAACAACTCTAAAATTCTTATGCTGCTGCTCATTTGGACCACAGGCATTCCATGAACCACTCATGGTCCCAAAACCACTCCATATGCAATACAGACACCTGCTATTTTTTGTGTACATTTATACACATACAGCCATGGAACATCCCTTTTCCTCTCCAAGTGTACATGGACATGACAACTTGCATAAACACATGGCAAAGTCAGATATTCCACATGCTGAGGAAAATTCTGTTCTCCTCCACAGCTGTAGCAGAACACCTCTGCAATTTCCTCTGCACTGGATTTTCATCCCACTGCTTTTCCATTTATGTCCTACCTCAAGCTTCTCAGGAGTTTAATGAAAGAAAAAGGGCTGACACCAGCTCAATTCTGCTGGTGCTCAAAAGCAGAACAGGCAGCTCAGTCTTTAACTGAATTCCACTGTTCCCCAAGCAGAAATTGATATATATTGAAGAAGCCAGTTTCTTTCTATATGACTTGGTAACTCTGCTGTAATTTGTTCATCTGTGCAAGTAGGTTTCTGGCAGGAAAACTGAAAATATCTGAGTCAGCTTTCAGGACCTGAACTAATTCCTTCCCCATAGGTTAAGCCCATCAACCTCAACACTAATCAATAGTGTTTTCCTGAAGTGAAATGCTTGAAACTGAAGTTTTTTTGAAACAAGGCACTATTAGGGCAAACATTTAATTTGTCTTTTGGAAAGCAATCATGTCAGAGACTGTCTGCATCTCCGTGAGAGCTGCCAACATCTCCTGGTTTGGAGATGCAGAGGGTTTTTTGGAATGAGTTCACAGCCTCAATCCCCCTCCTTGCCCAAGGAGTGAGCCCAAGGTGCAGCTCCGTGGCTGTGCTGGGATTCCACATCTGCAGCCATGGAGCAGCACTGTGCCAAGGCATAGCCTGGTTGTGCCACTGGGAAGGGACACCTGGGCCACACAACCTGGCTGCCACGAGTTCCAGGAGCAAGTCAGGATGCAAAAGGGCTTCCAGTCCCTTTCTCCAACTTGTGTGGCTGGTGAGACACAAGCCAGGGAAGATTCCAGTACACAATAAACCATCAACATATGGAAAGAATGTTGGCTGCAGAGACCCAGAACTGCCACAGCCTTCCTAGGAATTTCCCGTGAAGAGATGACATCACCAGAAATTAATGCATGGAGAAAGCGCTCCTACCTATGAATACAAAGTACAAAGGGTCAATGGATGTGCTCTCTTTGTCTCATCTCCTAAATATATAGAAGGAAGAACACCCTCTAGCCATAAAGCAAAAGAAACCCAATTCCTCAAAACAGAAGTGTTTCAGAAGGGATACAAACCCCTATGCCTTGGGGATGTGCCAATAAGGAATAGAAAATTCTACCTACCAACTTCTACATTTCTTAAACTATCAGCAAGCCACAGAGAACAAGAGGGACAGATCATGGGGTTCAAGGGACCTGGTCTCATTACTGTCACCAGTGTCACCAAACACTAGAAGCTATGGATGTGACACTCCTTCCAGAATTTACATCTGAAAAAAAGCTTTTATGGTTGGAGTTAAATATTAATAATACAGAACCGTGATTTGTTTAGGTTAGAAAAGACCTCTAAGAACATCAGGTCCAAAAGATAAAATAGACTGTGTAGTTTCTATTCACACCTTCATACTGACTTTACTCTCAATCTCCTGCAAACATAAATGTTTGATGGCCTAGGACACATGACAGGCTTGAATAATGTTTGGTGAAAACTCCTAATTATACATTTATCCTAGTTGTATAGACCATTCAGGGAGTAATATGTGTTTTAAGAGGTCTAATTACAGCTTGAAGTTCTTTCTCCTTTTTTAATTAGTTAACAAAAGGAGGAAAGCCACTGGTTCTTTAAAAGATTATCTGCCAGTGGTAAACCTATAATCTGCCAAATATGTGTACAACTCTGAGCCATGAGATTTACTGTCTAAAGAATCATATGATCCTTAAGCTTTGTTTATTAAGTATTTGGCATTTGAATGTGGAATAGCTTTTAAGAGTCTCAAAAGAAGCTGAACACATGCTGCTTTCAGATGAGGGACACATGGACTGAGGAGATCCCACAGACAGAGTCACTCCAGAGTCATGAATTCCCGTGTGTGCACAGCACCAATGCAAACCATGTTTAAATTTGCTGTTACTGGTCTAAAAGAAGGATCTTTTATACTGCTACAGCACCTGCACCAGTACCCCTCCCTATGTGAGGATGAGTAAAACTCCTGTGGAGAATGCATTTAGCTAATGTATAAGAGGACTCTGTACCATTAAATTCCTCTTTGAGCTGAGTTTTGCCATATTTTTCTTCTTTTATTTTATAAACATTATGCAAAAATCAAGAATATAGAATCAGGGTTTGCATCCTTTGAAAGAAGACGTGCATGAAGTCATTCCTACCACAGGCAGCTGGGGTTGCCACACAGAGCCTAAAATGTGGTGAAATGACAATAAACTAAGGAGAAAGCATTGGGATTGACCTAATTTCCCTGAGTTACACTCCTGTATTTCTCCAGCTGGCTGAGCCTTGCACTAAGGCAACTAGGGTAGCACAGCAGTCACAAGTGATCAGTTGGATAAATCTGAGACACTACAGGAGCCATTTGAACAGAGTAAACCCCACAGGGCTCAAATATCGATTCAAGGACTGCACAACAGTGGTTCCCTTTGACAGCTGCACTCACATGCAAGAATTTGCCCTCCTTGAGCAGACCCTGCATTTTCTGGCCAGGCAAACACCACTTCCTCCTCTGCTCCAGTAAGTTTTCCCAGCACTTTGCAGGATTTAAATGGTTAATGATGACACACCACACCTTTTGCCAAAAGATGCACCATTAACTATGAGGTAAGCAAACCAGGAACCTGCTGTGAGTATCGGGGTGGTGACTAAGAGCATTGGCTCCTGCACAGTCACAGCCGAAATTCCAGCTCATTAGCTGAGAGTCACTGAAGAGCTGAGCACTGGAATGACATTACATACTTTTTAAACACTAAAAGCTCCAATTCTCTCAGCCCTCCCAGGAATGAGGGCTCACCTTGAAAAATATGAGAGTTTCCAAGTCAAACAAGGACACTGACATAGCACGAGAGAGAAGCTGACATTAAACAATGAGGTTGATGTTTCAAATTCCATTCTGTGCCCGGGTGGATGACAAAGGCCACAGCAGAACAGATAAGCTCAAATACATCTTCCAACACTGTGCACCCCTAAAGCTTTATGAATTTTGCATATATAACACCAAGGCACCTGGCTTCCATTGGTGGATACAAGTCCTGGGCCCAAATACTTGATGGGAATGCTATGTCAAGTCCAGATATGAAACTCAAAGATAAATGCCTCACCTTCTCAAACATCAATGGTTCTAACTCTTCCCTAATAAAAGCAGAATAAATATTGTAAAGAGCCAGAGAAGGACTACGTAGTACTGGTAAATTGTTCCATGCCAATCCTGAAGAACATATCCTCCTATCAAGTTCAGACCAGATTTTTAAGTAACTGAATATTCCTTCCAAATTTTGGCCATCTGATGTCTTACCATCTGGGAGATCTTTGAGCAGGAACAAAGGAAGATGAATTTCTTTTTCTTTATTGACAAGTAATCTTACCTAATCCCTCATGGGAATTGCCAGCCAAGAGACCAAAATACAAACCAGCATGAGGGCAAAGCTGCACTGAGATGTTTTGTTGATCAGTACTTTTCTCCCCTGTTCAGCGATTGGCTAAGCACTGTTCTCAGGATTTCCTACAACCAAAGGGAGTGGGTTATGCTCAGTCTCTGGGTGGTACAAACGGACCAGCAGGGCACATGCTCAGGTGGAGACTGGTTGGAGACAAACTGATGGGTTATCAGCTCTGAGTCAATGCTGAGAGTTATCAGTGTTTATCTGTTTGCTGTAGAGATACAAGTGCACTGCGAAGTTCATGCTAGAGCTACCTGTCAGATAAATCTAATTATGAACCACCCTTCTCACCTCCACCAAGAGTTCTCTCCCCTTATCAGCCCTGAGTCCTGCAGGCAGGGCAGCCCAGGGCAGATGCTTTGCAGCTGCTGCTTCTTCTGCCATTTGTCCCACTGCAGCGAAGTGATTTGATTTAGATTCCTCTTTTCTTCCCTCATTGTGTGTGTTGTCTCTCACCCATGCCTACTTCTCACTCCCCATCTCTACGATCACAACTACTTTGTAAGTCATTACTGCACACAACATTTCCCAGAACTTCCATCACTACTGGATTCTGTTTAAGTTTTACAGTTTCCTCCCTTCAAACAGAACGCTTGATGCTAAGTCCATCTTCCACCACCATTTTTTGACTGCTCTTCTCCTTTGCAAGCACTCACAGAATAAGAGAATACCTGAGACTGGAAGGAGTTTTGGAGATAGTCTGCTCTCTGTCCCCTGGTCACAGCAGGATCAACTACAACAGGCTGGTCAGGATAATGTCCACTTGAGTTTTGAGTATCTCCAAAGATGGAGGAGCCACAACCATGCTAGAAAACCTGTTGCAGTGTTGGACCATCCTCAAAGTAAAATTGCTTCTTCTGATGTTTAAGTGGAATTTCCAGTATTTTAGTTTGTGCCCCTTGCCTCACCTTTTCTCTGGGGACCTTTGAGAACATTCTGGCTCCATCTTTACAGCTCCCATCAGGTATCTATATACACCAAAGCAGCACTATGGGCTCTATGGGCACAGAAGCAGTTCTAGAGTGAGGAGGCCACTTTGACAAAGGTAAAGCATTTAAATTCAGTTAAATCCATATGGCAGACACCATCTCACATGTGCTGTGTCTCTGCCACGTTCACACTAACCAGGTTTTTCTTCACTCCTTTTCCCTTAAGCCTGCTTGGCACAGAAAGTATACTAGTTTAAATATTTATGTCTGGCAAAGGATGCTTCTCTTACCCAAAGATCCTCCCCTCAACTCTCACAAGCAGGTCACTAAAATTCAAGCGCAAATGCCCCAGGCTCTCTTCCTTCAAGTGTTCACAGGTTTAATTCCCACATTCACATTAGTTTTATTCACATGTATTTATTCTACATACACTGGCTGGAGCTTATAACTGTGTTACAGATGTGACCACACCAAGATTTAACAGCAAGCTACGGATTTACTGAAACCTTAATGCATTTGATTAATCACGTGCTCAAGGGTCAATACTGAAACCCTTTGTATTTAGGATGGACTTATACAACAGCTTCCAAAGCAGGTCTCATTCCTCTGCAGCATCCATCTACACTTTGCCAAACACTTCCAAACTTCAGCTCATTTGGATGCATTAAGTGCCTCACTGATTCTCACTCTGAACACCTCACCTTTGAACAATTCCCTTTTGGGAAAATTTGGCTGCTACTCAGAGCCCTACAAAGAGAAAAGAGACTACAGCAAGCACAAAGAGATCAAAATACATATTTAAATATAAAAATGAGCAAGGGAGAAGAAGCAAAGTCCTCACTCACCTTTCCTTTGTTTCTAGTATTTGTTAATGGCTTTAGTTCTCCCAGGTAGCCTGCTCAGGCTCACTTAATAGAATGTGGAAAATTTTATTTGAGAATGTATTTAAGATTCTGACTGATTAAAGCATTCCTACTTTATGAGATTTATATTATTATTTAGTATATAAAAATGCCCAAAAAAGACTGTAAGACACTCCCTTTTCAACTCATCACACCCTTCAATCAGCAACAAAAGTGTTTTAACAACTACATACCTACAGGAAGGCTGTAAGGTGAAACACCCAATTAAGTGTTCTGGACTAAAAAAAAACCCCAAACGACCCTGGAAGTAACAAGACTCTCTCAGCACTTCTTCCACAGAGTTGCTTTGTGCTTCTCAGGGACAAAAATCTGTGGCAAGGTTTCCTGAGCTGTTTGCAAATGTTGAATGTGAAAATCCCTTTCAACACTAAAACTGCAGTGTCTGAAATCCAGGTTCCCATCACTCTCCTCCCTCCCAAGCTGTGGCAGTCCTGAGGGAATCCTCTGTTGCTTTTCAGTCATTTTTGGGCAGCACAAAAACGAAAAGAGCAAGCCCAATTCCCATTCTCCGTCCCATTAGGCAGTGTAATTACAAGACACTCGGTGATGAAGCAACACCACCAGGTCCTGATAATAAACTGAGTGAAGACAAAGCAGCCCTTCAGCTCCCTAACTGAAGGGCTTTTCATTTGATTGACCTGCCCACGGTAAAAATACTACAACATGCAAATGGTGGGTTTTATGTTCTCCTCAGTTCTGTTTCTTGGTCATTAATATTGGATTAATGACAGGGACCTGGGATGCAATTGGGAGGAAGGTACCAGGTTGCTCACTCACCAAACCCCATCCAGCAGATGCAATGTTGCTGTAAAACAGACCTTAAAGAAAAAGGCTGATGTTCAAATAAATCACAGGGTTCATAAAGAGCCCCATGTTCCCAGGGCCGGCTAGAAGACAGAGTTAAAACACTTCTTTTCATCCTTGGCTCTGGTGTAAGGCCCAGAGGAGTCCATGGCCCTTCACATGGCTGAAATAGTGGTCATTTATCCCTGTTACAAAACCATTACACCAGAATGTATCTTCCAAAACTGTTCCCCTAAGAACATTGATAGCTCTGGGTTGGAAGCAAATGGTTGCTTTTTGTTCCAGATCTGTCAGGTGGGACATGCTTACCAGCACTTGCCTCAAATATCTCTGGCATTAGGCACTATCACAGCTTCCTTCCTGAGATGTGCAAACACAGCCATAATCACTAAAATAGGGACTGGAAGAATTACAATGTATTTTTGCAACTGTGGGAACTGCAAAGTTTTTGACACACACAGGCTCCCAAATGCAGCTGGAATATGGGGTGGCATAGGATATTCACAGGTAGTAATGGGCTACTGTGTCCCAGTCACAGATGAGCCACAAGCAAAGCCTAAATCCAAGCAACAAAGAGATGCCAAATTTTTCAGAACAAACATTTACAGGCATTGATACCTAACGACATCTCCACCTCCAGTGATGTCTACAGAAATGTGTGAGATCCAACCTCTTTAACATGATAGGCCGTCTTGGCTCAAACTCTTTGGTTTGAACCAATTCTTAAGCAAAAAATTAGTCAAATCCATCAGACAGATTGGATTGGAGATTCTTGGAGAGCACAATTCCATGTCCCTATCCCTGAAATCATTGCAGAAACTGATTTCTCAGCACCCTTTGAAAAAAGCTTCAGCCAACTGACTGAGACACCCAGGTGTGAACACTCTGCCTGCACTAGACACATTTTCAAGTGTAGAACAATTTTTGAGAGTGCATGAAGGACACATTTTAAGGGAATCCCTCAAGGTTTAAATTAAATTAGCACAAAGTTAGTCCTTGCAACTTTTCCCATACTGTTGGTTTTGCTGATTCTTGGTATATTTTGCTCTGCATATGCTAAAAATCAGGTACACCAGCAGGTCAGCTCTTGCAGGCAACTTTGCTGAAGAACCATTTAAATCATTCCAAAGTCTGATTTTTGTTCCTGCTTTCTGTTTTCACGCTTCCCTGGCTTGCTGACTCCA
Organism: Anomalospiza imberbis; assembly: GCF_031753505.1. Taxonomy (NCBI): domain Eukaryota; kingdom Metazoa; phylum Chordata; class Aves; order Passeriformes; family Viduidae; genus Anomalospiza; species Anomalospiza imberbis. Next base: position 3,745,740 of record NC_089700.1, read on the forward strand.
TCAAGATCCAGAGGCCTCCAAGAACTGTGCAGAAGGCTGACCTTGCAGTATGTTGGGCCCGTATCTGAGAGATGCCTCACTTTTAGCATCAGATTTCCAGAGAGAAAGTGGTGCATCTACCAATTCCTTCTACTTTGGAGTTACTTCTTATTCATGATCTTCCTTGAACAGTTGTCATGTTCTTTTTTTGAAGTGTTATTAATTGACAAGGTTTTGTCGTGCTGTAGCCTAATTTCATTCTTTAAATCCAGCCTATCTGACAAAATGACAGCCTATTAAACCACACTAAGCACATTTGGATGTTTTGTGCCTATCTTCTCATGAGGCTTCATCACTCATGTTTTCAGATTTGATGATCAGCACCACTCCCAGGGATTTCCAGCTCAAAATCTATTAAGAAGGGTTGAGATCAGTACTCTAATTCAACTTATCTGAATTGCAAATGCAGTGTTTTGTGTAGCCTGGGAACTTTATACATTTAAAAGAAATGTCAACACTTCAAAAGACTAATTTAGCACCTGGTACTGTAAAACATTTCCCTTCTTCCCACTATTTGCACATGAGTTAGAACATAATGGTCCTTTTCCCAGCCTTTATGCACAACCCAGGAGGCCAAGACTGTGTGGCCATTGAGGAAGCACTTACACTTCCCAAGGAGTGACTGATGCATTTGGATCAGCAGGCAACCAGGAGCTCAACCAAAGAAAGGCTCAAATCCATACTTTTGCATCTGAACAGAAGCCAGAGCCTGAATAACACATTCTCTCTCTCCTGCATCCTGTTTTTCAGGACAATACTCACAACTTTCAAGAACCACCCTGCTAATAGAAAGTCTAGATTTGTTTCCAGGCCTCCTAATGAGCTTAAACCTGGGATGAATGGATTGTTTTCTTTGTGAGGCATCATTAACCAAACTCTGCTAAAGCACTGTGCTTGCTCCCAAGGCATAAGCTCCAAGACCACCATCCATAAGCTGTCTCACATATATCCATACTAAACACACATCAGTTTACAGCCTTCAAAAATGGTAGCATTTCTCCAAACCCGTATCTGACCATCCCAGTGGATCATGAAGGCACACATTCTACACCACCAACTTGCCACCCTCTCTGTACCCTCAATACACAGCTAGATGGGAAGCTAATTCCCAAAATAACAGGACCACCCAGGCACTGCAGCAGTGACTTGCTTTGCCTTCTGAACTCATCTGACCAAGCCAGGCATCCCCCTATGGAAGCCCAGCATGCACCCATGGACCCCACACCAGGAATGACTTATGTTCCTCAGGCCACAGCACTGCTGCAAGGATCCTGGCAGGCTGATAGGAAATTTTACAATTCCTTTGTATTTTAACATTTGCTTGGAAACTTACATGCAGGACTACTACTTTTTAAAAATTTTTTTTCACACCAACTGGTTAAACCCCAGTCTATTTAAGGAGCATTCTCCTTTTCTTCCATTTCTTCAATGTTTTGAACAAGGTTGAGCTTAAGACACTGTCATAATTATTTATAAAACATAATGCTAAAGCATTATAGAGATTTCCACTTACACAGAGTTAAGAAATAAGATGTTATTTGTGTTCCATCAGCATGCCCTGGGGTTAGGCCTCTGCTGCAGCATGACAAGCAGAATATACATTTTAACAGACAACATAAGAAGAAGGAATGTTTCCAAGACACACACAGCCTGGAAATAAAACAAACATGCCTTCTTCCCTCTGCCTCCTCAGCAAATAACTGGTCCAGGTGAGATTTCCTGCTCAGGCACAACAAAAGCAGGACAGGTGGAATGCTACAGGCAGGCATTGCTTCCACACCATCCATTAGCTGACACAGCAGATTAACTTTCCTACTCTTCAACCTAAAGACTATAAATTCAGCTTTCTGCAAAAAAATGGGACAAACCTGTAAAGGTCTTTGGCCTGCAAAAATCTTTCATGCACCATGCTGCTGTCTCTAAGCATTTCCATGATCCAGTGAAACAGCATCAGTGATGATTGACTCAATTGCCACAGACACACAAAAGGTTCCCACAGACTTCTAAAGAAGGAGCTGAATCAGAACCACAATCACAGACCCTGTGATAACGGGTTCAACATCTTCCAGTAACCCAGGTAACACACAGTGCTGTGAAACAGGACAGGCAAGTGCAGGGGGCCCTCACGGAGACCCTGTGCCGATCAGCACTGAGCTCTGAGCCGGTTTCTGGGCGCTCTCCCAGCACAAACCTCTGTCCCCCTGCTCTAGAAAATGCCTGAGCTCCGAGGGGCAGGTCTGACATTTCAGTGCAAGTAACTGTCCTCATTCCACTGAACTGGAATCACAGCCTCTGCAGCAGCACACAGTGAGCGAGTTCTGATGCTAAGCAATGGAAATATCTCTTCTTTCAGTATCCACAGTGTTTGACTCAGATACTGTGTGATTTCAGAGCAGTTAATGACCTAAAAGGAAGAGGTAGGGTGCAGGAGGCACATTTATGGACACACAGCTGCACACAGCTGGAGTGATTTGAGAAATTTGAACAGGACATGGTGCCAGACTGACCCCACCTGGGGAGGGTGGGACGTGGGGGGTGCATATTGATTGTTCTCAGGTCCCAGAAGGGAGAGCAAAACCATTCCTGTTCCAGACACTCTGCAGATGGGAAATGCAATGTGTGGTAGAGATATTCCTTATGATAGCTACTTGAAGTTCATTTTTCTCATCACAGGAATAAGCTTTCTGAGTAAGCTTTGGAACTGTGCTGTGTCTCTCTCCTGGCAGCCATCACCAGCTGTGTTTTCAATATCTCTTCCCAAATGCTTCACAGATACACGGACACAGATACTGCATGGAAAAACCCCAACACTGAGCAGAAAATGCACTTCAAATTCTGATAACTCCTTTGAAAAGCTGCCTGCTCTCATAGATTGGCTTTTTTGGGTCTGATGCTCTGAGAACACCTTAATCTGGTTTTCATTTATAGTTTCCCTTGAAAGAGTGGCAGATACAAAGGGACAAGGTAAGAACATAAAATGACCAGGAGACAAACACGTGACGGTAATTCTGCACTCTACAACTATTTCATTTATATAAATCTTTTCCCAGTGCTTCTGTCCTTGGTTAGCAAAATCTGAGGGAACAGCGAGGCCCCAGGATTCAAGAGTTCAAATCACTGCACTTGTCTGTGCAAGAGAAGATGTTCTTACAGAAAAACAGTTTCTCATACAGTATTTGGAATCAGCTGTGCTGAAGATGATAGCAGACTTGACAGATACCCAGAATACCTTAAGAGCAGCTCAGTCAGTGCTCCGTTATTAAAGGAATAAGCAATAGTGTTTTTTTCCTACAGTACACCTCATATAATCCATATGAAAAGATGTGAGATAGTAAAACTTACAAGAGCGCTGGGAACAGCACTTGGAAGGAACAGCAGGTGCCTTCTTGCTGGCGAGGGGTCAAAGAAAGGGTGCTTTTCAATTTCCACACAGTGGTGATGCTGGGTTAAAGGCTGGACACCATGATCTCAGAGGTCTTTTCCAGCCTTAACAATCCTGTAATTCTAAAAGGGGCTGTGAGAACTATCTCTCTGTAAATTACCTCCTTTCAGGCATACAAGAGAGGGACAGTGGGGCAGAATCAGTCCACACAGAATTCCACTCTGCAGTGTAAAGAGAGCCCTTACCCTTTCCCTCTCTCACTGGGATTTCTGAGCCCAGCACAGCACCTCCTGCGCCTGGCAGCCACGGACCCCAGTGCCCCTGGCACAGCAGCTGCACTGTGGGGAGGAGGGAGCTCTGATAGCTGGCAGAAGAGGAGACGCACAGATTGCCACGTCTCACTTCAGAGAGCAGAGGCCACGCAGGAGGCTGAGGGTATCTTGTGGTGCAGGGGACACTGGGACAGCACAAAGGGGCAGAACTGCAGCTCAGAGGGATTTGGGAGCTGACACCAGCCACACAGAGAGCACCAGCACCCACCTGACCTCCTTCTGGTAACAGAGTCCACAGCAGGTAGCATTTCTCCTGAGCAGGCGAGCAAAGGCCAAATGCGCAGAAATCCAAATGTCAACAGCACGTGCTCGTCTGCAGGGCTCCTGTGCCACATCAAAACTGGCAAAACACAGCAGGGCCAGCCCAGAGCTTTGGCCATGAACCTCTTTAGTTAGTCCAGCAGCACTTCTGTGACAGCCACTGGGCCTGCTAGGAATTGCCTGCGAGGGAAGGGACTGAATGCACACGCAGCTGACTTCCCAAAGTTGCTGGGAGAATCCCTTTTGCCTTTTTTCTACAAGAGAGTTCTGCTCAAAAATAATAGGCCGGAACAGTAGGATATAAACATTCCAGTAATTCATGGTGAATTCAAAGACAACACTCAGTCTCCTTACATATAAAATGTTGGCTTGGGGATTTCAGTTTTGTTTATGTTTTTCAAGCTGTGTATTTATCTTGCACAGTGGAACCACAGGCACAGGAGCTGTATCTTTCATATTACAACTTCTGCCGGAGCACTTAAGTCTGAAGGCTTTTTTTTTTTCTCCTATAGTGAATCATCATGTGTAGGGGGTGGTTGGATAATGTTTATGCTTTTTAAAAATAACCAAGCTAACCATTTGTTCCATACTGCACACAATTTGTTGCTTCTCTTTTAGAAACTCCTTGAAAGACAAGCTTTGGAAATAAAAATACATCTGGCAAGTCTGAAAGACAGGAGCAAGCACTGCAGACTAACTGGAACTCCACCATGGACAATTTGCTTCCTCTTCCAGAGATAAATCAAAATAAAAGGAAAAGAAAACAACACTAAGAGAAATACCTATCCACAGGTAAATTTCAGTGGGAGCAAAAAGGTTTTATCATGGTAGATATATCAAAATCTGAACAGAAGTATTTAGCAAGAACTGGAGAATTCAAAAGCACATTCCTGGTTTACTTTGTCAATGATTTGCTTTTCCATGTCCCAGCTTTCTAGCATGTGCAGCTCTGGTGTCTCCCAGCCAACCCACATTACCACAGCCTGCTCTGGCTGCTCATCAGGTACTCCCAGCCTGGTGGAGCAGAAACCCTTGTCCATTTGTAAACCAGCATGCCTTTTACACAGAAATATGCTTTATTCAATATATTTACATGGACATAGCAGTATTTTAGAAGACTAGAGAACAGTCTGCAAATTTTCACCTCCAAGCTCCTTCTTGCTTTAAGATAGAGGTGTCTGCCCACGAGGGAGAGGGGTGCTGATGTCCCAGAGGGCTGTGCTGAGAGGGGCAGGACGTCCAGCACCAAACCCCAGGGTTCACCTAGGACAATCTCCTCAGACAAACCAGCTGAGAACATTTATCATGACTAACAGACATGGATATCCAAGCAGCCAGAAACAAACTCTCCTGATACCTCTCTTGATGATCACTCCTGATAACCAGGTTGCTTCATATGAAGCTGTTCAGAAAGAGAGAAATGGTTCAATTGGGATTACAGACCCTTTGCAATGACATCTTGGAATATAAACCACCTCAGGGTGATCACCACATGCAATCAGGCACTGTGCTCATGAAAATGCTACTGAGGGAAATAAACTGCTTACTTATTACATCAGAGTTTATATTGATACAGAGGAAGACAAACATATATTCATCTTTTTGTGTGGTTGGAAACACATCCAGGTAAAGAAACTCTGTGAAGAGTGTGCCCTTGGTTCGTTACTTTGGGATATGACTCCATACCACACAAAAGCCTACTGATTTTTTTGTTGATTGATTACAGTTCATGAACCAACAACCAGCAAGTTTTTTACCCTAAATGTCTGGCAAAAGCCAAAAACAACACAAGAAAGGGCTTTGCAGGTGAAAGTGCCAAAAGTTGTGCCGGTAGGTCCAGACCTGATTTGAAGTCAGGTTTAAAGGGAGAAAATCTCTAAGTAGATGTTTGTACTTAGAAAACAAAAATTAAGATACATACATTATTTATTGAAGCTTCTATAAATTGAGTTAGTCTAGAGATATGTCTAAATACGTACCAGCTTTACATAGTTTTATATTATTGAGCAAATTTGTTAATGATTTCTTAATGGAACTTTTATTTTAGCAAGTGCTAAACAGTGTTATAGAGCAGAATTGTGCCAGTATCAAAGCAGAGGAGGCCTCATGTCTTATCTTTCTACAGAGAAATTCTGTACTAACATAAATTATGAAACAACATAAAAAAGTGAGATTATCAATATTATCTCAGTCTTACTACTTCTGATGATTTTCTTTAGTTAAATTTACCATTGGCTATTTTTATCCATGGAAACAAGTATATTTATGGAATCACTCTGTGATATAGTATTTATTTGGTTTCTTACTATGATTTGTTTCAAAATTAATTTAAGATCTCATGAAGAATAACCAAACTTTTAAGCATGAGTTGTCCTGTTTCTATTTTGCTATAAGTGTAATTCATGCATTGCTATCACCCCCTATATGCAATGGAACTACCCCAAGATTTTGGCCTGATTTTCTTTTTCATTGTGAGAGCCTATTATCTACCTATTTGTTATCTACCAGCAGATAAGACATTAATTCTTCATTTATTTGACAGTCATTAGTCCATTTTAGGAACCCAGAGATACTTGATAATAAATAACTAATGATATTTTAAAAAGGCAGAGCAACTGCCTAGCAGCTGTCTTCATGGTACATGTATCCAATTCCTGATTTATCTGCTGATTTTTTAACCCAAGCAGAATAAAATAGCATTTAGGCAGTATCTTAAATGAGCTGTTTACTGCACTCCAATCCTTTTGTGCTGGTTTTTGCTGGGACAGAGTTAATTTTCTTCCCAGCAGCTGGTATGGGACCATGTTTTAGATTTGTGCTGAGAAGAGAGCTGATAACACAGGGATGTTTTCATTACTGCTGAGCAAGTGCTTATACAGAGTCAAGGTCTTTTCTGCTCCTCACCCCTCAGAGAAGGGCTGGGGGACACAGGAACTGGAGAGACACAGCTGACCCCAGGGATATCCCAGACCACAGGGCATCATGCTCAGCAGATGAAGTTGTGGCAAGACAGTAGGACAAATAAGAATGAACATGTCTCTTTCTGTAAATTTGTTTGCACAATAATCTATTCATTGACTCAAACAACAGCATTTTTTATGGCTTCCTTTAGATGTTCAAATTTTAGCCAGGATCTGACACACTACCAAAGAGCTTTACAAACTGGGTGCCTTCAGAGTTCACCAGCTCGGTAGCTGCTTTTGGCCTTTGTTAAGCTGTCTCTTTCCATTTGCACTCCAGATTTGAGCTGTGTGGCTGTGCATTCTATTTAATTACACAGTGACAGGATGCATGAGGCACTAGGCCCCATGAAAATTTGAAGAAAGGCAATCCCTGAAGACAAGGATTCTGCTATTCCTCCTGAAAGGCTACTCTTTCTCACCTAATTCAGGATTTTTGGTGCTGCCACATAAAGGAGTTCTCTAATGGGCTCAGCCTGTGTCAGCTTGCTCCTTCCAGCACTGTGTTCTCATGTCAATTTGGATGTGAGAACTTCTCTACTCACAGTAGTTTTACTACTGCTTTTATTTCTGCCAGCAAAAGGTTTTTGATATTTCAGCTCCCTGTCCTCCTTCCCAACAAAGACATATACTGTCTTAAAAGGAAAAAAAAATGTTGAGAGAAAAAGCAACATTTTACTCCTCAAATGAATCCTAGACAACAAAGATCAGGAAACATGCCTACATGGAAAAAAAAAAAAAAAAAAAAGCTCTTCTCTGACCCTTTTAGCATGTCAGGAATTCACCTTGTTCAATGTGGCATGTCTTCCCAGTTAGGGATCAGGCCTCCAACATGGACACCAAAGTGGGAGGGTGAAATGCTTTCCCCTGCAGCTCCCTGGAGTTATTAGGCTAGCCCAGATCTGAGAGAGTTTTGGGGGAAATATTTCAGGGTTAAGGCAAAAGATTCCAAAAGAGGCTCTAACCCCCAATGTGGTCCAAGACGTTTATTCCATGGGAGGAGGAGGGAAAGAGAGTGAACAATGGAAGAGCATGGCCTTTTCTACCCTCCTGCTCAGGAAAGGACAATTGGCTCCCAGCCAATTGGGTCCAGAAAGGAAAGAAGGGTTAAACTAACATGGTTACAGCTACAGGGGTCTCTCGGGGGGAGAAAACCCATTCCCCAGAGCGATGCAACTGGAGGGATAACATGGGAAGCTGGATTATTCTTAGGACCTTGCTCAGCTGCTGCAGCCACTGGGTAGAGAACATCCTTACAGCAGCTGCAACATTTTCCATGACCTCCTGGAGTCAGTAACAGGAGCTCTGGATTAATAGCTAACTCTTCTGCTGGAGTTGAGGATGGCAGGAAAATCAGGACAGGGGATTTTTCGAAGTATTAGGGTGGTTTTTGTCAAGATGGTCTTTGGGGTCCAGAGTTAATACTGATGCATATCCAGGATGTCTTAATACAGGTCTGGCTATTTTGATCTTGTCTCTCTTATGACTTCCAAAACATTGGGGTTTGGATTCCAAACATATGCTACTGCCACTCTGAGCCCCTGTATACAAATAACCATATATATTAATACATATTAATCCCTGAACGAAATTCAACTCTGAAAACATCAGTCCGGTTCCAGTGTTCCCCTGCTTCTAGCTGTGGGACCCAGTTGGCTGCAGGGAGATCAATGAGAACCTAAGCATAAATATATGTCTGTAACACAAGAAGTGTTTATAAGAAGGTCATTGGTTCTCTCTAAAATGCTTCTCTCTTTGGGCTCTGATCAAAGCTGCTTTTGCAGAATGTTATGAGAAACATTTAAAGAAAAAAATTAAAGAGGAAACAAAAAAATCCTTCCTTATTTTAGATGAGAGACATTCTTTCCCTGGAAAAGGTGCTTCCTGGCCAAGGGTAACCCAGAACAATTTCCTGAGTTAAAGGCTTCCACATTTGGCCATATGCATTTTGCTTCAGAAATGCAGCAACAACCAATCCTGGTGAGAGCCACACTGACATGAGTGCCACTGCCTGCTTTAAGTGGAAACTCTCTTTTTGTAAAAGCTGAAAGAGCATGTGGGTGGGCAGGATGGAGAAGGGTGGAGAGGTTTAGTCCCTGGTTGTCATTCTTTAGGCGTGACCACAATGCTGCAATCTCTGGAACGCAGCTGGACAGAAAGGATGAGGAATGTCCCTGCCTCCCTTGGGGAAATCAGTCTGATGATGCCAGGAGCTGTGATTTGTCTCTGCAGGAATGTTGCCACCTGCAGCAATTAAATCTCCGCCATAATATGATTTAAACAAGAGGATATTTCCCCCCAGAAACTGCCAGATCATTGTTTCCTCCAAATGCCTCTGAGAGACAAGAAAATTAATGCAGTGAGGATCGCTCAGAATGGGGCACTGCAGATGTCCTGGGAGCAGGAGAGGGATGCAGAGCTTGACAAAATTAGGTGAGCCTGACAAGTCCATCACCAGTTTCCCCAGACAAATCCAGAGACGAGTGTTAAAGGAGCTGAAACGGTGATCTCTGTGCTATCATCCACCTTCTCTGCCTTTGTGGACAGAAACCAAAGTGCATCTGTAAAACCACTGCTGGATGCATTTTGTTATTCCACGCACCACAAGCAGACTTCCCAACAAAATCCAATGGCTTCAGTTACACATCAGAAGACAAAAGAACACTGTGTAGCCATGGATTCATTTGCCCAAGTCTTTTGTAAAGCCTTTTAAAGCTTCTTTAGGATCTCCCTCAAAACAAAGCCCTTATGTCAACAGAAACTCTTGCTTAGATATACTTCATCTGTTACTTTTTATGAATATGCACGATCAAAGGGTGACAGCTTACACAGTTAAGCAAACACAGTTACACAGAGCACACTTCTCCCACAAAAGGTCAGATAATACAACATGCTAAATGTTAAATACACACAAGAGGGATATGTTCCCCTTGAGCACACTGTGATGGGGACTTATTTAGGAATATATTGTCCATCTTTTCAGGACACCCTGCAAAGCGTCTTTGAAAAGATCTTACCTGTTCAGTGATGAAGGAGCTTGAAAAAGTGACAGCTGACCAAAAGAAGATCCCACAGCTGAGAATGATCTTTCTGTTGAACCGGTCACCAAGGTAACCAAAGATCGGTGCCGCGACCATGAAACTACAGATAAAAACTGCAAAGGAGAGAAAAAGGAAAGAAACTTAATAAACATCAGACCAAGAACAGGAAGACTAATTTTCTGCAAGCCAAATCCTCTAGAGAACAGCTCCAAATAATTAGATATTCTGCAGCCCTGCCTGGCGGAGTTGTGCAGGCCGATAGGCTTTCTGAAGTCAGTGCTTCCTTAATCAAACAGATTTTTCATTCCCAGAGAAACTTCAGACCAGTGAAGTCATATTACTTGAAAGCACCAGCCCCTCACAGTCAGCTGAGCTCAGATCTGGGGATGGGCAAAACCAGGACAGAATAAATTAAGAGCTTCTGCTTAAATGTTACTGAGAAGGTGAAGTGGAGTTTGGAAGGAGTTTCAAGCAAACAGAAAACAAGGCAAGGGCTCCTTGTTGGTTCTTGCAGCAGAGACCTGAGAAAAATGGGCCACAGAAGCTGAGGTTCTTTCATCCTTCCATCCTTCCCTCCTTCCTATTTAAAAGAAATTATGAAACAGTGAGGAACACCAGTAAACACCACTATCATCCTACTGACACCAGCCCTGTCTCCTCACTAGGTCCTTTCACCATCACTAAACTTGTATTTCAATCCATCACTGAGCAACAGCTTCACTAGAACAAAGAGTTTTAACCTACAAAGTCCAAACAGGCCAGGACTGTCCTCATCTGGAAGACTTCAAGTTGATCCTTTGTTCCCTCCAAAACCCCCAAAGCATTAACCTGTGATCTCCTGTCACGTAGGAATGAGGCTCTTGACAGAGTAACTTCAGCAAAATCACGTCTATTCACAGTTCACTTCTCTGTCCATCTCAAAACAATCTGGCCTGTGAACCCCCTGAGAACACCTGAGATAGGGTGTTCACATCATGTTCCTTAATAATTTGGATTTTGGCAGAAATTGCCATGTTTTAAGCTGATTTATTCCTGCCTTTTGTCTGTCCACATTGTAGAACTGGATAGGGCAATTACACGGATTTTATTGGTGTGTACTGTGAATTCTGACTATAACTGGCTGTTTGGGATTCAGCAAATCCAGAAGGATTTGGGTAGGACACCAGAACACCTAGAGGTCTCTCTTTAGTCACACAGTCCTTACACTCATTTGTTTTCAAGTAGGTCTTGGAGGGCACTGTGGGTTTTTGGCATAGCCTAACCCCAGCTGTCTACTTTTCATTGTATAAAATGGGGTGGGGGGATAGAATAGATTAAAAAAAAAAAAAAAAGAGCAGAGCACACACCCCCTTTTGGGTGGAATGTGCATATAAAATTAAAATTGTTAAGACCCAAATAATGAATTTTTAATGGATGATATGATAGTTCAAAAATGTGCAGAATGCTGAACTATGACTAAATGTCTTTTTTTAGTATATTAAGATGTCAAAGCAGCTTTATAAATAATACACATCCATTTGCATCTGTGTTTTGTGACCCATGTGTATATGTATTTTGCACTGTGATATTTGAACTAAATTACAGGATTACTCTTTTTACATTTAGAGTAAAATAAATCAAGATAATGGAGAAATGTTAAGGCCTGAAATGCAGCACATGCAACATATCACACATACTTAAGTAGTATTGCTATGACCAGTTTTGCTGTTCAGCTCACACATAAACTTTACTGATAGAACTCAGTCCCTGCACCTATCCCAAAATCCTTGTGCAAACAAAACCCATGAATAAATCTACAAGCAGTGTTTTCATCTCTGTTTTACAGAGAAACTAGACCAGCAGTAGCTCACAAATCTCTGCTCAGGAAGGGCACATCTGCACTGGCCCCACTCCAACAAGGCACTTAAGCACATGCTTATATTAGGCACTTTAGAGTCATCAATTCCATGATTAAGTGCTTTCCTGAATTAACACCAAGGGCTTGGCACCTTGCAAAGCTGGTGCAACAACCTGGCACGACGGATACGTGGCTGTTCATTGGGAATGAGAAGCAGAAAATGACTGTGACTCGTCCAGACCAGTGTGACCACTGCAGTATGATCTTTCTCTTGGAAGGACACTACAATTCATTCATCTCAGAATCCCATATTCTGCCATTTTTATGATGTAAAAAGACACAAAACTGAAAAAGCTTCCAAGGGAAAATTCAAAATATCCAAGTCAGCATCCCACCATTTCAAATATCAAATAATACGGTCAATTCAACTTTGAGACATGTGTGATTCAAAACTCACATTAATCAGTGGGATTATTAGCTTCAATGACCTCTGGATAATAAATGAAAAGTATAATTCTGGAATTTGGGCAAAATGGACAAAGCTACTCTTTCAAATAAAACAAACAAACAAAAAAAAAAAGATTGTCCAATGACTTTCCAACAATGTACATCCTTCTGCTGCTCAAATCCCTTTGGAGGATCTATTTTTGGAAGACTCTGAGCTGTGAGCTTTGTCAGTGGTAAGCAGCTGACTTGACAGCTCCACAAGGTGTAAAATGAAAAGGACAACAGAGCCAAATAAATAATAGGTAATGGAACACAGCTGTCACAAGAATAAATGCAATTTATATCAGAGTATTTATGACCCAAATATGCATCAGAGCATTGACTGACTCAAATAAATGCAGAGATGCAGAGTATGATGGCTGTGTGGTCTGTCAAAGGGATTTTCCTGTTACAGGCCTTTCCCATGAATCAATTTTTGCAATTACTCCTGCCAGTGACAGCCGAGACTCCTGAACCCCAGCCTGGGCTGGCAGAACAGAGGTGAACAAAAGTAGGGCACATTCCCAGGTGGGATGGAAACCTGAGTTACTCTAGAACAGGAGGTTCTATGAGGTTCTGTGACAACACTACAAAGGAGGGACATCATCCAGAAGACTCAAAACTGCAGCACGTTCAGTTGGAGAAAGGGGCAGCAGAAACATGCATTCCAGTAAAGGAGCCTGGCACTTGTGCCAGCCTCTTTCTCTCTGGCTTGTCTCCCTTCTTCCACAGCATTTTCTGTTCCTTGCACTCACCCACTCCCAAATTAATAACACTGAAGTGACACCACAGCAGCTGCTGCTTCAGCTCAACCACAGCCACAAATCTTTTCTATTAGGGCAGCAGTGGGACAGAGGTTGGCATTGCGCTTTGCTCTTCCCAATCAACAGCTCCTCTTCCCATTTTCACTTAGAGACATCCCAGAATATTACAGCTCTTGAAGAGACGTAGAGTGCAAGTCAGGGCAGGGTTAGAAACTCACTGGGATTTAAGATGAGCTACTGTGAAGGCAGTGATGGCATTGGGAGCAGCTGTGGGCAGGTATAGCTCTGGCAATCCCATTATGGATGTGTACAGCTCATTTCTCCTGGTAAATGATCTCCAGCAGTGCCAGCAAAAGTGGTTCAGTCCCAGCACAGGGTGGAGCTGAGATACATTTCTGCAGGAGTAAATTATCATGTGAGCAAAGGATGAATAAACAGACACATAGTGAATGCCATCAAGGAGGGAGGTTCTTTTAAGTACAGGTATTTTCAAAAGGAGAACCCATTTGTCTTTATTCCTCCCTTTGTGGCTTAGCCACTGAAATGCCGCCTGTGGTGAGAAGGCAGGAAGAGTGTAATTGCCCAAACAGGATGGCTTGGTGTCTATTTCTGCCTCTGGATGCCTGTCCCACCCTGTACAGGTGCACAAGCACTTTCTCAGCCAGCACTGCCCAGCTTTTTCTGTGCATGGCTGGAATTACAACAATGTGCAGCATAAAAAGTCTTACACATCCCACCCAAACACCCACCAGACAAGGAAATCATCCTCCCACGCCTCTATTGCTGCTGCATGTACTGCAGCTTCAGTCCTGTTTCAGGACTATGGCCAGGGAGCTGCTATTCAGACACACTTTCCCCTCTCAAGAGCTGCCTGTGTACCCAGGGGAAAAGTAAATCCAACAGTGGAAGCAAAGGAGATGAGAGAAGAGGAAGGAACTGTAGACTTTATATTTAACAGTCACAAAAAACTCCTGCCTCCTGGAACTAGATGCCATTACTTTTATTTTTCTCTTCTTTCTCTCCAAACAAAACTTTACCAGGTTGACTTCACAGCTATTCCCTGAAAAGCCTCTGACCTGACAGCTCTCCACCCTGTGATTCCAAAGACACTTGCCTCCACCTCACTTGCTCTTTTCTTTAGTGGACTTTTGTTTAGTGGACTTATCAACCCAGAGATAATCTCAGAGAGGGGCTTCTCCTGCCAGCAGGTCATCCACAGAGTAGAATCAAGAAGGAAGAGAGGCAGTGACAGAGGCACACACAGGGGCTGACGTTCCTCTGTTCCTGGAAGGTTGAGCAGATCAAAGGCACCTCTGAAAAAGGTCCTTTCTTTTGGTTTTGACTTTAAGCACACAGGGCTTATCTTTTCCTATCAGTAATAATGCTAGAAAGGTTCAGGGTCAGGTGAAAACAGCTTTCTCTACACAAGGATGCTCAACAAAAAAACCCTAGTGGGTATCTTTGAGCTTTGAGTCAGCACAAATCGTGTGTACACATCTAATTGAGTGCTGACAGTGAGCTTGGCTCTGTGGAAGGCAAACCCAGACAGCCTCTGCCTCAAGGGACTGGCATGCACTGAGACACTGCTGAGAACTGTGTGCTGAGAGGTTGATAACATCTTCCCAACAACAAATTTCCAAACAATGAGAACACCTCAACAGGCAGCTTGCCCTGAATGGAATATTTATGGGTGTGTACAAGTACAACCCTGGGATTTGGCCGATCCACTTCTACCCCAGGGACTTTCAGTCAAGAGTGCACGTGCTTCTCAAGCTGCTTGTGACACCAGTTACCATCTACCTGCAATGGTGAATAAAGCCTCTCCAACATCCCAACCAGCTCCTCTACTCCAAAGACGTGTTTTTGCAATGCTTCCCTCTTTTAATTTTTATTTTCTCTATGATTTTATGCTATAATAATAGCATAAACACAGCACATTTAATCACGGTGAGGCATGGGACAATTTAGAAAGAAAGTTTAACATTAATTTCTACTTTAGGGCTACGGAAATTAAGACACAGGAGAGTGACCTGCCCTTGATGAACTACAGACATCTGGAACCCACACAGGTCTTCCAGCTTCAGCAGTGTCCTCTTTACATGACCATCTCTATGCTGGAGGGATTTCTGAAGGTCTACAGCCACAATTTAAAGTGATTTTTTTTTTTTTACAGCACCATTCAAGCTAAGAAAGAATAAAGATCCCTTTATGCTTCATGCCACAGTTCAGGTACAATGTGGTGATTGATGGTCAAGCACTGGAACAAGTTGCCCAGGGCAGCAGTGGAATCACCATCCCTGGAGTGTTCAAAAACTTTGTAGTTGTGGCAATGAGGGCCATAGATTAGTGGTGGAGTTGGCAGTGCTGGATCAATGGGTTGGACCTGATGATCTTAGAGGTCTTCAACCTTAATTGTATGATTCAACCTTGATTGTATGATATGAGCAAGGTAAAATTGATACCCAATGGTGGGACAGTCCAAGGCCCCAGGAACCTCAGCAGTGTGATTTAAAAAATTAATCCTTTGAAAGAGGATGAATTAATACCATACAATTGATTTTAGAAAATATCACCCTGAAAATCATTTCTGTCACAGACAGGTACTCTGTTACATCACTCTGCACACAGGCTTTGTTTTACTTCATTGCTAATTCAACAGCCAACAGATGGATCGTGTTACTGCGCTTTGCCGGGTGCAAAACACGAGATCACTGGGTTCCAGACTCAGGCAGACAAGAAGTTTCTGACAAGTGTGAGGAGCTTTGAAACACCATCAGTTCCATATGTCATGCAAAGCTGTCACACACTGACAATGTCGAACACAGGAGCATTAAAAAAAAAAAAGCTTGAGAATGCATCAAATCAATTGGAGTTAGGTATATGAAAGCTTGGGTTGGATATGGTCTGAAATGTTCTCCCAGAACAGACCACAGGACAAAATGGAGAATTTTATAAAAGCCTCATTGTGTCCTTGTGCTTGTTCAGTAAGGCAAAGTGAAAAGTCCTGCACTTCAGTCACAACCCAAGGCAGTGCCACAGCTGGGGACAGAGTGGCTAGAAAGCTGCCCAGTGGGAAATGATCTGGGTGTGCTGGTCAACAAGGGCTGAACATGAGCCCAGGTGGCCAAGAGGCCAATGGCATCCTGTCAGGAAAAGTGTGGCCAGCAGGAGCAGGGACACTGTCCCCCCGCAGTGAGCATGGGTGAGGCCACACCTTGAGTGCTGCATCCATTTCTGGGCCCCTCACTGCAGGAACAGCATTGAGGGGCTGCAGCATCCCAGAGAAGGGCAGCAGAGCTGGGGAAGGGTCTGGAGCACAAGGATGATAAGATGCAGCTGAGGGAGCTGGGGGAGGGCTCAGCCTGGAGAAAAGGCGGCCCAGGGGGGACCTGCTGGTTCTCCACGACTCCCTGACAGGAGCAGGCGTTCGGACTCAGCTCCCAGGGAACAGGGACGGGACATGAAGAAACAGCCCCAAGCTGTGCCAGAGAAGACTCAGGCTAGACTTTAGGAGGAGTTTCTTCACTGAAAGGGTGGTCAGGCATTGGAAGGGGCTTCTTGGTGAGGTGGAGAAGTCTCCATCCCTGTAGATGCTCAAGGATCAACTGGATGTGGCAGTCAGTGCTCTAGGCTGGGTGACAAGGTGGGAATGGGTCCAAAGTTGGAAAGAGAGGAGAAGAAGTGTTTTGAAGGTGTGGCCCTAACTACTCACACAGTCTGTGTTTACCAGGGCATGTTTCTATTTCACAGGACACTCTAGTTCGTGTTTCCCTCACTGCAGATGCCACTCATCAATATTCAAGCTACAATCTTGTCTTTTCCATAGGGAGCACAATGCACCATGAGGTGCCAGTTTTTTCCTTAGCACAAGCTGATACAAAATGTAAACAACATGTTTAGGATGAGTATGTGCACACACAGCTGACACACACATTTACACGGAGAAGGAGCTGTTGTACACCACCACTCGGTTCCATTTGCTGAGACAGGGTCAGAACCTGGTTACAAAAACACCACTAAAGAAGCCAGACAAGGCCTGAACACAGCTTGTCTGGCAAGTTCACAATTCACTCAGTAATACACAAGATGCAATTCTTGGAAGAGTTCAGTACTGATAATTTCCCCCCGCCTTTTCCTCACTGCAGAAACCAGATTCTTCCAAGGGTTAGCCCCTATGTTCCCAGCAAAGGATATCCTGAAGTTTGCTTTGTTCACCTTAACTAACAAGAATAATTGCTTCAGTGGGAATTGCTGGGAAATCCACTCCTTGGAAACAGAAAATAAGACTATCCAGAAACCCAGCAATGTTTTAATTGATTTTTTATTAATTTCCTACATTATGTCCATTGAAGCTTCACTTAAAGATTCAGCCTTTCCTATCTTCCTTACTGCTGAAATCATAAGGCGATGGTTACTCACAGTTATCAATTCACCCTTTTATACATCTGAAATTCAGTTCAGTTCTGCTGTACTTCAAAATTTTTTACCTAAGTGTACAGCGGAAAAGACAGAACTTGACTGTACTGTTTTATCTCTCTGGATGTCCAGCAAATTTACTTGGAGCAGGAGCCAACATGCTACAAGACTAGATTTTGAACAGCTGTGTAGAAAAGAGGAAACCCCTTACTTCTGCATTTCATTGTGGAATTACAGAGATCACGTTAGCACTGTTTTAAAGGGATTTGGGCAACCTCATCATCAATAGAACTGTTACCCCAAGGAACGGTTCCAGCATCCAGCTCCCAGTCCATCGCTTTCCTTGTGCCTGAACTGGTGCTTGACTGACCCTGCAGTGGGAGAGCAGCAGCCATCCAGCCCTGAGGAGCAGCTTTTCCAAGGAAATGACAGTAACAGAATGTCTTCTGTGGCTATGAGAACACTTGAGCAGACACCACCTCTCCTCATCAATTAAAAAGTAATATTCACATGGGGGCCAGTTCCACAATCTGGTTCATTCCATGAAGAGGGAAGAGGAGGCTGTGGCACAGCTGGGTTTCCATGGCAGTGCCATACAAAGCCATGCAGATTATTGCCTAAGACAGCATTAGATTGCTGGCACTTGTCAGCAGAGCCCAGAAAACATGCTTTTTTGGCAGTGTTTAAACTCTGCTTTTGCATTTCTTACTGTTCAGAAGTGATGGATTAAATAAGCCAAGGCCAATTCTGTTTTACAGCTACTTCCACTTTGAGTTGTTTTCCTGCAAAATGCTTTCAGTGTGTTTCATTTAGACTCCTGACCAAAGCTGATGGAAGGACTCCTTGATTCAGTGGGCATTACAGATGAGAATTTTGTTTAGATAGAACTGCTTATGCCTTCTAATGGCAGCAGAGATCAGAACCTCTTTGCCAATAAAAACACTAGTAAGTTTACTGCATCCCTGTAATATTAAAGGTTATTATTGGGAAAGGCACAGCAGGCATCAAAAAAAAATGCCAAAAGGACATAACAAGTAATTTTACTGTAAAACATTAAACATCTGGAAAAGGAACAACCAGTGGAGGAGATGGAGGAGATCAAACACCATGAGTGGAAAGGAAAAGGGGAAAACTGAATCACCTTCTCTCTTAGAAGACTGACCAGCCAGGTGGCATCAAATAAGACTGGCAGCTGAAAAATGCAAATCAAAGGAGAACTTTCATTCACAAAACTTCACTAAACACTGGAATTTTATCACAGCCCCAGGAGCTAAGAGTTTATGTTTTCACAAAACAGGATTGGACAAAACCCTGTAGGAATACTAATTGAAAGGCTGCTAAAGGTAGCTCCTCTTGTTCAGGACATTCTCAGCTAGCCAGTTGATTTGGCATACCCAGGAGCTACCACCATAATCTTGTCCTGTTCATCTTTTTCTTCCCCACATATATGTGATCACAACCAAAGACTGGCTAATACACTGAAAGGATGTGGGGTCTGGAAAATACAACTATTCCTGCAGTATTCTGAGGGAAAAAAAAAAAAAAAGGAAGACAAAACTGCATCTGCATAATTTCCACCAATTTGATCACGTAACAATTTATGAACATATCCCTAAGCTGCACCTAACTTATCTCTAAAAGCTGGAATGTGGCTCACAGTTACACTTCTAAAATCACTAGTTACTTTGACCCTGTATATACACAGGTATGAAGTTCCCAGTCAGAGCTTTGTCCTCTTGCAGTTTCTCCTCCATTTGACTTAACCAGCTCTAAGTGTTTGAGAACTTTCTGGTCACACAGGGCAGCAGGACATGTCAGCCCTGCCCAGCTGCTCACACAGTGCGTGACATGGCACTGCAATCAGGGCAGGGAAAGTTCATTAACTTAGTTAGCCAATTAGGATGGATTTGTATCCATTCTGGTCAATCCTGAATTAGACATGAGATCCCAGAGGTGCAGAGACTGGTCAATAGCTGTGCAGCACTGCAGCATTGTGAGTGACACAGCTATGACATGATTAAAATATACCTAAACCAGTCTTGGCTGCTGTTACAGACACAGCCAGCAATCACTCCTAGCACTAATGAAAGTCTGCATCTGAACAAATAGCAGTTTTTCTTTTCCCTTTCTGTGCAGTTTTCCAGGATGTTCTGCCCGTTTGCCATCCCTCTGAGAGCTGCAGTCACAAATAACCCTCCAGCTGGGAAGAGGCTGCTCCTATTTGCCAGGAAGATGAAACTCCTATACCCAGGGCTCATAGCCAGAGAAAGGTGTCTTAAAAAAGCATTTAAATAACCACAAACCCCAAAGGAGCTTTATTTTGTCCTGTTCCCTTCCTCTACTTGAAGAGCTCTTTCTTTTGCCATTGCAATTATGACTCTAGGCACACGCACAAAGCCACATCCGCAGGAGCCTTCGGAAGCAAAGGTGAGATCTCCTCAAAGAACTGGTCAGACTTTCCCTTGTGCCAGTACAGAGCTTGTGTGACCATCTGGAGAGCAAAATCTGGGGCCTGCTGAGGGCTGAAAACGAATCTTGTCTCTTTTCTGGCAAGTTCCCTGATCTAAGAGAGGCAGCATGAGCTGGTGGCAAGAACTACACCGAGTCCCTTGGGGAGGGATGTGCACCTTCACCCTCAAAGCCTTTTCAAGCACAGCAGACACTTAAACACATCAAGAAATGACAGCCTAAAGCTGGTAATGCAGGATAATCTAAATCCCTTGATCCTTAAAATCTGCATTGAGTACCGCGAATTAGACTTAACTAGCAATAAAATACTTTAAATCTGTTATTCTCATAATAGAATGGTGCTTCATTTGTATCTGGTATAAAGAGAAATTATGTTCCTGGTTCCTAATTTGAGATAGAGAGGGAAGTCTGTTTTCATACTAAAATGAGCTTTGCCATCCTTCTTTACATCAGGACTACTAATCCTGCATCCTTCCTCAACTAACATTTTAATTTCAAATAATTAACTAGGATGCAATAGGAATTATTCTGTCTCAGTCTCAAAACCTACTTCCTGCAGCAATAGAGAACAGGATAGAGAGGAGACACTTGTACTGGGTATTACTAATAAATTCCTTGCTCCATGTTATTTACCAACAACAGCAGTTTCCTCAGAAAAAAGAAAAGAAAAACAAGGCAATAGGAAGTGCTTCCCCTTCTCTTCAGAGTGACGTCAGGAGCTCCTCATGCATTTGTGACAACTTACTGAGGGAGATCATCTGATCTATTCTCATCCCACATCTTTCAGACATAAGGTTTATTTGGGTTTGTTTTTTAAATGAAAACCCTAAATAAATGACTATTTCACAGTGGGAATGCCTTGCTGACCTCTACACAAAGCTCTCAATATCTGCTGGATGCATTTACAAAGAGTGAAAAACTCTGCAGGAACCAAACATTCTCCTCCCAAACACGCCACCCGCAGCTGGGGCACAGGAGCGCTCGCTCACTGGTCCCTCAAGGAGCGAGGGATTTGGGGAAGGCTGGGACAGGGATGCTGGTTTTCCAGCAGTCTTGGCCAGAAAGAGACTCTCAGCCATTGCCTTCCACCAGGGCCAAAAGCCCAGGGGGATTTTGGAGCTACCAGTCCTGATGGCTATACTGCTGGGAGTCAAGCAAATGCTGAGAG
This sequence comes from Anomalospiza imberbis, assembly GCF_031753505.1. Lineage (NCBI taxonomy): Eukaryota > Metazoa > Chordata > Aves > Passeriformes > Viduidae > Anomalospiza > Anomalospiza imberbis. The sequence goes on from NC_089700.1 coordinate 3,766,895, forward strand.
TAGTGAAGAAAACCTGCATCAAAGCCTTGAAATCCACACGGCTCTGCTTTGGGAATGGGGAGGGGGACACAGCTCTTTGCTGACATTCTCCCCAGGCTGGCAGTAGGACTGATTGATTTATTTTTAATTATTTTTACAGTTCTTTAGGGGGCTGTTGTACCATCTATAGTGGGCTTGGCAAAACACATGCTCCCTCTTTGGAAGGGAAAATGACCATAGCTGCATTTTAATGATGGAATTGGCTGTCAACTACGACAGCACTGACAGCCTCAGGACAGCATCTAATCTGGTGGCACACAAGGAGTAAATGAGAGTTTCCTCTCAATTTTATGTCTATCATTGGCACCCACCAAAGTTGTCCTACTTAGAGTTAAAACTGAAGACATTTCTGCAGATTATGTGCTCCAGAAATTGCTCAGGAAAGCACGTAAGCACAGGCAAATGGGCAGGAAATGCTCTGGGGTGAATGAGAGACATGCAGGACACCCCAGATCTTGTTTCAGTGTTATCACCAAGGCACAGGAGCAAAGCAATGATGTCCGGACAGGGAAGGACAAGGATTCACATTCACAGTGTGTGTTTGTGCATTTGCAGATAAAAGTGTGCCAGAGCTTGGTAGCAAACTCCTTCCACACCATTTTTCACAAACTGTTCCCTTTCCAACTCAAGCCATACGTCTTCAAGAGTGCTTTTAGCAGATCAGTAAAATGCCATCTTTTAAAATCAACAAAACTCAGTAACTAAGGAAATTATCAATCTGAAGGGAAAAATACAGCTTCATCTCTGTATTACAGCTGACTTCCTTCACAGGGGTCAGTTCACATCTTTCTGAATTTCTAAACACACTGACTTCACCCTGGTCTCACACTGCCTGCCTCTAGATATCTGGAGGAAAGCAAACATTTGTTAAATTAAACTGAATTCTAAGGGATGAAAATATATTATTTCTCATCACAAAAACTTCAAGAGGACAACTAAAATATCTGATTTTTATTCACTTGCTCTAAGATGCAGGCGGTACCAGCAAGGGGTACTGCTCTTTATATCCTGCCATCTGCAGCCTTATGCTAATTCAGTTTTTTTAAGAATAGAAATCACTGTGGAATGAGAATATGCTAAAATTCACAGAAGATATGGATATAAAAGCCATTGCGGGTAATTGCTTTGGTTTGATGCTATCCAGCAACCCAGAATTGTCTTATTTTCCTCAAAGATTTCCCTCCTCCCAGGGCCGTTAGTGCTATAGATAGCTTCACCTTTATTTGCAGAGGAAACACACACATTTCATAACATTGCCCAGCCAATCCTTACTTCTAAAGAGCTGTTTGCTGGTCACAGAGGGAATTTCAGTACTTTGTCCTGCTTAATTACCTACTTTTTTCTGGGTTGCCTGTAAAATGCAAAGTATCTTGTGGAACGACAGCTCTTTAAATAAGCTACCACCCATTAGGGACTGGCCCAAAACCACACTAACTTTACAGGGGGAATTTCTGCAGTGCTGACTGGGTTTCAATTCAGAGCACCAACACAGAAAGAGAAAAAAAATCAATTCACTGTGGAATCTCACAGTTTCTCCTTAACAGCCATGTCCATCTTTCTGCCTGAGGCATTGCCAGTGAATAAGTAAGTCCCTCAGTAAGATATCTCTCATTTAACCTCAGGAGACCACTTCATAAGAACACAAGAACAATGACAACAGATCAGAAAACCATGTAGTTTTGCATCCTGTCTGTGGCAGGGACTGCAATCAGATCCTTCTGAGGAAAGTACACAGAATTCCTACACAGGCAGCTGAACTACTCAGAGGCTGCCTTCAGCACTCCCAAGAATTGTAATGCGTTATCCACATAAAGATCTGATCTTTCAAGCTCAGGTTCTGACAATATTCCTCGTGACATTCATTTCCCCAAGCTGTCCACTCTTCCTTGAGAAGGTTTTGGAATGCTTTCCAGCAAACTGACCCCTACTGATTGTTTCTTCATTGTGAGGCAAAAATCAGAAAAACATACACCCCACATAATTTTCAGGACGTTCATTTTGTTATGTGATTTTACATTACCCCCTCTAATTTATGAGGACAAGCAAAATAAAAATAATGATTTTTGAAACTTCTCCTGTGAGAAGGAAGTGGAGGGTGTATGTGAGAGTGCAGCAGGGGCCAGGGCTAGCTGCTCTGGACCAGACATGTTGGGCCAAAGTGTGGTTTGTGTGTAAATGTACTCGCTGTCTGGTTTCATTATGAATCACAAATCCTCTACAAGGCAAGGAAGGAACCATTTGCTCTCACTTACCCTGAACCCTGAGCTAATTCTCATTTATTACCCATCATTAAACTCACCCAGCCACAGAAACCATGAGCTCGGACACAAACAATCACCAGCAGCTGCAAGAGACAGGTAATAAAATGCTGAACCACTTCCTAGTCTGATTAGCAGCACTGTGAGGGTCAGGGAGGAGTCTGAGCCACCAGACAGCAAGATCTCCCTTTGGCAGAAAACAAGGCTCCAGCCCCTCAGCAGTTGTCAAGCTGCTTTCTCCTGTGTTAAAGCACACCAGGTAACTCAACCTATTCTTCTCTGAGAGTCTGGCACCTAAACTACAGCACAGATACAGATACAAAAAGCTATCTACTGATTCATCTATCTAGATATAGATATATAATTAAAGCTGTTCTCAGTGGTCTGAGAACAGCTCAGGGACCACAAATATTTTCTGCTTCCTATCCAATGCCACACGATGCCCATCAGCACTTCCATGAGCTGATCCATCTATTATTCCAGATGCCAATAACATTTCAAAAGGCTTTTGCATCACAAAGTAAATTCAAAGAAACATCATCATTGACTGCCATTTGTAACTGTATATTGAGGACTAGGACAAGAGCTGAACAACCAGCAGGCCACAAATAAACACCTACAGTGACAGCAGCCTTCCTCCCACAGTGAAGAGACATCCCAGGACATAGGGAAGCCTCTCACACCACTGTCAGTGCTATGCAACAGAATTATTTGCCAATTCAATGTTGTGTGCAGTATTTAGTAAAGCTCCTGCCTCTTGCTGTTATAAATGGCAGTTTAGACAAAGAGCAAGCATTTCACAGTGGCTAGGGGGCCATCAAAAAGGGACAAATTAGTTTAAGGAAATTGTTGAAATACTGGCATATCCCAGTGTTTACCTTGCCACAGTTTGGAAAAGGACCACAGCTACACTGGAGAATGAATCTCTGTGTGTCTCACAAAATCTCTGTTTTACAGTTGCTATTTCTAAGATTATCACCCATGTGTCATTCCTGACTTGGAAAAATACTCTAATGCCAAGCTGAGCTGCAGTTCCAGGAGTGAGCTTTGCAACTGAACTTGCTCTTGTGGATAAAATAACATGATAACTGTAGAAGACTCCAGGGTTAAACACAGTTTGAATAGCCATGGAGTGTGACTGGACCCTGTTTTAAATAATCCCTCAGTTTAAATTTCTTTGGACTAGTATCTTTCTGGGAGAACAAGTACCACTGGGAAAAAACCATCCTGAAACAAATACCGCAATGCACAAGGTTGGCAAATGCAATTCCTTCATGCACCATCAATTACATTAATGGAAAAAAGGAAAGGCAAGATTTGGTAAATCCAGGGATTGTCAAGGTATTAAAGAAGCCCATTTCAATTAGGTCTAAAAATGTAGAAGGTGGGCCTGATGAGTGACCAGTGGCCCATCTGGTGCTGGTTTGTGTTCAGTGGCTGTTCCACTCCCCTCCCAGGAGACCAGAAATGTCCTGAGGCACCAGCTGAGCTCTGCCATCAGAGTCCTATTCAGCTGGAACTGAACCTTGGGGGAAAACTTGGCATGGTGCTGCCTGAAGTTTATTTGGCTGGTGTCTAGACAAGAAACCAATTTCTGGATTATGAATCCAGAAAGAGTAAGTTCAGTAAGTACAAATGAGACAATTTAACACATCTTTTATATACAATGCAAATATTTTCTCTGCTCAGTGTGTCATACACTGTCCAAGTCTCTGGAAGGCGTAACATTAGCAGCTGGTAGGAATAACTCACCGGGGAGCTTTTAGTGAAAATTCAATATCTGTTGTATAATGTCCTATATTATACCTCTTCTGCCATAAAACATCCTCTATGAGAACAAGGACAACTTTGGACAATTGCTTTTAAGGAAAATGTTTGCTCTCTTCATGTTTTTTTTTTCCCCAGAGATATTTTCTTTTAATATTTTCTCTCTGTTTTGCCACCCTCCCCCTCAATATGCCATATTTGCTGTCAAACTTGCTAATAATTTTCCCCATTATCACATCCATGGGTTTCAAAGCAGTTGGCAGGCAGCATGGCTGCTACATCAGCCAAAAGCTGGAAGTCACTGAAGGCTCTGGGTGGGTAAAGCAGGAGTGAGGAGTGAGTCCACCTACATTTTTATAAGAATTTTCTAAGAAATGCAAGCCACTAACCCTTGGAGACAAAGCCTCTTTCCAGGCCCCCATGACTAAGCCACAGAGCTGAGGCAGTCTCAGCTCCCTGAGCTGTAACAGCAGTGGTGCCTCAGTGGTGCTCCGAGCCCAGAGACATCGTGGGCAGCAAGGTGATGGTGGGAGATGCCAATTTAAAAATAAAGCAGGAGATGGTGAGAACTAAACCAGCAAAAATTATGAGACATTTTCATGCTCCTGTTCTGTAGTTCTACTTTCAAGAAGACAGATAAAGGAGAAGGATTTATCTAGTGAAATACTGCAGGGTTCTCACCGTAATAACTGTTTACATCAGCCCTTCTGAACAAATATCTATTTTTAGCATCAGGCTTTTAAAAGATTCTTAGCTCAATCACTAATTTTGAGCTTTTAATTTACCCTGGGAGAAATTTTTCAGGTGGAATTAGGTCCACTTCATTTTGATTTGTGGGCACAATTAGTAAGTTAAGCATTTATATATCCTAAACTACACTTGGAAAATGGAAGGCTGCTTTTCAAAAAAGCCCATATACTTAAACTGAACTCAGTAAAGACTTTTTTCTTTTTCTTTTCTTTCCTTTTTTAAATTGGTGGTAAAGTTATTCTTTAACTCATCTTTATTAACATGACTCATTCTATCACAAAGGCTCTCATGAAATAGCATCTTTTTTTGTCAGATTTTGTCAATGATTTCTAGTGCTCAAGAGGTGTGGCCAAGGGCACTACGATGATTTTATTGTTATTTATACTGCCAGGTATGTTGCACAAAACCACAGGAAGCTGAAGACACAAACACAGCGCTGACAACTGATACCATCAATTGCTGAGGTGACCAGGACCACACACATCCCAGGGTGAGGCAGAGCCAAGGAAAAATCCAGTAACTGTTAATAAGGCAGAATTAAAACCAGAGAATTCAGAATGTATTTCAAACATCCTTCAAGGAAAATAAAACAAATCCAAGCCAACCCCAGACAGACAAATCCTCTGCTGAAAATTTCACTGTGTAACTCTTAGCAAGGTCGGTTTTACCAGGCATTCATCAGAGGCTGACAGGGGATCATCTTGCCTCCACAAACTGATGATGCAGACAAAGAAGGAAACAGGCAAATGACACAGAGAAGAGAGCACCTTGGCCACCACTGTCAGTGGAATGTTCTCAGACACGGGGTGGGATTGTTGGGGTGTCCTCTGCACGGCCAGGAGCTGGACTTCATGATCCTTGTGGGTCCCTGCCAACTCAGAACTCTCTGTGATTCTGTGAATTGTAAATTCATAGAATTTACAATAAAGAAATCAAAGCTCAAACTGTTTTACCTGTACTACCTCCCTAATTCACTTCCAAGTCCACCTCAACACTTATTTATTGTAACCATCCATTTAAAGAGTGCAGCTCCAGATAAGCAAGTTATTGTAACTCCTTAGTTCTTTAGGGCAATTCTTTGCAGAAAAGGTGTATTATTATTAATGTTCTCACTTCAAAACCACTGTCCCACAAAGAAATAAATTAGAGGTGCCTCATCTCCAATTCACCTGACCTACAAAGAACAAGGGGAATGATGCAGTAGGAGAATATGTAAAGTAAGTCCTCTGTAAACAGTAGTGGATGAAAAGTTTGGAAGGAGTAAATGGTTAAAACTGTTCAAATGTTTAATTACTAATAAACTAATGTATAACTGAATGGAAAAATAAAAGACATCAGAACTGAACTTTCCCTAGAAATGTCCTTTCCACTGAAAACCAAAGCACTTCCTGCTTGCAGCAGCAAAGACCACAAGAATGTGTGAACCCCTCCTCCTACTACTCATCCCATCAAAGAACTGTTTGTTTTCCACCTGTGATTTAAAAACCTGAGCCTTCCACAGTCATTTGACTACCTTGAAAACAACTGAAGAGAGTTTTAGCAAGGAATGTTTATATACATTTACATAACTGTAAATGTACAATGTTCACAACTGTAAATTGAATGAGGGCAAGTAATGGAATATGATCAGTAATATTTTCTCTCCAAAACTAGGCTCCCTACGTAATTTAAGCAGAAAATGGGTATTTGGTCCATAATCTTACATCAGCATACAGGAAATATCCCGAAATATGTGCATGTACCGGGGGCAAGGGGAGAGCATTGGGAGATTGGTACAACAATACACCATTCATGCAAGTCAGGCTTACTTGTGTTAATTGGAATCTAGTTCTGCAGGCTGCTAACACTACCCAATACCATGAAGAATGTTCACTTTTTACGTAAGTGATGTCCTGGAATTCATTTTCAAAGCCAGGTACAAGTGCCTATGAATGAGTCACTCCTCCTCAGGTACATATGGGTCTTTATATGGGAATCACTGCAACCCTGCTGACCTGTTCCTGCTTCTGCCATGGCTACGGTTCCCAAAATTGTGGCCCACAACATAATAGCATGTTCTTTCCAGCCAGACATGCAGCAATGCTACTTTTATAGTGGTAATAAATCACTATACAAATTTGATTGTAAGGATGCAGAGTGGTCTGGTACACAGCCCAAAAGGTTTGAGAAGCACTGGTTTGGAGGAAAAGTCACCTGAAACTCCAGATAGGACATGAGAGAAGCAAAACAATTGCATGGACTGGTCCAGGACCCCAACATTCCCACTACTGCAAACACACCCCTGCACTTCCAGAATCTTCTGGATACCTGCTGTGTTACAGCCACCAACCTCAGTGCTCTTCATTCCCAAACAGCACCTTCAGTGCTCCAGAGTCCTTCACATTCTGTCAAGACTATTTGGGTTATCCAAGTGATCTCTCTCTCAAATCCAACACCACCTCCAACAGCAATGCTTCCAAAACTACTGTATCACCCTGGGGATCTCCCAGTGGGCACAGACCAAGCCTGACCTCTTTATCACCTGATCTCTCCCTGCTGTTCACATTCTCACCACACCATACTTTGCCCTGCAGAACTGCAGGTTTGTACTCTGAAAAAAATGAGCATTCTCTAGGTGTGGGAGACAAGACAAAACCAAAAAAAACTTTAAAATAAATCTTTTCAGAGAGAGCACTTAAGGCTTCCCTGGGATGAAGCATGTTAAATATATAAAATGAATATAATTATATAAAATGTTAGGTCTATTTTATCACCCCCAGTTCACAGAAGAACCTGATCCAACTTCACTTAAGGTCAAGGCAAAAAACCCCTTCCCTTCTGAGCTAACACTTACCTTTACATTGGGCCCAAGATGTATCAACAGCAACTGATACCATACTGAGACTACACACAAACACTCCCTTGGTCACCACACTTGAAAATTAAACTTATAGGCACAGTGAAAGCAGTAATTAAAGATAAGCAGGTTTTCCACTTACTACCAAAAGCTTTTAATGCCACTTAAGAAGGGAAGGAAAAAAAGCAACCTACTTATAAGGTTTTTGAACATAAGCCATTAAATACATAATAACTGATAATGTAAATGTTCATCTCTCTTTTTCATAATTACTGCTATGGTAGTAATGAAAAAAGTCAAGGGAGCCAGACCAGCCCTTCTGAACTATTTGTGCACAAAACTGTGCAGATACCAGTTACATGAGACTGCACTGCTGGTACTAAGAGAAAAATGTTGTTTGAAAGTATTACACAATATCAACAAAAATCCTGTCTTCCACTATACAGTGCTTGAATCAAATTCTGAGGTCCGAGGAGGGATGGACAGGCTGTGTTAAAAGATGTGGGGACTTTGGGTGGAATAATAACTACTTCTCTAAAATCTGTGGGAAATCTTTCCCCTCATTATTATAATAAATTACAGAAGTGAAGACAACCTTGGCAAGAGGTGTCTGAACTACAGCCTGAGGGAAAATAGGCCAATTTCTACTAATAGAACAGATGTGCCACAGGCAGCAAAAGTGCAAGTTTCCCTTACAACACCCAGCCCAAGTACCTGAAAGGCCAATAGTGAGGACAAACTTTCCTTGTGCAAAGCAGAAAGACATGATGGGGGAATGAATTGTTATCTTGTGCTACTGGCCATGCATTATCATAAAGTGAAGATATTAATGAAGACAAGGCAGTCTGGAAAGTTTCCCTGTTCCAGTAGCCTGCACTCACTTGCTGACAGGAACAACAGAAAGACAAAATACAACACCAGCTGAAGCACTTCCCTCCTCTCAGCAGGAAGCAAGGACGCCTTCCCTTCCCACCCTGACCATTTCATTCCCCCCAAAGAAGATTTACTTTGCAATCCAGGGCTGTCCAGTGGGAACACGCGCTGTAAATGGCATTTTTATAGTTCGCTTCTTGGTGCGTGGGGACTGGGCCAGGGCACAAACACGTTTTCCTCTAACCTGCTCACTGATTCAAGACAATACTCTCCTTCTTGATTGCAGAGGCATTTCCAAATAGGTTTAAGTGCTTTCATGAATCAGACCCTCAGACTGCCATGACTTCTCAGGATATCAGACTGTTCTAGCACACAGAAAAAAAGGACTGTCTGAACTTGTAAAGGATGTAGGTGGGAAATAATCAAGCTCTGGACTTTGCCAACTCACTCCAGTAAAATAAGACCAACCCTTGTCACAATATTAATCAAGGCAATTTAAAGAGCCCTGCTTTCTCCTCTTCATTGCTTAAACTGACCTCGCTTAATCCCCACATCAACAGCATCCTATAGAAGATGGAAAAATGCCAGAGAAAAGGACACAAAGTCAGGTATGGAGGGGGAAATGGGGAGAAAGGTTTTGCTCATTGTTGAAAGGACTTAGAGGATCTCCTGGCAGAAAGAAGCTCCACGTTGTCCTGCCATTTTGAGCACCAGACTGCCAAAGAAGTAACCTGGATTTAAGAATGCTTAGTGTTGTTGAAAGCAGGGAAGAAGGCAGTGGGTAGGACATGGTGGACCAAACCATTTGCAGTCATAAGAAGAGCAAGCACAAAGTATTCTATAAGCCTTCTATCTCACCTCCTGGCTTGGACACCTGAGGAGCCACCTCCTTGGGAAGAGCTTGGGTGCAGGAAGCCATTCACCCAAAAGGAAAGCCCATGAACTTGAAATAGAAAACAGAAAGTGTTTAGATCATGTTTTTTTCTGTTCTAGAAAGAAGAACAGTTAAGCAGGTGCAGTAGGAAGCAAAACGTGAAGATGTAGTTCAGTTCTGCAGAGCACAGCTGAGGAGAAAAACAGTGTCCATTTAGGGAGAAGCAGATGGTAGAAAAGAAACAAGCAGCATCTGCAATTCACCTAATATACACATATTCAGGGCTAGCACCTGAAGAATGTGTTTTCTGCATGGAATAAATAAAAATGTTAGAGAGGTACAGCTGCCACCATAAGCCAATGACAAGAAGATGGGAGTCAAAGGGAACTGAATTTCATCAAGTCTGATTTATGCTACCATTGTGCTGCATCCACTCTGTCAAGACCCCTTCTCAGTGCACCTGTTTATAGCTTGGTGGGAACAATCACAGCACACCAGAGCTGAGTGTATTTGTAAGGTTGTAACCTACTCCAAAGGTTACACTATGTCAGCTCAAGAGGTAGGGCAACACAGGTAGATAAAAGTTCCACTTTTCAAATTAACAGAGATTGTAGTTGGAATTGACCCTTCCAGCAAAAGTGAGCTCACAACAAGATTTACGAAGAAGTACCTGGCATTGCTTGGCTTTCTGGGAAACCAGGGGCTGAAAGGCATCTGGGGGAATGCCCATCTCTCTGCACATGAGGAAAGACAAGTTCCTTCAGAGCCCCAGTTATCTATGATTATTCACCTTTAATGAGTCCTTGCAAACCTCTCACCTCCTTACATTTCCTGGCTTGTGACTTTACAGTATACACTTTTGCCTACCAGGGTTTCCTCTAATGACATCTCTATGCTCTTCCTGAAGACAGACACTTCCCCCCTCCGCATTTCCATGGAATCCTTGCAATAACCTCCATTTGATACCTCTCAGTTTCCACCTGAAGAAGTCCCTGAGCTGGAGCTGTCTGGATTGGAGGATTCAGGTGCCCAGTAACAAGGACCAAATCTCTGGGTCTAAGCATTAACCTCATTCATTCATTCATTCATAGCACTAATGCTGCATGTTCAGGAACTGGACTGTAGTTCTCATCCTGGCTCTGCCTCAGACCTGCTGTGCCACTTTGGGCAGGTAATTTTTCCCATCTGGCTTTCTTGGTTTCCCCACCTATAAGGGCCAGCCTTATAAGCCCTTCTGATATAAAACATCCTGAGATCTTCGGACAACGAACTGTATCGCGAGCCAGCAACTGCTATTATTAAGAGCTCTTGTGTGCTACATAGGCACTGGCAAGAGACACAAAAGGAAAGTAAATTCAAGGCCACAGAGAGCAGACAGAGCAATAAAGAACAAGAATTGTAGAAAGAAGGGAATATAATCTAGTCAAGACCAGAGTACAGCACTGAGGCATTACTCCCATTATATAGTGTCCATGGAAGGATAACACTATTTTGAAACAGTTCAAAATCCAGTTGAAGCAGTACAAATCCAGTTGTCCACCTTCTTAGTCTTTGTGCTCCTAGTGGCCTGCAGTTCTGTAGCTGCTCCTACTTAACTCCACACATAGATGAGACTTTTTGAATGGTTTGGTTTATAAATGTATTGACTGGCTACAGCAGTACAGCTCAAGTAGGCACAAGATGCTCTATCACCTTCTCAGTTCAGCCAGGTTTATCCTTTCTCTAGCTGGGAAAAGCAGCCAGTAAGAACTGAAAAGCACAAGAAAGCTTGGATGCAGACCTGTGGGACAGTCAACTAAATCAATATTTACACAAGTGCATATGTATGCTTTAAAAGGGAAGATCAGCACACAGTTACAGCATCATCCGGAGATAAGTGAAGCTCAGATCACCAGTTTTATGTGTGCTACTCTAGAATGCTACTGAGCAAGCAGCAGTTGTGCTCCATCTGTCAGCGTGTCCTCTGCTGTCACAGGATGCTTGCTGTAGAGACTACCATGGTCTGCTTCTTTCCATTATGGATGAGGCTGGATTGTCCTGTGATTTTTCTGTACAGGGAGTTACAGTGTCCCTCTAAGCAGTTTACATTATCTCTTGGTTAAAGAGCAGCTTGTATGTCAGGATTAATATAAAAGAAGACAAAAATTCTATTTGTGTCTGCAATTCCTAAAGAAGAAGTCATCTTTGCTTTCCAGACAGCATCAGAAGCTGAGAGTATGGATTGGCTTGCAAGTGATCAGAGGGAGTGAGATACCAGATCAGCTGTGCCTGCAAAGAGTGAGGTGTGGGATGAACACAGGGTCAAACATTATCCTTGGTAGATTTCTTTTCCCTGCTCTCTGTTTGGATTTTCAGAACCATTTCCTCCTAAAAATTTGTGCAACCTTGTTTCTCAGTTAAAAGGCTTTTAAAATTTTTTAAAGTTTCTTATTTTATTGCCTTTTTGATGGGTGATATGAACTGCATATATACTACAATTCACTCCCCCTCATTAATGTTATAAATTAATTTAGGACTGATTTAGATGTAGGATTAAAAACCTGAGGACTAATCCACTCTTTATTCAGAGGACATAATCGGGATGAACAGTGCTTCGTCTCACATCACTCAATTAGTTAGCAGGACCATCTCATGGGAAGCAAACAATATTTGTATGTCTGCTGGCAAAGGAACTGTTCAGGGTTAAGGCAGAAGAGTGGGAGACACCTGGCCTGGCCCCAGCTTTGCTCCAGGCTTCTTCTGCAACCCTGGGCAAGTGTTTTAAACTCTGCACCACTTCCCCTGATTTTAACATTGAGAAGTCAGATTTAGAGAAAAGACAAAAGATGAGAACCAATGCTTGTGGTGGTTTAGGGCAGCATCTTTTTTTAACCAGGATTAAGGATATCTGGTCCATGGACCACATGCCAACACAGAAACTTGGTAAGCTGGAGGAATAGACTTAATAAGCTTTCAGTTACGTGCCTCTACCCTTATTTATGTGAAATGGTGTTTTATTTTCTGAGCACTCTTTTCCTCTGATAGCACTGTGATTAGTACATTATTATCTATATTGCAGAAGCAAAGTTTTCAGCTCAGCAAAAAACTCCAAGAGAAAACACTGCTTTTCTTAAAGCAACAATTACCTGTTAGAAAACTTGACACACTCAAGAGAAATCCTGCAATATCTCAGTGATGCTGTTTTCAGATGCCCTGGGTATTTGCTAGAGAAATAAATAACTTATCTTGCAATTAACAAATGAATATCCTGTTGAAGTTAGCTTTTACTTGCTGTCAGTGAATCATCTTCAGAAGGGAAGTAAGATTAAATACATGCTTTGGCAAGTGTCTTTTCCACCAGAATATTTTCTTGAAAGCACTTTGTGTTTAATGATACATTGAGGACCCGTTCCTCTGAGTACAATAAATAAATACAAATAATTGCTGTAGAAAAGAATCTGACAGACAGCCAGTGCCATTTTGGGCATAACTGATTGATGCTACGTGAAATTAGTGGCACTTGTAAAGCTGAAACCTTCTGTTCTGGACACATGCTGCTCACATCAGCTGAGCTGAGCTCTGCTGTCCCACAAGGACAGCATTTTTTAAACATTTAATACAAATCGTTATTAACTGTTTGTATTACAACATTACCAAGAAGCTGCAACCACAGATGAGGACCCTACTGTGCCATGGGCTGCAGGAAATAAAAAAGGAGGGGAATTGCAGTGGTTCACATCATTTCAAATCAAAGACCAATTGATGGAGCTCCAGAATTAGTGAGATCATAAAGAATTAATGATTTTACACAATTCACTGTTGGCCACAATTTCACAGACAAGCTTCTGACAGGTGTTTGGTATCCACTGTGATAGCATGGGAAAACATGTCATGCTGGCACACTATTTCAAAACCCAACAGAATTCTCACTTTTTCAGAGATATAATTGTTCAAGTGTGGTTCCTTCAGACAGATGACAGTGACAAGACAGCTACAGCATCACAAATCCATGACTCTAATTAATAGTTCTGTAGGAGGTTTTCAAAGCAGACTGTTTTCTTAAAATACTGCATTTCTTAAAAATACTGCTACTCCTTTCAACTGTCCATGAGGATCAATCGTGCCGTCGTGCCTGCATGAGACTGGCACTCAATGTCACCCTGGGCAGCCCACTGATACAGGCCCTCCCCTAAGCCACCTCAGGACTAGAGGCAGAGAAGATGGGGTTCTCCTGGGGTTGTTCAGCTCTGCCTAAAAATGGCTGAGACATGAAAATGCCTGCTCCATAAAAAGGACATCAGAATTGCAATAATACTTCCTTACACAACAAGAGAAATGTCAGACGCTTACAGCACCAGAATTCCAGGGCTATTGTTAATCCATGGGTTCTCATGGATGCAGTGGCTGTTATCCTTGCCTACAGCTTTCATCCTCAGGCTGTTGCCCCAGTGAGTTTTACATTTCATGCCACACCATGCTCCCAGGGACTGTCCATTCAGCAGATTCTCTGTCAAGCACTTGAAGGGCAAAATACATCATACTTATTACCAACCTAAAGAAGTGAACAGGATGCTGGTGTTGGTTTATCATGAGTTTTCTCATCTAGGGGAAGGAACAATCTCCTGCTTGAATTTAGTTCTTGCAAATAAAATCATCAGGTTTGTTTGCTTTTGGTCCATTCTGCACTCAAGTCATTGTGAGACCCAATCTCCTGCCAACAGCAAATCAAGGCCAAAAAAACCCTCATGTTCATTTAGCTTCCCAGTAGGAGTGTATTTATTCACCTTTCTAAGAGGAGATTTCACAACCAGTATGCCCATGCATCATAATGAAGAAATCTGTAGGCACTCATTGGACAAATGGAATGTCACAAAGAGCAGTGAGAGAAGAAACACTTTCTTACCTGTCTGCAGCAAGCCAGCCCCACTGTCTTTGACTCCAAAGTGCTGCTGGATGTCTAGTAACACACCTACAAGGAAAAGGGAGAACGTGCTCAGTGCCTTAGCCTCTGAAAAGCATTCAACTCAAACCTTTTGTGACGCATCAGCCAAGCTTCAAATTCCAGTTTTAACACATAACTTCTAAAGGTTGCACTTTTTTTCCCTATACATGCACACTCAGTAATTTTGGGCTACTACAATAAAAGCAGAGGTAGGCAGTTGCAACATTATACAATTAGCCTGGGAATGAAATCCTCATGAATGGAAACTGGTCTTTCCTTTCTGCTTAAATAAGATCAGGCTTTCTGTGGTTTTTTTTGGTTTTTTTTTTTTTTTTTCATAATCCAGGCTTCTTATTTCTGTTATTTCACAGAAATACAGGGAAACTGATTCTGCATCTAAGGTGCTTCAAATGGTTTGACAAGACAGACAGATTGAATCCAAGACAAGTTTTAACAAATCTCTGCTGGGAGGAGATATGACAGATTGATAGCAATGATGAAAGATTTCATATTTAACTACTTCTGGGGAGTTTCTACTTTCAAAGCCAATATAACAAATACATTTAAAATGCCTTAATAAAGGTGGGTAAGTGACCAGATGCTGAGAATCCAAGCAACTACAAGCAGAACCAAACCAAATCTTGTCTTCTTTGAACCCAAATATATTAATTGGCACAAGCAAAATTAACAGGTTTTGAAGTATTTATACATTCAACTAGATCTAACATTTTTGTACCAAACATTTTGACACATGTAACATCAGGTATATGGGACAGTCATGTTTTTGTAACCAATAAACCAATATGAAAACCCACAGCAGAGCTTTAATAACTCATTTGGGAGCACACAGGTTTGCCAAGCTCTGCATGGTGCAGTGGTCTCAGATGCAAATCTATAGGCCTGAATATTTGTCAGTGGTCTAAATAACCAGCACCTGACTGCCTGGGTCTGGAATTGAGACTGTTGCTCTCTTTAGATCTGGGACCTCCTTATTTCGACCACTATCTTCCCCAAACCCGAGGATATGCGAGTTTCTTTTCAAAAAAGAAGAAAATTGTTCTCTAACTACACTGAACATCCACAGAAGTTCACCTCCAGCTTAAATTCTGATCCAAGGCTTTATCCAAAGTCATTCTTCTCATCTCTGCAGGTTACAGAAATCAACTGAGCAAGAACCTGAATCACTCACCATAAATGTCCTAGCTTTTGGGACTGCCAAGATCACACTACATGACAAACACAGGGAGATAAGACCCAGAGATAACTATTCCCAGAAGACATCTGGGACAATGCCAAGGGAACAGTCATACATTAAAGATACTAAGGGAAAAGAAGAAGATAGAAGAAAAAGCGAGAAAGCTCATTTGAGCTGTTCTGTACTATTTGTACATCACTATTTACTCAGAACAGCATTCAGGTGGGCTTTAGGCCTCAATATCTGCCCAGAAACATTAGTTCAACCTCCTGCAACAACTCCCACTTCCCTATTCTCTCATCAGACTGTTTAGCCTCAAACAAGAAGTCTGAGGGTGGGGAAGGGTGTGAACTAATTAATGTAGGTTGTCACTGATAAAAGTGGGTAGATGCCAAGCCAGGCTCTTCACACTGGCGCCCAGTTAAAGAGGCAAAGGGCAACAACTGAAATCTGGGAAATTCCATTTAAACATAAGAAAATGCATTTTTACTGTCAGGGAGGTCAAGCTTGGAGGTTCAGAGAGGTTGTGGGTTCCCCATCCTTGGAGATACTCAAAACCCAACAGGACACACTCCTGTGCAACCTGCTCTAGCTGACCCTGCTTTTAGCAGGGGGCTTGGATTAGATGATCTCCAGAGGTCATTTCTGACCTCAATTATTTTGTGATTCTATACTTTTCTGAAGTATTAAGTGCCTGATTACCTCCATCCTGACACGTTGTTCCCCTGGCCTTTCTTTTCCTTCGGAACATTGTCGTCTACTACAATTTCAACAGGAATTTCTTTGCTTTCTCTTGGATGGCAGATTTAACTCCATTTACAAAGTGCCCTGGCATTTC
Organism: Anomalospiza imberbis; assembly: GCF_031753505.1. Taxonomy (NCBI): domain Eukaryota; kingdom Metazoa; phylum Chordata; class Aves; order Passeriformes; family Viduidae; genus Anomalospiza; species Anomalospiza imberbis. Next base: position 3,783,246 of record NC_089700.1, read on the forward strand.
TTGACTGTGCTTCCCTAGTTTGCTCCATTAGCAACTGAGATACTATTATCCAGGCAGCAACTGAATTTGCATCTGTCTAGCAAACCCCTCAGTGGTGTAGCTGATTTACCTGCTCCCCTTGGTGTTACACCCTTTCACAAAAAAAAATCATGCCATCCATGCCACCCAACTTAGAAACCCCACTAAGCTTAACCAGCTCTGAGCACTTTGGGCTCCAGTACTGCTTGGTCCCAGATTGCCCACATCAGGCAAAGCTCAACAAGTCAGAACAACTCCTGGGCACTATAACCCAAATTTTAGGGACAATGAACTCATTAACATCCTCAAGAACAATGTGGAAGAAGGGAGAAAATACCAAGTACAATATTTTCTCATGCTCTCCTATCATCACTCAGTCGTGCTGCACAGAAATGAAATATCCTACTCATTGCTTGCAGCTGAGCAGGGGGTTGGACTATATGAAATATATTCCACGAGGGAATACATTCACATGTCAAGAGCTCCATCCAGCACTCTGAAAGGTGGCTCTCCTACCTTCAGCAACATAATCCCAGCCATGACAAAATGCCAAAGAGGCACATTAAACTTCTAAAAATTATGAGAAGCAGGAGCCTGGGATGTGATGGAAAACAAACTTACGGATTTGCATCAGAAACCAAAACAGAAAGTAGAGGGGAATATAATGGTGCCTACACAAAGGAAAAAAAAAAAAAAAACAGAGGAGAGTTTCCAGTTTGTGACAAGTTATTTGTCCAGTAACAGTGGTTTCACCATTCTCCAGACCATAATGAGTTTTACAAGCTCGAACTCCTGTAGCCAAAAATGAAATACACTTTGGACACAGATGTGCAGACGCTTGGATTAATCCTACAATTTTATCCTGTTGGTGGAGAGGAAAGTGGGTTCTATGGAGAGTCAATACAACGGGACAATGCAGAACCACAATTGTAAGTCCTGTGTGACCTTGGAAGAAGGTCTCAGATGATTAAGAGAGATCTGCATGTCTAAATGGCAAGGATTTCCTACTTCCAAGTTATTTTATATTCTCTTTGGACTACAGGTGTTTTGATTCGGGTTTAGAACATTAAATTAGAGGCAACAGCAGGCAGATGATGCAACACACCTATGAAGTTCTCTGCTGTGGGAGTTTTCCTGCTCAGCCACTCACCTGGGAAGACACTCCTCCTCTCTTAAATTCACTCAGCTCTGTTTCTACCTCACTGTGGCAATGACTCACCCCAGAATTTAATAAGATTTAGGGATACAATTAACCAATGATAGACCAGGGGAGAATACAGGACAATGATACAGCTTTTGACTTTCCCTTCTGCTTCTCGGTGATGGGAAGGGAGAGAGCTGGAGCCAGGCTCCAGACAATGACCACACTGCTTGCAGTGCTGTGTCTCACAGCACCTGACTCAATCCAAGAGGTGAAGCCACCACACGTGGCTGGCAAGGTCTTTCTTGGATTAAAGCTCATACCTATGACCCAGGAGGATCTCAAAATAGCCAAGAGCAGCCAGCAGGCACCAGTCTTCCTGAGAACCTCTCTGGAGGGCTGCTGGCCATTTGGGATGGCTGTATGATTACATGGCAGCTTGCATTCTCCCACCTGTTATTTCTTAAGCACATTTTGTATTTTCAGGGCTGAGCAAACATACAGGAAACATGGTGCCAATCTCCCAAAGCATCTCAGCAGCTGAACCAGACGCTGTTAATGCTGATGTAGATTTGGAACTCAGTGAGATGAAACACAGGCAGCACCCAGCCATGAGTGCTGATCAAGATGGGCACAGGGACAGGACTTACTGGGAACCCAGAGAGAAGAGCAAAGACTGGTTACTGCAGCCATCTCTAGGGGATGCAGGCCTAATGTCTAAGAACCTGACAGACACCAAGGCAGCTATCAGACTTTTGTGGGCACTGGGCATGAAGAGGACTTTGAGGAGCAATTTGGAGGATAAAAGGTCATGGAGTGCTACAGATAGGGAGGGATGTGCCTGACCTCATCCACTCACAGGGTCAGAGGGTTTCTAGGGTACTGCTGATATTTTTACTGATCACGTCAGAAACAGTGATTGTAAAATACCTGATTCTGAGGCTTTTGGAATGCAAATCCACATTTAATGGCCCAGGTTATCTCTGCTTTAGGGGAAATACTTTGGGAAAGCCGAATTTTCCTGGAAGCGTGTGGTTCACACTTCAAACAGGGAGGTAGGTGGTCCAGATGAGGCATGAGGCAAGCTGCTTGCCTAGATAGGTTTTGTGTCCCTGAGCTGAGCTACAATAAATCAAAAGCTGCAGGATTCTACGTGAGCTCTTCACCAAATACTGCTGCCTGTATACATTGCCATGATAAGAAACAGTGGCCATTAGTTTGTCCACAGTAAAATGTGGACAGCAGTGTCCACAATAAAATGACAATTTCAAAGCAAAAACACATTAGAGCTTCCCTGGGACAGCCCCATTTTCCAGTCACCAAAACAAAACATCATGATTTGCTTTCAAACTGCTTCCAAGGCAGGTGCAAAATGTAGTTGGCCTGTGCACAGAGTGCAAAGCTATAGAAGTAAAGGCACAGGTTTGCAGCTCACATTCTATAAATACTGTGTGTGTGCTGCAACACCACTGGCCAACATAACTACTTAGTTAAGAAAGCATGTTCATTTTTAAAGGCATTTTTTAATGGGGAAAAAGGATGGTGCTTGAAACGGACCAGCACATGGTTTTCCACAGGATACAGGATGTGTGCCCCTAGCACCCTCCCTCCTGCCCCACTGCAGGTCTGGACCTCTCTTTATGGAACCCAGATTCACACTCTCAACTCCCTGAGAGCCAGTGCAGACTCTGTACTGACAATACTGTTTCTTCTGTTACCTCTTGCTACCTACCTCTCTTATGAAGGCATTTTCTTCCCAGACTGTGATCCCTGGTATTTCCAGGACCAGCTTCCACAGAGGAAGGTAGCTAAGCAGGGATAGCCAAGCCCTGGCCTTCTATCCATTAAAGACAAAAACCACCTTCCTCCCATCAGGCTCTTCCTCATGCCTGCAGCCATATTCAACCTCCTTCAAATAAAACATTAAGAAGGCAGAGGAGTGGTGCAACACACCTGTCTCTTCAGAGACATGTGAAAAGATTAGGTGGAGAGAAGTTTATTCTGAAGACTCTGTGATTGTATCTTCACTGCAACCCCAAGGTGTAGCAGCAGTTCGCACACAGATCCCTGAGCTTCAAACGAGCTGCTTCAGCTCAGCCACCCACCAGCTATTAAACACCAGCGGCACAATTTGAGTCCTTATTTAAATATTCAGCTGCAGAAAACCACCGTGGTAGCCCTACTGATAATTGTACCTCAAGATAAATTCCCACTGCTGCCAGAACTAGCAAGTCTAGAATATAAATGTCGTACTACCCTCTTTGGATTGCCATGAAAGCATTCCCTGCCTGCTCTTCAAGTACTGATAAATGCCTGGTGACATCTGGCTTGAAAACATTGACAGGAGCTTCCTTAGGACATAAACACCAACTTTCCTTCTGCAAAACTAGTTTCCACTGTTGCATGACATGACAATACACACTGCTGAAACAGTCTTTGGTTTCGAAATAATGCTGCAGGATTAAAAAGAAACAAACAAAATAAACCTAGCAATTAGACAAATCAAAACAAGGGTTTCTTAAGATCTGTTCACACTGTAATGCATGAAACTTGTGACCTAGAAAGCACTGAAAAGCAACTGCCAACACCCACAGCAGCATCCTTAGGAAGGGGTTTCCCTGAGTAATAGAGTGCTGGGAAGAGACAATCACAGCAGCTTGAGCTGAAGATCAGAGTCAGCCAGGATCCTGATGTCATTCATAGGACATGAAACAGTTGCTTCAAAATCACAGAACAGAATCAGAGAATATCCTGAGCTGGATGGAACCCACAGGGATCATCAGTCCAGCCCCTGGCCCTGCACAGACATCCCAACAATCCCACCCTGTGCACCCCTGGCAGCGCTGTCCAAACTCTCCTGGAGCTCTGGCAGCCTTGGGGCTGTTCCCATTCCCTGGGGAGCCTGGGCAGTGCCCAGCACCCTCTGGGGGAAGACCTTTTCCCTGATCTCCAGCATAAACCTCCCCTGAAAAAGCTCCAGCCATTTCCTAACAAAACCCCAAAGAAGTGTGAGAGTTCACAGCCTTCACAGGCACTGAGAGCCTCCCACTACCTGCAGAAGGTAGAGGCTTGTCTCAGATGATGGTGTTGGACTGTCAGGACACAGCAGAGGAATTACTGTTCACTCCAAGCAGCATTTGCAGTGGGTTTTTGGAAGGACAGGTGCTGTAAGCTCTGCAAAGCACACATTACTGCTTGGGAAATGAAATAGAAATGTCTGTCTGAGGTGACATTCCTATTCTGAATCAAAACCAGTGTCATCCTCAGAGACTCACACCACCTGTCACACCCACTGTTTTCATTCAATGTTTTTGTCCTTACTATAGTATCAGTAGGGAATATCTGAGCTATTCATTTATTCATTCATTCCCAAAGGCTACTACTGGCTTACCTGCATAGCATGTAACAAGTAATTAAGCAACAGGAAAAAAAAATATAGAAGGAATGTGATTAATCAAGAACATGGAGAAGTAGTATATTAAAAAAGCAACTTCTTGCTCTGGCAGTAATAAATGATGGTTTCTCTAACAACTCAAACTCTACTGTAATGTGGTATGCAAAGCCTGAGCACAAAATTGCCTGGAAGACTGGGAGGAGATAAAAAAAGTTCATCAGGAGTAGAATCGATTAGCACAAGGCATAATTAACACAGGGTCAGGGCGTCTAGGGAAGGCAGCACAGGACAGCCAGTCTTGTTGGGATTAAAAAAAAACCAAACCAAAACAAAACAAATAGGAGTTTGAATGCAACCATGGCTGCCAAATGCTGGGTGCCTCATTGGTAAACCCACACCCTAATCAAATCCTTCATCTCCTTAATTACAGTGTATGTCTGTTCCCAGGACTATGGCTGGGAAGGATGTCCTTGTCAAACAGGGAACATGGGATACATGGCCAGCATGAAGCAAAGAGCTTAAATAAATTCCAAAACATGGAACATTTTCCATTTATGACCCATCGCAACAAAAGCTCTCAGCAGTAAGACTTAAAAATGACATGGGCCAAATCTGAGGAGAAGCTCACAGTGTCACTTCACTCTCCTCTCCACCTGGGACACAGCTCCCTGCAAGGAGATCCCTAATTTCACCCCTGCCTCATCTCACTTGCAGACTGCTGCTTAGCCTATATAATCAGCCTGGCAGCTCCCACAAGCCAAGGGAAGGCTTCAATTAGAGATAAGTGACAGGATTTGGCTCAAAGGACAGACTAAAATGAATTGGCACCTAGACCTGAACTTAAAACCAAACTTATTCATTGAGACTTGGAACAGTTCCTTTATGTGGAATGGGAAAAATTAGAACCTCTTACAAATCTGAAAAATCAAAGAAACTGAAGTAGTAGCTGAGGTTTATATTAGTAAATCTGAAAGGACAGGAAACATTAACAGCTTTCAGACAATGCTTTCTCCCACATCCAGCATCTCTAGCTCAGGACTCAGTTTAGACCCAGTTTCTGGGGTTTTTATCTAATGCAAACACTGAATGAAACACAATCTTTACCAGAGGGAAAAAAAAAAAAAAACTACTCTTGGGGGCATTTTAGATCTAAGCAGCAGGCTCACCAGATTTTCAGATCAAAGAGGAGAGTCTCAAAAAATAATGTTATTATTTCAATTATTCCAATCTCAGAAAATTCAGATACTCCTCCAATTCACATTCTCCTCATGGACTCTGTAGCAGAAAAAATTGGGCCTGCCACCAGAAGCTCTACTTGTCTTCTGCTTTTCTAATCTTTAGACAAGACAAACAAGTTGAGCTAATTCATGCAGTGAAACATATCTCAGAGATTTTGTATATGAACTAATTAAAATAAATAAAACCAGTATGGATAATGATAGAGCAAATCAAGTGCATATGAATTCAGTCAGTGACTCACTGCTCCCTTGTTTTCCTTATTGGAAAACTTGGCTTATCACCATACCGGGGTGACGATGAGTCAGGAAACTGGCATGAGCCACAAATTGCAAGGAAATTAAAATAAGTATCTACAAAATCTCTTTTTGGAGAGATTTTGGAGATTTTTGCTGTCTTTGTATGGATGTGGTTATAGACTTCACAGTTCTAACCTCTTGGTTTTCTGACTAGATAAAATCAAGAAAGGAAAAGAGGCATTTATGAGTTCCAGAGACAATACATAATGATTGGGCTCTTGTTCTCAGAATCAGTTTGATGCCTTTACTTTTATAAAAGTAAATATTTTAACCAAATACATTCAAAGCATATTACCATATTCTACTGAATGCTTGATACTACCTTATCAAGTAAATAGGTGGGTATTAATCACTTGGAACCAGTTAAAGCACATGCAAATATTTTAACAGCACTAAACTGAGAACTAATAGTGTGCATGGCATGAGGTTAACAGCTCTAAACCCAAGTCTATGCAAGCACAACCACTTTGCTGCCACCTCACTCACACAGACAATGAGAACTTGCTCTGTTACACCTTCTGACACACCACCTGTTGGATTTGAGGTTTTCAGGTAGGCTGGGAACACAAATCCCACCAAAAAGCCTGGGCTATTATGTGCACTTCTATGTACAAGCAACTGTGTCTCTGGAGCTCATTGATTTTATTTCACAATAATAAAATTAAATTCAAACTGTTAAACTAAAAAAAAAATCAGAGAGCCAAAAATTGTAAATTTCAAGCTTGTGAAGGTGAAAGGAAGAAAGCCTCAGTGTTCTCTAGTTCCACACTCTAGCACTTTTTACCCACTTCCTTTTCTCCTACAGCTATGCACATTTCTGTGACACAGGAGACTGAATGAACAACTGGGGTAATTAGTGACTGATGATTTACAGCAGATGACAGCTAATTTCTCCAGTTAAGAAGATTTCTATCAAATCTGTGGAAATGTGCACTCAGATTGGACGTACTTCCAAGTGACTGCATCTCATCTCTCATTTGCATTTTGCTTCTGCTTGGCAGTGCCTCGCAGCTATTTCAGAACATTACAAGCTGTCCAGGGCACATTGGTATATTGCATGTAATTTTAAGGAGCTTCCTATTCTTTTTTTACCACAAAGAATGTTTTATAAAATGCAAGGGAGATGCCAGATGCAGAGGTACCTTGTACAGAGTGATCTGCAGAAGAGCAGCAGCCAGGAGCAAAGCAGCCCATCAGGGAATGTCAGGCACATTCCAGGCAGGTTTCTGCAGTGCATGACTGTCAGATTTCCCAGTCAAAGAATGAAACATCTACTGTCATGGTCCTGGGCTAACAAAGAGCTCTTGTCATCAACTTCATGCCGATACAGGGGTGTAAGAGCACATCTTCAGTGCTCCTGCACACTGATTTTGCACAAGTGACTGTGCAATGTTAATGTCCACTGCACAAATCTCCCTCTGTCACCTAGATCTGGACAGGCTCATGAGGCTTTAAGTGCACAAGCAGGAAAAGCTGGAATTGTCCACAGCATCTCGTCCACAGATTAAAACCTGGATAAAACTGTGATACAAACTTGGTGATGCCACTCTCTTTTGAGACAACAGGAAGTCTGTAAAAGAACCAAAGCCCCACTATTTCAAGTAGCTACCTAAACCTTGTTTAAAATTCCAGATGAAGAAGCTTTTGGACTCAGCTAAAAATACTTACCCTAACTTTAGTAATCCCAGAATAGCCTTTACTCTTAGACACATGCTTTAAACACCCCTGAGACTCTGCTGCTGAACTTGGCAGGTAGGTTCATGAGTCTGTCGTCCTGCATAAAGAATCATGGAATGGTTTAGGCTGGAATGGATGTTAAAGCTCATCTTGTTCCAAACCCCTGCCATGGCCAGGGACACCTTCCACAAGACCAGGCTGCTCCAAGCCCCATCCAGGCTGGACCTGAACACTTCCAGGGAAGGGGCAGCCACAGCTGCTCTGAGCAACTTGTGCCAGGGTCTCAGCACCCTCACAGCTGAGAATCCTTCCCAATATCCCATCTCTCCCCGCCCTCTGGCAGTAGGAAGCCATTCCCCCTTGTTCTGTCACTCCAGGCCCTTATCCAAAGTCCTTCATGAGCTCTCTTGGAGCCCCTTTAGGCACTGGAAGGGGCACTAAGGTCTCCCCTGAGCCTGCTCTTCTTCATGCTGAGCAAGCCCAACTCTCCCAGCCTGTGTTCATAAGAGGGAGGACAAGAAGGGTGGATACAGCTGCTCCAAGGCCACTGTAACATAATGCTTCCTTTCACCCACCTCTTTTCCCCGTTCTCTCTAGAGCACCATCACTAGGACTTTTGGAGTCCCCTACAGCAGCTTCTCATATCCAACACACATGACCTTCCTCCTATTCCTCCTCTCCATCCCGGTATTCAGCTGGGGAACTCTCCCATCACAAGTGCATTGATCTGCAAGAATCCTACAATCTGCATGACATAAATAAATCAGAAGGTCCTGTTTTATCCTCATATGCTCTGAGGAAGATGTTTTTCCCACAGATGAGGCTGAATGGGGGTACATTCCTACACATTGCCCATGTTTGGTTCCTGGAACTACCTTGAGCTTTCTGTCACAAGTGTTTATAGCAGCCACTGCAGAGCTCTGACCATGGGCATACTTTAATTTATGTATGAGTGGAAATGCCCTCCTGTCACTGCCCATTCCAACATCTCCCTCAGATTAAAACACCTTTCCCTAAGCACAAAGCAATGTGACACTCCTCACATGCATTTATCTCCCACAGAAATACACTGAGTGTTTCTCTTTCATTCTGGGTCCTGGTCAAGCTGTGTCAGGTCACAACTGAGTATGGTGCCCAACTATCATTTAGTTATTCTAAGCAAAGTGTCTTTAAATTCATTTACTGGCAAAGCAAGTGGCTTTGTACAGGTAATTAGTAAGAGCACACAGGTATTCAAAGATCTGTGTAGGGCACAAAAGCTTGTTAAGGAACCCACAGCTTACCCAGAGCACTATTAGAGAAAAGAAATCAGCTTTGGAGTTATCACAGAAGATACTTAAATGCATTGGTCTAACTTCTTAAAATTATCTAGTAAAGAATTTACTATGTTCTACAATAGGTCCATGGCTGATATAGGAAAAAATCTCTGGATAGAAACCTTATACCTGCATGAGAGTATGTACTCAGATGAGAACAGGGGGCACTAAAATAAGAACGACAGCAAGGGCTTCTCCAGAACTGCAAGGAGTCAGTGGTGTGGGCATGTGGCTACAGTGAGACCAGAATTCCTCACAGTACAAAAAGGGCTTGTCCTGGGTTTTGTTTGTTTGGGGTTTTTTTTGTTTGGTTTTATTTTTTTTTGGTTTTTTGCTTTGTTTTTTTTTTGTTTTTTATAAGAGAGTGTTTTATTCAGTGCAAGATGCAGTGGTTTCTGGAGCAAAAACACCCTTCACAGCAAGGTTCTTGATTGTGCCAAGCTGCACTGCCACAGGACCTCCATGAGAATGGCTGTGGTAACAGGACAGTGATGCTCACTCCTAGGTGACAGAGCAAAACATGAATTCAGCCCTGAATTAGGAGACAGGGCTGCTCTGTTTTCAATCCTCACACTACATCATATTTAACCTTGGGCATGTTACTTGATCACGCAGAATTTCAGAGTCTGCATTAGCCTAATGAAGATAATAACAATAATCATGTGTGTCACAGATACAGTTGGGCTTGGTTATTATGTTCCCATGTAGTGCTTGGAAGAGCCCCAGATGAAAGGGAAATTAGGAGAAGGAAGATTAATTATAAGATGTGCATCCCAAATAAAAACCAGACATGAACATTGTTGTTGCTGTTATTAGTGGAGAGTCTGTCTTATTTAGGCCAGCTTTTAGTTCTCTGTTCATAAAGCAGACCCATTTTAATCACTTTCCATGTTCAGATTTTATTTGTAGATGGTGGGTAGGTGACAAAGGCTGCTGAGCTTCTGATACTGCAGACATAAAAGCCTTTGATTGAAGGTCTCATTTCACAGTAACCACTGTCTGTGATATGACAGGCCTGCCTGTGTTTTTACTGTTGTGAGGCAAAACAAGGAACCAAAAGTTTACTGCCACTCTGAAGGAAAGACCAGGATTGAAAAAAAGGAAACATTTCCTGTGGCTAAACACACCATAGTGAGCATAGTCATAGTGGGAATCATTACATCGAAATTATATTAACAAGCACTTGGGTATTTAACAAAAACTAGTGCAAATGGAAACATCTTTTCTACAGTGATTTTGTCTCAGAAGCACCAAGTATTTCTCATTTAGGTTAGTACCTTTGCCTGTTTCAACATGGGAAACAGGGAAAGGCACAGAGATACATCTGAGCTCACATCTAACTGAGCAGCACAGCCCAGAAAGAGACCGGAGCGTTTCCCCAAGCCTCAGCCTGGGCTGCTCTCCCCTGGAGCTGCCTTCCTCCTCTGCCAGAGATCAACCCTTGCTCCTCCTGCAGCAGGCTGAGAGCATCCCAGAGATCCCAGAATCACTGAGGATGGAAAAGATGTCCCAGATCACGGAATCCAACCCGTGCCCGATTCCCACCTTGTCACCCAGCCCAGAGCACTGAGTGCCACCTCTGGTCGCTCCCTGGAGACCTTCAGGGATGGGGAATCCATCATGTCCCTGGGCAGCCCCTTCCAATGCCTGACACCCTTTCCATGGGGAAATTCCTCCTGATGTCCAACCTGAATCTCCCCTGGTGCAACTTGAGGCTGTTCTCCCTTATCCTGTCTCGGTTCCCTGGGAGCAGAGCCCCACCTTCCTCTGGCTGTCCCCTCCTGTCAGGAGTTGTGCAGAGCCAGAAGGGCCCCCCTGAGCCTCCTTTTCTCCAGCCTGAGCCCCTTTCCCAGCTCCCTCAGCCATTCCTCATATGACTGACTCTCCAGACCCTTTCCCATCTCCACTGCCCTTCTCTGGACACACTGCAGCCCCTCAGTGAATGCCAAACTTAAATTTAGCATCATCCAGTGACAAATACAGTTCCAACTTTAACTTCATTGTGATACCAAATTTCATTAAATATCCCTTGCGGTATTCAGTAATGAACTGCTTAAAAAATAGATGAGTACAGGAATCTGGGAAAAATTAATAATTGCACATTCTTTCCAGGACACACAAACTCCTTGCTTTCACCTTGCATAGAAAGGTTTCAGGTTTAAAAAAAAAATAGGGTGGTATTGAACTCTTCATTTCTCAAGAGTCAGATTTTTGAAAATTGCTGTCAGCAAGTCACCTACGCCTTAATTTCTGGTAATTAACAATACAGTAGAAGAAATAAAGTACATAGCCTCCACTTGTTTCAGGAGACACTGCAATACAGCTAAAGAAGGAGTTTCACCCACTAACTATAAACAGCAAAAGGCTCTAATTTCTTCAGCTTCTGCTCATGAAATGTGCATTAATTCATTAATGACAGGTGCACCTTGGAGTCAGGACAGCTAATCACTAGACCAGGAGTTAACCACAGAACAGGGCTCAGAGAAGCCCACATCTTTTTCAAAGAAAGCCTTGGCAAAGTCCCACAAGCCAGTTCACAGCAAGTTTATAGCAAAAGCTTATTTCCTAAAAGTACAACTAATCATCCTTGTTTTTCCTTGTTTTTTTTTTTTTGCTTGAGACAGCAATCTCCAAGCTTTTTCAGAGGTGGTGGATATTTAAAATATTTTGCCTTTGTGGTTTCTTTCACATCTCATAAACATTAAGCTCATTTTGCAGGGACTCCCTCCTTTCCCTGGCTCCAAATGTCTACGAAACCTCCAGCGGTATTGTATCGTGAAGTCTTCCTTCTAGTGTGGCCAAAATTGCCAATGGATTAAAACAGTTAGGGAGGAGGGGAATAATGAATAATCCAGAGAGAAACCAATTTACAAAATACTCTCTGTTTTAAAAAAACTGCTTTAATTGCAATTCAAGTCTCCATTTATTTGAATTGCTGAAGTTCTTTAGTTTTCAATTCCCTATTTTCTCCCATAGTGACTTTCCTCTTTCAGAAAAGCCATCTGCATTACAGGTCCAGAGTCAGCCATAGCAGCTCCTCCTCTCCATACAGAAGCAGTATTATTCCACAGCATCTATAAACTTGGAAATGTGTGCATTATCCCTTGTCTCTTACAACTCTCCTCTGTTAATCAACACTGTCAGTCATTTAGTAAGATAAACACCATGTCACTTTGGTGGTGGTTGGCTTTTGGGGTAGTCCCGAACTCCCATTCCTTATCTCAGGATGTTATGTAAGAAGTAGAAAGCTGTTAATTCTTCAGAGATAATCAAGATCAGTCACAGGTGCTGCACATAAGTGACTAACACTGAAATAAAGCAAACAGAATCTTTCCTTGCCCACCCACACCCTTCTTGTGCACAGAAATACCTAAACAGCTGAAGAGATGGGGTCAGGAAGAATATGCTTAGACACCAAATGGATCACAAAAGGCAGAGCTTTGATGAAGAAGCCTGTTGCTGACTTGTGAACTTCCTTTCTCACTGAGAGAAGAAAAAGAAAAGATCCATTTCAAAAGTAAAAGGCAACTCAGTTCTAAATCTGGACAGTCAGTAATCCACACACTGGTCCTGCACTTCAGTCACTGGTATCAAAGGCACATTTTCAGGAAACATCAATCCTTTTGTTCTTTTATTCTTGAGTTAGACATTAAGCAGAAAATGAAGCACCTGAGTTGTATGCCCCTTAGAATGCTGCATAATATATAGGGGAAGAAAATAAAAACAGCGCCAGTCTGAAGGAAAAGGGAAAACCAGCCTCAGTGCTGTTTGGGTGTTGAAGGCAACGCACAGTATAGCAAAATGCTTGTGTGGTCAGTAAATTTAGAGTAAATGAGGATTCAGGAAGTACTGCAAACTCTGAGCACTGAAATTGATACCATCAGATAAAGTGATTGTTGGATATAAGAAACTCTATGTCAAGCATTCTGCTGTGGGGCATGCATGTTGGAGGTGGAGAGCCCGCTTAAGATCTAAGTGTGGCGTGTCCCACAGACTTTATCCTGCTCCTGCCACTGGCTGGAATCATGCCTGGCTCCAAGCACCCTCCTGGTGCATGAGGGGTTTGCTGGGCTGTAGAGCACCTGCTGACCTCTGCTCACACCAGTCCCTCTGTGGTGAACGAGGAGGTCGCCCTGGAGAGAAGCGCAGAACACACCGTGGTGCAGACACAGGTGCCACTGAGCATGTTTGAGCACATATGGGAGGCAGGTAAATCCATGAGGGCCTGACAAGATACACAGGTGAGCTGCCCCAGCACAACAAGCTGTTTTCAAACAGGCCAAAGCCAAGCTAGCGAGGGCGCTTTCAAGTCAGTCCAACACCCTGCTGTGAGTGCCACCCAAAGCCAGCAGATCCGTGTGCAGGTCTGAACAGGCACCCAGGTGCCCCCAGGAAGGGTGCACTCCACAAGGGAGCTGCTGCATTCCTCACCAGCCTCCGCACTGCAAGGGTTTTCAGCCAGGGCCCCAGAAGCAGTTTATTCCTTAAGCTCTTCCCTGCAAGGTATTGGGGATGATGGAAATGAAAACAAGAGAAAATTAATCTTTTTATTAATTTAGAAAGATGCAATTCATGACTCATAGACAGCTTGTATAAATAATGACATTGTTTAAATCTTATTTGTAATTATACTTAAAGCCAGAGACTTTCAAAGCTGCACTGAGAATAAGGCATCCAACTGTCTAATTTATTGTTATTTTAAGCAGGTACTGTATGCCCAAATTCCCTTGGCAGATTATATCTCAGCTTAAGTGTTTTGCTAGAGGTAATTTTCACATGTTCATGACAGCAGCAATGAGAGGAAGGAAATCAAACAAAAGAGAATTCCATCTATGTCATCCAATTTCTTCCTCTCTCTGGCAAGCCTGGAAGTGCTTTGTGCATGACTGAGAAACTGCACATTCCCTCTGCTCCACCTGGTTTAGCAGGGAAGAGAAAGTGGAAGTGAGGAAGGACCAAATGCAAGTGGTTTGGGAAAGGAAATAAACCAAGAGGCTTTCTTTATCTTCAATGCAATCTTAGAAAACTGAAAAACTGCTTTTTGTGCAGCTTCTCATTCTATGAGGCACCTGTTCATTCATTACAGCAATGATAATAAGGAACACAAACTGACAAGTAGATCGCCTTGAAAGTCTTGTTCATACTTCTTCAGACTCCTGCAATCCCCAACCACAGACTTAAATTTAATAAGGATCAAAAAATATGTATAGAAAATTAGAAGTTACCAAAGGGAAAATAATTTGTGCCAATGCATATAAACCTGGAACAGCAATCTGCCTAGGAAATTAGTGTTATTAACACCTCTCTTGAAATACCCATGGCATGCTTGGAGGGCACCTGCTGATCCTCAAGGAAATTGATGCAATTTTGAGGACCTGTCATAGAGCTGGTTGATCTGGAAAAGTTGGACAGAGAACAAAAATGGCTGGAGAAGTGCCTAACGTGTATCTACTGGTTTTAAATACCTATCACAGCGCTGCACTTGTTGCATGCAAAACCAGATGTAGCAAAAACATGGAAAATTATCAGCCTCCTAATATATATATAACTGCTAGTAGCCAGAAGGATCAAGCCAGAACCCATTTATTCGGAACAGAAGTCGGGCCAGGAAAGAATTACCACCCATCTTTCCTCGAGAAACTGTTTTAACCATGACAAATTTCTACATGTAAGTATAATCAAATCCTAAAATCCTATATTTACTAGGACTGCAGGATATATATTATATATTCAGAAAAATTATACCCTAAATCAGTTTACCTTTTTTCTTTCCCTGCTAATAGGAATCTGGGGTGCTCCTCCCAAAATGAAGAAACTTGCCTTTCATATCAACTCAAACTGCCACGGAACAGATTTCATTTTTGTTTTTTCTCCTGCTCATTTTGCTCCCACTTTGGGATGGAACTGACACTGAGGAGTCAGAGCTGCTCATTGCACACTGAAACTGAAACCAAATACAGCAGGTTTTCCTTCTGTGTTCAAAAACAGCATCAGCAGTTTGATTTTTATATGGCCATTATTTAAAAACACACACACAACCTTTTCCAACCTGGAACTGACTTTCAGTTTCTTTCTTGACTTAGCTGTGTCCCCATCAGTGTCTGCTACAGGTAAGAAAATACAGCTCAGTATCTTCAATGGCAGAGACTGAGAAATCTCTTGCAATTAATGCATTTTAAACAGCCTACAGTTTCAGAGAACACCATTAATTCACCTCCTCACATGTGGGGTCACAAAATGCTCTTCCATCTCTTCTGATACGCTAAGGGCCCAGAGGAGGACTGCAGATATTCAGGGACAATAGACATTACATTTTAAAAATTCAAGTGTTAGAAATGAAAAAGACATTTATTATATGCAGACACACTCCATTCTACTCCTACCTTCTTTTTTGTATAATTTCCTCCTTTTTATATTGTTATTAATGCCAATTTTGGGAAGAGAAGAGGAAAAAATATTCACCTCAAGCACACCACCCTAAGATACATGAAAAAGAAAAGACTGCATAAAACATCTATAGACATAAGGTTCCTGCTGTGTGCTGGAGTCAGAGTATATCACCATTCAGCTAAATGGTGCAATAGAGAAGTGGAGAAAAACTACAGAAATTGCTCAGAAAACAAAAACAAAAAACTGCTTTCCTGGAGCTATCATCAGGTTTGCTTGTCAGATCAGATGCATTTTTCCTATGCTCCATTCAAATGCAAAGAAAATGCTTGAGGAAAATTGCTAGTTCTGATATTTACACCCTTCACATATGCAGCTGGAATGAGATTTCTGCCGTGGTGGAGCAACAGCATCAACAAAATAGTCTAAGCTTAATGGCAGTCACACTGCAAGCACTATTTAAACATATGCAAAGGATTTCTTGATTCCCTGTTACATATATTCTAGTAAGCTTCATGCTTATATAATTTTTAAGTACTTATTTTCACAGCAAATTTTAGGAAAATGGGCCAACTCGGTGTAAGATGAGTTTGCAAGTAGAACTGGGGGAGGGAGGTTAATAAAGGTAGATGGAGTAAGCTGTAGATGTGGGATTTGGGGACATGGTGACCTTGGCAGTGCTGGGAATACAGTTAGACTTAAAGGTCTTTTCCAATCTAAACAATTCTATGATTCCCTGAGAAACCTCCCCACTGCAGCAAGGAAAGCAGAAGCTTCACAGAAGTTCCACATAAGGCAAATCTTCCCTGAGTCACCAGCAAACATTTGTTGTGTTTTAGTTTCCATCTGACAGCAGCACACGCTCTGCCTCATGCCATGGCTTTCCAAGGAAGCACTTACAGAATCAAACCAAATTTTTAGAGAAGTAGGATTTAAGAAATGCCATCTCCTATGAGATTTGGCATTCTTCTTAAAACAGCTGTTACTGAATACTATAAGACTTAGCTCTACAAACCCACATGGTTGTACAAAAAAATCCCCCAAACAGGAAAAAAACAGCTTCCAAATCCAGAATACAGCTCTGTCACATCCAAAAGCTATTTATCTCTAAGTTTCATAGCAAAATTGAAAGGTCTGCTCATTACAGCAGCCACGGTTGTGGCAATTACTATCTGTGGGATGTAAATTTCCATCAGACATCAGCACCATGTCTTTTATTTTTTGCAAACAGAAAAATGATGGTTCCTGGCACAAAAATCTTGCTCAGACTTAAGACAACAAGGCCATAGATTAATAGGAACACAAGCGAAAGGAGAATACAAGAAAACAATGCATAATTTCTGCCCTCTGACAGGTATCCAGAGGTTTAGGTTGGATATTTGGAAAAATGTCTTCACTGAAAGGGTTGTCCAGCCCCGGCACAGCTGCCCAGGGCAGTGGCGGAGGCACCATCCCTGAAGGGATTTAACAGATGTGAGGATATAGCACCTAGGGACATGGGGCAGTGGTGGCTTTGGCAGTGCTGGGGAAATGGTTGGACTCTATCTTGGAGATCTTTCCCAACCTAAAGGAAGCTATGATTCTAAGCTGATCAACTCAAGGCTTTTATTAATAATATAACTGCTGCAAAACAAACTCTGCAGCCATAGAGCTACAAGTAAATAAAATCCTCTGCCTTTTGCTTTGTTAACAAAATACTACCATGCCTTAAGGATGCTGTCTGGGGTTTTGCCCCCACAAAAATGTAATTGTCTAATCTTTCTTATCCAATCAGGACAGTGTCCCAGTACTTTGCTTATCAGCTGCTTATTCCCAGAAACCTGCCCTGCCCTGATCCTCTTACTGCTGCTCCCCAAGTCACCTGCCAAAGCAACTACTTGTGTGGCCATGCCCAGAGTAAAGAGGGAGCAAAATCACCTGGAAGGGAAAGGGAAGGGAAAGGGGGAGGTATGTTATTGCATTACTTTCCCCTCCCTGCAGAAAACAATTACTGAGTTGCCTTATAAGACAAAATGAACAATGGTCCTGCCTACAAATATTCCAGAAAGCCTTCAGAAATGACCAAACACATTATTCCAGCTGAAGCATGTCCTAATCCTCACCTCCATTGCTCCAAGTAGATACAGGCTGGTTCCAGAGCATCCTAAAGTGCACTGAGTTGCATCAATTTCCTCTTCAAGTCCTTTATACCAATTGATATATTCTGAAACACATCCATTTCTGTTACAGTACAGGTATTTAAAAGCCCTCCATCAACACATTTTTACTTACAGCCCTTGCCCTCTTTCTCCCTTTCACACAAACAAATTCTCAGGATAAGCAGGGAAAGCTTCCTGTTTTAATGCACACTTCCATCAATTGCAAACAAGAGGTGTGAAAGGAAATTAGGCATGCAAGTCAGCTCATTCACAAATTAACTGCCTATTCATTTGCAGGAGCACTGGAAGGCCCTGCCAAATAACAGGAGGTGAGCAGCAGTGCTTTTCTAGCAGCCTGGAAACAACTGGAGCAGGTAGATGACAGATACCTCCATTTTTCTGAGAAGCCTTTTCAGGATCGACTCCTCCTTGTTGCTGTTCCCAATTTCCAAGCACAGGGCAGACATCAGCATCATCACCAACACTACAATATTAATGACAAACAACTAACTTATAGGGCCACTGTGAGTACTGATTATTTGCGAGGAGTTTTTATGTGCCAGAGAGCCTTGCTGTGCTAGGTGGGAAAGCACAGAGAGGCTGTGCTTAGTTATCCCAGGGCATAGAGCAGGTCTGAAGAATGGTCTCCCTGGAAGAAGGGCCACCTGTGCATTCCTTGTGTACCTGCTGAAGGACCCTGTCGTGGCTGAGCCTCCCCTCTCTCCTTTTTACCCTTGCTGTCCTGCTGCCAGCACCACTGCCAGGATGCAGCAGCTGAAGAGCACAAAGACTTCTGCAACAGGATCTGCCAATGTGGACCTGTGGGCTCTGTGCTAATAGAAAAAAGCAACACTTCATGGCAGTGCCCAAAACCAAGCTTGAGCTTTCGGTCCCTTCGTCCATTTATCCTAACACCAGAAAATAAAAGTAGTAAAATCTAGATCTCAGTTGTACAATATAAACACTCTGCAACTGCCCTGTACTCACACTAACGTGAAGAGACTTGAGCCCAGCTATTTTCCTTCCAAACTTGACATTACTCAACTTTGATCAAGATACGCACATCCTTTCCTTTCTGAAATTTTTCGACCCAAAATAAACATTCCTCTTTCACAATTAAATGTCTTTATAGAAACCCACTACTAGCATTTCACAGCACATTTGAAAAATAGATGCTTGCAGCCTATCAAGTAAAACATTTTGCTTAAATTACACACTCTTCCTTCATGAAATTCCAGCATGTGGTTTTGCCTTCTTTCCATCGCTGGGCCTGCACAAAAGAACACTGCAGGCCCATATTCTGCTTCATATTAATCAATATAAAACCCCATTAGTGTGTTGAGGAGCAGATAAAGATGGTCAACCTTATCATTGAGGGCTGCTGAGGGCAGAGAGATTGAGGTAATAAAAGGCAGTGAAGGAATCCATGCCTATAGCTAGGGCACAGGTGATCTACGTGCTAAGCAGAGCTCCAGACTCCTGACAGTGCCCTTAACTGCAGTTCCTGAGTGTAAATGGAAACAGTCCATAATTACTGTATAACTAAAGAGCCTTCCCCAGGCATTTCAGATTCAAGATGCATCCATCACTACTTTAGTAAGCATCAAGACTTCAGTAAATTTTAGAGCTGAAGAGAAATGTAAAAATACCAAGAGCTGAAAGTATCTTTGTACCTTGAGACTGACCTCCATCTTCAGCTTCAGTTACCCCATAAGCCCCTGAAGATCTGAATAGTTGGTTAATTGCATTTACTTGTCATGTCCTCTTCCTTGAGAGATCCATACTAAGGCTATGAGAGTAATAAGAGTCATAACAACAGCAGATGCCAAGAGGATAAAACTGATGTAAAAAGCAAACAACAAAGAGTAAGGTTAAATTTCTTTGGACTCCTAAAAAAACCCCAAACCCAACAAAACCAAGATGAAACTCAACTGAAATGATGAAAACCAGATCAAAGTGGAACTCAGATCCATCTCTCCTTTCATCTCAGCATTTCAAGTTCTGAGATAAGAAATTATATATTCTTTCAGTTTATGACATAACAGTTAAACATATGGCATAAAATGAAGAGACTGGGTGCTAGCTGAACCTCAAAGCATGTAGCTAATGATTTCAAATAACCCAAAGGCTAATAGCAATAGCTGATCCTGCCAGCAGCTGATAGGAATTATAGAGCAGGGCACATTATTTGGAAAATTCTTGGATTTTCCATAACAATTGCCTCAGAATTGTTCCCACAGTATCTTGATCTCACATACTGAAGTACTGCAGAAGAGGACAGCCTGTTTCTCCAGCACACCCTTCTGCTGGATGGTTACACAGCTTTCCAAAGGGTACAAATTTACAGCTAACACACAACCCAGGGGCTGCCTCCACACTCACAGCAGGCATCTCCTGCACCCCTGCTCATCCTCACTGCCTTCCAGGGCTTTCTGTCCCAGCAAACCCAGAGCTGCTTATCCTCCCTGCAAGGCAGGAGCCTCCACCTCCACCAAACCATGCTGAAGAGTTTAAAGTGTTCAAAATTCCAGCTCAGAAAGAGAGAGGCCCATGGCCAACATTTCTAACGGCAAAATTACAGCATGCGGGAATTACAGATCTGCAGGCAAACCAGCAATTTGTGAGGAATTCAAGTCACCAGGAGCAACAAATTAGGACCACAACGCTAACAAAATTAGACACAGTCTCCTTTTAACCTCATCTATATTTTAAGAGCTTTTTTTTTAAAGAGGGTTTGTATTTATTTTGTTGTTAAAGTTTCCATGAAATTGGGCTGAGACTGTTTAAGAACAATGTTTCTCTATCATTTACTCTCTTTACCTTAGGATGTGTAAAATTATGCCCATGCCTGTACAAGGAGGTTTCTCTCAGCCATTTAATAGTGACAGAATCACTCAACAGAGAAAATTCAGTAGCCACATGAAAACTTCCATTATCTTTGCTAACATGCTGCTTGACTGAAGGCCGTCAGCTCTGGGATTTTGTTTTTTAGGTTCCCTTGCATTCTTCAGTCTTCTCTCAACTGGGGATAATACAAGAGTCAAAAGGCAGCTCCTTCCCAATGAGATTCTCACTAATCTACAAGTCAAAAGACTGAACTGTGGAAAAACAAAACAAGAACCAAGCCAATTTCCACCCGCTCCACTCCACAATAAAATCACACAACAGCATCTTTAAAGCCATGCCTGTTCATTTGGATAATTACTCTAACAGCCCATCTAAGCATGGCCTCAGCCCTGTCCCCCAGTGGAGAGACCAAAACCTGAAGGAGAAGGAGGAAACAGCTCATCTGCTGAACACAATGTTCGGAAATGTGAGGTGAACATTCCTCACCAGAGCAAGATAAATGTTCCCACCCCACGAAGAAAGGATTCATATTTCATATATTTTCCATTGTTTGAGCTTGTTTGTACATAAGCAAATACATTTAGCAATTACCAATGGGAGAGACTGAGCAGCTAAAAAGATTACCAGGTTTTTAACAATGCAACAGCAGAATCAACGAGGGAGGCTGCACCCTGTTCAGCTGCACTAATGTTCTCCAATTCCAGCAGAGAGACACCTTTCCATGGGTACTGTAACCTGTAACACTCACTCATGGGATGTGCATCATCTGCTGCACAAATGAAAATTATCCATCACATGAGAAGTTATCCTTAGTGGGGGGACTGCAGCAATGAACTCCAAAGGAAGCCAAACAGCACCAATTTAGTGCTTAGTCTAAGCAGGGCTCTTATATAGATCTCCTGTGCTCATCCTGTCTCACTGGTATCTTCAGTGGTAGAAAGGGAGAGGATATGCATCTGTATGGAACCAAAGAATTCTGGATTGAAACAAGTCAGTACTTTAAAACATAAAATATTGCAATGAGATGGCTTCATGACATAAGGAAATACCCTGTGAGATGGCTTCATGACATAAGGAAATAGCCTGTAAGTATTGATGGACACAGTGGTTTTGGACTATTTGACTCCAAGGTGTTCACCAGGCAGTGAAGAGCACAGAGGAAGGACTTGCACAGCCCTGGCAAGTCTCACAGCCTGGTGCCTGTTCCACACTCATGTGCTGCTGCATCTCCACCCTGCCCAGACAGCAGCTGCTGTGGCTGGCACAGGCTCCTGCACAGAGAAAGGGCAGCAGTCTTGTACTCTAGGGAAGGCACAATGCCCAAGGATCTCAATAGAAACAGCAAGAAAGGCTTTACCGACCTGCAGAGGGTTTCAAAGAGAAGTCTGCAGTGTTGCATGAGTGACTGCTCCAGCTCGAATGACACAGCATCCTCACACAGTTATCACTGCCCAGCAAGTGCTGCCTTTATGCGTTTAACAGAAACCTCCTAACACTGCCTGCTCTAGCTTGCATTATATACTCTGAAAGCACTCTTCTACTGGACCCTTACAAAAATAATGCAGAGTGTTTATGGACAAAGACAAGCTTTAGAAGGCTGGCAAGGAATTAAATGTCCTTAAAACTATTAATTGGGATGGAAGGAACAGGGAACGCTTATCAGTACAGGCTGCTGGCACACGAGGTCACAGCAGCAGCCAGACACAGCAGGTGCAAGCGATGAAATCTGTGTGCACGTTCTGGAGGGACAGCTTCAAACAGAGCTGCTCTTCTCTGCTGTGGCTGCTGCCGCTGCTTAATTTGATTACACACAAGTGAGAGCCGGGGGGAGGGAGGGAAGGAAAGCAGGACCCTCTGGGCACCCATGCGGAAGGTACTGGGCGCCCGCAGCTGCGGTCTCAGCACAGCCTCTGAGCAGGATCTCTGTGAAATTACAGGGGCACCAGACAGCTGACACGGCACGAGCCTCTGGGAGACACAAAATGACTTGCTTTCCCCTCAGCAAACCACATGCAGCATAGCAATTTGGACTGGAAAGATGCTATTCTGGATTTAAGGGGGAAGGAATCTGCTAAAAGAAGCAGGTCCCAGAGCAGGAGGGTCTGCAGTCGCTGTGTGAACACCCCTCATACACACTGTGACACTTCATCCCTAGCACTTGCAGGTGCTACATTCTTTCAGCTTCCCACTAACCAAGTCTTCTACTACCTGGCTTTCTAAGAACTGCCAACTCTTTTGTAAGGATAATCTCTAACCTAAAATTATCCAAAGTGTGCTCTTGCTTCCCTCTAGCCCTGAAATATCATAGAAGCAGCCTGGGACTGTTCCTTTAAAAGACAGAGGAATTCACTCTCTACTGAATTCTGGGTTAAAAGGGAAAAAACCCAAAGGAAAAAACCCAGTGTCTAGAATCAGGTCCTCTAGACTAAGCCCAAGAATATTACTAGAGAAGGAAAATTGCTCTTGTTGGGATATTTAGATACAAGATATTTTTAAATCTACCTTAAAATTGTTATGACACTACCTACCAGAGTCTAATTATACATTCATAATTATATGTATTAATATCTAAAGTGTGTAATTACAAAGGAGCCAATATATTTTAGAAACACCATACTTATAAACCTATTTTTGTTTTAAATAGAAACTTCCTGCATGACTGTAAGGTCTGTATTTTAGTTCTTCTGTCTTGATGACTCAATACTAGCAGAGGCAACTGGAGTCCACATGTTTGAATGGAAGCTGCAAACAGGGATCTTCTATATTATGTCAAAGGCATTGATCAAAAAAGCCACCAAAACCTTGAAACACCTGAAAACAGTAGAGAAATAAAACAAAACAAAAAATAAATAATTAATAATAATACATTTTCTTCTTAGCAGCTTCCTTCATTAAAGCAAAAACTTTTATGCATTTGTTTTAATCTACAAAGACAACTGGAACATTGAAAAATAGAGATCTTGACAGCAAAAAAAGGTGATTAATGGAGTTTACAAACATCTTAATTATCATATCAGTGATGCAAATCTACTAACTAGTGGTGTCCACACCATGGCTGAGCCTGCCTGTTGTTTTTTGGCAGTCTCTGGACAGAGACCACATGTGGAACATCTATGACTGCCTGGACAATCTGAGCTCTCCCACTGCTGGGCTCATGCTGTACACACAAACCTCTTCTGCAGGCAGCAGTGGCCCAGGAAATCTCTCCCACTCAGGACTGAAGTGGTTTGTGCTTCAATTGCACAAGTCTGAGTGAATAAAACCAAACATCATCAGATTACAAAGCCCAGTAATTTCTAAATGGTGATGAACGTATTTCCCATTCAAGTAGAAAATGAGAAGGGATGGTATAATAGAGCTTGACTAAATATTTAAATCAAAAATGTTAAATCCTGATTCAGATTTGATTGCATCTGCTTACAGACAGAGACCTTTCTCTAGCCACTCGCATAACTTCTGGTTTTATTCAAACATCATCTCCACTTCTGATTTATTCTTGTTAAGTAGCTTTCAGCAATGCAAGTGATTTAAATGCATACTTGAGAGGCAAATGTAAGCCTGCAATAAGGTGCAGTTTGACATTTAAACCATTACATATTTTTTAACATAATATGACTACAGAAACATTACTAATTTGGCCACTTCCAGACAGAAGTTTAAAAAGCACAATGAAATGCAGACCAAATGTGATTTATCTCTCTTTTCTCCAGCAACTGTTGCAACTCTCTTGATTCACAGTCCAAAAACTTGAAAATTTTGGTAGCTTTGTCGTAACATAAAGTACTCCCACTGCACCTTAAACAGCTGGAATTGCCAACGTTTAAGAGGTGAAAATTTCGACTACTTAAAAATATGTTTCATGAAGGAAATAGCAAGTGACCGTAAACTTTAGCAGATCTGCCAAGACACTTCTATAATGAAGTAATGAAGAGAACTCATTAATTTTATTGCTTTTGCAGCTCTTCTGTACAGTTCAAGGTACACCCCAGAGCCGAAAAGCACACAGCAACAGATGCTGGGGAGGTGTGGGTAACTGCTCCTGAGCATCCAGCCTCTCTATACCTGTAAAAAGGAGATTAAATAAACACAGAGGTAAAGGAAATAAAGTTATTTCCTCAATGACTAAGAAATGCTGTTGGAGAGAAGGGCAAGGGAGGAGAGGAGGAGATATACTCACTGTGTGGGGCACCAGAGGCTCCCAACAACCTCATGTTCTGACCTGTGACTCAAGGTTTTCATTAGGGATTGAGTATTGCTTGCGCAGTCAGTATGTAAGTACAGATGAGCAAAAGCACCATGTTTGCTCTCATTTAGAGGGGAAAAAATCTTCCTTGTCTTAATACCAGTTGGGAATAAAACATGCAAACACCAGATATTAACTGATCATCAGAAACTCAGGAACCTCAGCACATTGTTCTTACAGTCAAAAATCAATGACTAGAAGCCAACACTTGGCATTTTCTGTACCTTGTTATAGGAAAGTCATTATGGAGAGATTAATGTTTGCCCTTCTAAGCACTATTACTCAGGTACTTTGGTACATCTGAGTTACAAATTCCTGGAAAATTGCAAAGGAAAAAAAAAAGTCTCATATCCTAATAATTATTACATTAAATAATCTTTTGTCCTCTGTCTTCTCTTCCTCATGAGAAAAGGAACTAACACAGCCAAGATGGAGCTGATCAGGAACCGTCAGTTTTAATGAGAGCACTGTAGCTGTCAGTCGCCAGTGGCCCTTGGGTATTTTGTTTCCTGAATATATAAAAAATTGTTATCCTGAAAGTTAGTCAGCATTTCTGGCTGCTAGACGGAAATAACAAGACTATTAGAAATGTTTTAACAGGGGTATAACTGCAGCAGTATTTGAGTTCTAATACCTCAGCACACCAACACAGGCAATGACCCCTCTTTATGAGCCACACTAGTGCAATAGAAATAATTTCTCCTTATTGCATAGTTTGCACAGTTGGTATTTATTAATAGTGTTGCAATTCGGTATTAATTATTATTTAGCACTGAGAACATGCCAGAAACTTCACAAAATTAGTGCCTGGCCCAAAGTGCTTAAGCAGCTCTGATTCAGCATCCCATAAGCAACATTTCATCCACCAACCTGCTCAGGGACTGAAGCCTGGACAGCAGTGGCACTTGGTCAGCTGATGTCACATCAAATTATTTACATCCTACAGCTTGGGACAGCCAAGCCCCAGTGGGTCTGGCTGGGGCAAAGTTTACAAGCACCAGTCTGATGGAAAAAATCACCCAACACTAAAGACAATGTGAAAATGAGAATACAGTATCTTACACAAATTCTTAGAAAAGAAATCCTGTCATAGTCTCCCATTTTCAAATGGAAAGTTTCACTGAAGAGGAACAGAGCAAGAGCACACAGCAATTTGTGAACTTCCCAAACTGACCACCTGGTAGGAAAGCTGTACTAAAGCAGCTGCCTAACCCAGGATTAAAACTTCCAAGGTCATCACCACCACACAGGCACAAATCATGAAATGCAAACATGACAGGCAGAGAGAAGTGAAAATCGCCAGTCAACAGCAGGGCAAGATTTCCCCCACCTTTCAGATCCATACTGCTTTGTTGGCAAACCCTCCTGAGGGATCACTTCTCTGAAATGAGAATATGCAGAGAGCACAGATCAGCAAATCCCAGGACAGCCATGGGAATCAGAGTTAACCTTCAGGCAGGTTTAATTCAGGCCCTGCAGACTTCACACACACACCAGTCCTGTTGCCACTGTCAGTTCACCCATTTTTGTTGTTTTCCATGTTGCCAAGAACACAGAGCTGCATTCTAAGACAATAATGACATGTTACTAATACAAATAGAGAAAATAGGAAGCTATGAAACAAATAATTAACTGTGATCTGTTATTTACATAATTATTGGCAGAAGCCTGAACAAGGAGTAAGATGGATTACTGCAGTTTTGGTTCAGTGCAGCCTTAAAAAAAATTAAACAAAAAAATCATCACATGCCAAGGCTGAAAGGATTTTCATTCCAGCATGGGGTTCTCTCACTCTGACAGCCAAACTCCAAGCTGTTACTGCAGCTATTCTCCAGATAAACACTGGTCTTTTCCCTCTGCTCTTCTGTTCAGCTACTGCAGTTGTTGGCCACCAACAGAAGCGTAAGAAATATATTAAAAAAAAAAAAACCAACAAAAAAGAAAGAAACAAAAAATCCCTATAGGAGATAATATTGCTCACCAACAACACAACCGTGGTATGGTCATATTGCTCAAGCCTGAACTTCAGAAAGGCAAGGCATAAAGCCTAGCTTTTCTTCTGTATCTCTGTCCCTTCTCTATTGCTAAAATTGCTCTATGATTTCAGTTGTGGCAGGAGATCAGTTCTGGAGAAGGAGAATTGATACCTATCTCCTCAGAACCAGAAGTACAGAATAGGTGGCATGTTGTTCTCACAACATGCTCCATTGCAGTCTAGAAAGTTCAGCCTGACAGAATTCCATTCCTTACTCTGTCATTTTATATAGTGAGAGATAATGTGGTGGTTCCATGAAACACACAGCAGCACCATGAAGAGTGGAAAGAGCCACTCCATGCAAAAGCCTTCCAAAAGAAACCTTCAGCCACTCCTGTCTGGTGACAGGTCCAAAGCCATGACCACAAGCAGGAAGGATTCCACATCCCTTCAGTCAGCCAGGATCCCTAACATTCTCATCCTCCTGATTTTTTATATACTGTTGTAAAACCAGGAGCACGGATATTAGTGCTCCCTCCCTTTCACTTCCTTTCCCTGCAACCCTACAGAAATAGCTGGGTTACATCAGACAAAAACACACACAACATAACAATGAAAACAGATGTGTCAAGAAAAGAAAAGCCATGCATGAGATGCCTGCTGTGCTCGGCAGTTCAGCAGTTCTAGGTGGGGTCCTCGTCCAGTCGATGAATCGCAGGGTGAGAGGTTTTACAGCACCGAAGTCAAAGGGGACATCTAATAGTAAAGAACTCAGTAGTAATGACTGGGGGATTGTTGTTTGGTTTGGGTTGTTTGGGGGTTTCTTTATCTTATTTTGACCCTACCTGTCTCAAATTTACCTCTTGATTTACATACCGAGAATTTCAGACCAGTTCACCAAAAATGCAGTTTACAGGAGAGGTCCATGCCAAGATGTGTACTCAAAACTTTTCTGGAAACCATGAGGTGTTGTTCACCTCACTTACACCTCTCTGGGCTCTGAGCCCAAGCCCATTTTGCTCAGCTCCCATTAACTTCCCTCGCCCCTTAGGCATCTCACAGGTTCTTTGCAGACCTCATTTTGTGCACACACATTTTTTCTAGAACACTCATTACCCTACATCCATAGAGACAATTTCCACAAAACTCTCTCAGCCAGAAGGGCATCATCCTCCCTTATCCATTTCCAACAGACATCTTCATCCTTTCTCCCGTGACACTCTTCATGTCTGGAAGATGCTGTTTGTAAACTCTTGTTGAAAGCTGCCCTTTTCTTCCCTCAAATCCCTCCTCGCCCCCTGCCTATACTGCCTACCAAAAAGCCACATCTGCTCATCTTCTGGGACCCCTCCCACTGACCAATGCTGTCTCTTCTGTCCCTCTGACTCTCCATCCTTGGCCTACAGCTCTCCGACATATCTTGGAGGTATGGAGATAGATGTGGACTATAAGTACTTTGGGTGCACCACCTTATTCCATAGAAGCTGCACAACAATGTCCTGGTCCATAATACACATCAAGCAATGATGATGCAAACAAGCAACTGAGAAGAGTTCTGATCTCTGGAGTTCCTAATTTTTATCTGTCAAATAAAATCATGGTTTCCCATTGAATCTCCTGAAGAGATACCACGAGCTTTTTCTGATAGTTATAAGGAACCTCAAGACCTTTACAGACCTTATTTGATGTAGGTGATACATTACAACACCTTTCAACCACAAGTTCCTCAGCAACTGAAATTCCAAGGAAGAGCTACAGGATTTTGTATTACAGGAAAAGTCAATAGTTTTTAACAATATCTGTTTAAATTTATAACCCATCATGCTACGTCATCAGCACCTTATTTGCTTCTCATGCACAGTGTACCAGAAAAAATGAAGAGTAAATGTTCTCAGTTAGTTCCATTTATTAGAATTTAACCCTCTTGCAGCTTGGTATGGTATATGAGAAATCTGAAGGAATGATTAAAGATTTCCACACTTTTGACCAGAGAAGCTTTATCACAAAGCTTCTGGTGTTGACAGTCACAGAGATCAAGGGACTAATAAGATCATTACATTATTCTTAAGAACACACTCAATATTTATGAGCATATTAACTCCATGTAATAAAGGCCACATTCTCTGGCTGTGATGACTTGGATGCTTTGGGGATAAAATTCATCAACATGCATGAAAGGGGATCTCAGAGTCAAACAGGAAAATCTGCACATAATAACAAAGATAGTTAGTATCTGGCAAACCTACAGCACAAGGAAGAAAAAATACTATGATTAAACATAATAAGACTTCACTTGAAATGTAAAATACTCTGGAACAAATCCTGCCAACTCGCATAAGAATCAGCAAACAGGAAGCAGCAGCCTTTGCAATAAAGCCCATCCCACAGGGAAAACAACTCCAGAGAACAAGATACTATGGCACAGTCCTTGTCATTGTGCTGCAGAGCACTTTCTGTCTCCTGCTTTTGAAGTGCATGAGGTTCAAGTCTAACTTCAGCTCCCAAAGCAGGACTTGTTGAATTTTGAGTCAGTAACAGGTCCCTGCTGCCCAAGTAAAACACTGTCATCCTTTCACAAACTCTCACATGAGTGAGCTGGCAGCACTGCTGCCTCAAGTGCATTCTGTCAGTATTGTTTTCTAATATTTTCCAGCATTACAGCCCTTCCAGAGCTGTGTCCTGGGTGCTTGCACTGCCTCTTGATACTTCCCTCCCTGAAGCTATGAGCACTGAGCATAGTCTTGCTACAAGGGGAGAAGGGGCTCTTTTTATCCCATTCCATGTGAACTCTCTGACTGCTTTCACTAAGAAGCATGCCATGGGGCACTATGTTACTATCAGGAATGTGAGCTCACAAGTGAAAAGAAGCAGTTTTGGCTCAAAACCTCTTCAACGTCTTTGCACTTGAGAGTTAGTGCTGAACCTTTCCTAACCCTTAAGCTGGAGTCTCTACTGCATAGTTGTAAACTTGACTTTCAACTTTCAGTGATCATTTGCATGTGTGTATCTTCAAAGAATGGCATTTGATTTGCAACTAT
Source organism: Anomalospiza imberbis (assembly GCF_031753505.1). NCBI lineage: Eukaryota > Metazoa > Chordata > Aves > Passeriformes > Viduidae > Anomalospiza > Anomalospiza imberbis. Next base: position 3,812,955 of record NC_089700.1, read on the forward strand.
GTGTTGTAATGAGAGGCTAATTAACACAAATACAGTTATTACCAAGTTGCAGACATTTAAAGGACAAAACCAGCAGACCAAAGTCTGTGACAGGGATGGAGAACCTCAAGGATGAACTGATACCAGCCAAGGCTCTGCCACTAACTCCATTACCACAGGCAAATCACTGACATTCTGCAACTTGGTTTCCCCTTCTGTAGTGGGATAGTGAGACTCATTTACTTTTCTGGGTAGTTCTGCAGCTTAATTAAATTGTTACCTTTAAATTAAAGCACTACAGAAATGCCAGGAAGTAGCATCTGAATTAGAAGGTGGCGGTGACACCCTAATGAAGCAAGACTGTTTTCATCGTCAACAGCAGGCACAGTAAAAGGTCACCCATGGTATAATTGTGAAACCACATTCCAAGCTTCTGAAGGCTTGGAAGGCAAGATGACTTTTCCCAAACCTTCATTAAGGAAGAAGATATGTCCTAGCATCATGGGATGTCCAAAATCCTGCAGTTTCACAGGAAATCTGCAATGGTTTGCTTACTTTTATTTTCCCCTTGTCCTTACTCATTTGCTGTCCTAACAGCAGCAAAATATCACAGCTTTTGAAAGAATGCTTTCTCCACAGGCAACTGTTGTCAGTATGATCAAAGACCTATTAAGAAAACTGCAGAAGATCATTTCCCTTCAAGTTGGTAACAGTCAGCACTGATTGAGTTTTCAATCTTTTCTTTACAAGAGCCACAGTAGAGGCACTGGCACTTCTTGTCTGGGACAGCTTCTCCCAAATATCAGTATGATCCAACATACTCTACACACTCTGGAAATTTCCAACTCTTTGTAAACATAAGGACCTTATTGAAATATCCACTACTGCTGTGCAGACTCTTTATTTTTAAGTACTGGAAGAAACTTATTCTGAAACCTTAAGAAACAGGCCAGTCCTCAGTGGAGACCCATTTTCATCATGGATTCCCAAAAAAGCAGCGAACTTAGTGTCAGGTGTGAAGCTGTGTATGCCCTGTATCTTGGAAACTGCACTCAAGCTCTGTCCCAGATACCAAAAAGGCATATCCCATCATAAACTCATTTAATCCTTACTGGGAAGTCATTAAACCAAAGCCAGGAAAAAAGGCAGCTACTTCCTTGTGTATTGCACTTGAAAAAAAGATTACCCAAAACCAACTCATTATACACAACGTTTATGTGTCCAAAGTGTAAACACATAATAAGAAATAGCACATTTGCTGTTTTCCTTGTAGCAATGCTAAATATTTTACTTTTAAGGGCAAGATGTGCTATAGGACAGGTCAGCCTAGTTCTTTCTATTACAAAAGATGCTCTTACATTGACTGGATACATGCTATCCAGCTTCTGTGAGGCTATGTTAGAAAATAGTGGAAGATACTCAGGAAATTACATCTAGAAATAACTCTGTATATCATTTTCCCCCCAGTAAATAAATACATACTTGCATATACTTGTTTATATATACGTGTGTGTATACACTAAATATATACTTGCTTTTTCTTATACTTTTTGGCCAACCAAAATGATTGCAACTAAGTTCTCAAGTAAGACAGAAGATGTACCTGGAGTACTGTGCCCATACAGCTGGATACACTGCTTATGTCTGTCAGCTGCCTGCTAATTCCTTTTGAGGCCACTGACCTGCCTTTGACTAAATTTGACAGCAGGAAGAAGTCCCAAAGCTTCCAACACTTTCATTTTTAAAAAATGGTTGGGTAGATGCAAGACTCTTATAAGACAAGAAGAGAAAGGCTAATGACAAAGGTCAACTTATTTGACATCAGAGAATCCATAGCAGGAATCACCCTAGAGACAAATCCTCAGGAACCAGTTTCCATTGGTACTGCTGCTCTTCTAACTCTTGTTTCAAATAGAGCTGGAACCAGAAATTAATTCCAGTTCTCACAACAGTCCACTGGCCTTAGGTAAATCATAACTTCTGATGCTACTTCCCCTGCCATAACGTGGCTGGTGTTAAAATCTCTTATTATGTTGCTGCAACAATTCATATTTGAAATGTACTTTGAAGGTCTGGAGAGTTGTATTTACTAATTATTACCTGTCTTGAGACATAAGCTGCATATTCAAAGTGCTAGCTTGATTCATCTGCAAGTGCACATCACATAAGCATGTGGTATGCACTAAGACTCAAAATACAAAAGTAAAGATTACTTTTAGGGAAGACTTTATAATCAAGTCAGTTTTGAGCTCAAAACATATAATTTTTATTACCACAACTCTTCTATTACACTGGATTTAAATTATTTCATGTTTTAGATTAGCACTTCATGTAACACCAGTTTGAAAAGTAAACACCAATTGACAGAAGACAAAAATCCCATGCAAAGTTTGATTCTGTCCCCAAAGGCAAGTCTGATGTCTGAGATCTTAAACCTTTGATATCAAGCTGAATGTTAACAGATAAGTTCCACAGGGCAGTTATTGAGCACAGCAATACCAGAGCTTGTCCTAGAAATACCAGCAATCACAGCACTGGGTTTGGCAGTGCCACATTACAGTAGGCAGGCATTTTTATCTTCTGCTTGGTCAGGCACTTTCCAGCCTTTCTAGAAAAGCTTTCAGTTCTTGCAGGCAGAAAAATCAGATGGCAAAGGTCTCGGTGGAAGTGCTAGAGCAAAGAGGTGAACTAGATGGGATTTTTTTTTTTTTTTTTTTAATGCATGATAGGAGGAATAGCCTCCTAAAAAAGAAAGTGCCCATGCATTAAAGGTGCTTTGTAGAAAAACTCCACTTAGAGGGGTCCCTATTTGAGGGCAAGGGAGCACACTACAATTTCCTTCAATAATACCAGCTTAACCTTCTATCTTCAAGCTTCCTTCTGTAACAGACTGACTACGAGCAGAGTACTTAATACCTTCCAATACTGGCCTTTACATTTCCTGAAGGAACAAGCCACATCTAAAAAGACAAACAAAAAAGCCACAATGGTGCCAGCTAAATTCTCCTAATCCTCCCCATCTCCCTACTCCAGACAAAATAAATACCTGGCCAACTTATTCTAACAACAGTGACTTAAATTTATGTCCCTTGCTCTCTATCACTGCCCTACAAACATATATTATTTTAATGTAGTATAAACAAATATTGGATTTGCTTAACACCACATTGAGTCCTAGTGATTAAAACATATATATGCATAGGGAAAAATTTATACATGCACAAACCCCTTTGTAAACTCTGAAGATAAAATTATCAGTATTGCCAAACAGAGAATATGTATTATATTCTAATGACATGAGACAGTTGATTACCAACAAGCCTACTTCATTTCTAATTAGAAAAAGTTCAGTGATGATCTTCTTCCCTGCTGTTATTGCCTGACAAGAATAAACAAGGAGTCCTCTCTAGGGATGGCACAGTAAACATCCAAACAGACATTTGTTTGGAGCTGAGCTTTACAGTAGTAGTAAGTACTGAGGAACATAGTGGTTCACACACTACGGCTGGTCACACATCCACCAGCGCATGATTTTAAGCGTGTACCTTAGGAAAACCGAGCTTTGCAAAGTGCATTGCAGCTGCCTAGCTGCTCCTCCTGCGCCCGCTCCTGCCAGCTCTGCTGTCACCTGCTCGGGAGTTCTGCAGGGAAGGGACCCTCCTTGGCACAGGGCTGAAGGGCAGCCGGCTGTTCCAGGCTGGACGCACTCCGCAGGGACAAAGCAAAGGGGATTTGCTTCGCTGCGATTTTCACCCAAGGACACCCCGCGCTCGCATGTCTCCCCCCGTCTGGCAGCAGACTGTGTCTCTCCGGCCGCAGCTGCACCTGTCGCCCGCAGCGTTCACCCCGTGCCGGGATCGATAACGCGTCTGCCATCACCCCGAACCTCGCCGAGCGCCCTCCGCTCTCACCGCGCTGCAGACACCGGTCCCTCCCGAATCCCATCGAGCACCGATTCCGTCATCGAGCCCAGGCAAACAAAGGGCGCTCCTCTCATTTTCGATAAAATTCAGACAAACTAGAGAACAATACCGGAGGGGCCGCACAATGGGCACCGGCCGCGCCGCATCCCTCACGCCATCCCTCCTCTCCAGCCCCGGCACGGCGGGCGAGCCCCGCTGACCCAAGCCCGGGACAACCCTGGGGACGGCGGCGGCTGCACCGGGGAAGGGCTGTCCCCGGGCGGCGGAGGATGCCCTCACAGCCGCGGGGTGCGCTCACCTGCCACGGTGTACCGGTCCAGGTAGTTGAGCACGTTGCCCACACTGAGGATGCCGGCGGCCGCTACCCGGGCCCGGCCGAGGGTCGGCGCCTTGCGGAGGGCGGCGGGGCGGTCGGGGTGCTTGCCGGCCGCCGGGGGGTTCATCCTGCCCGACAGGGTCTGCACCTCGCCCTCGGCACCCCGGCCGCAGCAGCCCCGCTCGCCGTCCTCCTCCTCCTCCTCGTCGCCAGCTCGGAGCCGCCCGCCGCAGACCGGGCTGCTGCCGGAGGAGCCGTCGCTTTCCAGGCACATCATGGGCTGCGGGAGGGAATCGCGGCGCGCGGGAGCCCGGGCGGGGAGACCGACGGACGGACGGACAGACAGACGGACGGAGCAAGCGCTCAGCGCCGCATCCCGCGGTCGCCCCGAGCCTGCCCGGGACAGGCCGGCTCTGACAGCCCGGGCGGGGCCGGGGCCGGCGGGGCGGGGCCCGGGAGAGGCTCCGCCCCTGCCCCGGCCCCGGCCCGGCCCGGCCCGGCCCGGCCCGGCCCGGCCGCCGTGCGCGCCCCGCCCCCGCGGCCCCGCGGGGTCCGTGCGGCCGGCCCGGGGCGGCGCAGCGGGGCGGCGCCTCAGCCGCCCGCGAACCGGCCCTGGCAGGTGCCTCCTCAGCCCGGCTCTACACCGCCCCTTCAGCCGCGCACGGACCAGCCCGTAGGGGTGTCCCCTCAGCCCGCCTCGGGGCGCCTTCTCATCCCTCCTCAGACCGGCCCCGAGAGGTGCGTCAGCCGCTTCGGGTGGGCACCTCATCTGCTTTCAGTGTGGGCCTGAGGGTGTCCCTCCAGCACCCCCCAGGTGCCCTGAGGGAATCCCTCCGCCCAGCCCGGAGCGGGCCCTCCCTCAGCCCGGCCGTGGCAGGCGGTACCTCAGAAAGCTCAGCTCGGCCCTGGGGGGATCCCCCTCAGCCCGGCTGTGAGGGGATTCTCCCTCAGCTCACCTCAGCCGCGCCCCTCAGCCCGGGGGAGGCCGGGTCCTACCTACCCAACATCACCAGAGCAGTAAGTCATGTAATGAATTTCCTTTATCTACCTTTATTATTCTTCAGCACTGCGCAACGAGCTTCAAACACACGGGTGGGCAGAAGTGTGGAGGTAGCTGGAAGAAAAACAAACCCACCAAAGAAAACCAATGGCTCCAGCACTACCGGCTTGTACCCAACAATGAACTCCATGTGGGCTGTTCAGGCCTACCCTCAGATGTGGGTTTTAAAAATAAATCTGTCCAAAAGTTCTCCGTGCCCTGAGCTGTGTCCTGGGCAGGGAAGGGACAGTGCGATGCAGGGCGAGGGCTCTCTGGGATGTGCCACCGACCTCACAACTTCCTGCTTGGCCTCAGATGATTTTCCTGCTGCACAAGAGTAGCTTCAGGAACAACACACATCTTCAAAGGAAGTAAAATTGCTCTGGAGTTCCCCCCACTGCAAACAGTTCCATCCCGCTCCCTATAAAGTTCCACCTTTGAGCTAAGAACGGCCAAGAAACATTTCATTTCAAAAGGAGAATCTTCAAAGAGATAAAAGTGTTCACAAGCAGAGTGGCTCCAGCCTGTCATACCTGTCATAAAACTACAAAAGGTAACTAAAACCAGAGAAATAAAAAGTCTGCTGGAGAGCCAACACATGTCCAAAACCAGCATGTTACAATTTCAGATTTCTCTCAGTTTGTTGATATTACCTAAGAAAATGTGTTGTGATTAAAGCCTTTTTTCTCTCAGGTATTTAAACAAATTCCCCCTGCCTTTCTCTGAGGAACGCAGAGCTGCTTGCAGCACAGCCCGTGTGTGTGTGCTCAGCATACCTGGCTGTGTCACACCCTGCCCACCAATGACACCAGATTCAGACTATGCCAGAAATCTGGTGAGATACCACCAACATAACCCTCAGGATGCTACCAGAGAAAAGGGCACTTTTTGGTGAGTCACCTGCAATTCAGGGCTGTTTGTGCAACACTGCTGAGGAAAGGAGCAAACGCCGTTTCCGGTGATACGTGTCACTCCCAAATAGTGAGAAGTGACAATTTAACATTGGGAATGGGTCTGCACAGATGTTCCAGAGTTCATTTCAGTAACAGAAACAACATATCTGGTTTAATGATAATGTTCAGGTTGACTTATTGGAGTCTAGGGGGTCATTTTTTGCTCCATAGCAGCATCTGCAGTTCAGATGTATATGGGAATAGTTATATTGACAAAAGTGCTTATTCATGTCCCCACTAATTTCAGAATTCTAGTGATGTACCTAATTTGGTTAAGTGACAGTGCTCACATGTTATATAGCCCAAAAGGAAACAGAAAAACAAACAAAAACCAAACCAACCAAAAGCAACAAAATGGTAGAACTGAAAAGGAGAAAAAAAGAAAAAAGGAAAGGAAGAATATAAGAAAAAGGAAAAATGAAGTGAAATAGCTTCACAAGGACCATTTGGCTTGCCCAGCAGTGGCAAAACTCACGGTTTTTTTTAACATATCAGGCACTAAACACAGCTGAACTGCAGGTTCAAGGAGTCCCACAGAACATCCAGGAGCCCTCAGATACAAATGGTCTGCTCCACAGTCTATTCTACTCTCTGCTATTAGACTCTCACAGTCTATTTTCCCACTGCTTGGTCTACCCCAGGCTCTGCACACAGAAAACAATGTTCAGAAGATGTCAATGAGATTAAAAGGTAGGGTAAAATTAAAGACCTTAATCTCTTGAGTCAGATGGTTCTCCTGAAAGCAGCTAAGAAAGCACAGTTTTCATAAGGAACAGGTGTTTAATTTCATTTCTTCTTTTCATTTAACCAGTATCAAGCACACAAACACAGCTAACACTGGAGCCATGGTGGCTTAATGCACATTAGAATAACTGCCTAAAAAGACTTCTAGGGAGCGACTTCTCCAAATCTCCTCAATCCAACAAATCCCCAAGCAAAGAAAAAGTCATCCCAAACACCAACTTACTGTTAAAGGTCAACATATATCTTCCAAAGTTCAGGCAGACTTCTGATGGCCACTGAACATGGAGCAATGCAGGACCAAGCTGAAGCATACAAGAGCATCCTTTTATTCCTGATGTAGAGAGAAGTTTCAGCTCAGAGACAACCATAGATACAGCACAAAGACATTGGTTGAGCAGTGAGTTATGTGGACACACAGGGTCTTGCAGCCAACCCTAACACCTTCCACTGTGCATGGAAAACTCACAGACAAACACAGACGATGCCAGTGCATCTATGTCACAAGATTTATGTAAAGAGAAAACAGTGGGAACTGGAAAAAGTGTAATAGAATGGTCTCTACTGGCAGGATGAATCAGATAACTGGACTGTTTTAAGAGGAACAGCATTGATTCTAGCTCAGAGACATTGCTGGGCTTGGCTGTTACAGGGTGTTGAGAGGCAGGTTGATTACAGTGTGCAAGTTCTAACATGGGGAGAAAAATGCCAGTTTTAAGAGTTCTAATCAAGGGGGAATGGCATAGCAAGAACCAGAACAATGCTAAGAGCTGGAGTTAGAAAAATTCTAATGAATCATCTGGTTCACATTTGTTACAGAGTGATTATCCTCTGGAACAAAATACTAAAGAAGGGGTGTATTCTCTATTCCTTTCTGTCCTCCAATCCAGATTTGATTGCCTTTCTAGCAAGGGCATTATTGAATTCAAGATGAGCTATTGCACTCCCTGCAGAGAGAATGGGCTGTAATTTGATGATACAGGAGCTCAGGCTAGGTGGGTTGAAGTCCTAGCCCTGAAGATACCAGTTCTTACTCTGCTTACCAAGCACACATTTTCTGCACCTACCTCAGTCATTAGATTGATCTGAGAGCAGCCCCTAGGAAAGCACATGACAACAACCTAGTCTGGAAATGGTGACTGCAGAACAGGAGTGTCCACATAGCCCAGGTGATAAAGATGGACACCATCCTCCTGGTACTGAGGATACTATGTTTTGTCTGAAAGCTAGGAATCTCCTTCATACTGGGATCACTACCAAGAGGTATGTGGATACATTGAAAAGCAAGTCTGAACTCAGCTAGCTCATCTTCCAGCTTCTTCCACATTAGGCATGTCATCTCTGCTCCAGAATGAGCCCTGGCCAGTCCCTGCAGAATCAAGGGAACATTAGAGGACTGGTAGAATTAGCAGCCTTCCTGGTCTCTGAGAGCCCCTCAGCTCATACCCCATTGCTGTCTGGTCCCAGTGGCCACAAACACAATGCTGTCTGGGTGAGACCAAAGCAAACCAGGCACTAGTCCTGTGCTGTAGGAACTTGCAGGCATCTGGCCGCATAGTCAGTGAAGAAAGAACAGACTCACTTGTTAGTAGCCCTGCTCTCTCCCAGGGCAGTCAACAGAGTGTAGCCCTTCAGGGATTATTTTCTTCCTTTCAGTATTTTGTTAGTATCTTAAAAGCTTGAAAATGTTTATTTTAGTTTATCCTAGTCTGCACTTATTGATTTTTCCTCATCTCCAGAGATCTAGAGAGGGTCAAAATGAGCAGAAGTGCTTCTGTTTGACAACAGAACTTATCTTTGAAGAAACAAACCCACATTTGCCAGTGCACCAATATCAACTTCAGTGGCATAGTCCAGTAGCTGATCATGGGGCTGTTCCTGGCCTGCAGGAAGCTTATGACCAGACTCCCACCTTCTCTCCCAAAGGAACATGTCTGTTTGCAAAGAAGAATGGGGAGCTGGACCACCTATGGAAGGCAAAACCCAGATGATCGATAACCAGGCTGGACCTTACCTAGTTTAACCAGTTACTAGAGGGTGAAGAACTGGACCATCAAAAGAACACCACATTGCCCTTTTGGAAATAATGGAAATTAGCCTAGCTTGTTTCAAATCCAGTTTTCTTCTTCAGTTAGTAAAAATCTTGGGGAAAAAAAAAAAAAAAACAACACTCTTTTGTCTTCAGAAAGTCACAACAATCTCTAAACCAGAACTGTCAAAGGGCTGGAGTCTCCCTGAAGTAATGCTTTGCCAAAATGTATACCAGTGTAGCCACTACTGTTATCAGGAGCAGTAACTGCATATGACAGTCTAACATGTTCAACTATAAATAATTATGACCCAATGATTTATTGTCCTGTTTTGCTTAATCTGATTCAAAATCAGGACTCAAATACAGACACACAGAGACACACAGCTTCTCACTTAAGAAAAACAGAGCTACACAGAATACAACAGTATAGGATCACAAACCCCAGATTTTGGGTTATCCAGATATAAGCCTTAAACTGATGAAATTCCATGAAAAGTCAGGTGGTCATCGAGGCTGTGAGGGCAAAACACAGGACAATGACACAACTGTCTCTAACACTGTGCATTCTTGGGCTTCAAACAGATTGCAGCTCTGCAGAACTAGAATCACAACCCTGCAATTACACACCTGCATTCCCATTATGCCCATGGTTATACCATGGCTTCTTTTTTCTTCACAAAATTTTCAGCTGAATTAACCTGTGTTACTGACACTTGATATTACACAGTAGCCTTTACAAGGTCATCCAGCTCAGAGGTTTCTTGTGAAACGCTGTACCAGGGAGACACGACGAGGATCAAACAGCTCTCCCAAGGCAGTGAAGGGAGGATATACATTAGCACATATCTCCATGTTTTCCAGCAGTCACTCTCTCAGACAGGCTCTGTACTCTAAGGGACCTCTGGAGACCACCCTCTGGATCTTGTTGTTTAAGGGCATTCAATGCTCATTGATGTGAATAAACTTCTGGTCATCATCCAATTCCTTCCACATTCACATATGACACATCTCACTGAGGAGAGTTCTGGACACTGACCATGGCACCTCCAGAACAATTTCATTAAGCAAAGAAGATACAAACAGTGTCCCAAGATGCACAGAAGTTTTAAAATCTCTCAGAAGCCAAATTAGACTTAATATCTAAAGTGTAGCAGTGTTTTAATTCCTTGAATTCAACAGAAACATGATGGAGGCAAAGACAGGGAATCAAAAGAAAAATCCATGAACAGAAGCTGGCATCCCCAGACCCAGTTTTTTTCTGATCCTCACGCAGTTGTACTTGAAAAGATAAATTGGATGCAGAAGAAGCTGTATTCCCATGAAAACATTTAGCTTTTGCAACAATACAAGCAGCTGCTCTCACCCTCCACTACAATCATCCATAAATGCTGGAATATTTGTTTGTGACTTTTTCAGTTACAACATTTGTATAGTGTTCCAGGCTGCCTCATATAGAATAGCTCATGCCAACCAAAACCAAATTAAAGGGGAAAAAAACCAAAAAAACCCCACACAAAAAAACCCTGAAGCACTCCAAACAACCCTGTTCTCTCCACTCCCAGAGGCAGTTGGTACAGAAGGTGAACACTGCCACTGCCCTTTGTTGATGTCTTAGTAAATGGCCTTTGATGTTTAGGTTTGTTGAACGCCATGATCCATCTCTAGAAGTCCTTGCTTTCATTATACTCAGAGGAATCTCAATGCTCCAAATAAATGGAGTTTGTGGTGTCACCTCAAGTCCCAGCAGGGACTACAATTACTAGTATGCCACATTTTTGGCAAGTTTTGTTCCATTTGAATGAAGGATGTAGACTCTGAACTTCTGCCTCCGCCCACTGGAGGAGTCAGATTCTGGAGATGATAAGATGCATCTTTGCCTTTAGTCCCACTTCTCAGAACTGCCAAATACTTGAGGTCTGATTAACTATCATTTAAGAACCCAATGTGGAATGGATAGCTACAGAAATAGCATTCTTGCACTACCCCAGCATTTTAGGAAGAGACTGCCAGATCCTTGTGGGAGCAGAGGAATCCTAAAACAATAAGGACAGACACAGCAGTTACCAATTCATAAACAGCTTCCTGGCATCTTCCAAAAGGGTTCAAGCTATGAGAAGGGGATTCTTGCAAAAACATTAACAGAAATTATTTCACTGCTTTGCTTTGCCCACGTGAGGACAGGTAAAAGATGCAGTCACACAGCATGGAACAGGCTGAACTGTACAGCTCTAACTCTGTGGTTTACTCAGTCGAGTTGACTTAACTAATTTCAAGACCAAATTTCCTCAGGCAACCTGGAAAATTCTGGATTCATACTAGCAGCTCTAATTAGGACTGAGCATTCATTGCCCCAAACATTGTCATGAAAATTGCAAGCCCAGTCTCATAGCATCATGTGCTTTATGTTAGTACATCATCAGGATCACTTGAATTTTTAGGGCTCTAAGCAGACTGAAGTATTTTCAGTTAAACAAAATACATCTATAACCTCATCACCAAAAGGGTCAATCTGGGCTTTCTGAAGAGGGGATTATTTTATTTCACACTTAGTAATTTTCATGCCTTTTCAGCATTTACAGTGAAGCCATTTGGTTTACAATAGGATATTGGGAATGCAGCCTTCTAGACTACCAGCAGTTCCATCCTGGGACTGAATGGTTGCCTACAATTCTGTGGGACAGGATTTGACAACCAGGTAGATAGGATGGAAGGAACCAGCAGCTGTTCCTAGTGGTTCTACACTTAGTTCAACAGTTTCAAGCTCTGAAGTCCACACTGGTGACTGATTCACTTGATCAAACAGAACAGAACATGCAGCGGTTCCTTTACTGGTGTGTTGCCCTGCCCAGCTTGTAAAGAGACCAAGAACATCTGTTAAAGAGCTCTTTGTGTATCACAGCAAATTCTATACCATGAGCATTAAAATAAAAATAAATAAATAAATAAATAAATAAAATAAAATAAAATAAAAAAAGAAAGAAAGAAAGAAAAGAAAGAAAAATAAAGGCAGGTCTTCTTCAAAGCCAAAGTGCTACTCCAAATTTAGAAAGCTGAGCTAGCTTTCTACCCCAGGTAGCAGTGGTTGCAGGTACTACTAGTGAGGTGCTTTGAAGGGATCACAGTTTGAATGTAGTCAGGATCAGGGAGTTTAAGAGCAATTTGAGAAGGAAGATCCAAATTATTCTCAGATTATTCATGTCTTAAAAGGAAAGAGAAAGAATGAGGTTCTCAATGCACTGTCTAGGTAAAGTAGCATAGGGTAAGGGGTAGGTACACTTGAACTTACCTCTTATAGAATGGAGAGATAAGGGAAAGAAAAAAAAATAGATACTAAGTAAAGGGATGTGTGCTGCCAATTACAAAATTACCTGCAACTCTGGACATTATTAGCAGTTTCTATTTCTTAGTGCAAATAATTTTGTATCCTAATAAGAGAAGCTTGAAATTAGGCTTCATTTTTGACACCAGAGGGAACTGACCACATAACTAAATGCTGGTTGTGATTCATGTAGGCGTGCTTTTACTTGGGTCATCTTTCTTGCATGCAATCAGAATATAGCCTCTGATTACTTGGTGTTTTGACAGGGACTGTTTCACAAAGCTGAAACAGTCAAGAGTCCAGCTGGTCAAGAGAAGGGTTAGAGAACAGTAGCAGTGTAGAAAGCCACCTACTGAGAAAGAGGCTACAAAAAACATACTGTTACCACAGAAGGGACAAATTTTGATTACTTGAAATATAAAAATAAAGCAAGTTGATAACAAAGCAAAAGGACACAGACTATTCTGCAAACAATATTTTTGTTTTCCAGTCTGTTTTAACATAAGAGCAGTGCTGACAGCATACTGCCTCCTCATTAGCTCATGGGTAGAGCTGTCAGCAGTAGGCCAGGCTGCAGGCTGAAGCTGAGGATGCCTAGACAGAACTTCACAGGCTGTAAAAAAAGCTGGATGAGGGTGCTCTGATCTGCTGACACGAGACTTGTTGATAACTGTTCACAGAGAGAATTTCTAGGAGTCTGGAAGGATGCTCATGTTGTGGCAATATTTTAAATGGAAGTGGTGGCCTGCTAGCCAGGCATCAGTCCTGAGTAAAATAGTGTAAGGGCTGACTTGATTAACAGAAAAACAGGGGGGATCATATAATTAGTACCAACCAACAAGTGTTTATCAGAAGGTAGAACTTGCCAAATGAATTTGATTTTTATTTTAAAGGGATCAAAAGTTTCTTTGCCTGCTGAAAGGTATCAGTGTCACTGAACTGGACTCTTGCACACTTCACTTGATATTGTGTAACACAACATGCAGATCAGGAAACTATGGCAGCTGAGCTTTACCATGACACATTAAATGAATTCAACCTGGCTATACAACAAATCACACGACAGAAGTGGGGATATTTTACTAAGCATAATTCTGAAGGAGTTCCTCAGGAATTTCAGCTCTACTTTCTTTAATAAATTGTTAGCAACAAGAGAGACACAAGAACCACATCCTAATGCTATAGCTTTTAGTAAATGAGGACAGCAGAGCTCACTGCTGGAATGATGTGGGTTGCTTGGCAAGTTGGAATGTTTTAGTGTCTAAGAACATAGATCTGAGTCTTACAGCCAAAGGATCCTGCTTTGGAAAGCAGTCCCTTTGGAAGGGTGACTAGACTGACAGCAAGAAGCCCAAACTTCGGGAGCTGCCAGCACAGAGCTGTAGGGAAATGGGCTCTCAGCACTGGAACAGGCAGCGAGTGCTGTCACTGCTCAATTGCAGTGTCACATCTACCCCAGACACAGCAAGTGCAGCTTTGTTGACTGCCACTCAGGAAGGCTGTTGATAAACAGAAGAGCACTCAGGAAACAGCTGCAAGAAAGATGAAGGGGCTGGGAATGATGTTTGATAACAACAGATTCAAGAAGCACACATGGGTTTGGATTTTTAGGCCAATGGCTGATTTGCACAGGGTTTTGTGCATGTACATAGGAAGACTAATTCAATTGTTATAGTTGTCTGTGTGACAAAACTGTAAAAAAGCCCTCACCAGCTGGATACAAACAGCAAACAAGGCACGTTTATTAGTAATGAGGATAATTAGCTGGAGCAATTCACCAGCAATTGTAGCAATTCTACTTTACCAAAAATTATTCAAGTCAAAATTAGATATTTTTCTGAAAACCTGTGCAGTTCAAAAAGGAACAAAATTTACGGAAGTCCAGAGCTAAAACATAGAGGTTATCAGATTAAATAAGCAGAAATGGTCTCATCTGCTCTGATAATCTGTTTGTAAATATAGTAAAATTCAAATATATATATATGCATATGTATATATATGTATTTTTACATACATGCACATATATACATATTAAATAAGAATAAATCTCAGGGCAAGTGTTTCCGTTTGTTCAAATGCTTTTTTCTTCCTGAGCAAGTGCAAAGATGGAAAAATGGCTTTAACTGCAGTGGCAAGTGGTGCTACTGAAGAGCATAAAAGCCAACTCTTCTTATCACTTGTCTATTTCTATGCTCATTGCTTCAAAGCCTAATGAAACACAATTGATATGTGGCAAGAGGGCAAGGTTTGTAAGCTTTGCTAAATTACAGAGAATTACAAAGTCAGAACAAAGCTAGAGGGCATTGCTTAAGTGCTTAATTCTCAAGAATAGAACAAACCTCTCAGGATTGCTGTTTCCAACTAGCTCTTTTTAGCAGCTAATTCTTTTAAGATGTGTATCAGTGTAGCTATTGCTCATTTGAGCTGCTGGAGCAGCTCAGACCTCATCCTGGAATGTAACCTGCAGCAAGACCAGTCACACAACCCTGCAAGCCAGGTGAAAGGAACAAGGTAAACTATATCTGCACGTGTAGCACTGGAAACTGTCACTCTCCTGCTGTTCAGGGACACCTGCCTGAACACCTGCAAGAACCATCCTTCTCTTCAAAGCACCGGGTCCCAGACACAGCTGAGGTAATGTAGCCTCTGACAGATCAGTTCTTGCCACGTTGCCATTTCCTACTGGGCATTGACTGGCAGACAACTTCACTGTAAAGAGGGCTGGGCTGTGTGTTGGGAAATACCCACTTTGGCAGGAAGAATCTTGTAAAGTTTCCAACCTGCATCATTTCCTAAAATGACTCAAGCAGCAATATTCACACAGATGTATCCTATGGCTTATTTTACACATTCCACACATTCATCAGTATAGCTGTAAAGAACATTAAAAATAAAACCTTTGCAAGCAAGGTCCATGTCTTGCAATGGAGGATCTGGTCCAATGCAAGTGTAGCTCACGTTTTCCTGCCACCAGCAGTTCTTTTAATTGAATTAGAGCCAGGTTGTAGAATCAGGAAACATATTCTCTTCTCCAAGAGCATAATGATGTAGGCATGTGTTCTTTAAGAATGCATATGTTCAACACTGGTTCCCAGGCAGGTCTGAAAGCATTGTAGCAAAATGTGTATTGGCCTGAAACTTGCCATGTTGTCCCAAAAAACAGAGGTGGATGGCCTTTGGCAAACACTGGTAGAGATAACCAGACTCCACCTGAATGCTGCTTCTAAAAGAAAATAGTTCCGTTTCCTGCCACCTAGAACAAAATTATTATCTCCTGATGGCACCTGGTGCTTTTAATGTCAACTTGTTCAGCTGTATCTGCATTATCATTTCCATAAAACTTGGGGCTGGAAAAGCCTTCTACACCTCCATTTTCTAGAATAAGTTTCTTCTCTCCACAGCAACTGTTTGGAGACTGTTTTAAAGTCTCCCTGTTCAGAGGCTTATAGGTATTTATCTTGTTTCAAGACCAAGTTTATGCCTGTCCCAGTCATACCCTTTTGCTCTTTGACTAATGCTATCCTTTGGTTTAAATGTTTCCCTTCCTGTTGTTCATTCCTGCAGTGCATTTATAGATGGTAGACTCTTTCCTTCTCTCATCAAGGGGTTTTCTAGGGATACTGGGAAATTAATAAAATTTTTTTGCACTTGTTTCAGAGCTAAATACCTGCAAACCTAGTTAAAACTTCATTCCTGCTTTTTACAATGCATCAATAGCCCCTCATCCTTCCCTGATTCCTAGGACTGCAATTGCATTTTTCCTACCTGGGCAGGTCAGATCCAGACTTTGACTGGCTCTCCCACCCTTCTCCCCCATCTGATTACACTTACCTGCCATGTACAGCAGAAATCTCTCTTGATCTGTGGACTCATAATCACATGTTTTGTCTTGCTGAATTGTATCCATTTCAATTCCATTACATTTTAAAATTCTCCATGAAAGTAAACCAATACAAATATTAAAATCACATGTATTGTTAGGAACATCATTACTCTCTAGCCTCATCTCATTTCCATGCAGCCTGGTTTGTCTCCTCCACCTGTATGGTTCTATTCTCAGAGGACAAGGCTGTTCAAACCCTTTGTGCTGCTATATTCCAGTTCTTTTGGAATGCTAGAGTGAAAAGCCCTATACTTGGGTAAGATCCTGGCAATAATTGTACAGCAACTGACAAAGAAATTCCATAGCTTTATCCATATTCAAGTATGCTGGTTTCCCTAATCAGTTCTCCCTTTGAAAGAAGAAAATCTGAATCATAAACCTACTTTTGTTTATCCTTACAGTTAATTTAAATAGAATCAATCTATGATCACCCCAGCTAGCATGTTTTTCAGCAACCTCTTTATCACATCATTAACACTTGGAAGAATCATATTTGAAGTCATATCATCCCCTGTGGACTCAGGCATATTTTGATGAGGAAGATCTATTTGATATTATATCCAGGGCTATCTGACCTCACATTGATGAGCATTTCCTCTCCAGTCTATTATCTGGGAGATTTGTCTTTGTGCAATAGTCCCCAGGAGTATATGGCTCTTTAACAACACCACACACATTTTACCCAGATATCATTCTGCTAAAAGAGAGGAGCCTTCTAGCACCAACAGGCAGAACGTTTTATCCATGCAGTCCTTTATGGGTCCTTACCAGCTGCCTTGTCCTGAGCAAAAGATAGAAAGGGGACCAGTTGTCCTGTTTTGAATTTTCTGGATAATACAGATGGATTTCAGAGAAGTAATTTAGACAAAATCAGGGTTACAAGGAAGATTGAGAAGTTTGAAGCCTCACCACAGAGTCAACCTTTTATGCTAGAACAAACAAATAACAGGGCACCTGCCATTAGCTCTGTTTGCACAAGTGTTAGACTGTGCCTCAGCCAGACACCAGCCAGAAGTGAATAGCTGGGAACGCTGATTTTATTATTCATTCACAAAACATTTTCTACCATTATGAAAAAAGAGTCTCAGTGATACCCTTGAATCTGAATCTCCAGCTTTTACTTATAAAAGTAAAACCAAGGCCTTGGAAATATTACTGTTGAAAAAAGCTGCCATATCTTTCTCTCTGAAGAAGCCACAGTTTGTTGAGCTGTGAAGTCCTTCACAATACACAAGCCACAGCATTTTTATCACCACAAAGCAGCTGGCCCTTGATACCACATGAATGTGTTGTGGGTTTTGTCTTCCGTACAAGTATTTTTAGCATTTGGGTCTTCCCTGATTTTTGGTGGACTGCACTCCCTGAGGAATAGGTGGTGGAATGACATGAACTTTCTCACATCTGAGCACCATGGGAACAGCTCTGTCCTCTGCATCCAGCCCATGGAGAAGTGTGCCATAAAAACATCATCACTAAGTAACTGACTTAAATTGCAGCGTTCCTCCCAAGCACTTGGAAACATCCTCCTGCCACACAAACAGGGTAGAGCTGATTTACAGCTTGTTTGGGTCTCACAGGTAGGAGCTGATTTAGTTTTGTCAGCTATCAGCAAGAGGGTGAGAAAAACTAGTTTTATAGGAGGGAAAACCCTTGCTGACTCCAGGCCATAAGAATGCTCTGCTCCATCCAACCAGCTCACCGGAGAGGTGTGGTTTTGGCACAGCATTGAGGAAAATTATACCAGATAAATAAATGCAGTTCTGACAGATTCCATTCCTGTCCCTGGACAAGCTGCTTCCCTTCCTTTGTTCCTCCGTTCAATAGGCACCCAGACAAGTGTCCTCAAAGAGAGCATACTGACCGTTTTGGTGGAAACAAGTCAAAAAATTAAGCCAAATGAGTGCAAGGCTTTGCACAGATAAACCCACTGGAAGGCTCTCTTGTTTACAAGCACTTAAAAAATAAATTAGTAGTGTCCCTTTCAAAGGTCCAATCAAATATCTACAGGTCCAAAAAAAACATCTCTAGGTTATACCTGTACAACTTTCTCATGCTGACAATCTCCATCTTATCTATGAGCATTTCCAAAGGGAGCTCCACGTCTGTAATCATCTTCAAAGTGATGCAGAAGTGCTCAAGCATCCACTCAGTCCCAGCATGAGTCTAGGTGGGCAGTGGGTTACTCTGATGGGCTCCAGTGAGTCTGAGCAGCGTGGAAGCAAGTGACTAGGAAAGCTCCTGCCACAAGTGGATACAACAGGAGTTCCCATAAATACTGTGTAATGGCTATGGAGACATCCCGGTGGCATTTTAATTCCTTACACAGGAAATCCAAGGCTAGAGGATAACTTCTTCCAGAATCATCATCTAGGTTTGTAGATGCAGAAAGAAGGGATCCCTTCAGAAAGGGCATACCAGCAACCTGACTTGTCCTTCTGGTCCTTGAGAATGGGAAAGAGCTTCAGGTCAGGTGTTCTGCAACAGGAATGTATCTACTCATCAACCCTCAAACAAACACATACAGCTACAATGACATGGTCTGCTCTGTGAGGAGGCAAAACACTGGGAACAAATCAAAACATGCTGCTGCCATGGGACTTGTTGCAAAGAAAAAGCATTTTATAGCTACAGATTTATATGCAGGAGCAAAGAAATATGCAGAGAAGTCATAGTTAAATTTAGGAGTTAGGAGACTATGACTATAGTCATAGGAGTTTTAGTTGAAATATTTGAATGCTTCATAAAAGAAATTGCAGGAGAGTCACACAATGTTTTGGATGAAGCAGTATCCCCTCAGGAAAAGATCCATGAGAGCTGCTCCAGGGTCCCAGTGGAGGAGTGCCATCATCCTGGCATGTGGAGGAAGGGGCAAGGTCCTGCCCTGTGGGTGTTTGAGGTAGAAAAGCCCAGGAACACAAATATTTCTGTCATTGCGGCATTTTTTACTTCACTGAGCAGTCTGGTAGCACTTCCAGATTCTTCAAATTGCCGTGAGGCATCCAACTAATTTTTTATGCTTCTCTCATAACCGAGTTCATACTGCAAGTCTGGAAACAGAGCTAGACTCCACCAGGTCCATGCTGCCCAGGGTTAAGTCTTCTCCTCACACCTCCTTTCAAGCACAAGAACGTGCTCCCGTTCCCTAGTGGCAGCAGGACTTTGGCATAGCTTGCAAAACACTTTGCATGTTTCCAATAGCAGGTGCAATAGAAACATTATTTACCACTATATTTTCCTGGCATCTTTCCTAGATCTTCCACGGAGCAGATGGAGAATGAGCAGCACTAACGCTGAGCTGTGGGTGCAATCATTCACACATGCCTAATACTCCTCTGAGTAGCAATCACTGCTCTCAGTACAGAAAAGTGTGCTTACCATCACTACTACAAGAGCCAGAGGCCTTGCTCAGCAATCCAGAAAACACTGTTCACAAGTGCTCCCTGGCCACTTGGAAGGGGCTCCTTGCTGCCACGAGCTCAGAGAGACCAGGGCTGAGAGTTACAACACAAGAGCAGTGATGAGGAAAAATATGTGAAGTATTTTCCTGCACCCCCAGGGGACAGGTCACAGTCCTATTAGCATGAAGCAAGAGAAGGGGGGGAGAAGGCTTTGAGTATTGTAACCACCTACAGGACAAAGGAAATGCTCTGTTTCTTGCAGAACAGTGTGAGCAAGCAGATGCATTAGAAGTCCCAAGTCTCACATCCTCTGCGATGCTTCCTGAGCTTTTGTTTCCCATCTCCCAGGAGGCTGAGAGCACATGCCCTGCACACAATGATCCAGGATTGTGGGCTCAGCCTGCGAGGGCAGCAGCAGGTGCAGAGCACACCTTCATGGGGAATGTTCCACTGGGTGTAGCCATGCACTGCCCTCATGGAACACAAGTAAGGTTTTCCTGGATCAGCCCCAGTTTCTTCTGTCAGAACAAATACAAGGGTAAAAATACAAAAAGAAATTTGAAAGTATTTGTATAGTGAAGCCTATTACACCACCTCAGTCACAGCAGTTTAAATGCATTTCCTGGTGAATGCTGGCATTCCTTTCCCATGTTTACTGGGTTCCCAAGCTAATACCCTGCCGTTTTCTGGACCCACTGATTTTGTTGTGGCCAACCCAACCAGAAAGGCAAAGAGAATATCAGTCACTTCCACTGGGGCCTCATTGTCCCTAAGGAAAATTGTGGGAACAAACACCTATCTTTGAGAAAGGGCAATGCAAGACCCGTTCATGTTCTCTCCTTCCCTTCCCTCTTTGCTTCCTTCCAGCCTTTGAAGGTTCAGGTGACAAACCGAGCCATGAGGCGTGGGACAGGGCACAGCCAGGTCCTGCCTTCCCCTATAACCACAGCACCGTGCCTGCTCCTCCTGAGGGCAGGCAGCCCCCTCTCCTGGTGAAGGGCTACCTGCATCTCCAGCTCACCTATGGACAGAGTTCCATAAGGACCAAGTTTCCCAATCCCATGCGAGTTCATCTGACAAGCACAGACTGACTTCTCTGCACATAACCAACAATCTCCAGACAAAAAGCAAAAATAGGAAAAAATTACAAGACAGGATGTAGTAGATCTTTCATCAAAACCAGATTGCCCTCACCCTGCAGTTCAACCAGGCCAGGTTAGTTTACAAATATTCCTTCTAGGTGAATGAAGTGCTTGGAGATAAAAGGAGTGCTGAGTTATCTGCATTTCAGTCAGGCCTATTGGATGGTGGGGCCCCATTCTTCACACACACACACACACACACACAAAAAGTGAAAAACTACCACTGTCGCATGTGGCTCTGTGTAGGTTCAGAAAACACAAGGTGTGGTAGGAATCCTCCCATGGCAGATGGGGGCTGTGACAGAGCAATTAGATGACATCCTAAAGGTGTCACTCTAAGTCTGTAGCACAGCCAAGGACTGGCTAAAGATGCCAAATACCAGTG
Organism: Anomalospiza imberbis; assembly: GCF_031753505.1. Classification (NCBI taxonomy): domain Eukaryota; kingdom Metazoa; phylum Chordata; class Aves; order Passeriformes; family Viduidae; genus Anomalospiza; species Anomalospiza imberbis. The sequence continues at coordinate 3,834,065 of NC_089700.1, forward strand.
ACACTCCTGTGTTCTTCTCGGGAGATCATCTAAAAATCAAGGCTATAAAAATTCACTTGGGTGATACAGGCATGGATGAAAATGCATTTCCTGGCAAATTCCATCCCTACCTCCATTTTTCAGAAGCTCTCCCCGTCCATCCCTCCCCTGACCTCTAGTGGCTTAGGCTCTGTTCAAAGAGAAGATTTACTAAGCTCAAGTGTCTGTGCTAGTCCTGACCCAGTAAAACACAGTCTTTCTCTACTGAGAATGAGTGTATAAAAAGGAACTGAATCCTAGCCACCTTCAAATGACATTTGGAACTTGTAGAGTTTGAACTAGACAAGCCTGGTTTGTTTTTACTATTTATAAGCCTGTTCCTGCAGAAAGCAAAGGCGATTTTTCAGAGGAAATATTAACCTTGGCCTAGCCCTTTCTAAGCTCAAGCATGTGCAAGTTTCTAAGGGATTTGTCTGTTCCTCCTGCAGACTAAAGGTAGGAGGGAAAGAGTAGAGAAGGTGCCTTACAAACCCAGATAACACAGGGACAGGAGAAGCTGGGACAGAGACATGCACCAGCTCAGCAATGGCCAGTTAAAACAATCATGTTCCTGTAACCCAGATGTGGCTGCCTAGGAAATATTCTCACACAGGTAAAGGGGTGCAAACATGGCATGCTTTAATTCTGGGCTTTGGGTGGAGGGTGCCATGGACACACAAAGTCCTCTTGGCTTCTGCAGGGTGTGTAGGACACTTCATAAGTCTGGATACTTTATGAAGCACTAAGACTCGAACCAGAACATGCCCAATATCCAGTTTCTTTGCTGAATTAATGCACTGCTTAGAAATACAACTACAAGGTCATTGTGCCTTAGCAATCAAAACTCTGTGGCACAAATACAGACATGCCAATGTGTGGGAAAGACTACAGAAGAAATTGATTCTGCATTTTCTAACCAGGAATAATTCCAGGTAGTCAATGGCTCATAAGTTGCTATTGACTTAGAAATGGATTTCCCATAATCTCCTTGTACAGAGGATGTGGTAAATAGCAAGAGAAAAGTGGGAAAAGGAATCTGGAGAAGATGTGTTATTGCTCAGTAAAAGACAAAGGAGGTGTTACCTGTATTTTTAACTCCAAGGACCTGCTCTCCTTCCCAGATTCAAGTCTGGAATTTCAGCCAAAAAAGCAGATCCCAGACTACCGTCAGAGCCCTTCCAGGTGATGTCTAAAACATTAAGATACCAGCAGGAGTCCCTGCATGCACTTGTCAGTAATGCTAAGAATAAAACCATTTGCAGGATTGAGATCCGCTTGTGAATGGAAAGAGAACAAAAATTTTCCTCTGAATTTCTTTGCAATCAGTTTTTCAAACCCTCCCTGTCCCTGGCATCACACAGGGTTCCTTGAGGTAAGTAGGAATTATCTTCCACTACAAAATACGTTTTCTGATGTCAGAATAAAAGATACATAGGTGGAAGCTGATGCAACAGACCTCCAGTTTGCTTTCAGCTGCACATTAGTCACACACCTGCAGAACATCCAGGTGTCACACAGGACTTGTCAGGTACCACTGAATATCACATATGTAAAAAATAAATCATCCAAGGTGAGGGCAGAGGGTGCATGGAGGAGCACAAAGTATTCCAGCCTTCCTACAGAAATTACAAAAATAGAAGTGTTGGTTAAAACTGTTGGTTTTACATCAATTCATTTTATTAGTTTGCCTTTATCCATGAACTTTCCTAGAAGAGATTGTTATTTTCAACTTTCTTCTACCCAGCCCATTGAGATGGGTGAGAGCCACTATATTCTCCTCAAAGCTAAAGTTTCTTTCTCACCAGCTGATCATCAGCCCAGGTTTGCAGAGTGGAAACCAAGCCAGAGCTGTTGAGGCATTTCCAGCTGCTGTTGTTCAGATCACTTTGTGCTGTGACCATCCCAGAACTTTCCTGAGCTCTTGCATTCATATCTTCAGAAACTGGCAACTCCCATATCATTCACCAGGAGAAGTGGTGCTTCGATTCGCTTTGGTGCACTGTCATCTGACTTCTCTGAGGCAGAAACATGATGCAGGGTAAGCTGCAAATTGACTCAGGGCTCTACATAAACTGCAAGTTTAAGATTGGAAAAATAAGAAAAAGGCTGTTAAATAGTCAGGAAGTTGTTCTGTTGCATGGTGCCATGCAGTTTGACATACTGATCAGATGAAGGCAAAAGCAAGTCCTACAAGGTTCCAGGCAAAATCTCCTGGATGTGCCCATTTATGAAACCAGGGGTGATACAGCCCAGTGTTAGACATTTTGGAGGTTACACAGCTCCAGAGCACATGAAGAACAAACACCTCTGGCCATCCTCATCCTCACACCCCAGAACCCGGGAGAAAAGGAAGCTGCAAGAACATTTGACATCTCAAAGATTGCTGTGAAATAACTGCCATTCATGGTGAATCAGGTTTGCATGGCTCTGTGTGCTCAGGCTGGGCCTGTATTACATTTGCATGAAGCACATCTTTCTCCAAAGCAGATCATTGCCCTTCACAGCCCAGCTGGCACTCGCTGCCCCAGCAATACCTGAGTATCTCTTCTAGACTGTGATGCCTCCTCCCTTTGTTCATCTCTCCTGCTAAATAAATTGTGAAGGGAAGAATCTCTTGCTTTGATTTCTATGCAAGTACAATCTGAACACTTTTTGTTATTGCAATTAAATTCTAGAGCCCTGCAAATTGGTTACCATGCTTTAAAGCATGAAGATGAATCTGTACTGACTTTATTTCCAAATCGGTTCCTCTCAGCTGTTATTGCTTCTGGCTACATCAAAGTTAGGATAGAAGCACCCACCCAGACTGACACCTTGGCTCAGCTTCTAACCCCACAGCCAAACTCCCTGATGCTGGGCTGCCAGAGAGACTGGAGGGGGTGCAAGGCACTGCACAGTCCCCCCCAACCAGCCCAGGTTCCTGATGTCAGTTTGCAGGTTGCGCTTGGGACTCTCAAGGCAGCCCAAGTTCGAGGTGGGGGCAGGTTGGGTCTGGGTTAAATCCTTCGCCATTCGGATTTTTGGAGGCGGCCGCCCACTCAGGGCCACAGGCCCCTGAACAGCAATGCCAGCCCTTTTCCCTGAGAAACAAAATTCACCCTCCGAGGTTCCTGATGTCAGTTTGCAGGGTGTGCTTGCGACTATCAAGGCAGCCCAAGTCCCAGGTGGTGGCAGCCTGGGTCTGGGACACATCCTGCGCTGTTCAGAATTTCAGGAGGCGGCCGTCCATTCAGGGCCACGGGCCCCTGAGCACGAACGCCGGCCCTTTTCCCTGTGAAACAAAACTCACCAGCCCAGGTTCCAGATGTCAGTTTGCAGGGTGTGCTTGGGACGCTGAGGGCAGCCCAAGCTCCAGGTGGTGGCAGGTTGGGTCAGCGACATGTACTGCACCATTTGGATTTTTGGAGGCGGCTGCCTATTCAGGGCCACAGGCACCTGAACACCAACTCCGGCCCTTTTCCCTGTGAAAGAAAACTGGCCAGCCCAGGCTCTGATGTCACTTTGCAGGGGGCGCTTGGGACTGTCAGGGCAGCACAGGTTTGAGGTGGTGGCAGGTTGGGTCTGGGTTACATCCTTCGCCATTCGGAATTTCAAGAGTCGGACGCCCATGAATTGCCACAGGTCCCTGAACACGAACTCCGGCCCTTTTCCCAGTGAAAGAAAAGTGGCCAGCCCAGGTTCCTGATGTCAGTTTGTAGGGTTCCCTTGGGACTGTCAGGGCAGCACAGGTTTGAGGTGGGGGCACATTGGGTCTGGGACATATCCTTGATTGTTTGGATTTTTTGGAGGTGTCTGGACACTCAGGGCCACAGGCCCCTGGAGACAAAGAGCGGCCCTTTTCCCTAGGAAAGAAAAGTGGCCAGCCCAGGTTCCTGATGTCAGTTTGCAGGGTGCTCTTGGGTCTGTCAAGGCAGCCCGGTGTACAAACCTGCATTTTCAGGCTCTGAACCAGCCCTGTGCTAACAGCAGAGGACTATTACTGACCTTCCACTACAGCTCTCGGACTGGAGTAGACAGAAATGGTGCATTCAGCCTGTAGGACCCACCGGAGGCCTTGTGCCCCAAACTGGCCAGACTGGGGTCAGCTGGTCATTGCTGAGCAGCACCTGGGCATGGAGAGCAGAAGAGTTTCACTTCAGCTTAGGAAATCCAGCTACCACTGGAATCCAGCTACCTCTGACTTCCACGGATGTTGATGCCAAGTGTTTTGAGTTGTTACACCCTCCCACCCCATTTAGACCACCTTTTCTTTGCACCTTTGTCCCTAAACATCTGAACCCAGAGCCACAACCTGCATTATATGAATGAAAAAGGTGCCTGTGTTCATCAGTACTGGCTCAAGTTGGGTTTTAGGGGAGATTTCAACACAAGCTTAGCACCAGCTGCCCAACTGAGTCCTCTTCTGAGCTCTGAGGCTAATTTCTGAAACTCCTGAGAGGATTTCATCCAGGGTCTATTAGCCATTGTACAGCAGGAGGTACATTACCATGGAACAACAACTCCAAGGAAATAGTTCAGATTTACAGTGCAACTGAACAGAGTAGGAAGTTAAGTAGTCCCAGGTGTAGCCTGAGTAAGTTCCTTGTAACAGAAAGCAAAAAAAACCCAGAGTGAAAACTAAAAAAGAATGGCTCCTGAAAGGTGTACGTCTTTCAATCATTTTCCTATTTAATATTAAGAATTGTATATTTTATCCAAATTTTTACCCTAGTTCTATGGGTGCACAACAAATAGGCTTTAACACACTATATACATGGATAGAAATATAAATGCATTTGCAACTAATATTGTACACACATAGAAAATTACAACCTTCTAAGTGAAAAATTATTTACCAAAACATTTATGTGCTGTTGTTTGTAAGTTTTTACTACTGTGAAATACTGCTTAGTCTAGCATACACACAGAAATATCATGTGTGGGTCATAGTCCTGCAGTGTCATGAGGAAGTGATGCTAAATGTTTATGAGTGAATTGAGTGGTCTGGGTGACAAAACTCTGGAGCAAAAACCAGCAGGGAAAAAAGAGGAGCGGGGGGAGAACCAACTAATTAACCAACCAACCAACCAAAAACTTAAATGACATACCCACAGGCTTTAGCAGTCAAAAGAAAATAAATATAAAATGGGAACAACGTCAAGCACGTACAGCATTGTGCACTCAAGATCACATTACATGGCTGAGGAAACACTGGGAAATACTGCCCAGAGCTCTTTACCCTTCCTGGGGTGCCATCAGCATCCTTGAGTAAGGTTCAGGTGGAGATCCCCACCTGTGGGAGAAGGCAGCACGAGCTCCTGTACTGTGACACTGCTTTGGGGAGCTGCTGCTCTCAGCCCAGGCAAGGAGGGGAAATCTCTGTGTCTTGCTTTCCTTTTCCACCTCACAGAGCTCACTGGTGATCCCTAAATTGGTGCAAATCTTGTGGTACCCTGCACTGGCAGGAGAGTCAGCAGCACTTATCTCTGCTTGCCTAGAGTCACCCAGAAAACCAGTTTCTCTACTGTATAACATCTGAATTTTTAGAGCTGCAGCTATGAAAAAAATGCTCTCCAGGGCAAAGCAGACTGACCAAAACCCAGGTGGATGTAACCAAAGTGCCTCAGTGCAAAGGCATAATCCCTTGACTCCTTGGTACACAGCAAAGTGTGGCCCAAATGTCTCTTTCTAGAAAGGAAATGTGGGAACTGGGCAAAGCTGCTGTGGCTGTGTCAGACAGGAGAGCCCTGCACAGGGCCAGGGGAGCCAGGCAGGAACACACAGAGCCTCTTCATCCAAACTCCTGTTCTGCCATCAGGGAGGAAGGCTCCCTCCGTGGGAAGATGCAGCTTCAAAGCACGGAGTGGCACGAGTTGAGACACAAGATTGTGGGTGACAGTCACACAGGTCCCAGAAAGGGCTCCCAGTGAATCTGTGGAGATGCCCATCGAGGGATGAGGCAGTATCACGCCTGCTTCAGGTCACAGATTTTTTCCCCAGGGTCTCTGCATTTCAAAAGCCAAGTTCTCACTGTTGCAATTACAATATAATTTGCATACAAACCATTAAAAACAAACCCATTACAAGCTATTAACAGAAATAATAGATGAAATTCCTCCATTGCATCTTCATGATCTTGACTGTTATCTGTCCTGCTTTTCTTAGATAATTTGAATTTGTATAGGAATGCTTTTCATCCTCCAACTGTTCTTCCCTGCCTCTCACTAAAGCACTCATGCATTTTGGGGTCCCAACATGTGGTTGATGTGTGCATTGAAACAAATTTACCCAAGGCAAAATCAACATTTTTGATCTGCACATCATATAGAATCTCATCTGCAGTGCCATCTACATAAAGTTAAATACAACAGAGACATTTCTTTTCCAAGTCTATGCTCCAAACCTCACTGCACTCACTGCTCCAATTCCAAGTTCTGTACAAGGCAGCAAGCAAACCCTGCACAATTGTCCTCTGGAAATAAGCTCAGTTGCATTTAGAGCAAAGGAAAGTACCTCTGGGATGAACTTCCTTAGCTGGATGGAGGAGCAATGCCTCTGTGTGTTAGTAGTGAGGCTGGTTGTGAAAAGAAGCCTGATTTGTGATTGTGTTTGTGAAAATGCTCACTGCAAATGCTGCTTATGTGTGCTGACCCCTTAAATGCAATTACTGACTATGATTACAGCTCAGATTGATAATATGTTGTGTTTAGCCTTCAGGGAAATAATCAAGAGCAGAAAACTACATGGAATTGTGTCTTACTGAAGCTGGAAGGTAGTCTGCTTTGGGCTGACATAAAATGCTTCTATTCTCACCAAGGGGAGATTCTGAGTATTCTATACTCACCAAGGGGATTCTGGGTGGCAAAAGACTTAAGAGGCATTAAAGCAAAACAGTGGATCTATATAGGCTAAAGTAAATCCCTCCTGAGTAATCAGAGCAGTGTCTAGGCCGGACAAAGCCACCACAGTTTTCCTTTTTACTGGGGCAAAATCAGATTCTTTGGCTGAATAGCGGAACGAGTCCGTTCACACCAAGGGCTCCCTCAAAGGTGGAGCATTGTTTGGAGCCCAGCATCTGCTCTTGTGCTTCATCAGGGCTCCAGCAGGGAGCACATCCACACCCGTCACCAGGCCATAGCAGTCTCTTGGAGAAGCCATCCTTGGGGGCAGTTCCAGGTGGAGCCTGTTCCCTGCCAGCCTGGAACAAGCTGTGGAGATGCAAACACTGTTACACATACAGGGCTGCACCTCAGGAGCAGTGATGAACATGAACATTGCAGATTTACACCTAGGGATATCCCAGAGAGCCTCTGGAAGAACCCTGTGTCTCTACTGAGACTGTTTTGCTTTAAATGTGATCCACTCAATAATCTCCTGCCTTGCCTCTGCCCATTGGGATCCTCCAGGGGTGCCAAAATTTAAAGGAACAGTTAGCAGACAAAAAAGCAAAAGGCCTGATTCGAAGACATTCCTCTATGATAGCACAGGTGTTTTACTCTCATCCCATTCTGATGCTCTGTTGGAAGTCACAGGACTTCCTCATCACAAGGAAGACAAAGGCTCAGGGCTCTGATAAACAGCTCCTCACATGTGGTTGCCAGTACAGTATTGCTGTCAGTAAAAGTCTGAACTGCTTCTGTGTCACAACATTTAGCCTGTCAGATTAATGATACACTTTAATGCTCTGAAACTCTTAGAAGACAGCAAGGACTAACTTAAAAATAAGCACAATGGGAGTTAATTTCTGCAGCATGAAAATATCGCCTCAAATTGTAGTTCCACACACAGTGAAGGTATTCTCAAATGCTTGGGATTGCTCCTCATGGCAAAGTCTCTCCATATGGCAGATAAGAAGCAGCTGAAAGGGAAGAACTGTGCTGCTCATGGGCTTTGTAAGTCAGGGCAGTGGTATAGGATGAAGATACCTAGATAATGAATTTCCTGTTCACAGTTTGGAGCAGCCCAGTTCCAAAGAAAGAACTCCTCCTACAGAACTGCTGCCAAGAAACCTTGAGTGAATCAGCCTCAGACACATCCTGTCCATATTCTGACAGAAGCTCTAAAATTATTAATGACAGAAAATGTGGCTTTATTGAAGTCTTTTTCCATTGGTTTCTCCTTGTAGGACTTTATCCTGGGTCCCAAGGTGTTTCCCATTAGACAACCATTTAAGCACTGCAAAAATCACTGAGAAAACCCAGGAGGAGCTCCTTGGACCACATCTTTCAGATGTTTAAAACAGCCTAGTTTAGCTTGGAATACAATATTCACTATGCCCTAGAAGGATGGATGGAGCCACTCTAAAACATCAATAGTACAGTCTCCCTGTCATTTAAGCAATTACTTCATTTCTCTTGCTACTGTCTGGAAAATAAATCCTTCAGCAACGATGGACCTGAGCTTTGGGCTGTATCAGGACTTTATTCCTGTTGTTTTCTCACTCAGACTTTACCTTTCTGCTCTGCATATCACAGCCAAGGTTTATCCCAGAGGTCATTGTTTTAATCAACATTTTTAAATCTCTATGAATAGAAAACACTACATTAAGTGTCAGGGCTTTTTTTCTCTCTTTTTTTTAATAAACTGATATTCTGTTTCTTTAATAGGTTTAGTTCTCACTAGTGTTCAATTCTTACTCATTTGTTAAGTCTAATTAGTCAGTATTTAAATGTGCCATGCATTAATTTGGCCACTGCTCAAATCTCACACAGATTTCATAGGAAAATGGATTATTTGAATTTTAAACACAGTCTGTTCCACCAATTCTGACATATCAAGCAAACTCACAAGCCATTACGGCCATAAAATGCTGGTTGACCTAACAGCCTGCATCAGTATGGAGTGAAAAAGCTGTTTATGTTGTTAACTGATGCTCTGAAGTGAGAGCTGCACACTGTAGCTGATTCTGTATCATTTGATTTGTCCAAGATTTGGGTGAAGCCCAGATGCTTGGCTACTTCAGCCTCAGCACAGAACTGCTGGCCATCAGACAGAGAAGCAGAGCCTCGAGACTGCCCAGAGCCAGGACTCACTGCAGCCTTCTCAGAAAACAGATCATCCTGCCTGCTTCACCTGTTTAGTATGGTAACGAAGTCATTTTAGCTAATGGGCTTTAAATACATCTTTTAGGGTAGTCTAGACAACTCCTTAGCATTGTCATCAGGGCAAGGAGGGATCTTCTGTATTTCTGTGCCAAGCTGTGTTGGAGCAAAGACAGAGGCTGATCAGAGCTTGAGGCAATCAGTTGAAGACAAGCCTAAGCCCCCACTCCTCCTCTCACTGGTGGAGTTTACCTGTCTCTGTCAAGTTTACCAAGGCTTTTTGCCTTCACTCAGAACAGTCAAATTCTCCTTTTAGCGCTGAGGGAGCAGTTGGACACACCAGCCTTTCCAGGCTCCCCCACTGCCTCTGGCACACAAACCTGTGGCCATTAGCTTGTCTAGACAGGGATGTTGGGGTGGCAGCTGGGCTGCTGATGTTGGCATAGGAAAAGGAAAGTGCATTTCAACACAAGTCTGCTCTGCCTCTGCTAATGCACTCTGGTGGCACAGCACAGCCACTGTCCCTTCAGCCAGGCTAGACCAGGCCACAGGGACTCTGGGATCTGGGCTGAGCACCCAACTTACATTTCCTTGAACTGCAATAGCTTTGTTGTAATTCAGCACGACAGCACTTTCCAAACACAGCAACCTGTGAAATAAATGTTTCAGGGTTCAAATCAGGGCTGGTCTGACTCCTTTGGCAACACATCCTCCTCCAAATAAGTGCAGAAATTAAAGGAGAAAAGCAAGTTCACCCAAACCATGGCAACAGTCCAGGACAAGGATGATTAATAAAATCACCTTAAGGTGAAAAAACACAGGACTGCCGAGATCTTTGCAAATAACAAGCTCTGCAGTTCCACCACTGAAGCTTCCACAAGGCAGCAGTGTTCAGAAGTGTGACAGTATCCTCACACTGGGCAACAGCAAATGAAAGGGAACCTTCCAGCTCTGCCTCTCTACACAGGGTCAGAAAAAAACAAAGGACAAGAGCAAAGTGGGGTTGATTGGCTGCCATCGTTTTTAAGCATCACTGACTTGATAGTTCTTCTGAAAATGAACACGGGACCAGGCAGAGAAGGGACTTGGCAAATCATCCACAAAACTTTTCACAACACTGCCCTGGCAATGGGATCGGTTCCATCTATCAGCATGATGTGAAAACTGATGAACTTCTTCAGGTTCTACGGACCCAGAGATGAGCAAATAAAAGATTTCTCTTTAGTTCAATAGTGAAATTGAACATACACACGAGAAACTGGGGAGTGGGAGAGACAAATTTTCAGAGTGGGGAGGTGTAGAGACAGATTTGCTTGGGGATAAATGAGGTTTTTCAGGTGCTTAGAAAGAGCCTGTAGCTTTTGACTGAAGAGCTTTCCAGCCCAAATGAAGTATTTTACTTTGCCTTTGTATTATGCAAGACTCATGTAATTTTAAATTTTTTTCCCCATTTCAAAATTCATACTTCTTAAGTAAAAGTTTTTCAACTGGCAGTCTTAAGGTAAAATGCTTTGGTATTTTAAAAGTGCTGTCCTTTATCCTTTTGAGTTAAAATTATTTGCAAACTGCTTCAAAGGCTGGCATAGCTGGTCAGGCATGTAGTGTTTCTTGTTGCAGTCTCAGTCTCTGGGATTAAGGCACAATGCAGCATGGACACATCCTTTGTATTTGTGTCTGATAACATTTTTTAAGTTATCAAGGACTTTGAACACTCAATATATAAGGACACCCTTGCAATTTCTGGTTTGGTCTATTTTAAAACTTCTTGTCAGCACAACAGGACTAAGAGGCCTGAATTTAAGAGGAATGACAAAGAATGGCTAAAGCCCCCCGTGTTTGAATCCACCCCATTGTGCCTTTACTGTCCAGGATTTTCCACAACTGTCTTTCCAGCACAGTCTTTACCTGGATCTAATTGAGCTGGTAAGTTGCAAAGAAGAGCCAGAAGAGCTCTGTCTGATCACTGCAGCAGAGATGAAACCAAAGCTCTTGTATCACAGGCCACTGGGTTTTCTTCCCTCAGCTGCTGATGCAAACAATTTACTAATGAGGGAAAGCCCAACTTCTGTTCACGAAGAGAGAAAACACCAAGGGTTTGGTGGTTCTGTCCAAGAAATGGACAGTGACAAGAGAGCAGAGCCATCACTTTGTTGTGCTGCCAGGTGATGGGACTGGGAGCGAGTCACTGAGTCACTGCTCCTTCCCGAGCTCTGTGCTCACTCCTCTGCACGGCTGAGGCACAACCACAGCTTTCCCCTCAGCACCCGGGGCAGTTTCCCCATAAAATGTAGGGAAAAAATGCACCTTCCAGGGCAGAAGAGAGATTTGAGAGAAGTCACTGGGAGACAATGAAATGCACAGAAGGCAATGGCTGTGAGCATCTGCTCAGGCAGCCCCTACAGCCCTTGCTGGACACCTCCACCTCTGCTGCTGCTGCCCACCAACAGCCAGCCCTGCACTGCCACCACACCTGTGCCCGAGGAGCAGCTCATCAGCATCACAATCACACTGACCTCCAGAAATACCAGCTTTTCCCTTCACTCTCTGACTATCAGGAAGCATTTGGAAACGCTGATAGAAGAAAAAGGGGGGAAAAAAATCTTTCTCTTCAGAACAATCCCAGCAGGAGCCTTCTGTGTCTCCCTCTGAGAAGAACTGGTTTTGTGGGGAACCACACAGTGCAACAGGCAGAGGCAACAAGCAACACCCTCCACAGCTTAGACACTGGCAAGCTTCCATGCTGTTCCCAGTGCTGCAGAAGATCTGCCTCTCAATGCATCCCCCACCAGACCCCATTTGAGAAGCCTGTGGGAAGCAAAGGCAGACAATTTGATTGTCACTCACCCAGACCAATCAGTGCCAAAATTAGTCCAGAGCTTAGATTTCTAAACTGCTTTCTCTATCGTCACCAAAACCTACTTTTCAAGCAACACTTGCCAAGGCTTCAAATCTCAACCAAACAAATCAATCTAAATGATGAAATTGGAAAAAATAGAAACTGAAGAAATCTTATAAAGCACAAAGGTGTTCTACCACACAGGCAGAGGAGGCCACAGGTAGAGGAAATACCCTTTGCTGTCTGAAGTGGGAAAATGATGAGCTATGGGATGTGTTTTTCAATGGAAGATCAAGTTTCCATTACCCTTGTCATTCATAGGTCAAAGTCATCGAAACTCTACAGCAAAAAGGAAAGAGATGCACCTGCGCTACCAGAGAGTGAAGGATGAGGACAAAGATAGAGAATCAGACACAGAGAGGCCTTTGACATTCCTCAGGAGAGAAAGGCTTTTCCATGGATTTAAATTAAAACTGTGCAGAGAGCACTTTGCTGGTAAGCGAGACGGCTGCCATTAGCATGAACAAGCTTGTCTGACACATTTTGTCTGTGACCCTTTGCTGTGACAGGGAAGGCAGAACCTCGCCAGATTGTTGTGGCTGAAAAATTATAAATCACCAGGAGAGTGGTGAAATGAAATAATTTAAAACAATATTTTTCAATCCACTTACCATTAAGGATTCAACACCAACATATATTTCCTTTATAGAAACAGGGGGAAGTTTCCTTTTGCCCAGCTTAATGTATTTGGTTTGTGCAGCAAGGTTTTGGTAGCAGGGGTACAGGATGGCTTCTGTGAGAAGCTGCCAGAGAGTTACTGTGTCTGAGGGAGCCAACTCCAGCTGGCTCCACGATGGACCCACTGCTGGCCAAGGCTGAGGCAAACAGCCTCACGTTCAGCATGGCATTTGACCCAATGCATCTGATACCAGCCAAGGGCATCGGATGTCTCTGATCCAGATTGCTTCCACACTGAGCAGCAGAGCAGGACAGTGCTGGGTGCAGGCCTGGCCAGGAACAATGACTCCTCTGCGTTTTCCATGACCTTCTCACCCTTTGGACTCTATGGCAGCTGCTGACTTAGCAGGCCAGCCACTGCCAGGGTTGAACACTGCCAGGTACCAGAAGGATTTATGCTCTCAAGTTAGCTGCCTCTCCCTTCCATAACAACAGCAGCATGATCTCCCAAACCGAGTTTGCCCAGCAATCCAGGCTGGGTCTAGCACTGTATCCTGTATGTGACAGTACACCATTCCATTGCCAAAACACTCCCTAACCCCTCCAGCATGCTTAATGATGAATGAAGCACTAAATTTGTTCTCAGTAGTTAAACACCTGAGGCAGATACTGTATGACATGAGAGATGAGGGTGCATTGAACTTGTACCAGGCCCCAGCTTTCCCCTGTTTGCATGGCCAGGTGTGTGATAGAGGTGTCCAGCACAGACCACATCAGCATGATTCAATGGAGTTCCCATCACTGTGGTGCAATCCTGGAGCACAGCCTCTCCTGCAGAGAGGAGAGCAGACGTAGGCTCAGATAAGCATGTTTCAGAAGGAAACAGGAGTATTTCCACCTAACTTTGTTCTTTAAATGTGTGTGAAGACATAAACACTTGGTGTTCTGGAAGAGGACAGCTGTTGCTCCCGTGCCACGAGCGGCTGTTCCTTAGGGAGTCAGCAGCTCTCCAGAGCACCTGGGACCTCTCCAGCTTTCAGCCTGCTTCCTGCTGGGCAGTCTGCTCCGTTCATATCTGATCCTGTTCCCTCTGAAGTGAGGGAGCAATGAGCACAAGCACTGGCTACTGGCCCAGGTCCCTCAGGCCAGCAGGCACCGTCTGCTGGGAGCAAGGGGCACCCCTGGAGAGGGGCTCGGCTGGAGAACGGTCCTGACCATCACTGTCAAAGGCTCATGCAAACCCCCCAGGATCACAGCCACACACTCTGAAAAAGGCAGAACTTTAACAGGAAAGTGTTAGTTCAACTGAGTCTTCTGTGACTCTGAAGTCAATCATCAGTGTTAGCATCACAAATTACCAGCAACTCTAGATTGTTAGTTCTCCTTAAGGTCTCAAATGTCCATGGGTAATGGATGTGAACCCAGATTCACTTTATGCAGGAGCTGAGACCAGCTTTCACCCATAAACTAATCTCAGAAAGCTAAACCAAAAAACTACAGAAAAAAGTTTTGATTAAATCTAACTGTCAAATCCACAAGAATGATGTGGATCAGCTCAGCACAAGCTGAGCTGTGCTGTACAATGAGCCCCTCCCTTCCCAAGCAGAACTATTCAGCAACACTGAAGATTCCTGAAATCTAATTAATTTAATTATTAGGATGTTGTTCAGGAAAGAATATTTCATGCTAATGTCAGACACTGGAGTTGCTTGCATTGCTTCCGAAAGAGCCTCATGCAGCAGAGTCCAGTATTTTGGCAGTCAGCAGTAACAGGTATTACATGAGAGCTCAGAAATCAGTTCTTTCCTGTGATCTCATCCCCCTGATGAACAAACCCTTTAATTAACCAAGCAGTGCACTTGGCTCACTCCTGTAGCAGCACCACTCACTGATTGTGTGAAGAAAAGCTGCTGCAGAGAGGATGAGTCCGTGAAAGAAAGAGAAAACTGCCCTGCAATCTTTCAGGGAGATTATACAACTGCATCAAAATTAAACTGACATTAATCCAATTCTCATTTCACTGTTTGCCAACAAGAGCTCATGTGTGACGTGGAACAGTCTCTTTACTTTCTAACCAAAGTCTGGAATGCAGATTTAGTTTTGATTTTGTCTTTGGTCTAACCTTAGAGGAAGTCTGCAGAAGTCATTCTTTCAGGTTGTAAGTCACTAGTGGTCTCCTGAGGAGCCAGCCTGGGTCGATGCCCTTCCCTGCCAGGTGCTGGGGTCACTCTATAAACTGGACAGTGCAACTGCTCTGCTGCCCAAGTACTTCACCCACACAGAGCCATAGGTTTGCTTCCCGTGTCACTGTGAGACCTTCCAGCTCCCTTCCCCAGCCACAGGTTTGTGTCAGCAGAGAGTTTTTAGCAAGTACTAAAGCTGAACACACACCACACCAGCAGGGTCCTGTCCTGGGCCTGAGATCCTGGCACACCCGGCACGGCTGGTGCTGTTCCCTGGAGCTCAGAGCGTGGGCTGGGCACTGAGGAGCAGCACTGACAGCTCCATCAGCGTGCCAGGAACTCAGCCAGGTGGGCACCAGCCCTTCACCCCAGCCCGGATGGAGGTGCCAGAGCAGCCTGCCATGAGGGAACGAGACCCAGCTCATTTCAGGAGCCATCAGCTCCCACTTTGGCCCGTTTTTGAAACCAATGTGAATGTGACCAGTAGGGAGTTGTCAAACCTTCAACATTTAATTTGGTGCACTATGATAAGACTCAAAATTAAGCTGGATCCAGGGCAAAGTAATTAAAAACATGACAGGGGAATGGTCCTACTCGCATCTGCCTCAGGCACCTGAATCTGCCGCAGAAAGATGTCAGCGTCCTCCCTGCGGGATGCAGAGCGTAAGCGACCCTCCTCAGCAGCATGGTTAGAGACTTTGAAGTTGTAAAAGCTACGTGAATGCCAGAGGGAATTTTTTTGTTCACCCTGATGGCATTCACTGCAGGGATTATCGCTAGGAACGCAAGTGAGGTGAGCATGGGTGCAGTGCCATCTTGTAATCTATTCCGACGCTTTACATCAGCTCCCTGCTCGGAACAGCCCTGCTGCCTGTATCCACTGCCTGATAACGGCTTTCAGTCTTCTGGTTTAATCTACACAGTCGTTAAAATTCACTTTTCAGCAATTACCTGACATAAATTTTAGGAGAAGTTTGCGGTGTTTTACCCAACCAGCTGTGTTACACTACGACACGAAATAACTCACACACGGGCACTAGGTATAAAAGAGGGAAGAAAAGAACTAAAAGAGAGATTTTATTTTCTGACTCTATAATATATAGTCACTCAAAAGTGACAGTGGATTGGAGGGTGAAATTGCCACCTCTCCAAACACAGTGGTCAAACCAACAGTCCATCAATTCTCTCCACCTACAAAGAAGAATGCAAAACAGTCATTATTTACCTGAACAGAGTGAGAAAATTCAGTAGAAATATGTAGCTATCAGAAAGCATAGAAAACTTTTAGAAGAACTTTAAAACTCTCAAAAGAACAGGGCGACACAGCTGATTAAAGCTGCAGAGTCAGAGCCCCACAGTGCTCTGGGCTCCTGTTGGACTTGGAACAATCTTTCCCTTCAATAGCCTGAGCAGTTGTAGAATATTCACATAGGTTGCCCATACAGAACCAAAACTGAAAATTCATTCCTGGTGATTCTATCTGGAGAGGATCTGCTTCACCCAAGCCATAGGAGACTACAGCTGAAGCCCTTTCTACCGAAGCAGTATCAGACCTCTTTGCAAACTCTAGACAAGTGCAGTGATTTGAACAGGGAACATTGTCTATCTCCACTAAGCAAGAAAAACGCAATAAACTTGGCCGCTTTTTTTTAGAAAAAATCCAGGAATGCTGGATTTTAGCACATTTCCCCAGCCAGCAGCATCTTCCCTCCTGCTGTTCAGTGACAGCACACACAGAGCAGTATCCATCAGCCAGTACACAGGGAAATTATTTGGAAAAGCTTTTTCAAGGGTGGTTTCAATCTGAAGTAGAATGCTGTGTAATCTCCAGTTATGTGTTATTATTCCTTATTAGAGAAAGAAGAGCCTCTCAGTGATCACTTACACAGTCAGATGTAACAGAACTGACAGGTTTGACTCTCCGTGCAGTCAGCAGAGCCCAGCACATGCACCAGCCCCTTCATGGTGCTCCACAATGGCAAAGCACATCCCAGCTCCTTGCCCAGGTGCACAGGGGACCCAGAGCTTATGGGACTGGGAAAAGTCCTATTTTCTTTTTATCTTACCCAGTTCATGCCCTGCACACACTTCAAGGACCTTTCTGTCATTCAGAAACAAAAGCATTTTGATGTGTGTGTGCTTCATTACAGAAAATCATGCTCAGAGCAAGTCTGTGGTAAACCACATAGAAAAAGAAAATATCTGCAGGAGACAAGATTCCCAAAGCACCCCAGCCAGCCCTGCAATTATTCAACAGCTAGTTTGGGGAGAAAACAGAGCTAAACAAAGGCTGCAGCACGTGCAGTGCTCTCACTTACAGCACAACTTAAACATGTTACAGAAAATGGGCCTGTCAGCCAAACAGGGATTTCAGGCAATATCTTAATTTCCAAAAACAGTCTATTGACAGTGATTTACATGTGACAGGAAGGCTCTCGAGCAGATGGGAAGCTGGCAGGCTGTTAGGATAGCTGCAGTCCAAGGAAGATTGCCACTGAATGCTCCAACAGTTCTATAGAGCAGAGACAAACTAAACATGCAAACTGTAAATGTAATTAAAAGGACTGGAGGGATTGGTTAGGAAGGAGAATGAGAAGGGCTTGAAAGGTATATGTGGAAATATTTAGGCTAACACATGGGATTTGTATGACAACATTAGGAGGGATGAGTATCAGACAAAGAATAAATTTATGGGGAAATCCACAGGGCTGTTTACTAATGCTCCTGATACACTTAACTAAGATAATTAAAAGCTATAAGCTGACATGCCATTTAAGGAAAAAGATTATAGGAAACAGCCTGGCATCAGCAAAGAATAAATTGGTCCACTATACATTTCTTGTGTAAGTCTCACAAAGGATGCACTGCAAACCATGGATCCAATACAGACACACACAATCCTGCTTTGCCACCCCCACACTTACTTGGGTTCTACATTTTTAGGTCTTCCAGTTCAGCACTGACATCATAATTTCTCATGGGATATTAGGACTTGTGTCCTCAGAGGCAGCATTTAGTTCTGTCCCTTAGGAGCTCATATTCAAATTTCCAGTGTGCCAGTGGAAGGACTTTGTTGTCTGGCAGCTGAGAAACTGAGAAACTGTCTCAAGGAGAAGGTCCTGTACTAAATGCTCTGTAATAAACACAGTGAGTCTCTCAGTTGGAGCTTCTCAGTGACACAGAGAATCCAGAGCTGCCACTCCAGCCAGGGAAGCCAGGAGTTAAACCAGGCCTTTGTCACCCAGGTGAGGAATTCTGACCTAGAGAGCCCCAGACAGTCTCACACAGAGATGTTAAAATATCTCTCCCCTTGGCTGGCTGGGAGTGTGCAGCTCTTTCCCTCCCTTACAGCCAGGTCAGTGTCTTTAAGAGCAGGTGGATAGATTTGCCTTGTGTCATTTCAAGCCTTTTAACCACAGAACAGAGCAAAACTCTTTATTATTTAAAGCAGGGTGCTGAGTGGCACTGGGCTTGGCCAGTCTCCCAGCAGACAAGGGTTGTTTTCTCTTGACAGACTCAGACACACTCCAGCACCTGTGGAAAAGGCTCTTAATTCCTGTTTCCAATTAGGTAATTCGCTTTCTCCTTCAGATCATTACATGCATTTCTAAAATTAATCAACACAGCTCCTTTATTGTGTATTTTATCCTGTAATTCAGAAAATGGGCTTGTTGCCACTGAAGCTGCTCTACAAAATACTCCTAAAGCTGATTTTCACCAGATGAGACTTTTTAGGAGCAGGAGCTGTGCTGGGCCAATAAACCCTTCTCTGTGTTCCCTGTGTCCCTGCTGCTGTCACAGAGAGACAGATGGCCCATCTGAGCACCACCAAGAAATAAGAATTTGCTTTGCTCCAGCTCCAACTGTTTGGAAGCAATAATCAAGTGTCAGTTCCACCTACCTCCCCCCAGTTAATGGGATCAGATTTTCCCAGCTCCTCTACACAGTACCTCCATCCTGAAGGAATGCTGGCCTTCCCTTCCTCTGAAGAGGCAAAATATTCTGGAACACTCAGGATGTCTTTAGGCAGCTCCTGGGGATTCTTCAATGAATTTTCCAGTGGTTAAATCAGTATTTTTCTTTCATGTGTCAGAGTAATTCAAAGTGAGACCTTGCACCTTGTTCAACCAGACCATGACAATATAAGATAACTCAAAGTTAGTCTCAAACTGTACATCATTGCTGTGTATCAGCAGTTTTTGAAGATATTAACAAAAAAAAATGTTTCCACTGAAACTTTGCAACATCTTCAGTCAGGGGAGATGAAGGAGTAGTTTTATCAGATCAAAGTGTCTCTTGCTTCAATCGGGGACCAGCTGGAGTTACTTCAGGAAAAAATGAAAGAAACTGTACAGGATTTAAAGGTACTGCCTAATTTTAGATTAAAACACTTCCCTGAGGATCTTTAAAGTAACTTTCATTCATGTCAGGGATTTTTTTTTTTCCTTGCCCACCAAAACCCTTTGGAAATGTTTACTTGCAGTGAACACAGCACTGCTGGGCTGTAGGAAGGTGCCCTGTGGGTACAGCAGGTACAGATGTATTTTACAGCTGTTCCACTGGCTCAAGTCAAGCTGGAGTCCCAGTATCTCCTCAGGACTGTATTTTGTGTGTGTACATGTTAAACATCAGACTGCAGTGTTTTCTGTATCCATAAAATTATAATGCAACCAGTAACAGACATTGAACAACGTCCTGATTTTATAAACAGACCTAAATCGTTTCCAAACCTCCTACCTCACTTCAAAAAGCAGAGTCACAGACATCAGTTTTTACAACTAAGCCCAGCCCATGGATATCACAAGGTGTGAAGGAAAGCAGTGTTTGGGCAGCAATTATATTCCTCATTGTTACCTGTAAGCATCAGAGGAATACAAAATGCTTTGATCTAAGGAAGAGGCAGTGCAGAATTCCAGAGTTTAGTATAAATTTATTTCATTGAAAGCTTCATTAACCTGAATTATTTTACATCTCATTACCTTCAGACATTCTGGTTTAGTGTATGTTCACTTCTTCCACTTTTGCACTCCTTCCTCCTCTGTCAGATGGTTCCTGAGCAGCTTCCACCACCACTTCTGGACACTGCTCCAGGAAAACCTGCTGATTGTGGAAATACTTCAGCTGGCACCAAAGCCTTCCAAGGGAAGGCTGAAAGCAGCATTCCTCTTGGCTACAGAAAATTGATTTTTCTAAAGTTTACATTTACTTGCCCTTCTGGAGAGAGTTCTTGTCCATATCCCTCATGACACAGGATCTAATAAGAAAACTTGGTGAAACCTCCGTGCCCTGCAGTCCCAGAGATCCCACGCTCCAGGGGCAGAGGCCATCAAACCTTTGTCCTGGCATCCCTGTGTGAAAGCCAACAGCTGCCCACCTCACTAGAGTACATCTTTTACTCAGACATGTGGCAGCCCCTTTCTTCTTTCTGTGGATCTCTCTAATCCAAATTCCACTCCTTTGATTTTCCCATCTTCACCTTTCTTCTCGTTACAGTCCCAACTTCCTGTGCCATTTCCTACTTTCTGGTTATAGCACTCAAAGCATTTTAAATTCCTGCCAATCAAACCTGCAGAGCAGGGGGCTCTCCTGAGAACACTCGCCTGTTTTCTGCTACTTTAGGCTGCAAGAATTGAGTATTTGAAATCTCTACTTTGGTGTCCATGAAGGTCTGACTTTGGAGATGGCACTGTCTAGGGCCCCTCACTGACACATCCTTGCACTGGTGGCTGTTACCTCAAGGCCTTTCAGAACAGTCTTGAGGAGATGAAAAAGTGAAATTAAAGAAATCTGGAGAAAAGTCAGCACGTAAATGCCTTGAAATAGTCATGGCTCAGGTAGTTCATCTCAACTCATTGCAGGACACTCCTCTAGTTCTAAAAGGAATAGCAAGAGAATTTAAATCTCACCTGTTCTGGCAACACTATCAGTGAATACCATTGGGAATATTTTTAATTAGCATTTTAATTATCAGCATCTACACCGGAACTCTCTTAAAACCTTTCTAAACAGATCTGTGCAGAGCACCTTAAAAGTACTTGAGGATACAAGGCTGGATCACAGTTCCATGAGTTCCCCTCCCTGCCAGGCGTGGGCAGTTTGCTGCATGGCACTAAAACTCCATTGCTCCTTTAATCTATGTTAGGAAAAGTGCTGGAAATCCAAGGGCACCACTGAGAGGGACAAGCATAAGGGACACTCTGAACCTGCCTGTGGCTGCTGCCACAGTGTGAGCTCTGGACATTCCTCAGAGGGAAGCACTGAGCAGGGAAGATACACCCTGAGAGTTCAGTCAGGTTCAAATCCCAGCTCTGCCTGACCTAGACACTTCTCTGGGCTTTACTACCATTAAAAGCAACCCTACAGATGACACTGTTCCCTCTCAGTAAAATACTGCTCAGTTGGGTTTGGTGGGTTTTTTTTGGTTATTTACAAGTGAATTAAGTATTATTCTCTTCCTTCCCTCCCATTTCATTCTTTTTTTCAAGATATATAATTTCAAAAGATGGGAGAAAACTGCAATACTGGTGCCAAAATCCTCCTGTTGGTCTCTTCAGAAGCTGAGAACTGCTGGCACTAGCCCAGGAAAAGCAACAAAGAACAGGAGGAGTTTGGAGAGCAGCTAGACTTGCAAACCTCAGAGCACTGTAGAATAAACCCAACACAAAACAGAAAGATGATTGGCAGGGATGGGATGACTCTGCTGCTGGAAATGAAAGTGCTATGAATAATCAGGCACCTCTGACCCAGGAAAACATTGACTTCATTTGCAACACAAAACTGACTGCAGATGGTATTTGAGGAGGGGAATCCAGCTCTTCACTGTGCTTTCCCCTCACCAGAAAAATTCATTTCCTCTGTACTGTTGAGCAATGAAATGCACCTGATTGGATCTGCTGAGACAGCTGCACATAGAAGGTCTGGAATGAAAAATTAAAGTCCATGGGGTCGATGCTAAAGGTAACCCTATTAAAACAGTGGGCTGAGGGGGAAATGCACATATAACTCCTATTTTGATAAAGAATTAAAACAAACCCCTTAAAGGAACAAATGTATTTGGACATTTCTTTGAAATCCTAATAAGATTGTTGCTGACTTGGATGCTGGATGTCAGTGCACGAACAAGGACATTCCTCCCATCTGTTCCTATTACTGCTCACTTCTTCCTGCACTTCCAGCTGCTCCCTGCCTCCCATCTGGCTGCGTGCTGGGCACACCTGCCAGCCCTCTCTGCTCTGGCTCACATCCCTGGGAGTGCTCCTGCCTGTCCCTCTGCAGGGACAGGTGACTGCTTCCCCTGGGGCCCTCAGCACTCCCTGCCTGCTGTGACACATTTCCCACAGCCAGGACTCCCAGAGAGAAGGGAGAGCAGCAGCAAAGGGCCATCCTTACAGGGCTGATGGCCCTGGCTGCTCCTGTCAAACACCTTGTCCTGTCCACAGCTGACACCAGAAGAGTGAGGCAGCTTCCACTGGAAAGAAGCCTGAAGCTACAGAATAACATTATCCATCCTCACCCCTGGGCTCAGCCTTTGGCTAGTGGAGAACAGGGTGGAGCAAAGCCTGACTGGGCAGCAAAAAACAGCTCAGATTGTTCCTCTGGCAACCTCCACTGCCTTCAGCATGTGCATGTCTGACATACACAGGTTCTTGCTGCAGCTCAGGTGTCACAGCCCCTCTGAACCAATGAGTTTTAACACTGGCTTTCCAGGGCCATTAGAAATAAAGTCCAGAGGTGAGGAGGAGGAGGAGCAGGAGGATGCATTTGGATTTTTTTTCTTGCACCTCCCCAGCATCACTGGAGGGCAGATGTTTGTCACATCACCAAATAAAATGGGGGAAGGAGTAGGAAGCTCAGCTTGGGTTTAAGGCAGGTTTGCCTCAAGAAGCAACAGGTATTTTCCTGTTGCAACAGAAGCAGGGTATTTTCCTTTATCTTTCTAAAGAAAATGCTTACAACCAAGATTTCAAATGCATGTGACTAAGATTAGGCTCCTAAACCAATAATTAAATCTTTAAGCAAATGGCCTGATCTTCTTCAGTGTTCATCACACAGTGACTTAACCCACCTTCCTTAGGAACTGAGCTCTTGGGAAAACAGGGATGAAAAAGGAAAAAAGTCAGGCCCCTTCCTAGGGTACATGCTGGTAGAATTAAACAGGTAGCTTGAAATTAGCACTTTAAAAATTTATACCCTCCATCCTTTTGCATCAGTTTCAAGCCTACTGCCCAACACATTTGATACTGAAAAGCAAATTATATCTGCATAGGAGAATGCATAAATTTACCTCTGAATTAATTTTAAAAGCATTTTTCACAATAATAAAGAAAAATATTAACTGTTGGAAAAGACCCACCAGAGTGTTTGAGCAGTTAAAGTCAGACCTTGGTGCCACAGTGTGAGCTGAGTCCTGGGCAGGCTGGGTTTGTTCATTGCACAGACTCCTGGTTTTAGGGAGACAGGGTGTGCTTCCCAAGCCTGCTCCAGCTCCCTTGGCAGGGTCAGGCCTGCTGGGATACAGCTACATTCCAAACCTGGGCACTTCCAGCAGGGCATTTACAAAGCACCTTCCTGCAATGGGATTTGACAGCATGTATATTAATCTCTCCAATTACAGCCATTTGACTCTTGCAGGGTATGTAGGCAATTTACATACTAATGACAAAACTGTTGGGAAACATGAAATTACACAAAGTGAGACCCACACAATTTTGATCAGCTACACAGCATCAGGATCAAGAACCTCCTCATATTAACATTTGTTTCCCTTATAAGCCAAAAGCTTTCTAAGAACATTTCCAAGGCTTTATTGGATTACAATGAGGGCAATTATAGCACTGAGATGAATCCAGTGGCTCTCTTGTAATGGAATACAGCCAGTTCCAGCTGCTTGAATGCCAGCCTGACTTGGCAGGGCCCCACAGACACTGTTCTTTCATTGTTTTTTTGCCTATTCCAAGGGATGAGGTGACTGCTCCCCAGTTCCAGGCACCCTCACAGGCAGAATGGGAGAACCCAGTGCTCAAAGGAGGCCTGAAGAATGAACAGTGTTTGCAAAGCAGCAGCAGGATCTGTCAAGAAAACTTTTGCCATGAAAGTTTGGGGATAATGGAGGACTTTTAGCTTTCTTAGTTATTTCATAATTTATTTCAACAGACACTGCACATGCATTGTATTGTGGGGAAGGGAAAGAAAAAGCAGAGGTGATGGATCTACTGCTAAGAAAAACTAAAATCAGCTAAAGCATAAATATGGCTGATTGGGCCTTTATGCACTCCTATAATGCTGTTCTCAGGTGGAGAGTGTCTATCTCCTTTAGCTTACTTTCCATACAGAAATTCCACAGATTCTGAGCCAAGAGGACGCATGTACCTAATGGTAAAGACACCAGGTGAGCTCCAGTCACCGGGCAGTGCAGGGCTGCAAGGGGAGACAAGTGCAGGGGAGAAGAACAAGACAGAATTCAGCCATCTATTCTGAAATAGAATACGGGGGAAATCCCAATTGTCACTGCTGGAGTACTGACCCAGGGCACCTGTGTAGCTGCTGAATTTTTCAGTGGAAGTTAGGAATGAGTTAGTAAAAAGCCAGCCATGAGGGTTGGTACAACTCTGAGTAGTCATAACTGACCCAGGTTCAGCACAGGCCCTTCTAAACCATCCCCTGAGCTTTGTTCCCCACTTTTGACACCCATAGCTACATCAGCACCATTATAAAATTCACAGCTGTTCTGCAAAACAGTTTGCAGAAGACATTTCAGCTGCAGAAGTAACGAGGGCAAAGAGGAATAAACCACAAGATGTTCTTAGGAAAGCAACCCAGACAGGATCTCCAAATCTGTTGCCTGGGAGGCCAAGCTCTGCCATCTGCACCTTCAGCCGTGGCACAGGGAGTTCCTGAGGTGCTGTGAAATCCCTTCCCAGAGCAGAGCACAGGGCTACTGGTGTGGGAAGGAGAGAAAAAGTTACATGAAACATCTTTGGCAATTAAAATTCTGCTGACAGCAATGTCACACCACATCACTAGTGGAAAAAGTGAACCCTCTGGAAAAGTGGTTACACAACCTGGTATTGTGACTTAGATATGTCCTGTCCACTTTACAGGCATTTGGCATTTGGCAGAACCTAGAAATAATCACAGCTCTGAAGGCAATTTTTATGCAAAGCAGAGCTCTAAAACTTGTTAAAAAAATATCCACACAACAGCAATAAAGGTCATCTGTCCCTGCTTTGGGAATGAGGGAAGGGGAGGAAAAGATCACAAGGATTACCTGAATGGACTTATAAAATCCCACCTTTTGGAGCTGTTTCAAAGTGCCTCTTAATCACTGTCTTGGTGGAAAGAGCAAAGAACAAATATTAAGGGTAGGAGGAGAATATACAAACAATTACAGAAAATATACATTTTGACAACTTGTTTGATTGCCATTCAGTTGCTGCAAGGGACAGATTCCCTGCAGCAGGAATGCTGCAAAACAAGCAATCTCAATAACCAGCAGCAGCTCTTTCCAATGTAGACAGAGCAGCTGATTTAGTAACTTTATTTAAAGCTCTCCTTTTTTCTCTTACTGGTACTTTATTAGAACCATAGAAAACAACTGGTATTTCAGTTGAGGCCTGAAAATCTCCGTTCTTCCACTGGCCATGTGCCAGGACTCTGTGACTTTCCCTAACCCAGGTTGTTGGTGGCATGAAAAGACTGTAATGTCTGAAATAGCTACAGTGCAGCACATCCCCCTCCAGCACTAAGGGAATCCCTCCACGCAGAATTTGGTGACACCCACTAAGAAGCAAAATCAAGATATGCAGAAAATGTTAAGAAATTCTACTCCTCATACAAATCCTAGTAAGGAAGTTCCATTTTGATAGACAGGACCAAGCAGCTGATGGAAACAGCTTCCCTGCCATGGAGGCAGAGGCTCCCTGAGCTGTTCCACGCAGGTGCTGCATCTCTCCATGGCCTCTGCCAGCAGCTCTCAGTGAGACAGGACAGTGCAGCTCCAGGGAGGCCCAGGCACAGCTCAGATTATCCAGTTGTTAGTCCTGCTATATGCAGAAAAAAAGCACCAAAAATACACATCCTTTGCCCATAAATTGAAATGAAAAGAGAGAGGCATTCGAAAAGATGGGATGACTAGTCAGTGTGATCCTGCTCATTTCTAGGCACTGACTTTCATGGAGGAGATTGGAGTAGGAGGAGGGAGGAGTTTTCCATGGACTGCTTGTACCATTACAGATCAGCATTTGGCATTTCTTGCTCATATGTCAAATACATGCCTGCACAGTGTGCCAGATGCAGCTCCTGACTAATTTTTTAAAGAGGAATTTAATGCTGACATAACAAAAGTGATAAATTGCTCAACTGTTTGCAGGGCAAATCCTGAATGTACCGATAGAGAAGCAAATGGAGCTGCTGAAATCCTGCCATGGCTGAAGCACTTAGGACCTTTGCAAGCATTCATATCCAATAGCAAAAATCCCTTATTGGATATGGGCTCTCTGGCAGCACAAGGGTTTCCAAAAGGTCAGTGGTATAATGGCCATAGCTAGTTTTTACAACCAGAAAAAGTTGCTCAATCTTTCAGAATGCAAACTTTTATTTTAAAGACAATTATTACACTCTCACTGAATATCCCAAAATTTCTCTATTATTTCCCACAATGGTCACATTTCACTCCCTAGGTTTAAGTCAGATTTCAGAACAGATTTTTTAAACATTAGGTAGACAGAGGCAAGAACAAAAACCTTCAGTAGCTTAATTATGCTATTTACAGTGACATTAGACATTCACAGTCATTACAGGAGTATTGTGCTTTATGATCCTTATGATTTACTGGGAGAACCATGCAAAATTCACAACATTTTACAATTCACTGGCCAATACCTTCCTCAGGCTTAGGCTTTAAGGTGCTACTGGGAGCTAAGCCAGGACAAACAATGGAAGTTGGCCACACTGGTCATGTTTTATTTGGTGCCTGGCATGATATTGTGACAGCAGATAGCACATCCTGAATCCCCTTCACTTTGGAGATAAGAGTTCAAATGGACAGTTACAGTTAAGTGGTTTTACAGGTACTACTGCTCGCTCATGAGAGGAGATACTTACCCAAGGCCTGAGGATACAGTGAAGAGCCTCCAAGTATTAGGAAGAGGCATGCCATTAAGATGTTATATATAAAATTATCACAACCCTCCAGTCTTGAATCTGACATGACTTTGATCATTTTTGCTTCTCTTGGTCATTTTAGACAACTTAAAACACTCTTTTTACTACCTACATTTTCCAAATTCTGCAGGCAAATCTCATCCTGCGGAGAACTCACAGGCCTCCCTAATCTCCAGGGGATGATGTGCCTCAAAAGCTCCTGCCCTGTTGAGGTCAGCAGTCATGCTGGTGACAGCTCTGTAAAACACCTTCTGGAGCTCCCCAGCCCACAGAGGACAAGGGCCTGGTTATGGATGGGGGAGGAGAGTTGCCATATGCCAATGCATGAGCAATTTTTGATTCGCAGTCAAAAGCATCCAAAAATTCAGTATGCAGGATTTTGTGCCATATGGAGGAATTGTGATTTGGCCTTTTCCCCAGCTGTATCTCATTAAGCAAAAAAGAAAAGAAAAAAGGGAGGACGTTCTTTTCTTCTGTGCAAATCTCTCCCCAGAGTTTGTCTTCCTTTGAGGGACAGTTCATTGCTGGTACCTAGAAAAGCAAGTCCGAGCAGAAGGGGGCTGTAAGAATCCAGGTGCTTGAGGACAGGGCTCTGTCCAATTCAAAAGTTTTTTCTAAATCTTTTACACTTTGAACATGATTTCTTTTAGGGAAGAGGGAGAAGTGCTACAGAGAGACAGGACTGGTTCTACAGGGCTGAGAAGGATCAGAGTAGAGAAAGAACCTCATGTTCCATGAAGTCTGCAGGGGTGCATTACAGTAAAGGATGTTACTTCCATGTACTGCAGCATTTTGCACTAGCAACAATTTTGCTTGTGAGCTCTGTGGTCTTGTTTTGCTCAATGTGGAAGGTTTGTTTAATCTGAGACTTCACTGGGGTTTTGCCCTTCTCTTTTTCACAGAGACCGATGTGGCATTACCATAAGGCAGACATTAACATGGTTTAATGTTACAGAGACAATACCATGGCTGGTGTCCAACAGGTCACCACATCTGAGTTTCAAAGTTATAAAGACACACAGACACCTCAGAGCCTCTGTGCTTCTTTCCGATCTTCCTCGACGTAGAAAGATGTCAGGAGGAAAAAGCCTCCTCCAAAGACCCCAACAAAAGCACAGGTGACAAAGCTGTACTGCATGCTCCGGAAACTCCACTGCAGCGACGGGATGTTCCTGGCCTGGATAGCGTTGGAGATCTGGGGAGGGAACAAGGCTGCCATTAATCTGGAATAACACCTCCAATGTCTCCTGCTTTAAACACACTCTTTACAGTGTGGGCCTTGAAAAGAATAAAAGAGGCAAACAGGGATGAGAGTCTGCTCCCAAAGTTTGGCAAACTCAGTACCCAACACACCTGTACTGCACTGTTCTCTAGCTTCCAAATGGTCAAGAAATCTCATGTTGTTTTACACCTTCAGTGCCTCCAGTCACAAGGGCAGGAAGCATATTTTACCATTTCCTAGCCCATCTCCAGATTGCCAGCACAGGATGGGCACTTGGCAGTGACCTTTGGCATTTCTTGATCCTATTCAGTAACCTTCTGCCTCCCTTACTGGCATCCAGTGTATAGAAACAGGGAGTCAAGCAGCAATACAGGCACAAGCAACAACACTCATAAGACAGGGAAAAGATGGAAATTCATCTAAGACAAGACTGGGGTCTGCTTTTGAGCCAAAAGGCATTTGAGGAGTTACAGACTGACATTGTGAGTAAGTGGGAGGAAGAAAATACCAGGCAGGTGCTTTTTGCACTGGTGGGAGAATGAGGTTGTAAAGGCTATAAATGATACATATGAATTTTATTTTTGTAGACAGAAGGAAAATCTGATTTCCAGAAACTCAGTAAGATTCAACACTTAACCCAGGAACTTGAAATCTCTTCTTAGCATAAACAAAAGGATAAATGGTGAAAGCAGTCATGTTTATTCCCACATTTGTTCTTGAAGGTTAGAATACACTGTGTGACTTGAAATGCATAAATACAAGACTCTTCAACCTTTGCTGGGTTTCTATGATTATTTATGACAGTTTAGGAAGATAAGAGGAAGATCAACTCTAAATGGGTACCTAAGGACTACAGCAAGCATAATGGCCATGATACAAACCTAATGCATTTAATTTTAAAATGCTTAGTGAAAAAATCTCTGGAGTGCAGAGGGAAGAAAAACAGGCTCTGAAAAAGAAAATTCCCTGATTCTTCAGACAGATTTTAAGTTAAAGGTTTGGCTGAAGCAGGTTAGGAAACACTATCAGGACATGAAAGCAGAAGATTTGGTGTTTAACCAACAGCAGTCATGGGAAGTGTTGGTGTATGGGCTCACAGAACATTCCAGAGGACAATGTGGGTGCTTAGTACACAGGAACCCACTTGGACCCACAATAGTTTTATTCCTGGGTTTATTACCTCTGTTCTGAGTGAAGTTACAAGGTTACCTGAGATTAATCTCATCTGGATAAGCTTTTGCTGTCTTCACTCTCTCAAGAGCTGCTCTTTAAGGTGACTTCTGCAGGTCCTTCACACAATGACAGGCAGGATGCAGCACAAAGTCTCAGTTCTGTCCGTGCCCCAAAGAGGGCACACGACAGAGGGCAAGAGGCACAAACAGTTTAATCTTTCAGGTAGAAAGCTTAAATCAATAGATTGGTCATAGGGAGAATGAACAAGACATATTTCAGCTTTTGGGGTACCTCCCATTTTTGCATCCCATCTCAGCCATTTTCCACAGGGATGTTGGCTGCTGTGCTCCCACACACATACAGTCAGATGTGTGTGAGAGCAGGAGTTTCCTAACACCAAGGAGCAAAGTGGTTTCTTCATTTGCCAAAAAAAAAAAGAAAATAAGTCGGCAGGGGTAATCCCTCAGGGAGAGAGGCTCTCTTCTCTGCCAGACAGATGACAGAGTTGAGACCCTGTGTTTCACCCAGCTGAGGACAAGGGGAGCCTCCTGTGTGGCTGGGCCAGCAGCAGCTGCACAGGTATAGCTCACTTGGGCATTGCTGGCCCTGTCTAACCCTGACACTGTTAACAGGGGGTGAACTTCTTTAAATAAACTTTCATACAAACTACACTTTAAATCACCAACAAAGACTCAATCTCCCATGTCAAGTAAAGCAGAAAACTCAAAATGGGTACTTTGTTAGCTACTGTGTTCTAAAATAAATGAAGGAAGGAAGTGAGATGGACAGATACAGTCCACTGGAACTAAAATTAATGAACTGCACAGAGAAAGCAGTATGAGGCTGATTTGCACAGAAGCACCTAAAATCAAGGTGTAGGAAGGGCAGAGAAATCAGGTCTCAAGGAATGTGGGAATTCAGGGTTCAGGTGATTTGAGACCAGAGATTTAAAGGTCAAGTAGTGTCTAAAGACAACCATTGCACCACTTTTGTTCTGATTTTCAAGACACCATTGACTAATTGCAAGACTTCAAACTTCAAGATTTTAACTAAGTCTTGGGTTTTAACACATTGAATTAATTTCCATGAAACTCCTCACAAACTTAGCAGAAAGTGCTTACATCCTATGACACTGTCTCTGCAAAAAGTGTATGCCTCTAAAAATATATAAGGCTGTAAATTTCTATACATTGCATAGAACTACTCACACCTACAAGCAGTGTCACAGGACCAAGTGCTTCATGCAAGTAAAAATGTTTAGAAAAATGTCTCTGTGTCCTGGACTCAGAGCCAGCAATTTGAGTAATTTCTGGTTTTGGACCAAGCAGTGCCTATGATTCTGTGAGTGTCTGTCTATCAGTTTCTAGAAGTTTTACCCTAAGGAAAAGTCAATAAGGAGAGAATTCACTTACAACCCCAATGAGGTATGGGCTGCCTGCATCTCCCAGCAAATGGCTCACCAAAATCTGCAGGGCGATGGCTGTGGACTGTCGCCTCGGCGTCACCACGTACTGAAACAAAGCACAGCCCACAGGAGAGGGAACATCAACACACAGAACTCCAGGAGTGCCCAGCTGCTTCCAGAATATCCCAGAGACATCGACAGAGCAACTTCAATGCATTTCATATTCAAACACTGTTTACAACTTTGTAAGACAAATTTCATAGTCAAATACTGTTTACAAGTTTGGAGACAGGAAAGTTATTCTGAACAAAAGAGTACACTGCATGTTTTGCTGAGGAAAAAAAAAACATATTCAACTTGTTCATATTATGGATTATTAAAAAAAAAAAAAAAGGTCATATAAACTACTTGATAAGACTATAATCTGTGTAGTTTGGCAACCATAGTGTTCTGCCCCAGGGTTTACACAGACATCTATTAGTGACTGTGGATCTACAACCTAAATGAAAGGGTGCCAAATTTTTATTTACAGTAAAAGCTCAAGTAAAATTACTAACTCAAAAAACCTTTGAAATGATAAAAAGAAAAAGAAGCTGCTCTTCACAGTCTAGACAAACTGTGCTACAAGATGTGTGCTTTTCACATCACTCCTTTCTAAAGAAATTACTGATGACAGAATCCAAATGAAATCATGCACTGCTATTCCCTGGCTTGTGGTGTCAGTCCTGGAATTCCCAAGAGCCCCTTAAGCATCACTGCTGGCCTGATGCTCTGGCAGTGTAGGACTACTTATGAATTGGGCTTGCAAGAGCTGGAATTCATCTGCACTGTATTCTGAACTAAGAGAACTTGCTAATAGTTCATGGATTATCAACTTTGCCTCATTGGGATCATCCTTTCAAACCTCTGGGAAACAAACGGAAAACCTCATTATAGATACAAAATGACCTTGTTTCTGGTGCAGACCATTTTCTAACAGATATCTGACAACATAGAGCTGTACAGAAGCCCAAAATACTATGGGTACAGGCAGCACTAGAGAGTACCACATGCATGAGTTCCATCCAAATCAGAACATCTTCCTGGGATTATAATAACTTGGACTACTGCACCACCACACCCTTATTGCCACTAGCATCCTTGCCCAGCAGTACATTGTGGCAATGATTCCAAGCAAAATGCCAGCAAGGGGATTCTCTGTAGGAGTTTGTTCATCTGTCCCCAGAAAGCCACCAAGATGCAGGCTTAGGAACAATGTTATGTTGTCAAAACCTTGAAATAAGGAAATAGTTTCATGAGCACTTACCAGCAGTATGTCTGTCACAACAGCCCAGTTTACAGACAAAAACAGTTCTCCAAATGCAATAAAAATCTGCAAAACAGAAAAAAGCAGTGACTATACTATACTATACTATACTATACTCTGCATTGCCCTTCTGTATTGTAAAGATGAGGCACACTGAAGATAAGCTCACTGACTGTGCTTATCTATGTAAGAGTTGTCCTACATACCCATTACTTCTAAATTAAACACCTCTGTCTATGCTTACATACTCTAACTTCATCTTAAATGTGGGGAAAAGAATCAAAGAAGGTGTTTGAGTCACAAATCCTCAGCAGAAGAGCCAAAATAGGAAACATATACCACTCTCCCAAATTAACTGCTATGAACTACTGAACCCAAGAAGAGAAAAGCAAGATCCATGGAAGAGAAACATTCAGCACAGGTTTACAAAGTGCACAGGGATGTAAATGCAGCCAAGTGAACACCTCTGGGCCAGTACAAGTACTCTTAAGGGCTTCAGAGAGAGAACTTCCAAAATGGAATGGACTCCAAGGACAGGCAGTCTCAAAACCTTGGTGTCCTGTGGGAGATCCCTAATCCATCACAGATGGAGACCCAGCCATGAGGAAAAGGGGTAGGGCACTCGAAGAGCTCTTATAGCAGAGGCCTCAGAAAATATTAACCCTTTCAGCCAGCCCTGGACACATAGTGGAGCAGCCTGCCCAGACTAAGCAAGACTTGAGGAAAGCATTGAAGTTACACCACTGAGGTGAAGCAGTGCTAGAAAGCAGAATCTCTTCAGAACCACAGGCCACAAAGTCACATGGCACCTGGCACAATATTCTTATCTACTAATCAGACTGATGGCACATTGTTACAACAGGTGCCAGCACTGTGTTTGGTAAGGTCTTGGTCAAGATGTTGTCCCTGGTTAATGAAAACACAGCCTAGGAAAGGCTTAGATATTTTCAGAGGGGTTGCTTACATTCTCACAAGGAGAACCAGACCTGGTATCTAGTATCCTAGACTTAGAATATCTACAGATATCCTGTAAGTAATAGATATAGATAACAGACTTAGGGTATTCATACATCCTGTGGTTCTTGTCTGTTCTGTTCATTTGTTTATTTCTCCAAGCCAGTTTGGGGGAAAAAGTTCCTTGAAGCACTGATATACTTAGTATAGATCATTATCCAGACATCTTTTCCTTCACAATGCTTTAGATTAGATATAAGGAAGAAATTCTTCCCTCTGAGGGTGGTGAGGCTGTGGCACAGGGTGCCCAGAGCAGCTTGGCTGCCCCATCCCTGCAAGTGTTCAAGGCCAGGTTAGACAGGGCTTGGAGCAATCTGGTCTACTGGAAGATGTCCCTGCCCATGGCAGGGGAGTGGAACTGGATGAGCTTTTAGGTCCTTTCCAACCCCAAACCCTAATTCTATGATTCTGTGATTCTATGATTCCAATAAAAGGTATGTTTTGGTAGTTCCAACCAAATATATTGATTCACTCATCTAACACAGACTGGCAAATTAAACTATTGTTCTCTACCTTTAATGACAAAAAATCCCCTGAAGAACATGCTATGAGTGGAGCTATGTGGGACTCTGAGGAGAAAAAGACAATGGCTAATTCTTCTGGGCACTGAGATCCCCACTCCCAGATCCAAAAATAATCTTCACATTTCACATTTTGCTATGTGTGCACACACTCAGGCCAATCCACTTGTGTTTTCTCTTGGTGTAAAGGTATTTTTCCACAGGAATACACATTTCTGAGGAGTCAGAAGGAAAACCTCTTTGAACAAGCATTATTCTTAGAAGCAAAAAACATGCAAAAGTGCCCTTTTGCAGAGAACTGTTGATTACTGTAATTTACTTTACATGTTAATCATGGTGATTTTGGCTGTGGAGTCACAAAAAAAATGCACAGGAGTCTTTCCCCAGCTGTTACCAGATTATAGTTGAAATAGGGCTTACATTCAGTTTCCTCTTATAGGGATTTTTTGTCATTCCTACTAAGTTTCTGTTTTCCTTTTTACTGAGAATGGAATTTAAGTGATTAATACTTCAGTTTGTATTGCCAAAAGCTTGACTTTGAAGATCAGCTAGTAATGTGGGGCTTTGAAGGTGAAGGCTAAATTATTCTTAGCAAGAACAGTGTGCATTGCACAGTCCCAACTACACCAACCTTTAAGTATTCAGAGAGCAAAAATAAATAAGACTACTAAATTAGGCACAAAGCATTAAAAATTAACATAAGATTGAGACTTGCTTTAACTACATTTTTGCATAAGGGACATGTACCAACACAGCTAAATGCATAGTTACAATTCTCTTCAGTGTGGGCACTCTGCAGGACCTCAGGCCCAGTTTTTGTGCTCTGTCTGCCCAGTGTGGCTCTCACAGGACAAGACCTCAGCTATGGGAGCACCAGAGCCCACAGCTTACCTGGACACCTTGTCACAAGTCACTGAAACCTCTTAATGGTCGAGAAGAATGCAGAGAATTCTGCAAAAAGCCACCCCTCGCCTCCTCCTCCCCCTTCCCATTCTCCCTAGGATGCCCAAAGACATTCTGCAAATTGTCACTTACAAAAGTGGAAAGGATGTTTGTCTGGGCCACCATCAGAGCTATGTAGAGGCACAGGGCAGAAATGAACATGCTTGAGGCGCAAATCAGAGGATCAGCTTTGTTGTTTATCTTCCTTAAACGTCTTGCAGCTTCTGCCCCAGCAATAATACCCACGATTCCTGTCCCAATGGTGATGCCTCCAAAAATTAGGCTGGTGACAAAGCAAAGGATTCAGCTG
Source organism: Anomalospiza imberbis (assembly GCF_031753505.1). NCBI lineage: Eukaryota > Metazoa > Chordata > Aves > Passeriformes > Viduidae > Anomalospiza > Anomalospiza imberbis. The sequence continues at coordinate 3,868,855 of NC_089700.1, forward strand.
AGCATAATAAAATTGAACTGTGAAAAAATAAATGGTGTTAGCTTGTACCTGTAGTTTCAGAGGAATCTTTAATAGGAAAGTTGACTTTTATTCCACTTGATGTGTCCCTCCCACTCCTTCTAAATGGATGTGATCCCAAGTCCCAGCTGAAGCTATGGCCTTTTGATGGTGGCTGCATCCCCTGGAGAAGGTATTTTCCCATTTACAGAGCAGGTGTTATGCACCCAGTCTCAGGGAGGGCTCTGCTCAGTACAATCTGGCTTGGACATGCTGTGATTTAGAGGAGACACAGTCATGGTGGTTACCCTGTGAATCAATCTACCCAGTAATCCCTGAAACACAGATGGAGTAACCCTGTATCACAATCTGCTGCCTTGGAAGAGATCCTAGCACGTGGAATGATACACATCTAAATGACAGCCCTCTGGTTAGCACAGCTGAGATGAGTCACTTCTCTGACTATGGGAAACACCTACCACTTCCAGAAGAGTTCAAAGAATACTGAATAGGTAACTACTGCCAGGTCCACATAGCGTTTTCTGAACACAGAGTTTCCAATACCATTCAGCTTTGTGTGTCTGCAAATGCAAATGTGTTCTTCAGGAACCACAAGTTCATGTTTTAAAAGCACATGTCTGAATAGTTTAGAAGATTCAGCTTCCAAAGGGACTTGCGTGTGTGCTTTTGTCTCTGTCCCAGTGAGACCCCCCCCAATGAAAAAGCAAGTCTCTTGCATAAGATCAGCCACTGTATCATAATTCTCTGAAGGCAAGCAGGGACAGGATCAATGTATTCTGAGCACAAGTGCTTCTGAATATTTTAGAGTGCTACATGGTAAGTTCTGTACATTTTCCTAAGTTTTTTTAACTGCAAAACAAAGTAACCAGCTGGGACATGATCTGTTCCTTTAAACTACAGAACATCTTAATTTCTTTCTGGCTGATTAGGAAGAACTCAATAATTCTACAAGGAATAAAAAAGGTATTGCTATGTAAGATAACAAACTTTAAGAAAATTTGTACTCTCCCTGCAAGTTCTTCAGGATTCTGATCCATCACTGATATGATAGTGACATTATAGATTGTCACTTGACAGAATAATCTCAGACATTTGTTCAAGAGAGGCAAGTTCCAAGGTGACATTAGTTGATTGAAGCATTCATGGAAGTGTGTTTAGAATATTCATGTATTGTAAACTGTAGTTGAAGTAAACCTGCAGCTGGAATAAAAGAGAATGGCCAAAACTAGATCCAAGCACAGTTCAGTTGACAGGGAGTAGGAAAGCACAGAAGCCTAGTATTGGGGAAAGGCTCTTGTGGGATCCTTTAGGGTCTGAGAATGCTCACTTATCTCTCTGATCTGTTTGAAAGTGTTTGCACAAAGACCTGAGCAAAAACTTCACACTGCCTATTTATCTACCTTGAAAGGATTGAGACTTGAAGCAGTTGTGGTGCCATTTGAGTCTGTGTTTCCAAGGAGTCTAAGTGACACAGTCCTGATCCTTAAACAAAGTCTGAAACTGCTGAACAGCCAGAGGGAAAAATGTCTTTAAAGTATCCCTGGGCAGGTCTGGTAATGTGCAGCTCAGTTCCTCCAGCACCATCAGGTCTGACATAGTAGTTTATATTAGTTTATATTCTGTTTCTTTACATGTCCTTGGAATAACAGTCCAAAACCAGCCTTATGCTGCTTCTGGCATGAGTTTATGCCAAGGTTATATTTAAAGCATCCTATAAGAAGTAGTACATGAGGTTAAACTATCAGATGCTCTGTTTCACTTCCCTCAAGACCATGTCTGCTCTAACAACTACTGTGGAATAAAAATTCAGAAGTGAATTAGAAAACAAACTGGAGGCCAACACCTTCAACTTAACAAAGGAAGTACTTAAACTTCATCTGTGAACAGATACAGCCAAACATCTTAAACTGTTCAGCTTCCCTCATCTGCCTACCCTGAGCCAGACTCCTGTGTTTCACTCCCTTCCCAGTACTGTTCATTGATAAGTAATGACTTAAAATGGGTGACATCCACAGAAGGACAATTCATTTCCCATCGAAGGATTTTGGGATGACTCTCCAATCCATCTGGTTTTGCTACAACTCAGAAATTACTTCTGAGTTGACTGTTATTCCATTGCAGAAAAAACAGAACAATCCCATTAGCAGAGGATACATTCAAGGTGTAATTATTGCTTTTCCCTTTAATTGTCTTTACCTGGAAAGGCCATGCAGTAAGCACTTAGTTCTTTGAAATCCATTACAAAAGCAGAGACTGAAACAAGACTTGGGATACCTCTGGGAGAAAGGGATACTTGTATGGAGACCACTGCCAGGAGTCAGTCCCAGTGCCCACTGTTACTGAGGGAAGCTGTGAAGACTCAAGAGGAACACTGAATACATATTTGTGTTCTGGACAACACGCTGTGAAAAAAAACTTCTCTTCCTTAGTGGGGAAAAAGGATCCACAAAAAAGTGTGTTATGACTACTTCAAAGTGTTCTACTAGTGTAAATTCCCCTTCTTATACAATATTTGATACTGTTCATGAATCTTCATTGGCCTGGACATGCTCTGTAAGCAGAGCTCTGCTGGCAGCTATTCACAATATCCTGTGATGATATGATACTACATCAAAATCATCAAGCTTTCTTCAAGCTTGGAGCCACAACGAACTCACCAACATGGCACGGATTATAAAAATAGAATAAGAAGATAATAGGCAAGTTACTAAAACACAGGATTTGAATATACTTAAATGGGTATTTAAGTAACTTAGGGTGCACAGTCATTTGTCAACTAAAAACTCCTTTCTAAAACTGCTCCTTTTCCCCCACAACTGTCACTATTACTGCTTCTTCCCACTTTACTTAAATAGGGCTGGCAGCATCTTTCCAGTTAACTGAATGCTTATAAACAAACAAACAAAGGGGAGTGTCTCAGATACCTGGAGGCAATTTAATATTCACACCCCATTGCCTTCACAAGTGCTCAGTCACATCCTCCCTTCCCCTTTGGAAACCAGCTGGGATTGAGCACTGTGCAGTGTTTCCAGGTATGCTCCCACAGGCACAGCTCACCTGTTAGAGGAATTGCACGAGTCTTGGAGGCACGGTGGGACAAGGCCTTGGACAACCTGAGCTCTGTACAGAAACTGTGGCATCCACATTCCCAGGGCTCCAGTGACAAAGGCCATGGCAGTCAGACCCAGTGAGGAACAGACAAAACTACAGCTGAAAGTACAAAAAAAAAAAAAAACCAACAACTGAGAGATATTAGAAAGAATGGTGTGTGAGGAAAAAGGGAAAACCTACCTGCTACACCCAGGATTTCAAGCAATAACAAAACAATACAGAGATCTTGTAATCAAAACCCACTCCTTTGAATATCTGAACTCTGATCAGACTTTATTATGAAATTCAACAATAAAGTACTAATTAGAGCAAAGGGTATGACCTACTGATTTAATGTTAAATCCAGGTCTCTTGCAGATTTCATGCCAACTTCTACCAAAACAATTGCTGTGAACTTTTTGATAGCAGAAGTATAACAATAGAGAGTGAGCAAGAATTTAATGGCTTAATACCTAAAGGTTCTATGTTCAAGTCTAAATGCCTCAGGATTTAAGCTGTTTCTGTAACCAGTATGAGAGCAACGGCTGGGTCTGGGCTGGGCTGAAGCACTCCTTAACTCTACCTGAGTGAGTAAAAATAGACTCAATCTCCACAGCAAGTTTCAGACAAAAGGAGAAGCATTTTTGAAAACTGTCCAAACCTTGTCTCCTTCCTGCCCTATTCTAGGAGAAAATTAAATTTTTGCTGGACTCTTTGTCATTAATAGTTCAGGAGAAAGCCCCCTTTGAGGTCAATAGGGATGTATGAAATCTAAAGACTGCTGCAAATGATCAGGTGACCACCAAACTAGAGGATTTTTTTATGAACCTAATTCTCCATTTCCTACAGATAAAGTGCTCTTGGACTTCATTAAAAGTGGAACCACATAGTTTTTTGGTGGAATGTCTTTATGCTTTGGAAATCAATTGCCCAAGGAAAAGAAAATGGGAATCAATTGCTAAAGGAAAAGAAAATTCAAATATATTTTTTTACACTGGAACATCTTTGTAGGAAAGCAACTTTGGAGATAGTCTAGTTGTTGAAATGTCAGAAAGATTCGTTTTTGATTCAGGAAAATTTATTTTTTTATTCACTTCAGAATGCAGTGCCTAAAAATTGTGATCCTACTAAAACAATCTCTACTGTACCCCGTTCAGGCTGTAAAGAGGATGCAGATTTAGTGGGCAGTTAGAGAACTGGGTCGTCTAGAAGAGCACTCCAAAGACAAACGACGTTCCAGGAAAGCAAGTCTTGGATCGGGAAGGCAGCCTGCGGGCAGCGGCAGCGCGGAGCCGGGTCTGGCGCAGCTGCACAGCGGCACCTGCTGTTCCCAAAGCCGCTCCAGCGCCTCGTCCGGCCCGGCACGGCCGGGCACCGGCTGACTGCGGGCTCCCAGGAGCGGGGAACCTGTTCCAGTCCGGAATTACCTGCGGGTCAGCTGCATCTTTCATTTTCGTGTGGTTAAAAGGAAGATGTCATCTGCCAGCCACAGCTCAGCCCATCAAAACACATGGACAATTACTCTATAAACCATATTGGGGTCCCACAAACTCTGACCTCATGCACAGCAGGCTCCCAGAACCACAGAGTGCCTGAGACATGTTAATCCAACCTTCCTCAGGTGCTAAGAATTATAAATAAATTATGCATTTTTACCAATCTAGCTTCTGTAGGGAAGGGAAAATTTAGTATAAAGTAGAGCTTTGGATTCAAAAAGGAGCAAACTGCCATCATAACTTTGCCCCCTTTCCCCTCCTCAAAATGAGAGGATAGAAGAAGCAAAGAAAATTTTTCTCTCTTTTGCAGCATTTCTGTAAAAAAGTGGAAGAGAGATTTTTATAATGGTGTTTCCATCCTCTTGCATACAGCACGTGGCTCAAAGAAGCAAAGTGGGACTAAATGGACATATTTCTTATAATGGAATGGTGACTCCTCAACAGAGGGAGCCTTTGTAGTTCAAACCACTTACTTCTTGACAAGAGATCCCACATCTTGACACCAAGTAGTCTTGGCAGTTCTGTGTACATCTGGCTTCTCATAAGCTCTTCCTATCATGCCAGAGATGCTCAGTGCTCTGTGTGCTGCTGTCTTTCTCTGGATCTTGTGAGGGACCAGTAGAATCAGGAGCAGCAGTGCCAGTCCTCCCATGCAAGGAGTTACCTGTAGGCACAAGGTTGGTTAGATCAAAGATACCTGTTTTCTTATTGAGAACTCCACAGCAATTCCAATTGCATTAGAGCCACTATCAGAAAATTGCAGATATGTTCAGAAATAGATGTATGGTGGTTTAGGTTATATTTGTAAAGAAAAAGAGTGACTTTGTTGACTTTGAAGAAAAGATAATAGATCCTCCCTCCCCATCATACAGATATCTGATCGCTCCTCCCTCTGATTAAAAAAAAAAAAAAAAAAAAGTGAAGAAAACTGTACTGTAGTATTCTAGCCAGAAACACAAGAATCACTCATGCAGTCACCAATGTTACCTGAATAACATCAGTGTTACTCCAGTAAATACTCTGCCCCACTCACCTGCATGCGCCAGCTGATTTTGTATATAAAGAAATTGTTCCCAACAGCATTCCAGAAAACTGGTGCTACCAGTATAATGATCATTTTACCTTCGAATTCCTCTGTTTGAGGAGGTCTTGGTGCAGTAACAACCATTCCAAATGTGTCCTTAGGTAAGAGGAACATCAGCACCTGCCCTGGCTGCTGTACAATTTTACCTATCCGAGCTAGGCAGAAATCTGCTACTTGACCTGCAGGAAAACTTCTCCTAAACACCACGTTCCTGACCTGTCAGAGGGTAGGAAGTCCTCCCACTGCTCACTTTAACACAATGAACATAAAGAATCCAAACCCTAGTGATGATTTTGATGTTATGGTGAATGAAAGTGAGTGACTCACCCTGAATGCCCAGTGCCAGTCACCTGTGCTTTTTGCCACGCCAGCTGCCAGCATATAACCACAGCCACTGCAAACAACAGAAAGGAATGGTCAGTAAGCACCAATGAATTTTGGATGGCTGAAATGACATGTCTTGCCAGCTAAGGAGAACACACAGAAGTGTTCTCTCATAGTGTTCCAAAGGGATAAAGCCTTGTGGTCTGTGCTAGTCTGCTTGCCAGCCAGTATTACAAAGTGTCTAACCTCCTCAGAGCAGACTTGAGATGATGACACTAATGTCCCAGATTGCCCTTGGAAAACATATTCTGTAGAATGACACTGCAAACCCAGATCAAAGAGCCCATAAAACATTTTATTACCTACTCTCTTCTGTGCTAGCCAAAGGAATTATGCCCTGCAGGAATTTCTTCCGTTTTAATCTGCCTTCTGGGCCCAGCCTTGGCTGCCTGCTCTGATACAGAGTCTGCCTCTAAACCATTTGAAAAGCCCTTCTCCACCTTTTCTTCAGACACAATGTCAATTTAACTAACAGAAGAGAGGGAAGTACCAGTTCTTCCTTGGGAGACATTAAATGGAGGGTTCTTGGAAAATCTGTCAAATAAACTAATATCTAAAAGCTTTTGTCTTCCAAAACACGGAAATAAATTCCATGCTCTCGTGCACATATTTCTTTTAGAATTGATTCAATATTTTATTCAAAGCCAGATTTTCCAGTCTAGACTCTCCTTAAAAATGTTAGGGGGGAAAAAGCGAATTTTTCTCAAGGTAAGTAGAGAAATACACCTAATCAGTTCTATTCAAACTTGCCAAGGAAGTGACAAATCCCTTTGTAAGAGCCAATGAAGAAATACATCAAAATAAATCTGATTAGGGCTCAGGGGATATTGAATTGCAGGTGTGGTCAGACAGAATTTCAAAAGGCCACTGCAAGAAAACCAACCTTCCCACTGGAATGAAGATGTAGAAGATAGATAACACTGTGGTCCTTTTTCCTTCCTCAAACAGGTCTGCAATGATGGTAGGTGCTATAGTGGAGTAACTGGCAGAGCCTATGCCAACCAATCCTCTTGAAAGAACAAATATCCTATAATGCTGCAGGGAAAAGACATATTATAGTCAAAAAAAGTCCATGCAAGAAAGAAAGCTTACTGTTAAAAAGGGGCATTTTAGTGGATGAAATCTACCAGAGGAAATCAGAATTCAACTGCCTTTTGCTGTGTCTATACTCCCTCCACTCACACCTGCTCCCCTCACATCTTACTGCTTGGCTTTCTCTTTCTGCACAGCAGTGACTTCTCTGAGTGACAGCCAGAGGGAATTTCAGGACGGGGTGGACAGAGCACATGTAACCAACAAGCTGCGACACTGTAAGGTCAAAAACAAAAAACATTCTGGACAAAAATCAAACCCGATCAATCCCAACAATAATGTGTGGGTTGTCTATTGCCTAGACTGGACTCCAGAGTCCTATAAGGCATTCCTGCATGGAGGATATTTAGTCCTGGCTTAAGGCTCGGGAAATGAGTGGTCACTGATGCTTTTCCAAGCGTGATTAGAGAAGGATTCTATCAAATCCTGCAAGATGTATGCAGTATTTTTTCAAAGCACCTTCTAAAAAAGCAACATACCGACTCAGTGATGAATGAGCTCCCCAAGGTCACACCAGACCAGAAGAAAATACCAGCTCCAAGGATGATCTTCCTGTTGTAGCGATCTCCGAGGTATCCAAAGATGGGGGCAGCCAGCATGTAACACAAGGTGAAGACTGAAAATCCAACAATGAACAAAGACAATATTTATCTAATTATTTTTTGTCGTATGTACTGCTCAGCCCTCAGATAAACTCAGGTTATTTTTAGGACAGGGCTTAAAGGCAGATTGAGTTTCTAGGACTAGAAGGAGGATTGATATTTGGATAAAGACAAATGCATACTCAAAATACCTATACAACAATAAAAATGTGAATTGAATTAAACAATGTGAATATGTGTGAATAACTCAACTTCTGTATTTCTTGAGAAACCCTTGATCTTTTGTGATTCACATACTGTGGGATTTTTGAAGGACTTTCAGTTTTGCATTATAGTCAGCCTGCCCACAAGTGGAAGTGAGCATTACCACATACAAGGAGGAACTAGAAGAGCTAAGCAACTGGACTGTGTTTTAGGAGCAGGCCACAGAGGAGTAAGGCAGAGTCAGCTCTCTGAACTGAGGAGATTTTATTACCTGTCTGCAGAAGACCTGTCTTCCCATCACTGAGCCCGAAGTATTTCTGTATATCCAACAGGATCCCTGCAACAGAGGCAGACATTGAATGACAGCCAAGCACCCTACTCAGTCCTGGTAACTGCCAACCCAAAACCAGGGCTTACAAGAACTGCAGCACATTTAGATTTTAGTTTAGATGTAAGCCATTACTCTACCACAAGCACAAGATGCACAGAGAATTAAAAATTCTTATCACTATAGATAAAATTAATGATCTTCCACTATAAGGGTCTTAGGAGAGTCAGTTTACCCACTGTTTCAACCACTCTTGTTCTGCTTCTTTTGCATCTAAGAACATGAAAAATTTAGAGTTCAAAGTTTAATGAACACAATGTAGAACAAAATAGTTCAGACAAAAAGGTCATTTTCTTCTCTATACCATGCCAGAGCTGCAGAACTTCCATCTCGCCTATGTTGTATTTTTGATTTACACCGCTGAAAACCAACTGAAAATAGAAGATAGTGCTTTGAAAAAGCATACCTGTACTCCAGTTTTGAAAGACATCAATTCAAAAAGACATTCACTTCTCATGCCACTTCAATTTTGTCAAAATAGATAAAGTCATAACATTGTTAAGAGGATGAAACCACCACCACTTAAGAGAACAAGTTCTGTGTAAGTTGCCTGCTGTGGTCACAGGAGCTCATCTGCAGCAGAAGGGAGTGGGTGAGGTCAGCAAGAGGCATCCCTTCTCCCACACTGTGTTTTACATGTGTGCCATGAACTACACTGCTCCAGCCACTTAAAAACAGTGTGGGACCAGCTAATTTAAAGATAAATCTATGTTCTCCCACGGTCCCCATGGCTGCAGCATCAGTCCACTCACTATTTACTGATGTCACTTCAAGTCACTGTAGATCAAGATCCAGCCAAACAGCAGCTCCAGTGATTTACAGCTGTTTCTCAGTGACTCTTGAACATATTTTACATTTAGGGGTTTCCTAATGGTTTCAGAAGTTTAAACAAGAGATTTAATTCAAATATTTTGCATCATTAAAACAGGACAATCAAATATATTCTTCCTTTCTGGGAGCCAGTGATCAACGCAAAGAAATACTCTATTAGAGGAATTCAGGTTTGGTCTCGTGGAGTATTTAGAACAAATCACAGGTAACAAGACTTGAACAGAACCACAACTTCATCTCAAACTAACATTCACACTGAGCACCATTAAAATGTCATCCCCTCCACATAACTAAAATAACTGACCCTGACAGTTCCTGGCAAATTAAAAAGTATTGATTTAACACTTTGGTGGACAGAAAAGAGGGGAAAGGTCTGCATGGTCACTAGTTTCAACAAACTGAAGTGAGCAGACAATTAAGGGGAAGAGCTTGTTTTCTGTGATGCAAATGCTGTCAAAGCCTGAGAGCAAAACTATCCGGAAACCACAACTTTGTAACTGTTGCCAGTTTAATTCTAAGCAGATACTCACACCTCCCCTTCCTCCCTTTCCTGTCAGCTGATATCTAACAACATGGTCATACACTTGGACAGCCAAACTCCAATGCACTGTTGCAAGAATTCTGCAGTGGAACTGAATTCTAGCAGGTGAACAGTCAGTATATTACTGTGGTATAAACTGCAGCTTACAGACTTCCCCATGGCCCAGGAGTCATAGAACCAAGTAAAAAGTGGTTTAGTCATACAGTGTAATTAAAGGAGGTGTTTCAAAGGCATGGGCACTATCCCCACCTCTGCTCTTGAATTCTTGCATGTCCCTGAAGGTACCTCACTCACAAGAGCATGTTGAGAGAATTTTAAGCTCTTAGCTGGTTCAGGAGTCCCTGAACAGTTCAAATCCTGGAATGAGCCAAATGGCTTCTTGATCTTAACCCTCCAAGGGGATACCTTTCTAGCATCCGAGTTCTTCCTTGAAGGTATTTTCATCCTCTTTTGTCCCCTGCCCTTCTCCAAGGAAAGTTACTTGACAACAGAACGCTGACACAGAAGGTGTTCACTCACAGCCTTGCATGCACTCCTATTTTGCTTCCTTCCCTCTTGTGTTGTTAAAAAGTACTCAAAAAACCAAGCTCAAACTCTTAAACCCACTACACTCTCCATTTTTAAAGATACTGACTGAATGTTCTAAATTTCTGAATAGTCAAAGTAGCAAAATAATTACTTTGTGTACTGTAACTAGGTATTAATTCCAAATTCAATAATCTATCTTTTGGGTTTTTTCAAGGCTTAAAACATTTCTGTTTCCCAGGCCACTCAGAAGTAAAATATAGCAAGCTCATAACAAGTGTTTCCCCTGTTTTCTAAATCAGATCCCTGGAAGCATGGGAGATGCTTAGGAGTAGGACTAAATAGAAGAATTTACACAGACCACAATTTCTACGGGAGGAAACCCCCATAGTTTCCTTCCAGTTTACTATAAGCAACTCTTGGTTGTTTTCAGCTAGGGAAAAAAATAGTTCAAAAATATTTTGGAGGAATGACATTATTTATTAGACAAGAACTCATAACTTGGGTGGGGGAAGGCTTAAGGAAGTGGGTCTCTCTTCTTTTTCCACAATCATGTTCCACTCTTAATTGCAGAAATCACACGACTGCCAGCAACCCACAAGGAAGTTAAGCCTCCCCTAAGCAAACTAACATGGATAACAAAGTTTTCACAAAGATCATATAGTTTTTGAACTTTTAATGGAGGGAATAGCATCAGTATTCTTCAGATAAAGGAATAATATATAGAATCTACTAGATGCAAAGAAGGCCTTGTAAATCGCTGTGTAGAGAGAAGCTCCTTAGTCACACCTCTGTAGAATCCAGCCACAAAAATAGACCAGTTGCCCTGTATGCTAAAGTCTGTTTATAAGAAACCTAGATTTTAAACTATTATCTTATTTTTGTAAGCATTCTGCTAACTATTAATATCTAATAAATCCCTCCTAGGCATTTCGAGATTTATAATTGGAAGTTTCATTAAGAATATGATCAACAGGCTAAAGCAGATAAATGAGAAAAAGTAAGAAGATATAAAGCACATCCTTACTTTAGAAACATTTGTAGAGCTGTTAAGAACTTAAATTTCTTTTTCTTTAGAAGAGGAAAATGGGTTCTCACCTGGCACAATGAACCAATCAATGAAATTTACTAAATTCCCAAAGCACAGCACGGCAACTACCAGGCAATCCCTCTTTGCTGGATTGTTCCTTGACACAGACACTGATGGACATTGTGTCCCATCTGCTGCAGCAGCTCCATAATTCTGTCCCTCAAACAGTGGATGGAGCAGCAAGCTCGTGTCTTCATGTTCACAGGGGGGTTGCATGTTTTCAGTGCAGACACTCAGCAGGGATGATGAAGCATTTCTCACACAAAATTGATGTGTTGGGGGCTATGAGGAACTTCAATCACTACAGTCATTTCCGGACTGAAGCACAGCCGCTAAGAACTGAAATGTTCCTTGCAGTCAGAAGAACTTACAAAGAAAAAAGTTGCAGTGCTGTGTTTTGCAAAAGTGCTGAAGACCATGGCCTTGAAGACAAGGCAAAGTAAATGTAAACAAAAGCAAAGTAACCCATTGTGCACCCAAGAAATAAAACAACTCCACAGTGATCACACAGAAACTACAAATGCAGAAATAACAGTATTCTTTGTTGTCAGTGAATTGTCAGAGCTAAAAATAGTCTTTCTGCAGAAGAAAAGAAAAGGAAAGGAAAGGAAAGGAAAGGAAAGGAAAGGAAAGGAAAGGAAAGGAAAGGAAAGGAAAGGAAAGGAAAGGAAAGGAAAGGAAAGGAAAGGAAAGGAAAGGAAAGGAAAGGAAAGGGAAGGAAAGGGAAGGAAAGGGAAGGAAAGGGAAGGAAAGGGAAGGAAAGGGAAGGAAAGGGAAGGAAAGGGAAGGAAAGGGAAGGAAAGGGAAGGAAAGGGAAGGAAAGGGAAGGAAAGGAAAGGAAAGGAAAGGAAAGGAAAGGAAAGGAAAGGAAGGAAAGGAAAGGAAAGGAAAGGAAAGGAAAGGAAAGGAAAGGAAAGGAAAGGAAAGGAAAGGAAAGGAAAGGAAAGGAAAGGAAAGGAAAGGAAAGGAAAGGAAAGGAAAGGAAAGGAAAGGAAAGGAAAGGAAAGGAAAAACACAATCAGCCTTTAAAACAGGGCTGTGTCTTCCCCTTTCTCCCCCAAAACACAGGTCCGAAAGGGAGGAGGAGAGGGCACAGGACTGCATTCTTGCTTTTTGGGCACATGTCGACACCTTTATCTGCCTTCTTTCTTCTGTCCATTCACGTTTTTAGAAGTATTCAGTCACATGTCTTTTGAGCGACTTTATGGATTACCAACTTCAGAAGGTAATTTAATTTTTGCACTCTGATAAGAAAATTTAAAGTGAAATTATCAGCAAACTCTAAGAGTTTAAGAGTGGTAAGGACTGCTATGGTTTATGACTCATGCATGAAGACACAGGTCTGTGGTTGGGTTTTTTTTTAAGAACTGGGTATTTCACACTTTAGACTAACTGAAAAACAAAATAGCACCTACCATTCTTGGCCTTTTTGCAAAATGCAGACTCCTTTGCTTCCACGTGCTCAACACGAGTGTTTAATTCTATCTTCTGTTTATCTCCCCTTTTCTTTGCTATAGACCACAGGATGTTCTCTCAGCAATGTCACCTTATCCGTACTATCCCAGTGCTTAACTAACCCAGCGAAGTCAAGAGTTCCTTGCAAGTTCTCGGAAGCAATAAAGAATCAACACGATTTTGTAGAAAGTAAGAGTTTTCCCTCCAACCCCAGCCGCGGACAAAGGAAACTCAGAAGCACCTCTTTCCTTGCCTATAAGGCCTGTGAGGAGCTGGAGCGGGCTGCGGCAGTGCCGCGGTGCCGCCCCGCTGCGCCGCTGGGTGGCGCCCCAAGGCCGGCGCGGCGCCGCCGCCCCGCCCGCTCCCGTCCGGCCTCCGAATCCTTGCCCGGGAATAGTTTCCACGTTTGATGCCCAGGCACAGCTCAGACCTTGTAAGGAAGGCCTCACGGGGCAGCTCATCAGGGTTTAACTCTCACTTTGGATTGTTTAAATGTCTCTTGATCCAAGCGTCGTCGGAGTATCCAGGGCATATCCTGAATTGCTCTCGACTGAGATTTACTGCTAGAGCTGATGTTTTGAGATGGCCAAAAAAGTAGGTTTCTAACTGTAATTGCTGTGGCAAGAACAAGAGTCTGCTTTTATAGAGCAGAATTTCCAAATTCCAAATTTATCAAAGACAGAGTCAGATTAAACAAAATGTTCCTCACAAACACAAAATCATCAGTTCTAAACACTTCTTTTGATTCCCTTTTTGCCTTTCATTAAAGTTTCCAGATACCACTTCATGCTTTTTGTTGCTGTACTACCTGGCCACTGGTGCCATCTACTCTGGCTACACATCCCCCTTCTCCCTTCCCTCAATGTCACAAGCCACCTCCTTCCACCCACTCTGGGTTTCACTGCTGGGTACAAATCTGCAGTGGTTTTTAGAAGGGCCCCTGTGACTTTGCCTTCCTCAGCCCCTATAGCCATCATTCCTTGGTAGCCACCCTGCCTTAACTGCATGCTTGTCCTGTTCTCCAACCACAATATTCATGTTTGCCCAGACCACACTGCAACAAAAACTTCCACCAAAAGTTTGTGACAATCCCCATTGTGGGCATATAGAATGCCACTATACAATACAAGTCAACTTTTGTTAGGCAAGATCACAGCTCACTTCGTTACAGCCAATTAAAATTTTTCCTTACTTGTTCTGTCAGTCAGGCAGTTCCTTTCTTGGAACAAAGTGCAGTGCTTGCCTCCAGAGCTTACCCTGTTGGTGCCAGGTGCCCGTTCAATATAAAAAGCAGGTTTTTATGCCTGTCATACTCCTTCAGAAGCTCTGTTCTCTTGGTGGTTCATTTGAGCACGAGATGTCATAGCTGTGCCATGCAGTTAAACCCTCCCAAGAGAGCAGCAAGTCAGAACCTCGTTATTCTTGTGTTTGGCACTAGTCCTGCCATAGAGCAACATATTTTCTTACATCATTTGGAATCTGGCTGTGGTACCAAAAGTTGTCTTGATGACTGAACCTGACAGAGGCAACTGAGACCCCCCCAGAGGAACAGAGATGTTTGGTGATAGTTAAAGTGGTTGGCTGATCCTCAGCAGGCCAAAAAATGTGCCGTGCCTGAATCCCACTAGGACTGCTTACACTCAACTGATGTGAGAGCTTCCAGCTTTCCCTGAAAGGATTTCCAAGTATTTACTACAAAATGCCTTTGCATATATTGATTTATCCAAATATCCTCTAATGGTGGATGCTGCCACATCCGTGAACAGCTTTGGAGGTTTGCCAGAGCTTTCCCAGAAAGCTGCATCAGAAGGGGCATTAATAGTGAACCAAGATGTCAGAAAGATATAAATTGAAAATATTTTGTTATCCAGATTCACTCCAAACCATTTCCATACAAGTAAACAAAAGAAGCTTATTAAGCCACTGAATAGCAAACAGCAACAAAATCTGTGAAAAACTAAATATGAAAATAATATTCATTGTTGACTAGAGCTAACAATACTGATTTTAAGAAGAAAGAAATAAGCTGCTTTTGGTATCTCTCTCATGCATTACCCAGACAGAGAACATAAAGTAACCAAAAGAAAATACATTCTTGTGTGTATATGCAAGTATATATTTAATTGCTGCAATATAGCTAGAACCAACAAGCATGCATTTAATACAGAACATATAAGACTGGTCTGCATTTTAAGGTGTATGTATTTTAAGCCTGTTGTGATGGAAGCAAATTCATAAATCATAAGCTTCTGCAAATAATTGAAATTTGGACTGGTGCACGACTTAATCATTTTAGTGTCTGACAAGATCAAAAAAGTGAAATTTATCATCATTCTGGTAGACAGACAGCTCAATAAATGCATGTCCAGACCCACCTGAAATATTCCACTGCAAGGAGATTCAAAGACAATTTTAGTGACTGCAAAAGAGCTGCAGAGTGAGACATTCAGGTAAGAGGCTGTGGGGGTTTAAGGTTTGTCACTACTTGTACAAAGGCTGCACAGTAACTCACTTTGGTTTTGAACCCAGTCTGCAGTGCTAAAACATAAAGACAGACATGGGGTGAGCCATGAACACCTGGGCTGCATGTCTGGAGGGGCAGCAGTTTGACAGCTCAAACCAAGCAGTCACCAGCCTGACAGGAGAGCAGGCGACCCAAGAAATGTAATCATGTATAAAAGTAGCATAATTTTCAGTTACAGATTTATTACAGAATCAACACTTGATCCTGTTCTCATAAAAGTCTATATTACAAAACTCCAGAGATGACTCATCTACTAATGTGTATATTTTTCTTGCCTTTCAGCCCTCCAGACTGATGCACATTTGCCAAGCTGTTATTGCCTTGGAATACAGAGCTGAGAGGGAGGGAGCCTGAGCACTCTCCTTCCAAGGGAAGTTTGAGAAATTCTGCACCTGTACTTGGTTGAATCTGCTCTATCTCTGTGTGGTGCTTGCAGCTACATTAGCCATGATTAACACTCAGGTAGCAACTGCTAATGATGTCAAAAGCTGTTAGAAAACATTTAGCATTTTAGCATGAAATTTAGTACCTGAAAATCAAAACTAGATTGCCAACAGTTTTTCTTCACCTTTGCAGGCAGAACTATATGTGCGAGCCATTATTTAATCTGAGTCTCTATCTATATCTTAATTTGAGTCTCTGTCTATATCTTCCAGACTAACAATCTTTATAGTAGTCCACTACTACCAAAAACTTCAAGAAAACCACCTGGTCCACTATACACTTAATTGGAAAATGTCTGCTAGGAAGATTCTCATTCTGTGAGTTGCAATAAATGCAGGTTTAGTCACCACATCCTTTTTACTTCCTCACCCTGAATTTCAATCTAAAATGCTTTCTTTTTTGTTGCCTGAGTAATAGCACAAAACCCATGGTGGATTCACTGGAACATATTCTAGTGTTGTAATAGCAGCAAATAAAATTTACACACACTACAGTATAAAACCTACTATTTCATTATTACTGACAAATAAGCTCTATATAACTTCTTACTTCCTGGAATGCAGATGATGCTTTTGGTTGGGCAGGGAAGCTAGTTCAGACTCTTCTCCTTCATCTTTTAAATTAGGAAACAAACTGCAGCTTTATAAAAAAGTTCTTGGGGCGCTTACCTAGATAACTTATCTTACAGGTGACATTTTCCTTGGTTGTGTTCCTATAGTTCTGTCCCAAATGTAAAGCAGAAGAAATTACAGTTCCAGCACATAATCACAGAGCAGCAAAAGATGAACACACTTCAATTCTATTAACTGCTCCCTTCTTCTTCTCTGGGAAAACAAAAAGAAAAGCAAAGACCTCCTTTGCAAATGAGAACATTTTGCATTAATATCAGACAAAGGAGAAAGCTGCACATCGCTGGAACAGAGCTGCCTTTTCTAGCTGAGATTTAGTCAAGCACAGAACAGCTCCAGGAGGTCAAGAGAAGTGAGGAATTATAGTAACTGTGCACCAAAGATACTATTTCACCAACCAGTTTATCTGCTTTGGCCTTTACCATTTTTTTAGCTCAAGCTTATCTTTATTGGTATAGCTGATAAGTGAATTTCTTGCATTTTGGGAGTCTGGGTGCTTCTGACACAATAGAAAGGGCTGTGACATCTGCTTGGACTCTGGAAGAAAACAGTGGAATTAAATGCCTATTTAACCTATGTTTTGACCTTTCTACCACAGTGAAGCATTCATCCCCAGAAGAATCATTAGTTGACCACTGCAGTCTTCACTGTGATACACCAGAGTCCTCTTCATTAAGAGCAAAGGAGATAGGAGCCATTTATTATGAGAAATGACAAACAGACAAGCATTGACAGAACAAAAATGGAGGCCTTTCCCTATGAGGCCTCTCTCTTTCCAGCCTCACTACCTCCAGACTGAAAGGGAAGAACTGCAGTGAACACGTATTTTAATCACTACAGAGAATGTTAAGGTCAGGGTTAACTAAAAATTTGAATAAACATTGATTTAAATTAAAAATAGTCTAATTAAAGTATTGAGAATGTCTTTATTTCCCAGAAGTAAATCCTGCACAAAGAGATTTACTGTCACTCTCAGTGCTTCCAGCAAGGCAAAGTGAGGCTGTATTCACCCTTTTGGGAGGGGTAGGTACATGAATTCATAATAGCCGTGCTTCATTGACAGCACTGGGAAACAAATTCTGCCAGCAACAAAAGAAAACTTGGTCATTTTTAAGCACTAACCCCAGGATGCTGATTTTTATGACAGTTATTATGCAAATATTTGGAAGTTCTTACAGTTATAATGCAATTTAGATAGGGAGTTGGGATTAAAATATATCTATACTATCACTGATAGGTAGCCACCTTAGGCAGAGAGCAGCTCCCAGCTCAACACCAAGAGAACAAATGGAGAAAGTAGCTAGAGCCAGTCTTTTCCTGGGCACCTTCTGTTTGATTTTAATATAGCAGAGATAAAAAAGTCTGTGAAAATCTTTACCAGTCAAACATCTACTTTTAATGAAGCAAAATTTTAAAAAGTTTAAATAAAAAAGTAAAAAAAAAAAGAACATGGAGCAAAAAACATGGAGTGTGGAAAGGATTGTCTCTCAGTTATATTGGTAACCTGGGAGACAAGAGTTGGGAAGAACTCCTTTCTCTGCTACTAACTTCCTTTGCTAAAGCAAAGGGACCTCAAGCCTGCAGTCCTAAAGCAAATGGTACCATAAATAATTTAAAAGGAGAAAGAAAACAATAAACATTAAAACTTTGAAACACTTGCACAGTTCTACTTAACATCTGATTCATGTTAACTAATGTACAAGATGTTTTCAGGCTTCAGCAGTTGGTTCTTAAAGCTCTGTTTTGAATAAAATGTTCTTTACAAAATTTAAAACCACAGTAATAAAATTACTATATGAATAATTTATTAATTACTTAGCAATATTAAAGTAAAAAGATAGCAATTCAACTTGTTTCTATTCATTTCATTCACAATCTCCTTCCATTCACTCTTTATACCAGAAATTTTACCTGCTCTGAAGATGGTCTCAGGATGTCTTACATGTAAAATGATAAGATATATGAATAAATTCTGGCCTTTCTTTCTTTCTTTCCCGGAGTCATGTTGGCATTTGCACGCATAACACATTTTTGATAAAGTACAAGAACACAGAATCTCAGGCTGCTAATAAAAGAATTTTATTCTCATGATTTTAGAAACTACTTTTGCTTAAGATAAGTTCTGTACCAGTGGAAGAACTATTATCTCTTTATTCCTATGAGCCAGCAAGCAGCAGTCTCCTTTCCATACTTCAATGTAGCTTTTTGAATACTGTTCATAATAGAGCATTATAATATATAATTATAATATATATAATATATTATATTAAAATATGTTATAATATATAAGTATTATATATAATATGTTATATTATAATATCTTATAATATATATTATATATATATATATATATATATATATATATATACTGTTCATAATGAGCATTAATATCAACTTCAGTTGATACATTTGCTTGAAAAAAAAAGTGTTATGAGATTGATTATTGTAAATCCTGAAGTTAAATGAAGCTAAGAAGCAGCTTTGTTTCAAAGTCCAGAATGGTTGCAGGAATTAACCGGTAGTCATGGAAGAACTGCAATAACTCAATTTTCCAAACTATAAAAAAAAAAAAAATCTTTCAAAAAGCCTTATGTCAATAGAACATGTTCTGACTTAGTTCATTAAAATGCTTCCTAAAGAAATGATTTTAAAGTACAGAATAAGGACAGTGTAAATCAACAAAATGATTAATCTGTTCAAAAAGCCAAATATAACTGAAGCCACCTGTGTTTTCACTGCCTCCATTCCCCCTCCCCCTTTTCTCCTCCTCCAACAAGTTCTTAGTCCTGACAGAAAACCAAAGCAGTCCTACACAGCCACGCTGAGATCACCAGACTCCACAGGTCCGAGCTGTTCATCCCTTTTGTCCACCCACCTCTTTCCACAACAGACCTGCTTGGTGCTCCAAAGCCCAGCTTTTCCCCTGGGCTGCAGGTGAAATTCAATTCGGTTCCGGAGTTCCCACGTATAATATAAGAATTGTGCTTGTATATTTTTCTAGTAGAGGCCAATATTGTATTATATGGTAACACTATAGCCCTTTGATGGCTGGACTTACACTATCTTAACCTATTTTGCTTTCTTGAGGGGACTAATCCTCATGTAACACCTCTAAGTGCATCCACATTAAGGGATTTGGCCCTTGAGCTGAGCAGTGCAGGTCGTGTTGCTCGTGCTCTCATGGAGCCCTTGTGCAGGTTACACTTGTATTCACTGCTCCCTTCATCTCCGGGCACTTTCTATCCAATACCTCCCTGGCTGCAGACATATTTCCTTCCCTTTTGTGCTCTGCACTAATTTTGTACTTGCAAAGGCACCAGAATGTGTCAGGTACAAATATGAGCATATCTCAAAGAACTGCAAGTTTACTGCTCCAGGAAAAATTTAACTTTCTTACCAAGCCCTTTATATATCTCATAATGAACAATTTCCAGACACAATTTGAGGTAAGAGGCATCAAGTGGGATACATTTTGCAAAATGAATTTTTGGTATGTATTTTGCAAAATGTGAGCAAAAGTAAAGAATTTAGCAGGTTAAAAGGAAAAACAACTTTTAAGATGTAATTCTTTATTTTAAACCAAGTATGTATGTTCTTTTAAAATCAGCCCTATCTAAAATAAAATGTGAAATAAGGGCAGCCCACACGCCATGAAATCCAGCATCACAAAGTACAGAATATACCAGTAGCTCAAGCTTGCTGCAGAAATTTCAGAGAAAGTCAAAACACTGAACTGGTGGGTGTAACTGAGTAAGTGGCTGGAAATAGCATGTGGAGTGCTGAACCAGCTCCTTACAGCAGAGCTTCAATTGCAGGTGCAGAAAGAAATTTCTTCATCTGAGTTTATTCAACAAGTTCATTTTGATGCCTGGTTCATTAAGAGATGGAAACCAAACATGGATTTGGAAAAAGAAGCCAGTTTGATTTTTTCCTATTCCAAACTTTGTGCAAAATCAAGGTGTGGGATGCTTAGCTCTAACTTGTGGGAGGATGAGATCTGATGGTATGAATATCTTGGAAGTGGGGGGAACTAAAACCAAATTTTCATTTCTCATTTTTAATGATTCCTTTGTGCATTTTAACTGAATCCCATCAAATGTAACTTAACAGAAAGTATCAGTTAAAAGCTCACAGCATCTAATAAACAAAATAGTGCTTGATGGATTAAAGAACAAAATCAGAAGTTTGAAAATATAGACATTCACATATCTTAAATCAATGACTCCAGTCCTATACTAACTGTCAAAAAGTAATATCATGCCAAGCACATGGAATCTGCTATTTAAGAACATAATTAAAATTATAAATATAAAATAAATTATGTAATTTTGTATTTTCAGCTTGCCATTTTAAATCACTAATCAAGTATTTAACTCTTGTTTAAGCCAACAATAGAAAAAGGAGGTATTGAAAACAGTATTTTAACTTCTAGCATCAAATTTACATAAAAATAACCATTCTCAAGTATATGGCCTTGTTTCTTCAAGAAAGAATTCTGATGTTTATTTTCTTCCAGTAACATGCCAGCATTTCAGAAAAGGCAAATCAGTTATGACCTGCCTCATATTTCAATCCTTGTGTTTGTTCCAAGGACTGAGCACTGACACAGCAGTGGATCTCATGACTGCTTTCCATCAGGTATATTAAACTGATTGTCAATTAGGTCAGGCTTTCAGGTTGCAGAACAAAGCTTTCTTACACTCAATTCTTTAGAAATATGAGTTAGAAAATTGCAACTTTCATTTTAGTTTAACCTTCCCCATAACTATGTTGGATTTGGTCTTTCATCATTAATTTCTGTTGTTTTTGTTTGCAGATTTATTTTGATGTTGTTTTTTACTAATAATAAGGAAATAAATCTAATTCTGATGAAATTATGTCCATGTTGTGTAAAATGAACGCCTCTCAGGGGTCATTTTACCCTCTCCTACCACTAATGACTAGGCATGTCTCTGTTTCTCAGCTGAGAATGCTATCAGTTTAAGTAACAGTTTAAGCTTATACAAATAAAGTTCGGAACAAGGTCATTCTGGTTTACTCAGCTCTTAAACAGCACCTTTCTGCTAAAAGCCTGAACCAATGCCACCGTAAGAATCCATCAGGATTTCCTGCAGTTCCAGAGACTGTTTTACCACAACCATTCCTGTCAAGCCTGATTCATACCAGAAAACTTACCCAAAGTCAGGTCAAAACACTTTGTTTAGGTGTCACCCTTCAGGGAACAACTCAGTCTAATCTACATCTGCTCTCCTTGGCTCAAGCAATCATTGCCCATGCTTCATTCCACAACTTAAGCCTTTATCTGTGGTCAGTGACCTAGAGGGAATACTGCTGGATTTATTAAGAAATGACAGACAGACACATGGTGAGGTTTGAACATTAGGGTCATTGTGGTTTCATTTATCAGGGAATGTAAGTCAGGACTAGCTCCTATTTCTGGCTCCATGGCTTGCTCTGGTATCTTGGGCAAGAAAATTTAGCACCATGGACTGCCATGCATGTCCATCCTGATTATTTGGGCTGGTAGGAAAGAATGGAGATTCTTACCTCTACCGCAGGAGATCACCAAGGATTAGTGTTAATGCAGCAGGACCCTGATCTGAGCTGGAGAAGCTGAGCACTGCTACCATACAAGTCAATGTCAATATTTTCATCATGCCCTGCACAGAAGAAAGTTCTGAATAGTGCATTACAGCACCTGCAGCAATTCCTGTACCAGGCTTCTCTCTGTTTGCCATGCTACTGATTCACTGGTTCATATTTTTCCAGGAAATCACACTTCACACACACCTACTTCCAGTGAAATGTGAGCCCAGCAACATTTGAGTAACAGTTAAACTTTTGAACCTGTTCTGTAGGAGTAGCCTTGAACTCAGCACTAATACCTGAGCCCAGACTGATGTGTTCAGTCCAAGTTTAGTCCCCTCTTTATTTACAGGTCACACTGGCGTGGGAACAAAACAGGTTTTAGTCTTTGTTATGCTCTTATTCAAGCCAGCAAGGAGCTGTGAATCAAACAAAAATTGCAATGGATTGCTACCTCCTTTTTCCCAATTTCTCTCTTCACAAGGAGTTTTCAGAGCATTTTTCTTTATGATCCATATCCATGGTAATGACCAACCTCTACATACAATATATGAAGAAATAACTTAGATTTTACTACTCACAAGTAAACTCAGTCAAGGCTTATTCAAAAAAGAGATTCCTTAGAGGAAACTACTTATGTATCAATAAAAGCACAGCAAAACCAAGTGCTAGAGGGTAGACAGGAAAACAGAACTGCTCAGCAAACTGATAGTATTTCCTGGTGACAACTTGGATCTGGAACACAAGCCTTTAAAACACTGAGCCTTTACTGTTTGCTAGATATAAACTGCAAGAAACCCAAGCCTGCAAATGTTAAAAAGGACAATAAATGGTCCCTTTTTGCCTAACAGGAACTGTTTTTAAGCCTAAAACCTGATACTTCACAATGCTACCATTTAAAATGTCTCTTCACTGACTCTAGCTTGTAAAATTAGAGGAGCCTTGCAGAACATGTTAGAGGGAGCTGTGTCTATCTTACCATCAGCTTTCTGAGTTTGCCAAGAAGCTGAAGGGGAGCTGAAGGGAGATGATGTTAACAGTGTGAATCCACCTGGAAGACTCTACAGAACAGAAACTATCTACTAGTGTAATCTGTGATTTGTGTTGTGAAGGAGGAACTGGGGAGAAAGTCAAACAAATGACATCTTATACAAGAAAAGTAAGATACTGAATGTAAAGCTTTGATCCTTTTTAAGGTGACAGAAAAAGTGCCAGGATTTCCTATTCTAATAATGAGATGAATTATTATGATAATATACCCTTGCCAAGGGAAAGATTAATGCAATAAGGACCACAGCAAATGGCTGTCAGAGCTGAACAGTCATTATACCAGAAATGGTCCCAGAAAAGAGAAAGTAATCTAAATTCTTATTGCCCTTCCACTCAATGCAGAGATGGGAGAAATGGCTGCAGAGAGGCTGCGTGCCAGGGACAGTAAAACAAATTCAAAAAAACAATCTCACCTATCTTGAGATCTTTTCCTCAAATGTGGCGCATGTTGCCTCAACAAACAGTAGAACAAGATGTTTGCGCATAGGCAGTACAGAAAGTAGATATTAACAGAATAAAAGATCACTTCATCTAGCAGGGAAAGGCTTCTCCCTCTTTTCAAACAGCCTGGTGTGTTTAAGGACAGGCAACATGAGATGCAAGCCAACAGAGTTCCCCTCTGCTGTGGCATGACAGCTCCATTTCCATGATGGGATTCCACAGAGTCCTTACTGCTGCAAGGAAACACTAAACTAGTTTATGCCTCAGTCACACACCTGCCCTCACCACCGTGGCCATGTTGGACATTTTGCAGCTGCACACAAGGTGATTTTACGGAGCACTGTTAGAGCACTTCACACTGCCAATGTTTCCCATAATGACACATACTCCTTTTATAAATTAGGGTTGAATTTGTTGTCAGAATAAAGGAATCCAGGTCATTTGTTCCAGCATAAACCAAATCCTTTCTTTACCAACATACAGGCTCCTATGATCCTTACAAGAAAAATAATACACAAAGGATAGGAGACCACAGAAAACTTCCTTTCTTAAGTCAGGTAATTGCCACCAAGTGACCCTAATGGTGAACAATCCAGAATGATTTTGATTAACGAAATGTAATAGAAATAGAGTTGTTTCATATAACCTTTCAGTCTTCAGTGCTGTAGTTAGGTGCTCTATTAATAGAACTGTCAGAAAGTGTACTCATGCCTGAACTGACATCAGGTACAGAAAGTTGAGTGAGTGAATCTAGTGCTGGCTTAACTGACATTGTGAACAAAGCCTACTTTTTATTCCTGAAAGAGAAATACCATCCACAATAGTGTCACTTCCCATCAACATGCCTGAATTCCAATCTGGGTAACTGTCTCTTAGCATAATAAGTTTACAAAATGCACTTGCACATGATAGCCTCCTATGTAAAGATTGTTTTTTAAGATTGAATGAACCTGACTGAAGCAATACAAAATACAAATACAAAATACATTTAGGAATTAGAGTCAACCTACAAAGGAGAAAGGCTTTCACAGAGACTTTCTTTTTGGCTAAGGACACCCTTATGAGATGAATTTCAGTAATGGTATCATACACTATGGGATGTCCTCTGCCATCCCGGTTTACTCATTGAAAAGGACACAGATTTAATCAGAACTGCAAGACTATCTGGGAAGAGTATTCTGATTAATTGTACTAGCACAGTAATGAAACTCTCAGACTGTACTGGGCCTTCCAAATTGGAGCACAGGAAATGACGTTGCCATTGCTCATTCTCTTTCCTTTTGTTGCAAGCCAATTTTGGTGTTCAGAAAATAAAGCCCTTGTAGTAGAAAAATAAATTTTAAAATTTCCCTTTTAGAAAGGATTTAAACATTTTGGCAAACTGATACAAGATAAATCTCTTTGTAGTAATTTCTTTCTGCAACAGAGCAGGGTTTCTTGCTTTCTAGCACTGGTAATAATGCTTCATCCAGTTATCCAGAAACTACATATACTTGAGAACTGAAATGTGAAATTACGTAATCCAATGAAATGCTTAAAGCCAGAGGAGCAGAGAAACCCATATGTTTTATTTTAGAATTACACACACCTATTTATTATTCTATCTTTTTCACATTCAACACGTGAGCCTACAGACAATTTGTATTTTTATCAGGCTTCTCTTGGCAATTTACTTAGTTCCTTGGGATAAACTATCTTAATTTTTAGCTCTTTCCCTCTGCAGTGCCTGTCCTCAGACTTGTAGTCATCCTTCAAAAGCCTTTTTTCTAAAGGCTTTTGCTGGACATCCAATCCTAGGTTGCCCTTCAGGGATACACTAATGCAGGAAAGCCCCTTTGCCTCATAAGCGTAAGGGCTGATTTAGGCCTTTTATCTCTCTTTTTCTTCCCTGGGCGCATCCTCGGTGCAGCGGCACAGTGCTTCAAGCATCCCCACCACAGGCACAGACAAAAATGTACATTTTGCAGCAATCCTGAGTGAGCAACCTTTACCTGGCAGCTGGTAACCCTTTTAACCCGTTCCGTTTCGCCGCATCTCAAAACCTCTTGTATTTAGCGGGTTGGACGACGGCAGCAGCCTGAGGGCCAGCAGGGCTCTGAGCACAGACCCTGCTGTTACTTTCTGCTGTATCTGACAGTCCTGTGCAGCTGGTGGTGAGGGCAGATGTGTCCCAGCGGCTGCTGTACCTCAGCAGAATCTCGTTCCACACCCTGTCATGGGCAGGGACACCTTTCACTATCCCAGTTTGCTCCAAACCCTGTCCAGCTTGGCCTTGGACACTCCCAGGGATCCAGGGGGAGCCACAGCTTCTCAGGGCAACCTGTGGCAGGGCAGCACCACCCTCAAAAGGAAGCATTCCTTCCTAATAATGGCCTTCATGAGGGCCTTTGCAGAGCCCAGAGTCGTTAGGGTTGGAAGGGCTCTCTGGAGATCACCCAGTCTAGCCCCTTGCCAAGGCAGGGTCACCTGGAGCAGGTGACACGGCAAGGTCCAGGTGAGTTTGGCATTTCTCCAGAGAGGGAGACTCCACACCCTCCCTGGACAAGTCTGTCCCAGTGCTCTGCCACGCTCACATAAAGAAGTTCTTCCTCAAGTTGAGGTGGAACTTGCTGTGTTTTAGTTTATGTCCCTAAATGTCCTTCGTGAGGAGATTCCCCTCATGGAGCGCTCTCCCTTCCTCCCCGCTAACTCACGCTTGACTCAGGAAGGGCAGGCAGGGACCTTCCCAACATGGCGGCCGAGCACGGCTCCCCGCCCCTCAGCCGCTCTCAAGATGGCGGCGCGGAAGCCCGGCGGCCGGCCCGGGTGCGCCTGCGCGGGCCCGAGTGCGGTGAAATTCCTGGCGGGGGGAGCGGGAGGTGGCGGCGCTGAGGGCTCGGAGCAGGAGGCGGAGGGCGGCTCGGAGCCACGGCCGCGCTGCCCTGCCCGGGACCCTGCGTGCTGTGGCGGCCGGCGCCGAGCCAGACCCCCGGCGGGCGCGGAGCGGACGGGCTGAGGGACGCTCGCCGCCACCTCTCGCAGCGCCAGGAGCCGCGCCGTCCCCGCCGCCGCTGGGACTCCCTCCCCGGGCAGAGCGGGGGAGAATGACGGAGCTCCAGTCCGCCTTGCTACTGCGGAGACAACTAGCAGGTACCTGGGCCGGCGGCGGAGGAAGGAAGGGAGGGCGGCGGGTGATCCGCCGCAGGGAAGCAGCGGCCGGGCGGCCTCGGAGGGGCCGCGGCCCGCAGCGGGGGAAGGAAGGGGCGCCGGCTCGGGGAGGGGGCGGGCGGGAGTGCGTGTGTGTGTGAGGGGGAAGGGGAGATTACGGCCCCCCCCTCGCCGTGCTGTGCCCAGCCGGGAGCCGAGGGAACTAGGCCGAGCGGGGGAGGGGGAGCCCGACCGGCGACTGCTGCCAGGGGAGCCGGGGGAGGGGAGCGGGGCCGGCACGGTGTGGGAGCGTCCCCTCGGCTGTCCCCGTCCCGCCGGGGGAGCGCGGGGTGGCACCGGCCGCGCTTGTCGGCAGCCCCCAGTCCCCCGGTACCAAGCCTGGAGAACTCCTCGTCCCCTCCCCTTGCGGTCCCGTCTCCCTGGGGCGGGGGGAGAGCCGAGCCGGAGCTCGTCCCGCAGCGCGGGGGATGCGTGCGGGCTGGTGTTTGGGGGTGTTTCTGAGGGGCCGGAAAGAAGCGGAGGAAGAAGGATTGTTCCCCCACCCCCGGAACGAGCACTCCGGGCCCAGGCTGACTCCCCGCACTCGTGCCCCTTCCCGCGGGGACCTGCGATACCCTCGTCCCGCCTCCCCTCGCCGGCTCCCCCTCACCTCCCGTGCCCGGGAGGGGGAGGCCGCTGGCCCCTTTGTTGTCAGGAGAAGCGGCGGGGGCTCCGCAGGCACCGGCGGGGGGGACATGACCGGGCAGCAGCGGCTGCGGGCGGGGGAGCGGGTGGGACCGCCGCGGGGGGACCCGCGGGGAGGGCCGGGGGGGGTCTGCCGGGGGCGAGAGGGCGGGACGGGCGCGGGGGAGGAGGAGTTGGGGACCGGGCTGGGGGCCGGACACGGCCTGGGTGCTGCGGCCGGGCCGGCGGCGGAGGGGAGCGGGGTGTCATCGGGGTGTCAGACGGGCTCGGTGTCGCCGCGCCCCCTCCCTTTGTCCCCGGGCGGGCGGCCGAGCTGGCCCGGCCCGGCCCCGCCGAGGGGCCCCGCATGCGCGGGGCCGCACAATGCGGCTCCATGTGTGCGCTGCCACACTTAAAGGGAAACGAGCCGGCAGCGCTCCCTTCCTCCCTCCCCCACTTGCACATGTTCGCCGCATCCTCTGCCTGCTGGGCCGGGATACGGCGATCCACTCGAGGAAGCGTACGGACCTGCACGGTACCTTGGGAGAATGGGGTCGCCTTTTTCGTCTCTTACGTAAAAATTGCTTCGTACCCAGTTAAAGAAATGTGTGCCAGGTGTACCTAAACTCGGGCAATTGCAAAGCTGGCTGGAGTTGGCCGAGTAGCCATACAAAGGGACAGGGTCACTGGGTGGCACAGGAATTTCCAGAGGAGGATTTTGGCCCGAAACTTAAGTTAATGTCGTTGGAAGCCTAAGGGTGGAAAGCAGCATTGTTAGCAGTAAGGAGATGAGGTTGCATAACCGAGTATAGCGAGCTGGATGATGTGTTTGTGTATCTCTAGCACTGTTTTCTGGGTTCGGTTGATGATGAGTTTGAGAAACTCCAATATCGTTAACTACTAGCACAGAACCTTTTACCCCTTTAAGGTGAAGGTCTTTAAAAAAAAAAATCTTGTACTGTGGCTAAAAATCGCATACTGTGGCCTTAGTCCTGAACATTAGCATACACCTGTTAATGCCCTGGTAACTGCTGAAGTTATTAGTGACACTCAGTGAGGTGTCTGCACGTTCAGATAAGCTAAAAATACTTCGGTGTGGGCTTACTGCAGGAGCTCCCGACTGGATCTGATGTGAAGCTTCTCTCCTATACATGATCCCTAAAGGGAAACAGTGTAGAATAGTTGCTTTCTAACTTGATAAAAAAAGCATTTGGTAACCTAGAATAGTTGTTCAGCTGTCTGGAATTTCTCTTTTAATCTGGTAATTGTGCTCCACAAAAGAAAGTTGGACATTTGGTTGAAGTCTCTTGATAGTAAGTATACAACTTCTGTGGTGGTTGTTTTTTGTTTGTTTGTTTGTTTTTGTGTTGTGTGGTCTTAAGGTCTTGTGTAAGCGCAGACTGGTTGGATCTGTAAGTACATTTGTAGACTACTAGATCTAGGGGTTAACTTCTTTTTAACTTTCTGGTCACTCTTATCTGAAGCCTTTATGTGTACTGGTAAAAATTGGTGAGCTTTTCAAGTTGCCCCTATTACTGATTCAGCTGTACTGACTGCAGCCATTTTCTTGCATCATGCAGCTGTTCTGGGGGTTTTGTGTTTTAAGTAATATCAATACCCTTGGTATCCCTTTACATGTACTTAAAGAAATTGAAACCATATTAAAAGTGACTTTGAGTGTGCTTGAAGTATGGTGAGCACTGAAGAAGAGTCTTGAACTCTTCAAAAGTCTTACGTGGAATAACTGACCTGAGAAAGTTACCATGTATGGAAGAAACTGTTTTCTATGCGACATCTGAATTGAGCTGGCAATGGAATGACACTGGTTTTTCTGGTGTCAGGCTGCTTGAAGTCTTAGTGTAGAGGCTGAGCTTTTGATTTTCCTTCCCTACTGCTGACTGTCTTCCAAGTCTCGCCTGCTCCAACGTGTCCCTTTGTTAATAACCACATTGTTTCTTCTACCTCAAACCAGAAGTCCCCACTCTCTCCAGGTATTTGCCCTGGTGGGAATAATCCTCAGTCTCTCTGCTCCATGCAGCTTTTGCCTATATCAGGTGTGGTGAGTCATGGAGTTGTACCTGGTGGTTGGGTTTTGGAGAACAGTAAAGAGACAGTTGATATGAGTTATGTGCTCTAAGCTAGTTTAAATTGCTCTAGGTCATTCAGTTGTGCTTTGATAATGACAGATTTGAAGACATCCAGAAATGAAGGGAGGTTGAAGTGAGGATCTGAAACCTATACAATGGTGGAGCAGTAGAGGAGTATAAAAAATTTTTAATGGTGAGACCCTGGATATCTTTTTCAAGATATTTTCAGAAGAAAAAACAATGTCAGGAGGAGAGAGGAATGTTAAGCAGTAGATCTCAGAGTGGCTACCTGTTGGTCCCCCATATGCTTTGGTTCTTAATTATGGGGAAAGAAGGTGTCTGGCATGGAGCACTTTAATGAGCTGTTTTAATTCCTGAGTACTTTGTCAAAGTATAGGTCAACTGATGAGGCTGCTGGCTGTCAGTGAGATGTAAAACAATGGGCCTTACCAAACAGAGCGAAACTTGACAACACAACCTGAAGTTGTTCCAGTGAGTGTGTGAGGACAGACTTCTATTTATTTTATTTCTTTTTTTTTTGAAAGCAAGCTGGCTTGTAACTTGAGCAGGGAGCTGGTACCACAGCACCATGTACAACATGTTTGTGTGCTTCAGTGGCATGTTCTGGATGCTGATAATGTTCAGAGAGAAGGGACATTCAATGACAGTCACAAAATAAAACTTCAAGTTACCTGTGGGTTATTTTTTCATCTCTGAAATTCTATGTGGCTTCACAGTGCCTTTGCTAATGAAATACTGAGCTGGATCCCCCAGGGACTAAGTGTAGTAGCTGTTTTTATATTGACATGTGCTCGCCCCCATTTAGGCACAAGAACAATTCAAAATAGCTTAAAATTCAAACATACTTATTCTTACGTTTTTGGTTGGTGGTGTTTGGTTTTTTTGGTTTTGGATTTTTTTTGGGGGGGTTTGTTTTTTGTTTGGGGGATTTTTGTTTATGTTGTTTATTTTGGGGGTTTTTTTTTGTTTTTTGGGTTTTTTTTGGGTTTTTTTTGTGGAGGAGAGGGGCACTTTGTGGCTTGATGATAATGTGAAATAGAAGCTATGTTCTGTCCACTTCTTCCAGGCAGAGTGCAGGAAAAACTACAAGGAAAAAAGTGCCCCTGAACTTAAAAAAAAAAAAGTGTATGGCAAGTATGTAGATTGGTTTAGCACTGGGTTAGCAGAGTTCACCCCTCAGGGGAGCTGGTGGAGGATAAATTGTTCTTTTTACAGCCCCAAAACTTTATGTTCTTTAAAAAGAGGTGCAGACAACAGGGTGTAAAGCTTCTCTTCCAGTCTCCTGAGCTGTCGAGCCGAAAGGTTTTACAGACTGAGGTATGTCTCTGAGTACTTTTATTTCATCTTTCTGCCAAATTCTTGCTGACACAGAGACTTTGGAGTAGGCAGACTTGTCTAGTTCAACCAGCAAAATCACATAGGGAGGATGCAGTTAAATCAGTAGCGCACAGTGGAACTAGAAGTGCAAGTTCTCCGTAACATAAACACGGAGCTTGGAAATGGGAATAACCATGCCTTTGTTGGCTGAAGTTGAGCTGGGTTGTAAATAATCTCCAGCTTAGGATACAGAAAAAGCCACTCTAATGCTTTT
Source organism: Anomalospiza imberbis (assembly GCF_031753505.1). Taxonomy (NCBI): domain Eukaryota; kingdom Metazoa; phylum Chordata; class Aves; order Passeriformes; family Viduidae; genus Anomalospiza; species Anomalospiza imberbis. Next base: position 3,899,838 of record NC_089700.1, read on the forward strand.
CTTAAACATGAGAAACATGGCATTATTTCAGTTTAAAGTGTATACAGCTTCTATTTCAAAGCAGAAATGTCTAATTAAAAACTAGCAAGCTGGAAAACTGTATTAAATACTTAATGTGACAGTTGAACAATTTTTACTTCTGCGGAAGAATCTTACTGGGTAATGTTGAGCTAGTTGAATTTTTTGCAATTAGATAGGACTTCTAAAAATCTATTTGAGTAGTGAATGGAGAGGGAATTGCAGAGTGAAGATCACTTTATTCATCAAAGCTGAGATGCATGCTCTGGGGTGGCTGGTGTATAAGACACCTTTGTTTACAGTTAAGCATTGGCTTACTGTAAGTTTGTCTATAAGATAGTCATTTGAGTGGCACTGATGTGAGGTATTACTTTGGTACTAGATTGCCTGTTATCTCCTTTGTGAAGGTCTGTTCATATGGACAGTAATACTCTGTATTATCCCAAATAACTAGGACTCCAAGGTCCTGCACATGTAAAACTTGGCATTTTAATTGGTCCTGAAATTATAAACACTGCTGCATATTGTTTTTAGAAGACTCATGTTTTTAGATAACCATCAATTTTTTTGGTCTGATGCTTTTTGGGGTACTTAGGTACAGCATGTGTGTAGCAGTCACCTTATCCCCCTGGCAGTGTAGGGCCCTGTTACAGCAGACGAGATAATCCTGGTTCTGTGAGGTTGTGCTGACAGAATTATCAAAGCTGCCTTTCTCAAGCTGACTTTATAGACAGTATGATTGCCAAAACACAGGCCTTGCTCAGACTCCAATCACTACAACAGCACAAGCAGCCTGAATTTCAGTTGCCCTGTAAATAACATGATAAATGTGACCAATGGTGAACTTTGCCTGCTTCGTGTTAATTTTCCAAATGGTTTTCTTGTAGAAATAATCTGAACTTTGTGTCTTCAAAGGAAAGACTATTTATAACAGCACCACCAGCAAAATTTCAGGGGTGCTGGCAGTTTTGGAAGGTGAGGTTTAGGTAAACTACAGAATGGAAGGGCTTGATGACTCAACCACTTGCTTAAACAGGATGAAGCAATAACCTGCCTCATCAAGGAGTCACTGCCTTGGCTCTGCCTAGGTCAGCTTACTAATCTTTCAGGGAAAGAGCCAAACTTACCATGAGCTCTGAGTTCTTTCCTTCTCTGCTCTCCCCAAACAAGGTATTGTAAGTTACACCAAAGTAAGGGCATATCTGGATCTGGCAGTAGAGTGATTTATTCCTGTTTTGTTTGAGAACAGTGGAATGGGAGAATGTTGCCAGAGATTCTCTGAAGTAAGGAGCAAAATTAATACCATTTGAGAAAATACTTTAATCTGAATTTCTGCTTTGTTGGTAAGAGCTTCATTTGGAGATGTTAAATCATGCAAAAACAACTAAAATGTCTTGACTTGTGTGATTGATACTGATTCCAACTTCAGTATTGTAGTTATTTGCTGCAGAACTGTAAACTGATTTGCTATTTATATGTATTTGTTTAAGAGAAACTGATAAGGATAAATCAAGTAGAGTGAATAGTCTTCAGATTAAACCACATGTAATTATAGGTGATTCTGCCTTGACTTTCTGTATATTGTTGAAATTTTTTTTTAGTGCAAGACAGACTTGGAACAATATGTGCATATTCAACTAATGTAGGATTACTTGGTCCCTTCTGTAGTTGGTACAGGTTGGTTTTTAGGTCCCCCAAAGCCCTGTGTTAAACAGTTTGAAAATAAGTGGTCTTTGTAGGTCATGCTTGCTTGCCTCAAGTAGACGTTCTGCTAAATTTTCTTCCTGTAGTGTGTTTGATCAACTTCTGTTTTGATGTAAAATACAACAGTTTGTTCCTAGCATAGAGATGGGGTTGTAATGAAGTGGAACTGATCTGAAGGATGGCTGCTATTCTGAAGGCAAGAACTAACTAAATACTAAAATGAGTGTGCAGTCTTGGGTGCCTGGAGAAAGGAGAGCAGGTGGCTTGTGTGAGGAAGAGGGCGCGTGACTCCTGAAACTCTCCTGTACACTTTTTGTTCAGTGTATGGGAGTAGAATCAGGGCAGCACTTCACGTGCAGGCCTTTGCTCTCACCCAGCTGCACCTGCTCTGTGCTTCAGTTTTCAGTGGTGTGTGCCCATCTTACAGTGTCTGGTCTTGATGAGATCTTTCACTTACAGTCTCTAGTAGGCTTGAGCTTTAGGCCACTCTGCAAGTGTAAATGTTCATACTTGCTTTGCTTTCCTACTCTCAAGTCCAAGGCATATCAGCTGGAGCAGAGATCAGATATCCAGACCTTGTAAGAACACTAAGTATAGCAATCTAATTGAAATGGGGTTCCATAAAAATACCTGCTCTCCTGGACAGAAATGTTAGCAGTTTTGCACAGGTTTAGAGTAATAATAAAGACTTTTTGACGGAAGCCCTCTGTAAATGTTTTCACGTACAGTCTCTCTGTGTGTGGATTGTTAAGGGAAATATATTTCTGTGCTGTCATCATATACCTCATAGGTCAAGCTGGCTGTTTTTTTAGCTGGCTGGCATTTGGTGCTGATCTAGAAGATGGTGCTGTCAGGAGTCATTTAAAGGAATGTCTTAAAACAATTCTAAATAACAATGTGGCTCAAGATGGGATATGCAAACCTGTTATTCATATTATAAAGCAGGAGAGAAAACAAGCTGGAAAATTGTCCTTGACTTGCACAACAACTTAGATGTTAACATCTCCCTCACATGTTAAAATCTCCCTGTGGTATAGACATGGCACAGAGCCTTTTCAGTGGATTTCTAATGTTGTTCTGTTTTTGTCTATGAACCATACACATCCTAGAACCCTTGGCTCTGTGTAGTAGTGCTGTTTCATGATTAATGTGTATGTGACTGCTCAGAAGATACTTGCGTGGATTTTTTTTTCCTTAGCTTTAGTCTAATGGTAATTAGCTTTTAAGAAGTTAATCAACTTCTCCTGTCCATGGTAAATTCAGCTACATTAATGGCACCTAGGATGACACCTGTCTTTCTGGATTCCAGCAGTTGTGTACAGTAGGTATCTGAGACTTGAAGTCTCTTTGCAGGTGAGAGAAATAAGTGTGTGTAGAGTGTGATTCATCTGACCTGTTTTTGACACCTGATTCAGGATGAGATAATCATGGTGTCTCAAACTACTTACCCTGATAAGATCTCTTCAATGCTGCTGAGGGTGACCGTCTCAAATGCAGACAGATGCAGATACCCATTGGATACTTGTCTACCTCTTAAGAGTGGAAACGGGCATCGAGCATGGTGGACAAAGTGGAGGTGGCATTTCTGTTACACTGAGTGTGACAGATGAATGTGGCTCTGTGCTGCAGTTGGCTCTATGGGCAAAGCACTGAATATTCCCTGATGACATAATTGCTTCCTTTTACATGTGGGTTTCTGAATCAGGGTTCTTCCAGTTCTTTTTACTATCCTTGTTTTTCCCTTCCTCAGAACACTTCCCCTCAAAATTCAGAACTTACTGGGAATTGTTTTGCTGTGGTCTTTTAACAGACCTTATTCAACCTCCATTTTAACCTGGGTAGTGTAACTGTGCTGGTTTCTGGTGTGATGTGATACACCGCATGCTTCTAGCAGTCTAGTCAAAGAAGGCTGTTCAGGAAACATTTTACCTTGATTTCTACCAAAATTACATGACAGATGGTAATTTGAACATATATTCTGAACTTACTGCTGAGAACCTTAATTCTGGAAGCATAACTCTCAAAACTTCAAACAACACTATGGCATTCAAAGGTTTTCATTAGATGAGTATGTTTTGCATTTCCAGTGATTTGGACAGGAAAGTAATTTGAACACCACATTTGTTTTGAAATAAAAGATTTGTGGTTTACAGTAACTTAAGGTATTTGCTTAATGGCAAATACATTGAGGGAGGGGAAAGCAGACCCTCCTTCTGTAGTGTGGGATGTTGGAAAAGGACTGATTTGAGTGTGTGTACACAGAAGGGTCCATGTGTGAAGAGTGCTGCAGAAAGGAAATGCCTCGAAATAGGTTGTGACTGTTCTTGCCTGTTTTTAGGTTTTTCAGGTGGAATGGTGCATGAGAACAGACCGTGGGCTGGGTAAACTGGGTTGCCAGGTTAGATCAGTTGTTGGGTATCTGTGTTCTAGTTGAGGCTGTTGAAAAGCTGGTTTTGAGACCTGTGAGAGAGAAATCTAAAGGGGCATTGACAGTATCTACTGATGTCCACCTCCATGGGCTTAAGGGATTATGGGGAACTCCTTAAGAACCAAGGCAGTACCAAAGACCTGCAAGCTCCTGGTTGGTGTGTTAAGACTCAATTTTCCACTAAATAACTAATCTGAACTTCCAATTGTCTGTCTCTGGGCATGCCATGGCTCCTATGACCGTGAAGCTACAGAATATACCGAATCAACAAACTCAGTCTTTAGCTTAATTCTAGAAAAATGGAATACCTTACTCATAAAATAATTCCAATCTCTGTTTACTCAAGTTTCTCTGGTACCTTAATCCTCATACCTGTAGTGGCAGTTTTAGCACCTTTGGGCTAGTGCTGCTCTCCATTTTTTTGCAAAGCTGAACTATGGCCTTGGCTAGGAATTTGACTGGGAATAAAACCAAAAATCAAACAAGAAACCTCCAGCATTGACCTCTGTCCTTTCAAAATCTGCTTCCCTGTGCAAATCTAGGGAAGACTTCACAGGTATAGCTGAGGAGATGACAAGTGAAGCAGTACACAAAGGTGCGTAGCACTGCACTGAGCTGCAGTTTGCCCGTTATTGTGCAACCCTTCTTACAAATTTTCTGAGCTCAGAGAATTTGATTTGTAGAAGTCTGAAATGCTGTCCTTATTAAGAAGAAGTGATGTGTGAACACTGGAAATTAGTTAGTTGTCAGGCTAAAGTCAAACCTAAAGCTTCTACTGAAATGATTGGTGGACTCTCTGCTAAAGACAGGTTTGTCTTTACTAATTTAGTCTCCCTTCAAAATAATTTCAATGTCCTTCAGAGACTTAATCTGTTCTAAGTGTTGTCTATTTGTCACTCCCACAGTGGCTATCAGGAGTGTGTGCATATTTGGTGCTATGTTTGGTCTGAACTTGGATGAGCTTGTGGAGCAAGACAGAACATGATGAAAGCAGATAAAATGGAGAGCTTGGGGAATACATCTCCACATAGAGATCATGTTACTTTATCATAATCTCAGTCCTGGTTCTCTAGAATCTGAGATGTACAGCTGGGTCTTGCAGGGAGGAAAGTTTTGGAAATGTAACTGACCTCAGTGAAGTAATAGGACTATATGGAAGTCACAGTGTAGGGTACAGACAAGAAGAGTCTATAATGAGGATTTTCAGAGTGAACAGTTGTTAGAAGCTCCTGGACTGGTGCTGAGACAACACAAGTCTAAGGTGCAGCAGATATAAAGTGCTGGTGTGGCCTGCTTGCTCTGAGAGCTGTATAAGCCAGCTGGATGCTTTATCCAGAAGCTTTAGCCAGGACTTGGGCTCCCTAGTCTGGTTTTGTGTTGTACTGTATTCACTGGCTGCACAAAACTCAAACACTGTGTAACTTACTGAAGAGGCTGCTATTAAAAAAATACAGGAGCTCATATTTTTGAAAGCTTTGTACTGTAATGTAGCTTAAAATACTGAAAGAGTTCATCTGCAGTGGCTGTCTGGGTGAGACGTCAGGCTGAAAAGTTTGGATGCCGTACATAGCTGTTCTAGGGAGCTATGGGCCTCGTTCTGCTTAGTCATTTCTGTTGGTGCTGTTTTGCTCTGGGATTGGTGAAGTCTCTTGGCTTATATAAAGGCAGTTTCAGTGAGTGTGGGAACATCAGTAGCTTGATGTAAACTAAACACTGAAACTGGAAGTGCAGCCCATGGTACTGTGTTGGCTCAAGTTTAAGGCAATGGTAACTAAGTTCTGCTTTAGTAAGAGCTAAAGGGACAGACAGTGTGTTGTGTGGCAGATCATGTGGAAAGGGAGCCACAGGGCTTTAAAATCTGTTCTGGATTTAAACAACTCTCTTGGATTATGGGCTTTTAGTCTTCCTCACCTCCCAAATCAGGTATTGGATTTAATCCCAGGTTCAGGACTGGGATTAAAGGAACTGAATGTCTAATTTATAAGCAGACACTGAATTCTGTTCCAAGTATGTTGCTGCTTGGCAGTTGTCCAGGTGTGTGCTGCTTTGGCTGTCAGCTGCTGCTTGGTCTGCAAAGGGCTCTACCTGAAACTGCTTCTAGACTGAGTGCAAGTATGTTTTGGATTTTTGTTTTCTTTTGCTGGGTAGAAAAATGCCTATTATATTAAATAATCAGAAATGCAAAAAATATCGTCAGAAATGCTAAACAGACTGTAATATATAGTAGTTGCAAGTAAATGGCATTTAGTTAGGCATGGACATGATGGAAATATGGTAATGTACTCATTTATGTTTAAAAAGTACAGCATATCTTTAGCTGAACAAGAAATCTCAAAGCTGTTGGAAAAATAAAGTGGAAGGATCCAGTTCTTCATAGGTGTCTGGCTTCTCTGCATTTCCAGGACTTCTAGGGCAGTTCCTCAGCAGGGCTTTGTAGAGGACCTGCACTAAGAGCTCATTCCCCTCTCTCTGCCTGGAGAAGGGAGCTGAATCCTTTGCTTTACCCATATATTTGTCTAGGGAAGCTCCTGTTCAGGCTGCAAGCAGTTAATGCTGTGGCTGGTGGGGACTGGCAGGCACAGGGAGCAGGTGTCCCCTGCCCTGGGTGCAGCGTCAGTGTCACTTGCTTGGTGGGCAGTGACACCGGCCTGGCAGCAGCCCTGTGTCACTGAGCCGTGTGTGTGTGGTCCTTTCAGACCCTGCCTGCATTGCTGTTCCTTTGGGATTTAGGTCCATGGATGTCACTATTCTGTGAGGCTCAACTAGTGAAGGGGGAGGCAAGAGACAGGTGGTACTACTAGTTAACTTTTCTGGTACACAACACTCACTATATCCAGGGAAAAAAACCAAAGCCAAACAAACCTTGGGCCCTTGGCGTTTGCAGGTTTTAATGAGTAGCAGCTACTGCCTGTCCACGGTTAAGCAGCCAAGGATGATGCTTTTCATGTCTCAGTGCAGAACTTTCCTGAGACTTCCTTTTTTGTCTGCCTGCCAGCCATGTTGTTTAGTTTAACATAAATAATCTGGATGGAAAAGCTCATTTTTAAATTGCTGTTGGTAATTCTGCATACCTCTCATGGAGAAGGTGTATGAGCTTATATTCATTGTTTTTCCTAAGAGTGTTTCTGCAATCAGCAGCTGTTTGAGCTGTGCTTCAATACTGCTCTCATGGAAGGAAAATAATCTTTTCACAAGCTGAGACTGATGGCTGATGGCACCTCCTCTAGAAGTGATATGCTCATTTGCTTTATAGGCAACATCCACTAAGCAGTCTTCTTTAACTGCTTTAATTGAAGATTTTTGTTAATGATTGTCCCTTTGATACAGTTTACAGATGTTTTGCATTAAAGGAGTTGGCATCCAGGTATCTTACTCCTTCTCCCAAGTTCTCTTGCAATATAGTGCTACATGGTAGTAGGTGAGAGTCAGAGTGTAAGAGCTGTCTCTCTTTGGGAATAAATAAACAAAAATGTTTTGAACTACTTAGGGGTAAAGTTGTTTGAGGCTGAGACAGATGTAGAAAGAAATTGAAACAGCACACATTAAGAAATAGAGAAGAAAACGTGTACATTGGCTTTGGAAATAATGTGGCATATTTAAACAGAGAGAAACATTCTGAAGTTTTTCAGTCTTAAGTTCTGGCAGTCTTTAAAGTCTTATCATTGAGCAGTGATGGGACTTGTGTTTCATAGGCTTAAATTCAAGTTTGAAAGTCTTAGGTGAGATAGTAAAACCTATTGTTTGAATTCTGACTTCTGTAGTTACTACAGTGGGTATTCTGTATTACTGTATTAATAATATCTGAAAGGATGATGTAAATGTCCTGAGCAGAGATGGCTTTTTTTCCACAAGCAATAGGCAAATTTTTAAATGAGATCTTGCCTGAAAAAGCAGGTTGTATTCAATTGCTGAGGTGGTGGAACTTTTAATAGACCATGCTGAAGAAATGTTTGTATTAAGGAGGTTGTAAGAGGCTGATGCAACTCTTTTAATGTGAGATGCTCACCTAGGCTAAGATTAAATAGTTACTCAAGCTTGTGCAGCTGTTTCCACAAAATTTCATAGATGCCAGAGTCTGAAAACTGATTTGCTTAGAGGAGGCATGGCCATGCTGTAGCTTTTGGGTTTGAGGTTTGCATCTTGGTTAGAGGCCTGTGATGTTGCCTTTTCTTCCAGGCATTGTCTGAAAAAAACATGATTGGGCTCAGTACCGAAATCTTTGTCTTGCGCCTTGGGGGCTGGATGGCTGACCTTACCTCCTGATTACACCCTTCTGAGTAGCTCCTGGGAAAACCCCTTTCAATATGTTCCTTGGGATTTTAGAATTGAGTCATCTTTGTGGATAAGTTTGACTTAATTAGTAGTGACTAAAGTTGATGTTCCTGCTGTCTCCCTCTTCAGGTCCTTGGTGTCCTTCAGGTGAGCTGAGCACTTAGTTTTCCCCGTGTGGATTTAGACTCCTCTGTGTAGGGCTTGAATTGATTCCTCTTGCCTTTTTCAGCCACACTTCAAATAGTTCAGAACTTAACTGGCCACCAGTGATTGCAATCTTGGGGCAAATCAGTTTGGACTTAATGGCAGCCTTTCTCCAGAAAGGTACAAGGTTCTCACTTGAAGTTCCTCTGCATGTGCCTGAGGGCATTATAAGACCCTCTGAACTTAAGTCTTATGGCTTCTGGTTTTACAAAATGGGAATATGTAGACTGTGCTGTGGAGCAGAATAAGGAGGACTGCATAGAGTCTGACAGGTTATAAAATAAATATGGTTGGTTGGTTTTATGTGTTTTTTTTCCCACAATAACTACCATTCTTAATTTAATCTGGAAATTACTCACCAGTTGAAGGAATAATTTCCCCCTTCCTAAGTAACCAAGACCTGTATGTACTGTTGGAAATGCTGGATGAAGAATTTGGTATAAATATGGCATTTAATGTAATTTCTGACCTGAAGCTGTCAGTTAATAGATGTTCTCACCTTCCTACCCCCACCACTGGATTATAGGTAAAACTTATTTGAAGTGTTTAATTCCAGATCTTACAGTTTTTTTGGTTTTTTTTTTTTTTTCCTGGAGCAGGCTGAAAACAAGTTCAGTGGAGTCTAGACCTGGCTGTGACTTACTTGTGTGTAGCTATTTCCAGAGAAGCCTCTGTCTGGCAGTAACTGTATGAAGTAGCCTATACACTTAGAATGCTCTATAGCATTGTCACTGATGAAAAAAACTGTGAAGCAAAAGGAAGAAATAAAACCACACAGCTCCATATCTGAACAGAATAGCAGCTTATCTTCTATGTTCTCTTCTACTAGTTCATAATATAGTAAATCATTATCTCCAGAATTCACTGGCACAGGTCTCAAATGCTTTGAGTCTGAAAGAAAAATCATTTAAACAAAGTAGGATGTTGCTTTTAAATAAAAACATAATGTGACTTTAGTCTTCTGTTAACATTTTCTGGAGTTAAAGACAGACTTTAGTTAAGCTGGCTCCTTGGAAAGCTCTTGCATTACTAGCCTGTTTCCTGACTTAAACACTGGTTGGTAGTGAGTTTAGGAGACCATGTCCCATACTTGTGTGTTGTTCTGGCCCTTCTGCTCACATTACGCTTAGAATTTTAGGGTCAGACATGACCCCACCTCTGGCAGAAGTGTTTGTGGTGTGGGGGCTGAGGGCACTCACTCAGGCCATGAGAAGGTGCCAAATGTCATGGCGTTTTTTGGTCATGTATGGACACAGGAGCAAAACCAGCAAATGTGTATTATAGACACCTAAAGTTCTCTTAAATTTTTTCCTACACAGAGCTCAACAAAAATCCAGTGGAAGGCTTTTCAGCGGGCTTAATAGATGACAATGACCTTTATCGATGGGAAGTCCTTATTATTGGTCCTCCAGATACACTATAGTAAGTACTGATACTTATACAGAAACTTGAATGAACTCGGATTTACTAGTTCTAATTTGCTCCTAGTGAACAGAAGCTAACCAAAACCTTGCGCTAAATCAGGTAATGCTCTTCTGTTGCTAGCAGAATACATGTAAATAGCTGGATTTGCTATGTGGAAGTTCTAAACTGCTTTGCTCCCCTGGGAAAAGGCAACACTGCTCTCTTTGTACTTTATGGAAAAGAAAGACAATAGGTGCACTTAGAGGCAGCTTCTGTTTTCTTTCACATGTAAGTAAGGCAGATAAAATCCACTATTTGCTGTGGCTGCTGGGAGGCTGTAGTTTAGCTGATAGTGCTATGTTAAGCCATTACAACTTCATGTGTGTGATGGTAGGAAAATATTCAATTAAAGTGGGATGTAGTTGGAGGAAACCACAGCAGTCCACAGAATTAGCTTCAAATCCTGTCAGATTGAGATGGGAGAGCTTCTAAGTGTGACCTGGAGTACTTTGGGGTGATCATCTACTCCAGTTTTGGGAAAAGGTTCTCTGCCCAGGAGAGGTCAGTTTAAAGTCTGCTCCTGAGGATGATCTCTGTTCTCTTCATTAAGCTGTTGCAGTGGTAAATTACTGGTACAAAAAGCCTTGTGACATTTACTTGAGGTCAGTTTTGGTTGCAGCATGAAGTTCTGTATGTCTGTCAGCAGATTTCAAATAGGTATTTAAACCCAGTAATCAAATTGCTTGGCTTTTCCTCAAGCTCACTGCACTGTGGTTCTCATGTCTTGCATGAGATGGTTTCTCCAACTTCTGTTGACCTTTTCTAAGAGTCCTGTGGTTCTGTTATATTCTCATGGCTATTTTATAAATGCTGTCAATAAAGCTGCTTCTAATTGATTGTCATCTTAGGTGTTAAAAGTTGCAATAGTGGTTTTTAAACTCCACTTTTATTGGGTCCTGAAGTTTATTTGAGGCTTTTAGGTAAGAAATTCTCTTCTGTTCCAGTCCTTGGTTGCTGTTTTTCAGGGCAGAATTACACTGAACCCTTCTTCCCTGGGCTGTTTGATAAGGATGGTCATATATAATAGTTTAACTTAAACAATTTTCAAACATCAGTCTCATTCCTGATCCCACTTCATTTATTCTTAGTGCATTTCTCTACTGACAGAAACTCTTTTATCAGGAATATTGCTAAAAATGGCATTGATTTCCCTTTATTGACTGCTGTATTTCATTAACTGGTATCTAATGTATATTCACTTTAAAACCTGTATTTATATGCAGTTGATATGGGGCAACCAGGGATGCCCTACAGCCTAGTAGCTTTAGGGTCTGCTTCTTGAAAAAAAGAAAGAAGGACTTGTTCAGTTTGAAAGGAGGGGTTGGACTGGTTTGGGGCTATCAACAAATGCAATCTAGCTCTCCATTGTCCCTTTGGTTAATGGTGGTAAAACATGTTGCTTTTCTCAGTAGCCAGTGCACTTTAGCAACTCCTACTCCTTTAAAAATACAGGAAAAAATTTGCACTGAACAGTTTTCTTCACCAGTTGTTTTGTCTGTGTGGCTGCTGAAGAGTAGCTTGTCACACCGTGCATCTCATGCCATCTTCTTTGGAGGTTTATGTTCCACTTTTTGTTCTGCCTTTGCTATGCCAAATTTTGTTGCAACCTTCAGTTAGAAGAAATGACAGTAGCAGGACAAATATTACTGACATTAGCAAAGTATTCCATCTGTAAACCTTTCCATCTAATACAGGCCTTCACATTTTTCAAAAGGGACTATTCCTGGCCTCTAACTCCACATAAAACCTGGATGTCTCTTGTTTATTATTGTTTTCCAGTTGAGTGGGTAACTAATACAGAACACCTCACTGTCATGCCTGAGTCACTTTAGCTTAGTGTTGAAAAGGTGGCATTGGAAGTCTTTTTGCATTTAATGCTCTACACACAGCCAGAGCTTTCTGCAGTTTTTCCCTGGGGCTCACTGCTGCAGACTGAGACCACAAAATTAGGACTGAGGCCTCTTAGCAGAGGAAAATGGGTGTCTGCTGGGCTGGACTTGAGAAAGGCAGTTATTGGCAATACCTTTTTTTTTCCTGTTAATAAGGAGGGAAAAAATGTAAGTTGTGACTCCAGATGGTAAATTCCTTGGCGGTTTTTTAAATTTTTTTTTTTTTTCCCCCACCCCCATGGTTTTTCCCCTCTGGAACATCTTCCTAGTTCTAAAAAAGATCACGATGGGGAGCTGGCAGTATCTTGTGAAAGGATCTTCTGAATGTAGAAACTCTTTACATTGCATATGGAAGTGTTGATACTGTTAATTACCAACATGTTAAATTGTGTGAGCTGTAAACTTAGGAACATCAGTAAGTTCCGATCTTCGGCTTAAGCTTACGAGAAACTCTACTAAGATATTTTTGATTCCCCAGTGAAGGTGGTGTTTTCAAGGCTCATCTTACTTTTCCAAAAGACTACCCACTGAGGCCGCCAAAAATGAAATTCATCACAGAAATCTGGCATCCGAATGGTAAGAATTGTCAAAGTTTCAATTTCTTTTTGCAGTTCAGAACTAAAATGCAGAAAGTGAAGACAAATAGATACATTTCTGTTCATGTTAGAAATATGAAACTCTGCATTTACTTTGCCATCCTCACTTAATAGAGAAGTAATAACAATGGCAGAGTTTTTAATAGTGCTACTCTAACAGCATAAAATACTCTTAAAGTATTTTCAGAAGCTCTTCTGAGTTGGTTCTGGCATTCTTGGTAATTGTTCAGGGATCTTTTTCTTAATTTTTTTTCCGAAGTGCAAAACTCTAGTCTGAGGAAAAACTGGACTTCTATAGCTGCCTTTTGTTATACTTTCAATTATTTCATCTTCCTGTTACTGACTTGGCAGTTCAGTGTAGAAAGCCCAAGGTTATCCTCATCTAGTGAAGCATGAAAAGAAATCTTTAGTATCTCTAAAGGAGACTTCTCCTAATATCTCACTTACCTATGGACTGATGGAGATTGGATGGGAAGGTAAAATAAAACAGAAGATGGTTTTACTGGGAAAGAGAAGTGTTCTTCAGCTTCAGAAACTGTAGATGTTGAAAGGTAGGAGGAGACAGTGCTCCCATCAAAAGGACAAGGGAGTATTTTAATGCTGTGTCAGTTTCAGCTCTGGAAATACCAGAGTACTTGTCAGGCACTTTCTAATTCCAGCAGTTTAAATCATATTTCAATATGTTCCAGTAATATCCAGCTGATGCTGTTGCTGTGGAAAAAAGTCACTCTTGAGTTTGCTGAACTTAACAGAAAAGGCTGTAGTGGAAGCCTGTCTAAATAAATGTTCTTGAGAGTTGCGGCATGATGTCAGACTGAGTCCTTCTTCCCCATGTGCCCTCTCTGTCAGGAGTCCAGGCATATTCAGACTTCCACCAAGCCCTGTTTATCACAGTTTAAGTTCTGCAATAGTTAATTACTTTCCCTCTCTATAAAGTGTCTTCACTAACGTGTTTCCGACTAGCTGGAATGAAGATGAACAGTTCATGACTGTCCTGAAGAAATGCCAGCATGTTGTTCATGACTGAAATATGCCTTGTTCTATTTTGTAGTTGACAAGAACGGCGATGTCTGCATTTCAATTCTTCATGAGCCTGGAGAAGACAAATATGGCTATGAGAAACCTGAGGAACGCTGGCTTCCCATTCACACAGTGGAAACTATAATGATTAGTGTTATTTCTATGCTGGCAGATCCCAATGGTGATTCTCCTGCTAATGTTGATGCAGCGGTAAGGCTTTCCTTGGTCTGCCAATTGTCTTCAATGTAGAAACCTTGCAATCTGCTTTTGGTTTAGCAAACAGTAACTTTGGGAAGAACCTTTTCTGTCACAGGCTAAGGCTACCATTGTGTTGGGAAAAGCAGTGATGTCGTCAGACAAAACTACCAATTAGCCTTGGGAAGTTTTTCACTTCTTTAGAGCAGTCTTCCTGTCCCATAGATTAGAGCAGTAGGCTTGACTGTGTAGGTCTGTGCTCTGAGAAGGTACTCAAAGGCTTTACTGGGCATCTGACCTTCAACTCAACAGGGAGGGTTGTCCCAAACTAGACTGAGTGGCTCAGGAGTGAGGAAAAATGGTCTGATTTACAGACAAAGACCAGGGTGAATCTGCAGATGTGAGATGCAAGTGTTTGATGCAGCACAGTGTTCTGGACCATGTGTGTGTATAAACACAGCTATTAGCTCTCCAGAAGAGCTGTGTTTAGAGCAGAATATAAGAGTGAGGCTGAGAAATGCTTGTAGTGGGGAGAGAAAAAAGTCTCAGTTCTGGAAGGGCATAGGGGAAGAGGCTTCAGGCCCTCTTATCTGACATAACATTGATATGCTTCTGAATTGCAGTTCAGCAGTGAGTGTTGTCTTCTCACAAAAGAGAAGTTCTAGCTCTTTTAACTGTGGGAGTGAGGAAGAAGGAGGTGGGAATTGTGAGATGCAGAGTTTTGTAAAGGAATGTTAACCTGTTCTGTCAGCCCAAGCTATTCCTTCCCAAAGTGGGTGGGAGTTTAGTAGTTTCCTGGAGCCTTTGATCTGCTGTGTTGTGAGTATTTTCAAAGGTGGTTGAGCTCTCTGAAAAATCATTATGGGAGCAGACTCATGTGGAACATATTTAATGGGAAGAAAACAGAAAACAAACAAAAAGTTGCAGTGAACAATTTCCTCATTTAACCTTTGTAATGCTGGACCTCCCCTTTTTGTGTCATGTTTCTGGTGGAAACAGACACCCAGGAAATACGGACATTTCCTGCTGAGAGCACTGGGAGGAGCAAGTTATTAATAAAATGCTCATAGTGCAGTTAGAATTCCTCAGTTCACAAACTCATATGTTGAATGTAGCTGGCCTAGCCCTGGAGAAAGCACATGCTTTTAGCTGTGCTTGTCACCTTCCTACATCAGACTTTCTGTATTGTGCCCCACTCTGACAGCTACTTCAGGAGTGGGTTTTTAATTTTTTAGTTTTTTTTTTTTTTTTTTTTTTTTTCCTTAGGAAAGTTAGACACAAAATGATTTTGCCTTAGGGTAAAGGTCAAAAATGAAAACAGCTTTTTGTAGCCCAGCATGAAAGAACAAAAAGTCCAGATTTGACTGTGAAGATAGCAGTGAAGCATCACTTTGGATCCTAGAAACTATTTTTGACTGTGGCATTACATGTTTCAAAGAACTTCTAAAGTGCTGCTGGAGCAGTTGGCTTCTCCTGCTGGACTGTAGATATCTTCATATTAGCAAGAAACATACTCAGGGTCATGAAGAATCAGCAGCTCCTGTGTTAACCACAGCAATAAAATTTGGCAGTTACTATAAGGTAGTTTTTGTCTGCTGTCAGTAGTTTCTGCTTTTAAGTGAGTCAAGTGAATAAGGTGTTACAGGCAATTCACAAGATTACAGGAGCAGGGGATATACTTGCCTTCAGGAAAAATGAACTATGTATGTTGGAGTACTGTCTCTTGAAGTGGGAGAAAAATGAGGATCAGGAACCTGAAGAGATATTTTGAAAAGCAACTGGAACAGTTCATGACCTAAAATTACATTTTTTGGAGATTCAGCTGTCAGATTGGAAACTTTGCTTGCTATTCAAATCTGAACAATTCATAGAACTACAAATAGAAAAAGTAGAAACAAAAACTAAGGCTCTGAAGCTCAGAGGGCACAAATTCAAGGCTGCTCTTGGCTTTAAGCCATCTTGTGTAAGCTGTCCTATGTCCCAGTCCAAGGAACCAAATGTTTGCTGCATGAATTGCTGAAAAAGAACAAACTAATTAGTAGCCTTATTTGTACTTTCATAGGAAAGTTAAGACATGCTGGGCTCTCCAATGTGCTGATTGTTTAAGTGAGCTTGGAGGTGATGAATGTTAGGGTATGCCATTTATCACTCAAATGTACTACAACCTTCACTCCAAGTGGGAGTGAAAAGGTGTTGTGTGCTAGATTGCATCAGGTGACACAATGTGGGGGTTTTTAACCCCTTCCCTCACCCCTGCAGTAAGAATATATTGCTTGTATCAGAAACTAAGAACTGTAGAACTTCATGAAATAAGGGGTTCTTTATATTGCCCCCCACTTCTGACTGGAAGGCAGTACCTAGCACATCAATCTTAACCACACCTGATGCTCCTGTGCTTTCATCTGAGCTCCTTGTGAGCCTGGCACAAAACAAACCTGGCTGCACTTTCTCGTGTAGGTTTTTGTGATACCTTGCTGTGTACATCTCTGGGTTCAGACTTCCCTCTTACCTATCTTCCTGCTCATCTTTATCTTGGCTCTTCATCTCTGCAGTTCTGAAATCAGATCCCTGTCACAGAGAGCAGCCCTGTAGGTGAGCTGAGTATTCTCCTAAGGTCTTTCTCACAGAGCCAGTATCTCACAGCTATATCTAACCAGGAGGTGTTTGCTTTCCAAGGATGCTGTGCCTCTTCTAGATACTGTGACTTCTGTATTTCTGTCCTGGAGTGTCCTGGCTAGATTGAAGGGAACCGAAACTGTCTTTAAAAAAATCTCAGAGTAACTGCTGGCTCCACAGTACCTGTGTACCTTTTTCAGCACTGCATTTGAAGGCACTGTCTCTAACACATAACAACAGCTTGTGGTCTACAGGTTGAGTTTGCTGCTACTTTGCAGGCTGAAGCAAATGGATTTTAGCACAGGCAATGTGAAATACTGGTAAGCCACCAGGTTAGTTTTGGAGTATGCCTAAAATCCAAGGGGAAAATTACATCCTCACTGTCTTTTAAGCAGCTGGCCCAGAAACCAAGAGCAAACTTTAGAAAGTCCTGACTATCACAGGTTTTCAGTGAGGAGCTCAATGATTTTAAGCAAATTTAGGTGTTGACTAGATGGCTAATGTCTGAAAACATAAACAACAAGAGTCTTCCTAGAGCTTGTACAACTCCTTGTTGTGGGACTGACATCTGAAAGCTGTCTATTCAATTACAGAAAGAATGGAGAGAAGACAGAAATGGAGAATTTAAAAGAAAAGTTGCCCGCTGTGTAAGAAAAAGCCAAGAAACTGCTTTTGAGTGACACTTATTCAGCAGATAGTAGCTTCACTTTTTTCAGGGTAAGTATCCTTCTCAAGACCAGTCAGTTACGTGAGTTGAGGATTTCCTGCTTAAGTGTTGCTGAACTATTTTTCTCCCTCTCAAAAGCAAAAAGAAACCCCCAAACTTTTCTTCTCAGCTGCATGATCTCAGGGGAGCTCTTTGCCTGTATGCAGTACTAAAGACTAAAAGAACTTAAGCGCACTTGACAGCCTGTTCTGCCAAAATTGGGGAACTTCTCTTGTATTCTTGTATTTTATGCTGTTCAGAAGTTGAACTTCTCTTTATCAGAATTCATCCTGCTTTATTAATGGCACTTAGAGGTTACTGGAGCTGTAATACAAGGGGGTGACAATTCCTTGATATTCCTTATTGTGAAGAACACTTATTAGAATCTTAAAAGCATCTTGAAAGTCTTATTATCTCAGGAGTTTTGGATTATCTTGCAGATGTTGGTGGTATGTTGCACATAGGAGTTAAATGAGACTTCAGTGAGGTTGTCAGGAGCCACTGAGAAGGGTTTGTTTCAGGTATCCATGGGAGTTTTAACAGAAGGTCTCCTGGCATAGCAAAAAGCATCAAATTGAGATATTACCGGTCAGTAATATCAAGAAAGCTGGTGTTCTCTTCAGCAGCCCAAAAAACACCTTTAGTGAGGAAGGCTTGGGAATAGCTTCATAAAAACAGCTGTGTTCTGCTTGGAAACTGAACTGTGGCATATCTGAGAGCTTGGACAAGTTTTGACCTGAGAGTAGCTGACATGATATTTGCATTTTTTGTCACCCAGTTAAAGAGCTTCTGACTCAAGATACTTGCTGTAATTTACACAATCCCATCTCAGTTTTAAAGGGAATTTTTTTTTAACAACCTCTCGTAGAAAGCTCTGTATTAAGGCATGGCCCTTAAATCTGTGGCCTTTGGTCACTTTATCTTGGGTATGCCAAGTAAAAACTTCCTCCATGAGCTAATAATTTCCCACTCTTGCTTTTCAAAGCAAAACAGAACTTCATGTTGAAGCTGCCTTTTCTTAATGGTTGGTTGGCAAATAAACTGCTCTGAACCATGTGGCTGGCAAACCCCAAATCCATATTTACTGGTTACCTATAGCATACATAATTCACGGGGACAGAAATATGGCACTGTGTGTAGTTCAGACTGAACCAGAGCAGCTTACTACATTCTTCTGCTGAGTAGGTTTTTTAATACAGTTGTACAGGAGAGAGTTCCTTTTTTACCCTTTTGTAAACATTGGGGGGGTTGAGGGAAGGCTTCATCTGTGACAAATTAGTTCTGCAGTCCCTCTTTGCAGAAATGCTTTGATTGAAAGGAACTTTCTCCAGTATGGATTAAGCATGAAGAAATGCTTAATATTGATTAAAAGACTAAGCAAAGGAACAGAAAGTCTTGTACAACTGCCTATAACTGGAGTGCAAGAATTGTTAATGCTGCTGACTTTTTTTTTCCTGTCTTGGAGAAAGGGAATAACTGTGAGTAACACTCCAGAGTATCCTTAACTAACCTCAGCTCTGTTGCCATGTTGAACTTAGCTATAGTGAAACAATGCTCTTGACAAATATTTTAAGTAATTGGCTGTGTTGCTTTTCTGGAAGGCAGAAGCTTTTCTAAGTCTGGTGACTCCTCCCAAGCGAGCGATGGGCAGGGAGTTGGATGAGAAGGGGCCACAGCTGGTTTCAAACCAGCCCAGTGTGACTGGGGGCTGTGGTGTCAGTGCTTGCTGAGCACTGCTGTGCCATTTGTACCCACCTTTCCCAGTAAGTAATGCACAGCCTTTTCAGTGATAAATCTGCCGTGTTTAGCCCCGTGTGTGAATAATCAAAGCTTTACACGCTGCGCACTCGACAAGCAACACGAGTCACAGGAGCCAGAAAGTCTGATAATTGAGCTTGGATACACAGTGTGCTGAACTAACTCCAGTCTTTCTCAGGTGATGAGTTTGGATTTATCCATCTTCTGTTCAGAGGTATGTGAAGCTCTTGAACACGTCATAGTTATCTTCTTGAGCTTGAAAAACTAATTAACATCTTGAAAATAATTGAGGGTGAGGAGGGGTTTTATTTTAATACCTGTGATTTCTTTGCAGGTCTCCAATTGAGAAACATGGCACTGTTTTTTTTCCTGCACTCTACCCACCTATTGCTGGACTTCTGTTGTTACAAGTTGGCAAACACTGGCTGGAACTGGGCTGCAATAAAACATGCCAGTTATCAATGCTGACAAGAGCCTAACAAGTGCCAACACAAGATGATTACGCATTTTGAAATCTAATGAACTGCTTTAACCTTCAGGAAGAATTGTAAAGATGTGTACATAGCACAACATGATCCGGATAATATATATACTGTTCATGTACATCCACACATACACATTGTACCAAATAATGCTGTCTGTAGTTAGGGATAGAATTGTGTAAATTCTAAAGATTTTAGCAGGTTTTTTCTCTCCCTATTCATTGTTTCCTGAGTTAAAAAAAACAGCAACTTGTGAAGCATGTCAGAACCAATTAGGATACTAAGTTGGTTTTTTTGGGTTTGTTTTTTTTCCTCCCACTTTAATTTTCCTTTGACCCACTGAGGCTTAATTAAAATTTCTTGCTTATTAAAGTTTAGTATCTTTTTTGTTTGGGTTTTTTTTTTTTTTTGTTTTGTTTTCTTTTTTTGTTTTTGGAAATGTGGTCCCCTTTTATTTCCTCCATCAGAACTTACAATTTTTCCTAATTAAACCCTGAAAGGATTTGCTATCAATTACTTGTGTCTTCTTTTATGATGACCTTTGTAGTCTCAAAGGTGCTTTTTTTCTTCCCACCCCTTTTTTAAACTCAATTACTCATCCTTCTTGAATTTGGTATAGCAATAAAACTGGCCATGGAGCACCCTTGAGCAGCCTGATGGATTTTTAACTTCCAAGGACTTGAGTGCTTTCACTTGGAAGTTTGGTTGACTAAGTTAGTCCAAGATAGGGATGAGCTGCTTTTTATGGGTGAAATTTTTGGTTTGCCTTTTTCATTGCCTGTTTGTGGGGTGGGGTGTGTGGGGGGGAGGCTTGTTTTTTCTCAAGGTTGAGTTCAAGCATGCACATCTGTAGGCTTTCAAATGACTAACTTCTGGGTTTGGTATCAAAAATAGTTTCCCTCCTTTACTCTTTTCTGTGGCCCTTCATCTGCTTTGCCTTCTACTTCAGAGTTTTCCTCACCTAATGTACAAAGAAAATGGCGATGTATATTTTCATGTAATTTGATTTTTGGAATTCTGTCACCTTCTGTAGTGAGTTCTTCCAAAATATAATTTTTTCCAATAATGATGTGTCACACTGGCTGTCTTGAGTATCACAATAGGAAGGGTACAGTTGTAGCTGGAGCACAACTTACCTGAACATCATCATCAACAACACAACACTAGCAAACACTTGAGCAATTGGACATGCTGTGCTTCATCTTGAGTAATGAAAGAGCAAACAAGACACACTCCTTTATCCCTACTGTAACCATCTTCGGCCCTCTAGTGAGCAAATACTAATCTGAGTATCTACTCACAACAGTTGTCAAGCCTTTGACTAAAGAAACTTTATAGAAGACCTTGAAACTACTCAACTCTTTCCACAGTACAGCATAACCCACTAATAAATCAAGAGTTCCAGTGTCTGAGTCAGGTTTTAAGAAGCCTTCAGTCTTAATTTGCTGGCTGGAAGTCATTTTATGTTGCTGTGCAACATGCATATGGTGAAAGGCACATATTGAAGGTGTTGTGAGGGGGGCTGGGGTGGAAGGAGGTGACAGTTATTAGAGGCAAGGCAGCCCTTGGGGACAAAAAGTGTAAGAAGACTTACAGGGAAAGGTGCTACTTCCTCCTATGGGTGCTTTAGATAAATGGGTATGTTTGATATCTATATTTACATATTTGGAAATGAATTTTTTTGTGAAATCATTAGTTAAATTTGCTTTTAGGTGGCTAGGCTGCTACTGCAGCCAGGCAGGTGCAGTACTTAATGCCCCAGCCACCACAGCTGATTTGAGTTCCTGTTGGAGCACTTGTCTGAAAGGTCTTCACAGTAGGTTTCTTTCCCACCAGCTGACTACCCTTTTCAACTTAAAGTTGGGTCTGTGCAGAATTTCGGTGGCATGGTGTCATTCTTTCCATTAAAGAAAGTCTGGAAAAAAAAGCTGATCTTATTAAACCTACCAGTGGACTTACTCCCCCACAGGCTGACCCTTCCTTTTCAATTTCCACAGTGTATCTAGAACTGAGGCAATTCCAGGCATTTGCTGCTTTCAGCAAGGTGTCTGTTCTGTCTTCCAGAGTACCACACACGGTTCACCGCAGACTCACCTGTAAATCCACAAAATGGTTCAAAGCTTTATGTCTATGCTCTCCAGAATTGCTGCTTGTTTGTTCTTTAGGGGGTAGGCCTGGAAGTGTTTGTCTTGCTTCAATGGTATGGAAGAACTGTGAATTTCACAGCACTGCTCATTTCAAATATATATTTGGCTTACCCAGATGGTTTGTGATCCCACCTGACCCAGATACAACCCAGGGAGGAGCGTTACTGTGGGATACTGCTAAGATCCACAGGCTGCAGGTACGGCTAATGCCCAGTGACTGACTGAAAGAGGCAGCTCAGGGTCTGGTGCCAAGTGTCCAGGTTGTAGGAAGCCTCTGGCAGGCAAGGAAATGGCCTATTTCACTCTTCTGTGATCACAGTTGGCTCTTTGTTCCTGCCCCACACTCAAAGGGGCACTGGTGGAAAGCTGTTAGTGATAAAACCAGATGGGAACACCACTGAGGAGCTGCAGGATTGGCATGTAGTATGAGGATTCTTGGTGAACAAGGAAGTGAACCAGCATTCCTCAGTTTTTCTTGTAGCAAGACTTTGTATCTGGTTTGGTTCCTGCAGACTGCTCAGTTATCACTGTAGGTTCTCCAGGGGTTTGTTAACCTGGCTGGGGGTTTGAGCTAATTTTTGCCCCAACACGACATTTTGCCCTGCATTACAGATATCACTGCATCACTGGGGGGAAAGCATCAAATACTAATGAATGTCTAAGTAGCGTGGCCATCTTCATTCCTTTTTTCTATTTCTCCATGCTGCACCAGAGAAGATCCCTAAAACTCAGAAGGACTGTCAACTATCACTCTAAAATTCCTTCTGCTGCAAATGCCTGAAAACGCTTATTGGAACTAAATGATCAATAAGCAGAGCACATGAATTCTGAACTGAATAGAAATGTATTTTGGGCTTTGGTAGGCCGATGTGGGGTGGACTCTACTGCGTCTGTACCATCTGGTGCCCTGCTCTTGGTGCAGTGCCATCACTGCACGCAGCTCAGCAACATGAGTCCCTTCAGAAGCAGCGTGAGTGAATCTAAACCAAATCAGAAGCTGGTTGGGGTTTAGAGACACTGTCATACTACAGCTTCCTGCCCAGGCAAATCCCCAGAGGAGATTACAATTCCCATGATGAAAAACATAGCAGTGGTTTGAAATCTGATCCCTGTTGTTACTGTGAAATTAAACTAAATCTGATCAGGGAGCAATAACTTGCTTCCTCTCAGTTCCTCAAGAGGATCAATAGCAGCACCATGAGCAGTGGGGTAATTTGCTATACACAGCTGTCATCAAGCTGTGCAAAATGAGACAGGTTGTCTCATGGTATGTCTAGAAAACTACAGTCTGTGGCCCTCCTGGGCCCAGCTCTGGATTTGCTGTTTTATCCAACACCAAAATAAATATGATGTAGAGCAACTTTTCAAAGGTCACTTCATGCTGGAGTCCAGAAAAAATTACGTCTGTAAAACAATACTGTGCATAACGTCTTCAAACGTTTAACTGAAAGCTGCTCCTCAAAGCAAGCAACAAATTTGCTCTTGGACCAGCATCGAGTATTTGGCATTTCAGTTTTGTCTGAGCGGGAGCGATGATGAACAACAACAACAGCCGAGCTGTGTTGTACACGTGGCTGGGAAAATGATCCTGTTATTGGTACTTGGTCACTGCCTGTCTACTTGCAACCATTCACCCAGCGGGCACCAATCCAGTGTGCAGGGGACACACGTTCAGTGCCCACGACTGTTGGCTCTGCAGGAAAAGCAGGAAAGAAGTGGGCAGGAGCCCGCATGGCCGAACCCCCGCCGTGGCTCCTGCGGCCGTGCGGGCACTGGCCGGGCAGAAGGCGCTTTCCGGGCTCGGGACGGCGCTCCGGGGGCAGGTGAGCGGCGGCGATGCACGGCTGCCTTTCTCCCGGCGCTGGGCGGTTTTTTCCAGCGTTCCCCAGCCGTGCCAGTCGCCGCCTCGCTGTTCCCCGGCAGCCCAGCGCTCCGGCCGGGATCACCGGGCGCCTCCTCCACTTGGGGAGCGCACCCCGGGGCGGCTCCCCCCGGCCGTACACTGCCTCCCGCCGGGGCTGCTGTGCCGCAAACCGGCTGCCGGTGCCGGCGGAGGGGCGGGGAGAGCGGGAGAAGGCGGGCTAGCTCGGGAGAAGGCGGGCTAGCTCGGGAGAAGGCGGGCTAACGCGGGAGAAGGCGGGCTAGCTCGGGAGAAGGCGGGCTAACGCGGGAGAAGGCGGGCTAGCTCGGGAGAAGGCGGGCTAACGCGGGAGAAGGCGGGCTAGCTCGGGAGAAGGCGGGCTAACGCGGGAGAAGGCGGGCTAGCTCGGGAGAAGGCGGGCTAACGCGGGAGAAGGCGGGCTAGCTCGGGAGAAGGCGGGCTAACGCGGGAGAAGGCGGGCTAGCTCGGGAGAAGGCGGGCTAACGCGGGAGAAGGCGGGCTAGCTCGGGAGAAGGCGGGCTAGCTCGGGAGAAGGCGGGCTAACGCGGGAGAAGGCGGGCTAGCTCGGGAGAAGGCGGGCTAACGCGGGAGAAGGCGGGCTAGCTCGGGAGAAGGCGGGCTAACGCGGGAGAAGGCGGGCTAGCTCGGGAGAAGGCGGGCTAGCTCGGGAGAAGGCGGGCTAGCTCGGAGCGAGCGGGTCCGTCCCAGCGGCGCGGCCAGTGGCGGCGCTGTTGCGCTGCTCTCGCGAGACGGCCCCGCTCTGGCGCTGGGGCGGGCGGCGGCTCTCGCGAGAGCTGCGGCGCCGGAGCCAACATGGCGGAAGGTGAGGGGGGGAGCCCGGGTGAGGGGCCGGGCGGGGCCGGGGACCGCGGCAGCCGGGGGCTCCGCCGCTCCCGGGGCACCGCCGTGTGAGGCTCCCGCCGCTCTCCCGTGCGGGACGGGCTCGGCCCCGCCCGCGGCGGGTGGGGCGGGCCGCCCCCGAGGTGAGCGGGAGATGGCGGGGGCCGCGGGCGGGCACCCCCGGGCGGGGCCGGCCCGGCGCGGGCGGCTTTGCCTCTCAGGTGGGCGCTTGGGGTGGCGGTGGGCGGTGGGAGCCGGCCAGGACGTCCCGCGACCCCAGCCCGCAGGCGGTGGGTCAGGCGGGGCCGCAGGGGGCTCCTGCCCGGCTCGTGGGGCTCATCCCGGGGCCGTCCGGGCTCTCATCCCGCCGTGCCCTGCCCCAGGCGCCGCGGGCGGCGGCTTTCCCCGGTGCAGGGCGGGCTGCCTGTGCTGCAGCCTCCCGGTCACTCGTGCCGGAGTCCTTTTGTCAGGCTCAGGTGAGGTTTGCAGAGCTCCTGGAGTGCTGCTGTTCTGCTTGAAGACTGGCAATCGCGCCATTCAAATTCATTTAACCTTATGGGATTTGAAAAAAAAAACCGCTTGGGTTTTCACAGTTCTACTCGTTTCTGCAAGACAAGCTTCCTCTTTTACTTGGAGGAAACGGAGTGTGCAAACGGAGCTACAATGCTCCAAGTTACAAAGGAAATGAAGTTGCAAACGTGAAAGCAGAGCCTTCAACTCTTGAAGTGCAGCTCTTGGACAGTGGTGAAGTTTTAGAACACTTGTAGAATATTGACTAAGATGGAGCAGATGCTGCTGGACTGGCGTGCATCAGCTGAGAGGATGCTATAGTCAAGCTGGTTTGATAAGTCCTTAGAGGAAAGCCTAACTTCTTGTGTGCTGAAATACCACTGCTTCATATTTAGCTGACCAGCCTCTTGTGCTTGCTTTAAGCCTTGGTGACCCAGTTCTGGAGAGCTTTAGATGTCCAAGTTGGCTTCAAGTAGTGAAACTTTCCCCAAAGAGACCCTCAAGGATGTGAGGCTCTGGCTCGGGGTCCTCCTTTGCAGAATTAACCTGCAGCTGATACAAGCAAGCCCTATTTCAGACAATCTGTACTTCTCAGAGATTCTTCCCTGCCTTAAGTAATTCTCTGATCTTTTGGCTGAAAAAAGCCCATGACCAACGAATGATCGTGTGTGAGCTGGAATAACAAGCTGGAGTTGTCACCCATCTCATTCCTGAGGATGTGTTGGAAGAGGGTCTCATTTTGTCCCTGCAAACGAGGTACCTACCTGCAGCCACACTTTTCTAGTTAAGAGCTACAGTTGAGTCAGCTGAAAAGTGAAAGCCTATTAAGGAAGGGAGCTTGTCAAATTATTAGCTCAGAAGCCAAGTGCTTTTTCTCATAAGGAAGTGTTTCCTCTGTCTAGAAAAATTCTGCATCAGATTTGTTGCAATTGCTACCTGCAGATTGAACATTTTAGTTTGTAATTTCTGGGTTCTGTACTGCTAATACCAGAGGTTTACAGGCAGGCATGGGTAAGAATTGTTGGATTAATGCTTGAGTATAAAGAAGCAGTAGCTGTAGAGCTTTGGGCTGGTAAAGATCAAAAGTATGCAAAAGCGAGGAGGAACAAGAAAGCAGTGACTTGTACATCCTTGGGGAGATAAGGGTCAGAGCGTGGAGCAGTGGAGGGGGTAAGGAAGTAATTTGGTTTTTTGAAATATTTCACTCAGGTCCACTTTGTAAAGAAACAAAGTTTGAATGTATGGCTTCTGGGAGTGCTTTTGGTGGGTGGAATAGGCTGTGTGATGGGTTCCACTAGAGCCTGCCTCTAATTTTTGATATGTGCTGTCTCCTCATTGCCTTTTGCCTCCCTTCTTGATTCAGCTATCTGCTACCTAGGACTTCTGTGCATTCTCCTATTTAAAAGTTACAGTAGCCTTTCCTGAAATCCCCTTCAAAGTCTTTAATATGGAATATAAACTTCTGCCAGTTCATGAGTTCCTGATCAGTCTGCCAGAAAGCTGTTAACAAAAGCTGCTCTTTTTTAGCTGGACTGTGGCTCAGAAGAAGAGGCATCCTCCTCACTGAGGCATTGGGATTGCTGTTTAGCCAGAGGCTTACTGGTATCCGACTAAGCCTGTCCTTTCAGTGTCTTGAGGAAAGGACCATCATTAAGTGTGTGTGTGCCTGCAGTAGTTGTGCTTTTTATTTGTGCACTCTTTAAGTGAGCAATTTATAGGGAAAAGTGAGCCTTTGCTCTTGTGCTGTAAATGTTGATTAACTGGACATTGAGAACTCTTGAATGTGCATTTGAAATGTGCTGTAAGATTAAATACTGTCCTCAAGTGTAGCTACTACACATGTATGCAGGTTGTCATGTAGAATAAGAGAAACTGTTTATTTTACAATTCTTGTAATTGGTGCAGTAAGTAAATACCTGTCAGCCCTTCTCACTGAGTTTGCAGGAAGCATATGATGTCAGTCTGAAAACAAGAGTTCTCAAAGCTTTGGTTCTTTGAGGTACTTTCACTGCTAGTAGGGATTGTCTGGGATTGCCCTGAAATCAGCAGTAACAAGCTGGATTGTTGGTCATGCACTGCTGTTTGAGGGTTTAAGGTAGTTCTGCATTGTATCCTAGTGATTTCAGGCTAATTTGGCGCTAGTCAGCTGACTTTGGTAAAATGGTACTGATTGGTATTTAGCATGGTACAGATTCTTTATTCCCACCTTTGCACTCCCATGGTTTGACTGGAAGATGCAGTATTTCTGTAAGGTGGTGCATGCAATGAGCTTCACTAGGCAGCTTCTTATTCCTAGCATTTGAATTTGTATGCCATCTAAAAATCTTACTGGATAAACAGTGGTGCTGTTCATACACTAAGTTTTGGTGCAGTTCTCAGTGTCTTTTACTCTGGGCTTCTGTCAGACTCCTGCCCTCCCAGCTCTAACGGTAGGACTTGCTTTGTGCCCCAACACTATCATTATGGAGAAATGAGGAAGGAGTAGTTGCTCAAGGAACATGTCCTTCTAGTTCTGGGAACACAAAAACTGCATTCATCTTCACATAGGAAGACTGACCACAGCAGGATTTCAAACCCTCCTTGAGGCTTGGTGTGGTGCTGATGGCACAGTTCTGAAATCAGAGTATATTTCAGTAGAAAGAGAAAGTTTCTCATACCATACCAAAGGAGATGGTATCTCTGAAATTTTGAAGGATGAAGCTAACAAAAAGGCTGTTGAAGGAAGTGCCTGCCAAGCCTGCTTATGTAGTATTAACTGAAAACTAAAATGGGATATGTTGCCTTTTGTTTATCCATTACAACAGTTGTTTAGTTAAGAGAGTTATGAAGAAGCATTTGCTGCAGGGTCTGTAGAGGACAGGCTAAACAAGGTGTTCTGTCTGCAGCAGAGCCAGAGACTGATGCTCTGCCCTGGGGACCTGTGTCAGAGCAAGGCCAAGGTCAGCTGCGCTGTTGAACTTTTCTACAGGAGCAAGAAGAAAATACTGATCAACAGAGCTCAGTTTCTCATTGTTTGTACTAGTGACATTTAGTAAATATTTTGGAAAAGTCGTTGAAATATGTATTCCTGGCTAGTAGGGAGTAATCTTGTAGGAACTTTCCCACCTAAAATCACTGGTTAGTGTCCTAATGTATCCTCCCTGCCCCCTCTTATTTTTGGACTGGTTTGGGATTTGGCCTTACTTGAAAAATCAACTTAATGATAGGGGGAAGATAGTGAAGCACTGTGATTAATAGCAAACATGCAGTTTTTGCAACTAATCCATAACTAAGCACTCATATGTTGGATTGGTTTTAAATACCTGTACAGGTGTTTCCTTCCAGCAGTGAAGTGTAGAGGTTTTTCATAGAGGTGGCCTGGGTTGATTCACCCCAGCATGTTGTAGAGTGACCAGTTAAGTGTGGTGGAAAATACCTGTTCAAGGATCAGATTCCCATGTGCTGTTGCTTTACTGATCCTGAACTGAAATAGCCAATATGGACTTGACTCTGTTTGTTATGTCTTACCAGTGGAGTGCCTCCAATGGAGAAGTGTGCCAGCAGAAAGTAGTTTTATATATTTTTGACTGGCCTTTAGCACATAGATTCTGGGGACAATCTATTTTCCACTCTGGCCATTTTTTGGGGAGTTTCTTAGCTGACAGGTTGAGGAGTTCTAAACAGGTCAGTTAAATACTCTGAGGCAGATATGGTGTTTTAGCATCTGTTCTAATGCTCACTTGTGGTTTAAGCATCAGCTGAAAAGTCAAAAAGCATCTTAACTAGGCTGAAAAACATGGGTAAGAACCAAAGACTTAGTCCTCTGCCCCACCATAATTCCCACAGAAATTGGGACTCCCGTGGCTTTCGGAACTTTACAGCATTCCTGACCAAACAGAATTCAGAACTTTCTTTCTAGGTGGCTTTTATCACTGTGTTATGATTTTCCAATGTGTTCGTGAAAATGATACAAAATAGAAGGTTTAATACTGGGGGTGAGATGCTCAGGTATTTGGAAGGGGAGAGACTCTCCTTGGAGTGTTGTAATTAAACAGTGTGTGCAATCTGAGGGTGAAGTTACCTTCAGATGTCAAACAGAGGAGTGCATTTCTCAACCTTGTAGTAAAACTGTGTGCCTTGCAGAGGAGGTGGCCAAGCTGGAAAAGCACCTGATGCTCCTCCGCCAGGAGTATGTGAAGCTGCAGAAGAAACTTGTTGATACAGAAAGGAGATGCAACCTTCTGGCTGTCGAGGCCAACCAGGACAATGCCAGCGACACCTTCATCAGTCGGCTTCTCGCCATTGTAGCTGAACTCTACCAGCAGGAGCAGTACAGGTAAGGAATCCCCCTCTGGGAAAGGGGAATTACAGGAACCTTTGGTTTTATTGACTGCACTAAGTCCTGGTCTTAGACAAGGAAAATTCTTTGCTGCCAGTTGTGAATAGAGTTGTAGATGGAAGAGCATGCTAAGGTTGTGGCATACTGAATCCAGTTCTTGAATTGAGATCTCTAAGCAGAAGTTTGTCTCTTAGACAAGTTCAGAGAAAGCTAACCATGATCACTGTCAGCAGCAAAGCTCACTTTGAAGAGAAGTTTTGAACTGAACCATGCTTAGTTGATAGATTATTTGCACGACGTGTCTGGAAAAACTGTTACTTTCTTGAAAGGCTTAGTCCTAAAACATTTTCAGTTCTGTATTCCTGTTGTGTGTGAAGATGCCTGAATAATTTCACTTGTCTGGTTGTATTAGTGATATATGTGACTTAGTGATACACTGTATTTTTGAATCTCAGCACAAAATTATGGTTAATAGTTTCTTTTCCATAGGCACACTAAGGGTCCCTTCCATATTCTAGATTCCTGCGCTGATTAAGTTCTGAGACTACTATGATATTTATCAATTTCTTGGCTGTTACTGAAAGCAATGCCAGTATAGTAAAGGAGTTTAGTCATGTAAGGGAAAATCTATCTTAGTTAAAATTTTCTTGCACCAGCATCTCTTCGTGAGCCTCCCTGAGAAAAGGCTCTGTGCCTGCAATAACTTAGTGTAGCCTGGTGGGTAAAAGATTTGTCAGGTAGTATATGTCAGAAGAGTTGGAGCACTTTATTTCTGTTCAGCTTCTTAGCTTTAAAGGCATTGAATAGTTGTCTAAAAGGGCCTTCATATCACAGAATGAGAAAGGTAGCGGGTCCCAGTGCAGGTTTCATTAAGTAACATCTCTGTGTTGTGCTGTAGTTTATAGCAGTGCTTTGATTTGGAAAATAGTCTGGAAAGCACACCTACACAGTCAGAACATTTGCAAGCCATGGGATTTCAAAATGAGCAGGGCAAGGGGATAACCTGGTATAAAGGGTCAGGTTGAAATGGGTGTTCTTGACAGCTGGTCTCCTGGGAACTGGGGATTCTGCCTTGCACTCAGACTACTGTCAAACAGCATTGTTCTCTTGCTGGTCTTGCCTGAAAGCATTGCTGCTCAGCTGACAGTATTAGTATGGACACTGTGACATAAATATTTAACTTCAAGATTGTTGGCTTTTCCTAACTTCTACAATAATTCTCTTGCTGTTTATTCTGAAATGGTTTGAAAAAACAAACCCAACCAAGCACTTGAAATATGAATGACTCATTGCATTTCTGCCTAGAAAAATACAGATTGTCATTTGACAACATGTTCTACTTAACCAATTGTGTTTTAATGTCTCAAACAACTTGAACCTGAATGTGGATACCCAGACACAGATACTGTGGAGATGCTGAATCTATACATACCTACGTGCAGGAGAAGTCTGCATAATACATGTTTGTGCTTTCTTCTCCTCTCAGTGACCTGAAGATAAAGGTTGGGGACAAGCACATCTGTGCTCACAAATTTGTCTTGGCGGCACGCAGCGATACATGGAGTCTTGCCAACCTTGCCTCAACAGAGGAGCTGGATCTGTCAGGTCAGTCACTGCTGAGTAATGTGATGCCTCAGTTGTCTTTAGGGTGACTTGTGAAAGGGCCTGTTGGGAGTAGGTTACTTAAGTGCCTTTCAGTCTCCTGCTGTCCACTAAAAGTGATGCTTAATCTGTTGATTACTGAGCTCTCTCTCTGAAGAGTTGGTAGTGAATTTGTGAACTGGGTGCTAGTGGTAGTTAAATCAATAACCTGCCTTCTTTCTCTTTAACAAACAGGGGTTGAGATTGGTGGCCTGTTTGTCTTTTCTAGAGTCAACTAAACATAATGAAAAACAAATCTATATGGAGGAGCTTGACTTCTTCCTTTTTGAGGAAGGACAGGGCTTTTTGAGGTAGTGTGCATAATTTCTCTGAAGCGTGTCATGGAAATACCTTGCTGCTTGTTAACATAGTGTGTGTGGGAAGTGAATGCAAGTACTGATGTATTATTGAAATTGTTTGCTTTGGCACTTTAATACCTTTGTAGAACAGGTGAGGAAGAGAAGTTTTCTAACAGACCATCTTCTTCATGAGCGTTTTGTTCTGTTGTAGCTGTTTCTTGCATGTACTTACACTGGGCAGTGCTTCTGCAGCTTGAACCTTTCAAAAGGCTTTTCTGTACTTAACAGTGTAGGAGAACCTTATACAATTAATTTATGAGCAATAAAACCAGGTAGAAAGTTAAGCAGGCTTGCTGACTGGCATGTTGAATATTAAGCATTGGCTTCACATTCTGCACTAATTTTATAGTGAATTCCAAGTGCAGACATTCTGGAAAGCAGCGAGTCACAGCAAGCTGGTTTTATGGGACAGCATGGGCTTCCTTGCAACACGATTGGTGGATCTTTCTGCAGCCACAAGAAAACAGATGCCAAGGAGTTTTGAAACTGAGTGCTGTGCTAACAAAAAAATATTACTAAAAAGCTCTTATGTTAATTGTAGTGTCGTTACAGGTGGCAGTCCAAAGCATTTTTAGCTCCACATCTAAGCTAGTCTGAGAATCTCAAATGTAACTGCAGTCTTACATGTTTAACAATGCAAGCACTGCTTAAATGTGTTCTAGTAAATGATACTTTCCACTGTAAAATTGCATTATTGATTTTTTAAAAAAATTGATAAATGACACAAGGATTAGCTTATGAAGTAGCTGGAGCGAGATACAAGCTGTTCCCTGCAGATTGTTTTCTTAAGGGGTTTTCATAAGAATTTGCAAGCTAAGATTGCCTGAATCTTATCTTCAGAATGCAGGCAGCATTTGAGATTGAGCACTTTTAGAGTTCATGTAATCTGTAGAATTTTCTAATCTTTAAAAGAGTACAAAGAGATGAACACATGTTCTCTTATTGAGAGGGAGAAAATGCTCTCTTACCTCTGCCAAGGCAGAGCTGATAGTACATCTCAAGGAGGCTTTCTGATTGCTTTGAGTTTGGCAAAAAATACTTACTAAAACCTTGTGATTCCTTAGAGGCAGTCTGCATGCCAAGTACTTCTACTACTCTGCAAATAATCTGGGCCAACCCTCCATCTAAAGAAGATGTTTTAGGATGGGTATTTTGGTGTCTTTAAGGTTTTTAATTCAAAATGTTTTTTTAAAGAACAAAACAGCTCATTGGACTAAGGTTAATTTTTTTAATGAATGGTATTTCTGTTGTAGTTGATCTGATCTTCTGAAGTTTTTCTTATCCACATCCTTGTAAGATGGATTGTCATTTTAATTGTGAGTGAGTGACAAAGGTCCTTGGCCACTGGGCTTGTGTAGTGTCCCATGGTGCGATGTTCTGTTTTTACCACTGTGTAAAAACATCAGTTTGTGATCAGTCTTGTAAAGACCTGAAATCTAACCAGCTTCTTAAAGTGGCTTTTTTTGCACTTCTCCTAGAAATGGCTACCAGCAGTTTGAAGTGCTTTGTAATTATTACCAAAGTGTAACAGGGTGTAAGTACCTTTGTTGGAATGCAGCAGTTCATAACATATGCTGTTAATTAAAAAGGGGCTTTGTTCTTGTCAGGTGTGGATGTGCATTAGGCCATATGTGAGGGACCAAGGACTTTGTAAGGGCCCCTAAATATGCAACATTGGTGGAGCAGATAGATGTTACAGGGCTCCCTGCATTCTGCACAGTGTCACAGTGTAAGAAGGCTTTCCTGCTTGGTGCCAGCACTGTTGCTCCTTTCAACTTCTCACCAATTTTGCCAGTTTTGACATTATGAACAAAGTACAGTTTCAAAACAAAACTATCTTTTTCTTTTTATGATAGCTGTGACTTTAAGAAGTCAAAGGAATAGCAACTACTGGGATAGGTGATTGTTTTTAAGTATTTTATTAATCCTGTTGCTCCCTGTACCAGATGCTGACCCAGAGGTAACCATGGCAATGCTGCGGTGGATCTACACAGATGAACTTGAGCTAAGAGAAGATGATATCTTCTTGACAGAGCTCATGAAATTAGCTAATAAATTTCAGCTCCAGCTGCTTAGGGAAAGGTGAGTCTTGGTAAATATACTTGAACTCTTAAACCTTGTTTGAACAGAAATAAGATGATAGCTGCTGGCAATAGGATAGATTTTCCAAGTCTTGAGCTTTTAATAATACAGCATGTCATTTAGTTTATCAGGGGAAATGAAGCATTGCTCTAGACTTAAATGTAGGAGACTTCTCATAAGTTTTATGTTTACTTTTCAGTTCTTCTCCCAGCCAAACTAATAACCCTAATCTGGTGTTGAGAGGAGATCAGTAGGATGGTATCAGGTTCAGGAGAGTTGCGAGAAGGGAATTGTTAGAGAATGCTAGGAAGAATCCATGGCAATTAGTTTGCAGTGTTAAAGTGGCACAGGTGAAATGTTTGTAACTTCTGTGTATCTTGTGCAACCTTTCTTCAGACATAAGGTTAATGTAACAGTATGATGCTTTCCCATTCTGCGACTATGATTACACTGTGGCACTAGGGGTTAGATTGTTATCTGGAACTCTTTAGAGTCTTCTAAACAGTTTAGAGTTAGTGAGAAGCCTGAATGTACGAATTGAAATCTCATCAAGTTTTGTACAACTTCAAAGCCTTCAATTTAGTCAAAGCACCCTTTGATAGAACAATCCTTTGCCCAAGGGATGTCTGTAGCAGTACATGACATTCATAAGCTGTGATTTGTATGGCTTCAATGTGAAGCAACTAAATTGCTGTCAAGCGTTCTGACCAGAGAAGTTGAAATCTGTAAGGCCAAGGCTAAAACTGCTTCATGCCTTGTACCAGCCTGACAGCTGCCCTAATGTTGTACTGTGAACTTAGCAGTTGTCTGGTCACAGTAGTCCAGTGACAGGTCCATGTGTAGGATGCCATTCATAATTATGAGATGTTTTTGTAGCTATAGAATCATTGAATAATGGAATTGTTTAGGCTGGAGAAGACCACTAAGAGTGGCCAACAGCCCAGCACTACCAAGTCCATCATTAACCATATCCCCAGGTGCCACATCTACACATCTGTTAAATCCCTGCAGGGATGGTGACTCCACCCCTGCCCCAGGCAGCCTGTGCCAGTGCCTGACTACCCTATCAGTGGGGACATTTTTCCTAATATCCAACCTCAACAACCCCTACTTGTGATCACTGTAGTACATCTTCCCTACTTCACAGCAGTGAATGAACTGCAGTTTGTGCCCTTGGGAGAGCTGGGGTGGATCTCTACTTGCAGACTCCTGCAGTGTGGTGTTATCATGGGACCTTGGCTAGGTGGATTCTGATAGAAGTCTGCTCTTAGGGGAGGTGTCTTCTAGGGCTGCTGATGGAAGTATGTTTATGCAGTTCAGCCTTTAGTAAAGCAAGTCCATGCCATATTCTACCAGCATCTATGAAAAAGAGTTTTAGGACTCTGTTACAGCATGGAAGAGTAACTAAAGCTTTTTGATTACTGACCGCTGGCTTTTCTGTTTTGACAGATGTGAAAAAGGAGTGATGTCACTCGTTAACGTCAGGAACTGCATCCGTTTCTATCAGACTGCCGAGGAGCTCAGTGCCAGCACGCTCCTCAACTACTGTGCTGAGATCATTGCTAGCCACTGGGTGAGTCCTGGCACAAGGAAGCAAGATGAGAAATGTTTGCACATTCTAGAAACTCAGTGGTAGAATTTTGCTTACCTTACCACACTGTCTGACCTCTGTTAGTTGGTCAATTATCTTGAGAATGTCTTGGTGGGGGGGAGTCACTTCTACCCAAAAACTTGTTCTGTTCATTGGAAATACTTCACTGCACAAAGTGTCTTAGTTTCCTAAACATGTGGAAGATAGAAGGGACTGTCTCCTAATAAACAAGAGGGTTGTTTATCAAATCTGACCTCCAAAGTGTTTAGATGTTCATCTGTAGTTGGTCTCTGTCTATACAGATCACAAATCCCAGGCCTGCTTTTACTTCTAAAAATAGTTCATGGAAGCCAGGGCAGTTTATCTTCTGTAATGGAGAGAGAGAGGCAGCCAGTCTTGCAACCAGCTTGGAAGTTTCACTTGGCTCTGATCTCTTATTTTGAAGAATGTTTGATTAACTGAGTAATGAATTAGCCTTTAAAATAAGACTTGTCAACAGTAGACTTGAGGGGGGCTTTAGGTTATTCTAAATCTAAAATGCATACTCTAGATGTGGAGGTTTCTTTCCTTGGCTAATTCTAAGGCAGAGATAAATGTTTTGATATGTTAATACATAAAAATATTATTATATGTGAACCTGTGGGTCAGCAGTTTTAACTCTTGACTTTCTTCTTGACTCCTAACTTTTGATGCTTACCTCTACCTGGAAATGAAGTTGCTTCTGTTTAGTCAAATGAGCACTAGCTCAGACCTAAGATCTTTATATTTCTAAGCTTCTGTTTACTTTTATTCATAATTTTATGAATCAGTCTTCAATAGTTGTAGAACTTTTTGTCAGTGTTAAGAATAAGTTAGTAGAGGATTATTTTAAAGACTAGATGTTAATCCACCATAGTAACATTAAAATACTACTTTTCCATGTCTGTAGACAAAAAGGAATAAAAATTTCACTAACTGATCTTGAAACTAAAATTAAAGATTTAAAACTTCCTGATTGTTTCTTCCTAATCTTAAAAGACTATCTGGGATTGTTCTTGCCAAAATGTTATCAAAATTGAACTTTTAACTGAACTTGTTTTGTGAACTTCAGAATTACATTGTGCAGTGCCTTGTCCATAAGTAAAGCAGGAGTGTTGCTTACCCTTCTCTTTTTTAATTGCTCCTAGGATGACTTGCGTAAAGAAGACTTCAGCAGCATGAGTGCTCAGCTATTGTATAAAATGTTCAAGTCAAAGACAGAATATCCCTTGCATAAGGCCATTAAAGTTGAGAGAGAAGATGTAGTCTTTTTGTATCTTATTGAAATGGATTCTCAGGTATAGTGAGACTGACTTGCTCTATCTAGAATGTGATGTTTCAAATAATTAGTTCCTAAGTACCAGTCTGAACCTTGTTAGTGGTTTTTGTCACTAATTCTTATTTGCATGTTTAGCATTGCCACAGCTACTTCTGTGTCTGTAATGGAGATCAATCTAGGAGTAGCTTCACGAGGACATAATTTAGAATGATTAATAATGCTTAAAACATCTTGCATGCAACTGAATATATCTAATAAAATCCATTACCTGATATTGCTATGCCCATTTAAAGCTGGGTGGTTATAATAGACAACTTTCCTGCTTCATGATAGTTCAGTAAAAATAATTTCCTTGAACAACTTTTCTGTTGAAAGCTGAAGTAACAGGTGTTTGTTCTGCTTGGATGAAAACTCCAAACAAGTAGCAAATAAATTGTCCCCCACCAAAGGGGAGGGAATAATTATTCAAGTACCTTTAATGTCAGTTGGCTGTGTTTGTGTTATAGCTTCCTGGGAAGCTCAATGAATTGGATCACAATGGAGATCTTGCTCTGGATCTAGCCCTGGCCCAAAGATTGGAGAGTATTGCAACTACACTAGTCAACTACAAGGCTAACGTAGACAGGGCAGACAAGAGAGGCTGGAGTCTGCTCCATAAAGCCATCCAGAGAGGTAAGTAGATGGGATATGAAGCTTTGTTAATTTCCAGTTGTTCCCAGCGTGGAATACATATTTCAAAGTCTATTCCTGTATCATGTTGTAGTTGACATTGCAGTTAGAAAATTGTAGTGAAGTATGAACTTTGTCCTATTTTCTTTTTTTGTTTGTTTGTTTGTTTGTTTTTTTGGTTTTTTGGTTTTTTTTTGACATAAAAGCAAACAGACTATTATTTGAGATCTGAGAGCCAATCTGCTGTGGCTGGGGAAACTTATGTTGTATGATATCCAGGTGCAGTCTAGTATAACATTGCCTGCTAAAAGAAGAAATACAGGGAGACACTGAGAATGTTCTAGTTTGACAGTATTCTTTCTGACAAATAGTTGAATTGAGCAGCACAACATAAGGGTCACAAAGATGAAGTCTTTTCCTAGACTTGGCTTGAATGCAGCATATGCTTCTTTGAGATATGGTTAACAGTAAGGGTCTTCTCTACTGCACAGCAGTTTCAGAAGAGGAAAATCTGACTGAAAGATGAGTAGCAAGTGGATTTACCTCTGTCCAGCCTAAATATTTTCTGCTCTGGTGCAGTTACCAGAGTCGAGTCTGAGTACAACTACATGATTATATTGAGCTGTTCTCCACCTTAGAGTTGAAAATGCATCTTATGAGAATTGGAGCACAGCAGGTTCTGGTTGCCATGGCCACAGTACTCTGAAGGCTTTGGATCAGCAGCATCTTGGCCTGTGGTCAACGTGTGGTAAAAATCTGCAGCAAACACCACCTTGTGCTGCTCGTTATTCCTGCAATGTCTTTGGCAGCTCTGTTCTAGAAAGTTTATTTCTAGCACCAAACTGTCTCGGACCCCTAGAAGTAAAGGAAGAAGTTGGGAGCTGTATTTTAAGCTCACAATATTTGAATTAATCTCCTACATGTCTAAACAGGGTAATACTGGCATCTGATCCTATGTGTGAGACTTCAGCTGCAGGAGTAGGAGATGCAGGCATAGGTCAGTCTGTGATGGCTGCAGCCCTATAAAACACTGGATTTTCAGCAGGCTGCTCTTCATTCTTAATACTGGCATTTGTCTCTAGTTCTAATGTCTGCTTTCAGTCTGAGCTAGAGCTCTGAGAATGAACGCTTGCTTTTCAGTAACCACAGCTTCAGTGAATTAACCACAGTTAACAATCACATGTTCTGGAAATGGAGCTAAAGCAAATTGTCTGCACTTGCCACATGATCCTTACTACTTATGATCACTGAAAAGTGGGGGAATGTCTGATACGGAAATCAGAAAATGGGACTTTTGTTTTTGTTGGCAGAGATAATCCAGCAATATAGATTGAAACACTGTTCTTTGTTCTCCGGTCTTGCATTCAGGCCAAGCAAAATGTGAATATGTCTTTGCAAAGTAGCCTTTGAAGCTAGAAGGGCAGCTAGTATTTTCCTGAAGTTATTCTTTGCATTGTTGTTTCAAGTTCAAGGTTTCATGTGTCGAAGTGGGTCTAAGTTTGGACTCCTGAGAAGCTCTCAAGAAGGAGTTCTTGGGAATGCTGTGCATGGTGGGTCTGCACTGCATTACAGAATGCACAGCCCTTACCCTGTACGTATACGAGGGCCTGAATTTCCAAGAGCAAAGGCAGTGTTATTACTTGTTTATGTAGTAAGACTCAACAGACTGACTTGAACTGGAAACTTTTGACTAGTGCCTTGAAATAGTACCTTTTGTTCAAAAAATACTTATATGTTTAGTATCACAGTTTGTCCAATGTTTTATTAAAGCAACAATGCATTTATCTTGATAGAGGAATGAGCAAAGTCAGTATCTCTAGACAATAAGCTGGTGTGAGAACTTGAGTCACAGGTAACCAGTGGGCAAAACAGCTTTTCCAAGGGCTTGTTGTGCAATATTTTAATCCTGACTTTGCTGTGAAGCATTGTTGAAGTTGCCTGTTGCTGAGGCATTCTAGGAGCAGATACTTGTGTTGGAATGAATGTATGGTATGGAGTGAAGTCATGTGTACCCATTTCCTGGAGTATAAAATACATAGGTTACATGTATCCATTAATAACTTTGTTTGGTTTCACAAAAGGAGATAAATTTGCTGCAAACTTTCTCATTAAAAATGGTGCCCGTGTGAATGCTGCTACTCTGGGAGAGCAGGAGACTCCTCTGCACCTCGTAGCATCCTACAGCCCCAAGAAGCACTCGCCAGATGTCATGGCAGAGATGGCACAGATTGCACAGTCCCTCCTGCAGGCAGGAGCCAATCCAAACATGCAAGACAGCAAAGGCAGGTAAATACTGGGGGAAGTAAAGTGCTGCCAGTGTGACAGACAATGCTGTGGTGATCAGATGCAACCTCCTAAGAACTTGTTCAGGTCTTTCAGCAAATTACAGCTGATGCTGGAAGCAGGAATTCGTTTACCCAATTTGAGATCTGTTGGTAGCACTCACAGTAGAAAGCTGTGCTGGCTGAATGGTACCCTGTCATGGCCAATTAAACATAGCCCAGCTACAGAAAGCTGGGCTGAGTTGATAGTGTTACAACACATGGCAAACAGTTAAATTGCCTTTATTGAATCACTGAATGGTAAAAGCTAACTAAGATGACAAATAGTATACCTGAAGCTGTCAGGGAAACCAAAATGTTCTCAAAAATGCCAGTTTCTGCTGTGTGTTTATGTGAAGTGTAGGGCCTGTAAGCTTTTTCACAGGCTAGGTTTGGCTGGCAAGCAAGTTCATAAAATAATATAGAAGACATGGAATGTATCAACTGCACCGTTCTGACAGGTGAAGCTATTGTGGTTCTTCCTTTAAAGTTACCTCTTACATTAATGAGTTCCTTACTACCAAATTAATTGCAGTCATGTTCACTAAAAGTTTATACTTCTCTTTCTTTTAAGAAGTGCTTGTGCCCTTCTCCTTTAAGCAGAGATGAAAGCCTGTAGTTCTCTAGGGGCATGTTGGTGACTGGGGCCAAAGTCTGAAGTGTCTCACTTATTCCTGCTGTAACTGTTCTTTGCTCCAATTACAGGACCCCATTACATGTGTCCATTGTGGTCAGGAATGAGCCTGTGTTCAGTCAGCTCCTGCAGTGCAAGCAGTAAGTCTCACATGAATGTAAAATGCACTAAGGTTACCTTGTACAGTGAAGATGTGAAAACTGGTTTAGCAACTCTTCTGTGCCTTTTTGCCTTAGAATAAGATTAGTAATAACTTGGGATGCAAAAGTGTAAAGGCTATGCATAGGTGAAGATGCTAAAACCATATCAGAAGCCATGTAAGTTTTTGCCCTACTGTAAAGAAGCAGTGAACTGCATCTCTGTATTTTTCAAAGAGGCTGAAATAATTCCAGAGGTGAAGATTGATTTGTAGTGGAGCTAAAAGGAGTAATAACACTCTTGAAATATCTCAGTATATTCTTGAGTTCAACTTGGGTTCTGATTAGAGGTGACTTGTTAGGGTGGTGAAGCAGAAGACTTCATTTGACTCAGTTTCATTGCAGCTGAATTTGCAGTTCTTATACACAGTTTACTCAAGGGAATTTGCCTCTTTGTTACACTTAGTGGGAGCCCAAATCTACCAGGGATTCTACACTTCCCTAGGAGCAATGTGCTTGAATCTAGTAGTCACTAAAAGGTGCTGTGCTTGTTTCAGAGTATTCACAAATTCTCTGAAATAAGTGGAGCTACAGTAGGCTTCTTGGCAAGCAAAAGTTGTCAGAGAGGTATGAGATGAACTAGTACAGCTGTTCAGACACTTGGAACTTCAGCTGAGTTGGGGAACCACTTTTTAAGGTATAAATTGGGGGACACTAATTTTTATTTTTAGACTAGACTTGGAGCTGAAGGATCATGAAGGCAGCACAGCTTTGTGGCTTGCAGTCCAGTATATCACTGTATCGTCTGATCAGTCTGTGAACCCTTTTGAGGATGCCCCTGTTGTGAATGGAACCTCATTTGATGAGAACAGTTTTGCAGCAAGGTTGATCCAGCGAGGCAGCAATACAGATGCTCCAGACACAGTAACAGGTAAACAGGAGGTTTGTATTTCATTGTAGGCAGAAGGCTTGTGTGTTAATTGCTTAATGCTGACTGCACTTGGAGGAGCTGCATGAGGTTTCTTTCAGCAGCAACTGCTCCATAATAAATGCTAGGTGGTAGTTGCTCTACCCAGAGCTAGTGCACTGACAAGCTGAGATGGGCTTGCAGGAAGTGACAGAAAATCTGGACTCATTGCCAGGTTCTAATACCCTCTTTACAATTTCAAGATGTGTAATCACTAAATGGAAGTGCATGTGACAGTTGGAAGGGGGCTACTAGTAACCTTAGTACCAAGGGTTTTCCTGTTGACTTCCAAGTGTAATGTAAGGTAGTGGGGAAGGTGTTAGCACACTTGTCAGTATCAGAGTGTGGTTGGAATAACAGTGTTCTTGGTTTTTCTTTAGGAAACTGCTTGCTTCAGAGAGCAGCTGGTGCAGGAAATGAGGCAGCTTCTCTCTTCCTAGCAACTCATGGAGCAAAAGTCAACCACCAAAACAAATGGGTAAAAGCAGAAACTTAGTCTGAAAGTTTCCTTGCTTCTCTTCAAAAATAAGATAGCAGAGATATCTTATAGCTAAAGCATAGCTTAAAGCAAGATGGAGCACTTTGTGAACATTTGCATATATTCAGGTATTTACTAGTGACCACTTGCATTCTTGTGGCACTGTTCTTGCAGAATCACCAGTTGCTAACATTCTGTTAGCACTTACCTCAGTGCCTGGTGTAATAAAATCCTTAGTAAAAGCTAACTTACGTAGTTTGGAACTCCTAAGGAGCTTCAGCTACTAGAAGTGAAACTCTTCACACTAGCTCTTGTAGTTTTAATAGTTTAAAAGCTGCTTCTCTTCATGTCTCAAGCTGTTAACCCAGCACCTTGTTTATTAAAGGGAGAAACCCCACTGCACACAGCCTGCAGGCATGGCCTAGCAAACCTGACAGCAGAACTGCTGCAGCAAGGAGCCAATCCCAACATCCAGACAGCAGAAGCAGTGCTTGGGCAGAAGGATGCACCTGCTCCTCCATCAGCAGAGAATGTTCATCTGCAAACTCCCCTTCACATGGCTATTGCTTACAATCACCCAGATGTGGTGTCAGTCATCCTAGAACAAAAAGGTAGGTGTCCAGACTGTTGATGCTGCAGTGAATTGCTGTGTCAGGATGGCATCCAAGCTGTTTTGACAAACTACTAAGAAAGCATATCTTCCTCTAAACAGTGTTTAAGTATAGCAATTAACAAGACTGGCTAACTAGTCTTAAACTCAAATCTTGTTAAAACAAGAAAATTATTTTGTCACTTTGTAAATTCTCCCCTGTAGATAATGGACTTGAACAGTTAAGTCTTGGGTTCTATTACAACTGAGATAGCTTCAAAGGATTTTCTTCAGGTGAATGCTGGAATCAATTTTGGATAAAGGCATTTTTCTGTGGTGAGACTTCTGCCTCCCTCAACTCCTTAGTAAGAGGACTTTATACAGAGCAATGCTGG
This sequence comes from Anomalospiza imberbis, assembly GCF_031753505.1. Taxonomy (NCBI): domain Eukaryota; kingdom Metazoa; phylum Chordata; class Aves; order Passeriformes; family Viduidae; genus Anomalospiza; species Anomalospiza imberbis. Next base: position 3,942,047 of record NC_089700.1, read on the forward strand.
TATTATAGCAGAGTTGAGACTTGAGTGCTCAAATACCAGCAGATGAGTTCATTAAATGCTACTAGTCAGCTTCTTTCTAGCAACAGGAAGGGAATTTGACAGCTGAAGCAGGGCCAATTTTGTCTTCTACCATAACTGGGATTTAGAAGGAAGTGGGTAAACTGGGGTAAATATTGCCCATCGCAGGTAAATAAAAACAGGTTAAGCCTCTTAGCTAGAAAATTGATTTTTTTTCTTGGTATATGTATTAAGATCAGTCAGGAGGGGCAATATGGTCTGAATCCTAGGCAGTGTCACATCAGGGAAGCTGAAGGTACTTTGCTCAGATCTTACAAACTGACTGCTGAAGGAACAGCCTAGCACAAAATGTGACATTGCTGCTGCAGCTTTCAGTGTGTGACTGCAGGTCAAATACAAGAATGCCCTAATTCCTTATGCTTTCTTGTAGCTAATGCTCTTCATGCTACCAACAACTTGCAAATTATTCCTGACTTTAGTCTGAAGGACTCGAGAGACCAGACTGTGCTGGGGTTGGCTCTTTGGACAGGTATGTGCCTTCAGGATGTGAAGCTATGATATGAACAAGATTTTCTTAAAGATAAAACAGCTGGTGTGTGTTCATGTTCTGGCTTGTGCTGCTGGGGAGGAGTTGTCAAGGAGAGCTTTAGATGGTTCTTCATATTTTAAAATTAGTGTTCACATATAGTGAAAGATTTCTAGTCCTACAGCTTCTGCCCAGAACTGTACTTGCACTTTAGTGGAATTCTTCCTCTGTGAACTGCCTGGTAGTTTTCATATCAGATGAAAACTAGTAATCATATTGTCTGTGCATGTTAACTTTGTTCTATTAGTCTCAGTGTGTCCGTTTATAGAACGGAAGGTAAAATACTAATGAGCTTGATCTGTTCAGGCATGCACACAATAGCAGCTCAGCTGCTTGGATCTGGGGCATCCATCAATGACACCATGTCAGACGGACAGACGCTCCTACACATGGCAATCCAGAGACAGGACAGTAAGAGTGCCCTCTTCCTGCTGGAGCATCAGGCAGATATAAATGTCAGGTAAGATCCTAACTGATACAACTCTCGCCTGTATATGTATCTCGGAGCAGGTGGTGACTGCCTTTGTATAACAGCTTGAGATGTTTCAGATTGTGGTTTACACCTAGTTATGTGTTTGGCACTGTTTTGTGGCACTAGTTATGGCTGAGGGATTACGTGTGTTAACTTGGACCTAGGTATAGCTCCATTCATCAGTACCTCCTCTTGAGGCTGCAGAAGGAGGTGCCACTTAATTCTAGGTAAAACAGCTTCCTCTGTAGTAGACTAAAGTCCTAGAGGCACTGAACTTCTATTGTCTCATCCATTTGCCAGCTTGTTAGAACTGCCTGTTTGCTACCATCTAAAATAATTAGATACAGATTCAGCAACAGGAGTCTGATAATCTTGCCTCCTCAGTATCTCCTAGACAACTTACTTTAGACTTAACAGAACATTTGTCTGCTTACATGACTGACAGGCTATCTGTTAAATTTGGCAAGCTGTACTGTAATGAATGTCATGAGTACAAACTGCCTAATGCTGCTGTTCTATTCTAACTTCAAGTTTTTAACAGTTGGTACTTGACTGTTGCTTGAATTGTTGCCACGTTGAAGACAAAGCTGTTTGCATCTGTGGCAGCAGGCTGGCTCAGAAGGAACTCTGTTCAAATAATGGCCGCACTGAAGGAATTAAATGTTTCTGAGCTAAGAACACTATCTTGTTTTTCCAACTGTAGAAATCAATCACTTGGTGAAAGTGAAGGGGAGAAGAAAGGTAGACTAGAGAGCTGTGATGAAATACGTGGTGTGTTTGTGATGGTCTTACCACAGCAAAAATACATATGAGAGGAGTGAATTTTTGGCTTTGCCAATAAAGTGCTGTCACTGAACTTTATAATGCATCTGTAACACTTGGAAGTGTCCCTGCTGCAGGACCCAGGATGGACAGACAGCCCTACAGCTGGCCATCCAAAACCAGCTCCCACTCGTGGTGGATGCCATTTGTACCAGGGGAGCGGACATGTCTGTGCCAGATGAGAAGGGAAATCCTCCCTTATGGCTCGCCTTGGAAAACAACCTGGAAGACATCGCATCAACTCTGGTAAGACTGTCAGTGTGCTTTAGTCTCAATTTCGTTCAACTTGCTAGCAGCAAGAGGCTTCATCAGCAAAAGCAAACTCAATGCATGAAGAGAACAGACTAGTCCAATATTACTCATTTCTGGAGGTCATTTCTTCACCGGAAATTCCTCTTTACTGCAGGAATCTTATAAATACTATAGTCTGCATAACCAAATGTCTTGTAGCCACTTAAATAAAAATATATATTCTATATATATTCTACTGTCTGGATTCTTGATTTGGAAGAAGTAAAGATCTGCTTAGATCAGTCTGTAGCATACACAACTTGTGTAATGATCAGCTTTCTGAATAAAACTGAAAACTCGTTTTATGCTTTAGTGTATGTGCTGCTTTCTATTGCATCTTAAAACTGAGCCAAGAAGGCCTTTAAAGGCTTATATTTACTTTAAAGACTGTTTACTTTCAGGCATGGGTGATACAGCAGGAGATTTCCTAGGAGACACAAGTAGACCTCCTTGTGTCTTTTTCATAAGGAAGTTACTTGAAAGCTTTGTCCAGTTGTCTGCTAGAGACAGCTATTTAAAAACTCTGCTAGTGACATGAGAAATAAGTTTTGTAAATGTTCTTGACTGCTCTGGTCAACACTCTTTTTTATGGAGTCAACACTCTTAACTACTCATCTTTAAACCTTGTCAATAGTTTGTCAAGTGGAGTAAAACAAGTCCCAAGTGCCACATTGCTCAAATACGTAGTTCTCTAGTTGAAGAATGCAAATATTAGCAATACTGTTCCTGGAAAAAAACTCTCTCTGTTTAGCTGAATGTCTAAGAAAGCAGGTAAATGGGCCAGACCTTCAAAGGCAACGTCTGCTGATGCTGCTTGATTTACTGTAGGTGCTTGTCATTGCTGAAAGTGAGGTAACTACTCCAACCTGCTTTAGATCTATCAAAGTATATGGACAAATATTTGAATTGTTAAAAAATACCACCTAATTAAGGATTATGCAGTAAACATAAAGTATTGGTCTGGGAGACTTTAGAGTAGCTTCCTGAAATGCAGGGACTGTCACAAGAATAGACAAGGAAGGCATCTCAAGTTTTACCTCGAGGGGATAATGTTCCAGAAACATTGATCAGGGACTATAGTAGGAACCTGTTGGGAAAAAAAAACAACCCTTCATTGTGTTATTTGGCTTCTCTTTCCAGGTTAGGCATGGCTGTGATGCAACGTGTTGGGGGTCAGGACCAAGTGGCTGCTCACAAACCCTTCTCCACAGAGCTATTGATGAGAACAGTGAACAGATTGCTTGCTTCCTTATCCGCAGGTCAGACCCCTTCCAAAATACAAACCTAGCATGCAGGTAGGGCTGTCCCTGGCATAAATTAATTGAATGCTCTCTTAAATCAGTAACAACTATGTGCTTCCTTAGGCTTTTGCTGGGTGGGTGACACTTAAGAAATTCTGACCAATCCTAAGGACACATTCTGTTATCTATAATAGCATCATGTTCTTGATGACAAGAGTCAAACCAAAATCAGGAACTTGTGATTTTGTAGAATGTGTCAGCAGTTGCTCTGTCAGCTCTTGTAATCTTTTTTGTGACCTTTACTGAAGCAGTTTAAATCTGGATTAAACATAATAAATTGACTGCACTGTGTTTGTTGTAGTGGGTGTGATGTGAATAGTCCCAGAAAGCCAGGCCCGAATGGAGAAGGAGAAGAGGAAGCCCATGATGGACAGACTCCCCTGCACTTGGCAGCCTGCTGGGGACTGGAGGAGGTGATCCAGTGCCTTCTGGAGTTTGGTGCCAATGTCAATGCTCAGGTATGTGGACAAATCATGCACAATTTTTAAAAGTAGATTCTTTTCTTCCAACGTACTGAAAACAAACTTTCACCTGTGTATTTTGCGTGATAGAGAAAAGAAAATCTTGCTGTTAGCGCTGAGCCAGTGCAATGACTGGATGCAGCTCTGCTTTCTCTCCTGTCCCTTTTTCCACACCTGGTGCTTCTCTGCTGGTGTGGTGGTTAATTCAGGAAGCTATGCTGAAGGAAAATGATACAGAAAACTTACTGCAATGTTAGTTTTCTCAGGTAACAGTGGGATAGAATGTAGCCTGTCCCTAGTGGGAATTAAAGGCAAGAGCACAGCTGCAATTAATTATTAAACCAGCTACAGTGTAAAACTCCAGAATACCCTGCTTTGTTAGTATGTTCGGGAAATGTCTTCTGTTATTGAGTAAACTGAGGTGATGTAAGTATGAGTTACACTTCATTTTTGATTACACAGTAATCCTTAAACAGAAGCTTTATAAATAACAACAAAAGAAACGAATGGATAACATTTTTCCGGTCCTGATGCTGTTGGAAGTGACATTAAAATGAATCACAGAGCACAGTCACAAAGCAGCCTTGGCTGTAAACTGCTGCTTGATGCAAACAAATGTTTAAACATCTCAGCTGACTTTGCTAGTAAATTTGAATGCTAATCTCTGCCCCCAAAATGTCTGACTAAATAGGAGATGTTATGGTGAGCTGTTTAAAAGGCTGTATAGCACAGGATTGAAGTCAGGCTTTCGGGAGAAACAAATCTCAATTTGCTTTTCTTACACTGTGGGTTTGAGCTTGCCCTGCAGCTGTTTGGTGTCCTTGCTGAAGGAAGCTGGGTAGGTCACAGGACTGACTAAACTACTAAGTTTCCTTGACCCTCCAGATTTAGAGAAGGATTTATGTACTGCTGAGTCTATATATAATAAACTTCCTGGTTTCCTTCTAGGATGCAGAAGGAAGAACTCCAATCCATGTTGCCATTAGCAACCAACATAATGTTATCATTCAGCTGATGATTTCACATCCAGATATTAAGCTGAATGTACGTGACAGACAAGGAATGACTCCTTTTGCTTGTGCTATGACATATAAAAACAATAAAGCAGCTGAAGCAATTTTGAAGAGGGAACCAGGAGCTGCAGAACAGGTAAGCTGTGAAAGTTCAAACCATGCTGGTTTTGTTACTGCACTAGTTTGTGGTAACAGCTGTTCCACAAGCCAGTTCTGTTTTATTCTTTTGTGGCTTTACATGCAATCCATTTGCCAGATGCCAGTTCTCTTAAGCAGGATTTATTAGGAAACTGTAGGGTGTGTATGTGATATGTGTGAGTAAGAGCATTAAGGGTTAGTGTCTTCTCAATACTAAACTGAGAAACAGGCATATATGTGTATAAGGAGAAAATTCTAACTCCACTCTTGTCTTGTGCTGGACTAGTACAGAAATAATCCATTACCCAGCTCTCCTAAAGATATCCACAACAGAAAACCTGACCTAAAATAACTGAATAATAGATGCTATGCTGCCCTGCTGAACTATAAACCCTCCAACTGTACCTTCAGGCTTCTGGTGTGACACTTCAGGCAGCTGTTCAGGAGATTCTTCCTATCCTGTGTAAGTTTAATTACTAGTCAAATATTTGAGTTCTTAGCGAGCTCTTGTATTGTATCTAAAACATGGTTACAAATACAGCTAGTTTAAATATGCTTTAACATCAACTGCAAGGCAGAGTTGAACATGTACTTGGTATTAAGCCAAAAAAACGAGTTCTCAGGTTCCAGGGCAGCTGTGGCTGCCCCATCCCTGGAAGTGTCCAAGGCCAGGTTGGACGGGGCTTGGAGTAGCCTGGGGTACTGGGAGGTGTCCCTGCCCATGGCAGAGGGTGGACTGGATCACCTTGGAAGGTCCCTTCCAACCCAAACCAATCTATGGTTCTGTCAATACACTTTACATAATTGTGGCAGGATCCCGTGTTGCTTCCTTCTCCTGGATTAATTGCCAGATAGACTCAAGCTTGTTTCGTTTAACTGAGTTTATCATTAACTGCTGCTCAGTACTTAACCACAATAACTGTTAACTTTTTGTCTGTCTAAAAATACTATCCAGTGTGTGGTCAAGAAAGGACAAGGTTATAAAATAGAAATAAAATAGTGTGAGGCAGACTGGACTGAGCAGCAGATAATTTCTCAGTACTGCTCAGTTGAAACAGATAATTTCTCAGTTCAGATATTCGATAGTCACATCTATCAGGTAAGTCTCTCATGTCATTCAGTGAAAGGAACAAGATTCTACAGTTCAAGCAGAGGGAGCAAGTGTCTCTTAGTGAAAACATGTCCTACTACATAAACCACCTCGTTCTACAGGAATAACAAACTCATTGCACGTGCCCTTTCTGCCACAGGTTGATAATAAAGGTCGGAATTTCCTCCACGTGGCTGTTCAGAACTCGGACATCGAGAGCGTGCTGTTCCTGATCAGCGTGCAGGCCAACGTCAACTCCCGGGTCCAGGACGCCTCCAAACTGACCCCTCTGCACCTGGCAGTGCAGGCTGGCTCCGAGATCATCGTGCGCAACCTGGTGTGTGCTGGGGAGCCACCATTCCTCTGCTTAAAAATCTGCACTCTGCTTACTGCACAGGGCCTACCTGTGATCCATCACATCAAAGTGACACCACTTCCCTGAAACAGAAAGTCCCCTGAGCTTGTACTGTGAGCTGAGCTGCTGCAGTAGCCTTCACATGAGCATGCTGGGTTTGCAGCAGTCCCTAGGTTTGGTTCTTTTGAACGAATCTTTCCTTGCCCTTTCTGCACATTTGAACACAAACACAAGTTGTAGCAGCTCAGCAATGATACTGTTTTATACACTCTGGAGGCCTAGAAGTATTTCTGTACAGTAGAGTCTTGTGTGCTTCATTCACAGAAATATAGTGTTGGCTAAAATAGCCCTGAAACCATCTTTGAACATATTCCTTCTTGCATCCTGACAGCTCCTTGCAGGTGCCCAGGTGAATGAACTGACCAAGCACCGTCAGACTGCTCTTCACTTAGCAGCCCAGCAAGACCTGCCCACCATTTGTTCAGTCCTTCTGGAGAATGGAGTAGACTTTGCAGCTGTAGATGAAAATGGAAATAATGGTAAACTTCAAGTTACACAAATAAATGCAAAACACTTCAGTAGGTCTGTTAATGATGTCTCCTGGTGGTGGAGAGCTCACTGTGTGGGCTTGCACTGCAAAGGTGAAAGAATGAAAGTCCAGGAAATCAAAGCAGTTGTTTGAGAAGGGGGGTTGGGATAGTGGAAGGAGGGTGTTTAATTTTGTTATTAGGCTGTAATTATTGCTGGTACTCAGAGTCTTGAACCTTCTTTTTCTGTTTTCCTTTGTTTTTTTTTACTGTTCAGCTCTGCATCTGGCAGTGATGCACGGCCGTCTGAACAACATCCGGGTCCTCCTCACAGAGTGCAATGTAGATGCAGAAGCCTTTAATGTCAGGTAATTATTGTAATAATGTCAGGTAATTAAAGCCTTTAATATCAGGTAATTATTTATATTATAATTAACATCAGGTAACAGACTAAAAGAATCACTTTGTATTTTAAAATATGTGCTGATATGCTGCTTAAAATATATATATTTGGCTAGTATATTATTTATACACGAATTTGGAAGTGTGCAGATGATGCTATGTCTAAATTCTGTGCAAATTATATGTATACACCAAGGAAGGAAAGTTAAGTAGGGAGTTGTGTGTGACTTACTGAGTTACTGAGATGTAGCATTGTTCAAGTCTGAACCAAACTTGAAAGCAAGGAGAGCTGGATGAGTAGCTGCAGTAGCAAGCAGACTTTGATCAGAATAACTCTTTTCCCCAGAGGCCAGTCACCAATGCATATTTTGGGACAATATGGAAAAGATAATGCAGCAGCCATCTGTGACCTCTTCTTGGAGTGTATGCCAGAATACCCTCTAGACAAACCTGATGCTGAAGGAAACACAGGTAGGTGAGACTCAACAACTATTAAACTTGAAAGTCACTTGAGTTGTATTCGTGGTACGTCGCTTTTACAGCTGGAATAATTGGCAGAAGTATGTTAAATACAGTAGGAGGCACACAATACATGGAAACCTAAAAACTAAAGATCCTGTCTGGACTGAATGTAACACAATCTACCACTCTGATAGCTGGCTTTTATTTTTCAGTGCTCCTCTTGGCTTACATGATCTGTCTGGCTTTTATTTTTCAGTGCTCCTCTTGGCTTACATGAAGGGAAATGCTAACTTGTGTCGTGCAATAGTGAGAGCTGGGGCTCGCCTGGGAGTTAACAATAACCAAGGAGTCAATATCTTCAACTATCAAGTTGCTACAAAGCAGCTTCTCTTTAGATTGCTGGGTAAGTGCCGCTTGCTATGGTGGGAAAGTATTTCTGGCTTATTCTTCCAGGATACTACGGAGGGAAAAACTCTGGACTTTTGGCTTAGATGACAATAATTCCAGAGAGGTAGAACTTGTGAATTTTATACTACTAACAGTGCAGAGTAGAAATACTAGTTTTTCTGGTGATTAGCTGAAAAGTTGTACAGTGCAGATTGTTAGATACTACTTTTTCTGGAAGGATAGACATGGAAACTCTTGGCTGGTTGTGTAGTCCAATGTAGCTTAAAACACAGACACTGCTTTTTAACTGGTGCTGTACAGTTGCTGTGGACAACGTGATGGGAAGCAACTCTAGATTCTCTACAAATGAGACTCCAGCTCCTGCAAGAGAATTTAAATCCATTATAGTGGAATGCAGCCTAGAACAGGAAAAAGCCTTTAGGTTTAGTGTACTCAGAAGGTGTCTGAGCCCATTTTGCCTTCACATTTCTATCTCTTAACAGATATGCTGACAAAAGAACCTCCCTGGTGTGATGGCTCCAACTGCTATGAATGTGCTGCCAAATTTGGAGTCACGACAAGAAAGCATCACTGGTAATATGAGCCCCCTTGCTGTGCTTAAAAGGAAATGGATTCCTCCCCAAATGTAGCTAGGCTTGCTCCTTCTCGTAGCTTAGGAAACCTCCATGTTAACATAGGTGTATAACCACTAATGCAGCTGAAACATTCGATCTTGTTTTAGATCAGAAATAAGTCTGACTGAAATCGTGTTTTAAGCAGCTTGTGCATTTAATATTGTAATGAGAAAATGAGAAGTGAGAAATTTCTGTAAAAGAGAAATTATGTTCCAGTAGTGCAACAAGATTTAAATACCCAGTTGTCAGAGAAAGAGTGTGATGCACTTCACTCCACAGAGGAGCAACAATATATTTTATTAAGAGTGAGTTAATAGAAGTTCAGTGGTAAATGTGGCAGTGGTTTAGCAGGACTTGATTATTTCCTGCATAGAGGTTGGGTCAGGGAGAGCCTCCTGTGGAGGCATGAGGCTCAGAGAGAACAGGCACTGGGGCTCTGGCTTACACAGGAAAGACAGGAGGGAGCACACCACCACCACAGTGGTAGGATGACCTCCTCCAAAAAAGGTGGCAGATTTGGACAGACGTTGACAGCTTAAGTTTGGGATCCTGTTTGCAGTGTGGAAATGGCTGAAGATGAACATGACCTGTGCTTGTGTAGATAGGAGTTCCCTTTTTAAAACAGTCTGAACTTGTACAAAACATGCTGGGTTGGAAGGGTGTTAAGCTAAGGTTTTTCTTAGCTTGGTATGCTAGAGAAACTACACGTGCATCAGTTGAAGCAGTACCATGTGACTCACTAGTGGAGCCAGCACTGCTGTTGGCATTAGTCAATTACTCCATGACAAATACCAGAAGATAAAAGAAGAATCACAGCTTTTCAGCTGCTAATGTGTATTTAATGATGCTATCATTGATAAAGAATGTCAAGCAGTAACATCCTGGTGTTCACTAGGAGGGAATTCACTTTTCTCCCACCCCTCTTCTATCAACAGCCGACACTGTGGACGCCTGCTCTGCCATAAGTGCTCAACAAAGGAGATTCCTATCATAAAATTTGATCTGAACAAGCCAGTTCGAGTTTGCAACATCTGCTTTGATGTCCTGACTCTGGGAGGAGTCTCCTAGTATGCTGTGGAAGTAAAGGGATTCCCAGTCAGTGCTCCTGACAGCAGCTCTGCTTACAAGCCCTCTGGATAGGGAAGAGGAGGCTTACACATGTCTTCTGCAATAGACTGAACTAATTAAGGACCCTGTTATGATATACTCTGGTATAAATGATTTTGTATGACTGTCAATGTATAGGGCTGCGATAGACTTCACTAGGAATCAGAGTGGATTGTTGAAACCAAGGGACAAAAGGATTTAGACCCTCTTCTAGTTGCAGTTGGGTATGGAAGCTGAAATTTATACTGATTGAATCGGCATAAAACAGGTCTGTCCTCAACATGGTGCTTTGCACTGAGCAACTCTATTAAGTCCTGTGGCTTTCAGGCTGCTTAGTAGAGATGGTATTAAGTTTCAGGGTAACCAGGTATCTTTCTTTGCTTTGTCTTAAAGATAAACGTTCCCCGTCTCTAGAGAAGACTTTTTGTGAAGCTAAACTGAGCTGTTGCAACCACTGTTCAAGAAACTCTTCAGACCCAGGGGTAGTTCTACGTATAGCTTAAGAATTGTGGCCTTACAACAGAAAGCTTTACAACATCTGATGCAAAGCAGTCAGAATTGCAGATCCACATCTTGATACCTCCTCAGCAAATGACTCGTTAGCTTTAGCATGTTCAAGAGAAGTGCAGGATTGTTTTAGGAAAATGCTCTTGCTCATCATACCTGCTGGAACTGTCAGTCTTTGTTGCACTTTGATATTTATGTTGGTCCTTCCAGTCCATGGCACTTGTATAAATGACCATGAGTTTGCTGAAAGGCCTGAGCATGTGCTAAAGGAGAAACACTAAAACTGGTGAAGTCTAACTCACAGTACAGCAATAAATGCTGAAGTGCATTAGGAATCCCAGGAGGGAGAGAAACACTTTCCTGGGGCTTAAGGGGCCTGGTAACTGCTGTGGGAGAGTCAGTAACCCTACCAAGTGTAGAATGTGCTGCACCTCTAGACACTAAACCTGGGTCCGTTTTCAGCAGGATTGCTGGTGAGTGGGAGTGTACGTGGAGGCTTCCTATTAAGAGTAAGCTGCAGTATTTTAATCTAGGCTGGTTGTACTCTCTTAAACATGCTGAATCTGTGGAAACCTACCACCACATTGTCCAGGTAAACAGGAAAGTACTTGTCTGGTAGACCAGCTTGTGATTGGTGGGCAAAGGCTTCAGTTAGAAAAAATGGGTACTTAAGCAAAACTACATGCCACATTAAGGCTGTTTTTATTTCAAGAGATAAGGCTAGTATAGACTCAATTCAGCATTCCTCATCTTTACTCCATGAGTTGGTGTGCATTTTTAAATGACTGTTATCTCCAGTGAACAGTATGGACAGGTGATGATGTGTTGCCCTGTTTGGAGCAGTGACTTGTTGCTCTTAAAGAGTAAGATGAGATGATGAACCAGGCTGCTCCTGTTACGGGAAACTTGCTCAGTTTTTCTCAAGCTTGTACAAGTAGAGGATAGGAGAGGGTGTAACTGCTGACATTTGTATGATTAATTTCACATCAAGTCTCACTTGATCTGCACTTTGATCTTCCAATATGCCTATATTGTGACTGGAAGAATCACCCCTGTACCACTAGGGAAGAACAATGGATGACAATACAAGCATGCCTCACGCTTTGATGTCTGCTGCTGACACGTTCCAACAGAATGCCCTGGGTAACACAGCTGGTCTCTAACAATTACTAATGCAAATGGTGCACCTCTGGCATAATATTGTAGGTGAATGAGGGGAAATAGTGGTGTCAGTTAATGTTAGCTACAGTAATTGTTGGTGTCAGTTAACTACAGTCTACTGTTTGGGGTTTTTTGAGTGGAAGAGGTGATGGAAAACATTGTGCTTCTGATCTTCCAGGGTGTCACTGGTTGCAGATCTCTAGCAGTGAAAGAATGATGGAGAGAAAGTGCATTTGGTCAAAGAAGTCTTGAGTGTAATCCCATGATAACGTTGTTTTCCTTCTTGGTTTGGAGCTGAAGTGATGTGGAGGGGTAAGAGTGTGCTCAGAATGCTGAAAGACAGTGCAGAGGAGGGGCTTTCCAAGGCCACAGCCTGTAGGCTTCAGCCTAATTGGAAAACTGCACAGCATGTAATTGCCAAAGCATTTAAACATTACTTTTTCAGTGGCTTCTCTCATGTAAGGGCAAGGAAACAGGGAAGCAAGCTTTTTAATGATGAAAAATGTGGATCTGGTGAAAATTCAGCTTAACTGAATGGCAAATTAAGGCTGGGTAGTTGCTCTTTTAAAAAATAGGATATTGATTATAACTGTAAAACTGTGGGAAAGATCTGGGAAACCACCTGTAGTGCTCCTGGTTTGCTGTTTACAGCCAGAACTATCCCAGACTTACAGAAGTCTGAAAGGAAAGTTAAGGTTATTGTTAAATATACAGCCTGAGGTGTTCATTTAATTTAAAGCAACTAAATTCAGCAAATTTGATCCTTTTAAAGTGCCTTTGAGATAGTTTCCTTCCAGCCAACTCTAAATAGCTTTCTGCCAGAGCTAAAGAGGGAAAGCTCACAATTTAAACCAAAACCCACGTTAGTTCTTTTCTAGTTCAGCTGAGGGTCGACCCCACCAGACAACTGGTGGGGCTCAGTCCCTCACCCACTCTGCCTAGTGTTGGTCTGAGCTCTCAGACCACTGAGATTTTTTTGGGGAGTTTTGCTGGCAATGCTCCACTACAGGGTACAAATGTGAATGAGGCACTTGGTAATGTAGTGGTGGTCAACACATTTCTAACTCTAAACAACTGCTCTTCCCTTTTTGTAGCATAATACAGTTGTTACCAAACCCCCCACCTCTCTTACCCCTGCTTTTAGTGGTGTGTATTAACTCAAGTCTGCCAAGCATTGAACAAAAGGTTACATGGAAGATCAGTCTGTGTCCCTGGAAGTGCTGCTGTCACATGAGGCTTCAGGCACTTCAGCAGGGTTGCATGGGAAGTCGGGTGGTTCATGCTGTAGCTTTTTGTTCTGAGACTGGATTCCTTTTGATTGCAGTCATGCAGCACTCTTACACAAGCAGATACCGTGGTCCAGCACCCTTACACAAGCACAAACCATGGTCTGGCTGAAATTTTTTGTCTGTAAAAGGTGCAGTCACTGTTTCACACCACTGAGTGGAGTGAGAACGTTGCTGTTGAAGGCACTAACAGAACAGAGTAAGTTGCTGGCTAAAAGCTGACAGATGCCTTAATGACTTCCCGTGCTGGAGATAACAGCTTGTCCAACTGCTCATGTAGTGCTTAGAAACTAACTTGTAACAGTATGGGAGGCCAAGGCTGGATGGTTTTGTAGATCAAATGTTAATAGCAAGTCCTCTTTTTTCTGTAACCAGCAGAGGTGGTCACTGCAGCAAACTCATCTCTAGAAAAATCAAAGCTTGTATGAGTGACAGAAATAACTGAACCTTCTAATACCCTCTGTGAAATAGAAAAGGAAGTCTTAGAACAATGGCATTTTATCTGCAATGTTTGTCTGGAGTTGTTGTAAAAATGTATTTTTCCAATATGCATTACTTCGTTGTGTAATGATCCTACTTGTAATAAAATGCAGAATTAGATGATGCATTGTGAGGTGAAACCTTGCTAAGGAAGTATCTGCTCCTGTAAAGACAGCTGCCCCTCTACAAGCTTTATCCTTACAAACCACGAAGCAAACCAGGGATACAACATCCAATTGGGCACAACACCTTTATTCTTTGTTCTGAAATTAGTCCAGGTATTCATTTTCATGTTGTGGAACTGCTACAACTGTTCTTTTGGCTGTCGAGGTCTGGTGTTCTAGTTTGTACCATGTAGTCATCTTGAATGCCTTACGCTAGACTTACCTATAATCAGTCTTGTGAAACAAATCGAGCTCCCCACGGGCCAGAGCTGCTTCATGGAGTTCACCAGTTCACGTTCCTAACACTGGGTGCACTCACTGTGCTCTGGAGGCAGCTCAGCCCCCTGGGAGAGCAGAGCTGCTGCAGCTTCACTTCAGGAAAAGGAAAACTTCAGTGCAATAGCAAACCCAGGCAAGACTTCTGGGTGAGATTGTGATGCATTAGTCTTTTATTAATAAAACTTACTAAAGTACAGATGAATGGTGAGCTTTATTAGAGCACTGTCTGTGGTGACTTGAGCCCTCTGCAACTATCACTGTTTTCTTCCCACCCTTTTCCACCATGGGAGAATCCAGCTGAGCTGCTCAACTGGAATTACAAACATGATAGTCTTGGAGCACTTCAGGTCAGTGAGTGTCTCCTTGTTTGCTTTAATAGATGATTTATTCCTAGTGCAAGGCAAACCCTCCCCAGTGTTCCTAAACTGAGGAATAAGCTGTGAACTGTGAACTGGTTTCCAACCAACTTTAACTTAAACCAACACCTTCCTGCCCTGCCTTTTTGCAGCAGTTTATTTGCTTTTTGTGTAGCTCTTGCAATCAAAACCATCCCCTCAGCACTATTTGCATAGTAATTGAGTGTTACAGCAAGATGAAACTTGCTTAGAAGGTCAAGCTGGTCCACCTTCACTGGGACTGGTTTGCCCTCACAAACTACTTCTTACAGCATTTAATAGTCTGGAATTTGCTGCAACTTTTAAATAGCTTTATAAAGCTCTTTTAAAGGCACTTGCCAATCATGTGGGGGGGATGGTTTCACTACTTTAAATGCAATTTCTTTTTAAAGTGGTGGTGTCCTTTTCAATGTGGCAAAGGCCAGAGTTGTGGAGGCAGTGAAGTGCTGCTTTGCAGCTCTTTCCTGCACCTTTTACAAAGCTTGATCCTCAGCACTGTGGGACATGAGTTGCTCACTCCACCCCCAGAGATGGCTCAAGCCCAGGGCTGAGGTTTGGTTCTGCCACACATCCTGCTCCCCCCTGAGTGACACGAGCTGGCACAGCAGGGCAATGCCTGCAAGAGCTTCTCTTCAGGATGATGGTAGGTTAAAAACCCCCAAAATAAAACCACAACCCCCATGCCCCGCCACTGTTACAAGCATGTGCATGTTTAAGTTTGTGTGGCTCCATCCCTGGCAGCTGTAGCATCATCCTCTGAGCTGCTATCAGTGAGAAGTGCTGTCATGTGTCCTGCTGCAAGGGAGTGAATGGTGCCTCCTGTAAACCTGCTAATTAACTAACTCATCACTTAGATTTTGGGCCTCTCTTTAGAGGTGGTGACAGCTAAAAATCAGTTTATAAACACTTTCCAGCTGCTTATACATAGGTGGCAGCTGCCTTAAGGAGAAGAACTGACCACAACTCAGCAGGGACCTGTGCCACCACTGGACCCTGAACTCTCTCAAAGTTCAGCTCCACCAACATTGATTTTAACAGCAGATTCCATTAAAACCAGCAACTGCTTCTCAGCAGCTTGAGGTTTGTAGTGCAGGTATTCCTTCCTCCCTTTTAGCCCCACCCAGAGAGGGTAATGACCTGCCCTGCACTTCTGGGAGGCACACTGCTGAATTCTGCCAGCTGTGACACACTAAATATGGCTTTTTAGAGTGCTGGGTCTTGCTCAGGTTATAGTCTGATAGGCACAGACCAGATGGGAAGAAGTCTTATACCAGAATGGAAACAGGAGGCAGATTACAGTAGGATGGTTCTGTTGCCACCCAGGCAACAAAAAGAAAGCTATTTAAAACTACTCCTTCCTGATCAGAACAGTTTGAAAGTGGTGAATCACAGACCAGGACAGTGAGGTTAATATCAAACAACAGTCTCCACAGGTGCCTTCAATATCTGGGTACAGTATCTAATGCAAACACTGAGTGAGGAAATACAGCTCTGGCCTTTGCCTTCTCTACTCCAAGAATTTGATAAAGCTTGTGTGCAACTAAACTGTGCAAGTTCCCGATACTGTGGACCTTAATGGCAGAAGAAACTCAGGGTTCTCCCTGCTACCTTTAAACTCTTGGGTGTGAGTCAGGTGCCTGGGAAGGAGCATCAGCACTGCCTGCAGCAGGACCTGAGGACTGCATGGACTGTGGGCAGTGATGCTGCAGCAGTTCCTGTGCTCACTGACCTCGCTGCCTTAAACCACAGCACACTGTCCCACCGCTGTGCACACAAACATCCAGTTCCTGACTGCACAGGAAGCAGTTCTAAAATACAATTCAGGCTGTGCATCTAACACTTTGCTCCCAGGTGCAGAAATATTTCCCACAGAAATAAAGAAAGCATAACCTGTTACTTGATTTTTTTAGCCACTAACGTGGCTGAAGCGTTTCCTCCATCTCCACATGTTAAAAAGCATCACAAATGACATGAGATTGTTACTGCTCCCTTAGCATGGACGGGTGGGAGGGATGGAGCTGGAGCTGCCCAGCCACAGTGCAAGGTTTCACGGCAGGGCTCTCCCTGCCCTGCAGTCAGCCCGCGAGGAGGACACACTGCTCGGCCAGGGGGTGGCAGCCCTCGTACGGCTGCAGCTGAGGGTTATCCAGGTCGCCTCTGTCGCTGTGCTGGGAGGAGCCAGGCTGGCCCCAGGGCGGCCCGGAGCTCCTCACACACACGCACTGCGTGCCCTGCGAGCCGGGGCGGTGCAGCTGCCGCGGGACCCCGGCCCAGGCTCGGTGCACTCCCCCGCTGGGAACAGAGAGTGGAAATCAGTTACAACCCAAACCCATCAAAATGCTTCCAGTCCATAGAGAGTCCTTAGGGAAAAACCCGAGACCATCTGGGGAAACTAGACCTAACACTGAGGCAGGCTTTGCTTCCACAGAATTCACAGAATGACTGGGTTGGAAGAGACCTTAAAGATCCTGGAGTCCAACCCAGCCCCAACAGCTCAACTAAACCCTGGCACCCAGTGCCACATGCAGGCTTTGTTAAACAGCCACCATCCCACAGCCTTTATCTTTTTATTGGCTGTGCTGCAGAAACCTGTGGCCTGGAGCTGGTTTCATCGCTGCTGCTGCAGGCTCTACCCTTCTGAGAGTGACCAACTCCTGCATTCCAGGCTTCCATTGCTAGAGGGATCACAGCCTTCTGGAGCACAGCCAAATGCCTTTTCTGCAGGTACCTAAATGCTCACAGGTGACCACACACCTTCACAGAATCACAGCGGCCTGGGTGGGAAGGGACCTTAAAGATCATCCAGTCCAGCCCCTGCCACAGGCAGGGCCACCTTCAATAGAGCAGGTTCTTGTAGGCTTTCTGTGCCTTGACTAAACTGATTTTGAGAACTGGGGCAGAAGAAAAGTACTTCCCCAGCTAACTCATCATGTCTCTATGTCTAAGTGTCTCTCTATGGGCCAAGTCCTGCCTGTTCCCCAACCTCTGCAGCTTTTAAGCCTCTTACACAAGTCACTGCCACATCACACCTGGTCCCAAGGCTGTCCCCAAGCTCAGGCACACACAGAAGCAGATCCCTGGGGCACACAGTGCTGCTGCTGGGCTGGCATGAAGCCCAAGCATTTTGCAGTGTGGTCTGTGAAATGATTTCATCTTCAGACAAAATAGTCCCTAAGATGAGAGACAGCTACTAACAGGAAAGTAGGAAATGATTATTCAAAGCTTAACCTCATTTTTATGTGGTTTAAGTGAAAATGTTGTGGTATCAGCCTGTGAGTCAGGCTGTGAAACTGTCTGAAAAGCACAGGTTAATACTTGTATTCCTGATAGGTGACAGAACCTGTTTGAATCCCAGTCCTACTGGGATTTCTGTCCTGTTTTGCTGAGAACAGGAGGTCACGTGCATGTGTGGTAAATTGTTTGCTTCCAGTGTGACAGAAGAGGCTCAGCCTGGAGAAAAGGGGGCTCAGGGGGGACCTTCTCACTCTCTACAACTCCCTGACAGGAGGGTGCAGCCAGGTGAAGGTCAGGCTCTGCTCCCAGGGAACAGGGACAGGGTAAGAAGAAAGAGCCTCAAGCTGTGCCAGGGGATGTTTAGGTTGGATACTGGGGAAAATTTCTTTATGGAAAGGGTGGCCAGGCATTGGCACAGCTGCCCAGGGCAGTGGTGGAGGCCCCATCCCTGCAGGGATTTAAAAGCTGTGTGGATGTGACACCTGGGGGCACAGGTTACTGCTGGGGGAATGGTTGGACTCGTTGGTCTCACTGGGCTTTTCCCACCTGAACAACCCTGGGAATTCAGGCAGGGACAGAGTCCATGCCTGGCTTATTCCAGCCCTGGCAGCACCACTGCACACACAACCCGTGCCAGGTCCCAGAGCTCACCTGCCCATGGAGTGTGGTGGCTGCAGGACATCTTCCCATGCCCCTCCTGCCAGGAGAGGCAGGAACAAAGCACAGGGCACCCAAAAAAAGCCTCTGCTCCAGAGGGGCCAAGCTTACCTCTGTCTGGAGCACCAGAACCGGGTGCCTTTAGCAGAGCTCCATTCAGAGTTGCAGGGTGGGAACTGCTGCTTCTTCTGATCACTTTGTGCTTGCAATTTGAGAGCTTCCTCAATGGCAGCCTCCACCTCCCTCAGGGCTTCTGTCGGTGCCCCATTTTCATCATAGAATCTGCCCACCAGCTTCCCTGGGAGAGAAGATCAATTAAGACCACAGTGTTTCCAGACCACAGACCTGTTTCCAGGCAAGGAAAAGGCATAGTTCTGGTGGGGTTTTATTTTTAATTTGCTATTTAAAGACAAAAGTAAAAGGAGATGTCACCATGGCCCAATTTTAGAACAGAACCGAGCTTACATCCCTTGAACCCTTGAATCACACAGCAATTTACCCATATTATTAAATCCATGCAGGATAAGCTTAGGCCCAGACTCATTACAGAGCTGAAAACCAAAGCCAGTTTCAGCTGCACAACCCAGAAGCCATTCCCCAAAAGAGTTTCCCTGCGCTGCTGCCCCTACATTCTCCTGAGTCCCGGTATTTCAGGCTGGCTCCATGCTTTGTGCTCGGCAGAGACAATCCAAGCAGGACAACAGCCAGGTGGGACAACGATCCAACTTTCCCTTGGAGGGAAGCAGACCTCGGAGACCTGGCTAGGCTGCAGCTCCAGCTGGTCCCTTGCAGGGGTCGGGACCTGCACATCCATCCCCTGCGGGAGCCCACCCACCCACACCTACCCACGGGCTCGTAGTTGTCGCTGTAGAAGCTCAGCCAGCTGTGGATGGAGAGCAGCTCCGCGGGTGACAGCCCCGCCACGGTGTCCACCAGCCCCGCCGCGGTGAAGTCGCCGCTGGCAAACGCCCTGGTGGCATCTCTGCCTGCGGGGCAGGGAGAGTGAGACCCCGGCAGGGAGAGTGAGACCCCACAGGGTGAGACCCCCCAGCCACAGAGTGAACCCCCAGCCATGCAGCGAACCCCTCAGCCACAGAGTGACCCCCCAGCCATGCAGTGAATCCCCCAGCCATGCAGTGAAACCCCCTGCCCCAGAGTGACCCCCCAGCCACAGAGTGAACCCCCAGCCACAGAGTGAACCCCTCAGCCACAGAGTGAACCCTCAGCTATGCAGTGCACCCCCCAGCCATGCAGTGAACCCCCCCAGCCATGCAGTGAATCCCCCAGCCATGCAGTGAAACCCCCTGCCCCAGAGTGACCCCCCAGCCACAGAGTGAACCCCCAGCCACAGAGTGAACCCCTCAGCCACAGAGTGAACCCTCAGCTATGCAGTGCACCCCCCAGCCATGCAGTGAACCCCCCCAGCCATGCAGTGAATCCCCCCAGCCATGCAGTGAATCCCCCTGCCCCAGAGTGACCCCCCAGCCACAGAGTGAACACCCCCAGCCACAGAGTGAACCCTCAGCCATGCAGTGAACCCCTCAGCCACGCAGTGAACCCCCACAGCTACAGAGTGAACCCCTCAGCCACAGAGTGAACCCCTCAGCCTTGGAATACAGCCCAGCCATGGGGTGTGCTCCCCGAACAGGAGCCGAGCTCTCCCTCCTCCCATCCCGGGGTGAATGACTGGCCCAGGCACGGAGTGCGTTCCCCGGCCAGCGGTGACAGGCGGTGACAGGCGGTGGCACACACAGCCCCAGCCCCGGGGCCGATCCCCTCCCCAGCCCGGCCGCGCCATTCCCACAGCCAGCCCCCTCTCCCCGCCCCACCTGCGAACCCGCTGTACGCGCCGCCCGGCCCATAGTGCTTGCGGCCCCGCTCCACATCGAAGACCCGTCCCAGCAGGGCGAGGTAGAGCCCGGGCTCGCCCGGCGCCCCCCGGTAGCGGCGCAGCTCGGCGGCGCTGAGCAGGCGGGCGCGGGGCTCGAACCCGCGGCGCAGGAGGCAGGCGGCGGCCAGGCCCAGCAGCGCCGCGGCCGCGCCCCGCCACATCGCGCCGCGACACCGCGCCGCTTGCGCGACAGCTTCCTCGCCGCACGGCAGCGGGGAGGCCAACCGCGTCTGGGACGTGCGCGGGACGGCCGGGCCGGGGGCGCGCTTTACGGCAGCGTGGCGGCGGAGCAGGACCCGCCGTCACCGAGCGGTCTGGGGCGGGAGGCGGCGTAAAAATCATCTCCTCCCAGCCCTTCTGGGCAGCGACACCGTCCACCGCCCACCGCTGCTGCAAGCCCCGGCCAAGCCGGCCTCCAACACGGCCAGGGATGGGGCGGCCACCGCTTCTGTGGGCACCCTCCTCCTAATGGCGTTGTTCATAAGGGCATTCACAGAAGCTCCTGCTGCCAGTGCCCTCTGGAGAGCAGCCAGGGTGAGCCCTGCCAAGGCAGAGCCACCTGCAGCAGGTGACACGGCAAGGTCCAGGGGAGTTTGGCATTTCTCCGGAGACGGAGGCTCCACACCCTCGCTGGCAAGTCTGTCCCAGTGCTCTGCCACGCTCATGCCAAGGAGTTGTTCTCATGTTGAGGTGAAGCTTGGCGTGTTTTTGTCCACGGCCATTACTGTTTCTCCATCACTGGGCACCACTGAAGAGAGTCTGCCACCGCCCTACTGGCACCCCTTGGAGATACTTCTACGAATTAATGAGATCCCCGCCCCACTCTTCTCCACACGAGCCCGTCCCGGGTCCCGCAGAGTCTCCCCACGAGAGAGCTGCCCCGGCTCCCGTCCACGGCTCCCGGCCCCGGCTCCGCCTCTGTCCCGCCCGTGGCGGCGCTTTGCGGCGGCGCGGCGCGGCGCGGGCGGCGCTTTACGGCGGTGTGGCGCGGGCGGCGCTTTACGGCGGCGCTTTGCGGCGGCGCTTTACGGCGGTGTGGCGGCCCCGCGCTGACAGGTGCGGCGGGCGGGAAGTTGCTGACTAAGGCGGGCCGGGCCGGGCCGGGCGGGGACCGGCGGGAGCGGCGGCACCGGCGGCGGCTGCGAGGGGCTCCCGAGCGGCTCATGGGGACGGCGGCGAGCCACAGCAGCGAGGAGGAGGAGGAGGGCGCCGAAGAGGGCATGGAGGGGGCGGCCGGCGCGCCCCAACCCGGCGCGGCCGCGCCGGCGCTGCCGCCGGCCGAGGTGCTGCTGGAGCAGGCCCGGCTGCGGGAGGCCACGGCGTGGCTGCGGGAGGCGGCCCTGCCCGAGCCGCTCGTGTCGCGGCACCACAGCGCGCTGGTGCGATGGCTGGAGGAGCGGCTGAGCCGCGGCGACGAGGCCGTGAGCCTGGAGCAGTTCTGCGAGGTGCTGGAGAGCGTGTCCCGGCTGGCGGCCGGGTCCCGCGGGGAGAGCGAGGAGGTGAGAGCCGGCAGGAAGCGCCGTCCGCGGCGGCCGTGGAATAGCTCGGGCAGGGAGGAACCCCGCACACCACCCTGCCACGGGCAGGGACACCTTGCAGTAGACCGGCTTGCTCAGAGCGCCGTCCAGCCTGGCCTTGGACACTCCCCGGGAGGGGGGTGCCCTTCTGGGCGGTGGGGTGCTCGGCATCGGGGGAAGGGAGGCGGGGGAACCTCCGGGGCGCTGCTGGGGGTCGGTGTCCCCGGGCCCTCGCTGTGGCTGCTGGCGGGTCCGTGGCCATCCCCACGACCCTGGAGACCCCGGACACGCGTCCTGGGGCGTGGGGAGAGGCCGGGCCAGACGGTTCTGCAGGCTTGGACCAGCGGCTGCTGCTGTTGATACGCAGTCTGTCAGCTTCCAGATATCCCCTTAAAAAAAACCAAAAAACTTATGTCAGTTATCAGCGATCATGCTCAGCAGCCACTTAAGAAGAAAATGGGTGTTTACAGCAATATTTCTGCTGTTGCTGGTGCAGCTGAGAGCACAGGTGGGGTGAGAACACAGGTAGGAAATCCTGCCTGAGTAATTCCTCTTGATACTTACTAGCGTTATCAGCAAGTCAAAGTTTACCACGCTGGATTTTATTGTAGCTTTTTAAAACCAGCAGTGAAATTGTCAAGCATTTCTTTTATTGTAAAGTAGGAGTTTTGGAAAACTTGTAGGAAGTAGTGTAACAGAGATCCCCTTCCACAGCCAGAAGGTGCTATGGGCAGCTTTTAATGGTTTAAAGAGAGTAGTTTCCTTTCTGCTGGGATTTCCAGTTTTCCCCTTCTGCGGGAAGGACATGGAGGATTTAATGTCTAGAGCACTTAAGCTTTAGCTTTGCTCTGTAGAAATCCAAAATGCAGCAGGACACCCTGTTGGGAATTCCACACTCACTTGAGAAAGTGGCTGTGTGTGAATTCCTTAGTGCAAGCAGTTCCTGAGGCTCAGCAGTCACTTCCTGCTGTCTTTGTTTTGCTCACGAGTAGCAGAACAACTGTGTAAACTTAAATCACACACACACACGCCTCAAATCAGTGCTGACAGGTGAGCAAGGCTCCTGGACACTGGAAGGAGATTCGTTTTCATGCCCAGATAGGTGTGTTTTTACCAGACTGGTTTAAGTAGCTTGGTGAAATGCTGCCTCCACTTCCAGTTCCTTCACAGAGAAGAGCCAGGAACCAGCACATCTTCATTTGTAACAGCAGCAAGGGTGAAATGAGTCCACTGGGGTTCTTCTGTTGGCACAAACAGCTGAGCTTTGTGGGCTGCAGAAATACTTGGAGGATTGTCTGTATTTCACATCCTCCTCTGCATGAGGAATCTATTTGTTTTGGTTTCATTTCCTGCTCCAGGGAGGGGGGAAAAAGCTTGTCACAGGATTTAGCGTGGCGCGGATGTGTGGTCACATCTGGTCTGCCCTGCAAAGTTGAGATGTTGAGAGTTCTGTGGAAAACCTTGATGTCATCATTTCTGGCAGCAACCCATGAGCTGTGGTGTTTGAGCTTTCCTTTTACGCTGAGGAGAAGCCAGTGTAGGGGTGGCAGGTCAATGGGTTTCTCTTTTTAATGTCTCTAGAGTCCTGTCTGGCACAGCCCAGGTTTGGTCTGCCCTTTCAGATTCTCTGTTCTCAGTGCAGGGCTTTGAGCACAGACTTCAAATGTTTTATGAGCAATGTTTAAATGCAAAATCTGTTTCTATATAAACCGAGCCTCTGAATCCTTCTTAGTACTGCTTCAGCAGTTGTCATGCATGTATCCAGCTTTGGCTGGCAACAATTAGGCTGCAGTTCTACTGAGAGCAGAGGGTGAAATAGGAAGTTCTCCCAGGTCACCTTTCAGATACCTTGTTGTGCCATCCAGCTCCTGAGCTGTGAGATGAGGGCCTGATTTTTCCATGTGCCATATTTCCAAGCAGCCCTCTCAACCATTATTTCCTAGAACGATGTTTCTCACATGCTTCTTCATGTTCAGGGTTGAACTGTGTGGAGTTACTGCATTTATTTAGGAGTAGGATGAATTGTTGTTGAATTGTATCATGTCCCAGTCCTGCACACAGCTCAAAAATTCTTTGAGTACAGGTTGAGACTCATTTTTTTTTTCCCCCACTTTTTTTCCCCCTTTACACAGGACAGCAGTGGAAATGATGTGTGGTTTCTGTCAAATACAGAGTTTAAGTTATACTGAACAGTCAAAAAATAATTTTAGAGTTCTAGGTTTGGTGCAATCTCCTGAGATCAGAGGAAGAGTTTAAAAATAAAATAACAAAATACTACAGTAAGATGTCAGAAAAAGCATATATGTAGTAATCCCTCCTTATGTGAGACTGTAAAAAATTTGTTTAAAGTAGGTGTCAGCCGATTCAGCCTTGTTGCCTTGTGTTTTATTGTCACCAGTAACATCACAAGACTTTTTCGATTTGTCGTTTAGTAATTGTGCAGTTTCACTTCAGGTGTGAGGAAAAATGGTGAGAATGCTGTGAAACTGTACATTGAATTGTTTTGGCAACTGAGTTATGTCTATTAGAATGAATTCCCTCTGGCTTGTTGTCCTCAAGCAAAGGTGTTGGGTTTTTGTTTTGGGATCTGCCCAGTGCCTGGGCTAGGCTGGTCCTGGTGCCTGCTGGATGCTCAGCACCAGCTTTGCTGCTCAAAATAAGTTTTTAAAGGTGATCATGATTAGCTTGGGTTCAGCTGTGTGTGTAATAAGACACTATAAAGTTTCCAAGCTCAAATCCAGCTCTGGGCCACAGAAGTGCCATGAGAACTTCAGTCAGCTAAAAGGCTGTGTTTCAATTCTGTTGTCTTCTGAGGACTTTGCTCTCATTTTACTGGTGTAATTATGTCATGGTTAATTGGCAGGTTATTTTGAGCTAATCATTCCGGGTTACTGCTCTCTAGGATAGCACTCTTAATGGTACATCAAGTCTGATAATCAGGTAACAAACCCAGAGAGTGAAGCAGGAGCTTCCTCCTGAGCAGCAGTGATCCCTTGACTCAGGCACCTGTGAGATCATCTGTTCTCAGAGACCAGATTTGCTCAGCTTGGAATAAAAGTTCAGGGCAGTGAGACTCAAGTCTTGCTTGTAAAGAAATATCTTTTGTAAGTGCTTTCCCAATTTATATGAAAAAGGTGGATGCTCCTGAAATATTGCATTTCTCTTCTGGAACAAGTTCCATTTTTAGCAATTACACAGAAATTTGTTTCAAAATTAAATGTGATTGTGAAAAAATAGCCAGATTTTTAATAGTAGTGTGTCACTGAATCATGAGTTCTCTGAAATAGCTAGTTAAAGTAAGTTACATTTATGAGCTTAGTTCTGATTTATAGGCTCAGCTGAATAACATTACCTTGTACATTTGTTAGTTCAAAGTTGTGAAATGCTGTGTGAATTACTTTTAGTACATGCTCAACACAACTTTTTATATTAAAATTTTTATTAGGGTTAAAGTTAATAAAGCTGCCAGTCATTCTCTTCAATAAAAAAATCTCATCCCTTTTCTAATTCTCTCTACTGTTTTCAAAAATACTTAGACAAACTATATTAAACTGATTTTTGGTGTAGGAGGACAGTTTATGGAAGGAAAAATCAAATAAAAAAATATTACTGTTCTTAGGACAATTTCTTAAATAATGACAGTGTGCAAACCCTGAAGGAATTTGAGTGGATGCAGTGAGAGAGGGATGCAGCAGTGATGAGTAATCAAAGGTGTGGCTTTTGGAACCAAACCACCCTTCAGCTGAGGAGCTTTTTGCTAAGCTCCTTCCTTAGAGTCCCAGCTAGCCATGGATGGATCCTGCTGATTCACTGGTGGATATGATGGGCTGTCTCCACCTAAGCATGACTCCACTGACTTTTATGGGAAGGCAGTGCAAATGCCTTCAAACTTGCTAAACATTGCAGATTTCCAGCCAGCCTGCTTCCTGTTAGCGTGAATTCAGTACTTTGGGGAATGGATTCTTTTGGTTTTGTTGTAAAAGTGTTACAACATTTGTTGCTATGGTTTCTATGAAATACCTCGCTTTAAGGAAATATGCTGTAATAATTTTTTTTGTTACCCTTCAGGCCTTTGCGCAATTTGATGCTGAAGGAGATGGCACTGTAGATGTGGAGAATATGCTGGAGGCTCTCAAGAATTCTAGTGGAGCAAATCTTCAGGGGGAGCTGAGCCATGTAATCAGGCAACTGCAAGCTTGTTCACTGGTGCCAGGTATGAGAGCAGAGTGCTGGAAGATAGGATTTCCCAAGCCCTGCCCCATGGAAGAGAAGCTGCTTCAATAAATTGCTTCAATAGCATTGCTTGTCCTAATCTTATCAAAACCATTCCCCAGAAGGTTCTTGGTTCTTTAGTGTCAAGCAAGTGGAGTTGTTATAAATTAAACATTTCCCAGAACTGCATGCAGAACTTCCTTTCACAAATAACCACTGTTTCCTTCTCTGTGTGTCTGAGGAGTGTCTTACCCCTGTTTGGTTTATCTCACAGACAGAAAATGTACCTTGCAGAATTTTGGTGAGTGCCCAGCTGATGCAGTCTTGTTCTTGGTAACTGGAGGAATAAATCCTCCATGGAGTCTGTTCCAGGGGATGAGTCACATATTTTATTATTATATTGTTATTCAGCATTTGAAATCCTGATAAAACATAATTCAGGTTTTATGGTTTATGGTTCAGAAAATGTCAGTTTCCAGAATTTGATTTCTGGGATAAGGGTCAGTCACTGGCTTTCCTTCCAAGCATTTGATGATAAGTGGCTAAAGGGGATTTGCCTTAAAGGATCAGACAAGAAACACTAGAATTTGCTGCAGAGAATTCAGAGGAGAGGACTTAGAGAGTACTGTTCTATGCATGTGTATGCACTGGGATTCAGGTACCACTGCTCAGGAGCTCACATTTCTGACCAAGTTGGTGGAAAACATTAGGAATAATTAACAATTCCATAGAGAAAAGCTCAGTGTAGCTCAGGGTGAGTGGTTGTTAACCAAGTGGCAGCTGCTTCACTTGGATTTTGAAGGTAAGGATTTGGGGAAGCAAAATAAACGTAAGATTGTTGGTAATTGTTTTGAATTCCTTCAGGCATTTCAAGTCACTGGCAAAAACATTTTCCTGCACTTTTCCCCACTGTAGAGGTTGTAGACTTGAGCTCCATGCTCTCATAGTTTTGCATCCTTCTTACATTGTGGTGCCTCAGGAAGTGATGTCTCCTTCCAGGGTTTATCGATATATTTTCTGAGTCCAAAGAGCGCCTGGGCCTTCACGCCTCGATGATCCTGAGATTCTTGCACCGGAACCGCATCTCCAGCACTGCCATCCCTTACCCAGTGCTGGAGTACTTCAACAACATCTGCACCATGCGCTCCTCCGTGCTGAAGGATTCTTTGGATCGACTTCTCCTCAAAGAGAGAGGTGGGCAATGTCGTCCCTTCTTTTTCAGGATGATAGTGTGACCATGGCTTTGAAAAAGAGACTACAGATAAAATGAAAAGCTTTCTTTACTATGTCACCTCTAACAGGCTTCACGTTTTCTGAAGTTGATCTGCATGCTTCTGTGGATTTTTGTTGGTTTTTTGAAGCACATAAATTAATTTCTGAACTACCCAGCAATATGAGTAACACTCTGGAACGTTCTTATCTTTCTCTGGGTCTGTTTCAGAATTGATGGTTACTCGTTTGTGATATTCTGTATTCCGTCAAATATCTTTACTAGTTGCTAGTTTCCCTGTGAAGGTGGATGTTTTGTGAAGTTGACTGTTCAGCATTAAAAGATACTTTATTATTTTGGATTGGAGGTGATAAATCTTACAGTGTATCTCTGATTGGACTGGCCTGGTCCCTACAGGGAGGGCTCCTTTACAGCTTGACTAGATATTTTCAGATTTCTGCACTTCTATTGAAATAGATCAAGTTACATGGGAAAGAGAGTGCTTTGTCCTTTCTCTAAAATGCATGAACTGAAGTTTTCTTCATTGTAATTTACTTTTGCCTTTCATCTGTTTGTATTTGGGCACAAAAATTATAAAGCACTGTTGAGGCCAGTAATGGAAGGGGTAGATAAAGGCTTTTGAACTCCAGGGAATGGAGATGTTTTCATACTGAGAGTGGTAGATGGAGATGATTGCAATTTCATCTGAAATGAAACTTTGCTGTCTTCTAGTTTCTGTCAGAAACAGTCTTTTAGGGGGTGGGTTCTGTGCCAAGAAGTTAATTTGTGTGAGATAGTTCTTACAAAGGTATAACAGTGCTCCAAACAGGCCAAAGAAAAATATTCTGAGTGGCTTTTTTGCAGAATACCCCAGCGATCTGAATGGTAATCAGGAGTCAGACAAGCTGAAGTCTATCACAAAGTGCTACACACACATTGAAACCTCCTCCAATTCCGCCGATATCGACAAGATGACGAACGGAGAAACGTCCTCCTTCTGGCAGTCGGACGGGAGCGCTCGATCCCACTGGATCCGGTGAGCTGGGGCTGGGGCTCTGAGTCCTCAGGCTGACAGCCAGTGGGGGCTTGTGGTGGATCGATCCTGGCTGGATGCCAGGTGCCCCCAAGGCTGCTCCATGACTCCCCTCCTCAGTGGGCAGGGGAGAGAAAATGTAACAAAAGGCTCTTGGGTCAAGGGCAGGGAGAGCTCTCTCACCAGCTGCCATCACAGACAAAGCCTCATCAAAGACTTGATTCAGGGAATTTAGTTCAGTTTATTAAATCAGGGTGGGGTCAGGAGAAACAAAACCAAATCTTCCCCCATTTCTTCCCAGGCTTAGAAAAAAATGGAAGAGAAATTCTCCTCTCCTCCAGAGGCACAGGGGGCTGGGGAGTGTGGGCTGCACTCAGTTCATCACATGCTGGCTCTGCCACTCCTTCCTCCTCAGGGGCAGAACTCCTCACATGCTTCCCTGCACCAGTGTAGGGTCCCTTCCATGGTGCTCCCTCAAAGTGCTCCAGTGTGGGTCCTTCCAGTGGGGTGCAGTTACAGAACCACAGAATATTGAGTTGGAAGGGAGCCCCGAGGATCGTCAAGTCCAGATCTTAAGTGAATGGCCCCTGTGGAGACCAGTCCTTCAGGAAGAGGCTGCTGCAGCATGGGTCCCCCACGGGATCACAAATCCTGCCAGCAAACCTCCTCCAGTGCACACTGCTCTTCCCATGGGGACAGAGGTCCAGCCTCCAGCAGCATCTCACACCCTGTAGCCTCCCACTGCTAAAACCTTGTCACACAAACCCAATACAGACGTCATTGAAAACAGCTGAAATTAATGAGTGACAGGTGAATACAGATAAAAGCAGAAGTCATTAATCTCTGCATAAAATTCAAAAGCCTGACTGCCAAATAAAAGGTCACCTGTAAAAAGGTCATCTGCTGTGGTGACAAAAAGCCTTGTTGTAGAGTGAAGCTTTCCAAGCTGTAATACAGATGCAGTGGTTGGTACTTGAATAAAAACACTTTGCCACTGTCCAGGATGTTCTGTGAAACAGAAATGCTCGATGAAACAGAGCATTTAGTGGGTTTTTTTCCAGTGGTAGATCTAAGAATGTGTGTTTCAAAGGAAAAAAATCTCATTTTAGTCATTATTAACATTGCATTTTTATTCCTGAGGAATGAATTCTCAGTTTAAAATATAAATAGAAAATTCTACAGTCTCTCAGAGGTAACTGTTTTCTAAATCAAAAATTTTTAACTTGTTCACCATGGTGAGGTTAAGAACACCTGTGAAGCATTAGGTGAATTTCAGACAATTTATTTGTGTTTGTAGAGGAGGAAATGTGTAATAAGGAGGAAAATATATAATAATAATAATGAGGAAAATGAATAACAATATAATATCTGTTATACATACACATGTATAATATTATGATATATAATCATAAAAGCATGGTGCTTGACTTACCTTCTCTTCACAAGAACCGTTTTCTCTTCTTCGCCTTGCAGTTTAAAGATGAAACCAGATGTGGTTTTGAGACACCTGTCCATTGCAGTGGCAGCTAATGACCAGAGTTACATGCCACAGCAAGTCACAGTGGCAGTGGGAAGGAATGCCAGCAGTCTCCAGGAGGTCCGAGATGTTCACATTCCAAGCAATATCACTGGCTACGTAACACTGTTGGAAAACGCTAACATTAGTCAGATGTGTGAGTCAACAAAGATACCATTGGGATACTGCTTTGCTGCTTTTTGGAAGGTGAAAGGTTGGGTAGATCCTGGAGAGATGTGTTGAAGTGTCAGTCACCAGGGGTGACACTTTGGGCCGTGTCCTTGGGTCAGAGGAATTGTTTTAATTCTAGTTTAATTTCTAGCCTGTAAGAGAGTCCTCTGAGCCTTTCTTGTGGCCTCTGCAACGTGGGTTAAGGGTTGAAGAGAAAAATTACTAAAGATGCAGTTTTAGCCTTTCAATGTGAAGACACGGGGCAGTTTCAAAATATCCTTGCTTGCAGTGTGAAAGCATATGTTGGCTGATAGTAACTAGCAAAAAATCTGCTCCTTTTTGGTACTCAAACTCTGAAGTTGGTCCAATGTAAGGCAGGTTTTATGCCTTTAAATAGTGTTATTTTTGATTCTGCTAGCTCTGTGGGTGCTATATTGGAATCAGTCAAGAAAAGCTGCTCCTTCCTAAGATGATTTCTGCAGCTTCAGGAATTGTGTCCCTTCAGTCCCAAAAGATGCTTTTCCCTGAGAGGAGCTTTCACTGCCACAGAAGTGGGCAGCAAGGATATTTTTCCTCAAAAGTAATCGGGACAATGCCATCTGTGCAAAATGGTCAAGAACTTGTGTGAAAATTTTTATGTAACTTTAAACTTTGCCTTTGGGCTTTGCTCCTTTTCCCTATTATCTTCACAACCACTTGCTTCCAAGACACTTCCTATGTATGTAGGTAGGAAGGTACTGGTGAAATCATCTACAATCTTATTTTCCACTTTGAGGATATTTTATTGCACTTTTTTCCAGTTTCTAGCCATAGCATCTGTAATGGATGCACAGGTTATTGATGCAAAGGCTAAATTTTCCAGGCCAGAGGGTGCACAGCACGTGTGGTTGTGCTGTTCCATGTTTGCCATTACTTTTCCAAGAGGTCCCGCACTAATTCAATATTTGGAATAGCTGGATTCTTCTAACTCTAATCTAGCAGAAGAAATGGGAAAAAAAAATTTCTAACTTGTGTTTTGACAGATGTACAGATAAACATCAAGCGTTGCCTTAGTGATGGATGTGACACCAGGATCCACGGGCTGCGGGCCGTGGGCTACCAGCGAGTGAAGAAGGTGGGAGTGTCCGTGTGCGACGCCTCGGCCATCTGGTACTGGTCCCTGCTGACCTCTCTGGTGACAGCTTCCATGGAAACCAACCCAGCATTTGTTCACACCATTTTACAGAATACTCAGTAAGTACCAAACTTACACAGGGTGTGATTTTATCTACTTCTTATTTAAAAAAAAAAATACTTCTGGCTTTAGGAAGCAATCTGTTGTATGTCACTGGTTTACATTCCCTCTATTAAGGTGTTTAAACATCTTTTTCTGTCTCATTGGTCAGATTTTTCATTTTTTTCTTTTATCCATTTGCACATACTAGAACAAGTGTAATTCTCCTGGCTGCTTCATCTAGTTGTTAAACCGTGACTTAATGGACACTGAAAAAAAGATTTTTCATTGATCCATTTACTTGTAATGACTTTGAGCAGCCTAAAATTAATCATTTTTCTTGTCCAGTATTAATAATCAATAAAATCAACATCTTCCCCTTAGGACTGAAGCCGAATTTAGCTTAATTTTCAGCAGATTTCTACTTAGGTAACGCCTTGTCATGCGTTTTGTGGGGATATAGTTGAGTCTATGCACCATCTCCATACAAATATTTGCTTGTGGTGATTGACCATTTTCTGTGTAACGTTTCCTTGTTAGATTGCCAAACACTTCTTCTGGATGACTAGAAGGATTGGAATCCTAATAAAACCTCTCCACACCCACATGAGCTTTTACAGGGCTCAGTTAGCATGATGTCACCACACTGAAGAGCAGGGCAGTCATTAGGTTAATGAATCCTGTAGGCTAAAGTCCACTAAGCCTATCTTTTAATTTATGTCATCTGTGAAATCTCTTCAAAGTTTAGATAACTCCATACATGCTCACACCTTAGGTCCATAGTTGCAGGCTTTGCTGAAACTGAGGGCCTTCAGTTTTGGTGAAGTTTAGATTTTTTTTTTTTTGAAATATAACATGAACACTGAGTTAATAAAGCATTGAAAAATTATAATGGAGAAATCCTGACTAAAGTCATGCTTTCAGGAATTAGATTAATTGTTTAGAATTATACAGCAAAACCCCCAAACTTTAGAATTGGAAGGAATAACTGTAATACTGAAAACTTTAGTATTGGATAGAATAATGTTGGTGAAACTGCTTGAGAATTCTGATTTCAGGGATTATCACAATATATTTGGGAATTCAGAAAAATCTGATTTGAGTTAACAAGTATCTCTCTTAGTTTCTCTTATTCTTCTGAGGGAATTTCAAATCAATTTCCACTTTATTCACAGGCTGTTGCTCAATTCTAGACCATTTAAATTGGTCTAGAATGAAGCTTGGACACTAAGCTATTTCTAATGCTGTCACAGATTTAATTTAAAACTACTTGATGTGTTTGTCTCATTAAATCTGAGATTGAGACTAGATTCAAGATTACCCAGCAGTCATTGAACTTTCCCTGCCTAGAATGCAATGCTGTTGTTCCATTTTGAAGAGAATCTGTGTAAATAGATTTTGTGCACTCAGAAGCAATTTGTAGAGACCTGCCCACTCAAAGCATGAAGATTCAAGCCTCTAATTCACATTGGGAGGCTCTTTTTTCCAATTCTGCCTGGTTTCCTGACATTATGTTTCACTTTTTCCTAGGAAAGCACTGCAGCATATGCCACCTCTATCCCTAACACCAGGCTCCACAGATTTTTCAAGCTTCTTATCACCAAATGTTTTGGAAGAAGTAGATAGCTTCCTTATCAGAATAACAAGGTGAGCTTGTGTCGTTGATGCAGTGGGAAGTGGTTTGGAAGAGTCTTCAAATTAAATTTTTGCATCTTTACTCACACGCTCTCTTTTAAGTATCTAGAAAATGCAAATACATCAAGAAACAGGCACCTGAGAGATTCTCTGGCAGCTTGTCTTTATTGAAAACCAGAATGTCCCAAATTTTCTTTTCACATTGTTGTTTTCCCTCACAGTTGTTGTACTACTCCAGAGGTGGAGCTGACACTCCTGGCCTTTGCCTTAGCCCGGGGGAGTGTTGCCAAAGTGCTGAGTTCCCTTTGTGCAATCACTGATCATCTGGACACTCCATACAAGGCTTCCTCCCTTATCTCTTCCATGGCAGCAGTCAGACAGAACCTGCTCTATAAATATGGTAATGGAACAATCCTGGATCCTTTACTCTGCAGGCTTAAGAAAATATACAGCTTTGAGTTGTTCCACTTGGTGGGTTTTAAAATTACCCAAATCTTCTTAATTAAAAACTCACTGAAATCACAACCTAGCAGCTGAACTGCCCAAAAAGTTGGTGATTGATCAGCTTTTTGTGATTAAAGAGTTAAACCAAGTAGGATCTTCTCAAGAGAGAAAACATGAACTTCGTAGATCATGGCCCCTGTATCATCATGGGGATAGATGGTGTTTGTGTTGCTTAAAAGGCAGATGGCAGGAAGCATTTTTCTTCTTCCAGTAAGACATTTATTTGAGTGAGTGAGCCTCTGTGAATGCTCTCCTGCAGGCATGTACCAATTCAAGATGCATTTTCAATGTAATGCCATTAGCATCCCTTTATGGTTCTTTTTTTTTTCCCCACTTTTGTAAGATGAGTTAAAATTAAGTTTTTGTAATCTGAGTATGTCATGAGTGTAGAGCTGATTTTGCTGTATTTGCTGTACTTGTTTGATAAATCTGTGTTTTCTCAGGTGTCAGCTTCTGAGATTCTCATTGGTCTCTCATGAAGAATTCTGCCCTTTATTTGCCTTTTAATATGTTTTTTTCAGTACTTGTCTTGTGCCAAAGAGTACATGGATTATTTTATAGTTATCAATGTTTACTTTCAAAAATTTTGAAAATTGGTTCATTTTCCCCAGAGTTGCTAATGCCTTTTGTAAGACAAGTGGTATTTCACGGATTGTGAATTCCAAAGTGTGGCAACAGTTGAAAGAACATTAATTGTCATGAATTTCATTGTCCTTCTGTCTATATCTAAAACTCCAGCTACCTTAGATTAATGTATCTCTCATATTCCAGTTTTCCTCCCCTTTTTGTGTCTGACAGTGGTAAAAATCTCATAGTATTGTATTTTTTTTCCTTTTTTTTTCTGAACGAAGAACTATGGAAAATATATTTTACCATTTAAAATGAATTTGATAAACCTGTTGATTTTTTGACTCAGGAAAGCCTTTACGACTCACTCTGCAAGCGTGTGATGTAAAGGGAAAAGAAGATAAATCAGGGCCTGAAAACCTCCTTGTAGAGCCATGGACTGGGGATGGTAAGAGCCTGAACTTAAAATCCATAACATTAGAATCATAAAATCATTTAATTTAGATGATTCCACCAAACTTAATTGTTAACAATGCTGTGTTGGAGTTCCATATTTACTTATATATATATATATATA
The DNA here is from genome assembly GCF_031753505.1 of Anomalospiza imberbis. Classification (NCBI taxonomy): domain Eukaryota; kingdom Metazoa; phylum Chordata; class Aves; order Passeriformes; family Viduidae; genus Anomalospiza; species Anomalospiza imberbis. The sequence continues at coordinate 3,976,323 of NC_089700.1, forward strand.
TATTTATATATACATATATATATATGTCTTTATAGTTTTATGCTATGGAAGTTTTGTAATTTAAAAAAAGGTAAACTAACAAACAAAAACCCAAACAAAAACAATATATAAATTGAATTTTGCAGCACTATGGAATACTCATAAACCAGTTTATTATCAAAACAAGCCAACCCAAACAAAAAGATTGGGTTTTGGAGAGAGTTATTAATATTCTACGTGGAAGTCAGCAGTGAGCTGCCACAGGGAATATTCTCCTTGAGCACACTTTGTGGGTTGAAGTCATGAATCTGTTACTTTCCCAAATATTGATGGGAGAGAGTTTGTAGAAATCATTGAAATTCTCTCTGCATGTACCTATTCATTCTCTCTTAAAGCCTCTATTTGTTAATGCAATGCTTTTATGTATTGAATACAACCTAAACAAAGTGATTTTTGTTTCTTGATCTCCTTTTTAAGTGAAATGCCACCTAATCTTTTTTTAAATCGTTTGTTTTGTGCAGTGCTATGGTAAATGAAAGTCATTGTGACAGAAAATCAGGCACTTTCTAAATGCTTGTTTTACACCTTGTTAGTTCATGTGCATTGTTTGAGTTTATTCTTTAGTTATTTTGTGGCTTGTCTACTGTTGTTTTGTGGGTCACAGTTTGGGGGACTATTCACTGAGCTCAGCCAAAGTAATATTTGGGAATTACTAATAAACTTTAATAGGGAAATATTCTTGAAACTGCTGCAGATATTGCAGTGCCCAGAGAGATACTGCCTGGAGAGTTCTGTGTAAAATACAATCTTTTTAGTCCCTTTTATTTGGAAACATTTGGGCATTTCACTGGAAAAGCTTTGTGGTTTTGTTTCCCCCCTTCAGCCCACAGTCCCAGTATTCTCTTTCAAACACCCTGCACTGGCACTCATTCTGTTCCACTGCTGCTTTAGGTTTTCTTACTGAAACTGGGAAAACCAGAGCAAGTATCATTCTTTCTACTGGAACTGAATCTTCATTTCAAGTGACACAAATTAGATTAAAGGTATGTAATTGCTGTAGCTTTTGAAGTAGAAGACTTACTTTTTTCCCCTAGTGGTGGAATTGAATTTAGATATTTTTTTATATGAACTGAAATTTAAATTCATTATGAAATACTGCTATTTTAGAGTTTTTCTTCAGTGTAAGTGAGGGAACTTCAGGAAAATGAGGTCTTAAATTGTTCCAGGGAACCAAAAACATGTAGTAAAGACATGTATCTTATATTGATTTTTATCTATATCTTGCAATATCTCTTTCAAGCCAGAGACTATTTGGTTTATGGTTTCTCTCTGAAGTGTGTGGATTTATATGCAAGGTCTTTTATGTTTAAAATAACTTTTTGACTCTGTGAATAGCATGTATCAATATACAAAGCATGTGAGTTCAGATTAAATGAAGGTATTTCAAATTCTGGTTAGAGACACCAGTGTAATTTGAATTTGGTGTGACTGTTACCTGGTTTCAAAGGAAGGTCTTGTGATTGAATCTCATGGCCAAGACAAAACTTGAGTGAGGTTTCTGCAGCTGAATTGACTTATTTACTTACAGCAAAGCAGTAGTATTATTTCATTCCCAGAGCAACAATGCATATTTCTATGTCAAAGAGATTTAAACATGGACTTCTGGCGAGTAAATTTTAACTGGAGCTGGAGAGGCAGCTGAGTTGTTTTGCACTGTAGTGATATTAATAGGGAAACATAATTTTACTTTTGTTTATTTTTTTTAATGTAAAAGGAAAACAAAATGGGAATTAATATGTGGAACTATAATAAATCGAATTAATATGTGGAATTCTAGTTAATGTAAGGGTGGTGGCAGGGTGATAAATAGACTAAATAATAACCATGTACATGATCTCAATTCAGTGGGTTACAGAAGTTTTCATAACATTTCTCTAAATGTGTTTCATCTTCCTGTGCAATTCCAGAGACCAGGATTGTCAGGATTTGGTTGCTTTCCATGAGTTCTTTATTTTCCTTACTGCATTGTGTGGCTTTGCCCTTCAGGTGCGGCGAGGTGCCATCGGGGCGCAGTGCGGGCTGGTGTTTGCGTACAATGGTGCCTCAGAAAAGTTCCATGCTGAGGAGCACTTCAAAAGGTTTGAGAGCTACGACAAATGGAAGCTGAGGGAATTCAAACAGTTCTTAAAAACCAGGTATAAATGGGTTTTTGCAATGCATACATGGAAAAAGAACGTTGTATTTGATCGTTTTGCAATGCCGCTCGAACTACTGCGTGTTGTTCCAAGTGACTTAGAAATGGTGCATCATTTAATTGTTTGATTTTAATGAGCCTCAATTTGATGTGTTGAACAAAATATGGATATATTACATATACCCCTTGATTTAAAGGCCTATTATAAAAGAGATACAGCAAAACAAGCCTTCTACTTTGGGTGCAGATCAATGATAACAGAAATTTTTAAATTAAGTGTTATTAAATCAGTTTTCAGAACTGTTGCTTAGGAGTAAGGGGAGGTTAAGGGCTATGACAAAAAGGATTTTCTTGTTTTGTTTTTTTTTTAACCTTGCATGTGATGGAGCTTTGGGTTTGTGAAACTTTCTGCTGTCTTTCTTCATCTTTATAGCCATAACATGCTTTAAGTATTTTGATAGAGTATCAACAGCTTTGCAATGTCTCTAAACTTTTTCTTTACAAAGTGTGTTACATTCTTTTATACACAGGAGCAGTTGCCCATGTGATGATTTGGGAGATGATGATCCTATTGGCTGGTTTGAAGTAGAAGAAGAATGGGATGAAGTTGATGTCAAAATGCAGCAATGCAGAGTTTCCCAAGTAAGAAGCCACAAATCCCTTTGGCCCAGTCACAACAAACAGGGGCTCTTTTCTGTGTCAACTGAAATAAATTCTGTTTTGTGAGGGAGAACTCTACTGAATGGAGAAAAAAATTAATAGGCTTCCAGTTAAATTAATAATTCAACTTTTGTCCTCTGAATTTTATTCTTTTTCTCTGTATGCACTTATATATATATCTGTAGTTAAGTGGTGCTTCATGATCAAATTTAATGCAAAGTTATGTGATAATGTGCAAATTACTGGTTTTAATATGATTGTTGCTTTAGTCTGGTATCTAGACCATTTAACTCCTGTGTAGTCATAGCATTTATTCTTTCAGAGCCAGGTTCTTCAGCCCTTGTTTCAGTGGGCAAACAATTATGAAGGATTTCCATCAGTTAGGCTGCTGTCCCTGGGGAATGGAGACTTTCATTTTGAGAATGGCAGAAGATGGTTTTGATTTTAAGTGCTTGGTGCATTTGGAGGGAATGTTACATTTCAGATCCTGGTTCTGGAATCAGCTGTTGAAGTTCCCCAGTCCATCTGCACTGTGGGGATTAAGAGAATTGGTGGCATTGTTGTGTCAACTGGGATTTTTTCTGTCTCTGTTGCTGCTTGCTAAGTCACTGCTGCTGCAGAGTAACCAGTGCATGTGGATGGCAGGACTTGCTGTTCCTTCAGTTTTGTGCTCTGCACCTCACTGAGAACAGACTGGTCAAAGTATGTTCTAAATATTACATATTGATCTTCTGCTTGCTTTTAAAAGCAGCTAATTATTCTTTAACCTGCAAGAATACTGCAGCTGTGGCAGTGAGGAGCAGTGTGTGCACAATGAATGAGCTGATAAGGAATTAACAAACTTTGCAGGAACTTGTAGAGGTCATAGAACCATCCCTGTGACTTTTTGGAGGCAGGGAGAAATCAAACTTAGCCTTACTCTGAGGCTCAGTATTTTAATCCTGCGGAAGTGATAGACAAAGGGACTAAGGCTTCCCCCCTCAATCCTCACCCACGTGCACTCATACCTTTTAAAAGCCCAATTTGTACCAGCTTTTAAACCCAAATCTTGTGCTGTTTTTATATCCATCTAGTACTTGATGATAAAGTTCTTGTGCACAAGACAAGACTCAGTGGAACGGCTCGGGGTCCAAGGGCTGAGTGTTCTGGGCTACCTGCGGCCCCTGCGGGACGAGCCCTGCAGGACCATGAGCTGCCTGCAGTGCAGGAAGACTGAGGAGGACACAGTTTGTGGCACAACTCTGCTCCTGAAGACACTTCACTTCATCCAGCAGCTGGCACAGGACCTGGTATTTTTATTTCTTAAGGTTTTTTTAAGCTTCTGTTTGCCAGGCTAAAAGGAATAAGGCTGTGCAAACAGCACTTGTGAATGGGCGAAGAAAAGTTGGGGTATTCTTAACGAAGGTTAAAAAAGCATGTTGTGGAAAAATTTATTTATGAAAAATAGAATTCTCTGTATGTTTGCTGAAGGTTTATTACTTCCAATTAAATTGGATGGAGAGGTAGAGGTTATAAAGTGTTCTGGTGGTGGAGAAAAGGGATGGGATCCTAGAAAGAGGGGAGGGTTCTGTGAATAAGAAGGTTTCAGCATGAACTGTCACATTTAGGCACCAGAATGTCTATGAAAAAACTTCAACTGGAATTCATGTTAGCTGCAAATATATAGGAAAGATGGCTGTGCTTTCCTTTAAGCCCAGTGCTCAGAGATTTATGTTTTATAAGTGTGTTCTGTATAGATATAACTTTCCAATCCTGCATTTTCTTTGCCTTTTTAAGGTTCAGCAGAAGGAGAGTGGATTAAAATACAAGTCATTTTTAGATTTCACAGGCCTTGATTTGCAGCTGTTCTGGAATTTTTACAATAAACTGCACCAAAAGTAAGTTTCTTCTTTTAGTGTCTGCTGAAGCAGTAATCAGTTTGTATGTGTATAAATAAAATATGCTTTGTTTAGTTACTGCAGTTTGTTCTTCCTAAACGACATCATTTACATAAATAACATTTCCCTGCTGCTGCCATATGGACTTCTAACCACGAAGTTATGTAGAAGCTTGAGCTGTAGATCAGTTGAGCTGGTAGCTACACTTCCTTTGGCTGTGTCTCTCCACTCAGTGGTTTTTATCTCTCTGAAATGGTGACTTTCATAGCAATAATTATTTGGTGCAAAAGAGCTGCTTTTCTAGTTTTTGCTTTATTTGTTGTGTATCTTCTTACAGCCCAAGGGAAGAATGTATCTTTGCTCAAACACTGCTGTTGCAGCTTCTCCAGAGCTGCTTCTCTGTACTTACTGGAGATAATAAAACTGCTAAACCTCAAGAAACTCCTCAGAGCAAAACAGCTGGTCACACAGAAGCTGCAGAAGAGCTTTATAGACATTTGTGTGAAGGTAATTTTTATTCAATATATATTGACTGTTTTGTCTATTAAATTTTGGGAAAAGATACTCATTCCTAGAGGCCAAGTCACCTCCTGTTCCTTTGTTTCTCTTTCACGTCAGTGTGTGCTAATTAGTCTATCACTAGAAACTTTCCTTGGGCCAGAGAAATGGTTTTGTAGACTTTCTGACAACACGGTCTGGAAACGGCTGCAACAGAAAACTCCTTTTGAATGTGTCACCTGCTTGTACCACCAGGGAATGTGACCCTTTGACTACGACATTACTGGGGTTTATTTATTTCTGATATTGTATATCAGTATAAATGAGCTCATGAGTAGACTGTGAGGTTTACAGGAACATGGGGAAGACTCTAGAGCCAGTGAAGAGAATGGGAATTACACATTAGATTTCACTGGAGTAGGGTGGCACACTCTCTATTCAAATGTCATTTGAAGAGTCTCCTGCAGAAGTGAGCTAGAGGGAAAACACTTTATATAGAATCTGTCACATCTTGAAAATTGTATTAGCTTTGATGAGTGTCAAGTTAAAATCTTCCTAGAATTCATTTACTTGGTGAATAGATACATTCTTTCTTAAAATAAATCCTTCTTGCTGTAAGTTAAAAAGTTTCCCCTCCTTTTCTGTGTGTATAATGGGATTGCAAGGGTTTGAAGTTGTGTAGACTAACCTTTAATTCAGTTATGCCTCTAACATATTAGATGAGGTATTAATTAGAACTTGTAATTTTGTTTCCTTTTTGTACGAGCAGTAGTGGATATGGGGGACAGTAACTTCATGCCAATGAAAATGCTGAAAGAGGAAGTTAAGAACACCTTACTCAGTGGAGCAGCAGTTTTTTTCCCAGATAGACAGACCAGGCGACACCAGCTCTTCACCATGATGGTAAACATTGAATGAGAAATTGTTTGTTTAGTGCCTGCTTTCTTTATGCAGAAAAGAGGTCAAATCTGACTTGTTATTCTCAAATAATACATGCTTTATCCCATTCAAGTAAAAACCTTTTATTTTTGTCTTTGCCTCTTTTTACCCTTCCCCTTTTCTCTCTGCAGCTTATCCAAAGAAAGAGGAGCTAACCCTGCCTTTCTTACAAAAATGAATAATAGAACACAGAAATTAGAATTCTTTGTCACAGAGGAGGAAAACAGAATGTATCATAAATATAAATATTTTTCCTTTTCTAGAAAAACATCACAGAGCAAGAACATAAGCAATCTGTACATCTTGCCTTCAGATCGTTGTGTACCCACTTCAGGTAAGGGGTCCTGAAATTGGAACATATTTGTGTGATACCCCACATTTATTAATTAGTTTGTATTTAATCCTTTTTAGAAACGTTACTCCCCTGAACAATAATTCTCTGAAGTAGTCAACTAATGTTGTTTAGAAAAGACATGCTACTACTCAGTATATTAACTGAATAGCTCTATAAAGCACTGGCCAAGATTGGTGCTGAAATCACAGTATATTGCTCTTAGGCTTCTCCTAGGCTGTCTTCTAGCTTTTTAAGTAATTGTTTGTCAGTGCTGATGGGTGGTATTGATTTAATTAGTCTGGAGTCATCAAAACACAAACTTGATTTTCATTGTAATTACACAATAGGATCTCTACAGATTTGACACAAAAAATACTAAATTTCTGGTTTGGAACTGTTTGGAGCTCCTTGTTGTTGGTTAGTAAGAATATTTTTGTTTTGTAGTGATGAAGATCCAGGTGGACTCTTATTGTTACCAGAGAAAGGAGTTTCTGCAAATTTTGACATAAGTGAAGTATTATCAGTCATGGACACCCTTCTGCTTGTGGCAGCAAGAGAGGTAACTGGATTTGCTCCTGCTTCTTTGTCGTGAGTTTTGTAGGCACTCAAACACAAGCTGCTTCCATGGATACTGAGGAACAGCTTCCCTGTCCTGGATGCCACTGTTCATGGCTGTGCAAGTCAGTAGGATTAGCTTTTCCAGTCAGTTGAGTGTTTTCCTTTAAGCACTGACATTTCATAGTAGTAGAGTAGGAAATGAATAATATTTTTCCAATATGAAATATGTAAGATGTGGTGTTTTTTCCATAGCATTAAAAAGACTCTATGGGGAGACACTGGGGTACTGAAGAAATCATTCCATTTTGAGAGGCTAGGATTGAGCATGTCACTAAGGGAGGTGGAAATGAAGGAGGGTTATTTACATATGCAGAAAAACTGTGCTGAGAACATCAAGTGACTCATATGTAGCTGTTTCTATTTAAAGTTGTGATATATCAAAACAAAGCCCATCACTTGCTACAGGGTGTTACATGCTGCTTGTCATTTGCATTTCATCTTTTTCTGGGGTGAGTGGGATGATTGGTGTCCATCCCAGTTTACTTGGTGCATACTGTGTGTCATGCTGCAGCAGAGGAGGCTCCATTACATTCATGAATGTTCTTTATTTTCCAGTGTGAAATGATGATGCTGGATGTTGCACAGCAAGAGAGTGGCACAGTCTTGTCTTCCTTATTTTGGTCTGTCCAGGGCAGCCTCCTTTCCTGGTGCTATCTGCAGCTTAAAGGCACTGATAATTCAGCCAAGGATCTTGCAGTAGAAATACTTAAAAATTGTAAGTGCTGGGACTGAATACAGAATTAAATATGGGGCAATACAGGACTTTAAAATGTGATTTTTGCAAATTGCAGTATAATTAGGGATCACCAAAGGTTGCCTGAGGCATACTCAGAACTGTCATAGCATTTTTAATCTCTCTAGGAAATAATTAGTGGGCATATTTAGCAACTTGGAGTTTTAGCTGTACAGATAATCTTACGTTGGGAGAATCTTCAGAAAGCATTTCAGTAAGTTTTGGGGCCCAAATACTGAAAAAAACCCCAAACAACAAATAATTGCAGGCTTTCATTTGAACATTGTAATTTCATAGCATCCCATATTTTGGTAAACTCCTGTGGGGTGATATGTGCATTCTTGGATGTTTGTAGTAGCAAGAAGTTGGTTAAGAAGCTGGGTAACTGTAAGAGGTTTTGTTGGTTTTTTTTTTTTGTGGGGGGGATTGTTAGATTTTTATAATGCAGCAGCTCAGTGTTGAGTTAATTGGGCCAAATACTTAACAAAGGTGTAATTTAATGTAAAATTACACAATACTTATGCTACTTGTATATAAATATATTTGCTGTGTTTCTGTATTACATTTAAAAATGGAGTAAGGATGTAGTTAAAAATCCCTACTCTCACTTTTTACTTCAGCTGCATTTCTTAGCAGTGTATGTGGAGACTACTGGATGCATGGAGCTTGTTGAAACAGTCTTAGAGAATTACTCATCCCTTATTTTTTCAGTGATATTGTTGATAAGCATGACTTGTTTCCACAATAGAAATATCACAGAAAACTTCTCTGAAGTGTTGGGTGTTGCAGCCTTGGGGCAGCAGATCCTTTCCTGCTGTATTTGTCCTTGTGCACATCACCATGCACCTAATATTTGATAAAGTGAATTGTGGGAACAAATCCTTAAGGTAGCTATAAAAGATTTTTTTTTTCTCTTTAGATGTGGGCCAATTCCTGTCAAATATCAGAACAATCTTGCAGTCACTCTTATCTCAATATAGTGGCAAAACAATAGTTGAAAAAATAAGTAGCTCTGTCTTTGCTATGGCAACTCGTCAGCTGGTAAGTGACCTGTGGGATTTTATCCTGTTCCTGGGAGGCATGGCTGTGGGTCTGGCATTTTCCTGACACCTATGTTTGCTCCTAGGTCATCTTCTTGTTGGATTTTTGCACTTTAGACATTCCGTACTGTACTCTGCTACAGGGATTCAGCACTTTGATAGAACCACTGAAAAGCCTTTGTAGTGAACCTCATAAGGTAACTAAGGACACAGGCACTATTAAACATTCTGAAACAAAAGCAAAATTGCAAGAAAGAAAACTGAGGTGATTCTATTGGTGAGCATTGGAAAAGAGCTAGAAAGCTTCTAAAAGTGTAGGATGTGTAATGAAATGTTGAGTGAAGAATGACAATCATATCTACTGATAAGGCAAAGTGGTCAGAAAGTGCAACTGGAATGAGCAGCCCGGAAGGTAGATAGGAAAGAGGGGATTCTGTGGGTGAAGGGGAAAACAAATTAAAAATAGTGTATGCTTAACATGTTTAGCTTCACTGCTTGTCATGATGCAGGTAAAATCTGTATGTCTGTAGCACAGATGTTGAAATCTGCATTAGTCAGCCAGTGTCTCTCTGTCATGACTGGAGACTCGTAGTCACCTGTGGGTGAGACAGTCTCCTCCTGAGTCTCCTCCTCCAGAGGAATGGGTGGGTTTTGCTTTAGAAGTGCTTCCTTATTATGATACCAAGGATGTCTTCAGAACTAATTTCTGTGTAAATCAATGCTGTAGCCTTTTAAATGCCATTTGTATGCACATCTGCCAACTTGAAAGTACAGACACAAAAATCTAGCATGGTAATTTATTTTTTTCTTACCTTTGTATCTAAGAATGCATTTTTGTTGTACAGACAGACATGGAAAGCTGGCAGCAGGAGCAGCCTGTGGTATTGAGAACCTGGACAATGGAATCACCTCATAACTATGAAAATAATTGCCATGAGGTCTCAGTCTTCCTGTGTCATGGGGCAACTTACTTTGAGGTGGAATTTGATGAAAAATGTGAAACTGAAAGGAGGTAATTTAATCTTGTGCTGTGTTAAATTCCAGTGTCTGTTTGCAGAGGGGACAATTCATGTTTCAATGTGCACTCCACACGTGCCATTTCAATTTCTTCATTGTCCAGAGCAGTACACAATTTATATTTTTGAATGACCTTGTGCTGAAAGCTACCTCTCCTGGCAAATTTACAGACATGCTGTTCATATGAATTTTGCTTCCTTTGGGCTTGATCTGTTTGATAATAATGCTGTGACCACCACAGTTTGTGCTTGTGGTATTTATTTTGCCCTCTTTCTCTTGGTAACACATCAGGCTACTGCTTAGTTAAAGCATTTGCCTGCTTAGTTAGGTATGGCATCCTTCACCAAATCCATAGTCCTGCAGGATGGCAGATCTGTGTTTGCTGGGACTTCTGCATTGAAACATGAAATAAACTCCTTAGCAGTCACATGAAGGTGTGGTTCAGAAAGAAGTGACAGTGTGCACTTAGATACAGCACTTGTGAAAATCCAGAAGCAAAACCATTCTCCCTCAAAATTTAAAAAGTAAATTTGGAAGTAATGAATTGCAATTTTCACAGGTATGATTACCTGGAGTTTACTGATGCCAGAGGGGCAAAAACTCGTTACGATACAAAGGTTGGCACTGAAAAATGGCCTAAGGTGAGCACCTTTAAAATGATGAACCAAATTATATATCCAATCTCAGGAAGTCCTTATGATTCCTGTAGAAACCTGTTACGTAAAAGGATGTGTGCTTTTGTGCATGGGTGTGTTTATTAAATTTCGTAGGTGGGGGGGCAGGAGATGGGGAAGAAAGTCTAAAATGCTGCAAATAAAAGGAGTGAATGAGTAAAGAATCCCTCTTTGCTTCTATTATCAAAAGAGCAATCAGTTAAAGTGAAAAGGAATAATCATGTTCAACTGCCAATAATACATGGGTAAAGCTTGCTCTGCCCTTGCAAGTTTTTATATCCTAAGACAAGTGTGGCCCTTCCTGAGGCTGTGCTCTGTCCTCAAATGAGGTGCTGCTCTTCTGTTTTTGTGGCTCTGACTTTTAAAGCTCGATCATATATAAAATTGCTCATTAAGCTCTTGAATAGAAATTTTGCCTGCTTAGCACTGTGGGTTTCTCATTGACATGGTGGGGGAAATTAGCTCTATTATGGCCAGAACATAATACTGAAACCCCAGAGTTGCTGAAGGGAATTCATTACCCTGAAACGTTTTCCTGTCATGTACATTTGGCAAAATGACTGTTTTGTTGCTCTGTAGAAAGTGACCTTTAAGGCTGGCCCACGGCTGCAGTTTCTCTTTCACTCTGACAGCAGTAATAATGAGTGGGGCTACAAGTTTTCCGTCACTGCTTACGGCCTCCCAAACGTTGCCGTGTCTTGGGGCTTGGATTTACAGCTGCTTGTCTCCCGGCTGATGGGGCGCTTGGCTTCCCGGAGCATGGCCCTCAAATCCCTGCGAGGTGAGTGCCTCCCACAGCTCCATCCCTGCAGAGAGGAGCTACAAGGGCTTGGTGTTGAGAATCCCCTGTGGAAATGGAGTTCCTTGTGTATTTCCCTCATGTGAATGTGGAAGACTTGCTGTGCTGCAAGTCCATGGAAGACTTGCTGTGCTCCAAGTCCATGGAAGACTTGCTGTGCTCCAAGTCCATGGAAGACTTGCTGTGCTCCAAGTCCATGGAAGACTTGCTGTGCTCCAAGTCCATGAAAGACTTGCTGTGCTCCAAGTCCATGGAAGACATGGACACGTGGAAGTAATCCTACTAAGCTAAATTACATTTATGAAGTAGTATGTTCTTTTTTTTTTTCCCATCTAAAATTGTTCCCTGGTGCTGTCATCCACCCCACATTGGGAGTGTGAATATGGAGCCAACAAACTGAAAAAATTACAGAGCTTAGGACACAAAGGATTCTAAGTTTCACATGAGCGTTTGGTATTGAATGAAATTTGAAGTCACAAATTAAGTTTGGTTCGTTACATTAGTTAAGTACAGTTAGGATTTTGACCTTGAAGATAAGTGCATTAAATTTTAATAAATAATTTTTAAAAAAAGATTTATTAATTTGAAAGCAAGAACACTTCTCTCTAGCTTCCTAAATCTGAATGCATTCACCACTTAGGAGAAATTAAATAAGGCTAAGAGTTCTTGCTCCAATCAGGTGGTCCATATTTACCTTGGAAAATTAGACAGCTATTTACATGTGAATTCAGGGAACTAATTGAAGTGTTTGAGAATATTTTCTTCCTTTTTTAATATAAGCATGCTTGCATATAAAAAAATCAGGTGCTTAGTAGGAGAGATAACTTTTAAATTCTTTTAAATCAAAAAATTGCTGTAGTTATAATACAGTGAAAATGTTTGATTTAAAGTCCTTCCATATTGTAACATTGTCACTATGAAGTAAGATATTGATGCTGCCATTATTGAAAGGGTACATCAGTTTTCTGTACCATGTTAGAAAAAGAGAGAACACTGTAAAATTACTTGTTCAGTCTATTTGCAGTAACGTTTTGTTGAGAGTTTGTTGTCAGCTTTTTTCCCCATTGGATGTTTAATGTTTATTATTTTCAATAATCTGTAAAAATGAAGACAATTACTTAGCAACTGAAGGATCTGTTCTGAATTTCTTGCAGAATTAGGTAGTGAAGCAGACTTGCCTCCTTTGAAAGTAACCTCGGTTCTTAATTCTCCTCTGTGGAAACCTGTCTTCAGGCATCAGCTGTGTCCTGAGGCACTCCCGGCAGCCAGGCAAAACAATGCCAAGCACCAAGACAAAAATGAGGTACTCACCCACTGCTTGTGTTGCCTTGGCATGAAATCCCTGTGGATCACACAGGTTCATTGGCTTTATGGAGTTGGTATGCCCTTAAGCTCGTGCTGCTGTGCTAAACTAAACATTGTGCTGCTGCATTCAAATACCAAGGAGGAAAGAAACTGTTGTCCTGTGCCCTTTATTAGTTTCCATTTTCATGGAATCATCAAATGGTTTGGAGAAACCTTCAAAGATCATCTAATTCACTCCCCCCTTGTGCAGGGATGTCTTTTATTGATCAGTTTGCTCAGCTGCAGTGGATAAACTGCAAGTTGACTTTGCAGCTCTTTGTTTCCTCTCAGCCAGCATTGATGCGTTGCTCCCTTCTCTGCAGGCTCGGAGCTCTCCCCACGACGTCTGCCGTAACTTTCTTATCGACTTTGCAAAATCAGATCCTGCCCAGGACTTCAGTGGGCAAAAATCTGAACTTTTCAAAGGACTTATACAGGCATGTAAAAAACAGACCCCAAAGACAGATATAGTTGCTGGTCCTACTGTTGATCAAGCTGTGAACTCAACATTTGCTGCTTTGGTGTATCTCACTCCAGATTTATTTGAGAAGCTTCAAAAATATGGTAACTCTAATATTACTAGATTATCTTAATAATGAAGACTTACAGTTTGTAAACAGCTCTCTTAGTTTATAATATTTAAAAATCAGTTTAGTGGGGCAATTTAAAGAAGATGTTCTGTAGAAAGTTATCATTTAGGCAGACTAGGTAAGCTTTCTCTCTAGAGTGTTTATTTTTTATTAACATATATTTTTTGTCTTCAGGGCACTGGTAAAATAATAATCATCAGAAGCTCTTATTCTGTAAAGCTATACCTAAAGAGGATAGAGATGTCCTCTGGGGCTTTATTTCAGAACAGTGTGGCTCCAGTTATTAGAGGTTCTTGGATCATTTTCTACATTGTACCTTTTCTAAAAAGCCAGCAGCAACTTCTGTTATTAACTGTTGGGGTTGGAGGAGGTGTGAATTGTCTCCAGAAATACCATTCTGTGGAAATCAGCCCTGCCATGCTCAGAATTTTTTTTTCCAATAGAAGATAATATTTTGCTTTTAACTTACTGGCCATTGTATTATAATTTATGTATTTTTCAATAGGTAAAATTAACAACTTTTTGACTCACAGCACCTTTCCATTAAGTTCATTGATATATTTGAAGGATTGGATAATAAGATATTACTTGGTTTTGAAGGATTTCATTTTAGGTTTTCACTTTTTGTCATAATTTTGACACTAAACATTTTACATTTTTTGTGGAATGATTGAGCTGTTTTTTGAGCTGTGAAGTTATGAGTAAAAATGACTGACACAAAGACTGATGTGATGACTAATGTGGTTGCTGCCTTTAGTCATTTGGTCTATGTCTGATAATTGAGCTAATTTTCTGAGTGACATTGAGAACTGGGCAAATATTAATGGGTGTTTGAGAAACCCATCCCACTGTTCTGTCAGTATCTTCATCTGCTGGTCCTGCTGGGGCAGAGTAGTTTCAGGACCTGTGTTCACCCGTGGTATGGGAAGTTTGGAGAAGGGATGCTGAAAAGAACACAGGAGAAAAATTAGAAAGGGAGAATGAAAGAGGGAAGGCTGAATAAGAATATATTTTTCTCCATTTTTATTGTCAGGGCAGTTTGAATAGAAACTGATTTGTCAGGTTTTTAAATTTTGGAAATTGGTCTTGAAAGTCCTTTCTAGAAATTCATAGTGTAAAACAGTAGAGAAAACAAATACATCTACAGAGCTTTAAGTAACTACTAAACATTTGTTGCTTATTCTGATAAGTCTGCATCAGTGTTATTGCATTCATAGGGGAGGATTTTATTTTCCATGGCTTCAGGCAGCAATTTTGGGAAGAGATGAGAAAGATACTCATAAATTAACTTTGTAAATAAATCAGTCAAGGTGCAGTTGTGTATTTATGCCATATAAAAGTTGGCAGGTTTATTCTCTATTTTTCTTACAGGTATAATTCCAGGTATTGACTAAGAGAGGAAAGGAGGGCTGTAGCATAATTTTGGTTAAGCAGTTGTATAAAATGGAGCTGTAAATAAACAGGACTCTCTTCTTTCTCTCATTTCCAGTCAACAGTGGAGGCAAGGTGCCTTTGAGTGATGAGTTTGCACAAGTATATTCCCTGGCTGATTCCATTAGAATATGGATGGTAAGAACACTCAGGAGGATCTCTGTGAATGTCATTTACTTCAGTACTTTACAGTGCAACGTTAAGGAGTAGGGTGGAACAGTTTTTCCTTCAGTTATTCTCCATCAACTATATTCACTTAGAACATAGGTTAACTTTGAAACTTTGGACTTAAATGTTTAATTGCATCCTTACACTCCTCTCCTTCCTTCAGCCCCAGATGTGTCATCATGAGTAGTTAGGACTGAATTTGACTGCAAATCAATTAAATTTGTGTTATATTTTAGCAAGAACTTATGTTGTAAATTAGAAAGACATTGCAGATGGAGTTCTTTGGAGGTATATCATAGAAAGAAGTGTGTCTTAAACATCATTCCATTGTCTTGTGACTTTCTCCCTCCTCTTTTCTGCCTAAGAATTCCTGGCAGGTTGATGCACTGGAGTTACAATGGGTGCAGATGCATGTTGAGATGATTAATTGCCTTTACCCATTGCATGACAGGCGATGTTTGCATCTGACAGAGCTTGCTAGGGGGCTGACATATTTTTGGAGAACTTTATCTCACAACTAGATGTCTACATTTTCCTGAGTGCTGAGGGTAAATGAGAAACCTTCTTTTCCTTGAAGGATTGGTGCACATCAAATCACAAGACAGGGAATGGCTTCAGCCTACAAAGCTCAAGCAGCTCGGGGTGAGGCTGTTACTGCTCTGACAGTTCAGGTGCTGCTCCTTTAGGCTCCTGGGTGGTTTGCTCTGCAGTTGGGAATAGTAACTACAGTCATCTATTCCTGAGATTAAATTTCTTTCAGTCATTACAGTCTTCATCCTGCCTTGCTGTATAGAGGCACAGAGAGAATCATATTTTAACTATATTAACATCCTGTCTGCAGTTGGAAATGAAGCAGAAATCCCTGACGGGGAGGGGAAGTGATGCTGAGGAGAAGCAGAACACAGAAGCAAGTGAGGTGAACCCAGAAACTCTCGGTGAGTGTTGCCTTGTATGTTTGGGCATTCCAGGTAGCTTAGGAAAGCATTGTAAGCCTGAAGGCATTATTTTTCCTGTGAAAGGTAAGTTAGCAACTGGGGTTAGTTTTTCATACGTAAGAGATAACCTAGTGTACATTGGATTAATTATCTGGGATTGTGTTCGCTGTTCTTTGCAGAAAACAGTAAGAAAGTTCTGCAGGGAGTGACCTTTCACTCAGGTCACCTGGTTCTGAACTTAAATCTGTTTTTGTAGTTATTTCTTACCACATTTAACTGATGTTAGAACAGCAGCTGATTGTTATTAGAACAAAATTTGTTCTTACTGACTATTCTGTACTTCATATGGTTCAGTGTAATGATTCAGATTTAGCATTTGGAAATCTGAACTTAAGCAATCGGTAGCATCATGATCAATATAACAAGAAAACCAGTATTTTCTAGCTGTCTTGACTGAGAAGAAATAAGATAAATCACTGTCTTCTTAAGCCTAAGACAGCAAATTTGTTGTTCTATTGTCGTGATTTTAAGACTTCCAATTTTTATGCTGCAGCAAAACTCTGTGTGCAGAAGAGCCTTTTGTTACTGAATTTTTTGCCCATAAGAGCAAAGACAAAAGATTCTGCCTCAGACAGTTTGGAAGCCCAAGACATGGATGATCCCCAGCAGTATGTGAGTGATCAATGCCAAAGACAAGGATCAGCTGTGGACATGGACTTCCAGGCAGCACCGTCGGTGTCATCCAGTGCAGGAATTCACCCTGTTTCAAAAGAGGGTAGTCAAGCATCACAGTCTGATCTGAAAGTTAAACAAATTCCTGACCTCCACCACGCAGAAGCTGCAGCTGCATTTCATAGTAAGCCTGTTGAGAACACAGCTTCACAGCAAGAAGATGTGTCATCCCCTCCTTCCACTCCTACCCGAAAGTCCCAGCTTGGCCGTGGAAGACTGAGGCTGCTGTCCTTCAGGTCAATGGAAGAGCCAAGAGCTGTGCCTACTGTGAAGGAAAAATATCCTATTTTGAAGAGCATATTAGACTTTATTAAGGATCAATCACTTTCACATGAAAGGTAAGCAAATTGAAAATGTTGTCAGTTACAATAGACAGAAGCTTGTCTTCACACCTCTTCAGGTGGAATAAAATATTTTAGCAGCAAGATAACATGGCAGAATATTTTGTTTACAGTTGTCAGACTTATGTATCAAGCTTCAGTTATTCACAAGAATGTAAGGTCTCAGAGTACTATTTCATTTCATTTGCTTCTATTACATAGAACAGAATGCAAAAAACAGTCACTTGGCAATTTATTGTCTTGCTTCCTCAGATGTGTTTGCAGAGGCATTTTGCTTTTTATCTACAAAAGCAAAGCCATGGTGTATCACTATTACCAATCCTTGGTACCAAATAGAGACAAGTTGCATCTCTCATTAAATTACCTGGTATTCTGAAAATATAAATCAAAAGAGACATTTCCAATTCTCAGCTTGTCTGTTTTGAGCTCTAGAACATGGAGTGGTGCAGGAAGAGCTGAATTCTGTTTGAAGCTTTCACTCACTCCAACTAATACACTGAAATACAGCTGGAAATTCAGATACAAAGCAGTTGTGTAACCAGTGAAGCACTTCTTGAATTATTCTTTTGTGTTGTTTTAAGCACAGTGTTTTGAAGTTTTCACTGATCTATTTTTGCTTTCAGTGTTTTAAAGGTTCTTGCTTTGAGAAAATCCCAAGGGCAGAGTATTATGGAAGTGCTCAAGACCATCCGCCAGTGCCTGGACTCGCTTGGGCAGCCACACTGCTTTCACCCACCCTGTGTGCTTTTTCTCCTAGAACTTCTAGCCTGTCAGAAAGATTTTACAAAGTAAGTAATTATTTAGGCAAATCTCAGCCATGTGATTTGCTGTCTTAGTTCTTGTGTTCCTCCAGCATGTATATTGACAAGAGTAGAAAGTTCTGCTTTTTAATGCATGTGGATAATAAAAATATGACTTGAGGTTAGTTTTCAGGCTAGTAGGCATATCTGCTGTTTTTCATTTAAAAAAAACCACAAAAATTAATAATTATTTTCAAGTGGGACTTAGTTGCACAGCTGTTCATGCCATGAATATGTTTAGCTCTGATTTCTATGTTATGTCTGGCCAGTGCTGTCACAACTCTGTCTCTTGGCTTCTCACTTGTCAGGAGCTGTTCTGTGGTCATCTTGCAATGCACTGATTCCCTTTAAGATCTTGATGAGATTTTCATAAAGCAACTTTTTAATTTAAAGGAATGTTCTCTTCTTAATGCTGTGAGAATATTCTCTTTGCCTTTTCTGTTTCTGATTCCAGGTACAGGATTCTTTCATTTTTATTTGAAAATTCTAGACTGCATTTTTAAATAAAACTAACATCCTTCACACTTGTGAAGAGGGGTTAAAAAGAGGCTGTTTCTAAAATTTGCACAAATCATGCTACCTAAAACATCACAGTGAATTCTAGGCTACTAAAATGACTCTTTAATTTGCAGCTACTTTGGAAACTTGGAAGGCTGTGGTGCTGAGCTACACAAAGAGATTCGAGAGTCTTACTATCAGCTTGTTTTGTTCCTGGTAAATTCTGTGAAAGGATTTAGTACAATTAATGACAGGTACAGTCCATTGCTTGCTTTATTTATGTGATTTTTTTGCATTCCTCCACACCTCCTCCCTCGTAATTTATTATTTGTCATTTAATGTCTTCATTAATTTTGTCTGTACTTTCCATTATTTATAGAACTAAATGAGGAGCCTTGATCTTGTGATCAAAAATGCCAAGTTGGCTTTTTATTACTAAAGGAATCAAGGAAAGCACAAAAACTTATTAGTGTTAAAAACTTGACTTATTGCATTTTGTAGTTACAATTCTGCAGTGTGTCTCTGAAGCTTAGCAGTAAAACACTAGAAACAGCAAATTTATCATGGAGTACTTGGGCAAGGGTAATGCCACAAGAAACATGGCAATTCTGCAGCCATGCTTTAATGTTCAAACTCATGTTTTGGCAACATTCTGGTTAGAATTTGGAGGATTTATAGCCAGATGTCCAAGAGAAATGAGAATTTTATGGCTATAATGTCAGTCTCTCTGACAATAACTTTCAAGTCCTTTGTTCAGTTTTAGGTGAAAAGGTCAAAAATATTTCAAACAGAATAAATTCCTCCAAATACCAAGAAAGTGCTGTACTGTAGAGAAGAGACAAATGCTAATGCTCAGGCAACACCATTAGCTTGATCTTAACTGAATCCAGAAGGAAGACTTTCTTTCAGATTCCATAGTCTGTTCTTGCTAAATTGTGTAAGTTAATTCTTTGATAAACATGAGTTCCTGCCACAGAGTTACTTTAATGCATAGTAAAGCCTGAAAAGCAGTGTGGTGGGGTTTTTCTGCCCTTCCTCTCCACACACAATTTCAACTCTAGACCTTTCAACTTTAGGTCAGCTTTAGAGCTGTCATGTTTTAATGTCTTTTGTTTTTATTTAGGTCGTTGCTTCCTGCCTTATCCTGTGTGCAGACAGCTCTCCTGCACCTCTTGGATATGAGCTGGGAGCCCAGTGATCTTTCCTTCTTTGTTGAGATCCAGCTGCCACATCTCCTCATGACAACATCACAGGAGAACATCAGTATCCATGACAGTGTCATTTGGTGAGTCAGGAGGAACGCAGCTTTCACATGCTGCTCAATGCTGATTCCATTTTACCCAGAAAGGTTCCTGAACTTCGAGCTGGAACAAGCAGTAAGGGTACTGTTAACAAGTTTGGCATAATTCTGATCAGTACCCAAGGGCTTATCTGAAGTACTGTAATTTTTTTTGCTGGTACAAAAACTATTGGAATTTTAAGTTTAACCTGATTACTACTGGATTTGCTTGTTTAGCAGTGCAGCAGGAGGTATATAATACTGTGTTTTGCCTTGATGAATGTCAAATGTTTTTAACACCTTCATATGGCAATTTTATAGTAGTTGTACTTGCACATGAGCATATGTGAAGGCCAAAAACACTTAACAAAACGTCTGATCTGCCAGCATTCCAAAAGCTGTTTAGTAAGAGTAGATTTTCCTGATTTTTGCATAGTGATTCCCATATGTATTTAAGAACATGTCATAGAAGCAAGAAGCAGGTGTCTGTATGGTCATTTATTAACCAAGTGAATGGGATTCTCACAATTCTGTTTTTATTAGAATGTTATAGCACATTGTTCTTCATTAAAAAGTAAAGTTTTATTAAAGGGAAGCCTGATAGCATTCAAACTTAATTTTAAGCTTGCTTTTCTTTTAGTCAGTGGAGTGAAGAAGATGAAATTGCAGACTACAAGCAAAATTGTGAATGGATGGATGAATGTCAGGATGTAATGTTTGAGACCTGGTATGAAAAGATAGCTCAAGCTGACCCAGAGAAGCAGAGAAAGGTGACCTCATGTTTTGTATATTTACCTGCAGAAAGGGTAAATAAGAGATCTTTAAAAGCCTAAAGGGCAGAAAGAAGTCTGGTTTATAATTAATTTCTATGAGTTGGAGCTCTGTAGACTGTCAAGAGTCTAAAATGATTAAAATAGCACCATTCATTTTTGGCAGGGGAAATGTTCTGCCTCCTGTCTGAAACTTTCTCAAAGTCAGAAAATAATACTCAAGTAAATTGTGTTGGTTTATTGCTGTAGATGCACATGTTTGTTGCTCGTTACTGTGACCTGTTAAACGTAGACATTTCCTGTGATGGCTGTGATGAGATCGCGCCGTGGCATCGCTACCGCTGTCTGCAGTGCAATGACATGGATCTGTGTAAAACTTGTTTCCTTGGTAAGAACCATTAAATAACCCCTCAAAATCCTGTATTTGAAGCCAAAACAGTACCTTGTAAATTATTGTCTTGGTTTGAAAAGACAGGTGTCTGCTAAAGAAGGCAGGAGCCTTCCTTGAAATAGAAAATGTAAACCCCCTCCCTCTGAATTATTATAATTTTTGAAATTAAGGGGCTCTCGGGCAAAGATATGGGAGTAGGAATAACAGTTCTTTATTAGGGAAGAAAATAAAAATAGAAAAATGCAGTAATACAAAACAGCACTGCCAGAGTGAGAACAGGCCTGACCCCCTGTGTGTCAGGGTGGTGGCAGCAGTCCCATCCCATGGTGGCTCAGCCCTCCTGCAGTGCCAGCTGTGCTTCTGCTGGAGCAGGGATCCTGCACAAGGCTGGAGTTTTCCTCTGAAGCTCCAGGGCTGGTGGGGATGGGCCTGGGCTTCCTCTGGGAATGCAGTGGGGAAGAAAGCTGCTCCTCTGGGAATGCAGTGGGGAAGAAAGCTGTTCCTCTGGGAATGCCGGGGGGAAGAAAGCTGCTCCTCTGGGAATGCAGTGGGGAAGAAAGCTGCTCCTCTGGGAATGCAGTGGGCAAAGGCTGCTGTGGTGTTCCAAGGTCAGATTGTATCCAGGTAGGAATGCTTGGCTCCTCCCCTGGGCACAGCCTCTCCCCATGGATGATGGAATTTTCTCAGCCATGCAGGGACACTCACTGGCCATGAACAGCAGAGATCTCCTGGAGGGAGGATTGGTTGTGGGAGAGATAAAGAAAACTGCCCAGTGATCAGCAGAGAGCTGCCCCAGCTCTGACAGTTGGCGATAGAACACACACCCCCAGCTAAATCTTGCAACCCAGGACAATTATACACAAAATAAAGTCAAACACTTTTCTCCTCGGTTCTTCGGAAATGTTTAACTGTTCTTTCCCTAGTATGAATGTAAACTTGAAATTAGGAAAGGTCCTGTGTCAGAAAGGTTTACAGGGAAGTCTTTCTTTACAGGTGGAGTTAAACCTGAAGGGCACGAGGATGACCATGAAATGGTGAATATGGAATATGCCTGTGATCACTGCCAAGGAGTTATCATCGGTCGGAGAATGAACTGCAATGTTTGTGATGACTTTGACCTTTGCTATGGATGCTATCATGCAAAGAAATACTCTGACAGGTATTAAAAATGTGATTTGCTTTCCCCCATGTGGCAGAAAGACAGTATTTAGTAGCTAAATACAATCATTCTCATGATGCTTCCTATAAAGCTGTGTCTGACATCAGAACATCTCCTTGGTGTCCTTTGGGGAAACAAAGACAGGACCAGTTCGGCAAAAATGTCTGGAAACCTGCCTTAACCTCTGAAGTCACTTGGCAGCAGTTGTTTTCTGGATGTGGCTAGGAAGGCTGCAGAAGGAGTTACCAGTCTGTATGACAGGATAGGAGAGACAGTCCCTGCTGTGGAAAACAACAGTTTTCAGTGCTTGACAGCAGAGAGCATAAAAACCAGGTTCACAGTTTGAACCTCTGGAATGTGTTGGGTTTTAAGTGTTTTCCTGTGGAGGCATTTTATGTTGACTGACTATGTTGGTTAGCAGAAAACCAAAAGCTGCATTCCTAAATGATGTCCCTTGTCCTTCCAGCCACCTGCCCACCCACAGCATCACGGTGTACCCCATGGTGACCATCCGCATCAGTGACCGCCAGCGCCTCATCCAGCCCTATGTCCACAACTACTCCTGGCTGCTCTTTGCTGCCTTGACCCTCTACAGTGCAGATCTGGCAAATGGGGAGGAAGTAGAAGGAGAGAAACTGGATCCCCAGGTCCTCAGTCATGCCAGAGTTCTGCAGCATCAGTGCATTCAGCTCATTGGGGACTGCCTGATGAAAGCACAGCATGGAAAAGGTGAGTCAGCTCCTCCTGCTCTGAACAATGCTTTCTACAAGTGTCAGAAGTGTCTGTGGTTACTGACTTGAAAGTTTCCAAAGGAAAGGGGAAGCTACTGTGTACTTCGCTGAGAATAACTGTTTATGTAGAAAGTAAATGTTCATAGAACAAGTGTTGTTCAGGGTCGTTGGAACATGGAAAATAGAGTGCTTGAGAAAACTAATTTTATGCTTACATAAACATTGGACACAACTTGGCAAGTCTCTGGTTGTTTTTTTTCCATGTTAGCTGTTGTAAAGGGATCAGTCAATACAGCTTCATGTTCTTTCAGTAATGTATCACTGACAGCTGAAGGACAGCAAATAACTTGGTGGAAAAGTTTTTTGTTCTGCATCTCATGGGAAGTGATTTTTAGCTGTGCTTGTGGTATAAATTTCTGGCAGTGGTGTTCATTTCTCTGGAAATGGGGGTTTCTGTGAACAAAGACCTACTACGGAAAATAGGGTTATACAATTGGGACCCATTTTGAACGTATCAAAAATTTTAGACTAAAATTCAAATAAGTTTGCTGGTAGTTTTTGTAAGCATCTCTAATACAACTGAAATACCACCACCACCAAATACTCATTAATTAATCTGCTTACAATATACAGTTCTATTGTGCAAGTGGTCAGAAGATTGAAAAATATGACAAATGTCATTTGCTCTTCATAATTTACACTCTACTGTTTTCTTAAATTAAAACCTCTACCCCAATGGCATCTTTGAGGTTAAAGATGTCACCATCTGTCCATCACTAGTATTTAATGGAACTACATAATTATATGAGCGTGATAGAAAAGATGTTTTTGATGAAGTTAATGTTCAAAAGAATTGTGTAAGAAGTTTGCGGTTCTCTTTTACAGTGTTTCAGTTCTGCTTTTTGTCTGTCTTGCCACTCAACAGCTAAATAACTTCCATAACTTTTTTGCTCCCAGGACTGAAAAATTTAGCTCTCCTCTGCATGTTACCAGAAGATGAGTCCATCTCAGAGAATGACACTGTTTCAGGCAGTCCTCCCACAGACAGTGCTCCAAAAAGTCATCCTGGTGATAGAGCAGGGAAGGGAAGAGATGAGAAACGCAGCACAGGCTCTTTGGTGCATCGCAGTGTAAGTACCTGTTATCTCCAGAACCCCTGACACCAGACATGTGATCTGATATTGAACACCCTGTTCTGAATGTGGGACTGAGATAAGGGATAGTAATGATTTCATTTATAGGTAGAAACTGGGGGGGAAGGGGACAGTTGTTTTTTTCATTAGGTCTGGCTGATCAAAAACTTCTTGTTCTGAACTGATTTTCACAGAAGTGTTGCAGGATAGGGGCATGTCTTGTTCTTTGAGAAAGAGCTGTCATTCCCCCTGGTTGTTAGCAGTGGTGAGTATTAGAATGAGTTTCCTACAGTTTTATACAGTGTTTAAAACTATTATAGTGTAATAATTTTATGCAGGGAGATATGAGCAAAATAAAAGAATATAATTTAATTGTATGGAAGCTTAAGACATGAATACATCAAGAAGTTCTTCAGTAGAAGGTTTTGATACTCAAAGAAAAATGTTTGTCAAGTGCAAATGACTGAGTTCTTTCCATGCTTGTTCCTGCAGGGATTACATTTTTTTAATCTTTTAGTACTTCTGTTTTATTTTTAGGGGAAAGGAGATACTCACAAGGAAATCCAGTCTCCTGCAGAAGATAAAGCAGGAAAACAAGAAATTGAAATCAGAGCTGTCTCTGCAAAGGAAGCTGTTGTGAGACAAGAGTCAGACTTGTCTGTGGATGGGAATGTTCCTGCAACAGGTAAAAAATAATTTCTCATTTTCCCTGTCACAGAAATATCTACTCATCTGCAAACAGCTGTCCTTTTTATTCCTAATCCAGTTTTGCATATTTTCAAATGTCTGTGTCTGCTTTGTGAAAACCTGCCAGACATTGCTTGGAACAAGTGCCTTGCAGTCTGTTTAAAGGAGTCTGGAAATCAGAGTAGATTTCCACAAGTATTTATCCATGGATGGAGATAACAGTCCCTGTTGGTCTAACACAACACTAGTGTGTTCTGATGCACTTGGAACCAGAAAATAAGTGTCTTATCCTGTTAAAGACTGGGACTGTAAGAATTTTGAAAGTTAAATGGATCTGTCTAGCACTGTCCTGTATATGTTTTACTAGATGGTATAAATTTCTTTACCTTCTGTTTTATATACTTTTATACACTTTTATAAAGACTTTATTTTTTAAATGAAATAATTCTTTTTTATAATTTCTATTTATTTTTAGATTTGGATTATAAAAACTAAGCTATCACTTTTTTTTTTTATGTCATTTAGGGGATTTCCTTATTTTGTTTTTATTTACAAAGCAGGTGACTCTGTCTCAGAGGATTCAACCCAAAAACCAACAGAGAAGGTTTTAATACCTAGCCAGGAACAAGTTTTTGCTGAATGCTCTCAGAAGAGGATTTTGGGGTTGCTGGCAGCTATGTTACCACCTTTCAAATCAGTTAGTTCTTTTTACTTCCATCTGGGTTTTTTTCCTACGTGCACAAATAACATGAATAAAATTCATAGGAATTAAATGTGGGGTATGGGCCCATGTTGTTTACATGTTATGAAATGTGAATTAGAATGTCTTCAGACATTGACATCACTAAGGAATATAAGGGCTTGTTCCTGGGAGGGGGGAGAGGGAAGGGGATTTTAATGTATCTGTGAAGTTGAGTCTTAGCTGTTTAGCATAGTTTAAATCTTCAGTTTAGCTTCACATGTCAGGTCACACTAACAGGCCAATAACAAAAGTAGGAATGTAGTTTCTCATTCCTTCTGTCCCATTTGAAACACCTTCAGAACAGAAGGTTTTTTATGTGCTGACTTTGACTAAAAATCTTGTTTTCTTTCCCTGCTTCACTGAGATTTTTCTCTCTCCGCAGGGCTTCACAATGTCTCTGATCAACCTGGAACAAATACTTCCACTGATGTTTCATGTTGTAATCTCAAATGCTGGCCATCTGAATGAAACTTATCATTTAACCTTGGGACTCCTGGGCCAGTTAATCCTCAGGCTTATGCCTACAGAAGTGGATGCTGCTGTGACTAAAATCCTTTCAGCCAAACATAATTTGTTTGTACCAGGAGATGGGTCTACAGTGCCAGAAGGATGGAAGACAACTCATCTTCTGTTCAGTCTGGGAGCTGTGTGTTTAGACAGGTGCTTCTTACCTTAACCCAATTAGTTAATCTCTGCTGAACAGTGATTTTCTTTCATGTATGCCTTGTGCATAGAGGCTTTTTAATAGAAAGGTAATTAAACCTGTGCCCTGGTCATAGAAGGGGCTTAGCATCTGCAGCCTTTGTTGCAGTGGGAATCCTAATTTCCTTCCACAAGAAGGCTGGCTGCTGAAGAGTGGCCTAATTTCCTGTGCTTACCTACACACCATGTCATGGAGGAGGAAGTGAGGTTTGGAAACTGTGAGGAAAACCAGAAATACAGTCCTTTACTTTTTGTGTGACTTGCATTCTCTCACATTGTTACAAATCTCTCGTGTAACTTGGGAAAGGAGGAGGGGTGTGTCACATCACTATCACCAGTGCTGAGTTCTGGATCTGGCCCTTCTGCGGAAGAGTATTTGAGAGAGAGGTTTTTTACAGTAAAATTGCACTGGAGACACCATGGAGGGACAGGTTTTGAAGATCCTGAGAAAGTTCTCAAGCATTCTGAGATCCATGTAATGCCTGTTAAATGTGACTTATTTTTTATTGTAGCTGTGTTTTACAGGGTTCATAAAAATAGAAAAGCATATGAAATTTAAAGGCAGAATATCCAGAGCATAAGCTGAGGGAAAGGATTTTCTCAAAAAGTAACTTTAGTGTAAGAGACCAGTCCCTGTAGGTTATTTGTGTGATCCAGAGAGTGAGCAGGTGGTCACATACATTCAGAAATAAACATCTTGCTGCCATGCAAACAGAAACTTCTGAGTTCTAAACTAAAATTCAGAGTTAACAGTAGCAATGTTCAAGCACGCTTTTATTTGGGACTGTAGACACTCTCAGAAAACAGAATAGTATTTATGCTCTATGGAAAACAAAGCAGAATTCATGTGTCAGCTGGCATGAAAGCTTTAAGTATTTGGAACAACAGTTCTGTAGTAATTTGAAAGCTGCAGCTGTGACAGATTACCAGTGATGTGCTGTCTTGAGGAGGAGTATCTTCAGGTGAGCCTGCAGTGAGCCCTCCTGATGCAGCCTGCTCTTGCTTTGCAGCCGTGTGGGGCTGGACTGGGCGAGCTCCATGGCAGACATCCTTCGCTCTCTGAACTCCTCTGTGCAGTGGCACGATGTGATTGCTGCTTTCACTGACCACTGCATTAAGCAGCTGCCCTTCCAGCTAAAGCACACCAACATCTTCACTTTGTTGGTGCTGGTTGGCTTTCCTGAGGTAAGTGGCCTGTCAGTCCTATAGGAAACAGAATTTGTTAAAGCTTTGAGGTATCTCTTTCTGAATACTACAGATTCCATCAATGGGAGACAACCTTTATAAACTCTCAAAACCTCTTGTATGTCATAGTTCACATCTTTCTACTCGTGCACGATTAATGTTGAGCTGATGAAGAATAATGAGCTGGTTTTGCCTGGCATTTCTTTGGATCCTGCTTATAACTGCTACAAGCAAACCAGCTTCATTTGTTTCAGTATCTAAAAGGACTTTTGTACAAGCAAAACAATCCATTCTCCATCTTGATGTTCATACCTGATACATTGCCTATGTAACATTAAGTTGGTCGTTGTAGACATTTCTTTTATAGACTTGAACTTCTATTTTCTAAAGACCAGGCATCAAGCAGTGGTTCAGCTAAAAAATACAATAGCAAGAGTAAGCAAAGGTAACCAATATAAGACATGGCTGTGTATTTGTAAATAAGTATTCCAAATCCTAACTGAAGTTCTGCTGCCATTTCAGGTGCTGTGTATGGGCACTCGTTCTGTGTACATGGACAATGCTAATGAGCCTCACAATGTGATCATCCTGAAGCACTTCACTGAGAAAAACAGGGCAGTGGTTGTAGACATCAAAACCCGAAAGAGAAAAACAGGTTCTGTGACATTTTTGTTTAACCAGAGAATCAGAGTATTTCCTTACAGTTTGTTACAGATTCCCAAAAGCAAATGTTAACTAAGACCACTGTGCAGGTCTGCAGAGTTTGAATTCCATTATTAGTAAGTTGCCTGACTTTCTGCTCATAGGTTACCAAATTCTGCTTGTAGGTCACTGCCAAATTGTGAAGCTTCTTCAGTAATTACTTCAATTATCTTTAATCAGAAAAGGATTTAGAAAGCTGTTAAGACTTTTCTGTTAATTGAGAAATCTCAGAAATAGGCTTTTGATGAAGATTAAGCAGTTTTTTTCTGTTTCAAGATTTGTGTAGTGCTTGTGTCTTATTCTTTACAAGCCTGTGCTTAATGTTTTAGAACAATTGCTAATTTAAAAACAGTTTGGATATCCCTAAAATTTGAGACCAAGTGAAACATTTATTATATATAACAAATCAGTTGGGTTTTTAGGAGCAAGGGCTTTTCTCTTTGTATGACCTAACATAGTGAAGTTAATAAAGCAAAGGTTGTCCTAAGATTTGACTACTGAAGTTGTGTAAAAGACATTTGGAAAAATCAACAGATTTTGATATTCAAGGAAGATTTGAATAGAAAAGCTTTTCTTTTTGTTTAACTGTTGACATTTTAAACAGTAAGATGAGCAGTATTTATTTCATCGTATCAATTGCAGGTCAGAATTTTCCCCATTTTAATTGTAAAATACAACATGAGCTACTTTGCATGCTGTACTGCTAATGTGCAAATATGTGCTGTTGCCAAAAGTGACCTGGGGATTTTTAACTTGTACTGAAAAATGAAATACTTTCTTGACTGTTCAGGGAATCTGAGATAATTTTTGTATAAGACCTTTATTACAACATGATTGATGTAAGGGTGTCTCATGTCTGAGCCTACACATATCTACTAAGAGATGACTACAACATTTGCATGTGAACCAAGTGAATTGTGATTTTTCTTTCTTGTAGTGAAAGACTATCAGTTGATTCAGAAATGTGGGCAGGAAGGCAGTGATTCCCACACCCAGCTGAGACAGTACCTGCAGCACTTCGTCCTCATCTCCACCCACCTCCTGCAGACCAGCATGGACAGTAGCTATGCTGAGGCCGTGGAAACAACTTGGGTCTTGTCACTGGCTCTGAAGGGGCTTTACAGAACTCTGAAGGTACCTGACACAGAATATGATAGAGAAACAAAAACCCATGTTTTACCCTGTGCTGCAGGAATTTGGGTATTGACTGAGCACACTGGGGAATCACCATGAGGGCATTTCTGTCACAGCTGGATCCCTTTATTCCCAGTCTGTAGGGGGTTGGAAATGTTGCTGGGCTTTAAATACCTTTTGTGAGTCTGAGCTAGAAGTTGTTTTGCTTCTCCTCTGTGGGGGCCAGCCACTCAGGAGAGCTTGGGAAGAAATTCCTAGAGATAACATTTTATGGAATGAAGCTCACTTTTCTCACTCCTGAAGTATTAAAGTTTTCTTTATTTTTATTTTTTGAGTGTCAGATCAAAACAGATTCTCAGTTACTGCTCTGTGCACGTCACAGATGATACCCTTAAGGGATTTGAACTGGGGATATTTATTTTAAGGAAATGAAAGGATTCCCAGTGTAGTTCATCTGGGCAGGAAATTCACCCAAGGCTGCATGACAAGACTTCACAAGCACTGTGATGCATTGCTCCTTTTTTAGTTATTTATGTGTGTGTGTCTGTGTGTGCAGATTCATGGCTTTAAGGAGATCCAGTCTGCCTTTCTTCAGTCTGGTTTACTCAAACTTCTAGTGAAGAAGTGTAGCAAAGGAACTGGCTTCAGTAAGACTTGGCTCCTCCGAGACCTGGAGGTAAGAAAAGTGACATTTTGTAAAAAGTCAGGCTTCACACAGTGGCATGAAAGGTTATGGCAGTACACTGCCCTCCTGGGGACTCAAGATTATCTCTAATAAGTCTCTGAAAAAATGTTCACTTAACTATATCCCTGAATCTGCCTCCTTCTGTCCATCATAATCCTGTGGATAATAGACTAAATTCTTTAAAGCAGGAGCTGATTTTCACTAATCTGATTTTATTTGGAAAAAAATTTGCAGAATGAGACATTACTCACCTACTCAGATTGTTTTATGGATTTTATTTAGACTGTTCTTGAAAATTCCATTCTTCAGTTTAGAAAAGAATCTCAAAGAAAAGCATGACTTTTTTTTTTTTTTTTTGCTGCAGTGCAGGTAGGGAGATCAGTGCACACGTGGGCATATTCTTTCACAGTGGTTGTTAATTGCTGACAGATAAGTGTGGTTCAGCCATTAGTTATGTTTTATCTTAGGCAGGAGTTGTGTTAATTCATTTCTAGGGCTATGATGAAGCCAGAGGGCTGTTTTCAAAGGAGAAGGGTGTGTAGGGGCATCACTGGCATTCTGGTGATGGCCACCTTTGCTCTGTTTTTGTCTTGGAATCTTCAAATCTTTGATGCACTGAAATGGTTAAATAATTACTTTCTCAACTTCCTTTGCACTTTCAGCTAATCACTGAAGTTGTCTTTGCAGCAGCATGGAAGGTGTAACTCATTAGTGAAGTGGGAAATTGTTTCATTTTGTGTTTTGGGGTTGTTTTTTTATTTTTAGGTGTGCTTCTTTGTAAAATAGCATGTGTTAAGCACTGTCCAGGTCAGATAATGTTCCTCTAAGATGCTGATTGCAAATAAACTAATAATACCTACAGCTGCCACCCCATATTTTTTTTTCTCTGTAGATTTTGTCAATAATGCTGTATTCATCAAAGCAAGATATCAGTTCCCTGGCTGAACAGGAGGATACTGAACTGGAAGACAGGGAACAAGATCAAGATTTGGAGCAGCCTGTTGTTGGTCCTGTTGAATTAGAGCAGAACAAACTTGATCCTCTGGAGGGCCTGGATGAAGCCACCAAAATATGCTTCTTGGTATTTAAATTAGTTTATGCCCTTTTGGATAAATTTGCAAATTATGCATTTGCTTGTTGCATAAAACATTTGGTAATTCATATGGTTGTTTTCCTTCTAAATTTATAGAGTGTGGGTCTATGATTTCAATGCATCATTCTTTAAAGCAAATAAACTAGAACTATAGTAATGAATGCTACAAAATCATTATACAGTGTTTTGCTAAATTGCTTCTCATTATTATTAGTCCAGATACTAAGTTCATTAATTCTCTACCTACAAAGTGGGAAATAATGCCTAGGTCATCCTTAAAGAAATTCAGCCTTTCTCTTCCCCCTCTAATGTGTTTTTGGGGGTTTTTAAATTTCTTTTTGCCCCTTGCTCAGATGACACACAATGCACTTAATGCACCTCTCCACATTCTTCGAGCCATGTATGAGCTGCAGATGAAAAGAACAGAATCTTTTTTCCTGGAAGTTCAAAAGAGGTACGTGAAATTCTGGGTCCAGCAGAGAAAGTGGTGGGTGAAAATCTAAATTCCTCTCAGTGCTGGATAGAAATTCTTCCATGGATAAGATTTGGTTTTCATGTGTGAAAAAGTAAGGAAATAAACTCCTGCTAAGTAGTATTTATGGAAGAAAGTCACCATCTTCTGGACCACATCACATGCTCTTTTCTGTGTGTTAGCTCCCATATTAAGCTCTGAATTCTGTGAACTGAGGAAGAGTCAAGAGCTCACATGTGTCTTCTGGTACTCACAGCATCTCAGAGAAACACCATGTTCTCACAGAAATGAGTGATTTTGGAACATTTAAATCCTTTGGCTTGTTAAAAGGGGAACAGTTAACGTGATAAAAATAGGCAGAGTTTAATCTTTCCAAAACAGAAGGTGGGAAGATTTAATTTGCATTTAATTGCCCTAATGGAGTTTGCATTACTTTGGAAACACACTTGTGTATGTTTGATTTTCTTTTGCCTCTGTGAAGGTTTGATGGGGATGTGATCACAACGGATGAGAGGATCCGGACGCTGGCTCAGAAGTGGCAGCCCAGCAAACGCCTGAGGCTGGAGGAGCAGAGCTCCAAGGCAGTGGATACAGATATGATCATCTTACCCTGTCTGGTATGGACACCTCTACAAAAAGGAACAGCTGGAAAATAATGAATTTTGGCATTCAAGCCTGAGAAATTTTTTTATACATCTGAAATAATCTGTTATCAATGTTTTATGTAAAAATGAATGAGCAGATACAAGAAGCAAGTATTTCTTCCTTGTTATTCCTTCCATAAGGAAGTGAAAGAACTTGATTCCCGGATCAGGAGAACAAATTGTGATTGCAGGCTGTAATTTCCTCCCCTTACACAAGAGAGATTGTATCTCATTGCTGTAAGCTTATGCCATGCTACTGCTTTAGCATATCATTGTTATCTTACAGTGAGTTCAGCAGAACAAGGAAGCAATGAATCTGTTTTGAAAAGTAGACACTGCACTTGCAGGCTTTGGGCTTTGCATTCAATAACAGGGTCCTGCAGCTCTGCTTTATTTTGAGGGCTCACTCCTGGCTGTGTGGTGTCACCAGCACAGTTGTTTTAACAGTTGCATAGCAAAGGGGAAGGAGCTTCCTGAAGCAGTTTCACATAATTATAAGAAAGAAAATAGGCCTTTCAACAGCTTATACAGAGGCTGTGAAATACCCACGCCTGGAAATTGTCCAAACCTAACTGGACAAAGCCCTGATTTTGAAGTTATCTCGGCCTTAAGTCAAATTTGGACCAAGTGATCTCCAAAAGTCCCTCCCAACTTGCCTCATGTCAGGGTACTCGGTAGCTTTACCTCTGTAGGTGAGCTTCAATTGACATTTCTGGTTAGAATTGACACTGCTGTTTCCACAAATGCATCAGTGTATAGTGAGGTGTGTAGACATAAACAGCGTTTCTCAGGAAATCTGTAGCTGTGTGAGAGATCCCACTTTTGTGAGGCTTTTGACAAATTAATTTGTAAATTCAGCTTGCAGTTTGACTGGTCAGATATCCAAACATAAGGCAGTAAATTATTGACAGCCTGTTTTCCAACTTGCTTTTCTCTTCTTGCAGTCAAAGCCTGTACTCTGTGATAAAGCAACAGAAGAAACCAATCCTGTTGCCCAGAAGCTCATCACCAACACAGAGAGTGACCTGCAGCTCAGCTACGCCAAGCAGCGACGCACCAAGAGCTCCATTCTCCTGCACAAGGAGCTGGACTCCAGGAGTAAAAAGGCTGTCAGGGACTACCTGTATCGTGTCAATGAGGCAATTGCAGTTCTGTATGCCAGGCATGTGCTGGCATCCTTGTTAGCTGAGTGGCCTGATGATGTGGCAATAAATGAGGAAATCCTGGATCTCAGTGGCCCAGCCCATATGACATACATCCTGGACATGCTGATGCAGCTAGAGGAGAAGCAGCTATGGGAAAAAGTAAGTGGATTTCACTTAGACATGTGAACAAAACCTGTGCCCACATGCCATGAGACTCTGAGTAACAGAAATACTTGCAGTTCCTTTTTTCAACTAAATTGAAACTCCAAAATTTAAATTAGTTCTGAAAAAACAGTTGGAATCTGTCAGTGTCTTGATGTGCTGGTCTTGTTACTGGAAAATGAAAAAACTAGCTGTATAAAGAGAGCTCTTTCAGTTATGAAAGAGAAACTGGTAAAATAGGCAGTCTGGTTTGAAAATAGACAATATAGCTGGTAATCTAGAGAAATTGGTAAAATAGGCAGTGCCTTTTAAAAGCTGCTTTTTCTTAGATCTCAATGTGTATATTGTAATACCTGCTACTCCACTGATGAGCTGGTGGTGGAAGTGATCTTGGAACTACAATAGAATGTTGTCATGAAAGTGTCAGCTCAAGGCTGCACAGCAGTCAAAGCAAATCAGTGCTGGGAATCTTCAAAAAGGGAATGAAAAATAAAGCAGAAGGCATTGATATGCCACTGAATCAATACTATGCATTCTTTTGGACTGCAGTGACTCCCTCATCTCATAAAAAATTAAAATAAGATGCAGTACCACTGGAAGAGGCCTAGAAAAGAATGGCAGGGATTATTACAGCCATGGAATAACTTCAGTATGAGGAACCAACTGGTTTTCTTCATTCTGGATCTTTCCCCTGTGGGACATTGAGGGAGAAGGAGTAATGGAAAAGCCTGTTCCTCTTTCTCTGTAGGTTTAAAGCAGTAAATAGCATGCAAAAGTTAAGAGCAAGTATTATTCACTGGCCCTCCCAGTAAGAAAACAAAGGAGTGTCAGATTAAGGTAATAAGTGGCAGGTCCAAAACAAACCAGAAGAACAGGCTCTTGACACAGTAAGTCATGGAAATTGTTGCCCCAGGGTGTTTTTATAGGTTCAGAAAAGGGCAGGATGAACTGATAGAATAAAATCTATTAAGGGATATTAAATGCAAAAACCTAGCCTCTGTCTTAGGCTGTTCTGCAAGTGCAAGGCAAAGAGTGCATTCAGGGAACTGCTACATGCTGCCTTTGTTTTTTAAGCTCCTTTTCCCAAGAAATCAGTTTTTGGCAGATCTGGAGATGAACCTGCTGGCCTGAGCTGGTGTAGTACATTTTATAGGAGGAGTCAGGAGATGACAGGTGAAGACATGGCCTTAATGAGGTGCTCTGATGACCTGGAAGAGTTCAAGTAACAGAATTCCTGGATTCAGGGCTTTTATGCACTGTTATAAAAATAAGAAAAAAGGAGACTCGGGTGGTTCTGAATTATTTTTAGTGTGTCCTTATAAATTAAAGGACATTTTTGGGTAGTTTTAAACACACAGAACTTGCATCTGCTGCTTTCAAAATTTCAGCCATCTAACTGATACTTTATCATTTCTTATGCAGAGTTGTACTTTTTTTTTTTTTTTTTGAAGTCTGGAATATATGATATATTGTATTCAAATCAGAACCTGTGTGTATAGAAGGTAAAGGAGCCTGTTTAGTATGTTAACAAAGTTGTTTATCTCACTTGATTACAGCTTTAGTTTCTTGCTAATTACTCTATGGATTAGCCTTGATTCTAGCAGTTATGTGAAGAGACATGGCCAATATCTGTCATGTTTTTATCAAATAAAGAATGAAAGGTCTAGAACAGAAGACAGAGTGAAATGCTTTGTGCTTATGGAGGTGACACTTGCAGGCATAATTTCTGAATTTACCTTGTTTCTTGCTGGTTCCTTGAGTCCCTCTTCCTAAATACTGTGTGGCTGGACATGACTCATGTCAGCCATGGAATGTGCAGTTGTAAATGTTCTTTTGACAGCAGATTATGTTTCCATGACGTTTCTCTCCCCAGATTCTGCAGAAAGTGCTGCATGGGTGCAAGGAGAGCATGCTGGGAACCATGGCCCTGACAGCCTGTCAGTTCATGGAGGAGCCAGGGATGGCCGTGCAGATGCGGGAATCTCAGCATCCTTACAACAACAACACCAACTTCGAGGTAGGGCAGGCATGGATTACAGGCATGACTTGAAGCAGGAATCACCCAGGGCTTGCAGCAGAAGCCTCTCAGAGTTCCACGTGGGTGTCTGTGGGACTGACTTCTGTGCTTGAAGCACATGTGAAGTCTGTTCAGTCTTGCTTGGAAACGGCTGATGTCAGATAGCTCAGGCCTTGCCCTGCAAAGCCATGTGTTCAGTCAGGCACTTGAATGTAATTGTAATTCAGTCATATGTAAAGTGCATAACTTACTTGGTTTTACTGTGCATGTATTTGAGACAGATCAGATTTGTTAATGGTTTCGAGGCCTTAATGAAGAAATGTTTCTACCCTTCCTTCCAAAGATTTGTTTCAGTTGGCCTGTTACTCCCTTAGATGAAAGTAGGAGTGGTGTCTTTTTTCTTGTATTTCTCATTTTAGACTCTTTCCCTGACACAAGCAGTTTCTGATTTTCTTCTTTTGATACTGTTTGATAGCATTTTTCTGATATAGTTTGGTAAGTAATTATTGCCTCTGGGCAGTCTTGGGATTTTTAATTTCCCTGCTGCTTGACTCTTCTGATTTTTATTTCTAAAATGCATATAACCCCTTAGGTTCTGGCAGCGAGATCAATATCAGCAACAATTACTGCTTTTGAAAAAGGAAAGCATTGCTGGCAATTCATTTTACATGCTTAACAGCTAATGTGAACAATAGGCCATGCTGTACATTTGTTAAATTAACTGAGGGTAAAAATATCAAAGTAAAAAACTCACAGCGATGCTGTAATATTTTTTATATCTCCCTTGTTCATATAGTGAAAGTTAAGTGGGTCGTGGGCAGTACAGTGTGACAGGACACAAAGCTGCTGTGTTTATTTCTCAGGATAAAGTTCACATTCCTGGTGCTATCTACCTCTCCATCAAGTTTGACTCCCAGTGTAACACAGAGGAGGGCTGTGATGAGCTGCTCATGTCCAGCAGCAGTGACTTCCAGCAGGACAGGCACAGCTTCAGTGGGTCTCCACAGAAATGGACTGACTTTGAGCTTCCAGGTATGACTGACTCAAGGGTACAGAGGATATGGCTGGGACTCCTGAGAGAAACTCCTGATGAGATAAATGTGGATGTTCCTGAGATGTGTAGGGAAAAAGCCAGTCCTTTCCTTGTCCCACTCTGTTTGCTCTGACGTGCTGCTCTTGCATTTCTTTCTGCAAAGTGGCTTATCTGTAGTTGTGCTGTGACCTTTTCTTTCCACCACTCAGTCAAAGCATGCACTCAGCTACTGGAAACAAATGTGATCTTGATTCTCTTCCAACACCGTCCTTGTTCTGCACGGTATTCACTTACATTGTTTGTGCCTTGGCTTACTTTCCACAGGAAGCATGTTTTTTATTTAAAAAAAGAAAAGATATGCTTATCTCTGTCTCCGTGCTCTGCTGCTGCTCTGAGCAAAGAGAGCCAGTGCCAGCACCTTGGCTCCAGCTGGTGCCAAGCACAGCTGGAAAGAACCCAGGGTTTGACTGCCAGCTGCTCTCTGCATTCTCTAAGCACATTTGTAAGAGCACAGTGAGGAGCAAATGCTAGAGAGCTCAAGGACTGCACAGTCCCCTGCTTCTGATTTTAACTGCTTTACCTCACTGAGCACTGGGGCACTGCAGGAAGCTCTTGACTTCAAGGACTGTCAGCACCTGTAAAGAGATTTAGGAACTTTCTTAGCAAACCAGTTGGGGTTACAAGGTGCTGGTTTTGGGTTGCAAGGTACTTGGTAAAAGCAGATGTGTGTTCTGTAGAAATATTTTAGATTTTTGTGAAATTCTGTCTGTCTTCTTTTTCATCCCTAATAGTTGCCAAGGTTTGCCAAGGACCTGAGCTTCGAAGCTCATTGTTTAGAGCAGTGTGAAACTTGAGTTTCGCCTTGTGGAAATGCATTTCCAGCCAAGGCTGTCTGGATTAAGGTTCTTGGTTCCAGCAGGTTTTAGCTGAAATCAGACATTTGAAGGCTTCTGGGCTTTTCGTTTGATTGAAGGGCTTTCTCCTATGAGTAGGAGAGAACACTCTCTCCATTTCATGATAAAAAGGGAAATTTTTTTATAGATATTTCATTTTAAATCCTAAAAAATGTTTTCAAAATTTTTCTTGTTAATGAAACTTCAAAAATTCTGCTTCCCAATGAAATCTAGCCTGCTTGTCCCAGGGTGACAGACTTTTTCATGGGGCAGAAAGTTATTTTAAGTTTTAACAGCTCTAGTATTATAGAGCACAGTAGGTAAGAAGATGTTTTGTGTAATGTTACAGCCAACTACAAGGATTATCTCTGAAGGTGTAGATGCCACAATGGCAAAAACCTTTTGAATGGTTTTTGCCTGACTGTAAAACGGTCAAATGTTTTGCTAGTCCTTCTATTTAAAGTGATTAAGTTTAACAGTTCTCTTCCTTGGAGTAAAAATGTTCAATTTAATTTTCTGACATGTAAAAATGTTAATTTCATATATTTTGAACCTTTTGTCCAATGAATTCAAGTGTTGTTGTAAAGAACTTGGCTGCCTGTATAGGGGTTCTTGTTTCATAAATCATAACTGATCCAGTCACGCAGTTGGAAAAGTGAAGTTATGTGTGCAGAATATGGAGTTTCTTTAATTTCCTCTATTTAGTTGTCAAAAATGTAAAAGACATTATCCTTCCTATCCAGTATCTTTAGACAGGGAAAACTATTGTGGCTTTTGCTTCAGCCTCCTCTTTGTCACCTGTTCTTTGTGTTTCATAGTTACAAAAAAAAATAAAAGACCTCTCTTGAACAAAGACAAATAGGATTAATTAATTTCAGACTTTTCATCTAAGTTGTATTTGAGATGGCAAAACTAACTCAGAAGATAGTAATGTGGGCTTTCTTCCTTCCCTGCACATAGGAGACACGCTCTACTACCGATTTACTTCTGACATGAGCAACACTGAGTGGGGTTATAAGTTTACAGTGACAGCAGGACACCTGGGAAGGTTTCAGACAGGTAAGAGATGCTCAGAATGTATTGAAAAGAGCCTTTTTTAGTCATTTTGCTGAGCTTTGAGAGACCTATGGTTATCCCTTTTCCTTGACTTACAATTTGCATTCAGTGTCTTAGAAATAACGTGATCAGTTTTGTTCAAGTTGAAACTCAACTGATGTCTCTTACTTCCTGTGACTTTGGGGTAGAAACACATCATCTTCACAGAGACTTGGAGATTACAATTATAATGTAATTTGCATCCAAAATCTCATTATATGATAGTAAGTACAGAGTATTTAGTAAACACTCCAGGATGCCGTAATTGGAAACAGAAATGATGGTAATTGCATTTTTCAAAAGTGGTTATCCATTAAAATAGGATGGTTCAGGGTCTAATTTTTAGCATAAGAGGTTTTGTTAGTTTATTTCAGAGTTTAAATATTTTTAATGAAATTGAGGCTGGTGGATTATTTGCTATCAACAAAACTCTACTGCATGTCATATAATAGGGAGGGCCTTTTTTTGTTCGCCTTGTTTGGGCAAAATTTTAATTTTGGATATGATTCTTTCTAATTTTTATGTAAGTTTTCTCTCAGAAAAGAGTTGCCACATCAGGATGTAATCTAGAGTTATCTCAGATTTTTGTTTGGCATTTTAATTCAGTATTTCTGGCTTGCAATACTTGGTGCGTGGAGAAAACTGACTTTATGAACAGAATGTGTCCCTACAAAACCGAACAGCTGCTTGGATTTTCTTTTTTCCCAGGGTTTGAAATTCTGAAGCAGATGCTGTCTGAGGAAAGGGTAATTCCTCACCTTCCTCTGGCCAAGATCTGGGAGTGGCAGGTGGGGGTGGCGTGTCGCCAGACGGGTCACCAGCGCCTGAAGGCCATCCACCTGCTCCTGAAGATAGTGCAGTGCAGCAGCCAGGGGTGAGTGCACTGCTCCACATCCTGCCCCTGTGGCAAAGGGCAAGGCAGCGAAAAGCCACTAAACTGATATTATTTTCAAGTAAAAAAACCCCTGTGATTTGAAGCAGGTTTTCTTAATGTGACTGTCAGATGCAATTTACAGTGCTTTGATAGCAGGAATGTTTTGCTCTCTCTTCTTTGCTGGCCTTTAAAGAAGTCTAATGAATTCAAATGTCATTTTAAAGAAAAAATATCATCAGAAAACAGGACAAAGGTAGATTTCAAGTAATCTAGAAATTTATTCTCTTTCTATTAGTTATACTGCAGAATTAAGGTAAGGATGAAATAGTGACCTGAAGTGATGATCTGATTCTCTGTAAAGTAAATAGGTTCTAAATTATTATTTTTAGTTGTACTACTAAGCCTGTAATTGGGTTTTAGAAGGGATGTGTGTCTTTAAGCTTATGTGTGTATGGCATGAGTATTTCTAGATGCAAGAGCATTTAGCAAAGTGGTTTTTTTTTTGTTGTTAACTGTCAAGAATTTATGGCTTTGTTCTCTTAAATTTGATTTGGTTTGGTTTCCCCTCCCAGTCCCAGAAATGGGCATGGTGGTTTGCTCACTGTTGCATCACAATTTCATTTAAATTACTTTTTTTTCTCAGGGACTGTGACCTCACCTTATTGAAGCCACTTTGGCAGCTCTTCACCCACATGGAAAACAACTTGTGTCACGACTCAGCCAAGCCTGGTATTCTCCTTCCTCTTCATCGTGCACTGGCAGAACTCTTCTTTGTGACAGAAAACAGAGTTACTGTAAGCAGTTCCTGTGTTTCTATCCCTCCTTTCCTCAGTGCTGGGAATGACAGAGAATTCAGTGTTACACTAAATGCAGTTTTCCTTTATCCCTCAGAGCTACAGAAACATTAACAGCTTTCACTTATGGAGTGTGGCAGCAAGTTCTAATTAGAGGGGAATTTGTTACCTTATCCATCATTGGACTTTAAGTGGTAGTCATGACTGTTAAGGCCCTAAAGCCACTGTTTATTCTGAGAGCAATTCTGAATTAATAATTAATTTAAAGGTATTTGCATGTGGTTTTCATAGAGTTGGTTTTGAACTTTAAATATGAATAGCGTCATGAGCTCATTTCTGTGATCACAAACTGTGCTCTAGTTTGGGAGACTCTGGTGTGCAGTTCTTGGAGACTCTAATGATCAGCATTTTAATGTCAGTTAGTAGAATATCACCTTTGGTAGCAACATTGGTGTTCATTGCATTTTTTCTGGCCACAGGAGCTTGGATCTCTACAGGAGTATTTGCTTGCCTTAAATACTGAAGATCATCTTCATCGCTGCACAGCACAGGTAGGATTGCACAGCCCCAGGGCTGGCTGGGTCTGGGATCTTTGTGGCAGACACTGGATGATTTCTCATTGCCCAGTGGAGTTTATAAAAGAGTATTAATGTACTTGGCCATTACAGTACCTAGACAGGCCTCTGAAAGTTGTGAGTGAACTCTGCACAAATGCTTTTCTAGGATATTGGGAAGAAATTCTTCCCATGAGGGTGGTGATGCCCTGGCACAGGCTTGCCAAAGCAGCTGTGGCTGCCCCATCCCTGGAAGTGTCCAAGGCCAGGTTGGACAGGGCTTGGAGCAGCCTGGGATAGTGGAAGGTGTCCCTGCCCATGGCAGGGGTGGAATGGGATGAGCTTTAAGGTCCCTCCCACCCAAACCAGTCCCTGATTCTAGGTTTCTCTTTCTCTTTAGTTTCATATGATTTCTTTGCGCTTTGGCCTCGAGGAGAATATTTGGTGTGACTTTGTTTTTCCTTTTCTCTTCTAGGCCCTGAAAAACATTGCTGCTATCAGCCTTGCCATTAACTATCCAAACAAATCAACAAGTTTCTGGAATGTTTAATACTGGCTCAGGCCGGAGTGCATGGGATAGAGTAGTTTGTCCATAGGACATGGGAACAAACATCTTAACTCCATTCAGGAGAAGTTCCTTCAGCTTCAGTGTATGAGCACTCTGCAGCCTTCCTTCCTTCCACCTTGATGTAGAATTTGTAAAAGTAACAGCTCACTTCAACGAAAAAGCACATCCTGAAGTAACTCATGCGTCGCCTACAGTTATGTATGCACATATTGTAGCATGTTAGAGTAAACAGAACAATATTGTTTTTTATTCAGAGGAAGCAAAGTAAAGAAGGTAGCTGAAGTATGAGAATGGAAGGGCCCCCACGTTTGTATCATCTGCTCCTGAGGAAACTTGATCCATGAAATGTGTCAGCTTCAGAAAATAGTGCTGAACTTGGGGTGATGCCATCAGCAGCATCTGTTGTACATCTTCAGAGTGAAACAGGCAAACCACAATCTGGTGGCTGCTGCGGCAATGGTCCACGCTTGAATCCTGTCATTTTTGCTTTGGAAGCTACTTCCCAAGGAAAAGGATTTCAAT
Organism: Anomalospiza imberbis; assembly: GCF_031753505.1. NCBI lineage: Eukaryota > Metazoa > Chordata > Aves > Passeriformes > Viduidae > Anomalospiza > Anomalospiza imberbis. Next base: position 4,017,690 of record NC_089700.1, read on the forward strand.
TCTTACTAAACTACAGGTTGTGAACAAGTTGTGGGTGATTTTCAAAGCAGTTGAAGGATTCCAGTTTCACAGCATCCTCGTGCAAGAGCTTTATGTTTCTCCTGTTTTTTGGGTCACCTGTTCTTTCCTTGCTTTATCTGCAATGTATTATTCCAAATAATCCATTATTATAGTGCAGAGAGCAAAGGCTGGCCTTCAGTCACAAGGCAGTGGTGATATCAAGACTTGAAGAATTTACCTGTTTCTGAAAAATCACATCTTTACAAGAAATTATGAGAAGAAATTTTTTCCTTCAGTTACTTTGGTATTAGTGACTTAGGAGGTCCTTGGCAATGTTGGGGTCCCAGCACTCAGGGTGGGGTTAATGATCACTCTTAGCTTACAGAGCAATAACCACATTTCTCCTAGTGCACATGGAATGAATTGCAGACCTTCTATGCTGCAATAAATTGGCTTTCTTCCTGCATAGCTGTATTGGTTGTTCCCTTTCCAAAGAGTTAAAAAGAATACAGAAAGATTTGGGGGTGTATTTTGTGCACCATTGCACAGTTTGTAGAGCTGGTGTTGTCAATTATAAATTCAGATTACTTTTAATGCTAAAGATTTTCTTCCTTGCTTCTTCACCCCAACACTGGAGAATGAAAAAAAAAAAAAGGCAGCCAAAAGCTGTCATAGTAATTGAATGCAAGTTGTATAAAGCAGTGGCTCTGTCAGAAGGAAATTTATTTATTGACCCTGCTTGTCCAAAACATGAGTGGTGCCCAAATACCACCAGTGCACAGGAGCCCTGCTTTGGGGAGTGTCCTCTGAACTGATGGCCTTCTCAGCTGGGGCTGGAGTTTAAGGGTGGCCCAATCTCCCTCTGAGAGGGAAACATGCAGTAATACATCCCTTGGATTTTTTTTTGGTGGCCTCTTGTGCTGTAGAGTTTTGTTTTGACTTCTCTTCAGCCAAGTGAGTGCACAGCGAGTGCTTGAATCAGAATGGGATTATTCTGCTTGAAAGACTTAAAACTGAAGAGCAAGAAGCACCGTGCTTTCAGGAATGGAGTGGCTCTCTTAGCAAATGAGAATGCCAGGATTCAGGAAAAGTGTAGTATTTGTGAAAGACTGAAAGGAAGCAGAGAGATGCTGCTCTGAAAGCTCTCCTTGAGCATCATGAGTTGATTTCCTTAAAGACATCAGGATGGGAAGGGAACTATCAAGATTGTGGTGTACCTGTAATGCACAGATCATTCTGTTCCCACACAAGGTGTTTGAGTTTGCAGCCTCCCTGCTGGGCTGTCAGAGATCCCTGGGGAACCAGCTGCTTCACATCCTGTCCTTGCTGGAACAGATCCTGGGCACGGGGAGTTGCTCCACCAAAAGGAGGTGTTCCTAAACTGATGTTAGGGAGTCATGTGGATGGGGCAGGTGAGCACTTGGAAATTGCTCCTCTGGAGCAGGAGGACTTCCTCTTCACTGCCTCCATGGGCATCCATGGCTGAGGAATCATGGATCTGCACTGGGCTGCTGTGCTGAGCTGTGCAGCTGCTGAAATCTGCCCCGTCAGTCAAAGAAGGATTTTTCTTTTCTCACATCAGGGATGAAGACTGTAAATAAACCATTCATAGAACCTGTCACAGCTCCGTCACAGTCACGTTTTTTTCTGTTGGACTGTCCCTTTTGCTTCCTGGATGAAGACATGAGGCTGCATGGATGACACAGGAGTGGCCAGAATTCCTTGCTAGGCATTACCACTCAACTTACTCTACCAGCAGTGACTGGCCTCGTGAGTCAGTCCTCTTGCCCTGAAGGAACTGTCTAGGAACAGTGTCCACTAAATATAATTTCTACCCACTAGATGGAACTGAAGGACTGTGACCTGAGTTGACAATGAATCTGTTGCTGCCTTATAACTCAAATCATTAATTATGGATTTTTTAACAGACAAGAAACACTGATTATTTTTTTTTTCCTTCTGGTAGCTCTAAAGAAAGAGGAATAGAATACCAATAATGAATATTCATGATCAATCACATTTTGAAAATTATGCAGAAGTTCCAAGTGGATGTGAATGATGCTATTGAATTGTATAAAACTGTCTGGAAAACAGGTGTGCTGAAAAAAATGTGCCTAATATAAGAAAAACTAAAAAAGTTGTCCTGCCTGAATCACCTATGATGTGTTTAAAACAAATCATATTGTTCCTAATGATACATTTGACTTGCTTTCATTAAACACTTAAAAATGAGAGTTTTATAATTTCTTTTCTTACGGGTTTACTACTTTGCAATTTCTATCAGTTGTTTAAAATATATCAGACCTTTAGATTTATTCCAGTTCAGTTCAACATGTAAAAAGAAAGCTACAGATGTGGGTAAAATATGCAAATGAAGAGAAATATATTGTAAAAATTCTATAAAATCAAAAAAAGTACAACACGGTGTCTGTTTTTTGTTTGTTTTTCTCCTCTCCTCACTGAATGTTTAATGTTGGAGTTTGTGGTGAGATCCAGGGTTTTTCTTAGGAATCCTTATTTTCCATGCCTGTAAGCAAAGCTGCTTGTCCTCATGTGGTTGGCAAATATCTGATATTACATCGAGCTATGCAGGAACCAGACTTCTGGAGTCATCTCTTAAATTCCAGCCCTGCTGTTTACATTCCAGTGGCCTTACCCTAAAAATTCAGTTTTCCCGTGGATATCCTTTGGTTTCAGTGCCTGTGTATATTTACTTTGAGACCTGAAACACACATCTGGAGGCCCCAGATGTCTCCTGTAAAGCTGAGATTTGTATTAATAGGTGTTGATTCTAATTAGTGATGTTTATCAGCAGAGGTGCTTGTGCCTACCTGCTCCAGTGGGTTTAACTGAAAAGGTTGTTTGCTTTGGGTTTGGCTCGAGGAAAGTCAACATCTTCCTGTATTTGCCTAAAGCTGCAAGTTGTTTCCTTGGAGAATGGTCTAATTAGGAAATTTTACTAAACACAAATAAATAATAGGATTGTGAGGGTGTGGGAGAGCAAGGACTGTTCCCTGAGGTTTGAGATTTTAGCTGATAAACCTGAAAAAACTCAGTGTAATTGCTCTGAAATGTAGCATGAGGCCAGGCATTGGAATGTAACAGAGGGCACAGCCATAGCACTTTGGATCTGCTTTTCAGGTCAACTTCGTTAGGACTGGTTTTCTTCCAAGAGGTCAAAAGTAGGCTGCAACTTAGCTTAGAGGTGGGTGACTTATAAAAAATCTGCTTTTAGGAGAAGGCTGAGCTGTGTTTAAAACAGAACTGGCCCAATCCCTGTGTTTTCACAGCCCAGCTCAGGTCTGGTATTTCCAGTGGGCTTTGTACCTTCACAAACACCTGCCTGTTTATACCATTTTAAACCTGGAATGACTGCAACTCCCTGGAATACCCTGCTATAAAATCTGGGCACACTGGGGCAGAAAAAGTCCCAATAATCTGATTTACTCCTTCCCCCTGAAGTGAATTATCTTGAGTCTGCTGGGGAAGCACCAGGACAAGCATAATTCCTGATTCCAGGGGACAAAACCACAACCATGGGAGCCTTGAAAAGCATGACCTGGCCTTTAGGGAAAGCTCTAGAATGTTGGAAAGCACATTAGTATGTGTAAAGAGGTTGGTTTTCAACACTGGACCAGGAGGCCAGGCTGGGTAATAACTGGAACAAACAATGTTTGTTGGAAAAACAGGAAAAAACAGGGTTTTGTAGGGGGGAGCTGAAGTCTGAACCACCTCACCTCTGCTTTTAAAGCAAAGTAGTCAACCCTGATTCAAGTGAATAAGAGAGAAATCCACTGTGAATAAGAGGTGAAGGAAGTGAGATTAAAGCTCATTCTTTCCATGACGGTCAGGGCTAATGTAATCAGGTCTGTTCTGCAGTAAAATCTATCCTGATTTTTACCTAAGAAAGAACAAATAATAAAAAGCTGATACCCAGCTCCAGCCCAGACTGCAGTGGGCCTCACACGTGTGTATGCAGGAATAAACACTTGGGGAAAAAACCCCAAACTCTTTTTTCCTCCAGCTGGAAACATCCAAAAGCATTCCTGATAAATAGATGGCAATCTTGGGCAGTTTTGTAGTGGTACTTAGCATTTAGAAATTCCCATTCCTTGAATATAAAAAGAATCAATGTTTGGATTTAGGGAGCATGGGAAAAGAGGGGGAGAAGAGATAACTGGTCTGTGTCAAAGATGGGGTCTTTCCTCACCAGCGCTGAGCAGTTGGCTGGGGAGTTTTTCCTTCTAATCCTTTTCTGACAACAGCAATGAATTTTTTTTCAGCTGGTTTCTTCTTTCCATTCCCCACTTTCCTGTCTGACTTTCCATAATCTTACTGCATAAATCTTATTGCATTTTGGAGTTTTTTTTTTTTTCCTTAACATTTGCAGTGCAAATAACAAATATTTAAACTTGGGTTGCATGGAAAAAGTCAGTTTTGTGAAACCTAAGGAAACGTGAATTGAAGTGCCTGCAAATGTTTGTCAGTGGTAGCTTCTCTTACAGGCTCATTTCCAAAACACTTTGTTGGCATCTCCCCACAGCTGGATCATCACATCCAGTAGGTGTTGGTAAGGCCACACTAAATTCTTTTTAGCTCTGTGCAATGAGTCATTCCCCTTACAATGGCTCAGGCTGCCCCATCCCTGCAAGTGTCCAAGGCCAGCTTGGACAGGGCTTGGAGCAACCTGGGATAGTGGAAGGTGGCCCTGCCCATGGCAGGGCGTGGAATGGGATGGGCTTTAAGGTCCTTTCCAATCCTATTCCGTGATTCTCTGATCTTTTACACACCTTTGTGTTGTGGGCTGGACCTCTGACCTCACTGCCTTTCCGACACCCAAAGGTTTGAACTTCCTCAACACTAAGTACCAACAAAACACCTGAGGAATCACAGGAAATGCTCCCACTTAGGATTTTAGACTTTCTAATCACAAAAGCATCCTGTGCAGATTTTCCTCTCCAATAAGTCATCTACGATAACGCTTCAATGTGCGTATGTAGGTAGACATTTACTGGGGCTTCAGTTCATCACTGTGCTTATCTTGGATCAAGTTAAATATGGAATTAAGGTGTAATCTTAAGCACATCTAGTTCAGCTTTTAAAGGTAGGCTTTAAATTGGGTTTGTTGCCTTGGAGCCTAAACAGACCGTGCTGTTGATGGGAAGTGCGCAAATTGCGTGGCTTTCCCTGGCATCCAGCAGAATCTGCAAAGGCAGAAAACAAAAAGATGAATTCTTGAGTCAGGAGAAGTGTTGAGTCAGGAGACCTTTAGTCTCATCATTTTGCTTGAGAATAAATCATGTCTGTATTTCTTACCCTTCTCCTCTACATCAACCACCCACAGAAAGCTCATTCATCAAAAACGTCAATGGTTTCCCAGAAATCTCCCCACTCCCACCTTGGGATTTTTATTCCCCTGAGCAGCAGGTTGGGCTCTTTTCTCCCCACCAATGTTTTTTTCTTGTGGGGGGAGTGAAGAGGGAGGCTGTTTGTTTGCTTGTTTTGGTTTTTGGTTTTGTTCCTTCCTACTGTGACTTAATATTTAAAAGGAAAATTTCATCCTGTGTGGGGTCAGTGTTGGATACACTACTAGATTTTAAATAGCATCATTTTTTCCCCCTACTCAATTCCCAGTTTCAAAATACACCGTGACGTGTTTGATCTTTTGTCACCTTATTTTTCTGCAGAAGATGGCTCAGCCCCTTCAGAGGTGATGGCATCTGGGAGGGTGCGCTCAGTGCTCGCTGCTCTGGCTCCTGCCTGTTCCTTAGCAAGGCAGTCCTGTGGGGGCAGGACCTGGGGAGCTGAAAAGAGTTCTTTATTTACCAGAGACTCAAAGCCTCTCTGACAGCCAAGCAAGTCTCTCCTCACTTTTGCACTAATAATGCTTAGTACCAGCAGAGCTGCTGCTGGGCAGTAATAGCTTGTCTTTAATTAATTAGAATTGAGGGGGGATATCCACGATGAGGAGCGAGGCCTGATGTCCAGTGCCTGTCCCCTGTGCTTGTGCTTGCCCTGCACTGTAGCAATTCCTCGGCTCCACGAGGCTTCCTCACAGCCAAAACCAGCGTTAGACGGGCACAAGAAAGATCCCTCCAGATCCTTGGGGTGTTTTCCCTGCTTTTTTCCAACGCTCGATGCCCCTTTGTGGGGTCCAGTGAAAGCTCAGGGCAGCCGTGATGCCAGCGCTCTCCAGACTGAGCGGCTGCTGCTCTTGGAGACTTTTTCCAGCACTAAAATCGCGATTCCTCCCATCTCGTTGTCTCAAGCGCACCCCGAGCCCTCGCCAGGCAGCCGAGCGCGGAGCTTGGCCAGCTGGGAACGGCGTGTGCCCTGCGGGGCCGGGAGCGCCTGTTCCGTGCGGGGACAGCCGGACACGGACCGGGACCGGGAACGCCTGTTCCGTGCGGGGACAGCCGGACACGGACCGGGACCGGGGCCGGGAGCGCCTGTTCCGTACAGGGACAGCCGGACACGGACCGGGACCGGGGCCGGGAGCGCCTGTTCCGTGCGGGGACAGCCGGACACGGACCGGGACCGGGGCCGGGAGCGCCTGTTCCCTACGGGGACAGCCGGACACGGACCGGGACCGGGAGCGCCTGTTCCCTACGGGGACAGCCGGACACGGACCGGGACCGGGAGCGCCTGTTCCGTGCGGGGACAGCCGGACACGGACCGGGACCGGGAGCGCCTGTTCCGTACAGGGACAGCCGGACACGGACCGGGACCGGGAGCGCCTGTTCCGTACAGGGACAGCCGGACACGGACCGGGGCCGGGAGCGCCTGTTCCGTACAGGGACAGCCGGACACGGACCGGGACCGGGGCCGGGAGCGCCTGTTCCGTACAGGGACAGCCGCAGCCGGACACTGGCTGGGGATGCCCAGCTGAGGAGCTCCTGTTCTGTACAGGGACAGCCACACACAGACAGGGGCCGGGGCTGCCGGGCTGGAGAGCGCCTGTTCCCTACGGGGACAGCCGGACACGGACCGGGGCTGCCCGGCCCCGCAGCGGCTGCCGGCGCTGCCCGCGGGGAGAGGGGTCCTGCCGGGCTCTGCCGGATCCTGCCGGGCTCTGCCGGATCCTGCCGGGCTCTGCAGGGTCCTGCCGGGCTCTGCGGGGTCCCGCCGGGCTCTGCGGGGTCCTGCCGGGCTCTGCGGGATCCTGCCGGGCTCTGCCGGGTCCTGCCGGGCTCTGCAGGGTCCTGCCGGGCTCTGCGGGATCCTGCCGGGCTCTGCGGGGTCCTGCCGGGCTCTGCGGGATCCTGCCGGGCTCTGCAGGGTCCTGCCCGGCTCTGCGGGATCCTGCCGGGCTCTGCGGGGTCCTGCCGGGCTCTGCAGGGTCCTGCCGGGCTCTGCGGGGTCCTGCCGGGCTCTGCGGGGTCCTGCCGGGCTCTGCAGGGTCCTGCCGGGCTCTGCGGGGTCCTGCCGGGCTCTGCGGGATCCTGCCGGGCTCTGCGGGATCCTGCCGGGCTCTGCGGGGTCCTGCCGGGCTCTGCGGGATCCTGCCGGGCTCTGCCGGGTCCTGCCGGGCTCTGCGGGATCCTGCCGGGCTCTGCGGGCCGGGGCAGCTGCAGATGCCCCAGCTTCCCTGGCTGAAAGCAGCTCTGAGGCTTCTCCGAGCCGCAAGCCCCGTGTGCGACACTGCGGGGACGGCTCTGCCGTTCGCAACACGGCTTTCATTCCTGGACTCCTGCGAAAGAGGAGATGGCATTCCCTGGGGGGATTCTGGATTTCCCCCAGAAAGCAGCACCCTATCCCCCATCTCACCCCGGGACCAGCTCTCTGTGGCAGCCCTGGCCTCCCTGGTTTGTGGCAGTTTGTTCCCTTGTCAGACTGTGGCTCGTGGCACACAAGTGACCCATCAGCCCTTTATAACCCTGATGGGCTCAGCAGTTATGGGCAGTGTCAGTGGTCCATCATCTGCCCAAGGCTATCTCTGGCTTTCTCCTTTTAAGACTTTTCCTGTTTGCTGCGGAGTGGAGTGGCTGTACATGAGGTCACACAGTTGTCAGTGCAACTGATCCTTGGCTTTAATTACAAACTAGTCCTTTGGAAAGCCTCAGATAAATTAAGCCAGAAAAAATTAAATTGCAGCTCAGCCCCAGCCAGTGAGCAGTTGTTCCACTTGGCCATTCAGGACCCCCTGTCTGTGGCAGAACTCAACCTGAGTGTGAATCTCTCTGGGTAAAAGCTGCTGGTGGTGTCCCACCAGTCACCCCCAACAGCCCCTGGCTCCAAAGAGCCAGGGCTCTGCAGTTTGACCCTCTGAGCTTCTCTTTGGTGGCACAGCCAAACTCCTGCCTCAGACATGTCTCTTCTGGCTGCTGGATCTCCCAGGAGGTTTTTGCTGCACTAGAGCCTCACTTTCTGCAGAAGGGGCTGCAGAAGAAACAAGGCAAGACAGGAGCCTGGGGCTGTTTAAGGGTGCTGCACCTCTGGACACCGTGTGATGGGTATTGGGCTGACCTGCTGTTGATCATGGTTTTGCTTTAGGTGCTGCCATCAGGGCTCTTGCAACAGCTGCAGAACCCAGCAGCAGCATTTCACCTCTCCCACTGCAGGTGCCTGGGATGGGAGCAAGGGAGGCTTGAGGGTGGTGTCCAGCTAAAGCACTGGGCAGGGCACCTGTGCTCCCCACCCAACCCTTGGGCACCTCTACAGGCCAGAGGCCCCAGGCTGCAAATGCAGAGGGTAACAGGAAAAGCAGCATCTGACAAGCAGAGCTGGGTGATGCCCAAAATAAACCATAATAAACCATCCCTTCGGGGTGCCTGCTGCAGAGCTGGGACCCTGCAGTGCTGCTGGGAGCAATGGAGCAGCCCTGTGCACAGCCACACATTTCCATGAGCTGCTGAGAAACCCCAGCCTGGCCCTGGCTCCGGGGGATGCTGCAGGAGGCAGATTTGTGCTCAGTGCATGTGCCCCGTTCTGATTTTTCAACAATTGCCTTCCACGGCTGTGATCCAACCCTGGCGCCTTCCCTGGAAACCCTGCCAGCTCATAAACCACTTTTAATCTCTCAAGAAGGTCCTTTGTGCAGCCTTTTGTCAACAGGGCCTGTCCCATTGCTATAGCTACGGCCCCTTTGCTCCCGGACACACCTGTTTGTTTTTCCAGCTCCTTTCTGTTGCAGTCAGATTTCTCTGCCACCTAAATAAAAATCCTGAGAAAAGCCCTGCCCTGGTCCTGTGCCCTCCTCACCCTTGCCGCTTAAGGAAACTCTTTGCTCCCCTGGGATCAGTTTTCGCAGGCACTGGGCTCAAAGCAGCCTGTTCAGCCCCTTGGTATGGATTTGTTTTCTGGTTATTACCCTTGAAATTACTGTGTGGAGCAGGGCTGGGGATGGTGTTTGCAGCCAGGTCCCCAGGTGAAGCAGATTCCTTGGAAAGGGTCCCCATGGCCCCTCAGCAGAGATTTTGCAGATACATCATGATGTTTTCTCATTGAATTCTTCTCTCCTCATGCATAAAACTCCCCCAAATCAGTGCTTTTGGGATATCAACCTCATGTGTCCGCTTGGGCAGCTGGAAAGTGCCGCAGCCCCTGGGTTCAGCACGGTGTGGAGAAAGGCTTTTCCCCTGAAGGAATCTGCTTTCCCTGGCACCAGGAGCCTTCCCAAGGGTTTGCACTGCTTTTTAGAGACACTAGAAAAAGGAAAATATTCCACATTCATGAGTTGTGGTGGTTGTGTTCCCAGAAGAAAACACCCAGAAATGGAAACTAGCCAGGGGAAGTTGACCTTCGTTTGCAAGGTGTTTTGGCTGCACCAGGTTTGGATGGCGATGGGTTTCAAGGGCAATTCTGTGAGCAAAGAGCGCTCATCGTGACCTTTTCAGGGTGAGTTGACCACATGAATCCTGCTTTTGTCTTCCCACGTTTCATTTCTTCCCCTTCCAGATGTAGCTGAGGTTTGATCCCATCTCTAACACCACAGGATCCACTCTCTTTGCCTCCTTCTCTGCTCCTCGGCACGGCTCAGTCACACCCAGTGCTGCTGACCCACCGGCATCACCGGGATCCCGGGACACCTCCGGAACGCTCCGGAACCAGGCAGAGCCAGCCAGCCCCGGGCTGCAAGGCTTAACCCCCTGGGGCAGAGCCCCAGGCTCCTGCTGGCACCCAAAGTGATGCTGGCAAAGAGCAGGGAGACACCTCGGGATGCACAGCTCCAGCTGGGCACAGACACCTGATGGTGCTGGTGAAAAGGAGGGGCTGGGGCAAGGGGCAGTTCCCAGGATTTGGCCCTACTTTTGTGCAACAGAACAATTAAACGAGACCTCTTCCCCTGAATGTTATTGCTCTTTATTGTTCTGCTGCTTTGGCATGGCTTCTAAATATTTAATGTGTTGGAAATTGTATTTCTGATTAATGGGAGGTATTTGGTGCATGGTGCGTGGGTTATAATTTTAAAAGGGGAAAAAAAAATGGCCTTCAATGCTCTTAATAAAACAAGACTTGGGTTTGGCAACACCACTAAGGCCTTGCACCTCATCTGCCTCTGTGCTGGGCAGTCCCCATGCACGCTCTGACCCTGCCACAGTGTTCCAGCTGTCAGGTCTTGCCTGGAATTCAAGATATGACATGAGTCATGCCCCAAATTCCAGCTCTGTGGGGACGCACTGCTGCAGGTTTGCAGTGATGCTGCACATCTGGAGCACAGGCACATCTGGGCAGCTGCTCCAGGAGGGCTGGAGCAGAGCTGGCGTGCACAAGCAGGAAGGGCAGGGGAACAGCTGGAGGATTTCAGAGATGTCCTGGCTCTCCCCCTGCTCATTGTCCCACAGGCAGACAAAACCAAGCTGCTGTTGGGTGGAAAATGAGCTTTTCCAGGAGAAATGGGTCACGCGCAGCTGGACGTTCCTGTAGCCCTGTGGGCTGCAGGGAGCAGCCTGTGGTGTCAGCTGCCCTGTGCACGGTCCCATTTGTCTTGGAGGAAAACATCCAGCTTTGATATTTAAGATTTCACGCAGTGGAAAATTCACAGCAGCCACGGGTTGGGGAGCCAGGTGCTAATTGGCGGAACTTGTAGGAAGAGTGTCCCTCCAGCTCTTTTCCACTGGAAAATCCAAAAGCTTTCTCCAACTGTTGATTCCTTGTAAAAACTAAAGCAAAACATGCTGGGTGGGGAAGTAGGGGTTAGGGAAGATCTTGAAAGTGTTGGAGCAGCTCTTTTCACTCTGTCAGCATAAATATTTACATTTTTTTATTGTAAAGTTACTCTTGTTTGGAAATAATTTGTTTTATTTTGCACTCTGTTACCAGCTTTGACAAATCACAAAGAAAACAAAGTGACTTTGCAGAAATATGATGTTTTGGCTAAAGAAGAACAACTGGTTTTATTCCCTAATTTTTCCTGGGAACATTGACATTTTGGGGCCTTTTCCAGCTTGGAAATTTCAGAGCGAGTTCTCATCCCTGTTTCTCCAGCTGTATCATAGAATAATAATTCTTGAAGGGTTAATAAATCTTATAATAATTTTTTAATCCATCCTGTACTGCCTGGTTCTGGGGACTGGAACCATCTGCCACTTCCTATTGCCGTGCTCAAGCCCACCCAGAGCATCTGCTGCTCCCACCAGAGGCACTGCTGGGATTGAGTAAATCAATTAGAGATAATTAACACAGAGTGCTGCAGGTCACACCTTGAGATCGTGCAAATAGGATTTGAAAAGAAGATCTTCTCCCTTTGCCAACCCATCTCTGGCTGGGTGAGCACAGGTGTGTTTTCTCCCTGTAACATCCCCCCAGGGGGGTGAATGGCTCCAGGTGCTCTCCCTGCACTGGAGGGGATGGAGTGGTTCAGGTAATTAATTAGTGCTGGGAATACAAGCACAGCTAATGGGGCCGGGGTGGGGGCTGGGGAATCACATCCCTGCCCGTGGTGGGAGAAACAGGTAAGAGGGGAAGGGTGGGAGAGGTCCTGGGAAGGCTGCGGGCTCAGGATTGCTCTTCATCAACCATGTGGCACCATGTCATGGCCACATCCAGCCTTATCTTGGGGCTTTCCTTTGGGATTAAGGGCTCATTGAAGCACTGCTGTCCCCATAGCTCTCCTGTGGGTTGCAGCAACGTGGACACAAGAACTTTGCTTCCCAAAGTTGGTGCCACCACACGTGTCCCCAGGGCAGTGGCTCCAGAGCCACAATCCTTGTCATCTCTTTCCTTCCCAAAATCTCCTTTGACTCCTGCACAGTCAAACCCCCCGACCCCAACCCCAGCCACTCTGCTGCTGCTGTCAGAGCCTGCTGTGATGCATCCTGGAGAGGCTCCATCCCTTTCATCCTGCAGAGTTATTCCCATCAGGAGCTTTGCTGCAGGGCTCTGGGGGTGGGTGCCAGCCCCTCCCCAGCAGCACGAGCCTCCCCTGGGGATGTGCTGGGAACTGCTGATGTTGAGCTGCTGGGCCCATGGCATGGTGAGCAATGAGCACAGCTGGGAGCACTGGCCAGGGGTGTCCTCTGTCCCAGCCATGGGGAAACTGCTCCTGATGGCATCCCTGGCTCCCAGCTCATCCCTCACCCAGGGCTGGGGGTGTTGCGTAGGGTGGAAGGGGTGGATTGTGGGACAAACACCTCCGTACCCATGAGCTTTCTGCTGGAAACCTTCCCTTTTTGTGCCACCATGCCCCGTGCAGCAGTGGGGCAAATTAGGCCAGGCTTGCAGGTGTAGGGAGGTGGTTCAGGCGTGTCAACAGGACTAGGCTCTGCCTAGTCAGCCAGGATGTAAAAGGGCCAGTCCCTCCTTTAAAGCCCTTTGCAGGGCACCCAGAGCCCTGTGACGTGTGACATCCTGCCCAGGGTGGGATGTGCAGCGTTTCCTGTGTGAGATCTTCCTCTGTTTCCAGCAGGTCCAGAATCACCTCCCACCCTGCATCTCCTGCTTTCAGCTCTCCTGGCGAGCAGGTTTGCAGGACCCCTGGTCCAGCCTTTCTGCTGTGCCCCCCCTTGACTGCTGTGAGACACCCTGGCATGAGCTGGGTACCGGTGCTTGGGACAGGAGAATGGGCACCCTCTCCAGCACTGGTTTTTTTTTTGGGATGCTCCAGGGAAGAGGCTCAGCAAAGCCTGGGGAAGGCTGCTGGGGGCCACTGCTGTGCCTTGGCAGTGCTGGAGGGTCTTGGCTCATGCAGGGCTCCATGGTGCTGCCTGCTCCCTGTTCTCCTCTGGCACATCCTCTCGCTCAATCACTTCCTTCCTCCCATCCCGTTTTTCCAGCAGTGCTTCTGCTGCTGTCTCCTGTCCCAGCAGCTGTTTTATAGCACTGGCTATTTTGACTACTCAGCTAACTATTTATCCAGATGGAGCAGCTCTGGTGTCATGGGCCTGGCATGTTTTTTCCATATACAAATTCTGTGTCAGAGCGGAGGCGACAATTCCCTGCTCCCTCTGTGAGGTGTCCGGGGTGTTTGCTTTGGCCACGTTCAGCATCCCCAGGTCCCAGCCCTTCTCCAGCCCCTTCTAGACCTGATGTGGGGGTTTGGTCCTCCCTATCCCTGCTCTTTCCCTCACACAGGTCCAACCATTGGACCTCGCCCTGGCCCAGCTGCAGTAAGGAACTGGCTGCCTTGATTTTCCTAACACTCAGTTTTAATCAAATGCAAATCCTGAACGCTTTGCAAGGCTGGTGACCTGTGCAGATGTCAATTGCTCTGGCTGGGGATGCTATTTGCTGCCCTGGGAAGGACTCCCTAACCCTGCTGGGAGTGGTGGGGAGGGGTGGCCCCATGGCCATTCCTGGCTGTGCTCACCTTTGGGGACACACAGGGTCCCCAGCCCCCAGTGAGGGAGCTCAGGGAGGATTTTGTGACCTGTGCATCCCCCCAGGGCCCAGATGCTTCACTGGGGCTTTGAAGCTGGATCTCTGCAGCCCCAATTAGGGCACAGACCCACTGCAGAGCTCAGCTCCCAGATATGCTGCTTTTTCTCCCTTTTCTATTGCTGCATGAGGACTCTTGGCTTACAGCTGCCTTTTGTAGTGGTGTGATCACCTCCGTAGCCCTCACAGCTCCCCATCTCCACTAGGGATGGGACACAGCTTCATCTGAACACCTCCTCAGAGGATTTTCACCTCCATCCAACCCTCTAGCTGGACTGAGGATTTCCCCAGGAGCCAAACCTGTGGCAGGTCCCAGCAGAGCAGAGGGTGCTCTTACCCCTACCATCCCCTGGAACATACCAGAGGCCCCGCTTGGCTGCTCAGCAATATTTGCATTGAAAATCTCAACTTTGAAATGCAAAAAGTGATGTGATGGAAGCAATTGCAGCAGGGAGTTTACAGAAAAGCCTAAATATTTATTTAGAAACATTGTGTTTTTCCTCTGCTCTTGAATTTCATATTTATTTCCTTTGCTCCATCCTGGGCTGGGTATGAGCAAAGGCTGCCTCAGCTTGGCCATGCTAGAAGGGACCTTTCTCACCATCTTAGAGCAAAACCATTCCAAAACTCTCTCCTCCAACATTTCTTTTCCTTCCAGCCCTTTTCTTTGCAGAGAGCCTGAAGTTTCCAAGCACACTTGTCACTCGGTGCGTGAAAGGAAAGTTGGCAGCTCTCCAGCCCATTGTCACGGCCCCTTATGAAACTCAAGGATTTCAGCTACATTTCCTCCCCGCTGACCTTATCAAGGTTCTGCATGTTTTTGGCATTTCTTCATGCTCTTGCAGGGTGCAAAACACCAAAGGCACTGGGCACCTCACCCTGAGGTGCCTCCAGCCCCTTGGAGGGATGCTTTGCCTGTGGGAGGGTATTTTAATGAAGATAAATTACTCCCAGCACAATTTATTTAGTGAATTCCCTGCTGTTCCGTTCATGAGTTGTCAGCCAAGGTTTGCTGAGGGGCTCGAGCTGATTTGTAGCTGATGGTTGGTTCCTGAAGGTTTTGCAGCAGTACCTTGGGGTGCATCGCTGTATCCTAGGACTTCAAGTATCCCATCCCTTCACAGGGCTGGGATTCATGGCAAGAATGTGTCCACGAGGGGTTGAGTGATGTAAGAGTCAGATCAGGTCAGAAATGTTTATTTTGAGTCTGCGCTGGTCGCAGGACACGCTGCCACCCTGGGCTGCTGGCAGCTGAGCTCTGCGGGCTGTACCCGGGGCGGGAGGGACCAGCCCTGCTGTGCTCCTGTGGAACACAAGTGGCCAGCACCCTTGGCCAGCAGCCACCCAGCAGCAGCACGAGGGTGTTGGGCTTCCTCAAGCTGCCTGGCCACGGAGATAAGCGTGGAGCAGGAAGTGTCTCACTCCATGCTGGGATGGAGGAGCTCTGGCTTGGGCTGGGAGCTGAAGTCCCCCAGCAGTGGTGGGGATAGCCCTGGGGTTTGTTTAATGCTTTCCTGTGAGGTCCTGTGCTGGGAACAGTCCCAGTGTGGCTGTGGGGGGATTGGAGGCTGCAGCAGGAGGTGGGGCAGCACCTGCCAACATCCCCATCCTGCAGCCATGTAACCATCCTGGCTGGGACCCTGCAGGGGACACAAGTGCTGTGGCACCAGCACCCCCGGCTGGGTCCACACTCACCCCAGAAAGGCAAGTCGGAGGTGATAAGGGTGAATGAATTCAAACTGGAAGAGGAGAGATTTAGATTGGATATTAGGAATAAATTCTTCCCTGTGAGCATGCTGAGGCCCCAGCACAGGGTGCCCAGGGAAGCTGTGGCTGCCCCTGGAAGTGTCCAAGGCCAGACTGCATGGGACTTGGAGCAGCCTGGGACGGTGGAAGGTGTCCCTGCACTTGGAAGAGAGAGCTGGAATGAGCTGATCCTTAAGGTGCATTCTTACCCAGATCATTCCATGACTGTATCAATCCCAGGGGAATGCAGCATCACTGACCAGGCACAGAAACAAGGACACCTCCATGTGCTCAGCATCCACAGCATCACTGTGAGAGCCAATCTGCCTGAGGAAAGGGAGCTCTTTGCACGCTGTGCACAAGTATTCAGGAATCTGCCAAATGAGGGGCGTAGAAAACCCCTCTGCCCCAGTGATGATGTCAGAGCAGGATGCTGCACCCTCCCCTGAGCCAGTGCTGGGAGCTGCATCCCGCACAGCCACTGAGGTTTGTGGTGGGCTGTGCTTTGCCAACAGCAATTAGTAAACAGCCCTGCCCATGGTGCATAAGGAGGATTCCAATCTGGCTCCAAAAAAGCAAATCAACCCAAAGTTATCTTCACAAACCAAGCCTGGAAATGCAGGAAGAATTCCCCTCTGCCAACTGTCTGCCCTCCTCCGTGCTGGGGATAATTGCTCCGTCTACCAGCAGGCTGCTCCTGGCAGAGCTCGGGTGGGACACAGCGTTCCAGGGACTGGCTGCTTCCCTGGGGCGGTGAGTGCTGCCACAGCCACCAGGTGTTTGCTGCCTGCTGCCTCCTGGGATTTACCTTTGGAGCAGTGGGATCAGTCACCGGGGCTGGAGGGTTTGCAAAACAGCTCTTGCTAAGAGACCCTGATATTTTAGAGAATCCTAGAATCCCAGGCTGGAAGGAACCTTAAGGATCATCTGGTCCAACCTTTCTTGGCAAAAGCACAGTCTAGACGAGATGGCCCAGCACCACATCCAGCCAAATCTTGAGAGTCCAACGTTGGGGAAACCACCACTTCCCTGGGGAAATTATTCCAATGGCTGATTGTTCTCATTGTGAAAAATTTTCCTCTTGTGTCCAACTGGAATCTCCCCAGGAATAACTTGTACCCAGTGCAGGGTGTGATTTTTTCCTAAAGGGTTCTTGCACACAAGCTTTTCCTGGAGGGAGGGGAAAAAATAATCAGAGTAAAAAGAAAATAACTGGAGTAATAAAATGGGGGTGCACATAGGGCTGAGCATCAGCAAACCCAGCAGCAGCTCTGTATCCTCTATTGTTTTTTAATGCAGTGAATGTGGGAGAGAGCAGTGGTTTGGCTCAGCACAGCCAGAATGATTCCAGCTGTGCCTGGGATTGGGTCCATGGTGAGCCCGAGGAGAGGGACCTGACTCAACCAGTCACTAGGAGATCATTTAGGAGTTTTATTTCTTTATTGGTGATTAATGGCAGTGTTTCATTTCTAATGGAAGGAAATAGGGAGGAAATGGTTTCTTGCCTTCATTTGTCAGGGATTTGTTTAAAAGGGCGCTCGCGTTCCCTGGAAATAGGTCAGGGCTGTGTGTTTGCAGGGAGGGGGAGCTGCTCAGGCTGAGGCTGGATGTCAGATGTTTGGATGATGGAGCACCCCAGGTTTTCCTGTGTGAGGCTGTTCCCCTCTCCTTCCCCATCCCTGTCCCTCGGCCCTGTGCCGGGGACACCCTTTGTCCTGCTGCCGCTGGTGGAACCAGAGGGTGGAAGGTCCCAGCTGAAGCAGCCTCTGGCTGCACAGAAGATCAGCAGTTCATGGGGTGGAAATGGATTTTCCTGGCGTGTCCCTGCAGCAGGACTCTGCTGTGTAAGGAGGGTGCATCAGCCCTGGGAGCCGTGTGCCTCCCTGAGGGGTTCTGGAGCAGGTGGTCATAGAATCATAGATTCCTGGATTTATGTTAGTTGGAAAAGCCCTCTGAGATCACAGAGTCCAACTGTTCCCCCAGCACTGCCAAGGCCACCACTGACCCATCTCTCCAAGTGCCACATCTCCAAGGCTTTTAAACCCCTCCAGGGCTGGGGACTCCACCACTGCCCTGGGCAGCTGTGCCAGGGCTGGGCAGCCCTTTGGGTGAAGATATTTTCCCTAATATACAACTTAAACCTCCCCAGGCACAACTAGAGGCCGTTTTCTCTTGTCCTGTCCCTGTTCCTTGTGAGCAGAGCCTGACCTCACCTGGCTGCACCCTCCTGTCAGGGAGCTGTGGGGAGGGAGAAGGTCCCCCTGAGCCTCCTTTTCTCCTTCAACTGCTCCTCATCAGACTTGTGCTCCAGACTCTTCCCCAGCTCCACTGTCCTTCCCGGGCACACAGATGCATTGGGCACGAAGCTTTCAAAAGATAAATCCTGGTTTTGAGTGGAGTGAATGTATTGCCCACAGCTCCCAATGAAAAACAGGGACAAGAGGCACCACTGGGCCAGCCCCGTGGGCAGAAGATGGCAAAGCGTCTGTCCCATGTCCTTGCTGCTGCCAGAGCAGAGAAGCTGAGATGGAGTCACTGCCCCTGGAAGGTCTGCCTTGTGCCATGACTTGGCCACATGGTGGGATGCAGTGGGAAGGTGTAGAAGGGTTTAACAGGGCTTCACCCCTCATTGCTGCCCTGGCATTGTGCTCAGTGTGGCACTGGGGGAGAGTTTCAGAGCTAAATAAGAATGTCTGGTGTTTTATAAATGCCAGTTTCTGGTCATTTTGTGCATTGAGGTTGTTTCCATGAGTTCAGAGACCAGGGCTGAGCAAACCCAGGGCACTGGGTCACTTGAGGGGACTCTTGCCACCATCCCAAGCCCCTCAGGGGACACTTTGATGTCCTGGAGACCTACAGAAGCCAAAAGTGTTATTGATAATCTGAGACATTAAAAAAATTCATTTGTGCACTGAAAGGACTCAACCTTTGGAAAAGTTACTGACGTTCCTCTTCAGCTGAAATCACACCATTCCTGGTGGCCATCCTTCCCCAGCCCTGCTGTGGGCTCTCAGCCTGGCCAGGCAGTCTGAGCCCAAAAATCCTAGCAACAATGACATTGTTTGCTATATTTGCATCACTCCAGCCTGAGCAGAGCCGATGACACACGGTGGAGCTGGCTCTGGAGCTGCTGTTGATGCCATCTGCAGAGAGCCGCCTCCACACCGGCTCCAAATCACATCCTCTGAGCTCTCTGCTCTGTGCTTCCCCAGGGGCAGCACGCAGGGGGCTCGTGGTGGGCTCCACAGTGCCTGGCCAGGAGCCGGGGGTGGCCCCACACAGGGGGATGCTCTTTGCCTCTCTCTGAGCACGGGTGCAGAGCCGTCACATCTCGTCCCTTTCCTTGGCACACGCTGTGTGCACGGGCTCCTTCCAGACATCTCGCCCTCCCCATCAGCAGTTCCAGCAGCAAATGTTCTTGTGATTTTTCTTATTTGATTTGATTTTTAAAGAAATCTTTTTATCCCAGGCTGTTTCTGATCTAGAAGACAAGGGCACAGCTCTGCTCCATCTTCAGAGATGTAAACCCTCTTAGTCTTTATGCACCTGGGGATTCTTGTGTTTTAAATGTCAATTTGGCTCTTTGTATTTTACTTAAAGTGCATTTGGGGACTCATGAGCCAGTGTGATCAGGTTGACTGAAGGGAAAGAGCTTCTCGTTTCACAGGGAAGCTGGAAAACAGGCACGTGTCATTTCACAGGGGGAGAGGAAGGAAGCCAAGTCCTACATTGCATCCCACCAGTACCAGGAGATGCCCTGCGTGGTCCTTCCTCCAGAGCTGTGAATTTAGACCTTAAACAAAAATTCAACCAAACCTTGTTTTTAAGGAAATGCTGGATTCTAAATATATGCATCCTGGGGTTTACATTTGGAGAGCACTTGCTGCATGTCTACAGCTTGAAACTTGGAGTGTAAAAATAGCATGAAAGCCAAGATGGGTGTGAGAGACTCCAGGAGAAGAGGCAGGCACAGCACATGCCAGCTCACATGGAACCACTTGTCCCCGCACAGGGGGCACAGTGCAGCCCTGAAGTGCTGTGGGGCTGCCGGTGCCATGAGGATCCTGCACTGGGGGCTGAGGATAAAGGGACAGAAACAGCAAAATCCAGCTGGGAGGGGTGAATGAAGCCGAGAGAGAGGAGGCTGGGGTGAGGAGAGCTGTGTTTAATCGCTGGGGTCACGCTCGGTCGCTGCAGCACCACTGGCACAAGGTGAGTCTGAAAATTGCTGACTGCTCCCTGCTGCCAGGAAGGGAAGCTGGGCCAGCCAAGGGAGGATTTCCCTGCCTCTAGTAGGGCTGCTTGTACGTAGTGCATGGTGAAGACTTGCACATACTAAAAATAATCCGTGTAGACCAAAACCACGCCGGGCCCGATGGCCCTTGAGCAGGCAGCCCTATAAAAAAGCCAGTCCTAAAGGAGCCTGATTTCCTTTGACAGTGTCTTTTCTCATTCCCCAGTGCAGGAACAATGCTGGTCATACCCACTGCACTGCTTTTCCTGCCATTCCTCTTCACAGCTTTGTCCAGGAATAACTCTTCTTTGGGAGATGAGTTATCCCAAGGGGCTCATCTGTTTCCCTTGAGCCATGGGGTTTATTTTCCTCCACGTGCCTGGACCTGCTGAGCCCAACACAGCCATGGGTTTATGGGCAGCGTTTCCCACAGCCACCACTGGAATTAGAGGCCATCCCATGGCACTAGTGACATTCCAAACGCCGTTGTGTTTGGCTTTCCCATCCCACCACGACCAGTGCCCAGCAGCGGAGCCGCTCAGCAGCCTCAGTCCCGCGGTGATTTGGGGTTGAGCGGGAGCAGGGGCATGCCAGCGTGATGGAGAAGGTGTTGTTGTCAGTGGGTGTTTCTGCCACGTGGGCTGAGCGTGGCAGAAAGCCCTGGCTGGCTCTGTTTGCACTGGCAGTGCCCGCTCGGCCCCGCGAGCACCGGCGTTTCCGAGAGGGGACGTTCTCCGCTCTCGCGGTGAGGGCAGGAGCCAGGAGAAGCCTCCGTGTCCATGCCAGGGCTGAGTCACTGTGGTCGTGAGGAAAGGAGTGTGTGTGTGGGGGGGGGGGGGGGGAATTAGACAGTCAATCATGCTTTCAGCAAGCCTGAAATCATCTGTGATATTTTTATTTCCAGATTCCCGGCTTCGATTTTTGTGGGAAGGTTGTTCCCGGCGTCCCGACCGCAGTGACGCCACGCCGAGGGCAGCCCTGGCACGCTGGTGCTGGGGGTGGTGAGCAAAGCCTGGCTCCATCCCATCCCTCCCAGAGCGCCCCTCGTCCCTGCCCCACAAGCTGAGGACAGGGGGCAAAGTTCAGCAGCGAATTTGCTTTTCAGCCCCTTGATCGCGCAGGGGAAGGTGGGCGCATCCTCTCCTCGGCTGCCAGCTCTTCCCTTTCACCCATGCACACCTCAGGGGCTGTGGCACCTCAGGGGCCCCTTGGAGCCATGGCAGGGAATGGTGTGCAAGTGAGAACACCACTTTGGGAAAGCCTGGGGATGGAAGGAGCCTGCTGGGATGGAGCCTCTGCACTCAGGTGGGGAGAGCAAGGTGAGCTGCGCCTTTATAAAAGAACACACAAAATAAATAAAAGCAAGTAAGTGGTCCTTGGTTTCAGAAGGGTGAGATGGGGCATTTCCCCCTAGAGCAGCTGTGGCTGCCCCATCCCTGGAAGTGTCCATGGCCAGGTTTGATGAGGTTTGGAGCAACCTGGGATAGTGGGAGGTGCCCCTGCCCGTGGCAGGGGGATTGGAATTAGATGGTCTTTAATGTCCCTTCTAACCCAAACCATTCCATGATTCTCTGATCTTGGGAATGTGTTTTCCCCCAAAGCCACAGTATCTGGAGCAATGTAAAGAGGAGAATTTAAAGAGGTTGGTTTTTCTGGGTTTTCTTTATTTTTTGCCTACTTGGTCCCAGGTTTCTGGCCACAGGCACAGCCTGAACCTGCTTGGCCCAAGCCCAGCATGAAAAACTAAAGCAACTTGATTCGGAGGGATGCTCATGAGCGATGCTTGGAGCTGGGAAACCACCACCAATTCCTCAATCTAGAAGGAAAAAATGGTGGAAAAAAAACGCTTTACATCTCCCACAAAAGTCTTGGTGTGAACAGCAGTCCACAGCGATTCCAGGCTCAGAATCCAAACCGAAACTGAGCAATCACACACATTTTTTTTTTCCTTGTGGAGCCAAAAGCAGTTCCTGTCAGGCTATATATTTGCTCTCTGATTAATATAGGAGATTTTTTTTTTTTCAGGGAAGAGAGACGGAGAGGCTGACAGCAGCATGTGAAGTATTTGGCAGAGTGTCTCCTATGTTGCGTGTAGGTAGCGCTCGATATATTTGCAAGCTATAAATAGCCCCATACTTACATACCTCCCTCCACATATTGTTTCTTTTGCAGACTACCTGCAAAACACAGACTCCCTCTGAAGCTGTAAATACAGCCATTGCACTGACTGACAGCTCATTCTCCAAAGTTTTGATGCAAAACACCTTCGTGTTTTCTGGGGAATGGTGCAGGGATATGGCCCATGTGTTTTGGGGGATCAGTGCACCCAGAACAATAAGGTGTCCTGGAGCTGTAGCAGTGTGTTAGATAATTCATGGAAAAATTTCAGATGGTTGAGAAATTTTCTTGATGTGGGTGTAAATAGGGGTGGTGGTGACTTGGCTTCTCTTTTCAAGATGAAAAATACAGTAAAACTTTTGGTAAAGGGAGCTACAGTAAAAAAAAAACGAGCCCTTTGTTTTGGTCCCTCCACCCCAAACAGTCCTATGATTTTTATCATTTGGGATTCCTCTCCTTCTTATATAGAGTGAAATATTTAAAGGGAAGAATTCCCTTTTTTCTTTCCTTAAGAAGTGCTGGAACAAGATTGGGACGTTTAGGGGAAAAAAAAATGCTGCTGCCTTTTATTTCTCCCTGCTTTTCCCAGCTTGATTTCTCAGTCAAACCAGTCCCTTTTCCGCCCAGTTGCATTTTTTTGGCTACAAACGCATCTGTACAGTCACTGCCGTGTTTCCCCCATTCTCGGCCCGAACCATCCATCCTAACACAGCACAGAAATGTGCTGGGTTGCCTTTTTTGTCTCTCGAGGGCTTCCCTGCCTCGAAGCTGAGGCTGGTGCAGGTTTGTCTGGCTTGCCTTTGTTCAGCACTCACTAAGGAAAAGAGGAAGGAAAGGCGCTGCTGCCCGCCTGCTGCTCCCTTAAAAATAGCAGGGCTGGGGCTCCCAGCCTGGCCGAAGGTCACTTCCCTGAGCCCCACTGCTGCACACATGGCACTAATGACCCGTTTGGGCACATTTCTGATAGTTCAGAGGCAGCAAAGAGCCCGGAGGAAGACAGGATGCTCATTGTCCAGCTCGGCTCCAGGCTGTGCACGGAGTTTATTTTCCATCCTAGTGACACATCCAGGGTTCCCTCCTCACTGTCAGGGTGTGACAGCCCTGGTGGGATCTCTGCAGCTGGAGAGGTGAAGCTGGGACATCCTGACTCCCTTTCTCCCATGCTGGCTGGTGCACGGGGCCCGGCCCTGCAGTGGCTTTTAATTTTTATTTTTAATGTATATTTTTAAAATTTCAAATTACTTTTTAAACTTTTATTTTTTTAAATCTTGTTGGTTTCATTTTTTTTAACGTTTTAAAGTTTTATTTTTTAATTAAGTGCTTTTAAATTTTCCTTTGTTATTATTGTTATGCTGTGCGGGTCAGCCTCTGGCTGAGATCAGGGCAGCCCCAGGTCTCAGCAGGGTGGCCCTGGTGACTTGTAGGGAAGCAGGAGATGAGCGCAGGGCACAGGACAAGCTCCTCTCCTGTCCTCAGCGTGGCTTGGTGTGGGCAGCCAATCTCCTGGGAAACTGCAGGAAGGACTCACGCCGTCAGAAACCCCCTGTTTCTCCTTTTCCCTCTCTTCAGTATTAGAAAGAAATAATGTGGTAAAAACCCAGCCCATCATCCCATGCGGTGTGTCAGGTGCTGATCCCCTTGGATTCCAAAGCTCCATGCTGGGGTGAGCACCCTCCTGCCACCCTCCATGGGTGAGGAGGGATGAGGTTGGTTTGCTCCCCCGGTGTCACCCCCACATCCCCTGGGCACTTTTTGGCTTCAAAGCCACTGTGATGTTTGTCCCCTGCCAATGGACAGGAGCAGTCAGAGGGGGCCAGGGATATCCTGGCTGTGATTCCTGCAATTCCTGCTTGGCAGGGGAGGGGAGAATGCTGAGGATATGAAAGAGAGAGGCAAACCCTGGTGATGCTGGTCCAGGGCCAAGCAAGTCTCCAGCCCTCACCCTCCCCTTGGTGAACATCACATCTCCATGGAGAGCAGGAATCATTCCTTCTGCCTGCTGAAAACCAGACCTTTTTCCATTTTTGGCTCGTGCTTTTGCTGGAAGGAAACATGGAGTGAAATTTCGCCCACAGGGAGAGGGCTGAATTAACCACCTCAACCAAGAACCCAGCCCCAGGTATGTGAGGGACCCTTGGTGCTGCCTGGGAGCCTCCTGTTGTGTTATTTGTTTTCTCTGTTTCCTAAACTCCAGCAAAATCCCAGGAATGACACACCACAAAGGCACGTTTTTTTCCAGGAGGCATTTTGCATCAGGGAAAAACCCACGTGAGTGTCAGAGTGAGTGTTCTGGTGTTCCCCCTTTAATGGATATTAATGTATTTTCCTGCCTTTGAAAGGAATTGGAATACAGTTTTTTAAAAAATAAAATAATGGGCCAATACTGGTCTAGATTCATAAACAGAGGCTCCTAAGTGTGCTGCTGGGGGAAAATGCCAGGGGGTTTGGAAACACCACAGGATCCAAGCTCAAATCTAGTCTGGGCAGCCATTCCAGACATACCCCAGGTGGGGCATTGCACTTGGGAAAGCCCCACTTCCAGCTTAATTGTGGACAGGGCCACGGAAGAAAAGCTAAGAACACGTGCTTCAGAGCTGCTGTTGTCAAAGTCTGGCGCTTCAGTGAATCCTAATTTTCAGAGCCATCTGCAGAGGGATCAGAGCTGGAAAACAGGGTGACTGCCCTGTGCAGCCATGGCCTCCCACAGACAATCCTTGTCCAGACAGACCGTTCCTCCTCGTTGTCCCTAGATGTGACACCCTGTGCTGCCAGGATGTCCATCTCCGTCATCCATGGCCCGAGGTGGGCTCTGCAGAGCTGGCACTGCTGCGCCCTGTGCTGCAGATCCACACCATCCCCTGCAGCCCGGTGGGATGCACGGCAGGCCTGGTGCTTCCCTGCCACCTTCAGTGGCTGCAGTGGTGCTCCAAGAAGCCAAATCCTGCTGGTAACCACACCCCCACGCCACCTCAAGGTGCACAGGGCAGTACAGCATGCACAGCCAAGGGAACACACTTCCAGGAAGGGTAGGAACACCAGAGCTGAGCATCCTGGTGGTGAGGATTGATGTCTGAGCCCTCAGGGAGCAGGATTGACCCACAGCTGCTGCAAGTTCTGGCCAGGGGATTAGAAATAAACCCCTAAGCCTGTCTCTGAAAGGTCGGCTGGCGTGTAACATTTAGAAAAGCCTCAAACTGTTATTTCAAGGAGTATTATTTTTTTTTTCTTCATAGGAAAAGCAAATATCTAAGCTGCTGCAGGAAAAAAAAAAAAAAAGCTGTTCTCGACTCTCCCTTGTGCATGGGGATTTGCTGTCTGTGAACTGGGGTATGCGGTGAGAGGAAGCCTGGAGCAGAATGGCAAATGGCAGCGGCACTGCCGCCTCTAATTAATTAATTAATTAACACCCCTGTGTGTGACAGCCCTGGGGCCAGGGGAGGGTGTGGGAGCAGGACGTGGGGCAGCTGCACATCACCCGGGCTGGCTGAGGAAGGTGAGAGCTGCTGACAGAAGAGATTCGCACCTCCCGGTGCCGCATCAGCTGCTCGGTTTGGGGTGGTGAGCCCTGAATTTGCTCTCCTTGGGCTCTCAGCTGCTCTCCTGGGAGCCACCACCGCGGGTGTGCAGCTGTGGTGACCTCGGGGGGTGGCAGTGACATCCCTGGGAAGGTGTGAAGGGCGCATCCGAGGGCTGGCTCCTGCAGCTGCCACCCGCTTCTAGCGCCCTCTGCACCGAGATGAGCTCGACCCGAGCGAGGTGGGGAGATGCGGACGCTAAACCACGTTGGTGTAGAGGCAGCAAGGACGGAACAGTCCGCTAAAAGCCCTGTATTTTCTGTCATTGCCGCTGGCAGTCCCGACAGCCGCGGTGTGCCCGCTCGGGCTCCGGGAGCGCCCGGGATCCATCGCCCCGAGCCCAGCCGGAGCCGGGGGCTGCTCCCCAGCACACAGCCTGCTCCCTCAGCCTTCCCGGCAAACAGAACCTTCCCCCACCTCCCCAAAGTGGAGACAAAGATTCATCTTCCATGGATTGTCAGATCCTTGGAGTGAGGACGGTGGCGTCGGTTCAGCGCAGCTCTGCTGAGAGCCCGGGGCGGCTGCAGCCATCCCACCGCCCTCACCCCAGCCAGGGAGCGAGCAGCACAAATCCACGGCTCTGGGGAGAATTACTCCTGATTTCCTTGTGGAGGAGCAAGATTAAAATCAAAACTGCCTGTAGACTTCCATGTCTTGTACAGCGCTGTCAGCCCTGGCTGGGTCCTGCTCTACCTCCCACACCGCAGCCACGGCAAAAAAAAAAAAAAAAAAAACAAAAAAAAACCACAAAAAAACTCCTCAGTAGCCCGGGAGGTGTTAAATCCATTATTTTCTTCTTTTTACGGCTCTCTTAAGCGTGTTTACCACCAAAAGTTTTTTACTGTGGGGGAAGCCAAGATAAATAAGGAGGTTTGCCCTTTGTTTCAGGGCTGAGGCAATACAGAAGGGAATCCCCCACACCCGAGGGGGCTGCCAGGGATGTCTGTGGACCCTTCCCTTGCAGTACTGAGTGTTTTCAGTCCGTTTCCCCCTCACGGACTAATTTACAGCTTCCAGTGGCTAATAGTTTTCATTGATTGCTTAATTATAGGCGGGGTGGATGGTGCTGCCTTGTTAGCAGGGCTGCCAGATGTTCCCTTTGTAACTCTCATCTCAGTGGCTCCCAACCTTGTCAAACTTTCACCTTTGCAGCTGGGACATCATCTTTGTGCTCTTTTCCAGGACAAGGACTGGCATCATCCCATGTCACTGGGAGAAGCAGGAAGAACAGCCTGCACCTGGCCTGGACTCACGTGTGAGGTGGGACACTGCTGGGCTGGGAGAACGTAACAAAAGGGTCCGGAGATGCTAGGGAGAGCAGTGAGGGTCTCCAGGTGGTACATGCACAGTCACACAGCTTGAGCTGTGTCTTGTCCCTGTTCTTGGTCTGCACAATGAGCACGAAACCAGACCTTCACCCTCTGGCGTGCAGGTGAGGCAGTTTGTGGTGTAGGGCCTCACCTAAATCACACCCAGCAGGACACCAAGAACCCCCTTTCCAAAGGCTTTGCTCTAAGGGCAGCATGTTTGCCCTGAAACAGGCTAACAAGGCCAGGGCAGCTGCCTGGCAGGAGCACCCACACAGGCTGCAGGCTGGGAGACGAGGGGTCCCATCCCACCCCTGCCAGGGTCACTGCTTTGAGAGCAGCCCCCAAGCTTTGGGGGTGATCTACTGCACCAGGTCCTCTGTGCCCCCGGTCAAGAGCACATTATGTGTTAATGTTTTCACATCACATCAGCTCTTCCCAGGAACCTGGTGGAAATCTCTCCAATGAGGACAGGCTGAGAGAATTGAGCCCGTTCAGCCTCAAGAAGAGATGTCTGAGAGGGGACCTCGTCCATGTCTGTCAGTATCTGAAGGGGGGATGTCAAGAAAATGGACCAGACTCTTCCCAGAGGTGCCCAGAAACAGGACAAGAGGTAATGGGCAGAAACTGATGCCCAGGAAGTTCTACCTCAACATGAGGAAGAACTTCTTTCATTTACATTGACCAAGCACTGAACTATCTGCCCAGAGAGGGTGTGGAGTCTCCCTCACTGGAGATATTCCAGAACCCTCTGGACACACTCTGTGCCATGTGCTCGGGGATGACCCTGCTGGAGCAGGAAGGTTGGACCAGATGAGTTTCTGTGGTCTTTTCCAGCCTGATCCATCCTGGAGTTCTGTGAACCACTCAGCCCCATGAGCCAGGGAGCTCTGGGGCAGACTCTGGCCAAGGGCAGCACTCTTGCCTGGGGGGCTCAGCAGCAGAAATGGCACTTTTCCTCCCAAAACACTCACGAGAGGCAGAGGAATGCAATGACAGAGCTTGAAGCAAGGCCAGCCCGCAGGGCTGGGAGCTGTGCTCCTTGCAGGGGGATCTGTGACATGCTGGGCTGAGCTCTAGAGCACCCTCTGCCTCCCATGCCTCAGCTGCGGTGAACCAAAAAATATGCGTTTATCAAACTTGGAAATGGAACCTGCATTGCTTCAGGACCTCCACTCCAGTAGAAGCTCCAAGACATTTTCTATAAATGAATTTACATAGAAATAAATAAGCCAGAGCTCCTCCCTGAGATATCTGCTGTCACTTCCTAGCACTGGCCACTGTCTCTGTTCCTGCCTTGGGTACGTTTCTGTAGACGTTGGGTTTGTCGCCCTCTCAGCTGGAGAGCACTGCCAGTCACCATCAACTACAGGCTTCTTCCAGCCACAGTGGGAAAACTGGAAGGACCTGAAAAGTCAGAAGTTGGTGTTCACATGGGGAAAATCGCTGGGAGCAGGTTTGAGCCGGGTCATGGAAGAGCTGCTGGAGTGAGGGAGCCGGGTCGGGTGCGAAAAGTCCCACAGGTGTGGTGGTGGTGGTGGTGACTCTTACCTGGATTGTACAGTGGATTTTGGGAGTAACCCTCCTTTTCCAGATCAGGGTAGCTGTCCTGGTGCTGCTGGTGGTCTCTGCTGCAGGGGGAGCTGCTAAAAACAGTCATTTTGCTGCTGGAAGAAGTCATTTAAGCAGCCTGTCGCAAAGAGGGATGTAAAGCCCTTGTGTGGTGTAACTGGAGCTCTGGCCCATCCCTGGCCCTGTCCCTGGGCAGGACAGTGACAGGGAACCTGGCTAAACAGGGGAGCGAGGTTGAAAAATCCTTGCAAAAACATAAGAGCCTCCAGGATAAGCCCATTCCTCAAACATGGATGCTCTGCCTTCTGTGTGGGGACGAGGAGCACTGAGGAGTGTGAAGTGTGGGGTGTCCCAGGATGTCTGGGACATGCACAGTGAGGCTGGTGCTCAGGTTGTACCACACAGGAGGTCCCTTGGATCCTTCCTCTGTCTCCCTGCAGTGACAATTTACATCTCACATTTCCAAAGACAAAGGCAGCCCAGCACAACTGCCTCTCTCTGGATACTGTGCATTGATGGGAGCAGCGTCAGTGGTTTCCACAAGTGTCAGGCAGGGATTTGTAATTCCAGGGCTCCTGCTGCTATCATACAGTGATAATCCTGATCCCACCAAAGTCAGTGGACGTGGAACTGCTGTGCTTCCAGCAGAGCAGGAGCAGGGCTGGGGAATGTTCAGTTTCCAGCTGGAAGTAGGGTGCTGGAGGGGACCCAGAGAGCATCACTCTTAGGCAGTCCCCTTAGACCCCCCAGCTGAACTGCACACATGCAGCATTCCCACCTCCTTCTATTGCTCCTGATATTTTTAATATCATTTTTTGTGATGGAAATTTTACCTCTCCTCTTAACTGCTTAAGACACAGCTATTTCCTCTGGACTGTTTCCACTGCCCACAAACCTGCCCACTTCTCAGCCTGGAAATCTGACAAAACATCGACCGGCTGAGAGAGCTGGGCTGCTGAGCCTGGAGAAGAGAAGGCTCCGGGGAGACCCCAGAGCCCTGTCCAGTGCCTAAAGGGGCTCCGGGAGAGCTGGAGAGGGACTTTGGACGAGGGCCTGGAGCAACAGGACAAGGGGCAATGGCTTTAAGCTGGAGGAGGAGAGATTTAGATTAGACATGAGGAGGAAATTGTTCCCTGTGTGGGTGGGCAGGCCCTGGCACAGGTGCCCAGAGCAGCTGCGGCTGCCCCTGGATCCCTGGCAGTGCCAAGGCCAGGTTGGATGGGGCTTGGAGCAGCCTGGGGCAGTGGAAGGTGACGCTGCCACGGCAGGGGGTGGAACGAGAGGAGCTTTAATGTCCCTTCCAGCCCCTGCCCCGGGCGGCCGCGGGGCCGGTGCCGCAGCCCGGGGGTCCCGCGGTGCCGGCGCTGCCGAGGGGGCGGCGCTGGGCCCGGGGGAGGCGGGGAGCGGCGCGGGGCGGTGCCGGGCCGGTCCGGGGCGGTGCCGGGCCGGTCCGGGGCGGTGCCGGGCCGGTCCGGGGCGGTGCCGGGGCGGGCCCGGCGCCGGGCGGGCGGAGAGGTGCCGAGGCATCGCCGTGCGAGCGGCGCCCCGTGTGCCTCCTGCGCCCCCGGCCAGCAGCCCCGGGCCGGGGCATGGAGGCGGCGCACAGCATCCCCGTGCTCGACGTGCTCCGCCGCTTTGGGGTCAGCGAGAGCTGCGGGCTCAGCCCGGAGCAGGTCCGCCGCAACCGGGAGAAGTACGGCCCCAATGGTCAGTGCGGCGCCACGGGATCGCCGTGGGATGCGGGGCGGGGGTGGGATGGGGCAGCGCTAACGGGACACCGGCATCCCGGCTGGCACCCTCCCTATCGGGACCGGGATCCTCCCTACCGGGATCGGGATGTGGACCCGGACCCTCCCCGCCGGGATGGGGATGTGGACCGGGATCCTCCCCGCCGGTACCCGGAGGGTCCGGGGTGCTGCCATGGGTCCCCCCCGGAGCATCCTCCCGGCCCCGGCTGTGCGGAGGATCGGTGGGGATGTGCCGCGGGACACCTGTTGATTAGGACAATATTTATCGGCTTTAATTAAAGGCTAATTACTGCGGGTTCGAGCCGCCAGGAACGTCGGCAATTAGCGGGGTGTTAATTCCGCTGGCGGAGTGACAGAAAGCGGGGAGGGACAGCGATATCTTGTTACCAGGAAGGAAAGAGGGGAAGGTCCCATTGCCTGCGGGTGACAGAGGGAAGCCCCAAAACCGCCGTGAGAGGTGTCCCGGTGCGGGGATCTCGCTCGCCCCTTCCGCAGCCCTGGCTGCGGGTGCTGCTGTGGGACACGGAGCGGTGGTGGGGGCACGGTCCGTGTCCCGGCCCTGCCGGTGTCACACTGACCCGGGGGACCCTCTGCGAGCAGCTGGGCATCTTCACGGGACTCAGAAGGGGAATTTGGAAACGTGTGTTTTGAAAGTGTTCAGTGTTCAGGAGGGGCTGGCTGGGGTGTCTGGACCTACGCAGGTGATTTTCGGGTGGCTTTGTTCAGGCTGTGACCGAGGTCGGTCGTTAACTCTGCACAGGAGCCAGGAGGGGTTGGGGTGGTTTGCTCCAGTGCTTTGGAGCAGTGAGTCCCTTCTCAAACTTCTGCAAGGAGATCAGTGTGTAAACTCTCTCCTGGATTGGAGCTTCTTGCATCTGCTTTTTGCTTGATCCTCACGGATGAGGCTAAGGAAAGCCTGAGTAGATGCTGGCAGGATTGCTGTCTGCATTTCTGTTTGTTGGGAGGGCTGTGTTCGGGGGGATCAGAGGGCTGTGACTCCTCCAGTCCTGTGGGCAGCTGTCCTGTGCTGAGCTGTGCTCAGGGCCCCCCATCCCACCAGTGCTCCCTGTCCCAGGCAGCTTCAGCTCTGTTCCCTGAGCCAGCATGGTCAGGGCTGCACTTGGGAGCTCTTGCCATGGAGCACCTGCACCAGCTGCAAGCAATGGAGCATCACATCTGCTCCTGTTAGGCTTGATTTTGGAGAAGGGCAGCTGGGAACCTGTCTGGTTAACTGGGAGGAGTCCCTCTGCTTTGGGGGCTGAAGGCAAAATACATCCTTAAGGCAAAATACGTCCTTATCAAACAGGTGGCTGCTCTGATTTCGGGGAATAATTGCAGCCCATTTGTGTGCCATGCCCTGGCCCCACAGAAGCATGTGGCTGAGGGGTGTTCTGTGCTGTGCAGCAGAGTGTCACCGATGGGCATCACCACTGCGGGGCTCCTGGTGCCTTTGTCCCTGTGTTTGCCCAAGTGAATCATCCTCACTGAGTCAGGCACGTTGGCTGCTCAGTGCCACCGGGCTCTGCCTTGAAAAAGGGAGCTCAAAGCTGTGACGTAGGTGCAGAGCAAAGGGTTAGTGGTGGCAATTAGTTTGCCTTCATTTTTTTTTCTTTTTGCTTCCTCCTCTTGCAAGCAGTGGCTCTGTACTCTCGTCTCTTTGCAGTTTTGTTTCTCATGCCCTCCAGCATTGGGTTTCTCACAGGCTGTTGGCTCACAAGAGCTGCTGACTTTGGGGTGTCCTGTGTCTTTCACCTTCCAAGCACAGCTCTGCAGCTCCTGTACTGCACAGCTCGCAGTGATGTGCCTGAATGTTGAGAGCAGTGATGTGGGCAGTACAACCCTCAGTGAAATGTGGTCGAAGGTTTTTAAGAATTCAGATCTTATGCAATTTCTGAGCAGCATTTATATTTCTCTTATGGTGCCAATGAGACGTAGACAGCTTAGAACAGCTTAAAACCATGTAGGTAGGGGCCTGTATGGTTTGCTTGGTTTAAAACCTTGGTTTTAAGCAAAAAGTGGGGGTTTTGTCCAGCATGGTGAGAACTTGCAGGTTGTGTTGTGGCAGCAGACACCAACCTCCTTGGCTGTACTGGGATACCCTTGAGTGTCCTGTTTGGGAGAGCTGCTTGGGGTGAGGGTGCCACAAGGGAGCAGCTTGGGACAACGAGCTGGGCTTGGAGATGGGCTGTATTAAATTGCATTTCAATTTAGGTTTAAATTAAACTCTAGCAGCAGAAGTGTGGGGCAGTTTGATGACGTGTTTGAGCTCACACAAAGAGGAAGAAAAATCTTGAGTGGCTCAAAGTGCAGAGCAGGCCTTAAGCTCCAGCTACTTTCATTTTTGCACCCTTCTGTCTCACATTCATTAATTTCCTTCTAATCTTGAACTCTAAACTGCCAGTGTGGTCGTGAATCACAATCTAAAATACATCATCTTTCTGAAAAACTGCCTCCTGACGTGCTTCATAGAGCTGCTGGCTGCTGCTTTTTTATTGCATTTAAAAAAATAGGAGCTGCAACGAGCTCTGACGTTAAGTGAGAAGCAGCCATCATTGGTGTAACTGATACAAAATTATTTTATTTTTGGGGGGTGGTATACTTTTGGAGCTTAAAATTGTTTTTTTCAGATCCAGTGCTCACAAACACATTTGCAGAAGGAAACAGAAAGCAGTACTGATTATTTGGTATCTCCAGCTCGTGGCTGGGGAGCCAAGCAGTGTAGTACAGATTACTGGAGTGGAAGAAGATATTTCTCCATTAGGAAGAGCTTGTGTTCTTGTTTCAGCTCTGTCATCAGTGCTGTCAGCATGGCCTTTCATTTGCCAAGGAAACTGGAGAAGCTGCAGAACATTTAGGTCTCACCATGGCAATTCTGAATCTCCCAAGTCAATTTTAATTAATAAATGCTTTGGATGTCTCACATGTGCCTGGCAGGTGCTTCCCTATACCTCATCCCATCCCAAGCTCCACAGGTTGCTTTTAGACCACAAAACTTTAAAAAAGCCCCAAACAAACAAAAATAACCAAATGCACATCTGTTATTTTATAACAGACTGAGCAGGAGGGTATGGGCATGCACCCTTCCTAAATGTAAAACCAGGGGCATGATTTCCCTTGAAATGATTTGATTTTTGCCAAGGAACAACAGATGTAAAAAGGAGTTGCTTTGTGGACAGACAAATGATTTTTCTGTTTTAAATATAGCTCTGATTTGTCTCTTCTAAATGGATTTCTGAGTGTAAATGAGTGTACATTTCAGGCAGGATATTACTGCCATTAATGCGTATGCATAATTTTATTTGCTCCATTGGTAACCTAAATGGGCTGTGAATGTCAGCAGAGTCAAACTCGAGGCTTCAGCATAGGGGTGTTTATCTCATCTTGTGTTTCATCTCCTCTGACTCCGAAGCAGAAGCCTTGCTGTGGTTGGAAACTCAGCTGGGCAGGACCATCCTGCCCATCCGCCCTCCTTGGGGGCTCACCCATCCTGTTCTTCACCCTCCCTGCTCCGGGGGTGACCCCACGGGTACCCCGTGCTCTGCACATCCCATGCCTTGCTGAAGGTGCAATGTAGCTGTGTCTAAGTGTTACTCAAACCAGCTTCAGCTCAAAGCCCACCAGCTAATTTGCTTGTTTTTTCTACCACACCTCCCTGTGTCTCTGCAAGCCTCACTCAGGATCCCCAAATCTTTGTGTATATTCTCCAATGTGCATGCCCAGCCTGCCTGGGCGGGAGGAGGAGACATCCCCAAGCCCAAATCCAGCCTGGGCTGTGCTGCTCCTCTCCTCAAACCCACCAAGGCTCATTCTCAAGGCATGAGCACACACCTGAGCCCTTGTTTTGCTAGGAACACCACTGATCTCTGATTTATTTGCATCCTTTCCCCAGGATGTGTGTGCGCATCCGTCGGCACACGCGTGTGTCTGCGCGTACTCCGCCTGCGGCGCGGGGCTTGACGTTGAATTAGCTGCTGGCGGTTGCTAACGAGCCAAGGTTATGCTCCAGCTCTCTCTTGACAATAATAAAAAGAAAAAAAAAAGAAGAGAAATAAAATTTCTATTTCACACTGAAGTATTTGAGGTGGCAGCAAGAAGAGGAAAAGCAGCATTTTCTGACTCATCAAACTCTGCGCTCTGTTCCTCTGTGCATCGCCCACCTTTTCCACCCCCGAAACACACGCTGAACAGTCTGATTCATAAACATGCTACGGGTTGTGGGGTTTTTTTTCTCCTCCTCCAAATCCTTTCCCTGAGGAGACTTGCTGAGGCATTCAAACCTTGCGAGTGCCTTCAAATTCGGGGAGAGACAACACAAAGTTTTTGTAATTGACAGGGAAACTTGGGATTTTCATCTCCGTGCCCTCCTCTGAGGTTACCTGCATTCACACCTACCTTTAAAAAACACTGTGAATCAAGAGCAATGTTCAGAAAAACTGACATCTGCTGTCTAAATGCTGCAGGAACCAGGGAAGGAAGATTTGCAGGGCAAGAAGACACAGAAACTCTGCTGTGAGAGAAGGAATTGTGCCTGCAGGTCTTGTGCTTACCCCTGGGGTTGGTCTGCCTTGTGGCACGAGTGTTTTTTCATGAATATTTTTAATTCATTGCTGGTTTTAAAGCTGGGGTGGTAGAGCTGGTGCTACAAAACACTGATTTAAGAGGAGCTGGATGCACTGTGGATGCCCAGATGCTGGCTTGGGATGTGCTGCTTCCAGTAAGGGGCTGGAACATGTCCTCCAAAAACAAATTTAGCAGCAAAATATCCCCCTTCTCCCAGGATAATCCTTTCCCCCAGTAATTCAGGTGTCTCTTTTGAAATCCCTACTCCAGCCAAGAGTGTATGGCCATCCTAGAGCCATACTTGCCATCACCACAGTCACACCTCTGCTCTTTGCCATTTCAGCACCATTGGTCTTTCTTCATGTTTTAAGCCTTTTCTTACCTCCAGATCTGATTTGAAGTGTTCCATTTCTGTAGTCGTCTCCCCCCAGGGTAAATCCCTGAAAAATCCTATTGATAATTATGTTGCAAGTAAGTTTCCCTTTCTAAAGCTCCCTCAAACCCATTTTTCTTGAGTAAAAAGCCTCACTCCATGCCTGCTGTTGCTGTTGCTTTCTTCCTCCCAAGGAGAATTTTAATTTTTGAGAAGCATCCAAGCTGCTGCCTTTTCACTCTGCGTTTGATCTGCTCCTGCAAAAGGGATGGTGTGAGAACAGGAGGCTCCTGGCTGTGGGTTGGCTGTCCTGGCACAGCCATAGCCCAGGTGATGCCTCTGGCACGGACCCCATGGTACATCCCTGAAGAGGGGCCAGGAGTGCAAATGCTGGCACAAAGCAGGGCTGAGCAAGGCTCAGGGCTGAGCAAGGGACACTTCAAGTGACTTAAAGCAGGTGGTTGTTGTTTCTGGTGGTGGCAGCTGCCCTGTGAAGCACTCAAGGCCATGGCTGATCCTCTGTGCACAAAAGATCCCTGGAGAGCAGCGTTCCCAGGGCTGTCCTGTGATTTGCATCATGGATCTGAACTGGCCAGCAAAGGGCATCAGGAGCCTCACAGGGCTGCTGGAAGCCCCAAGGTGCTTCTGTTTTCATAGTCCTGAAAAATGAAGTGGTTTGATGCTGTTTTGTATGCTCAAACCTCTGGAGGAGCCAGCTTTGATTTTTCTCCCACACACAGTGCTTGCAGAGTCAGTTGGGATGCTGAGATCCCTCCAAAATATTGTTGGGTTTTTTTTAGGGTTATTTTCTGTAAGCTATGAACCAGATGCTGAACGTTTGCATCCTGTGCCTTTTTCCCAGCTGGTGCTGCCCCACTCCTGGGGAAGGGGTTCCTCCCTGTGAGGCATTGCTGAGGCTGGACCAGCCTCAAAACCCTTCTCTTGGTCCATCAAGCTCACCTGGGGGGCAGCGGATGCTCCATCCCCGTTAATGTCTTCAGGGCTGTTGAAAGAAGGACTGAGAAGTTAAGAGCAACACCTGGGCTGTATTCCATGGGGGAATAGGGCATTAAAAGCAGAATAACAAACCTCTTTGGGCAGGTAATGCTGGACATGTGGGTGCTGACATTGCACATGTGTGCTCTTCAATTCCTACTCACTATTTTCGACGGGAGAAGCCCATCAGGGCACTTAGGCAGTGCTCCCTGCCCAGTCCCTTGCTTCTCTCTGCTGGTCATGAGCAGTGGGAAGCAGACATGAGGCTGTTTTCTGCTGGGCTGGCTGCTGGGATGTGGGTTAGTGCAGTAATGGGCTGGAAAAGTGTTCCAGAGGGGAGGCACTGGGAGTGGGATGTGGACCAGGAGCTGAGCATGGTGATGTTTTCTGGCACTGCTGGCACTCATGATCTCAGTTACAAGGTGTAAATACATGATTATCAGAAGAATGTTGGGGTTTTCTGTTTGCTTTTTAATATTTCTTTCATTTTTTCGCTTTTCACCCTCCTTTTTTTCCCCTTCCCCTGGTTCTCACGTAGCACACATGGATGACCTCCCATGGCATCTCAGATGGGCTGAAGGCAATGCAGGCAGCCCCTCCTGCTCAGCTGGAGCACCTTGGGCAGGAGAAACAGCTGGTGCTGAGGGCACTGGGATAGGTGGGAGGGATGGGTGGAGGAGAAGGGGCCTGTGCCCACTCTGGGTGGGTGAGTGGGTGGCAGCAGGACAGAGCTGTCTGGGGGTTCAGTCCAACCCATTGCAATACTAACACGCAAACTGAGAAAGCACCAACCCCACAGCCCATTTATTATTCTGCATAGGATATTTTTTGGGGTGGTATTGTTACTCTGTGTTGGTAGCACTGGAAGTAGAAAGTTTATCAATAACCTGTATTTAAAAAAAAAAATCCCCAGTGCTCAGTGGAGCTGCTGGTGGTACCGGTTACCTCGCTGGAAAACAGGTAGCAGAGATCTGGGCTGGAAGTGTAGAAATGTTGAAAAAACTGGAGCCAAACAGCAGCAGAGAAAATTGTGGTTACTCCAGTGTTTCCATGACGTGAGCGTGCACCGGAGGCTCCTCCGTGGGCGGTTAACCCCTGGCAGGCAGGGCTGCAGGGCTGCCTGTGAGGACTGAGCTGCACAGGAGGCTCCTAATTCATGCTGATGGTCCTCTCCGCGCTGGGTGGGTGAGTCGAGCCAGTCATCTCGTGAAAGCAGGGTCACATCTGAGTCCAGAGAGATGCTGAATTACTCCTTGCCAGCGATGAACCTCGTGTCTGTAACAAGAATTGGCTGGTTTGCTGTGGGAACCTCCCGGTTTTTGAGGTTTGGCTGCTCGTTATCACTCTGTAAAAACCTTTTCTCTTTCTCACCGGCAGAGGTGGTGAGTCTGTGGTCAGGCTCTGGTTTGGTGGTGATCCCATCTGCCCGTGTGCTGCCTGGTCCAACACATCCCTGGACATTCAGGACATGTGGTGGCATCAGTTTGTGACCTGTGATGGCTGAAAGCTGAAATGTTATATACCTCTTGTTAAAGTCTAGATCTATAGTATTCCTAAACCTAAGTGTCACTGCTCTGATCATCAGAATCCTCCTAAAATTTAAATGCTCAGAAATCTGGATGTGCTGATGCAGGTCCTGGCTTTGTACCCTCTGGTCCCACATGAACCCGCTTGAGATTATATATACACTTATATATCCCATTTGAGATTCGATATACATGTTCTTCATTTGAGATTGTATATGTTCGTCCCATTTGAGATTACATGTGCTCCATTTGAGACCAACGTATGTCCAATCTGAGATTTTTACATCTATACATATATATATATCCCATTTGAGAGTTCATATATGTATATAATTTCCCATTTGAGATTATAGATGTATGTCTTATTTGATAACCAACTAATATAAATTATTAACCCACTGATAACATATATATAATATATATAGCATATGTATAGTAAATATATGTATCTATATTATATGTGTACTATATATAATATATATAGCATATGTATAGTAAATATATGTATATATATTATATATGCACTATATATAATATATATAGTATATGTATAGTAAATATATGTATATATATTATATGTGTACTATATATAATATATATAGTATATGTATAGTAAATATATGTATATATATTATATGTGTACTATATATAATATATATAGTATATGTATAGTAAATATATGTGTATATATTACATATGTACTATATATAATATATATAGTATATGTATAGTAAATATATGTATATATATAATATATATAATATTTTAATTTATATATATATATACACACATATATATATATGCATATATATATATATAAAAATAAAAATAAATTTCCCACCCACACTAACATTTGCAAGTAACTATGGGACACCTTTGAACAAAAAAAAAACCGCTTTATGGAGGGAAAACAAACCAGAGGCAATAAAAAGCTGTTTGTCCCCCTCGGGAGCTGGCAGATCCCTGCAGAAGGGTGAAGGCACTCGAGGACGAGTGGCAGGGTGACGGTCCCCGTCGGAGGTGCGATGTTTCGGGGAGGAAATCCGCTCCTTGCTCTTGCGTGTCCCTTGTGCCCCTGGGTTCCTGCCCGCGGTATTTTTGCTTCGGGTGTTTCCTGCTGTTCAAGCACTCCGCGTTTTGAAGCGGCGGGGGGAGGCGGGGAGGGGATGTGAGTGAATCCGGCCGGAGGCTGGCCTGGCTTCTCTCCCCAGAGCCACCAGCTGTGCCGGGGCTCCCCGGTGTGGGACCAGTCCCCACAGCTGCTCCGTGTCCTCCTGGGGTGATGGATGGCCAAATCGCTTGTTTGGTTTGGTTTGGTTTGTTTTTTTATTGTTCTGTTTTGTTTTGTTTTGTCCTTGTTTGTCTGGAGGAACCCCCTGGAGCGCTTGCAGAGCCGTCCTCAGAGCAAATGCAAGGGGTTTTGGGTTTTTTTTTTTTTGTGTTAGATATGTGCTTTATTATGCAGGGTGGGTTTTTCTAAAATTATCATTTAAAATTTATTATTATTATTAATAGTAGTAGTATTAATAGTATTATTATTTTTTAGATAGTTCTTCTAGTTTGGAAACAGCTTTCCTTGCAGCGGTCGGTGATTAAATCAGTTGTTTTTTGGGAAGGCTGTGTGGGTGGGGGAGATTCTCTCCTCTTCGGCTTCCTTCGCCACGGGGAGTGAAAGCTCAGAGATGCTCGAGGAGGGGTTTAGCTGGGCTGAGCCGGGCTGGGCTGGGTTGAGCTGAGCTGAGCTGATCTGGGCCGAGCTGAGCTGGGCCGGGCTGAGCTGGGCTGGGCCGGGCTGAACTGGGCCGAGCTGAGCCGAGCTGGGCCAAGCTGGGCTGGGCTGGGCCAGGCCGAGCTGAGCTGAGCTGAGCTGGGTTGAACTGGGCCGAGCTGGGCTGGGCTGAACTGAGCTGAGCTGAGCTGGCCTGAGCTGAGCTGGGCTGGGCTGAGCCGGGATGGGCTGGGCTGAGCTGGGCTGGGCTGAGCTGAGCTGGGCTGAGCTGAGCTGGGCTGAGCTGAGCTGGGCTGGGCTGAGCTGAGCCAGGCTGAGCTGAGCTGAGCTGAGCTGAGACGGGCTGGGCTGGGCTGAGCTGAGCTGGGCTGGGCCGGGCTGAACTGGGCCGAGCTGGGCCAAGCCGGGCTGGGCTGGGCCGGGCCGAGCTGAGCTGGGCTAAGCCGGGCTGAGCCGGGCTGAGCTGAGCTGAGCCGAGCCGGGCTGGGCTGAGCCGGGCTGAGCTGAGCTGAGCCGAGCCGAGCCGAGCCGAGCCGGGCTGGGCTGAGCGGTGAGCCCGGGCTCCTGAGTGCCCCAATGCCCGGCGATCCAGCTCAGCTGGAGCTCGCCCAGCAGGAACCGCCTGTTCCCGGGAGCCGGGCAGCCGAGGTCGGGATAGCCCTCCCCTCACCTGCCTGCCTGCACTTTCCTTTTTCCATTCTGCAACCTCCCGAGTCAACAGAAGGGCTAAATTAAGGAATCTGTGGGAAGTGAGTGGAAAAGTAAAAATGAAAAAGGCTGGCTCAGCAGTGCAGGGCGGGAGAGGGGAAGCGATGGAGCTCTGTTCCCGGTCCGTCACAGAGGGTTCCCCTCGGCTCATCTTTGGGGTGTCCTTTGGGGTTTTCCAGTTTTTCTAGGCTTTTCCACGCTTTGAGAGCCAGGGATCTTCTCTGCTCCCCTCGGGAGGGGGTTCCTGCAGTGACCCAGGAGAAGGGGCTGCTCTGCAGTGCTGGCTCAGGCACGTTCTGGGGTTCCTCTTCTGTTTATAAAGCCTAATTCAAATTATTCTTCCCTTTTCCACACAAATATATTTAGATTTCCCTGTATATATATATATAATATTTTTTCCTTATGCACAAATATATGTTGGTATCATGTATATATAGATATATGTACCATATTTCAACTTTATAGTCACACACACACATATTATGTATATTTGGAAGGCGATTATGAAAAAACCCTAGAAGGGACTCATATTTCCAGGGATCTCCAAGTATCTCATTCCAGGAAAGGAACTCCTTCAACTACACAGAAATGTGTGATCCTCAGAGAGTTCATCCATGAAAAGCATGAATTGTCCAACTTGCCCCTTTTTCCCATCCAGAAAAACAGATCCTTTCTATCCTACAGAAATTTTTTTCTTGTGATATAATCCAAACTGAGGGCTGGGTAGACTTCATTTTCCATGAAAACTCATCCAAGAGGATTGCTGAAAATAGACTGTTCTCTGAGAACAGATACCAGAAAAAGCAAAGGGAGGGGTGGAGGCCGGTCATCTGGGGCAAGGAGTTCTGCAAAATAAATTAATGATTGACAATCTCAGTTTGAGTCAAAAGCAGCTCATTAGCACCCGTGTGGATTAAGGGATACATCACCCTGCAGATACACTGGATGTATTTTATCATCCTGGTTTTATTTATCATGTGGGATGGGTTGGGATGGGGTGCCATGCTCAAACTTTGATATTCCCCGCAGGTTTGCCATGACAGAAACATTTCCTCCAGAAAACAAACAAATGGAAAAAATACTCCAACCCAATTCCCTCCAGACCACAGCACACCGAGGATGGAGTTGAATCCATTCAGCCTCGAGCTTGGGGCTGAACGTTTCCAGCCCAGTGTTCACAGTCTGTGCATGATCCATATATGCACTGTTTGTGCCCTGGGGCTTGGCTGCAGGCAGCAGCAGGATTGATTAACACAAATGGATTAAAAGATAGCAATTAAAACAAACATCAGCTTTTGGAGGGGTCAGGGTGAGCAGGTTCCTCATCTTGGCAGGGAAGGGGAAAAGATGCAGTTTGGATTTAAAAGCAATATCCTGTAGTTCTTCTTGGGTTTGGTTTTTTTTTTTTCCTTTTTAAAATTGACACTGCAGGTTTGGGGCTCTGTTTCAGTAACTTTAGTTACATTTGTAATGTAATTTATTATTTCTGTTTCTTACTTATTTTTATTATTTATTGGTTTATTTTCCAAGACATGCAACCTTAATGGTTGCTTACAGCCTCATGGAAGTTGCTTGCCTCAGTGTAAAGGGATATTGGTCCTTGGGGAGGCAGTTTTGCTGTTCCCCCACTGAGCACAGCAGCATT
Organism: Anomalospiza imberbis; assembly: GCF_031753505.1. NCBI lineage: Eukaryota > Metazoa > Chordata > Aves > Passeriformes > Viduidae > Anomalospiza > Anomalospiza imberbis. The sequence continues at coordinate 4,059,342 of NC_089700.1, forward strand.
TGCTGTGTTCTGAGCAGCATCTCTCCTCCAGAATCAAATGCATCCCTTTGGTAAAATGTATCCTAGTTTCATTTTCTTACCTGGAATCTTTTCAGTTCAAATATTTTTTTGAAAAACAGGATTTTTCTTAAATCCTCTGGGATTAAAAAAATATCCCAAACATGGACCCACCTTTTTCTGTCCCAATTCCTGCAGAATTCAGCTGAAAGGCTCAGCCCAGTTTTGGTTCCTCCCCTGGGGTGTTTGAATCTTCCTGGGGCTGGGCACTCTCTGAGCTGACCTGGCATTGAGGGCATCACTGGGGCTCCTGGCACTGCCACCTCTGCAGCTCCCTGTGCTTGGTTTCCTAAACTGCTTCCCAGCACTGCCAGGAAAATGTTATTAAGTTTTCTCACTAGGTGTTGGAGTCACTGCAAGTGGCCAAAGTTTGTCCAGTGTGCCTGGAGGGGGCACAGATCCCCCCCTGCAGTGCCCCTGGCCTGGCTGGGGCTTTCTGATCCCCCTGCTGGGTCTGGGGCTGGCTCTGGGTGGCAGCTGAGCATCTCAGGGATGTGGGGAGCAGCCAAGCAGCCCAAAACAATGAGACAACATTACTGGACAAAAATTCCCAATTTACTTAACACTTAACTGAAAAAATAGCTTTAGGATGATAAAGGAGGAAATAACATGGTATTTCTAGGGTGGAAGAAGAGAATATATTGAAGTTGCAGCATGTCCCTTGGCTGGGGTTGTGGTAATTTTGGCAGAAGATTCCCAGATGAGCCAGAGTCACTTCCTCGCTTTCCCTGCAGTTATGGAAAGGGTCTGCTTGAAGCAGAGGTAGGAAGAAGCAAAAAATACCCAACATGACCCCAAAACTAAAAAAATTCATGGAACCTTTAGCTTTATTTTCTTCAAGCTCCTGTAGTGGTTGTGGGGGTTTTGGTTTGTTTTCTTCTTTTTCCAAAACCGTTACTATTTAAATGCAGATTTTTAGCTTTTCCACCCGGGAGCCGGAGCTGGAAATTCTTTCCACTGCGTTGGTGCAGGAGGGAACAAACCGCTGCTTTTAGTTTGCTCGAATAATCCATCCCTGGCTGGAGCCACGGGTTTCCTCCTTCCCACTCCCTCCCACTCCCAGAGCGATCCCAGGATCTGCTGCGGTGCTGATGGGGACAGGGGTGAGGGGACATTGCTTCAAGTCCCGTTTCCCCAAGGTTTTTCCTTTAAATGTCTCCAAGACTTCATTCTTGCAAACGCCATGTGGGCACTGGAGTGGCAACCCAAGTGGCAGTTTCATTTTTCAGAGCAAAATGGGCAAAATCTTCTGGGATAAGTGGGATATTGGCAGGGAACCAATTTGTTTTTCACTGTGGCATGGGATGAGGATGCTCGGGGCTGGGCAGGGTTTATGGCCCTGAACTGCAGTGAGGGGAAGCTTGTGCTGCCCAACATTTTGGGGATGAGCCGTTTCCAAGAATAAAGGAAGGGAAGTTTAAAGTGGGATGGGCGAGGCTTTCCTTATTTATTTCACACTGCTTCTTGGACCATTGTTCAGATGCCACGCTCCTTCCTCCATTCCTGTTTCCCTCTCCCTGGACAGTGGGGCATGGTGGTGGTGGCTTCTCCTTCAGCACAGGGATGTCCCTTCTGATTTTCTGGGGAGAAGGAGATAGCACTGGGCTGGGTTTGCTGGTACTTTGCTGCTCTTGGGAGGCACATCCAGGATAACTGCATTTCCTAGTCCCTGACCTGCTGAGATCAGCTCAGCTGGCCAAAAAAGGAACAAATGAGCCTTTCAGCTTTCCCCCTCTGACTGAGCAGTGGGTGTCTGGTACCCCCAGGTCTCCACTGGGACTCCGTCACTGTCCTGGGGGGATTGGTGGTGCTGGGCTGGGTTCAGAACCTGTGAGTTTGAGGGTGGGATGAGCAGCTGGTCTGGAGCTCTCTTTGCCCCAGGAAGCCTTGTGACCCAAACCAGAAATTCTTGGGGTTGAATTTTTCGTCAGCCAATGACAGCATCCAGGTGAGGAAAGCGGTTGGATCATTTTCTCCTAAAGCATTGCCTGGAAAACAGCAAGGATGTTTCTGGCTCTTAAACGTGTGCTATCCATCCTCATGTGCCGCTCACCCACCCCCAGCTGCTGCCATCCCCAGCTGGCCTGAATTTGCTTATTTTTGGGGCAGTGGATTCCCCAGCCAGAAAGGTTCTGGGCTTTTGCAGAGTGCAGAGCACAGCTGGAACAGGGATGAACACTGGGGAATTACAGAAACAGCAAACCAGTGGTGTTTGCCATGGGAGTGGGGGGGTGTATCTTGTTTATTTTGTCTTTCTGATGCCTTTTGAAGCAGCCCTGAATGAGTGGCTGTCGCTGGTGTAAGCAAACCTCACCTGGCACACCGCAAAAAGCAGCTGTGAGGCGATAGGCAAATAAGGTGCTGGGGCTGGAGGGCCTCCCCACCCACGGCACACCCAGAGCCACCACTGCCTTTGCTCTGCAGGGGAAAGCACAGGAGGAAACCACCCGTGGCTTTGGGACCAGCTGCTTGGGGGTGGTGGAGGGCAGGGGAAGGGCTGAATCCTCTGGGATTGTACCAGGTTGTGGTACAAAGCAGAGCTTGGCTTGGCTGTGGCATCCCCGAGGATGGGGATGGATGCCCCAACCCTGGAAGTGTTCCAGCCAGCTTGGACAGGGCTTGGAGCAACCTGGGATAGTGGAAGGTGTCCCTGCCCAAAGCAGGGGGTTGGAACAGGATGATCTTTAAGGTCCCTGCCAACCGAAACCATTCTGTGATTCTGTGCCCCCAGTGCTGTGCCTGCACCCCTGAGGTGGTTTTTAATGCAGGGTTATTTCCTGTGCTCCTTGCATGGCAGAGGCTCAACACAGCTGGAAATGCTGCCTGCCGCGGGTGTGGGGGCTCAGCACAGCTGGAAATGCTCAATGCCGCGGGTCTGGGGGCTCAGCACAGCTGGAAATGCTCAATGCTGCGGGTCTGGGGGCTCAGCACAGCTGGAAATGCTGCCTGCCGCGGGTCTGGGGGCTCAGCATGGCTGGAAATGCTGCCTGCCGCGGGTCTGGGGGCTCAGCACGGCTGGAAATGCTCAATGCCGCGGGTCTGGGGGCTCAGCACAGCTGGAAATGCTGCCTGCCGCGGGTCTGGGGGCTCAGCACGGCTGGAAATGCTCAATGCCGCGGGTCTGGGGGCTCAGCACGGCTGGAAATGCTCAATGCCGCGGGTCTGGGGGCTCAGCACGGCTGGAAATGCTCAATGCCGCGGGTCTGGGGGCTCACACGCTCTCGCTGCAGCTGTGCCCGCCCAGGGCTGTGGTTTCCATGCGTGGGTGGGCTCCGTGACCCCCGTGCCAAGGGGGTGCCCCGGGACAGCCCCTCGCCCTGCTGGGTCTCGCTTGGCTGACGGGGTTTAACGTTTGGGGTTTTTCTGGTGAAAGGCTAAGCGAGCTTTGGGGTGTGTTTGCCCCACGGTGGTGCAGAGGCCGGGCAGAAGCTGGAGCAGGCACGGTCCCTTTAGCTGCACCCTGCGGGTGCCACTGTGCCCGAGCAGAGCCGCCCTGCCCTGGCACATGGGCGAGGCGGGAGGTGCAGGGCCGGCTCCGGGGCCGCTGCGGTGCTCGGGAGCCGTGCAGAAAGGGAAGCCGAGTTGAAGTCTCACCCAGCCAGGCACTTGGATCGCTGCGTTTTGTCCTCTGGGAGCATCAGCACCATTAGGCTTTGAGTGTTTGCATCCCAGATAAGGCTGGAACACCCAGGCACACGGCTCCCAAACGCTGCTTTTCACACTTCTCACCTCGAGGATGAGGAGCAGCCCCACTCTCCATCCTCGGGTGGGATTTATGGGCTGAGTGTGTGTTGAAACATCCCGGCAAAGCCTGTCCTGCCCGTGGGGAGTGGAGGTGTGCAGTGCTGGCTGTCAGCGGGGGTGAGGCAGAGCAGACATCCCCGCAGGATGGGATCCTTCCCATGCAGCCGGCCCTGGGAAAGGCAGCCAGTTAAAATAACAGTTTATCCTGCCTGCTGTCTTGTGGGATGGTGGAAGGATCCCAGAGCAGCCCTGCCTGGGCTCCTGCTTTATGTCACAGGACAGGAGCTGCTCTCCCAGCTGGGGTTGTTTTAGGGTTTTCTTGCCCTTTTCTCTACTGTTTTACTGCCTGTCAGCAAAATCCAAAGGAATTGGATGCATCCTTTATTTTGTTCATCTATTTCCCCTTCCCTGCTTAAGGGAAAATATATTAAAGGCAGGGGGAAAAGAAATGATCACAACATAGAAATATAGCTTGAATTAAGTTATTTAGAGCAGAAACTGGGACTGGATGTGGTGCTCATCATTATTCTCCCAGAGGGCATCATGCTCCTCCCACATCACTGGGGGGCAGAAGTGTTTCCCATGAGGGAAATCTGATTTTATCCAAGGGAAGCTACTGAAATGGTGAGGGAAAATGGAATTTCAGTGTTCAGCTTGCAGGATGTTTGCTGTTATGGATTGCATCTTGGACTCGAATATGAACCAGGGGTTGCGTTGCCACGTGCTGGCCTCTGAGATTGTCACCCTGTTCCTCGCTTTCCCCAAAGCAGAGTGGGATGCAGCGCCTCAGTGCAGGATGGAGAAACACCAGCTGCTGTAGGGATGTGCTCCAGGGATTTTTGCTCCTGTTACAGCAGAAGAAACTTAAACATCTCCCTGAAGCTCCCCCCAGTGCCACCCTGTCCCAGTCTGTGTTTGCTTTGGCCAGGAGAGCGGGGCCGGGTCCCCCCGGGGACACGGGGGCTGTCACAGAGCCCCGGGGCAGCCGCCTGTGCTTGTGCTCCTGGGTGGCACCGGTGTTTATTTACCTTTTCATCACCTGATTCCCGTGCCCTGCCATGCTGCAGGCGCCAGCCCGTGGGCTGCCAGCCCTGTTTGAGTTGGCAGGAGCTGGAGATTAAGCTCCTGCTAAAATAGCCCGACGCCAGCCCCACGTCTGCCCAGGGTGGCCGGGCTCCTTGCATGCCCTTAGAACATTTTGTCTGGATATTCTGCAGCCTGGTATGGGCCAAACGTCACCACATGATGTGATGGCACAGCGAGGAGAGATGTCATGATGTGACAAGCTCAGAGCAAGTTGTAAATGCCCAGCAGTCCCTGGAGCTGTGGATGTGTCCCTGCAAGGCAAAGCCCTTTGAGGTGGTGGGGCTGGAGGTGCCTTAACCCAGAGGGGACAGTGCTCTTTCGCTGGGGGAGTGGCCCTGTGACATCCAGGCTCCCACCATCCCTTGGGATAGCTCCCCTTTCTTGGCTCTGCTCTCCAAAGCGTCCATGCAGAAGAGCAGGAGCAGAGGAGCCACAGATATGTCCACAAGCTTGCAGGTCCTGTGACAGGACTGCTCAGCTGGGGGAGCTGGATATTTATGGTGCATGTGGGTGACCCATTTTGGGATTCTCTGAGCCACCATTGCCACTTTCCACTCTTGATGGTGTCACTGCATTTGTGTTCTGGCTGTGTCAGGGAGCTCGTGCCCAGGGCTGGTGGCTGTGCTGAGCCACCATTCAAAGAAAGGGGCTATTCAGGTGCCAGCCAGGAGTTTCCATTTCAGCCTGTTTGCACTTGCCATGTTGTCCCAAGGGAATGACAGATTTGGGATTTTGCTTGTTCCCTGCCAGTGGTGGGTTTCCCAGCAGGATGGGACATGGCTGCACAGCCATGGGGCTGACTGACACAGAACTTGGGGTTTGGGGAGTAGCAAACCCTCTTATTTCTAGTGGGACTTTGGATGTGTCAGGAAGAAGCTCCAGCCCCAAACTTTCCTGTTTTCCAGCGTGGTTTTATCAGTTCACACCCAAAACTGTGGGCTAATTGTGACTTCCAGCCCTTTGTCTCTATGTGTTTGGTGCTGAGCTGCCACTTGAAGAGTGGTGGAAGGAGTCACTGACAGCAGGGAGCTGCCTGGTTATCACTGTACTCAAACCTGGGGCTTTGGGAGGTGCCTGCAGCAGCGTTGCTGCGTTTGAGGTTTGGTGACAGCGATGGCAGTGTCACTGTGCCACCGCAGTGTTTCAGCTGCCTGTCCCAGTGCACGTGTTTCCTGAGTTCACAGAAGCCCCTCTTCGTGCTTTAATCAAGATCTCATGCAAAGCCCTGGCTCTGTGTTTGGCGCTGCTGCCAGTCTTCATGCAAGCAGCGCTGTGGTGTTTCAGGTGGCTGCTCAGGGTGGAAAGTCAGCCCGGGGCACCCTGGCTGAGCCAAAACCTGTGGGACCCCCAGCTGCCCCCCCCAGGGCACCCGCCTGCCCTCAGCCCTCTCACCTTGCACCCTTTGAAGTGGAGTCTGGATGGAAATAGCAGCAGATCTCTTCTACTTTTAATTTTGGAGGCTCTCTGGGCTGGGGAGAGGAAGCTGGGGGTGGAGAGGAGCGAGCTGTGAAAGGACAAGAGCTCTGACACGCTCTGTAGAGTGAGTTGACACACTAAAGGTGCTCCAAGATTAATTTTTTTCTTTGCTATAAAAATAATTTTAGGCATTGTGTACTGGTCTGCTCCTCACAGTGGCAGGGGACCAGAGCAGCCTGACCCAGGGGGAATGTGGGTTTGAAACAGCTCATAGTGGGTGTGTCTGTGAGGACTGAGGACCTGGTACAGCTTGAAGCATGAACACATTCAGGCTTCTTGTTTTCACTGGTTGGTTTAGTGAAGGTAGGTTTGGTTTGGTTTCTTTTTTTAATTCCTCTGAATGAAAATAGGTGATGGAAGACAGATGAGCAGGTTTCACTTCCTGCTTTCACTTAGGGCTCCACGCTGGGGGTGTTTGGAGACAGCCACAGTGGTGGGGCATCAGTGTCTACCTCGGGCTGATTCCTCTTGGACTCATCTGGTCTCTTGTTCCCTCCCAGAAACACAAGGAGTTGGAGAAACATCTTGTTTTATCATAGAATTGTTAAGGGTGGAAAAGACCTCTGAGTTCATTGAGTCTAACCATTAACCCAGAGCTGCCCCCTGTTTCTCGTCACCCCCATGGGGTGCAGAAGTACACTGAGAGATGTGGGGAGAGGAGAAGGCTCTGGGGAGACCTCAGAGCCCCTTCCAGTGCCTAAAAGGGCTACAAGAGAGCTGGAGAGGGGCTTTGGAAAAGGGATGGAGTGGCAGGACAAGGGGAATGGCTTCCCACTGCCAGAGAGTATGGTTAGATGGGACATTGGGAAGGAATTCTTCCCTGTGAGGATGAGGAGGGCCTGGCACAGGTTACCTTGAAAAGCTGTGGCTGCCCCATATCTGGAAGTGTCCAAGACCAGGCTGGATGGGGCTTGGGGCAACCTGGGATAGTGGAAGGTGTCCCAGCCCATGGCAGGGGTGGCACTGGATGAGCTTTAAGGCCCCTTCCAACCCAAACCACTCTGGGATTCTAATGGGGGCAAATGGAGACAAAACCCCATGAGCCACCAAAATCAGGGGGGTCACTCCTGAGCCCTCCCTGGGTGAGGACCTTACAGTCTTGGGCCCAACCTTGCCCACAGCAGGGCCAGCACACCCCTTGTGGCCCAGGAGCAGGAGGATTCATTCCCTTGGAGGGTACCAGGGTTTCAGTATTGATACCTTTTTGAGACTACCTAAAAACAGAGGCCAGACAAAATTAAGAGAATAAAAAGCAGTTTATTTATATTTATACTTATTGAAGGGCCTTCACGTACATTTAGGGCAGATGAAGCCCTCCAGGGGCTACACCCAAAATGGACGGTGGGTCACAGGTTTTCATATTTTTGTAGGTTTGGTGCATTTGCATATTGGGGTTAATCTTCCAATTCCAGCTTCAGGCAATGAAGTAATTTACCCCAAGTTTGCTTCCCCCAACTCACTTTTGTTTCCATCTCTCAGGGCCTGAGGCAGTGAGGTGTCCTTGATTGCCAGGCCCGGAGAGGAATTACTGTGTCTGCCCAAAATGGGAAAGCTGTAGCTAACACTGTGTATGGAGTTTAGAGTTATACACTGAAGAACCGCAGGATTAGAAATAAATGGAAAGTACAAAAGCTAAAATCTTAGAGCATCACATTGTCCAGTGGTCGTGGGACCCATCGCTGCATGTGAAGGTCATGGTCACCTCCTGGGCATGTGGGAATCTTGGGCAAACTGTGATGGGTGCTTGGGAGCTTCTGGGCTTCTCTCAGGTTCTGCAGGTGTCTGGGTTTGTGTTTGGCTGGGAGCAGGGTGGATGGAGGCTCTGCACCCACTGGGGTGTGTTCAGGAGGGCAGCTTGGAGCAGCTGAGCATCACCTTTGGATTTGTTTCCTAGAGCGTTGCAAGCTGTAAAGTACAACAGATTAATAGGAAATGTGGTCTGAAAGTTACAGTCCCCAGAGGGGTTGTATTGGGTTTCTGGCAGGGCATTTTATGGGATGGTTAGACTTCTGTGTCTTGGATTTGGAGAGGCCAGCTCCTGAAGAATATTTTTTTAGGCAGGCTGAGTGTAGGAATAAATGCTGCGGCAGCCACTTGCAGCAGGGAAATTATGTTTCCAGGGTTGCTTACTTGGTGTTGGACTGAGAAGTTTGAGGACAAGCTGCCTTGATGTGGGAATTTGTGCAGAAGAATTTGCATTTTGGGGTACTGAGTGAACTGCTGGGCATAAGGGAAGGGGTTGCTAGTCTGGGTCCAAATCACTAATGATCTTTTTATTTTTATCATTTGTTGCTGTATTGTGCTCCTTGGGCTGTTGATGAAAACCCACAGAGCTCCCTGCAGAAGAAGGTAAGTCATGGGCTGGGGTGGTAGTACATGCCTTGAGTCTGGGTGGAGTGTGCTGGGGACAAAGAAGAGGGAATCTTTGGGGTCTTTTAATCTTGGTTTTAATCCCAGAGAAAGCTGGGCCGACAGTAGAATTTCCCTGTGGTGGTGAGGCTACCTTTGTGAATAAAAACACAGAGGATTTGGTTTTGGTAGTTAAAAACAGGCCCAGTAAAAGCAAGGCAGTGCCAGAAATGGAAGCATTTCATTTTAGAGAGAAGCCCCCACTGCAGTGCTGCATGTCTTCACCGGTGCCCACGGCCAAGGGACACCAGAGCAGCCCTGGGTTCTGGGGTCTTAGGGCCTCAGAGGTCTACCTGTCTTCTGGGGATTTTTTGAGCACTGATTGTGCTTGGCTTCATGTTTTCCCACCAGGAAAGTCCCTCTGGGAGCTGGTACTGGAGCAGTTTGAAGACCTACTCGTCCGCATCCTTTTGATGGCAGCTTTTCTGTCCTTTGTGAGTACCCAGAGCTTGGGGTGGCACTTTCTGGGGCACCCACAGCCTCAGGTGACATCCAAGGAGGAATGGAGGGCAGATGCCTGTGGCATGAAGGAGATGCAGCAGCAGAGCAGTGGTTCCTAGGACATAGTGGCAATATCACTGCATCTGCCTAAAGATGAGGCTGGAGGATTTTTCAGTAATGCTGATCAAAAAGCACCAAAAGTGATATCAAATTGCTCCGTGGGCTGCCTTCTGTTTACACGAGGCTGTTCCAGGCTGATGATTTGAGCCTGGTTTGCTGTGCACAGCACTGAACTGTCAGTTCAGTTTTGCCCACAGTCTACTTTGGGAGCATTGCTGCATGAGGAGATGTTTCCCACCAAGGTGCTGGAGAACAACTGGGTTTTTTGGGGTTTTTTTGGGTTTTTTGGGGTTTTTTTGGGGGTTTTTTTTTGTATATTTGGCAGCAGGATGGCAAAGCTGAGACACCTGTCTCTTCCTTTAGGATGTGTGACCCACGGGTAGATAAGGGGGAAGGCTGGTCCCTTGTGGGGTTTAATACATTCCCAAAACAACATGCAGTGAAGTGAACAGGTAAAGCAGGTGTGAAAGCCCTGTGCCAGAGGTCAGGTCCTTGTGCCAGTGCCTCTGTGACAGAGCAGAGAGGTGTTGCTGTGTTGACACAGTGCAGGTCGATGAGCAGTTAAATGGAGTGGAACTATTTGTGTGTGTGCTTCATTTGTACTATGGTATGAGGCCTTTGTGGGATGGAGAGGGGGGCTCAGGGTGGTAGGAGCCACAAGGTCAGTCCCTGCTCTGCAGAGCTGCTCTTACTGCACTGATTGTTCGTGTTGCATCACTGACCTGCCCAGGAGGGGCTGCAGTGCTGCCTGGTCTCTCCATTCATCAGCTCATGGCCATGCTCTCCCCATGGGAGCACTAAACACAAAGAGAGAGGCTTTCCTGGTGCAGACACTCATTCAGGCATTGCATAGCTGTTTGCTCCAGCCCCACTTGTTCATTGCTTCAGCTTATCCCAGCAGAGGAGTGGAGGCTCCAGCAGTGGGATATGGCAATTCCACTCTTTGACCAAGCCCTGTGGGTCTGGTCACCTCCAGGTTGTTTCCTCTGCAGCAAATAACCACCTTGTTTGGCTCTTGTTTCCATCATCCTTCTTAAAATGTTGCTGCTCTTGTTTGAACCACACTCTGCTCCTTCTTTCCTCTTGCTACCAGATCCTGGCCTGGTTTGAAGAAGGAGAGGAGACCACGACGGCGTTTGTGGAGCCCATTGTCATCATCATGATCCTGATTGCCAACGCTGTGGTGGGTGTGTGGCAGGTAAGGCACAGCCTGCCCTCGGGGTCTCTGCTCCACGTGGCTCAGATCTTTCATCTAAATGTCTGGTTGCTTCATGCCCCTGGAAACTCATTTTCCAAAGGTTCAATTTTCATGTTGGCCATGGTTCCCCATGCCTCTGCACATATGCTCAGTTGCTGGCTGCCTCTTGGCTCGTTCTTTCAGTCTTTCCTTGGCAATTCTTATAGGTGGGAGCTTATCTTGCACTTATCCAGGCAAAAACTGCTTGTCTCCTGCCCAGGGCCAAATGCATTTTTCCAAGGGAAGGTCTTTGCTCTGTCCACCAGAAAGCCACAGTGGCTGCTGCCCCTCACCTCACTGTGTCCCTCCAGGGGGATGAGCAAACACTTCAGCCAGTGATACTCCTCTTTTCTCCCTATTCATTATAAGGCCATTTATTTATCTGCAGCTTGATCTGAGGTGAGGTTGCCGCATGGGGAAAAATACAGTTGGTTGAGATATACTGCTTCTCAAACCAAGAATGAGATGATCAACCCCAAAGGTCCAGGATCTGGGGTGGTTTAAACCAGCAGGAATCATTCTGCAGAGGCTGAAGGTGCTTGTCCCATCCGTGGTGTAAATGGATTCCAAAGCCAGGGATGGGGTTTGGGGTTTCCTGTTTTTGCAGAGGGTGGGGAAGGAGCCTGCTGGCACCAGCAGCTCTAACACCAACAGCTCTGCTCCTTTCTGCTTGCAGGAGAGAAATGCTGAGAGTGCCATCGAGGCCTTGAAGGAGTACGAGCCTGAGATGGGGAAGGTGATCCGCGCCGACCGCAGCGGGGTGCAGCGGATCCGCGCCCGCGACATCGTCCCTGGGGACATCGTGGAGGTGGCAGGTAGGGTGCCACCCCCCCAGAGCGTGGTGTTGGATGGGGAGGTGGTACTGGCTGGGGGGACCCCAAAGCTGAGGCTCTTCAGCCTGCCAAGGCTTCACCTGAGCATCAGGCAGTAGAGAGCAGCAGAAAAGGGATAAAAAAATCAATTTCTGACGCAGGTTTTGTGTCTCGGGAGGGCTTCCCCTTTTTCTGGAAGAACTAGGAGAACTCTTAATTTTCTGCCAAGATTCCCTGTTTCTGGAAGCAGCTCTCCCACACACATCCCTGGACAAGGCGTGGGTGAAGGGCCAGTGCTGGGTGCTGCTGCAGGCACCTGTGTGGGGAGGTTCCTTGGGAGGGTGACAGGCAGAGGGGACGAGCTGCAGGGTGCTTTTTCCTCTGGGTGGGTTGTACCCCCCAGCCCTTCTGTTGGAGCTGTACATTCAGCAGAGCTTGCCTGGGGGTCTGCTGCCTGCCCCAGCAGAGCTGAGGAGGGTTCATTCCAATTATTCTGTTTTGTTTGCTCCTAAAATGATGCCGTAAACCCCAAGAGCCACAAAACTAATCCTCTCCTTTCCTCCTCGTGGCCCTGCTGGTGGAAACATGCTGCAATCCCTCCCGTGCCCAGCCAGCTTGCTGTTATTTATGTCTTCTAGTTGGGCTTCAGCTGGAAGATGAATAAAAAAATAATGGAGGGAGGATCAAGCCAGCCAGATCCTCAGCTGGATCAGCTGGCAGCACTCCCAAGCCAGCTCTGACAATGCAGTCCAGCTGCTGACCTGGCCTTTAATTAAATTAATGAATTATTAATAAAATTCTGCCATCTTTCCCCAAATCAAGTGCATACTGCCTGCCCATCAGCAGCCCAATATTACTTTTTAATGGCACAATCAGCATTGCAACTGGAATGGAACGAGCTGGGCTCTCTGGAGGGCTTTTGCAAATTATTAGCAAATTGTAGGTTTAGGAGGTTATGGAAAGTGGTGAGGGTGCTGTCAGGTGCCTGACAGGGAAGCACACCAGGAGGAAAAGCTTTGAACCTGCCGTGGACATCCAGGTGATGCTCTGGATGGGTGACAACACAGGCAGGAGGGGCTGGCTGCTGTTTGCATGTGCAAATGCAATGAATTTGGCAGCAGGGAGCAGGAAACCTGTTACACTGCGACAAGGAGGGGGTGGTTGGAGGTTGGCAGGCTGCTCAAACCCAGCTGAGTTTTGCCCTTTTGTGACAAGGCCATGGAGGTGAGTCCTGGCGCAGGCAGCTTTTGCCTTTCCCAAGAAGCACGGGCAGAGCACCTCTCTGGCAGCTCCATTGGTTGCTGTGACCCCTGTGGTGCTCAGGCAGGGCCAGTGGCCACGGCCAGGAAGTGGCCTCCTGTTTTCCTCTCTTTCTCAGGGGATTCTTGTGGTGCAGGGGGGATCAGCACACGTTCAGTACCTGGCTAATGGCCAGGCCAGGTCTGTTCTGTGCCGTGGCATAAGAAGGCGCTGTGCACCCTGGAGCAAGTGCCACCCCTGTGGCACCAGGGCTCTCTCTGTCCCTGGATGTTGCAGGAGTCTTCCTCTGCAGGTTTAGATCATGTTTGCAAGTCCTCCTGCCTTTCCCAGGGGAAGAGGAGCTCTTTGCTTCCTCTGAGATGCTCCAGCCCCCTTGAGCAGATGCAGAGTCTGAGTCTGTGCATGATGTTTTGGGGAGGTCTGTGCTGGCACCCCCAGCTCAGTGTCCCCCAGACAGGTGTGACAGGGAGCAGGGGGGGTCTGGCTGATGTCCCTGGAGCGTTGGGATCTGCAGCTGGAAGAACTGGCTGGGTGGTGGAGCGGCGCCAGCCCCCTCCTGCTGCTCTGGGGGGGTTTACGAGCCCCGGGAGGAAGCCCTCGTTAAAGTCTGGGATTTGAGAGCATCGTTAGCAGCCAAGCCAGCAGTGTTGTGTAAGGGATGGGAGGGGCTGGGAGCCAGGGCTCCTTCGGCCTCAGTATTTCCAAAGCGTCGGAGCGTGGCTGTGTCCAGCCGATAAGGAGCAGGAGGAAGAGCCAGGGGGAAGAAACCCAGCGGGAAAAACAGCTTAAAATATTTTTTTAAGGAAGCACAAGTTCCTTGGAGGGTGGTGTTGGGTGGCAATAGATGGGGCAGCTTTCATCTGTGCCTACTGTGCCATGCCAGGAGAGCCAGGGATGGTTGTTTGTCTTGGACACAGAAGATTTTCCACTGTTAACAGCTTCCAGTCAGCCCAGAGAAATCTGAAGCAGGGTTAAGAGTGGTATTAGGAAGCTCAGATTGCTTCAACATGTGGATGTTCTGGTTTTTTTGCAGGAAAGAGGCAAGATGGGGGTGCAGGGGGAGTTTGCAGGGAAGAGGAGAGACAGGGACATGGTGGGAAAGAGGATGCAGCACAGCAGGCAGGGCACCACCAGGGTTTGGCTGGGGACAGACTTGTGAATTACAGACAAAATTAAGCTTTAACAAAGCTGTAAATGCAGAAATGAGGTATCCCAGTGCAGGACCCTTTGCCAGGGGCTGCACCCCTCATGGCTCCAGGCTGGGTGGTGCTGTGCACCTGCACATGGTTGGTCTCAGTTGAGGGTTTGCTGTCCCCATTCCTGGGGTGTTGGGTCCTGCCAGTGCCACCTGACAGAGCTGCTGTGCTCTTGTCCTTGCAGTTGGTGACAAGGTGCCAGCAGACATCCGGATCATCGAGATCCGCTCCACCACCCTGCGGGTCGACCAGTCCATCCTCACAGGTGCGTGTGGGCCTCGTGGAGCAGAGGCAGCTTCCTTCTGCTGCCTTCCTGGAGGCCAGTTTTGGAACTGGTGCTGGGATAAGTGCTTTGGGGTGGGAAAGGGTGGGAGAGCAAGATTTAGCTGGTGCTTGGACTTTCCCAGGTCCTCAAAGTCATGGCATAGGTGAGATGTGTCTGGTGCTTGGGTTTCCTTCCTGCAGAGCACAAAGCCTGGGGCTTTCCTGTGTGACTTGTGGGGTTGGACATTGGACATCTCCGTGGTGGATGTTTAGGTAGTTTGGTGGCAAAATGCTGCTCTAGCAGCTGTGGGGTGTGTGATGCAGGCTTGGAACAGGGATGAGCTGAGGCTGGAGAGGGAACGTGGGTGGTCCATCTCTCCCCTCTTGTCTTGGCAGGGGAGTCTGTGTCAGTGATCAAACATGCTGACCCCATCCCTGATCCCCGGGCTGTCAACCAGGACAAGAAGAACATGCTTTTCTCTGTAAGTCCCTTACACCTGTCTCCACCTCTCCTGTGGTTTTCCAAAGTGCAGAGGCTGGTGGATGTGGGAGATCTCTGAGCAGAGAAAGGCAGTGCATGCATAAGACCTGAATGCATAAAAAGAGCCCCAAATCCATAAAAATAAGAACCTGCTTCATTTGGATTCCATTTGGGCTGTGACACATAAGGCCTTTGAATACCTTGGGCAATCTCAGAGCACTTTTTTTTTCTGTCAAGTAGGATGCATTATGGATGGGGAAGAGGTTTGTGGTTGAGCCTGGAGCTATTGCAAATTTGGGTTTCCTCCCTTCTCATGTTCTCAGGCAGAAGTCAAGTCCTCAAGGGGTTGCAACTCTCAGGAAGGGCTCTCCTGCTCCTTAGGGCGGGTTTATATAAAAACCCAAGATGTCCCATTTTCCCCTTAACCAAAATCTCATGTTCTCCTTTCACAAAGAGCAACTCTTTTCCCTGCTCAGACCAAGAGGTTTCATGCCCACATATCCACTTCTCTCCTTTCCTCCTTTCCCAGGGCACCAACATTGCAGCTGGGAAGGCTGTAGGGATCGTTATTGCAACAGGGGTGTACACCGAGATCGGGAAGATCCGAAACCAGATGGTGGAGACCGAGCCTGAGAAGACACCCTTGCAGCAGAAGCTGGATGAGTTCAGCCAGCAGCTCTCCAAAGTGATCTTCCTGGTGTGCATCGCCGTGTGGGTCATCAACATCAGCCACTTCAGCGACCCCGTGCACGGCGGCTCCTGGTTTCGGGGGGCCATTTACTATTTCAAGATTTCGGTGGCGCTGGCGGTGGCCGCCATCCCCGAGGGCCTCCCGGCCGTCATCACCACCTGCCTGGCGCTGGGCACGCGCCGCATGGCCAGGAAAAACGCCATCGTGAGGAGCCTGCCCTCGGTGGAGACCCTGGGCTGCACCTCCGTCATCTGCTCCGACAAGACCGGCACCCTCACCACCAACCAGATGTCCGTGTGCCGGGTGAGAGCGGGGCTCGGGGCCACGAGGTGCAGGGGAGATGCTTACGTGTTGGACTAAGCGCTTTTCTGGCCCAGAGATGGGGCAACTGAGAGGCCTTTCAAAATTTTTATTCCATTTTCAGTCTCGTGAGAAAGGTGAGGCAATACAGATGTTATAATTCACGCCATCACAATCAGAAGCCAGTTATTTCCTAATTACCAGCATTTCTTGGCTTGTCAGCTTTTTGCCACACCATGCTGTAGATGCCTTAAAGCTAATAATCTAAAACTACCCTTTGAGGGTCCTACTACAATGCATCTTTTATAGCTCTATTTCTCCACAGTATCCAGTCTTATTTGCAAGGCCATCCTTTGAAACTTGGTTCTAGTTCTATTTCCCTCTCAACAATATCTGTCCTATTCCATGGCATTTCTAAGTCAGCATTTCTTATCTCAAGGTTTGCATACGGATGCACACAGTTTGGGCCTTCTGTCAGGCCCTGAGAACTCTCTACAAATCCATTTCCCACACTTAAGAGCACCCCGTCCTGTGATGATGGGCTCTGTATCTTCACCAGAGCTGTGTCATGGTGGCAATGCGGGGGTGAGCAGGGAAGAGGGTTTATAGGAAGCCCTGAGGTCGCCCTGGCCAGGGTCAGTAAGGATCAGGGCTTCTCTTGGCTCAGAAAACTCACTTTTACCAGCACACCATTGTGGAGGTGCTGTGTTGCAGTCTCATTTCAGGGGTCACTTTCCAGGGAATGTTTCTTCCTGCTGGGATGTGGCGCTGAGACAGAGCTCCTGGAGATGCTGATGCAATCAGCCCTCTTGCTCTTTTCCCCCTGTTTTTAACCTAACCAGTGAGAAATCCTAGACCATGCAAAATTACAAAGTCTGGACCTATGAAAACCATTTCTGATGGAAGGGAGCTCTGGGGTGGTTTGGTGAAGAGTTTGAAGGCTCCTCATCTACCAGAGAGTTTTGCTCCCACATAACTGGCCGTGTGGAGAGGTGACTTGTTAGGAAAGCCTGGACCATCTGAGTACTTCTCAGTTTTCCCATTAATCCATGAGTGTCAGGAAAGCTTTTTACATGCCTTTGGCGTGTTGTTTTTATAGGAGAACCTTGGAAAATGTGTTGCTGTGGGAAAAAAAGGACCTGGCCAACATCCCTCCTCTCTGACACGCAGATAGTGTGGTGGAGAGCTGTGAGTGTTGCAAACTAGCCACAGGCTTTGGCCACTGGTTAGCTCAGCACAAACTGCAGATGAGTGGAAATGTCTGGTATTCCTGCCCTGTGAATGACACAGAACAAGACAGGGCTGGAACAAAGTAGGGACCAAACTGCCCATGTCTTGCATGAGCAGGGGGCTCCCACCAGCCCCATTTTCAGAGCCAGTGATGCAGCAAAGCAAGGGCAGGGTGACCCCAGTGCTGAGGGTCTCCTGAGCTCTGCCCACTGCAGGAGGAGAAGGAGGAGTGACCCAAACCACTTCCTACCAGAGGGTCTGCTCTTTGAGCTTGGGAGGAAGTGCCACCATCCCCTGTAGTGTGGCACAGTCAGGAGAGTCAGGATGGTGGTACTGAGGCAGGGAGAGGGACAGAGTGGGGCAGTGGCATACAAGGGTTTTGGCATCAATTGTCATTTGCAGAATGAACCCAGCAACTTTGAAAAAAAAAAAAAAAAAAGGCAATTAAAAAGTCAAAGTATGCTCCAGCCCATCTCCCTATAATCCTATTCCAACATCTGTTTATTCACTTGGCTGGATCCTGGCTCCCAGGGCACAGTTCTGGGAGAAGGGCTGGCCCCAGCACACAGAGGCTGGGCTGTTAATGTTTAATGGACAGGGATTCCCGTGCTGACGTGGGCAGGACAGGGCTGCCTGCCGGGCCCTGTGAGTGGCAGGTGGGTAAATATTTGTGCTGGGCAGCCGTTGGCGTGTCCGGGACACGCTCCTGTGCCATGGGGCTGAACAGCCAGAAAACCCTATCAATAACCTGGGAAAATGTATTAATTGAGCGTGATTTCATTAAGTTGCCCATTAACAGGGTGAGGGCGTGCTGCTGAGTGGGGCCTGCTCACTGTCCCGCTGCTGGCATCAGCTCTGTGAGCTCTGCAGTGACTCTGGGAAGGCTTCAGGTCTGCTGTCAAACCCTCAGCTGGGTTTCGAGAGCTGTGCCATGTCTCTGGGTCCCTCGCAGTGCTGGGGTCTCGTGGCCAGGGTGCTGTCCGAGCCAGGACACACCCAGTGGTCAGCAGGGGTGAATCTGTGTCCCCCAAAGCCACCCAAAATGAGGGGCTTTGTGCTGGGGACTTCCTGGGGACTTTGTGATCCTGTCCAGCCAGGCTGGCCGAGACTTCGGTGGTTTTGCTCTGACCTCAAGTCCACCCAAGGTTACAGTGACAAAGCCACAAACCCACTTAGTAAACCTGTGCTTTGTGTCACTGTATGGTCACCTGGGGGGTCTTTGAGATCACCACCTCCCCCACCCCAGGGCAGGAGGGGCCAGGAACAGCCTCCTCCCAACCATTAAATAACCATGGAGCTGGGAGCAGTGGGAGCCTGGCAGGAGGAGAAGGTACATGGAAGCATCACAGCTCTCTCTGCTCTCACATGTTTAAATCCCTCTCCTAAAACTTGCAGCAGCCTTTTATGCATGCTACCTTAATTTTACAGGAAGGTGGCATTTGAAAATCAGGACCCAAAGTGGAGATGTGAGCTTGGGGATGGGTGGAATGATGCTGGCACCCCATGTCTGGGAGGAGGTGATTAGTTATATATTTGGCTGTCTGAGATGGCTGCTGGTGTTTGGGGGAACAGGAGCAGAAAGGGGTTTATTTTCCCCTGGACGTGCAAACTCCCATCCCTGGTGCAGCTGCCCAGGAGCTGTGTGGGCACTGTTTGCTGTGCAATCTCCAGGGCACTGTGCCTTGGCTCAGCACTGTGGTCTGTCTAAACCTGTCACTAATTACTGGGGGACCTGGCTGGGGGTCCCCAGGGGCTGTGCCAGTTGCCAGTGGGTGCCTGTTGGCTTGGGCTGCTTCCAGTGCAGGAGGAAAATGATGCTGATCCGTGGCTTGGTTGATGGAATAGTGACTGATGGTTACAGCTCTTACAATTCCAGACAGCAATCCTGCCTTGTCTGGATGAGTAGTTCTTTTAAAGGCATTACAGAAAATACAGAGTAGTGCAGATAAATCCTTCACACCTGTCTCCCCCACGAGCCCACAGCTGCTGCCATGTGCTGCTCCAGGGATGGTGCATCCACAAGTGCCCTTTGCTTCCTAGAAATACCCAGCAGCAGCATCCAGCTGTGTGATACAGCACCAGGCTGGGCAGGATCCACGGGACAGGAGAGGAAGAGTGATGCTGGAACCCTTTGGGACAAGGGTGCACTCTTTGTGAGCATGTAGTTACATTTTCCTTCCAGCCTCTCTGTTGCATTAAAACCCCAAATCACTGGTGTGGCTTTAAAAGGCTGAGGGCAGGGGGAAGCCCTGGGGTGCTGCTGGCTGTGTTCCCCTGGCTGGAGCTGCTGCTCAAGAGGCTGTGCAGTCCAAGAGGCTGGGCAGCCCCTCTGTGAGCCTGACTTGTCAGCAGCACCCAGCTGAGCTGCAGCATTCTCACCTCCTTCTATTCCTCCTATTATTATTTATATTATTTTTTGTGATGGAAACTTTAGTTCTGCTCTTAACTGCTTAAGACACAGCTATTTCCTCTGGACTGTTTCCACTGCCCACAAACCTGCCCACTTCTCAGCCTGGAAATCTGACAAAACATCGACCGGCTGAGAGAGCTGGGCTGCTGAGCCTGGAGAAGAGAAGGCTCCAGGGAGACCCCAGAGCCCTGTCCAGTGCCTAAAGGGGCTCCAGGAGAGCTGGAGAGGGACTTTGGACAAGGGCCTGGAGCAACAGGACAAGGGGCAATGGCTTTAAGCTGAAGGAGGAGAGACTTAGATTAGATTTGAGGAAGGAATTCTTCCCTATGAGGGTGGGCAGGCCCTGGCACAGGGTGCCCAGAGCAGCTGTGGCTGCCCCTGGATCCCTGGCAGTGCCCAAGGCCAGGTTGGATGGGGCTTGTAGCAACCTGGGATAATGGAAGGTGTCCCTGCCCATGGCAGGAGGGTGGGATGAGATGAGCTTTAATGTCCCTTTCACCCCAAATCATTCTGTGATCCTCTGATCACAGCGAAACCCTGCAAACACCTCTGCAGTGCCCTGGCTGCCCCCGTGCTTGGCCAGTCACGCAAGCTGGGAGCAGCAGGAAATTCGATATAACCTCTGGTTGCTGTGGGTTATGTAGCACCTTTTTTAAAAAGGCATGGAAAAATAAAGAGCTTGGAATGTTGTGGGTTTTTTATTTCCCTTTTCCCCTTTTTAATAAGAAAGACGCTATTGTGAAACTAATAATTGTTTTGTAGCCATGGGCATTTGAAAACAAACAGGCCCATATCAGGCAAAGCCATCAGTGGTGAGGGTGGGTGCTTTCAGCTTTTTAATAAATGAGTCTGGTTGGTGTTTCAGGAGTCCATTTTCTGAAGAGGCCAGGAGATTTTGGCTCTCTGGAAGGTTGATAATGTTGGATGTCTCAAAAGAAAGATGATGGGTTTGAATGTTCCTTTATGGGTTCCTGAATGTTCCTTGAATGTTCCTGATGGGTTTGTTGAGCCTTTGAATGTTCCTTTTGATGTTGTCTTGGACTGGGTGCCTTACCTCAGGTTCTGGGTCTGTCATCTCTGGGGGGGGTTGTTACCAAAGGAAATAGGATTTGTTTTCTTTATTGAGTTTACACCCAGCTGCCAGAGGAGCCCAGTGCCTCCAGGGGACCTGGGACACCTCTTCTGCAGCACTTTGCCTCATTATTTTCTTCAGAACATTTCAGGGATGCTGATGGGCCTTCATGATGGGCCCTGGGAAAGGAGCTGAGGGCACTGATGCCTTGTGAAGGCTGCTAGAACAGAGACTAGACAGAGCTAAAGTAGGGATTTATTAAAAGGCCTCAATGGAATCACCTTGGGCAGCACAAGAGCCCAGTCAGGGCTACATCCAACATAAACCAAAATGGTCACAAATTGGACAAATGGTCATGGGGTCTCTCACTTTTATAAGTTCTGCTCCATTTGCACATTGGAGTTCATTGTCCAACTACAGCTCCAGCCCATGAAGTCCCATCCTTCTTGTTTTTCTCTCTTCAGCCCACGTTGTTTGTGCTCTTGGGCCTGAGATCTGGATCATTTGTCCTTGGTCCCCAGCTAGAGAAGGAATTGTTTTGTCTCCCTGCTCTGTGAAGAGAGCTCAGCATCCCCTGATATGAAGCTCAGACCCACACACTAAAGCAGCGCAGAATCTGAAAAATAGAAAAGCTCAAACCTGAGGCATCGGCATTAGCCCAGGATATGGCTAATGGATATCTGCAAATAGCTGGGAAGCTGAGAAGCCATGGTGAGGTTGTTTTGGGCTCAGAGTTACTCACACTGGAGATGTATGCTTTGATTTACCTAATTCTGCAAAAAAGGGAGGTGAGAAAACCTCCCTGAGGTGTCCTGGTGCTGAACGTGCTGGGAGTGTGCTCCCCTGAACATGCCCTTTATTGCTTGGCTTGGCCCTAAGCTCGTACCTGGGGACACCTCCTGTGTGGGGGAGGCTCACACCTGCCAGCGTGGCTGCATTGATGAGGTGTCCTTGTATTATTAGCAATAATTAATAATAATAGCAGGCTAACCTCTGTTTGTTGCCAGAGGAAACGTGGAAGGCAGAGGAGTGGGTGGTAAGTGGGTGGAGCTGTTGCATCTCTGGTGCTGAGTGACGCCTGCTGATTCCTCCAGCATCTGTTGCTTCCCTCTCCTGGGGAACAACACAAATAACCAGAGGAAAATAAACAGATAAAAAACCAATTATTTTGAGACAGGTTGGAGTGGAACAGTTTTCCCTGCACCTGCTTTCTGGAGGCACTCAGCAAGTTCATGGAGCTGAGGAGAGCAGCACTTCTCTGCGTCCCAGTTAAATCCTGGCCTCTCCCTGCAGCCAGGGAAATGCATTTGCCAAACAGTTTTATTTATTTATTTACTCATTTGCTTATTTATTATGTTGCTTTTTGGCTTCAGTGTGGGTCATAAATAACAAGGAGCAGAAACAAGCATCTCTGAACTCTCTCCTTGGCAGGTGTCAGGCCCTGCTCTTGCTCCCAGGGATGCTGCCCTCAAAGGTGGGCTGTGCTGGGAGGGGACAAGGGGGGACTGGGAGAGCTTGGGGAGAGGGGAATTTAAATTTTATTTCAGAGTTTGAGGGATTTGTCTCATTATAGCAGCAAAAGAGAAGCTGGAAGGATTTTGAAAGGCAAAAATCTCTAAAAATAGAGTGTGGGGGACTTTTATGGCTCACTGGGGTTTTCTTACTGAGCTGAGCTGTGATCCCAGTAAGGCACAAGGCTGGTGGCTGAGAGCTGGCTGGGAAGGGGTGGCTGGGGCAGCCACCCCTGCTCGGATCCTGCCCTACAGAGGCTTTCCAGGGCAGGAGTGGAAACCTTGACCCAGCTCTTTCTCTGCTCTAAGAAAAACACAGGCACCTTCTTAGGGACAGGCTCAGCATCTCTCGTCTCCTAGGGAAAGAAAGAGCTGGAGGAGGCAAACATGGAAAAGGCAGAGGAGAGCTGGAAGGATTTGGGGACAGCCAGGAGTAGTGGCTGACCAGGGATGGGCCTGAGCCTGGTGCCAGCAGGGCTATAGCTGGGACAGTACCAGCTGGTGGGTTTCCAGGCTGGGCACGAGGGTTGTGCCAAAAATTTGCTGCCTAATGCTCTGTTTCCACCTCTCCCCCTGGCAGATGTTCATCATGGAGAAGGTGGAGGGCACCCAGTGCAGCCTGCACGAGTTCAACATCACCGGCTCCACCTACGCCCCCGAGGGACAGATGTGAGTGAGGTCCCCTCCCCTTCCCAGGGACACAGGGTGGCCCTGGGCTGGCAGCAGAGCTGGGGGAAGATGGGAGGGTCGAGTTCATGGCCACGGCTGGGGGTCCCCATGAGCTGGGGAGAAAGGAGGGGTTTCCATGGTGGTTTGCAGTCCTGTCCACGGGGATACCCACTGGGCTTGTGAGTGTTGGGTGATTGACTGTACTGTGCTGCTCATGGGGACAGTTGTTTCCCTGTCCCTCACATCCAGCTCCTGTCCCACTTGATTTGGGTGGTGTTCACCCTGGCTCTGCCTTCCCACTGCTCAGCAGAGGGGCTTCCACACACTTGGCTCTCCCTTGCTTAGCAATCCCAATAAAACAAGGCCACCTGTGAACCAGAGAAGATGACAGATGTGGGAATGGTGATGGATGAGGATTTTTGCAGCTGAAGATGACTCTCCATGTTTCTGGAGCCGTCACAGTTTTGCTGTTGACTAGTGACTGTTACCCCTGCAGGATGCAGGGCAGGCAGCTTGTCTAGGAGCCACCAGCAATGCTCAAGAGGACTTGCAAATGGCTCAAACCCCACAAGGAAAGTGCTCCCTGAGCCCTGTGCCCTCAGCAGGGATGGCTCCCATGGCTGGTGTGCCCAGGGCATGATCCTGCTGATGGCAGGGTGTGTCTCAGGGCAGACATTGGCTTTGCAGAGCTGCAGCTGAGGGCAGGGAGTGGAAGCTGGGGGCTTTTCTCTGAAGTGTTATCACACACATGGGGTTTTCTGCTGTTGTTTTTGTTTATTCCTGTTCTTTTGGAAGGAGGTGGTGTCCCCCAGTGTGGCAGAGTCTGGGAAGAAGGCAGATGAGAAGCTGGTGGTGGGAGCACTCTCTGCTCCCCTTTGCTTTGCTCAGTGATCCCAGACACATTTGTCAGCCTGGTCCCTTCTGCTTATCCATGGAGCAGCTGTAATTCATCTCAGCCACAGACTTAATTTCATGAATATTTATAGAGCCAATTTGATCCTTGGCTAGGAATCTCCATTTAAAACTGAGCCAAGTCATAAGCTGGTGTCAATCAGTGCATTTCAGTTGAAATTGAGGAGGACCCGGGGTCTGAACTTCTGCCTGCCAACCTCAGAAGCTCAGTCCCCTATCCTCTGGGGGCTGCATTCAGGACCACTCTGTTGGTCTGCAACAATTTGTGTTGCTCTTGAGTTTTAGCTCTCGAGTTAAGAGCTCTTGTTGCTCTTGAGTTTTGCTTTAGCCCTGTCCCTGTATTGTGTGTTAAGAGGGATGTGTGGGCTTGCGAGAGAACCCCCCCTTCCCCAAGGGCTGGTGGCACTGAAAGGCTTGTTTGCTTTAAGCTGGCCTTGGCAGGGGAATATTTCCTGCCGGACCCCGGGTTTGCTCACACAGCACCCAGCCAGCAGCACCTTTGCTGATGTTTTTCCCAGCACATGGGTCTGACCCTGCAGGGACTGCTGACGATGGGGCTGTAACCTCCCATCCCTTCCCAGTAATATCCAGGGGATCCCATGCTGCAAAAGCCATGCTTGCTGTGTCTGCAGCTCCCTCCTCCACCCACTGTCCCTTCCTGTGAGCCCAGGGCCAGGCAGCATCTCTGGGCAGGGGCAGTGGATCTCCCTTGCCGCTCACAGCTCAGTGCGGCTTCGTCTCCCTCAGCAAACAGATTTTTCAGATTTTCTTGGCTGCTCCGTGTTTTCCGCTCCCGAGCTGTAACAAGGGCTCCAAAATGTTCTTTCCATTGGGAACCAACAGTGGAATAAGCTGATCCTAGTAAATGCCTGACAAATTATTTTTCCAGCCAGCAGATGACCGGCTGGATTTACACAGCTCTAACCTGCAGTTACCTCTGCTGGAACCAGGATAATTTTTTTATTTCCTTCAAAACCACTGTTACCATTCCTACCACCAGGCGAGGAGAAGCATCTGGCTTGCCTGGAGTGTTCAGGGCTGCTCCTTTCCATAGCAAAGAGCTGCTATTTAGGAAGCAAAGATCACAGTTCAGCACTTGCTTGGAAGCAGTCACAGGAGTGCAGCTGTTAAAGCTCTCTGCTGCTCCTAAATGCTCCCTTGGGTTCCCTCTGGAGTGTGAAACAGCATCACAGGGAGGAGAAGGGACTTGCTGTTGGTTCCACAGCTCCTCTGGATTCAAAGCAAATGGAAACCCCTGAGGGGGTGGATGTTAACATGAGTTTCTTTGCCCTTTTTCTGGTCCATCACCTTCATCAACAGCCTGTGAGCAGCCCCTGCTTGCTCCTTTGAACTCCTCTGCAGCCCCCCTTATTCTGGGCCACTTCCAGAATTTATTTGCCTGCTGTGATATTTTATTTGCAATTTAGTGCCGCCCCATTTAATAAAGTACAAAATGTGAACCCAAGGATTTATTGCCAGCACTGGTGCTTTAACTGGGCTTTTGCTTCCACTTTTGCAAGAGTGATATGTAGGCTATGTATCCCCCTAGAAGGGATGTTTAGGGTGAGCTAAGTGTATTTGAAGGCGTGAGCTGGTGTGAGGCTGTTGGGGTTGTTTTCTGCCCGCAGCCTGAAGGACGAGCAGCCGGTGCAGTGCGGGCAGTACGACGGGCTGGTGGAGCTGGCCACCATCTGTGCCCTCTGCAATGACTCCTCGCTGGACTACAATGAGGTGTGGGGGCACCAGGGCCAGGACAGGGTGGGGGGATGCTCTTGCTGTGCCTCAGGGCAAAGCCAGTAGAGTTTGTCCCTTGGGATCCCCTTCCCTGGCTTCAGCTCATCCCAAGGGGATGCTCTGGTGTGGTGGGTGACAGCATCCTTGGGGGCAGCAGCAGCATGTGGAGGATGTGCTCTAAAGCTTAAGCTCTTTTTTTCTGCCCTCTAGTCCAAAAAAGTCTATGACAAGGTGGGGGAAGCCACTGAAACAGCCCTGACGTGCCTGGTGGAGAAGATGAATGTCTTCAACACAGACCTCAGCAAACTCTCCAAGGTGGAGAGAGCCAACGCCTGCAACTCAGTGAGTGGGGAGAAGCCCCTGTGAGCTACAGCACTGGGGGACGGGAGGGAGGGGAGGGATTTAGGGTGTCTGATATTTGGGCAAATAAACATTTGCAATGATCTAAGGGACTGATTTGGCACAAGGATGTGATTTCCAGGCTCTCATGGTGAGCTGTTTTTGGAACAGTGGCTCTGGGGGGCTGATGCCAGGGCCTTGAGGACCAGCCTACATGGAGCTTTGGAGCAGGTGATTCCTGAGGCTCCAAGTCAGTCCAGTCCCTGCTCAGGCAGGAGAGACCCTTTAGATGATAGCCTCAGCTCTGGCTGCAGATGAGGAAGTTTGGAGTTATCTTTAGGTGCCCAGTTTGCACTGAGAAGTCACCCTCCAGCATAAGCCAAATCCTATTGCCCAGAGCCTTGCCTGCCCCAGTGACATTTGCTCCTTGGAAACATCTATTTTTGACTTAAAAATATCTTGTGCTGGCTATTCCCCTACTCCAGTGTCTCCCTGTCCTCCTGGGTGAAAACACACTTTATTTTGGGTCTGTATTTCCTCTGCTTTAGATCTTACAATGTCTTTCCTTGCTCAAAGAGCTCTCTGATCCAGTGTTTTTCCCCAGATAGATCTATGCAGGTTGTAATAAGTTTCTTGACTCTTTTCTGATAAGGAAATCTTGTAAGCTTTAGCCCTGTGGCTCTTGTGGCTGCCTTTCTCCTCCCACCCCGGGGCTCAGCAGGGATGCCAGCCAAGGCAGAGAGCACCAGTGTCCCTGGCATGTCCTGCTCAGCCCAGTGCTGTTCCTGCAGGTGATCAAGCAGCTGATGAGGAAGGAGTGCACCCTGGAGTTCTCCCGGGACCGCAAGTCCATGTCCGTGTACTGCACTCCCAGCGGGCCTGGCAACAACTCTGCTGGCAGCAAGATGTTTGTCAAGGTAGGGGTGGGCACCTGCAGGGCCCACCTCCCCCTCACAGCCAGCAGCACCTGGCCCTTGCTGCACAGGGCAGTGGTGATGCTCTGCAGTTCCTCTCACACTCTGGGGAATGTGAGCGGAACTGCAGAGCATTTCCTGCAGTTCTGGAGGAAATTCTGAGCTGCCTGGGATCCAGGATCCAGCAGGTAGGCTGGTGGGGTCAGGGGGAGTCTTTGCCATATTGATTAGGGAAGAAAGGGAGTGAGATGCTTTAGAGGGGGGGAAAGGTGCTGAGTGTGCTGGTACTGAGGCAAGGGAGAGCTGACCTCATGCAGAATTTGGGTACTTGCCTTTATTAAAGGCTTGGACCCTCCAGATGCCAGTAATGCCCAAAGGATGATGTCCAGTTTTCCACTGTAGCCAGAAATAAAATAGTGTTTCATAGGGCATTTTCTTCCCAAGAGAAGACATGCGGTGGAATTTCTCCCCGCTGACTCTGAGAAAATTTGGATATTGTTGTTCCCACTGGGAGATTATCTGGGTAGGTGAACTCTGCCCTCCAGGTCAGGCTGGGACCCTCTGAAGCCTCTGATCTGCGGCCCTAGGGGAGCTTTTTAAGAGGTGCAATAGAAGTTTTATATTAAGGAGTAATATCAGGGTCCTTTGTAAGGTCAGAAGGGCTGGGGTGAGAGGCTGGGATGCTGAAGGACATGTTTTCCTGAGTTGCAAAGGCATCCCAAGCATCCGCTGAGTAGCCCACATTTTTTCCCTCACAGATTTGCAGCCCTCATCCCTTGCAGGTCGGAGCAGGGATCTGTGGGGCAGGAGTATTTCGGGAGGATATGTAGGTTTCTCAGGAGTCAGCTGGCTCTCCAGCAGATCCTGCTCTTGGTGACCTGGCGTGGGTTCGTGATCCCGGTGTGCTCGGTTGGAGGCTGCCATCTAGTGCCCTGAGCCACAGGGCCGGGATGCGCGCTGGAATTCTGGGGAGATTTCCTCTGCCTTTGCCCAAACTTGGCGCCTTCCCTCGCTCTGGCGCTTCCTGCGATCCTCCAGCTTCGCTCCAGCCCCTGAGCCCTCCTGTCCTCCGCAGGGTGCCCCGGAAAGCGTCATCGAGCGCTGCACCCACGTCCGCGTGGGCACTGCCAAGGTGCCGCTGACCGCCCCGGTGCGGGACAAGATCCTGGGCAGGATCCGGGACTGGGGCATGGGCATCGACACCCTGCGCTGCCTGGCCCTGGCCACCCACGACTCGCCTGTCCGCAGGGAGAGCATGCAGCTGCACGACTCCTCCGCCTTCGTGCGCTACGAGGTACGGCGCCGCAGCTTTGGCCAGCAGCTGAATGCCTCGTTCCAGGGTTTCCACACACGCTCCCAGCTGTCCCAGCAGTATTTGCCCTCTGGGTTCTCTGTGGGCAGTGCAATGGCTCATCTCCTCTGCAAATCTCAGGGGCTGATCTGAAGGATAACAAGCCCCATCTCACTGAGCACGTTTTCCTGTAGAGTGACTGCTGAGAGGGCCTTGGAGACCGTGTTGAGGGATGGGGAGGAGGGGAGCAAAGAAAAAGCGTGCGAGGAGGAGCAGAGGGGATGGGAGCATCCCATTGGATTGGGGCTGTAGAGTGCATCCATGGGGCAGTTGGTGGGAAATCTCTTGGAAGATTCTTCCCAGGGGAAAGCCCTGTGAAGCCCAGGGTCGTTACAGCAGCAGGGGGGAAGTGGATGCATCCCAAGGGGTTAATGTGGGTCTGGGGTGTGTTCCTCCTGCCCAGAACAACCTGACCTTTGTGGGCTGTGTGGGGATGCTGGACCCTCCCCGCAAAGAGGTCACCTCCTCCATCGAGATGTGCCGCAAGGCCGGCATCCGCGTCATCATGATCACCGGTGACAACAAGGGCACGGCAGTGGCCATCTGCCGCCGGATCAGCATCTTCTCCGAGACCGAGGACGTGTCTGGCAAGGCCTACACGGGCCGGGAGTTCGATGAGCTGCCCCCTGAGGCGCAGCGCCAGGCGTGCCGGGAGGCCCGCTGCTTCGCCCGCGTGGAGCCGGCGCACAAGTCCCGCATCGTCGAGTACCTCCAGTCCTTCAATGAGATCACGGCCATGGTGAGCCCTCGGGGACACCCTGCCACCCCCTGTCCCCTCCTCCCCACCCTGCTGAATCCCTCGCACACCTAACCACGGCTTTGTGCAGACAGGTGATGGCGTCAATGACGCTCCGGCCCTGAAGAAGGCAGAGATTGGCATCGCCATGGGGTCGGGCACGGCCGTTGCCAAGTCAGCTGCTGAGATGGTGCTCTCCGACGACAACTTCTCCACCATCGTGTCGGCCGTGGAGGAGGGCAGAGCCATCTACAGCAACATGAAGCAGTTCATCCGCTATCTCATCTCCTCCAACGTCGGGGAGGTCGTTTGGTGAGAGCCTCCCACACTGGGCACCATGCTGCAGTGCAGGGACACATCCCCTGGGACAGGTGACCTGCAGTCAGCAGCATGTAGTGCCCAAACTGGTAATCCCAGGTGCCACGTTTCATTCCCCAAGGGCAGGGAGATTTTTTTTTTTTTTTTGTAGTTTTACAATCCTGCCATCCTGCAGGACCTGTTCTGTCAAAGTATTGCCCATTTAAGCTCATGCAAGTGCCTGATCTGGGTGCAGATATTTGTGCACAGGCTGCTGTCACCCAGTCACAGCTATCCCTGCCCATGCCCATTCCTCCCAGTCCTCAGCAACATCAGCACAACCTTGGGATCACTTGAGCATCCTTTGCCCTTGCATTTCAGCATGGGTGTTTGTGCTGGGAATGGGAACCTTTGTGGCCTGGGGACATCAATAGTTGGGTTGCAACTGCAAAGCACATTTTAATAGCAACAGAAACAAATGTTAGCTGCAAAATTCAGTGCTAGGCTTCAGGTTCCTTATCAGAGGCTGTGGGTTTGTCTGCAGGACTTGGGGTGGATATGCAGTTCGGGGCTTTGGATCAAGATGCTCTCTCCCCCTTGCACGACACAGAACCTTGGCTGCCCAGAGCTGGTCTAATTTCATATCTCTTGTTTTTTTCCCTGCAGTATCTTCCTGACAGCCATCCTGGGCTTGCCCGAGGCCCTCATCCCTGTGCAGCTGCTGTGGGTGAACCTGGTGACAGACGGGCTGCCGGCCACCGCGCTGGGCTTCAACCCCCCCGACCTGGACATCATGGACAAGCAGCCCCGCAACCCCAAGGAGCCCCTCATCAGTGGCTGGCTCTTCTTCCGCTACCTGGCCGTTGGAGGTGAGTGCTGCCGGGGTGGGTGGGCACTCTTAGGGTGTGCCTGGGGTGTCCTGGGCGAGGTCCCTCTCTGGGTGCTGGGGTAAGGGTGTCTCTCTTGGCCACAGTGTACGTGGGCCTGGCCACAGTGGGCGCAGCGACCTGGTGGTTCCTGTACGACGCCGAGGGACCGCAGGTCTCCTTCCATCAGCTGGTGAGTCAGGAGGGGTACAGGCTGACAGCTGGAGCAGATGGGTGAGGCTGTGCATTCACGTGTTGGGGTCTTTCATCCATCTTTCCTCTGTGTTGGCTGTAGCATTCTCAGATTCCTAGTGGAGAAGACAGGAATTTAAAACAGAAGCAAATTCTCTCCCTCAGGCTGTTTCCAGCCTTGCTTCTGGCAGCCACCAGCATGGTAGTGAAAGTTTCAGATTCAGAAAGATTCAGAGAAGCTGAAAGTAGCTTCTGTGCTTCATCCCCTATTGGAAGGGAACTGTTCTCACGTTACATTACTGTAGCTAATGTGAAAACTGCAGGGTAGGGGGAAGGCAGGTGCTATCACATCCCAATGGCATGTGCAATGCAAGATGGATTTCTGATGGAGACACGTGTGTGCTCAAACTCCTTCCTAACTGCACCTGAGAGCCTCAAAGCCACTGTCCAGCCATACCTAAGGCCCAACCCCAAGAGAAGCTGGGTCACTCTAGGCAGTTTATTGGTTGCTCTGAACTGTGGGATATTTAACAGCAACCCAGTTCATCCCGTGCCCCACAACCAGTCGACTCTTCCTCCTCTCTCCTGCCTTTCCTGCTGCTCTGCCATGTATTTACCAGCAGTTTCCTGTGCTGACAGAGGAACTTCATGAGGTGCACTGAGGACAACCCCATCTTTGAAGGAATTGACTGTGAGATCTTCGAGTCACGATACCCAACGACGATGGCTCTGTCTGTGCTGGTGACAATCGAAATGTGCAATGCTCTGAACAGGTGTGCTGGCCACAGGGCTGCTCTCTTTGCTCTGTGCATGACTGATTTTGTCTCTTTGAGTGTCTGTGGGTGGGCTGAGGGCTTTGCTTTGGCTCAGCAGAGCCGTTCAGAGCATCCTCACAGGGGACCACTGGGTTTTCCATAGAGAAGCTCCTCCAAGCCAGTGTGCTGTGGCTGAGAGCAGTGAAGGAAGAACTGGATCTGCATTCATTAGTGATTTGGTCATTAATGATCAGCCCCAATCCATGCATTGCTGGTTGTATCCACATCCACATCCAGTTTGCAGCAAAGCCTGAAGATGAACAGCCTGGAAAAGGAAGGATATAGCATATGGCCTTGCATGTTAGAGGGAAATGAAATTTCCAGCATGGGCAGATGCGGGGAGGTTTCTGGGGCTAATGTTGTCCCCTCACTTTCACAGTGTCTCTGAGAATCAGTCGCTGCTGCGGATGCCACCGTGGCTCAACATCTGGCTGCTGGGGGCCATCATCATGTCCATGGCTCTGCACTTCCTCATCCTCTATGTCAAGCCCATGCCTGTGAGTGCCCTCTGTCACCTCCCTGTGCCTTCTCTGGACAAGGACATCCTTGGAGCAATCTTTGGGTTGGGAAACTTCTGGAATGGCTGTTCCCAGAAAGTGCCCTCAGGGCCAGGTCCCATGGCTCATCCCAGCATGGAAAATAGGAGTCATTCTGCCCCATGAGCCAGGAGTACAAAGCTCTCCCTATGGGCAATGCAAAGGCTCTAGATATCTCCAGAAGGTGGTTCAGTCCTTTAGGAGTTGTCACCTTTGCAAGGTTGGGGATGCCTTGGTTGATGCCCAAATGTGCTTAAGATAAAGTATGTTCCTGTAGCCAGGATGTTGCATTGTCCCTTGTCACCTGCTAAGCACCTGTGAGCACATAAACACAAAGTCCTACCTTGTGTCTCACTTTCCCCATCTGCAGCCGAGGTGAAGACCATAATTTTTTACTCATGTTGGCCAACACCCACCTTGGATCATGACAGACCTTGAAGAAATCCTCCTGTTTGGGCTGTTTGGATCCTCCCTCTTTATACGAGGGATGACCCTCTCTCAACCATTGCCATACAACAGTGTGATCCTTAAAACAACAAAGTATCCCACCTGCTTCCCTAGTGACATGTCCATTCCTTTCCACCCTGCAGCTCATCTTCCAGGTGACCCCCCTGAGCTGGCCACAGTGGGTGGTTGTGATGAAGATCTCCCTGCCTGTGATCCTGCTGGATGAAGGACTCAAGTACCTTTCCCGCAACCACCTGGATGGTGAGCATGGTCTGCACCCCCTGGGTTAGTGGGATCCCCCACTTTGCTTGGGGTTCCTGGTGGCTTTGTGGACCCCTCGCTCTCCTCCTCTGCTCTTGTGATGTCTGCACCTGCATGTGCACCCACCTTTGCTGTGCAAAGGGGCTTCTCCTGCTCCCTTCCTTCCTGGTGCCACGCCTGGCAGAGCAGCTGGTGATTACATCTGCTTGAAATGCTCCCTTTGGAGCTGGAGCATTAGATAAATCTGCCACAGGTTATTAATTCAACTCCTCTCGAGCCTCCAGGAACTGGATCCCTTTGCTTATGAAGCAAAACAAATCAAACACTGATTTGTAATAGGAACCCTTACTTTTTTCCTCTCAGATTTCCACCCCTCTCTGTCCATCCTTATTTTGTGTTGGCAGCCACTATGCTAAGATCAATTGAGATCTGAACACCTTAAAAACTGGTTTTAATGGGGCTGCCCTTGGCCAGCCTCTCTCAGGATGCAGCCCTTGGCACGAGCAGAGGAGGAGCAGCTCCTGTGACACTGGAGCAGCAGTTCCTGTGTGCTCCTGGGCTCCATGCTGTAAATCACAGCATGCCTTTGGGCAGCCCTCCAAAGAGATGATATCATCTTTTCTTTCATTTCTTGCAAAAGATATTGCTGTGGGGGGTATCTCAGCACTGAGTTAAGCCCACGGGTTTTCCCAGCAGTGGCTGCAGGCCCAGGGCTGCCGAGCAGTGTTGTGGCTGCCACAGGGGTGGCCCCTCTCCAGAAAACAGGATTTATTCATTTTTTGGGGTGAGCTTGCCCTGACAGTGATATCATGGAGAAGAAAGGCAGGAAAGGCACTGTCCTTGCTCAGAGAAGCTCTGTGGGCAAATGAACAATCTGAGTGTGAGGACTGGATTTTTTTCCACACCATCAACTTGCCTTTCCGGGCTGAAGGCAGGTCTGGCCAGCCTGTCCAGGAGGGCTCTGGGGCACTGTAACAGCTGTGTTTGGTTTTCATGGAGCAGAGCTTTGCAAGTACCTGGAAATATGGGCTGGGAAAGTATTGCAGGCAGGAAATGATCACAAACAGATCTCCCTCCCCATCAGTGTGTCCTGGTGTGCAGGTGGTGCTCATGTCAGCCTTTCTTCCTGTGTTGAGCTGATGCAGAAACTCAGCAATTGCTCAGAGAAACAGAGGTGCAGGGCTCCTGTTTTTACAAACCAGATAGAAGTTGTTTCTAGCCTGTTTTTATTGAATTGTTTCATCTCTCGTCAGACACCCAGGTCTGTTTTATCCCACAATTACGAGCCTGTAGCAACAATTCTACAGCGCGGCACCGGGCTGGGGTGTAGGGGAGCTGGTTAATGTTGCATCCCATGCATGCCCTTGGGCTTCACTTCACCATCTGTGGTCTGGGGCTGAGTCTATCTTTCTCCCACACTTTGTATTTCTCTATAAAATCCCAGCACTGTTGGAGGAAGCACTTTTCTTTGGCTCTGCTTGCACAGCTCCAAGCACAGCGAGGTTTCTGGTAGGCACACGATCCTCTCAAGTGCCATCACAGCAGCACAGCAGCTCAGTTTTCTCCTCCCATGGCACACTCCCAATGTTTCAGGTCCTCTGAGCTTCCCTCATCCCCACAGTCATGATGCTGCTGATGCTCACGGGTTGCTCTGTCTCATGGATCCAGGGTTTCCCATGCAGCTCTTCCATCTCGGCTGTGTGGCAAAATCACCACGCTTAAATAATCAGACTTGAAAGAAGTAATTGAAACTCTTCATCTTCCTGATTCCTCTGGCTTTTGAAAAGCAAAGGAAAAAACCTCCAAAAGCCACTTTTATGTGTGGTCTTGTGATTTTTTTACCAGGCATTCTCAGGACAGTAAGACCCAAGTGGAGCGGGGAGCACCAGTTGAATACCTGCAAGACTCCAGAGCAAGGGTTGGCTTCCTTACATGTCTCATCCCTGAATGCTGTACCCCTGTGCTTCCTGCAGTCTTGCCTGTGTGTGGTGGGGACCTGCTTGGAATGTGTCTGGGTGAACATGGCTTAGATATAGAACAGAGATACAATAATAGAGACAAGAGACTCTACCCAGACGGGATCTCCTTTCCCACAGTGGTCTCTGTGTTTTGCTTCAAAATAAGGCCTAACAAGCCTGTGAAGTAGCTGTTTGATGGCAGTTTTGGCCAGGGGCCAGGCTAGCAGTTGGTCTCTGCAAGATAGTGCTTGGTGATGGTCTCCAGCATGGGACCTTCCAAGGGATGGCCAAGGGTGTTCAGCTGAGGAATGCAAATGTATAGGTGCGAGTTCTGCTGATTCAGGAATTGCATGGAAAAGTTTCTCCTTTGATGAGATTTAGATAAGTTGTGTTTCCATTACGCTGGATTCTCCTTGTCCTTGAAGTGGCAGAAAGCTGAGACTCTTCAGTTCTCACTGTGGTCTCAGTGCTTTACATTCCTCTCCCCATCACTCTGCTCACTTCCAGCCTTTCATCTCACATCCTTTGCATATCTGGCTGTCTTCATTCCTCTCTGGCCCCTCTGAGGTTTCTGCTGTCTCAGTTTTGGGAGGTGATGTGAATGTGAGAGCAAGAGAATGTGCAGGGCTGAGGTTGGCTTCGTGTGAGCTGCAGATGTTCTGGTCAGAAAAGTGGAGATGTTCTCAGGGGTCTGTCTCATGCTGGCAGGCTCACAAGGGCTCACCACCCTCAGGTATCTCTTGCTGTAATATTTTTAATATTTTCCATGCTCTATGCATTCAAGTGTTTGTTCTCTCAGAATCCTGTGGCATGCAGGAGGAAGGTTTCCAGGCATCTGTGCCAAGGCCTTGCAGAAGTCTCTTTGTCTCTTTTCTAAGTGGTTCTCAAGAAGTATCAAATAGGGGGAGGACTCTGAGATAACCCCAGTTCTCACATTCCTCTGTGCACCCTCAGCCCACTGCCGAGGCCACCCTGCTCCCCTCCTGCACTGTCCCTGCACCTCCTCATATCCACCATCTCAAAGCAAACCCCTCACAGGTGTTGGAGTTGCTGCTGTGCTTGTTCTCAGCTCGTTCAGCAGCAGGTCCTGTCTGGGTGCTGAGCATCACCATTTCTCACCTGTGCTGTGGTAAAAGCAGGGGCAAGATCACAAGGCAGGTGTTTTCTGCAACACAACTACATGCCTGCCCTGACAGCAGCAGGGCCACTGAAAATCAGGAGTTTGGATGCACAGGAATTGACTTGGTGTCTTTTGTGGCAAATTAGCATTTAGGCAGCTGTTTGTCCTTGTGCCCAGTGAGGACGGCAGCCCCCGGGGTCATTTTGCAGGAGGTGCAAGATGGTGGCCACCCCACCCTGTTCCTGTTCCCTCTCCCATGGGCAGCACAGTGCCCTGCAGGCTCCTGCCACTGCAGCTGATGTCCATGTGAGGTTGCTCCCTGGGGTGAGCATCTCCAGCACCCAGGGAAGCTTTGGTCCCTTCTCTGCAAAGCTGGCATCAGCTTTAGCCTTCAGCACGCTCCCAGAGGAGAGTGGCTGGCAAAGGTGGCAGTGCAGTGACAAGTGCATCACACTCCCTGCCAGGGGCAGATGGAGCTCTCCATCTGAGACAGCCCAAAATTTGCAGGGACCAAAATCTCCATGTCCCATCAGAAAAAACCCTCCAGCATATAGCAAAAAGGAGCTGTTCACCCTCATTTTCCCCCATGCACCTGCACCTGGGTACAAGGGAACCTCCTGAAAGTCCCCCAGGAGCACAGGAGCTGCTGCAGCTGCCCGTGTTCCCTGCAGAGGAGGCAGGCATCCCTCTCCCTGGCACGGCAGAGCGGGGAGCGAGCGCCTGCGGCCGTGGCCTGCCCTTGTAGGGTAATCTGTGCGTGGAGCTACCTTGGCTGGGTGCTGGCAGAGGAATGTGTCCCCGTGGGCCAAGTATTCCCTTGAGCTGTGGGATGCTGTGCAGGAGAGCGGTGCTGCACCTTCCAGTGCTGGAATATCCACACGGGATTTTACAGCTCTGCTGCCTTGCTTTTTGTTTTTATTTCCTCCTCTCTCCTGTTTTTCATACGTGTCCGTGTGTTGTGCTTTAGAAATGGAAGAGCAGAGGGAAGCTGCCAGTGTTGCTGCCCTGGTATTGCAAAAGGATGGGAGGACAATTTCCCTTTTGGTTTTCTCCTGGTGGCCCGGGGTCTTGGCTGAAACTCAGGGTGCCCTGGTGTGATGGGTGTGCAGTTTTCAGAACTACAAGGACTGCAGCCTTTCCCTTGGTGAAGGAGGTGAGCTGGGAAGGCAGTGGGAGCCTGCATCCCTCCAGCAGCACCTTTTACAGGAGCCTGTTAAGGAAAGTCAAAAGCAATAAGGAAAAACCTCCCCAAAAGCCTCAGCTGTCTGCGGGAGAGCAGACCTTGGAGGAGGTCACATTGTTCACTTGCTGAGCTCACATTGTTCACTTGCTGGTTTGCAAGTGCTGAAGGGCTGTGACACCCCGGTGTGAGGCAGCATCCAGAGGGACTGTGACCATCCCATCATCCCTGCAAACAGGTCCTACATCCCTCCTGCTCCTCTCACCAGTGTGAGGGAGGGTCAGACAGACACTGACATGCAGGGACCTGCATATGTGGAAGCTGGACCCTTGGCTGGTTGCAGGGCTCTTGGAAACACCTGACTCTCTCCATGCCAGGACTGTGTTACTTTAGAGACCTGAGAGCAACTTTTTGAAGAGCATCCACTGTGGTTAAAGACTTCAGCCATGTCCCCTTCCTGTCCCTGCCTGCCACGTGCCATGGCATCCTCCTCCCTGTTTGCACAGCCATGGGGTGATGTGTTTAGGGGAAGTGCCATGGTTGGCAAATTACCACTGGTGTGTCACCTGGTGGGGACTGTTCAGCTGCTGGAGGAGAGGGAAGAGAGGCTGCTGCAGTGGGGAGGAGATTAATTTTGATTATTGCAATGATATTTAGTACAGTGCAGTTGCCAGCATCCCTGCCTTACACCAAAGCCTGCAGTGTCATCCAGAGGGATGCTGCCATCACAGCAAACCATTTTATCCCAGGACACAAGGGCTGGGCTCTGCAGCCAACACTGGAAAAAAACTTTGGCAGAAGTTGCAAAAAAGCCTTTTCCCTCTGTCTTGCCTGTTATTTATTAATTCCCCTGAAAGCTGTCGGCACCAGGGCTGGCAGCAGGCACGGAGCCTTGCGGGTAACCCCGGGCAGGACCCTTATTTATCAAGAGCACAGAACAGCAGTCCCCAGTGAGCTGTGTTTCGTGATGTGTGCAGTGATGAAAGATAGAGAAATACAGTCAAAAGATTCACGAGAAGGGATTTTTCTAACTCTCCTTAGCAAGTGCTGCTTCTGGGTGGGTTTTTTTAAGGAAAAAGATGTGTTCTGGATAAACCAAGCTACCCCAGGCTGGAGGGCAGCTGCTGCCTCAGGGATCAGGGACACTCCTGTCAACTGCTTGAAAATTTGGGATCTAGTTGCTGTAAGTCAAATTCTGGCAGGGATTTTGAGGCTGCTCACATGGAGTTCAAGCTGGATGCCATCACTTTCCTACAGGCCATGTGTTGCCTGTTACCTTCCCTGTCCAACCCTGTGCATCTGGAGGGAGGGAGAAGGTAGGAGGGCAGCCCTGGGACAGTGGCTGTGATGAGTAGGTTGGTCCTTGCTCATTGTTTTGAAGGTATCTATGGGTACATGGGTAGTGTGTGTAAGTGGTGTCAGCCCATGGAGCAGGATCCGTGTCTCTGGCTGCAGCAGGGCTGGGGCTCTGGGGTGGGTGGGAGGATGCAGTGAGCTTCCTCCTCTCTGAGCCACTGCTTTTCCCTGCATCATGCCTCATTAGGAGCAATAAGGAGGGATCCTGCCTACTCACCTTCCCTCATGGCTCCACCTCAGGTTGGATATTAAGAAAATGGTTTTTTACAGAAAGAGTGATAAAGTTCTGGAATGGCTGCCCAGGGAGGTGGTGGAGTCACCATCCCTGGGTGTGTTTAACAAAGCCTGGATGTGGCACTGGGTGCCAGGGTTTAGTTGAGCTGTTGGGGCTGGGTTGGACTTGATGATCTTGAAGGTCTCTTCCAATCCAGTCATTCTGTGAATTCTGTGAACTCATCCCTTTTCCTAACTCTTGCAGAGACCTTCCTTATTCAGGGACCAGCATCCTCCTCCTCCTCCTCACACAGCCTGAGCTGCCACAGCTGCAGTCAGGCCCAGCTCTGAGCAGACAGGATCCCAGGTTCCTTCTGGGATCGACCCAGGAGCAACT
Source organism: Anomalospiza imberbis (assembly GCF_031753505.1). Classification (NCBI taxonomy): domain Eukaryota; kingdom Metazoa; phylum Chordata; class Aves; order Passeriformes; family Viduidae; genus Anomalospiza; species Anomalospiza imberbis. The sequence goes on from NC_089700.1 coordinate 4,097,432, forward strand.
ACTCTTGGTAACAAAAACATGGAGCTGGTTTGCTTTTGAACCCTCACCAATACTTTTATGTCTCTTTTTTGCCCTTCGTTTCAGGAGAGGAGGACAAGAAATGAACGACGCGAGGGCGACTCTGAACTAGAGGATCCCTAACTTGTAACTCGGACTGAAGTCTTGCATGCGTGACCATCGCTAAAGCCAGCAGGACATGCATGTGTCCGACTATCAGACAAATGCGGGTGAATCGTCGAAAAGAAAAAAATACTGATTTTCGTTTTGTTCTGTAGCTTTCTTTTTCCTGTACATATGAGTGCAATTACTGGACAGCCGGCGTAGAGTTTGGGGATGGAGCTGTGTGGATCTGAATCATTGTAACGTGCTTCCTTGGGATTTGTTCTTGCCAAATTTGAGACCCTCTTTCCAATTTTCACCCTGACTGAGTGAGCACGGGCAAGGTGGCCTTCATGAGAGATTAAGGCAGGAAGTTGGGATTTGAGGCCATATCCCCCAGTGGGATGGGATGCACAAGGCAGCTTCAGGGGCTGGGGAGGGCTTGGCAGTGAGTGAGGGCAGGGAGAGAGGAGAGGAGGCTGTGTGTTGGGGTTGTTGAGCCTTGATGATGTCCATAGTGTTGCTGCTGCTGTGCTCTGCTCCAGTGGCTGCAGCAGCTGGGCATAGCTTCAGAGTGTGTCCAACATTGGTGTGGATCTCATGGACATGTGTTTATACATCGAGGTCAGGTGCATGTGGTGGAAGGCCAAGTTCTCCCTATTTATCACTCTGTCCTGTTTGATCCCTGCATTATGGAAAGCCCAGCACCTTCTCAGGCTCATCCAGCACCAAAGCACGATGAAGTCTTGTCTGTTCTCCATCGGGCATCTTGCTAGATCCCATCTGCACTATATAAGACAGTCCTTCTCCTTGTAGGGGCAGCCATGTGAAGAAAACCAAGGGGATGCCCACCTTGCATTCCTCATGTCCACCACTCCTTCCTGGTCACACTTTCTTTTCTCAGTGAATTTTTAATTAATTCCCTAGGAGTAGTAGAGCTTAAGTGTTTAGGAGCACATCCATGACTTGATGTGCTCTGCTTTGGAGAACATCACTGACTTGCACAGGGCATCCCTGCCAAGGGATCACGATGGGAATGAATGTATGCTTGTACATAACATGGTTTTTCTCTGTGAGTGGTGTTTGTTGTGGCATCCCTTTTTGTAAGGCACCAACTTTATCTTGCCCTCCGGGGATTTTTTCCACAGCAGGAGTGAGACAGTCTTCACTGAGGATTTGTAGACCAGGAGTGGATTTTGGGATCCATTAAATTTATCTTTCTCCATTGAGCTGCATCAGCTGAGAAGTTGATAGTGGTTGGTTTCTTCTCCATCTGTCCAAATTCTCCCTCCTGTTTTCCTCACGGTCCCCTAGGATCCATCCTGATGATATTTAGTTAGCCAGAGCTTGTATCTTTCCTTTCTCTTACATTCCAGCAACAGCACTAGAGCCAGGGTCTGAGATAGCATTTGCTCCTTTGCTGTTGGGTTTTCTCTTCTACTTTTTGCCTCTTAAAAGTGTTTTTCTGTATCATCTGGGCAAGAACATCTTTCCTTCCGCACAGTAGGTGCCAAATATCATCCCTCCTTTCTTTTCTCCATCACCAGCATTGAAGATGAGCAGAGCCCCCAGACCAATGGGAATGTACAGAATTGTTATACTACTGAGCTGATTTATTGTACAGAAAACCTTGCATGAAATGTTGTTACTGTATTTAATATATAATGTATTCAAGGAATTTTAATATGGAGCTCTTTAAAAAGATCTTTATAGATACTCTGTGGTTAGAAGATTGTTGCTGATTTTTTTAAATCTTACTATACTTTGTCTTGAAGAAGTTTTATTTTTCAAATGTGTCCTGTCTAAATGATTTAATCAGTTGATCCCATGGGATAACCAATTCCTCTTCAAAGATTTTCACCATGGATGAGACCCACCCTGGTGTAGAGGACCACGACACAACCCAGGTACTGTATAAGCCTTCAAAAAAGGCTTCAGTAAGACTAATGCTGTAGACATGTGATTTGCCCTTCCTCAAAAGGGAGGATTTAATCTTATTTTAGTTCAGGTCACAGAACTAAAGAATTGTTTAAGTTCGGAAAGACATCCAAGATGATTGAGTCCATCTCCATTGCTCTGTGCAGAAAAATAACCAGTGGGAATTTAGTCCAGTTCCAGCTCAGTGTCATCAGAGGAAGGAGCTTCTCTCTTCTCTGTTTCTCTGAAGCTAACAACAAGTTTGGGAGAAGCTGGGCTGGATTCAGAGGCTGGACTAGATTCAGAGCATCCCAGCCCTGTTCAGAGGGTCCAGCAGGGCCTGCAGCTGCCCAATGGCATTTCCCTGGTCCCTTGTGCCTACAGGAACCTGCTTGGTCCATCCACCACCTGAGTTACACCGATTTCCCTGGACTTCATGTCTGGTGGAGGATTATGAATTTAACCCAAATGTGTATGGTATGCAGAAGTTTGTTGTGTAAAAGCCCAGGCAGTGTCAGTCTGTTCATGCAATCATTGAGTCACACTTTGTGAGTTACCAAAGCCTGAGCCATCGTGGGGAAGAAACCAGAGCTTTGTCCCAGCTTGTTCTTTCCAGCAGCAGCAAATTGCATTTTATTTCTATTGTGAGCCTTCAGATCCATCTAGAAAATAGCCCAGGTAATGTGCACTAGAGCTGCCTGGAGCAGGTGGCCCCCTTGCTAGGAGGGACCATTTTGACACGTCCCCATTTCCCCTTCTGAATAGCTGACCACGTCTCTTGTCTCTCCCCCCATCCTTTAATTATTTGGAGTACAGGTTTCACTCCATACTTTTGATTACAGAGGCTTATGCTTCAAACATCTTAATGAAGTAGAAAAATATCCATAGATGTAAGTATTTTTTCTTTTATTCTTCAGTGAAAGGTCAGGATAAATCACAGAGTAGTTATTTATTGCACATGTGCCAGCAGCAGCATGCTGGGAGCTTTTACAGGCTGGAACATGTTCTTATGTAAACTTGGAGATCCCAGAGCCAAGACCATCACTTTGGGATATGCTCTTGTGTCTTACCAAGGCATCTGACTGTGCAATACAAGGGAGATGGACACTGGGTGACTGTTTTGCCCTAAAGCTTTTTTTGAAAAGCAGCTTGGGGGAAAACCTCTGGGATCCTTGCTTTTCTTGGCAACAGAGGTTAGAAATTATTTCCTTTTTAGTTTTATTTTGATGGTGCTGCCTGGCATATTCTAAGTCTATAAATAAAACTCAGGTCTTTCCAGCAAGACCTTTAGCATTGGTGGGCTGCTGTGACAGATCCTCCACAAGATGCAGGGCTGGATGGCAGCATGGGATTGTGATTATCCATGAGCACTTTATATTCCTTCCTCAGGGGCCAAGCACCATGCTGGGGTACAGCCAAGGTGGGAGGGAAAGGTCCTGTGTTCCTGGGGCAAACACCAGGGGGATCGGCTGTGGAAAGTCTTTTGTACTGTCTTGGGGTGTTGTGTCATTGCTGGATGAGCTCTTCCCCCTGTGGGGTGTGATCCCATGGGGATCCCACGTTGGAAAAGGAAAAAGAGCAAAGTGCTGCATCCTGCATTTTATTTGTGTCGTGTGGCCCAGGTCTGGATGAGGTTTGTGTTTGTGTGTTTGGGGTTTTGGCACTGTGAACATTCTGTGTGTGTGTGTTTCTGGTGATGCTCTGCTCAGCCAAGGCTGGATGGCACCACCAGGCACTGGGGAGGGCAGGAGGAGGGACAGGCTCTGTGGAGGGGCTGGGGGAATTCGTTCCTGTAGGAGCATCAGATCTGGGATTGAGTTGGAGTTTCTGCTCATGGTGTGGATGGCAGAAGGAGGAGCAAGAGGAAAACTCAGCATTAATTTTTGTCCTTCTTTTGTACATCAGGTTGATAATACTGCTTCCCAGTCACGGTCCTGCTCCACCAAAACTCATCAAATAATGATTTGAGCTGTGCAGGGGCCCTGGCTGGGAGATGTTCATGATGTTCAGTGACCCTGGCATTACATCACTTCTGAAACTCAAACACACCCAAGTTCCCACTACCAACTCCTAAGACTTACTGTGATGTTTGGACCATACCTGGCATGGCCATCACTTTGTACAAATGATGCCAGAGATTCAGTCCCATCTGGGCTCTTTTCCCTCCCACTTCTGCAGTGGCATTTTCTGTCAGGTGAGACAGCCTGGGAGTACCAGCCAGGGACAGGGCTTTACCCCATGCAGATCTTGTGTGGCACAGTTGGGGTTAGGATTTGCAGGGCTGCAGTGAGGAGACAGGGTAAACTGTGCTCCTTGGACCTGTTCTTGTGGTGCCATTCAGCTTTTGGTGTGAGTGGGGCATTAAATGAGCCAAAATCTATGTGTGCCTGGAGTGATGGGCACTTGGGACCAAGAGGAGGGCAACCACTGAACTGCCAGCAGGTGCCCTCAGTGGCTTCAGTCTGGGAATGTGCTGATTTTTTTATATGAGATGCCTGAACAGCCAAATGTAGAAATCTCTGAGATTGTGCTTCATAGTAAAAGGTAAATTGTTTTATCTTGGGGGGGTGGGAGGGTGTTATCTGAGGGATAGAACCGAAAGAAATGAGGTTTCCTATTTTATTATATGAGAGATATTTTTCCACTAAATTACTGCTTCCTAAACCATGTCCTTTGTCTGACTGTAAATAGCCAGGTGTGCTGGGAAGACGTGGGAAGGCTCCTTGTGGTCACATCCATACAATCCACTCTGTTCACACAATATTGGGCTGATTTGTTTTATACTTAGAAAATTACAGAAATAAAAGCAATTTTACTGGATGACTGGAGGTTTTTTTTTTGTCTATTTCATTATTGTTGTTTTACCTTTTTTTTTTTTTTTTTTTTTTGCTTTTCTTGTCCCGTTTGTGGCTGATTTGGGGGACATTTGGGAGCCCATGGAGCCATACGGGAGTGCCTGAGGGCATTCTTCAGCCGTAAAAGGAGTTGTGCTCACCAGATCAGGATTTCTTGTGGGTTTTCAGAGGAGCCAAACTAGAAATGGAGCTGAGCTTGTGCCTGGCATGGGATGACAAAGGCAAAATGAGCAGAGTGGCATAATATGACTGTTGGGAATTTTTACATTCACTCTTGGGGGACAAGAATACAAATAACAGTGCTAATTTTGACTGTATCCAGAATAGTCATCACCTTATCTCCCCCAGCTAGGAGGGGAGGTTTAAATAAGCCCTGCAATAACTTCTACAAGAAATAATTGTGAAATAAATAATTAAATAACTTGGCCTCCTCTGGAGGAATGGCACAGGGCTTAGGGCCATGCATTTCCATCTCTGCATCACCCGGAGCTCTGCCCATGGTGATGTTTGAAGCAGAAAATCCTGATCCAGCTGCAGGTCCTGTTTTGGAGCAAATCTGTGTTCATGGTAACATCTACCCTTGGTGCTTTTTCGCTGGGATATGGCCCCGCGTGTTCCTTCCCAATGCTGTGAGCAGGACAAAGGTGGAGCACAAGGTAAGCCAAAAGCTTTGTAACCCACAGGGGGTTACAAAGAGGGACATGGGATACCCTGGCACATGTTGTTTTTGGGGGAGGGCCATGGCTTGGCCTCCACTTTGCAGGTGCAGACTGATGTCAGAGCAAGAGGAGCACCACTGCCATGGTGCTCCATCACTGGAGGTGACCCTCAAGCCAGTCCCCCATACCAGAAATGCTGTCTCAGGACACAGTGCTGAAGGCAAAAACACCCCAAATTCCCCACCTGATGTTGTGGCAGTCCCTGAACTCCTGGGTACCATCACCTGGGACTGTGCTTGTCTTTTGAAGGCATGATTCAGAAAACAGGTGTTACCCTACCAAAAAAAACCCCAGGCGTCCCTGTATCCCATGGCACAGGTCCAGCCTCCACACTGGATGTGCATCCACATTTCTGGAGGTCACAATGTCCACAGGGCCACTGACACCTTTTGGTACCCCCAGAACCTCGGGTTCATGTTTGCTTTGGCATCAGCTAAACTGAAGTATTTCCAGGGAGATGTGTTGTCACAGCAGCTGGGGATGGAAATGCCACTTCTGAGGGGTGAGTACCACCAAAAACATCTTGTGCCGGGGCGTTGCAGCACGGGACAAGTACAGAGCCGAGCCAGCCCTGCTGGGAAGGAGTAAAGAGAGGTCAAGGACAAGTTAAAATTGGAAAGAAAACTGAACATGCTGTTTTGTAGGACCTTGCTTGCTCTCATCTGCCAATTTTTTTCCACCCTCCTCTTCCCATTGCCAGTGGTGCAGTGTAAGCACCTCCTGCAAGTGGTGAGGGCAAGCCAAAATTACTGGGAAAAGCCGCCAGCTCTCAGGGACTCTTCTTGGCAACCTCGACCACAGCAGGTCCCCTCTGCACCCACCATCATATTTTAAATCTTGCCTCTGTGTTACTCCTCCCCATCCATGGATCTGCAGCGTGCTGCCCATTTTTGTGCTGAAATTCAGAGCTTTGTGCTAGACGCTGCCAAGCATGAGTCTGAGTTGTATAATGAGCTTCATCTATTCTTTTTCTTTTTTCTTTCCCCCCTATCAATGTCTGAGAGCCTGGAAATGCCTGGTAGCTTTTATACCTTCCACAGTGGTGCTTCCCTGGCTGTGGGTGGGCTTGAGGCCCATGCAGAGGTTGTCAGAACCCTCTTTGTGCTCCAGCAGTTCCTGTCCCAGCTCAAAGCAAGGATACACTTGCATTTCCAAATGTCTCCCTTAAAAATATCAGATTTTTCATTTTTCTCTCAGCCCCAAGCACAGGCTGAGTGTGTTTCATGGGCAGGGGGAAGGAGTTCCTTTCACGGCCATGGACGGACTCCTGTGCTAACCCTGCACAACACTGCCATGGATACCCTTGCAGGGTCACCAGCCCTCAATGCCCTTGGCATCTGGCCCAGCTGGAGCTGGAGATGCTGGATGAGGCCAAAGCCTGGTGCTGGGGACCTGTCAATGCCAGCTGATCCAGGAGAGAGTTTGGGAAATCTGGCCCCAGGTCTTTGCAATCTCAGGCACTAACACAGGGGCTTTAGAGCCTCATTTGCTCTTTCTGCTTCCATTTTCCCCTCCCGTGGGCAGTGGAGCTAGATCAGCTCATTTTTCTTATCTCAACTTGGTTTTAGAGTCATAGAATCACAGAATGGTGTGGGTTGGAAGGGGCCTTAAAAATCATCTTGTTCAAACCCCCTCCCATGGTCAGGGACACCTTCCACTAGACCAGGTTGCTCAAGGTCTCATCCAACCTGGCCTCAAACACTTCCAGTTCTACTCTCTGTGTCCCTGTGTTGTCCCACTTGGTCCTTTGTTTTCATGCTGCTCAGGTCCAGTCCAGTTCAGCCCTTTCTGTGCCCTGGGCAAACCCATCCTCAGTGCCCAGGACCTGCTGCAGATGAACTCAAGCTGCCACTCCTCCTCCAGCATCCCCTGCTCCTCGTTACTCCAGGCAGAGCACCCCCAGCACCTCCTGCCTGCTCTGCTTGGAAGCAGCCAAGAGGTACAAAAGTTATTCAGAGGAGATGGCTGTGAGTGTACTGACAGCACCACGCCAGTTGGTGTCTGTGGTAACCTAAGATAAAACCATCCCCAAGGTCCCAGCTATGTGTGGGAATTGGTGCAGAGGGTCATGGGACACTCCCCAGGCTGCACCTTACACAGCAGCCTGATAAAAACCTCTTCCTCTTAATTCTATCTTTATTTTTCATTTTGGTGTTAGAGTAATGCATTTGTTATCACAGTAAACACATCCCAACCTGGCCTCAGGACAGCCCAGTGCCTGCACCACAGCTGGAAGCATCACAGCTCCATGATCTCAGCATCTCTGGCCAGTGGCTGCCCTGTCTGGGCAGGTCAGACAACAACTGAACAGCCCAAGCAGGGCACTGTCCCTCGATAACCACCTGGCAGAGGCAGGAAGATGAGTTGGCACCATCTTGGCACCATTTTAGGGCCACACAGGTGAGCAATCCCTGTGCAAACATACTAAATTCCCTGTGATAAAGTAATTTAAGGAGTGGCAATCCCAGGGATGGCGTGGATGTGGGAGAGGTGTGAGCCCACAAGTGCTTAGGCTGTGGTTTTTTCAAACATTTGGATGCTGTGGGCAAGTGGGTGCCCATGCTGGGTGCTGGTATCAGCCCAGGAAAAGATTCAGGCTCTGCTGGTGCTCCAGGCTGGGGTTTTCTGCTCTCCACATCACTCCAGATGAGTTCTGGCCCCACTCTCTAGCTGCAACATGGTTCCAAGAGATTATAAAATGGCAGATGCCTATTATCTCCCAATGGAAAGTATTTTAGCTAAATCCATGCTATAACCATTTTATTGACTCCAAGTACCAGAGAGGAGGTTAGAAGTGACTCTTTTACAAGTCATTTTGCTGTTAAATTTAGCTGTCCTATTTTCATTATCCCCATGGCCTTGGCAAGGGTGAGCAGCCTTCCCTAAAAGGCCTCGTTTCATACAGTAAGTTATTTGCTTCTCTCCTGACAGATATCTAAGCTTATAAGGTTTGTCTGCTCCACTCAATAGCAGTATCAGCCTTCAATCTGTATGATTAACATCAGCATTTTGTATTTGCTTTTGGCTCCTTGTCTGACAGCTTTCCATGTTGCTGAGGACCAGGGCATTGGGTTTGCATCACGTCACTTGCAACGTGGGGTCATCTGATTTTGATTCCCAGGCTTCATGGTACACCCAAAAGATTTGGATAAATGATTCAGTTGCTTTTCCCCTAGTTTTCCTTATTGCCCAGCAAAGATAATTGATTTTTCCCACTTGTTTCACAGTTGTCAGGTCTGTAATGTATTGAGTCGAAAGCAAAATATGACAGTGAGCAGTCGTAAAGTGAACTTGAGAAACGGTGATGCTGAAAGAAATATTCCTGAAAGGAAAGATTTATCCCAGCAGGTTAAGATTTTCCATACTTTCAAAGCTTATTCCTCTTGCAGAGAGGGCCTTCATGCCAGGCTCAGTGGCTGCAGAGAGCCAGTGTCTCCTTTGAGGCCAAGGGAGGCAGCAGATGAACTGAGGCTCATGGAGCCTATCCCTGCCTGGAGTAATGAAGCAGCTGGGCGCTGGGATTTCTGGGGAAAACATCCTTTCTTTCCCCCAGAAACACAAAGCCAGTGCCCCCTCCTCAGCCTCAGTGCTCCCCAGCACAGAGCGTGCCCTGGAGCTGCCCAGTGGGATGCACTGAGGGCACAGGGTCCTCCGTCCACAGCCTCTGTGCTTTCCCCAGCAATGAGCCAGCCCCCTTCAAAGCTTCCCACTGCAGCTGTTGGCCCCCAAATTTCAGTCTGGCACTTTCAAATCCAGTCCCTTTCTCAGTGATATTTGTTTAAAATGGTGTCTGCACCACCCTGCAGAGCATCACTTGCAGTGACCCCGGCTCGCCTGGCCCTGCTCACGTCCAGGCCATTCAGGAAATGCTGGAAATGCTTCCAAATGCACCCAGCCCAGCCCAGCGCAAGTGCTGGGAAGGAGCCAAGCCCCAGCTGTCTGGCCTCACCATGGGAGGGGGCCAAGCTGGGCACCCTTCTGCTCCATGGGTCAGCTCCAAATTGCTGAGCTGGGTTTCTGGTGCTCTCCCTTCTCTTTCCCAGCCCTTTTTCTGGGGCAGCTTTTTGGAGACAGAGTAGGACATGGGCTCAGGACACACAGCCTGCGGTGGCTGTTGTGGTAGGAAAGATGATACTCCAATCCTAATTCCTAAAATTTCTTCCAGGACCCCCACAATCTCTTCCATCCCACTGCTGCCCCCAGGAATGACTCGTGGTCTCTGCTCATCCCAAGCCCTGCCTGCAGCCTCTCTGTCCCCAGGGAAGGCTCCTGCAGGGCGAGGGACCATCGCTCACAGACAGATGGCTTCGTCCTGGTGGCATGTGGGCTTGGCAACAGGGTGGCCCTGCACCCTCCCACACCCTGTCCCACCCCCAGACCATGTAGGGCACCCGCTGTTCGCAGCCCAGAGCTTATAGGAAGAGGAAGCCTCATCCCTGTGCAGAGGAGGAAACCAGACAGCCCAGATGTGCACAGAGCCACGCCGATAGCATTCTTATTTTGTTTTTTTAATCTGCAAACAGAGGAGCTGCCGGAGCGGCGGCGGGCACAGCCCAACCCACGGCGCAGTGAAGAGCCAGGAGGCAGCGGCACAGCCCTGGCACAGCCATGGGGCAGAAGTGCATGGACAGGGTGTCCTCCTTCCTCTTCGAGTATGACACCCCTCGGATGGTGCTGGTGAGGAACAAGAAGGTGGGACTGACCTTCCGGCTGATCCAGCTCATCGTCCTGGCGTACATCATCGGGTAAGGCTCCTCAGCACCTGCTTTCCCAGAAATTAATGCTCTGCCACTGGGTTAAAAAGCAATGGAGAGAGAGGGGTTTATATATTGCCAATATCTCAGCGCAGGGGGTTATTGCTAATGGCTTCACATCCCTCTGGTTGTGGCTGCTCCCGTGCAGCCCAGTGTCTCTCCGTGGCTCTTTTAGATGGCTACTTAGTCCCCGTATCCTCCCCAGAAGCTACTGCATGTCCAGGCTGGAGGCTCATCCCTGCCCAGCCCTGCTCCACACACCGGGGCCCCGTCTTCTCACTGAAGAGAATCCAGATCCTGCTCCAGCTGCTGGACGGTGGCCTGAGAATCTGTTGTTATTTTTATTTTCATTTATATTAAATAAGAGGCATCTGAGGCCAGTGCAATGATTTGTGAGACCCAAGTGGCTCAAGACAGGGCCATAAATCTCCCTGTTCACCACTCTGACGCTGCGGCCGAGACACAGCTTGGCTCCAAAATTCCTGGTCTTATTTGCTTCTGGGAGGCAGCTCCAAAAGCAAGGGCAACTGCTTAAAAAAGGCAGTGAGTGGAGCAGGCGGGATCAGAACCGGGTGAGGATGTGTGTCCTCAGGTGCCCCGGGGCTGCTGCTCCTGCTCCAGTTACTCTGTGCCTGTCCCCTCAGTGTGGGACGATGCTATGGGATGTGATGGTTGGTAAGCCTTTGCTGTGGCCCCATGGCTGCTGTGGGCTCAGCCCTAGCAGGAGACCAGCACTCTTTCATGGGGAAGGGCCCCAGGGCAGGATGTTTGAAAGGAAAGGGGGTGTCTGGCCGTGAACTGGAAAACCTAGGAATTTTTGGGGTGCAGAGTGTCTCATGCAAAGGAATCCCTCCCTTTAGCACAGACTTCCTGGAAAGGGTAAAACCCTTCCCAGGGGATCAGTGTGGAACCCCCACATTGGTCCCCCATGATGGTCCCACACTGCTCACCAGCACTTTGGCTCCCAAGGGTAATCCTCATGCAGAACTGCATCCGAGGTCTCAAGGATGCTCTGTTGCAAAGAGTTTTGCACTGGTGTTACTGGGAGCAGCCTTGTTTTTCCTAAGGACTGAGCCTGTGATGTCCCAGGGCTCCAGTACCAAATGTAGCTGGGGGCAGCTGTTCCTGTGGATGGGGAACTGGCACAGATGGTTGTGCAGAGCAACTAAGGAAACGTGGCTTAAGAAACTTGGCTAAACTGAGACAGGCAACCAGGAAGGGGCAGGAAGAGAACCAGCCATGGGGTGACAGCCAGTGGCAGAGGAGAGGAATCTGGCATGAATTGCTGTAGTTCCCAAGTTTTTCCTGGTTTGTTGAGATCAGGCTCCTCTAGCAAGGGGCTGCCTATGATTGCAGCTGCCCACAGCCCCACAGCCCCACCAGCGTCTCCTCACTGCTGACAGCACTGCCCCCAGTTCCCTTCCCACAGCACTACTCCCAGTTCTCTGCCCACAACACTGTTCCCAGTTCACTGCCCTCACCAAGCCACAATGCCTGAGATTTTCTGTCCTTTGAAAGCAAATTTGGCAGCCAAATGTGTATCCATTTACCATTCTCCCAGCTTTTGTCCTCCCTTCATAGCAGGCATGGGATGCTCATGGAAATCTGTTCCCATGCATGACTCTGCTAGGACATTGGTAATGCCATCAGTGCCTGTGAGACCCCATGTCACCCCTGGGGAGCAGGGCATCACTTTTTCCTGTGATGACTGTGATAAGGTGGTATCGCTGCTGCCCAGGAGATGCCGGGTGCTTTCTGGGTTTCACTTCCTGAATTCTTGCATGCAAGGAGCTGCGGGCTGAGCCACACGATGAGGCGGGCAAGGGAAGAGGGCTTGGTGGCTCTACCACATCAGGGAGTGACACCAGGGGACTTTTACAACCTTGGCAGGACTTGCTGCAGCATTTACAGCCTCACAGGGAATGGTTTTTGTTTGTCATGACCTTGGCTTTGCCGCAGGGGAGGTGGGGTTGCCCAGCCCTGTGTGCCCATAGTCAGCTCTGCCAGAGGTCAGCAACAGAGTCTGTGCTGGAGGCTGATCTAGGGAAACGTTTTGCCCCTGCTGCTGCCCAGTTCACAACCTCCTGCAGCCCCAAGGGCATCAGGGAAGATTCCCAGTGTAACCAGTGAAACCCAGTATGGTCTTCTGCCTTGGAGGAGGATGTTGGAGCTGGGTGTCCCAGCTGGGGTGGCAGCAGTGCTAAATTTCTGCTCCCATCCCCAGGCACTGGAGCAGATACTATCCCTGAGGTCCTCTTGCCCTCAATCCTGGGATGCTGATGTGGCTGCAAGCTAAAAAGCTCCCTCTCTGAGAAGTCCTCACAAGGTCCAGAACCAAACAGAAAACCTCCAGACAGCACCTGGCATTCCCCATTTTCCCCTCTGCCCATCAGCCAGGTGTCAGAGGCGAGGTTGACACACCAGGCAGGTGTCATGGGCTGTCCCATGGGTAGCCTGCTGCCTCTGTCACAGCCAGCGGGACCAATGCCTGCGGCAGTGGGGACAAAATCCAGATCGCTCCTTTTTTAGTGCCGAGAATGCTCCGCGGCGCCGGGAGCACTACCCGAAATGGTTGCTTGCCCATGTTTACAGTCTCCCTGAGTCAGAGTTAATCCAGCGGCAGCTTGTTTATGCTGTAGGTTAAATAGTGTCAGAAGCCTGCTCTAATGACTGTGTGATGGGCTGGGAAAGGCAGGCAGAGCCCTGTTCTGGCCACAGCAGTGTCCCTAACGCTGCTCCTGCAGCCCTCTTGCCCACAGGGACATTGCTCCACATTCCCTTTGCTGGATGGGGAGCAGTGGCTCTGGCTGTGAACCGTGTCCAGACTCAGCTCTGTGTTGGCCTTGGAGGCATTGGGTTTTGGAGAGTTCCTCTGCAGTGGATCAAGAGATCAGGAGTGTTGGGGTAGGTCATTGAGACCAGCAAGCTGCAAACCTGCCATAGGTTTTAACCCTAAATGACTGATGGCTACTGTGCTCCACCTGCCTTCACACACCCTCAGCCACAAAATGTGTCCCAGTCCCCAAAACACACCATCCTGGCATGAAGGTCGAGTCCTGCAACTACCACATGCATCAGACAAAGGGTAGGAAGTTTCACCAACATTTCCCTCCTCCAGTGGGAAGAAACTTGGCAAATGATTCCTCAAGTGAGACTTGGTAGAAAAAGCCCCAATCCACAGTTCTGTGCAGAGAACTGGGCCAGTGGAGGAGTGCTGGTGGCCACGCTCACCCTGCCACCTTTCCCTGTCCAGGTGGGTGTTCCTTTACGAGAAGGGCTACCAGTCTCAGGACAGCATCGTCAGCTCGGTCTCAGTGAAGTTGAAAGGGCTGACACTGACCAACGAGAGTGTCCTGGGTCCTCACATCTGGGATGTGGTGGACTACGTTTTCCCACCCCAGGTAAGGAGTCACAGTGGGTGGGTTAGGGATTTGCTTTTGTCCCAGTGGCTGCTTTTCCTCATGTGCTGGGGTGCAGATGGGTCCTTGGCACAGGCTTTCCGTGGGGCTAACCATGACTGGCTGTCCCTGTGGTGGAAAGGAGGTTGCTCCTGTCACAAACCTCTGCCCAGGTTCTCCCTGGGGAGTATTTGTATTTGGGACCCACTGTGGCTGAGGAGGCACATTTGAGGCTGCCTCCAAAAGGATCAAGGTTCCTCCAGTGCCCCTGGAGCAGTATCTCAGGCAGCAAGTGGGATCCTCCACTGTCCCTGGGGCTGGTGGCACTGCAGGTCCCCACCCAGGGAGAGGCTTCTCACAGAGGAGACCCTGTGCTGGCTGTGAGCTCGTTGGCTGTGTCTCCACAGGGGGACAACTCATTCGTGGTGATGACCAACTTCATTGTCACTCCTGGACAGAAACAAGGAACTTGCCCAGAGGTAAACACACTGGCTTTCTTCAGTGGGCTAAGCTTCTGTAATTCAGGGGAATTGTGGTAGTGTCACTGGGGAAAGACTTTTTCTGACATTGAGAGGTTTAGTGAAAGCCAGGGCCTGGCCCCATATTATTGTTCCTGACTCCTGTGGGCTATGTGAAGACTTTTATTCTGCTGAAAAACAGGTGGCATCCATTTAAGTTTTCTCCCCTTTGAGATAATCAAGCAGAGCAGACTTGAGGCTTAAATGAAAGCATCTGCCTGGAGTGAATAAATCGCCCCTTTTTTCCTGCTTTATCTGGACAGCCTTGGTTGGGAAGCAGTGTATGAACAAGGCTCTGGTTGCAGTTGAGCAATGTCTCAAGAAAAATGCTGTCTGGTTAGGCAGGAGGGAGAGGGGGATTGAAGCTGCACGGTGGGGTGCTGAGAGGTGGCTGCTTTCTCCCAACAGCTGCCAGACGCCGGGCTGTGCACACAGGACAGCGACTGCAGCAAAGGGAAATACAGCCGTCAGGGACAAGGTATGGCACACGGTCCTGGTGCTTCTGGTGAGACAACACCGAGAAAAGCTGCCTGGCTGGGGTGTCACCTGCCTGGGGCACCTGCTTTGAACAGGAAAACCTCTCACATGCTGGTTGGAAGGCCCTGTGTAGGCTGGTCCAGCTCTGCTGTTTTGAAAGATACCTGAGCAAACAGCTCAGTTAACAAAAGGTTAATCAGGACTAAGCCATTTCCCCCAGACTGTTGTCCTCTTATCAACTCTGCATTTTCTTAGATGTGTTTTAACATGAAAAATCTCCAGCTGCTCCCCTGTACAGCACTGTAAGAGAAACCACTGCCCTGCGCTGATAGGCCACAATTAATTTCCTGTTTTAGAAAGGTGCCAAAGCCCTGAGCATTTTGTGTCTTGAATGCCCTTGGCAGAGCTGAAGCCCCAACCAGATCCCATCCATCCCAGCGTGAGGCTGAGATTTCACAGGATCCAGGGGTGTGAGCAGCTGTCTCCCCCACAGGGCTCATGACTGGCAAGTGTGTACGCTTCAACAGCACTGTGAAGACCTGTGAGATCTTTGGCTGGTGCCCTGTTGAAGTTGATTACCATGTTCCCAGGTAAGGAATGATGTTGTTGCCCTCTTTCCTACCCCAGCTGCACTTGGTGTGAAGCAGACCAAGTTGGGGCTCTATGGGATGTGGCCAGGACAGCCTGTGTTGTGAAAGACCAGAAAGGGAAGGGATGAGACCACCAGTTTTCTGGGTCTGCTTGTCTCAGTTTGGGTGAATTTCCACCAAATGGAGCTTTCTCCAGAGCCTGGAGAGCCAAGTGATGGACTCATGTCTACACTTGTGTTTTTCAGCCCTGCCCTGCTGTCAGAAGCAGAGAAGTTCACCTTGTTCATCAAGAACAGTATCACCTTCCCCAAGTTCAAGGTGTCCAGGTAAGGAGAGGTTTGGGGGGATGGCTCCTGGTTGGTTCCTCCAGCTGTGTCCCTCAGAGGAAGCCATGGGCTCAGCTGGATGGGTGTAACTGGATGCTTGGTATAGAGGATTGCCTATCTCATCAGTGATCCCAGGACCACTCTAACTGCTGCACAGAACCCCATATTAGCTCATAGGAGCTGAGATATTTCCCTCCCAAATCTGTCCCACCCCAGCTGATAGCTGGAAAGATTTCTGGAATTAACCTCTCCTAAGTTACCCTCACAAGTTGCAAATCAGTTACTCTGATTTCTCATTTTTCTTCTCTGAAGACAAAATTAAAATACCACAGGGCCAGGATAAGCTTGGTGCCCCAGAGTCCCCCTTAAGGATCCCATCTGTTTCAGCAAAGTGGTCCTGGCAGAACTGGGGGAAATGCTGTTGGCTGAAGGCACACTTGTAAGAGGATTTGTGATGGCACTGACCATATATCTGATTTGGAACAAATTAACAGAAGCTATTTGTGCTGTAGACAGCGAATTCTTCTCTCTGAGTTGATCCTGTCCCTGTGCTGCAGCCAAAGTTAAATGTCCTGGCAGCCAGCGTGCTTGGCAAAGTGCTGGGCTGACCTCACACCTCCCAAGAGGTGGCTGGGAGAGGGGATCCCCTAGCTGCAAGGAGAGGTGGCCCAAGCGAGGACAGGCTGAAGAGGACACAGAGAGGGAGCAGGTCCTGGCAGTGAGGGTGGCCAGGCTGGCTGCTGTGGGGAGACTTCCTGCCTTTGATCACTGCTGACAATTTACTGCTGAGCATCATCGATGGGATCAGTCTGAGCAAGGCACAAGTCTTACAAAAACATAGGCTTCACAGGCAAGATGTTTTTGGGCAAAAGAACAGAGTGGGATGGAAGGCAAGAAGTTGCCCTTTCCTTTTAACCCTTGCTGTAGGGGATAGCAAACCCCAGCTAAATGTAAAAGGTGTGGGATACACTCACTATCCACGAGGTGTCCCAGATAAGAATTGCTGGAGCTCGGAACATTGCTTAGCAGAGCCCATGGATAAATGGTATGTGAATGGGAGAGCAACGTGGGCTGGGCAAGGGACTTACAGAGGTTTTTTACCCCCCAAATTATTGTGTTACTGAGAATTTTTCTCACTCTCTTTTCATTCACAGGCGCAACTTGGTTGAGAGTGTTACCAAGCAGTACCTAAAGAAATGCACCTATCACAAAGTCACTGATTCCTTATGTCCCGTGTTTGAACTGGGATACATAGTGAAGGAATCGGGTCAGAATTTCACCTTCCTAGCTGTTAAGGTACTTCAATTTCAAATTATGTTCCTTGCTGTTGATGGGAGAGGGACACTCAACAGTGCAAACATCCCCAGTTGTTGAGATGATTTTCAGTTTTCTGAAGAATTCTTGAGAAAACATGAGTGTCAGAATTATCTCATGAAGATTATGAATCTCCTTGGACATGGCCAAATATGTACATTTTTCTTGGAAACTCTTGAGAAGATTTGACCCACTGGCGGTAAATCCCAGGGTTCAGCTTGTTTTAATTTGAGCAGTGAATAACTAGATCTGTGTGGCCAAATCCCATCTGATTCAGCTTGGAAATCCCAGCTGGATGGTCAAATATGGGTCATTGCACAGTGCTAAATGCAGCCTTTCCCCTGGCTCCAAAATGCAGCTTTGCCTAACACTCCTCAGGCTGGTGTATGGGAATATCTGCTATCTCTGTGCTGCAAAACCTTGTGATAACTTTGCCAGGCATTGAATTAAATCAGAGGCTTGCATTTATGAACATTTATTGCAGGGATTGGATCAGACAGCCCAGAGAAGCTATGGCTGCCCCATTCCTGGCCAGGTTGGACAGGACCTGGAGAAAACTGGTCTAGTAGAAGGTGTCCCTGCCAGTGGCAGGGTTTGGAACAAGATGGTCTTTATGGTCCCTTCCAACCCAAATAATTCTAAGATTCTATATATTAAAGGTGCAAAAATACAAGCCTGTGGGGCACAGCTATTTACAGCCTGGAGTGAGCTCAGAAGGGAGGAGGGACTCCCGCATTTCCTGAGTAATCTCTTGGGCATAATCAAGGCAAGGGAAGGCTGTCCCATGAGGACCAGAAGGAATCTGGGGTGAGCACTGTTCCTCAGGACCATGTCATGGGCACAGGATTCTGATCAGGAACAAGAGGGCATGAATTTATTTGTGTATTCAGCACTCAGGAGAGAAACAAGAGCCTCTGCAAGGGGTTATGTACAGGCCACACAGCCAGGGCTGCTCAAGAAGGCTGAGGAAGCATTGGGGTCCATGCACTTGGAGAGCCAGGACACCTCATGGCATCAAGACAGGACATGTATGAGGAGGGAAAGCATTTCTCTGTGTGGGCCAGGTTCAAGGAGGGGCAAACTTGTGACTCCCCTCTTGGCTGCAGGGTGGAGTGGTGGGCATCACCATAGACTGGAACTGTGACCTCGACTGGCCCCTGCGGTACTGCAAACCCATTTACCAGTTCCACGGCCTTTACAATGATGACAGCAATGTTTCACCGGGGTTCAACTTCAGGTAAGGAAACAACTGCTAATTCTCCAAGCGTAATTCAGAGGTGACAGCTTCCAGGTTCCCACTCAAGAGACGGTGGAAGGCCAAAGACTGTCCTTCAAAATACTCACTACCTTTGCAGGGCCAGGCAGCAGTACCAGTGCTCTTTTAAACGGCATGAGAAAAGTGATAATACACCCCTTGGCTTCTAAATTGCCCCATTTCCTTTCCATCTCCTCCCCCTTGCAGGCTCTCCTGCTTGGCTGAGCTTTTGGGAAGCCCCTTGAAAGACTGGAGATGGTGTAGGATCATCTCACGTGTTCTCACAGTCTCTATCCTCTGCTCTGTGTGACTCTGTCACTAGTGCTTCACTATCTGCTGCACACAGCACTTGGGGACATCAGATCAAACAGCAGGAGCTGGAACTGCAACCTGCAGGCTGTGGATATTCTCAGTTCAGTCAGAGTGAAAAAGAGAAAGATTTCTACTAGGCTAAGCTTGGGAAAAAGTCTGAGAGGAATGTAAACAATCTATTATCTTGTTTTCCATTCATATTGTTTATAGATATGTTCTACCACACTGACCTAAGTCCAGTGTACCAATCAGGTGGAATGTTTTTACTTTAAGACCAATGGAATTAATGTTCACGATGTTCTCTATAAAAGAGAGAAGTGCTTGTGAATAAGCGCTCATTTTTACCTTCTGAAATCGTACGAGTCATTTTGCCCGTTCCCTGGCTCAACAGCATCAGCAGGCAGGAAAACTGAGGCACAGAGAGGACAGGTGCCAACAGCCCAGCTCCTTCGGGGGTTTAAGGAGAAGGTCAGGAGCAGGTCTGTGGTAACACATTCCCAGATCTTTGTCCAAGATCCCGATGCTGTAGGGTTGCAGGGGCTGTTAGACCCCCTGGCAGACCATTAACACTTGCCATCCAATTGCACAGATATGCCAAATACTACAAAGAAGATGGGATGGAAAAGAGGACACTCTACAAGGTGTTTGGGATCCGGCTCGACATTCTGGTGAATGGCAAGGTAAGGTTGGATCCCCTGGACCCCTGGGACAGCAGTGCCATATCCCTGGGAAGTTACCAGCTCTGTAACATAGCACCAGGGTCCTGTGGGACCAGGAAAACTAGTGTGAATGCTTTCCTCGGGTGCTGGCCTGCTCACAGGAACCCTTGGGAAATACTGGGGAAGGGAAGGCAGGAGGAAAACATGTTTTATAGGTCACATCTTTCATCTGTGGCTTGATCAGTGGTTTTGTCTAAAAAACTTTTTGATGGGAGTAGGGGGGACCTGTGGAAACTCAAAACTTTTACTGGTATTTCCAAAAGCTGAACATTTGCATTTTTCTTTTTTGTCTTTTTCTTCCCACTGGGAGAGAAGGCTTTCTTTATTATGTTCCCATGGAGAATATTCAAAGTGTATACTTTTGTTTGGTTGCTTGGTTTTGGTTGGGTTTTTATATTAAAAATACAGGAAGAAAAGTGATTTCAATTTATTTCAGCCTAAAACCAATCTACAATATTTTTCTGTTTGACCAGCTCTTGCCCAGCTCCTGTTTCTCTATGTGCTGTGGCTGTGGTTTGGGTTGCTGCAAGGCCCTTTTGCTGAGCCCCACCTTACAGCTAGTGCACCCATTTTTTTTCCCCTGGGCTGACTGTAACTTATCACCTATTTTCTCTGGCTTTATCCAGGCAGGCAAATTTGACATAATCCCGACCATGACCACAATTGGCTCTGGAATTGGTATTTTTGGAGTGGTAAGTTCAGATATTTCCAGCCTCTATATGGAGACTCTCAAATTATTTTTCTTGCCTGTGACATCCGTGGGAAGTGTCCTTGAGCTGCAGTGAAATACTGGCTACTGCTCAGGGAATCAGAGGATGGGCAAAAGGGGGAAAGGAGGTGCTCTCCTGCCTTGCCAGCTCAGGAAAATAGATTCCTGCTGGTCTCTGGCTGATGTGAATTCTGCCCTGCTGATGAAGGGAAGGCTGGGTCTCTTGGCAGGTCTTGGTATCCTGATAGTTTCAAGTTAGAGCTGGCATTGAGGGAGGGTCTTCAGGTGATTGGCAGTATTTCATTCAGGACAGAAGGTCAGCGTCTGATTTGGTTATGGCTGTTAAAGACTTGGCCATGGCTCAAAGGGCACTGTGCTCTGCATTTACCTAAAGGGGAAACACTTCATTTCTGTTGACTTTAATCACCCACTATTGAACACAGCACACTTCACTTCTGTCCTAAATGGATATTTAGAGACTTCAGCAACTGCCATGTTGTGGGATGAAGCAGAAGTGACCCTAAATTGTGGGAGAAACTGGGAAAAAACACTGAAAATAGTGGTCCACATGAGCTTGGAGGGCAGCTCCAAACCTAACTGCACTTTGATTTAAGGCCTCTGTCCTCTGTGACCTGCTCCTGCTGCATTTTCTCCACGGACGAGACTATTACAAGCAGAAGAAATTCAAATATGCAGAACAGGAGCCTGTAAGTAACAGCGAGTGCCTGCCCTGCAGAGGCTCCTGCAGGGGTGTGTGTGGATGTGTGCATGAGTAATGACACTGTAACACAAACATCCACGCTGAGGGGCAACCAGGCACCTTCCTGAGCCCTTGGGACTGTTGGAGACTGAGATCCATGAATCTTCTCTCCAAAATTACTGAGATGTTGTGTGTGACTCATTGTTAATAACTTTATTCTCTGCGTTTAACCCCAGATATTCCAATAACTGGCAACACTCTGACTGCTTTAAGGGAAGCAGGGGCAGATCTGTGCTTTAGCAAACTATAAAATGTCTCTTTTTCTGCTCTTTGGGAACATCTCCATGACCACGGAATGTTTCATGGCCTTTAGAAGGACACAAAAACAGTTCCCCCCAAATTCATCTGAAAATAAGCATGTACACTGAGAGTTAGGAGTTGCTGCAGTCACATCTTCCCTGGCATTGGAAAGGAGCAGGTCTGTAAAAGAATCCTTGTTTTCTCTCATTTAACCCCCAGTCGAAGTCGCATAAGAAGGAAAAGAAGCCAGACAACACACAGTGAGAGGTGAGTGGTGTTTCCCCAGCCCTGCTAGCATACATCTGTCAGGGGTGAGGGCTATAGGTCTTGGGGCTATTCCAATGTCTCTGAGAAGGCAGAAGGGTTTCAGGAAGGCAGCAGGGCACCAGGGAGGCTTGGGGGAGACTGAGCTGTGGGCTGTAGTGCCTAACGTGGGGTCAGCACTTCCCAGCATAAGCAATTGCATGGGGCAGCAGTGGATGCAGGATGTAGGGCTGACATCACATCTTCGATGGCAACATCTCTTGAAGAAGGGCACTGGGGGGCAAGACACCAGAAATCACTGTGCACCTCTCTCTCAGCAGAATCCACACTGACTGACAAACCTGCACCCCTCTTCCTCCTCCTCTTCTCTCAAAACTCGGTCGCCATCCTGTCACCCCCCTGGGCCAGCCCCAAGACCAGCAGAAGCAGCTTCCAGCTCATGGGAAGGTGGTGCCCTGTAGTGGGACATGTCATGATGCTTTGGATGGGTCAAACTAAGGGATCTTGGGGCCTCTGCCAGCTCTGCTGCAGGGCACTGGGTCTGCTGCCCTTGCAGGCCCTTCAGAAGGGCTCGCACTGCACCTGCCTGGTGTGCCAGGGCCGTGCCAGGCCACTTGCACCTGAACACCCTGGGGAGAGCACAGCTGCCTCTTCTGCCCCAGAAGCAGCGTTGGACAGTTCCAAATTGAGAAGGGGAAGGAAGAAGAGCTGGCAGGAACCATGCCCAGCCCTCTGCCTGGGAGAAAAATGGTTATTTTGTAAGGATGTATTTTATTAAAAAAATAAACCTTTAGTTTTTCTACTACATCCCTTTATGGTGCCTATGCTAGCCCCAGAGCATGGTGTTTGCAGTGGTTTCTGGAGGGTTTATGCATACAAAGAAATCCCTTTAGTGATGATTCCTTCAGAAACTGCCCTCCCATGCAGGGCCCCTGGGCTTCTAGCCACAAGCAGGAGCTGTTATCAGAGTTGTCACTTGGGCTTCCTCCTCAGACAGGCTGGCTGGCAGGGAGCACTGGCACACTGCCAGCCATGGCCATCCACTGTCCTGTGCCAGCTCTGCCTCCACTGCCCACGCTGGTCAGTGTTAGCTGGTCAGAAAGACTTTCTCAGCAGCAGCCTCACAAAACACAAAACAGCTCTTTGCACCCAGGAATTAAACATCCCCTCTGTGCTGGAAGATTTGCACTACCCATCATGTGCAGCTGTACATCATGGGCTGTGCTCAAACCCCACATCCCTGCGAGCCGACCCTGCCCTGTATTGCTGGCTCTGTTCCATTCTGCAGGACACATTAACGCTGACTTTCTGCATAGCCCCCCTCTGAATGTCTTTTTTTTTACCTCCCTGGGGAAAACTATGCTTTGGTTGTTCTGAAAGTGGATCCCAGCGGCCATGGCAGAGTTGGTGGAGAAGCTGTAGGGCTGTAATGCCACCAGAGCCTGCAGGAGCACTGCTCCAGGCTCTCAGGGACGCAAGAATGTGTGCCTTAAAGAGGTGCAGGTGATATTTGGTCATAAGCTCAACAAATATTTCAAGCCATACCATCAAGCCATACGTTCCCCAGGGCAAGGTCACTTGCTCTCAGCAGGATGCCTCAGCTTTCGCAGGCAGGGTGGGTTTTTGTAAGGTTATTCATGGCTAACTTTTTCACCCTGCTGTCCTGCGGCAGAGGTGCCAGGTGCTTATACTAAGGATGCAGAGAGAGTAAGGAAAAGCTCCCAGGTCTCTGGAGGAGTCGGTGCCTGTTCAGTGGGGGCTGGGGGATCTCCACGCCCCGGGGGCTCCCCTGCAGCATCCATCGAGGCCCCAGCAGGTCCCATGTGGTGCCACGGTGCAGCTCCTCAGCAAGCTGCCACCAGCAGAGGGGACTGCAAGACCAATTTCACAGACTGGAGAAACTCCAGTTTCCATAGACAGTGAAGCGAGAGTGTTCAGGTAACCTTAAGCACCCACTTACACCGGGTCAATCTCCGGTCAAAACTTAAAATAACAAATGCAAGGCTGCAGGTAGAGCTGCGGGATGTTTCTGCCTACTTCATCTTTCAAGCTGCTTCTCCCTATTCTTTCCTAGGAAGAATTAAAAGGCAGAATATGAAATCAGGGAAAATGCAACTTGTAAATGATCCCCTTTAGTTGCTATTCTAAACTTCTGAGCTGGAATTCCTGAAAGTCCCAAGGCTGCTTTAAAAACCATGGAAGGATTTGTTTTCATCTCTTTAACTTGTTTTCTTTAAATGTACAATCTTTGGGGATCTTTTGCTCTGCTTTTCATTCATCATTTCTGCAACCAGCAGAATGAGATATTGCAATTTTAATTCTTTCCCCTAAATAAGCTCCTCCTCAAAGCCAGGGGGTCCGGGCCCTGTGGCTCCCAGGTGGATGCCAAACAGAGCAATGGCTGTCTGGAGGAAACTGAGCAAGTGTCAGATTTTAATATAGACTGGTCCCCTCTGCTGTATGAAAAGGCAGGGAAAGCCCATGGCACTTGTTTCAGGCCTTCTTTTGCCATAGAGGCTGGAGGTGGTTGGCAGAGATTGGAGACCAAGGAGGAAGGGCTGCTCTGTTCACCCCTAAGGAGCCTTCCTTGGCACAGATGCTCTGCTTCAGCACTGCAGCTCCCAGCCCCCTCCCAGTGCCTTCCAGTTTGTCCAAACTCACATAAAGTTATTGAATGCAGGATAGGACACAACAGTTAAAAGCTAGAGCCTCACAAATGGAAATGCTGACTGGTTAAGACACCTGGTGTTGCAAGTGCCAGTGGGGAAGTGTGGGTGACCAGCAGGATCATATTCCTGTCCTCTTGGCTTGACCTGATCTTGCTCTGAGGATCAGGGGAGAATTTACTGTTCTTAGACAGAAGAATTTCTTTGTGTTGTGATCAGAAAACATCTGCATTTGAAGCAGTTATGATGTGGCCAGCATGTCCTGCTGCTCTCTGACCTCTGAACAGCAGGATGAAGTGTTACAGAATCCCAAAGGGATTTGGTCATCATGTCAAAACCCCTTCAATGACAGTGTGCTGTGTTGATTCCCATTCATGCTGTGGCCAGCTGAGGGTTGGGTTGTTTGTGGGGTTTTTTTAAACTCCTTGTTTGTTTGCATTTTGGTTTTTACACAGTTATTAACTAATAGAAAAATATTAATAGAAAAGGAACTGTCAGCAATTCAAGCACTGTCCCAGAAAACACACAAGAAAGAATGTATATTTTCCAGTTAATCCCTATTCTTTACAATCAACAGTAACAAGCCCTTGTATGTGATGATGTCAGTGCTCCAAACGTCTGGCAGAGGACTCTTGCCTTGAACATGGGTGCTAGACAACAAAAGCAAGCCATGAGTGCAGTGTGACTATTCCCATTTTATAGAAACAGAAACCAAGGTACAAGCAAATAATTTTTGAACACGGATTAAAATGTAGTGAGAATTTTCTGCTTCTGACCAGCTTTTGTTATCTGTAAAAGTTACTAGGTTGGACCTTGTACAGATATATCTTTTCACTCCCTCAGGCAGGGTTATTTTGAAAAAAATCAAGTAGCACAGATATTCCAGAAGAGCAATTACAGAAAAAACTTATTTGGCAATAATTATGCTGGTTAGTGATTCTGCAGAGATGAGGAATTATATTTCAATCTCTGCAGAGCTGGCAACATTTAATCATTATGTTTGTGCTCAATTCCCAGCACAATGAGGCCCTGATTTCCACCTGGTGCTTCCAGACACTGTAACAAGGCAAATTAAAATGAGTAACACTCAAGAAGTAGATAACTCCTTTCCTGTGCAGCCTCTCCTATCTTTAAGCCCACTCATTCTTTCTCTGGCATAGCAGACTCCCTGTTATTTTTAACCCAGTTCTCCTCTTAGGACATCCTTGGATTTTTCACTAAAAAAAGCACCTGCCTTTCTGGTTACACTATTTTCCTTTCTCTTTTGTTGCGGGAGCATGTTCTCGGTTGGATAAATCCTCTGGCTGACACACAGTGAGGGACCGGCAGGAACATGCATATCCTCCCAGCTCTGAAGGATTTTATTTCCTTCTGTCCCACAGCTGGGCATTCTCAGGCCAGACTGTGCTGAGTGGCAAAAGGAGCTTCTTGGCCATTTGAGCACTTGACATCTGCAGCTCAGCCTGCAGCCACTGTCCTAGGGACAGTGCAGTTGTTACAGCCCATTTTCCCTGCTGCCAGCCCTGTATTAATTATGCCACACTATAATATGTGGTTGTCTTTGGTGAAGTGCTCTCTCCTTCTGTTATTTGTTTCTAATTGCTTTATTGCCTTATTTTTGAAAGCGTAAAATTCAAAACTGTCCAAATGGGTTCTGAATATAGCAACAGCCTGGTCACCCGATGGGCTCCTCAGCAGGGGTGAATCAGGATCGCTCCAGTTAACAGGGCTCTGCCCACCAGTACCAAGCACAGATCCTGCTCAGCTTTATGGGCACCACTAAGAGATTTCCTTTAAAAATGATGGCTTTAAATATTTTTTTTTACCCAAATGTACTAGTGACATACCTAGGGAAATGTAAGCTCTTCCCCCCATGACTGTAATTCAAGGACAGGTTCAATAAACACATTCCCAGTCCTTGCACCCAAAAAACATGCAAAATCAGTTAACAACCAACCATACTCAATCATTATTGAACAGAAATATCAAAGTCTTATTTTAACATTGTTATAGCCATTGTGGTCTGAGCATCAGAGAGACATTGTCTGTGACCCTCTTTCCACTGGCCACAACTGCTCTGCAGTGTAATCACCTGTGTATGATGAAAAGGGAAGCTGAGGCACATGATTTGTTTTGGGGTTTTTTTTGTTTTCTGGAAGAAACAGCACGTTCTGACTGAGCTGAGCCAACCAGGTTATTTCATTAAATCAACTGCTCGCAGTCTTTGCCACAGTTGATAGTTTCAAACTTTGATACTGGTGCTGAACTGTGCTTCAGACATCACAGCTGATTTAAACTGCCTAGTGCTGAAGGAGGCAGATCCTTAGGGGACAAATATCAGCACTTTCTAAACAGCCAGCATCTCGTAAACATCTCAAAGCCAAATGAATCAGTCCAAATGACTTGTGAACCCTTGCAAAAGCTCCTCAGCAATAATCAAGGCAAGAGGAGCAGGAGGCTGAAAGGTTCACTCATTGCTCAGGAGAAGCTGAGTTGGCCCTGCATGAGCAAGGCCTTGCTTGATAGAATCAAAAGCCTCTATGAAACAGGTCAGTGTTTTGGCTTACATGTTATGGTTTTTCAGAGCATCTCTCATGCCCTGGAGCCACGGGAGCACAGTCCCTCCACAGGCACGGGCACATTCCTGGGTGTGGGCACATACTCCCAGCCAGCCAAGAAGGAGGTTGCTGGGGTTTTCACTCAGGCCTGGGAGGAGGCTTTGCTTTTGCTCATGGGCTTGTCTAACTTTTTCTGAGAGTCCACCAAGGCAAACACACAGCCCAGGAGCTCAGGCTGCTGGCTGCCTTGAGATGATGTCTAATCAGTGTCATTAACTAATATTCAGAGCTGCTGGAAGACAACAGCTGCTTTGGAAGCGCGTGTTCAAGGAGATGGGGCTCTCTGCTGTGCTGTTACTATCACAGAATCATTTTGGTTGGAAAACACCTCTGAGATCAAGTCCAGCCACAAAACCCCACACTGACACTAAACCATGTCCCTAAGTGCCACATGTACATGGTTTTGGTTATCCTAAAATGCAGCAGGCTCTGCCATCCTCTCACTGGTTATCACGCTGCTGTTCACCTGCCCCAAGAGCCCTTCACTGCCCCAGCGCTTCCTGTTCACGGAAGATCTCTGCTGGGTTTTCTCTGTGATGAGCTGAAAACACAGCCCTTTGTAGCTTTCTAGCAGGGATCGTGTCACTGAATGCAGCAACTCTTTAGTAGTCAAGATTTGAACCACATAACATTTCAATTCCAAGTGGTTTTGACTGAAAATTGACAAAGAGAATGCCAAATATTTCAGATGGCAGTGAAAGGGTATTAGCCCTGAATAAACCTGTTCATCTGTAGAGAGTTGCTCAGCTGCCTGTGACCAGCCAGGGTGACAAAGCACATTTCTGCAGGAAAAGTAAGATTTGGATGCACATAGCAAATAGCAGCAGGCTATGGCTGACTATAATAAACATATCCACAGAATGAGCAAATTTTAAAAATTATGCTCTTTGCTAGGCTTATAAGATGACTTTGCTGTTTTAACGAATAGTGGCTTTTAATTACATTTTGGTACTTTTCTCAACACAATGACAACAGGGGAAGCTTTTTTGAGATTTAAAAGTTGGTAGTAAGCCACAAGGTGCATTATTATATGTTATTTTGAGTTATGAAACCCATGGTAAGGAATTAATTTGTTTCCAAAGCAGAGGATTATTCGAGACTCATTGGAAGCAGGCACAGGCATTTCTATCTGCTTGTTGTCACAGCAGGAAGGAGCAGCAGTCTGCAGTGGGTTGAGTCAGGATGTGGATTTAATCCATTTAGCTCTCTGGCTAAATCCAAGATTCCTGGCGGGGACCCTGACTGTGAGTGGAGTCACAGCAGAGCCTAGTGAGTCCTGCCACAAGTCACTTGTCACAAAATCAACATCTTCAAGAATCCCAGTGCAAACGCTTCACTGCTGGGTGCAGTGGAGCCCCTCAACTCAGGGGTAGAGTCCACTACGAGTCAAGAAGGTAAAAGAGAGTGGGAGGGAAAAATAAAGCCAAAATACGAATCAAACCAAAGAAGGCATCTGCTTGTAGGAATTCCTTGAAGAGCAGCAGTGGGATTAATTGGTGTGCAGCATTTAGCATTTCCCCTCGCTGCTGCCAAGACTTGAGCAAGTGTATATGGTCAGGGTTGGGCGCTACTCCTCTAGAGGCAGAGCCTGGATGAGGGGACAGCCGTGTGCCGGGACCCTGGGCTCCTCCCGCTGCGTCCCTGCGCTCGGGGCCGGCGGGCCCTCCGCTCGCAGCATGGCAGTGCCCCCCTCCCCGATCACACACGTCAGGGAGCACTTAGGGAGAATTTCTTCGCGATTAGGCATTGGAACGAGCTGCCCAGGGAGATGGGGGAGTCATTTCCCCTGAACGCGGCTCTCACTGCTCTGTTCTGTCACAGGCTGGACTCGACGACCTCAGAGGTGTTTCCCAACTTAACCGAGTCTGTGATTAGCGAAAAGCCCCGTGCTTCCCCCCAAAAGCCCGCACCCCAGATAAAAAACAAAACAAAACAAAACAAAACAAACAAACAAAAAACCCCAGTCTTTTGGGTTGGTTTTTCCTTTTTTTTTTTTTTTTTTTTTTGGCCCCAAACCCCAGCGCCTCCTCGCCCCCTCCCCACCTTCGCGCCCCTTCTCCCTCACGGCCACAGGCGCGCGCGCCCCGGGAGGCGCGGCCGCCTCCAGCCAATGGGCGGCGCGGGCGCGGGCGGGGCGGGGCCAATGCGGGGCGGGGCGGGGCGAACGGCGGCGCCGCGGGGCGGGCGGGACGCGGCGGGAGCCGGCGGCGGCGCCGCGCGCAGGTGAGCGGCCCCGGGGACCGGGCGAGCCCCGCGCACGGAGCCCCTCGCCAGCCGGCGACGAGTGGCGCGGCGGGGGGGACGGCCCGCGGGGACAGTCCACGGGCAGCGTCCCGGCGGCGGAGGGGACGCGGGTGGGATGCGGGTGGTCGGCGCGGGTGGACGCGGGCGGCCGCCGCATCCCCCGAGCTGCGGGAGTCGCCGCGGCGGCGCGGCCGGGGATGCGCCCGGCAGCTGCAGCTCCGGAGGTGATGATTTTACCCAGCTGAAAAATAAATAGGAAAAAATAAAATCCTCCTGAAAGCCGGGGTTTTGAGCAGTTTGAGCAGTGCCAGCCATCTCTCGCCCTTTTCTCGAGGGGGCAGAGAAGAAGGTAAGAAGTGCGGTGAGCTCCGTGCACGTTTGTCACGGCTTCCTAACCCTCCTTGCTGCCCCTGGGATCAGCCTGAGCTGCTCGAAGTTTGGGTTTTCTCGTGGGTCGGTGCCGTGGCCTGAGCTGTCCTGCCCTGCCGGGTCTCGGAGCGCACACCTGGCAGCCAGGCTGGCGTGAGAGGGGCTTATCTTCCTCTGTGCTCGCCTTGGCTCCGAGGAACAATAACCTGCAGCTCCCCGTGGCCTGTGTGCAGTGAACAAGGAAAACTGCTGGTCCTGCAGTGATACCACTTTCTTCATCTGCTCTGATGAAGGTAAAATTACCGTTCTGTTGTTGTTGTAACTTAATGGAAAAGGTTTTGTTTAATAGGGAGCTGTTGCTTTTCTGTTTACAGTAGTCTGCAATTCCACATTAATCTTCCCATCATGTGTTAACTTCCTCCCTGTGAGGCATCTCTGGCAGCTTCAGTTTGCTCTGGAGTTTGACATGGGATGGCTTTGAAGTGTTGCTTTCGAAACTGGATAAGGCGAGCAGAGAGCCACTATCTCAGTTGCTTGAAGAGAAAAGCCAAAGCCAGCGTGCTGGGGCTGTGCTCCAGCCTGTCCTGTGCATGGTTTGCTGTGTGAGTCCTGTGCTTGGGCTGGGGTGCCTGGTGTGAATGGGATTAAATTCCAGGCAGAGCAATAAATTTGCTTTCCTGGGTTTGCTCCCGTGGCTTTTGCCTGGAGAAGGTCAGATCTTAGCAACCAGGAGTGCAATCACCAGGCTCTTATAATTCCAGCAAGGAGTTCAGGCATGTCATGGGTTGATATGGTCTGAAGGCTGGGCTTTAAGTCACAATGGGTGCCAGGCCACTGGGTCCCAGCAGATTTCTTTCCATGAGGGAAGCTGTGTTGGCTGGTGTGAAGTTCCTTCTGTCTGGAGCTGTCCCAGCTATTTCTCCAAGAGATTGGGATGGATCTTGTGGGTTGGAGTGGGGTATGTGTCCTGCTCCCAGGACAGCTCCTGGCTTGGAGAAGGTGGACAGAGCTGCCTATTCAAAGGGGCAAAGCTGCAAGGGGACCTCACCTGTCCTGGCATTGCCTCAGAGCAGTGAGCTTCCCCTTCACTCCACACAGCCAGAAGACGCTGTACTTCTGCCATGGCTTTCAAAGCCTGTGCTGCTGCTCTGTGCTCTCTAATTAATGTGTTCATTAAACCCTAAATGTCTTTGCCTGATAGAATTAATCGTCCTTGCACTAGCTAGCCTTTCAAGGCCAAGCTTTTCTTTGACTGGGAAGGTTGTGGGATTTCTCTTCCCCTACTGGGCTCTTGTGGGGTGGCTGCAGTAGGAATGTGCTCAGCCTGCAGCAGAGGGGATGTCTGGAAGGATGGTGTCACAGTGTTCTCTTTGCTGGAGCAAGAAGCACTATTTAGGCAGTGGTCATGACAAACCTTCTGTGTTTTAGACCTTGGCTGGGTGTGAAGAGGTGGCACTGTGCTGCGTCACTGTGCTTCAGCCAAGGCTCTGCTTGCAGAGGGGAGCATCTCTTTTTGCTGATACTTGTTCCCTGAAGTTACTGAAGGATGTTTTAACCCTGTGTTTGTGCCACTTTCTGATGAACTGTGGAAAGAACAGTTCTGTCTGAAAGCCAAATCTTCTCTTCAATGTCAATGCTGAACTTAGAAGAGCCTTTACAGGGTCGTTGCTACCTAGGGACAGGGGAAGGAGAAACTTCTTTTGTAAGAGGCTTCAGGAAAAGGCTGAGGTTGCTGGATGGCTTCTAGCAGGTTGGCTTTGGTCTCCAGAGGAGGTATCTGCCTGGCCGAGGGGCAGAGAGGATAAATCCAGGCACAGCAAGCTAGTGGAGAAGGGATGTGTGTTGGTGAAGAGCTCGGTGTGAGGATTTTGTCAGTGCTGGAGCTGTGGTAGGCAGTTTGGTAGGATGTGAAATCAGTATGTGCAATTAGTCTGCCTTGGGAAGATGCCTGGAGAGAGGGTACCCTTTGGTGCCCTAAAGCAGAGGTGGATGATGGGCAGGCGCACTGCTGATGGGTCTGTTCAGCTGCTCAAAGCCCTGAGAAATGCTGGGTGTAGGGGGAAGCAGGTTCTGCCTGTGTGAGAGATCTCCCTCGGCTCCAGGGCTCTGTGGGGATGCTGAGTGAAGCAACACAAGCAGGTGAAATGGTTTGTGTGGCGTCAGCAGCAGAGCCCAGCTTTGGGCAGCATCAGGCCATAACAGGAGCTCTCCTGAGTGGGAAGGAGGATGGGGAAGTAGGATTTTTGGGTGGGTTTTTACCTCTAACTTGGTGGGGCGGGGGGAAGACTTCTCCTGCACAGCCTCTGGCAGGTGCATTCTGCTACTTTCTGCTGCAGCTTGGCAGGTGGAGAGGGAGGCTCAGGAGGCTGAGCCATCCCTTTGCTGAGAAAGAACAAGGAAGCAAGTTACCCCTTCATATTTGGGATGAAAACAAGGCCTGAGCTGTCAGCCTAAAGGCCAAGTACAGCGTTGGTATGAGATAAAATGTTCTTGGCTTGTGTCTTAAACTGCAGCGAAGCAGACCCCTCTGAGGACAACCAGGTATTCAGCAACCCTTGTGAAAATTCTTCCTCTTACGTCTTTGTCTTCATCGGTTGCTCCTCTGATTTTCAGTATTTTTTTTTCCATTTTTTCTTTGGAGGGGCACAGGATGTCACTTGCTTTAAGAAGCAAACATCCAGCATTGAGGAAGGTGACCCAGTCACCAAAAATATGTGTTTGAAAACAGAATGTGTGTGGCTGGCTGTGGGAATGATTGAAGTGTGCAAAGCAATCGTTGACATAATGCAGTCATCGAGGCAGGTCTGAAGATTGGTTAGGGATATTTGTCATGGATGAAGGGTCAGGTACAGCTGGTAAATGAATGATACCAAAACATGATATATGGTTGAACATGTTGTTTTAATTAAGACAGTGGTTAAGCTTAGCATGGTTGGAGAAAAGTGTCTGAAACCTTCTAAAGAGAACAGATCCTAATAACTGATAAACTGGAGAAGGAAACTCATCTGAAAGATGGTGTGGTGGGAAGGAGCCACAGTGATTTTCATCCATGAGTGGGAGGGTGGCTGTTGATTTGTGGTGGTGGGTGAGGTGTGAGTACATGTGTTCCAGCCCTTCAGAAACAGGGGTGGTTCTCAGGCTTCTGTGTATTTGGCCACAGGTGGTGACTTTACAGATTGAGTCCTTAATCACAGAAAAAGTTTTTATAGACTATGTCATTGAGATGCAGTCAAGATCTGCATCTAACTTGCTTAGGAATTTGCAGCCTGGATTTGTTGGTCACTTCTTCTACTGGTTTAAGTTTTTAGAAAGATTTTCATGTTTCATTGCACTCTTCAGTTTTATTACATATTTTATATATTCGTACCTAGTTTATATATTAGATATTCACTTTATTTTATATTTTTGGCACAAGTGATATGGATATAAACAGGAAGAAGCACAAATGTCATATCTGTCAAGTACCTGACACTGGAGAGATTTTGTTGCTTGTTTTCAGGTGCTGGTGTCCCTGGATGGGGAAGTCTCTTGAAAGCCCAAACCCTTTTGAGGACACAGCTGGCAGCTGAAAGGGAGAGCTGTCCCGTGGCAGCTGGAAGCTTCATATCCCACAAAGCTGCTGGTTTAGGGAGTGAACCTGGCCGAGTATGAACCCTTGTATTTTATTTCTTGATGGCACCCAGTGCATGAGCTGAGTCATGCTTTGTGCATAAGGTGTGGTTTGTTGAGGACTTGTTTCTTTTGGGTTGCTGCCCTGGGAAGGCATTACTTTTGGGTGAGTACTGCTGAAATAGTTGTAGTTCCTTTTGCTAGCGTCTGTGTGGGATTAATTTAGGCTGCTTGTGTCTGGGGTGATTTCAGTGTTTCTGCAGAGCGGTGGCTGTGAGATGTTGTGATGAATTCTTCAGTATTGTTCAGTAAATTTATGGTGAAGTTGTTATCTATTTAACAGTGACTGCTCTAATTGTTCTGGTGTGAGTGTAAACAGCAAGGCTGTGATGTGCTGGAGCAGCATTTGAATATGTGTCTTTCTGAGATGCAGACATGCTTCTCCTTTCTCCTGTTCCTGGGTTGTAGTCTCTGTGTATGCCTTGGACAAGCAGAAAAGCCATGGAAGCCCAGCTTTCCTTTCTGCTGGTCCTGGTGCCGAGTGGCATCTGCTTCCCTGAGGGCAGTGGAACCAAATTCATGGCCTCACTTTTTTTGCTGCCTTCTGCAATTCCCTGTCTCCAGTGGTTTCCACTGACTCACAGCAGTATGAGTGAGGACTGTCCTTTTTAGAGCTGGGATGTTGGTGGGAGTCCTTGCTGCAGAGCAGAGGGGCCTGTATTAAGCCCAGAGCTCTGTGCCAAGGTGGAAGAGAGCAGGTCCCTGAAGCCTGCAGTTCCTGTGCAACATCCCATTAATATTTTTGGGGTGTGCTGATTGCTTTTCTCAGCCAGGTGACACTGTGATTTTGTGACCTTGTGAGGACAGAGCATTGAGTGCTGAGGAAACCCAGGCTAAATAACACTTTCTGAGGATGTGTTAGTGTTGTATTTGTGACTGATTGGGATTGAGGTGAGAGTGTGAATCAGTGGTCCCAGGGGATGTGAGAACATCCTACCCTGCTGACCTGGTCTGTGGTGCCTGTGTGTGACAGTTCACTGCTGTGCTGGAGCACTGCTCCCTGTCAGGTGCTGCTGTTCTCCTCCTGCTGGTGCTCAGCT
Organism: Anomalospiza imberbis; assembly: GCF_031753505.1. Lineage (NCBI taxonomy): Eukaryota > Metazoa > Chordata > Aves > Passeriformes > Viduidae > Anomalospiza > Anomalospiza imberbis. The sequence continues at coordinate 4,131,264 of NC_089700.1, forward strand.
GTGCCTCTGCTGCAGAGTTTGGTCACAATTCTGTGAGTGAGCAGTCTTGTGAGTGCAGCAGAGCTGGGACCACCCACTCCATAGTTTGTCTTGGTTTTGCTTTGCTTTTGTAGAGTGTATTTATTAACTCAAAGACTGTTTTGCTATCATGAGACTTTATCGTGGGTGCCAGTCTCTTCTTCCCTCTCCCACTCCCAACAGTAGTTCAGATTTCCATTCTACAGAACAGAAGTGAGTCCTAAACCCCCAAAAGAGCTGCTGTGGATGGATTTGCTGTACACAAATAACATGGGCACAGCCCTCTGAAGCCCATGGTTGGAGGCTGTCACATCTATAGTAGATAAAGCTGAAAGAATCGGACAACAGTAGCAAAAAAAAAAACCAAACAAAAAAAAAAAAAAAAAACCAAACAACAAAAAAAAAAAAAACTGAGGAGTCAGCACAGCTTTGCAGAGTAGTGTGTGCATGTGTGTACCTACCCGAGGCTGGTCTAATTAGCAGAGCTCCCCTGCTGTCCTGCTGAGTCCAGCTCTGTCAAAGTTACTCTCAGCTACCTCCTGCCCGTGTTCTTACTCACCATGGTACTGGCAGCACACAGGCACTGCCAGAGCTTTTCTCCTGCCCCTGGACCTCCTCATGTGCTGGATGCTGCTGGTGGCCTTAGTCTGCTCTGCTGCTCTAACGTGGTGTCTCAGAGAGAATTTGGGATGCTCAAAGGACCCCTGCCTAGAAGAGGGTCTGTAGCTGTTGCTTCATGCTGCTACCAGACCCTCCCTCCCCCTCATTCCAGCCCAGCCCATGGAGTCCTGACTGTGGACAAGGAGCTGAAAGATGTGTGAGCTGCCTCCTCATTAGGAGCCTGGCAGGGATGTGATCTGAGCATGAACCAGCTCCACTGGGGAAGGAGGCTTCCTTCCTGCAGCATGTGAGCAGTGCTTGATGGTGGCGTGCAAGAAAAAGGATGAATTTGCCTCTCAGCGAGTTGAGTGCTGCCTTGGAGAAGTGTGTTCTGTTGCTTCAGAGCTTCCTCCCCTGTCTTTTGCCGGTGCTTACAGGTCAGTGTGGAAAACTGGGAGGAAAGGAGAGAGACCTGGGTTTGGATACTGGTGATGGTGATGGAAGGTGGTTAACCCTATGCCAAAGAAATGAAAGTACTTGAAAGGCAGGAGGACCTGCTGCAGTGTTCCTGTGACAAATTATTACAGTACACATGTGGAAGCCAACCACTTAAATGAGTCAAGTCTTAATTTTGATACTTCCTAACACCTGGTTTTGGAAATTCTGTCTGGGTAGTGCTGTTCTGGGATACTATTTGTGCTGGAACCAAGGGTTTGGGTCTGCTTGCTAAGGGTGTGCCTGCTTCAAGTGGCAGTGTGAGGACAGGGAAGTCATCTGCTGACCTCTCACTGATGAGGTGCTTTGATGCTGAAATCTGGAGTGACCTTTCTGTGGCTGTCAGGCAGCTTGACTGGCAAAGGTTAATGATGTCTCAGGCTAGCAGGTAGGGTGTAAAACAGACCTAAGGTGAGTCTTTCAGCCCTTCTGTGTCAGCACCTCATCCCCAGGCTGAAAGATGGGGCTGGAAAAGTGAAAGATGTCCAAGTGCAGGTTGTTAGGCCAGTCCTTGCTGAGTGCAGGGGGAACAGAAATGTGTCCCCTCAGGGCAGGGTATGGGGTTACTGCATGAGCAGGGTGTGAATTGTTATAACGGTGAGAACAAGGTCCTCTGGCTCAGCTTGTCCTCTGGTAGTAGTGGGCATGAATTTCAGTGTTCTCAGCTGTGTTATTAATGTGCACTTCCAGGTTAGAGAGATCAGGCATCTCTTCCAGGATGCTGTGTCCTTTCTCCTGCAGTTTGATGTGAGCAGTGCTTGTAATTTGCCTTGAAGAATGGTGAGAAGGCATGCTTTATTCATAGCAATTGCTGGGAGTCCATTCCTTAATGCTAGACGAGATTGATTTAAGTCTGAATGCAGAATGGAACTGGTATTTTTGGTTAATTTTCAGAATTTGCTGTTTCCAAGGAGCTCAAAAGTGTCTGTACTCCACCTGAATGCCACTGGATCTGTCTTCCATGCAGAGTTATTATCAGAGGTGCAAGAGGACAATATGAGATTGTCCCACCTGTGGGAACTGATTCTCAGCCACCAGAAAGAGCAAAACCAATACAGCTTTCCTTGTGCTCATCCAAACATCTGCCTGCTTGCCTCATTGTTTATTGTGTTAAGAGCATAAACTTCACAGCAGGGACCAGCATTTTCTCTGTGCAGCATCAAGCCCAGGTGATAACACTGTCTGAAGTGCCACAGTAATGGAAAATAAGCCTCCAGATCTGAGTCAAAAAATGGCAGCTGCTCTGGGGATGCACAGAGCATTCTTGTTACGTAAAGAGATGTCTTCTGTTTGACTCCAAAAGCAGCATGTTGCTGGGCTGCCTTTGGTTCAGTGCCTGCCCAGAATCCCAGGGGAAGCCCCCTCCCCTCCCCTCATCCCCAGGGAGGTCCCTGGCTCTCCCTGCTCTCCCTTGCCTGCTCCATGCCCAGGTGCACCAGCCTCCTGCTGATGCCATGGCTGCAGTGCCAAGGCATTTTTGAGGTTTTGCTGTGAACTGGATAAAACCACCTGGATTCATTGAGGTTGCTTTGTGGTTACTGCAAAATGCCAAGAGTCTCATTCCACTAAGGCCTTGTGGAGGAAATGAAACCCAGAGTATTTAATATTCCGTGCTCTTTAGGTATGAATAAATTTTTCCTTGCCCTGAAATCTTCTCTTGCTGTGAAATCCATTCCACTCTCTTTGTCTAAGACAATCAATCTCCTTCCTTTCCTCTCTCCTCCCATGCCCCAGCTTTTATTAACCTAGAAATGTGCTGACATTTCACCATCAAACTGGTTATGGAGCTCTGCAGAGTGTTTTTGCAAGTTGTCAGTGTAGCTGCCTGCAAAAGAAGGGGAAAATGGCTCAGAGTTGCACATCTCCTGGGGAATTTTGCTTTCCTAGCTGATGGCTTTCTGCAAAAGTGTCTGACAGCCCTGTCCATGTCCTGGTCTGTCTGTTCCACTCAAAAGGAAGAGCATCATTGTGTTTCAATACATTTATTTTGGCAGTGCTCCCTCCTGTAGCAATCCCTGTTCCACCATGCAGGTGAACTGACTGGAGCCTGTCTGGAGCTGTCCCTTCCGCTGTCATCTCCTGTGCCTCACTCAGTGCCTCTGCAGTTGTTGTTCTGCTTTCTTGGCAAGAAGCCTGTGCCTCACACCGAACCTCCTCCTGCTGCACTGCCCAGGAGGCTGAGCTGTCGCACACAGGAGTTGTTTAGTTCTGCAGTAACCTGGGTTGGTGGCAGGTGTGGCTCCTGAGGGGCCTGAGTGAAGCCCCTGTGCTTTCCTGGAGCAGGTACAGGTGGCTGCACTGAGCTGAAGCTTGTTTGGACCTGACACTTGAAGCAAAGTCATCCCAACCACTCCTTATTTGCTGGCATTGAGAAACGCCATTTCCATAAGCAAGTTGGCTATTCCAAAGTCCTTGACCTCCTCTGAACCTCTCTGTGGCCCTGGCATCTCCCAAGCTGAGCAGTGCTGGTAGTTGGGAAGTCTGAGCCAAACTCCATCAGCTCTCCTGATGTCTTCCAGCCTAGCAGTGCCTGGCTCCTGCTGCCCTGCACAGCCCCGTCCCCTGGCTGGACAGTCCCGTGGAGAGTCACCAGAGCCAAAGGATTTGGGGGGTCTGCTGAGCAGCTCCTGGAGGCACGCAGGAAGCCAAGAGCTGGAGCACAGGCTGCTGAGCTGGGGAGGGTGGGAAAGCCTGTCCAGGAGGGACTCTGAAGGTGCTCTGAAGTGCTCTGCTCTCACTGTTAAATCTGAACAGCCACAGCATCACATAGTTGGGAACCTGGCCTGCAAAACCTGGAGCCTTAAAGGATGACAGGGAAAGGAATACAACACCCCTGTGATGTGCCCCTGGGCTCTATGGCCTTGGGAACCCACATCCTCCTTGCCTTGCTCCTGGGGACTAACGGGACTGCTGGGAACACTGCTGGATGTCACTGGGACCAGCTGAAGCTAGTCAAGGACTCAGAGAAGCAAAGCAGTTCCTTTACTTCGGAAGCTGCAATGGGAACACCTCCTAGGCGCTGGGGAGGGTGGTGCTGATGCTGATGAAAGCAGATTCCTGACATTAATACCAGATGGAATGCAGCTGCTCCTTCATGTGAGGAGCTGGAAGCCTTTGGGTTCCCCATACCTCTCACAGGTGCTGGGAAGCAGCTGCTCCTTCCATGGTGCCAGGCAGGTCCTACATCCACCTCTGCAGTGTGTCAAACCAAACATGCTCTGCTGATTGGGCTGGGCAGAATCTCCTGTCAAATTATTTGTTCTGGTTACAATTTTGTCTGCTTTGGAAACTTGGTATTTTCTAGTCTTTCGAGACCACCTCCCAGAAAGCATGGGAATTGTAAGTATTTAGACATATAATAATGATGTAATTAAAATCTTTAATTTTATTTTTCTTGTTTGAGTGTAATTCCTTTGATTTAAAGGGTGGTAGTAGCTAATTGGATTCTGGGACAGACTTGCACAGGCAGCCGGTGGGGAGGGACTGCAAATGAGTCTAGCCAGGAAATTGCACATTTAAATATAGTTCTTGGTAGGGTCAGCAAACACCCAAGGGACAAATTAAGAGCAAAATTTCTACTGTAATGTGTTCATTTAGCTGCAGGCATAATCTTAAGGAAAACAAGGAAGTTTGGGAGTGAGAGGAGCAAGCTTCAGGGTAGATGTCCCTTCTGTAGTGCATTTGTGTGCTGCTGCAGGTCTCTCCTTGGCAAGTGCATCCTTCTCCTGGCTCTGGGCTGTCTGGTACATTGGCTGATCCCAAGAAGAAACCTCTGAAGGGATTTTTGGGTTTGTGGGTGTTAGTGGCTTCACTGGAGGATGGGAATCCATAGTTCACATAATGCTGTGGGGCTGCGACTGCTGTTAGCAGCTTTGGCACAGATCACCTGGATCACACTGTGGGAGGGAGATGGGACCAGCCACCACCTCATTCCTTGGGTTAATGGGGGACAGCTTTCCCTGGGAGGCTGCTGCCTTCTTCCCAAATGGCTGCCTGGGATGGGGCATCCCCTCCCCTGGGTTCTGGCCTGCTTCTCTGAACAGGCATTCAGGAATGTGAATGGAGTCTGTGGCGTGAGATGGATTTGGCCAAAAAAAAAAAAAAAATTCAGGGAATCAAAGCACTGGAATTGTCCCTTTGGAAATCTGCAGCCTTGTGTTTTTCCTGTTGGGACCCATGACCCTGTCACAGATGGACAAGGTCATTGTCCCTGCTGGGGACATGTGTGAGGAGTAAGCAGCCAAAGCCCAGGATGCAGGACATGGAGCCCATCTGGAGTAACCCCTGGCTGAGAGCCAGCACTGCTCCCAGGTTTGACTAACAACATTGATTTTCCAGCCCTGCTTATTTCTTGATTCAGGCACAGCTCAGACCATGCAGCAGAGCTCACCTACTCCCTGGTGGCACTTAGGGAACAGTCTGAGTTAGTCCTTGGCAATTGTAATTTCCCTTGAAGGCTAAGTTAAGTGTTGCTGGTGATGGGAGATGCAGAAGAGCAGCTTGTTTTATGTTTCCCAGGACCTCAGACCCAGCTCTTGGTGCTTCCCCTTTCATTTTGACTGTGTCCCCACGGGAAGGCCACATCTTCAGGGAGGGAGGCAGAGCTTGTTGGGAATGAAGCCTGATCCCACATCCCTCCCCCCCTCTCTGGAGAGCTGCAGAGCTGTTCCCTCTAGCTGAATAAGATTCCACAAAAGCTGGGGATCATCCCACCTCACTTGCAGCGTATCCACTGGAGGGAGAGCTGCCTGACAGGTCTGCAGGTGTGACCAATTGCATTGTGCATCACTTGTTTGGTACATTCTAATTAAATTGTTATTAATTATTTTCTCTTCTTTTTATATCCTATTAACCTGTTTTTATCTCAACTCACAAATTTTACATTTTTCCCCCTCAGTTCTCTCCCCCATTCCTGGAGAGGGATCTGTGAGCAAGCAGCTGTGTGGTGTTTACCTGCCTGCCAAGTTAAACTACAACATTTAAGCTCTGTTTTTAAAGCCTGCTTTGATTCTAAGCTCTTTGAGCCAAAGCTTGCCTTTCTTAAAGCATTAAGCACAGTGGGGCACTGAGCTCTCTATTAATTGATGCTGTTGCCAGGCTATTGAAAAGTTGTAATAACGTGGCCAAATTTTCAAGTGTGGTCTAGGCTTTCTGCCTGGATGTCAAAAAGGGAAAGCTAATTACAGTGTGAACCAAGGAGAACAGGCTGACTGGAAGGAAATGTCATTAAGGTTCTCCTCAGGTGCCAGGTCAGCCCATGTCAAATCACAGCTTCCTCAACTCTAAATTTCTTCCTCCTTCCCTTAAATTACTGCAAGTGATTTCTTGCAAGTGTAACCACCTTTTATAACAAGAGAATGAAAACTGGCTGTTTTCTTTAAATACAAACAGTAGAGGCTGGGCTGGGGTTGCAGAAGCAAATAGAAGTGGTCATTTTTCTAACCTGGCCCTGTAGCACTGTGCAGCGTGCCTGTGCTGGCTGCCTGCTGACCCTGGGCTGTGGTCGGTGGGGGTGTGTGGTTTTTCCTCTCTGACACCCTGTGGAATTGGTGTGGGGATGCCTGAGCTCCCCTGTTTGTCTGGTGTGGCACAAATTGTGCTTCCTGAGCAGTGCTTGTCGTGCTGCAGAGCTCAATTCCCTACAGCGTTGTGGAGACTGAAAAAATAGCTTCAGATGGGTTGTAGACAAATTCAGAGATGTTCTGTCAGGGCTCCCTGAGTGACTGCTTGAAACCAGGAGGTGCTGTCAGGAGGCCAAACTCTAAACTTTTCCTCATTATTATAACTATTTTTAAGCTCTTAGTTTCTGCAGCAGCATTCCTCCCAACATCCACTGCTGGCCACTGTTAGAGACAGAAATCAGGGCAGGGTGGATACATGGCTTGACTCAGTGTGGCTTTTCCTATAAATGATCTGCTGGCTTGTTTTCTAGAAGCTCTTGAGCTGCATCTCAGACTTGGTGTTGGTTCAGGAAGGAACAGCAGTCACAGTTCCATAAAGCACATGTGGGGAAAGTTTCATCTCTTGCAGCTCCCTCTCAACATGGAAGGTCTTGGTGTCAGCTAGAGCTGGGTAGGACTAGAACCATGTAAATCAGAGCTTTTTGTAAAAAAAAAAATAAAATTTAATCTGTTTTCCTTCTGAAATGAGACGCTGTGTGGAGCTCAAGGTGGATACCTGCTGTGTGTCTCTGTCTAATCAGTCCTGTCTCTCACTCTGCAATCCATCAGCTTCTGGAGCCTTTGTCCTCCTGGACTCAAGTGTCCTGCAGAGATTAGGGCTCCAAGGATTTGTTACAAGTTCTTAAGAAAATGGATGTCCAGGTGGAGGGGGAAGATGTTATGATGAGGGAAAAGTGAGGGGCTCCAGTCATTACTTCTGCTCATACCAGGACAAGGTGGCTTATGCTGCTTCTCTCACCTTCAGTCTCTTTCCTGCCATCATTCTGGTGCCATTCTTTCCCTTTTCCTGCCCTTGATGCTTGGTCCTCGAGAATCCTTGTCCTGTGACCACTTCTGAGGGTCAGCAGGGACTGCTCTGATTCAGGGCTAGGCTGCTGGGAGAGCACTGCTGGCCAAAATTTGGGTTATTTGGAGAAGCAATGGACAGTGATGGTGGGGTGTGTAAACATCAAGCCTCACAGCTACTGCATGTTCTCTGTGGTGGAGCAGAGACACTTTGGAGGTCCAGGATGCAGGTAGGTTGCCTGACAACAAATTTTACAGAAACCTGAAGCCTAAGAGAGCTTAGAGCCCTTCACTGCACTGCCAGCAAGGCTCACTTGGCTCACTCACATTGCTACACTGATGGAGCTCGTGTCACTTTTCATCCTCTAGGATGGTCCACCTTGGACTGCCATCCTGAGCCTTTCTGAGACTGTTTTTCCCTTTAAAATTTCACCTGGGAGCTTCCACAGGACACAGAATTTGTAGTTCTGTCTTTAATACTTCATTGTTCTCCTGCAGTGTTGAGCCCCCTTGCCCAGAGGGAGGAAGATGCTATGGTTTGAGGTCAGGGTAAGCTGAGGAGTGTCAGATTAAGCACAAATGTATCTCCATGTCCCAGATCACAAACCACTGAAGGAGTTGGTGGGATGTTTGCATGTGGGCAAACGCAGTCCAGCTCGAGTGCTGGCTAATAAAGAGTCTAGTACAGAAAATAAAATCCTCAGAGGAGATTTAATAACTGGGGAGAATAATTGTAAACTACTTCAGAATATTAACCAAAGGCTGAATGCATCCAATTAGCTTAATGAAGCTGGGTGGTTGGGTTCTTTTTTAATCAAACAGATGGGCAAAACATTATGCAGAAAAAAATGAGATCTGAATACAATGAACACATTTAATTAACAAATAAAAGACAGAGAAAGGGTTTGTTTTTCAACTTGAGAAGTGAAAGATTCTACTGCACTAAATACTCAAAAAAGAGGCTTAAATGTCATGGTGTCTTGAAAGTCTCAGATACTTACAATTTTCACTTGCAACAGCTTGGGTGTTTGAGATGGGGGGGTCAGCCTGGGGCTAGCTGCACCTGCAGGCAGGTGAGCAGGTGTGGAGGCAGAGATGCATCACCAACCCCACCGTGCTGCAGAGCCACGGGCAATCCCTGGCTGCTGGTGTGGGCTGTCCCCAAGGGCAGGCTCAGCAGCAGTAACCTAAGCTGTGCTCCAAAACCTTTCCCCTGCCTGTCGGTGGTCACCTCTGTTCTGCAGAAGGAGGAAGCCAGGGCTCCTGGGTTAATCAGGTGTGAAGTCAGTGTGCTTGGTGTGGTGCTGGTCAACGTCCTTAGTGTTCAGGAGACCTGTGGAGTGTTTCTCTGGTGGCCTGTGCTGTGTCCTCCTGTGTGGAGCTGCTGCAGCCACCCGCCCGTGATGCTGCTGGCCCCAGTCAGGGGGAGCAGTTCCAGCACTGGTTTCACTGTCCTTGCAGCCCCATTCCTGCTGGTGCCCAGTGCAGACAAACTCCTCTCCTGCCTGTCTGACCAGTTTTACTGGGCTAGGAAACCTGGTGCAAATCAATGCCTTCCCTCTCCAGCCAGGAGACTCCCCTCCATCCAAACCTGCAGTGCTTATGTAAGTGTGAAATACAGAGCTGTAATATCAGTCTTGCCAAGGCTGGGAGTGTTTGCTCTAGCCAATAAGCTGAACAAGCCATTGATATTAAGCCTATAATAATAACACCTTGTAGCTAAAGAGTGTGTTTTCCCCATTGCTGGATTACTCAGCCCTTTTCTTTTGAGGCAGTGTTGAACAAAAGCAGACGTTCCCAGACTGTGTTTAATTAAACACAGCTCAGAGATCTCTTCATTTCAGGGCTGTGAGGATGTTGCTCTGCAGTCTCATCTCCAGGGCAGCTGGAAATGGAACTTGTGCTCTGCCAGTGCATGGGCTGGGCAGGTCACTGTCTCCTGCCCAGATGTGCCTCTCCAGATGTGCCCAGTGGTGTGGAAATCCCAGACAAGCTCACATTTGTGAAGACCACAGGCTCCAGCTGCTTTTGAAGCTTTTGGGGCTTGGTCTGAGCTGTGTAGCCCATGCAAGTGGCAGCTGAGCCAACATGCTTTACACTGCAACTAAGATTTGAGGTGCTAATTTCTACCTGCTTCCTTTTTTGGTTGCTAATGCAGCTGTGGGAGCATTTTGAGTGCAGTGGCCTGGTTATCAACAATCACATACAAAGTGAAGGCTTTAATTTGAAGGCTCCTCATTTCTGCCTTAGGAGTTACCCATGAGCAGATGGTGATATGCTCTGGTTTTGCTTATTCTTGCAGATTATTTGCCAGATAATTTTTCTGACTAATCCTTTGGCCCATAGACTGTTTATAAACCTGGAGTCAGGTTTCGGGTAAAAACACTTGAGTTTGCAAATTTTAAAATCTGTTCCTGTGCTGGCTTGCTGGTGTCACTGTGAGCAGGAGACTCTTCTCTGAGTGGCAAATGCCCTCTGCACCATGGGGTGCTTCCACAGAGGAACCTCCTTCCCAGTGACAGGATGGGAAGAACAATGTTCATGCCTCGTTTGGGGCTCATTTTAAAGCATGATACGCTGAAGTTCTAACCCCAGCACCAGTGCTGTCATACAGATTGACCTCCCCTGAGGTCACATTGCTGTTTCAGGTGGCGTGGTAAGGAGGCACTTCTGCTGCCACAGAGTTTGTGTCCTGTGCAGGTGATGCTGCATAGCCACAGCAGAAGTTGGGGGATTTGCTTGTCTGTGGCTGGGCAGGACACTGGTATCAGTAGTGGTGGGGGCACTGCAGCCACTGGCACAGCTCTCCCTGAAAAGTGCTAAAATGCTGTGGTGATTATATTATTATTATTATTATTATTATTATTATTGGCTGCGGTGATGCTTTATTATTGTTGTTGTTATTACTATTATTGTTGTTGTTGTTATTGTTTCCCCCTCATCTTTTACCACCTCTACCTTTTAAAAAAATCAGTCCCTTGGATGTCTCTGGAGAGCTGGCAGTGGTAACTGCCTGACTGATTTATTCTGGTGTTTTAACATTTACTGGATTTACATAACAGCCAAACAATCTGTTTCAGGAGTTTAATATAAACCCAGCTCTAGTGAGTCACATCCATTTTAGCAGTAATGCAAAGAGAGGCAGCTGGGGGAGTGAGGAGGTGACTTTTTCGGGGTTTCTGCATGGGAATATATTTCAGGAATGGCTGCCTGAAATATCTCTGACACCTCATAGCTGAGTGATGCTGCCGGTTCTCCTCTGCCATCAGGGATTTGTTCTTAAACTTTGAAAGAGCAGTGGGTGCATCACATCAGGACTTCCATTGCTGCTCCCAGCTGAGTCTGGGGGCTTTTCCAGAGCTCCCCAGGCCCTGCTGTGTGTCCCTGGTACTCCACAGCCCCCCGTGTGTAAAATACCTTTACATGTATGTGCGTGCTTGGAGGAGGGAGTGTAGCTATGGGAGCAGCAAGATGAGGCCTGTAGAGATTTGCTGTTTGCTTTTTTTTTGAATTCAAAACCACGTAGCATTTGTTTGTGCCAGACTTTGTGGGCCTGGTCCCCAAGAGGTGCAGATCAGCACAGCAGCAAGTGGGGTACAGATGTGTGCCAGCATTTCCACCTGGGCTCTGGTGACCCATGTGCCAGTTCTGGGGACAGAGTTTGAGCTCAGCCAGGTGAGAGCTGGCCCTGTGCCCCTGGGCAGTCACAGTAAATGTTGGAGCTGTTGGGGAATCCCTGCAGGGAGTCCCCCCCAGCCCCTTCAGGGCTCTGGGACTCAGCTGGCAGAGCCAAGTGAGCAGGGCTTGTTCCTTGGGAGCAGCAGGAGTGAGAGCCATCAGGACAATTAACAGCAGGGGTTTCCCAAAGCGTGGTGTGTCACCTGTTGTCAGGGCTCACCCCCAGACTGGGGTGACCCCGAAAGATGGAAAGTCTCTCCTCCAACCCGTGTCTCCAAAGAAAGACTCAGTAGTCTTCTGTTGTCCGTTCTCAAGGTAGTTTATTGTGTGTTATCTAAAAGATTTCTCCCTGCGCTGCTGTGGTCCGTTCAGCAGTCAGGCAAGGGCACACTCCCCCTCCCAGGGGGCTGGTGCCCTCTTTTATATCACACATTACGTGTTAAATGTTTATGGTTTTTCCCCAATGCCCATCACCTATACTGAACAGTGACTTTCTACTCTGAACCAATCTGTGAGTGCCAACATCACCAAGAACATGGAGGTTAGGAAGAAGAAGGAAAGAGGACAGGGCACACCCAAGTCCCTTCATCTTAGAACTTCTGACCCCCATGTACAAAACTCAGACCCCTCTGTACAAGGACTAAAACCCCCTGTACAGCACTCAAAAATCCTTCCTCTCACTTTGTGACTACTTCTACTATAATATCTAAACTTTTGTGATTTCTTGTTCTTCCTGCAAGGTTGGTAAATTGTTCCATGGGTCAGGTTCAAAGCCGCAGGGGTCTGTGGCTGCATTCCAGGGTCTCAAATGCTTCTGACCTGGGCCCGGAACATCCAAGAGTGTCCAAGGGACATTCTGGGTTCCAACAACCTGTTGCCTCAGGTCCTTTCCAGGCAGTGTAATTTTGAGATTGTCCTACAGTTGTATGAACACAGCAAATCTCTGGAGCAGGTCTGCCATGGGCAGCCTGTCCCCTCCTGCTCCAGAGGCTCCAGAAAGTCACCTCTCTACTGGTGGGGTTGTGATGTGGTCCAGGAAAGTGGGTCTCCAGCTTGAGTTTTCACTTCTGAAAATCCCAAGCAAGACCCAGCTGGGTTTGAACAGCCTGGTTTGTGCTGCTGCCTGGGTTTGAGGTCGGCTTTTCAGCTAAGCAAGTGCTTCTCTTGCTGCTTATTTGAATTCTTGTCTTCAGAATGGAAAATAAATGCTGGCTGATGAGATCAATTACAGCACTAATTTTAGAGCATGCCAAACAGTAGGAAATTGTTTTCAATCTTCACTCTCATTTCTCCTTTATTTCACTCTTCCATTTGTGAAAATTGCCTTTGTCATGCTTCTAAGTGCCCAGTGATGTCCTGCTCACTGATATCTTTAGGCATTCTCTTCCAGACCTGTTTTCTGGCATTTCTTTGTTCACCCACTTGACATTGCAGTTAGAAGAGCTCTCTCCAGGGCTTAGGCAGCAGTGTTGGCACGATGCAGGCACTGAGTGCTTGGCCAGCTGGGGTGCAAGATGCCAGCAGAGCCCCTGTGAGCCCCCTGTGTGCTGTGGAGGCAGCACCACAGTGGAATTTCTTATCCTTGAGAGCCCAGGGCTTTGTAAGTCTTTCCAGTCCCACCCCAGCCTGCTTTCTCGATGAGCAAGAGGGAAAATATTAATTTCCCTCTCTTCTGGTGAAGAGTTTAAGAAGCAGTCCCAAAGCTTCAGTGTTTGTCCTTGGCATTAATGAATACCTGAGCCATTGCTCAAGAGGTTGGAGCAGGCAGCAAGTCAGGAATCAAAATGCTTCATCAGTGCCAGAGAGAACAGTGGTTCACAAAGTCCTAGGTTTTAGGACGTGATTCCTCTTCATAGATGGAAGGTCTCACTGGTTTGAGAAGAGCTTGGATGCCTGGCTGGTCTGCTCTGAAACCTCCAAGGTGACTGCAGACACCAGTCCCTCCCTTAGCCCTGCTCCTGGCTCACGGTGCTTGGCAGAGCCTCACTGAGCTCCAGATTAAAGCTGGTGGCACAAGTCCAGTTGTTTCACCCTGTGGACTTTTCAGAGGCTCTCTGGAATACATTTCATGGTTTTGACAACCACGTGTCCCTGACAGCAGCTGCTGTGACCGTCAGCACAGAGACTTGGTGCCTGCCCTGGAGGGCTTTGAAAATCTTCTCTCTCCTGCCTCCTGCTCCTTCACCCTCCTGTCATCCCTTGGCTGGCAGCTGACAGTAGCTTTATTCCTCACAAACAGCTGTCTCTTGCTCTTTCTTGTGCTGGAGAAGGGTGAAAATCTCCCTACTCCTACCAATTACCATCCCATGCCTGTCCCGGGAGTGCTCCCAGCCCTGCAGCTGCTCAAGGTGTCAGTCCCCTGGAATTCAGCTGGCGAATGTCTTCATAGTCTTTGTGAACATAGCTGAGATTAAACCCTGTACTGAACTAAATGTGGTAACAGCTAATCCCCTGGAGACAGTCACCTGGGCCCTGCTCGGTGAAAAGAGGCTTTGCTGCTCTGGTTAACTCCCCTGGCAGGAACATTAACTCCTGGTTCTCTTTGGAAATGAAAAGCATCTCTCCAGGAGAGTTGAAGGGATTAGGCACCAGCTGCAATATAAAGGTAGGTTTTTTGCACCTTCCTGATAAATTTGTAGCTTAAAAGTCTGGTCAGCCCTGGTGGGATGGGTGATTTTGGCTGAGTGTCCCTGGGCTGTGGTGGAGAGGAAACTGAGGCCAGTGTGGGGCGTCCCTGGGAGGATGGTGGTGGTGAGCAGCTCTTGGTCCTGACTGCCTGTCCTGGGGTGTCTTCAGGGCTCTGGGGCTCACTTTCATAAATTAAGCCCTCCACAGAGGGCTGAAGCTTGTTTAAACCTTGCTAAGAGCCAAATGACACTAACCTTTTCCAGCCTCTTAAGGCAAATGCCAACGGCTATGGAGAGCATTCCAGCTGTTTCACAACCCTGGTTCTTTTGTTGGGGGGAGATCTGCACTAATGTCTTGATTCTTACTTTTTAACACAACTCTTTGTTTCAAAAGCCCAATGTAGAAATTCTGTCTACGTTAAAAGCAAAGCTCCTATACTTCAGTGAAAGCACAGCTGGGCTGTGTTTTCAAGGTCAGGATTTGATCTTGGTGCTGGTTTCCATGAGGCTGCATGGACCAGCTGTGCCCTGGCAGGAGTGCAGGCTGAGCAGTGAGCGTCACATGTGACACTTGCTGAAGAGAGCTGTAGACCAGCAGCCCAGCTGACTGAAAGGATTAAAACAGCTGTATAAACGTTGTCCATAAAATAAGGCAAGACTGAGAAAAGTTTAAATACTTGTATTAAGTGTTCTTTTTTCAGAGCAAATTTGAATGCTCGAGTTACTTCCAAAATTCTGTTGCTTTTCAACCTGTCTTTCTCCTACAGAATTTTCTATTTTAAGTAAATAGCACAGGGTTAGCTCAGAAGGGAAAAGATACAAGTGTCACTGTTCAGAGTTTGCTTTATTGGTTAGATATTTATGGGAGACATTCAGGAAATGAGTAAACACTTGAAAGTATATGTATTATTTATTATTGTATCTGATTAATTACCACTTGAAACCTTTTGGTCGCTGCTGTGGCTCTCTGCAGTCTTCACCAAGCAGTGCTTCAGCAGAGTCTAATGTGGCATTTGTCCCAGTTAAGTGTTTCAGGAGATGCAAGTGCTGCAGTGGATTTATGGGCAGTGGGAGTTTGAGCAGTGGAAGGGGCCAGTGTGGCACTTGGTGCAGGCAGCAGGGGAAGTGAGTGAGATCTGGGCCTGGGGGTGCTTGGTGATGGCTCAGTCCTCCAGCCCCAGCAAGAGAACTTGCTGGCCCCAGTTTGTGGAGAAGCAGCAAGGTGGGGCTGACGTGTCTGACTCTGTCTGATGAAGTGATGACAGTCAGGAGTTTAAACTTGGCTCCCAAGCATTGGGCTGCCAGCAGGGATTTCTGCAATGCTTCTTCACTGCTTCTACAGCAGTGGTTCCTCCTCCAGGCTGGAATAGAGAAGTGCATGAAAAACCAGTGGCTCTTACCTGCCCCAGCCATCCACCTGGTTCTGAATCCATGGGCTCACAGGGCACACTCCAGCAACCTGCTGGCTCCACGTGCTCCCTGGACCCATTGTTAGATGTTACTGTATGTGAGACCATGCACCAACATCTCTGTTCCTGCCCAGATTCCTGAGCTGTGCCTGGAAAACCTCTTGGATTCATGCAAAACCTGGTGTGAGTAAAGCACAGAACCCATCCAGCAGTGCTTCCTGAAGCAATGCATGTCCTTAAGCATTTGCTTAGCTTTAACAAGACTTAAGCATGTGAAGCATGTGTTGAGATACTTACTTAGTTCCAACCTGCACATCTTGAAAAACACTATGATAAAATCAGAGTGGAAGGGGTGACAGGACTCCCTCTGCCCTCAGCAAAATAGATGTCATGCTCAATTGCAATGGGAGGAATCCCCTCTCCCTTGCTGTCACCTTTTCCTCTGGCACTGGCCATCCCTGCAGGAATATGCTCATTTAACCCTTCCACAGAAAATTTTGCAGAATGCTGCAATCAGAAAAGTTCCTTCATCAAGTCACTCCTCTGCAGGAGAGGAGTGAGTGGGCCTGGCGAGGAATGGAAGAGTCATAAGAGAGATGCATGAAAATGCTTTTTATGGAATGAATAATTTTTGTTCTGGAGGCGGCAGCGTCTTACTTAATTCTAATTTGGGGTTTTTTGGGGAGCGCGTGATCGACGCCCATCGAGGGGTGCAGGTTGCTGTTTCCAGCAGGCTGTCATTCCCCTGCTCCATTTGCCTGCCAGCTCTTATGCAGAGACTTCTCATAAGATGCTGATGGTATCTCTGGATGCCATTAACCCATTTGCCACAGCAGTCCCTGCAGCCTCTCCCGGGAGCCACGAGCACACGAGGGCCCATCCCATCCCTGCAGCTGTGGGGAGCCACTCTGGAGTTGTGCTGAGGCTCCTTTCTCTTGGCTGTGCCTTTGCTGCACTGCTGAGCAGGAGCCTTCCTGCCCTAAGTCCATATGTGGCTGTGCCTGGCCCCCCCAGCCCTGAGCTGGATGCTGTTCCATCACTCCAGGCTCACTCCAGCCAGCACAATGTGCTTTTCTTCACTTTGCACATGCTCATCCCTGGCTCCCCTCTGTCCCTGACATGGCTTCATCTCCCTGGGAAAGGACTGGCTCTTGCTGTACCTGGGCTGGGGCCCTGCACAGCATTGTGCCCAGACTCTGCTGGATCAGGAAAGGTGTTGCTGGCACTGAGGCTCTGTTTTATTCCATACTGGTAGTTCTACCCTTATAAAAAGGGCCATTAAGAGTTTTGTTTTGCTGCGCATAAACTTCAGCCAAATCCTTCCTCTTGCCCTGTCCCCTTAATGAAGAGTGTGTGTGTTAAATGCCGTGAGCCCAGCAGAGTCTCATTGCAAAGTAAACAGCAGAGTGGGACTTAGGCAGGTCTTTTGTTACTGCTGTACAGGGCTTATGTTAATAACAGCTGCAGAGATTGAACCCAATCCCTCATGAGCTTTCCAAGAGTCTGATTAATCTGTTTAACAATGGATCTGGGTTTTTGTTTTGATCTTTTCCATAGACGTTAAATTTTTGTCCCTTTCAGAGTAGCTGTGGAGCATGTAAGCACAGCAGTATTGTTTTCCTAATTGGCTTCAGGTTTATCTCTATTGTGTTTAAGGGCTTACAAGATGCACCCATCACCATGGCATCAAAATGCTTCCTATGCCAAAAACACTTGATAAAAACATAGACACTTGTGCACACACTTATTTTGGTCTGTTGGAAAGTGCAAAGACATTCTGATGGAGAATCAGGCATGCTTGTATTCTCCAAAGAGTCACCTTTGCAAATCATGCTTTTCTGCTCATGCTGGCTCTGGTCCATGTGCCATTGGAGAAAGATGTCTTTCCAATGAGCTTTGGGCCAGCCCCTGTACAAGCAGAATTTTGCAATTATATTGTTGATGGTTCATACTGGGTGATGGCACTGGTGCTGTACACAGATAGGGTTGGTGACAGACCCTGGCTCACTTATTGTCTAAAAATCAAGATACAGAAAATGGAGGAGAGAAGGGTGAGGAAGGAGGGGAAAGAGCACAAATTTTTAGCCAGACAAGTCTCCCCTGGGCAGACCACAAAAGCTCTGGCCTGCTTTGACTTTCTGAAAATTGCAGCAGCAGTATGGGGAAGCAGAACATTTAAAGTGAAGATGCAGATGTTGAAGGTAACAGGATTTAATGACTGCATGGCACAAAATACAAGAAATGTTCCACTATTTATAGCAGAAGCTTTTTCCTCTCTTGATTCTACCTCTTCTTGAATGCACTCAGTGTTTGCTTTTCATGTGTGAATGCTTGTAAAAATGGAGCTCCCTAAAGAGATCTGAAATGTTTATATGAGTTAATGACTTGAGAGAGCTCTGGTTGTTTAAAACAGAGTGGCAGTGAAGTTGCCTTGGCTGCAGTCACTGCCCCTCCATGGAGCAGATCCAGTGCCAGCAGTGGGATGGGATGGTGGTGGCTGCACACAGATCCATCCTTGGGGAGCTCTCTCATTATTGGCTTCACTAATGTGTTTATGGTGGGGTGGGAAGTCTGTAACCTCTCTGGGACTTGTGCAGGGTGAAACCCTTAGCTTGAAATGGGGGGACTTGTAATTGATGGTCTTTATAAAGTGTTTTACCCTGGGTGTTTTCCTGCTGCTTCTTTGCTTCCCTCTGAATTGAGTGGCCAGGAAAGAGCTGTGGCATTGTGTTGCTGGTTACCCTGGGGGCAGTCCTGCCTTGCCCATGGGCTGGATGCAGACAGCAGAGGGGAAGGGCTTGCAGAGGTGAGATTGTCCTTAGGCCTCTGTAGAGAACTCCCAGAGAAAGGGACTAAAGAAATCAGTAAGCTCCTTTCTACCTGCCTCTCTCTTCCCCCAAGGTACAGCTGTTTGCTCAGAGGATCTATCTGTCCTTGAATTCCCTTTTCACCAGTTCCAGAGGCATAAATTCAAAGGGCCATGGCACCATGCTGGCCTGCAATCCTCCAGCAGCCAGTGAGTGATGGCCAGGCGAGCTGGAGGAGGCCAGTGAAGCCTTGCTGCCCTGTCAGGTGCTTGGGAGAGTGGCTGGGCAGAGGCAGACACACGGAGCAGTTATCCCAGTAGGGAGCAGACAGATCTCATGATGCTACAAGCATAGCAGAAGAGGTGGGAATTTTATTTTGAAGGATGCCTTTAGCATGAGAGACAGGATGTGTTTGCATGAGTGTGAGGTGGGTTTGTGTTAGAGCTGCTGTGCACTCTTCCTGAAGGATGTTGGGTTTTCCTCTCTCCCAGAGACTTTGTTGGTGCATCCCCTTCCATGGCCATGGAGAGCAATGGAGGATGATGTGCTGGTGGGATTGCAGCTCTTCCCTTTATCCTGTGTGCACAGACGTCTGGGAAGGTGTGTGAGAGTGCATGTGCCATCTTGGGAGCAGCTGGGCTGTGGTCACAGCTGAGCTGTCAGTCTGAGGACCTCCATCCAAACCCTCTGGGGGTGAGTGTCAACCCACCACAGCTTCGGGGGTGCTTGCTGTAACAGTGCTGAAAACCAGCTTATCCTGTGTTAATCTTGTACCTGCACCTGCAGGCAGCTGTAAGGAGCCTTTGTGGAGATTTTCAGCCTTTTCATCTTTCTTCATCAGTGCTGGCAGCTGCTGCTTTGTGGTAACATCAAACTTCTTCTGGGCTGCTGCTTTAAGTCTCTTCATCCTCAGGCCAGCCTGTTGTGTGGGCTTTCTTCCATTCTGCTTCCAGAGGTGGGTCATCTTCCCTTTTAGCAGATTATTTTGTGGTGAACTTGAAGTTTTTGGAGGGAAGTGGGATGTAGAAAGGTGGTCAGGAGCCACGGGCAGACATGGTCTAATGTTTCAGGCAAGGAAGATCACTGCCACACCAGCACAGCAGCTGTGAAGCCAAGGCTGACTGTGTTTAGGGGATTAAGTCCTGTTGTTTGACCTCAGTTTGTGAGTTGTGGTCACTGCATTTAGAGCAAATGGATGAAAAGCTTTCCTCAGTGCCAAAGGGAATAATGAAGGCAGAGCAGCCCTGGCTCCATGGAGGAAGCAGGTGGATGGTGGCAACTGTTAATATATAGTCCAGCAGAGGCAAATTGCAAATTCACCCCCTGGTGAGACATCTCTGTTCTTTTACCCTTGTTTATATAAATGCAGATGCTCACAGGGCTGGCCATTCAGGTGAAAACCCTGGCAGTGTTCTCCTGTGAGTCTGTTGAAAGAGTCAGAAAACCTAAAGCTGTGGAAATGCAATATCAAGACACTGGTGTGATGTCAGAGGAATGGTGTGGAACAACTTAAATTAGTCCTTTGAAGTTATTCCAATTGCAAGTGTACGTTTTGTGCTGTGCTGATGGAACACAGAGAAAGGTTGTGCAGGGGCTGTAAGCCAGGCTGAACAGCCTCGTCGTTTTGGGGGGTGCCCAGGCTGTTTGCTGGGTGCATCACTGCTGCTGGGCTTGGGGCTGGGGTGTGAGGGGCCATCCAAGGACAGACCAGACCTCACTCATGTGCTCACCGGGATTTTAGGAAGAGGGCAGGGGAACATCAGCCACAGCTCACCTGTTGAATCTTAAGCTAGCATTTCAAAGGCATCAAGGTATCTCTTGGGGTCTGTTAAGAAGGATTCTTGGGGATTACATCTTGTCCCCAGCACAGTTCCCTGCCTGTGAATGTATCCCACAGGATGTTTCTGAAGATGAGCAAATTTGCTTTGTGAGGTGCTCATGTTCCTCCAGAATGGAGAGGTATTTAAGCCTCATTAGTGGTTTGACTTAATGCTTTTGCAGCTTAGTGTGAGAGCTTTTGGGAGAGTAACAGGAGGAGGTTGAAAGCATTTGGCTGCAGCCTGGCACAGCCTGCGGGGAGCCCTGCTGGCATCCTGCTGCCAGGAGCAGGGCAGGGTTTGCCTTTGCAGGGTGCTGAGCTGCACAAGGGCTGGTGCCAGTACAGCTTAACTCAAGTGTTGGCTGAGGCTGGAGGCATCTCCAGAGCTGACTTTCAGAGTGCTGTGTAACGCAGATTTGCCATGAGGTTTTGCTCTACAGGGTTTCCTGGCTGTGCTGTGTCTGTCATAGCAGGACAAGATAAGCTGCAATTACCCTGGTGTTGGAAACAAGAGCTTCTTCCTGGCCTTGGAGTGCTACTGCATTAATGTATAAAATGGATAAATGGTTGAGGTAATGAAATGACTTGGATATGGTCATGGATTGAATAAGATTTCCAGAGCCAATGTGCTTACTCATCAAATGACTCATGTCTTAGTCACTTTTAGAATAAGTGATTCTCTTTTGGGTGCTTCCAGAATGGGATGGGTGGAGATGAGCTGAAAATTCCACCCCTTCCTTTGATAATTTTTTTAATAGCATCCAGAACCTGATGGAATATTTCATCAGACAGAAAAGGAAACAGCTCTACCTTGTGAGTATGGTGCATCCCAGGAGATTTTCCTTAATTCCACAGCAATGTAAGACTTAAATTTTGCTCTTTGCTTCCTGGTCAGGCAGAGTGATCTCAGGCTTTAGATAAGACTTCTCAAGCTTTGTCCTCAGCTTACTCTGGTGAATCCCTTTTGTGGTTAGGTGCAAGTCTGAGCCTATTCTCAAACTCCTGTGCCACCAGCAGTGAGTAAAAACACCCTCAGATGGAAGCTGCCCCCTGAAACAGTCAACATTGCTATGCAAATAAACCCTTGTTCTCAACTTTTATTTATATGTAATTTTATTTTTTCTGTAACCAAAATATTGGATGAAACTGAGTTATGATTGTTAAGAAGCATGCACATGTGTAAGCAAGTGAATAGCATATCTGGGAGCCTAGGGAAAATCCTTTGTAATCCACTGAAAGCTTTACATAGCAAGTAAACCTATTGGATTTTTCTTCTTCTTTCTGATCTTTTGTCTCTCTGATCTCACAGTCGTCCTGCAACAAACATAGTGTAGGCAATTCCTGGTATAATTCCTGATTGATGTGGGTTCCTGGCGGAGCAGCTGAGCTCAGTGGCACAGTGTGATCTCTGCATCTCACTGTGGCTGGGCTGCAGCTGAGCTGCAGTCACACAGGGCGTGACCTGGGGCTTTGCTGCTGTCTTAGGCATAGGCTTTGCTAAGCTGGATGTGGCTAAACTCTTATCTCTGCTTCAAATGTTGAAAATGGGGCTGCACTGACTGCACGAGCCCAGTTTTGGTTTGTGTCAGGATAGATGATGTAGTGTTGTTATAGATCCACTCTTATGGAGGTGTGTTCATTGTAGGAAGAGTACAAAGGTGCATGAAATAGAGTTCAGGAATCAGAAATTTGGCATTCTCTCGCTGACCGTTGAGGTGGTGTCTGGGTGACCCTGAGAAGAGTGCCTCTTCCTAACTCCTCTGTGTAAATGTGGTTTTGGCCCTTGGTGAGTGGACACTGTCTGTAAAACACAGGTAGGTCGTGGCAGGTGACAGGCACTGTGAAAATGTATTAGGCAAGATTTTCAAAAACAGCTGAAGAATTGGATTTTATTGTTAAACAGAACTGGTGGAAGGAAAGCTAAAAATAGTTTTCCTATGGGTGTCTTTTGTCAGGTAATAGAGAATAATTCACAGGCTTGTAGGTTTTCAGTTTTCTATAGTTGCCTGTGCTAGATCTCCTGGGTCACAGGTGTGAAGGATTTCATCAGCAGTTCCTCTCAGATAGTTCAAGTCAAGAGGACTCTATCACTTCCTCAAGAAGTTTTCTAGTTTGCTTTGTCTCTTAATTGCAGAAGAAGGGTTTTATTGTGTTGTGGTTTAAAATGTTTTTTTTTTTTTAAATTTACCTAACTAATTTACCTATAGTTGCTAACCTCAAAGGCAAAAGAATGGTACTAATACATTATAATATTATGATAATAACAATAACAGTAGTAGTAATAGTATTAATGTCAGTGTTTTGCTGTTGTTACTGAACAAAAAGCCTTCCAGATGAGGATAGTTCAAAAGCTGCCTCCAAGGGAGTCACCTCTCCTCACTGGCCAGGCAGAGCCTTCTGAGTTGCAGTGTGTGCTGGTGAAAGGAAGGAAGATGGATGGAGGTAAACCCCTCCTAAGAGGATTAATGCAATGAGAGTTATTTCTGATAATGCCTTGACAAGAGCCCTGCTAGCCTAAGAAAATGGAAATGTGGAAGAAAATGTTGCTGGCCTCCTCTCCTCCTGGGAAAGGAGCCCTGGGATGGCTCCCACAGTGACTGGCCAGCTCTCTTTCAAACGCATGTGGAACACATTTACCCAGACACTCCTATGAGCATTTCCACATTTTTTAGGCTGAGATTTTCTCTGTTCATGCTTTGGCACGTGGGTGATCATCCCTTCTGATGTCCTGAGAGCACAGTTAAAGTTCAAGAATGTGTTAAAGTGTTTTGCTGGAGTGGAGCCAACATCTCCCTCACAGAGGTGAGCAGTGTCTTGGGAAACTCAGTGGCTGCATACAGACTAATTGTTCTGGGATGCAACCTGGAAGGTGCTGAGCACCCTGGCTGGCAGCCAGCAGGGCTTTTAAACACATGCTTTCCTTAGTTTTTTCACATTGTTACCAGTCTTGTTCTTTGATTTTTCTTCCCATAGCAACTGGAGAAGGATATCTGAGTAGCCAGAGCAGTGCAATTCATTTGCCAGCAACATCCTGACCTGTACCACAGGGATGTCTTCCAGGACATGGGATACAGCTGTTTGGATCAGGTATTGCTAGCAGTGCCCAAGTCAATTGGCTTCAGAGTTGTCCTTCTTTGCTCTCTTCCTGGGCTGGGGGCAGGCCAGGCTGTGGGAGCGATGCGCATTACATTTGTAAACCACATCCCATCCTTCCACATGTCTTTGCTTGCTATTAAACTGCACAGATCATACTTCCTTACCACCCTTTCCTCTTAGACAGTGTTTGCTTTTCCCCCAGCCTTGAAAATTTTAGTAGCAAACAGCCAAATTCAGGTTTTATTTGGAAGTGGTATCAGCTGCAGTGGAGCCCAGGGCAGGGAAGAGAGGAGCCCAACAATCCTGTGGAGGCTGGTGGCTTCTAACTCTTGTTTTCAAGGTTTTGGCTTTGCCTACTGTAAGCAGGAGGAAGGTGCTGCAGGGCAGGTGGGAGACTGTTGTGGTTTGAAAACAAAACCAGTGAGAGACTCCAAGTCAGAAATACAATTTATTAGGAAAGGGAGAAAAGAAAACAAAATACATGCAATAATTCAAAAGAAAAACCACAGACAGAGTCAGAATATAACCTAACACCCTGTTGGTCAGGTGTTGGTAGCAGTCCAATTGGAATTGTGGCTGCAGCCCTCCTGGAGGGGCAGATGTGGTTCTGTGGGAGCAGTGGTCCTGTAGAAGGGTGTAGTCTTCCCCTGAAGGTCCAGTGGAAAACCTCAGCTGTTCCTCTGGGAATCCAGCGGAAAAGGCTGAGTCTGGTGTCCCAAAAACTCAGATTATATCCAGGTAGGAATGTTTGGCTCCTCCCTCTGGGCGCAGCATCTCACAATGGGATGCTGTAACTTTTATCAGTCATGCAGGAACATTCAATAGCCCTTTATCAGCAGATGTCTCCCCTGAGAGAGGACTGGTTTGTGGAAGAGATAAAGAAAACTGCCCAGTTAACAGAAGACAACTGCCACACCTCCAACAGGTGGCAAATAGAATACACGCTGCCTTGCAACCTAGGACAGAGGCTGCCAGGAGCTTTGACTGTGCAGAGGGATGGCCCCGTGTGCCTGTGTCTGTTCTGTCCCTGCAGCTGGGGCAGCACCTCCCGCAGCTCCCTGAGGCATGCAAGGCAGGACTACACCCTGGCTTGTCAAAAACTGTCTGGACACCTCCTTGCCAGCAGATTTATGCCCTATTCTGCTCCTGCACCTGCTGACATGGTGACCAGAAGCTTGCCTTGCTCCTGTGGCTTTGCAGAAATGATGTGACTTTGCATCATTTGTAACGCTTGATAAAGAGCCCAGCTGGTCGAGTACAATGCACAGCACTTGTCCTGAGCCACAAGAGCAGGGGTGTTACTTTGGTGTCCCAGGACAGCCTGGAACCCCAGCCTGGGTTCAGCCCTTTCACTGGGGTGGAATTAGGGTGCCCTGGGGTGGCACTTTCATACTTGTGTGTTAACTAAAGCTGCACCTGGGAACTGTTGCTGGCCCTTTGGTGCTGTAAAGCCCTTTTCACTCTGACAAATGCTGAGTTGTCATCAGCCTGAATTTCAGGAATAGCATTGCAGTGACTCAAAAGAACAGCTTTCTCTCCAGCGGCCTTTGCCTGGATAATCTCCAGTCATTGACCTCGGGGCTTTGAAAGTGCATTTAGGCTTAAAGGGCTAAAGCTTAAGGCTTCAAAGGAAGTGGGAAGCCTGCTACCCTTTACATTTCCAAGTGTGGGTTGTGTGTGCACGACAAGGGTATTTGTTGTGGTGTACCTGGTTCTGACTCCTGTGGGATCTGTTCTTCATCCCCCAGAGCCCATTCCCTCTGTCCAGAGCTTCTCTGCTGCCTTTGATACTGTGCAGGTTATCTGAGGACATGTTTTCAAGTCCTGGGGTTTCTGAAGACGTGAGGATTATCAGAAGATGGAAATTATCCATGTGGAAATAGAACAGATACTTGGAGCTCTGAATTTGAAGTCCATTTGTCTTGTCGTACAGAGTTCACTGGTTCTGCCTTGCCCTGTGCAGTTCTGTGCTTTGCCCCTTGCCTGGGGCTATGCAGATTGGCAGAGCTGATGAAGCCCTTCAGCCCAGGGACATTTAGAGATGGGTGCTGGGATAATTTAATAATAATAATATAATTTAATAAAAAGGTTAAAACCCTTTGCAGAGATCACCTTGGATAGAAATCTCTACACGTGTTGGGAAGAAAAAAGCCTGCAGTGTTCTGTGCTTACACTTTTATTGCAGATTTGCAATCCTGGAACAGGTGGAAATTATTGTTTTTAAAATGCTGAAAAGACTTTTCACTGCAGCTGGCTTACAGAACTAAGCAACTTGATATATCCCCTGGAATACCTCCAGATCTCTCAAAGGCAGCTGAAAGCTTTCTCCTTATCTGGGAGGGAGATAAACCTCTAAGACCTGACATATATAAATGCTAACTTGTTCTGCCTGGTGGCTTGTTCAGCTCCTTGTGGATGCTTTTCCAACAATTGCTTAAACACTGCTGGTCTGTGCTGTGAGATCTAAGCCTGGCAAAGGTGTATGATGCTGAATTCTTTTGCTGTGTTGATCTGTATGTGTCCTTTCCCAGATCCCTCTGTGCTGCTCTTAAGCTGAATGAGCAGCATTGTTCTGCAGTGATTTGCTTTCTGTCATTGAATTCTTGTGTATTGAGCAGCAAGAGAAATTCTGTGAGCACCTGGAGAGCAGAGTTAGCCATGGCAGTCAGTAGAGAAGGTGCTAGTGGGTGCAGGGGAGGCAGGCTGAGGAGAGGCTGGTGAAATGAATAAACTGGGGAGGAGGGCAGAGATGTCCTGGGTGCCAATGTGCAGCTTGGGCTGAGACTCTGCTGCTAAAGCAGCAGCCTGTACAGCTCCAGGTGTGCGACTTCCCTCCTCCCTAATTTATTTAATTACTAGTGAATCTCATGGGCTCTGCTGTGGAAGCAGGATGCAGTCCCACAAGATCAGCTGTTGTGTGCACTTGGTTTCTGTTCCTCAGGGTGACAGATTGGTGTGTGTATGAGAGCTGGCTTGCCTGGCTGGCAGGCTCCCTGCTCCTCCAGAGCCTTTGCTGCAGGCTGGGCTTACCAGGCTTAAAAACCAGGCCTTAGACTAAAACCAGAGGGCAGGTGCCTTGTGCTGTGGCTGTTCACACAAAACTGTGCATGAGCTCATTGTTGTGAATTCTGCTCTCAGTTCTGTTTCTCTTCTATTCCCTTTTCTTTCCCTCTGTGCCACAGAGGTACTTTCCACAGGCTGCCTGCTGCTCCCCTGGTCCTGCTGTCCAGCAAAGTCACCCAAAGGCTCTGGTAGCTGCACTGGCTTAGAGGCAGGTTTGGTTTGAGTGCCTGGTTCTGCTCCCAAGGGATCAGTTGGTATTTGGCCATTGTGGAGTATTAGACTTAGCCCTTGCAGACTGAGAGGCTGTTCAGGTCCTCTTGATTTCTTCATTTTCAGTTTGTTTATCACAACAAACAGTGATACACGAGTCTGTATCATCTTCTGGGGCAATTTTGAGGTTCATTATGGATTGCAGCAGAAGATGGCTCAATAGAGACAAGTCTCTTTCCCTTAGAACAACTGAAAACATTCTTTTTCTTTAACCTGCCATTTACCTGGCTATGGTACAGGTGGTTGGAAAGTCATTATTGCAATCAAGGCCCTAAATATTAAACCCTCTCTGCTTCTGAGGCAGTTATTTTGCTCATTTATCAATAGGGACTGGCTACTGCCTTACTTGTAAGTGTTTTACAAATAATCTAAGTCTTTCAACTTTCATATAATCTGACAGTCTCAGTTATTTTTTGAAGCACCCCCTCACTGGCTGTTTAAATCCACCTCCAGCAAGCTGTGCTCCCTGCCACGGCTGCCTCCTCCCCTGGGAATCACTGCCTCTCAGCCCAGCAGGTGACAGCAAGCCATGGCACTTCTTCCTCCTCTTCCTCCTCCTCCTCTCCCCTGCTCATGTTCAGCCCCAGGAGCTGCTCCCTCCATGGCACAGGTCCTGCACTGACCCTCATGGGATCCCCCTGAGTGAGCTGCTGTTGTCTGTGCCCACCTCAAGCTGTAGCACCAAGTACTCTTACAGGTGCTGCTTTTCCATGGGATTTGTGGGCATCAGCTTTCCCTGTGCAGCATGCAGGTTGCATTTGGGGTATTTCTTGCACTCTTGATGGTGACTGGAAGAGGGGGTTGGGGTAGGCAGGCTCTGAGGTCTGAGTTGGTGTCAGCTGAGAGCAACTTTAGAAATGGGTTTTTGTTCTCCCCTCACACCTGAGTAGGGGTGCCCATGTTGTCCAGGCAGCGTGTGCATATTAACGTGCCAAAATCCTTCACACTGCCGTCCCTAGGGTCACTTGGAAGTGAGGCAAAGCACCCACTAAGGCTGGTGGTCACACAGCAGGACTGGACTTGGGCTCTCTGCCCACACCAACCTCCTCCATCCTCCCATCCCTCACTGCCACCGTGTCAGGAGCTGGGATCAGGCTGGCACAGTGGCCAGGGTCCGTCCCCCACAGGGCTTTTGTGTCCCTTGTCACAAGGCAAGTGGGATTTGGTATAATCTGAGCTCAGGTTGTCACCAGGGTCGGCGAGGAGCTGGGTGCTGGGATGTGCTGCTTTGTGGTCACTTGGGGCTGTTGCAGAGATGGTGAGTCACAGCACCTGGCATCACTGAAAGCAAAAACTGTGGGATATGTGGGCTGAGTGCCTCTCATTGCCTGTTCCTTGTGCTTTCCCAGCTGTAATTTGCAAAATAAAAGCAGCTCTGATGCTCATACACTGATAAACAGCTTTAAGAGATTAAAGCAGAAGTGAATGTAGTCTAGCAGCAGGACTGATGGCCACAAATCTTGCTGAACCTCTACTATGGAGCACAATAAAACGCAGCAGCCAAACCTGTCTTACCAAAGTCATTTGTAGCCAGGGCTTGAGTACAAAGGAGCACAACTCCTCTTCAGTTCTTTGGTGTTGTCCCCACCAAAGACATGGTTAAAATGTGCCAGCAGAGCTGCACTCAGATAATGCACTGGCAGGGCTCCTGTTTCACCTGCATTATCTGGAGTGTTTAATGTTACTATCACTCTCACTTAGATAGATTTGGCATTCCTCAGTGTTTTCTTGTTACAGAAATTTCCTTAAGTAGAAACTTTTTTCTTCAGAGTAATTTTTGGTTGATTATTGCTTATATATGCAATTAGTGTAATTGCATCTGATTATGCAAATGTATTTAACCATATAATTAGAACACGGAGGGATGAAATATAATGCAGTTGTGAAATCTTTTGTAAAACTTTCCAGGCTTAGGACTGTGCACAAGGTGATTGTTATCTCTTGAATTGTAGGTTGGTAGACTGGAGATCTTGGTTCAGCATCCTGGCTAGTTTCAAAACTTATTTTAAATATGGTATTAATTGCTCTTAAAGGTGGTTACACAGCCTTCATGGTGTGTAGCTTCTGTTTTTTACATGATAATATCAGGAGATCACTGCTGAGCTCAGCCTGTGTCTCACATGTGCATCTACACTTTACATCTAGGGTCATGAAAACCTCAGTCCTTTATCAGATCAAAACCCCAGATTCTGCCTTCAGATGGGGCCTCTCGAGGAGTAGAGAGGAGAGCAGGACAAGCACAGAGTTGTGCACCTTGGATTGCTTGTTGTCTGTAGCTCAGGGGCAGAACTGACCCCACAATCCCTTTGGAAGGCACCCTTGAACAGGACTGAGGAGGAGGAGGTAGAATACTGCATTTTCCAGACTGTGGTCTGGAGATGTTTGTTGTCATTTAAGAAGTCTGGCAGGAGCAGGGGTCTGAACTTGCTTTTCAGACTTCTCACACAGTGCTTGAATTGCAGAAGCTGCTGTTCTTTCTCATTCCCTGGTTGCTGTTAAAGCTGTGCAAGGAGCTTCACACAAGTCATCAAAGCACCTCGCTTCAGATCTGATTTTCAGCTGTGGCACAACAGCCAGGCTCACTGCCAAGAGCTGTGGAGAGAAGAGGGCCTGGATGATTACAGCGGGATTGAGTGATTTCTCAGCAAGATGTGCTTGTCTGTGCCCTGAAACAAGAGCCTGTGAGCCCTAGGACAAAGCAAACATATGGGGTGTGCAAAAAGCACCAACAGTATGTTCTAATTTATCATTTAGGTTGTGTTAATGTCTTCTGCTTCTAGTCAGAAATTAGTACCCAAAGTGATTACTGCCCCTTCCCAGGAAGGACACAGTCCAAATGAGCAGTGTACACCTGTCTTCATTATATCTGCAAAGACTGCAGGGATTTGCTTCTTTTCAGCTTCATAGAGATGCAGCTTCTTATTGTCCTTTGCCTCTTGGTTTGGGGTGCCTTTTGGCCAGCAATGTCTGAAACTGGTTTTCACAGATGCCGAGAAGCTCATTTGCTTCTCCAAGGCCTGATTCCTGGCAGCAGCAGTGTGAGTGGAGATGGGCAGGAGGCAATCTCACCCTCAGGTGCCCAGCTTGGTGTGCCAGGGGTGGGCAGAGCTGAAATGTATGCCAACATGCTCTGAATTTCATTACTGCAGGAGAAATGAACCCTCTGGCTGCTCTCCCACCATAGCAGTGAGACCCATAAATGGCTGGCGCGTTATAGCTGAAGTTCCATGTGTTGCAAACTGCTTGTGGGGTTTGTGGCAGCTCGGATGTTGCTCCAGTGCATGGCTGTGGGACCCAAGTTCCCCTCAAACTTCTCCAGACCAAAGGCATTGGAGTGGGCTTGGGGCAAGTGCCTCCCACATGTATAAACAGTTGATGGGATCAAAGTGGGGAGTGTGGAATTATCTCCCTCATACCAGGGCAGCAGTGCTCGGGGAAGTCCTGCAGAACTGGGAGCACAGGAGACACTCCAGGATGGAAATACTCCTAATCTGTGTTGCTTGATGTGAGGAGACAGCTTTGGCTCTGGAAGGGACTTGCTGACCTGGTATTTCTAAAATGTCACCCGAGGAGCTGTCCAGGACCTGGCAGCCCAGCCCAGGACATGCTGCTGCTCTCCTCACAGGCAGTTTCTGCTGCTCTTGACAGCAGTCAGAGCAGGTTCTTCACCGTGGCTGTGCTGCTAGGGGCAATGTCTGAAGAAAACACACAGGACAGGGCTGGGGGTGTGTTGTCCTGTTCTTTTGAGAGTTTTAAAGTTCTTCTAAAAGTCTCTCCAACTGTCACACTATGACACACAATAACTCACACACAGATGCTAGATGTAAAAGGGGAAAAGAAAAGAACCCAAAGAGCAATTTTATTTTCTGACTCTGTAATGTATACAATAGCAAAAGTGACAGTGGATTGGAGGGTGAAACTGCCACCTCTCCAACCACACTGGTCAAACCAACAGTTCATCAATTCTCTCCACCCACAAAGAAGAATGCAAAACAATCATTTTTTACCTGAACAGTGTGAAAAAATTCAGTAGAAATATGTAAACATCAGAAGGCATAAGAGACTTTTAGAAGAACTTTAAAACTCTCAAAAGAACAGGGTGATAGGTGTGCTGCCAGCTCTGCCCCCCAGAATCCTGGGGGTTCTCACCTGAGCTGATGGATGCTGATGATGGGGATGACAGTTTTAAGCTGCACCAAGGGAAACAGAGGTTGGATGTTAGGAAAAAGTTTTTTACAGAAAGGGTGATAAAGTTCTGGAATGGCCTCCCCGGGGTGGTGGTGCAGTCACCATCCCTGGGTGTGTTTAACAAAGCCTGGGTGTGGCACTGGCTGCCATGGTTCAGTTGAGGTGTTGGGGCTGGGTTGGACTCCATGATCTTGAAGGGTCTCTTCCAACCCAGGGATTCTGTGAATTCTGTGTGAATTCTGTGACATCCCCTCTGCAGGCAGCCAGTCCTGGAGCATGGATCATTGCACTGACTGGAGAACCTGGCCTGATCCCTGACCGTGCTGGTGGATTGTGAAGCACTGAGTGAAGCTGCTGTGATCTTTGGAGCTCTCGTGCCTGTGGGTCTCGTGTGGTCAGGAGTAGCTAAAGGATGTGCCTGCAGGGAGGGTCTCAGGGTGACATCCCTGATGGGGGATGCCAGCCATGAGCACTTGCAGCCTCTGACTGAGCAGCAGCAGAATCTGCCTGAACCCCTTCTGTGCAAATGTTCATTACAGTAATTATTCACTGGGATTCTTTTCCTGCAATGGCCTCAGCACAGGGCAGGTGTGTTCTCAGGGACACGAAGGAGAAGCAGCATCATTCCTCTTAAGCTGGAACTGCAACAAAGCCATAAAGTCAATGTTTTGTACAGTCTCTAGCAAATTTGGGAAATGAAACTGGGTTTGCTGAGGCTCAGGGCCTTTTAGCCTCCCCATCCTTCCTGATAGGAACATTTCTAGTTAGCCAAGAGGATGGAGCAGGCAGTAAACTACATTTACATTTTTTTATTTTTCAAACATGATTTGGAATACTTTATTAAGCAGCAAAATGAATTGCATCTGCTCATCTGCCACTCCCACATAAAATACAGAGAGGTTTTCTCCAGGATCATATTCCTTTCTAAAGGGTTTTTTGTACCATTCTCTGCTCAGTGCCAGTCTGGGAAACATATGCAGCCATTTGATAAATACATTGTGGAAATCATGGTTGAAGTGGCAATCTGCCTGCAGCAGAGGAATAGCTGCAGGGAAAAATGGTAAATAAGATATCTGTAAGTAAATTAATTTTGCTCATATAAGCTTGTTTGCAACTTTGGTTCCTGTCTGCAGCATTATCCTCTGCTCTACAGCAGGTGTTCAGTGTTGTGGGGGATCAGCAGGGACAGCAAAGCTCTGCAGGAGCTGGGAGATGGTGGTGGTTGAAGTTCTGTTTTGCTGGGATTTCCCATCACAGCAAGGTATGGTTGTGCCACAGCCTGAAAAACTGCAAATCCACCATTGATTTAGCCTTGCAGAAATTAATAGCTGCCTTTTGTGCTGAGTTTATGCACAAAGAGGCTGGGCTGCACGTAACTGATTTGCTTATTCAGAAATCTTTGCTTTCCAATACAGTTTTGGAGGATTTGTCAGTGAAAAGGAATCCTTCAAAACAGCAGAACTTGAAACAAAGCCCAGCTCTACAGATGAACAATTATTTTATTTAAAGTCTGCTTTTAGCAGCACTGTATTATTTGTTTCAGCAATGTATGGGTCTGTTTTTGTTTTGATGGGATGAACTGATTTATGGGGCTTATCTTCCGTTTATCTAGTTCAGTTGTCAGTTAGCTGAGGATTTATTTTGCTGTGGCTTAGAACTGAGCAAGTTTGCTTCAGCTTTTGAGGGGGAGACACCCTGGGTGCCTGGTCTGGGAGCTGAGGAGCTGCTCAGGTGACTGACACAAGCATCACTGTTTGCTGGGCTGCTCTTCCCAGTGCTCCTGGCCTTTTTTTCCTGCTGGTTGAGCAGCATGAGACTCCCAAGTGTTCAGTCCATGTGGGTGGTTTGTGGGCTTTCACACCCATCCACACAGCAACATGGGCAGATTCTTCCTTCCCCTTGCTCCCACAGAGGGGGAAAACCTCGTGGCAGGAGGAGGGAAGAAGGTGAAGGAGCTGCAGGCTTCAGCTGCAGATTCATTTTCCTCTTGGTGCTGCCTGGGGGTGAGGTGAGCTCTGACTGTCCAGGGGCTAAAGCTGCATCAAGGAAAGGTGGTTTGTTTCTCTGTAGGCAGAAGAAACTCCTTTCAGCACAGGGTGGCCTGGAGCTTTCCTCCTATCCTTTGGGCAAGTTGGGTTAAATGGTGGAAGCATTTTTGCTCCCTCCTTGCCTTCATTTAGAATGATTTCTGTGATGTACCAGCCTGCCAGGAGAGCTGCAGCCCAGCCCTGGCAGGGGCTAACGACAGCAGGGATGTGGCTGGTGCAGAGCAGCCCTGGGGAGCCCTGATCCACAGGCAGGGCTGGAGGCTGACTGTGCCTCCCTGGGGCTGAGGAGAAGACCTTCCCCCAGAGCCAAGCACGCAGGCATCTCCCACGTGTGTCAGTGGGAAATGTGCTGCTCCGCGGGCTCTGCAGAGCAGGGACAGCCTCTGCAGAGGAACTGGGGTGACTGCAGGCTCGCAGTAGCCCTGACCTGATGCTTCTTGCTTAGCTCAAGCTCTCCAGACTCCCCAAAGGCATTTTGCAGACAGCAAATCCTTGGTGGGCTCCCCACAAATGGGTTTTGCAGGGTCACTGCTGGCTTGCTGGTTTGCAGCCTGGGTTTGGGGCTTTGGAGAGCAGGGAGAGGGCAGAGGGGAGGCTCGTGCTGCTTCCCCCTGGGTTTGTGGGACCACGTGCAGTGTGTGCTGGGCTGAACCCCACTGAACCCCTCCCTCACTGCTGAGAGCCACCCCCAGTGCCTGCACCCTGCCTCCAAAGGGGATTTGTGCTTTGGGATTGATGTGTTTGAATATAGTTTTAATAGAGGCTTTTAAAGCTGATCTCACCATTTCATTACTGTTTTGAGTGAGTGACACTTCTGTCAATTAGTTTCAGGCAAGACTGCAGAAAAGACAGGAGGGGGGAAAGGAGGTGAACAGTGGGATGTGGAGAGGAGCATCTTCAATTTGGATATTCCCTTTCTGTGACACTGAGCCCAGCTTGTCTCCCTGTGACTGGCACATGACCTAGGGTGAAGCCTCCAGTCAAGATCTTAATCTGGTTTTCTCCTTGGTATAAAAGGTTGCTTGAGCTTGGCTGCCAAGGGGGGCTCAGGAGGCCATCCCTGTACAGCAGAGTTCACTCTGGTGTGTTTAACTGAGCATTGCTGGGCAGCTTTGAGGCCAGCTCAACCTGTGCTCCTTGACAAGAGTTGTGAGTGTTCCCAGGCTGATGCTGGATGGGGCTCACCCCCAGCCTGTCCTCATGTAAATGAAATGTAGCTGCAAGGGTCACCTGGCTTGCAGGGGTTTTGTGCACAACCTGCTTTGAATACAGAGAACCACAGGTTGCAATATTTCAGTGTTAAGCCTGCTCTGGAATTCACTGGATGCAGGCTAGGATGCTGTGAGTGAAGTACTCCTCCACTATCCCCCAAAGCTGGGCACAGGGATGAAATGATGCAGTGCTGCATCTTCAGAGGTGATTAAATGTTGACAGCCATGTGCTGCAGAGGATCATTTCCTGCTCTGCACTGTGCTGGGAAGACTGAAATCTGTTTTAAATTGAGACTGAAATTAGCATCCAGGAAACAGCGATTTTATGCAGCAGTTTTAGCTTTGTATTGCACTTTTGTGTTCTGTAGGTCTTCTCCTGAGGAAAAGCTGGTTCCCACCACACTTTAATAATTAAGTATTGTTGATTTACAAATCACTATAGCCTTTATACAGCAAGATTAACATGTGTTTGCACACAGACTGCAACTGTGTAGGGCCAGGGACAACCCTGGAACTGGATTTGCTTTTAAATTCTGCTTTTGCTGACCATGTTGCACATGGCAGTGTGGAAGTCACCAAGCTTGGCTGTTCTGTGACACTCTCTAAGGCCCTACAGGGCAGCAGAGAGACTACTGGGGAGCCCTAAATGCCTGTGGAGTTGTTGTTGTGCCTGTTGGGTTTCAGTACATGCCAGAAGCTCTTGTATCCTATAAATAAGAACTCAAGAGGTTGGAAGTTTGACCCTTGGCCCTCAGCTGTTGGGATGCTTCTCCCACTGTTGTAAGCTCTGGTTGGCTGTAGGTCTGGCTACAGAAGGAGAAGTTCTCTTTAGCTGTGTCTCTTTTATCTGTTGCACATCAGATAAAATCTCATTTTTATCTCTTTGCTGTCTAGCTCAATGCCTGGGTTTGCCTTTTAATCTGAGTGTTTGTACCTTGTTTACAGCCTGCCAGTGTTTTGCCTCCACTTTCTTGCATGCTGGAAGAAGCCAGAAATGTCTGGTTATGTTTGTGTTGAGTGAACATTTCTATTCAGTTTACCTCTGTTTGTGATTCCTCTCAGGTATTTCATGGAGCCTTTGAGCACTAACATCACTGCTCTCTGTGTGACCATTTGAGAGCAAACAAGCTGGACACAGCCATGGGGGACTCTCCAGCAAATGTCGTGGATGGAGGCATGGACACACAGACTGAACTGGTGGAGAGGGTGGCAGCCATAGATGTGTCTGTTGTCCCAGACAGAAGGGACCAAAAT
Organism: Anomalospiza imberbis; assembly: GCF_031753505.1. Taxonomy (NCBI): domain Eukaryota; kingdom Metazoa; phylum Chordata; class Aves; order Passeriformes; family Viduidae; genus Anomalospiza; species Anomalospiza imberbis. The sequence continues at coordinate 4,166,314 of NC_089700.1, forward strand.
GGTGAAGACAACCCTGAAGAAAATGACACAGTCTTTTCTGATAACATAAAGGACATCCAAAGAAATGGAGTCAGCAGTGATGTGGCAATCAATGAATTTCTGCCTTCCCAACAGTCAGAAGATGCTCACTTGAGGCATGTTCCCAAGAGACCTCTAACCAGACCTGGTCTATCAAGTAGGAAGTTGTCCCTTCAGGAAAGATCATCAGGAGGTTATTTGGCTTCTAGCAACACTCCAGGTTGTGGTCCTTATGCCACAGGGCCATCCCCACGTATAATCAGGAGACCAACAATAGAGTCCAATCGGGTCTCCATATCAGACTCTGAGGTAGGCATGTTCTCCCCTACAGCTGAGGTGTTGAGGTAAGGTAAGTCTTTCTCAGGTGCTAACGGGAGCATCAGTCTTCTGGAGTAGTAGATCTGAAAGCACTGCTATTTCAAAGTGGGGGGAGAAAAGATCCCTGGAACCGGGGAGGATGTAGCTTGGAACTGGAGAGCTCTGCTGGCCCTGACATTTGGCTCCTTTGGCCCTCACCTGCCTGGGATAGTCTTGCTAAGGGACCATGACCCCTGTGTCATGGTAGCATGCAGGAAGTCTTTCAGGGTCTTCAGAGAAAGGGCTGTGGCCAAATGACTTTGCTCTTGTGTCCCTGCTGTAGGATTTCCCTTTGGGAATTCACCAGTCACAGCAGCTTTGCTGATGGTATTTTATGGATGTAAACTCCTGGAGATTATGTATCTACTATTGTGTTTTGCCATAATTGAAGGCATGATTTAATTTTATAAAGAGCTTAAATGCCTGGCTCCTGTCAGGGTTTTCTTTTCTCTTTAAAGCATTTCTAACAGCAGTGATAAGGGAAGGCTGTGACCCTGCTCTCCTTCAAAGGGGTGTCTGGGTGGCTGTGGTTGTTCTGCAGCTGCTCTCCTGGTCCCAGACCTGCACTGGAGGGGCTGTGACATGCTGTCTGTGGTCGAATGTCTTGATGGAAGTGGGTGATGGTTGCAATTCCCAGTGCTGGATGTGCTGTGGTGGGGAGCAGAGGGGTGTTCAGACCACACTGCCCAGTGTCATGACCTAGATGCCTGCAGCAACACAGGGACCCAAACCACTGGAGTTTAGACTTCTGCCAGTGTGGGTCCAAGGAACCTGGAGCTAAACATCTGTGTGGCTTGGTGTTTCCCTTTTGAGAAGTGGGTGTTTTCTCCTTGCACATCTGAGAGGATGGTGGGGCACTCCAAATCAGCTGTCCTCTGGGGAGTTGTGCAAGCCACATCAGCTGTGGGACGAGTGGTGCATCCCCTGCTGATAAGAGGATACATGCAGATTGTGCACTGCAGAGACTGCAGCTTCTTTGACAGCAGCCATATGCTTTAATAAGGGAGGCAGGGAGGGAAAGGAGCCAGTTCTTGGAAGCAGGACGTGACTTGAGTGCCAGCTCTCCCATCCTGCAGTGCTGCGACTGTGCCAGGAGTGAGGCTTTTCTGAAATCTTTCAACATAACTGCAGTCAAGTGTGACTGGCACATTCCCATCTGCAAGCAAATTCAAAATACTCCATCCTCTTCCACAGCATCTGCATCCTGGGGAGCTAGGGTTACTGCCTGGGGGTGGGGTGGGCAGTGTTTGAAATGCAGATGTGGAGCCCTTGTGTCCCTGCTCCTGCAGCAGCTCTTTACACAGTGCTGCCTTTTTCATGGTCACTTGGATATCACTGAGAGAGCTCTGCTGTGGTGCAGCCCAGCTGTGCAACAGAACTGTGCCTGTTGGAAACCATCACTCATATTAATGGGGAATGGCTGTGGGAAGAGTGGGAAGGGAACCTGGGTGAGCTGGGAACATTCTGGGGTGGGTGCTTGCCCTCACAGAGGTGCTCTCAGGATCTGTGCTGCTCCTTCCCACCTTATAGGGATGGCATCTGTACCCCATAAAGAACAGAAGGAAAATGCATGTTTGGATGCAGGGTAAAATTTGAGTCTGGGCACTGAATGGTGAGCAGTGTGTGACAGCCAGGTGAGTGTGCAGCCTGCACACAGCCCTGCTCCAATGTCCAGGGTCACCACTGCTTCTGCCAAGTGGCTGTTAAGGGGTTGTTGTGTTGGTGGCTGTGAGAGGCACTGCCAGTCCCAATCCCAGCTGTGCAGCTGAGAGAGATGGCAGGGAACTGTGACAGAACCAGAGAGCAGGTCTTCTGTTCTCTGTCAGGGATTCTAAAAGTTACCAGGGTCTCCATGTTGAGGCTTTTGGTCCTGTTGGGGATGAAATCAGCCCGTAATGAGGAATACAATCATGGTGCTGCTGGGTGTCTGGTGGTCACTCTGATATGCAGACCCTCAGTGAGCAGCAGGACTGGTGGGTCACTGGTCACAGGTCACCAGGCCCAGCATTGCCCTGAGCTGCCTGCAAATGGCTCCTTGTTCTAGGCAAGCTGCACATTTGTATTCCAGTGCCTCTCACCTGCTTAAAGCTGTTTGGGAGTTGGTTCTTTCCCCTTGCTTTGGGTTTCTGGCATCCTCAGTCAGTGCCTTTCCGCAGCAGAACATCCACTGTTCCAGCTCATGGCCACTGCCCAGGTCAGTTAGAGACTGCAGAGCTGGAGATGAAGTCCAGGAGCACTCAGGTTTATCAGTACCCACGTGCAGGCACTGTCTGTCAGGAGCAGGGATGGGTGGCACAGCTGCATGTCACAATTTCCTGTTGTGCTGATAGCCATCTCATCTGAGTCTGCTTCCCTCTCCAGCAGGATGGCAGCTCAGTGCCTGCCTGTCATTGATGCTATATCCTGAACTGATCTGGAGAAATAATGGAGAGATGTGCTATGCAGAGACAGAGTGTGGGGACACAGCAGAGCTGAATGCTCTGCTTTCAGTGATGAACTATGGAAGAACATTGTGTTCTCTTAGAGATACACTACTGAGCTTTTTAATGCTGGTTTAATATTTGTTCACAGGCTGGGAGGAAAACTTCTGTTCAGGGATCAAGAGGTACAAGACTGAAGCTGAGGGAGGATTTATCAAGTGGCAGCAGCAGGCAGTGAATTGGGGCTGTCCTGTCTCTGGGACCATTCCACAGACACCTGAGCACTGCTTTTGGATTTGTTATTTAGGCAGCTGGTAGCTCCTGGGCTGGCAGGGCTGCAGCAGGGCTGGGGCTGGTTGCCTTGTACAAATGCTATTCCAAGAGACACCAATTAGCCAACTGCCCTTGGACAAAGAGTTGGCAGCTGCTGGTGTCCTGCAGCCACTGCTGACAAGTCTGGGTCTCCAGTTTTAGTTCTGCAAGAGAAGTAACATGTTCTGTTCTCCCAACAGTGTTACTGTGTTCTGGCATTTCTCTATCAAAAAATGATCTGTAATTTTAAAAGCTCCCTGTTTGTTCCCCTCCTTTCTTAGATTATCCATGGAAGGTTCTCTCAGTGCTGCCTTCCCTGGCAGGAGTACCTGATGGAATTTCTGCTGCCTTGCTGCCTATCAGTGCTTTGCTCTGACAAGGGAATGCTTTGCCCTCAGCTGTGGCACAGACGTGATTAAGCTGAAGCTATTAAGGGTACATGAAGCTGCAGAGCTGAGGCACAAGCCCCAGAGTTTAGGCCCACTTTGCCTCTGTTGATGGGACATTCCTGGCTCCTGCTCTGTGCTGGCTGCAAGCCAAGAGGAGAGGATTTTCCAGAGACTGCTAAAAGCAGCTTCTGCTTTGCTGCCCAGATGATGCCCTGGTGTTTGTATGTACCAGGGAAAGACTCTCTGAAATCTTGTCCCTGTCTTGACTGACAGAGCTTGTCCCATCTATAACAGCAGGTCTTGGATCTGTGAAAGGGGAGAGGTGCTGCGTGTTGGAATGAGGCATTTGAAAGTGCAGTGGGTTGGGTTTGGTTTTTGTTTTTAATTCTGCTGTTTTAAAGCAACTTTTTAGTTAGCCAAGAAAATCTTACTTGAAGAGTGGCTAGGAGAAGAATAAAATATGTCTTTTTTTCAGGTTTTCTCCCCAGACCTGCCAGCACAGTTAATTGCTTTATACAGTCTCTTCTCCAGTCTCTTCCAGTTGAATTTCCTTTCCCTTTCACATATTCCCTTCTTCCCTCTGGACCCCAGATCCCCCTGCCCTGGTGTCTACGTTCTCTCCACCCTCTGGGGTCAGTAGGAGACTGTTCCAGGTGTCCCTGCAGTCATGGCAATCAGCTGCAGCTGTGTGTGCTCCAGCAGGAGTGGAGAGGATGAGTGGTGCCCGTGCCTGCTCCCTCCCTGGAGATGCTCCTGGCCTGCAGATGCAGGGAGGACAACGAGCTGACAAAGGGAATTTTCCTATGCTGGATTGTCCATGGCTTACTCCAGAGGCATGGAAAATTAATCACTTCTGTGTCCTTTCTTTCCTTGTTCTTTCTCATCTTTATCATAGCTCCCTGCTTGTTTGGCCAGCTGGTTTGAAGCAGCTGGTTCCAAGAGCTGAGAGGCAGTGCCTTGGTGCTCGGCTGAGCACCAGGTCTCACACTCCTCCAGGGCCTAGGACCTGCCTGGTTTTCTTCATAAAGTGATTTCCTTGCTGTGCACAAAGGTAAACTTCAGGTGGGGCCAGGGCAGAGGCAGGAGCTGAGCTCCTACTCAGCATGGGCTGAGAGCTTCCCCTTCCAACCCTACAAGTTCCCCAGATGAATCTCTTCTGGAGGCCTTACTGTGGTGTTCGGACCAGAGCTCTTGAAAAGATTAAAGATCCTTGGAAAACATTTCTTCAAAGAAGACTCCCTCACATTGCTAATTTCTTTTCCTTGGATGAATTAACCTTTAAAGTTGCATTTCCAACTTGTCTGAGGGTAAGGTTTGAGAGGAGGAGAAAGCCCAAAGCTGCAGCTGGAGGGGGGCTGGAAGGGTCTGCCTTGGTCCCACATGTCCCAGGCTCCTGCATCAGCTCTGGGGTCTCGGGTGGGTGAGCTCCAGTGCTGAGTTCTCTGCCCAGCCATGGCCAGGGCAGTGCAGCAGGGCTGGGCTTTCTTTTTGCCCTGCTTTTTGGATGTTGTTTCAAAATTTGTTTATTTTCTTACCACCACGAGGTCTGGGCTTCCTGTCCATCCTTCTCTGTCCCTGAACAACTTTGTAATTTGAATTAATTGCTGCCCATTTTCTGGCTTTTATTTTCATTTTTTGCCTGTTTTCAGAACTGCCTTCACTTCCCTTTCTAGGCAGGATGAGTTTAAGCCAGTGTTTCCTCATTTTTCTTCCATGCTTCTCTTTAAGGTGTATCTCTGAATTGCTGAAAATTCTTTTCATATTGGGGAATTTGGCTTTGTTTAAGGGACAAAATTCTCCATTATATATATATATGTATTCTCCATTTTATGTATGTAGGTAGTCTGTTTTCAGAAAGGCCTGATTTTGGAAATCAGCTCTGGTTCTCCTTTCCCATCCATGCATCTCCCCTGGGGCAGCAAAGGCTCAATTCTCAGTTTCTCAGGATTTCTGTCACCCAGTGGTGGCCACAGTGGATTTCTGGAACTGGGACTGGGCTACATTGTGCTTTATGATTTTTGAACAATTTTTGTTTTCTGTGGCATTGATTTCCCCCTCCCTTTCTCTCTTGACTAATACCTTGGACTTGTTAACACAGAGGGCATCTTGTTTTTTAAGGTGAAACAATTATTGCACACTTGGACTGGCTCAGTCTAATTTGGTGACAGCTTTTCATTAAAGGATCTCATTAAGGTTCTGCTCTGTTTGTATTTATCAGCAGTTGCAAATACATCAGGGTGATGAAATCAAGAGAATTGTACAATGTTATCTTAAAGAAACACTTGGCCCAGAGATAGGTGTTTTTCTCTGATAAAGGAATAGGACAATTATCCCACTTCCTGTGGGAGAAGCAAAAAACAGAACAACCCTTCCAGCCTGCAGCAACACGCGTCAGGAGTCGCTTCAGCACTGAATTATGGTCTTTTCAGCAAGAGGAAAAAACATGGAGAGCACCTATAATGTGGTTTCATTTCTGCTGTGTTCAGCTCAAGTGCTGGAAGCACTGCAGAAGCTGAAGTGATGGTGCTTCCCACCAGGAATTACCTTTGTGGAGAGCACTGGGGGTGTGGGCCAGGTGGTGACAGTGTGTGAGCTCACATCTGGTCATTGCCTTGCCCTTGGAGCTTTCTGGGTGTTCCCTCCCAGTGTTTATCCCCCCCTTTCAAAAACCTGTCCCCAAAAATGGGGCTTCTGGTGTCACAAGGTCCATCTAGCAGCAGCGAAGCACCAGGGAGATGTTTCAGATGATCAGTCTGGTGGGGGATAAGAATGGTGATATCTGGCCAGAGGTAAGAGGGGTGGTGGAAGGTCAGAGTCAAAGGAATTGGTGCCTTGGACACAGGGATAAGGCACAGTTCCCCCTCCTGCTTTGTGGGGATGGATGGATGGATGGATGGGGGATGGATGGATGGATGGATGGATGGATGGATGATGGATGGATGGATGGACGGACGGACGGACGGACGGATGGATGGATGGATGGATGGATGAGGGATGGATGGATGAGGGAGGGATGGATGGATGGATGGATGGACGGACGGACTGCATCCCCCACAAAGGGCTCTGCTCCTTCTGGAGAGAGGGAAAAGATGCCACCATGGCTTCCTTGGCAGTCTGTGAGCAAGAAGCAGCAGCTCTTGGTGCTTTAGAGATGCCACCTTGGCTTGAAAGAAGATTTTGAGTACAGAGCAAAGAGTTGATGGCTGTGTGTGAAAGGCTGTCTCTTCTCCTGTAAGTGATCCCTGCTCAGGGAGGAGGCTTCCTAGCAAGACCTGGTTTGAAGAGCAGGAGATTTGAGGTGGTTGGAGGCTTTCTTGGAGGAATGGTCACTTTTCCTGCCTGTCCCAGCTGCTCCAGTGGGTGTTTCACCCTCTGCAGCACTGCAGTTTTCACAGGAGCAGGCGAGGGCTGCAAAGCTGAGCACAGAGGAACCAGGACAGGAGACATCATCAGAAAAGTGTTCCTGCTGCATTTGTGAAAGTCACCACGATGCAAAGCACAGCCTCACACTGGGGAGTGAATCTGCTGGCACAGGGTTTGCAGGGGAATTTGTCCTCCTCGTGTCCATACCCTGGGTTCCTGCATGCTGCCCCCTCCTTTGGGGAAGGACATCCTTACAGGCCCCTCATGCCTTGCATCTTGGCTTTTGCTGGGTCATGCTTTCTCCTCTCTTGGTGCTCCTAGTTCTGATGGATTGTTTTTTACCTTGGTTTTTACCTCCTAGTCCTGATGGATTGGTTTTTACCTTTGGAAAGATATGTGCTTTGCTAGCAGCAGAGTTAATACACTTCTATGGCCCCATTACTCACAGTTGGCTGCTCTTGCCTGTCAGGGAGGTAGAAAAAACTTCCTTCCCTGGCAACAAGATCAAGATTTAAACCATCCCTTGTATTCCTGACAAGCCATGGCTTGTAGGCTTTAAGAGTCATCAGTCCCCCATTCCTTTTATTGTGATGATCTCTTGATTTAGGAGCATTAGGAATGTTTTCTGGTTGGTGATGGAGAAGAGTCAAAATTATCATCTCCCACACCCATGCTGGGCCCTGAGAGGCAGAGGAGTGTTGCTGGTGGTGGGAATGCCTGGGGCAGGGACTCCCACACCCCTGTTCTTACAAATGGACAGAAGGCACTGCTTTTATGTTGTGGTGCTGCTTCTGTAGATGGCAGGGCTATTTTGAGGTTTATGGGAAGGCTAATCTACCTGTCTGCATGTTTTATATCAGCTTTGTTCCCAAAGAAGTGCAGAGGCTGGCTGTGAAATTCCAGCCTGCTTTAGTGCTTGGCAGTTTTGGGGAGAAATATTAATAATGCTGGCTTGGGAAGTGCATCCCATCTAAGGCTCAGCCCACACCGTGTGCTGGGGCTGGAAACTCCTGCTTTTCCTTACCCCACCAAGGTGGGGGCTCTTCCCTGCCCTGCAATGCAGCTCAGTGCTGTGTTCGGGGAGGACCAAGGCAAACTCCACTGCAGCCCACTCTGCCTGGTGCCACCACTGCAGAGATGCCAGCAGGAGCTCTCGGCTCTGCTTGAGCTTGGCTCTGCAGCAAGGTGCACAGCTCCAGAGGAAGGGTGGCTTTAACACCGGGTGGCTGCATGGACCTTCTGTTCCACCTTGTTTTCCCCCTTTGCCACCCCTGGTCTGTGGAGCAGCTCAGCACCCCATCACCACATCCTCACCCTGTGGGGTTTCAGGGCTGGATTCCTGGCCAGCAGAGACCAGACCTGCTCTGGGGTGATTTATTTTAGCAAATATGTGTCAGCTGAAGGGAATCCCGTTTGTGTTGCACAGCAGAGGAGCTTGGCCCTGTGTGCTCTCCTGGAGGAGCAGCCCAGGATGCAGGTGAGGGTTCCTCTGCTGCAGGCACAGCCAGGGTGGCCTGTGTTTGCCAGGCTGCTGTTGGCAAGGGCACAGGCTCATGCTGTGACCCTGGGGTGGAGGCTGGGAGCTGCCAGGCTGTGAAAGCCCAGGACAGCTGGGACAGGGATTTTCCTGCCTGGTGCTGAGCACAGTCCGGTAGAGAGGGTTAATGTAAACAGGCCAGGGGCTGCTGGGCTCAGCCTAGGGCAATGCTGGGGGATTGGGGTGGTTTTACACCAGCACAATCAGAATCAGAATTCAGCCCATAATTGTTTTGTCTTGATTAAAAAAAAAAAAAAAAAAGTAAAAAAAGCAGTGCTTATAGTGTAACATACACCAGTTTAAGTGAGATTAAGTCTTTAATTATTTAGCACTCTGCTGCTATTTGAACCTGATTCAAACTCAGTCATTTCCTTTACCAATACTCTAATTATGTTCTCCCTTTGATCTGCAGGACTGTGTGCAGTTAAACCAGTACAAGCTGCAGAGTGAAATAGGCAAGGTAAGTACTGGGGCTCCTGTTGGTCACACCAGCCTGTGTCACACATGTGAATAGGGCTGGAAAGGTTGTGCCAGCCCAAGGGACATCACTGGCCAAGGCTCCTTGCAAGCTGTGTTTGGGGTTTTTTGATTGTTTTTGAGAGTTTTTTCCATATTAGTTTGAGCAAGTTTTGTTCAAGGTCACAGTGGAGTTACTTCCTTTGAAATCTAGATTTATTTTTCCTCCCTCAGAAGGTGGTTAAGCTGGCTCCCTTTCAGGGCTGTTTGCTTGCCAAATGTAGCACTAAGAGCCTTTGATACATTAATACAACACAACAGGGAAAAAATAACCCAAAAAGATGGTCAGGGCAGGTGTTTGGTCCCCATCAGGACTAGTTAAAGTTTTTACGTCACGTGAAATGTCTGTTTAATTCTAGTGCATGTTTAAAAGCTGCAGGATGATTCAAAAGAGATTCCTGTAAAGTTATTTAGAGGTCTGGGCTGGTGAGCAGCTCAGACCCCTGCACATCTGGCCCTGTGCCACCGTTGCAGATGGCTCCACAAGCAGTGGTGCTGTCTGGAAGCTGTGTCTGCCTCTGCAGCTGGAACACTGCAGTCAGGGGAGGCTGCACCCTGAGCTGCAGAGACCGTCACCAAAAGTTGAATTAGCCCAAATGCCTCCAAAATGAGAGGCCCCAGGCTGTGGGATGGCACCCCCACCATCTGTGCCATGGGCTGTGCATTTGGCTGCTGGCAGGGGGGAGTAAGGCTGCAGGTACCACCCAGCAGGTGCCATCCCAAACTCACACACAGCTTCAGACCCACTTATGACTTTTGTATGATTTAAGAAGAGTGTGAAACCTTCTCTCAGGTGGATTTGTCCCTGCCTCCTTCCTTCCCTGTGGGTCACAGCAAGCGGGTGGGCACTGTGAGGTTGGTAGAGGGTCTGCTGTGCTTCTGCATCAGCCAGATGGCTTTTTAGTCTCCTCAGAGACTAGAACCTTATTTCAACTCTTAGTGAAGTCAAGAGAAATATTTTGAAGGCTCTGGTGTTCATCCCACTCGTTTATTGAACAGGCATCTGTCAGGGATAATACCTGATCGTGTCTTACTTGCATAAAATGAGTATTTTGAAAAAACAGCAGTTTGGATGGAGCTTGGCTTCAGACTGTCCCTGGAGCTGTGGGTACAGCAGCAGTCCAGGCCTGCATCTGCCTGGGCAGCAAGTGGCTGGTGGAACAGGAAAGGTGTTCATGCAGAATTTCCAAATTTGCACCAAAAAGAAATCTGATTGAAATGTTTTCTCTCTGCTCCCCACCCATCTGAGTTCAGACAGACATATGGTGGCTTTGGCTCAGGGCAGGAGGTGGTGGGCTAGTACTCAACCCCTCCGGACATGGATAATCCTCCAGTGGCTCCAGCAGAGCTGCCAAAACATCCAGCTTTGCTGTAGGGCCACACCACCTGCAAACTGCTCAGGGGTCAGCATGGCCTGGGGCCTTGGGGGCTGTTTTTTCCCCAGCTGTGGTCTACCAGCCTCGAGCAGCAAGAGGATGGGGTGAAGCTGCTGAACTGACCGTGCAATTCCCGTTTATTTTCAGGGTTCCTACGGCGTGGTGAAGCTGGCCTACAACGAGAACGATGACAAGTATTACGTAAGTGTGCCTCTGCTCTGCTCCTCTTGGCTGCTGCTGTCCCCCCTGGGACTGGCTGCTCTCTACCTGGCTGCTTTCAGCAGGTGCCCTTGTGATTTGGGTGGCTTGCAGGAGCTGAGGCTCCCGCTGGGCACGGCGCCTTACGTAACGGGCAGGCTGCAGGAGCATGCTGCTGGTCTGCCTGGGCATCTTCTAGCTGTGAAGCAGGTCACCTGGAATTAGAGGCGTGTGGGTGGTGGTATTCAGCACCTGCTGTGCATTGGAAGCCTGGCCTGGAAGGAGCAGGAGAGTTTTTTAAGGAAAAGGGGGTGTTTGTCAGGAAAATGCTGAGCAGTGGGGTGTGGCTGGGCAGTGCCAGGCTCCCTGCATCTCACCCCCGTGGGGGATGCCTGGGGGACACTGAACCAGGCTCACTGTCAGGGCATGAGGTGTAAGGTGCAAGACTGAAGGCAAATCTTGGGGTTTAACGAAGCCAGAGTTGGAGAGTTTCATATTCCAAAAGGCTGCTTATGCTGAAGGCTCCTGCTCCGGGCCTCCCCTTTCAGAGGGGGCTGAATCCCAGCCATCCCAGCTGGAATTCCTGTGAAATCTGCCTGCAGATGTGCTCATGTCCCTGGGCTTGTGCCTTGTGTCCACAGCTTTTTGCCCTGTGGCTTGTTTTGTTCAGTCTGAGAGCAGGAGCTGGAAGGAAGGGAGAACTTCCTTGCTTTGTGTGGCTGTGCCTGGAGGCTTCTGGTAAGAGCTTCCAGCAGTTTCTGATGGATCCCAGGGCAGGAATCTGCTGAGCAGAGCTGTGTGGTTGCAGGGCTGTTTAACCTCAACCCAACACAGCCCTGCTGCTCCGCACTGCATTTGGTGAGTGCCCTGCTGTTGCTCCTGCATGTGGATGAAAATGGGCCCATCAGAGCAGCCAGGCAGTCTCGTGTGCTGCTGCTTGTCCCTGCTGCCCTTGGGGCAAAGGGGGATGAGAATGTGCTGTGGAACATAAAGCATGCTCGTTCCCCACTGCTCCCCAGGTAGTCTTTCCTCCCTGACTCGTTATTACAAGTGACACACCAGGTTGGAATGGTCAGGTGGGAATTGTGTCCTTGTGGGTCTTCCTTGGCCTCTCTGTGCTTCCAGCAGGCGTGGAACTGCTGCAGGAATGTCTTGAAATGAAGGATGGAAGAGATGAGACAAAAATCTGGACAAGGTGCCCTGGAGCTGGCCAAGGAAAGGAGCCACAATTCTTTCCATCTCCCATCCTTTCCAAGCTGATTCACAGCTGCACCAGAGCTTTTTCCAGTGGCTCCTTTTCTGTGCTGCCCTCCAAATCCTCCCTGCCATGCCCTGCAGCAGGATGGTTTGTTCTTCAGAGAGTGATGGTGCCAGCCCTGGCTTCCCTCATCCATCTGTCCCACCAGCACAGGCATGCCAGCACCAGTAGCACAGAGTGGGAATGCATCGCATCCATAAATCATGTTTATTTCCAGCTGGAAATACTTTTCCTTTGAAAACTGTAATCCTTACGTTTTGGCACTGCCTTTTTGTTCAGGAAATGCCATTGAGGTGCCCAGTGGTGGGCAGGGCCTCCGTTACAGCTCAGCAGGGGAGAGCTGGGTTTAGGGCAGCATTGCCTGCTGCATTCCTGTCCCTGCTTTGGATGCAGACTGACCCCAGGGATGTAGATTTAGCTGGTCACATCAAAAGCAAAAGTGAAAGCCTGTGTGCAGGTTAGCCTGGTGTGTGCTAGTTAATCCCCACTTAATCTTGGTTTCTAATCTAAGCAGACACTTCAGAGGTGCTGCAGCCCGGGAGGGGCACCGTGCCTGGGGCTGTTTGAGCCTCACCTGAGGGCAGGCAGGGCACAAAGAGCCCCTTAGTGCCAGCCCTGCAGGGATGTGCTCTTTGCCTCACCCGTCCTCCTTTTGGGCTTGAGCTGGATCCTGGGCTGGGAAGGTGATCCTGGGCCGTGTATGGAGGGATGGGCCTCTCTGAACTCTGGTCCCATGTCCTTGTTCCCCTCTTGGCAGGGCAGGGGGAGCTGTCCCCTTCCCCAGTGCAGCCACATGCCTGGCACCCTCATCCTCCCAGCCCCCCGTGCTTGTTTTCTGGAGGGCAAGCCGTGGTGGAGACACCTCTGCCTTTCCTAAACATTCAGCCAGCTCAGGAGCTGGCAGATTTTTCAAATCTTCAGAAAAACAGTCGATTGTACAACTGGCTGTGGCTGCTTAGCTCTCCACCTGCCTAACCCTGGAGCTCTCTCCCAGAGCTGAGACAGCTTCCATCCTGCCCTGCTTATCCTTCCCTTCCCTGTTCCTCAGCAGTGCACCCCGGGGGTACCTAGTGACTCTTACCAGCAGTTAATAGAAGCAATTGGGATTCTAATAGTTGGGAATGGCCTTTTCTGTGTGTTTGTTTTCCCCCAGATTTAGCTCTGGATGGTGTTTTTTGTCTCAGTGGTGAAAAGCAATAAGAAGTAATTGGAGGAAATCAGCCCTTGGTTGGCCTTTAGTGGGCAAGGCCAGGTTGGATGGGGCTTGGAGCACTCTGGTCTAGTGGAAGGTGTCCTTCCCCTGTCAGGGAGATGGAACTGATGATCTTTAAGGTCCCTTCCAACCCGAGTCATTCTGTGATATTCTGCTTCTATAACAGATTTTCATTTGCAGTGGTTCAGCATGAGGCCAGGGTGTTGCTGCCTTCTTTACTGTCTTTAAGCTAGTGTGCTGCAATAACAAGGACCAAAATTGTAAAGAAATAAGAAAAAAATATTATTTAGGGGTATAATTCAGTGTGGCTCCTGATTCTTGCTGAGGTGTGGGACCCTCTGCTAGGTCCCTTCAAAAAGGCAGAGTTTATAGGGAGCAAGGACTGAATACAGCTCCTGTCAAAGCCAAAGGAAAGATTGCTGCTGCTTTAATGAGTCTTGGATCTGGCCTAGAATTAGGAAAAACTCTCAAGAAAAAAATTCAACCACCTCATTTGGGAAAAAATGTAGATGGGTTATGTTTACTTTGTGGGTTTTTTACCTTCCATTAAAAATGAGGGAGTGCTTCTAAGAGCTTTGCCCTTGATTGCTGTGAGCACCACAGTGCCTGGGAGGGCTGTGAAGTGTCCTGGCTCACATCACTGGATGCAGGCAATGTGTTAGACCATGGAAACTGGAATTTCTGCAGCAGGTATGTGAGCCAGTGCTCCCTCCAAGGAGCAGACCCCGCTGGAAAGCAGAGCTGGCTGCCAGAGCAGAGGACCCTGCTGCTCCTGGGGCACATGAAGCTGTTACAGCAGCATCTCTGGGGCTCTGCCAAGGAACCCTTTACACTGGAAAGGTTTCAGTGTCTCAGTTTGAAGGAGATGCTTTGACGATGACTAAGGGAAAAATCAAAGGCCAAGTTCTGTGAAAAAGCAGCAAATAAAAAGCAAAGGCAAATGTGTCCGAGCAGAGATCTAGACTGGAATCATCGGGCTGATGGAATTTGATTCTTTGAAGCCTCAGGTCATGTCTTCCTCCTATTTTCAATCTCTACATCAGCTTGCAAAGAAAAGGGATTATGATGGGCATTTGTTATGCTACTGCTGGAATAAGGCAACAGCATTTAGGTTGTGAGTGGATTTTTCTTTTTTTCATCCTTCTTTTTAAATCTTGTTTCCTAAGAAACAAGATTTGTGTGATTGTGCTCTCTGCCTCTGTTTGTACCTAACAATCTTTGCATGGAGAGCTCTTTCCTACCAAGTCTCAGTGATGGGGAGAAATTCCTTCCAGGTTTATGAAAGGAGTGGCTGAACAAAGGGCTGCTGCTGAGAAGGTGGCCAGCAGCAAGCCTTGAACTTTCCAGCCTCTGGAGAACCCGCTTTGGTTGCCATCCAGGCGGGAAGGGAAGGCACAGCTCCTGCATTTCCCATCCTCTGGCTCAGTAACAGCTGCTGAACCACTGCCAGCTGCACTCCAGAGCAGTGGGCAGCAGGGAACTGCTCTCTGGCTCAGTGTAACACCCTGTGCTGTTCAGCTGAAGGCTTTGAGGGGCTGGGTTACCCGGGGTAGCAGCAGGATCCTCGGGAGGCAGCTGGGGACAGGTGAGCTCCAGGACAGCATCCCTGGCACTGCAGGGATGGGGCACTGCCTGATGATGGAATTCTTCTGGAGGGACAAAAGGTGACAAACACAGGAGCAGGATTTTAAGGCCATGGCAGCTAAGCCTGTCTGGTTTAGGATTTTCTTTCAGGCAATAACACTCCTCTTTGCCAGCAGATCTTCCCTCTCAGCTGCTTTGTCTGAGGGATGTTGTTGTTAGGCAGGACAGGTGAAGAAGGGCTGGAAACACTCTCTGGTTTGTTCAGCATTCCCACAGTGTGTCCTCATGCACTAGCAGAGGATTTAGGTGGTTAGTAGGGATCTTTGAGCAGCATCCCACTCCCCTGGGAGCTGTAGGTAGGGACTGTGCACAGGCTTCTGCCCTTGCAGTTCCAGTCTCTCCCTTAACAAATAAAATGACATTCTGAGCACTGTGAGACCATCACCAAGGACAGGTGATAAGTTCACTTGGCTCAATCATTTTGTCACCCTTCCCTCCCAAAACTAATGGCCTTTTTGCCCTTGTCATCACCCACAGCTTGTGGTCCCGATGCTGTGAAAGCTGCTGTGTCCCAGGCATTCCTCCTCTCCATAAGCCTGGGATCTCCTTTCCCTTAGGCAGCTTCCCTGTGGCTTCCAGCTGTAGGGTTGATAGGAAGAGAGCAGTAAACTTAGATAATAAACCTACAGCAGAGAAAAGCACACAGTTCCTGCTGTTTCTCAAAGGGAAATGTCAAGACCCGTGTCCACGCGGGAGCAGTCGGGAGGAGGATGTGTGGAGGAAATCTCCAGGCTCCCTCTTTTCCTGAGAAGACTGAAGCAACACTTGCCTGTGCAAAGGGAAATCCCTCAGTTTGGCTCCGAGCTGGTTCTTTATCAGAAAGGCATTATCTGGGTAATTAGCTCTGCCTGTGAGTACAAATGTCTCTGTCTCTGTCACGCATGGAGCCCAGAAGGAGAGGTTTGCTGAAGCATCCCTGAGATGCTCCCATTACAGCAGCCACGATTCAGGAGGAAGCCTGGTCCTGCCAGCTCACTGTAATTAAAGTGAGGCTTCACAGCCACATGCCCTCCTCTCTGCTCTTGTGGTAATTAAGTGGTTCTGGCCTGCTGCATGATGAATTTGCTTTTTGTCCCTCTTTGAGTGTGTCAGCGCAGTGAGACAGGTCCTCTCTTCTGACCCAGCCCTGCTTGTGCAGGAGCAGATACTGGTGCTTCAAAACTGGCATAAGCATATCCTGGTGCTTCTTTCCAGCAGTAGTGGTGCTTTGCAGTCAACTTTCCTACGATGCAGTAACCCCCCACTGCCCCTCAAGTGTCCTTCAAGGCGTTTGGGTGACAGCAGTAGCTCCTGTTCCCTCCATTTCTGCCCTCAAGAGCAAGTCTTGTCTTAGCTATTGCTCCTCTCTGTGCCTTCCTGCTCCCTCCAGCTTCTCCTGGGAAGGACTATCCTGATGTGGGCATGGCTGCTGGTGGTAGTTCAGTTCCTCAGGCTGAGGCCCCCAAGCTCCCAAACTTAGGAGTTTTCACCAGCAAATCGCTTCTTCTGTTTTGTCCTTTTTCTGAAGCTCCTTGCCAGAAGGCAGCAAGGACTCAAGATGGGATTGGAGCAAGAAGAGAGTTCTCCTTCTGGGTTGGCAATGGTTGAAAGAGAAATGGATGTACCAATTCCTTTGATTTTTCTCATAAATTTTCATGATGGAGAGATAAAATGGGAAGCGTAGGAAGTCCTCCAGGCTTGGTCCTGGCCGTATTTGGAGGTGGTTGTGCACATCTTGGATCCTTTTTCAGCAGACCATGAGTCATTTGGCTGCCTCTATTGGACACAGAGCTGTGCTAAGTCAAAGATAAGCACTTCTGAGTCTGTCTCTCAACACCATCATTTCTAACAGTTGGTTTGGAGCTGTCAGGCAGGATTGAAACACTGCACAGTGTCTCTTCTCAATTACACGGGTGCAAATCCAGAGGATTTCACTGGATCAGTACCAAAAATAACAATCCTTTCAGCAAGCCGTGAACCTGGCTGCAGTGGGAGCACTGATGGGAGGTGGGGATGTTTGGGCACGTGGTGCCATCATTGCCAGGAACAACAGCTTGGGAAGGAGCTCACTGGAATGGCTTTGGTGACCTGTTCCTGGTATGAGTGTTAAAAACAGGTAGTGGGCAAAGACCTTGCCTCTGTGAATTCCTGGGAGTTTGACTGTCCTGCAGGACTCCTTGGTTGCTTAGATTGTGTAGGAGTCACTCCAGTGTGAATTGCATATTGGATGCTGTATTAATAGGAGTAACCCCTTAGGCTAGGGGAAGGAGTGAGTGACCATCCCAGCTCCTGGAAGCACAGACTGTTTTCCCAAGCAAATTGTACCATGAGCTGGTTTCTCATTAAATATTCATCTGCTGAGCCACTTGGGGGGTTTGAGTGGCCCTCCTAAAGGTTATTAATGCACAGAGCAGATGGAGACACAAAGACTGTTTATTAAATTCAGGCTGCCTTTTGCCACTGTGCTAATGCCAGCTGGATGGCAGGGAGAATTGCCCTGACCCCTTCCCACGCCTCAGCTGCCTGGGTTCAGTTTCCTTCTTATACCCCCTGACAAGACAAAACATAAGATGAAGCAGCCTTGAAGTGGCTCTGAGCTGGGGCATGGCCATAACATCATCCAAAGCAGTGGGTCAGCCAGAGGAACCCACCTCTTCCCTCATGCTTCTGCCCCAAATGCAGAAATTGGGCTCCTTTTTCTTTGTCCGTTTGAAAATAAATCAAAGAAAGATGAATGGAACAAATGGTTAGCAGTGCTTTCAGGAAAGCCTGGGTCAGTGTCTGTCTGGTGTGGCCACCACTGACCAGGACCCTTCTCTAGGATGAGCAGCAGCCCTGAGCCAGTGCCCGATGCCCAGCATGCTCCAGGTCACAGCAATCAGCTCTTTGGCTCTTGCTCAGTTTTAACACTGCTTTTTTTCCTTCCTCCAGGCTATGAAAGTCCTTTCCAAAAAGAAGCTCTTGAAGCAGTATGGATTTCCACGTGGGTATCTCACATTTAGAGGTCTGCCTGTTGTCCTCAGCCAGATCTCTCTGTAGAAACATGGTCTGCAAGGAGCGCAGAACTTGGCCTCCTGTGGCAGCTGCCCATGTAGCTGGGAGCTGGTTAGAAGGGGGTGGTGAGGGGGCAGATACAGCCTCAGGGAAATTCAACACACTCAGTAATGAGATTCCTGCTCTGGTTTTTTGTGAGTCTCTTTGAAGTGGTGACTCTTCCATGTTCACCATTTATGAAGCCTAATTAGGCCCTGGAAGTTAGGCAGGGTGCTGCTCTCCTCTCCTTACCCCTGGGATAACACTTGGGTGCAGGTTGGGCCATGGGATGCCCCAGACCCATCTGGGAGCAGCTGGTCTGAGTGGGACTTGGAGAGCTCAGTTCCAGGTGGGAGACTGCAGAGCTTTGGGATGAGAGCAGGGTGGTGAGATCTTCCAGAACAGCTGGAGGAGTGTGCAGAGGGAACAGTGGCTGCTCATCCTGTCTGCAGGGGCTGCTGCCAAATGAGGAATTCTTCACTGTGCTGTCACACTTGCAGGTCGGCCTCCTCCCAGAGGCTCAAAAGCATCCTCTGGAGAGCAGCCCAAGCCCATGGCACCCCTGGACAGAGTCTATCAGGAAATAGCCATCCTAAAGAAGCTGGACCACATCAATATCGTTAAGCTGATAGAGGTGAGCTGCTTCTCCACCCTAAGTTGTGCCGAAACGAATCTGGTTTGTATTGCAACAAGAGGATTTTTTCTTGAACTGCTCCTACTTCAGCCAGAATTGGTTTAAAATAGATGTTCAGAAATTTAGGCTGGTGATGCCAAGCAAAGTCTTACTGACTGTGTAGGACAAACTGCCCTCTCACCCTGAGCTCTGGGCTGGTGCCCAGGAGAAGACAGCTCACTGTGCTGGTAGAAGTAGCAGTGAGCTTTGATCACTGAAACTTGTGTGCAGACAAGCCTGGGAAGGTGCACAAGTGCAAGGCTTCAGTGCCATTTTCATTATTGACTGGGGTCAGATTAGGACAAGCAGTGCCTTCATTGGTAGGCTGTTTCTCCAAATACAGGCAGAAGCCCAGATTTTTCTGGAGACATGAAAATCTGTCCTCCAAAACCCCCCCAAAAACCCTGTCCTCCAAAACCCCTCCAAATTCTCTGCATGGCTCTCTAAATATTATCCTAAATCATTCTCAGTGGTCTGCAGCTCAGCACAGTATACTGGGAGTGTTACTTGCTTAAAAATCTTTTTTCCTGCTGTTTTTCACTTTTTTCCTCTTTCCCCTTATTTCTCTGTGATCTCTCAGGTCCTTGATGATCCTGCAGAGGACAACTTGTACATGGGTATGTGAGTCTCATAAGCTAACAGAACCATCTGGGCTGGGGCCTAGTGATGCAAGTGACACCTGCCAGGACTCGGGGTCAGTGCGGGAGGAAACTTGTGCCAACTTCAGCAGAGTTGTTTTTTGGTTTTTTTTTTTTTCTGCCAAGTTTAAGCGCCTGTAAATGCAGCTGGGATGGAGAGGCCCCGTGCAGTAGGGTAAGGCAACCTTGTGTCAGTACAGCTGTGCACATCTCTTTGCCATGGGGACACTGAAAAGACCTGACAGCTGCTCTGCCCTCCCCTCTGTGGAGCTGATTGCAGTCCCAGAGCCAGGAGGGGAGAGAAGGGTGCAGGATGGTTTCCTTGTCCTACTGCTATGAAACTTCTGTAGGCTGTGGATAGTGGTAGTCACTCCAGTCTTGCCTGGGAGTGTTCCCTGTGACCTCTGCAGAGACTCTGACCACCCTGGTGAGCCTCAGGGCTTCCTAAGGGAGCAGCACTCCCACCTTTGGTGGGGAAGCCATGCTTGACTGGCTGTTTATGCATTGGGCGAGGGAATTCCACCCATTTTGTCTTCCTCTCCTCCAAACCCCGGCAGTGCCAGCCATCCCTAACCCCCATTTGGGTAAAACATTGAGGACAGGCCTGGGAGGCCCTGAGGTGCCCTCTGAGATGGGCTGGAGGAGGGGATGACTGAGCCTTTTACATCTCTGCTTCCCCAAACTGTTTCCTGATGAAGCAGGTTCAAAGACTGCTCCTCATGAAATAGTTATGGGACGCTTCTGAAGCTGCCTGAAGGAGGACTCTGCCTAGCAAATGAAGCAATTTGCCTTTGAAAGGCCACTTTTCCCTTTGGGCTGAAGCCCTAGTGGCATCTGGCAGCATCTCAAAGTGATGGCACTGGTGGTGGGGAGGGTGACTGAGGCTGTTGTTTGAAGGCCTGAACTCCTGGGGGTGGAGGAGAGGGGAGAGATGAGGTAGAAAGCTGCAGAATGGAAAAAAAATCCCAAAACTAAACCAAGCTCTATCTGTGGAGTAAGAGAACCATCCCAGAAATATCAGCAACAGCAGCAGGACAGGTGGGGAGTCTCCTGGTCCTATTGGGGGTTGTGCTGGTCCCTGAGTGACAAGCAGTGGCCATGTCCCTGTTGTCCATGTTCCATCACCTCTTTCCTCTGCCTGGGATTCCCTGGAGTTCAGGCACATCAAGCTCCTGCCCCTGCAGTTCCCTTGGCAGAAGGAGTAGCACTGCTCAGGGCTGAACCTCCTGCAAGTGGGTTTGCACCCTCCTGCTGCTGCCCCAGCTGATGATAACTGCACCTTTCTCCTTCCAAAAATGCCCCCCACTGCAGAGCAGATCTAGAGGAAGTGGTGTTTGCTCCTTGCCTGTGACTGCTGGGATCAGGCACTGCTGTGAGCAGTTGGCTGTGTGTCACTGGGATGGGATGTCAGCAGGCACCGAGCAACCTGCCAAGGTACAGGGTGGTTGAATAATGAAGTGCTTCCACAAGCTGCAGCTCCTGGAGGGCAAGATGAGCCAATTCAGCCTGAATTGGCTGCCCTGTGTGTTTGTACCTTCAGAGGATCCCACCCCCCAGTGCTTTGGGGAGGGGATCTGCTCTATTTTTTGGGAGGTGCAAGAAATCCCCCTGTAATTCATGGGGAAAGAGCTCTCCTCCTCTAGATAAAAGCAGATCCTTCTCCTGTTTGCAGAACAGGGCAGAGCAGGATCACAAAAACCCTTCTCCCCAACCTCCTAATCAGGCACACAAAGTCATGTGCTCTGCAAACCTCAACTCACACCAGCAAATCCTCTTCAGTGGCTCCTGCCAGGGAGTGTTTGGCTCTGACAAAGCTGTAGCTGTGCTGCTGATTGACACAGCAGAAATGGAGCAGCATGTTCTTACAGCATCTCCTTTGCTATCAGCAATTTAGTGGAAATATCACACCAAACACCCTCCCTTGGAGGTACCACAGGGCTCAAATCAACCAGGGCTGATAGCAGAGCAGCAGCACTGTGGTTGATAAATTAGCACCCACTGTCTCCCTGTACAGAGCTGCCAGGAGAGGGGATATTTGTCTGAGCTGAAGAGATGAATATTTTCATTTTACATCCTCCGGTGTCCTTGTCGTGGGTGAGGGAAGAGAAATGAGTGGAGATAAATTGATTTTGCAGGTATGGGAATGGATGTGTTTTTGTAGGTGATGAATAACAAATAAGCCCAGGCTGCTCTTCTCATTCATTCATGGTTTATTTCCTTCTCTTGCAGTGTTTGACCTCATGAGGAAAGGGTAAGTAGCCCTCCTGGGACCCCTCCTGTTGAAAATTTTGGTGTTCATCCTCAGGTTCCCATGTGAAATGGAGGTTTGATACGCCCACTGGGGCAAACCCTGTCAGCAGGGGAGGCAAAACCCAGCTTTGCACTGCTGCAGCCTGGAATGATGTGGTGAAGAGAAATGGGCTGGGAGGACCTATCCTGGTGCCAGACTCTGATGTGGAAAACAAATTCTATGACAGTTCCTCATCAGGTGGCTGTAAGAAAAGGTTTGAATAGGAATATTCTGCTGGGTTCCAGCCACACTGTGGCTTCCTCTGATACAAGGGGTGTGTGGTTGCATCAAGGTCTGCTTGCCACCTGCTGCCTTACTTTGCCCTCAGCACTAACCTCTCATGGGAAGCTGTTCTGTTGGCACATTTCTTTTGCATAGTAGAAGAAGGATAAGGTGGTAAGAGATTCCTCACTGCTCTTTGCTACACCTGCACTGATTCTGCAGCTCTGCAGCCCCAGTGAGGTCATCATTTCTGTGCCAAGGATGGAGGAGATTCCCTGAGGGGTTATTTTTCTCTCTGGCCCCATGAACAAGCTGCCAGCTCCAGTGGATTGCTGGCAAGAGGCTCCCCAGTCTCCCTGGGGATCAGAGTGATGCCTGACCTGTAGGACAGGGAGCTCCTGTAAACAGCTGAGGCTGGGGAGCCTGTGGCTCATCCAAGTGCAGCCTGGCTGCCTCTGGCAGGAGGCAATTAGACTCCATTAGTGGCTCTGCCAGCCCTGCTCTCACATTACTTCTCCCTGGATTCAGCAACAGAAAAATGTGCATAAAAGAGGGAGGGAAGGCAGTGGCAGGAAAACACAAATGGGAGATGAAGGTCATCAATCAAATGGGCAGCCAGGGAGAAGAGGGAAATGCTGCAGGAAGGATTTGCTGCTGGGTGCTGAGGGGAACAGCCTCAGAGCCTGGTTTTGGCAATGGGCTGTTCTCTGGCAGGGTTTGGCTTGCCAGGATGGTGTTCCAGGAGCACTCAGTCAAACCCAGCTCCAGTCAGTGGCTGTATGTCCACATGCAGAGCCAAGCTGCTGCGCACTGGCAGGATTTGCCCCCAGGGCAGTGAGGTCCTCAGCTCCAGCCATTCATCCACGGGGGAACAGCAGATGCTGACTAGCTCTTACAGCCTCTTTGCCCTCAGCTTTCAGCAGGCACAGGCAGAAGAGGGGCTTGTAGAGGAGACTGTGCATCCCTCAGCAGTGGCAGCATTCAAAGGAAAGGAGAGGAGAAGCTGACCAGGTAACCTTGGCTGTTCAGGGATGAATGGCTGAGCTCTGGTGGTGGCTGAACCCTGAGCAGCTAAATTGGCTTTTAAAGCAGTTTAGCACAAAGCACAGAAAATATTCCCATTTAACCTTTGAGCCAGTGGTTCATGTCTAGATTCTGCCTCGGTGGAGACCATCTGCACAGTGATATTGTGTCAGGACTCAGCCCCAGCAGGCAGGACATGCAGCACACAGCAACAGGCACTGTCCCCACTGCTGACTGGGATCTCATGGCAATGCTGGTGCTCACAGCCATGGGCAGCTTCAGCAGGAAGCCAAAGGCCAGGTCCAGCTTTGTTCTTCTCCCATTGGGACTGTCAGTGAGTAGTGTTTGTCTTATTTTGTGCAGACATCAGCAGTTAATCCTGATGCTGATGAGGGCTCTGTGGCTCCTGCTGGCTCAGGGACTATGCAAAGCCACCCATCACTAGCCAAGCTCAGTAACCAAAGCATCACCACCTCCAGGAGGACTGGGCACACCTCCACCCTGTGTCACAGCACCCAGAGCCTTTCGGGAGCCTGGCCCTCAGTGCTGGGACGTGGTGATGGAGAGCAAACTCCTCCAGCAAGGGGTGTTCCTGCCCTTGTGCAGAGCACTGAGTGGCTGTCCCTGTCCCCAACAGGCCTGTCATGGAGGTGCCCAGTGAGCAGCCCTTCAGCGAGGAGCAGGCTCGGCTCTACTTCCGAGACATCGTCCTGGGCATCGAGTACTGTGAGTAGCCAGCACTGGCAGTGCCCTGCAGAGGGTCTGCTCGGCCCCCTGTGGGGGAAATAGATGTACAGAAAATTCTCAAAGCCTGACAGGAGGCTCACACTGTGTGCATCTGTATGCAAACTATGAGATAAGAAATGCTGACTTAGAAATGCCATGGAACAGGACAGACATGGTTGAGAGAGAAATGGAAATAAAAACAAGTTTCAAAGGATGGCCTTGCAAAAAAGACTGGATACTTTAGAGAAATGAAACTATGAAAGATGTGTTGTAGTAGGACCCACAAGAGGAAATTTTAGTTGATTGGCTTTAAAGCATTTACAGCATGGTGTGGCTAAAGCTCATAGGCCAAGAAACACTTCCAGTGTATTGCAATTAGGAGATAACTGGCTTCTAATTGTGATGGTGTGAATTATAACATCTGTATTGTCTCACCCTTCACATGAGACTGAAAATAGAATAAAAGTTTTTTAAATGCCTCTCAGTTGCCCCATCTCTGGGTCAGAAAAGGGTATTGTCCCACACCCCTGCTCAGCTGGAGAGGGGCATCTTGGCCCTGGGGGGCTGTTGGATGAGCCAGAGAGGTCCCCTTGGATTGCCTGTGATGGGGCTGCCATTGGAGCTGGCCCCACTCAGCTTGGGTTTACCCAGGAAGTGTCACAGAGCCCTTAGAAAGGACATTGCCTATCTTTTTTCTTCCTTTTATTTCTTTTTGGAGACTGTCTTTCAAGGCAACAGCAGAGCCAGAAAATGGGTATTTGTAGTGTCATGGATTCAGACAGTCAGCTTCAGCTGGAACAAATCCCTGTCCCTGGCTTAGCAGGGCAAGCACTGGCCATGGCAGAGCTGGTGAGCAGCACAGGGAGGATGTCTGTCCTTGTCCCCCTGTGCCGAGCCCATCTGAGTGACTCCCTGTGTGTCTGTCCTTGTCCCCCTGTGCCGAGCCCATCTGAGTGACTCCCTGTGTGTCTGTCCCTGTGCAGAGCCCATCTGAGTGACTCCCTGTGTGTCTGTCCCTGTGCCGAGCCCATCTGAGTGACTCCCTGTGTGTCTGTCCCTGTGCAGAGCCCATCTGAGTGACTCCCTGTGTGTCTGTCCCTGTTCTCCCCCTGTGCAGAGCCCATCTGAGTGACTCCCTGTGTGTCTGTCCTTGTCCCCCTGTGCAGAGCCCATCTGAGTGACTCCCTGTGTGTCTGTCCCTGTGCAGAGCCCATCTGAGTGACTCCCTGTGTGTCTGTCCCTGTGCAGAGCCCATCTGAGTGACTCCCTGTGTGTCTGTCCCTGTGCAGAGCCCATCTGAGTGACTCCCTGTGTGTCTGTCCTTGTCCCCCTGTGCCGAGCCCATCTGAGTGACTCCCTGTGTGTCTGTCCCTGTGCAGAGCCCATCTGAGTGACTCCCTGTGTGTCTGTCCCTGTGCCGAGCCCATCTGAGTGACTCCCTGTGTGTCTGTCCCTGTGCAGAGCCCATCTGAGTGACTCCCTGTGTGTCTGTCCCTGTTCTCCCCCTGTGCAGAGCCCATCTGAGTGACTCCCTGTGTGTCTGTCCTTGTCCCCCTGTGCAGAGCCCATCTGAGTGACTCCCTGTGTGTCTGTCCCTGTGCAGAGCCCATCTGAGTGACTCCCTGTGTGTCTGTCCCTGTGCAGAGCCCATCTGAGTGACTCCCTGTGTGTCTGTCCCTGTGCAGAGCCCATCTGAGTGACTCCCTGTGTGTCTGTCCCTGTGCCGAGCCCATCTGAGTGACTCCCTGTGTGTCTGTCCCTGTGCAGAGCCCATCTGAGTGACTCCCTGTGTGTCTGTCCCTGTGCAGAGCCCATCTGAGTGACTCCCTGTGTGTCTGTCCTTGTGTTTCAATTGCCAAAGAGCTTTTGATTAGATCCATTAACAGTAGCTCATAAAGCAGCTCCTAAATCTCTTAGGTTGGATGGGCTCTTGTGGATTAATAACTAGACAATCAAGAAAGTTGGAATACAGCTTTCACAACTGAGGAAAGTCACCAGTACAGTTAAACAGGAGCCCATAATGTGGGCTGGGTTGTTCAGTGTATTCCTAAATGACCAGAAAAAGGGTAGAGAACAATAAGAGAGATTGATGATGGCACTGGGTTATTCAGGATAGTTGTTAGTACTGACTGGGAAGACTGGCAGGAAAATGCCATGATAGCAAGTGGTGGCATGATAAAATGACAGATAAAAATTCATGTTGCTGACTGCAGGGTAGCGCATGAGGGAGAGAAACAACACTGAAAATACATACAATGTGATGGGCTCTAAATTATCTCTTCTCACTCAGGCTTTGTTCTGGATAGTTCTCTTGAAAATGCCAGCCCATTACTTAGTGGGATTCAACAAGGCTAACAAGATTTGGGGAATTATTTGGAATGAAAGAAAGAAGAAAGTAGAAAATGTTATTGTGCAGTTATTTGGATCTCTGAGAGCTCTTAGGTACAGACAATGAGTATCCTGATTGTTATGTGCAACTTGGCTCAGCCTGTCTTAGAACAAGAGCTCCCTAGAACTGAGGCCCAAGAAGGATGATCAGGATGGTCCTGGAATATCTTATGTACAGAGGTGTGACCAAAGCTCTTAAGACTGGAAAATTGTCTTGGGAAGGGATGCTATGGCAGAGGCTTATAAAACCCTGAGTGTCAGGGAAGTGCTGGACAAGAAATGAATCTTTTCTGTCTCTAAAAACACAATACCTAATGGATAGCAAACAAAAGAATCAGGTAGCCAGTTTAAACCAAAAGGAATTACTCTCAACCACTGAGAGAGAACAAGTCTCGGAGCATGATGGGCCTTGCTGAGGCAGAGGAACATGGTTTGAGGGTCTCAGTCCCTCTCCACATTGAAATGCAGCACCACTTCAGTTTTTGTCTAAAACCAGCAGTGAATAAATTCAGTGTTTGCAAATCTGACAGTCCAGAAGCTTCCAGGTGCTGCCAAAATTAGTCAGGTAACCCAGAAAGTTGGTAGAAGTTAATATATTAATAGGAATCTCAAGACTGTCTTTGAGTAGAGCTTGAAGGATGAAGATGCAGCTTTTTATATTCCCATTAGCATTCAGATTGCAGCAGAGCCTGTGTGCCTCAGCCGGGAGATGCCAGCTCTGCTGTGCTGGATGCTGCTGCAGGAACAGTTCCTGCTCAGAGGAAACTTTGAGTTTAGTACACAGAAAGAAAAAAAAAAAAAGAAAACAAGCAAAAAACAAAAACAGCAAAGTGTGGGTAGTCTTAAGCAGAGAGAGTGAAATTCAACAATAAATTATAGGATGCCTAGGATGCCCAAGCACTCCCAGCAACAGGAACGATAGGATGCTTTGTTTTGGACCATTGAGTAACCACTTATTTAATTAGCAAATAAAAGTTAAAAATGGTGTTCTCTCTGAACTGCTGGGTAAATGCATGGCAATTATTATATAATTAAGAGGAAAAGTGCACCATTTGTGCATGCTGAAGGAAAAGTGTTGCCAGGCAATCCAGAGATTGCAAGGTAATTTTAATGTAAGCATCCATAAGTGTTTTGTAATTTGGGAGGCTCAATAACCATGCAGCTGCTTGAAGCTCAGTCATCACAGCAGCAAATGCATCATTGTTGGTTGGATTTTATCAGGTTTGAAGCTGCAAACTGGATTCCTGTTGGAGCCTGAGAGGTGTTCATGGTGGGCAGGATGGGGAGCCAAGGTGGTGGGAGATGTGGGCTGACCTTTTGAACCACTGGTGGTGGCTGTGGCCACTGTGTGTCTGTGGGGACTGCACTCACTGGTTTTTCATGGAGCTTGCCTGGGCTGGAGCCTTCCTGCAAGAGGGGTGGCTGTGGGGGGAGGTCTGGAGGGAGCCAGTGGTCCAGGTGATGAGGGCTGGGTGGGAAGCCTGGCTTAGGCATGGTGGGAGGCAGGGACAGAGCCCTGGAGAGAGCCAGGAGCTCCCTGATCCAGACAGTGTCACAGAGCTGTCACCTCCTTTAGGCTGGGCTTAGTGAGTCAATACCAGGACTGCACTTTGGCACAAGCACAGTCCCAGCCTTGTTCACTAAGCAGTTCAAGGTGTGAGAGTCAGGGAGATCTGCCCATGTTGAGTCTCCCTTCCTCTGGCCCCTGCAGGGCTGGGAATACATTTGGAGTTTAGGCATGGTGATATCACTGATTCATGTGTTCTGGTTTAGTGCCCCTGTCCCAGCCCTGGGCTCAGGGCTGTGGGCTGTGTCAGGAGTTGTTCAAGCAAACTGTAATTGGGTTCCTGGTGACATGGGCCCTCCAGAGGAAAGTGGTTTTGCTCCCACTTTCAAGACTTCCCCACTGCTGCTGGCCCTGCACAGCCCCCAGGAGCTGGGGAGGCAGTCTGACCTCTGTGTAAGCACCACCAGGGTGCCAATTCCAGTGTGCTCAAGTGGCAGCATCCACAGCACAGCTTCTGCCAGGAGCACAGGGCTCAGCTGAAATGGAGCACAGTGGGAAGCTGAGCTGTTCCAAAGGGCTGGGTAGTGCTGAGGGTGCAAAACTTTGTACTTCAGCAACTTCTCCAAGTGGTAGCAGCTTAATGGGTGCAGCAAGAGAGCAGCAAAGCAGTGGAGAGAGCTGACAGCACCACTTTGGATGGGAAAGTTTGGTGGGTTATTTGTGTAATTAACTAAAGCATGTGCTTAGGCATCTCTGTCAATTAGGGATATGTGCAATTGCCACCCTTTCCACTTGTAACTCCCCTCCAGTAGTGCTTGGCTGGATTATTTAAACTTCAGTCTCCCTTCTAGTAAGGCAAACTGTGCTTTCATAGAGATACTCAGCAGAAATGTGTGTGCTGGATAGGAAATAGCCATCATGCTTCATCAAAAGGCATGTGCCAGGTAGGTATCCCAGTTTGATTTTAGGACTGGAATGTGAGGGTCTCCATTTAGTAAGAGCCTGAGTAAGGAATAAGGATGAGCCCTGGCTGTGGCACTGGCCAGGAGCAGACGGTGCAGAGCACAGCCTGTGTGGCCCAGGGGAAAACCCTGCTGACTTGCACAGTGCAGATGAAGCACAGTGACTGTCCCTGCTGCTCTGGAGCTGCCAGCTCAGTATTCCAGGCACGAAAAGCTGAAACCGTTTCTGTCAGCCTGGCTGAAGAAGAAAAAACCTTATTTCCTGCATTCTCTGTAAAAGCCTGCAGTTCTCCTGTGACTGTGTCTAAGGGGGGCAGTTTTGGTCTCCCCTCTGCAGAGGAAGGCTTGTCTCCCCTGAGCTGGGGTTGAAGGTAATGACATGCAGCTAAAGCCATTGGGAAATTCCTGCTGGAAATTCCCTTTCCAGCAGCAGCTCTCTGCTGTGAGAGCTGCAGTGACCCAGGGCCCTGCATGCTGGGCCTGCAGCCTCAGCAAAGGCTCTGGCTTTTCAAAGCTGGCTTTTCTGAGAGAAGACTTACTCTAATTGGTTATCAATATATAATTTCCGTTATCTTAAAGGAAATTTAAGCAAATAAGCCATCACAGGCTTGTGTCTTCTGAAGAATATCTAGTGCAGGGTGGGTGCACTAGGGCATCAGTGGTGTGGATGGTTTGATCTGGTTTGGCTTTTGGCAGAGGTGGGTTCCTCAGGCTGGTGTGGGCCAGCAGAGCTGGGATACAAGCCTGTGGTGGAGCTGCTACATGCTCTACTGTGATTGCCAGCAAGCTGCTTGCTCCTGTGTGGGAAATGGGGACCTGCCTCTTCTCTGCTCCTGCCTCTTGCCTGTACAACTTTGGAGCTCCTCAAACAGAGCAAGTTGAGGTGAGAGCTACAGCTGCAAGGTTCTGGGTGTTATAAATGACACCACCAGGAGAAGAGAGGCTGGTTTGTGTTTTATCACATGCAGACAAGCTCTCCTTAGCTGATAACAACCAAACAAAAAACCCTTTCATGAGCAGCAAGTGTTGCTGATGCTGATCGATAAGGACTCTGTACAAGAGTGAGAGTAATTAGCTGGGGGGCGGGGGATCAGAGAGATGTGCTGGAGCCTCTGAAGATCAGGCAGTTTGATTTTTGTTGTTTGATGCAGTCCTGTGGCTCCTCGGGGTTAGAAGCAGCCCTGGCACAGCCTGTGCAGGTTGTTTTAGCCCTGCTGTGCCCTGCTCCCCTGGGGCGCTGGGGTGTGGGTGCAGCCCTGGCAGGGAGCGCTGCAGTCCCCTGGGACTGGTGACAGGTGACAGGGTGTGCTCAGCAGGGCTGGAGGACAGGTGCACAAGGACAGCCTCTGACAAGGTTCCCTGTCCCTCTTCCCTGTTGCTTCCTGCTGGCAGCATCCACAGCACAGCTTCTGCCAGGAGCAGGGTGCTCAGCTGAACGGAGCCCAGGGGGAAGCTGAGCTGCTCCAAAGGGCTGGGTAGTGCTGAGGGTGCAAAACTTGGGCTTCAGCAACTTCTCCAAGTGGCAGAGGCCTCATGGGTGCAGCAAGAGAGCAGCAAAACAACAGAGAGAGCTGACAACAGCACAGCTGGGATCCTCCCCTGCCCCTGCAGGGAGCTGGGCGTGGGGTGGGGGTGTGGGGTGTTCCCCTTGTCACCCCTGTCCCCCAGCCCTTCCTCAGCAGAGCCCTGTGGACGAGCAGCCATCTGTGCTGAGCTCTGCATGGTGGTGCAGCAGTTTCCTTGGGAGGGTGTTCAATCATTTCTTTGCTACAGGGGCAGTGTGAGAGTAATACTAAGCAGGCTCTGCAGTAGCACCATATGGATTGCTTTTGTCCTTGAATGGGATTCTGGTTTTAATCAAGCAGAATTTTCAGCACTGGCCTCAGTAAATAGCAGGATGTGTCAGTGCATTGCAAAGTTTCATATGTATAATTTCTAAATGAGCTTTTAGCAAGTTTGTGTTAACTTGCTGGATCTCCAAGATTTCCAGAGGGGAATGCAGTGAAAAGCGCCTTTTCTAAAAGGACTTAGGAACAAGATCTCTTTCTACCACTTCTACCTGTGCTCCCTCTGGGTCTTCACTCCCTGTCAGTGGATTTGCTGGCAGACAGTTCCCAGGCATTTGGAACGTCCTGGGATAGCCTGTGGGAGCTGGAATCAGGAGTGTTTGTGAAATGGCTGTTTTGTCCCACCTGGGGCAGCTGAGGGACTGAGCAGAAAGGAATGATGTGCTCAGCAGGGCTTTGCTAAGGAGCAGGGAGGCAATGGCAGAACTGTGGACACCCAGATAGGAGTGTACAGATAGGAACCAGCTGGCCCAGCAGCAGAGAACTTCCCCAAAATCCTCCCTTTTCTCCAGCCCCATCTACTGGACCACAGCTGGCTGCTATGGCCAACTCGATTCAAACACATGGTAGTGAAGAAACAAAAAAAAAAAACCAAAACAAACAAACAAACCCCCTAAAAAGTCAGGTTTTCAGGAAGACCTTTAATTTTAGGCAGTTTTTTCTTTGAGCACCCAAGTAGAGGGTTTTGCCAGCTGCAGTAGGTGCAGCCTGCCTGCTGGAGCTCTGTCTGAAATCAAGAGGGACAGGGGAAGGGTGCTCCTTTCCCAAGGATTGCTCACACCCTGAGAGCTCTGAATCCTCCTCTGAGGTTGTATCCCCACAGCATCAGCCTTCAGCAGGCTGGTTTTAGGCAGTAGTGCTCCATGCCCAAGTTCAGGAGACAGACCAGACTTTTAGCATCATTTCCTTGTTTCTGAGCACCCTGGAGCTCTAGGTCTTGACTAAATCCAACTTCAGCTATCCCTGGTCAGGCTTTCTAACACAAGTTGTGATAAAATGTTGTACACAGGCACTCACCTGCCCTGCCCGCTGTGTTCACGGGGTGGCTGTGAGGATTAACAACTAAGGATTTCTAACACATTTGACATCTTTGCCTGGATGATGCTCTAGGAATCCATGGGATTGTTATCCAGATGCAAATAGGCCTGAAACAGTGTTACCTTTCCCCTGAACTGAAGAATGGATCTAATAAAACCAAATTGAACAGAGTGCTGCAGAATCAGACTTTGTCCTGAGGGCTCTGTGATATCTTAGTGGTTTCATTTTCATTATGAAGCAATCCCAACCCATGCCCTGCACAGGTCTGGCAGCACAGAAAGTGCAGGGTGGCTTGGAGCCCAGGGAAGTCGTTCTGGTGAGCTGCTAGCCCCTGCTTTAAGAGCAAAACCCTTTCCAGGTAAAAGCAACACGTGGAGCCATTTTGTCAGTTTGCCAAAGCAGCTTCAGCAAAGTGCTCTGCTTGGGCAGCTCAGCATTGATTTTAACCTGGGGAGGGGTGCAGGCAAGTGCATTTGCATGGGAGTGAGTGGTTTTCAGCTGTTGGTGTGGCCTTGTGCATGACCTGAAGGGCAGCACCAGTGGGATGGTCCTTCCCAAGGCTTCCAGCATCCAGCAGCCACATCCCTGTGGCTGGGCTGGGTCTGAGGGCAGTTTCTCCCTGCTTTGTGACTCTTTCTGTGCTGCAGCAAGCAAAAAACCCAGAGCCTTGCAGTTTGAGCAGGACACAGAGTAGCTGCAAGTTCTCTCAAAAGCGTGGATTCAGCTTAGGGGTCCCAGTGTGGTTGTGACAGCCTGGTCAGAGAGAGAAAGCCAGATAACTTTCCCAGGAATTGTTCTGGGGAGTTTGAGAAGACTGAGACAAAGAATTAAAAACCATCTTGCAGTTGGTGTTTTAAACAGTTGTTTCTCATAAGGTGTTTACCAAAGGGTGGTTCCTAATTAACCAATGGGTAACAGGTATGTCGTGGGTTCATACTGGTTATGTTTGTTTAAAGCACATTTAGGGGGTTTATTTACATGTTGAAAGTGCTTTTCCTTCCCTGCCGAGCCTGATGCATCCCTGCTCCTCTTTGTGTCACAATGTGTCCTTAATTCCAAGGACAGGACAAGTCTTTTGTTTCTGGTCCTGGCTTCTAGTGAACTAATCCTAACAAGAGTGCCTTTCCTACCTGCTGCTCTTGAATCTACAGAGGATGAAGCTTGCTCCCAAATGCTTCAGGATGGTGAAATGAGAGGGTTAATTTATGCTGGTGATTGTGTTAGGCTGACTGTGGCTGTCCCCTGCTCCCCTTGGGGTGGGTCCTTGTCCCTTCTGTTCAGTCATTAACAGTCTGGAAGGTGTTCTTAGTGGCAGGCTTTTACTTCCAAGATGCTTAGCTCTCCCTCTGGAGTTCTGCAGGGATAACACCATCCTTTCCTCTGTGTGCTGTGCTGGAGATGCAGATCCTGCTGGGTTAGCCAGCACCTTTCCCCCAAGGCAGCTCTGTCCCTGGGCTCCTGTGGCCATGATTTGTGTCACTGCAGGCATGTCCAGGCAGCCTGTGGCCAGTCCTGCTGAATTAATTGTCCCTGCCGTTCTCCCTGCAATGTAATCTGCAAGAGATCTGCACTGGCAGCAGAAGTTGGTGGGTTGGGAAGTTTTTCCAAGCTCAATTGTGTCAGGGTCCTGCAGGTGAGCAGTCCTGCAGCTCCCAGACAAACCAGCTTTTGTCTGTTGCCTGCAGGCAGACTTGGGAACGATTTTGGGGGAATATTTTACTCTGCCTTGTGCTGAGCTGTCCCAGTGGCAAGGCACAGCAGAGCAGAGGATAAGCCTGTGCATTTTGAAGCCTGAAGCCAATTTTGGAAAGCTGTGCAGCGGAGGATGCCCACAGCAACTGGCAGGCTGGGACTTCAAGTTACATTTCTTCAGAGCAAAACAGGGATTTCAGATTTCCTTCATCAGGTTAGCAGCTCCACACCAAATCATTTCTTGGCAGATGTGAGCACTTGCTCTTTCAGTTTTTCTGGCTGTGATGTTCATTTACACCAGCTGGTGCCCAGTCCCCTGTCCTTCTCTCTTCATGGATGGCTATTTGCTCTGCACAAGGCTGCATGGAAAAGGGGATTTGCAGATAGCAGAACTTTCAGCCAGCTGCCAGGAGACTTTGGTGGCTGTCACTCACAGTGTGTGGGTGAGACACTGCTCCCAGTCACCTCCCCTCTGCATCTGTCCCCTTCCCATCCCAGCCTGGTGTTATTTTAAATGGATGCCAGGTGTTCAAAAGCACCTGGGATGTGACATTCCAGAGGCCAGGCTCATTCCTGGGCTCCTCAGCCCTGCAGGCTCTTGTGCTGAGCCTCTCCTCTGAGCACCCAAGGTCAGACTGTCAGAACTGTAGTGTTCTCACCTGGAAACTCAAATATTCATTGGCCAAGTGAGCCATTGGTTGATGGCTTTGATTTTTGCAAAGGATGTGTTTCTAATTTCTTTGTTCTTTGTTTCTGTGGTTTTGGGGACCAGAGCAGAGATGGGCACTGAGGAAACACATGGCAGCTGGAAAACTGCCCCAGAGTGTTCCTCAGCTTTCATTAGATGGTGCAGAGGCAGGGAATGTATTCTACAAAACACACAGTTATATGAGAGAGAAAATGCTTTGTGGTTTTGCTTTGTTTGTGGTTTTTTACTTTCCTATAAGGAAGAAATAATAAAAACCCTGGAGTACTTGCTTGCCTTAATTTTCACAGACCAAGCTCCAGGGATGTACTCACATGGTCCATATTTGTTTTGGGTTTTTTTTAGAGGCTTTGGGAATCTTAGCCCTGTGGCATCAGGCATGACAGCAGACACCTGCCTGAAAGGCAGCTCATCATCTCTTGAAGGAAAACTTCTCTCCCCCCTCACCCTTATTTGCTCTCCCTATATTAACATAATGGAATGTCAGCTTGCCACCAGCTCAGCTGCTGAGCAGATGTTTCCTCCTAATTACTGTTGTTGCAGGGTCTGGGTGTTTATCCTGGCTGTCTAGGCAGGCTGTTAGCACTAACTGCCTCCCACCACAGCCTGGCCATGCAGTTGGTGCACATCTGGAAGAAGATATAAGTACTGCTGTTCTCTAGCAAGTTTTTATCTGCTGGATCTCCAGAGCAGCTCTTTAATGTGCCAAGGACAGCATCCCCCAAAAGTGCTTTAAACTGAGGAGAGGGCCTTGCAGAAAAAATACCTGCAAGTGTGACTTCCCCTCCCCAGATGTGGCCTGCTGGAAAGTTGGCTTGAAAAGAGCAGAAAGTTAAATGAAGTTTGTTCATTCTTGGTCCTAAAGCACAAACGGGGATGCTCCATAGGGCAGGCTGCCTTTGTGCTGGTCAGGTTTGTAAAGCAGGAAAGGGTTAGACCAGCATTTTCCTCCACCCAGTTTGTATTTCCTAGGAGATATGAAAAGTGCTCATGGAGGTATAAAACCAAACATGCTCTGTTGGCAAGAAGGAAATGTGCAAACAGTGGTTGGAGCCAGGGGAAGATGGAGGCCAGGGGGTCCTGGTCCTCTGGGGAGGGCAAGATTAGAGGATTTCCTCCTCCTCCTTCAGTAAAGTCTCTTGGGTTTTCTACAGTTCTATTTTGGGGTCATTTCATGTTCTGAAAGTTGGTGGGTTTTTTATTTTTCAAGTTCTCTGAGTTCCTGAGAAATCAGCCACTTCCCTACAGCTCCCTGCTTCACTCAGTGGCCTGGAAATGTCTTTCAACTGCAATATTGCACAAGAGAGGTGGTTTTTGTTGTTGTTTTCAGAGCATCTCAGCCTCCAAGCTCTCTGCAAGGGCTTGTTTCATGTTGGATGTACAAGCTCTTCAGCTGGTGCCCACGGTTGGGCCTCATGGAGTGAGACAGGGCTGGAGCCTCATGGAATGAAGGGCCAGGTTTGGCCACAGCTCTGGCTGCAGGAGTGGTGGGAATGGCTGGGAGCTTTGGGCCAGGGTGGGGTCTGGGGTGATGCAAAGCAAGCTGAGGTTGTTTCTCTATTTGTGGGCTCCACTGAGAAGCTTGGCTGAATAAAAAGTGCCTCTTTGGGGTGCTGGTGCTTGCTCCAAGCTTGGAGCTCCATTATTCCACCTTTTGAGCTGGAAATGCCCACTGATTTCTGAGCTTTTGGCTGAACCTGGCACTCAGCTGCTTGTCACCTCTTTCATTCTACCTGTGGTTCTGCCCCTTCTGATGAGCTTCACAGCACTGCAGTTTCACAATAAATAAACTAAAATGAACCTCTTCATTTGGGTCCCATAAACTATAACACAGCAGGTGGCCCAACCCATCAGCTGGTGTGATGAGGCCAAGCAAAGATCTGCAGGATCTGAGTGTTTCCCTTCTCCAGCAGCACTGGTTGTTCCCTCTGGCTGAGCTGTCCCTGAGTTTGTGTCTTTTCTTTGCATAATTCCTAGATGTATTTCTGAGAATTGTGTCCCAGTGAGGCACCAAAAAGGAATGGCTGTAGGAACCATTATATTCCATCTCCAGCCGCAGCTGGGAGTGTGGTGCCTGAGCTTGCACCTCTATTTTGCCCCTCCTGGAAAGGTTTCCCCTGGGTGTGTTGGCTGCCGTGGCCAATTTTGCTCCCTTTTTTGGGTGTTTTTCAGTGCACTACCAGAAGATCATCCACAGGGACATCAAGCCTTCCAACTTGCTCTTAGGAGATGATGGCCACGTCAAAATTGCTGATTTTGGTGTCAGCAATCAGTTTGAAGGGAATGATGCCCAGCTTTCCAGCACGGCAGGGACGCCAGCCTTCATGGCACCAGAGGCCATCTCACAGACTGGCAAAAGTTTCAGTGGAAAGGTAGGTCTCTGCTCACAGAGGGGCTCCTGGGACCCCCAGGCATGGCACAAAGGGCAGTGCCACACCTGCATCCTGACTGTGGTACAAATTAGGGCTGTCAGGCAGTAAAACTGAAGTTCTAATTCCCTCCAGGCC
This sequence comes from Anomalospiza imberbis, assembly GCF_031753505.1. Lineage (NCBI taxonomy): Eukaryota > Metazoa > Chordata > Aves > Passeriformes > Viduidae > Anomalospiza > Anomalospiza imberbis. Next base: position 4,202,146 of record NC_089700.1, read on the forward strand.
AGGCAAAGCTCACGTTGGTTGTTGTGTGCAGTGGGCAGACACTTTGCAGTGGATCCCTGCCTTGGCAGGAGCCATGCTAGAGCCCTTTCCCTGCCCCAGGGGGAAGGAGGAAGCCTTCGATTCCCTCCCAAAATAATCAAGAGGCACAGGGGACTGTTGAGCACCAAGGTCATACCTTGATTTCCTGGAAGTGAGAGACACTGCCAAGGGTGGGGATGCAGACATGGGGATAGGGTCTAATAGGGATTTTTTTTGTTTGAAAAACTTTTAAAGTTCAGCCCTGAATGGTGTCATTTCCTGTAGGAAGGGGCTGCTTGCTGGTCACAGCAGGGCAAGGGAGCAATGCCTGGTCCAGCACAGCCCTCATTCCTCAGGTGTGCAAGAGCTGCCCTTAGGAGCCCAACTTCAAAGTGACACAGAAAGTATTAAATCCATACAAATAGTGTGATCTGAATTGGTGAGGAAATCCAGCTTACTCAGATCATCTGTGTTGCCTCTCCTTTACTCTCTGTTCATGCTCTTTTTCAGGCCCTGGATGTGTGGGCCATGGGAATCACCCTGTACTGCTTTGTTTATGGGAAGGTAAGCTGCCTTTCAGTGCTGGAGCCCTGCACTGCCCTGTCTGCCTGCCTTTTGACTCATTCCTTTCCAAATAAAGGCAAATATTAGAGACAAAGACTTCCTTCTGTAAGCTCAAAAACCCCTGCAGATCAGAAGGGGCTGAGGCTGTGATCTGTGGAAAGGATCATTTCCAGCACTGGGCCCTGAATGCAGAGCTACAAACCCAGAGCAGCATCAGCAGCACCACCAGGAGTTTGTGGGGGGTTTATCCACATTTCCTGCATTTAGAAATGAGCCAGAGCATGGATAGAGGCATAGGATTGATCCCAAACTGCTGCAGCACTTTGGGAACCAGAAATCTCTGTCTGCCAAAGCTGAGTTAGGACCGATGGGGGTCCAGTTTGGCAGAGGCAGCTCTTCAGTGCTGCCTTCTGCTCACTCCATGTCCTGTCAAGGCTTTTCCCTCCCCTGTGGCCAGTTGCCCATGTCCCACCCGTGCTGTGCCAGGATGAGCAGCACAGCAGGTATGAGCAGGAACGAACCTGAACCTCTGACCTCTGCAGATCCCACCACGCAGGCACCAGGCATCCAGCTCTGGGTGAGAAGTGGCCAGGGGAGGTGACAGAGGCAGTTCAAGGTCACCTGGCAGGCTGGATGAAGGAGGGTATTCCAGTCCAGTTATGTATTCCCTAGATGCCTCTGCTGTTCTTCTGAATTTATTTTTTAATGAGGGATGAATCGATTTATTGTGTGTGGGGAGATTAAATTTATTCCCATCTCTGTGTAAAATCCAGGGAGTGCAGAGGTTGTACTTGGTGTTACATGAATGACAAATGCCTGAGTGATGCCAGGATCTTGGACAACTGGAAAATCTCTTTGTTTGTTTTACAGTGCCCTTTTATAGATGAATATATTCTGGGTCTTCATAACAGGATCAAGACCAAGCCTGTGGAGTTCCCAGAAGAGTGAGTAAACTTTACTCAGCTGCTGCAAACTAAAGCTCTGTTTTCAGCATTATCCTCTGTGTGGCACAGTGGTCACCACGGGAGGATGGGCATGAGTGGGTGAGGTGTTCTGTGTTCTCCTGGGCCCTTCACGTGGGTTTTGTGCTGGTGTTGAGGTGTTCAAAGTGCTTCTGCTCTTCCTCTGTCCTTGTTGTGCAGACAGGGACTAAAGGAAATGGCTCTTTGGAAGTGAAGGGATTCCAGGATTGAGGAAGTTCTGCCCCACCTACTTGACTCTTGGAGATGCTGGATGCATGGTTTGGTTGGGGTTTTCTGTCTCCTCGTGCAGCAGCCAGCAGAATGATTTAATGTATTCATTTTCAAAAGCAATGTGGTGATAAACCTTGGTCTTGGTCTGAGTAAACACATCCCTCTCCTGTGGACTTCCCTTGGAGCCAGGGGAAGTGTCTGATGGAAGGATGCTTGGCCTAAGATGTGCAACCACAGCTCAGCAAATCCCACTCCTCCAGCACACCCCAGGAAAACATGAGTTTGTCTTTTGCACTGGCAGAGAGGAAAAAAAAAACTGGCAGTTATGAAAAAACCAGGAATTAATTCACCTGTGACCTATGGAGGGTCTGCTCCCACCCTGCTTTGGTCAGGGAAGGAACCCCCCGTGGGGCACAGTGGCAGTGCTGGGGTGGTGAGGTGGGAAGGCCAGCTGTGGTCACAGCGTGTCCTCAGCAGAGCAGGGACAAGCCAAGGCCACTCAGGTGGCATTTGAGCAGTGGAGGCCCAGTACTGAGCTGATGAGTGCCTGTGGTCTGTCTGGCAGGAGGGGGTGGCACTCCCTGTGTGCTCAGGGATGCTGGCTCCATGGTCACCATTCCTGTAGCTTCAAGTGTTGGCCACTCCTCAGCATTTCCTTCAGCTTCCAGTTGGTGAAGAATTTGTTTCCCCTGGTTCCTGACAGATGAATTAGCCAGAGCTGGACTCTTTGTTTTCCTTCCCAAATCCACACAGTAGTCAGGCAAAGAATTCTTGACCTAATTGCTCATTCCAATCAAAATTTGTAGATAAAGTTACTTGATTTGGAGCAGGCACAAATGAAATCTCTAACGAAAGGCACGTGTGGTGTTAGGGGGGAAGGGAGGGATGTTGTCAGGCAGCCTGTGGTGTGTGCATGTACCCAACATCTGTGGCATCTTCTGTGAGATGCTCACTGAATTTTCACATTACAGTAAAGGGCTGGGCCTCTACCTTGGCAGTCCCAGACTTCCTTCTGATTCCACAGAAGGGGATGGATACTCAGTGCCCTCTTTTAGACACTTGGGCTGCATTAATTACCCTGCACTGACAGGAGCCACAGCCACTGCAGACAGCTCAGCCCCTCTGCCCAGCTGGAGCCTGCACAGCACCTGCAGCTCCAAGGCCCTGGGGCTCAGCCCTCTTACAGGGCACACACAGACCCCAGTGTGGGCAAGGAGCAATCCTGGCAGGCCCAGGTCACTGGGCTTGAGGCTTTAGGAGCACAAAGGCTGGTCATGCTCCACTGCTGTGTCCCCACCTGCAGCTGGAACAGGACTTTGTCTTGACAGCACTGCAGCCAAAAATACCCCAAACCTGTTTATGTTCCCCTGGCAGTTTTCTCCCTTGCTCAAGGCTGGCAAAACAACCACCCCTCCCTCAGCCACCATGTATTTGGGTTAGCAGTCATCTTACAAGTGACTGTTCCCATCTGCCTCTGCAGTAAGTTATTAACATTTAATGGGCTAACTGGGTTGTGCTGAGATCTTTTCCTTCATTCAGGCATTTCCTTCAGCCATAATTGGGCTGCATGATTTATGTGGATTCCTCAGTGACCTGTTCTCCCAGTCTAAAAAAAGCTGCACCCCTGACTAGGTTGTTGGGGGAGCTGAAGGTTACTAGGTGTTGACAGCTGTCCAAACCACATCTATTTGTTAGAGGCAGCCACAGAGACATGGAATTCACTGGAGTGGATCCACCCTGACCTCCCACAGAATTAGCACCTCTCTATAGTGAGTATTTTGGTTTCAAGCTATTTCACCATGGCTACAAAAGGCACATTCCTGTTTGCAGAGAGCCCATGGAAACTCATTGCCTGTTTCCTGACGACCTTTAGGACGGCTGGATCTGACTGTACCGGTGTCACCATCCTGTCCCTTCCCTTAGAGACACCAGGATAAATATTTAAGGCACTGGAGTTCTCATTCATGTCACTGAGTCCTTGCCATGACACGAGGCAAATGGGCTTAGCTCACACCCTGAGGATCCTGGCATGACTAAAAAGCAAGCTGAAGTTTCTCTTCAAACATGTGTCAGCAGAGCCAGCAGCTCTGCCCAGTCCCTCCTGTGAGGGCCAGGACAATGTTCCCTGACCTGCAGGCACCCTGTAAAGTGATCTGGGTGCTGGCAACCCTCCTGAATGGATGCTGAGCCCTGTGCTTGGCATCTTCCTGAGAGCTCTTACAGGACCATGGCTGTGAGACATCCCAGACAGCACAGGCTTTTCAAAGGAAAAATGCCACCAGGCACAGTGTTCACACTGTGCTGCAGACTGAGAGAAGGGAAACCAGAGACAGGGTGATGTGATCTGTTACCTGGCCATAACCCACCTGACACTTGGTGATCCTGTTGATGGGGCTTTTCCCTAGGACTTTAATCCTGTGTTGCATAGAAATCAATCTGGTGCACAGAAATGTTGAGTGACTTTATATTCTGTTAATGTATTTTAAATAAAGCTGTTGACACTTTGGCACAGAACTGATTTAAAGTATTTTTTTTTAAATGCCATCTCACCTGCATCAGTGTGGTGTCTGGAAGGAATCTGTTTGTTCTGAGCTGCTAAATGCACTGTCAGTGCCCATGGCTGTTCCTCTGGAGCTCATCTCAGGAGCAGCACCGTTCTTTCCATTCCAACTGGAATTGTCACCCGAGTCTCTGAGGAATAATCCTGTTCTTCCCCTTGTCTGGGCTCTATTGCCTGTGTACAGCAGAGCCTTGATGCAACTGTAAGTGTTTAGACTTCAAACTGAACCCCTTTTCTGCCTCTGAACAAGCAGCATTTCCTTGTGGTTGTTTGTAAAGATCTCATAGCCAAAGTCCCAATAAAATATTCATGAATTATTAAACAGCAGTTCTGTTTTCAGCAGACTGAAATATCCCTTGCTGTGATGTGGTTTTCATTTTGGTTTGTGATAGTTTATTCCCTTCTCTGCAGAGGAGATGAGCACAGCACCTGGTGCTCACTATTGTTTTCAGTCTCAAATCCAGCCTTCCTGGGGAGTGACATTTTGTGCTGCTAAGTCCCATCTCCATGAAGAAACACAATTCTTCAAGAGTCATTTGTGACACAGACTTTCAACTGCCTAATAGAATTCAGTCACATGCTGGCATTTTACTGCAGCAGCACTTTGATCATTCAGATCTAGTACATTTTAAAGGCTTCTCCTGCATCATTAACCACAGGAGTCATTGCAGCCTTTGGGCTGCAGGACCAAGGGCTCCATGCCAATAGACTGGCTTCTGGGTTCAGGTGCTCTCACATTTAGATCTTGGAAATAGTGTTAAAAATTTAGATGTATTTCTCTTATTTGCATTTGTTCATTCCTTCCTGTTGTTACCCCAAGGCTGAGCTTTGCAGGTAGGGAATACTGAGTTACAGGCTGCCTGCAATCTGTGTTCTGGAAGCAATTTAAATAACACAACCTGGAAGCTTAGCTGGGAACTCGAATGTCTCATGGGGGCGTTTTATCCAGCATACAGTTGCTCATGATGCGGGTTCAGCAAATCAAGCTGTGCCCCTCTTGATTCACAGAGTTCAACTCCAGTTCTGCTCTCAGGAGCATTTTGTTGTTCCAAATCTCCCCTCAGAAATTCCCCTATGTAGTGCTGTCTTCAAGAATGTCCTTAGACCCCTTCACCTGATCCCTCATCCTGCATTTTGAGCATGTGCTGCTGTGTTAGGGGGCAGAACAGGATAACCAAGCCCTGCAGCAGTGACTGTGGTGCCTTCCTTTTTTCCAAGCCAGGTTTGCAGAGAAAATACCCCCTGAGCACAGCAGATTCTCTACCAGGTAACTGCAGTAAGAACTGTGCATTGCTGCCCTTACAACTCCCTTGTTAAGTGTGTGCTGCTGTTTTCTTCACTCAGAGCACAGATAAGCGAGGAGCTCAAGGAGCTGATACTGCGCATGCTCGATAAAAATCCAGAAACGAGGATAACAGTCCCTGAAATAAAGGTAAGGTGGACCTTGATATTAGAGCTTTTAGTCTCAGCTGATTTTATGTCCTTTGGTACCTTCTAATGAGGCAGAGCTCTTCCCAGTGTTTGTTTTGGGAGCTGTCTCTAGCACCCTCCCTCGGAGGAGAGCATTCATTTTGCAGCCACAGCTCCATCACTGCTTCTTGCTTGGGGAATATTGACAAAAGCTTTCTTGTTTGCTTATTTAAATGAAAATTACTCAAAAGCTGGCTGATCTCAGTGAATCCCTGGGAGAATCAACATTGTCAGGGGAGCTGCTAGCTGCAGAGCCTGGGCTGGCAGTGTTGGGTGTGCATTCCAGGGACTGGATGTGTGTTCTTCCTCTGGTTCTTGTGTGGCCAGTGGCCTCAAGGCAGCACATTTTTTTCTATCACCGTTATTTGGGAGATGTTTAATAATAGAAAGAATGAACAGGCCTGGCAGAGCACAATGCTTCACAGGTTGTGGTTTCATTCTGGGTTTGTGTGGGCTTGCTGTCCTCCTGTCACCCCTCACCAAGGCTTTAGATCTGCTGAAGGATCACAAAATTTCCATAGAGATCCATCAGCATGCTCTACAGGGCAAGCTCTGCTTTGCTTTGTCCCAGGCCAACACCAGTATTGCCACCAAAGGTGACACTAGAAAGGCTGAGCTTCAGGAAAAAATTGTGGCATCCCTTCCCTCCATGCCCAGGAGGCCAAAGGCAGGTTTGGAGCTGTATTTATGGGATTTCACTTGCCAGCCCTTGCAGGCACGCTGTAAGAGCCTGTGGGTAGAAGAGCAGAGCTGAGTGCTGGCCCTTGTCCCTGGCTGGTGTGCTTGGGGACTTGCCTTGGATGCTGACAGAGGACTTGTCAGGCTGGGCACTGTGCTCAGCCCTTGCCCTCAGACGGGGCTTCCTTCCTGCTCCCAGCCAAGAAACCATCCCATGAGAGGCAGCAAGAAAAGGGGGCTTTGCTCTGCCGCATGCAAGACGAAAAATAAAAATGCTCCAGACAACTCAGGTTGTCAACGTGTTTCAAACTTGATTCAGGGGGTGCCACGGTGCTGGTGGGGGGCAGCAGGTGTGACAGCACTGAGGCAGACTGCAGCCGTTTCCAAGGAGGCTGGTTAAAGTCACCTCTGGCAGTGGGAGATGGAGCAGTGCTGCCAGCAGTGAGCCCTGTGCCCATTTCTGTCCCAGCCAGAGCTGTGTGTCCCCGTGCAGGTGCACCCCTGGCTGAGCCGGGGCGGCGCAGAGCCGCTGCCGCTGGAGGAGGAGCACTGCTCCGTGGTGGAGGTCACCGAGGAGGAGGTCAAGAACTCTGTGAAGACCATCCCCAGCCTGCCAGCTGTGGTATGTGTGAAACACACCACATCCTCTGAGCAGGGGGCCGTGCTGAAGCCTTCAGCTGCTGGAGGAGGTTTGGAGAGGGGACAAGATTTCCTGGCATGAAATCTTGGCCGTTTGACCCGGTGTGAACTTCTTGTGTCTGACCACTGCAGCAGCCTGGCTGTTCTCTGGGTTCCTTTGCTTTGTGCTGTAAAATGCCAGCTGAATTATTAAAGAAGCTGTTGTTCCTCCTTTGCACTAGCTTCCAGGTGCCAGTCCTGCTGTTCTCACTGCTCTGTTCTCTTCCTCAAAGATCCTAGTGAAGGCCATGCTGAGGAAACGCTCCTTTGGGAACCCCTTTGAGGTCCAGACGAGGCGGGAGGAGAGATCCATGTCTGCTCCAGGGAACCTGCTGATGTAGGTACCTACACCATGCCTGGCTCTGCAGCACGGCCAGGGCCAAGGCCTCTGGGGAGGGAGGGTGGGGGAAGCACTTTGCAAATCTTTTCTGTAGCATTTAAATACAAAACTCCCTTCTGCATCAAACACTGGAGATAAAATCTACCTCGGGTCCTCTCAGATTGAAGTACAGTGTACTGCTACAGCCTGAAAACTCCTTTATAAATGCAGTTCTCTCTGTAAGAGGGGCTTGGCCTAAACACATGTAAGGTGCTAAACTTGAGACTCTTTTTTCACCTGTTAGTTTATAATGCTGTAATCAAAGATCCATTAGAGATTGGTGAAGTGAAATAAGTTTCATTAGGGTCTAGTTTGGATATATATTGGAGGCTTTAATTCTTCTTTCTATGGACAGCAGAAATGGTACCGAATGAGCAGTTAATGTAGGTTTTTTTAACACAAAATGAGATTATGGGATTTGACCTGGGGTCTGGGGCCCAAGTCTGGGCAGAGACATCACGGCCAGACAAAACAGAACACTTTGAAATTGCTTTTTGCCTTGAGAACACATTATTTTTTCACAGTTTTTTTGCCAGTTAATGAAATAGTGGAACACATTACAAGGGGATACTTTGGAGGCTGGGTATAAATTACTATATTGAGATTAAAAAGGGAATAGAGATCTTGATGACTAATAGAATCATCAGCAGTTTTTAACCATGATGGTGTGTACGGGGATGGGGAGAGAATTCTTCTGTCCTTTACTTGGTTGTTACTCTTTCTCCCTCATTTTTGTCACTGATTCCATTCAGAGCCAGGATTCTGGGCCATCAGTCCAGTAAATAACAGCTGGACCAGTAGCCTGATCTGGGACAATTATTTTTATATAAAGTTCTCACCCACAGGATCTATAATGCTGTGGCTGACAACAAAGCTGTGTTGTCCCAAAATGTTTCCTTCCCACCCAGAATCCCAGTCCCATTCCTAGCAGAGTCCCAGGAGGGTGTGCTGAGTCTCACTGCACCATTGATAACACAATTAGAGGAGTCTCTGTCTGTCTCTCACAGGTGTGTGGGGATTTCAGGGCTCAGCTCAATTAAGGATGATAATGTTCTAGGTCCACAGCTGATTACTGGAGACTTAATGAAGACTTTGTCTTGGAGTCCAGGGCCAGACACCAGTTTAGCATTTAAACACCCTGCTCATGAGTGCTGCTGTGGGACACAGCTGGAGCATGGCAGTCACAGCTCCTTTGCCATCTTAGCACAAGGGATTTGCCCTGATTTGTTCCTCTTTGCTCAATGCCTTCCAAATTAGTTACTGCTAATTGGACACACGTCCCTACCTGTATCTTCACTATCACTGCTGGTCACTGCATTGCATTGCTCTGAAATGGGGAAACATTTACTAAGTTTGAAGAAAAATGTATTTTATTCTTCTCAGACAGGTCACTTGGAGCAAGGCAGACTTTTTTTTCAAACCCTGCCTGAACTGATATTTCAGGCTGGTAACCCTGGGCCTGTTTCCAAAAGGGATCTGTTCCCTTCTACCTTCATGTGAGATGCTTGAAAACTCAGCCAGGTGGTGGGAAAACTCCTTGACCCTTGATGCTGGTTCCTGCCTGGAGCGGGGTGCTTTAGTATCTGCTCAGGAAAAACAAAGTTCATTTGATCTCAGGTAGCTGTGAAACTCCTGATCAGCCACATTATCAAGGTCTTGTCCTCTATAAAATATTCTTAGGCTTTCATGATGGGCCGTAAGCCTCCACTTTTGTCTCATTTTTAAAATTGCTAGTCAGATTTTTTTCAGTTCATTGAAACCCAGCATCTTTCCCTGCCTCAGCTCATTCTGGACCTGTGTGTTTTCAGGCTCCTTGTACAGACTAAAAGGTTCATTTTTAAAGCAGTGTGTAATTTCCACTGTTGTGCTGCTGTGTCTGGTGCCCTCTGTTTACAAAACCATGCCAGGCCAGGGATGGAGCTGCAGCCATGCTGGGCTGGCCTCTGCCCAGCTGTGTGAGCACTTAGAAATATCCAAAATCAATATGAATGTGCCAATTCTCCACTGCACAATCCCTGTGCTTAGTTTCTCAGTCTCATGTCATCAGTGCCAATTTTTGGCAGTAACAATTGACTTAATCCTAAATTATTTCATGCACAACTGGAGCTTTGAAAACCCATCTCAAAACTGTTGTTTAAAAGAAAGATACTTGCCAAGTCTCTCCAACAAATGGTGTTGTATATTAAACACCACAGCAGGGATACTCGTTTTAAGTCATGTGGATTATTATTATTTCAAACTTTGGAAAATATTTTACTGACTGAATCTAATGAAAATAACTTCAAATTTGAATAGATGTGTTGGATCTAATGACTTTAATCTCAAGTGAACCACAGCTAAATGGGAAATATTCATTGTTCAGTGAGTTATCTCTTGATGACAGTGTTATCTCCTCAGGGGCAAACAGAGTAGACACCAAGCTCATCCACTTCTTAATTCATATTGCTTGTTCCCTGGAAAAACCACCCTTGCTACACTTATAAAGTCCCAATGTTATGATTACAGCTGTGTTAAAATAAGTTTCAAGTGAGTCTGGATTTCTGTAAAGCTTTGGGAGAAGATAATATTCCTGTAGTAAGGCTCTGCAGAGTTTCTGCATGTCCCTCACCCTTGTTGCTGGACAGGGGACCCCGAAATTGGGACATGCCAGAAATGCAGTGCCTGCAGCCATCACTGTGCTCGGGACATGTGGCTGCCCTGGAGGAGCTGAGAGAAAAACGAGCCACACATTGCCAAGCTCTCCTGCACAAGCTCCTTGTCCCATTGACAGTGTCTTTAGAGGGACATAAGTCAGCTTGTGTAATATTGCATCTCCTTCTGGCTGTAGGTAGGAAATAACTTGTTGTGTTTCTACGGAAGAAAAAAGGAAAGCAATTAGAACACTCCAGTTTCACATTCAATTTATTTAATTAGGCTGCATGTGAAATTGCCAGAGCCCCATTCACTGCTGCTTCAAGCATCTTACATCTGTGCCATTTCTGAGGATATACTCTGTAGAAAATCCTCTGGCAGTGAGCTGAGCTCTGGTACCAGAGCTTTCTGCTATTTGATGCCTAATTGATGACTCTTAAAATGGAGCTGTCCTTCAAGCTCACTCCTTGGGATTTGGAGAGGAGGAAACTAAATCATGTGGCTGAATCTTTTTTTAATTTCTCCCTGCATTACCTACACAGCATGCTGGGCTCTGTTCCTGGAAATGCTCTGGGCAGATGTCTGTGGTAGCAGCAGGGCTCCTGTTGCAGCCTTGATGCCTTTAGAGGACACCATTAAGACACCACTGATGTGAAACAGTTCTTAAGTTAATGCTGGGAGGACAGAACGGGTTTTTTTAGCACTCTTTAGACCTGGAAGAAGCGAATCCTCTCCTGGCTGTTATTTATTGCTCTGTTTATCAGCACTGAGCAGTTTAAAAGGCAGATGTTCAGTGCAGGCACACTCAGCAGGTGGAGGGGAGCTAAAATGATGATGCCCCATTTAGCAGTCATTGTTTTACACACCTAGAATTGTGTGGGTACTGCCAGCTGTCACCTCCCCTGTCAGCTGGGCAGTGGCCAGGTGTCACTGGATCCTGCCCTTCCTGCAGGAACTCCCAGGAGAGGCAGTGATTCATGGAGTCTTACAGATCCTGCAGACCGTGGCCAGGTTCAAGCCCATCATTAATGGTGGCTGCAGAAGCAACTGATTTTTTTCTAATTTTCCAGCTCCAGAGTATTTTTAAAGCCCAGTTCAGCACTCACAGCTAAGTTCTGGATTTCTGGTAGCAGTGTTTGCTGCATTTCTTCTGCCTGCTCCACATTTCTCCTGATTGAGTCAGCACTGGCTTCACCACATTTTATTGCTCTCATTTATTGCAAGCACTACCTATCAAATTAATTGCTGTGTTTTGACAGACCAAATTTACTTTCCCATTATGGCTGCTAATACTGTTGACGAAATATGGTTGTCAGCTCCTCCATGGGGGATCAGTTGGTATTTAAAAAGCCTGTCCTGTTTCCAGCCTTCCCAAAAAGAGACCCAAAGGGTCACTGCCCTTAGGGCCATATTATCTATGCAGGTTAGGCACAAGGAAGCCAAGGGGGAAAATGAGGTTAAAAAAAGTGGCTGGCCCAGGTCTGAGCAGAAACAGCTCCTCCCAAAGAGAGAACTGCATGTTTTGTGAGAAGAGCCATGCCCCACATGCAAATGGGTGTCCTCACAGGGCTGTGGCACAGGACTTTCCTCTGGAATGACCCACCACCAGCAGCGAGGGGCCCAGTGCCCCTGGGGCTCTGCCCCGCTGCACAAGCTGCTGATAGGACACAAAAGCCCAGAGGTGCCCTGGGCAGCACAGCTGGACATCAGCAGTGTGCTGGGAGCCATCTGGAGCTTTCAGCAGTGGAAGGGGCTGGAGAGGGTTTGTACAAGTGCTACCAGTGCCTGTCCTCATCTGTCCTTAGGTAAATGTGGCTGATGTTCCATCCCCATTCCACTCTGCACTCTAGGCTGGACAGGCACAGAAATACAAGCTCCTTCACCTGCTGCCATTGTCTTCATGATCACTTTCTTCCTTTGTCTCATTGTTTTGCTCTCAGGGACAGATTCCTCTTAAACACATCTGTATATGTGCATCCATCTTTAAGGTAATTCCATGTCTGTGTTTCCCCTGGGTGCTGTAGAAACCTGTGTCCCCTCCTAAGTCTGTGTGATTTGTGTGGTAGTGAGAGCATTTGGCTCCATCCTTCCTTCCTGTAGGAGCAGTTTTACTGCAGTCATTCTGTGTGTGTGACACTAATGTTTATGTATGCTTTTTATTATTATTTCTATTTGTGATTCTTTGGCATTTCAGCTGCTTTTAGGGACGGAGGGGTGAAAAAAAACCAGTTGGGTTTTAGCAGGAAGTGGTGCTCAGCCCCACATCTGCAGAGGGAATAGCTACAGAATTCAGGAAAGGCTGAGCTTTGTAATTTGAGTTTAATATTTAGTGGTTATGCAAAAGAAAAGGCTGGAGCCATCTCTGCTCCAGATGCTCCACCACTCCATTGTGCTTCTGCCTCTGGTGCAGCACTGGGAGGGCTCTGGGCGGACCAAAATTGGTTGCTCTATGTGACCACCCCACCCCAGCCAGGACTTCATCAAAACATGGTCACTTGTTCCAGCCACCTGCACAGCCCCTTCTAGGAAGTGTTGGTCCAGTTAATTCTGTTAAATAACAAAATAACATTAATGCAAACCATGATGAGCTGCTTACAGACACCTCAGTGGGAAGTCCTAGGATCCAGTGGTTAGGCAGAACACAGCCTTCAGCCAGGCTGGAAGATCTGGGCTGAGAGACTGGGAAACAACCACACATCTCTAAATACCTTCGGGAGCAGCTCCAGCACTTGGGAGACTCTGGCCTGGTTTATTGCTCTGAGACAAATGGATGGGCCAGAGCCAGGATGTCACCTGCTCTGAGTGAGGAAGGACTTGAAGAGATTCTCCAAAAATAGCCAGGAGAAGGCAGGCAGAGGCAGACGGGGACTGACATGGTGCCACTGCCTCCTGCTGCTTCATTTCCATAGGGAGGAAGGGACTAGAGCAGCCTGCACTGAATGGGGACTCCGTGGAGGAATTAAGCCCTTGCCAGGGGTGTGTGTTTGTGCTGTGTGGGTTGTCCCACACCCTCCCTGTCCCGTGCTCCTGTGTTTGGGAGGGCAGTGTGGGGAGGCTCATTCCTTGTGGAACACGGAGCAAGCGTGAATCCCCAGTGGCTCTGATCCCCCCACAGCCATGTGCTCTCCTGGGTAATTGCACAAACCAGGCTCAGGCCTTGCTCCCCCGTGGCTTACAAAATGTAGGAGAAATAGTCTTATTTCTTAGCAAGAGTTACTTACTGGAGATTCCCATCCAGCCTCAGGCCTCACAGCAGGAGCCTGGCTCCTGTGCAGACGTGGAGCTCTGGTACTGCATCTCTGCTGCTTCACGGGCAGCCCCAGCTTTTTGGCTGCTGTTTGCCACCCTGAGGGTGCTCTCACCCTGACATGGAGGTGTTTGGAGAGGCAGAGGCTGCTCAGAGTGGTGGGACAGCGTTGAAGACAGCCCTGACAGGAGCAGGACCAGCAGGATGTGCCAGACAGGGAGCTGGGCTGTGCTGAGCTGCCGCAGAACAAAGCCTCTGCAGCTAAATGAGGTGATCAGTCATTTGAAGAGGAGGGTGACAGGCACTGAAGACAGGGCTGTTCCTCAGCCTTCCCTGCAGGGAAATGGTCCATGAGTTCAAGGTCAGGTTTACTGCAGGGCTTTGCTGAAGTGGAGGGAGAAGGGAACATGATTTTTGATCATTTCTGGTTTCTTCAAAAATTGGGTTAGCCAATTGTGTGTACTTTGTGTTGTTCCTAGCCAGGAAATACCCACAGAGTCCCCAAACACTCTGTGCTCCAGGCACTGACACTCCACTGCCAAGCTGGCTTGTCCGTGCAGGTTCTACAGAATGCCCTGGCACAGGGTGCCCAGAGCAGCTGTGGCTGCCCCTGGATCCCTGCAAGTGCCCAAGGCCAGGTTGGATGGGGCTTGGAGCAACCTGGGATAGTGGAAGGTGTCCCTGCACACGGCAGGGGGTGGAACAAGGTGATCTTCAAGGTCTACTTCCAACCCAAACCATTCCATGATTCTGTGGCACAGCCAGACTGGTGTGAGCGAGGCTGGACACACCTGGGAGACACAATTGCTTGGAGATGATCACCTCCTTTGTGTTGTGGATATCTTTATGATGGAGAAATGGATGGAGAAATGGGTGGTTTAGGTGAAGTCACCTGCCTGCAATTGGTTTTTGCTGTGGGTGGCACCTGGAGGTGTCCCCTTTTCTCCATCCAGTGACAGTCACACGCTGTCTGGGGGTGGCTGGCCTGGGTGGAGATGCTGCTCCTCAAGCAGTACAGCTCAAGCCTTCTACATGAGAAAACATCAAAAAGTTAGGAGTAGGAGGAAAAGACTGAAGTTACTGTGGTGTATGTGCAGTGCAAGGAAGTGACCTTGGCTGAGATTCTAGGGCTGCTGCTCTCAGGTTTTGGGGACTGCTGTTTTGGGGACCAGGCCAGCTCACAGAAACTGAAATCACACAGTTTTTGTGTAGGACAAACTGGGTTCGGGTAGAAACATTTTGTTTTACTGCCATTTACAGCAGCACTTTGGAGAAGCAGCTGTGGGATCAACCCATCACTCTGATCTCTATAAAAAAATCAGATTTAAGGAGAGTGGGCCAGAGCTCTCCAAACGCAAACCAGATAATTTGGAAACCATGCTGCTGGTCTGCAAAACTTTCCCCTGAAACCAGATACCTCCTCGTGGAGAAGGGCATTCAGGGAAGTGGAGAGCTCAGTTTTTGGGAGCAGAGGCCAAGCAGGCACAAGCTGCACATCCCTGCAGGGCATCGTGCCGGGCTATTGCTGAGGCGCTCACACGGTACCAGCACATCAGGCTGGTTCATTGCTGATCTGTAAAGCGCCTTGCTGTGTGCCCACCATGTCTTGTTCTCCTCGCAGAACACAGGGGAGCAGAGAAGCCGCCAGGGACCCGGAGCTGCCCGACGTGTGCGAGGACGAGGCCGCGGCCTGAGGGCGCGGCTGCCGCGGGCGGGCCGCCCTCACCGCCCTCACCGCCCTCACCGCCCTCACCGCCCGGCCCGGGGCCCGCACGGCGGGACCGAACCAGACCGAGCCCAGAGGAAGGCAGCGAGCCACACAAGGCAGGCAGGAGGATCGGAGCAGCGCCCAGCAGCAGCCTCAGCCCCGGCCGTGAGCTCCTCCGTGCGCGCCTTGTGCTTCGCCCGAGGAATGCGGCCGTGTTCCTCTCAAGGGTCATTTCCCCCCAGAGACTTTTTCCTTGTGTTTTTGCTACTTCAAGCATCGGGGCGGGTGGGGGGTAGGGAAATGGCGTTAGAGACGGGTTTTATATGGGAGGGCAACTGTTTTATTTAATGCACTTGTGTACATCAGGAGTCCTGCTCCCGGCGTGGAGATGAAGGCAGAATGGATGTGACTTAGGTGAGGATGAGATCCTGCTGTTGGAGTGAACATCGTCCCTCCCTGTGTCTGTCTTCCCTTTTCCTCTGATCCCTCAGCTTTGCACAGTGTCAGTCCTGCCCCCAGCCGTGGCTTTAGGGCAGAGCTGCAAAGCAGAGGAGATACAGGAGATTTCCTGGATGTGCAGTGAGCCTTGGAAAGTCACAGAGGCCTGGGGCATGGGGATAGCTGCTCCACACCACAGCTCAGTGCTCCAGGCACATCTGCCTGGGCTGGGACTGCACCCCAGCCGCTGCACCCAGTCCTGCACCCATGGACCATGTTCCCCAGCTGAAAAGAGTGGCAGCTTTGGGCTTTGTTTTATTTCATTTCCTTCTCTTCACTTATCTCTTGTGTACCTGATGCTTTGAAACTTAAATTTTGTGAAAATGACCCAAACTTGGAGAGGTTCCTAGGATGGAAAAGGTTGGTGGAGGGTTTTTAGAAAGCTACAGAGCACAAGTTCACAACTTCATCTTTTAATTTTTAAAAAGAAGGCTTTAATTTTTAATTTTATTTTAAGACTCTGATTTTTATGCATGTGCTGATGCTGCTATTTTTTCCATAGATTGCTTCTAAACTTGGGGTTAGAAGCTTCATCTCAATAGTTTGACAACTGGTAAAAGACTGCACTTAAAAAGGTAAATACAAAAAAGCAAATACAGCCATTTTTGTGGCTGTTGACTGTACAGACTGTGTGGATAATCAGGAATGTCACTCTTCCATTCAGAGAGGTGACATTCATCTGTCAAAAAACCAGTGACATTCTTCTGTCAAACTATAGGTCATTATTTTCCCTTGAGCCTTATGGGGTCTGAGCATGCCCCTGGGAAGCCAGTGGGATTGGAATCTTATTTTATAGTACTTTAAGAAAGGACATGATTCAATTTGGTTCCTACATAATTACCTTAGTGTCTGTTTTTAGGTTAATCCTGAGGACTTGGGACTTTGTTGCCTCATTTTTTTTGTGCAGGGGGACACATGTACGAGGGTTGTTGGCAGTGACTGGTGTATCCTGGTGCTCCTGTCCTGTTTGCTGCAACCTCATTTGATGGTTCGCAACATTTTATAGCTGGGCTTTGCTGCTGGTGCCTTCTGTCTGTCCCCAGCCTGGGCTCTTCCATGCATCTCACCTGTAAATATTGGCAAAATGGGAAATAACATTGCATCTTCTCTATTGAATGGAGACCTTTAATGCTGAAAGCTGGTATTGGATCCTGTAAAGGTCGCTGCTGTGGAGCTGAGCTCTGCACTGCTGCTTCCAGGTGCTAAATCCTGCCTGTTTTTTGGTGTCTGCACCAGCTGTGAGCTTAGCATCCTTTGAGGAGCCTGGTCCTGCACCAGGAGGATGCTCTGATCCTTCCCCCAGCCTGGGACATGGGACTTTCTGCTTGGATCCTGCTGCTTTGTTATGAAGATTTAGGTGCCCAGAGGTAGGGAGTGAAAAGTCTGAGAGCACAGGGGATTCTGCAAATGGGAAAGATTGTCCAGGTGGAACTGCTGCCTGTGGAAGGGACAGTCTGTGGATACAAATTGATCTGTGCTGTGGTGCCACCAGCTCCTGCTGCAAACCAGGGGCCAAGCTGGGAAAACTGTCCTCCTGTTTGTGGAAAAAACTTCCTCCAACTGGTGTCCCCAGGAGAGGGCCAGGGAGTGATCTTGGAGCAAAGACACATCTCAGGAGTGTGCCCTACCCCAGGCAGAAAAGGGAGTTCTGGTAATCCTCATCCCTGTGGGACTTCTGAAGTCTAAGCAATACCTGGGTTATGCTCAAAGAGCTCTAAGAATGCAAACATGGGGTTAGTTACTCTGTTTTTAATCTGTGGCAAGAATAATTTGCTAACCCAGGCAGCTGGGGTTATTTTAGTGATGCCCAAGGGGTGGGAGCTGGTGGGGAAGGCTGCAGGAAAGCTGTTCTCAGCCTCAATTAATGCAATCAAATAAATGATGAGTTACAAATGAGCTCCATATCACGTTCCTTTACTGGTACCTAAATCATCACTTCAGTTTTGGAGAGGAATGGGTGTTTTTTGTGATTATCTCAAAATCTACCTAGAAATATTTGCCCTTTCAGCTAAAAGAAATCCTTCTGGAGCTGTTCCCACAGGTCCAAGAATGAATCCCTCGAGCTCTGAGCTCGTGTCACACCTTGTTTCTTCAGCAAATCTGCCAGCAGGCTTTCCTTTATACCCCAGAGATCACCCCTATCGTGGCACAAACAGCAGCCTGAAAACCTGCATGAAATGAGATGAAAAATGTGCCCTGGCAGCAGGAGAAACACTCAGATAGGCAAAAACAGGCTCTACTCACTCAGCTGCAATTAAATCCTTGCTTGTTTATGTGCATGTTAGAGCAGCTCAGGGCAACTGGTTCTTCTCTGAAGAAAGGAAGAGACTGAAGAGAGGGGATTTATTTGAGAATAAACATCCCAGGCAAGGCAGCGCTTTTAGCTCTTGAGTAAAATAATTCTCTTTAGCTGGATGGGTAAATATTTGTCTGCTCCTCTCTGTGATGGAGGGGATGGGGTTCAGTGTGGGCTCTGCAGAGCAGTGAGCAGAGCAGGTGTGGCACACTTGTGCTTTGGTGTGTGCTCTGTGTTTTTCCCTTCCAAATCCTCCTCTGCTGTTCCTGGAGCACTGGGATGCTCCGGCCTGGGTTAGCTGGGCTTGGAGTCACCAGGAGAGCTCCTCTTTCCCCATCACCATTGCATCTGGTCAAGTTTTCCAGACTCCCAGGCTGAGGATGATTTTCTTGAAAGAAATTTCTCATCTGGGGAAACAGCACATCTCTTTGATCTCCAGGAGGTGGATTTCTTTGTATTGCTCAATAAATGGCTCTAGGCCTTTGGTTTTGGGGGGTAGTGCTAAGTAAAAATCCTGGTCAAGTCTCTTCTGTCCTGCACTGAGGAATGCACAGTCCGTGTCTTTAACCCTTTGGGCAGGAATATGCAGCTGTCAGTGTCACACTTGCAAACAGATGAGGTTTCCAGCATCAGGGCAGCTGGTGGGAAAGCTGACTTCGTGTAGGGCTCCAACCACAGGGAGCCTGACAAGGGACAGGGTAGCTGCTCCATGCAAAACAAAACAATGGCTCTATAAAACAACTCCCAGGGTGCAATTTCATTCCTTATTCCTTGCCAGACTTGCAAGGAGGAGCTGCTGGGAGAAATTTTGTGTTCCTTCAGCACAACTCTGTCCTGAAGCCTTTGGCAGCGCTGCCATGGGGGAATTTCTCCATTTGTGATGTGTGGCTGGGAGCTTGTTTGCCCTCCCCAGCTCAGTGCTTTCCCTCCCATCTTGCCCAAAACTCCACGAGCTTTGTCCCACCAGCCCTGGGCTTTGTCCCAGCCCCTGAGAGGCCCAGGCTCCCCCAGGGACAGGGATCTCAGTGAATTTCCCAAGGCAGGAGCGCTGTGCTGGGGGATGCCACTTGGAGCCCGAGCACAGGGATGCCTGTGGTGTGCAGCAGGGAGACTGGAAAGCAGAGTGTGGAGGGTTTGTGTGGAAATAGAACTTGGATGAGGTGCCAAAGTTCTCTGCTTCAGCAGGGCAGGTTTGTAGTGGAGTTTGCTGAGCAGAGCAGTGCAAGGCATTCCTTTCTGGCCCACATCCTTCTACACAAGTCCATGCTTGGCTCAGATCCCTCCCAGGCTGAATTAACCTGCATTATGCCATGAGCCTGTTGCTGTGAATGCAGCCTCCCATGGGATGAGGGAAGGAAAGCAGCTCATCAGTCACTGCCCTGCTCCTTCCCTTCCTGGAGAAAAGCCATGTATGCTCAGAGCCGCTGCTGGAAGAGCCCAGACCCTCGGTCAGTATCCACAAGCCATCAAAGTGCTCCCAAAAATGGTGTAAATTCAAGAAAACCTGAATTGCAATTCCCGAGGGTACGATGCAGATCCTCTGTGCTGTAATTTTGCTGCTCTTTCTGATTTCTAGGCCTGTTCTGTTGGTATTTCTGTCTCTTGTTGCACTTGAAGTTGAACCTGTGCCCCTATATGTGCTATGATTCCAGCATGATGTAAATGCACTCAGTACTGTGACAGCACGTGGCTGTTGCACTGTAAATATGTACCATGAAGAGAGAGGCTATTTTTTGCATGCTTTTGTACTGTAGAACTGATGAGAAAATGACAATAAATTCCACAGAGATGACCCTGGCTGTAAGTGCAGTTCCTAAGGCACCTGCTAAGCACAGCCCCGAGTGCTGCCCTAAGGCCAGCACTGTTCTGGGACTAAGGCCAAGGGCAGCCCCAGTCACAGTCCCTCGCCCGAGCCCGGCTCAAAGCTCAAGGCCCCTTTAGCCCTAAGGGCAGGGCCGGCTCTAAGCCCGGCTCGAAGCTCAAGGCCCCTTTAGTCCTAAGGCCAGGGCCGGCTCTAAGCCCGGCTCGAAGCTCAAAGCCCCTTTAGCCCTAAGGGCAGGGCCGGCCCTAAGCCCGGCTCAAAGCCCCCTTTAGCCCTAAGGCCAGGGCCGGCTCTAAGCCCGGCTCAAAGCCCCTTTAGCCCTAAGGCCAGGGCCGGCTCTAAGCCCAGCCTGGGCCCCGATCGCCGCCCAAAGCCGGCGCCGGCCCCGCCCGCCGCGCTGCTAGCCACGCCCACTGCCCGCCCATCAGAAAGCGCTCCGCCTTCCGGCCAATCAGATCGCTCCGTCACGCCCGGGCCCCGCCCATCACGGAGCCCTCTGACTGTCGACCAATCACGTCGCCCGCTGGCGTCGCGACCCCGCCTCCTGCGCCTCCGACGCCCCCCGGCGGAAGGGGCGCCGCCGCTGTCCCCTGTGCCCCCCGCCGGAGGGACGCAGGCACAGCGCCGGCTCCCCCACGTCTGAGGGCGACAGACGCACAGGGCTCCCCCAGGAGCGGATGGCGACCGAGACCACCGCCAGCCTTGCAAAAGTAAGGAGGATCGAGAAACTCCCCATCATCCTGCAGGATGAGTCCCCGTCCCTCCCAAGCGTCCCCCAGGGCGAGAGGGACGGAGACCCCTCGAGCAGCGCCCCCCCTTCTCCCGCCCCTGTGGACGAAACAAAATGAAATTGGCAGAAATGCAACTTAACCGCACACCGAAGGCTTTGACTGATGTTTGTTTTCCCAACGAGTCACTTGTGAAGAAACTCGAAGGCCCCGGCCGCCCCAGGGCGGAGAACACCCCGGCCACCCCGCAGGGAAGAGGAGGACAGAGGGCACCGGGCCCCCATCGGGGAAAGGAGCAGGGAGACCCCTGAGCGCTGTCCCTCGGCGAGAGGAGGATGAGACCTCCTGGCAACCACAGAGGCCAGAGGAGGATAAGGAAGGCCCCCGATCCCTCCAAAAGAGCGGAGGAGGGAGAACCTCCTGCCCCCGCCCTGGCCAAAGTTAAGGACAAACGCAGACCCGCTCCAGCCCTCCCCAAAAAGGGCTCTTATATGATTTCTTTACAGGAAACCCTTATATCATTTCATATATAAGGAAGTGGGGCTATCTTTACATTTCAGTGACATCTTCAAAAATGTAAGTGCATTAAAATTTGAATTCTACCATTTTCTTCTCAAGTACATTCTATTTGTCTTCAAGTACAAGAGCAACAAAGTCATGACAGGTAACAGTGGCAGATCACGTTGCTACTGTCACAGTGACTCCCAGCTCACTTCACCAGCTCCTGTCTGTTGTTTATTGCTGGCCAGAGAAGAAGAGTCACATTTTCTTTGTCTGGTTGTCAAACATCATATCCTGCTTTCACCAGTCCTTCATATCGCTCTGGTATTTCATTGCTTAAATGAGGAAAAAAAGTCAATTTACTTATACTTTTTTCAATATTCTCCAGTCTGGAGACAGTTGCATCCTAAAGAAAAAATACATCTCAGTTAGCATCACTTGAGGAAATTCTACACTGCATTCAATGGACGCCTTGTAAAAAGAGTGGGGCTGTGCCTTGAGGAGTAGAATTGTGTACTGAACAAACTTGCTTGAAATGCTTTTATTTACAACAGCACCTGTAAGTGATTTTTCTTCTTCCACTACAGGGAGAAAATTAAACTGGAAACGTTTCCTTTGCAAAAATATCCACCCTGGCTAACATTTGAGGATGCTTCCATCTATTTCAACACTTTGCCCACTAAGAACACGTACTTACTGTGTTGCCTTGACAACATTACAGGTGCAGAGGTCTCCAGCAATGGGCTATGGGCCTGGGAGACCTTTATCTCCATGGGCCCTCTGGCTGCTGTGCTGTGAGCTCCATGAGGCCATGGCAATGGCCTTTACACTGTTGGTTAACAATAGCATTATTAACCATCCTTGTTTACTGGCTGCACACCACACACCACCCTCTTCACCAGAAGCACTCACTGTGCATGTCAGGTTCTCTAAATACAAACAAAGGTGGCAATTCAAAGCACAGTTTCTCTCCTCCTGGAGAAAAGGAGGCTCAGAGGGGACCTTCTCTCTCCCCACAATTCCCTGAAAGGAGTAGTGCCACCTCCTTGCTGGCCGGGTTCCCACAGGAGTTCCAGGCCATTTGGGAGCATTCCCACCCCCAGCCAAAGCCAGTGTCCCCTCATAATGACCGCCAGGCTGAGGGAGGAGCCACCATTTTAGGGCAAACCCTGAGGGGCAAATGGCCACCCCCTGAAGGAATGGGGACAGCCTGGGAAAACACCCACAGGTGTCAAATTCCCACAAGCTTCCCAGGTGAGGTGGGACCCTGGGAGCCCCCAGAGTGACACAATCTCCTCTGGCCTGCAGAGAAACCATGGGGTGACCGGACACCGCCAGCTCTCAATGGCTCCGGGCCAGGGCAGAGCGGGACAGGGCCTGCGGCCACTGGCATCCCGGGGCTGTGGGGACACGAGGACCTCCTCCTCCTGGAGGAAACGTGTCACGGCTCTTGGAGAACTGGCAGTCACCGCTCACAGGGCTGCCAGTGCAGTCGCGATGGGACGTGCCGGAGCCATGTGTGACGGTGGCGTCCTCATGACAGCGCCTGTCCTGCTGCTGGCCGCTGTGGCTGTCTGGTGGGCCGTTGGCCACTGGCAACCACGGAGGCGGCAGACAAGGACACCAAAGAGGTGCAAGTGCCCCGGGGTCCAGCCCAGAGGCTCACGGAGGAACCGAGGAGCCCCTGCGGCTCCCAGGCCCTCCAGGCCTCGGGTGACCCCCCGCAAGCGGCCAGGTGCTCCCGCCAGCCCCCTGGACAGCTCCTGCAGCTGCGGCCCCTGCGTGGCAGTGGCCCAGGAGCTGCAGGAACTGATGACCTTGCTCTGGGCTCGCAATGGGACATCTGTGCCGCTCTACGCTGGGATGTGGCAGGCCCTGTGGAATGAACTGGAGGAGCTGGTGAAGCGAGGCCACCTGCCCTGCTGTGGCTCGCCCAGCTCCTTCAGGAGCCCCCATCCCATGACGAGGCAGCTCCCAGGAAGGTTCTCCATCCCTGGGAGAGCCTCAACCCTTGCAAGGATGGCGCACCAGCAGAGACCCGCCATCCCTGCAAGAAGCTCAGGCTGTCAGAGAACGTCCATCCTGCCAGGAGCCTCGGCTATCTCTGACAGCCTCCATCCCTCAGAAAGGCTCAGTGAGACCTGTCAGCCTGCAGAAGGTGCAGAGCCCGTGGACAGGTCTTCCAGCTCCCTTGGACCCATGGACGTCAACAACACAGGCGCAATCCTGAGCGTTGATGTGGCCAGGGAAAGCCCGCAAGTCCAGGTGGGAGCCCAGCCCGATGCAGGGGAGCCATCTCAGGAGCAGGTGGCGGAGCACCAAGTGTCCTGCAGCCGGCAGTTGCCGGCCCACAGCTCCCAGGACGCTGTGCCGGCCGTGCCAGCGGGCAACAGCCCGTGCCTGCTGGAGGAGACGATCCTTGAGAGACTTGGAGACTTCCATCTCGAGGAAGCTGCTCTGATGCAGACTACCAGGAAGGCGCTATTCGAAGGTGAGATCTTCTGAGGAGCTGCCTGCGGCTCCCCCGGGGCTACGTAGCAAAATGGATTTCTAGAGGAGTAAATTATAATTTAGCGCTTATTATAATATTCATTAAGAGCTGTTGTCTGCTGTAGTGTTACACCAAATACTAATTATTAGAAATTAAGGTGACAGGAGAGAATAATATTCCGAATTGTGTGAGTGGGAGTAAAAAGAGCCTAGGAAGGATAAGCAGACAAAGCAGCAGGAGAATTTCCTTTCTATAGGGAAATCAGGGGCAATGGAATCCCCATTAGCCCAGCACTGGGGGGCATGGCTGCCCAGGAAGGGGCTGTGGGCAGGGGACAAAATTAATCAGAGCTACAAAGACACCAAGCAGAGGGGTCATGGCTGTGACCATTGGGTTCAAAGTGTTCAGTTTTGGGGCATCACCACCTGGCAGGATCCATCCAGTGGATTGACCTCCAAAGGCTCCATCTTGCCTCAATGTTATTCTTCTAGTTTGTTTGGTTGGTTTGTTATTTCTTTTTTATTCCTCTTAAAGCTGAAATTAAATTCCTACAATGATTTTGTCCCAGCCTAATCTAGCAAAAGGTGTCTCCGCTCATGGCAGGGAATAGATGATCTTTAAGGTCCCTTCCAACCCAAACCCAACTGCAGTAGGGGTGAGATGGATACAGAGCAGGATGAACAGGCAGGGAAGTAGCCAAAGCCATGCAGAGCTGTGTGAGTGACATAGTTTTTCCAGTCCCCAGCAAAGGAGAATCATAAACTTCACCCTTTATTGTTGTCCGTGCTGCTCTACACCAAGCACAGCTTTCTCCAAGGCCTCCCTCCAGCAGAACCTTTATAAATCGTATTCCCTCTCCCCCGTGGTTTAATTAGGGGGAAAAAGGAATCTCATATGTGAAAGTGATTCTTTTGTTGCTAGACATTTTCAGGTTTTCCATTTTCTTCTCCTTGAGTAGGAAAAAGTCATTTACCATGTTCTTTTCTAATAGTTTCCAGGGATGTCCCACAAACACGGCCAGGAGCCACCAGCAGCCAAGCCCTGACCGAGTTTATTTGCTTGAGTAAATCAATGTTTAGCCACTAATGGGAGCTGAATGCCCATTTTCCACGCCCCGTTTATTTTATTGCCAGGGCTGGGGTGCAGTGGAGGCAGCACTGGGGCAGCTCTCTGGAAATCCCAGTGAGCACTCAGAATGTTCACTCCCTTCCCATGTTATGGAGTGTGATGTGCAAACACATTTGGGAAGAGCTGCTGCACTTCACCAGCTGGAATAACTCACAGTGCCTGGCGCTCTCTCTGTCCATCTCTATTATTTTTTATTTGGAGTTTCCACAGGGTTGTTTTAAGGATGGGGGTTGCTCTTGCTCAGTTTGTGCCAGCAAAAATCCCTGTGGAAGAATTTTTTTTTGCCACACCAGGGTATTTTTCATTTTTAGAATGAAAAGGTATCGTTTTCCCTGCCCTGTTGATCCCTTCAGCTTTGCTGTGGGATGTGGACAGGGATGGGAGCCCTGAGCCACCATGGGACAGCAAAGGCAGGAGCTGACCCACCACCAGCTTGAGGTGAAGGGATTAAAGCTTGTGCCTGCCACCAGCATTTCCTGCCTGTAATTAATGCTTTTAATAAGGAGGCATGTGGTAACCCCCTCCTCCCCCCGGCGTTTTGCCAGGTGTGGGTTCATTAACGGCTGCTAATTACACCATGGTGTGGGTTCATTAAGGGCTGCTAATTACACCATTATTCAGCGTCTAAGTCAAGGAGGGCTACACTGCTCCAACTGCCTGTGAATGCTGCCAAAAATTTCTTAGTTTAAATTTTCTGTTTTCTCCTTATACAGGGAACCGAAGCCCTGGGGGTTTGCAGGGCAAACCAGCATCCCTGGGACACAGAGCCAGCGCCTTCCCCGCTTCACCTGACCCCTCTCCATGCACAGGGCCTGCAAATCTGGCTGCACTCCTCCTCCCCACAGCCAGAACATGCTTTTATTCCCAGGGGTGAGTTTTGTTGGAAGTCTGATAGTCCCAGGAACTGTAGAGGGACTTGAAGCCATTCTCTATCTGATGGAGCATCCAGCTGCCAGGACATCCTCAGCCCCATGGATCCTCAGAGCTCCTCCTGTGTGTCCCAGAGCAGGAGGGCATTATCCTGGCAGGAAAACCAGTGGCTTTGTTCCCCTCAGACCTCAGCTCTGCTGCTGGGGTGTTCATTGCACCGAGTGCTTGACATCAAGGCTCTTTCTCCTGAAAAAGGCTCTTGGAAATGTTTTACCAACAGCTGGTTACAGTTTTTACATTGGGTATTATGAAGTACCTCACTCCCAAGCCTGGGGCTCTGAATCTTCCAGCTTCATCCAAGTATAGGGAGAAAATGAGCATTCAAATCATCCATCTGGAAGTTCTCCCCCTCCTTTCCAAGCCATTTCCAGGTCCTGCTCCTGCATTAGCCTGGTGCTACCCTGTCTGTGCCTGCCTTGTCAGCAGTGGGACCATGGCCATGGACACTCTGGATCACCCTCTGAGAGCAATGGGAGCCTGGGGAGAGTGGGACAAGGACAGGTGGAGAGGCCACTGGGGATGGAGTCAGGGTATGTCAAGCTGCTCACGAGGCTCTGAACCTCCAGAGAACCCACAAACACATGGACACGATTTGGAGTTGGGAATGCCTCACCAATGCCACTGGATCCAGCTGCTGTGGATGTGGCACTCGAGGACATGGTGAGTGCTGGGGGATCTGCTGGACTTGATGCTCAGAGGGCTTTTCCAGCCCAAAGAATTCCATGATTCCGTGAGCTGCCACAGCTCCCTGCCCAAGGAGCATCAGGATATAATTTATTGTAAAATATTTGATTATGGTGACTGTAGTGCTGGGAGTGTGTGGGGGAGGATGGCATTTCTGAGAGCAGGCGGGAAGGGATGATCACAGGAGGGCCCAAGGCCAGCATGGGTTAAATCCACACCAGGAGGGTGGGATGGTCAATCCCAGATTTAGTTGTGGACACATTTCCCTGGTTGGTGACACAGCAGGACATCAAGGGGTCAGGGAGTGGGCCAGGCACAGCTCAGTACAACCATTGTGCCCAGCATCCCCCTCACCCACCACTCCAGCTGGGAAGGGTGTGCTGGGGGGAACTCTGGCCTGGCAGTGGAATTGTCTCTCTCTGGCTGGGAGAGGAAAAACCTGTGAAAATGGGAATAATTCCTTTTTGAAGGAAAATACAGCATTGGGGTGTACAAACTCAATAGGGTCCAGCTTTCTGCCAATCCGTGTGTGGTCACTCCGGGCACAGAACACCCAGGAAAAATGTCTCCTATTTACTGAGGATAAAACAACTGATTCACCTGAGGAAACACGGTAATTCTGCATGTCCAGGAAATTACACTGAGTTGGAAAAACAGACCAACCTGCTGTGGAGCAGATCCCTGGGCCGGGCTGCTGCTGCCCTCTGCCGCCAAGTAACACTTTTCACATCTTGCTCTTCTCAATTCAGGGAAGAAAGAATTCCAAACTGTGTTTTATGTTTTCAATACACCTTTTTATTGCAGTCACCTCTAAATGATTCACAGAGTTAATGACTTTTAAACCTCTATGCTAGTAAAGCAGAAATTAATATTGATATTTTGATAACAGATTAAAAAACTGCTGTGGAGAGATCCACGGACTGTCATGGATTTTGAATTAAGTACAGAGAGAATAAGTTTAATTAAGACACAAGAGCTTATCAATATTCATAACATTTTCACAGGAAAATCTGATTAAATGTTAATAAAAGAAACTTTGTTTAGCAGAAAAGAGACACTGGGCAACAAAAAAAACCCAAACAAATTTATATATAAAGCAACTAAGGTGAAGTAAGACAAAGTGATGGAATTACTGATTTCCTCCAGTGGCTTCTGCTCTGGGCTGACAGAAACACAAGCACAGGTGGAGCGGTGAGGAACCCTGACATTCCAGAAACTGGGCTGAAATTTGGTTTGATGCCAACAGATCTCATCAGAACCTTGTTGACAGCATCAGTGTCATCCTTCTCCCTCCACTTCCTCCTCCCTGGCTTCCCAAACATAGTGAAAGGCACCATAGCCATGGCCAGGCAGCTCCTTGGCCACCGGCAAAGTCCCCGTGGCCTCACTGACCTCAGGCTGGAAACCACCTACACATTCCTACAAGTCTTAAGGAGGCTTTGTTTTTAGAACCCTTCAAGCGGGCAAGTGCTACATTGTGTTCAAAGGCAACATGCAGTGTTTTCAAACGTCCCTTATGCAACCAAACTTCCGACCTTAACAATCCGAGTTACATTTTACAGGCTTTCTCCCCTTCCCTGCCTTAGGGAGGTGCAAACAGGCACAGTTCAACAGCTTTTAGACCAAATCCTGGCAGGATGTGCTGACTAAAGGGAAGAGAAGCCCCTGTAATTTTAAGCAAGCTGTCTAGATGACATCTGTTGCCTTCTCCGAATTTCCATTACATTAACTGATCGTGCTTCTTCATTTTTTTGCTCTTCTCCTCAACGTCTTTCAGCACATCCTGCAATTTCTTACAGCTCTGTGTCAGGAAGGCAAAACTTTCCTTGAAGTTGCCGGCCCCGTGCTCCCTGCAGATGTTCTCCAGCTCATCAAAGCACTGCAAAGTCTTCTCCAGCTCGGCCTTGACAACCTTCTGCTCCTCCAGCTCTGCTAGCAGCGCCTGCTCCATGGCCACCTCTGCCCTGTGCTGCTGCCGCAGCTGCTGCAGCTCATCCTGCAGCGCCTGGAATTCCTCCTTGCTGCAGGGATGCTGCTCCTGCACCCTGTCCTCTGGCAGCAGCACGTTCTTAGGGATGTTCAGCACCAGCTGCAGCAGCACTTCTTCCATTTTAGCGAACAGTTTCTCGAAGTGCTCCTTCAAGAAGAGCAGGAATTTCTCGGTGCATTTCCGGATCTGGGAAGGGCTGATTTTGCAGCCGGGAATACCGTCCAGCTTCTTCAGCATCACGCTCTCCACCACCAGCATCGTTTCGAACAGGTAGTCCTGGAAGGCGATGTAGACGCGCAGCATGCACGTCTGCGGCGTGAACCCGAAGAACTGCGTCTCGTAGGCCATGGGATCCACCGACATGGCGGCGGGAGGCTGGGGTGGCCGGGCCGCGAGGGGAAGGCGCGTCTCACAGGGCTCCCCGGCGTTCGCCGAGGCAGCGGGGCCGCTCCTGCCGCTCGCGTTCGCGGCCCGGGGCCGGGGCCGAGAGCCGGCGGGG
The DNA here is from genome assembly GCF_031753505.1 of Anomalospiza imberbis. NCBI lineage: Eukaryota > Metazoa > Chordata > Aves > Passeriformes > Viduidae > Anomalospiza > Anomalospiza imberbis. The sequence continues at coordinate 4,230,839 of NC_089700.1, forward strand.
CCGCTCCTGCCGCTCGCGTTCGCGGCCCGGGTCCGAGAGCCGGCGGGGCCGCTCCTGCCGCTCGCGTTCGCGGCCCGGGTCCGAGAGCCGGCGGGGCCGCTCCTGCCGCTCGCGTTCGCGGCCCGGGTCCGAGGGCCGGCGGGGCCGCTCCTGCCGCTCGCGTTCGCGGCCCGGGGCCGGGTCCGAGAGCCGGCGGGGCCGCTCCTGCCGCTCGCGTTCGCGGCCCGGGTCCGAGAGCCGGCGGGGCCGCTCCTGCCGCTCGCGTTCGCGGCCCGGGGCCGGGTCCGAGAGCCGGCGGGGCCGCTCCTGCCGCTCGCGTTCGCGGCCCGGGGCCGAGAGCCGGCGGGGCCGCCGCGCCTTTCCCGCCTCGCCTCAGGGCAGCCCTGGCCGCAGCCAATCAGCGCCCGCCAGGACCCGCTCCCGCCCAATCACCGAGCGCTCCGCCCCTCGGCGGGCGGGCCAAGCGCTGGCCTCTCGGCCAATGGCAGCGAAGGTGGTGGGCGGGCACTGCGAGACGACCAATGGGAGTGCGGAGAGGCGGCCGCGAACAGGGCAGTCGGCCAATGAGAGCGCAGAGCGGAGGGAGGGCGCTGCGGCTCGGCCAATGGGAGCGCGGAGCGTCGGGCCGGGCGGCGGCGGGCGGGGTGGGGCCGGGCCGCCAAGATGGCGTACCAGACGTTCCGGCAGGAGTACCTGCAGGTGCCGCCCGTGACCCGGGCCTACACCACCGCCTGCGTCCTCACCACCGCCGCCGTGGTCAGTGCGCGGCCGCGGGAGGGAGGCCGCGACGGGAACCGGGAGCGGGGTGGGCGCGGGGTCGCCGTGCAAGGGGAGCCCTCAGGCACCGCCCCCGCTCGGCGGCGGGTGAGGAGCCCCGAGGGCCCCGGGGCGAGGGCATTCCCGGGAAGGTGCAAAGCGCGAATAAACGACAGCAGCGCCAGAGGGCTGTTGTACTGAGGCTCCCACTTGCCAGAAAACTCACAGTGCTGACGGAGGGCTTGCTGGGCTCTTTTTGGCACGCAGGAATGGGTTGCTGTTTTGGGTTTGTATTTTTTCTTCTTTTTTTTTTCTTGTATTGATCCTTTCAAAATGTTTTCTTCTTTTTCAGCAATTAGAACTTATCACGCCCTTCCAGCTGTATTTCAACCCTGAGTTAATATTTAAGCACTTTCAAGTAAGTGTGTTCTGAAGCACGGGAGGTTTTAAAATGTGCTGTAGAGTTTTATAAGTTTGCCTTCTCAAAACAGTGTACTTTTTGTATTAGAAATGCACTTTTTAAAAGCTACTGTAGCCAGAGTGCAGACCACTATGCCTTAAAATAGGTTTTAGTTTCATTTTCTGTAAAGGATATTTCGATTTTCTTGTTACTTGCTTATCTATTTAGACAATAAAAATAAGCTGTCATGTTTAAAGTCCTTGTATTTGTCTTATTTCCAGATATGGAGGTTAATCACAAACTACTTGTTCTTTGGACCAGTTGGCTTTAATTTTTTATTTAACATGATCTTTTTGTATCCTTCACCAAGCTGTGTTGGTTCCCTTGGCAAGCAGAGCTCCAGCGTGCAGGAATATTGCGCACAGGAAAGGTTGAATTCCTGGGAATTCAGCAATGCCAGCTTCACTGGTATCATGAATGGGCTTCAAGGGGGTCAAGAATTTTGCCAGTTACTTTTTTGGTGTTAAGAATTCGTACGAGCCTGATCCTTCAGGTTGGTGCTGACTTGGTGCAGGAGAAAATTCCAGGTCACTTTTTTGTCTCCCGGGTCACCCTCTCTGCTGAAGTATCCAGAAAGAGCCAAGTGATGCAGTAAATGGATAAACCCCCTTTTGAGGTGGTGTAGAATTGAATCGTTTTCTGCTTGGATCTGTTTCTGAACTCACTTGCAATGGAGTTTTCCTGACCTGTGGCCTCAGATACCGGTACTGCCGCATGCTCGAGGAAGGCTCTTTCCGGGGTCGGACGGCAGATTTTGTATTTATGTTCCTTTTTGGAGGACTTTTAATGACTGTATCCTTTCTGTTTTGATTCCAAGCTCCTTTAGTGAAGCTGCAGATGTGTGAAGGAGAACTGAAACCATGTTGTTACTGTTGCCTTAACAGAGTTTGTTGCACGAGGAGTACCGATATTTGTTAGGGTGGTTTTGAATATTTTGGGATTGTTGCTGGTTTTTCAGGGTTTTTTTCTGCTTGATCATGGAAATGGGGTTATCAGGGGACTGTTCACGTGTGGGATCATGCTCAGGTTGTCTGTGGAGAATTGCATTCTGCTTTAATGAGATGATTCATGCTGCAGGTACCCCAAATCCCGCTGCAGCCGTTGGATTTGATGGACTCGCACCAGGGAAAGCAGATTTACCAGCTGTGTGGAAAACACAGGATTACAAATTAAGCTGTGACATTCCTGACCTCACAAGTGTTTCCTTAACGAGCCACGGCAGCTCTTTGGGCTGTTTGTGAACCTGGTGTTCCTGGGGCAGGCGTTCACCATCATGCTGGTGTACGTCTGGAGCCGCAGGAATCCCTACGTCCGCATGAACTTCTTCGGGCTCCTCATCTTCCAAGCCCCATTTCTACCCTGGGTACTGATGGGCTTCTCTCTGCTTTTGGGGAACTCCATCATTGTGGATCTCCTGGGTGAGCAATGGCAGCAATCACGAGGATCTGTTCCTCCTCGTGTTTTACATGAAACTGAAAATGGGGACAAATCCAAGGGCTAAATGCCCTAAAGCTTGGTGTTAGTTCTTCTGATATATTTATTATTTTACATTTATGTTTTTAGGCTTTTCTGATTTCTAGCCATTGTAACATGTTTTGTGCTGTGATAAGGATGGAAAGAGCTTTTGATGTTTTGGCTTTTTATTGCTTGGAATCAGCCCTGGTGTATCATCTGACTGAAACAGCATCAGTCTATTGAAATAAAATAGCTTATATTATTATTTTATCAACTCTAATAGAGCCAAAACATCATTATTTTTCATAATGACAAGACCTTTCCCCAATGTTAACATCTTGTAGTACAAATTAAGCTTATTACCTGCTGTTAGCTTTCTTCCTTAGGTTTTGTATTTCTGTGTCATCATATTTTCTGTGAAAGAACCAGATGTCGTGTGTTGTTCTTCTGTGAATTCTAGTGTAAAGCATTTGAGAGTTGTAAAGGAGAACTAGTGAAAAATCACCTTTTGGCTTTTCTTTCTATACCAGGCATTGCTGTTGGGCATATATATTTTTTCTTAGAGGATGTCTTTCCCAATCAGCCTGGTGGTGGGAGGCTCCTGAGAACGCCGTCTGTCCTGTGAGTATTGATGTCTGCTTTGGAAGAGAAATGGAAGAATTGCTTGTTTGGAAAACTGTTTGCAATTCATTCACATCAGCTTCTGGTGAATTGGGCAGAGACAGAATGGGGGGTGGCTGTTCTTGCTTTTTATTGAACTCGTGTTGCCAAACAAGGAGCTGGAATTTGTTTAAGTGGGAACCAACTTAACTGGGAGAAGAGCTAAAGGATTTTACCTTTGGTTTCTCTGATAACACTTGTCAGGATTTGCTGACAGCTTGTTTTGCTGGCACCAAAGCTGTGTCCCCTGCTGAGTGTGAACAGTGCTGAGGTAGTACAAATAAGATATTTAATGGGGTTTTTTTCTTCTGTAAGTCATCCTTATGTCACAATTTTGGAAAAAAAAAATCCTTCAGTGTTTATAGTATTGAGTAGTGGTGCTCCCACTCACTTCCCTCTTGTGTGGATGCTCTAATCCCTTGTGGTCCTCTCCCAGAACACCTGTGATGGTTGTTTTTCACAGAATCATAAATCTGTCCTGAAGATGTCTGGCATAGAATATTTATACATAAATATCAGAGGATGAACCTCATCAGTCTGGATTTGGGATCTCCTTCCTGGTGGCTCCAAAGTGGAGAGCGTAAATCCCATTGCCTGGGCAAGCTGTTCTTGAGGGAGGACACTGTGCAGCACGTGAGCTGTGAAAGCTGTGTTTCAAGGACACCCATCCTTTGTGTTTTGCAGGAAAGCAATATTTGACACGCCGGAGGATGACCCCAATTACAACCCCTTGCCAGAGGAGCGGCCGGGGGGCTTTGCCTGGGGAGAGGGGCAGCGCCTCGGGGGATAATCGGGGCCTGTGCCTGTCCCAGCCACCCCGGGGAGGGACTGGCCTGGCTCCAGCCCCACGTGGATGCTCCTGCCCTAGCACAGGGAGGGCTCTGACAGCTCTATGGTTTGGAACACAAGCACTTTATGAAATGGCAGTCTCACCCGAGGCACTCCCAGCACCCTTCCCAATCGGGGAATTCGTTGTGCTGGACATCATCTAAATCCAGTGGAGCCAAAAATTTAAAACTGGAAACTGTTTCCTGTTAACTTTAGTTAACAGGGCCACACAAGTACTTGTTTAAAGTGATTTCTAAAGCATTTTTTCCAAGTTATTTGATACATGAAAACTCTATGGGAAACTTTACAGGGGAAAAACCCAACTTTTTGGGTTTTAACTAATTTTTTTTTTTTTATTCTTGGATAAAGCAACTGCAAGATGATTGAAAGGCTAAGTCACTATTTCAGTGGCAAAAGGTTTTTTTTCCTCTGGGTGCTGCTGTCTCCAGTCATCTGTGAACTGCAGGGTACACAACGTGCAGCTTTTCACTCTGCCACTTGGATTGTTGGAATGTTCTGCAGGCCAAGGCTACATTTTGGTGGGTTTTTTTCCCCCAAGGACTGTGTGTTCAGGTGCCCAGTTTTCAGACTGGTGGTTAAATAGGTGTGCCTGCAGAATCCACCCCCATGTGCCCTCTGCTGTTACTGGATGACCTGCAGCACTAGAGAAGGAAATTTATCTGGAGTCAGGACTCAAAAATGATGATGAGTTGAATAAAATATCTTGTGGATCCTTTTTGGTTAATCCTCTGTATCATCCTCTAGTCTTGAGGCAGCAGGTGGAGAAGCAGGGGCTGGAAAAAGCAAGTCCTTGAAGAGACAGAGGTAACTGCAGCTTTTCTCAGAAGTGCAGGACACAGCATTGTCTGCTCAGGATGTGAAATCCATGGTCTGTGGATGAAGTTTGTTGTGGGGTTGTGTCCAACACAGGCCAGTGAGACTGAGTGGCATTTAGCTTGGAGCTACACGGATTATAAATATCTCTGAGCAGCCACATAGGAATTTGGAGCTCAGTTCAGCTCATCGTGGTCAGTTGTTCTTAAATCACCACAGAAATTATTGGGCGGGGTTTTATTGATTCTATAATAATAGATTAAAGGAGTTAAAGCTGTGTCTTCATTCTGCATTTTAGAGGATGGGCTTCCCCATTACATGTGATTATCTCATTTAGTCTCAGATTTTGTTTTTAAAAGCTGGCTACAGGTTTTAATTTATAAAATTTATAGTCCGGGAGAGAAACGTGTGCGGCTCTCAGGGGAAATGCTTTATCCACAAGCAGTGTGTTAGCTTCTGATAAAACGTGTCTGCATTTTTGTCTGTTAAAGGTTATAAAAAGTTATGGGAGCTTTGAGGGGTTTTACAGGTTTTTGGTCTGTTTTGAGGGCAGTTTTGATTGTTTCTAGAACAGAGTGCTCCTAGAGGGCAGGAATGAGGCAGGAGTTAGACCCAAACCTTATTTTTGTGTGTTCTTTTTAGTTCAGTGTTTGAGAACCCCTCCGTAGCTTGTTACTGGGACAAGTCCCGAGTGGGAACATGTCGCTACGCTGCCTGCAGCCGGCTCTGTGCCCTCCTTGGCTGTGTTTGGCCGCTCTTTGGGGTCCGCGGTTTTTCCGCGTCTCCCCGGCCCCGAGGGGCGCCCGCAGCTGGGAGCGCTGCAAATGGCGGCGGCGGCGGCGGGACTACAACTCCCAGGATGCTCCGCGCGGCGCGGCGCGGTGGCGTCATCAGCACGCCAGGGAGCCCGTGGGGAGCGGAGCCCCGGGACAGCCCGGCGGAGCGGAGCGGGCCGGGGCCGGGCCGGGGCCGGGCCGGGGCCGGGCCGGGGCCGCGGGGAGCCATGGCTCAGGACAGCGAGGCGCCTCCGGCCAAGCGGTTCAAGGCGGCGCCCCCCGGCACGCAGCCCCGGAGCGCCGCGCCGCCCGCACACGTGCAGCGCCGCTCCCTGCCCATCTCCGGAGCCCGCGGGCCGCTGCTGGCCCGGCTCCGCCGCCTCGACACCGCCGTGCTCATCGGTGAGTGCCGCGACAAGTGCCGGTGTCCCACGGAGTGGGCTGCGCTGGGAAAAGCTGCCCAGCAACGGTTTGGGTGTAAATCTGAAGTGTGGTGAACAGGAGATAGAATGGCTTCTGGGCTTTGGCAGCCGGGCTTAAAGCAGCGGGGACTTGGGTTTTGTGGAGAAGGCAAAAGTATTTTCCTCTCCTGTCGCTGTCTGCCTGGAGTTCAGTCAGAGCCAAATGGCAAAGCTCTCCTCTTCTGAATACTCCTCACTTACATTTTCGCTGCTTTTATTACGCTTTCTGTGAGTGCAAACGAAAAAGCTTTTTGCTAGACTTTCAGGAGCTGAAGATAAACAACTTCCCACCTGGTAGTGTAAATTATTAAATGTAATTAAATGATAAGTGCTTTGTGTGTCGCTCCTGCTAGTGTCACAGCGCAGACGCGGCTGGAGTACGTTTGTAAACCAGAGTGTGGCTGGATGGAGCTGTGCAGAGGAGCGGCCCAGCAGCAAGAGGAGGCCGTGGGGCGGCATCTCTGGCCTGCCACTGCTTTGTGGTGGGACTTTCCCTCTCTATCTTCAGCTTCCCCGTCCTCAAACAGGGCTAAGAGTTAACCTAAAAACCCGAATTTGACAATGCTACAAAAGTGTGGGGGGAAAACCCTATTTCCTTGCTGTTCCTTAGGAGAAACGGGCTCAGGGAAGACCACTCAGCTCCCTCAGTACCTGTACGAAGTGGGGATTGGCCACCCTGGCAGCATCGCCGTGACCCAGCCCCGCAGGGTGGCAGCTGTCACCCTGGCTGCCCGAGTGGCTGAGGAGAAGAGGACGGAGCTGGGGAGGCTGGTAGGTTATCTACAGATTAACTTTGGTTCACTGCTGCTCTGGGGATGGGGCCCTGTCAGGCTTCAATGGGTGGGATATTAACCAGCCACAGGGGTGATAGTCTTAATTTCTTAATTAGTTTTGGGTGCCACAATGTAACAAGGATGTAAAAGCTGTCAGGGAGTGCTCAAAGGAGCAACACGAAGATGGTGAGGGGTCAGGAGGGGCCACATGATAGGAATGGCTGAGAGCACTTGGTCTGTTCAGCTGGAGAAGTGGAGAATTTGGTCAAACTTCACCAAGGTCTGCAGCTTCCTCCTGAGGGGCAGCTCCAATTTCTGCTCTCTGCGGCCAGAGCCAGGACCTGAGGGAACGGCTGGAGCTGTGTCAGGGCAGGTCTTGGTTGGAGATCAGGGAAAGGTGTTTTCCCCAGAGGGTGCTGGGCACTGCCCAGGGAATGGGAACAGCCCCAAGGCTGCCAGAGCTCCAGGAGAGTTTGGACAGCGCTGCCAGGGGTGCACAGGGTGGGATTGTTTGGGTGTCTGTGCAGGGCCAGGGGCTGGACTGATGATCCCTGTGGGTTCCATCCAGCTCAGGATATTCTCTGATTCTGTGATTAAATGAATGGAGAAAAATGGCTCTTTACCCGTCCCATGGCAGTGTGGGCATGGTCTGTCTCTGTGGTATTGTGCTTCTTGATCTGGGTTGTTCCATTTGAAAAAATACCGATTTGTGAATAAAACAAAAAAAAAATACTGTGCTCTCTTCCACTGCTCCCTGTGTCAGAAGTCACTGCCAAGGAGAGCAGAGTGCTGAATTAGTGCAGGTCTGGGGGAGAAAGGCAGAGGAGAAAGACTTCCCCTGCATAAAATCCTTGGAGAGCCTGGAATCATTTCTAGCTGGGAGAGGAGGGAAGGGAGGAAGAAGAGAAGAGAAGAGAGTAAACTCAACTTGGGGGGCATTTGTCATGAACTTCTAGTTAGGAAGAAGCCAACTAGAGATGTTGGCAGTATCATTTGGGTGGCTTGCTACATTTGGAAGAGGAACTGCTCACAGACAGCAGATAAACTGCTCTGCTTTCCAGAGCTTCCACGCCCTTCTGGTTGGCTCAGTCCAATGCAGTGGCCAGGGGCTTTGTAGCCCTTCCTTGTGGCACGATGGCAGTGAGAAGTGCCAGTCTCTGTGCCCGTGCTCCCTGTGTGATCCCTCCCCCAGGTTGGCTACACCGTGCGCTTCGATGACTGCTCGTGTGCCGAGACCAGGATCCGGTTCCTGACGGACGGCATGCTGCTGCGCGAGGCCATCGGGGACCCTCTGCTGCACAAGTACAGCGTGGTCATCCTGGACGAGGCCCACGAGAGGACCATCCACACGGACGTGCTCTTCGGCGTGGTCAAAGCCGCTCAAAAGAAGCGAAAGGAGCGGGGCCTGCGGCCACTGAAAGTGTGTTCATCCAGGATGGCAGTGAAAGGCGGGGTGGGGCTGGGCTCTGAGTGCTCTCAGCATCTCCTGGGGCCTTCCAAAGTTTGGAATTTCAGCTTTGACCGTTTTTCTGTTCCTAAAAAGTCACTTTAATTCTCAGTAGTTAAGGGTGTCTGACTTATGAGTGGGCCTGGTATGACACCTCTGAACAAGGTATCTGGTCACCACCATACCTCTTATCCACCAAAGCCCCTTGGGTGTGAGCTCTAGACTAGACAGAGTGCTGGGGAGGTTTTGGCACTGCTGCTGAGATCACTCCAAGTGCAGGAGCTCTGGCTGATGGGACATGCTCGTTCCCAGGTGAGGATGGACGTGTCAGGAATTTGTGTGAAAGCACATTGGCTTTGCTGGAGGGGCCTGGCATGGTCTTGTTCCATTCTGTCCCATTCTGTCACACCAGCATTTTCTGCTTGTGGTAAAAAGCTGATGGCTTTAACGAGGGGAAATCACTCTCTCCTGTCCCAAAGCCTGTGAGCTGTTCTCAGCATGGTTCTCAGGATCCAGAAGCTGACTTTTGGCTGGTCCTGACTCGTTGGTGTCCAGCTGGATGGAAGCTGCAGTGCTGACCCATGCTGTGCTCCCCCTGAAGGTGATTGTCATGTCAGCCACGATGGATGTTGACCTGTTCTCCCAGTACTTCAACGGAGCTCCTGTCATCTATCTGGAGGGCCGGCAGCATCCCATTGACATCTTCTACACCAAGGAGCAGCAGAGTGATTACCTGCAGGCAGCACTGGTGTCCATCTTCCAAATCCACCAGGTACGAGGGTCTCTCCAGGTTTGTGTCCCTCTGGGGCCAGGGGTTGGTGTTTTGTGCTGAGGTGTTTGACTGCCAAACTCCTGGATTGTTGTGTTGGTTCTTTAAACTGCATTTAGTGCTTTGCAGTTGCTGCTGCTGTTGGGATTTGGGACCTCTATGTCCAGGCTGGAGCTGAAGGGAGACTGCCAAGCAAAGCTCTATAATATCAGCTCATTCCTAGAACCTGAATGTTCCCCTCACCCGAGTTCTCTGTACCTGGGTGCTTGCTGGCTCTCTCTGCCTGACCTGGACAGTTATTTGAGGATACAGAAATTCCTCCATCCTTTTAACACTCGACCCCTCAAAATGTGATTTACTCTTTGTCTCTGGTGAATCCACTGGGAATTCTGGCTGTTGCATACCTTGCACCACATGTGTGTCTTTTCCTTCTTCTTAGCCTGCTTCAGTGGCTTGCTGCCAGAGCCACATCTCATTACCAATCTCAGTTCTCCTTTTCTATCCAAACCCTCCTAACTTGCTTTTTCCTCTGGCTCCAGGAAGCCCCTGCATGCCAGGACATCCTGGTGTTCCTGACTGGTCAGGAAGAAATTGAAGCAATGACCAAAACATGTCGAGACGTTGCCCAGCATCTCCCCGAGGGCTGCCCACGGATGACAGTGCTGCCCCTTTATGCTTCTCTGCCCCACTCCCAGCAACTCCGTGCCTTTAAACCTACCCCTGAGGTGAGGGAATGGGAGAGGTTTTGCTCCAATGAGTCCTTGGATGAAACATGTGGACTTTAGGGGCTAAAGCAGTGTGTACTGATATTAATCAAAATAGTCTCTGTTGGCTTTAGGCTGAGTGGTTCCAGAGCTATAACACACTGCAAATGTGATGGTTTTAACAGATGCTTTCAGTAAGTCACATGGGATCATAAAAAGAAGGAAGGATTAGAAGGTACAGGAATTTAAATTTCCTCAATTTCATAGGAATTTTTTGTCCATATCACAAAAAAGCTACAAAAGCTAATGGGGGAGATACTGAGTAAGCTGAAAACATGTTTCCTTTGTCAAGGCCATAAGGAAAGGAATTCGTGCTGCCTCAGGCTCTTTTTTACCTACTCAACAGATAAATAAGAACACGAATGTTGTGCCAGAAATGAAACCAAAACTGTTGAAAGATGTGTTGAGAACAGCTGTTCTGGTGGTGTATTTTGTTGCAAATGCAGAAGAATGTTTTAGCAGCTGATTAGAAAGTGGAGATTACCTTAGTTTCTGAGAGCTGGCACAGTAAGCACAGTTTGTGCTCACAGTGTGGGGCAGGGCTTGGCCCAGACAGGCCAAAACCAGCAGAGTTTCTGTCTTGCAGCTGCTCTAAGGTGGCCTTGGCCTGGGTTTGATTTTCTTTCCTCCCAGGGCTGTCGCAAAGTGATCCTCTCCACCAACATCGCAGAAACCTCCATCACCATTGCAGGCATAAAATTCGTTGTGGACACAGGCATGGTCAAAGCCAAGAAGTACAGCCCTGGTGAGGAGTTCTGAGGAGGAACAGGGCCACGTTTTGGGTCTGGGTTTGCAGAAGTTACTGGAGGCCATAAGTACCACTGAAAGAGGATTTCAAACACCCTCTGTGCTGTTTATATTAATATTCCAGGTTTGGGGTGTGGGGTTTGGTGGTGTTTTTGTGAGTTTTGAGTATGAGCCATGAGGGGGTAAAAATCTGTCAAATGCCAATCTTCTCTTCATGGACACAGCATGGGATGGTTCACAGTGCTCAACCAAGTGAGCTCTGAGCCGGGTTTGAAGGGCAAACACTGGGAATTCTTACTGCTAACCCTCTGTGTTTTCCAAGGCTGTGCCTTGCTCAGGCACTGGCTGAGGTGATGCTTTTCCATGCCCAGAAACTGGCCTGGAAGTGCTGGCAGTGCAGCAGGTGTCCAAGGCCCAGGCTTGGCAGCGCACGGGCAGAGCAGGGAGACAGGAGAGCGGGATCTGCTACCGGCTCTACACAGAGGAGGACTTTGAGAAGTTTGAGGAAATGACAACACCTGAGATACAGAGGTGAGGACAGAGCCATCACACTCCTTGCCACACCTCTTTTACAGCTGGGGCTGTGGGAAGAACTGAGCAGCAAAACTGGATCTAGGGGCTGGTGGGGTGACTTGAGAAAAATGGAGGTATGGGAACTAAACAGAAAAACTGGGAAATGTTTGCTCAGGGTGGACAGTTGGACCCTTAATCTCCAAACACATGAAGCAATAGTTCTGACTGTCCTCCAGATTTTGCACTTGCCTCTTTGTGGTTTAGGAACTAAGGCTTCACCAGCAGCATCAGACTTATCTCTGTCAAGCTGCAGCACAGACCTGAGATTCAATCTCAGCTTCTATGAAAAAAGGAATAAAAGAACTATCTCAGTTGTTTATTCTGCCTATGCAGGTGTAACCTGGCCAGTGTGGTGCTTCAGCTCCTGGCCCTGAAAATTCCCAATGTGCTCACCTTTGACTTCATGTCCAAACCATCTCCTGGTAAGTGGCTACAAAGGCAGCCTTGGGGAAAAAGAGCAGGGAGCAATCTTGGGCCATTAGGTGTCATACTAACACAACATGAAGGTGTGCCCTGACTGCCAAGGGAAGAGTAAATGGGGAAAGGTGCTTGTTCTCCTGGATAGAGGAGGATAAAACCACATTTTGGACCCTGATTTCTCTAAATGGAAAGTACTTGTCCCTCTGGCCAGGGGAGGGAGGCAGTGATGGAACCAGCTGATCTTCACATCCCTCAGTGGGAGGCAGGAGGCCTCACAGCTCAGTGTCCTTGTTTTGGCAGATGCTATTCAAGCAGCAATTGATCAGCTTGACCTGCTGGGAGCTGTGACCCAAAAGGAAGGTCAGCTTGTCCTGACACCCTTGGGAAAGAAAATGGCAGCCTTTCCACTGGATCCAAAGTTCTCCAAGGTAAAAACTGCAGAACAAATGACTTTTTTAATCTCATGTATTCATGTCTGTACCATTGATGTTTCCTTTTCAAACTCCTTAAACAAAGTGTGAAATTTGGGGTGTTTGCAGCTGTACTGGTATATTTGCTGTACATTAATGTACATAATTTACAGCCCTTTTGCTGGATTGCTTGTCATTTGTTGTTAAATTCAGGGATATTTTATAAGAGACTTTCTTTACTCTGGCACCTCTGAAGGCGAACAAGACAAAATTGCTTGCACTTTTCAGGATTGTTTAGCAGGTCCATGAAGTGTCTGTTGCTGTAGTTGGTTTCAGTCACTGTGTTTGTGCTGGTTGTGCACTGGTCAGTCTCAGGAAGGAGCCTGGCAGGTGCTGTTAAAGGTGCTCGGTGAGCCCATCAGAGGATTTACGGCTGTCCTTAGGCCCAGATGTTTATGAGATTGTCCTAAGCAATGTTTGGTCGAGTTCCTGGGCTGCCAGGGAGCAGAAAGATCTGCCCAGCTGAAGTGGATTTGGTCAGCCAAAGTTGAGTTTTGTTGTGTCTGTGCAGGCCATCCTCCTGTCGCCCAAGTTCCACTGTGCAGAGGAGATCCTGACCATCGTGTCACTGCTGTCAGTGGACAGTGTCCTCCACAACCCCCCTGCCCAGCGGGATGAGGTGCAGGCTGCCAGGAAGAAATTCATCTCCAGTGAGGGGGATCACCTGACCCTGCTCAACGTGTACAGGGCCTACAAGAAAGTCAACGGGCACAAGGTGGGATGGTCTGAGCTGCCAGTGCTGCCTGAGCTCATGGGGTGAGGAGATTTTGGCAGAGAGCAGAGTGACACCTGCATCTGCCATGGCTGGTGCCACAGGCATCCTCCAAAGCAGAGAGAAAAGAGGGCCCATCCTTTACAACTGTGGAATTGGAGGAAGTTCAGTAACAAAGGTTCCTACAGAAAGCTCTGGCAAAGCTTTGAGGGACCAGTTCTGTAATCACAGCCAGGGGCTCTTCCCTGGTTCCAGCTGGAAACAGGAGGGAGTGGGAGATTGTTGAGATTTTATGATAAATATCTGGACATGCTCTGGGACAGGATTCATTGGGAAAACACTGAGCATATTTAAAAGCAGATTTGGATTTATCCTACTCTATCAACCCCTCATTGATTTGTGGATATGTGGACTTATGCATCCCATTCCTTGCAGCATTTACCTGATTTATTTTCATCACCTGCAGGATAACAAGTGCTGTTCTGCAGCTCTTGGTGGCCTTGCAGAGCAGCTCTGAGTGGGAAAAGAACCACCACCTGCTGTTTCTGAGCAGAGTGGGAAGGAATCTAGACATAGTGGAGTAAAGGGGGGTAGAAATATGACCAGGAAAGGGGTCAGCACGTTTTCTCTGAGGCAGATTGTAGGGGGGATTCTGCTTTTTGTGGTATCCAAAGGGTATCATGCTCCTGGGGTGAAGAAATATCCCCTTCTAACTCCTGGTGTCTCTGTTGCAGGGATGGTGCAGAGAGAACTTTATCAATGGCAGGAACATGAAGCTGATGGCAGAAGTCAGAGCTCAGCTCAGGGACATTTGTGTAAAGGTAACTTGCTTCCATACTCTATTTCTCTGTTTCACCTGTTGGTATTTTCCTGTTTGTCCCCAAACTGATGTTACTGTGCACCAAGTCCCAAAGAGTGAGAAAATGGGGGATTGTTTTCAGTCTCCTGTACATAGCTGGCTAAAATTCCTGACTGTGCAGTTGCATCCCAAAATCTTAAAGCTGCAGGGCTTAGTGGGTCAAGGAGAAACAAGAACCTCTAAGAAGACTTCTCAGGGAAAGGCCAGGTTTTCCTAAGGGTTTTTCCTACTCTGGTGCAGGTGGGACTGTGCTGTGTGCCACAGAGTGCTGGCAGCCTGTGCTGGCTGGCTTCTCCATGGAGTCAGGCATTCAGTGTGGCAGCAGCTTCCCCTCAGTGCTGTTCCTGCTGGGCACAGTGTGGGAGCTGCCACTGAACCCCTGGCAGTCTGTCGTGACATGGGAGCCACCCTGTGGGGTATTATTTGTGGATGCTGGTCTGTGACATTCACATTCTCTGGACAGAGAGACATAATCCTGTCTCTCAGGAGAAGCACAGAGAGATGAAGAGAGAACAATCTTTATCTCTGCTCCTTTGTTTTCCCCATGTGGAATGTGGCGTGGAGATTGTTCACCTGCAGTGATTGCTGGGTTGGATTCTGGTGAAGGTTGTTTGGGGTCAGTGACCAATGGGATCCAGCCGTGGCTCGGGCTCTCAGCACAAAGTCACGGGTTTTGCAAGTTTGTTAGTTAGTTAGATAAGTAAGCATGTAGAACAGGATAGTACAGTTTCAATAAAGCAGATCCTTCAGCCTTCTGATCTGGAGCCAGACATCATTTCTTCCCGTTGGGGGTCGCCTGATTTCCTATAGCTGGTCGGCCTTAAACTCTCTTCCAGCAGGAGAGTGACGATCCATTTTGTTGGCTCTTAGTCTGGCTTAGCCTAGCATCCACTCGAGCTGAATGCCAGTGATCCCCCAGCGTTCTGACCCAGGAAAACCCCCCACGCTTTCTGAAGGGAAACAGGGCTGTGTCCCCACGAGGCCGCTCTCGCTCACTCCCGTGTCTCCCAGCTGTCGATGCCCCTCGAGTCCTCCCGCGGCGACACGGCCGGCGTCCGGCGCTGCCTGGCCCACAGCCTGTTCATGAACGCGGCCGAGCTGCGGCCGGACGGCTCCTACGGCACGGTGGACTCGCAGCAGGTGGTGGCCATCCACCCCTCGTCGGTGCTGTTCCAGGGCAGGCCGGCCTGCGTGGTGTACAACGGGCTGCTGCGCACCAACAGGTGCTACATGCGCGACCTGTGCGTGGTGGACGCCGAGTGGCTGCACGAGGCCGCGCCCGAATACTTCCGCAGGAAGCTCCGCACGGCCAGCAGCTGACCTGGGACCAGCTGGCTCAGCTTCGCCTCGAAAGACTTGTTTTTCTAAAAATGTAGTGCACAGATGTATAACCGTGTTTTTTAGAACCTTAAGGAACGGGATGGGTATTTATTTAGATTGGGTTTGTGTTTTTTCCAGAATAAAGAGGTGATGGTGGAAATCCCAGTCCTGCGTGTTGTTCCGTGAGGCACAGAATAAATTATCACAGGAGCTGTCCTGGTGTTTATGGGTCTCATGGGAGCGTGTTTGTTGGCAGCAGTCTGGGCTTAAAGATGTGAAGGTAGCACAGTGAATGTGTGCTTCTTGTGCAGAATGGACTCTGCCATTCACGTGTGCAGTGCTCAGATTCCTGTGGGGAATTGGGAGTTAAAATTCTGGTCCTTTGATGGGGTGGTATCCATTTGATGGGATGGGACAGATGCTTTCCTTCTCCTGCCTTGCAGTGAGCAGCAAATGAGCTTTCTGTGCTTCTCAGGAGTGGGCGCTAATGCCAACTTTTGGACAAAAGGAAGGCTTGGTGCCAGGAAACACTGCCTTGGTCACTCTTTCCTCTAAAATACACGTTCATTTTTTCTTTTTCTGAGGAGACTGCCATGCTCTGGCCCGAACACTGGCAGTCATAATCAGGAGTGGGATGATGTCTGGGATAAAACCTGTGCACGTCTCCCACATTCCTAAAGCTTTGTGCCTTCACTCCTGTACGGGTGCTGTGTCCGTGCCATCCCTGCCCGTTCCGCGGTCAGCGATCCCAGGAAGCAGGCCCCGCGCTGACACACCCCGTCCTGCCGGGGCCGGGACTCGAACCGGCGGCCCCGGGCCCGCGCGGGGCCCGCCGGGGCCGGAAGCGGAGCGCGGTTCCGGGGCGGGCAGACTCGCCCGCCGCTCGCCGCCGCACCATGCTGCTCGCCCGCTCCCTGCGCGCCGCCGCCGCCGCCGCGCTGCGCCCCGCGCCGCGCCCCGCGCCGCGCCGCCCGCTCAGCTCCGCGTGCCCCCGCGCCCCGCTGCCGCCGCCCGCCGCCGCGCCGGCCCTGGCGCGCTCGCTGTGGCAGCTGGGCGGCGGCGCGGGGCGGACGGCGCTGCTGCGGCCGCGGCGGGGCTCGGCCGGCGGCGTGTCCTGCGGCTGCGGCGGTCTGCACACCGAGGGTGAGCGGGGAGCGAGCGGGGCCGCCCTGGCAGGGCGCCCAGGACACGTGCGCTGCCCCCCGTCCGTGCTGGGAAGCACGTGCGCCGGCGGGCGCTTTCCCTAAGGCAGCTCCGCCTTTCCCCGATCCCCGTTTTCACTAAACCACCTATTTCCCTAATTCCCGTCATCACCTAAGCCCCGTTTTCCTCTACACACCCTTCCCGAACCTCCTTTTTTGCAACTCCCTTTTCCCCGAACCCCCATTTTCCCAAACCCCCTTTTCCTCCCCACCCTTCCCTTAACCCCACTCCCCTTTTCCTCAACCCTCCCTTTTCTTACTCCCCTCTTTCCTTACCCTCCCTTTCCATAATCCCCTCTTTTCCTAGCCCCCTTTCCCTAACTATCCTTTCCCTAACCCCCTTTTCCATCGCCTCTTTTACCAACACCCTTTCCTTCCCCATCCCTTTCCCTGAACTCACCCCCACCCCTTTCCTTCATTCCCCCTCTCCATAACCCTCCCTTTCCCTAACCCCGTTTTCTTTCCCACCAGGAGACAAAGCCTTTGCGCAGTTCCTGACGGACGAGATCCAGGAGGAGAAGAAGATCCAGAAGCACAAATCCCTGCCCAAGATCTCCGGGGGGTGGGAGCTGGAGGTCCATGGCACGGAGGCCAAGCTGGTGCGGAAGATCGCGGGGGAAAAGTGAGTGGGGTCTGGGAAGGGTCCCCAGCACCCGAGGGCGGCTGGGTCACAGTGACCAGGCTTCTCCATGTGCTCACACCCCAAGTGCACCCTGCACAGGCTCTTTGTTTGACCACCTGGGGCCAAGGGCACTTTTGTCTGCGCCAGTTTGTTGCTGTGTTTTGTGTTACAAAGTTTCACATGGTCTTCCCGTTTTAAAAATAACAGCGCAGTAAAACTTTAAAAAGTGAGATTGCTTGGAGGGAGCAGCTTCACCCAGGTGTGTCTTTTAAGTGCAGTGCCTGGTTTTGTTCACGCTGTGTGAATTCTGAATGAGGCCTTAGGAGACCCATTCCGATGGGCATTTTTGGGCGTGTTCAAAAGAATTGTTTCTGTTTCTTTTGCAGGATAACGGTTACATTCAACATCAACAACAGCATCCCACCCTCTGCTGAAGAAGACACGCAGGAACAGCAGAAACCTGATGAGCAGGAGGTAACAGCCTTGATGTGCATTTAATGCTGGGGACACAGACCAAAGTTGGAATCTTGCCTTAGGGAAGTTGGAGCCTTGTCCTCAAGTGTTGAGGCTTTTTCTCCCCCTTTTAATGCTCCCAAATATACCCTTGACATTTGGGAGCATTAAAACACAAAATGCCGGTTTTCCAGGGCTGCCTGTCCCCTGTCTGACCTTCCCTCCCCTGCAGAAAGACAGAGCAGGGTGGCAGGTCTCTATGAGGAGAAATTAGAGGAATTTTGAGGCTTTCTAGCACCTTCCACTACCAAAAAGGTCTGCAGGAGAGTGGGAGAGGGAAACTTCGTACAAGAGAATGGAATGACAGGTTAAGGGGGGATGGCTTTTAAGTGATAGGGAGTGGAGCTAAATTGGGTACTGGGAGAGATTGGTCCCCGTGAGGGTGAGGAGGCCCTGGCACGGGAGGCTGTGGCTGCCCCATCCCTGGAAGTGTCCAAGATTAGGTTGGATGGGGCTTGTATGCACCTGGGATAATGGAAGGTGTCAGGGAACACAGCACAGGGCTGTGCTGTGATTGCTTTGGCTCCTGTTCAGATTCCAGTGCTGATGCAACTGTTTTCTTATTTAGCCTGAACTTACATCAACTCCAAACTTTGTTGTGGAAGTAATAAAAGATGATACAAAACAGACCCTTGTGCTTGACTGCCATTTCCCTGAAGATGAGGTGAGTATCACTGTGCCCCTGTTGGATTTAACTGCTCTTTGTAATCTCTTGCTTTTCTGGATCAGCACGATATCCAGTCTCCTCTTATTTCTTTATTTCTCTTAATCACAAAAAAAAAAAAAAAAAAAGACTTTATGTTTGCAAGAATAGTGGGGAGGAAATGTTTATGGCATTCCTCACATCCTGCACTGGTGTTTCTGATCAGCTGCTTACTGGGCTCTATTGAATTACAGTGGAGAAGTAGGGTTAAAAAAAAAGGAGGGGAGAAAATAAAATTGAGAGCTTTTGCTCACACTGGAATTTGTGGCTTATTTTGTAAACGTTAGGAGATGTTTAAAAGTCCTGGCTGTTAAAGGTGAGATGGACATGGGAAGACATGCTTAGAACCATACAGAAGAAGTTTTTATATATTTGTAAAACTCAGGCTGCTGATTTAAATCAGGTCCCTTCTGGCAGCACAAGCTTAGAGGATTTCCTGAGTTCTGTGCTTGTCCTCACAGGCACATGGTGAGAGGGGAAAGCACAGCTTGTCTGGCCTTGGGGCTTTTCCTGAGGTATTCCTAGCCTGGGGATGAGCTGGCTGAGCCTGCCCACTAATTGCAGCTCATTGCATGTCTTGCATTTGTTTTCCTGCCTCAGATTGGACATGAAGGAGAGGAAGAAAGTGATATTTTCACAATTCGGGAGGTGAGCTTCCAGCCCACTGGAGAAGCTGACTGGAAGGACACCAACTACACCCTCAACACGGATTCCCTTGACTGGGTAGGTGCTGCTAAAGGCCACAGAGGGCACTCAGCTCACCTCACCTGGCTGTCCCTCTGCTCCTGGGCTGGGAATTAAACCTGTCTGGATGTCTGAGACAGGGACTGGCCCTGCTCTGCCCCTGAGCTGCTGATTCTGCTGCACACTGAGGGTGTTTCCTGGTCCCAGGGTTGTGCACTGCTGGTGGCATTACCAGGAATCAGGACAGACAGGAGGAACTTCTTCCTTTCCAGATTCTATAGGTGGATTTCCCAGCAGAGAATCACATTCTGGAAATGCTTTGACACTTGTTAACATCTTTTGATCTGTGTGTTTAACCATGTGGCTTATCAGACACCATGTGTAGATAAAAGCATCTGTGTGTGGTATCTGAAAAAATACATTGTGTCCTGGTGTTCCAGGTGTGTTAGAGTTGTAACACTAAAAATATGCACTAGAATCTGTGTGTTCTTATGTTCTCAATGCCAGGATTTAAAAAGCTACAACTTTTGAGGCTGTCATGAGTTTAAAACTGGAAGTAGAAGTCCTAGAGTGTATCCCCTTGAGAAGCATTCATGTTAAAATTGCTTAGTGTGCTTTAGACCATCCCACACTGATTATTCTTTTTTTCCCCTGTCTTAAGACATTAAATTAATTTAAAATGTGCATGAAAAGGAAAAAGCCAAGCTCATGACTGTAACATTGAAGCCTTTCAAACAAACTTGTACATCGGATATCTTTCCAAAGCATTAGTTCACCCCTGGGTAGAGGGGACAGGCAGAGCTTGGCCTGTGTCATCCTTGGCACACTTCCCCTGCTGACTCCCAAAGTCTGGGGATCATCTCCAGAGTGCAGCTCATTTGCAGTTGGGTTTGGGTTTTTATAACGTGCTCCATGGCCCTTTCTGTCCAAATGTTCCACCCAAGGTCAGGCCTGCCCTCCTGTGGTGGTGCCTTGAGAGGCTGCCTGGAACAGAGGCTAGACAGTGTTAAAGGAATAAAATAGGGATTTATTAAAAGGCCTTAAAGGATACACCTTGGGCAGTACAAGAGCCCAGCCAGGGCTGCACCCAAGATGGTTCATGAGTCATGAGTTTTCATACTTTTAAAAGTTTTAGTCCATTTTCACATTGGGGTTCATTGTCCAATTCCAGCTCCAGGTGATGCAGTCCCATCTTCCCAGACTGCTCTCCTGAATTCCCTGCTGTTTGCACTTTTTGGGCCTGAAGCTGCAATGGTGTCCTTGGTTCTGGGGCTGGAAAAGGATTGTTCTGTCTGACTGAACTGGGAGGAGAACTTGCTCACACTTCTTGTGAAGTTCAGAGTCACACACTAATGCAGTACAGAATCTGGAAAATAGGAAAGGCATCTGTGGGCCTGATTTTCCTGGGAGGAAGTGCCAATTGCCAGGGGCCGTTTTAATTCACCCCCTCCCCAGGTGTGTTCTGCTAAGGAAGGTTTCTGTTCCTTGCTGCAGGCTCTCTATGATCACCTGATGGATTTCCTGGCTGACCGAGGAGTGGACAACACCTTTGCTGACGAGTTGGTAGAGCTCAGCACTGCCCTGGAGCACCAGGAGTACATCAAATTCCTTGAAGACCTTAAAAGCTTTGTCAAATGTCAGTAGGTCAGGCTAGGAAACTTAGTCTCAAGTGTGGGTATTCCACAGTGCTGCTTCATCCAGCAATACCCAAATATATCTTCACAGTGGATACAGAGAGTAAGTAACTGGGAAGGTGGAGGAGGATTCTCACTTGGATTTGGGGATTTGTAGTGATGGTGCAGCCCCAGTCAAGTTCTCTGATGCCACAGGCCAGAATTGCCTCGCCCTGCGTGGGGCTTTTTGTACTATTAAGAGTGAATGTGAAGAATAAAAACTATTCAACATATCAGTGAAAAGGGTGGTTTCTCTTCTTCCTGCTGTACCAGTGCTGCCATGAAAGTGATGGCAGAGTTTCTCTGTGCCAGAGCTGCTCACAGAGTAGTTGTGGCAGTGATGGTTGAGTATTTCTACTTAAACTGGTGC
Organism: Anomalospiza imberbis; assembly: GCF_031753505.1. Classification (NCBI taxonomy): domain Eukaryota; kingdom Metazoa; phylum Chordata; class Aves; order Passeriformes; family Viduidae; genus Anomalospiza; species Anomalospiza imberbis. The sequence continues at coordinate 4,251,690 of NC_089700.1, forward strand.
CTCCAATTGTTTGAAGGTTTTAAGTTTATTTAAGTTAGCTTATTTATTTAAGGTTCTTTTAAACTCAAAGAGAAAGCTGAAGTGCAACATGAGCTGTGAGATCACTGATGTAGTATTTAAGACAACACCAAGGCCAAAATAAACTAAATATATTTATTTCAAAACATGTCCTGTGTGATTAAAAGTGCAGGTCAAGGCAATACTACGCCTTTTGAAGTGTCTTTTTGACACAGCAGTTAGAAGTATGTACACAAGAGTCCTAGCAGCTCTGGGTGAAGTTTAGTATTAAAGTCTTCCAGAAGTAAAGCAGCAGCAGAATCACCTTAGAGGAGAATCATCCAGGAGTCACAGACCTTCACAAAAAAGTTGAACAGAAAACTGTGTTAATGTATAAAGTTCAAAACTATTTGAACACGAAAAACTACTGACTGGGGGAAAAATTAACAAAAGAGTTGTTGAGCACTGGCAGAAGCTGCCCTGGGAAGTGGTGGAGTCACCATCCCTGGAGAGATGTAAAAGACGTGCAGAGATGTGGCACTTGGGGACATGGGTAAGTTGTACCCTTGGCAGTGGTGGGGGAACGGCTGGGCTTGATCTTAGGGGTCTTTTCCAACTTAAACAATTCCATGGCTGTATTTTAAATGCTCTGCCTTACACTGGTTTCACATAGCAAAGCAAGCACCAGCTCTAGCTTGAGCCAAAGGGCTGCTGTGTGTTCTCTGGGACACCTGGATGAAGTTTTTTCAGGAGGCTTAAACTTTAAGTAATTTTTAAAACTTTTCTTCACAAACCACTTATCTGATCAGATGGTGCACACAAGACTTAGAAGTTGTTGGCTGAAGTTAGGGCACTGAATTTGACAGATTCCCTAATCCAGCAGTTAAAGGTGTGTGCTTTGGAACTTCTACGGTTACTGGTGGTCAGAGATAAAGCCATTTCCAAGGAATTTTGTGAAAAAACAGCCACACAAACCCCAGGGATCAGCAGACTTGTGGTTTCTGCCCATGTAATTGAGCCATGGATCCAAGCAGGGATCCTTTCCAGGAACCTGACATTTACACTCACTGGGCAGCTCATCAGCAGACTGGCTTCCTCCTCCATGCCACTGGTGACTGTGAACTCGGGGCTGTGCAAACACCTCTGACTGTGCTCTGTCAAGGTGCTTTCCAGAAGTGACCGAAGCTTCCCTTCTGTCATATCCTGAGAATAATTCATGAAAAGTCAGCTGAAGTTCCTATCTCTGCAGCACCACAGATGCCACACACAACACTTCACAGTGCAGCTTACCTGTGTGCTGATGTACAATCCACACTGGCAATGAACCAAGTGAGCCTTTACAGTCAGGTTATTCCTGGGGAAAGCAAACAATGAGCATCATAACACCCAGAACAAGGGAAGGTTTTAGCAAAAAAAAAACCAAAAAAAAACCCCAAAACAACCCACCCTCCCGTTAGATCATTGCTCAGGCATTTTTATTTTGGTGGAATGAACAGCAGCCTCTCTCCGCACATTTCTAAGCCCAGACTGCTGTAGGAGAGTGGGGAATCTGATTCCAATGCCAAAGGCTTTCTTACTTCCTACATACTGGGCAGATGACCCTGTCAGTGGCATCCAGGCTGTCGAGCATGGCGTTGAGACATTCCTCATCGAAGCGCAGGCTCCGCTCGTACTCCTCGATAACCAGCTGCTCTGCAACAGCACAGCACAGCAGAACTCCCTCAGGGCTTGCTGGGCAGCACAGGCAAAGCTGCTGGCCAGATGCAGGATGGGCTGGATACAAGTTTCTAAGAACTTTTACTCCTTTGAGTCAGATTTCTATGCCTGGTAAATTAATTCCTGCTAATCCAGTTTTTTCTATGGCTCAGCTCGTCTCATATGGGCCTTTCTACTTTCAGATCAGCACTTCAGAAGCATCCTGAATTGATTTATAAAGGTTCCTAGAGCTAACAGATCTCAGTCCTGTTTCTCTGGCCTCTCTCACAGACCTTAAAATGCCACTTAAACTCTTAAAGCTGTGAGAAGAGGTCTCAATACCTCAAAGCCTCAACAAGATTTCCAAGGAGGCTCTTCCCTGTATCATGTGGTTTGCAGGAACCAAGGAGTGCAGCCTCAGCTGTTCTGCATTACCAGGAAGTCAGGGGTGTTACACATCAAACAGGAGTCAGAAGATGTGTAAAGATCTTACCTTGCAAGATCAGTTCCTGTTGGATCTCTTCCAGCACTGCTAGCTCGTCAGGGTCCTCCAGCACCTGAAGGGTGAATCAGTCAGTGATCCTCCCATTCCAGCATCTGACTGAGCAACATCAATTCACTTCTCCTGTCTAGTAAATCCCTCTATCTGGAAACCCAAGCACTGTGGGAAGCAACCTGTACTGTAAACACATGTGCAAAGCCAGCCAGAATGGATCCAAGTACAGCCTTTTGAGCTTGCTTTTTAAAACATTCAGCCTTCATTCCCATTCTCAGAAGAGGAAGTGACAGACCAGCTATAAAAAGCACACATGAGGAAACAAACCCTCTGCTGTGATCCACAGGCTGTTTGTGAAAGCAATAAGGCATTTCCCCACTCATGCCCAAAGGCACTTTCACAGCTCAACACCCTGCCTGAGCTGCAGAAATAGGAAAACCTGAAGCTCTTGAGTTGTGTCGGCTCCAGTGAGAGGCTGAAGTCAGAGCCGTGGGGAGCTGTACTTGATCCCCGTGTCCCACACGTGGTGCTGAAGCTGGGGACGCAGCACTGACCTGCTCCATGGGCTGCTCTCCGCGGAGGCCGGGCAGCCTGTCCCGCAGCTCCTGCCACTCCTGCTCCATCACCTCCTGCACCAGCAGCGCGCCCGGGGCCGCCCCGCACGCCCCGTCCCCGGCCTGGCGGTAGCGGTCCAGCAGCTTGGCCCGGCTGCTCCTCAGCCGCTCCATGCAGCGCTGCGGGACGGGAGAGCCCGGGGCCGTCAGCGCCCGCTCGGGCGGCACACGGGGGGTGCCGGGGGCCAGACACGGCGGAGGGAGCGCGTCCCAGAGGGCCGAGGGACCGGGAATGCCTGAGGGGGCCAGACACGGCGGAGGGAGCGCGTCCCAGAGGGCCGAGGGACCGGGAATGCCTGAGGGGGCCAGACACGGCGGAGGGAGCGCGTCCCAGAGGGCCGAGGGACCGGGAATGCCTGAGGGGGCCAGACACGGCGGAGGGAGCGCGTCCCAGAGGGCCGAGGGACCGGGAATGCCTGAGGGGGCCAGACACGGCGGAGGGAGCGCGTCCCAGAGGGCCGAGAGACCGGGAATGCCTGAGGGGGCACACGGGGGAGGCAGCGGGGCTGGGGCACGGGGGAAGGGCCGGCCGCGTCCCGGAGGGGCCGCAGGGGGCTGGGGTAACAGCTCCCAGCGGGGGCAACGCCGGGCGCTCGCAGAGGGGGCTCGGGACGGGGTTAGGAGAGAGTTCCGGACGGGGCGCGGCTCACCCGCCACAGCCAGCCCCAGGGGGATCGAACTGGGTCGGGAGAAGGGAGCCCATGTTCCCCCGCCCTCCCAGCCCGCTCACCCTGCGGTACGTCTCCCTCCATGGCGGCCCGCCCGGGCTCTTGTACCGCGCCCGGTGCCCCTGCACCGGCGCCGCCATCGCGCCGAGCCCGCAGCGCGCCGGGCGCGCGGGGCACGCCGGGAAATGTAGTCCGCGGGCGGCGGCGGCGATTGGCCGCGGCGGGCGGTGACGCGGCGGCGGCGGCGCGCGGGGCGATGGCGGCCGAGTGCGGCCCGGCGGAGCAGTGGCGCGCGGCGCTGCCGCAGCACGCGCTGTTCGGCCGCCTCCGCGAGCGCGCGCCCGCCGCCCCCCGCCCGCCGCGGCTCCGCGACCTCCTGTGCGGGCTGGGCTCCGACCTGCTGCTCTGGGACGGGCCCGCCGCCGCCCTGCTCGCCATCGGCCTGCGCCGCCTCGGCGGCACCGACCCTGCCGCGCTCGGCCGGTACCAGGTGCGGCCCGCGCCCAGGGACGGGGCGAGGGGAGGGAGGGCCGAGGGGGGGAGCTGAGGGGAGCAGGGGCTGGGGCGGGCGGCGTGAGGGGGTGGGGAGGCTCTGAGGGGATAAGGAGGTGGGTGTGAGGGGATGAGGGGCTGGGCGGGCCGTGAGGGCGTGCGAGGGGAGGAGGGCCACGGTGGGCACGGGGCTGAGGGTGTCTGTTCCTTGAAGGAGCATCATCATCCCTCAGCCCGCCCTGGGGTGTCCTTCCGCAAGGAGCCCACTGCTTTGTGCCTCATTCCGTGCCGCGTAAATCTCCCAAAATAAAGAAGAGCAGTGCTCCCGCGAGTGCCGTGAACGGCTTGTGCTTCCCTGTAACATTTCTGTCCTCAGACTCTCCTGTGCATAAACCCGCCCCTTTTCGACGTGCACCAGACGCTGCTGAGCCCCGCCCAGCACCATGTGGCGCTCGTTGGTACCAAGGGGCTCATGGTGCTGGAGCTGCCCAAACGCTGGGGCAAGAATTCTGAGTTTGAAGGTGGGAAATCCACCGTGAACTGCAGGTGTGTGAGACCTCAGGTGGTTAATGACACCCTTGTCCTGCCACTCTTCCTCCGCAGCCTCCCTTTCCTGGGGTTAGGTAGATACAGAAGGCACCGGTGGAAGGTACAGATTGTATTGGGGTTGTGGGGCAGTCATGAATGAAACTGTTTTGGCTCAAATACTTGCTGCTTGTCAAGTGACCCAAATAAATGACCTTCTAAACTTGCTGCAGTTGCTGAGGAGCAAGATGCTCCTCTGGTATTCTCTAGCTTTTCACAGAATCACAGAATGCTTTGGGTTGGAAGAGATTTTAAAGGCCAGCAAGTTCCAAGTCCTGCTATGGATAGGGACACCTTCCACTAGGCCAGGTTGCTCCAAGCAGTGCCCAACGTGGTCTTGGACATGTCCAGAGATGGGGCAGCTTCTCTGGGATCTTTCAGCTAAAAGCAGATGTTTGGGGGGAAATAACAGAGGGGCTTCAAGTTAAAGCTGCTTTCCAACTTTCAGAGTAGTACAGATAAAGACCCTGAAACCTTTTCATTGTGTTTCTAGCTCTTCTTGTCCCCACTTGCCTTTAGAAGTAGGTCGTGTGTTTCTGGTCACAGTGCAAGTTTCTGCTCTGTATTCCAGCACCATTCCTATTGCGGAACGGTTCTTCACCAGCTCAACATCCCTGACTCTAAAGCATGCAGCCTGGTACCCCTGTGACACCATGGAGCCCCACATTGTGCTCTTGACATCAGATAACACCATAAGGTAAGCTCCATTTGCGATTGAATATCTGAAGGGTGGTTTTTTTGTCATGTCCAGTCTTAATTTGTCACTTATTTTGCATCCTGCCGTTTTTACCAGAGGTAGCATTAAAAGAGTAGGATGGGAGGAATTTCAGACTGAGAGCGGCTGATGTTCCTGTGTCAGCAGGGAACGGGCAGCACTGCCAGTAGAGTGAACATGGCTGCTGTTTCTTTGCCCAGGTTTTACAGTCTGAAGGTGCCTCACACACCCATCAAAGTGATCGTGCTTTCGGACACCGAGGAGGAGACTCTTACAATCAAAACAGGGTTGGTGTGGCTTCTTGTATTTTGAAATGCTTTTGCAGAATAAGCTCAGTAGTCTCAGTTGTGTTTTTAATGAATAAGTGATAAACGTGCCTGAAAATCTCATGAATTCTGTAGTGTTAGCACTTCTTCATAGCAGAGTACCTACACTTCTCCCTCTTCTCCCTCTTCTCCTTCTTCTCCCTCTCCTTTCTCTTCTTTCCTCTCTCCCATCCTTCTAAAACAAAGTGGTGACAAACTGTACAGTCAAGTGTTTGTCAGAGTAGCAGCTTGAAAAACACACATTGACTTTAAGATGGGGTTAAGAAGGGGTTTTTGAATGAGGAATGTAGAAGATAGATTATCATTTTATTTCCCTCTTGGCCTGGTTGGAAACAGAACTCTTGCAGCACACAGCGGTGTCCCTCACAGGAAGTACCAGAACACCTCTTGTGTCCTCTGAGGCTGTGGGGGCACTGCAGAACCCATGTGCCATGACTGGGGTGTCACTTACACCCGTTTGTTGCTGGCAGTGGCGCGTGGCAGGGCACTGCTGGCTGGGATGGGGGTTTGGCAGGGATTTGGCAGCACACCCCTCAGGACCACGTTAAACATTGTGCTCTCAGTCCTTGCTGACCCCAGCTGGTTCTGCCCTGTCCCAGGAGAGCCTACACAGCGTCCCTGGGCGAGACGGCCGTGGCCTTCGACTTCGGGCCGCAGGTGCCCGTGCCGAAGCACGTCCTGGGCCAGCGCGGCAGCGAGGAGGTGCTGGGCTACCCCCTGTACATCCTCTATGAGAATGGAGAGACCTTCCTCACCTACATCAGCCTGCTCCAGAGGTAGGCTCTGACCCTCAGGGCTCACAGGGTGCTTGGGTATACAGTGCTGGGGTGAGAGAGTCACCTCTCAGCTTGGCTGGGACTCTCTGAGGGATGCTGGGCTGACATATCTTCTGTCTCTGTGGCAGTGCTGACAGACTGGAATCCAAAACCAATGTGTCATCCTTTCTTATCCAGACATTATGGGTGCAGCTTCCACTGCTCAGAATGCACTGTGCATTATTTACCACCAGCAATCTGATATGAAGACACAGGGCTGTAAAAAGATCAGTGGGTCTAAGGCTGTTCAGTGTCTTTTGTGGCCTTCAGTTCACAGCACAGACATCCTTAGCTTTGGATGAGGCTCATTGAGCCAGGGGCATCCTAGGAAAAGAAATATTTGAAGAGCATAGGGGGCTCACAGGCATGTTCTGCAATGGAAAGTCAGGATGATTAATCAAGAATATAAACATGCTACAAGAAGGAATTACTTTAGAAAACTGAGAAGATGGTGCAAGACTTACAAGTTAGATCTTGTGTAGCTGAATATTAAAGAGGGTGGTACTTGGGTTAGAAGCAGCTCTGTGCGCCTCATCGCTGAAGAGATTTGTCTGCTGGCAGATGGCCTTAGTCCATCTGAAGTTCTGCCCAAGGAAATGCCACAGCACAAAATGCTGCTTGTGAAGTGCAAGAAACCAGCTGAGTAATCACTAACTTGAGCTTTCCATGAGTACTTTGTGTTCTTGTATGAAAATGTTTCCTCTTGAATTTTTGCAGTGTAGCTTTGGTTGCTTTCAAAGCATACAATGTAATAAAATGAGCTCTGATTTCTCCTCTGAGATCTCCACCAAGGAGCTGCAGGTCAGACTTGCAGTCTGCAGAAGTCTGTTGGGAGTTAGAACTCCAAGCCATTGTTTGACAGCTGTGGGGAGTCCCCTTGCAGACCCGGTGCTGAGAACAAACCCATCTTCCTTGCAGCACTGGCAGCCTGGGGAAGCTGCTGGGCCCCCTGCCCATGCACCCGGCTGCCGAGGACAACTACGGCTACGACGCCTGCGCCGTGCTGTGCCTGCCCTGCGTTCCAAACATCCTGGTCATTGCCACCGAGTCGGGAATGCTCTACCACTGCGTGGTGCTGGATGGAGAGGAGGACGATGAGCAGGTACTTGTCTTGCTTTGGGTTTTTTTTCTGTAGGCATTTTTGTTTCTTTAATCCAAGTTCCTGGCTGCAAGGTGGCAGGGTGCCTGGAAGTGTGTGCCATGTGCCAAAGCTGCATTCTTTTGGAATGAGGTAGTGAGTCTTTCTCCTGTTTCAGCTCCCTGACACTTTTATTTTAACTCCCACTCCTGTGTACCCTGACAGTAGATCAGTTTTTGATCAAATTTACTAGGATCTAATTTAAGGAGGATTTTCTAAGAAACCCTGGGTCTGAGTTAATTTTTTTTAAGTAAACTTGAACTACATTCCTTGACAATTAAAACTCATAACTCTTTCTTGATGCAGTTTATGTTGGCATTCCTATTTAAGTGATGTCTGACAGAAGAATTCAATGCTCTTTACAGTCAGAAAAGTCCTGGGACCCAAGATCTGATCTTATTCCTTCCCTGTACGTGTTTGAATGTGTTGAGCTGGAACTTGCACTGAAACTGGCGACAGGAGATGAGGAAGATCCTTTGGAGTCTGACTTCTCTTGCCCAATCAAGCTGCACCAAGGTAGGGTTGTTGTTCAGCTTGTGGCTTTTTATTCCATGTGTTTAGGACCCAGTTATTTGCATGTTCTCACTGGTGTCAGACAAACAGGGGGGTCACACTAAGGATTTGCCTGATGCCCTCAATAAAGGAGCAAGCCTGGGAGGAGCTCCAGTGTTGGCTCAAGGGCAGCTTACACATGGTCAGTACTAAATCCAGTCATCTGAGGGTTATAAAGTAGAAGTTTCTGCATCTGTGCTGACCTGTGAGTGTGAGGGAGTGCTGTGGAGAGAGTGATCCTGAGGGAAGGATCTGCTTATCCCATGGAACTGGGGGCAGGACAAAGTGTTTGGGTCTTTGGGAGCAAGCAGCTTGGCAGAATGCTGGTCTGCTAGTTTTAATAATCTGCCATTGAAAGCCTATCTGATTGATGCAGATGTGGTGTGATAGGAAGGGTTCAAAACAACTCATCAGTATTTTAGACTCTAACACATGCATCCCTGTTTCTGGTGCTTGCACTAAGATGTTAAAGCTGACTGGACACTAAGTTGATACACAGGATCAGCAGTGCAGGTGTGAAGGGTGAGTTTTTCTCAGTTCAGTGCCATCTCTTACACTTTCTGCTTCAATTTCAGATCCCAAATGTCCCTCTAGATACCACTGCACACATGAAGCTGGTGTCCACAGCGTGGGCTTGACATGGATCAATAAACTGCACAAATTCCTTGGTTCAGGTGAGTGAGGGAAGTGGGGAACAGATGAACATCTGTCAGAAACAGGCTGGTGGATGCAGGTACTGCTGAATCCCTCACCCTGCAAAGGGGATCTGATGCATCCTGACATGTCTCCTTGTAGATGAGGAAGACAAAGACAGTTTACAAGAGCTGGGAGCAGAACAGAAGTGCTTTGTTGAACATATTCTTTGTACAAAACCACTGCCATGCAGGTAAAAAACCAAACTCTTTCTCAATTGCTTTCAAGCTAGGGACTTGATATGGAAAATATTTATAATTTGTCATCTTTTGCTGCATTCTTGCCATTAAAGTAAGCTCAAAAGATTTCAAACAATACAACTGAGAAATTTGTGTATCAGGATTCTTTCTGCACAGTTAGAATAGTAGCTTAAATTCTTGTGTTTCTGTCTGTAAATCACCTGTCAGACCAGCAGAAATTTTCACTTCCATTTACCTGACCTTGGAGCATTTCCAAAAGAGTCAACATGCACAACTTCAGGAACAAAGAACTTTCCTGACTGGGTAATTTTTGTGTTCTTCCCTTCAGGCAGCCTGCTCCAATTAGAGGATTTTGGATCGTTTCTGATGTCCTGGGCCCCACAATGATTTGCATCACCAACAGCTATGAGTGCATTACAAGGCCTCTCTTGTATGTGGTTCTCAGTCCATGACTGCATGGAAAGGACCAAAAAAGGATATTTCTGTTTTTCAATTACTCTTTGATTGTTTCACCCCAGGCTTCTGCACCTCTTAGGACACACAGTGAAGTTTTGCTTTCTGAGCACTCCCTGGCTGAGCACTGAAGTGTTACTGTAGTAGTTACCTACTGCTGATGAGGTGTTTGTAGGAGATATAATTAATCAGGTCACTTATAGTGAGTATTAGGACCAAAAAAAAAAGTTCTTGATGGTATTGTTGAGGTTTTTCAGTAGTGTGGATATTCTTAATGTGTGCCTGAAAGGGGAAAAATAGAAGCAGGATTTTTGTTTGTGCTTCCAATTACTTTCTTTGGAGGTGGTGGCAAAGATACAGAGTGGTGTAAATGTGCATTTGCACAATGAAATGAGCACCTCGAGGGGGTGACACTATTTTCAGCTTGTTTTTTGCAGGACACTGTTTAAGGTAGGACAGGTACCATCAGCAGAGCCAGTGTTAATATCAGGTTCTCCTACAGACCTTTTATTTATTTCACTGTTTCCACGCAGGTGGGCAGTGACCGGGCAGGGTGCTTTGTGGAGGTCATGCTGCTGTTGCAGTGCCTGTCTGCCTTGTTCTGGAACTTTCTTCTCCTTAAGCCAAAGGATATTTATGATTCTTGCTAGTTTGAGCCATGACCAAACAGGTGTGGGGATGTGAGCTTTATCTGCCCTGCTAGGGCTGGATCTACCAGATTACTGAAACAGCTGCTTTTAGAACCCCCTGCGGTAACACAGGAACTCCACAGTGGAGCAGTTCCTCACTTCCAGTGAGGAAGCTCTGGCCTGGTTTCAGTGTGAGTGGTCTGACTGTGTTCTCCCTTGTGCTGCTGTGTGGCAGAAGCACTGTCCATCCTGCCTCCCCTCCCCTGCTGTGCACCAGGGAGGACAAGGACCTGGCTGTGTCCCCGCTGCGCATCGTGGCCGAGTCGGAGCATTCCTTCGAGAAGCACATCCAGGGCATCCTGCAGCGCGGCTCTGCCAACCCCCTGCACCTCAAGTGAGCAAAACCCTGGGGCACCTGGAGGGGGAACACTTGGCAACAGTGGGTGTTGGCCAGCTCCTATTGAACAGCACATGGCCTTGGGCATGGCAGTGCTGGGGCACAGCTCCTGCCACTGACTGGTGCCTGTATCCCTGTGGAGATGGCATCCAGCCCAGTGATGGTGCAGGCTGGGAGAAGATCACCTGGCTCCAGGCTCCTGCTCAAAGCAGGGCTGCCTTCAGCTGCTGAGGTCCTCCTTGCTTGGCCCATTGCGTTTGGAGTATCTTAAGCTACCTTGGGTAGCTTAAAAAAAAGATTTTTAGCAAAGGGATTTTATTGTAACCCCTCACTTCATAACAGACCTTCCCCTGAGCTTTACCATAAACACTGGAAGTGCTTTAGCCTTTCAAAGGAACGTATTAGTAAGATGGCAAAAATCTCAATCTTAAGATCTGCAGATAAAGATGCTGCTCCTCCCCCTGAAGAATGCCTTCAGCTTCTCAGCAGAGCCACCCAGGTGTTCAGAGAGGAATATATACTGAAACAGGACCTGGCAAAAGAGGAAATTCAGCAAAGGTAATGCAGAACTCTTATAAAAATTTGCTGGCCAATGTCTCTGTGACAGAGCAGCACTAAATACTGAGCACTCACCCTGCTCTGTGGGTCTAATCGTGGTGAATGAGTAAACGTACTAAATGTAAAACTAACAATGAATACCAGAACTTAAAATTGAGTTATCAGGAAAAGCAGGGGTGAGTTTAATAGCTGATCTCTGTAGTGGCTTATAGAGAAGAAGAAAATGGTAAACACACACACACACACTTCTCGTGGTGGTGTCTGCCTGCCTGGGCCTGTGGGTGGCAGGAAATCTGACCTCAGCACTAATCCTGACAAAGGAAAATTGCCTTAAGTCTCTGCTGCTTCAAATAATAGTCAGTTATTTACAATATACCATTAGAACAACATGGGAGTTTTTTCTTACCACTGCCCCTTTTTCAGTGTCCTTATTTCTTCCCACTCCCAGCATTTTCTCTGTGGTGTAAATCCTGATTCACCTCATTGCAAGTGGTTTGATTTTTTTTTTTTTTTTTTTTTTTGGTATATGTTTACTTCAGAGTGAAGCTGCTGTGGGGACAGAAAAAGAAACAACTGGAGGATCTGAATTACTGTCGAGAGGAGAGGTGAGTAGAACCTGTCTCCTTTATCAAATCAAACCTCAGGGATGATTCACCTGTGGTGGTGGTTTGGATGAGGCCCTGTGTGGAACAGGTGACAAGGGAAGGCATTCTCAGCCACAGTGAAGCCTGCAGGTTTGCTCCCTCCTCCAGCTGGCTTCTTCAGCTTCCTTGTCCTATCCCAACACCCTGGCTTGTCCTGTGTGTGGCTCTGAAGTAAGGAACTGTTTCTCCCTCACCTTAAGGAAAAGTTTGCGGGAAATGGCCGAGCGCTTGGCTGACAAGTATGAGGAAGCCAAGGAGAAACAAGAAGACATCATGAACAGGCGAGTGCACACGGGGCTCTATTTCACCTCACAGCACCTGACGTTAAACAGAGTTTGCAGGCGTGGTAGAACAGAGTGGGCAGGAGCTGCTGCACTGGTTACAAGACTGGGCTTCTGAAATTCCCTGTGCTGGGGCTTGGTGTGATCTGTCTGCAGGCCCAGCCTGAGACAGCCCCATGCTCAGAAATGCCACCTGAGACCAGCTGGAAGGGGAAGGAGAAGCCCCTGAGACTTGGGAAGCATGGCCAAAGCACCAGGCTGCAGGTGTCTGAGCAGAGCTGGGTAGCAGGGAAGTTAACTCAGAGACATTTCTTGCTTTCAAAGGATGAAGAAAGTCCTTCGGAGTTTCCACTCGCAGCTTCCTGTTCTATCTGACACTGAAAAAGATATGAAGAAGGAGCTGCAGACAATCCATGACCAGCTGCAGCACCTGAGCAATGCTATCAGACAGGTGAGAGGAGGAATGTCTGGGCTGGGAGGTTACTGACAGCTCCTCCCTCAGTGCTGACAGACGAGTCCTGCCAACAAAGTGATGCTGAACTTGTGTTAATTAGCAGCAATTTACTAAAGGGGCTTTGGGCCCTTGGTGGTAATGCAGACAGAACCTTTGCACACACTGTAAGCCCTCAGAGAGCTCCCTCTTCCTCAGCCTGGCAGGGACATTTCTTCTCTTTGTGGAAAGTGCAAAAGCAGAGATTTGAACCCAAAAAGAACCAATTAATTGCAGTACAACACAGCAGTCTGTAATTAACAATCTTCCACGGTGGCAGGCAGGACCAGCACTGACTGGGGCCTTCTCTTTTCTCCTCAACTCCCAGGTGAAAATGAAAAAGGAATACCAACAGAAACAGATGGAGAAGGGGCGAAGCCCCCGCAAACCCAGCATCAGCCTCAGTGCCTACCAGAGCAAGTGCATCCAGGCTGTCCTGAGAGAGGAGTAAGTGCAGGCTGGGCTCCTCCTGAGGAACCTGGGCCCCGGCGCTCACGTTCAGTTCAGGTGTCTCAGGTGTCCTTTAAGCCACGCTGCGGGAGGGGCTGGGGGAGAGGGGCTGAAGCACAGGACATGCAGCTCCTGAGAGCAGCACTTTGAGCACAAGTATGGAAGTGCTTTTTGCCCCAGGATCCAAGGGCAGTCTGCAGTCCTGCATGGGATGACAGGCAGTGCTCCCGTTCACTGCTTCTACCATCTGAACTGTTTCCCTTCCTGCTTAGTTCTGGGCAGCCTTTTGACTTGGGTTATTTTTTCTTGAAGGGGAGAACACATCAGGGAGATGGTGAAGCAGATCAACGACATCAGGAGCCATGTGAACTTCTGACGTGCCCCTGGAGAGGACCCTGCACCCAGAGGCTGGAGGAGCTTCACCTGTCCCTGGTGTTCCCCCTTGTATATTTACCATTTGTATGTTCAACAATACACCTTTTACATATTATTTTGTAAAGAATTGTGAAATAAAATACTTTTGATATGACTCCTCACATGCTGTGGATTTTGTTTTTGTCATGGGAAGGGGACGTGCTGCAGGTGTTATATAGTCAGGGCGTTAGAGGATAATTCTTGCAGCTACCTCAGGAGTGGGGAGTGCTGCTCCCTGGGGTTATCCTGGGATAGTCTCCCACCCTTGCTCCCTCAGGGGTTCCCTGGGGGGAGGCTGGGGCGGGAGGCAGAGGAGAAAGACCAGAGCCGTGCACACACACACTTCAGCAGCTTTTTTTAATTTGGAACACTTTCTCCATAAAGGACACACCTTCAGTACAGTTAACAAATGGTTACACTGGAATCCTGGAGACAGCAGAATTCTACACCCACGATTGCACAGGACACCAATGGCTTGGCTCACTGGAATGCAGTATTGACTTCCAAACACTGTTTGCCTTTTGCAAAAGATGGCTCTGGAGTCCTTCTTGCCATTACAAGGCCAATTCAGTCTCTGCTGTAGACAGACTCTAGTGGACAATGAGTAATTGTTGTCCCTCCTCCCTGCCCTTGGGAAAGGCGCGGTGGAGAAGCTCGGGGGACAGGAGTTACTGCACTGCTGAAACAGGGGCGGCACTGCCGGGGAGAGACCGGGTACCAGACATGCTGCAAGAACACTTTGTACAGGTTAAGACTACACAGCTACAGGAATGCAGACAGAACTCCCCCTGGGCCCTGGTACAGCCTCCACCAACAGCTCAGCCCCTGTCACAGCTGAGCAGTGACACTGCCTGAGCAGATCCCACCCCGGCCCCAGCCACGCTCCACAACACCCAGAACTGGAAGGAAGAGCATCTGTTTTCTCATGTTTATGAGCAGCAACACCAGAATCCATCATCCAGTGAGTATCTACACCAAGAGCTTTTCCTACATTTACAGTCTTTTAAATTTGCTCTGCAAATTTGGCACACACTTTGTTTTGCTTTTAAAGGCCCCTTTGAGTTCAGCAGAAGCTCAGTTGCTGCTGCTGAAGCTTTGCTGTCCTTCCCCCAGGAGGGACAGCAGTTTGCAGGGAGCACATCTCCCACCACTTCTGTGAACAGCCAGGCTTCCAATTTCAAACTGAATTGTTTAAAAGTCTGACATGACAGCAGTTGGTGAAAAAGGGTGACTCGTGTTCCAACACTAAAATGGTCACAGCTGGTACTGAGACAGGAGCACAGGTGTTGGGGTGCGTGATGGAACAGGGAGGTGAAAAGGAAAAACCATGCAAGAACTGCCTGCCCTCCTCTCCACACCAAAGGAAGTTCCTTCAGGGACTTGTGCAGTGCCTGCTTCACAAACAAGGAAAAGCACACAGTGCACACCCCCCAGGCCTGCAGATCTGCCTTTGGGAACAGCTCCACAGGCCCTGGGGCTACCAAGGAGCCCAAACCACTTGCCCTACTTGCCTCCTTCCTGCCAGGCTGCAGCCATGACCTTGTCCTGACACCACCACACCTGGGGAAAGCTGTGCCCATGAGCCATAAAAACACACCAAGGAAAAACCACCCAGCCCTGGACCACCTGAAAGGCTCTGAGCCAGCACAGCCGGGGCTGTTCAGAGCAGACAGGGCTGCTGAGAACAGGCCAGACCAGTAAGGGATGCTGGAAGGCCAGGAACAGCCCCTTCCCCTGCTCTCTCGCACTGGGACCATCCAGAAACGCCGCCAAAAAAAATATTTTACTGTGAAAGACTTCAAGGTGCAGTTCCCAAAGCGCTCAGCTTGCTGAAGAGGGTACAGGATGTGGTGCAGTTTTGCCATACAGGTGGCTTCCTTACACCTGCACAGGTGAAGTAGCCCCCAGTTACAGTAACTAACCCTGTAACCTGTTACCCCTTAGTTTTTGGCAAGGGAGAGTGGGAACAGAGAAAAAAAGCTTTCCTTTCTGTTCTGCAGCTCCTACTATAAGCCTATAATTTTGTCTCCAAAGTCTACCCAGCCACTGGAAAACTGAAGAAAAATATCTGGTCCTGGATTAATGCATCAGGACCTGGCTGCTGTCACCCACAGTTCAGCAAAGAGTGAGGAAGAGTAAAAAATCCCTACTCTGGTAATAGCCAAATAAGACTCCAGCCACACTTCAACATCACCTTTATGTCACAGGAAGTGTCATCTCTAGACATGAGAGCTCTGCCATCTGTTAGTCATTACTAAGGTGGGAAAAATTACTTTTGGGTGTCAGGATTATGAAGGAGATTAATTGCTAGGGCGAATAAAATGCTTTAATTCTTGTAATGAGTGGCAAGGAATTGAGCTTGTATAATGCATTTTTGGCTGTTTTAAGGCATTCCTCTTCAAAACCACTGGTTCTGACTTTATGTCAGTAGCAGGATATACACTGCTAAAAATAGGATCTAAGCACTTAAAATATAGAACCATGTGCATTACAGTTTGGAGCATTTTCTGTCACTTTTGAAGGTGATGAAGAAAAGCAGATCTCTGGCCAAGTATATGAAGAAAAAGCATCAAGGAATGGAGGAAAAACAAAGAAGTTTTGGACAGCTGGATCTGCTCCTTCAGCCTCCTTTTAACTGAGTTGTAAAGTTCAGGAATTGGGTTTGTACCACCAGGATCATCAACACCTGCAACAGCTCAGGAATCCATCCAGCTGCGTGCATGGAACTCCAGCAGTGCAGGAGGAGGAGGAGGAGGAATGCTCATGTTACCTCTGGACATTTATAGAACAAGAAACCCAAACCCGGCAACTGAGTGATCACAAGAATTTCCTGCCTCTGCTGCCACATTACTCAGTGTAATTTAACCGTGTGGGAGCAGAACATGGGACAGCACAGGAGCCACCTCTGAGCAGTGCAGGACACCAAAGAGCTGCACCGCCCCCTCCAAGCTGCAGCAGCACAATCCTGCAGCTCCTGCACATCTGTGCCCTGAGCAGGAGTGTCTGGCAGAGGTTGCCTGTGTGCTGACACGAGGCTGACCTGGCAGAGGGGCCAGGAACAGCTTCACCCAGCACCTGCCCTCAACACCTTCCCCAGAGAGCTCCTGCCTTCACACCTTGTGCCACCCCCAGGGCAGAGCACACCTGCACCACCTCAGGCCAATGCTCAGACACGCACGAGACTTTTACCAGCTTTCTGCTGTTTGGGTTTTTTTGTTTTTTGCTTGGTTTTTTGGTTTTTCTTTTCCACAGAGAAGGGATTCCAGGCACTGCTCCGCTTTAGGAGATGAGAAACAACTGGTTGTAGCTCCATATTCTAAATTACATTTGTGAAAAGAGATTACAAAACAGTGCATTTCTTGTGCTTTTCTTTCTGTATCTGAATTCAACAGAAAAATGGCAAGGAGTTAAATTCTCAGTACAGTGTTCTTTTTCTTTTGGATTAGCATTTATCTGTTCAGGAGATACACAGCTCATTCATATCCACATTTCAGCAGCATTCAGATTCTTCACAGAGCCAATGGTTTTAAAAAAAAAGTACTGAGTTGTGAAATAAGATCGATATCCAGTGTCCTGCTAATAAAGTCATATTTTAATATAAAATATTCATACAGCATACTCTACACCTCATTCTCTCTGCTAGCTGAATACTGTTACTGACTATTCAAACAGAAAAACTTCAACCACTTTGCTCTTCAACGTTTTGGAGGGACAATAGTTTCCAGCAGCTACTTTGATCACAGTAGTGGGGGAAAGAACAGAGGGAAAGACAGGGGTATATGTTCCAAAACTCTATATTAGGTTACGAAGTCGGCTGAAAGAGGGAAGTTTTTCAGAATGTAAGGACTGATCCCACTCAGTGGAACACGAAACACTGCACTCATTAGTGTTTCCATTAGAAAGTTCTCCTTCCTACACTACAAGTCACCCTTGTGCTCTCTTCCTGCCCAGTACGAAACCTTTTTCCCCTCTAGAAACAAAACTTAAGTCATCGCTCCCCTCTGTTGTCTTCTGCTCTCTCGGTTAGAGTTAAATAATAATTAATGTTGCTATAAAGATGAGTTAAAAACCCCAGCCGCAGCCTCGGAGCCCATCAGGGTGTCATGTTTCAGGGAGCTGATTAATGTCCGTCAGTTTTGTGTCGTTCAGGATTGCACGGATCCTCTCCAGGGAATCTGCCTGCCGGATCCTCTCCAGCTGCACCTGCAGGGAACCAACACAGGCACTGCAGTCAGCAAGGGCCAGGAGCCCAGAGCCAGGCCCAAAGGGGACGGAGCCCAGAGCCAGGCCCAAAGGGGACGGAGCCCAGAGCCAGGCCCAAAGGGGACAGAGCCCAGAGCCAGGCCCAAAGGGGACAGAGCCCAGAGCCAGGCCCAAAGGGGGAACAGCTCACACCCAGGCCCAAAGGGGGAACAGCTCACACCCAGGCCCAAAAGGAGCCCCCAAAGGATCCAACATCACCAGGTGCTGAAGAAATGCAAGGTGTGAAAGAGCACAAGCTTAATTTGGGCCCAAGAATGGGAGGAAGGAAGACATGAGGCAGTTGTGATTTTACAGTAATTCCCCACTTTCTGGGGAGTTCCAGGCGTGATCAGCACTCTGTGTTTTGTCTCATGTCCTGTCACTGACACTGTACTGGAAAACTGGAGATGTGCAAAGTAAACCTTCCCAGGAGCAGCCCAACATGTGACTTGGAACCTCTCAACATCACAGCCAAAATGCTCTTGGAGCAAACATCCCACTTCCAGGCTCATTCCTTGCTTTGCTGATAATCCAGTTTAAGCTATTTCTCATCTGCTGAAAAAGGGCCCAGCAGAACTGTGGTGAAATCAATGCAAAGAGAGCACAACTGATTTCTTTCTCACACTCAAACCTTCACCATCTTTGCAATAGGATCTGGGCTTTCAGTTATAAATCCCCAACCATCATTTAATTGTTTTTTAATTAGCAAATAAAAATTGCTTTTTAACCCTTCATCTGAATTGCTGATAACTAATTTGGCCAGTGGACCCCTCACACAAGGGGTACCTGCCCAGGCTCTCACTGACAAGGCCAGGGAAGGGAATCACCCTGCCAAGAACCCACAATCCTCCCCTGATGGTCATCTCACACTGAGTACACTGCAGATGGCACAAGCCATTGCTTAAACTGGAGCACAAACTGATGTGCAGTAACTGCTTAGGGCAGAAAGAAAACACAAAACACGGAGCTACAGTTCTTACTGAGCTCAAGGTTTACTAAACTACCTGCAAGTTGTGGAAGGGTCCACCACACATCTTCGAAGTGGTGGCTGTTTGCTCTAAGAACTGCATAAAACAGTGCCTGCAGGACTTTAAAACCCAAAAAGTGAGGATGAGGACAAACAACAAGCAACTTCCCTACGCAGGACAACTCAATAGTCTCCTTTGTCCTACCAGCTCCTCCAGACACAGAGCCAGAGAGGACAGATCTTTATTGTCCATCCAGATAAACTGTGTCTAGTAAACAAATCTCCCACATTCTGGTGTTAATTTTCCAAGTAAACCTGAATGCCTGACTCAGAAAATGTGGAGTTTGAATTCTGCTGGATGTCACTGAGAGCCTGGCCAAGGACTCCAAAGAGTTGGGGCTGAAATTCATCACCCTCTCTGTGAGCAAAGCTGGAACATACAGGGGGTGCAAACTCTGGAAACACACACCCTGAAGGTGAGCCCAGTCCAGCCCGGCTTCCCCACGACACTGACAGTCCCTCTGCACACAAACTGCAGCAGAGAACAGCCTGTCAAACCAGGATCAGCCTCAGGGACACCCCTGACAAAACTCCTCCCCCCAGCCACCTCTTGGCATCTCACATCAACCACAGGTTCCACTTGGTGGAGGAAATACAAGGATAACAACAGAGACAATAGCAAGGACTAGACTTTTGGAATGTATAAACAGAAAGCAGTAACTGTAACACTAAGAACCATTTCCTATCTTCAGATCAAGCAGCAGCATTTCCTTACTTAGTCCTCAAATATTTGCATCTGAATGATTTGCTACGAAAATATCACATTGGAAGCATCAGGAGACGGACAAGGAAAAACACGGGTCTGGAAGAGCCATCATCTTTGGTCCTGCAGATTTCTTTTAGTACAATTACTGAAAGCTGGCTGAAAATCAGAATAGAATCCCAATAGCTTTAATAATAACATCATAGTAGGAATACCTGATCAGTTCATTACACTAACAAATTCTAAAATAGATCATAAATGCCAAGATAAGAAAATTTACAACTGCTATTTCTTATTTTACTCAGCTCTGGAGAAATAATGAAAATAAAGTAGCCCTTACACATTGATTGGACTCTTACCTGAAGTGTCTGAGAAAGCTTTACAAAGTCTCTCTGCACTTGCTCACTGACATCTAATTCAGTCTGCAACCGCTGGGCTTTGTTCTTCTCTTCAAACACCAGCTGCTCAAGGTTGGCCTGAGGAGGAAAAGGTTCTTTTGCTTGAACTGAATAAAAATCAGCAGCTTGTATAAACTGACTGAAGTGTGATACCAGAGGAAAGCAGCACAGCATTCACAGGGCCCTGGCAACAAACTAAACCAGTCTTTCCACACCTCAGTTCTCCAAAGTGAAAAATCAGGGGCTAATAGCCATTAACAGGTGCCAACAGACTGGTAAAGCATGGAAAAGCCCAAAGTCCTTTAACAGCACCATGAGCAGGGATCTCAAAATACAAAGGCAGAGTTCTGGGTTTCAGTGCAGTAAGTTCATGGTTAGGGCAGTAATTTGCTGCTGGCAATGTAACTGTCTTGCTGCCCTGAGCTTTAGTCAGAGAAGTGTTGGGGGAAAGGGCATAAAAAACCAAAACCACAACAAGAGAGGGCAGAGAGTGAGTGCTCAGATCCCAATTAATTCACCTGAGTGCTGAAGTAGAGCCCCTTCCTACAGCAACTACAAAAACCATTTCTTCAAAAGCAACAAAGCATCCAAGCCAAGGTTTGGTTACCAGGACACTCCTCAGGAATGCTCCTGAGCCTTCACTTGGGAGGGCAACCCAAAGGATGCTCAGGTCAGCAGCAATTCAGAGCCACCACTTTACAAATCCCACTGAAAACAGGGGTGAGGATTTAAACCACATCCAGAGGACTTTATTGCCCTGCCAGTTTCTTACCAACATTCAAAAGCTTCTTTTTCTCTTTCTTAGGTTGTGCCAAATACTCTGACACAGCTGCTCATCACAAAAGATGCAGATACACTTCACATCCAGACATGATAGCTACCTTTGCTGCAGTCTCCTTCTTCAGCTGTTCTTCTAGAGCATTCTTTGCCTCCTGCAGACTCTCCAGCTGCTGCAGGTTTTCCTGTGAAGAACTTTCCAACTGCATAATAATAATAATATTTTAAAAAATTAACTAAACTTCATAACATTTCAATCTCCCACCGTCCCTCCATAAGGAACTCAGAAACACACCTCAATCATCTCTTCTAGGGGCAGAGAAAATACCTGAATAACATCACTTTCTCTCCATTTATTTACTTTTGGAGCTGGAGAGAAATGTCCAAACCTGGCATTTAGGTCAGTGTTAGGTAGTCTAGTAGTACTTAGGGATTAGTTAATCCAACATTTAAGTTACAGATTAATAAAACAGATCAAACACGTTCTAAGGAACAAAACTTTGAATGTGTCCTGCTCCTACAGTGGCATCAATACAGGAAAGAGGAAAAAAACCCACACACCAAACCCAAAAATTCCACAGTAAAAGGGCTTCTTACCTGTTCCTTTTCTGCTTTTACTCTTTCCAGTTCAGCTTTTAAACTGGAAATAGAAGCTGAAAAACAAGAATATTAAAACTTAAATGCAAGAAACACAGGAAATTGTTCATACCCTGTTTACTTCTGTTAATATTTAAAGGAGAATTAAGCTCCTGTTACATCAAAGGTACCTCAAAATCAAACAAATAATTGTACTTTTGTTTTCAGCTGCAAAGCTTTGGTGTCTCTGCTTTCAAAAGTACACAGTATTTAGAATTCAGGTAAGTCTACTGTAAAATCAAGTCTTTGTGCATCTTAATAATTTCTTATATTCCTATTCTGAGACCATATCACCCCTGCTCACCTATTTCCTCTTTGCAATTCTCTATTTCCAGCTGTAGAGTTTCTTCTATATTTTCTTTCAAATATTGTTCAGCTTGGATCTGTTCTTTCAAGAACAGGATCTCTGCCTTCAGCTTCTCCTCGAGGTGATCTGCTGCTGTCCTCACACTGATGATGTCCTCCCGGTACTTGAGGATCAGCTCCCGGAGCTCCTGGATCAAGGATTAGCAGAGATGTGCATTTGTGCCACACCCAGCACTGGGGTATCTGCACAAGGACAAAGCTGGCTGCCCCTGACACCCCAGGATTTAATTCCTGCTCCCAGCAAGGAATTATAGCCACAGTCTGCTTGGCCACGGGAAATTAAAACGTGGCAAACATCCCCATGGGTTTATGATGCTCCCCCTGCCCTCCAGGGAGCAGCCCCACCAAATCTTTTAGGCCGAAAGGAAAGGAGTGGCCATGAAAGGGATGATAAGGCTTATCATTATTCAAGGCTTTGGATTATCACTGGTCTTAAGTGCACAGCAGTGACTGACTTCACTTGAATTACTGAATCAATACAGTGGGGCTCTGCTGACTGAACACTTGTGTGCCCAGTTGGAAAATGCAGCTTGAAGTGGCTGAACTGGGCCAAACCCAGACTCCACTGACCACAGAGCAGCTGTCAGGCCAAGTTAACTGGTTTTACAATCCATCCAACACCCTGCAGCAGCCATGGCACAGGGGGACCACTGGCTGGCTTTGTCCATCACAGACTTCCTGGGTTAAAATTCCAATTACTGTTTGTGCTATTTGAGACAGCTTTTTGATAAAGAATAATGCTCCAGTGAGATCAAGTCACAAGCACTGTTGGTGTTAATGATTTAAAAACGTTTTACCTCTGCTGCTTCTGGTAGAATGAAATCTTCAGCCTGCTGTAAGGACACATGCAAGCTGTGTTTTCCTTGAAGACTTTCATTATCTTTTTGCAGTCTCACCAACTCTTCTGAAACCTGCTCCCTAGACTGTGTCAGGACAGCCTACAACGCAAAGAAAAGCATAAATTCACACTTAGGGTCATGCTCAGATGTCTTCTGCCCCATTTACTACCACTACTTTCAGAAGTCTGGTGAATTGATATTCTTTGTAAAGAAGAGAAACAAAATGATGCTGTGGATCACCACCAGCAGTTCCCTTTTGCCTGGCCTATGCACCAGAAATAAAGGCAAGGCCAACTTTAAGGGTCCAGGCAGAGAGGAGGAAGCAAGTGATAAATAAAATACAGCTTTGTTCAGTGTCCCACTTTCCTCCTGTGTTTGTCCATTAGCTGGCTGTGCTCATGGAGGGGAAGGAGGGTGGGGAATCACAGGTGCTTTCAGGAGCTGGCAGGGATGTTTATTAACACCACCTCAGCACTCAGCTGTAAGAGCAGGTTATCCAAAAACCTGAAATATTCACCCTGAAAGTTTCCATGGTGAGTGTCTGCCTCCCACTGTCCTCCCAGGAGAGCACCAGAACAGCTGACCCCATGGAAAGAAAAAGGATGAAAAGGACATGGCTTTGCTTGCATTACAAAAGAAAAAAAATCCAGGGGAGTTTTCCAAGAGGAATGGAAATGGGGAACTTGAGCAATGGCAGGAGCTGTGTTACAGGGGGCAGAAAGAGAAGCTGACTCAGATCAACACATTTTCTGAATCTCCTGCACATCCACCAGATGTGTTTTCATGCAGAGCATCTCTGCCAGCAATATCCTGATGAGCTGCACACAATCCCTGACCCCAAAAATGCAATGCTGGGGTTCATGAAGATGAATTCTCTTGGTCCACCACAAATACTGTGCCAGGGAGGAAAAAAGAAGAAACTTGATTCTGATATAGAAAGGAATTAATTGCTCTAAGGAAGTCAAACTTAGTTCTTGAACATGAGGACCTCTTCCTATTCTCTGGCTTAATTCCAACAAGATGCTCAAAAATAGTTTTAAAAAACTAAGCTTCCATACATATCTCTCCCTGGGTGTTAGGGCTGCTATTTTAAGTCTGACCTGCAACAACACAGATCATTCATCTCTAAAACCTGAGAAGATATTCACTAATGATGGTTCTTGTGATGAATCCTAAAAAAGAGTCTTGAGAAAATCTACTCTCTTCAGATTTGAGGTGAAGTTGAGCTAGCAAAGGGACATGGAATTAGACAATGAATAAGGGGAAAGAAAGCTGGCCAGTGATCTCCCTGCTCCTGAATGTACAGGAACACAGACAGCAGCACAGAGTGACACAAACTGTTCCAGCCCCAGACACAAACTGTTCCAGCCCCAGACACAAACTGTTCCAGCCCCAGCACTTGCCACCAGAGCTCACTGGACCAGGCTCTTTGCAAGAGAAGATGCTCGGCCCTCTCCAGCCAACCCTGGCTGGGCAGACAAAGCCTTTTACAGACACACTGAGCTCCCAGGCTCAGACAAACAGGGCTGGTCATGGATCTCTGGAATTAACCTGTCTTACCATTTGCTCCTGGACACTTCTCTTGGCTTGCAGAAATGCCTGCTGCAGCTCACTGAGGAAATTCTCTGACTTCTGACACTTGGCCATGAGCAAGGAGATCTTAAAGAAAGAAAACAGACAGACATGTAAAATATAAAGCACGGAACAGATTCTGAAAAAAATAAGTTCTCTTGCCTATCATCATTACTAATAGGTACTTTGAAATTTCAAACTAAGCCACTGAAGTTTATGTTAATTCTTCACTCAGTCAAGCAGGAAAGCAGCTCCGGGCTGTAAGGACAGATGATGTGTTTCTGCACCAACAATATTTTTATATTCTATTTACCAAACTCTGAATCAACAGTTAGTTCTAATAAAATTTACATGTAAGCTATTTTGGAGACACTGAAGGGAAACTGAAGAGCTTTTTTCTAAGTTTTCAGCAATTTTTGAATTTTTGTACTTTTCTCTGAAAGCACTATCAAAACCTTTACAAGTCATTCCACAACAACACATGTAAGATTAATCATTACTTAATTAACAGCACCCTGGTACAGCCAGAAGAACATATAAACATGTTTCTGTTGTCTAAGCTGGACTTTGTCTAATGACTCTTTCTTTAGTAAGAAAAAATACTGGGTGGAATGGAAGAGACAAAGTTCCAGCCCAGGTGAAGTAAATTCAGTATCTGGTACACAGCATGTACCTACTATTATAAGCTTTAATAGGCCAAAGATGACAACTTTTTCCCTTCTTTTTATTTTTAACTATGTCTACCACCTCTTATATTTGGCTTCATTGTTCCAGAAGAATTAGGTACACAGCTCAGACTGAAAAATCTTTCCAGTGGGCTATTATTTTAAAGGAGTTCAGTGCCTATTTTGGCCCTGCTAATGCCTGCTCAGCTCCTCATTACTGCGTTCTTCACCACAAGTCCATTAACTGGGTGTCAAATGTTGATAAGAGAAGTGGTGGAACAGAACCACTCTTCTAGCAACAAGGCTGTGCCCAGAGCACAGGGCTCTGCTTGCATGTTTGGGTCATTTCAGACACAGGTCACTCCAAAACTCAAACTCCTACTGCCACTCTTTAAAGGATTTCATGATTAGAGATGATATTTTAAGGCCAAAATTGGGTAACACAATATTAGAGACACAATGGATTTATTCACAAACTGTGGCAGACTCAGGTGGAGCATAACTAACCCTAGAAATTCTCATTTGTCTTGCCTCTACAGCCAGTAGCCCATCCATATCTAAAAAACCACAAGTTCTTGTTACATACTTGTGAAGAACATTTCATCATTCCTGGATCTCAATTACCAAATCCTTGTACCTGATTAGAGGAGTCTTCAGCACTTTGTTTCATGTAATCCTCCAATTCCTGTTTATCTTTCATTGTCTTTTCCAGCTGGTCATTAGCTTGCCTCAGCATCACCTGCAGCTTTTTCACCTGTGTTGTCACAACAAAATGAATTCATTTTCCATTCTCTTCAGGAGCATTTATTTCCTGAACCCCTTCACTTCTCAAAACAACAACATAAAATCCCTCAAAAACCCAAAAATCCTATGCAACCCAGAAGTTCCCTTGCTGTTGAAACAGGCTCCAGCACAGATTATCCCTCTAAGGAAACATGGGGCATCAAACTGCACTGGACCATGGCCATGCAATGACTTCAATCACTTATTTCGAAGTAGAATGTGACTCATGCTTTCCACACCCATCTGAAAATTGTTCTTTGGTATATGGCAGGAAACAAATATCCTCCAAGACTTGAAAGTCATTTTATGCTGCTAGGATGAGGTCCTTTTCTGTTAACAGATCTTACAGTATCAAAGATAATAGAATTTAATGCATGACAAGCATTGTAAAATATAAATTATTAAAGATACTGACTTCAGCATGGGCGTAATACTTTTTATAGAACACTACTGCATGGTATTATAGCATCAAATGAAGGGGTTCTTCAAGGTGAACCCCTAAGAAATATGTACACAACCACACATGAATAACAAATCAAGTTATGTCAAGTTATCCAGAATGATGATACTGGTCAATTAAAACCAATGAATAAAACAGCACCCTTAATAGCTCAAAAAGCTGCAAAAGCCTGGCTAAAGTAACGAGAGAATTCCCACCTGGTCTCTGGTCTCAGCCTCCTGGATCTGGATCCCTTGCAACTGCTTCTCATAATTGGAGCACATGTCACAGCGCCTGCCCAGCTTGTTCCCTGCATTCTGCACCTGCAGAACACAGAGCCAGCACCTGCCATGAGCCAGGGAAGTCTCCAGGGAATGCAGAATGCTACACACACTCAGGTGTGTTGTGTGGCCACAAAGCATTGCAGACAAAAGACAGTGGCAGAATCATGTAATGGCAGGACTGAGTTGCTCCAAAAGTGAAGGGTAACTCCAATCAGCTGTGGGATATCAGCTTTTCCTGCCATGGGTCCCACCATTAGCACAAAAAGCCATGACACAGAGTTCAACAAGTCACTGTTGTGTTCTTCTGACAAACAGAAACCAAACAGGAGAGAAGAAAGTAACAGTGGTGGGGAGGGCAGCAGGGAAACCAAGAGTAAACCTGCTGTCATGCTGGAACTGCAATGGTTTTGGCCAAGGGGACAAATGGAAGTTTAATGACAGTTCCAGCTGCAGGTCAAGCTTGAGCTGAATCTGTGTCTGTATTTGCTGCTCCATGTCCAACCCACAGCAAGAGGTATTCACACCCCAGTGTGTGCCCCTGCCTCCAGAACATGTGGGAAGTTGCATTTCTGTTCTGGATTCTGAGACAGGGCTGAAGTAAAGTGTCATCAAAATGTCAACAGGGCAAGGGAACACTCAAGAGTAAGGATTTAACTCAGCTCTGAGCTCAGGATGCCGTAATTTCTCCAGATATAGCAAATCAGTAAGAAAACAACAACAATAGCAAAAACAAAGCAACTTTACAACAGTTTTGGAGAGACCTCTAAAGCAATGATTTGCACTAAGTTAAATTTCAACAAATTGAAAAAAAAAAATCAGTAGTTCTTCATTTCATCTGTCCTTCATCTGGCCTTTTCTCCTTCACTCCATTATTTTTTTTTTACTCCCATCTTGTCTCCCTTTTCACCCAGGATGGATTATTATCTCCCCTCACCTTTTCTTCCCCCTAAAGTGTTGCTCCTTGGCCTCTCTTCCTCTGATAGAAAAACCACAGGAAACCCCAAATACTTCACTTTTCAGCAGGAAACCAAATACAAGCTTTGAACTGGCATCATATAAAGCTGCTGAAAAACTGACAGGCAGAACACCCAGAAGCAACAATTGCCTTGGTCATCCACAGTGCAACTGGCCCAGGGTTTAGTCTAATCTGCTGCTTGTTGCTCTCAGAAATGGGTCTCTGATGATCAAAGTCTCCAACAATGTCCTGTGGTACTTTGAGCCTTGGGCAGAGTTTGGCTGCTCATTTCCAAAGTGCCCCTTGTGCACAGCCCTCAGCAAACAGAGCAGCACCCCCAGCTCTGCTGCTTCTGCTCCTCTCTGCCTTCTCCTACTCATCCCCAGCTCCACTACAATGCTGTCCCAAACTTCCCATTTTCTCCATTTCTTTAAGTTCTCCCACCTTTTTCCCCCCCTCTCAGACAATACTGAGCTCCACAGCCACCTCTGCCAGACCCTCCTCAAAATCCAAAGCATCTTGTGTTTAGTAAAGCTGCCTGTCCCAGGAGCAGGGCCAGCTCATACACCTTACACCAGATGTGTTTTACCTACAGAAGCATCCCAAGAGGGGAAAGTGAACAGCTGCCCTGGGTGTGACCTCTTCCTTTCCCACCTGGCTCTGGGCAGAGCCGAGGAGGCAGGAGCAGGGCAGGAGGACTCACCTCCTTCTGCAGCAGGTTCCACTCTGTCTCGCTGACCAGGCGGTACCCGCTGGGGGACACATAAGCACTTTCCACACCCTGGGTGACGCTGGAGAGCAGGGAAGCAGTCTCTTCTTGCTCTGGTGTCATTGCTTTGATTGCTTTTTCCTGATCTTTGGTCAACATGAACCCGCTTGGCATTTGCAGGGATCCAAGGGAAGCCGTATCAAAGTTCTCAGACACTGAATCTGCTCCAACAAGTGGTCCGAAATCTGACTCATCCAGGTTCCCAGCAGATTTTGCTTTGTTGTTGTACCCTAAAGCTTTGGACTGTAAGGATCCAGATGTGCCCAGACTGTCTGTTGACTGTGCTCTCCTAAGTCCATCTTTAAACATATCAGTGTCTGGTTTATTGAAGGATTCGCCAGAGGAAAGAAGCAAGTCTGCATCCAGGGAATGGACTGAGCCATGGGTGCTATTCACATGCACCTGGAGTTGAAAAATCAAGGAATAAAAAAAATATTTACTCCATTTTAGTGGTACAGGAGGAATGGTGGACACTGATTATCAGGCACGGCAAAAGCAAGTTTAAATTTCTTTGGCAAGAACATGTGCTCTCTAAGTTTAAGGTCACAGAGGAAGGGACAGAGAACTGAAATGAACCAGCTAGAATTCAAAAATAAATAAAACAAGTAAAAAAAGTCTTCTGTTAACAGAGTGCTTCTCTAAGACTACCTTCCTGCCAGACAAGCAAGGACACAGTCACCTTCCATCTTCCAATATTTAAGGCAAGATGCTTCCCCTGAAGAGATGTACTTGCAACACCCCCTCTGCAACCATAATCTACACAACAGAAGGCAGATACTCCACTTCCAAAAGGAAATCCAAAATTTTTCATAAAACAAAACACTATGCATTAACACAAAAATCAACAGAGACAAATATACTTAAAATCTACTCTATACCAACAAGTATATGTTGTTCTTCTATTTTTATCTTCTGCCTTGAGTGTCTGACAAAACACCAAAGTATTTTCTTCACAAGATTATTTGTACATAAAATAAAAAGAAAAGGGAAAAGGCTAGGCTTAGACCCAAAGATAACCTGGGGAATGCCAGCACCAAAAGCCACACAAATTGTCCTGTGATGTGTATCAGGCACATGGAGCCTCTCAATCCATTTTTGTTTTTTTGTAGCGCTGAAAAGAGAGCAGTAATGCTTTATTTAAAAAGCACATGACTGCTTTCAAAATACCTTCCAAAATATTATGCACTTCTGCTTTGCCATTAGACACATAAGGAAGTAACACTGGAACCAGCCTCTTGAGAAAAATTATCATTTCTGAAATAGGTCCAGAGACCAGCAGGCTGCTGGCACTTCATATAAGTGCTTGTATCCTATCTATATATATATATATATATATATAATGTACTACTCTTTTATGACTGTTGTAAAATGCCTTGTTTTAATCATTTTTAGGTGTTTTTTATTTGCATGTATATATACAAGTTCATAATAAAAAAGTCAAGGGAATACACACTTACATAAAACTGCATTTTCAGGCTACAGCTGTTCTGTGATAACCAAAATAATATTAATAAATCAAATGTTTGTATTGCAAACTGCCCAAGAAAGAGGATTTTAGGAGTTATAATGTAACAAGCTGTAAGAACTGATGAATAAAATGACTGATTACAACATATAAAACATATTCTGAACAGCTAAAAAGGTCATAAATAACAAAAATAAACACATATACAAACCCAAACCGCTCTGAAAATTATGCTCCTTCTCAAAATACATATATTCCATTATGCATAAATCTTAGAAGCAAATAAGTGTTGTGAATGATGGACTAAAGAATATGCTATGAACTGAGATTAAAGAAAATATCAGAAAATAATTTTTTTTTTCCTCACCAATGTGCCTCATTTGCATATCTGGACATGGAAGATACAAACAGTATTTGAAACAGAAAGTGACTGTAGGCTAAAAGGTAGAAGTAGATCTCAGCTACATTTAGATATCATGATTCTGAACATCTTTCTTCATTCTGAACTGTTATAAATCTTTGATAAAAGTAAAGGAATTACTTCAGAATACATATATTAAAGTATATACTTTTTTCCCCTTCAAAAATGATAAAAAAACAGGCAAAACACTCGCTCACTCTGAAAATTCTCAAGTCTCTTGAAGGTTAAATAAGCTCCTATAGCACAAAAACTTTGTGGGTTTTTATTCATTTTTCCTTCATTTGACTCACAAAACCAAAATGGACCCTGAGAAATAATAAGTACAGAATTCAACAATTTGGTTAGCAAAGTAGCTACAACACTCTTGCTAAATGTTCAGATATAATTGGCTTAATCCTGAACATTTATGTGTGTTAGAATGTGCTTAGAAATCCCAGGAGAACCTACCAGCAGCTAACCTCCAGAATGCAAACTGTAAATTACCATTTTTAATGGCACCTCTCAGGATGGTGCACCATTGTCTTCCAATCTTAATTAGGATTTATAGATTCAACTGCAACTCCGAGGATTTTTTATTGCCTAATGAGATTAGAAGCTACAGAGAATAGAAGGCTGTAACTTTGCATTTGTATTTGCAATGAACACCCTGAGGAATGCCCAAGTACAAGTGAAAGATTCAATTGTTTTACCTCTTCATTAGAGAGCTGGGTAAGGGTTTCTTCAGGGGCCAGAGAACATGAAGCCTTTGTTTCATCATCTGAATCTTTTTGCTTCTCTTCCTTTCTCTTGCTAAGCCTTTGCTGATCATCTTCTTCCTAAAAATCAGTGGTCAATAGAGCATACACAGAAAATGGGATTCAATTTTGCCATAATAGTCATGGCATCCGCTTTCATGATAAACTAAGCTACAAAGAAGACACTGAAAAGGATTATTTTGGTTAAAACACAGTGGTTTTCACATAAATATTCTTTTAGTTAATAAATATAGTGTTCGTTTCACAAGGCACCTAAACCGACTGAAGTGAGAACTTTCCATGTTTAGTGGCTGATTCATGTTCTAGAATTATTTTATTCAAAAAGCATATTACCTAGTTTAAAATTCTATTATAAAGATTAGGAAGTAAAAAAACTAGCTTGTACATTGGCTATTGTATAGACTATAAATATATAACATAGCTACACCCCTAAAAGACCCATTAATAGCCATTACACAAGCATGAACCTTAAAAGAAAAGTGCAACAGGAA
The DNA here is from genome assembly GCF_031753505.1 of Anomalospiza imberbis. NCBI lineage: Eukaryota > Metazoa > Chordata > Aves > Passeriformes > Viduidae > Anomalospiza > Anomalospiza imberbis. Next base: position 4,282,579 of record NC_089700.1, read on the forward strand.
GTGCCTTGATCACTAAATGATGGAATATAAGGAACCAAGGAAAAACCCTAATAGATCACGAAGTCATAAGTATGTACAATCACTTGTGTAAGTTAATTTAAAGTCTTAATTTATGCCTAGGATATGTACTGGAAGGCTGAAAAAACCTAGAAAGAAGTGAAACTTGCTGACATCCTTAACCCAGACATTTTGCATCACAGATGACTATTTCTTCCTCCAATACTAACTTCTGGATATTCTTAAATTTTCATTTAGCTATTGGCAACACTGGAGTTCCTATATACACCACTATTAAAATACTTGTCCAAATGGGGTCTGTTATAACTGCCAGCTGTCACTCAAAGGGGAGAGTTCAGTTAAAACTGTCAGTTCTCATTTTCTGAGCTATTACCACACTTGCACCCAACATGTGATTTCCACACCTGTTACACCACAGTAAACCTACAGTATTACAAAAAAAAAAATGAAATAAAAGCAAAAAGAGGAAAGCAGCAGGTAACCTGATCCTTTTTTTTCAGCTCTTCCACCTGCCGGAGCTGCTCTGAGGTGAGCACAATTTCCATCCTCTGCATGTCCCTCATCAGCAGCCTCTGGGACTCCAGGAACTGGTCATTGGCTTTCTGCCATGTGTGCTTCAGCTGGTTGTGCTGCTGCCTCTCTTGCTCTAGGAGATGGCAAACTGTGCAAGCAGAGAAAATATTCTTCTGAACCACAAGTGTTTAAATATCTTTTCCAAAGAGAAGCATTATCAGGAATAAAAGTAATTATTGGTCTAATCAAGAATAGTGAGGTTTTGTTCAACAACTATTTAGGTTAATAATGTCTTATTTCAAATACTATTTTCTTAGTTTCCAAACTTGGCTCATGATTAGGGATATATTACTGACAGATCAAGATTTCCCAGTGAGAAGACTAAAGCCTCAGCTGCATTCATGAATTCTGACAGTTTTGGGTTTTGTTTAGTGCTGGGTTCAGAAAACTGAATTCTATATCCCTATTTACTTCAGTAGCAGGTTCTGGTTTCCACTCCTCTGCAGTGACCCTGGGCTGTGGTGCCCTACAGGGACACTTCCAAACTCACTCCAGCACTCAGCACTGCCACACCTCAGGGAGCCAGGTCTATACATTATGGAAATAGCGCTCATAATTATGCACAAATACAATACACACCTAAAATCACTTCAGCAAGAATGAAGCTTGCAATGCTTAAAGAACTTAGCAGACATTCAACAACAAGCCTTGAGGGAATCAATGGCTCTGCTGTTTTTCTGTCATAGGGGAATTCCACATTCAATTCTTCTGCAAAAATTTTATGGCCTTTCACATTTAAAAGTCCTGCTTCCCTCTCCCAGTTTCTTTTAATCAAGTTCAAGTAAGAAATGATAAAAGAATTCACAGCTCCACTGGGTTTTGCATCCTCAGTGGAAGAGAGTCAAAGGACTATTGTTAGGTAGGTACCTTCATGCAGCTCCTTCCTCAACTTCTCTGCATCTTCTTGCAGGACTGATTTTTGTGTGTTGAGAACAGCCACGTACATCTCCAAGTCTGTCCTACACGACTTCTCAGCTTCTAAATAATGGTTCAGTTCTTTAACCTGAATAAAAGGAAAGAAATAACCAGCTCAGTGGGGGAACACTCTCAGACATTTCCTTCTTATTAGAAGTCATAGTGCTGCCTGTTCAGGTAATGTACAGGTGCTGAAGGACCAGTTTATTTGCAGAAATTACAAATATTCAATTACCAGCGTGTAAGCAGTGCTTGTATTTACTTGTGAATGAGTTACTCATTCAAATTCTAAGTCAAACCTATCTAAGTCAAACTGTGTATTACAGTTATAGCAGCTGGATCACAGCAGCAGCAGCAGCACTGAGCACAGAGATGGTAAAAAGAGAAGTATTTCAGGAAAGCAGACAGTGAAGTGATCACTTCACTGTGAAGTAACCAGTGCTGATAGCCAGGATCTAAATAGCTGATAAATGCTGATAAGCCAAGAACTCCTTAGTTCCAAACAGAGTAATCATAGTAGTCAGAAAAAAATGACTGAGGCAAGCTTGAAGTAAGCCTAAGAAAAGAGAAAATTTGGGGACAGACAAGAAAAGAAACTTTCCAATGCATGAAAAACTGTTGCAAAAAGGAAGAAAATCTATCAACAAAAAGCAATTATATCAAGAAATACTGAAGAAATATATTTGGATTTTCTTCTTTTTCTTCTTTTTTTTTTTTTTTTTTTTTTTTTAATAGCAGAGCTACCAAAGAACTGAAATGAGTGTCCTGCAGATCTCCAGTCAGAACCTTCTAAGACAGGGTTACATAAACATCTGTCAGACACGATGCTTGGAGAAATGGATTCCATCTTGGAACAAGGAACAAATTGAAAGATTTCTTTATGGTACTATTCAGTTTTATGGTTTGCTGAGTCAGAAATCACAGGAGGCTTTATCTTAGAGAAAACCAAAGCCTTCAGGCAATTCCTGACTGGCTGCAGAGAGCTGCTGTTCATCTGTCTCAGCACAGCATGGGACGCGCCGACGCCGAGCCAGGGCTCAGGACAGCCTTGGGCTGTGACTGCCTCTGATGGTGGGGACAGCTTTCCTGCCCCAGGACACCAACCCTTCCATCTGCTGCCCTTTAAGGCTTTCAAATGGGAAAGTCTGACTTTGTGTCTTCAGGTGTGCCAATAACCCAGAGGCCAGGTGGCTGGGAGAAGTGCAAAGGAGGTATTTTTCTAGAGCTTTTTTTATTATTAGTAGACCTGGAGCTGTGCAATTTATTCTAAACCCAGATCCCCCACATACAGTGCAACTCTCAAAACAAAAAGATGCAAAAATGTATTTAGGCCAAACATGATATTTGAGCTACAGGAGACAAGAAGGGCATGAAGAGTTTCCCTGTTGTTCCCAATACACCTTTGTCTCTCTTATAAAATTTGACTGGTCTGCATCAAACCAGCACACTGCAAGATAAACATCAGGATCCAGTTAGAGCTCCACCTCACCTCTGATGCTGCTTTTATTTTTTCTTCAGCTTCTGCCAGCTTCTCCTTTAGGGCTGCAATCTCTTTCTCCATGGGCATCACAACCGAGCGCAGCTTCTCGGCATCTTCCTGAGCCTGAAGTTCAGAAAATAAATTGCAATACATCATCAGAATTTTCACACCAGTTCCCATTACTGGAGACATTTGGAGAAAATCTTTACATCAACAAAAAAAAGCTGACCAAACTTCCACTTTCAATGCTCATCTTACTGCTATTTATTTAGTTCAGCAGCCATCTCTGTGACAATGGGCTGCTATTACTCTATTCACAGAAAGTAACTTAGTTTTAATCAATGTATGGGTTAAGACACAAGTATCTGTTTTAAAAGAGAATATTAGCAAATCTATCCTTCTTGATGCCTGCAAGACAATGTATGGATCAAGCATTTAAAACAATGTACACTTTTCCTTTATTGAAGGCCTAGCTGTCCCACAACCTGCTGCCACATAGTACATAGGAAAAAACCCAAAAGAAGTGCACGATGAGGTACTGATCATGCAGTTACTTACAAAAAAGTTAAAAGCAAATGGAGCTGCACAGTCATGCCTAGTGTAGCTCAGTTCTCTTTTAGAAGATCATTTTTCAACTTTACATTACTACTGATGCAGCATCAGGTTTTGGTGTTACTGTACTGAATATTTCAAACTATATATATATACAATTTATCCCATGATTTCCTTCAAAAAGTACTTCTGAGAAGATCAAAGAGCAGCAGAATTAGAGGACTGATTCAAGGAAAGGGGAAAAAAAGGGAAAGAGGTAAAAATAGCAAGAATTAAAATGAGAAATAGCATTCAGCGTTCAAAACCAGAACTGCACATTAATGTATGGCCCTGACATCCCCATTTCTTAAATGCTCTGCCTTTCCTTCAGGGATGCACTACAGACTTTCCAAGTGAAAGGAGCAGCTCCCACAGACTCCCCAAGAGCCAGCAGAACACTCAAATACTCTCTGCAGTAAAACTCTCCAAGGCACAGAGAATTCCAGCATTCCAATTTCGGCTGGCTTTGCGCATGAGGCTCAGAAAGCTCAGCTGTTCTCTGTCTTCTACTGGAAGAACTCAGCAGGGGAGGGAGGGGAGGGAACTGTGCCCCAAAGCTGGAGTTTCAGAAGATGACACCTTTCATAACCTCATCAGCAAAGACAGACAGTAAGTGATAACACTCATGTCTGGTTTTGAAACTAGACTAGAATGCAGGTTTTAGAAGTTACTCATTTGACTTTCAGTTTCTGGTGAGCTTATTGACAACTGTACTCTGAGCAAGACTTTCAGGAAGAGAAATAGAAAATATTTTTAACCACTGAAGTTTTCTAACTTAAAATTAATAGACAAACTAAAATGTTATTGCAATACCTGTCGATTATGTAAGCACTACAATTTTAAACCTTTACAGAAAAATCTGAACACAACACTAAAATAAATTTCTTTACATTTAACTTATTCCTGCTACATTTTGTCACTGCTGGAGTACCAATAAAAGCTGTGAGGAAAGCAAGGGATGTCACTTGGCAGTGAATCCAATACCAGGGACACGTGACTGTCATACACACCCAGACCCTGGTGCTTGCAGCCAGCAATTCAACAGGCACATTTTTCAAACAAATGGGAGCAGGAGTTCCACTTCAGGCATTGCTTTATATTTCATTTATCATATCAGTTCTATTCATTCAATAGAATGAACATACTTTTCTAATTATTCCGGATAATTGCAGCAATATTTCACTGCCAGCCTGGTTTCACATGGCTCACCACAGAATACAGAGCAACAAACGTGCCTGTGTTGGAACCAAGCAGTTCAGAGAAACAGTCAGAAAGTTCTCTGAAAGCAAAACCAGACTGTGAACAACTGGAAAGACAAAACTGTATCCCAATCCACATACAGAAAAATTACTCCAGCTTTTACTGCTTGGTAAACAGAGCTGAAGTTTGACAATGTGGTTGCAACATATTGTAAGGATCCCTATTAAAGGTCAGTGTGATCTTGAGCTAAACACTCCCAACAGCCTCTCTCTGCCAACAAAAGGAGTGCTGGGCCCTGGGTCTGCTTTTGGACATAAAGCAGAATTACTGAGACTCCAAAATCGAGGTTAAAGCTCCTCTCAACCTTTTAATAAAATGAGAATATCTGTTGTGTTGAAAAATGCTACTTAAAGATACTGTCACATGTGGCAAGAGGTGCCACAGCATCAAATTTCCTGTGCTAAGAGGTGTTATTCAGACTCTTCCAGAGGTGTGATCCTTAAAACGTTTATTTCCTTTTGACTTTTTATTAAACTTAACTTGGCTGTCAACAGCCACAGTTTTACACATGATCAACTCATCTTTACTAATTCCTTAACCAAAATCCAAGCACCCAAACCACTTCTGCCCTAGCCAAACCTATTTTTCCCCAGCACGGGGGCTGTAGAACACACTCAGGGACCTGCAGACCACTGCAGGGAAATGACTCCATGGAGAGATAATGCCAAAAATGAGTCCAAGTCGTTTTCAGAGGAACAAACATCTACTGGAGAAATCCCAAGTAACATTATACCTGAGCTTGCTCCTTAAAAATGAGACAAGCGGAAAACATACAGACAGAATTTGATGATTTTTCTTTAAAGCAGGACTAAACCATTTAAAACTCCTCTAAATTTATCCCACTGTTCTTCACCATTACCAACAAAAATAGCTTACTGTATATCAGATTTTATAGCCAACTCTGTCACAGAAATCTGATTACTCTTCCCTTCCAATTTCCCCTCTCCTGATTAATAAGCACAATTCCTAACAGGAGCCTTGTACTTTCCTGCTCTCTCTGTACACAAAATACCTGCTCTGCAGACTTCTGTTACTCAGAATTTGACACATCTGTGCTAAGAAGAGTATTTATATTCATCACAGCTCCAACAGCAAAACAGATCTCTCCTGAACAGAAAATGAGGTCTGGCTTAAAAAAAAAAAAACAAAACCCAAGTCATATTTTGCCAGTGGCCAAAGTTTGGGCACAACTCATCCCCACACAGTCATGGTCCAGAGTCAGCTCAGTCATTCCCAGCAGGGAAGTACATGCTGCTGTGGTAGATTGGTTTTAGCTGCTGTGAAGACAAAAAACCCCAGACCTATCTAGTACTACAACCCAACAGGAAAACTGATTTTTATGAATCACTGGTTAGTTTTCTGAAAGATTAATCACTAGGTGAGCATGTTAATCATTAGGTCAAGGTATCCACCTTTTCTGAGTTGGGAAGGGAGATTAAGAAGAAAAAGTTACAAGGTTTTCTTAGAAAAATAATTTCCTAGAAATCATTGCTTTATGATACAAAAATCACAGAGCAGAAAAATTCTCTACAGAAATTAGTAACTTGCAACCTGAAATGTATTTACATGGAGCTGCAAAACAGCTGCTTCTAGACAAGCTCTTTCTGACAAAAGAATATATAAAGATGGAGTATAAACATTGCTGGCTGCAAATGCCATTTTGCATGAGGAATTGATCACAAGTCTTCAAATAACACATCCCAAGTGATCAAGAAAGTTCCTCTTTTCACACTGACTGCTGACACATGAATATTCATTATTTTGCTGCCCAAGCAAACCTTTTTATGGGCTTGGGATTTGCTTGTTTGCTTTTAGGCAAAATTGAATGTCCTTTTCCTAATTTTGATCTAATTCTTAGTCTCCTTGACAAAAAACCTCACAGGTTTAATAATAACAAAGAAGATTAAAACCTCATGCAAAGCAGTTTAAGCAATTATTTCAAGCTGCAGTCTGAAAACCAGATTTCCCCCTCCCCCTCTTATTACATAAGATACATGTTCCTCTGCTTTACAGACCTAGAAAGCTTTCCAAACTCTTATTACCAGAGATTAATAAACTGATCACCTTTTCCTTTAGGGATATTTTATTCCCTTTTAAAGGACTATAGTTGAAAATGCTATTTATCTGCTGTGCTAAACTTCTCTGCTAAAGCCACTGAGCTTAAGTGAGCTGTGCTGCCAAGTCAGCAGCTAGCAATTTCAACTTACACAATCAGTAATTTCAGATTAAAAATATGAATCAGTTGAGAGAGATTGTTCTCTGGAAGTGCTTACTGGCAGTTAGTTGGGAGTGCAATGCCAGGACTTTTACACTGGGAATTCTGCATCTTCTGGGTTGTTTCTACAAGACTCACTAATCCAGTTTTGAACCTCCATTCAGCTTCAACCAAAGTCTTTTTGTCCTTAATAAGACTAAAATCTTTTCTTAAAAACAGCAGATGTCTTACAATTGCAGTGGGATTAGAACAGGCTTTACCCTGACTCTTCTCTTTGAAATCAGGGCTCCATGAAGAGCAGTCCCACAGCAATAATGCAACTACAACCAGCAATAGCCAAGAATCTCTTCCTAAGTCGCAGAAAAAGAATTCCATTTTGCAACACTAACACTGCTTGCTACAACCCAGTAGAAATAGCTAAAATGTTTCTCCACACTGCATTTCTTCTGCTGACAGCAAGCAGGAACAGTCACATGCAGTGCTGTGGCAGATTATCAGACGTTAACCTATTTCTTTATTGAATATAGGTTCAGTCACTACTTTAAAATTGTATTAGATCACCTTGTAGACTAAGGTAAGCTTACTGAGATGAGAAATTAATGAAAATGCAAGTTATTATAATAAGATACACAAAGATTTTTATAAAGTACTGATCTATCATGACAGGTTAAATTTCCTTCCTATCTGAAACACATTAAATCTTCAACCTCAAAAAAAAAAAAAGAAAGAAAATTCAAACTCAAGACAAGGCACCTCAATCTACTTCTATGAACTTCAGTCACAGATCTTTGAACAACTACAACAATATCTGTCCATACTCCAGAGCAATTATTTTTCATCATCTAGAGCCTGTTGTTTTATGACAGCAAGGTTCTGTACTTCCTAGGGAGGCAGCAGAACTGTGATGCACAAACATGGCTTACTTTAGAGAAAGAGGAGAGACATCTTAGATATTCTGAGGTTTTAATGGGCACTTTAAGTTCTTAAGAGCTGGAAAAAGAAGTAAAGAAGTGTAAAGGAAACTTTTTAAAACTGTTGGAATCCTGGATGCTGAGAATTTTAAACTTTCTGTGCTTGAAGGCACAGACCCACAAGAGAACATTGCATTTGACCTGAGGTCGTGGAACAGGCTTTTAAAATTGATTAATAGCACTGGGATTAGGGGTGTGTAGTTGGTTAGAAGTGTGTAACATCACGGGGTAGAAAACTTAGTTTGGGGTTTTAGAACAGAAATAAATATGAAGCAAGATGGAGGTTTAAGGGCAGAGGCAGGTTGCTCTTCCTTCTTCTTCATGGGTTTGGGTGATATTTTGTGATTGGACAGAAAAGTCCGAATTGTGGGCTTTGGGGGATCAGTTATTGGGTTAAAAGGGAAAATAATCTAGGTGTCCTTTCTTAATTGGATAGTTTAGTTTTAAAAGACCTTGTACCAAGAGTCAGTTAGCCATTTTGTGCCTTGCTAATGAAAAAGCTGCCGAACTCACAGTAGTGAGACTGTAACATAGATAAGGGATAAGAAACACCTGAGTCCAAACATGAAACACCATCTCAAGTGCTTTCAATCCCCACCTTGAGAAACCGATATAAAACTGCAGTCAATCCAGAAAAATCTAAAGGTGGTTTTACTTGAGCTTATTTGACATCATGACAAGTGACTTCACAAGGATGCCTGTTTTTACAAGCTGAAGGCTAAACTTTACCATCTTCTCAGGTGCAATTCTCTCACTGAATGCACATAATTAAGAACAAAGTCTTTAAGGCTTTAAATGGATTAGGTCATGATGACTTCCATGAACAAAGGCTGGCAGCACCAGGCTGTGTGAATTGCTGAGGAATTACAGCAGCCATAGAAATGAATGCATGCATGACCCCACGGGCCTATCCTTAAACAGAAACTGAGGAACTCCATTGCAATGTACCTTTTTCATTTCATTTTCTAGGTTTTCTTCCTCCTGGCCTTCAGAGAGTCGCCTCCTTAACTCCGCAATTTCCCGCTCCATGTTCTCTCGGTACTGGCTCCACTGAGCTCGCTCTTGCTCCATCCTGTGGTGATACTGCAGCTCATAGTCACGAACAGTCTCTAGAAAACAGCATTTCCAAAACTTATTTTCAATGTAAGTTAAAGAACAGAGCTTTAGGAACTCCATCTCCAAGCACTCTATGATTTACTATAATTAATCAAAACTAGGACAACTCTCCCTTCCCTTGGACTCCTGCCCCAAAACCCAAATACATAAGAACTGCAATTAAATTTCAATTAGTACCATCAACAGAATAGAGAGAAACTACCCCCAAAAACTGTGCAACTCCTAATTTCAAGGTAACATACATGACTAATATCCTATTTAGCAGCACATTTTGTACCTCCAAGTACACCATCCAAACAAATTACTAAAACCTTAAAAAGGTACTCCAAAATCCAAACTTCTCACATAGCTTCCATTTCCCCAGGATTCATACTACCCCTCTCAGCTCAGGAGCTGTTTGTTTACACTGGCACAGCTGAGCCTTAATCTAGGTTCATGTATCTGTGCAGATCATAAATAAACAGACATGTGTGTACTCAATATACATGAAGGTTTGTCTGTTCTGGGTGAAAAGCACAATGAGGTGATGGAAAAACTGCCCACAGCTGACAGGCACTAGGCTCAGGATGGTGTGATCCTCTCTGTGAACCTTTAAGAAAACAGACATTTGTGGCAATAGTCTGTTCCCAGTTTGTATCCTTTTGTTCATTCCCTTTGTCTCAGAAATGTCAACAGCTGTGCAACATGCAAATATAACAAGGAATAGATCAGAACTATCCAGAAAAAAAAAACACCCAGAACTGAGAGAGCAGCATGTGCAGTCACTACCCTGGGGAAGGCCCATGTGACTACTGGAGGGACACTTGACTGTGTGAGAGCAGAACTGTGTTCACACAGAAGGAAAAAAGAGAATCATGCTGGCAGCTTAAAGCTGTTTGCAGACTTGTCAAATTACAGTCATCATACTTATCTTCGTGGAAGGATGAAGTATCACATTCATAGTCCCTCAAAAATGCTTTGCATATACATGAGGTTCCCATGGCCATGAATTCTAAATTGTGTCCTCAAGTTGACAATAAAAAACCCATCAAGCTCCTTTTCACAACCTTGGGAATTACGCTTCATCCAGCCCTTCTGCAGCTTTCCCAAGCCATAACAATTATCCATACTCTGAGGAAGAGCAGGCACAAATCCCTGAAGACACCAGGGTGGCTGATCTCAGCAGCTTGCCTGGTTGTTACCTTTCATGATGGCCTGCAGGGAAGCCACTTCTTCTTGCCACTGTCTCTTGACCTCATCGATGGCCTCCTGCTTGGTGGTCTCTGACACTGTGGCTATGGCCTTGATGTTCTCCATTTCAGCGTGGGCCTCCATCAGCTGAGTCCGCAGCTGGCCCAGGTCATCCTGGGCTGCCTGCAGCACTGCATTCTGTCTTTTCAGGTCCTCTGAAAGGAGGATTGTATACATTTAGCTAGATTAATGAGTTCAACCTGAAGTGTAGCCCCAGTTGCTATGGCAAAGAACTGAAGGGAGTGAAGGAAGCATTGGTATTAAAACATCCACCTGTAACGACTGAAAAAATGTTGGCAGGTCTCTTCAGGGAATGCTATTTCTTGACTTTGCTTGCCCTTGCCTTTTATTAAAGGAGCATCTTATGGATACAGACACTAGATATAACTAGGACCAATATACCTGATGAAAGTGAATTGTGCTTTTCATCAGTTCTTATTATTTAACTAATTCTGGTAATGAATCTGGAAAAGGCACAAACAGACAGGAAAACAGCTTTCCCCCCCGTTTCTGGGACCAACTTGGTTCTTTATTTGGATGGAACACTTCATATCACTTGAACAGAAACACTCTGTGACCAATTTGGAGAGCACACACAAGAAGAACACGCAGCCTAATTTGCTCTTTACCAAAGACTTTGGTAAAACTGAGCTTCTGCAAAGAAAAGGGATACATTCAATGGAACACCCACTACTTGCCTAATTGTTGCAACTATAAACAGAAATTAAACTAACTTAATATTATCCTCCTGAGTTCTCAGCTAATCTGAAATAGTTCTGGAAGACATATAATATATAATTAATTCCAAAAGCACTACCACAAAATATGTATTTATGCCCACATAGCCTGCTTCCATGGCAATCACTTTTAGCAGAAACATCTGGCCAGCACACAACCAACACCAAGCTATCTCCATGTACTTCCCTCAGGGCCAAAAAGCTGAATCAATCCTGGTCCTCTCACCCCTGACAGAGAATATAGAACCCAGAGCTAATCAAATACTTAAAAGGACATTCATCCCAGTGTTACAAAACCAAGACTCTGTAACATTAATATTCTTAGTTTTCAAATGACAGTGTTGAAGATGGGTCCCAACAGCCTCAATGAACATTTAGGAGATGGTCTTGGAGACAGGGAGGGGAAAAAACTTTTGGTGGGGAAGGCGGGGGAGGGAAAAAAGAAAAGTAATTGCTTGTATATTGTTCTCTGGTGTCCTTTCACTTCAGTAGCTGTGAAAGTCGGGGTGTTTTTTCTTCCCCATCACAATTTATTTTGTATTTTTTGACTGTACCAAAATGGGAAAATTATTGCTGATCTCATCAGTAGTGTCTTGTATCTTAAATTTCCTTTCATCCAGCCTTAGAAACACAAGTAAATAGGTTTGCTGTATGATCCAATCTTCATTATGCCTGTTGTATTTCTGCTCTCATAAGCTTATACAGCAGCTGCAGTCTTAATGCATTATGTTTTGGCTCTGCTTTCATATGTTAAAGACAGGAAAGTCACCAGAATTAGATAAATCAATCTGGCTCTCAGAACAGCTACCTCTACTCTCTGATCCTTCATCAGATATTTGAGCTCATATGATTTAAATTTTCCTATAAATTGTGTTATTGAAATAGATGCCCTTGGCTGGTCTTAAAACTTTTATAATGTTTGCCTGCTTACAGCTTACCTCAGATGGAAATTTAAGACAAATAAATGCTACATGAAAAAAAAGGCAACAGAGTAGAAACAGCACAGCATCCAGGCTATACCTTTCCATTTACCAGATCAGCTCCTGCTCAGAGAGCACACCTTGAATTCAGGAAATCAGTATTAAAACTCAGTGGTGGTGCTTCTAAGTTGCTTTGGCTCCTATCCATGAAGCAGATCTTTAAATTTAATTTTAAAGTTAATTCTAGGATGCTCAATAGTCACCTATTGAATCCCTTACATTCTTATTATAACTGTTTAAAAGACTATGCTTCATACAGGGATTATTTGAAAATTAAGTTCAATAACCTTTAGAATAATTCAGAGAACTGAGGACTTACCTTCCTTAGCCAGGTATAACTCCTTAAATTTTGCTCTCTTTTGATTAAATTCTTGCTCAAGTTGCTGCTTTGTACGCAGAAATTCTGCATTGACCTTTTCCAATTCTGCTACCCGTTGTAGAAGAGCATCTAAAAATAAAGCAGAAGATAAGGTACGTCACTAACAGTTATCCAGACATCCCATTCTGCAAGGCTGAGGTTTGGGCCTACTCTTTTTAAAATATCTTTACTCATTAGCTCTGCTGTTGCCCTATGATAATGAGGAAAACTATCCAGTCCTGTAAGGAACAAAGGAAGGTAGGTTTTCTTAAGACTGTAACACCAAATTCTAATTAAACATCTCTAGGGAACTAGAGGGCATGTGGCAGGGAGTTCTGCAGAAAACAATCTTCCAAAGAAAACCACAATCTGGTGTATACAATGAAGGAAGAAATAGAAATAATTCTGGTGATGGTTTTTTCCCCTGGGAAGTGTGTGAGGGCTGAGCAATAAAGCACCAAGTGCTCAGAGGCTGAGATCAAAAAAGCAAAGTGACAGCAGCTCAGCTAACAGCTATGAAAGGGCAAAGCACAGGAAGGAAACCCTGTGAGCTAAAAATTAGGTGCCATTATCAATCCAGTCTTCAGTTCTGCATGTTAACCAAAAGATGAACCAGATTACATCTGGAGAAGTTTGCCAGAGGATGACCACAATCTACAGAGAATTAACTGACTGTAAGATCAAACTCTCCTCATTTCCAGCAGGTAAAAATCCTCAAGGGGGCACATACATCACTGGTTTCCAGAATTTACCACATCAGCCCTTCATCTGGTGGTACAATGAAATAAGGAGGAGTAGGAAGTCTACAAAGACAGTTACAACATACTTAATATTGAAAAAAAACCCCATGTGATACCATTTTATGATGCTATAAAGACCCCATACAATCACCAACCTATCTGCATGTGTAATATCAACTTCTTTGCACCTCAAGTTCTGCTGTAGGTGGCAGTTTCAACTTGCACACCTCAGAATTCAAATATGAAATAGAAAGAAAAGACTGATGAACCAGAACAAAACACATCTCCCTGCTGCAATGCACTGGGGAAAACAATGAGACTCTACATGAGTCTCAGTGTGTTCTGCAAAAGCATTCTGTGGGCATGTTCCAACTCTGCCGTGCAAAGTGAATCACTTCAGTTACAGCCTCTATTTAGCACAGACTAGATACACAAAATATTGATCCATCAGAGGTGTCTGTGTATCCCATCCAACACTTCCCACCACATTCAAGTACTGAAAACACAATCCAAAGGCTACACAACTTCAGCATCAAACATTCAGACTCACAAGCAGCTGGAAGCAGCTCTACAGCTTGCAGTGGTAAAACACTGGATGGGCAATGCCATCGAGATGGGGCCAGTTATTTTTGGTACCAGATGATGTAGAGTAAGAGCAGACACAAACAAAAGGATCTTCTAAGAGCACAGATATGTTTTACTGATTGCTGGTTAGAAGAGCTTATGGTGCTACAAAATACAGGACCTAATCTCTTCAGCTCTGTACTGAATAAATGCAGATATAAGAGTGACAAGTTTTCAGTGTCACTTTTTTTTAAAAAATCCTAATTTTGGGGTTTTTTATCACCTTAAATACAAACACATAGGTTTTTCTGGCCAGCATAGAGGGGGGATAGTTCTTTATGTGATAGATCCTTATGTGGATAGTTCAAAGCCAACTACACAGGAGTGTTCTCCAGAAAATGAAAGGAATCTGCAGCAAAGACACACTGAGAGCAAAGCTTCAAGTGAGTTCAGAGAGTGTCTGGATCAAAACCAGGGATGAAACAGCACATGTGGAACCAAGTCTGGGTAGGAAAAATGCTTCCCAAGGTTAAAGGGTTGCCTTTGATCTCTTGCTGAAGTCTTGCAAAGGGAAAGGGTTTGCTTGTGTTTCCACTCCCCACAGTCCTGTGCAGAGCCCACAGCCACCGTGGCACCTCCTGCTCCACACCCCATGAACAGCTGTGCTGGCCCTAAGGAGCTGGGCTTGAGCTCAGCTTCAGCTCAAGGGAAACTCCTGGAGGCTCTAGAGCCTAAGGGAGCTGCATGCCAGAGCCAGCCAGGCAGCTCTGCATCCACAGGTACCACCCACCCTGCAGCCTCAGCACACATTCCAAGTGAACAAGGAGGAATCTGGACACCATTCACCTTGCACATACTCTTTTGAAGACCACACAAAGAAACTGTTGCATTCTACAGTTAGTAATTCCGAAAGTTAAATCAACTGTAGACTCGACTCTCCTGCCCTCAAAGATGACTCGAGCATTCCTTTTTTACTTAATTCCCTTTCCATCTTCCTTCAGCAGAGAGACAGCAGCAGCTGTGCTGCTGCTCCCATCAGAAAGTGGAAAGCAACCGAGCTGTACTTCTTCTGAAGGTGTGAGTTGCTTCTGCTGAGGTTGGAAAGGCAAGAGGACACCCCAAGAGCAGAATGTTTAAGTGCTTTCAGCTGGGGAAACAACAGACTCATCCTTTTGAAATCCTCCTGCCCAAACAGAAAGAGGGAGGGCAGAGTCACCAAGAAGGAAATGAAATTTAAATATTTACATTTTTACAGTATTCCCCCCTCTCTGCAGACTGGCAGTTATGTCTAAAAAGCAATAAATAAATAGCTAAATTATCAACCCCCTCCACAACTGAGCTCTGGCAGCTGTCAGGGCCAGCTGCAGGCATTGAAAAAACCAGGCAGTTTAAGATCTCAACTGCAGGTCATCCATCACTGCAACTGTGCATTAACATTGTTCTTTCAATTCTATACTAAGTTTAAAGTGGTTTTACCACCTGTGCTACATATAGAGCTTCTCAGCACATCCCCACTGCAGTGAGACAAGGCACAAACTTGAGGACAACAGGCTTTACAGATCAACATTAACCCCCTCAAATGCACCTGCATAACAAGTAAAAGCAAAAGAAAGTTTATTTTCTGATACACCCTAACAACTACCACCTTTCTGCTACGTGATTAAGTTGGCAAAGAAATTATTTTCTTCCTCAGAGGTACAATTTGTACAAAAGCCATACAGATGCTTCCCAAAATGCAAGTGTGATCCCAAGCCCACACTGCCAGGCACAGGTACCCTCGGGCTCCATGGCACAGATTTAAGTCCACCTGGAAATGCACTGGAGTCAATGGCAGGAAATGGGCTCATCCATAGATTTCCAATTAGGCCTTTGTCATTTATCACTTAATTTTCACTCTGAATTTAGATCCAACTCACCCCAGGCGTGTAACAGAGCTGAAAAAGAAAACTTAGTTGCTATCAATTTAAAGCCAGCCCCAAAAGCAAGCCATCCATGTGCAGTGAGTATTGCCCGGGCTGCCAGGCGCCGTTCCCAAGCTCCCCTGGCAGCTATCAATGTTTAACCAGGGATGAGGCAGAGCAAACACAGCCCTGGAGATGGGCAGCGCTGCTGGAGCTGTGCCCGACTGCAACCGGACTCGGGGTCACACACGGCACCGGCACAGGCACGGAACGCTCTGTATTTCCTCACAGCAGCACTGTGAAGACCTAATTCCCTATTTAGGGCCCTAAGTCATCGAGAAACAAACAAAAACCCTAAAGAAACTCCAAAATCCCTATCAATTTCTTAACTTTGGAAATAGCACTGAGAAAACTTTTAATTTAAAATTGGTATGCCAAACTAAAAAAATCCTAACAAGAAATCCTCTTGGCCAACAGTTCAAAATAGTGTTTTTTTACATAGATAATTAGGCTAAAAAGACTACAGATGACAGAGTTATAGATGCCAATTAAATCACTAGCTTTATTTCTAGCTAGCAACACAGATTTTGCAGAGACACTCCAGGTCAGACACAGGGATCCCCATCTCCTGTGGAGCACTGACATTATAGCAAAGCAGAGTGAATGTCATGTGCCTTAACCAGCGAGAACTCAAAACAAGGGCAGCAAAATCCATTTCAGAGCAGACTCATCTATTTACAGGAGAGCCATGAAACTGCTGCAATACATGAAGAGAAACTCTAGTGAAAAAAGATGCAGCTTTCTCTTAACCCACTGCACAGCAAAATCCCAACTGTAGAAAAAGCACACATTTCTTATTGACTAGTTACTTATATGCTGTTCCACAGATCAGCTCGAAAAAGAGTTACATTTTATATATGATAGTTTCCATTTACACAAACATGTAGCAATCCTTCCAGAACTAAGACAGACAAAGCTGATTATCAATAAGACTATTTTTGAGTACCAGGTCTATTTATAAAATTAATGCCATAGAGCTTTCTGCTTGATATTTAAAGAGTCAAACATGACATCAAGAGTTCAGTCCAACATAGCTGAAATATGAAAACAGAGCAGAAAAAAACCTACATGTACAATCAACTTTTTGGAGACAAAATATATATATATATAATTTCTGTCATTTTCTACCTTTCTTTTGCTGTCTTCGTTACTTGAAACAGAAGTATGAAAAAATACTTATTTCTATGAGTGAGAGTTTCTACTATGACTTTCTACTATTTTCCATGAGCATTAATTTTCATCTGTTGTGACATCATACTGGAGCCACAATTATGCTACTACATAAACTTTTAATCTAAGTCTGCCACCAGACCGTTCATATAGACGGCTAAAAGCTTTTCTTTATTTTACTCAAACAGGATTTGATGCAAAAAGAACAACCAACCCCCCCATTCTTACAATAAACCCCAATTTAAACCCTATAAATCCCCAATAAACCCCAGCTGTTTGCATGAGACACTCAGAAGCAAAGGAACAGATTATGGTTCTTTGAACAAGCATGTTCAACAGAAGCAATTCCTGACTTATGAAATGGGGTTGGTTTATTTTCGGTAAACGTTTGCCCTTACACACAGATATCCAACAGCAGCAGATCAAACAGGAGGGGAAAAAAACCCAGGAAGAAAAGAATCACTTGCTTTTCTCAAACTTGCAAGCATCAAGCATTTAATTTACTGGGCCAAATGGCTCAAGCTCACTGGTAACACTTTCCTTGTTTTATTTGAGGGCAGAGAATGACCCCTGACTTCTCACTTGCCACCTTCTGTTTCAGAGTGGCACCCAACGCCTCCAACTGTCACAGCTCCCCTTTCAGAGTGATTCACTGTGTGTGGTGAGGAGAACTCAAGCCCAGAAAGAGGAAAACCAGGAGGTTCTGCCTCACAGCCGTGCCCGGGCACAGGACCTGGAACTCAAGCCCAGAAAGGGGAAAACCAGGGGGTTCTGCCTCACAGCCGTGCCCGGGCACAGGACCTGGAACTCAAGCCCAGAAAGAGGAAAACCAGGGGGTTCTGCCCCACAGCTGTGCCCGGGCACAGGACCTGGAACTCAAGCCCAGAAAGGGGAAAACCAGGGGGTTCTGCCTCACAGCCGTGCCTGGGCACAGGACTTGGAACTCAAGCCCAGAAAGGGGAAAACCAGGGGGTTCTGTCTCACAGCTGTGCCCTGGCACAGGACCTGGAACTCAAGCCCAGAAAGAGGAAAACCAGGGGGTTCTGTCTCACAGCTGTGCCCTGGCACAGGACCTGGAACTCAAGCCCAGAAAGGGGAAAACCAGGGGGTTCTGCCCCACAGCTGTGCCCAGGCACAGGACCTGGAACTCAAGCCCAGAAAGGGGAAAACCAGGGGGTTCTGTCTCACAGCTGTGCCCTGGCACAGGACCTGGAACTCAAGCCCAGAAAGGGGAAAACCAGGGGGTTCTGTCTCACAGCTGTGCCTGGGCACAGGACCTGGAACTCAAGCCCAGAAAGAGGAAAACCAGGGGGTTCTGCCCTACAGCCGTGCCCGGGCACAGGACCTGGAACTCAAGCCCAGAAAGAGGAAAACCAGGGGGTTCTGCCCTACAGCCGTGCCCGGGCACAGGACCTGGAACTCAAGCCCAGAAAGGGGAAAACCAGGGGGTTCTGCCCTACAGCCGTGCCCGGGCACAGGACCTGGAACTCAAGCCCAGAAAGGGGAAAACCAGGGGGTTCTGCCCTACAGCCGTGCCCGGGCACAGGACCTGGAACTCAAGCCCAGAAAGGGGAAAACCAGGGGGTTCTGCCCTACAGCCGTGCCCGGGCACAGGACCTGCTCCCCAGCACGGCCAGCACTGCAGAAGAGGCTCAGGCAGTTCCCCATTTCGGGCAGTGCAGCTTTCAGACACTGCTCCATTCATCCAGCCATTTCTGGCTGATTGTACAGCTGAAGGTTATGTGACATCCACAATTTGTTCTCTATTGACTAAACATTCGCAGGCAAACAATCCAGTACCAATTTAAGGCTAAATCCATAAAACCTGGTGTTGCTGACAAATGCAGGTACCACCATGCAGATCAGAGCCTTGCTGCATCATATCTGTTACAGAGGCTCTATATTTATTGCAGTAAATCAGCAAGTGCAGGATGAAAAACATTCAGCCAAGCATTGCACGTTTCCAACATTTAAACACATAATAAATACTCTATTAATATCAAGTGGAAATTTGCAATATATTGTTAAAGTTTGAAAGTAATGTTATTTTTAATTGAAGCTGAATGACCAACATCTTTCCACTACAGCCTGTAATCTCAGTAGTGCCTATCCCTACTCTTTATTTTTCTTTTTTATGTGAAACACTGTGACATCCTACATTAAGAATCTTAGAGAGAAAATGAAAAGCCATCACTAAATTAAAGTAATTAAAATCTGAAGAAATTTAGATGTTTGAATAAATGGGAAGACTCTCTTCTGTAATACAATCAAGAATGGTGTGGGGTGGAAGGGACCTTAAAGATTATCTCACTACAAACCCCTGGCTTGTGCAGGGACACCTTCCATTAGATGAGGTTGCTCCAAACCCTGTCCAAGCTGGCCTTGGACACTTCCAGGGATGAGGCAGCCACAAGAAGAGAAGAAGCAAAAGGGAGAGAGAAAATAAAGGTCCTTTAAATGGCTTAATTAAGCCTGCAGAGATAAACAGCCATATGCAGTAACAACTAAGAAATTTTCCCCAACAGCACAGCTAACATCTTCATGCACAATTACAAGGAAAAGAAGGCCAACACACAGTTTCTCCTTCCCCATTTTTTTTCCACTTCCCACTTTTTCTCCCTTTTCACAGAACTCACAATGTGTTAACTACTTCCTTGCTTTGTTACTGCCTCCTTCATGTTCTTTCCTGGACAGCAGGAAAGCAGGCAGTTACTTCCTGGGGTCCAGATCTCCATCTCATGACACTCCATTTCACTCAGTAAAGGAGAATCACACCTGACTTCCAGTTTGGTAAATCCACTTCATGTGACAAGTAATGCTCTTCTATACACTTAGTCATTCTGACCCCAGGTTAACTCAAGTCTAGTTTTAAATTTATGCACAGTTAACCATTATTTACATTGGACTGCAATGGAACATTGCTCACTCACATCAAGTATCACGGGAATGCACTTAAACATGGATGTCCATGTTGACAAAAGTGAGCTTGAATTTTTTTCCAGTAGTTTCTTTTTATTTGCCAAAAGGATAATTTCTTCCCAAGGATAGTCCCCTACCTCCATCATTGTAGCCTGGCTTTTTGTACATCCCTGCTCACCATAGTAGCTGCTTCTCTCCTTTTAACCAGGCTGCCATCAGAACTCTCAGTTCTGTGCACACAGTCCTCTCCACAGCAGTCCCAACTTAATGCACAAGAAGTTTTACCACCATTAGATTTCACTCTGTTTCATCTCTACCACTGATGTTTTGGTGAGGAGAACAATTAGTCAAGAAATTTCAGGAAAACACTATTGGTTAGCATTTTTTTCCCAAGAAAATCAACCACACTCTGTGCTTTATCAGTTCTTTGAATAATTTAAATAGGGCAGCAGTGGATGAATCACAGAGTTGGAAAAGTCAACCAGACAACACCAATAGTGGAATACTATGGAAAAGATTTTGGCTGTATCCTGCTGCTACCACCAGTGAATCTCCTCAGAAACAGTGTTGCTAAGCTTGAATGCATATTCAAGAGTATTTCAAAAGTCAACAGCAAGCTACAGTCTGGTGAACTTTGAATTCATCTACAGTGACACAAAATGGAGAGAACAGAGTAACCAATCTCATCACAATCACCAGCATTTTCCTGCTCCCTAAGTACTTACCTCTTGTTCCCCTTGCTTTAACAATTTTTCTTTTTTATACCTGCTCTTTTTAGGAGGATCAATTTGGAAAAAAGAAACAACCAAGAAACAAAAAACCAAACCAAAACTGCTCAGTGTCTCCTTGGATTTATGAGGAGGGTTATTTACTCTACAGGCTGTGGGCATTTACTCAGACCAGTCACTGCCTGAGCAAACAAGAGCAGCGTGATGGCAGCACAGAACTGGGCAAGCTGAAGTCCCCAAGAATTGGGCACACTCCTCCAAGAGGGGTCACAGCTGGATTACAGCCCTGCCAGCGCTAGGCCACCCTAGGTACATCTCCACACCCTGCAGGCACAGCAAAGCTTTTTGAGCATTTCACACATCTGAGCTCAGACAATGCAGCTGTCAAACGCTTCACACCCGTCCCTGCCCCTTTCATTTCACCAGCCCGTCCCTCCTCATTACCTGCAAGATAAACACCAGCAGAGGGTTTTTTAAGCAGGCACAGAGGCTCCACCAGCCTGGAACCAGATCTCCAGCACAGCCACCTATTCCCTTCCACAGCATTTGAAAACAAGTCCCCAAAAATGTCAAGTCACATAAATCTTCCTGACCAGAGCAAGACTGAAAATATGAATGAGCCTTCGTATTTACACAGGAATATTTCTGCCAAGTTTTTCCACACTACCACGTCTCATCATTTGTATGACATAACCAGAAAATCCAGAACTGGATTACACGTGGCAATTCCACTTGACAGTGAGGTTTTCAGTGTGTCTTCCCAGTTAAAGAAAATTTAAGTTCAGGATATTGTCTGTTTTAGTAAACCACCAGGAATATGATGTTCTGATGAAATAAAAATATTTCAGATTGAGAGCCATTTAGGGAGAGATTCTGATATGCATTTCATTTTACAGGAGACCCCCTACACAATTTGCACTCTGAGCACCACTAATATAACTGTTCTCTTAAAATGTAAACATTTGCTAAACCCAGACAACAGACTGATTTTCTTTCAAGATAATTTAATTGCTGACTCATTTGCAGTGGGAGGAAAAAAATCCCTGTGACATCTTATTATATGTTTATCACTTCGCCTACAGATTTATTAAAGGCTATCCTCTTCAGGCAGAAAAATGGGAATAAAGTATGACTCAACTCTCAGGAAAAAAACAACCAAAAAACAACACAAAACAACCCTACTGCATTGTTCTCTTTGATGAAGTAAGTTAATATATAAAAGAAAACCATTACATTAATTCCAAAATTCCCCCAGACACCACTAGTCTGAGATCTTGTGCTGTCTTGCTGTTTGTCATGGGGCCAAGAATTGAGGTGTAGCTTTGAGAGCATTCAGGCTACAGACTACCCCAGGTACTCTGCTTCCCAATTTCTGAGCAGAAAGAACAAATTAATGATAACCTAACACACTTAAAAATTCAAAGGAAGGTAACAAAGTGAAATATAGCTCAACCAAGAAGGTGATGTGGAAGAAACCAGAAAGAAGCCAATGTTTGTGAAATTTATATAGGCAATGGCTTCTGTAATTTACCATTGCTACCAGTATGAGGACACTGCCATTTAAAGCAAATTGGTGTCTTTATGGACATTTTCAAAAGCTGAAATAATCACAAGAACATGGAAACTCACTTCCACATGCACAGCTACCAGACAGCACTACAGTAATTTCACAGGTACCAGAAAAACTTCAGAAATAGCAGCAACTTATACGCAACTCAAGAGTTATGGATGTGAACAAGCAGCACAAAAGCAAGTTAACACCTGATTTCTTTCCCAGTGTGGTTCCCTATCCCTTGCTACATAATCTGGCCACTCAAATTGGTATACAGAGAATAAACTGGGAAGGAGAACAGCTAAAAACTTATTTTCAAGAAATAGTAATTTCAAAATTTTAGTTGCCAGACCACCAGGTTGTAAGCATGAAAAAACGGTGCTGTACAGTAGCCACTTAAAGGATATAAATCTTAATAAATGGCCTGGAAAATAGCCTGTTGCTAGATATATGTATATAGACATTGTGATGATAAATATAGTATAAAAATAATAAGAAGAAAAGACAATTAACATATTTATTTTATAAGGAACAGGATACAGATCCTATTGTTTGGAGTAAGGCTTCTACAGCAATTTAATAGGTTCCCTGAGAACAACAGACTAGTACTCCCCCAAGCCTCTAGAATTTATTTTTGACAGAAAATACTGCTGAGATTCTATATATTCATATTTTTTGCTACCACTTGTCAACTACATGAATTCCTGAACAGTTAAAAAGGAAGAAAATCCTCCTTAAGCATGAATTTTTCAAATAATTTAAAATATTCCAGGGGTCTAAGCAATACAGAATGGGAAGGCTTGACTAAGCCTGCAGTTACAATCATTTTAAATCAATTTCTGTACTGGTGGTCATCTGACAGGGTAACTCAGCACTCCCACCTCACTGTGAGCACACGTGCCTTTTACCCCCACCACACTATGAGAGCTTTGACAGCAGTGACAGCATCAGAAGTGATACAGGAAAAAGCTGGCGGGTGGGAGGGGAGTGAGTCTCAAACCAGGTCCAAAGCAGACCACACCTAGCACTTGGCTGAGCACAGAGCAGATTTGACATGCACATGGCAATGAACATGCATATCAGAGTAAACTGGGAAAAAAAAGTCAGAACTATACCCGTGGACTCTCATATTATTATTGTGTCATCTACACCCTTCCTTTATGCCAGCTCTAACGCTTATCAGGTCTTTCACTAAATTAAACTAATTAATTCAGCAGTGAGTAGTTCTCAACTGGGTGACTGAGCTGAAATGGGCTCAGTGATGGGTCCAATGTGCAGAGCTGGCACAAAGGAAATGAGGGAAACACCACAGTGGGAGCAGGAACACTTCTTTCAGCAGCAGCAACCTTCTAGACTGGCTTAGCTGCAACATGAAACCACAGCCTATGGGTACAGTCTGATTATCAGTTTAACCTAAGTGCTTGCTGTCTGCCAAAAGAAATAGTCCGGCCTTCCTTCTGTCCCTTGTGGCAACTGAGATTGGTGTAGTCATGCAGCAGAACTTACTTTTTAAAGACTTGATGACTGACATTTGTAAGTGATAAATGACCTTTTTCAAACCTTGATTTCCACTCAGACTCTCCTGGGGAAGCTGACAAACTAATTGGTATTAGAAAGCAAATTCCAAAGCTCAGGTTTCCCACCAGTGTTTGTACACACAGGTTTTCAACAAATGCAACTGAAAGAGTTGCACTGCACTGCAGTTTCCAGTATGAAGTGCTTACACTGGTACAAAACCTAGAGCTGTAGATAAAAATATATCAGAAAACATTCCTATCCCACAATAAGATTAGGCTCACATTTACTCTTGAAAGCAAACACGCAGTTAGATTAGACATTGTAACAGGCCATTACAGCCCCTCCTGATGGATCCTCAGCTAAACGTAATCCTCAGTGCCTCCAACAAACTCCCTAACATCAGGAGTTAAAGCACCAGTTTGAGATTAACAACTTTATCTCCAGTTTCATCTAAGACTCCAACAGAAGCTGTGAAGACCAAACAGACAGCTCTAATATCTTCACAGCTAGAAGTGTCACTCAAGAGCAGAACCCAGAGTTTGCCTAATTGCTTTCCCATTAATTTCACATGGGAGAAGATATAAACAGACATTGCAAGCTGGCAATTAAGAAAACCTTACTTTAAACCAATCTTTAAAAGAAAATTTAAAAGATGCAGTATATGACGTAAAGATGCCAGGCTGTCAGATGATCTCAATTAATTTATGCTTTGTACTTCACCAAAATAAACCAAGTAACACCACAGATAAAATGTATCAGAGGGATTTTGGCAGAGGTTACTGTTAATGTAAGATGAACGTTCCAAATCTTGTGTCTAAAGTCAATGGGAGTCTAAAATGAACTCCTGTAAGCGTTAGGAAAGACAATTTTCTTAAAGGATATTGGACATGAAAATTTATTGTAGATGGTTAAAATACTTACTGCTTGAGCAATAACTTCTAGCACTGCTCTGTTTCTTCCTGTGTATATTAAGGCAGTGACACTGAACACACAGATGTAAGGATTGTATTATACTCTGCGGTTTTATCTGCGTTACTGTTTGCAAGTTACTGCTTTGTTCTTTTTTTAAAGCAACCAACAATGGTGCTGCCACCTCATTTTGCATAGCACTCATGCAGAATAGACGAAAATAAATCATTTCTGTTGGGGAGTATTTTAATGGTGACCAGCCATGCAAATACAAAGTTACCCTACCAAGGCACAGGTGTGGGGGATAAACAGTTATACAGGAAACACCCATCAAAAATGGTGAAAGAGCTGTTTCTCCTTTTGTTGTGCATATTCCTCTCCTTTGTTGCCATTTAAACAGCACTGCAAATCTTGTTGCAATTATCTGTAAGCTAAAAACGTGTATTGGCAAAAGATACAATACAAACCACACAGTCTATTCAGGTCACTGGCTTAAAGGCATGGGAACACCATTATAATCGACAATGCTGGTTTGGTTTGATCCCCAGGTAATCCTTCCTCTCACCTCCAGGCTATTCCCTCTGGAATACACACAGTTAATGCTACCATTGCCTTCCAGTTATTGATTCCAATTCACTTTGCCATGCATAACTTCTGTTATTGCATTTTTTCTCCACAGCTTTACCAAAAAAACACTTTCAAAAACCACAAAATACAACAAGATAACTATTAATAAAATCCCACCCAAATTTAAATTTCTTCTCAGTGTGACTCACCACAGTAAGGCTTATTAAGTGCTTCTGGCTTATTAAGTAACTAAAAATCAGACCGCCTTTTTTTTTTTTTACTCCAGTATTCTGGTTATTTTTCAGTCCCTAACCCAGCCAGACACACAAGACAGGGCCCTTAACTGCACACAGAATCAAATGATCACATCACAGCTCTGCTGTTTCCTGTCCTCCTCTCAACTGACACCAACTTTCAGAACTGCTCTGATAGCCAGAAGATAGAACGCTTCTATTTTCTACTTCTGTTTCCAAGAGGCATGAGTTAACTTCCAGCAATGAATTTTCTGCAATCTGTGAGGCACTTACCTACAGCAGTTTATAAAGATACCAAGGTATTAAAGAATTAGATGTCAGCCAACCTTGTGATTAGGTAACTGAAGTTCACTGCCTCCAAATTCTATAATCTGTTCTGAAAAAAACACTCAGAACCTGAACATGTATAAGGCAGGGCTGGAAAACAGATAAGTAATTCTGTACACCAAGAGAAAAGCACACTGAGATCATCCTTGCTGAGTGACAGAACCCGAAGAGCTCTTAAATAAAGAAAAATATATTTTTAAAAGAGCAAATAAGCTAAGATTCAGCATAGCTAGGGAGCCATATTGCTTGGAAAAGACATTTTTCACTGAGGAAGTTCGTCGAGTCAGGCGAGTTTCTCTAGAAGAGGAAGAACAGAGGGACGAGTGTGATCCCACAGAGCTGAGCAAGGCCTGGAGCAGCCAAAACAAGGGCAAGGTCCAGGGGATACCCCCAGACAAGAGGTTAAAAAAGGCAAGAAGAGCATTATTAAAGAAGCTGAGGTGGTGGCTGGGAAGGAGGGCTGAGGAAACCAGAGGATGTGCTGAAGAGCAGCAGTTGCCCAGGACACTGCCAAATGACTGACTTCATGTTTGACCAGGGAGGGAGCAAAAACCTGAGACCAAGGAGCAAGCAAGGCCTTCGCTGTGTGCAGCAGGAATTGCCAAAGCAGATGGAAACAGACATAAAAGGTGATTCAAAAACTTTTATTTTCCTCCTTCATTGTAGTGAAGGAGCCAGGCCTGGGAAGAGAGGTGTGGGATAGAAACAGGAAAGAGGGAAGCATCACCACAAGTCAGCTGAACACCAAGGGGAGTTGTGGCTGACGGAGACATGAATGGGAAAAAAACAATAAATACACATAATATCTCATTACATCAGTGGTCATGCTGCAGTTCTGCACTCTTAGGGTACTACAGGCACTGCTTAAAGTGCAACAGGACAACTCAAGTTTTCTCAAGCACCAGGTAATTTCCAGGTAAAAAATCCCCTCCTCCTTCTGAATAGCACAGAAATATTAACCAAGGGTACACTGCTCACATGTTCTTCCTATGCCAATTTACACAAAAATATCTAATGATTGAAATTTTTCCAGAGATAATTCATCGTCATGCCTAACTGACTATACTATGATTAAAATGACACAATGCTCACCCTATTTATAGAATAACTTGTGGAGGATAGTACCATTAACTCAGCCACTACTAAATCAGACACTAAAATCAGCTCTGCAAGTAAAGGCTGAACCACTGAGAAATACCAGACCTTTGATGTGAAAGATGTTCCTCTGAAATACACACACACAATGGCTTCCACAGCCTTGTTAGTAAGTGCTGCTAATCAATGTTACCAGTTCTTACCTTGAAAGACTTCAGTCAGAGTAAAGCCAAAATCTCAAACTTGGGCTTTTTAAATTTTTTTAAAAACTACATATTTGGTATACTTTAAGAAGAAAAGAGTGTAGTTAAAATACCTAAATTTAGGATAGAAAACTTCACATCTGAGAAGCACTTTTTAATAAAATGCCTGGAGTGAAAACCCACCAAGTCTGCCAGTCAACCGTCAGCCCTAATGAAACCTACGGGATTTGGTCCACTCCCACACTGACAGAAATTGTTTGGTTTAGCTTCTTGAAAGTTTTAAAACAAAATTCCTTCTTCAATCACTTCCAAGGGAGTGCATAAAAACTAGTTTCACAGTGGGAATCCAGTCCATCCACCAAGGGCTATGGGAAAGCAGTTAAGCACCCCGAGGCACCAGGCCAGGAAGGGAAGAAAACACATTGCTAAGTCCATCTTCTCTGTGACAATGGTGAAGTGGCCAAGAAGCAATAAAAATGGGTAAAGAATTTACATCTTCCAGCATCCAAAATACAAGAGTCAGTCCACAGGCCAAAGCATATTCACTGTGCCTTCTGGCAGATCAACAGGTAATGATAAAGAACACGGTCAGGCTATTTTGCAAAATTAGGAGATTTGCAATTTGACTTTGACAAGAAAACAGACACCCGAATGTGGATATTCCCATTTCAGAGCAAACTGACCTGCTGAGCGGATCAAAACTTCCTTAGAAACATGTACATTCAAGGACCCTGTTTTATTTTTGAAACCAAATTCCAGATTTGTCCACTGAAATGACAGAAAAGCACACAGCCTAAAAAAAAAGTGTAAATGTTTGTGTTTTAATTAAAATGCATTTTTAGTATATTAGTAATAATATACTAAAATTATAGTAATAATATCTGTAGTTATTGAATAATAATAAAGCAAGGGCCGAGCAAAATGAAAGCGAGGGAAGAAATTGTTTGCCTCTTGGAAAGTACCAACAATTTTGAAGTTACTCCCCAAGAGATAAAAGTTTGACATTTGACAGTTGCATCAACAGTGCAGAGCTGAACATCAGCACTCATGGCCAGTCCCCTACGAACCACACCTAGCTTGGAGATGAGTAATAGCATTTTTAGATACTTCAATTTTGCTTAAAAGTGATATACTTACAAGGAAAATAACTAGAAATATAAAAGCACCTGAGGTTTTGTTAGTTAATTTTCTAAGTGACATCTCTGACCTCTCCACCAGCAACACTCGCCCCTGGGGTGTGTGACAGTGACAGCAAGTCGCAGCTCTTGTTGGGATCCTGGATTATTGACACAGGGACACAATGTGGATCACGGCACTGCTGGTGGCACCAAAATCAATATGGCAACATGCTCCAATCTTCCATCTACAGCTGAGCAGTTCTCTCCACTGAGAGCTGGCACAGCCTCCCACCACTGACAGACTGACACTTTTTACTGGCCTAAGTTTCTCCAATACTGGATCAATTCCTTCTGCCAGCAAATTCTTGTTAAAATATTTGATAGACTGTGCCATTAACAGTTTATCACTGAACAATATCAATGGATATGCTAATTATCAGTCTGACTGCACTAATGGCTTAAGTTTATAGAGCAGTAAGAAGAGTTTAATAATTGGCCTATCATTCTAATTAACTTTAGTATTGAAGAAATAATGTTTTATGTTACTGCAGTTCCTTCATCAAAGTGTTTTCCAGAAATGAGAAGGAGAATTAAATCCTGAGCATTCTGATAGGGAAAAGCTATGCCAACACATTTTGTTTGGCAACCTTACGTTCAGAGATGGCAAGCACCCAGATTCAAACTAAACCCAGGGAGCCTGAGAGGTTTGAATTTTGAATATTATATTCAAAGTAAAAATATTTTGAAAAATAAGACATTACAGCTGTGGTAAAGCAATCTAGACAACACACATAAATTAAAATCTCTCCAAAAAAGGCCTCTTGACCAGGATCAGCAGGCAGCACAGGTCGAGAGCATGAGCTCCCAGCTCCCAGCAAAGAGCACAAAGCTCCAGCAGCAGCCAAGGGCTGCCCTGAGCCTCCCTGTGATTCTTATCATATAGAAACTCTATTACCCCACACATTGGATTAGAGGGTTATTAATGTCTCCACTAATCCAAAGTACAAACCAGGGTAGGACACAACACCCATTCTTTTCCTATTTCTCTGCACTATTCCTCCCCCTATTCTTGGGCCCATTTTCATTTCAGTGCAGGCTTTAGAATAGAAGACAATTTCTACATTAATTCCTCTCATGTTGTTCCATATGTTATTTCCACCACAGCAGAAAAAGTAGTAGTTTTATACTTGCTTTCCACAAAACAAATCATAGCTGATGTGTCTTGCATGAGTAAAAAATGCATAAGTTATTTATAATCAATACAAGTAATTCTAAAAAGCCATTATTTTTCCTTAGGGGAACATACTAATCCAGTTCTATTTTGTCACATGTAATCTTAAATTGGAGGTTATGCTACTCCTTTAAGCAATAAATTCAGTGCAGACAACTAAAGATATGAAATAATTCATTTCTTAAATTTTTTCCACATTAAAATAGAACAGCTTCAAGGCACACTTTTGGTAAGCTACTTACAAACAAAATCGACACAGATGAGAATGACAGTGTAGTAATCAAAGTGGATAAAAAATCCAAACTGGTCCTGTGGCTGCCAAAGGAGGATGGGGAGAGGAGCCATTTTGGGAGCTCCAACTCTTTAGTGTAGGACATGGCAACCACTTTCAGAACCCATCCAACTTTCCAGCCAGACAGTCTCCTTCTCTACAGCATCCTCATCTCCCCACAACTAGGGAGCAGGAAAAAGACAGCAATCCATACCTCCTGTAAGACAGGCTTCACCAGCCTATCAAACCACTCAATTTATTTGCACCTTTTTGCCTTCCTTTTAAATAGCAACAACACAAACACATCCAACTTGGATCTTCTAATACACTACAGACCTACAGCTACCTTTCCTGGTCAAGAGGCAGCAAAAAATTGTACACTGCACAGCTCCCCTGCACACTTGCAGTGAGACAGATTGCAAGAGCCAAGAAGAAAATCTGTTGGAAGTTGTTCTGCAGCCCTCAGAAGAACAATAAACAATGGTTATTCACCACAAAGTACAGGAGAACAACCCCTACCTACACTGACCTTATAAGCATGACAGCAGGGAAACTCACCTTCCCCTCAGTGCTCCCAAAGGACAAGCCAGCAATGACTGACCTTAATGTAGGGAAAACCCCACAATCGAAGTACCTTCATTACTATAACTCTCAAAAGGCAGGCTGAAATCCCTGAGGATAAGCACTTTCTCATGTAACTCCACAAAAAGGAGAAAAAAAGAGGCCCACGCAATTCCCTAGACATGCATAATTAAGAATACATCATTGCCCTTTTCTAACAGAGTGCTTCCCCAAGGAAACTCAAATGGTCTCTAAAAGAGGAGAGCCCCGGCCTAGTCCAATGGCTGGGTAAGCACCAATCCTGCAGGATTCTGCCCATCTCTCCAGTTCTCCTACAACTATATTATGAACAGCCTCAATTTAAACTCCTGGCTTTCTCACCCCTTCCCATACATCCCGTAGAGTAAACACTATCCCTTCAACCTCACCTTCCAAGCTAAGCATTACCTACAACTTTTTTATATACACACAGTTCTGTAACCTCTTCCAAGGTAAAAAAACGTTCACAATTCCTCTCAAACAAGAAAGAAATAACCTTTCCACAGCAGGAACCTTCAGGGAAAGCTTAGCTTCCTTCTGCACAGGTACATACCGCCTTGAGAGAAGACCTGTTATTTTCTTTGTCTCTTCCAGCAAAGGAACGCACTGTACACACTGCGCATCCCGACCTGCACCTTCCGAGGTGCCTTTTCGAACACAGCCAAACATCCCCCGCCGTGGCCAAATCAATGACGGCGTCCCACCCGGAGGATCAATGTCTACCTGGATACACCGCCACTCTTCCCCTCCTCCCCTACCAGGGCGGGGAAGCCTCGTCCCATCGAGGCTGGGCTCCCCTTCCCCAGCAGCAGCGCGTCCTCCCAGCGTTATCCCCGCTCCGTGCGCGCCGGGAGCCGCCCTTGCTCCACATTTACAGCCTAAAAATCCACTTGCGCTGCCTCCCGCCCCCTCCCAAGGCCTTCCCAGCCGAGCTCCGCGGGCCGCTCCCCGCTCCCTCCCGGCGGGTCCCCGCTCCGAGCGGGCCACCGGACCCTGCCCGGCCGATCGCGCCCAGGCCGCCGCCCTCGCCCCGCGGCCGGCGCGGCTCCCAGGCGAGCCCGGGGCTGCGCAGGCCGCGCCGCCGCCCCCGCGGTACCTTCGGTCTGGGCGCTGGGGCCCGGCTGGGCCATGGCTCGGCGGGCGGCACCGCCGCGGCCTCCTCCGGGCGGGGACCGCTACGCCACGGGCAGAGAGACGGGAGCGGCCGGGCCGGGCCGCCGCCTCCTCCGCCTCATCCTGACAGCAGCCGCCGGCGGCGGGAGGGGAGGACGGGCAGGAGGAGGAGAAGCGGCGGGAGGAGGAGCCCCGCGCAGGCGCCCACGGTGAGACACGGGACGGGCTGCGGCCGCCGAGCGGGGAGGGACCGGCAACAGGGACCGGAGACAGGGACTGGGGGTATAGAGAGGGAGCAGGAACCAGGGACAGGGACTGGGACAAAGACCGGGAACCAGAGACAGGGCACAGCGACAAGGAACAGGCACCGGAATGGGGAACAGGGGCTAAATGCTGGGACCAGGGACAGAGAGACAGGTACTGGGGACGAGGGACAAGACCTTGGAACAGGGACTGGGGACAGCGTGAGGGTGGCGCTGGCTTCTCCCGGGTCCCTGCCCGGGACCCTCAGCCCCGGCAAGGGAGAAATCGCCGGGCCTACAGCCCGGAGGCATAATTAATGTTTATTATTGAGGATACAACGCCAACAAATTCTGCCCTTTAATCACAGAATCGTTGAGGTTGGAAAGGACCTCCGAGGTCATCGAGTCCAACCTGAGACTGATCCCCACCTTGTCACCCCAGCCGTGGCACTGAGTGCTGCATTACTGATGTGATGGCTTACCCTGAAGGGGTTGGAAGCACCCAAGATTCATAAATGCTCGTGGCCAAATGACCCTCAAAAGTCATGATTTGTCTGCAAACAATCAGGAAGTTTTATTAGTAAATTACACACTTGGCATGGAAATCGGTGTATTAGTCCCTGGCCTATTTTTAGTTGTCCCACTTGTTGTCACACCAATAATGCAGCTGTGACCTGGCTGGGCAGAGGAAGGAGCCTGTGCTGCCAAGGGGTCCCTTCCCCAGCCCCCATGCCTGGGCTGTGTTGATGGGGGTTTAGTCCTTTGGTGGGTTTTAGTCCTTCCACCTCACTGGGAGAACATGTCTGAACTCCAGGTTGTAGCAATAAAATAGTAGATCTACGTCATTTGAGCACATGTGAAATCACAGAATGCAGAGTTGGAGTAGAAATTACACCACCAGTTCCTTTCAAGGGCAGGATCTCTTACAACTCACTTTTCTTATGGCTTGCATACCTTAAAAGGAGTCTCACTTGTTTTAAACTGAATCTCACTTGTTACCACTGTCTTTCAAAACACATGGTATGGCAAGGCATGAGATTCTGCATTTCCCATTAAATTTTTGCTCATTTAAACCAAATGCAAACCTGAAATTGGGAGTCTTTGAAAATTATTCCTTTTTGATCAGTTGAGGTAAATTTTTTCAGTCTTTGCTATTGTATAAAGCAGGCTTAAAATAAAGACGTAACTTTTCAGTGTTCACAAATTGAGACACCTAGGGCTTTCTTCATGGAAATGTGGAGAACCCAGAAGTGCTGTCACAGCCCCGCCTCACCCCATGGCTGACGCTGGCCTGTCCTTCCATCACTTCCCAGTAGTGCCAAGGATGACCTTCTCCACCATTTTCCTGCTCTCAAGATTAGATTGAAAGGATGGAGTTTCCTGGGAAGTTCTAAGCCTTTCCTGTCAAGTCAGATACAGCTGAAGAACACTGCCCCAGCATAGACCTCCTTGGGCTTTCAAGACCTTGGGTAGATGATTTAAGGGCTTCCCACTGGGACATACTGGGATGAATCCCACCCAACGCCACATCCCATGGATATTGTTCTGGTCCAAGTTATCCCCAGCAATCCCAAATGGAAGATCACAGTCCCTCACAGCCCTGTGCCTCCACCGTTGGATGCCCTTTGGCACTCAGGGAAGGCAGGGTTTGCAAAACTCTGCAGCCACGGCTTTAATGGTAACTGAGCATGGCAGGCAGCTCACTAATCCTTAAAGCCTCACATCAAGTTACGACTTTGTTGACCAAAAGAGCCTCTCATGGAACCGGACAAGCTAGAATGGAGAAGCGGGGAAGGGTTTAAGCCCACTGCCTGTTTAACTGGTCCTGAGGGAGGAGACTTGAAGGAAACTCATGACTGCATTTAGGTAATAGATCTCCAGATGTCGAGGAGATATTCAATTATCCCTCTTGAAATTAATGTTAGGGATTTTCCTTTCTCTGGAGCAGTAAATTAGGATGTAGATGGAGGTTTCTGGTTGTGTTCCCAAGAGGGCAGCCATTTGGCACAGCCCACGAACACGGCATCGCAGTCCACGTAGGTGTAGGACAGATCTTTGTGTTCTTCTTTCCCTCTGCCACTGCCCAGTGCCACCAGCTCCCCCCGGCAATGAGGGGGTTCCGGGCTGAGCCAGGGCAGTGCGAAGGTGCAGCAGCTCGAGGATCTGCTGCCTGTGCACTCCCCGGGATAGGGCTGCCCTGGGCCTTGGCATGGACCCAGGGTCCCCCTTCTCTGCTCGGTCTGACCCTCCTACCCCAGCCTAGCTGGCTTCCTTCCATTGAGGTTCCTCCCGTGAGGGACACTCTCCACACAGATGCTGCTTCTGATTCCTTGCATCCACAGCACTTTTTTTCCTGGATTTTAGCCAGGGCTCCCCCTGTGTAAGGGGCTGGGCTATACAGGGGAGAGTGTGTTGAGCTTTCCCCAGCCACCGTTAGCGCTTCCAGGCCGCCAAGAGCTCTTGTGTCTCCCTTTTCCCCACCAATATCCCTCCGTCCCCTCCTCGCCGACGTTTCCCCTCAGCAGCGCCGAGCCTTTTCCCGCCCTTTTCCCCTCAGCGCTGGCCCCGCCCCCTCGGGGCTCGGAGCGGCTCCCGCCCTCCCCGCCTCAATTAACGCCCTTAGCTCTTCCCTCATTAATGCCTCACTCATTAACGCCCTGGCGGCCAAGAGCAGGGCTCTGCAGGAGCTCTGTGGAACACCCTGGCTGCGTGGGGCAGGGCAGAGATGCCCGCTGTTGCCCTCGCTTTCAGGGCAGGGATCCAGGGCACCGGGATCCCCGGGAAAGATGCTCCGTCCCAGGTCACTTCACCAGCTCCTGTCTGTTGTTTATTGCTGCCCAGTGAAGAAAAGTCACATTTTCTTTGTCTGGTTGTCAAGCGTCATATTCTGCTTCTATCAGTTTATTGTATTGCTCTGGTATTTCATCTCTTATATGAGAAAAAAAAAAACATTCCAATTTTTTTCAATATTCTCCATTATGGAGACAGTTGCATCCTAAAGAAAAAATACATCACTGTAAGCATCACCCAGCTGTTCCTACTTAAGGAAATTCTACACGGCATTCAATGGACACCTGGTAAAAAGAGTGGAGCTGTGCCTTGAGAAGTAGAATTTTCTACTTAAACAAACCTGTCTGTAATTCTTTTGGTTTATTTACAATAGCACCTGTAAGTGATTTTTCTTCTTCTACTACAGGGAGAAAATGAAACTGAGAATGTTTCCTTTGCAAAAATGGAAGCTTTGTAACAACGGACATCCCGTTCCTGGGGAAAACGTGTCATGTCCCTTGGAGAACTGGCAGTCACCGCTCACAGGACGTCAGAAAAGGGAAAATTATCACTCCCAGCTCAGCCTCCAGGCTGGGGCTGACACACAGAGCTCTCACCATCCCCTCACGGTGGGGTCCTGGCTGAAAGGATCTCAGCTCGGGCCAGGCCTTTGGGTAGAGATTTGGAGAGCCATTCATGGTACAAAAGGGTTGGCAGCCCTCATAAAAGAAAAGAGAAATGAAAGAGCGTGTGCATTTATGAAGAAAAAACTATTTACTGCCAACCCCTGTGTTGGTAGGTCAGGGCAGTAGACAGAAGGTAGCACAGATTAGTAGCTGGCACCTGGGTGCATTTCTGTAACTAGACCAGTTGGTGCACTCTCCATCAATTGTTTTTAGGGGAGAGGAAGATATTTTTGGGGGGCACAGTGGGCCCAAGACCATGAGAGCAAGTCCAGGATCTCATCTGCTTTCCCCTGTGAATAAGCAGGAAAGCTAAGAGACAAAGTCAGGGTTTTTTGTTATCCTGAAGGTGAAGCAGAGAAGAGGAAATTCAGAGCTGACAAAAATATACCATTTGGGGTGCACAGCTGCAGGGAGACCCCTCCCTTGCTGGTCAGGAGGTGCTATGGGCATCCAGTGATTCTTTGTTGGAATAGCCAAGTCTCCAGAAGGGAGCTGGGTAGAAATGCCACTCCTCCCACCCAGAGTTCTAAAGCTCTGGGCTACATGCTGTAAAAAAGTTATCGAGAATCGCTCCATCGCTCCCTTACAGAACACAATTCCTCAACGGGACACACCCCGGTTGGGGGCTGCTAGCACCGGGGCTTTCCCTTGGAGTCCCGAGGGATGACTTTCTCTGGGGCTCCCTCCGCAGCAGGGGTCTCCTCACACACGTTCCCTGCCCCAACACGGGAGGCTGAGCCTGCTGGGGCGTGTCCGTCTGTCCTAGGGCTCCTTTTGGCATCTGCCCATCCCTGCACAGCTCCCTTGGATGCTGCTGTCGCCTGAATGGAGACAGACTGGGCTGCATTTTCCTGCTGATGATTTGAGGGGAAGAAAGAGGAAGAGTCCATCAGGGCTAGACCTAAAATGAAGTTTTGACGCTTCTGCTTCTTCCCACAGCCTTGGCAGTGGAGCAACAGTCTTTGTTCCTGCCGCCCACTCGGCGCTGGAATACACACACAGGCCCATGTTTCACTTCAGGGGACCCCAAGTGGCCACATGAGTTTGAAAGGGCAGCTGTTGTTCCACTGTTGCCCTTCTGGCCTGGTTAAAGCCCCTCCTACCTGCACTACAGCCTGAGCTAGAAGACACAAAACCACCTCCATGGAGGAGAGGCATCAAAGCTTGACAACGGGAAGGGAACACTCTGATTGCCACTTTTTCCAAGAGGTTTCTTTAGCAGAAGTTGCTAACAAAGACCAGACTGGACAGCCTGCAATGGGTTGGTGGTTGTTTCTTAGCTCCTTCTTAGGCTTTTTTATAAGTAGCTGGATGTTACAAGCATTCAGTGCATGAATCTCCCTAAAAATCTAGTCCTGAATGTAGGAACTGAGCTCTTGAAACTCCACCCAAGTGTGTGTTCATATGGGTACCTCTGAGCACCCATATTAGCAGCTAATTTCATCTTGTTCATGTTGAGGCAAAACTCTGACACATTCTGGTCGGTCAAGGATCAAACTCAGTGCAGCATCACTCCTGCTGCAAAAAGCAAGTAAGATAATAACAAGCTTGGTATCTGCTGTACCCACAAGGGCTTATTAAGGGATTAATATAATTTCACTTTCATAATTTTCATAGACAGGATGATGGGATATTGACTATTGGCTTTGCAACATTTCCAAGTCTCTATCTGAACTCCTGAGCTTACATTCTGAATGGGTTTTATATGTAGTTTGAAAAATATAAGAGCTCTCAAGGGGTTTGTGCTTTTATTTTCCTTTCTTGTTCTTCAGTTTAGAACTGTATTAGCTTTATAGGTGTGGTTCATACTTAATCTTTCTTTTCTGGACAGTAATTGGACTTGACAGAGGTGAAGGTTTATGTAGTATCTAATAGAATGTCTTCTAACCTGAAACAATTGAGTAACTTCCTCTGTGCCTCCAAAAATGTCCCATTTAATTCTACTCACTTGTCGTTCTTATAGCCTTGATCTCAAAGGATTTGCCAGCATGACTCAGCTAAATCTTAAAAGAAGTAAAGGAAGTTTAGCAGCAGTTTTCAGTCAGAGGAAAAGGTCTTGCAGCAGAGAGAACCAGCAGAGACCAGAAGTCCTGAATTCCAGTCCTGGTGATGTGAATTTTAGACAAGTGCAGTGCTAAGGAATCAGTGACGCAGGTGAGCAGAGACTATTTCTGGAATAAGCTTCGCCAGAAATAATGCTCCCAAAATCCCATGATTTTTTATCAAATTTATTTGGTCTAAAAGCCTAACGTGGGCATTTTGAGCATCAGCACCACAAGCAGCAGACACGTGTGAATGGAAGATGCATCTTCCTGGAGAGTGTGTGCTGTGTCAGTACAGGTGGAGGAGCAGCTGTCACCTTGCACTCTGCCTGAAATGTAATCCTGCAGGCTCATTGAAAAAAAAAAAAAAAAAAAGAAGTTTGCAGGTTTTGTTTGAACAGTAACAGCCAGGGGCAAGCAGTGAGTGTGAACACACAGTGGTTGCTGGAGACCAGGAGGAAACTGAGGGGGGCTGGGATTGTTTGGTTGCAAAGAGAACAGTGAAACAATTCACATAACATATCTAGGAAAAAAGAAGTATTTTCATCTTCCTTGAGGAAAATAAAACAAATAAGTGGAGAAAGAGCTTGTTTTCCAAATAGGTCTTATGGTTGATTGACTTCTGTGCTTATGAGTACACAAATTCAACTGAAACTTTCCCTGCTTATTTTTTTGATCATGTAGAAAGATTTTTCTCTTTCTGTGTCTTTAACTTTGCCTTTATTTTTTTTTTCCCTTTACTTGGGGCACTTTAACCTCAACTGAGGCATCTATTTTCACGAGGCTTTGAAGAATGTAATTATCACTGTCCTTATCGGTGACACTAGTCCCAGATCCTGAGGCTGGTTGAGTTACCCTAGCTGTATCCCAGCTCCGTGTCAGGACATGACCCAGTTACATACATTGTACTTGCCACAAAGTGCACAGCTTTGGGGGAGTCCCTGCAGCTCCAGCAAGTCCCTCCTTGTGGATGATTAAAGGGGCAGGGCTGTCATCACACTGGGGAAGAGTATGATTCCCAAAAGCTTTGTATTCACAGGAAGTTTGGCTAATAAATACACAGCTAATACCTTTTGTTTTAAGTGATACAAGATACTATTGTTTAATACAACAGCTAAGCCAATTCTACAAAACCCAGAATCTTTAAAAAGATAAACTGAATTTCTGGATTTGCAAGGCCAAATCTGCATCTGGTGTGAATCCAGTGGAAACAGGCTGGTGTGTGGGAACTGAGAAGCTGGCACAGAATCAGAATGGAGATCCAAAAGGCCCTCTAAAGTGCTGCTCCCCATGTCTGCTGCTTTACTGACCACGAAGAAGTTGGATTCCATTGTGCCCTGTATGGTGGGGGGGTTTGCAGTGAACACAGGCCCTGCTCCCAGTGTAGCTCATCTCCTAAACCACCCACTGCTTGATTCCATTCATCCAAGAAAGCTCAGTAACGAGGTGGGTTTGGGAAGTGGCTTTGTGTGTTGTTAAGGCTAAACTCCAGTGCACCCCCAGGGGATGAGAATTGCAGGACTTGGGCCCTCTGCCTCAGTAAGTAGGAGATTTCATCTCCCCCACTACTCTACCTGGAGGTGTTACGCAGCGGAGAGTTGGGTAACAGTCTCCATTGGCCAAACCATGCAATGACATCGCCTTTGGAGGAATGCAACAAGAATGTTTCAGATGATAAGAGTAAACATGCTACCAGAAAAAAACCTGTGTTTTAAATTC
The DNA here is from genome assembly GCF_031753505.1 of Anomalospiza imberbis. Lineage (NCBI taxonomy): Eukaryota > Metazoa > Chordata > Aves > Passeriformes > Viduidae > Anomalospiza > Anomalospiza imberbis. The sequence goes on from NC_089700.1 coordinate 4,321,321, forward strand.
CAGGTGAAGTCCCGGGAAGCAGAAGTCACACAGATCTTTAAGGAGAGACTCAGTGGTGCAGGACAGCAAGTCTTGACTTCATTCCAAAGGCAAGTAACAGCCTTGTCCTGCTCACAAGAGAAGAGGAAAACCAAAATTTATTGCTTGCACTTTATATATTTCTGGGTTCAGCAGATTTTGTCTACTGTTTTTCTCACTTTTTTTTTATTGTTTAAAATAAAGTGTTCAGTTTCCTGATTTTTAAATGTTTATTTTCCTTCAGCTGAGATCAATTAAATATTAGTTCTGCAGCTAGGAGTGTTTCTGGACTTTGGTCCTTTCTTTTTAAAGCAAAGCTTTTGGAGAAAATTTACATTCATCTAAGTATTACCATAAAGAGGCAGGTTAAAAATCCCAAATCAGTCATGCTCTTTGCTTCAAAAGTTCTTCTGGAATGCAAGGAATTTAGTCTGGAACAATTACATTATTTGCAATAGTAACTTCTTAACGAACCCTGGAATAGTTTATGTGGTTAAAAACCTTTTCGAGAGCAATTGAAAAATTATGTTATCCCATCTATTGTTTAAAGGATTCCATGTGGTGCTGTTCTTTGAATATATGGGAAGAAAATGGAGCCAAAAAAAGAAAATTTGGCAGGCAAAAAATAGAAGTGCTTGCATTGGCTCTAAATCCAGATATATACACATTAATGACCTCATTTGAAAGATGTCTATATTAAGATCTGAAAGCTCTTGGTGTTCCCAAAGGACAAGCTCAATGAATGTTGTGATATACCATGAAACTAAATAAGTTTTCTTACTGCAAAATAACCAAGAAATCAGAAATTCAGTCTGTGTGAGTAACGAAGGGCACATTAAGAACACAGTCTTTTGGGTAACCTTGTTCAGCAGTACACCAGAATTGCCATTGCAGGGAGGCACAACTCTGCTTTGTGCTTACACACTCCTTCCTGAGAAGATCTGAAAATATGCCATACCCCACTCAGACTCACTAAAGCTGCATTGCAAAGTTACCTGCACACATGCAACTACTGCAATACCAGCATCTCTACTTGAGTGTCTGCTGAAGGCAGACTTGGACAAAGGCTCCCTCCTGGCAGCTCTGTTATTGCAGCAGGATGTCACAACAGAGTGGAGAGGCACAAGCAAAGCCCATGTCAGTCACTGTGGAGATTTTTTTTTTTTAGGGTTGGGATTAAATGTGTGCGATGGTATTTTTTGTTTGGATTTAGATGTTTATTAGTTTTTATTTATATTATAGTTTTATAAACGGTGAGTTTCATAGCATTTTATTTTAATAAACTAAAAATGGAGTCTTATTTCATTTTTTACAAGGTTTTTAAGGATAAACTGTTTAATTAAGAAATGACACTTAAATTATTTTATTTTTAACTTCATAACTAATTACCTGTGGTTTGTAATGTGGGCTTTTTAATCTAATTATATAATACTATTTAAACTTATGAAGAAGAAGGTGAAGAAGAAGGACTAGCTTCTGTTTTAAAACTTCTGTCTTGTTTTATATATATTACTATATTTTAAAACCCTTAAGTTTTCTACTATGTGATATTACACACTTCCATTTAAACTACACCCCTGTAATCCCAGTTCTATAATTCAATTTTGGAAGTCTTCTCCACGGCCTCAGGTCAAATGCAGTGTTCTCTTGGGGGTCAGTGCCTGTCAACACAGAAAGTCTGAAATTATCAGTAACCAGGGTTCCAGCAAGTCACCACACATTTCTCAGAGCTCGCCGAGCACACCCAATGTGGTCCTGCAAGTGGGGACAGCAAGGGCAGTGGGACACCAGAGAGAACTCTCTTGTTTTTCACTCTCTGCATGAGATTGCACTTTTCTTTTAAAAAACCTAAAATAACAACAGTGTTTCTGCTTCCCGAGGCTGTCTTACACTCAAGTATTGCCTGTAGTAGCAGTTCTCTAAGCAGCAGCCCGTGTGAGCAGTAGCATCTCTTGCACTCCGCTCCTGAATCTTGAGACGGCTGGTTTGTTAACCTCGATGGGATGAGTCATGTCACCTCTGCAGCACTGGGCCATTTATCCTATTTTCTTCCTCTGAGGCACAAGCAGCTCAGTTATCCCATAAATTCTAATGGTTTGCAATGCCCACTTGCCAGGAGAAGGAGGGAGTGTTGCAAGTACTGTAAAATTCTTTGTCCCGTGTGTGTCGTATTAAATGGTGCAGCCAAAAGATTTCCGTGTTAAAGCTTCAACAGCAGTGCTCAGTTTGGAGTGTTTTATTCATCCAAGTGCTGTTAACCCTCAGTTTGTCCCTTTCAGAGCCGTCTTTGGAGACATTTAGAAGGAGGATACCCAAGAAGATAGAGCAGTCTTTGTGTGAACAGTGGGCTAGGCAGCTGAAGAGTTGCCACAGGCTTTCAGGAGATCACCAAATCTGTGCAAGTCCTTCGGATGAACTAGCCTACCCTGTGAAATGCTTAATCCAGGTAGGATTGCTGGAAAGTGTAATTCAAGGCCTTCCTCCAGGTGGGATTCTTCAGTGATTCCTGAGTCTTTTCTGGGGCTGTGCTGATATCTGTATAGACAGAGGTGGTCCAATCCAAATATTTATCAATACAGGTTTAAATACCACATCTTAGGTCAGTGGGTACATCCAGCTAGTCCAGATGTTTCTCATCAATGCCACCCCATCCTTATGAGTCCTTTTATTCCCTTTTTCCCTGATTTCTCCCAAATGCTACAGCAATCTCTCTATTTGCTTCTTTATTTTGCTAGAGTGCCTTTCCCAGACCTATGTTCCTTAGATGCAGACACACAAAATATTTTGTACTTCTATTGCACCTTCCATTGAAGAAAGAGCCTTTTAGAAGAGCTGGAAGAGATGGAATTATCTCCAATATACAAGGCTGAGCAACTTCAAAGAGACAGCCTGATTTGCTTGGGAATGAACAAAAATCAGCAAAAGATAGGAAAAAAACTCTGAACATTTAACTCCTATCTTCCTATAGCTTTTTTTTCCTTTTTTTAAAACTTTTTTCTTTTTTTTTTTTCTTTTTTTTTTTTGCCATAAAGTATATTTCCTTTGCTTATTCATGACACCTTTAAAAGTGCCAAAAATCTTCTGACCTTCTTATGAAAAATAACCAAAGACAAACATCTGGTGCAAAATCAATATTTCTTAGTAGGCAAAAAGATTAAACAAACTCATTTTCTATAGAATCCATCTGATTCTCTCAAAAAGGTGATGAGATAGCTTCCCTACCTCACTCAGGCACCATTAAGAAGCTCCTTTCTCCTCTGAGACCACAGGAGGTTTCATTGTGTTGTTAACCTCCCTCAGATCATCCCCTCCATGCACAATCCCAGTCACATTTACATGCAGACATAATGTCACTCAGCCCACTTGATGCCACTTACATCTCCTTGTTGCTATGGGGAACACTGATAAGGAACCAATTAGCAAATAAAATATGTGAGGCCGAATGTGATAGCCGCTGCTCAGTGGATTTGTGTGTGATAGGCAGTGACATTTCATTTGGCATTTGTCCTTACCTAGCTGAGCTTCTTCCACTGCAACCTCAGCTACATTCTGTGTAGTCAAAACATGCTCTTCTTGGGATTTAGAGGCTTAGACGTGCAACTGTATATGACCCTGGGGAAATTTTACAGCTCTCGGGAGAAGTGGAAGAGTTGGAAAGCGCTTTTGCAGCATGGAAGTGCCAAGAGCACCATCCAGTGCTTGAGCTGAGTAAACACACAAGAACTCGGTGGCGTTGGTACAGAGGCAGCTCTGCTCATCCCATGGTCCAGCTGCACCTACTGGGATGCACGAGGAGTTCATAGGAAGAGACTACAGCCAGTTAGAGAAGGAACTTAGGAGGGAAGGCCGGCAGAGCTGTCAGCCTCTCAGGAGGGCAGGAGACAACCGAGAAGGTCACATCTTTTAAAGAGCAGCTGTATTCTGAGTTACTGGCTGAGGGAGCAAGAGATATAAGGAAGGAGGAAGTGGAGGTGGCAATAGATGGGGCCAGTTAAGAAAAGTAGGTGAATTAAATCCATGATGGAGAGGAGCTACTGCAGAGAGAGAAAACTGGGCCAGATACTGATCCTGTTGTCAACCCTTTGCAGAGTTGAATCAGCAGAAAGAGACTAGGAGGCTGCACTGGTAGCTGAGAAAATAAAGGAGAAGTGACCTCAGCTGCCACTGCACAGTCTCAACAGCCTGGTGCTGTTTGACAAATGTAGGTAGTCCTGAATTTCAAAAATTAAAATAACTTGGAGAAAGGTTTTGCACAGATATGTGCACTAAGTAGTAATTTTTAGTACATATGGCTACAGGCTGTTAATGGGCTAGAGAGAAGGAATTAACAGGGGAACAAGGAGTCCATGGGGCTAAAAATGGGCACAGACAAAAAATAATGTTTTCTCTAAAGAAGTGATACCCAAATAGAAGTCCAAGAAAAAGGATGCAAGTTTTCTGTGGAGTAGGAGCTATGCAATAATCTGTGGAAACTCTGGGTAAACAAGGAAATATGAATTTGGTATATCGTGAACCAGATATTTATTAATCAGAGATGAAGAGAGCTCCAGTTTAGCACAATATTTGTGGTAACATCACTAATATACCCTCCCCAAAACAAGACTTTGGGCATAATTTGGAAATGCTGTAATCCAAGACAGCTCCTCTGTTGTGTTCAGTGTTCCAGGAACAGCTTAGCATATGTTTGCTCTTACTTTTTTTATATTGAACTTGCAAAGCGCAAAGAGAGCAAAACTCACTTCTTTGATTAATATTAAGCAGAGTTTTGTTTGTGCCCTGTGGCAGAAGTGCCCAGATGGAGTGGGCTGGATACTGAAAACACGAGAAGCATTTAGTGTTCTGTGGAGCTCTGTTAAAGTTGTCTGAATAGAACATCTGGTATCAAATATTTGGATAAATCAGTTTCTGCAAGCATTTGGACCTGCTCTGAGTCTGTGCTTTGTTCCAGCTTTGCATTCCCACTCTTCCTTCCTTGTTACTAGAGCCAATAGATGATGGTTTATTGCCTGGTGCAGCCCATTAAAGTCCCTTTGTTGAGGCTTGGCAATTAGCTGAGCAGAAAGAGTGTAAAAATCACTTTGACATCTGCGGGGTTGAAATGGCAACACTGGCCTAAGATCTCCCTGAAAGGATTTTTATCTGTCCACAAGGTGATGCAGAAAGAAGAAAGAAAGGTTATCCAGAGGTTTTGGGAAGATATTGTCTGATGTGTCTGCAGAGTGGGACTCTCTTTGAGAGCTTTTGTCTGTGTAAAAAGTGCGTGCCCACCACAAGGCCCTAGTGGGGATATATCCATGCAACACCTGCCTGCCAGGGAAGGTGACTGCTACCCCACAGCTCAGCACTTCCAAATGCCACTGCTAGCCCAGCCTTATGTGTCAGGAAAATTCCTGCAGAGCTGAGGAATGTGAAAACAGGACCTGCTATGTGTCATAGGGCTGATGCCCCTCGATGGATGGAGGTGCCCATACTGCAGTTACACAACATTTTACAGCCCTGTTCTTCCCAAAAAGCATCCCACTGTTGGGCACAGTGAGTGTGCAGGCTCTCACATCACCAGCTGTGACTGCAGAGGTGAGTCAAGGGCTGGTGCATATGAACCACCCAAATTAGAAATGTTTGAGATGAATCCTTTCACTTTAGGAAGTGTTTCAGCTAAGGAAGGCTGAGTACACAGAGCTACTGTCACTCTGGCTGAGACTTTGGACATTTGGCTTCACTCTTGGACAGATTTTCCTATGAATGGTGTTTTCCCCTGTAAATTTTACTAAATTTACCTGCTCAGAAGCTCTGACTCCTGGATCTATGACCAAAGCTTTGAAAGAGCACCAAATGGGAATTCCTAAATTGCACTCAGAGTATTGTAAACAAACTGTTTTATGTATAGTAACCAAGAAAAATGTCTCACCATGTAACATTCTCTTCTACTAAGAAAATAAGGTGTTTTGAGTTACATTCCTTTAAGATGTCTTGCTACGTTTAAAAGGCTGGATTTCTTCTCTTTTGTCTTGTTTTCAGACTTGATACATCAAGAAAACTTCAGAGGAGTTATTATTGCCTCACACCAATGGTAAGGGGAAAGAGAAGCAAGTTATTCATGTTTAATGTTGTTTTGTGCCAGATGTTTTGCTGGTAGAAATCCATAGCTCCACAGGCATCAATTTCTTCAGGATCTGGAATGTTTGACACAATTTTTTTCTCCTTTCTGGATGGTCTGTAAAGGAAGCTGCTTGATTTTGCAATATTGAATATTCATGCTGAGAAGTTATAAGCAAAAACAAAATAATGAGAGACAGGGTCTCTAATAAGCTTCCTGTCACATGAGGCTGTGGTTCTGGTGAAGCAGATGTGGTTGCTGACTTGTTTCCAAAATGTTTGTTGAGTGGTGATTAGATTCTGTCATAGTGATGTTATATCCCTGTGATCTCATTCAATACAAGTAGTTCTGCAAACAGTGAATATTTTTTTCCTATGGATTTATATCTTGGATTGTGTTTAGGCATGGATTCTCTGATGTCTAATGGGGATTTAATTCATTTTAGCCTGTTTCTTCAATGAGAAATTAATAATCTGTCTTGACTTGGCTGTCTATTTTCACAGAACTTGCAGGAATTAAATATTGTAAGTTCTGAAAATCTGAGTGGTAATTATGAACCAGTTCCAACACTATTTGGGGCCAATTCATATAAACAAACATAAACATGAGTCTCATTTTCTTACAAAAGCAAAAGGTAAGACTCAATCTTTATTACTTTGTATTTCCACATTACCTGCTTGATTCTCTTCTGGTTTATTTGTGATCAACCATAGAAGGTATGCTTTATTTATAAAGCTGTATGAAATATGGGACTTTTTTCCACATTGAATGCATATTAAGTCATCATTAATTTATGCTTGCTATTGGCCACACAAGAGGTCACATTCTCTTTTTACTGTCCTTGCTGGGGCATGGGAAAGAGGTAACATGCATTTTAACTTACATGTTTGCACAGGCAAGTGCAGAGAAAACTAACTCAAAAGGAAAAATTATCTATTCTATCACCAGTTCTGGTGAAGGAAATGTAGAATTAAAATTATCTTTTGGATTGCTGAGTCCAGTTTTCTGCTCCTGTAGTGAGCCAAGTCTCCATCTTTTTAATAAACACCTTGGTGCTATTCAAAAATATGCTCTTTCCTCCTTGTTGTCTCTCCTATTCTCTCAGTTTCCCACTTTATTTGGTGTCTGTTCCAGAATTTCCTTCTTTTGATGGGAAAGAAACCTTTTAATTTCCATGGTCAATTTAGGCATGTTTCTCTTGTTCTGTGAAATTCCTAAAAAATTAATTACTGCAGGTAGCCGTGTCTGTATAGGGAATAAGGGAAGAAAACTCTTATAAGAGGATGGAAAATCTTCACTTGGGTAAATCCTTGAGACTTAAGTCTGTTGGAAACTAGGCTTTAACAGCACTTAGCATAAAGTGTTTGTGTATCTGATACTACCAGGTTTTTCTGGGACTGGCAAATGAATTATTTAGTAATGGAAACTGCATGTGCATGTGTTTGGCTTCTGTAGGTCCACGTGATAGAAAACTCTAAGAGTGTCTGTAGGGATCACAACTGCACAACTTTGTGTCTTATACCCTATGTCTTAACAGGGCTCAGAAAGTCCCTTTTAGCTGGGTAGAAGAGAGAGAATAGAGTGGCAAGTCTCAGCTTTTATTGCTAATGCTTTAATGTAAAATAACATTTATGGCCTGTAGATTTGGTTCTGTGCAGGTCTGTGTGATTTAGAATTTATTACACCACTTCATATTTGTGCATCTCTCTCCAATTCCTGGATATGAAAGACATTAAAGGTCCAAAAGGTTACCTTTATGTTAATAGGTCCAGATATACCCAATATTTAACTTCCCTGGATGAAGGAATTGCAACAAGGGCTGGCTTGTCCTGTTACCATGTGACAGTGTCAGCCCTGTGTGCTGCAAAGCTTCATGGAGCCTTAGAGAATAAAAAAGAAAAAAGCAAAGTGTACGCTCAATGGAAAACAGATGGAGTTTTCATTAGGTATTACTTTTAATGATCTGCTTTAAAAGTAAAGATACACCATTCTGAGCAGAAGGGCCTCATAATGGCTGTGTTTGGGTCCCAGGCTCATTAACTTAGCTACAGATAAGCAAGAATGCAAGATCTTTGTATCATTAGAGGTTCCAGTCAAGCTTGCCTACCATTATTAGAATTCCAAACACAGCAGAACTATTTTGGAGCCTTAACAGTAATTTATCCTGAAGATGTATCTTTATTTAATGATTCAGAGTTGTTATTATGGGCCTGGCAGTCAGTTGCTCAGTTTCTGGAGTATTACCATTTAACCTAGGTCAGGATAAAAATCCTGGAATATTCATTGCAGGGCAGACCTGAGGGCCTGTTCTTTACAGTCCACTTGGGTGTGACTGTCCCAAATGGTGTCACTGGCTGTGAGAGGTGACCCCAGCAGTCTACAAAACCTGAAGATCCCTCCTAAAAAGAGGGACCCTGCAATCTGTGCCTGTGGGTACTAAATCAACTTTTGACATGTAAAGAACAATGCAATCCCAGGGTTTTAGGAATAGATGCTTGCTGCCAAACCACAAGAAATGCTTTTGTCTGGAACTCATGGAGCAGTAACATAGCAGTGGAGGGTGTACCCTTGTCTGTTATTCCCTCTGAGCAATTTCTCAGAGACTTGTTACCAGGATTCAGATAGATTTCATGGAACTAGGAGAGAATTAGGCTTTAATTTCCTTACAAAAGGAGGGAGAGACAATAGAACTCAGCAAAATGTGGCATTTTTTTGTTTCTGTCTGAAAGTTATGCAAGCAAAACCCAGTGCCCATCTTCAGGCAGTACTCTCTAAAGTGAGACTTTTGTGAGAAAATTTGTGTTATCTTTCTTCTGGTGTGAGTTGATAAAACTGCTTCATTTCCTCTGCATATGTGTAAATACAACCTATGTCTTCAGCTGATCTCCAGCTGGGGAGCACAAATCAGAATCCAAGTTTCTCAAAGTTCAAGGAAGTTTGGAGCTGATGTTCTGGTTCAGTGCCACCTCTGCAGAAGAATACCTGCATGACTAATAAAAAAAGCAGCCTCTTGTTTTCACAAGAGATAGACTAGAAGGATCAAGTCCAGTGACAATTTATCACAAACTGCTGATTAAACACTGTTACAGAACCAGGTTTTTCCCACTCTGTTAGAAACCTTCTTTAACTTCCAGACTAGAGTTATTGGCTGACTAGCTTGTTCACATTTAGTATTGTGCCAAAGCTGCCTTTTAGTTTAGATTATTACACAAACAGAATGCATTAGATTTCCTCTGTTTTTTGTGTCTTTCAGAAAAAAACAAACAAACAAACAAAAAAAACCAAAAAACAAAACTTGTGTTCAAGGTCAAATTATTTCCACATGCAATTTAAGGGCAGGGGGAGAATAAGCAAAAGGAAGACATGGTAAGTGAGAGCTTTATAGTTAGGTTTGTGTACCATAGTTACAATGGCCCAACCCTTTTTCAACAACATTTCTGCTCTTCTGATTGCTCCTGTTACCATATGTCCAAGTAATTGCAGTGGATCTCTTTCTGTGTGATTTATTTGCAGACATCAAGGATTTCCCCTTGCTATGTCGCTAGAGTGGAAAAAACAACACTTCTTATACAATTGTTTGTTTCTTCTTTAGCCATTCAGTGGCCTTTTCCTGATTTAGTGTATCTTTTTGAGCATCGGTGGCCAAACCTGAACAAGCCAGTTCCATCATAGGGGTGATTCCAGCATGAGGTGAGAGGCTCCTACTTTAGTTTAGGAAGAATTTTCCCAGGATGAATTCTCAGCAAATTCTAAGCAGGTGCCTTTCCAAAGTGTCTAGTTATGCAAAGCTCAGTCACCCAAGGGGAAACTTGTCCTAAGTAAATAATCTGTATGGATCAATGCAAAAATGCACACTGAAGTGACAAAAGGTTTGCTTTGTACACGGGAGTTAAGCCCTGCACTGCTCGGGGTAGCAGCACGTGGTGTCTGGTACTCCTGGGTGCCATGGTGTCCATGTGTGCACACAGAGCACTGACTGAAGCTGGGGAATTACTCCTGCAGTGTTTCCAGAGTCTTGGGGAAGACAACTTCTCAACAAGGTAAATTGGTATTTGGCAGATCTTTGCTGCACCAAGTATTCCACCAGTGGAGAATTCTGGAGAAGTGATTAAGAGGAAATGCAAGTGACCTCCAGAGCAAGATACTTCTGTTGAAAAGTTGAGTTGTTTAAGATGTGAGTTTAAGAGGTCCTGGATACCTTCTAGAAGTTGTTTCTTAAAGCATCTGCGTGTTAGCACCCTAGATATTTTAAAGTGAGCATGCAAAACCCCAGCATGGATGGGCACTTTTCATGAGCAGGCCTACATGACTCCCTTTAGTCACTTGGCAACACAATAATAGAAATAGGAACATGGGATTTCTTATGTCTATTGTGTCCGTTAGAACAATACTGCTGAGAGCAACAGAGACCAAAGGCCTGGCCTTCAAAATATATGACTTGAAAAGAAAGCTGCATTTTTTGGTAAGGTCCAAATGTATTTCATTCAGCTTTGCTGCTACTCCCAAAGCTTAGTTGTAAAAAAAGTCACACATCTGGGTAGCACTGCCTGTAAATTTCTTCATCCTCATCAGGAACTACTGGCTTCACAATGTTCTGTGTGTGCAGAAAACAGCTTGTAAGAGGTAACCTGAGCAAACTCTTACAAGTGAAGAGCTTAAATATCTTCAATGACCAGCCTGCAAAGTAGCCACAGTCTTTAACTTTATGGATATAACGCTGAAGTCTTGAAATTCTGCATTTTAGCCCTGCAGAGTTCCTCTGATTCTGATTGCTCCCTATCAAATTCCCATGCTGACTCTTTGTTCAGACAGGTCAGCTGCCCAGAGCAATGATGTACTAACTGCTTTTGAGGTGAGTGTGAGCTTGAGTAGGACTCAGGAACTGCTATAAAGGGTTTTGTAGCTATACAGCAATAAAACTTTGAAAACCATTTCTGTACATCATAAACAAAATGAAATAAGCTGTCAGAATTACCATTATTCTGTGCCAAAATAATGTTGCACCTGAATAAATTCTGTTGAAGTGACAGGTTGTTTTCTCACTGCACAGCTGGCATATCCTAGAAACTTTGGATTCTACACTCTGGAGGCTGAATTTATTTGGATTAATTAATATTTAAAATGTTCAATGCTCCTGATTCCAGCCTCAGTTCCCAAAACCATGAGAGAAAAACCACTGCAAAAAATACCCACTGAATTCCAGTATAGACAGGGATCCACAGAAAGAGATAGGGAACTTGGAGACTCCCAATTTGTGCACAGCTGATACAAAACCAGAGTTTGGAGTTCATGGCTGCTGACAGGATGAGAAGGGGACATGACCTGTCCACTTTAAGAGACTGAGGACACCTGGAGAAGGCTACATTTTGGAGGAGCTGACAGACTTCACTGCCTTTCTCTTCTTGGAACAGCCATTCCAAAAAGCCTTTGCAAACTTCCAAGCATGGTGGTGAGGTCCTTAGCATGGAAGAATAAAATAAGAGTGCTCTTGCTGCAAAGCTGCTGTTCTCCTCTGCTCCTAGACTGTTCCTACTCCCAAGCACACAGCTTGCCAGCTGATTTGTGGCTGATTGCCACATGCTCCCAGTTTCTTTTACACTTGTCTGGCACTTCCTTGGCCTCCCAAGCAGAAATAGGACAGAGCAGAGAACAACCACCCCTCATGAACCACCTGGCTTCAGGCACAGAGACACAACTGCCCCCACAGTCTGAGTAACACCAGGATGTGGCATCTCCTGGGGCTCTGCAGGCTCTGAGAGCTCAGAAAGGCAGAGACAGAGACCCCACGGGTGTTCCTTGGCATTCCCACACCTCTCTCCTCGCTTGGTGTCCCTGATGGCCTTTGTAAATCATTAATGAAAGATACTTCCGAATAAATACTTTCTCTGTTATCATCTCCAGTACTAAAGATTAATTTTGCATGAGTCTATGCCTTTACTGTTCTTCAGCAGTGACACAAATTCATTTCTTGGCAAGATTTTATGAATGATGTTCCATATTTATTGTGTATTATGACCTTTTTGGATGATACGAAGTTGAGTCTAGGCATCTGTCTTTGGTTCTGACACTATTTTTCTTCTCTGATGAACAGTGTGTTGCAGTCTATAGAAACCTGTAATTTACAACATTTTTTGAGTTTAAAGTAAGATCATGATTAACATTTTATAAGAAGCAAGGTGGTAAGCAAGAGACTTCATTGACTTTTAAACCCTGGAATCACCCAAACAGTTTTGCATTCCAAGTAAAATATTTGATAGGTTTCACACCAGTCTTTTACCAGTGAATATCACTATGTTGCTGTTGGGAAAAACTGAATTTATTAAGGCAGTATATTTTAAAAATTGGCTCCAGCACCACACAGCTGGAAACAAGGAAAAAGTAATCTAAGGCAGCATGTAAAAAACTGTTCTCTAGTTAGACTGTGTATTTTTAATAACTGCCTCCAACAGACCACCCCATGACACCGATTGCCAGCATGGAAAGCCTGATTGTTCAAAAGTCATGCAAATAACACGTAGATGTTGAAAAGCCAACCTCCCACAATTCACCTCCAACCCATTCTTTTCATCTTTTTCTGCTTATTTCACTTGCTTATTTCCTGGTATCCTTTCTCTCAATATACTGATGTTTTCCTTCAGTACCACCCTCTTTGCCTCTCAGAACCAACTGTAGCTTTTAGCTTTAATGGCAGAACAGGAACTGTTCAGAGATCTTTTAATCTTTCACCTCACATGCCACTTGCACAAGGGCAGGCTACTCACTGCTTAGAGAAGAACTGTGAAAATAGGAAAAAATAGTCAATTTATTAGGCTGGATCACCAAAAAACCCAAGAATCTCTTACTTCTGTTGTCTTGCACTAAAATACATGAAGTACTTCCTGGCTTATAACAAACTTTCTCTAAAGGATATTTACTAAAAGATAGTGTCAATGTGGTGTCATTTCTTTGGCTACTTGGGTCCAAGTTTTTGTAAATGTCTTGTGTTGTAGGCTGAAATATATACAACTTAATCACTATTTTCCTTACTAAAAATGAAACAAGTTGCTAAGAATTCCACAAACCCATAATTAACTTCCCCTTTGAGAACAAAGAGGATGCATTTTTAAAATGTTTTTATTGCCTTCATAACACATGATACAAAAAAAATGTCTTCTGCAGCAAAACACACAAAGAACAGGAATGAGTGCAAACCAAACAAATCAGAAAATAAATTATCTATGAAACCATTTATTTCAATGCAACAGGGAACAGTAAAGTTTTGAAACAGCTTTTCCTCCCCTGGAGAATCCAGAACTTATTTGAGCTCCTGATAAAAGTCAGAATATTGCATTAAACCAAGATTTCAATTCCTTCCTCCCAGAGAGACATAAACAGTGTCCTCACAACATGTTCATTTTGTTGGAATAGAAGAAAAACTTAGTCTTGAGAAAGACTGCAACCTGCTCTGTCCTGCCAAGGCAATGGCTGTGCAATGTGCTCTCCTCAAGGGAAAGACAAGGACAACTTGGAACATAAGACCATGGATTCTACACCATGACCTCTCAGATCTCTATTCCAGTCAGTTTGTACTTCCAAAGACAAGCCTTCTCCAGCTAACATGAGCACCTTGCCCAGATGCTTTGGCAGAACTCCAGTGTCTTATGTTCTGTCAGGCTTTCTTCTCCAAGCAGCCCTGCACAGAGGAATTCTGGAGACATGACCCATACCTTTGTATTTTGGGCCACACCAACATGGTGACACCTTCCTGTGCCCCTGATGCCAAAGTGCAGCTACAAAGCTGCATTCAGATTCCTGGATGTGGTGCCATCTCCTTGGCACCACAGTTCACTTGATGTCAGCCCTTCTTCACAGACTGAAGTATTTGTAGCCTGGTAAATTCTCCTTGGGAGGGTCTGTTCACAGGCTAGTATAGCTTACAAAGGGAAAATCATATTTTTTCTTCCTTGTTCAGTATATTTTTTAATGTTATGAGATAATTGACATTTCTTCCCTCTCTCTGCTCTCATTTATTATGGTGATAATGCTTCTGAAGTACTTGATAAATTCCATCCGAACATCTTCAGGATCTTCCTCTAAGTTGGAATGTATCAATTTTAGCTTGTTCAGTGGATAAGCTTTGAAAATAAATAAGAATAATTAGGTATATTCCTCTTATAAAAGAAATAGTCACAATCATGAGACAGCTCAGCTGGAATTCAGTGGTACACAACGTTTGACACCCCAGGTAACACAGAGCAGGGCAAGGAGAAATGCAGCAGAGTTTGTCAGTGCTGCAAACAAATACAGCCTATTGCCAGATTAAACTCTTGAAAGTTTATTATTATGGAAGTATAAAGTCTGGTTTTGGTTTCATATTCAGTTAAGCAGAATTAAACAAACAGAGCACTGAACTGTGATTTTATTATTTAAGTGATATAATTTTGATTACTTCAAAATTATGGAATGATATTGTTGTATTAAATATGTATTAATATATTAATGCTTATAGCAAACATGTGCTTGATTAAACACTGGAACAAGTTGGCCAGATGGGAGCGTGTTTTTTCACAGCCATAAATAGATACAAATAATTTTGCAGTATCTAAGGTACCTATTGCTAATTTTAAGATGCAGCTCATTAGCCTTTTATTTCAAAGTGCTCATGTTCTTTTGGCTGGCAAAATACAGACTTAAATGCCCTAAAAAGTGTTTGTTACAAAAAAAAAAAAAAATCCAGTGTAAGAACCAAACTATGACTCATGAGGAAATATGGCAGGAGTTCTAATTTCTGGTTCAGCTGCATATACACTTGGAGAAGCCACTGAAACATTCCCTTCCCCTTCCCCATTCCCAGAAACAGGAATATTGCTCACCTTTGAAATCCATTATTTCTGTTTTTTTCAAAGCACTTTGGTGTTCTTTAATCAACAGATTTAGATGAAAAATGCAAGCCATGAGGTATTAACAATTTTAAAGACACAAAGATCAATGAAAACTCTGAGCTACTAATGGAGTTTTCCTTCTCCTTACCCAAGGACAGGTTTTCTGTGTCCGCTGCACTGCCTGGCTTGTGATGTGCCACCAGGAGACACTGACTGTCAAGCAGTGGCTGCTGCTGCACGAAGCATGAGTACCACATCTCGATTTCTTTCAGGTGGCTGGGCAGCTCAGGGTTGAAGATTATTATTACACCATGAGAGTCCTTCATCAGAGCTGGCCAGCATGCTTCAAACCTTGAAAAACACAGAAAACTGAAAGACTGAGAGCTGTAGAGCGAAACATGCACTCAAATTTCCTCAAGTTTTTTCCCCTTCTCAAGAACACGTTAAGTACTTTTTTAACTATAACATCAGTAACCATGCCAGTTATATATCATACTCCAAGTATTTTGACTTATCTATTGTGATAGTCGATCCCATGATTTTCTAATTTGACGATTTTCTGACAATGTAGAATTTGGTCAAATGCTCATAGAAACTTAATTAAACATTGCCCTAAGAATGGATCATTCACAATTCCATCTTTTAGAAATTAAGGCCTCAATCATATGCATACATTGTTTGAAGTCCACTCACATAATTTAATGGAGATGAAGGCAATTACAGAGTGGGCCTCTGTCTCCTGTACCTGTAACCTCACTCCAGGAGTTGTGGACTTTTCTGTTTGAGTCAGTCCTTATCCAAAACAGAGTTCAGGGGTGATCGTGGCAGACTGTTCCTAGTGTTGGATGCTTTACAACAGAAATTATAAAAATATTTTGGGTGAAAGAGTCAGGAATGGTCCTCATGTCAAACAGATCATTTGCTTGAGCCTTAAGAATATCTTGTAAACAGATCTATCAGGAGTTCAGTAACCTGGAGGATGTAACAATGCTGGCTTACTTTTGATCACCACTGCAATCCCAGAGCTCGAATCGACAGCCAGCTCCCTTGTTCCCACTGAGGTTTGGCTTCTCATACTCCAGGATCCTGTGGAGAGGATGGACACGCAGTGGGATGGGATGGACGGACACGCAGTGGGATGGGATGGACGGACACGCAGTGGGATGGGATGGATGGACACGCAGTGGGATGGGATGGACGGACACGCAGTGGGATGGAATGGACGGACACGCAGTGGGATGGGATGGATGGACACGCAGTGGGATGGGATGGACGGACACGCAGTGGGATGGGATGGACGGACACGCAGTGGGATGGGATGGACGGACACGCAGTGGGATGGGATGGACGGACACGCAGTGGGATGGGATGGACGGACACGCAGTGGGATGGGATGGATGGACACGCAGTGGGATGGGATGGATGGACACGCAGTGGGATGTGATGGACGGACACGCAGTGGGATGGGATGGACGGACACGCAGTGGGATGGGATGGACGGACACGCAGTGGGATGGGATGGACGGACACGCAGTGGGATGGGATGGACGGACACGCAGTGGGATGGGATGGACGGACACGCAGTGGGATGGGATGGACGGACACGCAGTGGGATGGGATGGACGGACACGCAGTGGGATGGGATGGACGGACACGCAGTGGGATGGGATGGACGGACACGCAGTGGGATGGGATGGACGGACACGCAGTGGGATGGGATGGACGGACACGCAGTGGGATGGGATGGACGGACACGCAGTGGGATGGGATGGACGGACACGCAGTGGGATGTGATGGACGGACACGCAGTGGGATGGGATGGACGGACACGCAGTGGGATGGGATGGACGGACACGCAGTGGGATGGGATGGACGGACACGCAGTGGGATGGGATGGATGGACACGCAGTGGGATGGGATGGATGGACACGCAGTGGGATGTGATGGCACCCAGCGGCACAGCGGAGCGCGGGGCTCTCGGGGCTCTCGCTCACCTGACCCCCTGCGTGGGGCTGTAGCTGCAGATCCCTTCCGTGCTCTCGGACACGAAGTTTGCCAGCACCGACTTTCCAGACTGGCACAACGCGGGGGTGAAAGACACACATAAGAATTGAATGTGCCACAGCCACAACGTCGGCGCTCACCCAAGTCCCCCGCGCCATCCCTCCCGCTCAGCCCCGGTGCGTGCAGGCCTGGTCCCGCTTCCTCCTGCCTCCCCTCCCTCCCTCTCTCCGCCGCAGTGGCCCCGCGGGCTCGGCGGTGCCGCTCGGCCGCTCCCGGGGCTCCGGCCGCGCTCACCTCACGGGGCCCCACCAGCAGCACCTTGGCCCTCAGCATGGCGGGCGGGCACGGCGCCCCTCGCGCCGCCGCTGCCCGGCAACGCGCGGCCATTGGCTCTGCCGCCGTCACGTGACGGGAGGGGCGGGGCGCGGCGTGAGGCGGCGGCTGCGGCGCTCTGGGCTGTGCGCGCTGTGTCCGTGTCCGTGCTGTGCCCGCTTCGTGCCCGTGCTGTGCCCGCTTCGTGTCCGTGCTGTGCCCGCTTCGTGTCCCCGCTCTGTTACCGCTCCTTCCGCGCTCTCCTTACTGCTCTGTCCCCTTCATGTCGCCTCGCCGTCCTCTCAGTGTCCCCGCTCCGTCCCCGCAGCGTCCGTGCTGTGTCCCCATCGTGTCCCCGGGCTGTGCCCGCGGCGTCCCTGCTGTTGCCTCACTGTGTCCCTGCTCTGTCCCCGCAGTGTCCGTGCTTTAACAGAACCAGAGCAAGCAGTCTTAGGCTGCGCCAAGGGAATTTAGGTTGGCTGTTAGGAAAAAGTGTTTTACTGAAAGAGTGATAAAGTGCTGGCATGGTCTGCCCGGGGAGGTGGAGTCACCATCCCCGGACTGGATGTGGCGCTGGGTGCCAGGGTTCAGTTGAGGTGCTGGGGCTGGGTTGGACTCGATGATCTTAAAGGTCTCTTCCAACCCAGGGATTCTGTCTGTGAATTCTGTGTGCTTTCTCCCCACTGTCCCCTCGCTGTTCCTCTGCTCTGCCCGGCCTGCTCTTGGTCTGCTGGAACAGATGTGGTGTCACAGCAAAAGAGCAAAGGGATCCTTCACAATGAATGTGCTGCTGTGGCCCAGGGCAGCCTTGGTAAGGGGGAAATCCTCCTGTCACTTCCCAGCTGCTCCTTTCAGCAGGAGACAGGATTTCCAGCCACTGAGCTGTGTGACCCCTGAGCACTGGCCAGAGCAGGAACAGCTGATGACTTTTGAGGGCAGAAGTGGGAGAAAGTGGAAAGTCCCTCTCAGACTGTTTTTCTGCCCCTAGATACCAATCTTTGAACCATGAGAAGATAAAGCCCATGACTCCTGTGTGACCTTTCAGGGTCCAAAAGTCAATGAAAGATGGAATAGAGACCACCAAGCCCACTGCTGCACCCCATTGCTGGCCACATCCATGCAATGCTGCATTGGCCCCAGTGCCCTGGTAGGCAGCCCTGGAGGGATGAAACAGGCAGAGGTCAGTGCCCTCTTCCAGAACCTTCTGTCAGTGTGGTCTTCAGACCATTCTGCACTGCTCTGGTGTCCCTCACTAGCTCCAGCAGTGCTCTCCTTCCTTGTTTCTTTGCAATTTTAACTGCAGATTCTCCTTGGAAGGATGACGAAGCCAACATCTTGAAGATTCTTATTAAGGCTTGTTAGGAGAGGCAAGAGACTTTTTGAAATAGCAGCTTCTAAGGAAATAAAACATCTGGCTGACAGATGTGCTGCTTCAGAGCTGTTTAGTGCCCAGGTACAATAGCACTTCTAGACAAGCTTTCAAAGAGGGCCTCTAGGCGCTACCACAATGTAAATGTTTATTACCAGTACTGCTAATAAATGTGAACCAGAAATGCTCTGCTCTCACTGAGGGGGTACAGTCTTCTCTATCACAGTGGAGACTCATTTGTTGTTTTACTCCTTGTTTAGGGATAGTTTACAGTGCTTCAGTGTGGCAATGGCATCCCAAAATTCACACAGTATTTTAAATATCACAAAGCCCTTTCTTTTCAGGTTAGTGGGACTAAGACAATGAAAAGGCCGTAGCTGCAACTACCCATGGATTTGATTCTGCAGTAAGAGACTGGATGTGTGCTTTCTGTTTGCGTTCTGCGTGATTCAGGACCAAATTCACAATGAGCTGGGACAACTCATAGTTAATTCTTTCCACAGCTTTGTTGTTTTCCACATTTCAGACCCGTGACTTCCAAAGGAAAGACAGAAAGGGTGGCCCAGAGAGAAGAACCAGCACAGCCTCAGCTGGCATATGGTATTAGCTGACACTAGCACATGAAGAAAAATGTGTTATAATGGGTCCTATTGTGGACACCAGCACAGAAGAGGAAGGAAAAAAGCATAAGAGGTAACTGAAACTGGGTAAAACTGGCTGTTTGTGCAGCTGCCCAGAAAGCAATTAGGATTAATTTTTAGATGGAGTGTCAGATAGGGTTTTTGTGTGTTTATATTAGCCACTGAAGAGTAAGGAGAGCACAGCTGACTAAGGGTGCAATTTTTGGATTTATCCATGTGATTTAGGGTTTGAAGTCACTTTAGAAAGTGGGAATTAAGCTTTCAAGCCACTTAGGGTGACTGTTTTCAAAGGCATCTAAGTCAAGTACATTTGATGTTATCAGCATCTGCCTGAGGCATATGGGTAAAACTATGTTAGTGCCTGGTGTACTGCTTGCTGAGAGCACTTGTGTGTGAATCATTTTCCTTTACTGATTTAAAACTCTTTGTCAGACTGCAGCAGAGAGGAAACCCCAGCAGTAAGTGAACTACTTCCAGACAATGCTGGTAATGGTCTTTATGTCTTGCATTAGATGGCAGGTTTTCCACCATAATGTTTTGGTAGCAAGCAAAAATTATCATCTTCAGGTGATTTTCCTTGTGAAGTCCTCCTTCTTCCCTCAAAAGCCAAAAGCCACTGCAAGGTATCAATAATATTTGTTGATATTAAGAATAAAGTTGTTCTTTGCTCTAGAAATGCCAGTGAGAACTTGAGTGAGAGATGCAGTGATTGGTGTATGAGGACAAGTGATGCTTTTTGCCTGAATTGCAGATCAGAGGATATTTGCCTCCAAGGTAGAGACCCTCTGGTTTTATTGGAAGCAGCAGTAAAATGTATTGCCAGTCAGCTTTCAGATAATACTTGAGCACTTGCAAACCATTCAGCCTTTCAGTATTTTAAGTTTACATTGTATTTCATTTATTCAGCCTTTCAGTATTTTAAGTTTACATTGTATTTCGTTTAATGTGGCACATAAAAATTTTCCTATGAAAACAACTCAAAAAAAAAAATTTCATAAGCTTTTGTGGCTCGGTATTGGTGCTTTGTTTAATGTACTGTAGCAATGTTTCCAAACTTTGGGAAACACGCCCTGGAGCACTCCAGTTGTGTGTGAAAATGCTGCCTGGGTTAGAAGTACAACCACATGGCACAGCTCACCATGAAGGGCAGGCTCTGCCTGGTTGCTGTGTGTTGCATGACATTTATCGTGTGTGTGCAGAAACAGCTCTTCAGTGGGTGCAGCCAGGGACCTGCATTACATAGGCCATTTATTTATACTGGTTCACCTGGAGGCAAGGCATGGAATACAGGAATTGAGAGGAAGGAACACCTATTTTTGAACATTGTAGGCTGTTATTAAAAATTAAGGAGAAAATCAATTTTGTAATCTCAAATCTTGTTGGTTAAGCAGCTCAGGGCAGGGATATGTCTCTGGGGCTCAAAGCCTAGCTGATTAAGTAAATGATGGTTTGGATGAAGTGTGGCTGCTCTCTGGAAAAATCTTTGGGTGGAGCTATGGCAAGAGACCAAAGGGAAACAGGACATTAAGGTGCATTGACAGGGGTGCAGTGCAGCCTTGCTCTTTGTCATGAGTCTGTGGGGTAACACTCAGTTCAGTCTCTCTCAAGAAACCTATTCTGGAATCAACTGGAACAGCTCATGCAAAACCTTATTGCTTTATTCATGCCAACAGAGTGTCAAGGACTTCAGCTCTTACTGATCTGTGGCCTCTAAGTCCTTCCCAGGGGAGATAAGGATCTTTATTTCCATTATATAGATGGAGAAACAAAGCAGAGATATAAAAACAAACCCAAGGAACCTGTCTGCCTCTATGGCCGCCCTAAGAAAAGACACCAAAGTGTTCTGATTTTTGAGTTGCAGTACGTGAATCCAGAACTTGGAGATAGTTTCTGTGGTTTAAATCTTCAGGTGCAGCTGCAGATGATGCCTCTGATAGATGTTTTCCTTATTCTAAAGTCCGTGGAGCAACACTAACACCTAGTGGCTGAATGTGCCAGTCTGATCCTCCTTTCTTTCCCTCCTTTCAAGAAGTAGAGTTGGAGAGCATACGGTGTGATTGACAGCTTTGACTTGCAAGGCCAACACTTAGGATCTCCAGGGATTTGCTATTTTCTTTCAACCTCCCACCACATTCTGTTTTCTATTAAAAGTGGTAGATGAAATATGAAACTCTTCCTCCCACCTCCCAACCCCCTTAACTTTTCTGGCTTATAGAGGAGGTTGTTCCAGTCCATCTTGATCTGTAGGTGGGTGGGCTGTGAGTGACCAAGTCTACTGCTTCCAGCTTGGAGCACTCAGATTTCTGTAAGGAATCCAAGCTTTTTCATTTTCTTTTCTTTTTTTTTTTTTTTCTTTTCTTTTCTTTTTTTTTTTTTTTTTTGGCCTGAAAAGGATCAAGCAGATCATCTGGTGGAGGTTGGTGACCTCAGTCCATTTGATAATGTGGTGTTAACTTGCCTGCATTAAGGCAGACCAAACCAATCAGTTCCAAGAAGTACCATTTCCTAAAATGTGGTGTGTGGGATTGTTTGCCACAATCTACTGGGACTGCTAATTCATCAGAGAGGGACCCCTAGAAAAACAGCATTAGGGAGGAAAGAACCCACAGATGTTTATTGTGTTAGCAGGAGAGCCCTTCAGAGGGTCTTCACTGCCCCTCACAGGGGAAGGTTTCAATTTTTCCATGGAAAAAAAAAACATTAAGCAAAAGTATTTCTGCTTAAGCCCAGATCATTTGCATTTGTAAATAGAACCTCAACTCTTTGTGGGAATTACAGTACTGAGACACTCTGGGTTTGCCATATTCATGCTGTTTAATTTTAGGCTTCTGGTTTAGGTATTCTGAATTACCATTGGAAGCATCTGTTTAGGAGAGTCTTCACTGCCTGCTGACAGAGCCTGAACTCTAATTTACACTGTGGATATATGCTCTTTTACATATGACATCAATCTGTATCACCACTCAAAGAATAGTATTTGCCTCCCTTCACATCCCCAGTTCTTCATCCAGCTTCCTCCCAATTACCTGTTTAGATGGAACAGATTAAATTGAAAACTAGCCTGATTCCTCTGTGATAAAAAAAATAAAATAATCAGCTCTATGAACCCATTTACTGGAAAACTGCACAAAAGCCTGGTGCAACAGAAGGAAGGCAATGAGGACTAGTGGGAACATGGGCAAGTGAGACAAGGATGGGACCTTTTAGCTGCTGTGGAGATATACATGGAATTAAGGCATGCATATATACATATCATTAGTCAGACCTCCTAAATCTGGTGTTCCCAATACCTGTTTGTGAGGGAAGGCAAAGAGAAGCACATCCTGATGGTGAGAAATGAGGAATATTGTGCTGGGATGTGTTGGGCAACCTTTACTCTTAGAAGAAGGAGTGTGGCAGCCTTGTTAGGCTTGGTGAAAGATCTTCCTTAATGTTTGGTAAAAATGCTGTCAGAGGTGGCAGACCTGAAAGTACTGAAAGAAGACAATCACAGGCTAATTGTTATTTGTGATTCACAAGGACTCTTGGATCCTTTTCTATTAGACCCTTATGCTTTTTGTTTTGAATACAGAATTTCAAAGTCAGCTTTGTTTCTCAGTGGCAGCTGTGGTGTTTGCCACCCGTGTTGGTCTGGGAAGAGACAGCATACATTAACATTGTCTGTTCTGGTTATTCACTCAAGCCAGACCTCAATGGCTTCTTAGAAAGAAAGGAAAGCAGTGTGTAGTGTCTTTAGAGGGACTGCCATGGACCCTATAGGAGAGGAGAGCCTACTGACAGGAAGATGTTGTTTTCTCTCAATTTCATTCTCTGTTTTGACTCATGTATTACTTTGCAGTTTATGGCCAAACACGGGAGTTCCTTAACCTCATGATCCTTCCAGACATTATGTTTCTGCTGACATCCTGGGTCTGATCAGCTGTCTTTTCACATGTCTCACATTCATTTTCATTTAAGGCTCAATTACCTGTTGGCAATATGCCACCAGTGACAACAGATTTATACCAGTAATTAGTACGTTTTGAGAAGCTTGGAATAAAATCCTTGCTCCTTTGCTTAGGTACAGTGATGAATTCTTAACTCTATATCCTAAACTTTAAAATATTTATTCTTGATAATTTTGCCTCAATTCCCTTTAAAACCCAATAAAAGTAGTTTCCAATGGTTGGCTCACTTGCAAACTCCTCATTTGAAATTCCGTCCTTAATATCTCTGGGCTACAAAAACCCCTGTGTTAGACTGGCCCTCTGAAAGGGGGCTGCCACTGCAGGAATTTGTCAGAGGAATTTCTTTTTTTTGGCAACAATCAGTTTAAACCCGACTGAACCTCCTTCCACTGCAGCAGGTGGGGCTTGAAGCACTGTGTTGTTTTCTGTATTTTAAACACCATGAGGAATATCTTGGAAATATAAAAAGGAGAGTAGACTGGATGCTGTGAAAGAGATCATATTTAATACAGATTGTTGATCATTTAGTATTAAGTGGTTCATTATTTTATTGTTCTTCAATAATTTGAGAGCTTAAATCTTCTACTTTTGGCTTGGCTAGTGATGCTGTCCTGAGCTGGGTTATAAAAATACTGTGCTTCACCTAAGCACAGATTGTTATAGTTTTCATCTTAATTAGCAAGCTGCAGATTTAGATGGATTAATACAATCACTCTTTCTTTCTTTTGCCATAGAAGTTCAGAAGTATAATCTGTCACTTGTGAGAACATAAAGAATTGGACTGGAACCATTCCAAACTCTTTACTGTAAGTGTTCAAAGATTTAATGGAGTCCTCAGTCATAAAATCTAAAATTTGAACTAGACCTTTATATTCTCCATTCTTAAATTCACTATTTTTATGTCCAGGGGATTTCCTGTTATACAAGTATGTACGGAGGCCCTTTATTTCCCTCTGTGTGTGTTTTTTAATTAAAATCAAATGTGTATGTCAGTGGTTGATTGCACTTAACCTCCTTAGGTTCATATTTCTTATTTAATTACATTACATTTTAAGGTTTAAGGCTATATATTTACTGCAGTTAATAGCACACCATATTTTAATGAAGCTGTTATCTTCTGCAAATATATACAGAACAATGGAGATTGATTGTATAGGAGCTTTTGAAGAAATTGTATCTCAAAGCCATTTAAAATGAATAAACACAGTGGAGAGTTTTTGTTAATGTAGTTCTTCACCTAACACAGCTTCAAAATTAAGGAAATGAATGGTTGGGTTATCAGGGACTGCACCTCTGTGGTCACAGGCCCAGCTGGAGTGTCCCAGTCCCAACAAACCAGAAATGCTCCAGAACTGCAGCACCAAAGTCCACTCACCTCCCAGGTACACTGGCCAGGATCCCCTCTGCCCTACCTACAGCTCAGCTCTGTAAATCCACTGTCAGTCCATTCAGGGAAGGCTCAGTACATGAACAATTGTTATCTGATTTTACTGAAACATCTGAAAACAAGGGCAAGTATTACCTAGAGATCATGTCCAGAAAATCTGGGACAAATCTCCTTCTCCACTAGACTGCAGCCAGCTGAACACCTGTTTTCAATGCAGAACAGGGCATCACCCTCCACTGGGGCACTGCACTGGGTTTCTCACAACAATCTGAGAGTTAAATACTCTGAATTGAGCCAAAAAATGCTGGGAGACACTTCTTTCCAGGCACAATGCAAGGCTGATAGTCTTGTCCTACCATTCCATCACATACCAAAAATCTCCTTAGTCTGGTCAAAGGCTTTTATTTCTTTTTTTGGGCAACAATCAGTTTAAACATTTCATAGTATCTTGCAGACTTTAAAATTTCCTTTCTGCCAAAAACCAATTTATATATCTTTTTAGATTACATCTCATCTTGCTTCTTTTATTTTTATTTCTCTTCTTTCATTGTTGTTACTATTTATACCATGTCATTTTTATTCCATTCCTGTTATCCTCAACAATAGCCATGATACATAACAGAGCACTGAACCCTGTGTTACAAAGGGAGGCACTGAGAGATTTCCTGATGGCTCTGGTAGGTCAGGGAGTTCAACCAGATTCTTTCTGGGTGTAGACTGACAGCCCATGTATCCTTCCTGCCTGAGACCCTCCTGGCATGAGGGGCTGTGAGCCAGTGTAATCCCAGAGGATTATTTGGGGATTGGATTTGCATTTGTAGAGAGATTGATCTCCCTTAGGCAGAAGAGAAAACAGAGAGATGGAGAGCATTTCTTGTGGTAAAATAAATTTGTGTTCTGTGTGTGGAGCTGGATATAAGTAAAATACAATTTAGTAGCTCCAGCTTGAGTCATTTGAAAATGGAAGCGAGGCCCTGGAAGAGGGATGGATTTTGGAAACCAAGCCCATGAGGTGTGGAATACGTTGCTGACAATGGAGTATACTGTGAACACCTAAGCTAGCATTAGTGTACATGTGCTTGGCCAAGAAATACTTGGAACCTGTTGCTTTGCAGTGACTTTATCCTTTAATGCCTGCAATCTTTCGTATTTAGCACCTTAGCTGCCTTTTTATTGCTTCCATGGAGGAATCTGTCAGGTTCGAGAGAGGAGATTGGGTAGAGAGCCAGCTAAAGAGCAGGACAGTGCCACTGAATAGTGCTGGCTTGGATGATTTCTCCCCTTGGAACAAGGAGACCAAATTGTTCATAAAGGTAAATTGATAAATCTGGAAAATAGTCTCTTTAAATAATCCACAGAGCTCCCAGCCTAACACACAGCTGTAGGAAAAAAAAAAAGGGACTCCAACAACTGAACAGGATGTTAGGCTGCATTATAGTAAGAACAGAATATATATCAAAAAGGTGTTATTGTTATTACCTAAACCACTGGTGAGTTCATGTTGAGAGTGCTCTTTTCAGTACTGCTCACTCTACCTAAGGAGGATATGATTAAGGGATAAAGCAAGGAAAATGACAGCAATACTGTGCCTCTCAGCTTTGAGTTATAAAGCAAGACTGAAGAGCTTTGGTATTATCTTGTTTAAAAAGAGATCTTGCAGTGATTTTAAATGATTTTAAAATAATGAAGGAGATTAATCACATTGAAACAGACAAAGTCTATGAAAACAAGAAGAGTTAAATTGGAAAATAGGATCTTGGGAAAAGAATGAAGACAGAGAAGGGAGAGGTTCATGTGAATGCTCCAATAAATATGTGATATCAGTTATCAGAGGAGTCCTGTGAATCTGGATGTGCAGGGTAAGGTGAAGCTAGAACTGTAAGGAAAATAGGAGAGTGACAGTGGCATTGTGACTGTTGGCCAGTAACACACAGGCAGTGGAAGCCACGCTGGAGCAGGCTCTGGGAAACACCTGCAGCAAGGAGCAAAAGGAAGGTCCTGCAGCCTGGGTGGTAGGTCCAACATGGGCAAGGATGCTGCAGGGAGGCACTGACTGACAAACAGTTTGCAGTGTGAAGACAGAGGCTGACAGGTAAGCAGCTTGTGGAACAAGGCAGGAGAGAGAAGAGGGAGAAAGCACATGGCTGCTGTTAATCCACCTGAACTTCAGACACCTAAGGTGAAAATACTGGAGGCAATTTCAGCTCTTAGCTGGGCAGGATCTTGCTGTGGACGTGGTGGTCCATATACAATGGGACCAAGTGCAGCAAGTTTCAGCTTGCAGCCCACACATTTTTGAAGCACCAAAGCCAACTTCTAGGGGCCCTGTGAAAGATAGTTAAGAAAAGCAGACTATTGTGGTTAGTCTTTGTTTTAATGGCCCATGGAGAAAGTTCCTACGAGATTAAAAAAAAAAAAATCAAAAAAAGCTGTAAAAATCCCCACTTGCATCCCCACTGGTTGGTTCCACAGGGCAGGTGGCAGTGCCTCATGTGTGCAGGAGCTGGGATGAGGGTGCTTACTTCCATAACTCCTTAAGTTTGTGTTTTGTGTGCATTTACTTGTTTGTTTTGCGAGGAAGGGAGTGAGCCCACTCTCTCTTCTGTGACTTGCACAATACAGAAGGGGAACTCAGACTCCCACTCATACTGGGTTCCTCAAGTCAAGCAACTTTATCCATGGGGAAATTAGGAGAAGTAGGAGGATTTAAGAGACAGAGTACAAAACTGAGACATTCTTTGTTTATGAAAGTCCTTCCTTCTCTGTGATTCAGAGAGTCCATGACTCAGGACAGGTTTTTAAATTAGCTAAGCCCACTGAATCTGGATATCCTATAGTCAGTGACTCCAATAAAAATTGCAGCCTAGTCGCTGGTAGCTGCTCCCACTATATGCTACAAAGTACTTTGTTTTGTTGTAGAAGTTCAAGATTCTCCATGGTCTGGAGGATTTATAATATCAGTGTTTATGTCCTGTACAGCATCAAGCAAGCAGGCAGCCCTCAGTGACTGAATGATTTTTAATGAACAGTTAATGAACAGGATCATGGTTTGGGGATACAGACATGGAGACAGACCTCCCAATGTTTTCTTTAGTGATCTCAGTGATGGAAGAGAGAACATACTTATTAAATCTGTAGATGAAGCAAAGCTGGAACTGAATGCAAGAGTACTGGAAGGCAGGATTAAAATTTCAAGTGATCTTGACAAATTGGTGATATAATCTGAATAAAATTAGATGAAACTCATTAAGGACAACTGCAGGGCACTTTGCTTTGGCAGGAATAATTTTAACTAGCAAGTACAGGATGAGGGAATGGCAGGCTAGCAGTCCTGTGGAAAAGGTAGAGAATCCAAACTGAACAGGGATTAACAATGATGTACAGATGTCAAAAAGGCAAATCCTCAGCAGGGCAGTGGTATTCCACTGAAATATAAGTCATGGGTATCATAAAATAGATGCAGACCACTTGGAAAATACAGAGAATATCAAAAAGAGGCAGAACTATCTAACATGACCTGAAGAAACTGCCTTTGTTTTGTTTCTAAAAGACAAGGAATGCTATTAAAACATTTATTAAAGTATGTTGAGGAATTAAAAGTCTCTTCAATGAGAGGAGAAATAGTTTTCTACATCCATAATGAAGAACGTAAGACATTAAGAGCTTAAATTACAGTAAATCAGAATGAGGCTGGATGCTAAGAAAAACTAACAGAACCGAGCACAAACATTGAAATTTATTTTCAGATGACCATGGAGACTTTCTGTCTTGAGGTCTTTCAGAACAAGGCAGAAAAATTTGGGCCAACAATAATCTGTGTATAGCAGATCTTTCCTTCTTACTGGGAGAAGGAGAAAGGATTAGGTAACTCTTATAGTCCTTCCTGGCTACTTCTGGATGTGTTTCTACTCTGGCAGGTCTGAGTCCAACAGCCTTGATGCTAATTCTGCCTTGTCTTTATCACACCTGTGTGCACCCCTGCTCTGCTGATTCTTGATGATTCTGATGGATCAAGGGTGTGTCCACAAACTCCCTGTGCCTGTGCAGATCAATGCCTGACATCAAAGGTGACATAAATCTTTTTTCCCAGGACACAATAATGCTCAGAGTATGGATAATTCCGCCGGACATAAGCATTGTCTTGCTGATCAGTTGAGTCATCACATTTTCCATCTACTGAATTATGCTTCAATCTGAGTTATTTTATCCCTTGTAATACTTTATAATACCCACACAAGTGCTTCACTCAGGCAAAGTTCTCATCTATGGTCAATGAATTTTGCCATTCATGACTTCTGACTCATTTCTCATGCTTCACACAATAACACTGTCTACCATGTTAGCTGTACGCTAAACTGCTTGTGTGAGACTTTTTTCAATTCTATTCCATTCTGAGTTGTGATTAATTTATTCCTGGTCAAATGTAAGAAATATCCACACAGTAGCTATCTACTAGCTTAGAAAAAAAAATACTCCACAGTCCCATAAAATTTTCAGTCTGGCTTAGGTTTGGTTTGACTCCCCAGTAATAGGCATGTTACAATAACCTTAGTAATCTTATAATTTAATTTATAATAGAGGTCTTGAACTCTTACTGTTACTAACCTCTTATCCATCTCTTTCAATTTTCTAAGGTTTCTTGAATGCTTTGTATATCACAATGATCTAGGCATTTTGGGAAGCTAGAAGGAGTTTATCTAAATTATTTTTGGGTTTAGATGATCTTATCAATGACTTCATTCTAGCTTCAAAAGGACACTTCATAATTCTAAAGCTCCTCAAGGTTTTATCAACCAGAACAAAGCTGCTTTTCCTTTGGTCTCTTCATAGTATCCACATAAAAAGTGCACTTGAAAAATCCTAGGGACTGGCCTTTTAAAATTTGTTTGCCATGATTCTAACAACATTGTGACTTTTCTTTTTCAGCTAATTACTGGCTTTTGGAATAAAAGTGGTGCTGGAGAGTTGAGATAGAATTTCTGTTGTGGAGCTGCAGAATGCTTACAGATACAACAATGCTTTTCTACCTTTCTGTGCCACAGATCCCTCATTTGCTGTATCATTTCAGTTTTTCCCTTTCAACTGAACAAAGATCAGACTAAACGCTGATTATTCCTTTTATTGTCTCTATTTTCCACCACTTCATTTATTGGTTGGCTTGCATGCAGGGTGTGTATGGTTGAAGAAATCACAGATATTTTCTCAGAACAGTTTCTGATGTCTTAAGGCTCAGGTTTACCCAGTGGACTGGGAAGCTGAAACACAGTCCATGTGCCCACATGATTTATGTCCAATGGATTATCCTTCTAACATGCAAGTGTAAGGCTGGCATTTGCATAGCTGGTGAGCAGAGTGCAGGAGGACAATCCTCCAAGGATTTCTTCTTTATGACACCAGAGTTCACAGGGTTGGTAAATAAAAACCTGCCCCTTACATTTTTACTTATTTCCCCCGGTGCTGCTTGGCATCATGGCTTTCCAGTGTGCATCTGCCCCTTCTATCTTGAACTAAATTGGTGAAATGCATCCAAATAATTTATTTAGCCCTGCTTGCCTGGGCAAATCTTTAATTAACAGGCATAAAAAGTGTGGCTTTCTATTTTAAATATATTACGTTTGGTTTATAAGAACAGGATTGTTCAGATTTCAAGGGTTTTCTTCTCAAAGCCAGTCCCTCTGATAAATTGAAGGGATTATGTTTTTGTTGGCTGTCTTTGTTACCTCCATCACTGTGTTTCCAATTTATCAACATAGTTTTGAGAAATTGTTAGAATATGTTGCACTCGTAAGCACCGTGGGGAGAAAAAATATTCATTTATTACTGCTATTGTGTTTGATTATATTACGCATATCCAAGGGACTAAAATGAAATGTCATCTTTAATTCTCCCCTTACAGTAGACAATATCACCCTTTCTGCTCTCTTTCCAGAAACAGCTTGGAAGTCAATTCTTCATTTTCATTTTAAATCAGCCATACAGAATAGAAGCAAGTGTGCGTTAGGGACATGGCAGAAGTAATGGGAGTCTGGAGATC
This sequence comes from Anomalospiza imberbis, assembly GCF_031753505.1. Classification (NCBI taxonomy): domain Eukaryota; kingdom Metazoa; phylum Chordata; class Aves; order Passeriformes; family Viduidae; genus Anomalospiza; species Anomalospiza imberbis. The sequence continues at coordinate 4,351,991 of NC_089700.1, forward strand.
TGAGCTCTGTTTCTGGCTCTGCCTTCAGCTCTTTTCAGTCTTGAGCAAAGTCATTTGACCTCTGGTCTCCACTCTCTCAGTTCCTGAAATAGGAAGACCATTTGCTTCCTACAGATGTCTCCAATAATTTGCCAGAATCATGTCTTGTCTAATCACCTGTGTTTAATATCTCCTAGGGTCTTGCAAAATCAGTGAAGGCTGAAGCAGCAAATTTTCCATGCTGCCGAAAATAAAATGCTTTTGGAAAGTTAAGACTTGAAGACTACGAAGAGCTTCTGAAGGATCTAACCCAGGCCAGGAGAATGGGTCAGAAAGCCACTGGTGCTGTTCAGTGTTGTTAAATATTGATAAATGATCTGTCTGAGCCTGTCAGGAGAAAGAGGTGTGATTGGGACAAAAGGCTGAACCCTGCCCTCAACTCTCAGTCTGGTGCTGCAAGGAACTGCTGGGGTGGAGGTCCAGCTGCACACACTTTGTGCACAGAGAGCTGAGGATAAGCACACAGGTTGAGGGGAAGGGGGGTCTTAGAGAACTGCTCAGTGTTTTGCTGTTCCTGACTCCTTTCCTGGGTGAAGGCTGAATTTGGAGTGGTCTGTAGTCCAGCTTGTAGGTCTGCTCTTTTGTTGCCCTGTCAGGCTGAGCAGAGGTTTCCTGAGGATGGACTCTGAGCAGCATGTCTGAAAGGCTGAACATACTAGGGTGAATTTCTGAGAGCTGAGCCTTCTTGGGGGTGAGAGAAGGGAAGGGAAAATGTTCCCTTGCTGGAGGTGAGGGAAATATAAAGGGAAGAGTGCTCAGGCTGCAGGCCTGGCGATTGAGGCCCCTGTTATAGCCCAGCTCCAGGCACTGAGGGCTTTTTGTAGATATATAGTGTCTGTTTCTGAGTGGGCTTGGCATCCAGTGTTGCTGGAACAGAACTTTCAGGTCCCTTTGGGCTCAGAGAGTGCTGGTGCACTGCCTGCCCCAGCTCTGGGTCTGGGGCAGCCCGGGGAGGCTGTGCTGAGCTGCAGTGCAAACTGCATCTCTGCCTCCTTGTGTGATTTGCTTCAGTGATTAATGGCAGAGGCTGTTCAAAAACCTGGTGCCTCATTTGCAGTCTAAACTTGTCTGGTTACAGGCTCCAGCCAGGGGCTATTTATCTCCTTGTGCAGGCTCTGGAGGTGGGCACCATGGGGGAAGGGGTAGCTGCTCACCTGTGCCTGGGGGCAAATGCCAGATACAAGATACTGGATTTTCCCAGTGTCCTGTAGGGAACATTTTTTCAGCTGCAGCATCTTGCAGGGATTGTATTGCCCTCGAGAGAAGAGGATCTCTCCTTTTGCAGAGCCCCAGGGGGAGGCCCTGGGCCCCTAGAATATCCCAGCAAGAGACCTACTTTCAGTGGTACATCAGGGCTGTCTTTGGCTGACTGCACAAACAGGGAAGGTGCAGAGAGAGCTGCAGGATCTGAAGGTAAAAAAATTTAGAAAGACAGTTGTGTCATCTTAAAAATTAAATCTCTTCTTGAGGTGTTTGATGCAGAGAAGTTGCTTGCCTAGTCAGTGAGCAGCAACCGCCCAGGTTCCTCTGGAGCGAGGAAGGGGACACTGTGCCAGCAAAAGGGGTCTTGACATTGTTGCCAAATGGGGGATATACAAGGGTTTTAAACATAGATTCAGCTGCTGTACTGAGAGGGAGCCTTGCTGCTGCCTTCCTTCTTGGTGTGTTACTGTTCAAAACACCCACATCCTCCTACAACTGGTGAAATGCTCCTCCTGCCTGGGGTTCACTGTGCAATTCTTCAAGCTCAGGGCCATCCTGGGTGATAAACCAAGGAGATCTGTAGGAGGTGGTGGCAAAGGGAGTGCTTGTGTGTGAATCATAGGCTCATGAAGGTTGGAAATGATCTCTAAGATCACTGAGTCCAACAGTCAACCTCACACTGTCATGTTCACCACAAACCCATGTTCCCATCTGAGTGATGCTAGAATGAGCAGGATTCACATGGGGAAAGCAGAGAGATCACTTTCTCACTGCTTACCATGTGAATGAAGTGTCTTAAAATTATCTGTTTCCTATTTTACCTGTGTAACTTCTGCAGCAGAAGTTATCTGTGAACGTGGCAGCAGGCACCAGCTTTGGGGTATTTGGGCTGCACTGCTGAGCACTGAGTTCCCTTCGACCTGGCCCTCGGTGAATTGGGGAGACACATGTACTTCTGCTGTGTATCGGTGATGCCTGGGTTTGGTGGGACTGGGTCTCCCCGGGCGCTCCCTGCCCGCGGGGTGCTGCCGGCTGTGCCCGGGGCAAGGCGCAGCGCCGCGGGTTCCGTGTCCTGCGGGAGCGCGGCTCGTCTGGCCCGGGCCGCCGCCTGCCCCGACGGAGCCCCTCCGCAGCGGGGTCTGCCGCGAGGCCTGGCAAGGGTTAACGCCGAAGCCCCACGCCCCCTTTGACGGAGTCGGGCCAACCTCGCCAAATTTGAAAAGGCATCCGGGGCTGAGTGTGCGCCCTGGGAGCATTGAGCCGCGCTGGCCCCGGACCCCCTGCGCGGGCAGCAGCGCAGCCGCCGGGGCTCGGCTTGCCGAGGGTCGGGGCTTCCCTTTGGCAGCCGGAGCAGCCATCCCCTGTGCCCGGCACCCCTGCCCCGTGCTCCCCGTTCCCGGGGCTCCTCCGTGCCGCGGGATCCCGCCGTGACCCCGGCCGGGGGAGCGCGGTGTGGCCCTGCGCCTGCCGTGCAGTGTAAGAGGGATAGGGGGAGGCGGTAGAAAAACCCCGTTCTTGCAAAAATGCAGCTCGCTCTTTTCTTGTCCTGGTGCTGCTGCCTGCATGGATGCGCGCTGGGCACTGGCTTCCTCTATCAATTCCCAGCATCAACCCTGCAGCACAACTACCCAGAGCAGAGCTCCGGCTCGCCGGGCAGCGGCTTCGCCAGTCGCCGGTGAGTAAGAGCGGGTCCGCCTCCGGGCGAGGAGGCTGCGCCCCGCCGGTGGCTCCGGGGGGCAAACGGGCACGGCAAAGCCGCGGGCAGCGGTCCCTCGGAGGATGCAGGGGCGTGCTGGGCTGCTGCCCCTCGGCGAGCCGGGCCGGGCTGCCCGCATCCTCCGTGGGGTGCGGGACGCTCCCTACCTGCCCGCAGCAGTGTCCGCCTCCTGGGGCAGGGAGCGGCTGGGGGATCGAGGAGCTGAGCTTGGGTAAATGACACCCGCAAAGCCTCCCCCTGCCGCGCCCAGCCCGTCGGGGAGGGGAAGGGGCTTTGCCGGGCTGCGCGTCTCTGCGCAGTGCGCAGCCGGAGCAGGAAAGCCTCCTGAGCCGGGACGCTGGGGATGCCGGCAGAGGGAACTGTTACAGCCCTCGGCTGCGAGGAGAAACTTGTTCAGCTCAACAAAGGAAAGCCCTTAATTACAGATCTTTCTTCAAGAGCTGCAACTTCCAAGTAGCTGTTTAAAACCAAACCTCCCACTCTTCTCTCCCCTCTCCCCAACCCAATTTCTTATAAACTTAATATAAATCAGGTTTGATTTACTGTATCTTACTGCTTCAGTAGAGCAAACAATTTAGGCTTCTCTCCCTCCCCTCTGTTTTCTCTGGGTATTTCTCTAGAGGTGAAACAGCTGTTCAGATGAATGAGCTGCACTGTATAAAGCAAGAGAGTGGCTTAACCTGATTCCAGTTGTTCTTGAATTTCACTTTTTTTTTTTTTTTTTTTTTTTTTTTTTTTTTTTTTTTTTTTTCCTGTCATTCCCTTAAGTGGGGACTTGAGATTTAATATTCAGGGCTCGTCCATCCCGTCTCTACCTCTTTTCCTCCTCCCTTGCTAATACCTACTCGGCGTGAGTTGTGCTGCTGTGGAGGAGGGCTTCTGTTAGCACGGCTCCCTTGGGCTGGGGACTGGGAAAGGCACGGACTCCGTGGATTTCCGTGTCGGAGGTGCAGGGGCTGGCACCAGCCCTGTGCCTTGCACGGGGCTCGCATATGGTGCGGATTTCCCCCCGGGGGGAGGTGGCTTTGTCCGCTGCGCTGTCAGACGGGCCTGGGGCTGCAGGGGGTGTGATGTTAAACTACAGCAACTGTCAAAGGGTTTGAAACGGCAGAAAATTGTAGGAGAGTAATGGGATAAACCTATCCCAGCTGGATCTCTTCCAAGGTACCCCCTTCCCAAAGCATGAGCTGCAATGAGAACCACATGTCATTTGTCTTACATATCTATTAGCCTGCAGATCTTTGTTCAGAGCTACCACGCTTACATGAGTGTGGACTCTGCTCACCAAAGACCTTCCCCAGTTCACACTCTTGCACAGCTTTCCCATGCCTCAATGGTTTGGATAGCTGATGCTTTGTCAGACTCTCCAAGTCTATAAAGTGTTGTGTAAAACCACATAAACCTGATTTAAACAATGATGCTGGGGAAAGCTGGTAGATTTTTTAGATTTATTTTTTTATGTCCGATGGAACTTTGCCCTGGGAGAATCTTCCATTCTAGTTTAATACAGAGGGGGAAGTAAAAAACTGAAGGGAGGAAAAAATCACCAGTGGATGCTGTGAAAGAAAAATTCAAGTGCTCAGTCAAATATCACACGTTGAAGCAATCTTTGTATGTTTTAATTTCCCCTTGAGTGGTGAAGTTTTGTTGTTGGCAAATGTCTAACAGCTTCACTTTCTGGGAAAATCTGTGTGGGAAAACTTTCCCCAGCCACAGTGTTGGACTTCTGAGGGAAGTCTCCTGCTGGGTGCAGCTTCAGGTTGGGATAGCTGGACTTTTCTGGATTTAATATAGTCCATGATGGGAGAGAGGCTTTTTGCTCTGAGTTTGACATTGATATATATGGGTGCAAAGCCTTTTTTCAAGGACTGAATCAGACTGGTATAGATGGGTTTTTATGTTGTTCAGTGTCCCTTTTGCCATTGAAACAGGGGACCTTGATAGCGCCTGAATTATGTGAAGCAACAGCAGCTCCATCACAATGAAGCTTTCTGGCCTCTGCCCTGGAGAGGCTGGGGAGGAGACAAGATGGTGGGAAGGTGATTGCTATTAATGGCACTATATGGCCATTCTCACTTTCTCTTCTTCAACCTTCCCAGTGTGTGCTTTGTCCAGTGACTTCTGGCACTTTTCTGAGTCAAAAATAAGCAGGGACAGAGTCTTGAAAGTTCCTGCTGCAGCTCCAGGTGTTGGTACATTGCAGCACATACTGATGGGATGCTGTAGAGTTGACAGGTTTCCTTGATACAGGACATACCATGTTTTTGCAGTTGTCTTTTCCTGTCTTTGGTCAACAAGTGTTTGGGAATCTGCTATCAAATTTCTAAAAATTAACTTGTCATAAGAATTGTATTTCTCCAGGGAGAGAAGTTTCTGGAGTCCTTTGTGCTGGTACAGCCCTTGGTATCTAGGTCGCAGGCTGGCTCAGAGGTGGGCTCCTGAGGCTCTGAGGACTGCTGACCATGTTTCCTGCCAGAAAAATAAGGCACTGAGCACTGTAAAAAAGATTGGGGTGGTCGTGAAGGGAAATTTGGAGGAAAAAATGCAGTTATTCACATTCTTCAAAGTGAAGCCATGGATACTTGTTCTGGAGGAATGATGTGTTCTTTGATTCCTTTATGTATTTATTTATTTATTTAAAGAATATTCTAGCTTCTGGTTGGCTTCAGTTGACAGGTCCTGGTTATTAGACCGAAGACACTTGCAGTCTATCTTTGCATGTGCTTGAATTGAACTTCTGATGTGCAAGTGCTACTGAAATCCAGGCAGCAGTGTCTGTTGGCATTGTGTAGGCTGCAACAGCCTCACAATTTAGCTTGAAATTCCCATTCAGTGCATGCATTTTGAACTTGCTGCTGTGTTAAGGTGATGAATGGGAAGTGGGCCTTACTGGAAGTATAAGAATGGAGGGGCTGCCTGCCAAGGAGAAATCTTCCTCCAAGCTCTGAGAAGCTTTGCTAACTGAGTTAAGGGAAGCTTGTTCCCATGCTGGAAGTAGCTCAGTTGTCAAGGAACGCCTGCCTCTGTGTTAGTGTCTTGGGGGTTGGTGTTCTCCCAACTCCTCATTCTATTTTCCTATACTTTCTAATTAGTCATGCATTGAGTCCTTGTGAACTTAATTGTGGGAGACAGAAACTTCTGAGAATAGATGCAGGGCTTAGACTGGAAACCTCTTTGGATGAGAAGTGGAGCTGGCTGATGGAAAATCCCAAAACATGAACCCAAAAGCAATGTTGGATGATAATTTTTTCACTGGGATCATTACAGTACCATCACAAAAGCCCTCTGGGGCGCCTGCAAGTCCAGCTGTGGCAGTTAGGTCTTCAAAACATTCTTCAGTCGAAAAACTTCTTCCTGTTAATGAACATTAGAACCATGATGTTACAAATAACAGGGCTGTACAAATAGGTATTCTTATCCACATTCTACTGGTAATTGCACATTTGGTCACAGTAATTCCCAGTGATTCCTACAGCAGTGAAGTGTCTTGAGGATGGATATGGAGAGGAAAGTAATATCTGATAGCTGTGAGTGCAATATTTGGTTGCCAGAGGCTTTGACATGGAAGGCCAGGTGGCCTTTGGTCATTTCATGTTGTGACTCTGAGCACAGCCCAGGAGAGTGAGACCTGGGTTCCAGTTGCTCCTCTACCAATGATTTACTCCTTATCAGGGGGCAAATCACTTTGCCATGGATTCCATGGAATAGTTAAACAAGCTCTGTGAGCTGCTTTGATGTGGGAATGATACTTAAACAGACATAAGCTTTCCAGTACTGCAGCTTGTCTTGCTTCCCTGAGAAACCCAAAGTGTTGGTGCTTGAAATATGTTGTCAATTATTCCTTGAGGCTACCAGTTTCCTAACAGGTCATTTGGATGTCTGGCTCTCAAGATCAAGATGTCTGTGTGGACCTCTTGTAGGTAGATGTGTTATGTCCAGAATAACTGCCTGTGTTGTGCCTGGCCCTACAGCTACATCTGTGCTGGGCTGGAAATGACCCTCCCCAGCACAACTGCACTGAAATGTAGCAACCTCCAGCCTCTTAGGTGAGGTTTTAGTTCTTTTAAGTAACTGTGAGTCTCTTTATGTGATAGAAGCCTGTTCTTAATATTAAAAGGTCATCTATGAATAAGTATCCCTATTTATGTAGTCTGTCAGAATGCTTTCAGAATGCGTATCTGGAGTTTTCCTGATGGATTTTTATTAATTCTCTCTTCACTAGAGACAGATGACTTGAACCTTATTTCGCCCTCAAATTCTGAACCTCTCGTGACTCTTAAGTGGGTGTGGAATATAAAACTATACATATTGGCCAAATGTGGTTCTCTCTCCTTTTAGTGACAGGATCTTTCTCTCTGAGTCATTCTCTCCATCACCTAATTGTCTGCTCATTGTCTGAGGTCCCTGGTTTGCTATGGACTGTGAGGATGTCAAGCAAACAAACTGGGATTTGTGTCACGCTGAGTCCTCTGCTCCAGTTCCACTTTGAAGTGCCCGACCCAGGTAACCAAGAGGTCAGAAGGTCTTGAGCTCATCACCAGACCCTGGAACTGTCTGGTGTTTGTTCCCTGGACTCTGCAGCCATATGATCTTCATCTGACTCATGAGGTTCAGGGCTGTACCTCTGCAATGTAATTAGCAGTGGAGCCAATGGTAGGGTAAGGGTCTGGTGACACTGGAATGGCTTTGAAATACCAGATGTGATTGTAGCTACTGCAGTAAATTGTATTCTGTAGGAAATCTACTGTCCTGCCTTTCCAGCTTCTTGTGTGAATAATTTCCCCTTAGGTAGGTTTCATTTACCAGCTCAAGGGGGAAAAACAAAGGGAGCAGAAAGGCAAAACAATGGGTGCCAGTGAACTTGTTCTTCCCTTGGATAAATTAACAAATGTTTCTTTCAATAATCCTTATTTTTTAGTTTTCTCAAAGTTGAGCTTGTTAGGGTGCTAAAGTGCTGGTGGAAATAGGTCAGGTTAGAAATGTCACAGCTTTGCCTGGGGAGTGGTTCTGTGACACTGGGATCATAGAATATTTACTCACATCTTAGTTTTGTTGGGCTGTGTCTTGATAAAGGTGGGGGAAATGAAGAATGGCTTTGAGATAACGATTAAGAATTAAAAGCATACAGTACTTTAGGTCATCTGGGTCAGAGTAATGGAGCCTTTCCTGCATCAGACCTTCAGCATGTCTGGAAATTTTACTGATTTAGAAAGCATAGATGCCTTTCCTGTAGGATAATACAAAAATTAATCCAATGGCATTTCTGAAATATACACAAAGCTCTCGGCTCACTTTTAATTAGGCAGATCTAGACAGTGCTTAGATTTACTTCCACTGAGGCATAATGTTTATTTTGAATCTTTGAGCATACAGCCAGCCTGTGCCAACTTAGATATCACAAGGATTCTGTTGAGAAAAATAGCTGGAAATTGGAAAAAAAGGCAGATGCTACTGATTTGGTTACTGTCCTATAGTTTTCATCTTTTTATATAGCTGAATAATACTAAGTCTCTTGCTTAGTGTAAATGTGCACAGTGTAGCACTCATCTGAATTAGAGTCCTTAATACTGCAGAAACCAGCAAGAGTAGGAAGTGTGATATTGTTCCTTGTTGGTTTTGTTCCTTGCCTCCTTTTATTTTGGAGAAATGGTTGTTTGTTGGTGTGTAATTTATTACATGATTCAGGTGCTTTGGCTGCTTTTGACAAGTAATGTTTTCCTCCTCTTGGAATTGAACAAGAGTGAAGTGAAGAGTATGCCTGGGTGAAAGTATTACCTATAATGTTTAGGCCTCGCTGTTTGAAAATCACTGAATATTTTGGGGTGGACCAACAAATAGGAAGCTATTTCAGATTTCAGACTCCTTTTCAGCTTCTAAAGCTGGACAATCATATTTCTGGCAAAGAAAGAAGCCTCTTCTATCTGTCTAGAAATGGCTTTCACCCAGAGACCCACACAGTGGATGCCTCTGAGACAAAAGTTGAAGGCAGCTTCACAATGTTTCATGTTTGGAACAGAGATACAGACCTCTTCATTCTCTTCTTCCATATTGATGTAGTTTATCTGGGAAAGAGAATCTGCCACTCAAAATCATAATAGCTGATTTTGAAACTGAGAAGAGACAGTATCTGTGAGATTCTCTTACTTAGGACTCTTCCCTTTACCTCTGTGGTTTTGTGTCTCCTGTCCATCCTCCCAGAGCTGAGTAAGGCTGTTCTTATCCAGTCACCTGCCTTTGTGCTGAGCAAACAAACCATCTGTCAAAACATTAAAGTGAGGTACCACTGCATAGAAGGGACCAATTCATGTCCAATATTGACATCAGGTTATGCAGTCAGATGGATTTTTAATAAATTCCACTTTTTCTGCCCCTAGGAACTGGGTGGAAGTGATATTCTTTGCAGCATTTGTGCTGCATACAGGCATGTGTTTGCTCAGAGCATCTCAGAAATGCCAGTGCAGTGAAATCATGAGGCAGGGGAGTATTCCCTGGATGTGGTTGTGTAACCAAGTTAGACAGAGTCTGTAGAGTTAAGAACAGGTCCAGTTCTGTTTCTTCTGGATGTCCCCCTGCCTCTTCTGTGCATGTATGTGCACTGTGAAGAGGAGGTGTGTTTGTTGGACAAGACTCTTGATTCACGATTTCCACTTTTTAATGGAATAAAAAGACCAAGTATGTGGAAAGAGCGAGCCGTATAAAGGTAGTATAGGACAAGGTGTTTCATGAAAGATGCTTGTTTCATGCAAGGACAGTTTTGGGGGTGCACTGTGAGGAAGGGGGCACAGCAAATTCGGTTGCAGGACCTGAGTACTAAGGTTCTTGGTCTTCTGTGTGAGAAATGGGAACAGGATGCCCCTCACCCTGTGCATGTTGGATGTTAGAGCTGTTTAGGATTAACAAAAGGCAGCTGCATAGGTGCTAAATGAGCTAAATACTCCTTTTGCCCTGTTGGGATGACCTCCTGAGATGGAGCTGCTCAGTTAAGGCACTACACAAAAACTTCCCTTCTTGTTTTGTGCCTGGGGTCAATCAAATCTGCTTTTTCCCTAGAGACCATTGCTTAGTTGTTCAGGAGTGTGGTGCTGGGAGCTCTCAGCTTGGCTGGAGCTGCTGCTCCTGGGGAAGGGCAGGGGCAGAGGGGCTGGATGGATGGATGGATGGATGGATGACATAACGTCTCCACGCTGGGCTCCTGTTGGCCCGCGGTGGCGGTGCTTGCTGGGGTGTGGTAGCCCTGAACGGAAGGGCAGACATTTCTTTTTTGCTGTGTGCTGCTTAGCCCTTATTAAACTCAGATGTTTCTAACCCCTTTCCTCCGGGCTCTCATTATTGCTGTAAACACAGCAGAGCACAGGGAGCTTTTGCAAATCCTCGTTTGAGGCAGCAATGGGTGACAGCTCTCCCCACATGAATTTAACACTTCAACCCGAGGGAGATTCTGCCTGTGTTTTCCCTAAAGAAAAAGACTTTTTCATCTGATGCCACTTCTCCTGTGCCTGCCTCGGGTTGCTTGGCTTCCTGGCTTTCTTCTTGCCTGATTGTGTCTTGTGCTTCCCCAGAACCTGTCTGGTTTCTGCAGCCCTGCCCAATGTTGGTTGTCTGGCTGCTTGTCTCATCGCTGTATCTTGTTAAATGTTGAGTTGTTTGCATTTTTGGTGTCAGTGAAAGCAATACCAGCTAAAATAAGGTTTCTGTTGCTGTGCTAGGATGAGTCAAAAAGGCTCTCCTAGAAGAACCACCTAGATTTACCTGTCAGCAGGTCTGGATCTCTGCTGTACCTGTTCCAGATTTACTGTGTGCCTCTGACAGAAAATTATATTTCAGCTCTCTGTGGAGGGAGAAAGAGAGCAGAGACTGCCATGGTAACAGGATCTTGGATGCTTCCTACCTATGAACCACAACTTCACCCAGCATGAGCTACTGTACCCCTGTGGGGGACCTTAGGAATCCTTGGTATCTCTGAATATAACCCATTAACTTTGAGGTAAATCCAGGCTATTTATAACCTCTTTGTTTGCAGTTCTCCAAGGACTATATCCATTGCAAATCTACTTACGAGTCTCAAATATCTGTCCATTTAATATAATTCTACTTTGAGCTGAGAAATTCTTGGCCCATTTGAGGTATCAGAGCTACTTTGTGCATAGCATTGGCTTAGTAAAAGCTGTGTTCCTGCAAGATCTCTGATGGTCTCTGTCACATCATCTGTGGGACTTTTCTTGTGACATTTGTGTCTCGCTCTAGTCTTGTGCTGTCCCATGCTGTAAATTGAGCTAAAGAGCTCTTGACAGACAGCTAGACAGAACCAGGCTATGGCAGATGTTAGGGAGGTCATTGCCATTCTGATGCTGTATTTAGTCACTGGCTGCTAAGTTTCCTTTTGGAAATTTAGGCTATCCTAAAACACTTGAAGATGAACTACCTTGTTGCAAGATTCTCAAAATCTGGTCCCTCGAGTCTGTGGCTTGATTTAAATTGCCCTTCAAAAGTTTCTGGCATGTGGGGAGGTAGAGAGAGCTTTTCTCAATCGTGATTCTACATCTCCAAGAAAACATTGATTTAATTAGTGGTCACTGCAGATTTGAGGTGAACTTTTAATGCAGCTTTTAATAAACTTAGAGCTAAAATGGCAGTGCCCCTGAGAACTGAGCTGTCAGCTTGTGTCTGTCATTGGCACCAGCAGTACAGGACAGAGAAAATCTGATATGCTTAAGCTTCAGTATTTCAACATGGCAAACCCTGCTAACCTAAACACTGAGGGGGGAGCTGCATTCTTTGCTATGCCTAATCTCTGTATTTTGTTAAACATGCATTCCTGCCAGAACTTTATTGGACAGAACAATAGTGACCAGCTGGGCAAGTGACCCTGGCTTTTCTGGTCGGCAGAGGAATTCAGCATCTGAGAAGTTCAGATTCTCATGTACAGCTTAAAGTGATCTGGATTTAGTTGCTTTTAATTATTAGCTGGCTGATTCATAAGGCTTTGTTTTCCACCCTCTTTCCCAAGACAAAGACTGTTTCCTTAAATGCTCAATATATATTCTATAGAGCAGCACAGTCTGGGAACTGAGACTTGCAAGTTCTCTCTCTCTTTTCTTTCCCCTAAATAAAATGGGAATAGTAATACTTCCCTTCATGTAAAGGAAGGCTCTGGGGAGTATTTCACGAGGGTGTGGTTATATCTTAGAGGGAAAGCTACAAAATCCAAAGTGCTGTATATGAATTTATGCCGAAGTTTATAATAAATCTATGAATGATAATACTTGGCTCTTGTATAAACTTCCACTCTTACAGAATAGAGGTCATCGTGCTCCCTGTTTACTGCACCTCTCTGAGTCTGAATGACTGAAATTTGTCTTTGGGAGTAAGTCTTTGCTGAGCGCTGCAGAGAAGGATTAGTTTGAAGGGAATGCTGAGGGGTGGGAGAGGGAGATGCTGAGCAGGGCAGGCTGGACTGACCAGTAGCAGAGGGCTGGGTGATGGCACAGGCTGAAGGGCTTTCCTGTCCCCAGGGTGGATTTTGGGAGCCTGCCTGTGGGACATACCTTTAGAAGCAGCACTGCTTTGTGCTCAGGGCACAAATGCCTGTGGCCACGGGTGTGACCCAAGATCACCTGCCAGGAGCAAAGGCAGCTCTGGGCTGTGATACTGCAAACTTCCCCTGTTCCCATCTGAAGTACAGCAGAGAGCAAAAAGGCAAATTGGCTTTGTAGGATGTTACAGTGCTTGGCTTAATGCTGCTGTAAATCAGAATAACCTGCAGCAAAAGCTACAGCCTCCCTGCAGTGTATTTCAGGATACAGCACTGAGCCAAAGGGTTTAAACTATCACACAGTAAAATGCTGTCTCTGGGGCAGCTGTTACTGGAAGTCACTAATGTATATCACAAATGATACAAAAATTTTGGATTACAGAGTGGTAGGAATTCTTAGGCTGTCGGCCTGTGGATAAGCTTTGAATGAGAGTGCATTGCAAGCAGAAATAATAGGATCTCATATTGCCAAGCACTAGAAAAATACTTGAGGCCTGATACTGTAATTAAAAGTCTGCTAAAACCCTTGCAAGACCTCTGCAACCAAACCCATTGTAAATTTATTTCAAGAACCGCAGCAACATACTAATTTTCTTGGGTAGTGTCCTTTGAAACAATCAAGCTCTCTAATTATGTCTGTCAGGCCTTGCCAAGTGGTTCTTGGCGTCTGAACTAGAAGGTTTTCAAAGTAACTTCTGCAAATGACTGTGGAATTTTGCTGAAGGTAAACTTGCAGCTCCCAGGTACCATTTGGAGAAGTTGCTGCATAACTTTTAGGAAGGTTAGGGTGAAGCTGTGTATCTGTACAGTAGCTGGGAAGAGGGAGGAGAAAAATGGGAATGTGAAAATTATAGGAGTCATCCCAGTTTGTCTCTTGAATGGAGTTAGAAACAGGGTTGATTTGTGTTGGGCATTTCAGCTGGTGTCCTGGCTGAGCCTGGGAGTCATCTTGTGCTGCCTGTGTCTGGGTGATGCACTGGATCTCAGCATCCCTGTGGAAGCATGGCTGGCTTTGCAGGGCACACTTCATATGTGGGGGTGGTTTGGGTTTTTTTTTGTGGTTGTTTGGTTGGATTTTTTTAACCAACCACCCAAAAACCACCACCACAAAGACCAACACCAAACCCCATACAAGCATTTGACTGGAATCACACACTTCCCATGGGCTTGTGGCTCAAGTGTTGCCAGTAACAGCTGGATAGGTGAGCAGGCTGTTCCCAGGGACGTACCTCCAGCAAGGGGAACCAGTTCAAGAATTGTTCTGTCACTCTGTGCTCTGAGGTTCTACCAACCTTTTTGATTTGTGAATGAGAGTGGTTTCTAGTGAAACTCAAAGCATTTTTTCTGCTGTGATGTGAGTCTGTCACAGCCATTTAACGTGACGTTCAGCACTGCAGTGTTCATATATCACTCTATACCTCCTTAGAAATGGCTCAAACAAGTGCTGTGGCAATGGCAGCTGCTGACTTTGCTTCCAGGGTGGCTCAATCTGGCACTATCCTTTGCTGAGACCATGCATGGAAAAATTTCTCCAAATTGTAGTGAAAGGTGTACAGGAAAACTCTCATGTATGTTTGTATGAGGGAGGAAAAACCACAAACAAGTTTGAGCTGTTATGTGTGAAGGATGTTTGTGTACATACTTAGTGCAATAATAAACACAGATCGTTGCTGTGTGTCACTCACAGGTTTGCTGGTTTGCCCTCAGCCAGTAAAACAACATTAAGATGTTCCCAAACGATGTAAAAGGTACCAGAAATACAGAATAAATGTCACCCATTGATAAATTCAGGTCATAACCTCTTGTTTTAATCAAACTTTTATCTTGCATGCTATTTGGGTCACTCTTCATTCAAGAAATGGATGTAAATAGGAGAAGAGGAAAAAAAGTTAATCTCCCTTTAATGGTTTTGCCTTGTGTGTGTTTCATGTATTTAGTGTCAGCCACACCTTTGCACATATAGACTGAGACCTTCTCACCAGTAACTCCAGGCATTCCCATTCCCAGCAGAAGGATGAGGGATGCCTGTGAAACATTTGCTTTAGGAGTTTGGTTCACTTGTGAGCATCAGTTTGCATTTTCATCAATTTGTGGTTAAAATGTTTTATGTTGTGGAGTTATGCACTTTGCCATGGTGGCACAGTTAGGTTGCCCTGTCCTTTTACATTGGCAGGCAACTTTTAACTTAAACCAGCACCAAAGACACCCTGCAAACCCCCATCTAGTGGAGTTTGCTGTACAGTTCTGCACAGAACTGGGCAGGAATTTTTCTGACCGAATGCCTGTATCTCTCCTTCAGACCTCCTGCTGTCCCCTCTCTTGCTCAGTGCTGCTTTCTCCCCATCCGGTTTCCCACGTGTCTCCTCGGGAATGTTTCAAGGCAGTGTTATCATTCCTAAGGAATCTACTGTGCATGCACAGGCTATGGAGGGGTTTTTTTCAGCTGTTATTACTTGGCCAATTCAAACCCATTTTCCACCTGGATACTGAAATGTAGATCTCCTCCCTTCCTAACAGAGGCTTCCAAAGCACTGAGGCACTAAAGCAGTTTCGTAGATTGCTCAAGAATTTTTTAATAATAGAGAAAGGTGTTAGTGTTTCCGTTCACAACAGAAGGGCTTTCTTTTTTTTAAACTCTTTTTATTTCTAATGAACAAACTGGGTTGCAGCAGGGTTTAAAAGGAGAATACAAATAATTGTTCTTGGCTAGAAATGAGGTATGGTGACTGCTTCCAGAACCAGTGAAAGCTTAGGAAGCTGTGTTAAAAGCAGAACAAACCTTTTACACTGAAAATAGTTAGGTAGAGCACTTAGTTTCTTGCTGTCTCTTTACAGTATGTCTGTAGACAGATATCAAAGTGCAGTGGGTTCTGTGTGATTAAAACACACCATCTGCTGAAGAGTGAGTTTAGAACTTGGTGAGGCAGCACTGGGTGCTCACTAGCAGGGGTTTGGGACTTCTGTGTGCAAAGAGTTGAGCTACAGCAAACAATGTGGGGTTATTTTTTATGGCATTGGACGGGTGCAGTCAGGAGAGTCTAAGAGTGGGAGTCTGGAGGGAGGTGAAAAGGAGGCTGCTGGTACAGCAGATTGTTGTGCCTGGAACTGCCTCATCCAAGCCATGCTATAGCTGCAGGGAGGTTTCAATGAGGCCTCTACTTAGTGCAGAGGAGGCTCTTTAGAAGAGCTGGTCACTGGCAACCGGGAGGTGTTTTAGAGCAATTCACTTCAGTTACATGGGCACTGGGAAGGACTGGCTTGAGAGGCAGGCAAGGAAGAGAAAGATGTGATAAACTAACCCCCATGGATGTGAACATGTGTTTGTAAAGGCTATTGCTGGTTTGCTACGCTAATGGTGGTTTTTAAGAGTTTTAGCCTGAGCAAGTTGGAATTTATTAAGCTTAAAGCTATTGATACATCCTCCTGCCTTAGCTCAGCTTCTGATCTTGCTCTCAATATGCCCTTGGATCAAAACTGGCTATTGTAAAGGGCAAACTCAGCTCTCTGATGAGAGGACAGACCTCAGTTCTGATGTTCCTACTTCCCTACACACGAAACTCCCATGGGTGTGACTGGAACAATAGGATTATTTTCCAAATTATTTTTTATTGTAGTAACGCCCAGGACAGCCTTGTGCCAGACATGGCAGACATGGAATAAAAAGTTTTCAATTTAAATAGCAAATTAACACACAGACTTTGGGGTTTGTTTTTTAGGCTGATTAACACTTTGAATACCCAGGCAGAAAGGTTTTCCAAGGCTTTGTTTTCACTGAACTGGGTCTTATGTGGCTCATCTTGGGAATATTTGAGCTGGGCTGGGGGTAACTGCCTGATTTTTCTATTGCACACAGCCCAGAGTGGTGTTCAGATGACCTGGCAATTGGTAGAGCAGTTACTGGAGAAAAGTGCTTTGCTCTTGCAGTGCTGATGTGTTCGTGGGGTACAGCTGTCCCCAAAAGAATCTTCCTGGAGCACCAGCAGGAGTCTTGTCTCAGGCCTGGTGCAAATGCTGGCTCACAGGTACCTGAGCTTCAGCTGCCTCACTGAACACAAGTGGCTGAGACATCTAAAAGGAAGAAGAGAAATTGTTGCTCTCGAAGCAAAATAAGAAGATGGATTTGTCTAGACTTGCCTATTGTTTCTAATCACCTCCTCCAGCACAGGAAACATTAGAAAACGGCAGGGTTTTCTTGCACTTGAGGAAAGGCTGTTTCCTTGGTGGTTTCAGTGGTGTTGTTGTCACGTCTGGCTCTTTGGCAGCCACCTGAACCAGGAGTGCTGTGCAGCACAGCTGAGCCTGCACACCTGCTGCAGCTTCACTCTGGAAGAGGTGCCTCTGGCTCTTGAAATCCTGTTCCCAACAGGGATGGGCAACCACGTGGTAGGTCACTACTTAGAAATGTCTGCTGTATGGTCCCTTGTACACCAGAGCCCACAGATTCCTTTACAAGCTGCTGACCAAACTGAAGACCTAGACTGAAAAAATTGTAATGTGCCACAGGAAAAGAGAAATGAGCAAGTGGAAGAGGTGCTGCTAGAAGAGTTGTGGGTTCAGTTTACCTCACACAGCTGTTTGTGCAGCTATTTCCAGTTGCATCCTAAGACCTGTGAATCTGAAGCTAAAACTTTAATCTGGTTTTTGATACGTTTTGGGGCTGACTGCTCTGATAGTTGAAAATATAAGGAAAACACATCTGTATTGCCTTAAAGAGAAAGCAATGTGATGTCTGTGGAATCTCTTTCAATACATATTTTTTTTCTTTCTAGCTATCAAAAGGATGTACCTGTCTGCAGTGGCAGCAATATCCCAACTGTTCAGCTCCAGGAAAAACCCAAAACATGCATGTTACATGAGCAGATTAACGTCATGCAATAGTAGGAAGCTTGATTGTGCCATCTTAATTTTTTTTTTATACACTCAGCACTGTCCTTTTGACATTGCCTTTTGTTCTTGATGTAGTTTGTGGTTTTTGGTGCCAGTATAATGTTAATGAAAAACACTGCTTCATTTAGGCCAAGTGCCTGTGTTCCTGTCATGCATGTGGCATTCATTGCTGCTGGTAAGTGCTGGGAGTTTGGCACCAGAGGGCTGAATGGGAGGTACAAAGATGCTCTGTTGTCTGTACAGAGCTCTATAAGCAAAAAAACAAAACAAATTTGGGAGCAGGCCCTGTCCAATCCCTGCAGATTGGCTGGTGATGCAGATACAGGCTCTGTAGGGCAAAGGGTGGGATTTAAGGAGATGCTGAAACCAGCAGGAGCCTGATTTGTCCCTTTTGGAGGACTGAATTATGCAAAGTGTTTTGTTACAAGGGGAATTAAAGACAGCCATGGGCACTGCCTTTGTGGATGGTGGAGGAGCAGCTGTAGCCACAACAGGAGCAGTAGTAAAGCACAGGATGCTCTGACAGGGTCAGTGACTCCTTACACTGCTTTTCTTAATGTTTTATTTTCTGAAAAGGTTTTGAGGACAAGCAGGTGTGTGTCAGTGCCCTGTTCTTCTGCTTAAAATTCACACTCTACTTCTTGCTAAAACAAATCTAGAGTTTAAATCTGAATGAATTTTTCTAAACTCAGATGTACTGACTTTTAACAAAGTTAGTCTGGTGCTATTAATGAGGATCAGGGTCACTGTCCTCAGCTTAGCCAGTTCTAGATCAGACCCTCAGAGGACACACACAAGTACCAAATGTAGATTTGACCACAGGGATCTGTTTCAGACAAATAGTTGGTGTGCCAAATCCCAGCTCTCTACTTTCAATCAAGGTCTTAAGGATTTTTTTTCCTGTGATCCCACCCCTCTTTTCAAGGTCAGGCTTTTTAGGAATGAACAAACGAGTTCTATGGATGTATTCACAGTATGGAGGTGTTAGACCTATCTACAACCACGTTATCCAGCTGTGCAAAAATGTTTAGACTCAGGTTCTTCTTTTGAAAGGCTCCGATTCAAGCAGTTTTTAATGTTGCAAAAATGACATACTTGGTTGTAATTGTGCATGATTTCCACGCTGCATGGATATCAAATGCCAAATTCCATCAAGTCAGTCTAATTTAACAAAGACAGATTCCATGGATATTTTTGTACATTTCCTCTTTCCTCCCTCTGTGAACACTGGAAACTACTGTCTTCTCATTGATTGTGATAAGCTCATGGGAGGGAGCAGCAAAACATTGCAGTGTGTAAAAGAATGTCTGTAAAAGCAAAGAACTTCAAAGGGGTGAAGCCCCCTTTTCTTTCTGAGCGCTCAGTCATGGACTAACTTCTTTCATTTCACTGTTGAAGGGAATTATGGTTCAGGTCAACCATATTTATGGCTTGATTCAGTTGGAACATGTCACTGGCAAGCTGAGAGGAGATGGGTACTAGGTATGAATCAGACTTTATGCTGGAGGAATATTCCTTGTGCCCTCTGCCCTCACACACACACAAACAGGTATTTAGGCTCAGAGGGACATGTTTTGAATGTGATCACTTTGCTTCTGATGCCTGCCTGATCAACACTTAAATCTTCATCTCCCTCTGTTCTGTCCTTCATTAATATCAGTGCTGATGCTCTGCAAGTGGATCAAGGTGAGTGTCTTATCTTCAGAGCCACTCCCGCAGTAGCTGCAGCAGCTGGCAGGTGCCATGTGAAGGAGTTTGAAAGTTAGAAGAGGAATGTTCTCATGGCTGAGGGAGCCATCTCTCCTTGTCTCTGAAGAAGAGTTGCACACATGTTCCTTGGTATTTAGCTATGCTGCTTCTAGGTGTTTAATAATTCCAATAGGGAGAGGTTTTCCCTTAGCCCCTGTAACTTCAGTGGCTGCAGGAGGATAAGGTAAAATCTTGTGCAGTTTCCTATGGATTGAAGAAAGCTCAGCCCTCAAGGTAGTGCTTTTTGGAGGGTGATCCCTGCATAAAACAAAGCAAGGAAAGCACAGTTAAATGTGCTTGGCTGCAGAACTTGCTGAAGACTGAAGCTGTTGTGCAGACTGAACTGTATTTTCCTCCTCAGGAAAAGATTCCTCTAGGACTAAACTCCCTCCAGCAGGCTCTGATAATACACTTTGTGTGGGAAAACCTAAGGCTGTGAATATTTGAAGTGCACTAAGCACAGAACATATTTCCCCCCTGGGGAAGGGTTATGCTATTGGGAGGTTCCTAGATAAATTGTCCCATCTTACTCTGCTAGCCAGAACTTATTTTTATGGCCACTTTGTTCAGACTCTTGTTGTGGGGGTGGAGTGGTGGTGTGTGCAGAGAGATTGGAGTTCCTTCCAATCTTTGTCTGACCAACAGAGCGGAGTGGGAGACCTGGAACTTGTCTTATTCTTGTTCGTGCCTCTGGCTCTCTGCTGCTTCAAATGGCTGCTGCTGTCTGGCTTCAGAAACACCAGCAGCCTTCCAGTTTTATTCCTTTCCCAAAATGAATGGGCTGTTACAGAGATTTTTCTCCCTTTTTTGCAGGAGTCAGGGTAACCTCTATTAGTGACTATGAAGTGCTCAGTGGGAGTAAGGCATGTGTAAAACATCAATATTGACAACAAGATTACTGTGGCTTGTTGTGGCTTCTGACTTGCAGGCCTCTTAAAACTTTGTAGTGGAGGAGCAGAATCTGCTTTGAACTGAACCTTGCCATGATAAGCTTGTGTACAGCCAGCCCCTCACCCCTGCCAGGTGGTCTTTCATGGATTCCTTAGCAAAGGTCCATCTATCTACAGGCAAACCTGAATCAATCCATCAATGCTGAACATTCCATTATTGTGGAGACTGCTGGTTACAATTGAATTTTGTAGCTGGACAACGAGCTGGATGACAGCCTTGATCCTAAAACCTAGTTACCTGGGGAGAGCATGGATACAGCCAAGAACAGGAGAAACTTAAGCCCAACTTGGCTTTTATCTGAGCTTTCCAGTAACATGTGATGGGATAGTTTCCTCTTTAGCCAGGTCACAGCAGTAAAGAGTCACCTGGTCACAGCCAACTGAATTAGCTGGTAAACTTGATCCAGATGAGAGTCAAAGCTCATTCAGGGAGGTGTGTATTTGTGAATAAGAAAGAAATAATGT
This sequence comes from Anomalospiza imberbis, assembly GCF_031753505.1. Classification (NCBI taxonomy): domain Eukaryota; kingdom Metazoa; phylum Chordata; class Aves; order Passeriformes; family Viduidae; genus Anomalospiza; species Anomalospiza imberbis. The sequence continues at coordinate 4,372,533 of NC_089700.1, forward strand.
AGTTTCATAGAAGTGGATGGTTCAGGAAGAGATGCCCTAGAGAGCCTGGCAGCCTTTGAATCTGGATTTCTTGGCATGTAGAGGGCATCTTCTGCTCCTGGCCTCAAGGGAATATATAAATAACTAACCCCTCCTAATGCTGGGCTCCAGCACACAGTGTATGGATTGCTGTTCTGGCAGAGCAAATGGGATGCTGTACTATTGACATAGAGAAAAGGGCACAGTTTGCTTTCATTGAGTCAGAACAGCAACTTTTTCCCAGTGAAAGTCAGTGACCTTCTGATTTTAGTGAAATTCCTCACTAGGATTGCAGGGAAATTGATAGCTCCAGTGAAAAATGTTATGAGGAAACTTGGGGAAATCTACCTAGCTATCAAAACACTCCTACTGTTTTCTGTGCCCTAAATGTTGATCTCTGCTAAGTATAACACACAGTGTGTTATCCTTATGGAAACAAAAAGATAATTCAGAGCAGTTGTTTACACAGGACAAAGCTTTAGGGCAAATCACAAGCATCAGAAATGCCAACCTTCCTGTGAGACTTCTGTGAAATTTATTGAGAGTGGGGAGGGTCAGTTTGTGCCCAAACACATGGAACAGGTGCTGGTGAAACTATCCTGCATATTAAGTGTTATCCCACTCCCAGAAAGAATTCTCTTCCTTCTGGCTTGTCCAGTTAACTCTGTACCAAACCCACACCAAATCTCCATTTTACTCAGCTCTACAAATGGCTTTGTGCAGAGCCCAGCTGGGAGGATTGCTTCTGCTGGAAGCAGTTCTGAGCTGGTGGGAGCGTGGTGTGCTCGGAGACCACGGATTTCAGGAGCTGGAGCCGTGTCTTTCAGTCCAGTGACAGCATCAGCCCACAGCTCCTGTGGGGCAGGTGGTGCCTGCTGTAGGTCTGTCCCTAGCAGGGCAGGCAGCCCTGGGTTTGTGTGTGGTGCTGAGCTGTCACCCTTCTGAAAGAGGTGATTAGGCAGGAATGCAGCCACTTTCATTCCTGAGCTGCAAAATCCCGATTCACCGGCCCTTGCTGGGTCCTGATGAGTTCAGCCCAGTGGTTCTGACACTGACCCCTTCTCCAGTGAAATGGTGCCAGCTAACTGCCAGGTGGCTTTTCTCTTGTGAACCACCTGGAATGTCCTCCAGGGACTCCCAGGACACAGAGAAGCTTGGAAAAAGTGAGCAACTTGGACTAGGAAAGAAGTAAACACTGCTTTTGGGGATGGCTCTGTGTGTTGTGGTGTGAATGTTCCTAAGCATTTACAGGGGATGGAAGGATGGATGGATGGATGGATGGATGGATGGATGGATGGATGGAGGGATGGATGGATGGATGGATGGATGGATGGATGGATGATGGATGGATGAAGGGATGGATGGATGGATGGAGGGATGGATGGAGGGATGGATGGATGGATGGATGGATGGATGGATGGAGGGATGGATGGATGGATGGATGGATGGATGGATGGATGGATGATGGATGGATGGATGATGGATGGATGATGGATGGATGAAGGGATGGATGGATGGATGGATGGATGGATGGATGGATGATGGATGGATGATGGATGGATGGATGATGGATGGATGATGGATGGATGAAGGGATGGATGGATGGATGGATGGATGGATGGAGGGATGGATGGATGGATGGATGGATGGATGGATGGATGGAGGGATGGATGGATGGAGGGATGGATGGAGGGATGGATGGATGGAGGGATGGATGGATGGATGGATGGATGGATGGATGGAGGGATGGATGGAGGGATGGATGGATGGAGGGATGGATGGATGGATGGATGGATGGATGGATGGATGGATGGATGGAGGGATGGATGGAGGGATGGATGGATGGAGGGATGGATGGATGGATGGATGGAGGGATGGATGGAGGGATGGATGGATGGAGGGATGGATGGATGGATGGATGGATGGATGGATGGATGGATGGATGGAGGGATGGATGGATGGAGGGATGGATGGAGGGATGGATGGATGGATGGATGGATGGATGGATGGAGGGATGGATGGAGGGATGGATGGATGATGGATGGATGAAGGGATGGATGGATGGATGGATGATGGATGGATGATGGATGGATGATGGATGGATGGATGATGGATGGATGATGGATGGATGGATGGATGGATGGATGGATGGAGGGATGGATGGATGGATGGATGGATGGATGGATGGAGGGATGGATGGATGGATGGATGGAGGGATGGATGGATGGATGGATGGATGAAGAGGTCCATTATGCACCCTATGGGCTTAGGGAACACTGTACAAATCCCAGTGGTGAGAAGGGAGGGAAGATGAAGTTTCCTGTCAGTGTCTTCCCATCCATGAAATTATTGCTCTAACTACGCTATCCAGGAATTAAGCTTTGATATGTGAGTGTCTGGCTCTTCTGGAACCTATTTTAGCTGGGTTGTATGTTACCTTACACTTCTCCACCCTCTGCAGTCCCTTTTCTCTCTCACTGTTGGATGCCAGGCTGTAAAAACATCCAGAATCTCCAAGGGTGAACTGTGAGTCCAAATAAGCTTCTGCTGAGGGGTGCAGGAGGTTCAGAAAGCCAGTGGGGTGCAGGTATGGCTTTGTCTGGTGTCTGCCTATGGAAGCAAACTGCACCTCCAGCTTTCTGAGTAAGCCTGGATGCCCTGTGAGATCCTCTCAGGCTGTTCCCCATGTGCTCTGGAAGGTTAGGATTTCTTGTGTCCTCCAGTGTCCAGGTGTCTGAAACCATCACTGCTTTTGCTGGGTCAGCAGAGAGCAGGCACCTCTCAGCATCTGCTGAGGGATGGGTCTGTTCAAGCTCCAAGCAGGAGTTTGCAGACTATCTCCAAATGGAAGCAAACTATTGATTTTGTTGTTCCATTTAGCCTGAAGGGTCCACAGTAACATCCTGAACCTACACAGTGAATGTGATTAGATATCTGCTGGCATCAACACCCCTATTCCCTCTGGAAAAACACGTTGTCAGCTGTGATCAAGACGTGAGATCTGGGTCTGTAGCCCCAGAAGGAAACTGTCTAAATCAGCAGCTTGCAGGCCATGATCTGCAGATCCTCTGTTGTCTGTGAAAGTCTTCCAAGAATTAAATAGAGTGTGAGAGGAGGGGGTGTTTCTTTGGAAACAGCTGGAGGAAATGGACCAAGTGAAAACTCTTCTCTCTGAGCAAGGACCAGTTCCTTGGGATGCTGCAGAATATCACCCTAAATATGCTGGTGATGAGCATGCATGAGATCCTAAAGGAGCTGCTGTTTGGATCATTTTGTTTGCTTGGTTGGAATATTCTTTTTGAATAAGCAGCAATATATTCTCTGCCATCCTGGATGCATGCCAGTAGAAGTCCTAAACCTTCCTTCCTAGCATCTGTGTATAATATAAAGGGTCATTTATAATCTCTGTAAGCCATGATGGGGCCTTTCATCACGTTGTCTGAAGCCTGCTTGCATTCTGGAGGCTGTTCTTGCTGACTTTTGGCTTGCAAAGAGAAGTCTTGGGATGGTTTTGTCTGTCTGTCTTCTTTCTGTTGTAATCACTGTGCTATTTTATCTGCAGTGAGTTCCAAGCTGGATGGCCTAATGCATCCTGTGTTCCTGCTTTTGTCTCACCTGCCTGTGTGCCACAGTAAAAACCCCTAAAAGCTGTATTTGTAGGAAAATTATGCTATTTATGGGAAGCCAAGAGTGTGATGTACCTTTCACTCCTGGCTGTGAGTACCTTTGTAACCAGACCCTCTCTTCTGTTGGTAAAGAGAGAAGTTGGAGAAATCTGTGTTCACATTTGATTAGGTGAGTATCTTTGGGGTCTGCCCCCTTTTTTTTTTATGCCCACACTGGTGTTTCTGCTTTAGAGATGAGGTGATAAGTGTGGTACTTTATCACTGTCACTGCTCTCTCTGTGCTCCTGCTCAGGAAGGTGAAAGGTTGTCCCTGGATTTGAGTGAAGGATCTGTTACCCTGCCATGAGCTGCCAGTCCTGTTCAGCCTGGCAAACCCAGGTGATGGCTTCAGGCAAGGACGGCAATGCATGGAGAGCCTCGGGGAGCTTCTCACTTCCTCTAGTGATTGATGAGGAACCACTGAGGGAGCTGGGGGTGTTCAGCCTGGAGAAAAGGAGACTCAGAGGTGACCTTATCACTCTCTGTAACTTTCTGAAAGGTGGCTGTAGTCAGGTGGGGTTGGGCTCTTTCTCCAGCAGCACTGACAGCACCAGAGGACACAGACTCAAGCTGCGTCAAGGGACACAGAGGTTGGATATTAGGAAAAAAATTTTCACAGAAAGAGTGATAAAGTTCTGGAATGGCCTCCCCGGGGTGGTGGTGGAGTCACCATCCCTGGGTGTGTTTAACAAAGCCTGGATGTGGCACTGGCTGCCATGGTTCAGTTGAGGTGTTGGGGCTGGGTTGGACTTGATGATCTTGAAGATCTCTTCCAACCCAGTGATTCTGTGAATTCTGTGAATGCAGGGCTGTGATTTTCCCAACCCATCTCATTCTCACTCTTTCTCCTGGCTGCTTTTCCTTCTGTGCTCATCTGGCTGTTCCCATGGCATGAGGAGATATTACCCCTGTCTGGACAAACCCCATGACTAAGGCTTGGAGAGACCAAATAGCTGATTGCACCAAGTATGCAAGTGAAATATAAAAGAAAACTTTACTTCACATTTTCAGCCTTTAGCTCCTGTTGTTTCTCCTGGTCCTGCTCCCTAAACTTTGTATGGAAATTCTGTTGAGCCTGTTAGAGGATCTGATGTCTTCATGTGAGCTGAACCTTCATTAACTTTATCTTTCCCCCCTTGTTTTGATGCTGCAGATGTCAGTAGAGACATTTGAGTGCCCCGGTGCCTGATCATTATTTACACACCACAGATCCCTGACAAATCTGAGATAAGTGCTTCTGAAAGACCTCTCTGCCCACCCGGGGTCACCTCAGGTGTGCCCACAGTCCACACTCCCTGCTGAGGAATCACAGGGGGGTTTATGGTGAGCAGGAGCAGTGTCTCAGGGAAGGCTGCAGGGCTGAGCCTTGTCCCTGCTGCTGGGCTCGTGGCACTGGGCACAGAGCCACCCCTCCCTGGGTGTCCCAGCCTTCCCGGCCGGCTGTAGCCCAAGGGTCAGCGAGCAGCCCGCTGGCCCCATGTGGTCCTGGCATGTGTGCCTCCTATTCATGGAATTGGAGCTATGCAGAGAGCAGGGATTCCTGTGGAGATGGGAGGGGAATGCACAAAGGGGAAAAAAGCAGCAAATGCTGTAAATGGTATGTTCTGGGGAAATCAAACTGACATAGAGGAGGTGGTTTAGGAAAGGAGAAGGGGATGTGCAGTGCATTTCCAGTTTGATTTTTGGTGTGTAAGGTTGGGGAGTCACTGTGGTGCTTGAAGGGATCAGCTCTATTGAGGGCTCTTGCTTTAAGATAGATGAGGAGCCAGGACTCTGGCTCTGGTTCAGCAGGGGATGCTTACACAAGCACTGGGTGTGTTTTGGAGCACAAGCTGGTGTCTCCATGTCCCACAGTGACCCCAGTTCTGATCCCCAGTCAGTAGGAAAGTGACTCTCAAACCTGTTAACTACCTTGATGTACAAAAGCATTACAAAATATTCCACACCAAAATATTCACAAAAACATGAACCAGTATTTGGCAAAGATGAGCAATGCTTGCAAGGGGGACATTTTTTGTACCCCCTCAAGCATGTCACTGGAACGTAATTTTTTTTTTTTTTTCCAGAGAAGGTCCCTGAAGGGTCTTTAGGTCCAAATTCTCTGTGCTGACTCTGCAGTTCCTTTTGTCTCATACACCTTGCAGTGAGGGGTCTGTCTCTCTCTTGAGACAGTGTGAGACACTCCTCCCTCCCTCCTCAGCATTTTCTCTTGCCCGTTTTTAGGCAGCAACCTCAGCAGGACAACAACAGGGCTTACTCAGCACCCAGCTTGTTCAAGCCCTGCTGATAGAGAACTCCACCACACCAAAAAGCAGAATTTTCCTACTCTGCTGTTGTTCAGAATGGTGGGAGGCTGGGGAATGATACCGTAACAAGCAGGGTGGAATTAAGACCAGTACAATGAGAGCTGACTATCAGGAGATTTGGAACAAGTCTTTTTTTTTTTTCCCCCAAGTCCTATTGTTTCTGATAAGTCACAGAACTAAATTATGCACTGTGAAATTCTGGCCTCTGACAACCAAGCAAGAGGCATCACTGGATCTGTGGTTCAGGTTGGCAGGAGCTGGGAATCTTTCTGCAGCTATTGGAAGGAGAGGGTGGGGTGAGAAGTGAAGACTGCAAGTTAGCCTGGCTATGGCTGGCAGAAGAAACCACCCCACCCCCAGATCCTTGGTCTGTTTTTCCTGCAGTCTGGTGTGTGTTGGTTCCCTGGATGTCTCACTGGGGCTCACTAACGTGTGTCCTCTTTCTCTGCAGGCACTGGTGTCACTACACAGTCACAAGGACAGTCTCCTGCCAGGTGCAGAACGGGTCAGAAACGGTGATCCAGAGAGTTTATCAGAGCTGCCGCTGGCCAGGACCTTGTGCCAACTTAGTGAGGTAAAAATCTTCGTGTCTCATGCTGCCCAATCCTCCTGCCCTTCCCCTTTGCTTGGTTGGCTGGTGAGTGCTGCAGAGAGGGCTGAGGTCAGAGGGTCAGGTGGGATGGCCTGCCTTGGGGTGCTGTGACTGAAGAACACCACTGGTGATAACTGCAGGGAAATCACAGGTGAAGGTAAGTGCAGCATTGTTTCCAGTTTTAGGAGCTCTCCAAACACAGACAGGGTCTAATTTAGAAAGGAGACATGGTTTATTCTGTGCAAGGTGGAAGTTCCCACAAATCAAGCACACCGAGGTGTAAAATATTACATCTTTTATACAGCAATGTTTACATGAACCCCCTGGCTAATACACATTCTCCACCTACCTAATGCCTATTTATTTGGGTGATATAATCTTACACAAAATGCTTGAAACATAAAGTTCTTTTCTTTAATTAAGCAACTTCTATTGTAGGAGTTATGTGACAACATCAATTATTCACAAAAGGGGAGAAAATTCAGCCTGGGGACAGATATTTCAATTCAAAGACATCAGTATTAGGACAGGTTATGTGGAACAGTTTAGCTCCAGCTGTAGTGCCAGTTTGTGCTTCTCCACACAGGAGGCTGCTGCTGGTCAGGCATGAAAGCAGATAAATGTTCAGGGTGAGTGGACAGGTGAGCAGGGATGCTGGGTCAGTGGTTCCGTGGGATTTGTTGGTATCAAGTCCCCATACTCAGGGCTGTAGTGGTACACTGGAAAGCTGTAGTGGTACACTGGAAATCCCTTACAGGCAATGGGGGACAAAGGTGATGTGTCCTCTATCTTTCAGGGTGGAATTTCTTTAGACTTCCTGGATTTCAGTACCCTTTAAAGACACGTCAAAACATAATGTCTTCTCCTCAGACAAGAAACAAAGCTTAAAAACAGCTAAGTGTCAAAAACTTGCCCTGAGCCTGCTTTGCCTTTTGATCATTTATAGTCTTGGAACCTACATGTAAGAAGGAAAAAAAAAGTCTGAAAGAGCTGTCCCCAGCTACCACCTTTCAGTAAAATGTCTGCATTGTTGTGCTTTGCCTTCTCTGAAAGGCATTCTCAGAGCAGAATAGTGTTACCCACCCATCTGGGAATTGGGGCAAAAAAGCCATTGTGCTCTAAATTTGCACCTAGCTTCTAAAACAATTTCCAAGTAGACAAGCCATAACTTAGCTCACAGAGCTCAGTCATTTTATTGTTATTGTTACCAATTCACTCACAGGGCACTGGTTGAGGTCCTCCTGTAGTTGATAACCTGGCCAGAAAGTGATGGCAGGCTGAGCCCCACATCCCTGTTCTTGTGACACTTCATCTAGAACTCACATCTTGCATGGGGCTGTTCCCATTGTTGGTTCTCCAGTTTCCACTTGGCCAGGGGTCAGTCTCAGTTTTTTCACTTGTAATATATCTGCTTTGGTGTCTCTTTTGTCTTTATGCAAGGCTGTGGTTGAAACACTTCATATTTTACACTGTCATGGCCAAACTTCTGTTGAAGCTTTTTAATTTCCCAGGCTTTTTAGGCACATAATTGTCATTAGAAACTTGTGAGCTTTCACCTTGTCTCCTAACCTTGCCAAAAATCTTCTTTTTTGTTTTTAACACAGCTGGAATTTCATAAGAACCAAACATTTGATCATGTTATTAGTAAAAATTCTTTTTGTGGGCCCCTGCAGTTGATTGATGCCATTGATTCTTACATTAACCCAGAGACTTTAGGAGTAGTGTGTGCTGTTATGACATTGTTCATGGAACATTTTCAGTTTCAAATGTAGTTTGGTTTGTTTGCCTGATGAGTCCAATTGTTTGGAGACAATGCACAACAGCAGAAGACATCTCAATTTTTCTTTCTGTGTGAAAATATCATGGAAAGACGCTGGGGTTATTAAATATTCAAGATCTCAGCTGGTGAAAGCTCAGCTAACAGGAGCTGCATTTTTGGAAGATGATCACCATGGAGAAACCTTCCTGAAGAGATGGGAGGACATCAATGCTCTGTTCCCTTTGGGCTGGGAGGAAATGCAGGACAAGAGGATGGAACCCTTCCAGGGAAATGCCTGTATGCCTCTAGGCACATATTGTATGACATTCTTGCATAAACTAGAGAAAGACCCTGCACATCTTTCCCAAGGACCTCTCAGAAAGCTGCTGACAAAATTTTGGAGCTCATCCACTTGTCATCAGAGGCAAAACAGGTCCTTGATAATTTCCCCTACTGCCACCGTCTGAAAGGGAGAATCCCAAGAAAGAGTAACAACAGAGGTGGGATCTGAGATCCTGAGAGTTGAATGGGCTGTTGGATAAGTTATCCCCAGCCAAGACATCTTTTATAAGTGCTTGTTCGTTTTCAGCAATGCACCTGACTTTGATAAGAGAAGGAAAAACAGCTGCTGAAAATGATGACTCTTGCGACGTGACTGCTGTGGACATGTTTGGTACCCTGAGCCAGGCTGTGTGGCTGAGGTGTTGTTTTCTGAGCACACAGCAGCCTAGTACTGTTTTGTTGCCAGCCCACAGGGATGCCTGAAGTGGCTTTCTTTGTTCTTGAAGTCAAGCTGAAGGACTAAAACTACTTTAAAAAAAAAAGGAAATACCTTTTCCTCCTCTCTCGCCAAAATGAGTATTGTCTTTTTAGGAAACCAATCTCTCTCCTAATTCAGGTAAACCCCACCTCCTGTTTTGAGATGAAAATTCCTTGTGTATAAAGGATAAAAATCAGAAAAACAGTTCCCAAAGTCACAAGGCAGTGTAGTGCCTTTCCTGTTAAGAAACTGGCTTCAAAGGGGCTTGTAAGAGTTTATCAGCCACCAAGCTGTACAACTTCCTTTGACAGGTCTCTGAAAATCCTGCAGAAGATGAACAGAGCACAAAACTCAGCCTGGCTGCCCTACTTATTTCTATTTCCTCCTTACCTTGTCTGTACCAGTCTCTTTTTGGGATTTCTGGAAGTCTAGCTTCAGGCAAGGTCAGGCTCGTTCCATATCTGGTAGTGGCTAAAAATATTCTTGCTCTCTATATCCCTGCAGTTGTTCAGGTAATATAAATATATCTGCTTTTCTTTTGCTACAAAAGTAAATTTAAATTGTCTTTTGGCCTTCCCCTATTCTTCTCCAGGGAGATTTGTGGTGCCTGAGCTTGAATTGAAGGGCACAGAGTGTTCTGTGTGACTGTAAGCGATGCAACGTGTCACCAAGCCATTGGCACCATTTTGGCTTTACAGTGTTTCTCCCAGCTGTGATTTGAAACAAACTGTTTTCATCTCCTTGTTTACAGGAGTCAGCCATATCTGGGAGAGCTTTCATTCTGCCAGCACCCCTTATCAGGCTGCTCATTAGCAAAAGGGATGTCAGCCAAGGAAAAAGGCATCTCTCAGGCTCGTGGTGACAGCTGAGAGGGGCTCTCTGCTACAGAGACTCCGCTTACGAGCAGACTTCGCTGGGGCCAGACAGGATTTAATCCCTTTCCTGTCTCCCATTCATTCGTGTTGGGTTTCTTTCCCTTACTGCACAAACTGCAGCTCAGGGTCAAGCCTTTGCCAGAGGAGGATCTGTGAGATCCCAGCCTTGCAGCCCTGGCTGTGGGATGTCCTGGCTGTCCATTCACTTGCTCCTGGGAAGCTGCAGCAGAGCTGCTTTAGCAGGAGTGCCATCATCTTGGCTGGGCTGGGATGAGCTGCTCTGTTCTTGCCCTCTGCCTCAGGCTCTTTATTTAGCTTGGGTGCTGAGTTGCTGTGGAGCAGTCTTGGCTGGAGGATTTCCCTCAGCAAATCTGTTCTTGAGCTCTCCATTTGTGCAGTGAAGGCTTCAGCTCCTGTGTGCCACAGGCTGTGCTCTTGCCGTGTCACGCTCGGGGTGCACGGGCAGCTCTGCAGCAGCCTGGCTGAAGCTCCTGGGCTGCTTCAATCTGACGTGCCAGTGGTCTGTCTGAAGAAAGGGACAAAGTCCCTACCTTGGGGTTTCAATGGGAACCTAATCTCTGGTTCTCTGCTGCCTGGATGGTTGTCCCCAGCCTGGTAAACCCAGGCATCCAAATTGTAACCCTTCTCCTCAGCAATCCTTTTGCTGCAGCAGCTGCAGGGTGGTGCCCAGTCCTGCCCTGCTTGGGACACTGCACTCCTCAAGGCTCACTCAGAAGGGTGATTTTTGAAGGCCAGGCAAGGATTTGAGACTTACATTCAGTTGTTGGAGCTTCTGTGACCTCCTGTGCCTTCAGGCCAGCAATGCTACCTCACCTGTAAGATGAAAACAGTGCTGCTTTGGTCTTACTGTGTTTTATGACACAATAGGGCAGCTTCTTGCTATACTCTAACTGGCCAAAATCAGCCTGCTTTTGATTAGAATGTTTGTGTATGATGTGGCCAGTAAAGTAGTGTCTTGGGAGGTAAATGGATGGGATGAATGGCCTTGGCAGATCATGTGCTGTTATAGCCTTCACAAGACAAACACTTTCTGCTTCAAACTGTTGTTGCCTTGAAAATCCCCATCTCATGTCTGGGAAATCCCCATCTCATCTCTGGAAATGTTCTTCATTTGTAGTGGGATATTCCAGCTCCTCTCCTACTTGTCCCAGCCTTGAAAATGAATGTTCCCAGCAAGGCTGTGTGAATTTTTATTATGCTTTGCTGTACTCTGTGGTCACAGAGCTGTCTCACTTTAGCTCTTGAGTCTTCTGTCTCTGCAGCATTTTCTGCCTTCAGAGACTTTGAAGATTTTCCAGGAAACCCACAGCTGGCTTGTACAGGGATGGGTTTACCTGGTCTCTTACTTTGTTTAGTCATTGAAACTCCAAACATTAGGTTATTCATCTGTTGGCTTTAAACTTCACTCAGAGATGGGAGAGATGGCAGGAAGAGTGTTCCTACAACACAGCAAATCTGGACTGTGATGCCCTTTCCAGCTGCCTGTCACTGCCTGGTTTTTTAATTCAGTGTTGTAGCTGGTTTGGCTTATCAGAAATACTCTGTGCATTTCATGTAAGCAGGCTACACATCTTGCATGGATCATTCTTGTTTGGTGTTTTTGAATGCTGTTTTTTTTTTTTTTCTTATTTTCATTTAAATTGAACACATTAGTGCTCCCGGAGGGATTTTACAAGCTAGTTTGTGGAATAACAAAGAAGGAATTCTGCAGGCTCATCCAATTTGGTCTTCTGTGCTTTTGAAAACTGTTGCTACAGGGTGAGTAGGAGAAGTTGGGGATCTGTCACCCAGGAGATTGGCCTGTAGATGATGTTTCCCCTCAGTTTCAGAACTAATAATGCCACAGGGAAATCCTTCTCTCTTTCTTGCTTTCCAGTCAATTGAATAATAAATCCCAGAGCTTATTCCAGTGCATTAGGATTGCTATTTGAAGTCCTGTTACACATAAACTCTTTTATGTGTTTAATTCCCTTACGACTCCACATCTTGGAGAGAAATGTGCTTGGAAAAGGCATCTGCTCCCTGAAGCACACATGGGATGTAAATGCAGGATGAACAGTGCTCCTGCAACAGGACAGTCAGGGGCTCTGGATGTGTAGGATCAGAGCTGTAGCACAAAGGGGCATTCTCAGCTTTGAACAATGGCTGTGTGGTGCTGGCTGGGCACAGGTGGAGGGTCACCTGTTCCAGGGGTTGTGCTCAGGCTGCTGATTGAGGCCTTTTGATCTTGCTCAGACATTCTCTGAGCACTCCTCCTCCCTGCTGCAGTGCTGCCCTGCAACAGCACTGACATCTGATTGTTAATAAAGGCAGGAGCTGATGATTAGTCTGTGGTGGCATACAAACATCTGTCTCTGTGTCCTTGGCCTTTTTTCTTGGGACTGAGAGACTGTCAAGAATTGCTCTGGACAGCAGGGCATGGCAGGTAGATAAGTTTGTTTCCTGGGTTTAGTCTTTTGCTAAGTTGTTTGAACCAGATGTGTTCAGAGCTAAACAATGTATTCTTCCTCCCCATTGGCAAAGGCAGAAGACACAATGAGCTCCAACACTCCTGCAGCTGCAGGTTGGTGTTTGTTTTTTAATCTGGTGTCTGCAGGAGCATATTTGGAGCTCCTCTGGTTACGTTGTTCCCTGGGGAACTACTGTGTTTGTGGCAGGGAAACTGGAAGAGCTGGGGCTGCAGGAAAAAAGAGCACAGCTCTGATTCACAGTGATGGTCTCTTCCATGCCTGTGAGTGCAAATGTGATGGCAGAGGTGCTTCTTGTCCCTGCATCAGCTGTGGCACTGGTTTGAGGTGAAATTGTCTCGTCTGTGTTACACAGAGGAGCTGCCTGGTGTAATCAGTGTCTGGTAGGCTTGGAGAGGATGGTTATGTGGTCTGTGTGGGCATGGTGGTGTTGGCAACCAAATATATATTTGATAGCTTCTCTGAGCTCTTAAACTCCCTTCTTTCCAAGTGCTTTGAGATACAGTTACTTAACTTGATGGATTTGAAATCTGATTTCGGAACACTCTGATAGGGAATTGCAGGGTTTTGGCATGATTGTAAATCAGGGCATTGGTACCAAGAGTTAGAGGAACTACCACAAGCTTTGTCCTGAATGCCTTTTGATGCACTTGTTGGAATGAAGATGAGGGTCCCTGGAAGACAATATGGCAGTTATATGGATGGGGTTGGACCCACTGGGTTACCTGACTTCAGTGCCATGAGAGAAGTAGGCAAACCAGAGCTTGGATTCCTTGGTTTATGGATTCTTTGCCAGTCAAAAAGGCAAGTTCATTCATCTTGTGATCCTGAAACCCATCTGTAAGTGATGGTGAAAATTTCAACCTGGGGCTTGAATAAAAATCAGTAGAAGCCTCTGAGGGTCACTGAGGTCTCCTTGGGCACAAACTGCAATGGTTGAATGAATCAGAGTAACAAAACCTTCTCATGTGATGTGGAAACGAGTTTCACGCCTTCCTTCTCTGTGGTCTTTGTGCACAAATAGCTTTGTTTGTGAGTGTCAAAGGGCAGGGGAAATCCAGAAGGGGTGAAGGTATTTCCTGTGTGTGACAGGCTCTCCTGCTTGGGTCATGGCAGAGATCACCCTGTCTCTTTTGACCTGATTTTTGAGGCTTTGATCCAGGAATGTGACACTCTTCCCCTTTCTTCTGTCACCTCTGCCTCTTGTGTTCAGTGACACTTCCTTGAAAACAAGGGGGACACATCCTTCTGTGCTGAGGAGTGAGACTTGTTGGCTGCCACCCCTTGGTGTGTCCTGACCTCTCCAGTACTTAGAGCTTCGTACTCCCAAATCAGTTCATCAGTCAGCTCAGGCTCCTTCCCCAAACTACCACTTCCTTGGCAGTCACTTAGAGCCACAAGCAGGAAATGCTATTTCCCAAATAATAACTGCATGTGGACAAGCTCGTGTAGCTCATCCTACAGGGGTCAGGCAGCTCCAAGGACAGCCATGTGTTGGCTCTGGTCTAGGAGCAGCAGTGGCTGCTGCTTGAGCTTTCTGGGCTCTTCTCTGGGAGCTGCCCCACTCCCTGGGACATTGTTGTGAAGCCTCAGCAAAATCCCTGGAATTGACTCCTGACTCTTGCAGTGGAGTGGCAGACCCTGGTAGTTTGCTCCTCCATGAAGTGTTTGGAGTTCTCCTGCTGAAGGGAGCTGTGTGCTGAGCACAGCCTTGGCTCCCTGAGGAGCAAAGCAGTGCAAGGTTGTGGCTCTTCCAAACTTCTTCCGCTCTGCTTTGGCAGATTCCTGTGCCAGTGTTTGTGGCTTGAGGGAAATCCAAGGGAAAGGCTTCCCTATTTTGCTACCAATCCTTTTTTCTGCCTCTTGTGTTTTCCACACATTTTCATTCAGGGGCTTCTGATCTTTAACAGGTATCCTCCTTCCCTCTCCTTTTCCATATATTTTTTTCGTCTCCTTCAGTTGCAACACTACAAGTGCCAGGTGGTGGTGATGCTCTGCTAAAGGTGCTTTCTGTGCTTCCCTCCTGGAACAGCATCATAAATCTGCATGATGTGATGTCATAGGTCACAGCAGACCTTGGTGCCATGTCACAAAATAGAGGAAAAATGATGCTATGAAGAACAGAGCAACTTCAGAACAAATTGGATTTGCAAGCTGGGCCCACTTCAGATGCCTGAGTGAACGATGCTGAACAGAGCTGCACACGTCAGGGCACTTCCAGGGAATTCGGGGTGGGTGGTAGACTGTGACAGCTGAGCTCCAAGCTTGTCATGCCCTGAGAAGTCCTCCCTCATTTGAGAATTAAACTAGAGCTACTTCCCCGACACAGAACTGCTGCCAAAATTCCAGTCTGGCTCAAGCCACTCTCCACACTTCATAATGAAGTTTGAAAGAGTTTTAACATCTTGGTGTTGGCAGAAACATGGTTTTAAAATCACGGTGTGGTTGGAGACACGCTGGCTCTGGACACTGGTAACAAGGCTGGAGACTTTCATCTGAAGGTCAAATCCAGCTGTGGTGTTAGTGACAAAGTCATGAACTTCTGACTGATGCTTTGGGGCTTACGTGTGGAAATGTGTCTGGAGTCCAGCGCCAGGACTGGGAGTTGGGAGACCTGGGTTCAATTCCTGGGCTTTGCCAGAGCTATTCTGAGAGACCCTCAGCAAGACACTTACAGTCTTTGTGCCTTAGGTCCTTTGTGAAAAAGCACTGAAGGTCTACCTACATCAGTGTGCTCCAAGTCCTCAAACTCTCACGACTTGGACACCTGAACACCACTGGATGCAGAAGAGCAAAGAAATAGGTGGGATGAGCTGGCTCTGTGCAGCCCATACCAGACAAGTGGGTATTAACTGTGGCTGGTGTGCTTTTTGGCAGCTCCAAGGGTGAGGACATCCTGTTCTCAGAGGACAGTGTGCTCTCCTGTCTCTGGGTGAGGCTGTTCCCAGGGCAGGCAGCCCCGTGCTCAGGAGGAAGCTTGTGCAGCCTACCCTCTCCAGTGGCTATAGGAGAACTTAGTTTCTGTGTTTGGCAGCTGGCACAAATCATCAGCAAACAGCTTCCTGAGAAATTAGCTTCCCAAAGACTCTGCTAACCACGACTGAGCTGCTCCCTTCTTTCCAAGACACACATGGGCAGCCTCTCCTGGCAAGCTTTTGTTACTGCTCTTTTGAGTAGCTACCAGGCACTGCAGCACTGTCCTGGGTGTACACCTGCCTCCCCCTGAGCAGTTTTGGATAAGATTCATGCAACCTCCAGCTCCGTTTCCCCCTGTGCCCAGCTGAGCCCAGTGCTGTCTCTGTCTCCTCTGGCTCTCAGCAGGGACAGGGTGCTCAGGGCTTGTCTGCCTGGCTTGGAGACACAAGCATAAACTGCAGCCTGCAACACTGTAATCCCAAAGCTTCAGACTCTCCTTGTGTGTGCCAAATTCTTTTGGCTGTTAAATAAGGGTAGGAATTTCGAGGGGAGCTTGTAGAGTACAACTTCTGTGTTTGCTTTGAGCTTCATGAATAGCAGCAGTGACTTGTTTGGCTGTATACTGGGAAAACTCTGAGTTGCCAGCTTTGACAAGCTGCTGTTTTAAAGGAGAAGTTGTCACTTATGCAACTGTCTGTTTTGTGTTGACTTCAGAATCACTGGTGCCTTGCACAGCCCTGCTGGGTCTGCAGGTCACCCTTCAGTTCCCAGAGGGGCATGGCAGTGCCCATGCTGTTACTGGGACCCTGGGGATGCTGTGCTGCTCACAGAGCTCCCAAACCTGTCCTGCAGAACCTTGGCTGTGGTCCAGAAGAGTGTGACCCTATTTCAGATGGGGGGAGAATTGAGGCACGGGTCAGGTAGCTGGGAACAGGCTCCATGAAGGTCCCTGATGTAGTTGTCATGTTGGTGTGTTGGTACCTCCCAGGTCAGAGTGGTGGGGAAAGGGAACCTGGGAGATAGGAAACTAATACTGCTGAGTGAGCAAAGGCTATTGCCAGCCTCTGTTCAATGTCACAGAAGCTCACATGAAGGGAGAGTGTGGGAAACAAGTCATCATCTCTGCTGCTTGCAGGGCTTTGCAGTGGTGAGATCTCCACAAAGCTGCTGGTGGTACCTGCAGGAGGAGAGGTGTGGGGAAGAGCCAGTAGAGCATGAGGGCTTAAGGAGGAAAATAAAAGCTGTTAAATCACATCCACACTCTAATAAATCCTTGCTGATATATTGTATGACTCCTTTTTCTGTAGCTGGGGTTGGCTGGGTGCTCTGGGATATATCCAGGTGGGAAGATGTGCTGTGAATTAGCAGCAGCAGTTGGAGTAGGTCACTGTATTCTGCTGACTCCTTGTTTGTGTTAGTTACAGGACTCTCATCAGGCCCACGTACAAAATGTCCTACAGAACTGTGACCACGCTGGAGTGGAGGTGCTGTCCTGGCTTCACAGGGAGCAACTGTGAGGAGGGTGAGTTATCCAGCAATGCCTCTGTCCTTATGGAGCAGCAAGGATGGACTAGCTGCCTTGAGCTGGGGTTTGTTCCTTAATATGCCCTACAACTCTTAAACACAGGAACAAGTCACCTGTTCCCTTCCCCATTGTTATCTGAACATCACACACGAGCTCTGAAAGGTGGTCTTGGAAAACAGATCATTCTGAATGCCTGCAAACAGGCCTGAACAGGGAGGGGGAAAGAAATAAAGAAAAGGGAATTAGGGATGACCTGTTCAGAGATTTGCTCATGCTTGGCATCCCTGTTGTATTCAGAAAATGTGCTTTTGGCTTTTCATGTGTTATCTTCTCCCTGTCCCTGTTGTCACCATCAGTTGCTGTATCCAATAAAAGCTGGTCCCTGGAAGCTGCCTCTGAATATTTTATGCCTGTAAGATCTGGACATAAATAATGTGTGCTCCCAGAGAGCTTTGAATCAATACCTTTGGTTCCCCTTTCTACCTGCTCCTTGACTTACTGGTGTAACATTCATGTTGCACAATAGTTCTCTCCACTCAGAGGAAAACACTGGGCTCTTTCCAGAGCAGAAGGAAAAAAGTATTTTCCTTTTTTTATCACAATAGGGCATGTTTTACATTTTCCTTCCCAACATTTTCTACTTTAACTGTCACTTCTGGGGATTTGAAACAAGTTCTGCTTCTCCACTGAGTATCAGGTTTAGGCATTAAGGCATCTGCTGAACCTGACTTGAGAATTCACAGCTTATGAATGGGAGAAACTGAGCCTGGAGTTTTCTGTTCATTTGCATCAGGTCAACACAGCCTGTCTCTGGCTGCTGAAGGGTCATTGGGGGTGTCCAACATCTCTGAGTCTGCTGTTTGTGCTCATTTTCATTGTGCTGTGGTATCTTAATACCAATCACACAATTCAGGCAAATCTCTGACTAGGAAGTTGTCTCATTACAGTCCCAAAGAGTGATGGCTGCAGACAGCAGCTGGCTCCAGGCTGCTGAGGAAACAATAGCTTCCCAGAAGCTCCAGAAGACTCTTACAAAGTGGCAAAACTACCCAAAGCTGCAGTCTGCAGGAGAGAGCTTTACATTTGAACATAATGCTAAAAGAAGTGAGCCTTGAGAGAGAAGCTGCTTTGTGCAGCTTGAGTTTTCAGCTGTCCCTGCAAGGAAAGGGGAGCTGAGGATGGTGGCAAAGCTGAGGATGTGCCTGGTGACCTCAGGAGCACCTGTGTGCAGCCTGTTTGTGCCTGTAGGTTTGGACAGGTGTGAGTTATTGCAGCTTAGTGGTGCTGCTGGTGCAAAGGAGAGATTCCAGCTCCCCCCTGCAGTGCCAGATCTGTCTCAGCAGTTCAGTGGAAATAAAAAGCCAACATGAGCTTGTTTGAGAAAGCCGCAGCGATCTCGCGGGAGCAGGTCTGTGCAACGAGGTGACAATTTTATACAGTTACTTTTCAAGGTGGAACTGTTCTTTTGGGCCTGGGTATGGTCTGTGGAGTGTGAGAAGAAAGCCAGTAGTAAGCCCTTACTTTCATGTGTGAGATTCTTTTTACCTTTTTTTTTTCCTTTCCTTAAAACATCTGGTGCTACTGACAGTCCCATATCCTTGAATGAAAGAGGAAAATAAAAAAGACCCCTTTCCAGTGCAGCAGGGTTGGGCCACTTAGTTTTTAGTGTAAATACTGGTGCTACTGGTCTGCATGGCCCTTCAAGCTGTCAATTTTAAAATGGAAATATTTACTTACTCCTTATGTTAATTCTTAATGTTAGTGTCACTTGGAAATCAAAGTAAAAAAGGCTAAAAATAGGCTGGTTTAGGGTTTTTGGCAACCCAATATGAGGCCTTTTGTGCTCTTTCCTTTCTGTACTCTCCTCTACTGCAAGTTTGGTTCCTCTGAGAGGGTGGGATGCTTATCTGTGTCAGTTCTTCCTGGAAACAGCAGACAAAAGGAAAAAGAAAACTAAACTGAAGCAAAACAAAAACAGTGAAGTGATGAAGCCACAGTGAATTAGCAGGGCAGTACTTCAAAATGCTTTCATCTTTCTTTGGTAGTTAGATTCCTCCTCAATATTTCATTTCACTTGTATGTGCAGCTGGTGCTTTAGAAGTTGATGTGAGGTAGGTATGGCTGGAGGCAGCCTGGACCTGCATTATTTTGGACTTGCTTTCTTGCTGTGTTGCAAATCCTCCCATTCGTTGGCAGCCACTGGCAGCTTCAGTGGCTCTGAGCTTCCATGCAACATCTCCTGGTTCCAGAGACTGAAGAGAAACTCTTCCTTTCCCAATGGGTCTTGGAACTGTCAGGGTTTGTTTCCCTCAGTGGGATGGATTAAGCCAGCAGAGCATGGATTGATGAAGCACACAGAAGAGTTCTGGGAGTTGTGTGTGCCGGGGCATGGCTGATGGTGCTCTTTGCATCCTGATGATATAAATCTGCCTATAAGATCTATTGATTCCTTCTTTAACCCCCAGTGAGCAGAGTTAATATTTGCTCCTTTTTTGTGCTGTTCTGAAGCAGTGTCTTTGGGGGAACCACTGTAGCATATCTGGAGGATAGATTATTTTTACTAGCTGTCCTTACATCAAGCCTTCCTTGCTCTTTTAAAATTTATTTCTTTTAGCATTTTATGAGGGAAGACAGGACAGGGAGAGGGTGAACCAAGGAAAGAAGTCAAAGAATTTGAAGCCATTCAGAGGCTGCAGCTATTTCTGATACCATAACTTGTTGTGATCTCCCAAATGTCAGGTCAGCTTTTCTTTTGAAAAAGCAGCAGCTCAGTGTGGGTGTCTAGCCCCAGAGTATGACAAACTGCTGATGAGACTGGTTTGCTGTAACACACCTTCAGTGGAAAAACTCCCCTCTGCTAGAGCAAGCTGTTAAATGCAATTAAATCCATCCTCAGCTGGTAAGTTTAGCTTGAGACAGTCACCACTTCAGTGTCACCAGCTGACAGGCACCTACATTAACACTGAAAGCTGCACAATTTTGGATTTAAATTATCCTGGGAATCTAACTATCCTGCATTGAAGCTGATAAAGAGCAGCATTGTCTGGAGGAAGCCCAGCTCTAGAGGTGGATGGAGATTTTGCTCTCAGTGGGCCATTACTTTACTGAGGTAAATTTCCTAATTCAAGCTGACACTGCCTGGGGCTTTCTCCCCTTCCTTTCCTTGCTTTCTACTCAGTCCAAGGTACGTCAGTATTTGAAAGATCTCCAGTTCCTTCACTGGTTTTGTAGAACTGTGACCTGCTCATTGAGTTGATAGTCAAAAATCACCAGTTGTACCAGGCCTTCCCAAAGGGTTTCTTGCAACTTCCTTGGATGGAGAAAAAGACTTGATGCAAAGCGGTCTGGTGAATATAACTGTCACTAGATACTAACTTTTATTTTCCAGTTTCAGGGGGGTTTTTGTTTTGTTTAAAGTGGAGCCCAAGCCCAGGACAGGAAATGAATGCACTGAGCCACCCAGTCTGCTGACTGCTGATATAAAGAACATATGGATGAGGGCAGTGCAGGGGTGAAGTGGTTTAGCCGTTGCAATCATGCATCAAGCTGATTGATTTGAATCCAAGATGATGCTGACATTTCAACTCAGCCTTTTTTTCCTATATGGCTGAAAGTTCAAAGGCAAGTGCAGCCTCTTGGGAGAGGAGAAGTGTCCCCAGCAAGTTCAGGGGCTCAGCACTGCCCTGGAGCTCTCCAGCCAGGCGAGGTCTTATTTTACTTTACAAATATAGCATAGCTTTCTTCCTTGTTTGTTTGTACTGCTTGAGTTTGGGACAGTAGCCAGTATCCTATTTACCCCAGAAGCAGATTGATGGCAGACAGCTTAGCTGTTTGGGCAAGAAACAGCTCTCAGAGGAACCTCAGCACCTATAAAGTGATGCTATTGTGATTCCAAGCTTACTTTTTCTTTCCTAAGAATGCAAGTAAGATAGGAAATTTGAACAGCCTTGTTCAAGTAATGGCTTAATTGGAGAACTTCCTTTTTTTTTTTTTTAATGTCTCCCCCTCCTCATTTCAGTTCTTGGAATATTCTGATCTACTTCTAATAACTATTGGTTGCATTTTTCTTGTCATCCTGATATTTTTTTAAACCTCTTAAGATTCCCATGTGTTTGCAGTTTTCAAAGCAGCATAAGAAAATGAGAACTTTCATCTTGGTATGATAGAGTGGAAAAACCCTTTGCATTTTTACTGCTGGTTTACAAAATTTCTTGGTCCCAGGAGGAGAGATGCAGAACAACACTGCCAGGAAAATCTTAAATGAGCAAATGCAATTATGAGACAAAATTTGATGAGACTGTAAGAAAGGGCATCAAAACAAGAGACCTGAAAGTTTGAAAGCCCATTGAAATGCTCTGAAGGGAAGGGAATTCAAAGTGGTGTTAATGGGACCTCACTTCTCCAAGCCTTGTCCTTCTTACCCATGAACCATTAAAAGACAGAACTGTCCATGATGTGAAAATACAACTCAGAGATTATGAAGTAACATTTCCTGTAGTATCACAGCAATTCTCTCCAGGAGTTGAGCTTGTGTGTTCTCCTTTTCTCAAGTCCCTCAGTTCCTTCCTCAGCAGAGCCTTCTGCTGCCATTGACCTTTTAAATCTTCCCTTAGAAACTGAGGAAGTGTAAGAGAAAGCAGTGGGAGTCAGAGCCACTGCAGTGCCTGTTCCTGTTCCTGCTGAATCCTGGTTCAGTGATGTTTGCCCACTGCAACTGAGTCCAGCTCCCGTCATAAAACAAAAGCTTCCACGTGAACAGTGAAATTCTCCCCAGGGTGGTTTTCTCAGTGCCCTCTGACTGGCTGGGCAGTTCTGTGCTGCAGACATGGCAGACTGAGGTTCCTTCCCTTCAAGTTTGGATCTAACAGGGATGTAGTTCTCTACTAGAGACTGGTTCAGTAATTCCTTTAGAGAAATGTGGCTTAGCTCTCATTTGAGACCTTTGAAACCAAGTACAACATTTGATTCCACACAGCAAATTTTTCTGAAAATATATTTTCATGCCAAAGTTTGTTTGTTAGATACAGTAAGTGAATTATGTGAATACATGTTATAGACTGTTAAGTGGAATGTGAATTAATTATAGTTTTTTAAGTAGGAGGCAAAATGTGGTAACTATCTCTGTAAATCTACCTTCAAAAGTATTTTATGAAAAAATATCAAAACATGTGAATCACTGTGATGAAATTGCTGACACATGGAAGTGGCTTCCTGAGCACTGATGTTTGTAATGTAGGTCCCAGGTGTTGGACAGTACCTACCCCACTATTTTCTTCCATAGGATACACCTCCTGCTGCTCCAGTGTCCCACCTCCTGCTTGTGCTTCTGGTGGCCTCTTCAATACAAGAGCCACCAGAAGTTGCCCAAACCACCCTACAATGTGTCACCCACTTGCTGTCTGCTCCCATCACCATGCTGTCCACTCAGCAACATCTGGCTTCAGGCAGAACGTGTGTCACCCCTGATCAAATGGATAAATTTTCTGAGGAGTTCCTGGAGCGTGTGGTCACTCTTGGAATATCTACAGCCTGCTGAGAGCACTTTCTGGCATCAGCACTCTGTGACTACTTGAACAATTTCTAAATGTTCATCTTCCTTTTCAATACGTAGATTAAAAAAAAAAATCCCTGTTAGATTTCCAAATATTTTGACACTGCATTCCAGCATCTGAGTAGTTTCATTTTTTTGGACATTTCTAATCTGAACAGGGAGAATTTTATGGAGCACCTAATGTCGAAATATCTGAAGTGCTAAATATCTGCAGATGTTATCTTAACATGAGTGGGAAAGCTGTATTCTGTACCATTACACTGTCCCAAATTTTTTAGCTCTCATCAAATTACTGTGGTATGTAGAGAATCTTTTGTATTTTCCTAAGCTATTGGCTTTCCCAAACACATGGGATGTTTTTTACTATGTATGTCTTAATTCACAAGTGAAGGACCCACCTGTTCATAGTGAATGACTTTCCTATGAATTTGCTTTATTTCTAATCAGGAGTGAGCATAATCGTCCCCTGGGTAGGGCTGGACAGGGCTTGGAGCAACCTTGGCTGGTGGAGGGTGTCCCTGCCCATGGCAGGGGTGGAATGAGATGAACTTTAAGGTCCCTTCCTACCCAAACCATTCTGTGCTTGTTTTAGACTTGTATAAGCTCACAGACATCTCTACTGGTAGATTAGTTAGGTATTGAAAGTTTTGCACCCAAGGGAGCTCCTGAATTACTTTAGAATAGAAACTGGGAGGTGTGGGTTCTGAAGAGCCCATCCAACCTCTTGACATTTTCTTTCATAATCCTTACTGCCTCCTTCAACCCTGAGCTTTTAACAAGCTACTTTCTCATGTAGCTGGTCCTTCAGAGCTCTTGTTTTCCCCCAAATAATCACTTGTTTCCCATTCATCCTTACAATGATGAAATTTTATTTGCTTGAGGCTGTTAGAAGGGAGTTGTTTTTTTTCCCCTCTGTGAGTCTCTCATTGTTAGAGCCTTTGGGAGTTGCTGACAGTGTAGTGTCCTCTGGAAAAAGGGACATGTGACATGTTAGGCTGCGAATCCTGCAAATGTAGTCAGGAAAAACATTCTCCCAAAAAACTCCACCCTGTCTCTTTTCCACAGCCATTCCCTTGGAGGTGGTGGGGAAAGGGTGGAGCTGTGTTTATACCAGAAGTTAGTACTTTTTGGAGTGTACACTCCCATTTGCATAGGGAAGAGCTAAATGAGAGGAATAGTTTCTAATTGGTGGCCACTGATCAGTTTGATGTTTTTCAAGTGAATTAGAGATAACAATGGAAGAAGAATTAAACCCACCTGCTGATGCTGTTTCCAAATATCCTGGCTGCTGCACTGATTTTTTTTTTTTTAATCAGGAATAGGAAATGAGGTTTAGGCCTTTGATATGAAATTCCACAGTTGGAAGGGATGGCAATGAGGAGTCTCTTTCTTTCAGTCACTTTGCAAGGCTATTACCCACTTAACCAGCTGGTTTGTGTTTAATTTTTGAGCACTTACGAAATTTCAGCTCCCTCCCCATCACTTTTCAAGGGCTTAGTTATGAAATGTGTGGATTTAATGTTGCTGTCAAACAGTGCTGAATGGGATGGCTCCTTGAGGAAGAACTTAGTGAATTTCTTGCAGAAGAATACTTGAGTGGCCTGATTTGCAGAGTGCCATTTCTTTTTGGTGCAGTAATTTATTTACTTTTATTTATCTTTGATATCTGACTCTAGAAGCAGGGGAGACTTGAGCAGATGTGAATGTTGGGGAGGATAAGGGAAAGACGAAGGACAAAGTTCCAGGTTTCAGGACTTTCACTTAGGTGTGACTCTGTGTTCAGAATTCTGCTGCCATCTCTTATTTCTGTCTTGTCAAATACTGGGGGAGAGACAAGAACATACTTTACACTACACAAGTTCTAAGAGACCTGTGCAGAACTGATCAAATAATGAGTTGTCACTTTGTGTGAGTGATGGAAAAAAATATCTTGTACTCCTGAGATTTAAAGACATGAGAATAAAGGAGGGTCCTGAAGATGGGAGACTTCATCACCAGCTTTCCACAGAGAGCAGATGGACAGGCCAAGGTACTCTGGCAAAAAAGTACCTTTTTAAAATAAGTTTAAGCCAAGCTGCTGACAGTGCAAGCTTTTTGCATGTGTGAGTGGCAGGATGTGTCTGAGGGGGTGTGAGACGAAGGGGAGAGGTTGGAGGAGGCCACAGAGTACATGGGGTGGTGCAGTTGGTAGTAAGCTGAACAGGAGCCAAGATTTGGGAGTGAAGCAGATGGACACATTCCTATTTATGTCTTAGGGACTTGTGTAGTGTAAAGTATGTTCTTGTCTCTCCCCCTTTCCTTATGTAGGTTTTTCATTAAACAAGTTAATGTGATTGGTACAATAATCCTTGTGCTTTCTGTGGTAACTAATTCCAGTTGTGGTCTGCTCAAAAACATCAACACAAGAAGAGTTTATACAAGGGCAGGATGTGAGCAGGGTAAGCCTCATCCACACAAACTTTCTTCAGGAAGAAGAGATTTACTAGATACCAAAATCCCCATTACAACAACCCTGGGACACTTCGCCATGTGGAAATAGGATTGCAAGGAATTGGGATCCAGGTAGAATTGGGATTTTCAAGCCCAGGAATAGGAACAAAGATGGATTTTCCAGAGAAATTTGAGGTTGGTTTCATGTTTTGTAGACTTCAAGCTGAAAGCAAGAGGTAAGCATTGAATTCCCATGTTGCTGAATCCTAGACTTTATTCTTACTCCATTCCTTGTTATCAAATGGGGAACCAAAAGTGTTCCTCCAAATTATAATTTCTGGTGGCGTTTAATTTCAATTTAACATGAAGTGCTAGGCAAAAGCACATTCCATGCACTTCAATGTTGTCTTCTCTATGTGAGCCCCTTTGAAGGACAAAGGCAGCAAAGTTAGTACAGCTCCATTTGGGAAGCTACAGAAATATGCAACTGCAAAACACACAGCTCACTAACAAAATCCTCTGTGCTGTCATTAGTGAGGGTTCAGACTGTGCCTGTTTGGGCAGAGGTGGCAAATGGAGTTGTACCAAGGACTGTGCTCAGCTCAGCATGGCTTGTTATTCCATTTCCAAGTTAGTGTAAGGAATGGAGAGCCCTCTGTGTGTGTTGGAGGCTGGGCAGTACTGGGAATATGTGGTAGCCTAGGATTAAAATGCTGTTAAATCTTGATTGAATGGTAGAGTTGGGCAAGAAGTGAGATTCAATCAAGGACAGCCACAGAGGCAGGGATAATTAAATGCACAGACTTAAATAAGAGATTCTGAAGGTAGTGGGATCCCAGGGGTGGGAATGGAGAGTGTGGAAGATGTCAGAATCAAGTGTTGCTCTAAAGTCAGGAGAAGAAATGCCATGTTGGAGTTTGATGCTACAGATACCCTGACCAGGTGTAACATTTACTACTAAATAATCCATGGCACTGCTTGACACACAACAAGTAAAACTTTCATGGACTGTGGTACCTGCATGTGTTTGTGTTGGTGGTTCTCAGAGAGGTCAGGTTTCAGCATTGACTGGAACTTCAGCCTTTTAACTGCTAAACTCATGTGTAAGCCAGTCTTAATTGTGCTGCACATCTGAGCCCCGGGACCTTAAATACTGTAAAGGGATGTGTTGCATCTGTGAAGGAAAGTGACTCAGAAAGGAATGTGCCTTTCATGGTAGATGCTGTGTGATTATGTTGTACAGTTAAATAATTAGACTGCTTAACTTTGGAGGAGTCAGTAGGTGTGTGTTATACACAGCTGAAAATAGCATCAGCACAAACAAACTGTTCTAAATATACCATGACTGCTGGTCATTTAGGCTAACTCATTGTTTTCAGAAACTGGACAAGAATTAGTTGAATAGACTCATTCTAATGATGACATGCTCATGATTACAGAAAGTTAGGAACTGATTAAATATTTCCTATGAATGTATCACTGCAAGATAGCTTGATGGTCACTGCAATCTTGTTGAGAAATCTTGTTGGATGGTTCTTTAGCAACTTTACCATTCCTAACTAAATGAAGGCTGGGAAAAACTTACTGGAGAAATGAGCTTTGCTTTTATGTGCCATCAGATTTCAAACAACATTTAATAAAAGTCTTCACCAAAATGCAAGTGAAACATCACCTTTTAACCAAGTTGTATTAGGTCCCTCAACCATCAAAGCAAGAAATACACCAGAGCAATGGCTCTGTGCAAATCCCCTATCATGAAGTTCATTAAGGACTGATGAACTTTATTCTGGACTCGTAACATATGCTTCTTGTTCGGGCTCCTGATTTGTGTCTCCTTAGATAGTGCATCCAAATCCACAAGTAACATGCAAGTTTGCATTTCATTTTGAGCCCAGCAGGCATACAGCAGTGAGGTTACAAGACCTTTCCAAGTGAGCCTGGAGGGACTTGTTGGCTAGAGTTTGGATCTCTGGCAAGCAGCTCCCTCCAGCTCTGTTCTGTAATAAACTCAGGGTTCAGTCCCCGGCCTCGCACAGATACCGAGCTCTGTTGCGTGTCTCTGGGTAATCAGTCACTGGGAAGGCACAGATGTTTCAAGATGCACAGCAATGGGTGCAGCATAAAAGAGAGGCAACAGCAGGGTCATGCTACAGATGCAACCACATCTCACATGTGTTCGTTCTTGACAGGAAAATTCTTGCAGCATTTGCGGTTTTCTGGTTGCTAATCCCATCAAACGAGGACTCAAAGGCTAATAATGCTTGGACCTTTTATTGCTGCTCCTTTAGCCATGCAGTGCCAGGTATGGCTGATGCCTCCCCTGCAGGCAGATCCAAGAGAAGGGCATTAAGGTAACAGAGAAGCAGTGGCAGAAATTAATTGGGGCAGCAATTCTAATAAAGTCAGAATCATTAAAGAAATATGAGGCTAGAAGATGTTCTAGCCTTCACCTGCTTGTGGAGATAAGAAATGAAAAAACTGCATTTTTTTCTTCTTTTCCTGTAAATGAAATACACTCGAGCCTAAAAGAGGAGAAGGCAGACCAAGTCAGGATTCGGTTTGATGTTTCATTTGTGTGCACATAATGACTTTTGTAGCAGTAATGCTAAAGAAGTTTTGGCATGTATCCACTGTGGGAAGTGCAGGGCCTGTGTTCATTGCTAGGTGGTCCTTCATTCTAAAAACCTTGAGGGACACCCATGGCAGATGGGCTTTAATTAGACTATGTCCTGCTTGCCAGTGACTGTCAAATGTGTCTCCCCAGATCAAGCACTAGAGCTTTCTGTTGAAGGTGTCAGGTCTTGCTCTGGAAAGTGAGTTTCCTGCAGCATGAGCTGTAGAAAGTGCTGTGGTACCCCTGAGACACCAACAGAAACTGTGGAATATCTTGGTTAATTAGTTCTTCAGCGGCCAATTTGGATGGAGATACAAACCTGTTGCTGTTGTCAGCCAGTGTTTTAGCCTCAGTGGCAGAGGCCTGTGCTAAGTAACAAAGGTTCTGGTTTTCTCTTTACTGGTGTGGAGACTTGTTAAACCCATGTGGCTTAGAGTACTTGTGTAGGGATGACTCTGCTGTGTTGCTGCAGGGATCTGCACTGTAAAAAGTTACAGCCCATTCAAGGAGGGGAGCAAGCTACTCCTAAACTTGGCTTGTTTGATCTTTTCTAGCTTAGCCTCAAGTGATTAAGCAAACAGTGTCTTTTCAAGCATTCTCCAGTTGTGTGATCTGCTAAACACATCTCGCAGTGTGATCTGCCAGAGATGCCTTGAGCACTGTCCTTGTGCTGTGTACTCTCTGGTCCTTGTGGGAACATAAATAAGCAGTTATTTCTGTTGCATCTGGTCTGTCTGGGTGGGATGCAGAGGATGGGTATTGGTTTATGTTTAACCTAAACTTGAAGATTCTTGCTTTTGTCTCAATATTAGCACTCACAGCAAGGCACAGCTCTTTATTAGCTACCCAGGAAAACAGTCCATGCTCCTTGCAAAGAGCTCCTTCACCCACAGTGTGATGTGTCTGTACAAAGGGGTCATTCTTGCTTTGCATTCTGCCCTTATTTTAGGGAACTGGAACCAGCAGTGGTAGTTGGGATACCAACCATAAAACTGTAAGCTCCTTACAGAGCAGTGTAACCAGACCCCTCACACCCTTCATGGGGAAAGTGAATGAGCATTTACATGGCTCCATTAATGCCTAGTGGGCACTTTTTTTTTTTCTGAGTCCTTTGACACTCCTATACCTGAACAAATGTGAATGTTGTACACACTAGAATATAAATCTTCACCCTGGAATCTGTGTTCTGCTACAGGTTCATCTGCCAAGCTTTGGTCTTTGCTGAATGATGCAGAAGAGACAGCAAAAGTAAATTCCATGCCTCAAACACATTTGAAGTGGTCAGGAATAAGAGAGGATGGTTTTCCTGAAGTAGATCAAAAGCTGATTATTTATCAGTCCTTTCTTCTTGAAATTGGATGATTGCAGAGTAAATGGGCATCTTTTTTCCTATCCACATTGTTTTGTACCTTATTTATATCTCAAATCAGCAGAAACTCTGATCTTCACCTGGCTTTTTATGGCAGCTTGTAGAACAGTAAATGTGAATATGCTGTGACAGCAAAACCTAAATCAACCCTTGGTCACTGCAAGCTGGAACAATTTGAAAACCTGTGTAACCTTTTGACCAAACCTGGGCTGATGTTCAACATCTTTAACAAGGACTGAAGCCAGAACAGCTCTGATGACTTCAGACTTTCATTATGAGCCAGCTGTAGGCCCTAATGTACACCCAGGTTGGGACAGAGGATGTAGTGGGTCAGCTGCACCATTTGGGCAGGAATGTGCTTCCTCCCAGGGGATCCATTGAGAAATGGTGTTCTCAGGGCTGCTTTTGCTTTGGCACTGAACAGCAGCTGGCACTTCTCCTTTTCACCACTGCTCCTGGGCACCAGTCATGTTGGGGCAGTCCTTGCCAGCATCTGTCATTGTTTTCCTTTGCTCCCCAGCTCTCCCCATGGCCCTGAACAGCTCCCTGGGAATCATCCTGTAGCTCTGCACAAATGCTGCACTACAACAGTGAGCCAGATTTGCTGGTCCAGGTGTGCAGCTGATTTGAAACGTGTGTTAAATCCCTTGTTCTGGCACAAATCCCTGTGCAGCTTGATGTCCCATCCATGTGGATTGGAGCAGGCAGGGTTGAGCTAGGTCTGGGTCTGCATTAACCAGCTGAATAGAAGCTAACTTCAGTTTGGGTGCAATAATCAGCCTCTGCTGGTGCAGTAGTATGGGGTCTCTCCCATTTGCTGTTAGCTGAAATGGTTCCCAGTTTCTGAGAGGGTGTTGGAAGAGCTAAGAAACAATCATCAAGATTTTTCTGATTACTACAGATGACAGAGGACAGTTGGACCACTGATGTTTATATAACAAAACTCTGTGGCACCTGTATAGAAAAGGGAAGTGATTTTATTTCAAAACACATCAATATGTTGATTCTACCACTCACATTCTTGTGAGCACTTGTGTGGTCTGGATTGGATAACTTGTGGGACATGGACAAAAAGGGACAGTGGTTGTCATATCCTCTGTCTTCTGAATCTTTCCAGGCTGTTGCAGGAAGCTGGACTTTGAAGAGCCTTTCTTGCCTTCTAGATATCAGCAATAGTTGTGATGTTACCTTTTGACTTAGCAGTTTGCTTACTTCACTGTCAGTAATACTTAGGGCTTCTGCCTGTTGTCTTTGACCTTATTTTGGCCGCTGTTTGTCTGCCCTCTGATATAACAGGAAGGAGCAGTGTGTGCAACCTTCATGTGTATTTCCTTCTCAGCAACGTTAATGCTACTGTCAAAAAAGCCAGTTAGCACTTGGACCAGGTGATTGTTGTAGGTCCCTTCCAACAGGGATTGTTTTTGAAAACAATTTCCCTGTGTGTGACATACCTGTGCCTTTTGACATGCAAGCTCTGGGCCGAGTTCCATCCAATGCACCTGCACATCCAGGTTTCTCTTTGGGACGTTGGAGTTGCTTTGGATTCACAGAATTCACAGAATTGACTGGGTTGGAAGAGACCTTCAAGATCACCGAGTCCAACCCAGCCCCAACACCTCAACTAAACCATGGCACATCCAGTGTTTTTTTGAACACACTCAGGGATGGTGACTCCACCACCTCCCTGGGCAGGCCATTCCAGAACTTTATCACTCTTTCCATGAAAAACTTCTTTTAATATCCAACCTATATTTCCCTGGCACAGCTTGAGACTGTGTCCTCTGGTTCTGTCAGTGCTGCCTGATGAAAGAGACCAACCCCACCTGACTACAGCCACCTTTCAGGAGCTGTAGAGAGAACAGCATGGGTGCTTCTCTGGGTTTGCTGCCATAGACAGTTTTGATGTGCCCTGAAGCATCTTCCTGAGTGCTCTGCTCCCAGCTCCAGCTCCTGAGGTATCCAGCTTGCCTGTGCAAACAGACCAACCCCAAAGCCCCCAAACATCAATAAGTGTTCAGATTGCACAGCCTTCTCCCTCATTCCAATGACTAAATTCCACTTAATTGATGCAATAGGATGCTTCAGGCCATGTTCTCCAGGGCAGTGATTGCAACTCCTCATGTGATTAAAGTCACTTGGCCAGCAGCCCTTATCACAGCAGGGTTCATTCCTCCAGTAAGAGAGGCTGGTGCACGTTAACCACACTGGGGTTCCAGATTTCATAGCCTTGGGATTTCTGCCTCAGTAGTGAGAATATGCTGGGATTTGTTGTGATCCCACCTGAGCCCCACAGAACATTTGGATAATGGGCAAATAGCAGGATCTGGGTGCCTGTAGCCATCAATCTCCACAGGCACAGTAGATGTTTTTATTGCCCTCGCTTATCTGGCTATCCCTCACTCTTTTAATATGAACCATACCAAATAAAGCTGACTGAGGATGGAAGATTATCTGTGGTATTCGTCAGTTGTAGGAAGGGGAGTTGGTTCAGTGTTGGCTTTTAGCATTTGCTAGGCCTTGTCTCCTTGACAGAAAACAACAGACTAAAGCCATTACCAAGAACAGCTGCTTAGAAGGGGCTTGGAATATTTTTTCCGCCTTTGCTGACCTGAACCACAGCAATTATAAGTTCTGGTTATTGTAAACTTACCACAGAACACAAGGCATACCTTAAAATGATGTCATGTCTAGACACACAATTCAGGTATAAATTATGGAGAGAAAGTAGCTTGTTCAGTGGTTAAACTGTAAAAATTTAACAAGATATTTCTGTGTCTCTAGCCTTCGCTCTTGCATACGTATTTCTTTACCTCTTACCAGGAGAATTCTGTGACTGCCTCTTAATTTTTTTGTGTTGGGAGATGGAATTTCCTCCCTGTTCTCCATTTCATTTCCTATTTCTGCCTCGCTGGGTCTCAAGGGAAGCTGTGTAGCCATCTACTCAGAGTCCAGAGCTGGAGAAGAAGACTCTTGGGTCCAGTCATGACTCAGGCAAGGTCACATAAGGGGTGATGTACAGCAACCTTTCCAAAATTTTGGCTTTCTATTTTGGGTAGCTTTGTTTTATGGGTTAGTAGGGGAAAGAGAACTCTACTGTAGTGCCCAGGTGCCTGATTTTCCAAATACGCAGAATCTGGAGTCTCGGCAACATCCCAGGGAGGCTGCATGGGCCTTACATTTCAGGGGAAGGTGGACCCCATTTACAGCAGCCTCATCCCTGTGGTTGTGTGGGGCGGATTTCTGTCTGGAGTCACTGCTGCAGCCCTGAAGGGAATGGTGGGCACAGCTGATGGGCAGTCTCACACCTGGGGACTCGAGTCCTGCAGGCTCAGAGGAGGGGTGGCTGTCACAGGTGCTGGGGAACAGCACGTGCACATCAGTGAGCAGCATGTGCAAATCAGCGTCCTGCCCACCACCAGCAACTTGGGCAGAACTCCACAGCTGCATGGGAAGGGTTCCCCTGCTGACAGGACCTGGCTACTCTGACTTGTGTCAAAATGCAGCTCCCCAGGCTTGGCCTGGGCTGAATTTCCCCATGAGATGGGAATGGTTGGCTTAGCACCTGGTGTAATCTAAACCTCCAGGTAGCTGCAATGAAAGGCAGGCTTTGGAGGTGGAGGAGGCCTGTTGGGTTAGCAAGCCAGTGCAGGGCTATTCTCCATAGTGTATTCTGTTGTGCTTTTCCTGGCCTAATTACACAATCCTCAAGTGAAGGAATTTGGCAAGAACATTCTTCCGTTTTTACTGGTGTTTGGTCTCAAGTTCTCTTAGTAAGCTTTTTCTCAGTCATCTCCATTAGAACAAACTGCCATCTAGAATTTCTCTGTGTAGAAGCCTATTGTGGATTTTGCTGCCAGGTCCAAATACGATAGCTCTTACCTGAGAAGCACCTTGCTGTCCCCAGACACCTGGTTTGCCATCTGTGTGTCCTCTTGAGAGCAAGGATCTAGCTCTTGTCATACCTGGGCAATTCATGGTCTTTTTAAACCCATAATCACATCAGTTTGTTTCCTGGAAGCTCTCTATGCTGCAGGTCTCTGGAGACAACTATTAATGTTCAGCAAGCAGAGATGGCAATTGATTCTAGAGAAGTTGTTCTGCTCTTGTTGCCATGGGGACAGTTTTGGAATACACTGAAGAACAGTTTCACTATTTTCAGCTTATGCAGCAGTGTTCTCAATTCCAAAGGGGCACATGTTTCTGCAGTCTCATGAAATTGAAGCGTCCACACTGGCAACTGGTGTGGAAGACTTTTCTTTGGTATCTATGAACTCAGGGAGAGAAGGCTCTAGGCCTTGGTTCACTCTCAACAACTGTTTTTTTGTAGAACAGCAATCAGGTCAACTGTCCCTGTGCCATATACACGTCAGATCTGTTCTGGAAGTGTGGCTTTCTTGTCCTGACCAAATGTTTGTACAAAGGTCGATTTGTACAAAGCTCCACAGGTCCTTCTTGCTGTCCTGCTTTTCAGGATCACTGCAAGACCTGTTTTCATTTGGATGCATTTGTATCCATTGTTTCTCCTGGCCTCTTTGTCCCATCAGCCAGGAATGACCTTTTTGTTGCATTGTTTCTCAGTGTTTGCCCCCTGCTTTGCTGCTGTCTGCAGGGCAGTGTGTGGAAGGTGAACATTGTGCATCCTGCCAGGTGCCCAGTGTCCTCTGAGGGGTTAATGCTCTGTGCAGGGGGCACAAACCTTGAGGTATTTATGAAGGCACAAATTACTATAACATTTTCAGAGATCCTCAAATAAAGTGATTGTTGAAGCAAAGCCACGGAGTGGATGCTGCCACTGGAATACTTTGTTGTTTTAAGAGCACTGAAGAAATTAAAACTCCCACTGCACCCTTCCAATGTCTTGCACAAGCTGAGGTGGCCTTAGGGCCCCTTTTCAGCTTTTGATTGAGTGATTGTTTTTGTACATGGATGTCTTTTTTTTTTTCTTTAATGGCTATTAAACATAGGAGGAGAGTGTTATTACAGCGCTAAGTGCTGTCAGCCAAAGTTTGTCCTCACTTCTGCTTCTAGGATATCCACTTGCAGTTGTCCCAGTTTTCCCTATTCATGGCTTTTAAGAGGTTCTTTTTCTTTCATGAGACTCTTGATCAGCTCAAGTACAAACAGATGGAAAGCAGCAGAGATCCAGCTCCATAGCAGCACCCAGGCCAGGGTCTTAACTCATCTGAAGTGTTTGGTGCTCAGGGACGGGGCTACAGCCAGGAATTGCATAACCTGGGGCAGGATGCTGTAGGTTCCTCCATGTGTTGTCCTTTACTATTCCTCCATCTTTACCTCTCCCTCACCTCCCCTTTTGTCCTGTCTTTCCAAGGCTCTTGTTTGCCCAGGTGGAGCTGTCTTCCTTTCCCAGAATACTGAGGTGTTCCTCTCCTGGCTGAGTCCAAGGACAGGAAGCTACCTGGGCAAACAAGAGCCTTGGAAAGACAGGACAAAAGGGGAGGTGAGGGAGAGGTAAAGATGGAGGAATAGTAAAGGACAACACATGGAGGAACCTACAGCATCCTGCCCCAGGTTATGCAATTCCTGGCTGATGATCTGATGGAGCTGATGATCTGATGGAGCTGAAAGTTATGGAGAAACAATTGGTGTTTCATGGAAGAGTTGTCTTGGCACCCTCTTCTGTTTTATGGCGTTTAGGAAGTGCTCTCCAATGGAAGAACAGCTTCTCTGGATAAAGGATTCTAGTCCTGCTGCTGAGTGTGCATTGTGAATGCCAGCTTCTGCTGTTCCTTTACTTCAAATAGCCACAAAACAGAAGCAGTAGTTAGCATAGAAATTGTCACTAATGGGCCATCTTGCCTCGGGGTGTGTGTGTCTGGTTTTGAGCCCCTGGTCACTGCATTACCTCGGTTGTAAGGAGTTTTGGCCATGTCCTGACTTTGTGCCAACAGAAAGAATTATCCAATGGACCACTGTGTGTGTTTCTCCTGTGGAATGATCACCATGTAACTTTGCCAGGGTCAATGTGAGCCATCTTTCAAACAAATGTCATATGCAAGTTTGCAAATCCTATTGTCCCAGGAAAAATTAACTTTCTCCAAAGTGTTGAAGTGTTGCAGGAAGCAAAACTTCAGACTGCACTGGAATATTGAACTATGTGGATGTTGGAGAATTTTCCCACTTCTGCTCCATGTGGAGTAACTTAGCTTTTTCAGCACCTTAAGGGCATTGACATACATCCAGAGAAGGGAAAGGAGCAGAAATGCAAGAAATGAAAATGTAAACCAGAGCTGCTTAGGCAGAGATCACGGCCTGTGTATGAGACTCCCTTTTGCTCCAGATTTTATAGGATTTTTATGGGAAAGGGAAGAGATATGATCTCTGGGAAGAACACACCTATTCTGCAGCTTTCTACTCAGAGATGGCCTTTAGCAAGTGTGTGTGGATAGATAAGCTCTTAATATGAAGCAATTTTAATAGAATTTTTAAATTTTAATAGGAATTTTGACTTGTAGGAGGTTAAAGTTTGGTTAACAGTGGAACTAGCTTTTCATACACTGTAGTTAGGTCAATGCTGCTGGGAACTGAACATGCCTGTTAGAAATGAAGCAGTGGATGGAGTGTAGTGTGAAACCTGCTGTGATGCTGATTCTGAATAGATGTTGTGTTGTTTAACACAAAATACCAATTTCCCTTTATATAAGTTCTAAATAAACATAAAAAATGTGTGTGCATCTGTGGATGTACTGAAAAGAAGCATCTTTGCTCACAGATTTCCATGTTTTCCTCTGGCTGACAACCCACATGGCCATTTTGTGCCATGTAATTGCAGGACTCTCAGTCTATCCATTTTCCAAGTAGTGCTCTTGGCCACACCAACAAGCCAGGCTGTGAACATTGTGAGGACAGACTCCATCACATTTTTCTATAATCTCAGCTAGTTCCTGAAGTGGAGCTTTGAGTGACTGGTGACAGATCTGCTCTACGTTTGGAAGCAAATGCAAATTATTTCAGAGAAAATCTTTTTCACAGAGCAAGCCTCTGCTGGCTGGGGAGGAAGGATCAGATATATTCACCTAGGCTTTCTCATCTAGCCAGCTTCACATTCCTTTCCCTCCTTCTCCCAGGCTTCTGTTTCTTTTGTTTCCCCCCAAGACCCATTGTTCTTGTTCTCTTCCAGAGGTTGAGACACAGCTGGAGTCTGGAACAGCCACAGAGCAGTTTTGGGGTGCTGGGCTGAGGTGGGCTCCCAATTCCCAGCCCCAACTGCTCTCCTGTGCCCAGTCCTTGGTGGCTCACAGCAGCTCCCACCAGTGCCATCATCCACAATTTCTGCTGGCTTCACAGGGCCAGGTATTCCAAACTCCTCTGCCTGTACTCTACAAGTACAAGGTCCCTTCTTCTGTGCTGTTAATGGGGAATAATCACATCAGTGAAGCTTCAGATGTGGGAAAAGGAACAGGAGGCAATTGTTTCTTCATCTCCCTGCTATAAAGCACCCCAAACCTCGGATGTTGTGGACAAAAATTTGTTCTCAGAGCAGCAATGCCTGGGGAAGCCTCTCTGCAACTGGTACTAAACTGAATTTCACTCCTGTGCCAAGAGGGTTGGTAAAGCATGTCCCCACCTTGCCATGGGTTTTCAGAATGGCAAAGGCTGCTCTCCTGTGCTCGGCTCCTCAGGCTGAGGAAGGTGAGTGAACTGTCACAGCTCTCAAGCTATGACTGCACAGGGTGTGCAGGCCCTGCCTCTAACTCCTCTGCAGCTGCTCCTCCTGGAAAGGAACCAGAGGGTGAATCCAGCAGGAGCGTCTCTCCTGTTCCTCAGCTACCTGAGGAAGGTATCTCCTGTGCCTGCTTTGTGCAGCTGCCTTCCCTGGAGGGCTTCCCTGATGGAAATGCAGGAGGGCTGTTGGCTTGTGAGAAGGAAAATGATACTTTGGAAATTACCAGGCTCCAGGATTTAACTCTTTAGCCTCTGGAGTTCCCAAGCAGGGACTGCTTCAATATGCTGAGTTAGCCCTTGCTTCCCAAGTGTCCTGCAACTGAGCTGAGCATTCTGGGATGTGCAAGGCAGCCCATTTGCTTCTCTGCATCCATAGGATCCCAGCTGTGCAGGCAAGAAATCATCAGGGAACAACCCAGCAAGAAAAGGAGGTGAGAGCAAGTGCCTGAACTCTGCAAAGCAAAACTCTGGGAGTGGCTCACCTCCCTCCCCACCTTTCCTAAAGCTCAGCAGCACTCATGGAGCTGGAATAGGGGCTGCATTTATCAAATTCCTGTCTGCAACAGCAATGCAGTTGTTTTAGATTAGTGTACAAATAGACATTAGTGTAATACATCTGTTGTTAATCCACATCTTGGTAGAAAAGAGATGCCAACACATCATTTATTAGCCACATCGATCCTATAATGTCCTTTCTTTTGTCTTTTGAGTATGTAATGGGTTCCAGGATGTCTTTTATTTCATTGTATACCACATTTCCTCTTGTCTAACATAGCAGGACATAATGTGTTCCAGGATATAATTTATGCCATTTTGGAACTGGACACCACACAATGTATCCTGAACTTTTCTGAAAACCTTCAGTGTGTTGTGCTCACAGGTCTTTGCACAACTGATGGATAGAAAGAGCTGGAAAACTAGTAGGAAGGAAAGCAATTTATTCTTAGTCTAAGGCGAGCTGAAGGACCATGAAGAGCTCTGAATGCTGGCATGGCAGGGTATAACTCTTACACCCTTGATTTATTTAAAAAGCTGGAAAGGGAAGTGGTAGTCCAGCTTAAGAGCCCATCCATGACTGCTTGTGTAAGACCCTGATAGTTTCAGTGGGATTCCACCTTGAAAAGGAACCAGTGAAGGGGAAGCTGTTTATCTCCTTTTTTTTTGTGAAAATTGAGAGCTGCTCTTTATCTGACTATATCAAAACTCTGTGCCAACCATAGGTGAAAAAATGAAAACCACCTCACTGTCTTTTTCCCTGCTTGGTGGTGTTAATGGGGTTTGAGAAGCAGATGACATTTACAGGTGATGAGGGAAGCAGGGACACAAGACCTGCTGAAAATTGGGGAGTTTGGTGGTAATTTTCTTGTGGAATGATCATCTGGGGAGGAATTGGCAGTGGCCACTTGCCTGATAGCTTCTGCAGGAGTCTGTTCCTTTTGCTTGTCTTTGTCATGAATTAAAATCCCACCCAGAATGATGGAATCCCAGTCCTACATTCCCCTCCCCACTGCAATATCCCAGTGTCAGCTTTGGCCTGTGCCAGATGTTCACTTTGTGGTGGAGTTGGACACTTGAGCAAGAGACAAGTCCAAAGGGACAGCACAGGATTTCAAATCAGCTTCTGCACAGAGGCAGGATCACCATGAGCAGAACCTTTGAGTTTTAGGTCAGTTGTTGTCAACTTGTGGAAAGGTTTTTAAAGATAAAATATTTTGGCATGATAAAATACATCCCTTTTTTGTTGTTGTTTATTTGTTTTTTGTTTTGTTAGTTAGTTAGTTTTGTTATTCTCTTTCTTTCATCAAAAGATCTCACAGGAGACAATTTGTCTTGCACTGTCCCAGTTTCCCTGCTGTGGACCCCATTCTGTCTGTGTGTGTCTGGCTTCTGATGCCTCAATCCTGAGGCTGGAGGACTGGAAGGTAATAATGGCCCTGAGTTCTTGCTCCATCAGACCTTTTTCTTTATTTTGTGCTGCTTTTAAGCATAGGGATAGTACAGGGAGTCTGGGAAGGGTTGCTGGGGTAACAGAGACCTAAGACCAGAGGGAATAATGTTAATTAAATAAATTGCTGACTCTGAGCAATCTGATAACTCAGACGGGTGAGTTCTCAGGCTTGACATCATGTTTTTCTCCTTTCCTCCCTCCTGCCCTGCCTCTCTGCCTCTCACTTGCAGGCACTGTCATTCACAGTGAGAGAGTTCAGCTAAATCCAATATGGTGTCATGCCATGAGCACACAGATCTCCTGTGCCAGGACCTTGTTTCCAGGTCTCCAGAGAACCAAATGTTCAAACTTTTTAAAAGGCAAACTGTTGTAGAAATAGGGAACTCTTATTCCTCTCCACACAGCTCAGCACCATTCCTGTGCAAGGGGAGATAGAATATGAAATAACAAACAGCACAGACACCAGTCAAGTGTCTAATTCTCCTGCCAAGGCATAGGAATACTGGAGGATGGGAAGGAGTGGAGAAGGTGGAGTTATGTTGTGAATAACAGCTGTAGGTCTGTATTGTGCTACAAACACAGAATAGAGTCTCAAACTGAAAGCTCTTCCTGTCTGCACTGTCTGCTTTAGTTAAAAGATCACAAAATTAAGGCAGTTGTGAAATTGTGTGCTTGCATATGAATGGTCTCCAGATCTCAGTGTCACAGTACATGAACACAGCTGAAATTTCTGTGTGGTTCAGAACTTTTTACTGCTATTGAGATCTCTTCTGGGTGCATCAGAGCAGATAAACCTCCCAGAGCACAGCCCAGCTAGGAAATTGTGGTGCTTGAGAAGAACCTTAAGGAAGAATAAGTTTTTCTGCTAACTGTCTGATGTATGGTCCTTTATGCTTTCCTTGATGTCAGCCCTTTTCAAGAGGGCTGTTCTTCCTGGCACTTCCTACTGGCATTTACCTTGTTGGTACCTATGGCAGGTAGTTGCTGTTGAGGCCTAGATGGCATTTTGTCCTACCACCATGAATTTAAGAGCTCCTTAGGAGGAATGGTGTGTGCCTGTACACAGAGGAGGAATTAACAGCACACTTAGGTGCTGTGCAGGTTGGGACACTGAAGTGTCTTTCCCGTGGTTAACAAACAGTGCTCTGTAGAAGATGTTGGTGCTTCTCAGCTCTGTGCCTCAATCCAGTTTGCATTTTCTCTCCCTGGAACAGAAATGACAAATATTTGAGTGATAGAAGCTGCCTGGATCATGTAAAATTCTACCCCTGTCCTTTTTCTCCTAGACCAAGCCCACTTTGTGTAGCACTGCTCAGAGTCTGATGAAACCCCCCTGCCCTGCAGCTGCCTGGCCCCCAGCATGGCTTGTTGGAGGATGTGGTGCCCCAAACACTTGACCTCTGAGAAAACTGGCTTTCCTGGGGTCCAGGTAAAACTGGCTTGTGGTCCTCATCCAGTCCTTGGTCCATCAGCTGCTCTAAAATCCTCTTTAGAGCCACACTGTGGTTTCGTGGCTTATAATGCCAAGGGAGCCACTCCTAGGCCGTGCGTGCTCCTGTCTGGGCCCTGCAGCCAGAAGGTTGCAATTATTTCCTTGCTCTTTCAGCCTTCATTATGCTGCTCCACATGCCTTCATATGGTAAAGGACACTGCAGTTCTAACAAGCTTGGCTGGAATAATCATTCCTTCTTGGCAAATACTTCCCCTGACTTGAAGCTGTGCAGTGAGACCAAGAGAATCATCTTTATCTTCTGCAGTGGGGTGGTGATGCTGCTCTCTCAGCCCTGTCCCTGCCGAGGCAGGTGTCCATTCCTGTTGGAAAGGGAAGGAAATACTTCAGTTTTGGCTGTTGAGCCAGTGCCTGCAGCTCACCAAGCGCTAGGAATGTGCTGTTGCCATGGTGGTGCAGGCTGGTCAGTGCCATGTGCTGGTGCCACGACTTCCCAGACCACTGGGGGAGTGGGTAAAGAATCCTGTGCCCAATTAAGCACAGCAAGCACCAGCCTACAGAGCTGTACAGGCAAATGCAGCGAGGGAGTGGGATGGCTGTGTGGGAACTGTAGGCAAAGCAACACTGACGATGCTTAAAATACCTTGGAGGTGGTTGGTTTTCCACATGCACTTTCTCAGGTGCAGCTGGTGCACTTTCAGGTACTTTTTTACTTGCACAACACGTGGTCCAGCAGGTTAAATTTGATTCCTTCCTGCCCCTGAAGGCCCTGGAACTGGTCTGAATTTACCCCAGCAGAGCTGAGGTTGGGGTTAAAGCAGATGGGAAACTTGGCGAGCCGTGCAGGCAGGATGGCCTTTGCAGGGGCCAGGTGCACATCTATGTGCTTCTGCCATTCTGTGAATTAGTGAGAGAGGGGGCTTAAGGGGGTTAGAAAAAAAAAGGAGAAATCATGGTGTGATGCAGTGTTTTGGCACGACCGAGTTATTTTCCTTAATAGTTTGGAGATGATTTAATCTTGGAGATAATTAAATTGAAGGTGTCATTTCAAAAGATAACAATGTCTGTATGAGCTCTGTTAGGTTTGGCATAAGCTTTAGCTTGTTTTGTGGAGATTGAGGGATTTTCTTGAGTGGAACATGGGGGAGGAAAGTGGAACATGGTGGAGGAAAGGCAAGGCCAGTTTGATGGCATTTATTTCCACCCTTTCTTGCTATAAAATAATCTGACATAATGCAGAGCAAGAAAGCAGCCCCTGTGACTTAAGGGGGTGAGAACAAAATACTCCCCTGGACTGCAGAGTAGCTT
Organism: Anomalospiza imberbis; assembly: GCF_031753505.1. Taxonomy (NCBI): domain Eukaryota; kingdom Metazoa; phylum Chordata; class Aves; order Passeriformes; family Viduidae; genus Anomalospiza; species Anomalospiza imberbis. Next base: position 4,413,791 of record NC_089700.1, read on the forward strand.
CTGACAAAGAAACATCTTAGATCAAGTCCCATCTTCATGTGCCTGCTCCCATTACCTGCTCAGGGAGAGAAACTGGTCTGGGAAACAGTGCTGGGGTCAGGAAGCACTGTGAGCTCTGCAGGGACCATTCTTAGGGGTGTGGGGTCCCAGGGTCCTTCTGGACTCCCAAAATGTCACACTCTTCTCCATTGTCACTTATTTCAACTGGAAGGTCTCTGTATGTGTAGCTGACATGGTTTGTGGCTTGCTCTGTGCCTTTCCTGCAGGACAGGTAGGTAATAATGGCAGCCACCTCTCCTTCTACCCCAACAGGGGAAGTTCTGCCCTGTGCTGGGCACAACTCAGTTTGTAATCCCTGTGGGGACATGCTAATCCTTATACTTGGGGTACAGGTCTCCTCCAGAGCTGTGTGTGATGTGGGGGACTTACCCAGCCAAAATTTAACATTTAGCCTTCTGGTATGTGACCTACAGGTGGCTGGAACACGTGTTCCAGAACTGAGGTGCCAGCCTGCTCCTATAGACCCTCTTGCATGGTTGGATAGAGGCAGCCTGCAGTTTTCCCAGCCAGAATCCCTGTGAGTTGGCAGGGAGCCCCCAGTCCCACGTGTCAGTGCTCTGCTCCATCCCTGCCGTGCCCCAGGCCTTGCCTGTGACATGGGAGTGACCAGGGGAGCTGGGCTGGTGGGGAGCAGGTCCGTGCTCAGGACACCTGCCTTGGTGACCGCTCCCCTGACTGTCCTTAAAGATGCTCCCTCAGCCCAGCCCTACTCAGCAGTGGGTTTGTGCAGCAAGAGATTGGTAGCAGTTTTCCTTCTGTTTGAACACTGCATTTTTAGTGATATTTTGCCTTCCTAAATGCTGCATTTATTTCTCTGGGTCTCAGAGCTCTGCTGCCACCAGTTTAACACCAGCTGTGTGACCCTCAGAGAAGAAAGGCTCTATGTAATAAAGTGTGCGTGTCTGTATTTTTTTTCACTTTAGCTCTGATGTGAAAAGCCCTGTCTGAGCATTTAAGTGGAGTAGCTTGTGATATACACCAATTTATGTAGAAGTTGGCAGGGTTTTTTTTCCTTGCCAGCAGGAGAAGGAAGGGGACCTGGGACCTCCTTCTGGTAAATTACTTAGAAAAACAGCCAACATTTAAAATTACAGGTTTGGAATTGAAGTATAAATTCCAGTGAAGTAAAAGATCCATGAATAATATGTCATTAGTCTGAAATATAATTTGTTTGTATGTTTTAAGCAGTAGAAAGGAAACAGGATATAATTCCTATTAGCAACGTATATATTTTCCCCAAGCAAGAACCAGCTGCCTGATGGAAAGTTTATGTTTGCTCTGTAAATGTTTTTAACTGTTTGGTTGTACTGGGTTCTTTTTCCAGTGGTACACAGAGCTTTACTCTCTCCTGGTTCAGCTGGGCTGATGTGCTGCTCTCAGTCTGGGGTTGTGTGCCCTCTGTTCAGTGTGAGTGTGTCACGGGCTGCCACAGATTTAACACAAGATCCAGAAATCAAGAGTGAGTTTGTCTGCTCTGATGGGCATCTTGAGAATTACAAGCCAGACTCACAGAAGATCTTCTCACATCTTTGCTTAAATCTGACCAACTCTTCTGTGATCTGGAAAAGTCTGGTGAAACAGGAGGAGGTGTTTTTACAAGGGACTTTTTGCATTTCTCACATAGTGTTGGACCAGTGTAATCATAGAGCGCTTTTGGTGGTTTTATTGGGGACCACGTGATTTTGTTTATGCCTTTAGATGTCTGAGTGAACTGGATCAAAGCTGTTGGATTTGCTTTTGATTGAGACAGAAATTGCCACAGATTCTTCCACAAAAATGTTTAAGGCACTTGTGATGCCCTTCAGTGTTTGCCCTTTCAGTGAGCAGAGGTGGATGCCAGCTGAAGAATCTGGAGTTTATCTCATTTTCCTTTATCATTCTCTGTCTGCTCACTGGGATGATGGTGCCTTTGTGGCTGTACCTGCTTATCTCACAGCAGACAGCTGTGGAAGGCAAAAGCTTACAGAAAACTATTTTTTTAAAGAATGATTCCAGTTTAACATTCTTGGGTCCTATCTTGTGTTTTCAGTCACTTTGGGTTTAGGTTGGGAGGCTGGAGGATGGGAATTGGTTTGGGAAGTTATGCTGGCTCCAAAGTGATGCATCCCAGGAGTGAATCCCAGGGCTCACAAAGAGCTTTTGTGGGTTCTGAAAAGGTTCTGAGCTTCCTGCAAATCTTAATGACCTTGATATGGGCTCGCTGTGAATTCAGCTTCAGAGAGATTGAGAAATAAAAAGAGGACAAATTATTCAAACATGCTCTGTGATGACACCTGGCACTGCAGGAGGCTGAAGGAGCAGTGTCTGCCCAGCAACACTTGGGTACAGTAAACGTGTAACTCTGGAGGTCCTGGGCCATTCTCACTGCTTGGAATTGGAAACAACACAGCCAAAGGAAGAGCATTTTTGATAAAGATGGCATGAACAGAAACATGGTGGAGACCTGTAGCACCCCTGTGAATCCCGGGCTGAGATAGAAAGAGTTAAAGAGCTCCTGTCCAGGGAGTAATGGCAGGAGCTGCCATTTGGTGCTGACAGACAGGGAGTCACTCGCTGCCTGCAGCTTCTATCAATTTCCACTCTGTTGTCAGCAGGCTGTAAATAAAACCTCTGCTGGGCTGCTCTTTGTGCTGGCTCTGGGGCTGCAGCCGCCTCCGGGCCAGCTCTGATGGATTCGAGGTCTGATGGACACCCGGGGCCTGGCGGGGCCTGCGGCCGTCGCTCGGGGCAGGGGACACGTCCCAGCACCCCAGGTCCTGCTGGCATGGCCCCAGAGCAGGGGCAGGAGGAGCCCCAGGGCACTGTGTGTTCTCTGGGGAGCACCCCAAGGAAATAAACTGCTGTCTGATGTGAGCTGGCCTTGATTTTTTGGCAGCTTCGAGAGAGAGAAATAGGATTAAAACTAAATGGAGGAATTCCTCTTTTCAAAAAGAAAAATGGAAGAGAAGGGAAAGGGTCCAGCTTGAAATCGAGGTTAATGTTGCTGCTCACTCTTGGAGTTGCTCAGAAGGCATCCAGAAATGAACTTGTGTGTTTTTGGGAGCACCCTTGGCCCAGCACGGCGAGCTATGGTACAGGGGCCCCGAGCTGTGCTTTGTGGCTCCACCACCAACTCCTGCGTGTGATGGGGACCAAAGTACTCAGGCCAACTTTTCAAAGGCAGTCAATAATTTTTGGGCTGTCTGGTTTGGGAGTTTCCAAATCCAAGCAGCTTCTACTGGCTTCTGTTGGTGGTTCAGGGTAGGCAGAGCCTTAAACAAACAAACAACCCCTGCTGCTGCTGCTCAGACATCCCAGCTTAAGACATCTGAAGTCTCCAGTTCCCAAGTCCTCTTTCCATGCCAGAAAATGTTGACTTTCGTCTTTGTCTGTTTCTTCATCTGTAAAATAACAATTTTACAACCAATTGCTTATACCTGATAGCTGATGTAAGGATAAAAAATAAGTTAGCTTCCTCAAAGGGAACAGTTGTGAAGCAACCTTTACAAATGTGGTGGCAAGGCTTTCATATTGGCCCTGTCTCTATGGGAGGCTCAGATGCCGTGTAAGTCTCTGTTTTGAACTAATTCAGAGCATTTCTTTTCAGGCTCCTGCGAGTCTTGTCCTCTCTGAACATGGGTGTTCCCATTCTCCAGTTTATTTTCCACACCCGTGTGGTCATCTGGAACAGCCTAGTTCCCAGGGCAAGCTGTATGGAGAGTATTGGATTTGAGCAGGATGGTGTTCATCCCTAGAAAATGCTGATTCGAGATCACTCCAAAGCAGCAACCCCAGGAGGACACGGCAAAGCTGTAGCTTTGGGGGTTTGAATGGTGGCTGTGGGCCCCAGGTTTCTGAAATGAGGCTGAAAGCTTTTAGAGTCTATTAAATGGGCATTTTTTTATTTGCATTTGCTGCTGTGCTAAAGGCAGGGGCTGTTCATGTCTCCTCCTGCCTGAGGGCAGAGTGTTTGGTGCTGTAATTTTAGCTGTTCAGCAACTGCTCTGTTACACCCCTGCTCGAGAAGGGGATTCAGCACTAAACTTTCCAGGTCTGTCTGCAGTTGATCTGCTTCAGTCCTACTGGCATTTTTGATGGGAATTTTAGGACTTCTTCCTTGCAAGTTTGGTACACATTTTGTTTTCTTTGGAGCCAGTATTTGCTCCTTGTGCCTTTCTTTTGGAAGCTCCAGTGATCAATGCCTTTGGCTGTGGGAACTCTTGCAGAGAAGAGTCCTGTCCTCATTTATGGGGGTACAGGAAAAACAGATGAAGAAGTGTAATATATGCCAAATATTATCCTGAGAACTGCTCTTATCTGATATCTACAGCTGTACTTGTTTAATGTTAATAATTATTTTGCTTAGCTGGACCTTTCTGTAGAGAAGCTTTTGTTAAAAAATTGGAGTTCTCTGAAATCAGGCATCTTTGTTCAGCAACTAGAATTATCTGTGTTGGTATCTTTGTGTATGATTCACTTTTACTGCATTGGGATTGGTTTCTAATACTCTGTGTTTTCTAAAGTCCCATTCTGGTGGAAGCCATCAGCAGGAAAGGAGCTGTTGTGGTTTCACATGTTGGATGCTCTCCACTGGTGGGTTGGATAAGATACAACACCTTATTTTTAATCTGGCACTGCTCTGCCACCCAGATTGGCTCCTTGGGTAGGTTCTAGGAAAAAATAGGAATTTTTGGGCAGCACGAGCCAGCAGGACAGTTTCTCCATTTGTATCATTGTCACATGTGATGTTTGTGCCTTACGCTCAGTCACCATCTGCTCCTGAGGCTGTTAAGTCATCTGAGCAATTAGTCCAAGGCTCATTCATCAGCCATGGAATATTTATACTTATTTTTGGATCTCCTTCATCACAGTGCCTGGACCTAATGAAGGGACTGTGGTACAGATGCCAAGGCAGGTAAATGAAATACGTAAACCTAAAAGTTCTCAAATCCCCCCTGTAACTTTTGTAACCAAACAAGCTGATTTTGGAGACAGAGCACTTGGCCTTTTAAGGGAAATTTGTTGTTCAGTCTGGAAATTCAGACTAACAATTAATCTTTAACTCCCGCATCACTGTTACCACCCAAGGCAAGGCATCCATTCCTTTTCCAAAAGAATTGTAATCCAGGCCCTGACCATTCAGGATAGTGATGATAAAACAGGTGCTATTAAAGCACTCACTGCATGAAGCCAACAGTTACAAACACATTTTTAATAGGTGTAAAAGTGCCTAAAAATATTACCTGCCTACACAAATAAGTTTAAATCAGAGTAAGGAGTAGAGTCTCTTAAACACAGCAGCCTAAGATTCAAAAAACATTTTTTTTTTTTTTAAGTGAAAAGCTTAAATAATTTCCCCAGAAAGCCAGTTTGTAACTTAATCCTTCCCAGGGAATGATCCAATGTCCAGTCTAATCGTTTTATGTGACTATTTAATCTACTGTTTAACAAACAAAAATACTTGCACTACCATAGCAACTACTGCACAGATTGGTGCCCTTGGGAGACACATCAGCTTCCTGATCCAAAGCAAACCTGCCTGCTCTATATTCTAAGAGACACTTTGGGGCAACCTTGTGGAATCATAAATAAGACTTTCAAATGCAGGCTAAAATGGACCCATTTTTTGGATATGGATGTTTCATTCACTGGCCCAGAGATGCATAAATATACTCCTTGCTTCGGGATAAATATGCAGCCGTATTCTGCAAGGCTTCAATGCCATGAAGGTTTCCAGCCTTTTTCCTGGATGCAGGTTAATTATAGCTAGAAATCTCTTTATATTTTTGTGCATAAAACCTGTGTGTGTTGAGTTTCAGAGGAATGCCCAGCTAACGGTTTTATATTTAAGGTAATAAAGAACCTTTCCTACTCTGTGGCTGGAAAGCTTTAGGAAACTTTGCAGAAGCACTGGTTTTGATAAAAGGCTCTCTTGTGGGTCTACACCCCAATACTCCTGATTCCCTTCCTCTCTTCTGGATGTTTATTCCACAGCTTCACTGCTGCAACTGAGGGTTTTCTGTCCCAGCCTTTCATATGCTTTGCTCTGGTGCTGTTGGATTTGCAGCATAGTGTGGAAATTACCCTGGACCACAGCACATCTCAACAATTAAAATTAATTGCGATCAATCAGCTACATTTGTGTCCCCTGATGAACATGCCCTGGACCTATGGCTGTTTTCCTGTTATTCTGTGAATTTTCATATCTGCTCTCCCCTCTCCTGTCTTAACAGCACCACCAAAAGCTGTTAGTATGTTTGTCCAAGAGAAATAATTTATCATATATATGTGTGTAAAGTTTGAGAACCTTTCTGGTTCAAAAGCACAAATAAAATGTTGAGCTACCACGATCCTAAAGCAAATTACTGTACTTCATCTAAAAAGAATCTTCCCACATTGCAGGATCTCTGGGCACTCTGTGTAAAATGATACCCTACTAAGAAATAGAACTTATTAATGAAAGTTTTGACAGAGAAGATTTCACTTTGAAAATAATGTTCCCCAAAGGTTTTATAATAATTGGGTTTGAAACAAGGCAGTGCAGACAAAATAATTTCCAGGCTGAGTGATCAGATATAACTTTCTTCTATGGTTTCTTCTTTCTCCTTTTCCCTTAAAATCCCTCCTCATAATTGGACCTGCCATAGATTTAATACTGGAAACCCCCAATACAGTATAACAAAGAAAAAAAAAGGAAGGAAAAAGCAGGAGGACACTTCCTCCGAGCTTTCTTGGACTTCTCCTTTTCAAATTATCTTTGGTCTTGAAATAATTCAGAATCAAAATTGTACTTTCCATTGCAACCCAAATAAACTTGCCTTTCTCAGTGAGCTCTCTCTTCCCCTTCTGTCCAATCTGTGCCTTTGTTCTGCACATAACTCATAATACCTGAATATACTTCATAATGCCTGAATATACTTCATAATACCTGATTCTCATCAATGTCCTGCCTTGCCACTTTCATTACAGTAATTTATTCTTAAAATCTTTAATTGCATACTTGAGGACTGTGCTTGTTTGTTGTACTGAGAAGCTGTATCTGGGTTATTTACTCTGAGCTGTGATTTTTTCCTGTTTATCCCTCGGGACATGATGGGAAAGGTTGCTTTGAGTGATATCCTGTGGGATTTTAGGGGACAGCAGGGCCCATCCATCTCCTGCTACTGCAGAACTGCAGGGGAAGCTTGCAAGGCACCATGGAAGCTCATGGGGTCAAGCAAAGGAAATCTTAAAGCAGTGGAGATCTGGGTTAGATCCCCTGGCCTTGGATTAGGGATTGTGTCTGTGACAGGAGAGGGTTGTACCAGTTGTGTAGCAGTTCACCTAATTCAGGTTAAAATCACTGGGAGAGTTCACAAATTGATTTTCTCTCATGCATTAACTGGAAATAACCATTCTTGCTCGTACTGATTGAGGAGATGAGGCTGTTCATGTCACTTAGAGATGCCAGAGGAAACATTCTTAGAGATCTAATGCTTGATACAGGTAACTTGGCCAGGTAAGTTTGTTGTTTGGGCAAATCAGCTTATAGTCATTAAAAGCATTGTTCTAGCAGGGAGAAGGAGCTGCTTGTCCCCTCCCAAATTTAGATGATATCCACATGCAGATATTTAACTCAAAATTGCTTTGTTAGTCTGCTACTTTTAGTGCAAATCCCATGAAGAAATGCTTATTTTAGGTTGCATTAGGAGCAGGGATGGGTATGTGCTGTGCTCACTGCAGGTTGATGAGTGTCCGGACATCAGTTTAGCAGGCTGCTGCCATTCTGTGCCCTCTGCATATTGTGACACAAAGGACAATCTGTTGGCTAAAAAAAACTGAGTGTGCTAGGAAATGGTTCACCTGACTTAGATTAATCATTGAATCCCAGAATGGTTTGGGTTGGAGGGGACCTTAAGGCTCATCTTGTTCCACACCCTGCCACGGCCAGGGATACCTTCCACTAGCCCAGGTTGCCTCAGGTACCTCTAAATACCCTCTTTTCTCATTTCCCATCCAGACCCTCAGTCAATTCTTGGCCAGAATTGTGATGGGGGCATGCACAGAGTCTGCATCCCCCCAGTCTGCACACCTGCTTTAAATTTTGGTGAGTACCAGGGTTTTTAGAGGTAATCCCAGCACTGACATAGCTGGATGCTGCCCTGCTGGAAAGGTGCCCTTGGGATTTGGCAGTGACATCTGGAAAAAAGCTGAGTTGTGCCCTTGAAGCACCATGAAGAAAAAGCTCTGCAGGGTGGTGTTGCAGTGATGCAGTTTTGTGCTTTCCAGGTCAATCAATTGTGGATACACTGAAGGCCATCTTGTTTTTAAAATGGTTTGCTGGCATAGACCTTTGATATTGGGATTTATCCTATACCTTGATATGCAGTAGCATTATCTTAATTGCTCTTGGTGTGGTGCAGGACAGATCCAGCCCTTCAGGCTTTGGGTGGGAAGAGTGAGAGCCTCTGGGAAGCACAGGGGTGTTTTTCTGTTGTCTGGTTGCTTGATTAAATTGTTGGGAGTTCAGCTGCCTGAGCAGCTGAGTTTTAGTGCATGATTTGTGTCTTGAGGGTTCTCAGGAGGCTTAGATCCTTGAACAAGCATGCTTTTTGCTTTTTTCTTTTTCATCTTAATTTTGAATAAATAAAACTAAATTACAGTGACAATTTCTGGAATTTTATCACTCTCAAAGCTTCTCCAAATACTGGGCCTGCTCAGAGCCCAGACAGCCAGGTGAGGAACATCTGTCTATCACATAACATCTGTCTATAAGTAAGATAAATTAAGAGGTTTTCTTATTGGTCTGCCAAAGTTATTGGTCTTAGAGTTGGGAATGGAAACTGAGACCTTTGCTGTGCTCCTCAGACCACCCTTCCAACCACATGCTTATGTTTCAGTGCTCAGGCTCCTCTCAAACACGTGCAGTTAGTGATCTGTGCTGCTCATGCTATCAGGCATCTCCATTAAATTTATTATCCTGCAAAAGATCTAAGCTTTTGCATAGTTATACCCTGGCTGTGTTCCTTTGTGAATTATTTACGGTAGTATTTTTGGTCTTCAGTCATCCAGTTTTGGCTAAAACTCTTCTTCCTCCAGTTTCCTGCCATTTATCCTTCATGCTTGAAGCCAAATTTTTAGATTGTATGATTACTGCATTTCAGGTGCTGTCGTTCACCTCTCCCTTAGAAGGAATAGCTTTATCCAGCAGACATTGCTGCTGCTCTAGGTAGCAGATGAACATTTTTTCCTTCTTAAAAGGGATGGTGTCAGAAGCTTTGTATTGAAAACAAGGAATTAGAAGTCTCTGCTTTTAATAAGCCAAGGTTATTTTGTAACATAGGGAGGGGTCTTGGTTTTTAACAATTGTGGTTTTGCCATCGATTTTGTTTGCTGCCATTTGTGTTTCTCAGCTGGACAATGAAAAATATTCTTATTTTAGCCAGATCTTACAGTGAGCACTGCTTTTCACTTCCATCGAGAGAAGTTATGTGTGGGAAGGCTGCAAGGGATCAGATATTTTCTTTATTTCTGTTGTTTTCTTTTCACTTTTCATGCTCCAGGACAGTCCTGAGATCTTTGCTTTTTCAAGCAAATATTGCTGATTTTTTAAAATCCAGCAGAACATGTCACCAGGAGTTACAGCTTTGGAATTTCAGAACAACAGTAAAAACTCACCTGTGGAAAACATATGATTGAAGACAGACTTCACTATCTTCTCTTTAATTATAATAGTGACTGCAAAGGTGCTGGAGACATAAAAGATTAGTGCATTGCCTGTAGTGGCTTTACAGCCAATGTAACTGCAGAAAACATTCTGGTTTCTTACTGAAGGTAAAGAGGAATAAAATTAACTCTTCTGATAGCTGAGAGATGCTTTGTGAGTGTGAAAGCTGGTCCTTGCTATTGGAGATTTTCTTATTATTTTTGACTCTAAATGCAGATGTTATGTAGGCAGGATAAGAGTAAGTGGGTGATAATATTTCAGTAAGAAAAAAGGAATATCTCTGAAGGGTCTGTGGCAGAAGGGCAGCAGCAGAAGATATCTGTGTGTATGTGTGTGTCTGTGTCTCCCTTCACTCTTGCCCAGTCCCATACAAATTAAACCTATTTCATCTTCCTTGCTCCATTTTACGAGCTGTGCACAGGTTCACATATTAACTCTACTTTGTCTTAGCTGTAACAGCAATACAGATGATGGATGGAGTGTTGTGCATGTCCTTGTTCATTTAACAGAGATGGAAACATTCTTCCGGCAGGCAGGTTCTCATTTCTCTTTCTGCTTTCTCCATTGCTGACTGGTTGACAAGAAGATCTTTGTTCTGTAGGAGTTTATCTGCTCCTGCTGTTTGTTCTGCACCTGGAGTCAAGATAATGATTTGTGGCACTGTGGAATCCCACCCGTAGCAACCCACTGGGACAGCTTGAGCAGTGTGGGGATGCTCCAGGTGGGAAGGACACACAAGGGGGAGGATCTCTGAAAACTGGAGAATCCTTTCCTGCAAATACCCTGCAAAACAGAAATGTCAGGACAGCCCTGACGTTGCATCAGTCCTGTGGGTTTGAGTCCTGAGATTTTCTTCAGCAGTGCCTATAATAATAGTAAAGGGTCTGTTTTGGGAAAACTGTTGACAACCTCTAAATCCCCAGTGTGCTTTAGAGTTTCTCTTTGAAGCATGGCTTTGCCCTGAACCACCTTTTTGGGCATAGCTCTTCTCCCCCTCCCCACCTGCTTATCCCCTTATCTCTTTCATGCTAAACTGTAGGGCTTGGTTAAAATAATAGTGGAATTTTTAGGGCAGCCAGAACAACAACAACAACAAAAAATCTCTTCACTGAAGTGGCTACAGGTCCTTGATTGCTTCCATCCCATTTTGTCTTGGGGCTGTTGTTTTGATTTCTTGGTTTAGATGCTTTTATGGATATTAGCATCCCCTTTCATCTTGGAAACTTGAATATTTTGGTACCAAATAGTGCTAAATTTGCCTTTATTTGAGAAGAAATTTTGCTCGGCCAACGACCAAGGAAATCTGGCTCAGTTGCCTTTTGTAATATTTGCTGATTAACTTCCAGTTTGCTTTATCTTCCTCAGTTTTATTGCTCTAGGTGTCAGCAGCAAACTTGTTCATGGCTGAGTTTATACCAATGATACACTCAAAAAAGGAAGAGGCTTTTTCAGCCTTGACCTGCAATAATCCAGTTAACCAAATGTGTGGAGGGAAGTTCAACCCTTGAAACGAGACACTCGAAACTTTCAAGGTCAGAGGAATAAAAACTATTGTGCATTTTTTGCTGCTTTAGCAGAAACAGCTCTGTGGACCTCTAGTGGTCTAAGGATCAGACTTTTAGCCACAGCTTTTATCTGGAATTAACACATTTCAGAAGTTGTTCTCAGTTTGTAAACCTGATCTCTTTGTGTTGAATTGCTTTACTGAAGAAATGCTGGATTCTTTGGCATTTTAATGTTAAATGCTGAGCAACATTTGAAAATCTATCTGAAAATTCCTTGCCCAGCAAAAGGGTGAAAATAGTTCACCCAGTCAAAAGAAAATGCAGACACAAAGGAAGAATCTAAGGTCAGATTTCACCCCAAATTTAGGGTCTGTGTTCTCAAGAAAACATCATGCAACATTTCTCTCAGACTTGGACTTCATAGAACATTTTTTTTTCTCTGAAAAATGTTCTACCAAGAGAAATGTTTTCTCTCCACCAAGATGTGTGTGTGTAATATAGAACGTGGTATCCTTTACATCCCCAGCACTCCCACGTTTTCCCAGCACACCAAGAACCAGTTCAGTGAGACAGGATGGGAGCTGTCACCCAGAACACACAAGGGAAGAGAGTTCTGAAACCATACAGTGTGAAAAACGTGGAAAGAGGAAAATATTTCAAATTCTTCATTTTAATAATGTGAGTGGATCCAAATCATTGCTTGAAGTGTTGATTTCAGTTGTCAAAGTGATGTTCTTTCTGCTAGGAGGCAGTTTTTGAGCCCAGCTGTGGTGTGCAGGATGCAGAGGCTGCACATCCCACCTGGCCCCCGGCTCCCTGCTCTAATACAGACCTGATGCTGTGGAGACACCAGGGAAAAGGGGAACCACTCCCAGTTTATGGTGCACTGTCCCAAACAGTTCATAAAACAGTGCTATTTTCTTTAAATTGCAAGTTAGTCCTCACAAAAGAGCATTGTATGACCACTTAGTTGTATGTATTCTTCCCTGCATTTTGTTGTCTGCTTCTCTAAAACCAGATTTTATCGGAGCAGTGACTACAGAATACTCAGAGCATCAGAAGTTGGGTACCTGAAAGGACAGTTCTGGGTTTTTATATGTGATTAGGCTGTGACAATCCCCACAACAAACTGGCAGGGAGAAAATTCAGGTCATCCTGTGCTTATCCAGCTGCAGCAGATAGAGAAAATATAGTAGAAAGAGACTGGCTGCCCCATCCCTAATGTGCAGTGATGGCAGAGGAGAGGACTGTGAAACTGGCCTGAGCCCATCATTTCATTTGGGAATGTGTTCATAACAATTACTGTAACTTTTCATGGACCTGATCACAAATTTTCCAGCAGTTCTCTAAAATGAAGCTACTGTTGGAAATAAAGGTGCAAGTTGTTCAGTGTCAAGTCCTGCTTCAGGAGGATTTGGAAGCAGCATTTTTATCCAGGTTGCCAGTGTAGCTTTTCACAGGTACCAGTGTCTTCACAGGAAATCTTATTAAAATGGAAATGGGCTAGCAAGGCTAAAGGCACAGCATCAGGATTTCTTGCACCTTTATTAACATTGTAAAAGTGTTTGTGGGTGTTTTCTTTCCCTTCTAGTTCCAGATTTTCTGGTGGAATGGATAGGTTACTTTTTTTAATCACTTGGAGTTGATGGGATTTGTTTGAAACAAAGATGATGGACCAGGCTCCTCAGTATCCATGGCATGGCTGTGTGTGCAGCTCTTGCCTTGCAGAGTTTTTGGGCTCAGCTCTTGGGATGAGGGCAGTGAAGCAAAGTGATGCTGCCTGAGGAGCATTTCAATCAATCTGTGTGCACAGAGCCCCAGATTTCAGATTTCTCTGATGTTTATTGTCATTTGTCTTGCTGTTGAATTTTGCATTGCCGTTAGAAGAGTTCACCCTCACCTTTAGAGGCGCTGACTTGGTTCTTTTCATCCTGAGGTGGCTGAGTTCCCTGTGTAGCCGTGGCCACTGCTTTTGGAGATGGAGTTTGGATCTCAGCCCATTTCTGCTGACTAATTCAGTGTTTGTGATGTGAGGAGGCCACAATTAGTAGGTGAGAGATGGATGTTGGCACGCAGAAGATGAGAGAAGGCAGTGGAAGGATAGGATGCCACTCAGCAATGTCTGAAATGGAAGACAATGATCTGGTGTGCAAGTTGGGGTCCCTTCCAGCAGGAAAGTGGGCCTTTGTCTTGTGGGACAATGTTAGGGCACAAAGCCATCCTACATGCTCGGAGTGGGGAGCTTAACAAATGAGCTCATTCCTACTGAAACACTAGCACTCTGAGCGTATTACTACTATGGATTAATGCAGTTTATTTCTGTCACTGACTGATTCATAGGGTGTTCTCCTACAATTTGCAAAAGCACCTCGTGAATCATTTAAGTAGGAATTATAAAATTAAATGCTTCTTTCCCCTTCTGACGTTAGTCCTTGGAGACAGGCTGTCTGGGGGAGGTGTGAGGGAAGGGTGTGTGACTGTACACAAAGAGTCATGTCAGCAGTTTCTCCTCTGCTTCTCTCACATCAGAGCTTGCAGGACATTAAGATGTCGAGGAACCCTCTTACTCTGCTTCACATGCTCATGTTGGAGAGGGGGTTGGCTCTCACTCCATAGCTTTGCCCGGGTTTGGTGGATCAAGTGCTACATCCATTTTGTGTGACCACCTCTGTTTTGTGTTTAAGACCCACTTAACACTGCTCTCCTGGCAGATTTTGGGCTGCCTGCAGCCAAATTTCCCAGACAGGCACCAGCTTAGTACCGTGGGTTTGGGTGTCTGGCTTTAGCAGATAACCCTGAGCACAGCCACCTCCTTTGGCAGACCATGGACACAGGCTGTGGCCACCTCAGCCTGCCTGGAGCACCCCCCCTACGGATGGACAGGTGTCATCTGCTCCTCCTGTGAGCCTCCCAACCTCCCTGTGATTGCCACCACACTGTGGTGCTAAGAGCAGCTACCTGCTCCTCCAGGGCTGTTCTCCTTCCTTCACCTCTGGAGTCAGTATTTCAGGAATTATTGGCTTACTCCTCCTTCTGAGTAAGGAGGAGTAAGAATTACTGGATTATTCCTCCTTCCTGCCCCTCCAACCTGCCTCTTCTTGTGGGCCAGTGGTTGATTCTGTCTGTGCCCCAAAGTACTTCAGTCACTGGATATTTTTCCCTTTGTTACCACCCTGACACTTTGGAGTGAGGCTCTGGGGCTGGGTTTGGTGATGTGCTGAGTATCTTCCACTGCTGCTGGGATCATCTCGGCCCTAAAGGGCACTTCTGCAGTCTGGGCATTTAAAGAGCAATGACTTGGGTATTTAATTGAATAAACTGAGATCTAAAAGGATGGCACCTTCTAGCAGGTGGACCAGTGAACACTGCAAACTGTGGGAGAGCCAGAGCACTTCTGCAATATGATGTCAAAAATAGTGTCTGAGATAATTTGATTCATTAGCCAGAAACACTGAATCTGTTTTACCTATTCTGTACCTTTTCCAAAGGGGCTAAGCAAGTGAAAACATCAGGTGTTGCTTCATTAGAGTATTCCTCAATTTGCAGGGTTTTCTCTTTATTTTTTTTTTCTTTAAATGACTATGCTGTAGCTTTAAACCCCCGGAATATTGTAAACATATTGCAAGCATATGCTTTCCATGCAGAAAACCACAAAACAATAAACCTAATGTTGAAAACCACATTAAAACAAGGGAAAATCACTTCACTAATGTTTTGTTTCATACTATTTTTTAAGAGTTGGAATGGAGTTGAGTCCATTCTCTTGGCTGCTAATCAAAGAGTCAGCATGCTTCACACAGGAAAAATGTAAACTTTAGAGGGCCAAGGATTTTACTTTCAATGCCCCTTTCAGACAGTGGTTTTTATGGGTTAACAAATGTTAGCCAATACTCCTCTGACAGAGACAATCAGTACTTGGGTATCTGAGAGTAGCTGAGTTCCCTTTGGGGGACCTGGAATCACTTAGTTCTTGTTAGCCCAGTGATTAGAGTTGTTGAGTTTTCAGTATGTCACCATTTTTGTAACCTGTTAAGGAAATAAACAATATTTACAAAGGGAAATAAATTAATGTGGATTCCTCAGTTAATTGCATTCATGTCTTCCTAAATCAAGATGCTTTATTTGGATTTGCTGGAGGGCTGCAACTCTTGTCAAAGGCTGATTGATTTGGACTTTTCTGATCCTTCATCTGGATCTGATTCCCTCTTGCAAAGTCGACTAACAACAGAAACATCTGATAAAAGGGCTTTTCACTTGGAGCCCTTTACAACTGTAATTGCAAATTATCAGCATGAATTAAGATAGGGGAAAATTATTAGTAAAAAGGTACTTGGCTCGATAAGTTCCATACATCGTAATTTTAGCTAAGAGTCTTCTGGCTGCTTTCACATCACATCCCCTGATTATTCAGAAGCATGCCTGTTGGTCTCAAACTCAATTAGATGATCTCCTTTGTCCATGAGATCACCTCTGGTTTTAGCATTTATAAAACTTCTTGGAGGTTTAGAAGACTTGGCGAGGCCAGGGTGCAATGCCAGCCCAGGGGCCATGCACTGCTCTGCCTTCCCTGGCTGGATCATCTGTACTGGGGAGAACTTAGGGACTGGGAAAGGTCACAGGGGAGCTTTGCACTCCTTGGTGCACAAGGAAATCACAAATGGGAGCAAACCAGTGCTCCTTTGGCATTTCTCAGTGCCTGAGGGAGAATCGCTTGGGAACCCAGAAATGAGGGAATGTGAAGTGGGGGTCACAGTGTTGAGTGCAGTCACTAATCACCACTTTCCTCTTGCTTGGGAGTAGAGTAACAAAACCAAAGCAAGTCAGGGACACTCCTGCCACTGAAACTGCTACTGAAGGGTGCTCTGGTGCTAGGGATGAGTGCAGTGTGGGAGTAGAGGCTGGTTTAGCTCTTCAGTGTCTTCCTTAAAGAGTTTTCATGGGGGTGAGGCACCTGTTTCTCCTCGCACTGCTGGATTTCTGTATCAAACATCCTTCCTTGAAGGTGTCAAGTGATTTGCTGTGTGTGGGGTGTGATCCAGAGCCTGTGAGAACTTGAACTGAGCAGTCAATAGATGTCAGTAGAAACTGAGCCATTTCTCACCCTGTGGGGCTGGGCTCTCCCCTCAATTCAGCAGAGCTGGAAGTGTCTTGGTTGTCTTTCAGTTCTTGGTGATTCTTCTCCTGGTCAATGCTCTCTCTGCACACTCCCAAGCAAACCAAGTAAGCACAAATTCTTCATTTCCTTGGGTTTATTTCCCAGGCACCAAACTTCTGCCTGGCCCTGCAGCTGATCTCTGCCTCAGTTGTTGACTGGCTTCCCTTGTAGAAATGTTAAGGTTGGAAAAGACCTCTGAGATCATGGACTCCAAGCAAACAGACTCTCCAGAGGCTCTGCTGCTGCAGTACAAGTGTTCAATGCCCAGGGCTGTAGCTTTTGTTCTTGGCCATTGCCTCCCTTCCCTCAGAACTCTCTTTTGCTCCTGTGATAAGCCTGGATGTAGATACCTCCAGTAAGGTGGACATGTGTGATCTGTATAAACATGCATTATTCCTCTGCATCCATTTAGTCTGGTGGAGTTCTGCTTTCATATTGACTCCTAAACCTGCCTGGCTTTCAGTTTTAATTGCTCTAGCTGTTCCTTAAGTATTTCCCACTTTTTTTGGTGATTAATTTCCAAGACATGCTATAAGAGTCCTCACTGACGTTCTCCAGGGCATTTTCAATCTAGTGCTCAAAGGGAGAAAAATCTGTACATTTCTTTCTCGCGTCCTTACAGTCTCCTCAAGAGCTCCTCAGATCTGCTGATAAGATCAGAATGCTCCCAAACATCTGATGGATGTAATTATGGCCAGCATGATTCTGAATTGTGAAGATTAGGAACACCACAGTGCTTGATAGTGTTGGCTGCTCAGCAAATCACACCAGGGAGTTCCTCCTCTCCTGACACATGTTCACCCCTGCCTTGCTGTGCCTTAGTGTCATCTCAACCAGTGTCTGAGTCATTGGAATTTTGGAGTGATTGGACTCCTGGCTTCTGCCTCAGGGTTTGACTTTTTTTCTTTTTTTTTTAAAGATGTGTAGCAACATCCCTAATCCATAGCCCAAATTTAGTATCCTGAATCTCTGCCCAAAAAATCGTCAGATGAAAAATTTTTAAGCGGTTTCCTTTCCTCTCTGGGATCTGTTTTCCCATCTGTCTCTCCAGCAAGAGCCATTTGCTCTCCCTCCTCCTCCAGAGAGTCTCTGCAATGCTAAGGTTGGACTGAGGAGGGAATGCTGTGTTGTTGCCACCTCTTTAGAGGATGGAGCCAGGCACCTGGCAGGCTGGTGCTTCCCATCTGCCATCTCAGGCTGCAAACATTGATTTTCCATTAAAAATTCCACAAGACATTTAGTTGCTTTGATTGAAAGTGCTGTCAAGGAGAGAATGAAGTGTAACCAGGGCAGAAGAATGCTCTTGTCTCTGCAGAGAACTGGGAGCAGGTGCTTGGGTGGGAGGACAGGCTACTCTGTGCTGCTGAGCACAGTCCAGGGAAGCTGCTGAACCACAAACCACTGCAGTTGGGGAGGGTTTCCAGGTCTAGTATTGCTTTGTGCTTGTCCTGTACACTTCCACACACAGCACCTGTTGGCTGCTATGGAAGCTGGGGTCCCAGGGAACCTGGCACATGGGTCTGACTGAATTCCTACAGTGGTATTTTATGTGTCAAGTTCTTTGTGTGGAAGAGACGAGATTCTGTTATTTACTGTGACTGGCATCTTGTGTAGCAGGTGACAACATGAGCTGTTGCCTCTTCCCTGCCATCCCCTCAGTCCACCTAAGCAGCCTCAGCACAGCTCCTGGGCTTTATCTGAACCCTTCCTTCCTTCATTCATGAGGTAAACCAGACCAAACTAAGGGGGTTGCTGGTCCCCAGTGCCTTTCTGAGTACAGATTTCAAACTTTCTACTTTTCAATTTCTACTTTTCAGGCAGGACTTCTTTGTGTGTGATACTTTGACAGTGTTTGCCTCCTCTATCTCATTTTAACTCTTTCTCTTCCCTAGGAACCATTATAGGTTCTCTCTTGTTCTCTTCTTTAGCCCATTATAACAAGATTGTCATATTCTCATGCAGAAGGAAATTTGTGTGACCTTAGGTAACCCGAAGTCCTAAATTTTGGGCCTTACCAAGTATTACTTACATATTTTTAAGCAAAACAGTGCTGGCTTAGGTGTTGTATGACAAAAGAGAGCGGCCATGTGCTGGAGGAGCCATTGAGTAGCAGCTGCTTGATAGAAATGTTACAAACTCCTGAGTGTCCTCATTGTGATTTGAGGCAGACCCAGATCAAGTACTCTCAGTCACAAGGATATTCAAAGCCTAATCCAGGAGATGTAGTTCAGGTGGGAGTAGGGTGTATTTTTTCCATGCCATAATTTTCCCCCCCATCACACTGGATTGGATCATTGGTCTTTTTTTTTTAGCACCTTTCTTTTCAAGCTGTCCTTGCCCTGTGTCTGAGCGTACATCCCACAAGCCCACATGCCTGAAACAAATACAGCCCACGTGGAAGCTGCTCAGGAGGGCTGTGCTGCCAGTTCCCTCTGCATGTCCAAGGACAAGGAAATCCCCTGTGCAAGTCTGGCCCTTCTATGGCTCCTTTCTCTTATTCCACTTTGACTCAGCAGGTTTCAGAGGAAGCTTAGATTTTCATCTGGCATGGAAGGAAAAGCAGTTACCTTCCCATCACAGCTCTTTGTGGAAAGGCTTTAAATTACCATCACAGCTGTGTGTAATGTCTGCAGAAGAACAGGATCCATCCTGCCCTGTGCCAGCTCCCTCATTCCCGCGCAGATGGATCGGAAGCCAGCTGGGAAGTGACAGCCTGGTGCACCCCGCCACAGCCTCTGGGAGCAGCTGGAAGTGCAATACACCATGGAACTGCCTTGCATGGAAGAACAGCCATCATTTATTCCCTCCTGGATCGTCTGCCTGGGTCGCTCTTGGATGTGCAGTTCCTCTTTCATCTGAGACTTGGCAGGCGGTGCTTTCCTGCTTCATTGAGCTCTTTTTCAGAAAGAGACAAAGATTTTACTTTTTTTTTTTTTTTTTCTTTAAGGGGGTGTGGAAGAGAAGTCATTTGCAATCCATAATTTGGTCCCAAATTGAGAACAGCAGAACTTTCCAGGAAAGGATGAGTCCCCCTTTGGCATGAAATTCAGTGGTTTTCATTGTTTCTGGTTCATTGCCTGACTTTTCAGAGATTGCTGAGCATATGCAGCTCTGCCCAAATTCACTGGGATACAGAGACTGAGGACTCCTGGAAGTCACACCTTCCTCGCTCAACTTAAGCTCATCTTACTGGATCACTGGAGGAATTAAACTTTAATAAGTGGCAGATTTATGTCATCCTTTAAATGACTTGCACCTCACACTGCATTTTCTTTTGATTAATATCAGGCAATGATTTAATCAACACTTTTAGTTACAAGCACATTTCATTCCTGGCTGGAAGTTATAAATCAGCAAACTCTTCGAAAGGATGTAAATAGAAACTTACAGAATTAATTTGTCAGCCAAGAGGTTCTAGTTTATCACAACTGTTACTTTAACCATGAGAACGTGTTTTTACAATTAGAAAAAAGTGTTCACTTCAAATGGTATATTACATTAAATAGAAAAAATATGCTGTCAGATTGGAACTCGAGCTGGGGTTATGGTGGAAGCAACTGAATAAACCAATGAGGACAAACTGAAATATCTGTAAATCCATCCACTGAGTTGCCCAAAATATATTGTGTGTGTAATTGAATATAATCCAAATACAAGGTAAACCAAATAAAAACAAAAAAAAAAACATAATCAAGGTGGTAAGGAATAACATTAAAATAAATTGTCAAATATATTAAGAATTTAGGGAAAAAAAACCCAGCTGGTGAAAAGTTCTTTCTACAGAGTGTTTAGAACTTCTGACATGGTGGGTCTGGAAGTGCTTCCCATAATTCCAGTTGCTGTGTTTGTTTTAATTATATGCTCTGTATGTTTTGACCAAATGCATAAAACAACAGAAATTATATGCTTCAAAGGAAATTGATTAAATTTAATTAGACTTTGACAGAAAGAAAGAGTTTGAGTTAGATAGAAACAGCAGATAATAATAAAAAGTTGGGAGAAAAATGGCTAAATCCACATACTAGTGTAGCTCTCTTTAAAGAAATATAATGAGAGAAAAAAATCTCTTTAGCAGATCCAGCCTGAGGTGGGAGGGTCCAGAATCCAGGGAAGTCTCCCCAGGGCTCTGGAGATGGGAATGGAAAGGTGCTGATCCATAGGGACTGAACCACAGGGATCAAAAGAAAACTGCAAGAAGTAAAGGAAGCCACTGCCTTGTCAATGACCTGATTGATAACTGGAAATCCTGAAAAAACAGCTGATGAACCATGCAGATAAAGGAATTACATGTTTAAGGACCTGGTTCAATGGATGTATGAATCCCAGTGCAAAGCAAGCTGATGGAATATTTACAAGATCCCAGCTCAAACTGCAGACTATAATTTATGTTCTCAGTGTGGTAAAAATGTGAACATTTCTGTGGAATGAGATAAAACCTTCGGGGAAGGTTGGTACCCCCCTGCAGTGGTGGTCCTCCTCAGGAGAAGGGAAAATTGCTGTATAACTGTGGCTTTGGATGCTTAAACCTCTGAATGGTTTCCAATCACTAACCTAAAAGTGCTTTCAATAACTCTGTGTATCTGCCTGCTCTGCAGACATCTCAGGGTGCTTGGGCTGGGTTTGTTGGTTTGCAGCAGTGGGTGCAAGTGCTTGTGCATTCCTGGGATGTGCTGGGAATGCTGCTGGGACAGCAGCGTAGGCAGCGAGCACTTGTGGCCGCATGCTCTCCAATCTTTCAACATTAGCATGCATGTTTCAGACGTTTTTTTTGGACCTAAGTGAGCAAAATTAAATGTAGCATTCAATTTGAGATGAGCTGCTGATTTATATAAAACACACACAAGATTGCCTGAAGTGGTTGTGGAGCCTCCAGTGTTGGAAGTCTTTAAGAACCACTTAGGCAAACATGTCAGGAATGATAAGAGCTGAGCTGATCCTGCTTTGGGATGAGAGGCTGGGCAGATGGCCTCCCGAGGTCCTGGCCCCACGGCTGGAGGTGAGAGAGGCATTTCAGAACGAAATAAAACACAAAAATCAGACCTCTGCAGATCAGCTCTGGCCAAGAAACACGCCCATTGTTAGCAAGTACAAAAAGAGAATTTGAGCCACTTGCACTTCATGAGCCTTTAAAAAAAAACCCTCCTGAAATAGCATCCAGTTGTTTAAGTGACTCAGATTTTTTTGCTTTGACAGCGTGCTTGGTAAGCTACATTGTTTTGAATGATTTGCTGCTCAGTTCTGTGACATTTATTGCTTTTTGGATGAAAAGGAGAAAACTCCCCTAGGTCTGTTTAGAATTTGTTCATCTGTAATTTCCACGTATGTTTCCTTATTTAGCGGTTGGAGTTGGAAGTGTGTGTTGGCATTCCCTCCCTTCAAATTTATTGAGTTACACTCAGAAGAGCCTCTATTCCTCTCTGTTGGGCAATGTGTACAGAACAGCTTATTCAGCAGTTGCTAAATAGGTGATAGGTATGTGTGGTTTCTTTCCCTTTACTCCCCTGCCTTGCTCCCAGCCTTGCCTACAGTCGCATTTTGGGTTGGGAGTGGGGAGCTTGCTCTGAGAGCTGCCCCAGCAGGACCTGCCTGGTGCCCAGGTGCAGCCCACTCGTGGTGTCCCAGCCACACACGTCCCAAATTGTCCCAAACGTGTCCCAAACGCTGTGGCAGTGGCTGGTGGGGCCGTGGGACTGGCAGTGGAGTGTGCTGGGAGGGAGCTGCTAGCCAGCGCCAGCTCCAGCTGCAGGGAACGGGGCCAGCAGGGGCTGGAGAAGAAGTTGATGTCATTGGGTTGACCTGGGACCCACCCACACACGTGCCCAGCCCCACGGTGGACGTGAGGGAGATGACTGTCATCTCCCACCTCCTCCTTTCTGCTCTCACAGGGGCTGTGGCTGCTGACCTGCTGCTTCCAGCCGTGGGAAGGGGCTGGGATGGGGCCTGTAGCTTCAGGAAGGTCACTGTCTTCTGGTGGGGTGATCCCAGACCTGTTACTCTTTTTCCTCAGTGTTTTTTTTTTTGTCTAGACAATCCCTCTTCTCTCTAACACCTGTGTCTCATATGTGTCCTATGGCACCTGGACTGCAGGTAGGACAAGCAGCACATCTGCTCTGGATGCTGGGGGTGCTGGGAGTGACCTCCTTCACTGCAGTATTTTCAGTCCATCCTGAGTTATAGCTCTGGCTATGGATGCCCTACATCACTGTCATGCTGCAAAAGGAAGGCTATGTGTGGCTTCTCAGACATGGAGGTTGAATATTCTTTTTAAGAAAAATTTTTTTTCTTCATACTTAAAGAGCCTTGAAGAGTTCAGAAGTCAGATCAGCATTAACACAGAAGGGAAGTTGGTTAGATCTTAGTTCAGCTAACAGTGTTCATGAAGAGCCTGTCCTGTTGATAAGGAGCGAGAGCAGAGGGAGCTGTACAAATCCCTCTAACAAGTCTTGCTCTTGCAGAGAGAGAAAATTGGGCAAATGTTTCACCAGTAAGGTAAAGTCACTTCAGATTAAGAGTGTGGGTGGATGTGCCCACCTTCCAGCTGGCTCCTGACTGAGGAAACGTCAAGCGACAGAAGCAATAGGCTCCAGATAGAGCCCGTGGGCTCCAAAAACCTCTACCAGAATCGTGAGCAGAGGTAGAAAAGTGCCAACATTCAAGTAATTCTTTCCAAAATGCTGCCAAAAATGATTTAATAATGTTCCACTCCTAGCAGTTCTTCCCCCTTGCCTTTCATTTCTGGAGGAAGTCCTAGTGGCATTTTCTGGACTAGATGTATCCTGACTGAGATCAGGCTTGAATTTCATCTCTTCCCCTGTGTTGTTCCAGTTGTGAATCCTCATTCCCCACCCTCTGCAGGCTCATGAAAATTTCCGTTCTGGCCTCAGCGGTGTGAGCAACCTGGGGGATGGTTACTAATTTAAGCTCTTTTAATTTCCTCTGACCACTGTCTGGCAGAGCTGAAGGCTGCAGCACAGACTGTGGCCCTTTTTCCATGCAATTTGCAGTGTTTTTTCTCCTAGGTGAGGCCACTGAATGGGTCAGCCAGGAGAATCCAGTATTGCTGGAGGTTGTGTGAGATTTTAAGCTGCCTTTTGCGCCTGTGGGCTTGTAGTGTTTGTTTGTAGGTCATCACTTCTGACTCTGCAGAGGTTACTTGAACAAATCCACTGTCTGGTTCAACTTTTTGGGTTAAGCTGGTAGATGGTGTCTCAGAAGAGCCAGTGGTTGGTCTCAAGCTGTGCCTTGTGCCTCCTAAAAGATTCTCTGCAGCATTTGCTGGTCTGTGATGATGAAGATGGGAGAGATCACTCGTCTCACATGGTTGTGGAAAATCTCTGCTCTGTTTAGACACAGAGTTCACAATTATGTGTCTGACTTTATTTAGCCATTTTCACATGGCAAGGTTGGAACCAGCTGTTGAGTGAGTGGCAGACACTCTCTAATAATTTAACAGAAAAATAAGTAAGTGAAAATACACAGTTGATGTATGTGAGTTAATCTTCTCTGTCGTGGTTTGAGGACACGAATTCAGTTATCCTTGAGATCCTGCACAGATCACAGTAGGCTACCTGCAAACTTTGAAAGAGAAGTTGGTTTCAGTGTATGTGTTTGGGGACAATCCCATTGTTTACACATAGGTTTAGGTTCCTCCCTTTCCTTTTAGTGTAGCTGTTAAAATGAGAGAAGCAGTGGTTTTAGTTTACAGGAATTCACACCCTAAAAGCCTACTGCAAACAAGAAAGAAATGCTTTGAATTCCCAATGTGAAGCACACGAGACATTGTAGGAGATCGAGGAATGATTCTTGTTTGTGGGTTAACAGCAGGGATTTCTGTTTCCAGGGCAGTGTTGCCATTGAGGAAGGGTCCAGGAGCTCAGATCTGATCTGTGTTTTCAGGGCAGTGTTGCCATTGAGGAAGGGTCCAGGAGCTCAGATCTGATCTGTGTTTCCAGGGCAGTGTTGCCATTGAGGGAAGGGTCCAGGAGCTCAGATCTGATCTGTGTTTCCAGGGCAGTGTTGCCATTGAGGGAAGGGTCCAGGAGCTCAGATCTGATCTGTGTTTCCAGGGCAGTGTTGCCATTGTGGAAGGATCCAGGAGCTCAGATCTGATCTGTGTTTTCAGGGCAGTGTTGCCATTGTGGAAGGATCCAGGAGCTCAGATGTGAACAGTTTCTTGTGCTGAACCCTAGAAAAGATGGATGTTGGTGCTGAGTGAGCACTGCCATTGCCACTGCTGGTGGCAGTGATTGCCACCTTTGGGTCCCCTTGCTGCCCCTCTGGGCTCCTCAGCCTGGAGAGTGAGCTCAAACCCCAGCAGCTCAAACCCTTGTGTGCCCTGCTGCCCTGCTGGAAGCTGTGGATGCCTGTCCCAGCCTTTCATCTTCTGCAGGGGCACTCCTGGCCCCTCTCCCCAGGATTCCTGAGAGCCCAGCCTTGTCTAGCAAGGCTCCCCTTCTAATCAGAGCTGGAGGAAAGGAGTCCTCAGGGGTCTGCTCAGAACAGGAGCTGATAAAGATCCAGAAGGTGATTTCACTCCTCTGTCCATTGATCACAGGCAACCCAGGGAGACCAGACCAAACACAGACATGTCGGCTGTGTCCCAGGGTTATGTGATACAAATGCTCTTGCTTAAGAGGTGGGGTGTTTTAAACTCCTCTTGATTATGTGGTCAGTGTGTTTAATTCCTTTCTCTGCTACATTATGAAGTGGGATAAAATCTCAGTCTCTCTTGCTTTCAAGAGTATTTCCTGCGTCTCCCTTCCTCCCAAATGCCCATTTCTTCTTGCCTAATGGCTGGAATCTGTTGGAATAGGACTGGGGCAGTGTGTGAAACCACTAATACACAGCAGCCTTTAGGAGGATCAGGGATCTGTGGTCCAGAATGCAAATGCATGCTTTAAAAGTGTTCCACCGAGCAGGAAGGGAGAGAGGATTAAAGTTTCACTTCCTTTTCATTTTTATGGGCTGCAGTTATTTGTCAGTTGGAAACATGATAAATTAGACAAACATTATCCTTTCCCTCCTCCAGGTTGCATGTTCTGCTTTGCATTTCACAGTGCAATGAATAACTAAGCTTCATTATCACCAGGCTGTCAGCACTGAAAAGCTATTGCAGAGCTCTTTGCCTTTAATTGAGTCGAATTTGCTGTGCACCTCATTCATGGCTTGGAGCATTTGTCATTCAGAGTGTGAATGGCAACAAAAGATGACTTTGGTTGGAGCATTGCTGCTGCCTGGTGTTCACAGGTCACTTTTCAAAGCTCCACCAACATCAGGTATTTGCATTGTGCAGTCACGATAATGGTATCATGAAATAAGTACAGCAGGGACCATTTCATCATTTCAATTATGTGATTGAAAGATGTGGGGAGCTGCAAAGCCACTGAGGTTAAGAATGCCATGATGTATAAATAGTCTTGGATAAGTGTAAGCATCAAATTGGATGCAGATGGGTTTGTGGACTTTGCAAGTGGCTTGCTTAAGAATGTCTGCACCACACACCCAACCATGCATCCATCATGGTAGAAGTGCAGTCTTTGTCAGCAGGTCTGAATTATGCTAAAAATACCTAATTTGTGCCTAATATTTTGTGTGAAGTGCTTTCCTGCAAAGGATGGCATTGTTCTTCCTGTCCTGCATTTACAAAAAGGTGGCTCAGAAAGCCCTGGTGGTAGAGCAGGTCAGATGGAGCTGAGGAGAAAACCTGCTTTTGGGGCAGCCCTGTTCCTGTGCCTGGGCAGGAAGGAAGGTGTTCAGGAGAAATGTGATGTGGAATTTTCCTTATGGAGCTTCTTCCTACAGCAGCCAGCACTAGAAAGTGAGCTTTGAACGGAGGCAGTGAAATCTGCTCAAGGACTTTCCTGTTCTTGGGAATTGGTGAAGGGTCCTTTCCCACTGCCTCCCTCTCTGAAGTGGCATTCCAGCACTGGGTTCTCTGGGATTTGGGTCTGCCAGTGAGGGATTTGGGTCTGAAGGCACGGCAGAGCTTGGGCCCCTGCCTGGCACACACAGCATTCCCAGCCCAAAACAGGGAAATGTTCTGTCAGCCACACCGGGGGGGAACGGGCTGGGGTGAGACAACTTCTCCTCACAAGTCTGGGTCACTGACTGGTGCCATGCAGAGGTTTCATTTCTCACCTCAAGATTAAGTCTGAGATTTCATCTTTATTTTTGCAGTAACTTAGTCTTCCCAATGCTTTTGGCAAAATGGTCAGCTTTGATGTTGGTCTTAGCCAGACGCTCTCATGACATGAAATGCTGCCCATCCCAAACTTCCCCCACAGCTCCATTTAGCAAAGGAATTTTTGAGAAGGATCTTAGAGTTGGCACTTCCAAGTGCTGAGTGTAACCCTGAATTTATAAACTTTTAAGTTGCCACCAGTCACAAGTTCTTTTTGTGTGTGACCTCCTGTTCCCAGCCTGGAGAAACAAAATGGGGCAGGATGGAGTCAGAATTTGAAAGCTCTATAAAAAGGCCATGGCCACCTCCAGCTTAGATTTGGGAGAGGGTCAGAGCTGTGGAGGGGTGGGTTTGGGTTAGACTTTACTGAGAGATGACACTTTGAGACTAAAGCCTGCAAACATGTTTTCTTTCTGCAGTCTTGTTTTCAAAGATGTTGTGGCAACACAGCAAGAGCAAGGTCTTTTCACAAGGCTTCAACCATCTGACCAGCATTAAAATTGCTCTTGTTGGGGTTTTAATTTGGCTTGCGAAGAAAGGGGTGTGCTCCAGCAGCTGGTGTTGTGAATATAGAAGCAGCTGAATTTTAGAGTTGCAACTCTGAAGTAATAGTTTTGATGGTTCTCTAAAATGTGCTATTTTTAAAAGTCAGTGCAGATAAATGATCTGTACAAAAGGAACTTGGTGATCTATAGGCAGTACAGGCTGCATAGCCAGGACATGTTATGTGAAAGGAGAGGGGTAAAACATAAAATTGAAAAAGGGAATTATAGGAAACCAATACAGGAGCACTTGGTGAGCAGTTCTTTAATAATTTAGGGAAGGTTATACCTGGTCTAACTCAGCATTAAAATAGAAATCATAGGGTAAGACTTGAGCTGTAACATTCCCCTGTGGTTAGTAGCAAAGTTTATTCCAACAAGCTAATGGGGTTTTTTAGAGAGATCTTTGGTCTCCTAAAGTCAAACTTGTGGCTAGTTCAAAGTTTTATGGCTGTCTAAGGTACCAATTTTCATTTTCTGTATGTTTCCATACTGTGCAGTTTTTATGGCTGCACTAGAATTACTGATGTTTGTGCATACTTACCAAGTTATTTAAATATCCTGGTGACTCTTAGCCCAAAACACACACTCAGGCTCTCCAGGGAAGTGCCTGCTACTCCACACAGTTGACTCATGTGGTATACATTGCTGAACAGATTTGAAGTAAAAGCCCTATGCTGAGTGACTAAGATAAATTACAAAAATCATGGTATTTTCAACCTACATGCAGGAAACTCTGAAGTCAATGAACCTTAGGAAAGATCAACAAATGCAAGATGCTCTTTGTATTTTTTTTTTGGTATTGTTCTCAGTGCTTTGTTTATTTATTTCTTATAGTTTTGGATTTTTAGCTTGTGTCCTCACCCTAGGCCACTGCTGACCTACCTTGGTGAGAGGCAGTGGGAGAAGATAAAATCGTGGGACACTTATTTTCTTTCATCTTTGTCTCACTGTTGGGATGGAGAAGAGTTCCCTCTAAACCCAGGGAATAGCCACCTGTGATGGAGGAGGAAGAGTGAATGTCTGCTCAGCCATGGACACCACAGGAGGAGGCCCAGGAAGAAGCTTTTCCGCTTGGAAATGGGCTGCAGGTGTGGGATGTGGGTGCCCCACAGAGCCAGCTCTCAACTGGAGAACTGGGATGGGGCTGTGGATGCAGGGATGGGGCTGTGGATGCAGGGATGGGGGTGTGGATGCAGGGATGGGGCTACGGATGCAGGGATGGGGGTGTGGATGCAGGGATGGGGGTGTGGATGCAGGGATGGGGGTGTGGATGCAGGGATGGGGCTATAGATGCAGGGATGGGGGTGTGGATGCAGGGATGGGGCTGTGGATGCAGGGATGGGGCTGTGGATGCAGGGATGGGGCTGTGGATGCAGGGATGGGGATGTGGATGCAGGGATGGGGCTGTGGATGCAGGGATGGGGCTATAGATGCAGGGATGGGGATGTGGATGCAGGGATGGGGCTGTGGATGCAGGGATGGGGATGTGGATGCAGGGATGGGGCTATAGATGCAGGGATGGGGGTGTGGATGCAGGGATGGGGCTGTGGATGCAGGGATGGGGCTGTGGATGCAGGGATGGGGCTGTGGATGCAGGGATGGGGATGTGGATGCAGGGATGGGGCTGTGGATGCAGGGATGGGGATGTGGATGTAGGGATGGGGGTGTGGATGCAGGGATGGGGGTGTGGATGCAGGGATGGGGGTGTGGATGCAGGGATGGGGATGTGGATGCAGGGATGGGGGTGTGGATGCAGGGATGGGGCTACGGATGCAGGGATGGGGGTGTGGATGCAGGGATGGGGCTGTGGATCCTCCTGCAAAGAGAGGCATCCTGAGATGGTCGCTGAGCTCCAGGTCTGGAGTATTAATGGGTATTTGAGTGTTCCTGTCAAATAGATTATAACAGTGAATGTGGTATGGGAATCCTTGTTCAGTTGATTGTCATGTTAAAGCCCCCCTAAACTCCAAATTAGTCTGTCTTTCAATGCTAATTCAAAACCAGGATAAATTTGCATGCTGGCATTCCTGAAAAAAAAAAGAGTGTCTCCTGTACAGATTTCTGAATCTGGAATTAAAAAAAAAAATACAGTTATTAATATCTGAAAGAAATGAGCTGATGTCTAACTAATGATCTTTCAATGCTGCTGGGAACATGGTTTATATTTTTAATTTTATATGATGTCAGCAACCACTTCTGGGGGTTGGCACGTACTGTGGGCGAGTCCGGAACATTTCAGAGACAAGCCAGCATTTTCAAAGCAGCTGTAAGAGTTTTGACTCCTGGGCACTAAGGAAAAAAATGTTCTTTATGAGCTAAGCCCATCCACAGTGCTTGTTTCCCAGGCTGCCTCGTTTATTCAATAATTTGAGACAGTGTTGGATTAAATTTCATCTTCCAAGCCCTGTCTGCTGAAGCTGCTCACCAGCTCTGTCATTTATCAAGGACACTACATGCGATCCTTGATGTGATTGCTGCTCCTCTGGAAACCACTAACAGAGGCTGAGAGCATAAAGAAACAGGGAAGGGAAAAAGAAAGGAAGGAAGAAAAAAAATCTGTGTTTCTTGGAGGCAAGGAGTCTCTGGCTAATCTGCTGAGCTCTGCAGTCCCCAGAAGCCAACTCCTAAACCAGAGTCCTGTCAAAAAGGAGTCCTTCCCTAATGTAATACTGAAGGAAGAATAATTTTACAGCTTGCTCAGGGAGGACAGAAAGCCTTTCTGAGATGTCTGTGCTCGACCCACCCTATCTGGTTCTGATTTTTTTGTTTTGAATGCATCTCCAAACAATCACTGAAGATAAACAACACGAGCAGGGAAGCCTAGCCAAGTGGCTGAAATTACTGAACCTTTGAAGACTAAACACATGCAGGATCAATCTTCCCTGTAGCCTTTCCTACTGAAACTGGATCATTTCTTGCTGCTACAGGAAAAATTGTCTGGAAATCCCATGAGGCCTCCCAGAAAGACTGGTAACCCCTTACCTGCAGCAAACTCTAATGTGTTTTCCCTCAAACAAACCTTCAAGCCTTCCTTGCTGGGCTTCTTTTCTTTTTCTTACCAGTTTAGGAAAGAGTATGGGTTAGCCTAATAACTCATGGGGTCATCCAGAAGTTGTTAAAGCTACTGATGTCTTTGAAAGCCTTGTTCTCTGTAGCAGCCAGAGAACAAGCCTTGTTCTCTGTAGCAGCTTCTTGTGCTTGGCTTGAAGTTGGCTCCACTGTTGCTGCCTGTAACTTTTGTAATTGAACAAGGAACCTTCCTGTAGCAACCTTCATCTGCATTTGCCCAGATCATTTTCAAATTCATAACCAAACTGCTTTCAGGCAGGTCCCAGAGCAGTTTGCCAGTGTGTGTGTGCTGATTTGGGCAGTGCTGCTGCTGTACAATGTAGTTGCAGTGAGCTGAGCATTTGTCCCCAGCGCTGGCTTTGTGCACAGGAATTGCTGCCAGGCTCTGCAGTGTCTCCCGAGGTACCGTGCAGGGAAGCTCATCAATCAATCAATCAATCAATCAATCAGTGTGTCACTAATGACTGGAACCCAGCTGAGCTGGATGCTGCTGCTGCCTGCTGAGAGCAGAGCTGGAGCAGGGAAAGCAGACCTGGGAGGTGGGAGCAGCGAGCGTGAGCAACCTGTGGCAGATCCTTCTGCTTCACTTCCCCTCGTGGCCTGTGCTAAGTGGAGGGTGCCACCAGTGTCCAAAATACTTGTGATTGCAGCTGCAGTCAGCAAAGTCCTTGGCTGTGTCTCATTGGGAATGCTGAGATGCCACTGTTTCCTTTCCTGAGGCAATCTGGGAAGCAGCAAGGCTCCACAACAGTGCTGTGGAGCAGCCCAGAAACTACCAGAGGTTTGTTAGTGGTGTCTTCCTTTAAGTGCCACAAGTGTTCAAACTCATATTAAAAGCCATATTTATATATTAGGTGAACCACATGTCTTGGTTCATCCCAAGTCTGGAGTTGGTGATGTACCCCTGCTGTATAAAGAGCTC
The DNA here is from genome assembly GCF_031753505.1 of Anomalospiza imberbis. Classification (NCBI taxonomy): domain Eukaryota; kingdom Metazoa; phylum Chordata; class Aves; order Passeriformes; family Viduidae; genus Anomalospiza; species Anomalospiza imberbis. The sequence goes on from NC_089700.1 coordinate 4,444,912, forward strand.
TTGGAGCAAATGAGTATTTACTTGTGGGCACTTTTGGCCATCCACAAACTGTTTTATTCAGCTAAGCTGCAGTTTCCTTACACAGCACTATTTAGCATTACAGTGCCTCAGCCTGACTCTGTGCAGCAGCTGAAAGATTCCAGCAGCTGTGTCTGACCTCCAGTGCTCACTCTGACCCTTCTCCCTGCAGCTGTCCTCCCTTTGCTCAGGAGATGCTGTCCTTGTTCACTGAGTGCAGCCTCTGTTCTTCCTTCAGGAACTCATGTCTGCAGTGTTTCCACATTTCCTTCCTGAGCAGGTTCATCCCTCAGTCTTACAGCAAGTTTTTTTTTTTTTTTTTTTTTTTTCCCTGGATGCTAAACCCTGGGTGTCTCCCCCTCAACTGGATCCCTGCAGGATGTGTGTATAAATTCTGGGATTGGGTCACTTTGTGCATAGGCAGAGAGAGCTCTGTTCCAGCATCATCTGCTGTCTAGAAAGCACTGTCTAAACACATCAAAGGGAGCACTGTGATGTTAAGGTTTGGCCACAGTCCCAATCCCTTATGGTCTTCGAGCCCATCCTCCTGGAGCAGCTGCTTGTGGACCTTCCACCAGGTGCCTACAATGAGGATTTGACATGGTGCCACTTGGCATTCAGCCCCAGCATTATGGGCTAGAAAAAGCATGAGAGGCTTATCCTGCTAGAGCAGACACTTTCCAGGTACTCTTGCCTTAATCCCTCTGTCTGTCTTCTTTATCCCAAAGAGCAGGAAAATCATGATAGAATTAAAATGGGATTTGCTTGCTGCAAAATCCTGAGCAGCTGTCTCCTCAAAAGCTGCATATTTTAGCAACTCTTCTGTGATGGTCCAAGAGGTTGGTGGTGAGATGCAACTGCTGCTTTTTGATGGGATAAGGACCCATCATATCCCTCTCTCTTTGTGCTGTCAACTTCCAGGCTCTGATTTCCATAAGAGAGAATCCTAGGTGGGTTAAACAAGAACTATGTCAAAGATTTCTGTTCTTCAAAAGTTTGAGATAAAGAACAGAAATTCCTTATCAAGTACCCTGATCTTTGAAGCCAGGGAAAGCAGATGGAGAAAGAAGGCACAGAGATCATATTGGTCACGTTGGATCACATCAAATATCCATCTGTCCCCTGGTCTTGTCTCTGACAGTGGCCAGTGATGGCTGTGGAAAAGTGTGAGTAAAAAGGCAAGTGTGTAATAATACTTCTGACTACTCTGCAGGCCTGAATCCAGCAAGCTATGGCTTAGGCATGTCCTTAGCTGTCAGCTGATTTTATTCCTCTTTTTAGCTCTCAGTGGGTTTTTCTGTAGCTTCCTCCAATCCTTTTGTGAACCTGTGAAAAATTTGCTCAAGGGCAGTGTCCTTGGGATGATGTTACAGTGCAAGGTTCCTGGCAAGCAGGTACCCAGCTTCACTGCCTGCAGTGTGGAAGAGCAGTTTTCTGCCACAAACTCGGTGATCTTGGTCAAGGCATTTTGTTTCCCTGTATGTAAAATGGGGATTATGTATTTCTGTTTCACAGGGAATTGGGAGGATAATATTTAGAGGTTGTTTAGATACAAGGGCTGAGAAATTTATAGAAACATACATACTAAATTAAGCAATTTGGTCTTCATCTGATTCCTTTCTGACATCCAACAGCCCAAGCCATAAAACCATGCTTTCTTTCAATTGTTTTAAATTTGGTTTCTCTCTCTCTTAAAGAAAAAAGCATATGCATATCTCTGCTTTCCTTATTATGCCTCATATTTGTGCTGGACATGCTCTTAATGTGGGTTTTCCAGTGTTACACTCCAAGATACAGGATGCAATTGTACCTGGAATGGGATATCATTCAAAAGCACTGCAGAGTTAAAGAGTTCACAGGTTCAGCAGGAATTTGCAGTCCTTGTCACTTTGAAACACAAGACCCCTCCATAGCAGAGTTTAAGGAGAGTCTGGTGTTTTCCTGATTAAAGAGTCTGACTGTCTCCTCACTGTGACTGGCTTGGGCTGAAATGCTTATCTCCAGAAAGGAGGGAAGAAAGAGGAGAGGAATAAATTCTCCTTGGTGTCAGGTCTGTCCTGGTAGGTGGAATGTTCTTCAGGGTGGGTGACACCTGTGAAATGGTTGAATTGAGTGTATTTTGTGCTATGAAACATGAAACTGTTGCCTTGTTTGCTTTGTTCATGCAGAGCAGAAACCCTGAAAAGGCTGATTTATCCATGTCTTCTGTTCTCTAAAAATGAGAAATCATTCCTGCACCTTTCCATTTGTAACTTCATGGAACTCCACATGTGTGGCAGAAATTAGATCATCTAATTGATTTATAGTCAATCAGTGACTGTAAAGCCCCTGCATTCCTCATGAGCAATTTATAGAGGTCTGGAAGTTCACCCCCTGAGCTGCAGTGGAGGCTTTAGCCTGGCTGCAATGTGGGTTTAAAGCTGTTAAAAATCCCTGGACTTGCAATCCTCTGGTGTTTGAGATTGTTTTAGAAGGTGTTGGCTGTGTGGTGGGAAAGGGGGTGATGAGAGAACAGAAGTGAGTGCCTGCAGCCTGAGAGCTCTGACACTGCAGAGATGGAGCAGCTCTGGCCAGGGCTGGGAGCTGCAGCCATGGAGGCATCACTGCAAGGGACAGGAAGGCTTCTTTGCAGCTCTGTGTTCATCTAGCCCAAAACTACTGCACTGACGGGGGGGGGGGGGGAGAGGTTCACCCTGGCTCTTGCTCCTGTTTGAGATGAGGATTTGAGAATATGGAAATAAAGGTGATATGGATTTTTCTTTATTGCTGTTAGTGCATAACATTAAGTTATTGGAAGCTATTGCTTCAGTTTTCGTACTTAAACAATTAACAATTCATGTGCAACCAGGAGTAGGCTCTGCCTCTTCCCAGATCTGCCACTGGAAAATTTGGAAGAAGCAATTACACCCCCAACCCCCAAACGACCTCAAAATCACCTCTTTCTGGAAAAAGAAACAGGGAAAAGGAATATATATGCACTGGTGTAGCAGCAAGCATCAGTTTTGGCTCCAGCCACACAGATGGGTTTGGTTGCTTGGTGTTCATCCCCCATTGCCAGTTATATCTTGTGAATTTCCAGTTATCATCATCCACACACAAAACCCCACAACCCTTAGTTATTAATTCTCCCTTCCCACTGACCTGGCTCTCCATAAATCTTAGGCCTGGAATCTTTCTTCCTTTCTTCTCCTCCTGCTCCCACCTCTTTCTCTCTTTTTTCTCTTTTAAATTAAACACATTCCAGAGAGAGGCTGGGAGCTGTTAGGAAGCTCTGCACTGATGGGGTTTCCTTTGGGATGTGCAGGCTGGTGAGATTCCTGCCCGTGCTTCTCCAGCCTGCAGCAAGGCGTAAGGGTGACATCAGCTTGTGGCATCCAGCACTCCCTGTTCTGCTCCAGAACCACTTTTGCATTCTGAGTTCACCCAGAGAAAGGCACTAAAAAATAAGAATAAACCCAGACCAAAATCAAGATATGTGCAAACTACTTTTGTGACGCTTTCCTCAAGGGGCCTGGTATTTCATCACAGAAGGGAATTAGATTAGTCTGACATGATTTGTTCTGGACAGATGTATGTTGACTGTAAAGTGATTTGATTGTTACCTTCCGGGTGCTTATAAATAGTCTCTTTATTTACTGCTTCATTTTTTTTCTGGGTATTTATGTAAAAATGGTTGGCTTCTGTTCTCCATTTTTAACAATCAGTATCATCCTGCCCTTCTGCCCACAGGATCACAGGATGGCCTCCAGAAATTCTTGAACATGTTCACCAGTCACTCACCAGAACACTCTCTAAGTGCTCTCAAGATACTGTGGCTCACATAATCAGAAACTTCAGAATTGCCCTGATAAGTCAATAATTCAATAATTAGCAAGGTTTTTTCCTTTGGATGCTATGTTTGTGAGAGACATATTGTAAAACTTTTCATTTTTAAACTTTGTGCACTACTTTGCTCATGCCCAGAAACTCAACTTCCCAACTGGATGAGTCTGAATGTGGATTCCCCTCACACCCAGAGAAGAAAGTATAAAAGAAGTTGGGAAACTGGAAAAAGGATCTTAAGGACTGATTGAAGTCAACCCAAGTATGGCAAGAGAAAGCCCTGGGGGTTTATGTAGTGCAGGCCCAACAGAGAAATAAGGCAGGGAAGCAGCGGATATCCCACCTATTAATTTTGCACTTTGTGTTTGGGTTTACCAGATTCTTTTAGCTGTAGTGCTTTAACACAATAAGTGGTGTAAAATGTTTTAACTTTCTCAAAGAAGCCCAAATACTTTTAGCAGATGACTTGATCTCTCGTGCCAGTGAGCGTGTGCTTCAGTCTCTGAGCAATTTCCCTTTGACAGAGTGCCCAGTCCTGCAGCAGAACAGCTGAAGGCGCAAGTAATTTGACCGAAATTTTAAGACATCTTGAGGGATCTAAGGTTTGCTCATCAAGAAGAACTACTTTTCACCTTTCCCTCACTTCTGCCTCTTAAAAATCCATAAGGAAGAAGAAAAAAATTCCCCAACCCTTAATTTATATTTAGAAGCTGACTGTTTTCCTTGAATCCCTTTCTGGCTCAGCCAAACTCAGAGCCTAGGCTGACAGCTGTGAGTTTGTACCATCAATTTCCATGTACATGTTCCTCAGATAATTACCTGAGGGAGCAGGTTTCAAACCACAGCGTGTGGCCCACGGCCAAGGCGATAGAGATCTGGCATTGCGTGGGAAGAAGGGTCAGTGCAAATCAAACGTGAGCCCCATTCCCACATGAAAAGGAAATAAAACCGCCACGTGCAGGCATGTGGAGAAGCTTCTCCTTAGTCCCTCAGCTTAAATACAACCAAGCAGGAAAAATAATGCTGGCAAGGAAATACAGCTGTGTTTATTGGCCATTCGGTGCCCAGCAGGTCTCAAACCCTTCAGTGCTGGTTTTTCATTAATGCTGCACTGGAAACCCTGGCTGCCTGCTTGTTTTAGGAGCTGAAAATCTTCTGTATGCTGGAGGCAGGAATAAAAAGTTTACACCACAGAACATAAAAGGGAAAAGTTGACATGGTTGTGAGCAACTTGGGTGGAAAGCTGAAAGCTCCCCACACAGACAGTGCAGAAACAGGTTCCTCCAGAGTGGATGAACTGTCTTGGAGGTCGGTCACTGGGGGATGTGAGCCACCCACCCTTTGCCTCTGAGCATGAAGAGAGGCCAGGGTGACCGTGCCATTCACGTGTCCTCTGAACAGAGAGAGACTTAGCTTTCTCAGGATTTCTCCTGAGAGAAGCAGAGAAAAGAGAATAAAAACAATTCTTAACCCACTTGCTACTCCTGTGTTTGTGCACATGTGGAATGTGTTCTGGAGACTGTTTACCCAAGGTGATTCCTTAATTGGATTCTGGTGATGGTGTTTTGGATTGACTGACCAATTAGGTCACAGCTGTGTCGGGACTCTTGGCAGAGTCATGATTTTCTAGTTAGTTACTTACTGATAGTTCTCGTTAGTTAGTAATATAGTGTAATATAGTTTTAGTATAATATAGTATAATAAAGTAATTAATTAGCCTTCTGAGACCATGGAGTTCTATGCATCATTTTTCCCTGTCGGGCACAGCATTTTGCTATAGGTGACCACCTTGGGCTTCAATGTCTCACTTTCAGGGGCCTAACTTAGGGCAGGTGTATCCCACACTTGCAATGTAGGCAGGGACTCTTGCAGATAGTGGTGCTTCAGGGGGAACAGATCAGTCTGAGGGAATACAGTGGCAGGAAATGCCATCATGTCCTGCCATGCTGGTGAAACTCAAACTGTCAGGGGTGGCTCCAAAAGCCCCATGTTCTATTTGTCCTGGACATTGACCCCAGTGTCTGGTTCCTTTTCTACAAACAAGAGCAACCCAGTTTGCACAACCAAATTGTTTCAGTAGCTTGTTCAACAAGCAGACCCCATGGGCTCAGCTGTAATCATCCCCAGTGCCATTCTGTCAGAAATTGCTGAATTTTGATGTGTGTGGAATGGCTCTGTGCTAACAGGAGACCTGCAGGTGTGGTCATCAAGGTGTCCTTGTGTCCCATGGGCTGCAGGACAAAAGAGTCAAGCAGCACAGTCACCTGAGCCAGCCGCTGGGTTTACTCCCCACGCAGTGTCACTTGTCCCACCTATTGTAAATGCAGGTGAACTCGGTGGGAAGAAATGCTGATGTCTGACTCCAGTTCAGAAGGCTGAATGATTTGTTTATTATAACTATGCTATAATACATTAATATACTATTTAAAGGAGATACTAAAACTACAAACCTACTTTCTAACTACCATATCTAACTAACAACAACTCGTGACCCTCTCGCCGGAGTCCAGACACCGGTAGGTTGGATTGGCCACCAGGCTCAAACAATCCTCACCAGAATCCAATCAAGCAATCACCCCAGGTAAACAATTCTCCAAAGACATTCCACATGGAAAAAACAAGGAGCAGAAATATAAATTGTTTTCTCTCTCTTCTCTCTGTGTTCCTCTATGAAAAAATCCTGAGAGAGAGAAGAATGTGCCTGCCACACCACCCTGGAAAGCCACAGACCCCAGCTTTGGTGAGGTGTCCTGTGAGTCAGCTGTGGATGCTCTTGGGAAGTCAGGAATTCTTCCCATACAGAAATTCCAGGCAGTGTAATCCAAATTGCTATATTTAGGCATTTGAGCCACAACTCACTGAGTGCCCCCAGTGTAAGTGAGCAAAAGGAGTGTGAGGAAGTAGCAAAGTATTTGTCCCACATAAAGACTAAATATCCATTATCAGCAATCTCTTTGGCCTGCTTCCTCTGTTGTTTCTTTCCCTCTGGAGATTTGGCAATTGGATTGATTTGCTGCCTGACTCACTGTCTTAGATTGAGATACTGAGAATTGCTGACAGTATTAATAAAATTAGCATTAGGGAGGATGTTTGAACATTTGCCTTTGACGTTTTTAGGGAAGAGAGCTGACATTTAGTCTAAGTTAAAAAGTGATTTAATTGCCATTATTTTTTTCCCCGACCAAAGTCTTTGTAGTTTTCATGTGAAAACTTAGTCCAGAACTAAGAATTTCAGATTGCAAGTTATGGTCTTTCTTTTTGCTGAGAACCCCTGATTAGTTAAGAAAACACTAGATATTTAACAGCATTCTTGGGAGAAATATTTTCATAAAACCATAAAATACATGTACAAGTATCTCCAGCAGTATTGTTTTATGATAGTGAGGATTATTTTGTTCTGTCTTAGGTGACATAAAGGTCAAACTGAAATAATAGTCTTAATGTCAAAATCTAAGGACAGGCAAATAATTTTCAAGAATGGTTTGCATCATTACTTTTAAATGCAGTTGCCTGGTCTTTAGGATTTGTGGTTAACTTTTGCTCCCTGTGGGAAATGACTGAATTGAGGAGACATTTGTTTCATGTCATGACTGCTCTTTATCTACATACCCGGCACTGTTTTCACATGGTACAATTGATCCACAGGGAACAGCAGCAGGCTGAGCTTGGGTTTGTGCTGGTCAGCAAGAAGATCACTTCCCAACAGTCATTATAGGCAATTTTCAGTAGTCCTTAAAGGTTTTAATTCGGGTGTTCATTATTTTGTACTCTTTGCCTGACAAGTGGAGCTGCCTGATATCACTGAGAGTCTTCTTGAATGTTCCCTTTCCATAACCATTGGGGCAAAGTTTTGGAGCTGCTGCCACTGATCAGTGTCAATGCAAAGTGTGGAATAGTGTGAAAGATCTTCCATGAATTAACACTCATTTATAGGTTGTATCCTTTTAAATAGGATCTTTTTTATCCTTTTAAATAGGGCACTGCTGGTCACCTCCCTGCCCTGTTTCCTGCTGGCCTCATCCCTTGGCTGGTGGGAATGCCATTTTTTGGGGCTGGAGCTGCCATTACTTTGTGCCTGTGTCGTTTTGAGGCCCTACATGCTGACTGTGTGCTGCAACCAGCAGACCCAGTTACTCTTCAGGGGGGTTTTCTGTGGGGGAATCCAGCAGAAAGCTGTGCCAGTCTCAGCTGTACATGTGTGTGGTCGAATTCCTGCTGCCTTTAATGAAGAGTGAGTGCCAGAATCTAAAACAACTTTTCCTGCTCTCCCATAGATAGCATTGCTTGTTCCATCCCACAAAAAGTTGCTATTCTCTTATCCATTTTCTCCTTTCTCTGACTGCAAAAAGTATAAATTATTTTAGTGCAAAAATTTTGGAAGGTTTTCTCCCTCTTCCCCATTTCCTGAAAAGCTTGCATAAAGAGTGAGACACTCATAAGCTTTTCCGAGATAAGAATTTAATTTATTTATGCTTCATTGTTCCAGGCATGGCTACAGACTGGTTTGGAAATTTGCTGTTCCAACTTTAACAGGTCACTGCATGGAAAGGAGCAGCTGGATTTTCCTCCAGAGCAGCCGTCAGCTGTTGGAAATCTCTTGATACTCCCCTGGCTTCTCCAGATTCAGCATTAACTTCTCCTTCCTGTAACAGGAATTATGCTACGTGCTGTAGACTCTTTAGCTAGAAAAAAGAGGAAAGCACAAGAGGGGAATACAGCAGATGCTGGTGGGGCTGGCAGAGGCCACACCATTTCTCTAACTCCTTCTCACTTCCATAAGGTCAAAGTGTAGGAGGAAAAACCCTCTCTAAATCCAGCATGTCTGAAGTGACTCCTGTAGCTCAAGCAACTTCTGTAGCTCAGGCAAGTGGGCAATGAGTCCAAAGTCCAGAAATGTGAACTACTCCATGCTTTCACACTGCTTTTCCCTCTCACCTCTTCCCCTCTTTGGAAGTGCCTCCTCCACTGCATATTCCAGTGTTCCAGGATAGCTGAGGGATGGAGGCAGCAGCCCCATTTCTCATCTCCCATGGCTGCACGGCAGCAGAATCCTGCTGACTCCTCTGAGTTTGTCCCGATTTGCGCAGATAGAATGACCCACGTGTGAAACCTGTGTGATGACATCTGTAGGAGATGTAATGCAGCCAAGTAACTTTGCCATGAGAACAGTTTCAGTGTTGCTTGACTTTCTTTTAGAATACAATGATGAAAACATCATACTGCATTAAGTAGTACTTAATTAATGTAAGCCATGAGAGAGAGAAATTCAAGCAACTTGCTCCTTTGAGCTGGATGTTTTACTGAGAACTGAGCCAGATTGACATAACTGGTGACTTTTTTCAGAAGCTGAGCTGTTGGTTGCCTCTTGTCTCAACTTTACTGAGATTTGTCCTTCAACACCAGCTAAAATAATTTGAAAGCAGGTTTTCTGCTTGATCTTTCACATTCTTTGTATCAGAGCCCTCCATCAGAGTGCTCCTTGCTCTGAACTTTGGTCTGTGATTTGTCAGTCCTGAATGTCTCAAAAGGTTGTGGGACAGAAACTGCACATGCAAGAGTGTCCCAAGGCAAACAGAGCTGCAAGCACTGGCAGCTTACAGTACCTAACCTCTGCAGGGAGTTGATTGATAGACATTTTGCATACAGTCACAATCAATAGAACTTTTTCATGTAACTAAAACTGATTATGGGAAGAGAAAAAGTGAAAGGGGGAAAGAACAGGAGAAAATGCCACACAGTTACCACTGCTGGTTATCAGAACTTGCAATTTATGTCCTGTGAAAAACACGGGGAAATAACTGAAAGTCAGAAGGGAAGAGTTACTGGCCATTAACTCACTTAATATAAAACATTAAATGCTCACAGTGGGAGACTTGTTTGTTGAGCTGCTGGTAAAAGGGGTGGATTCTGCCTGGTATAAAATGACATGGTTCCACTTTGACATGTCAAAGTATTTGCTGGCCTTTAGTGTAGTTTTGTCCAGACCAGCAGATCCTCAGTTCTCTGAGATTAGTGTGACCTTTTCCCCTTAGCCTTTCTGGTTAAGATACAAGAGAGGGGATATCAATTTGGTTGTAGGATGCAAGGAGCCTGAAGACACTCAAGATGAAGTTTCCAGATCCTATTGATGCACTGTTGACCATTTTCAGGCACCTTTTCTCTTCCCTATGTTCTGAACTCTGAGCTATTCATTAAAAGGGAATAAAGAAAAAGCAGTTCCCTCTAGCTGAGGCACTTAATCATGTTTGGGAGATCCAGATGCAGCCCCTGAATGAGCCGGGTCTGAGGCTGGGCTCTCCCGGGAGATATTAGCGGCTCATCGTTCGCACATCAAGCTTCCGTAATGACGAGTGGGATTATCAGAGAAAATCCCCCCTGTGCACCAGCGAATCCGAACTTGTGACTCTCCTGCCTGTGCATTAAACTCCAATTCACAAAATAAAACAGCTGGATTAGCACAGGCACGGCCAAGTTATCTGGGGGAGGGCTACATCATGTCCTGTGAGCAGAGCAGGCATGGCCTGAGCAGCATTCCATGGTTTGTCTGACCATGAAATGATCTGAGGTTGTCTTGCTTTGTGTGGGGGAAAATCTTCACAAAACCCTCCTGAACAGTGGCTGGTTTTAGAGTTCCTGTCAATGGTTCTGTATGACGTGTGACTTTATGGTAGAACTCTGCTTCTGACATTCAGTGAGCTCACAACCTGCCATGCCTTGGCCAGTGCTCGTTAATTCTCATAATCGCTCATTAATTGGAAAACGGTGAGGGAAATTGGTAGCCTGCTAGAGAATGAAATATTCCATGGACATCTGGAGTTAGATGCATATATCCAAGGGGTGTGAAATACGAAAGCAATTGTCTGTGTCCCCAGGGAGCTGTAACCCTGTCAGTAATATATTTTGTCCAGAGAATGTAGCAGGAAAGATGCCTTCTCCTTGGAAAAGTATGGAGAGCGTTGGCATTGAGGTAAGGGATCCTCCTAGCTGCCCTGTGAGGGGGCGAGACACTGTGTCTTACTCAAGGGTGATGTGAGTGGAGCCCACCAAACATGGGCAAGAGGTGGCTGGGCAGGTATTTCACTACCTGAAATATCAACCAAGCTTCGTGCTTAAAAACATGTCATCTACCCTCCACAACGAGAATTCCAGATGCATTTCCATCCCATGATTTTCAGTTAATCTTCCACTGGTTTGTGATTTCTGAGGAGCTATAGATTGAATCCAGGCATGCTAGCTAAGCTGAATTTCTGAGTGGTAGGAGTTTTTATGTTTGTTTATTTGTTTTCAAGTAATTTTTTCCTTTGAAATTCTTTCAATACCAAAGGGTAAATGGATTCTTGGGCACTAATTTAAGGTATCGCTACTAATAATAACCTAATGTTTGCTGTTTGTCAAAAGCTGAGAATCAGCAGTGATGAAAGATGAAACTGCCCCAAGTTTCTTGGCAAAAGTGACGGAGGCAAATATTTCAGAGGTCATTTCAATTTTAAAATTTGCTTCCACAGAGATTGTGCTGTGGTAACGTTTGTCTTCTAGATGTTATCAGAGCAGCAGTGGAATTTCATAGTAACTGAAGTGAAAGAATTTTAAGATGTAGAGTCTGGCTGTTGCAGGGATCCCTGTCCTGCTGTTCTCATTAACCTTGCTGGTGTTACAGGCAGTTGCTGTGCACTCCAGGTCCAGCCTTTCTCAGTCAACATCTTACAGCTCCAGCTCAAAATGGTCTGGTTGTCCCCATTCACTGATAACACACTTGACTCTCATCCTGTTTGTTATCTGTTGGCTCTTCAATAAGCTTATGTGTATTTTTCTCTTTTTTTTTTTTTTAAAGCAAACATAACCCCAGCCTTGCTTGTGCATTAATTGACTTTGCAAGTTCAATATTGCTCTCTCATTTAACAGCAATGCTGCAGGAGCACCAAGAGACCACTCAGAGCAGAGCCCTCTGTGGGTATGGAACAACCTCACAGCTACAGCAGGACCTGCCAGGTGGCAGCTTCTGCAGCCCCAAACATTCCCTTTTGTTGCATGGGAATAATGGAGACTCTGAAGAAATGCTGCATAGGTAGATGCCACAGCTCAAGGGCAGCAATGTTGGAAAACAAATAACTTTTAGCTTTTCTGAGTACATTTTGATACTATCCTAATTTTGATATTGTGTAATTCTTGCACAGCATAAAACTCCCATTGCTTTTGGTTCTTAGATTAGTTCAGCTGTTCCAAATTTGTTCCTAGTCTGGAATTGTGACCTGTATCTTACTGGGTGGAGCAGGAAGGCTGTACCTAGACACTGGTAGGAAATTTATTTGTGCTTTTTTTCCAGCTAAGCTGAATCTAGCAGCATCTTGAAAACAGCTGTCGATGTGCTCCTGCAGTTGGTGCCTCTCCTTGGGGTATCTTGGACCTCAGGGAGATGGAATGGAAATATCTTTTCATTGGGAAAAGAGGGTTCTTGTGTGGGAGCTTGAGCTGGGAGAATGTCCTTTTGCAGAGGCTGTGAAAGCAGGTGGCCTGTTCTAGAAGTCATCAGGTGGCTGCTGTGATCCCAGATCAGAAATGAAGTGCCTGTTTCTCTGAGCAGGTGAAAATACCCCAGGATATGGTCAGATTCCTAAGAAGTTTCAACACCTACTTATTCTGTTTCTTTCCTTATCTCCCTCCAGCAATCATAAGTCATGTGGAACACCTTTTTTCATGGAATTGAGCTGCAGGTTGAAAACCTCTCTGCAGTAGATTGTGAGCAGGTTGCTGCTTTGACTTTTCAATTTATATCACTGAAGACAAATTTTATTAGCAAAATCGTGGGCAACTCAGCAGTGGATTTTTAGGCTCTGACTGGGTGCCTGGAGCTACATTTCTTTGAACTGTCTTCTAGAGGAACTGCAGCTGTATAAATGGATGAAGACTGTGGAAAGAAACTATAAATATGTCTTTATTAAGGTGGATTTTTAAATCAAAGTGACTTTTTGAAATATTTTAATGAACCCTAAAAACTATTTTGCAGTTCTTTCCAACAGATATGTTACTTTTCAGCAGTGGAAGAGGAGGGGGACGTTACTGAGGGAACTGTGGCCATTGCATCTGTGGCAGTGCCTTTTCCATGGACTTGGCTGGACAGAAAACTTAAAATGTCCAGGGGCTAGAATGCCTCTTCTGCTACTAATTTTCATGGTGTAAAGTGTAGCCAGGTTTCTCAGGGGTACCACTGGGATGGTGTTGTGGAGTGAGGAATTTGGGGGCATTTGAGACATTTCCTGTTACCCTGCAGCTTTTTCAATGGGCAGTGGTGGATTGTGCTTTACCAGGAATGTGACAAACCTACTCCATATATGTTTTCCATGCTGGAAGTAAATTGAAAACAATGATTTAGCACATAAAAAAAAAAAAAAAAAGGTGCAAGCATTGCTTGCTGAATGGTTTAGTGCCTTCTACTCCCCTTGTTTTCTTGTCCCAGAGAGTTTAGGATCTGTGCTTAAGCACACATGGCAGGTTTCAGAATTCCAAAAGCCAGCTGGTCCTTGGTGTTGGCTGTCCTGGGAGTTAATGGTGGGCTCAGTAAGCACCACTGAACTGTGCTTCCTCAGCAGCTGGAGCTGTGAAACTCCATGGTGGGGCTTTACATCAGAGAAGACACGTCCATTCCAGCTTAAACACACATCTCCACATCCCAGTGACTCCAAACCTGGCCTCAGTGAGCTCCAAAGGGACTTAGACTGAAACAGGCAGAGAGTGGAGCAAGGCATAGGTGGAGGGATATGGGTGGTCAGGGGAAAGTCAGGGCTAAACCTCTGGCAGTTCTGTCTTGCTTATTCTCCACCATAACACCGTGTCTTTGAGGAGAGCACTGGGCAAGGTTCCTCACTGCAGGCCATAGCATGAAGGAAATCATTCAGAAAGCTGCTCAGTAGTATTGCAGAGTGTAGAAATTGCTGTGATGGAAGCCGTTTTCCTCTGGGTATGTGCACATGGACATGTCTGTGTAAATGAATGTATAAAAGGAAAGGCACTGGAGTGCATCATCCAGAGGTGGTCTGAGCTGGGATTTCCACTCAGCAGAGCCTGATGTGGGGAGGCTTTGTAGCAACTACAGTGTTCTCTATGGGGAGGCAGAGGTGTTCCAGATACACAGTACCATCATGGTAAAAGTGATTTTGGCACAGAGGTAAGCACCTCTCTTTTAATTCAAGTGTCACATTTTACCCGCTTGCAGTTTCCTGCTTGTATGTTTTGGCTTTTGCCCAGCACCTCAGGCTATGTGTGCTCATCTGGTTTTGATAAAACACTGAACTTAGACAATACATCTTCTTGGACATTTCTTCCTGTTAGATTCAAGTGTGATACAAAGCAACCAGCACTTGATCAGTAGCAGACACTGTTTTTATCAAGCATTGTTGGATGTTCATTAGCCATGAAAGGACTGTAGAGAAAACTTGCCACAGGACAGGTTGGTGCTTCTCCTTCCTTAGCCACCTCAGTGGCTGCCTGTTGGGTGCTCTTTAGACGCCCATGTTCACATACCAGGCTACAATATCCAAGTTATTTGGCTGGTGTTTATCTTGCCTCTTTCATAGTCTTGTTAGTCTGCTAAGAGAGATAAAAATGCCCATGAGATTTTGCACAGTGGCCGATGAATGGGAGTAGCAACCTCATTAAAAATCATCTCCTCATCCTGACATTTAGGTAGCACTTGAGAATGCAGTGCAGTAAAATGTTGGGTGAAAAGATGAATAAAAATAGCATTTCTCATGGTGTGCCCAAGGAGCACGTGTGACCTCTGATATGACTGTGAGTCACTCAGCCTCTGTAACACCCTTCCTAGCCCTGATATATGCAAGGAAAAGATGGACCACATCCATATTTATTAGACCTAAAACGTGAAGAAAGGCATTTATATCACTGAAGTTCATCTGTCTGCCTGTCTCCTTTTCACCAGTCACCTGGGCTCCCCTTGGAGGAGGGAGAAGGAGGGATACTTCCAAAGGCTGAGCATCCCTGCCTGATTTGCATGCCTGGCAAGTACACCAGAGGTTGCAGTGTCACCACATGGTGTTAGTGGTGCTCAGGGAGCGTGGGATGGCTGCCCTGTCCCTGTGTCAGCACCATCCCTCGTGGAGAAATTGCCTAAATTCAGTCCCAGGGGAGTTCTGCCTTCCAGCAGGGCACTGTCCCTGGCCTGTCCTGCTGGGCTGGGCACAGGAGCTGCTGCTGGGGATCCCTGGTGTTGTGCCAGGACAGCAGCTCCCACAGCCCTTGCTGTGCTGCTGATTGTCAGGGCTGGCACCCAGTTTCCAGCTCACAGCTCTTCCAGCAGGAGGGAAATGGGTGACACTCCGTGAAAACCTTCTGGATAAGCTGGTCCTCGTGCTGTTGGGAAGCCTGAGTTGCACAGGGAGATAAAAGACAGTCAGACTTGCAGAGCAGCGTTGTCAGAGGCTTTGGCCTGACCTCAGGCTCTGACAGACATGTTTATCCAGCATGAGGGAGGCTGGAGGCACTGCACAGACCTCTTTGTTCTCAGCTTTTTTATCTCTTCATGTCTCATCTCCCTTCCTTCCCCCAGTGGACAGAGATGAAAGTTGTGTGCACCCCTCTGCAAGCTTCCTCAGAGATCCAATTGAAATACCTCATCCTTGGAGCATATGGGAGGGTTGAGCCATTGAACCTATTCCACTGGAGGGTTACAGTCCTGGAGCTTTTTTTGTCTTGTTTCTGGGATTATGGATACTCAAAACTGAGATTGAACACTTAAACTTTTATGGGAAAAGCTGGTAGAACTTAATGTGCTCTTTGGAATCAGCAGATTCTTTGCTCAATGTGGAACTGAGTTTTGCCATCTTGCTGCAATACTATACTCCAATAAATAAATGCAGTAGAATCCCATTTAATTTGTATGAGTTGCACCCCCTAAAATCCTCTAGGCTATTTGAACAGATTACAAACCAAACCCCAGAGTTTTTCCCTAATTTTCCAGCTGTGCAAATCCATCCTTGGATATTAAAAAGACTAAGTCTCATTATACATTCTCTGTCTCCTCTATCGTGACCAATTTGCTAGAAAAATCAAAGATCTGGTTCTTGGAATGGTGTAAGTAACAAGTGTTTTTTTAATCATATCTTAATCCTTAAAGGCAGGAGATAACTCTCAGAGTAAGAACTGCCTGCAGGTTTCCCAGTGACACTGAAATACCTGATAGACCCTCACTAAATCTCTCCAGGTTCAGGGATCAGAAGGCAGCTGACAATTTTCATTAATGATACGTAGGATGAGGGGGAAATCCAGCTTACACTCCCTGTATTGGTTGTTGTGATGATTGAAATGTGGTTTTATTTTTGCCTTTATCACATGTACATGGAAAAGAAGAAATACATAGCAGAGGTTCCATTTTTTTGAAGTGTCACTCATCTGAGCCATCTCCTGTGTAAAAAATGAAGTTGCTTTTACAGAAACCATACAAAATCATTGTCAGGGCTTATATGAAATACTGTTGTGTCCTAATAATAACTTCTAGCTGAAAAATCTTGGCATCCTGCAGCTTAGGAAAGGGTTTTAAAATTCACCTTCAGTTTTTGGGCAACAGGCAAAACATGTGGCTCTGTTTAGGAGCTATTTTCGTTAAAGCTTGACAATACAGGATGATAAAATACAGCTGCATTGTTTAAACTTTCAATTTAATTTCTGGTTTGGGTCCAAGCTGTTTCATCAATATGGCGCCATTCATTTCAAAACAAAGCCCTTGGAAGGGTCTCCATTACCCCACCATTGATCAAGAGGGTGTTAAAATGTAGAGCCTAATTATGTTCCTGGCCTGTTTGGAATTCCAAAATTGGATTTTTATAACTGTCAAATTTGCAATCAGGGTAACTTTCCATGGCAATTAGTCAGAATTATTAGTGCTTTCCTTGCCAGGGAGTTATAACTAATGGTGGTGGCTCACTTTTCAAGGCTCAGTAAGAGTCAAAGGCAACATATATCTTACAGAAGAGCCATTTGACTGCAAAATTGTCTGCACTGAACTGCACCCAAGCCTCTACTACTGCTACAGTCATTTTTATCAGTCCTCTAGGGCTGAGTTGTGGCTACAACCTTCGCTGCAAGCTCTGCACATAGAATTAACCACTGGGTTCTGCCTTGTTGCAAGATGGGACTCAAGAAATTGTGACATGAGGAAGTTCATCCTTGAGTATTCCACTCAAGCTTACCTTGGTGAAGGCTGGTACTCAAAAGGCTGCTGATTTTGGTCAGTTATTGCTTTGAATCTTTAAAATGAGCCAAGAAGAAACATCTGTACAACCTGTCTGAGGAAGGCTAAATCCTCTCAGCCTGACTTGCAGCTCAAGCTCCTGTGTGTAAGCTTGAGTTTGTGCTAAACCAGAGATATTTGCCCAGGTGGGAATCCCTTCTTGGTACAGCTCTGCAAATGTTATACAAAATATTCAAGGGAAAAAATAAAGAAGAAAACAGTTACAACAAGAAGCAAAGCCAAACCCAAAGACATTAAAGCTGAGGTATCCACCCCATGCTGTCTAATGCAGTACTTTGCAGAAACGTGTTTCTTCAGCTCAAATGCTGGTGCATGAGGGTATTTGCTCACAGGAGAGCAAACAGTGGCAGAAAAAAGCAAACACTGATCCTTGCCTCCTGTGCTACATCGTTTTGGAGGCATCTGTTCGAGATGCAGACGACCTTCTGCTGATATGGACAGATTTTGGTCATCCAGCTTCAAGCTTTAGATGGAGCAGTAACTGGGGGAGCAGCCTGACAATGACTATGTCCTCATCCCTGCATGAGTTCAATGAGCCCCTTCCCAGGTCCAGCTCCAATCCCCCCTCCATGTGCCTGCTCCTCTTCCCACCCTGCTCTGCCCTTTCTGTCCCACTGCCACATGTGCAACAGCCTCGTGGTTTAAGGAATTGATCCCCTTGAAAAACAATCAATTACTATTTCCAGATTGGCTTATTTTTAATCTTTCTCCTTCTTATCTGGCAATGTCTTTCCATGAGCTGCAAACACTCATTCTAAAAGCAAAGGTGGTAACTCAAACCAGTTAAATTTTAGCACAAGTGCTGGTGTCAAACTATCACCTCTGGTTTTCCCCAGGCAGCCAGAGCCTGCCTTTTTCTCTTAGGACATCTCTTTTTCTCTTAGGACATCTCTTTTTCTCTTAGGACATCTCTTTTCCTCTTATAACATTTTTATTTTTTTCCTTAGAACACCTCTTTTTCTCTTAGAACACCTGGAACATCTCTGTGTCCACTGACATATACTTACCTGGACAGTCATGTGATTGTTTTTGACAAAAAGATCTGGAATTTAGCTTTATTGATACAGGTTCCAAGTTGCTCATAACCCTAATCCTGCAGAACGTTTGCCCTGGAAGAAAGAGGGATTGTACTCAATTTTGCTTAATTAAATCAACCTAAACTAATTGTCAGCTAATAAAATAGTGTTGGTCAGGTCATAAAACAGAAATGAAGATTAAAAGAGCAGTTGCCATGAACAGGTGGTAACTCTGTTTCCAAGTTAGACCACATTACTCTCTGGCACAGAATCTCTGAGAATACCTCATATTCCAGGGTTTTTTTTCAAAAAAAAATGTTTATGAAACTTATAAAATATAGAGCTCATTTTATAACCAATTTTCTATCTCACCTGCCAAGAGCAGTGGGGGTTGAGCCAGCACAAGGCGGATGCAGAGTTTTAGGCAGATGTCCAGAAATGGATTCTCTGCACAGGGCTGTGGAATACATTTCTACCTTTGACTGGCCTTTCTGTTACAATTCTTGAGACTTAGTTTTTTCTTTCTTGTTGCTGTTACAGAAAAGACCTAGTAAACATTTTTTTAATGTCATTGATCTTGACCTGACACTGTTGTGCAAAGGGAGAAACTTTCTGTTCTGACTGTGGATGCTGTTTAACTCTAGATGGATCTTGAGTTAGTTAACAGGATCCCTCTGGATTTGGCCTTTAGTATTTTTGTTGACTCTGCAGATCTTGCAGAAGGCATTAAACATTTATCTAATTTCATCTGGAAAAGACTAAACTGGAATCTTTCTCTGCTTCTCAGAGTAGAAGCAGAACTCGGTGGTTTGAAGTTGCTGTTAATGGTTGAATGATGAAAGAAAATGTATTGCATAGTGATTATTCTATTATTGGGATAAGAGTGCAAAACCATATGGTTTTGAGCATTTTGTTATGGCTTGCAGGTAATGTGGATGCTCTGTAGTGGTGCAGGGCTTCCAGCACCAAAGAGACTTGCCATTTTCTGTGACCACCCATTCCCAAAAATCTCATGCAGGATGTGCTTGGTTGATCTTGTGTTAAGTCCTCAAACATGAAAGACAAGATTAATTTTCTTCCCCTTCACTCAGGGTCCAAGTGCTGCCTTGATGCAGCTCCTCAGGCTGCACTGACGGTGTCAGAGCAGAGGGGAGGCTTCTGCCAGACTTGGGGTTAAAATATGAAGCTCAATTCTTGTTTCTCTGCACTCCTCTTGCAGCTGATGTGTCCTTCCCTGGCATGCAGGGCAGCTGTTGTGGCCAAGGGTAACCAGATTATAGGTTCTCTGGGACTTGGCTGTGATGGATAAGGGAGGAGAGGAGAAGGATATGAGGAGAAGGATACAAGTCTGCCCTGCTGACTGTCCTGGGAGGTGGAGAAGGTGCTGGAGCTGCATCCCAGCCCTCAGCTGCAATCCTGCTGTAGCCAAGGCAGGGAGCAGGGTGGGTGGGACTGGTTTTCTGTGAAGCAAGGCAGTATTGTGGCTTGCTGCAGTCTTAAGGCATACCTGTAAAAACAGGAAAGAGATTTAGACACAAAGATGAGACACGAAGAGATCCCGTACAATCTGACAGGATTGGAAGCTGGGGTATCTGGAGGGAGGTTTCTGTGGGACTGCCCTGCTTGGTTCCTGCTGCAAAAGTGGTCCTGGCCCTGCAACAGGAAGGGCTCACTCAATAAATGCCATGTTTTCTATGTTTGCACTTAAGTGGCCCTGCGATCCAGCCAGGCTGCCCTGCCTCAGGCTGTGTCCCAGACCCCTCCTGCCCTCTCTCCTGTGCATCCAGAGATGGGCTTGCAGCAGGAGCTGGCACAGCTTGGAGCCCCCTGGCACTGGGGATGCAGGAAAGGCTGCAGAATGGCAATCACCTTGGCCCTGCAGGATTTCCTAGAGGCAAATTCTGCTGCCTGGCTCCCACTGCTCGGGTTGGTGGGAGGAGAAGTGTTGTGAGCAGTGCAGCACAGCCTGCTGCTCGTAGGAGAGAAACCATGGTAGGAATTTATGGCAACATCCCCTCAGGGATCTGATTTGCCATGTCCTTGCTGAATGAGCATCACTGAATCCCAAATCTTGGATTAAACTAGCTGAAAAGATTCCCCACACTGGCAGTTCTGTGAGGGTCTTGGGGTCAGGTCCTGCTGAGACAGGATTTCTTTTAAGGGAAAGGGAATAAGGTAGTGCTGGAGTTCATTCTGGGCAATTTTCTGTTCATCCACATGTCCCACATTTGCCCAACATTATGAAAACATCTGCTGGGAGTCACACCAGCAGCCAAGTCTCTATTTATTTTCCTCAAATAATGGTTTTAGAGGAAATGTAACACTGACTGTGGGACTGGCCTGGGCCCATTATCACTGCTTGTGTGCTTTAAAGGTTGAGTGACACAGCAGAGCTGGAGGAAAGTTAAAACATCATCCTGCAAACAAATGTGTGTGGGCTTTAGTGACTCTGTGAGGGTCCTAAGGGGCTCCAGACATTGTCCAGATTGGCACTGGTGTAACTGCACCAGCATCTCCTGTTCCTGCCAGTGAGGATGAGGAGGAGGACTGTGAGCAAGCTGGCTGCTCAGCTTCCCAGGCCTTTGCACAAAACCATCCAGGACCCCAAACTAACAAAAACCACATTCAAAGCAATTATCTGATCTTGTTTGGTTGGTTTTAATGTGATGTTTCTAGACACTGGTACAACAAACACACTCTTGTAAACTCTTGTAACAGTTGTTTGCAGTTAGTATCTTCAAGATGGTTTTATGTGTGTGATTATGATTAATATCCATCACTTCAGTAGAACCATCACCCTCTACTGCTGGGGGAAATTTTTCCTACTAAGACAATTATTTTCTCAGCTTGTTTAGCATTTTTTCTTTTTCCTTTTATTACCCTTTTATTCACAAAACACAGATACAGATTTGCTCATATATTTCCAGATGAAAGTGCTTTGTGACTCACAGACTTAAATAATTAGGTCTTCACAGACCTCAGACTGGTTATAAAGGCAGTTGGAGTCATCATCTCTGGCTTTACACTTGGAAACAGAAAAAGTCTGTAGAGGGAAGGTGACCAAACCAGCTGAGAAGCAGAGCTGGGGGCAGACATCCCCTCTGAAGTGTACTCTGTTTGTCTAAGCATTAGGAGATGTTGCTGTGCCCATCCTGCTAAAGGCCTTCCCCCCACCTTGATTCCATCTCTTCTTGGCACAAACATCATTTCTAGCCCATGCACCAGCAGCTGGAAAGGTGCTGGATTCTTGTCCCCATGGCTCACCCAAAACAACAGCAGCTCCTCTCCCTCCTTGCACTGAGACCATTTTTCCCCATTGTCTGTGATGGAACAGTGACTGATGTCACCCCAGAAAACCACCCCAAACCCAACCCCTGCCCCTTTTCCACCGAGCCAGAGTGGATGCTGCAGCCTGTTCCCTCCAGGAGGTTTGGCTGAGGCTGTATTTCCTGGAAGTGTCACCATTGAGCCAGAGATGACACAGAGTCACATCAGAAGGCAAATGGCAAAAGCCATTTAGTTGAGCCTCTCTTCTTTTTATACCTTAGCTCGCTACAGGTGGACCTGATTGGTCATTTAATCAATACATTTCACATGATTGGCTAATTAACAAGACACCTTGATGAGAAAATCAGCAAAACAGATTGGTAAAAAAACACCACCTGCAGATTGTTTTCATATTTGACTATCATAGTGTATCTCCAGCTCCCTAAAGCTTCCCAGGCCGATTCATGGGAAAACTTACCCAACTTTCTCTCTCTGACCAGGCTGTCACATCCACACTGGAAGCATCATCTCCAGAGGAGTTTTGGGGCAGTTTTGGGGCTGTTGCAGCCGTCGGGAGGGCGGTGTGTGCCGTGCATGCCAGGGCTGCTGCTGGCACAGGGCAATGGAGGTGCTCCTGTTCCTCACCCAGGCTTTCTCCCCCAGCTGAGGGAGCTTCCCTCTGCTGGGGCAGCGCCGTGCAGGGCGAGGCTCTGACCCGAGCAGTGATAATTCCTTGTCTCCCCCCTGCAGGTTCCTCTGGCCGCCAGCACGGCTCCTTTCCCAGCCAGGACCGTAAGTGGGCACCACGGGCAGAGCAGCTCCTGGGGGAGGGGGGCTGTGCCAGCCAGGGGTGCCCTTTGCTTCTGGGAGGGGGGGGGGTCTGTGAGTCTCTGCCTGCTCTTTGCCTCAGTTTCCCTCGAGGATCTGGAAAAGGGAGCTGGGGATGGCCTGCTTCTCTCTGGGAGCTGCCCAGGTGGTGCCTGATGAGCACCTGGGAAGGGCCATCCTGCTTTCACTTTCCTCCTCCTTGCCTGGCTCACTGTCTGAGAGAGGACACCAGGCTCCTGGGGCTGTCTCAGGGTACCTGTTGTGCTGTCCTTGCCATTAAAACTCATGCCTCTGTTTTCCCCAACCTGCTTCTCATCAATCTTTTGGGGTGGGATGCTGAGAAGAGCCAGGAATGGGTTTACTGGAGCTGAGTACTCAGAGGGACGGTGGCTGTGGCCTCATTTGCAGTTGCAGGCTCTCCCTTGAGGTTCTTCAGCCACTGGCATCCAGCAGCCTGGTGTCTCCTCCTGTCTGAGTGTGTTGGAACAACCTCCCTGAGAAAACCAAACTGGATTTAAAGGTTGGAAGTGAATGAAAGCTGATTTATTGCTTGCTGGTGCATGAGCTGTGTGTCTCCAAAACAAAGTTAAAAATTTGCTTCAAAGTTCTCTGGTACAGATGCAAAAGCCCAGCCAAGGTTTTAAATTCTAAAATATGTCTCCAGTGATGGCTAATCAATGAGAAGCAGGAATTTCCATGGGAGTCTTTGTGCCTGATGGCCACAGGGAGGTTTTGTGGAAGGTGAAAATCGTGGCAGCTCTGAAGCAGCACATGCTGGGTTGTGAGGGCAGTGGTGTGACAGGGCATGAGGAGCTCTCACCACTCTGCCTCTCTGCTCTCCTCGCTGGACACACATTCAGCAGAAAATCTGTGTCCCACAGCCCAGAACCTCGTATGAAGCCTCAGATTAGGACAAGCGCCAGTCTTGTCGCCCACCCTCTGTGGGGTTGTGCTTCTTGCTGTAGCTGCAGTTCATCTCTGTGTGCTCTGCCCAGGGCTGTCACAGATTCCTCAAGGGATGGTTGTTCAGGCTGGAATTGGCCCTGAGTGCCAGGCACAGCTGGAGGAGTGGGAAACAGCCAAGCAGGGCAGAGAGGGCAGCCTGGGAAGGATTTGTGTCCAATCCCTTGGGACCCTGAAGATGCCCAGCACTATTCCCAGTGGGCACTATAGAGACCAGAGGACATTTGGAGTGTGTAACAGCTTCCTTGAAATTCTTAGTTCTTACTGTATCAGGGGAAAAAAAAATCAATGTCTGAGTAGAGAAACCAGCCCAAATCCTTCTGAGAGGGAAGGATCCTTCAGGTCTTGTTTCTATCCTCATTCCCTTTCCTACTGTCTGCCATGGTTTGGGATGCTGTTGCTGACTCCCCTCTTCAACTTGGGCATATCCTGGCAGACAAATGCACTTCTTACCACAGTGACCCTGGTGTTGGAGCTGCCATGGGCAGGAACTGATGACATGTCCAAGGACACATGGGAAAGTAACTGTGTCAGCAGAGGTGATATCTACATTTTCTGCAGTCCTTATTATTGGTCCTGCCACAGACCACTCTTAGTTCTGGATTGTCTTTTTAAAGTGGTGATTTGTTTCCTTGGCCTGAAACGTTGTGCTTCAGTTTCTCCCTTGGTGCCCTTTTCAACATCTGTCCTGTTGGGTATTCAGGGAGAGCACCAAGAGTCCTGCCCTTGCACACCACAGCCCTCAGAGGGGGCAAGATATGAAATAATTTTAAAATAAGGTTTACTCCACTGTGCATTTCACGCCCTTTTAAGGTTTCATCCAGGCAAAATCTAGTGATGCTGTTATTCTGCTAATGTGACAGCAGGTTAGAGAATATGGGCTGGGTGTTGATGATGGTTGTGATGGGTGTTTAGGATGCTCTGAACACCTCTCCTACCAATACAGGCTTAGAGAGCTGGGGTTGTTCAGCCTGGAGAAGAGAAGACTCCAAGGAGACCTTAGAGCCCCTTCCAGTGCTTAAACAGGGCTTGTAGAAAGGAAGGAGAGAGACTTTTTATACAGGCAGATAGTGACAGAACAAGGGGCAATGGTTTTATACTCATAGAGGGGAGGTTTAGCTTAGATGGTAGGAAGAAATTGTTCCCAGTGAGGGTGGGCAGGCCCTGGCACAGGGTGCCCAGAGCAGCTGTGGCTGCCCCTGCATCCCTGGAAGTGTCCAAGGCCAGGCTGGACAGGGCTTGGAGCCACCTGGGATAGTGGAAGGTGTCCCTGCCCATGGCAAGGGAGTGGAACTGGATAATCTTCAAGTTCTCTTCCAACACAAACCATTCTATCTTTCTATGATTTATAGGTTGGTTGGATTTTTAGGGTTTTTCTGACTGTGGAAGGAATCCTTCATTTTGGCAATCTGGCCTGGGATTCCTCTTGTTGCCTGATGTTTGAATGTTTCCTTCCATGATTTAATTTTAGTCATTCGGCTTCCAAATGATACTTTGATTTTAGAATGTGGGCTAAACCCTTTGGAAGTGTGGGGCCAGACAGCAAGGCAGAGACAGTATTGCTTGGACATGGTTATGGGCTGCTTCTACACCCTGGTGATCTGCATCCCAACATTTTGAGATTGTCACTTCAGGCAAGGTGGGCAGGTAACAAGAGTGTTATGTTTACCACTGGGAGGCTTTCAGAAGTGTGAGCTGTTGCTTTGTTTCTCTAAGGTACAGGAAGGTCTGTGTGTTTTCTTTCACACTGCAGCGTTCCTCCTGGGCTCCTGAGCATGCAGTACAGAGAGCTCTGCAGATGCTTCTGGCTGCACTCAGGCACTTCCAGCCCTTCCCAAGGTGGGTGTCTCTGCCTGGCCTTTGCTATTGGCTGTTTCTGAGGCTTCAGCCCATTAGAAACTTTAGTTTCAGGGAGTGAAGTGGAATTTAAACTATCTGAATATAGTCCTTTGTGTCAACTCAAATGATTTGTTAAAGTGAGGCCAGATTTGTGGGGAGAATCAATCTTTTTTATTAGATCAACTGATGTGGAAAAAGCAGACAAACTTTCAGGCATATTAACCCCTCTGCTTGCCTGTGTTTGTATTGCAAGAATGAAGAGACCTGTGTGCCAGGGGAGGCTGTGCTTTAGGGTGTGCATTCACTCTGACTGTTCCTCAACAGTCTTGGTCTGAACACAGCCATGGGAGGTATTTTTGGGTGTGCTTGTACACTTTTTGGGGAAAAAGACTTTTCTCCCTCTGTATTTGGACACTAGATGTTACTAAAGAACAAATAATGGGCACTGCTCTGCAGCTGACTCATTGTGCAAGTCTGGGGCTAATTACTGAATCCCTCTGTGCCTCGATTTCCATCTGTAAGATGTCACAGATGCCCACCATTCATAAATCGCTTTCAGATTTCCAGATGAGGTGCTGTGTAAGTGTAGAACAGCATTAGTTTATGCATATTGTGCTAGAGGATAATACAAACCACATGCAGCAGAGGAGCCCACAGATGTCTCCTTCCACTGCGAAAGGCAAGGCCCAGGCTGATGATTTAGCACAGCACTAATTGGACTAAAACAGGAGATTGCTTTTGTACTGATGCAATTGTCACCATTAAAGTCCTCATTTACCAGTGGTTCTTGGAGGTAGCCCAGTGCTTCCCTTTGAGCTGAGGAGAGCTGCAGTGCCTTGCCTTTGGAAGCACAGCAATTCACAGCAAACACCACCGTGTTTCCAGCACCCCCTGTGCCCTCATTCCACACCTCTGGAAAGGGACTGGCCCCTGCTTTGGTGGGAATGTGCATCTTGCTTGGCCTCCAGCTGCACTTAGCACATTTTTGCTGGCATTTCCTAATCTCCAAGCAGAGGCATTTGCAGTGCTATTCCTGGGTGCTGCACACCCAGGAATCCCCATTTATTGATAAGAAAAGCTGTTCCCATGGCTGCAGGCGAGTGAGAGCCTGGCAGCTGTTCAGCATTAAGTCAGTTCTCAAAGTTTAAAGGATTTGTGGGCTGTGATGGTTTGGGTTCAGGCAATTAACTCTGGTGAAGTGCCTGCAAGTGTCTTGCAGACACATTTCATGGAGAAAGATGAACTTAAACAGTTAAGAGCTTTGATTTGATTAAGTGCCCTCGAGTTTCTGTATTGTGCTGTTGGGGCTGAACTCTCAGTGGGTACAAAACCTAGGAGCTCTCTGACTGCTGGAAAATTATGGTTGTTGCTTCCTATTGCAATCTGGCCCCGTGCTTGTTTAAAAGTGCCAAAATCACCCCTGCTGCCAGCAGCATCACATGGCAGCAGGCACCAGTGACTGTGCATTGGCCTCTAAAGCTCGAGCTGGGTCATTTTAAAGCCCTGCTTGGAGCTTATTATTGTTGCCTGGTGCTCAGAAGTGACTATTAATGGTGTGGGGTTGGAGGGATGGAGGTGTCTCTGGAGGTATCCAGTTCCTTCTTAGTGTATTGCAGGCAAATTGCACCATTCTGGGTTTGTCCATTTTGGACTCGCTGGCTCTTCTCCCTGTTCCTCATCAGTGCTCAGAGGGAGGGTCAAAATTCATTGTCAGAACCTCCACAGCTGTAAGAGTAACATAATATTGAGGCAGAGTGTGGGAGAGGAGATTGGCTGACACCCAGCCTTACCCAGTGCTTGCCATGTTCCAGGAGAAATCTCCCCAGATGCTAGGCCTTCATTCATGGGTCTAAACTTGCCATTTAAGGCATTTTTAAGGAGAATTTCAAGATGGAATAATCTAGAACCTCAAGATGAGGCTTCTCAAACTGCCACCAGTAAGAGGGCTCCTAGGGGATGTGCTGTGCTGCTGTTGTTGGGCCCATGTCACAGGTCACAGAAAGTGCAAATAGGCAAATGGTGATTAAAGGCTTGGTCCCATCAGAAAGTGAATAGATCCCCACATTTGGGAAGTGTTTAGTGAGTTTTTGATTAAAACAACAGAATGAAAAAATCCCAAAAAAACATTTTGATTATTAATATCCTTTGATTTTTCAATCTAAAATGAGTTGGAGGTGTAGCTTTAGAAAAGTTAAAAATCTGAAGCTGAAATGTGCCTGGCTAAGCCCAAGCAGATATTTCCTCTACTATTTTTCTTTACCCAGAAGTTAACAAGGCAACAACAGAAAACAAATCCCAAAAAAAAGTCCTTTGCACAGCTCTGTGCTCACCAGTAATGGGATGCAAATGTTACCTTGTTCCTCACATTATGGAGACCAGAGGATGTGAGGGATTTGCTGGGTCTCCTGAAACCCCAGTGTCCCTGGGTGTCCTGGAGAACAAAATCACAGCTGCAGAGAAGTGTGGAAAGGATTCCTCTTCCTGCTGCTCAGCTCTGTAAGGAGCACTGCAGAGCTCAGGGGGATTTAGATAAAGGCCAGCAAGGGGTAATGAGCAGCATTAGGCAGAGTGAGGCTCCTTGAGGGATGTCCTGGACCTGTGAGCCATTTCAGCCCAGCTCCAAGTGCTCACTGGTGGTCACTGGCCTTGTGGCAGGGCAGGGGTGTTGGGTGAGGGCTGTGGGGGCCCTTCAGAGCCCCCAGGGAGGGAGGGAGTGGGGGAGAATGGACAAACCATGGTGTGGTGAACCTGAGGCTGAAATGCTGACATGGGAAATCAAACCTTTGCAAAAATGCCCCTGGTAACAGTAATAGTTAACAATCATCATCATCACTGGGCATTTGCTGGAGAAAGAATGTGTAAACATAGTATTTTGATGTTCAGGGAGCCAAATTCTTCTGAATTCTGACCACCCTTTTCAGTGGCTTGAAGAGTTTTTTTTTCCTTATTGGTCTTTCAACTTCTTTTTTGTCTTGGCTAAAGGAAGCCAGTGTTAAATGTCCTGGATGAGGAGCAACTAGGGCTGGACTGAACATTCTGAATGTCACATGTTTGTGGGTTACAGGGACTTTGAGCAGAGAGGAGGTGTCCAACCCTAGAGCTGCCCTACAGCTTTGCAGGCCCAAGTAATAAAACTCAAAGCAGAGATAGAATTTGAGGTCAGAAATCCCAGCTGGACACAAGATGCATATTTGCTATCCAGTGGTTAACTTTGGAGGCAGTTCACTAAGGAAACCTTGGTTGTCTGGCTCTGGAGTGTCTTTATGAAACACAAACCCCAGCCCAGCACGCGTTGTTTGGCTCCGGACTGTGGGAGATTCCCTGACCTGTGTTACACAGGTGCAGAACCAATATTGTGAGAGTCCCTGTAGACTTCACGGTGAGCCTGATTCAAATGTTTCCTTTTGTCCTGTCTGCTTCCTTATTTCATGTTACACTGCACCAGATTCTGACTGCATTTTCCTCCTGATTGCTTCTCCCAGCAGGGAGAAGCAGTCTGGTTTGTAAGGGATGTGAAGCCATCTCAATGTGAGGTGAAGTTTTGAGTGGAGTTTCCGTGTGCTCTTCACTGGGGTCAGGTCCCATGAAGTGTCTCTCCGTGTCATAGAGCAGGGATTGAGGGAGAAATTAATTTAGCTTAACGATGGTGGGATCAGACATGGGATTTTGGCACTGTGAGGACTGGACTCACTGTAGTGTTTTCCCTGGGAAGAAGCCCCAGGCCCTGTGGACATTGTGCCCTCAGCTTCCTTGGCTGGAAAGCATGTGGAATCCCTCTTTAAATTTGGAGACTTTTAATCTAGTTTAGATTGGTCTTGCTGTGAGAGGTTTCTAGATACATGTGGACATCGTGCCCTCAGCTTCCTTTGCTGGAAAGCGTGTGGAATCCCCCTTTAAATTTGGAGACTTTTAATCTAGCTTAGATTGGTCTTGCTGTGAGAGGTTTCTAGATACATATAGTTCCTCCTACCTGTGTTTCTTTAGTTTCTGTCCTTTTATTTTCTTTGTCTGCTTTGCTGCCATGCCCTGCTACAGCTGTGAACCAGGGGAGGGTTTGTTTGGTGCAATATCAAAATTATTGAGTAGCCCCAGTGCCACCAGCATCACTTGGAGCTCCAGGATCAGCAGCCCCAGTCAGCAAGGCTTTAGTAAACTCATGCTGGACAGGTAAAATCTTTGTTTTCAGGGTAACTTCAGTCAGGCTGTGGTAGTGAAATGTCCTTGGTGCTTGCAAAAATAAAGATGATGCATTTCTATCCAAAAATATTGCATCAAAACCCAGCCATTCCCTGCTAAACTTTCCTCTGGCAGACAGAGATGGATAGAACATGGATCTCACAGCTGATGGCTGCATGTGAATGAATGATCCTGATCAAATTCCAAATGCTGATGGAGCACCAGCCTCACCAGCAGGATGGGGAAGAGCACAAATCCCCAGGCTGAGAGGAATTGTGGATAAAATTAGTGACTGGGGTGGGGGTGTGCATGTGTGAAATCTTAAATAAAACAACGTGAGTGATGTGAGCTGTTTAAAAATAGACCTGGGTATAATGGAGGGGTTTTTGCTTGATTTGCCAAATCAAAAAAAAAACAGAAAGCAAAATTATTTGGGAGAATTTGAAATGGAAAGTTTTAAGGTTTTGACACAGTGTAATAACTAAAATATGGGTTTGGGTCAACCAGAATTGTTTCTTTTGATCCAAATGAAACAATTTACTTTCACTTAAGATTATTTAATTTCCTTATTTATTTTTAATTTAAGTGAGATTTGAAAAAAACGCTATTCAAAACTTAAGGCTGAAACATTTAATTCAGAGGGTATGAAAAATCATTTAAGAAAAAACCTCTAGAGATAATATTGCGAAACTTTTAAAAATTGCACCTATTTTTTTTTTTACTTGAAACAATGTACCAAATTTTGTGTAGCTTCTTGAGTAGTAGTTTTTACTACAACAACTTGGAGTAACTTGCATTTTGTGGTAAACTTTCTTCTCACTCAGTTTTGCTGAGGTTTTTCTTGCAGACATTTCAAAATCACAGAATATCATGATAATGAAAAAACATGTATTGTTTGTTTATGGAAAAAAAAAGCCTTTTCCTCTTTAAGAAGGAAAAGAAGAAAGTAGACATGAAAATGAAGTATGAACACTTTACAAGCGGAAAAGGATCAGATAGCAGTTCTCATAAGAAAGGAAATCTGAGCTGCTTTTTAAAGATAGCCAGTAAAGTTAAGGGTAAGGGTTGTTATAATAGAGATATGAGAGACATTATAAATAGGGGGATTTTGGCAGTGATTGGGGTCTTGTAGCAGAGATGGTGAATTATCTGGAATGAAGGTAAAAAGGCAAAAATATTCTGGAGGTGTTCTGTTTCATATTGATAGGCAACCTAATAACTCACAATTTCCAGGTGAAGATAAAACATTCCAGCCTGCAAAATCCTGATGTGAAAACTGTGGGAAAGAACAAACCCTCTATGATCAAAGAGACCATCTTTAAGTTTCTCTGAGCTCCAGGTTCCTGATGTGTGAGATGTTTTAATTGTGCTGCTGACCAGGATGACTGAGATGCTGTGGGGCTCTGCCAGTCCCCGAGTGGAACCGGGATCACAGAATGGTCTGAGCAGGGAGGGACCCCAAAGGATCACCGAGTTCCACTCCTGAGTGAACAGAAGGGCACGTGGGGTGTAAATGCCTCACCTTGAGGCTGTGGCCAGGCTGGAGCCTGCAATGTTTGCAGGTGGGCCAGAGCACAGATTTGGTGCAGCTGGACATGGGAAGTGTTGGGAAGAAGAGGCACTGAGTGCACAGCTCTTCCTTGGGTTGGGTGACTTGGCCTTTCTGTCCCAACACCAGGGCTCTGACAGCCCCTGCCCAGTGGGGCCCTTCCCATGCCACTGTCTTTGTCAAAAGGGGAATAGGAGGGGCAAACACTGCTCTCTCCTCTCTGGTGACCAGTGACAGGATCTGAGGGAACAGCTGGAGCTGTGTCGGGGAGATCAGGGAAAGGGTCTTCTCCCAGAGGGTGCTGGGCACTGCCCAGGCTCCCCAGGGAGTGGCAACAGCCCCAAGGCTGCCAGAGCTCCAGGAGAGTTTGGACAGCGCTGCCAGGGGTGCACAGGGTGGGATTGTTGGGATGTCTGTGCAGGGCCAGGGGTTGAGCTGGATAATTTTGAGTCCCTTCCAGCTCAGGATATTCTGTGGTTTACAATGCACACAGCAGGTAAATATCAGGGCAGTAAACAGAGCAGTGGAGTCTTAATGATCCTACACTAAACAAAACTCAGAGCTTCCCCTTGCAGAAACAGCTCCTGCTCTGGCTTTACTGGGACTGGAGCTGTGGCCAGAGTCGGAGCCCTTCCCTCCCTTTGATTCCTGAGCCTTTGCTCCTCAGGCCAGAGGCTACTGGGTGACAGAGGTGTCCATCCCCTCCCTGCCTGCTGTCAGCCCTCTGCCTTTCACATGCTCAAACCCTGGTCACACATGGCCCGTTCTAAACAAGCACAATTAATAAAGCCTATCTAGCCAACATCTGACTCTCATTAGAGGAAATGTGTTGAAAAAACAGATCCCAGGTTGGCTGTGATTTATGGTTTGGGCCTGCTATCCTTCACAAGCACTGGCGAAAGATTTTGCAAAGGGCCAGAACCATAAACTACTTAAGGAAACTCAGTAACCATGTAAAAAGGCTGGAAGGGTCAAATCAGACAAATTAAAGAGAGGTGGAGATGCAAGCCCAGGCTGGCTGTCCCCCAGCTGAGGGCCACCTAGGTAGGCACAGAAGATCCGTGTTCATATTTCTGCTGTGGAATTTGACTTGAAATTCCTCCTGTGCCACTGTTCTTTTTCTGGCTAAAGTGTGCATATGTGTGTGGCAGTAAGGGGATGGAGGCGTCAGTGGTCTGGTGGTTTCTCTCAAGAGTGTCAAATCAAACATTAGTGCATGAGATCCTGGGTGCTCACTGAGTTAAAGGTGCTTCCTATTTCCCTTGGGAGTTTTGAGTTCATCCTTCTCTCTTTGCAAAGAAACATGGTTGACTGGGTGAATTTAGCTGAGTTCTTCCAGATTTGCTCAGAAACTGCTCTGAACTTGTCCAGGGGAAGGTATCTGCTGAGAAAAGCTGGTCTCCTGCTTACTTTGACAGACAAAATGTTCTTCCAGCTGGACCTTCTCGAGCTGTGTGTCACTGATTTATCAGGGCAGTGGCTGTGGTGGTGCAGGAGCTGATGCTGCAGTTGCTGCACAGTCAGAGCTGTTTTGAGTTCTGTGCTGCTGCTGTTGCCTTCCCAGTGCTCCAACATGAGCTGTTTGCAGCTCTGGTTTGCTCCCCTGCCCTGGGGATCACCCAGCCTGTCCTCTTTGTGCATGGCCATGCAATGGAAGGGCTGGACTAGATCAGATGGAGAGAGGGAAGAACTACCAAGCAAGTTGTGTCGCAAAAATCAAGTATTTCATTTGTTTCTCTGCATATATGTTACATTTGGTCCTTTTTCATCCTTTGACCCTGGATCCTTTACAGCTCCTTTACGTTAAGCTAACAATGGATGAAAGGAAAATGATCCTGGGAGGAGGGAAGTGTGTTGTTTGGAGTCTGAGCAGGTTGAAGCATGAGCTGCAGATGTGATTCTCATGTCCCCGAGCCTGCCTGTGTGCTATGCCCCATTTCATTGCAAGGTTGAAGTTTCTTGTAATAGCAAAATATGGTCTTGAAAAAAACTGGCTGCAAAGACTTTATTTGTTTAAACAAAGGCTTTGTGATTCCAGAATTCTCTCCCCTTTCCTATGCTATAAACCACCTCCTCCGCCTCCCCTCTGAAACACAAATTTTGGAGCAATCCATCAAGAAAAAGAGAGACAGAGCCTTGATCCCTTGACTTCAGTTGAGCTGTGCAATTTATATCTACTGAGCATCTGGCTGTAGGGAAACCAAAAGCTCTTTTAATATTCTGCAGAGACTCTGGGTGTACAAATGAGTGTGGGCTGTCAGAGCTGAGAAATGGGGCAGAGGTGCCAAGAGGTTTCTTTGCCTTTTCACACAAAACTGACCTGTGGCCCCATGGTGAAAGCTGGGCTGGTTCTTCTTTTACTGCCCTCAGTGCCACTGTGATAACTGTGCTGAAATCATTAGAGCCCTGTTGGTATCAGGCTGTTACCACACTGTTCTTGTTAGGATTTGAGTGAGGAGTTTGAAGACTTGTGGGGCTTTCAGGCTTGAGAAGCTGAAGTGTGCAACTATTTAATAATGAAATTATACAAAGCAGGAATGCCAGATTAACAAGGGACCTGAAGTCATCATTCACTGCTTTAGGACACTCACAGGGGTGTGTTCAGACTGGAAGCTCAGGCACAGATCTGATACCTGTTGGCAAAGCTGCAGCACTGGAGGCTGATCTTTAATCAAAGATGGGTTGAACCTATCAACCTTTGTGTCAGGGTTAAGGAGGTCACAGCTGGTACAGAGTACCTGGGTTGTAATTTTCTAGCATGTGAAGTCTTGCACCTCTCCTCTGCATTAGAATTTTCTGTCCTTCCATTTGCATTCCAGCTGAAAGGAGGAATGGGAAGGGAGAGATGGGACAGTAACTGTGAGACGTCGTGGAGACAGACTGGGTGTCACGGGATATGCTGGTACTGTCTCTTGTTCATTATCTCAATTATTTATCCTCCCTGCTGGAATATTTCTAAAACAAATCCCACCATGTGTTTTGAGGTTGGGATTCATAGAGTGAAATCACAACTCCTTTCTCAGAGTTTAGCTGGAAAAATACAAATCTGCCAACTAGGAATAGAAGAGAAATAAACTGTGGTTCTGTGTAGCAACAAGTGATGGATTTCTGCAGATATGGAAAGCGTCTGCTCTGCAGTCCCAGGTCAAAGAGTGTGTGCATTTGCCCCAGTGTTACATTTGTTCCATGAGAAATAATGATGTGAGATTCTCAAGCTCTTCTAAATAACACAGATTGCTTCCACCGTGACCAGAAAATTCAGCTTCACAGTCCCAGGCCTTGGAACCACCAACCATCAAGATTAGACACTAAATACTTCACTGCATCGTGGTTAGGGAAGATATTTATTAGCTTGATTTGTCACCACCATTCTGAGTCTCTGCAAGGACAGCTGTGGAGCCCAGCCCCTGGACAGTCCCTGGTGTGTTGTGAGGGAGCTTTGAGTGGAGTGTCTGACACTGCAGCCCTGAGCATTCATCTCTGCCTTTGGAAGCCTTGTCTGCCTGTTGCTCAGATAAATAAATGTCACATGGATTTGTTGGCAGGACTCTCGCCTTAGTAAGGTCTTTTGCATTAGGATATCCACTTTCTGGATTATTTAAATGTCTTTTGGGCCCAGTCTAAGTACCTTGGGTGTGGATCTGGGTTTCCAGGCATTTCACAACAGAAGGGATCAGAGATCAAATCCAGCCTGAACTTAAGTAGTTCTCTTTCTAACCCAGGCTGTGTTTTCTGCCTGTTTCAACATCACTGACATGAAGATCATATTAGTACAAATATCACATGCAGTGACACTGCTGGCTTCTCTCCTCTTCTGTCACTTTGTCCATTTAAATCAAACCTTTTCTGTTGCAAGTGCACCTGAGAGGGCTCTTTGAGACACTCTTCAAGAGCAGAGAGAGCTGCTGGACTGGTGCTGTCCCTGAACCCTGTCCTTCCCCTGGGGAGCTGGTTGATTCACCCCTGTGCTCAGGGGTGGTACAAACCTTTTATTAATGAGCTGAGCTCTCCAGAGGGACCTGAAGTGGTCAATCCATCTCAGAGATGCAGAGATGGTTTTCAGGCAGTTCAAGTCAGTCTCTCTGAACCTGTGGGAGTTACTAATATGTGCAAGCCAGCAGAAGTGAGAATAGGACTCTGTATTTTATTTGCTCTGTAACACATCTGCTGTGTCTTTTGGCTCCTGGGAGCACTGGATTTATTCAGTCTTATCTTTCTGTGGGGATGAGCAAGATCAAAAGCCTGAAGCCAGATACATACAGAAACCAATTCCCTGTTTCACACACCACAAGCAGATCCAGACCAAACAAGCCTCACCCATTTCCTTCCCCACAGGACAGTGCACTTATGGCACTTGCATGTTCATGGGTCGATTCAAGCCAAAGGAAATTGCCCAAGATCTATTGCAGAAAATAAAAATAAACAAATGTTATTTGCTGTTGGGTAAAAGAAAGTCCATGTCAGTATTGACCTTTGAGGAAATCCCTCCATCTGAGTGTTCCTGAAGCATCAGATGCTTTTTCTGCAAAATGTTGTGTATTATGAGGTGGAAAATCTATGTCTGGCTCCTTTAGGAAGCTACACAGCTCCTCATAGAGGGCCAATGTGAGAATTCCTTTGGAAAGTGGATGCAGTGGGTTGCTGTTAGCATTCAAACAATCTTTTTAGCCTGTAAATCACCAGGCTGGAACAGCCCAGCTTCCTGTTCTTCCAAGCCATGTACTGAAATCTTTGTGTGGCTGAGAGCCACCAGGGCATGCAGTGTGCTCCACAAAGCCAGCAAGTGTCTGGGGCTGGAGACTGCAGAGGTCCCTTGGGGGGCCTTGGGCAACAGGGGACAAAGCTTGTTAGGGGGGACAGCAGAGCCCAGGTGTTGGGGTGTTCACTCAGGCCAAAATCCGTGGTCACCCATTCCTTGCCATAGGGAAGCTTTAGGTTTCCCCACCATCCTCTGCCTCATTGCAGCCTCAGCTGCACCAGAGCAGTCTGTTAGGGGCTCAGGAACTACAGGACAACATTCCCAGCCCTGTGGAAGCACCAGAGCTCAATACTTCCATGGCCAGTCAATGCAAACAGGCCCTTAAGGAGCACAAAACCCACACAGAGATGTGTTTCTGCTCTATGGGACGTGAGCTGTGATTCATCACTTGAATATGGATGGTTTATCCTCTGAAATGTTCCACGCTGTAAATCATTTTCCCTTTTTGACAGCTGCTGGGCTTCAGAAGTCATGAGAGGTGAGGGGTCCAGCATTGAAAGCTTCTCTGAGAGCTGGGAGTGGGCAGTTCCACACTGCTGCAAAGCACTGGGAAAGCACCTTGTTGATTAAATCTCTGTTCAGGGCTCTATCCTCCTTCACTCACTTCAAAATTGCTGAGATGAAACCAGAGGTAAAGCAGCAGGCCTTGTGTTTAGACAAGGAATGTCCTTTGGAGGGAGCAATCACTTTAAGCGGCACTCAGAGCTCCTTCAGCACTGTTTGTTCTGAGGTCTCCTGTCGGGACTCCTTTGGTGGCTGCTCACCGTCTGCTGCTCCCCTGCAGCAAAGTGGGATGGAAACCACTTCGTGCTGCAGCTCTGGGCTGCATCAGCCCTCGGATCTGCCTTGGATTTTGAGGCTGTTTTGAGGCTGTCACTGAGATGGATGCTGTGTCCCATTTGTCTGGGAGTGGAAACATCCCTGTGAGCCCAGGGATGGAGCAGGACTCCACAGCCATGGGCATTTTGTGTATGCATTGCTTTCATTGGTATCTTAGCGGGAAAAGAGTAGAGGGGAGAGCATTAAAGGGAGTGGAGGTTGTGCAGCCTGGTGTCTTGTGAGGTGGGAGCAGGTGCCACGCCAGCCTGCACCGGTGGCAGGACAAGTTCTCTGCCTGTGACAGCAGGTCATGCTGGTTGCCAGCATGAAAAGTCTTAAAACTGATTTTTATTTCATCTGCCTTCTGCATTTTGGGAACTTATTTTCACACTCTGCCCCACTAAACATCCCCAAACCAGGTTCATGTAACGTGGCTGTGGCTGGTGACCTGTGCAGTGGATTTGAATATTTATTTTGCTCCATAACTGATCTTGACTCACTTTTCGATGTGCCTTGGATCAAAGGGATCAGCCTGAAGCCGTGGGTGAGCCACAGAGCAGCTGGCAGTGTGACATCACTGTGTTTTGTTCTCTCTAGAATGCATGAACTGCACCAGGCTCGCTGACATGACTGAGAGGCTGAACACGCTGGAGGCCAAGGTAAGGAGCTGCCTTTATTCTCCTGTTCCACCAAAATTTCCAAGAGTTTCTGGTGAAGTTTTTTTTTTTTTTTTTTACATCGAGTTGGCAGGCCTGGAGAGATCAGGTGCCTCTTCCTCTCTCCATGGCAGTGGCTCTGCCCCAGAAAATGAGGCACTGTTTGCCTCTGGCCCTGCTCCTTCCCTTCCCCTTCCCATGTGGCTGCATCCCTGCCTCAGCCCAGCTCCTCCAAAATAATGCTCAGACCTCAGAAATACCTTGCCAAGTATGACCATCATGTTTATTTGTCACTGTTTGCCTGTCACACCTGCCCTCCCTCAGCTCTGCTGTATTTCCTCAAGTGAAATCTTGTCCTGCTTTTTTATCCCTTTTCTGAAGGATGGGAGGCTCTCATGCATAGTTTAGTGGAGGCAAATATAAGGGGGAGACCTTCACATTGTGGAGGTTTGGTTTTTTCCTACAAATAGTTTTAATTTCTACCTACTGGGATTCAGATAAATTGTTCCAGTCTAGCAACAAAGCAGCTGAGTCAGCATTCCCCTTTGATCTGTGGTCCCTCCTGTGACAGCCCACTCCTGGCTGCTACTTATCATGCTTTGGTCCCTTTAAGGCATTTACTGCTGTTATTATTCATTAACTGATGCTTATCAATGACATAAAAGAATTTAGGGAGAAACCTTTGTGGAGGGAGGTGGTGGTTGTGTGGTGTTTTTGAGGCCAGTACGTGACATTATGGTAATTTGGGAATTGTTTGTGCTGAAATGAAGTCTGGAGCCTCCTCAAAGCCTTCACAGTTTTATTTCACTACAGGAAAATGAAGGGGTGGGGGGAATGAAGTTCTGGGGATCAGGATTGTTCCAGTGGAAACAACTGGTGTAGTGCAAAGGACAAAAGGGAGCTGGGCTGTTTGTCGGAGCAGCAGGGGCTGGCAGTGGGGGTCCTCTGGCAGGGCAGGACAGAGGGGCTGCTGAGTGACCCCTGTGTGTGCAGTCCTGAATGCAAGTGAGCCACAGGCCTGGCCTCAGGGAGATGTGCATCAGCCCTTCCCTCCCGGGCTGTGGCCAGCTGTACCTTTCTTCGCTGGCCAGGATTTTCCCTGTCTGGCTCCCTGGAAAAGGACAAGCAGAGACTGCCCTGACATCACTCCCCACTCTGCTGGCTCGGGCTGCTCAGCTCTTGTGTGGGTAACAAGGTGTAAAGACTGATGGCAGCCTCAGCTGGGGCCTGGCAGGACTTTGGGGAGGGGGAAGGAGGTTCCACCTGCCCAAGCCCCTTTGGGAAGTCAGGCAGAGCGTGCTGTGTCTGATTTAGTGCTGCAGTCAGGCAGTTGGTGCTGTTGCTGTGATGGTTTTCCTCCTGACTTCCCTCTGCTCCCACACAGACCCAAGCTGGGAGCAAGGCTCATCAAAAGGGTTCACTTTTACAGAGAAAAATGAGTTACTGCTTTCCTTTGTGAAGTACTAAAGACCATGTGTCTGCAAGGAGACCTTCTGCAACACAGCCCAGCAAGGTCCTTATCAATCTTTTGGCTTCCACTTTGTTTAAAAAGCTGTGGGTGCTTTGCAAAAATTGACTGTAGTAATGAAACAGAGAGTGAAGCAACAGTACACGACTGCTGGTGCTGTACACAGGAGAAATATGCTGATTCCCCCTTTTCTCAAGGTTAATTTAAGTTCAGTTTGATCTCTGTAGCAATCTAATGAACTCAGCTGTTATTATTTAACAATAGCCAGCATCATTTAAAAGGTGCTTATGTTTGTTTGGTGGTGCCTGAATTCCTGCTCTGGATTTTGGAGGCATATCCCCGTTTTGCTGGATGATCTGGATGTGAAGTTGTCTCTTAGCTGTCCTTCTTGTAATGTCTCATTTCACCACAACAACCTGGAGCTGTTTTGAGGAGCACAGGAAGGATGGGATGGGCACACACATCTCTGCCAGTGCCAGAGGCTGTTTCCCACCAGATTTTTGCAGGTTTGTTTTGCAAAGGCAGATGTGGAATTTCATCTTCCCCACGAGCAGAGCTGGATTTTCCTGCCACAGTGCTGCTCCCTCTGGAGGGAGCTGAAGTTGAGGCACTTTGCTGCTTTTGCTCTTTTGAATTTCAGCCCAGAATGACCAAGGTGAGCTCAGGGGATGGCAAGGGGAAAGACCAGCCTGAGGTTTCTCCTTTCCCCCCTCCTCTTCAGCTTATAGCAGCCCCCTAAAAATAGTGATATAACCAGCAATGGTCTCATCTTTCCTATTACAAGGGTGAGCTGGTTCATCCAAACTGTAAGATCAGTGTCCAAATGAGGTAATAAAAGTAACTCTCTGATTTTAGTAATATGAGAGTTGGATCAGAAGGTGAGAAGCAAAAATAAACACAGAGCAAATGGAATGAAAAATGACTCATTAGGGACCAGAGCTTTTATTGCCCTTGGGGAGGAGGGAGGCTGAGCCATGGCTCAGCTGCAGCAGAACCAACTCTTCACGTGCCTCACACCTTCCTGTGCTGCTCTAGGATGTCCTTGTGCCTGTAGGAGGTGTTTCTGCAGGGAGGGAGGTGAAGGCAGATGGAATCAGGTTCCATCCTCATCTCCTGTTTCCAGCTACCACACTGTCTCCCCAGGATGGAGTTGATGTGCTCACCAGACCCACAGAGTGCCAGAGGTCTGAGAGCTCGATTGATGGTGCTGAGCTGGAAATCTACAGAGCACAGGACCTATGCCAGGGAGGATGGTGACCATCCTGAGCTCCAGGACAAGAAATGGTGTGGACTGGAAGAAAAGTACCCCCTCCCCAAGCCCCAACGTGCCAACCCTTTTTTCTCTCCTGTGACATCTTCGTTTACACCCCCACAATACCCCTGACCCCATGGGAGCCTCATTAGTGGGACAGCAGAGCAAACCCTGCATTTATTTCCTAGCAAACGTTTCACAAAGAGCAAACCCTGCATTTATTTCATAGCAAAGGTTTCACTAGCCAGCACAGCCCCTTAGTGGGAAGTGTGTTCAGCCCTTCCTGAATTTCCTGAGCCTGGTGCTGCCCTCCTGTGTCACAGGACTGAGCCCAGACCAACCTCAGGAAGGCTGGCAGGGCTGCAGGCAGGGCTGCAAGTGGGGCTGGCAGATTTGCAGGCAGGGCTGGCAGGGCTGCAGGCAGCTGCACACAAATTCCTGCTCATTTTTCTGGCCCAGTTTCTCTAAGTAAGCACCACCACAGAGCTCTGGGCAGCACAGTATTAATCCCAGGTTTGGGCTGGAGTTGGAGTGCAGTGCTTGATCTGAGCTGATCTAAGCCAGCCTTATCTCCTGACACAGCTCTTGTGAAGCTCGTGGCATTTCACTTACAGCTTTAATGCCTGGAGATAGCATTACATATCCAGTGTCTGATTGATTCATTGTGTGATTGATAAATGGCATGCATAGTTTTTGCATGAAAACAGCCCCTGTAATGTGATTCCCCACACAGAAGAGTCGGAAAGGTTTTAAAGAAAATCTTTGTGCAGTGCACAGAATTTGATCGATTCATTGCTATTTTTCTGAAATCAGCCCATTTATTTAGGAGAGATTACCAACAGCACCTTCACTACCCATGTTTTTGGATGGTAAAACATCATTGCTTGGAGTTTTAATGTGATCATTGTATGAAATGTCTTTGTATTTCCCTCTTCTCCCAGGCAGTTACATGAAATACTGGC
This sequence comes from Anomalospiza imberbis, assembly GCF_031753505.1. Lineage (NCBI taxonomy): Eukaryota > Metazoa > Chordata > Aves > Passeriformes > Viduidae > Anomalospiza > Anomalospiza imberbis. Next base: position 4,485,567 of record NC_089700.1, read on the forward strand.
AGCTGTCTGGGATGTTTTATGGGTTTGGTCTTTCTCTGATAGACAATAAAACAATTCCCTGCTGTAGGGGAGAAATATTTGGAAGATAACAAATGTTTCATGGTGCTGTGACATGGCAGAGAGATTGGGAGGGGAACCAGAACTGCTTGGCTGTGAGGCTGCTGCTGGCTCTGCAGGGTGGACATGAGCAGTTGCTTGATACTTCAAGGACTTCCATGGATTTTCCGTGTTCTGTATGTGATAGCTATGAGCAGGTATTTCCTTTCCTTTCTGAACAGGAGGGTGTCCTAGTTATTATTACTATTTTTAAAAAAATTATTATTAGTAGTATTAGTATTGGTATTATTAGTATAGTTTAGAACAATAACAATAACAATAACAATAACAATAACAATTATTATTATTATTATTATTATTATTATTATTATTATTATTATTAATCCCTAAGGTTTCCTAATGGCTCTGTGCAGAATCTGTTTCTCCAGCTCCAGCAGTACATTGAATTTAAGGAGAATTTGGGCTGTTTCACAGGTACCTATATAAAAACTGGCTGCTTTCTGGTAGCAGTAACAACGTGGAATCAATCCCTGTAAAATTTCTAATTTAACGCTGAGTTTCTGTCGGTCAGTCAATGACTCAAATGTCCCTAAGAATAAAATGCAACCTCCTAACTGATTCTTACAAGGAGGAGCCATGAATAAAAACTGTGTGGGCAAACTAACTTTTGTGTAACTTTGCATCCATCTCTTGCTTTTTAGCTGCTCTGCAATAATCCTGAAGATGAGGCAGTTTGGATACGGACCCTTTTCTCATTTGGGCATCCTGCTGTCTTTCAGAATGATGGTTGAAATCCTTTCCTCCTAAAGTCTAGCAATTTTTGGACCTTATTTCTTATCACTGTTGGATTGAAGGAGCAGTCTGTCCCCCAAGACTGTTCCATGTGTTTGGCCAATGCTGTAAATCGTTTGCCAGAACAACAAAAAGACTGCAAAGGCCTCCTCATCCACCATTCCCTCCCACAAAGTCTTTTAGTTACAAGTTTGGCATTTTTAGTCAAATGGATTTAATATTTTCATAAAATAACTTTGCAAAATTCTCTTTTCCTGACACACAACTCAAGTTTGTCAAACAAATCCTGTGTCTGCATGAGGAGATACTTTTGGTGTGTTTAATACCTGGGAACACTGGCTACAAGCTTTGATTTTTTTAAGATAAATACGTTTGAGGACAAACAGTAGGTTTCATCAAGGGAGGTGTGTGAGGAGCCCAAGGGATGTGCTCAGATCCTTTTGTAATTTGGTGTCCAAACATTTGAATTTCCACTTGATTGTTATCAGAAATTCTATGGGAGCTTCCTAAGTAAAGTACCACTGTGAGATAAAAATGACTTTGGGTCCTTTTTCTTTCAACTTGCACCGAGGTGAGCCAGAAAAGGCCCAATATCCTCATCTTTTCCCTCATTCTGCTCTCTCCCAGCAGCTTTTAGAGCTCTGTGGAGGAGAATAACACACGAGGCATCTGAGCCTGGTTGAGAAGAATCCCTGAGCTGATCCCTCCTCACCTGGGGGAAGCAGAGTTGATCCCAAAGGCTTTGCTGAGCACAGGAGGTACTTGCTCAAGACTAAATTCACCTCAGGCTGGTGTGGGCTCACATCCCTGGCACTCCTACATCCCCAGCAGGCCTCAGGAATACCTGGGACAGAGGAATTATTTGATTTTGAGGGTGGAAGGTTATAGCTCCCATGTATTTTTTTATCTGGTGTTTTACAGGAACAGCAAATCTGATTTCACTCTGAGCTCCCTTGTGTGCTTTGTGTACTGGGCATTGCTGGATCCTCTCCACATCTGGCTCCTTGGGGTGCCAGCTGTGGCAGGCTGGGGGTCTCAGCAGCAGAGTAAAACCCACTGGGGACCACATTCAGAGGAGCTCCCCAGTGCTCGCAGGAGCACAGCCAATTCTTCCCTCCAGCTCTTCTCTCAAGCAAAGCCTCGAGGGTCTGAGGAGCTGCTGAACAGTGCCTGTGTTTCATCTGAACTAGGAGGGCAGCTGGGCTTTTGTGTCTTTCTGCCCTGATTCCCCTCCAGAAGGTACCTGCTGAGGAAAGAGTTGCATTTTCCATCCTGATTTTGGAAATCTGGTAGTTCTCTTTGTAGAAGGAACAAGAACTGTGATAGAAGTTCTGATAGAAGTACCTGATAGAAGCCTTTGGTCCATGTTTCTGTCTTCCATGCATTATCTGATGACACAAACCTCACCTTTTACTCTGCACTGAGTCGCTTTTACTCTGCACTGACATCAGCTAGTGCTCCCCCCATGATTTATCAATGCAACAACAACTCTTCCATGCACTAATTATCTTGTCCCTTTGGCCAAAGCCTCTAAGATGATGTAAGTTTGAAGTCACCCAGATTCTCTGGGCACCCAGTTCCTCAGATGTTGGTGGACATTTACTGGATGTCTTTTGGCTTTTGAAACCAAGCACTTGTGTCTGTGCTGGTGCCTTGTGTTCACATTGCTATGAGAGAGAGACCTTCCCCATCACATTTTGTCAAACTCCCTATTTAGATCTGTCTTGATAATGGATTAAAAAACTCTTGGATTGCCAAATAATTTGCTATGAAGAAAGATCTGTCCAACAAGTTATGTGATTTACCATTATTAATCAGCTTGTGTCTCTACAAGATCAAGGGAATCTTAATTTACACTGGAATTTTTAGCTGATGAGCTGGATTCATGCAGTTTCTTTTCCTCCTCTTTAGAAAAGGATGGAAGGGAGTTCATTCCACCGATGCTTCAAGAGACCAAATATCCCCTATTTATTAATTAATAATATCCATCTGGATTTGTATCCAAAGAAAAAAGCATCCTGAGCCCTGTCATATCAACTTTTAAATCTTTGGAAGCCTAGCTGCTCTTCCCTTGTTTCTAACACCTACCTAGTTACAGGACATCAGGAATGTGAGCAGAGGACAGATGATGGGAGGAGGCTGCCTTTGTGAAATCTTTTTTTGATGAGTGGGAACAACAAAAACAGGGTTCTGGAAAGCCAAAAAACGTCCTCTGACACTGAACATCTCAAGAAGATGAAAACCGTCCTCCCATTTCCATTGTCCCTGGCCTGAGCTTTTGATCTGACGCAAGAAATGAGGTATTTGTCTGAAGTTGAGAAAGTTTATGCTGGCAAATGGAAAAGGAGGAGGTGGGTTGAGTAAGCTGGGACTGAGCTCCAGGCACACAACGGAGGGCCGGGAGCAGAGCGGGATCCACAGCCAGGCTTGGAGTCCTGGGAGTGGAGCAGGAGCCAGAGCCTGCCCTGGGAGCCTGGCGGGTCTGGGAGCCCCAGGGTGACCCTACAGCCTCTGGTGCTGGCCCTGAGCCTTGCCCAGGGCAGGATGGTCCCCACGTTCTGAGCGGCTCCTGAGGCTGCTGTTGGCAGCAGAGGTGACCCCGTTTCAGTCCTTTCCACCCTCCTGACCCAGCTCAACTCTGTCTGACCATGGGGTCTGAGCCAGAGACAAACCCTCTCTTGCCAGAGGCTCCAGTTCAGCACGGCCATTTAGGCTGATTTGAGTTTTTTCTTCCATACGTGCAGAAATACAAACGTTTGAGTGTTTTGCTGAGTTGAGGCTGTCCTTCAACTCAGACTGCACATTGCAAGGTGGGGAGGAGAGGTTTTTTTGTGTCCTGCAGGGATCTGCTGTCCTGGCACCACAGGCAGCAACCATTGCCCTCCTCTCTGCCTTCCCTGGTTGGCTGGTGAGTGACATCATCCAGGGCTGCAAGACATACTTCATTTATCTGGTGGCATGAGCATGTTTTCTGCCTCCATTCTTCATGGAGGCAGAACTATTGTGCTGGAAGTTGTAGCAGCAGCACAGGTGGGCACTGCTTGCAATGAGGATTCCGTGTGAAAACCACACATTCTTCCCTTGATGTTATCCCTCTCTCTACCTCAACCCTATTGACTAGAAAATCCCAAGATTTTAGTAGTGAGACTTTAATACACTGCACATTTTGCTAATTTTCTTTCTGGCTGTGAGCCTCTGTGGTATCATTTTCCAGCAGTTTACTCAGAGGGCTCAAAACTTTCTTTTTTTTGTTTAATGAAAGTGGGAATTCTCCTTGAGTCCCCTGACTACAGCAATGGCAGCCTTAAGAAAAACAGAACGTGACAGAAAGTGGATGAATGGCTCCAGTGCTATTGCAATAATGTGTAAGGAGCCCGTTTGTGCTCTGTGCTGTGTGAGCTGTGAGAGGACACTCCTTGTTGAAAGAGCTGTGTGTAGTTTGAGATTTTTGAAAGTGACTAAATCCCTTGTGCTTCTCCTTCTTTAGCTTGGCTCTGTGGATCTCACGGATGTGAGAGCTCTCCTCTTTCTGTTTTATTTCATTTGGGCATTTCTTCAGTCCTAATCATAAAAACTAGAATTTCTCAGCAATTTCAAGTCTGGAGACTTCCTGACCTGTATCATTTCGTGCCCAGGGAAAATAAACTTGTTACTATGGTTTGAGCCTTAATGACTGCAAAGTATATATAGTCAATTTATAACTGCATGCTGGATTATCCTGTGCATGGCTTTACAGCTTTTACAGCATTTATCAGCAGAGTGCTCATTTAAAACATGTTGTTTTAATGAAAAGGATACCGTTGCCACTGTTTTGTGTTGATTATGTGGTAACACATTTTTATTATCACCCATAAAAATGATTTGGAGCCGTTGCACTCCAGATGCGACCTTGGGCAGAGCCGTGCTCGCGCCGCCCGCGAGGACCACAGGCCCCTGGGGTTTGCTGGGCCCTGACCATGGCTGCAGTGATTTCATACCCCTGTTCCCACAGCTCTGCAGAACACTGGCCAAGACAGCCCCTGTGTGCCCCTTCCTCACAGCAGGAGCATCCCAGCCCTGCCCTGGCTGCAGCCCCTCTAATTTGCCACCTCCAGGGTTACTCTGCCTCTCTACCCGAGCACATTTTGGCAGCATCCAGATGTTTGCTGGGGAAGTAAGAGGATGATATAATAAATAATATAAAGTGATGTAGAAAAGGTCTTAAGCTCACACTTGAGTCCCATGGCAGTGGGAGTTAAGCACAGTTATGGTAAGGCACATGCTAAAGTGTTTGTTGAACTGATAACACGTTTCCTGGAAAGTCTGATGAATAAATCATTGGGTAGGAGCACAGAGTGCAAGAGGCAGATGGAACTGATTCCTTCCTGCCTGGCATCAGTCAAGCCTGGTGAAGAAAAGCATTATGACCTTACTCTTTTTGCTGTACTCAGAAAGCAGGACTCTGGATCTGTACATAAAGATCTTTGCAATAAAGTAAGAATTTTGCTTGTTTGCAAGAGTGAGGTTCAGTTCCCTTGCACTTAACCCAGCTCCCAGTTTAATTAGTTTCTGATTCACCCCCATCAGGCCAGTACATTCTGCAGGAAGTTCATCATTCCTGGCACTGCTGCAGTGCTGGCTCTCACCAGGCCTTGCAATAAAGAAGTGATAAACCTTGTAATAATTGCAAGTTAAAAACAAACAAGTGGAGCCAAGTCACTCTCATTTATAATTGCAGTGTGACTTCATTATGTAAAGACAACACAGTGTGTAAAGGCTGAAACTTCTAGGGATTTAATGGAAAGTTTGAGCCATATTCCCTTTTATTTCCCTTATCCCTAAATTAGTATTGCTTAGGTGGTTTTCAAACAGGAAAAGATGATGCTGTAACAAACCTCAGTGTTACATGCCTAGAAAAATGTTCCCATGTTAGAGACCAACTCCCAGTTTCATAGAGGCTACCAGTGGGCAGGGAGCAGAGCCTGATGGACAGCCTGGATCACATGGGGAATGTGGGGTCACTTTGCCAATGAGAGAAGGTTGTAAATGTCCCAAACACCTCAGGGATGCCTGTTGGGATGTGGGTTTGTCTGAAGGTTGTGAGTTTGCAGGACCTAGAAACAGCTGTGAGATTTAATAATATCCTATTGCTTCTAAGCAGAGCTGCTTGAGTAAATACTTTTTTTTTTTAATTTGCTTCAAAGTTAAAGTACTTCAACTCTTTAAAAGCTTCATCTTCTCCATCATCTTTAATTCGGTTGATATTTGTGCTTTTACAACCAGTACTTGTCCTTGGTTTGCTACCCTGGGCTTTCAGGTACAGCCCTTCACCTCATCCCAGCTGTCAGTAATTTCTGATTTTCTGGCTCTGGTTTGAACACCACGGAAATGCTGTGGCCCTGACAGCAGCTTCAGCCCCTGGTCTCATGTTTCTCACCAGGGCCACAATCCCACGTGAGGCCGAGTCCCTCTGGAGGCAGTGGAGTCCTCCTCAAGGAGGGTGTGTGTGGGACACACAACACAGCAGCTTCCTAGCTAATTGATGCTGATTTCCTAAAACCATTCAAGTTTTTATGCCAAAATCCCATGGTCTCTGAGCAGAGTTGTCCTCAGCCCTGTCTGGCAAGATGAGGAGTTTTAGGACCTCCTCAGGAACTGAGACTGTTTCTGAAACCATCCAGGTCACAGATCATGGAATATTCTGAGTTGGAAGGGACCCACAAGGACCATCCAGTCCAACTCTTAAGTGAAGGGCCCATGTGGGGGCTGGACCCATGTCTTGGTTTGAAAAGACAGGTGTTTGCTAAGGAAGGCAGGAGCCTCCCTTGAAATGGAAAATATAAACCCCCACCTCTGAATTATTATAATTTTGAAATTAAGGGGCTCTCAGGCAAAGATATGGAAATAGGAATAACAGTTCTTTACTAGGAAAATTAAAAATACAAATGCAATAGTACAAAAGAAAACAAACCACTGCCAGAGTGAGAACAGGCCCTGACCCCCTGTGTGTCAGGGTGGTGGCAGCAGTCCCATCCCATGGTGGCTCAGCCCTCCTGCAGTGCCAGCTGTGCTTCTGCTGGAGCAGGGATCCTGCACAAGGGGGGAGTTTTCCTCCAGGGCTGGTGTGGATGGGCCTGGGCTTCCTCTGGGAATGCAGTGGGGAAGAAAGCTGCTCCTCTGGGAATGCAGTGGGCAAAGGCTGCTGTGGTGTTCCAAGGTCAGATTGTATCCAGGTAGGAATGCTTGGCTCTGTTTTAATTGAGACAGAGACAATACAAAGCCACACTCCATTTTCAGAAGGCTTGAAACCCATGTTTATTATAGCATGTATGCTTTTTATACGTTCTTACAAAACTCATAAGTTTAGACTTCACTCATTGGTCACGAGAGACAAGCAAAGTGCTCATTGGAATAGGCAGCTGCAGGTTTCTCTTATTTATCCTTTCTTTCTTGGTTTCTGTGTCAATGACCTTGGTAGAAAATTCTTTCAGGGGTAAACCTGGATCCTCTTATCAAACATGGATCCTCTTATCAACCTTCTTTCTGGCTCACAGAAGTCGCTGTAAAACCTCTTCAACGTGGCTCCACCCCTGGGTGGAGCCTCTCCCCATGGTTGATGGAATTTTCTCAGCCATGCAGGGACACTCACTGGCCATGAACAGAAGAGATCTCCTGGAGGGAGGATTGGTTGTGGGAGAGATAAAGAAAACTGCCCAGTGATCAGCAGAGAACTGCCCCTCCTCTGACAGATGGGGATAGAATACACACCCCCATTTCCAGCCTAAGATGACCCAGAGCTCTGTGCTTGTGAGCCCCTTGCTGTGAGAGCCAGCTGACCCGTGTGTGTTGCCCATGTCCCTGTGCAGATCCTGCTGCTGGAGGCTGCAGAGAGGAGCCCAGCCCTGGAGAACAACCTGCCCATCACGGGCACCACGGCCACGTGGTACGAGGAGCTGCTGCCCGACGCCTTTCCCCTGCTGAACCCCGGCACTGTCCTCAGGAAAACCGTGGGATCTGCTGGTAAGCCTGGCCTGCTCTCCACCAAATCACCCATCCTACAGACACCACGCCTTTGGGGGGGCTGAAAAGGAGTCTGGGTCTGCTCTATCCTTGGGAGCTGCAGAGGAGAGGGGTTGGGAGGTCTCTGCCCTTCCCTGAGTTCAGCCACAGCAGAGCAGGGATGTCCTTGGCAGAAATCCATTGAAGCTGCATTTTGCCAGCCGTGGTGGCCTGTGGCAGCCGCAAATTCTGTTGGCACAAACATCTGCTGGGAGCTGAATTTGGGTCTGTTCGAGTTCTGTTAACCCCAGCAGGGCCACTGTGTGTTTCAGTGGGCTTGTTTTACAAGTCCAAAGGTTGTGGATTTTGAGGCTTGGACACATGGAAACATTCCTGAGGAAACTCCAGAGAGCCATCAGGATCACAGTGGGACAGTTCCTGCTTACCTACTGAGCACCAAAAGCAACATTTCCCAATCTGGGAGCAGTGCTGGGGGGTAGAGGAATGGGCTGCATAGGTCATTCTTGGTTTTATTAGGACAAAAAACTTTCCCATGAATAGCAGCATCAGTTGCAGTCTGCTTTATATTTTCTAAATTTGCCATAAACACAATGGGCTGTTTTATGATCCCTCTTGTGGCATGAAAAAAAAATACACTTATAAGAAAGTCTCCCTCTGAGCCCACTTGGCCAGACAGATCCCCACACATTGAATTTTCTTGACCTTGGCATCTTTTTTCAAGATCCCTGCTCTCTGCTTCCAAAGCCCTGTCTGTCTGTTGCTTTGCTTGCTCCCAGAGCAGTCCTTTATTCTTTAGGGCCTACTTTGCTTTTTTCTTCTTCTTTTTCTTTTTTTTTTTTTTCATTTTTTTGGCCTGAGCAGTTTATTATGGCAGCCCTTCCTGACTGCAGCAGACTTGGAGCGACCAAAACAGTCCAGATGTTGTCCCTGCTTATGATTTGTCATGATGCCACAACATGGAGGGAGCCTCACTAACAATATATTCTGCAAAGTATTCTCAGAACCACAGCCACAGCTGCCAGGAACTGAATTAGAGCAGTTTCCCCAGTGTCCATTATATGCTCATTCTGCCTTTTCCATGTCATTTATTTTTGCTGTGGCAGTGTCTCTGCACTTTGCTGCACCAAAGGCAGTCCAGCAAAATGCTGCTGACTCTGGGTCTTCCACACCAAGTCCTGTGCTCGTGGAGGCTCCTCACACGTGGTCATGTCCTGCTGGCCACAGAGCAGTGGCTGCCTCTCCCCCCGGCTTCTGGCAGTGCTGCCAAGCAGAGCAGCTTCCCTGCAGCACTTGGATCAGCCCATGGTCCAGGGGCAGCACCTTCCAGCCCTGCAGCAAGGCCAGGTGGTCACTGGTGGTCACCTCCTGATGGAGGTGGTGATGTCTGAGCTGTGGGTGAGCCTGTCGTGTCAGCCAGATTCCAGGCTGTGTGTGTGCTACCAGGTGTAGTCCTTGCTCACTGTTACCCTTTGTTTTTCTGGCCTTGATTTATTTAACCTGGTGTGGAATAATAACTGTGGTGTAATAAAGGAATCAGGAATGCACTGGAGCATTTGGAGCCAGGCCAGTGTCTTTCAGCAATGAGAAATAATCACTTCGGTTGCTCATTGACACTGCTGGAGCCCCTGCCCAGCCTCTGTGGGCTTCAAACACTTGCTTTGCTGAAGAGCTGTGGGGATATTTCATGGATCTGGGTCTATATTTGGCCTCCTTCCCTCCCCAAACCAGTCTGTGTCCACGATTCAAAGCCAGCCAAAAAAACTCAGCATGGATTTTGGTGGAGTGAAGGGAACTCCACACACACAATTTAAGATGGAGGGGAGCTGCCCATTTTGCATGATTTCACCACCATGCCCTGACTTGTTGCTCCAAGCTGCCCCCAGGTTCTTTTCCAGAGATCTCAGGAGATCTTTCATCATGTGGGATGTTGGAGAAGGTGGAAGTCAAGCCTGAGCATCCTAGGTGATCTGGGGCTGTGGAAAGCTAACCCTCTGTCCCTCCCACCCCTTCCCCTGAGCCTTTTGAGAACATTCCCTACTTTGCCCTGCTGCTGGGTGTTCAGCCAAAACAAATCCCAGCCCATCCTTGCTTGCCATGCAGCTGGATCCACCAAGGGCAGGATGCTGGGGCCTGACACAAAGGTGGGTGACATGGACAGGATGCTGTGAGTTCTGGAAGGGTTTCTGGATGACCCTGTAGCTCTGGGTTGGCTGATGTCTCTCCAGGCAGAGGTCCAGGAAAACTTGCTACTGTTCATGAGGGTGGTTATTCCTTCTGTGAGTGACAGGGCTGAGAACAGACAATCATTTAAAAGCAATCAGTGCTGTTGAGACAGCTGCAGCACTGGCCTTTCTGATCAGCTTGTTAATCAACAGAATACATTTTCTAAGTATTAAGAAAATATATATACTCTGGCTGAGCCAGTTGGCAGCAAGAGACCTAATTTTTCATCTCTCTATTTTTCTCCTATTCTTTTTAATTTTTTTTTCACTATGTCCTTCTTGAGCAGAGCCTAAAGGACACAGAGGTGCAGAGGAACAGCTGATTCCACAGGGTAAGTTCATAGTTTCTGCTGTTTCTCTTTCAAAGCACAAACTCTTGTTGTGCCCAGTCCTGTACTTATGTCCCAAAAAGCAGAAGGGCCCTGTGGCCAGAAACTCTTTGGAGCCTCACCGATGGAGAGGCTGAGTTTGTTCTTTGGGTTTTATCTGATCACAGGCTGCTTTGGTTGGAGAGGCCAAACACCAGTTTTACCACCTTTGAGACATTCATTCCCCAGCACACAAGGGATGGACAGCAGTGTCTGATGGAGAGGCAGATCATGGAAACACATGTGGCCAGAGCCAGCAGGGCATGTCCTGAGTGATGGCAGAAAACTCTTCTCTAGCTGCTGTTACCTGCCAGGGGCACCAGGAGCCTCTGGGGATGCTCAGGGCATCACTTTCCTGTGCTCCATATAAACAGAGCAGCTCCTGTGCAGGGAAAACCCTGGGGAAGGAGGGCAGCAGATGGTGTGTTGCAGGTTGATGACAGAGCCAGGAAGAAAATCCAGGTCTCTGCACATCTGATTTGGTTTCCAGCAGAAGATTACTCACCCTCTGCCTTTTAAAAAATATTCTTCCCGTGGCCTTTTGCCTCATATTGTTTGGAGGATAAACACTCACCAGGGGCTTCAGCTCTCTGGAAGCAATGCCACTGCAGCAGAGCTGATTTATGCCAGCTGAAGATTTGGCCTCCCCCCTTTTCCCTGAATCTTTCCCTCTTTCTTTCCCCTGTTGCCCTTGTCTCTTTTAGGCTGGTAACACCATTTGTCACCAGTATGAGCACTTGCCTCACTCATTACCCAGTGCTGCTTCTCCAGCCTTTCCTTCAGTGCCTCCCCCTCCAGGGAAGGAAGTGCCAGCTTCTCTAAAGCTCTGCTGCAGCAGTGGCACTGAGGATGCTGCAGGAAATGATTGCTCCTGGTCTGCAGGACTTCATGGGATTGAGTTACAAGGTTGGACTGCAGGATTGAGGGTGATTGACACAAGTGAGGGAATGTTCTGACCCACAGCAGCACAGCGTGTCGTGCTTGCAAAACAGTTTCTGCTGTTCTTCCCTCTGTGCTGCAGTTTGCTGCAGTGAAATTTCAGGTCTGCTGGGGTTTTTTTAGGGGTAGAAGCTGTTTCCATAAAAGGGCTCCTGATCACCTGCCTGGGCTTCCCAGGACAGCATCCCCTGCCAGGGGAGATCCATCCTTCTATCCATAGAAAAGGCTGCATTTTGTGGATAAGCAAATTGATCCAAATTAAAATCTGGCCTTAATTCCTTATTCAATACTCAGATTAAATCAGGTCTTTATTGATGACTGAATGCAACAAAAGTACAGGCTCACACTCCCACTCAAAGCCATTGAGAAATGTCATTTCCTCAGTCTGCCCACTTTCATTGTGGATTAAAGGAGGAGAGATTTCATTTTTGTAAGAAAAATCAGTTTGGACATCTCTGCAAAATGGAAAAAAGAAGAGAGGAAGGGGAACCTTTCCAGGGTGGGGGGGTCTAATATTGGGGATTATTGCTTTGTTCTGAGAAATGAGGAGTTTGGATGAATGTCTGGGGTGACAAGGTTTTGTACTCCAGGTGAGCTCTCCCACATCTAGAGTGGGAATTGTACCCAAACGTGGGAACTGCACATCCTGTGAGCCTTGATGTGATTGTGCAGCCCTGTTCCCTGGTAGCAGCTGGGAAGGTGCTATCCAGCTTCCTTCCATTTCTCCTTCTCTCCCTCCATTCCCATCCATGCTCTCCACTCCCATATGCAGCATATTCTGCTGGCAATGGTTTGGGGGGATCCAGTACCTCTCCTGATACCTGGGAAGGAGAAGGACACTCCTTAAGAGTTGATCAACCCTTAAATTGCTGTGCTGTGTTGTGGTCACATGTAACACATGGACTAAAATCTGAAATCTGAGTGCACTGAACTTTGGACTCATCCCTATCTCCCTCTGGCTTTGGAGCTTGCATCTGCCACTGCTTTCAAATCCTCTGAGCCCTTTGGTAGCCCAGAAACCAGGAACCTCTGACTCTCTTGGCTCTGGCAGTTAATGCCTTTATTGTAACCATTAACCACTTACTCTGAGCAGACAGACCCACTCGCCCACCCCTCCAGGGCATTAAAGCTGCAGTGCTGTTTGCACAGCGTTTAAATGTCTCTCCATGGGAGCCCAAAATCAGCGGTGTTCTTCTGAACAACACCAACAAATTTCCAAGTGTTGTTGTTATTTTGATAGTCTGAGGAAAACAACATTAAGGTTTTATTTAGTGTCACCAGAAGTGGTGACTTTCAGATCTCTAATGCTGCCTCTGCACCTCTCCTGGGCTTACTGGGGGTCTGAGTGGGCTTGCCAAGAAACATCCCACTGGGCTGCAATCACTGCTCCTGGTGTTGCTCTGGAACCCTGCTCAGCACCCTGCTCAGTGATATTCATTACTGACAGCCAGTTCCTGCACAAGTTGGGGGGCATTAATGTCACTTTGGGATGAAAAAACACATGCACAGCACAGAGCCCTGAGAGATGAATGAACACAGGAGAAACCAGGGAAACATCATTGATACAGAACCTCTGGGTGGTGTGAATAGAGCAAGTGGGAGACAGGGTTTGATGTTCTTTGGCAAATCTATTTTGTGTATTTTGGTACATTGGGATGGCCCAGGAGTTTATGTATGTCTGGATGAACCCAGCAAAGGACATCCAGAACCTGCCAAAGCCATTCAGGCCTTGGGAAGGGGACATTGTGGGCTCAGTGTAACTCTGCCCAGCACATCCCAGCTGGAGATGCACATCCTGCTGACTTTTTGGGGATGGTCTTGTGCATGGGGATGTGCTTTTTCCTTACAGGATTGAAGGAAGAAGAGGAGAAGCAAAGTCCAGTCTGGCTTGTCTGGCTTACCTGCCAGACAGCTCCTGCCAGCAGTGCCACCCTGTCTGTGCCCTGCTTCATTTCTCCCCTTTGCATCACTGAGTCCCTCTCCTCTGGTTCGAGGTTGCTGAAGCCTTTCTGACCTCAGCAGTGCCCTAACTTGCAGCTAATTTCCTTTCTGAACATTTCCAGGGATTCCAGGACAGGTTGGTCCCCCGGGCCCCGTTGGACCCACTGGGCTCCCAGGACCACCAGGGCCCAAAGGAGAGAAGGGACAGCCCGGGGAGAGGGGCCCAGCAGGGCCACCAGGTGAGTCCTGGAGAAGGGCAGTGCTGCTGTGACAGGAGATGTTTCACATCATACAAATGGTCTGTGAAAGCAGCTCAGACAAGGCCAGACACACAAGATTTGAGCATCTTCAGTTGGTATCAAATCCATTCCAGTGAGTCCCTGGGAGCTGGGATCAGCCAGGAGCTCCCAGGGCAGGCAACCACCTGCAGGAACAATGACTGACCCTGGGATTTCCTGTGGAGCTGGAGAGAGCCTGGCCCAGAAAGCTGCAGAGCAGGATCATGTTTCCCCATCCTGCTCCGGAGCTGTAAGAAAGAGCCTGTCAGCCTTTGGAGCAGAGCATTCCCTGTTTAACCCTCTCCCTGGGTGCCTGTTTTAACTCCCTTTTTTCCCCACCACTTGTGTCAAGCTGTCAGATGCCAGGATGTCAAACTAATGATGCTTTTGTATGTTAAGGGAAAAGGTTATGAGGCCATTCTTTCAGAGATCACTCCATTCCTGAGCTAGGAGTCTTTCTTCATTCCCCAAACGTTCCTGAGTGTTTTGATGAAGGTGATACTGCACAATAGGTGCCAGACCTCAGGCTCTGTGTTCTCTGCATCTGAAAGGCTGTGCCTTGTGAGCCTGAGCTCGGGTAAGATTTAAAACTCTGAGAGTGCCTTAAATCTGAGAGCAGCCCTGAACACTTTTTGGCACTTTCTGGCAAGCTGTCAGTGGCCAAGGTCTGGCCAAGGATGTGTCTGCTTTTTTTTTGGTTTCTCAGTTTGCAACGAGAGCCTTCCAGCCCCACAGGACATGTGATCTGTCTGCTCCTGGACTGACTCTGCTTCCTGGCAGGGAGGTGACACAGGTGTACCTGGAGGGAAAGAGGATTTGATTTCACACTTCGCTGCCTGTAGTTTCTCACTCAGCCTCAGGGAGAGGGGAGATTTCACTCTTCCAGCAATTGGGCTGCTCGAAACAGCACCTCTGAGCCAAGTCAAGCTCTTTTCTTTGCAGAGGAAGATGCTAAACAAAAGCAAAACAAAACAAAAAAAACCCAAAAAAAAAGGGAAAATTGGGAAGCTGTTTCTATATTCCCCACCCCTCTGATTCCCACAGCTGCAGTTCAGGACAGAAATCCTTTGTCTTCTTGGTGCCTTTTCACATGATAGCATCATTAGCACATCCCCAAAGGCATTAACACATCCTCTCCTGCCTCTGCACAGGGATGTTGGGACCTCAAGGACCAAGAGGACTTCCAGGAGAAACCGGGATCCCAGGTCCCCCAGGTCCTCCAGGGCCACCAGCCACCCCAAGCCTCCCTCTCACCTTCCAGCAAGGGGTTCTCTACTCACTGCAGCCCGCAGCTGAAAAAGACAGTAAGTTCCCTCCTCAGTTGCCATGTTCTCCTGTGGCATCAGCAGAGTGGGCAGGCACGGGGCAGCTCAGCTCTGCTCCCCCTCCTTGCCAGGCTCTGCCAGGCCCTGGGAGCAGCTGGACACTCCCAGCATTGTGTGGGTCTCTTGGAAGCTCCTGTTCAAGATGGAACATCTTGGGAGCTACAGGGGGCTCACCTCTCCAAAATGAAGAACAAAGTCCCTGCTCTCCTAAACTGTCATTGAGAGCAGGGTTTGGAGGATTTTGTTCTCTGTGCCTGTTTTTTTAGGTTCATCACAGCTTTGGGGAGGCAATTTGGTGTCCTGTAAGCTTCCGTCAGGAGTGGGAAGAGAGTCTCTGGTGAAATGACAGAGCTCAGGTAGCATCACCTGAGAGAAAGGGCCAGAGGAATCCAGAGTGGCAGATTAGGTGCTGGTGCACCAAAGCTGTGGGGTTGGAGCCCTCTTGGTGCCACGGTTGTGGTGTTGGAGTGTCAGGGTTGCTCAGGAATCAGCAAGGACCAGAGATTTGCAGAGATTTTGAATTATAACAAGGACATCTGTTAAATGTGTCTCCTTCCCTGCCCCTGCAGATGCTTCTTCCACCTGTGTTTCTGGTGCATCCACACTATCCCACATCCACACAAAACACAGAATTATGGACTGGAAAGTCCAGATTGACACCATGATTTATCCCTTCCCTGTAACAGGAGGGCCAGGGTTTTTTTATGCTTATGCTGATTTTTAAAATAGATTAATTTGATTTGTGCTGTGCAGAGCAAGAAAAGAAAGGCTTTCTAGGAAAGGCACATCCTGCACTTGGATGGGAATGTTCTCAGATTTGGGCTTGATTCTCCTGGTCCAGCCCTGTGGAGCTGGCAGGTAATGAGGGAGCAGAGCTCAGCTGTGCCTGCCCTTGGTCTGTAAACTCCTGGAGCCCCAGCTCCGTTGGGTCTCCCACCTCCACTCCCCCAGACCTCAGCTGTGCCTCCTCCCCAGCTCTGCTGCTCCTGTCCAGCTTCAAAGCTCAGTTGTCTTAGTTACAGCCAAGGATTACTAAGTGTCCCCATGTCTGACAGTTATCTCAAGCTCTCCCTTCCCTTCCCTTCCCTTCCCTTCCCTTCCCTTCCCTTCCCTTCCCTTCCCTTCCCTTCCCTTCCCTTCCCTTCCCTTCCCTTCCCTTCCCTTCCCTTCCCTTCCCTTCCCTTCCCTTCCCTTCCCTTCCCTTCCCTTCCCTTCCCTTCCCTTCCCTTCCCTTCCCTTCCCTTCCCTTCCCTTCCCTTCCCTTCCCTTCCCTTCCCTTCCCTTCCCTTCCCTTCCCTTCCCTTCCCTTCCCTTCCCTTCCCTTCCCTTCCCTTCCCTTCCCTTCCCTTCCCACCACTCTGCTCTCCAGACTCCTTTTCCCAAAAGTGAACAGATGTATTTTTAATTTAGGGAGAATTTTAACAGCTTGATTTTGTATTCAGCTACTTGGGGTGTACGGGCAGGATGAATAACTGAGGTTCAAAACTAAGATTTTCACAAAATACACATCAACATGCTGCATTCATCAGCCTGAGAACAAGTTTTGCATTACAGTTGTCTCACTCCTCTCAGGGTCACACATTCTGCCTTTTATTCCAAGTGATCCCTAAGGATGGTTTAGGTGCTGCTGCTTCCCCCTTCTCCAACCACCCTTTGAATTTAACTCTTCCTTCTGATCGGTGGAAAAATTAAAAAGTGAATAAAGGTTTTGATTGCACGGCCTCCCCAGCTGATGTGTGAGGAGGGTGAACTCAGTGTTGTGCCCAAATAGGAAGAGGATAAATGGTGGATAATTATTTCTGTTACCTCTGCCAGCACTGGGCAGCCACAAGGACTTGAGAACAGTGAGGAGATGGTGACTGCTCCATTTACATCCCTGGGCATCCCTTGGCATTCCTCCCTCCATGCCTGTGCATTTCTTGGTTTGCAGAAGGAGTAGCCCAAAACTTTATGACACTTTTTCTTAATACAAATCCAGCTGCAAGTATCTATGTCACCATGACAATGTTCTGGCAGTATCAAGTTTATTTTCTTACCATTTTTTCCTCTCTGTTGGCTGATTTTGCCTCCTACAGGCTGGTGGAAAGCTGATCTTCTGCCACCAGTAAAACTTAGCCTTGTAAATTCTGTTTAGCTTTTTAAAAATGTATTTAGTTGTTTTGAAAGGAGCACATCTGAAAACTATAAATACAAAATTCCAGCTGCTGACAGCAGAGGGAAGCATATTCCTGCTAATGGGAATGAGATGTGAGGGCTGTATCAGGTTATTGTTATTATACAGAGTTTGGATCTGCCTGAACATGGTTAATGCCTGTGCCTTTATTAATTGCAACAAGTTCCTGTTGGCAATATTTATCTGCAGGCAGAAGCCAGAAATGGGGAGACAAATATTTTTCAGTTTCCCTGTGCTGTGGTAAAAGAAATGGTCCCATTTTTTCCCTCCAGATCAGGTAGCAGAAAAAAATTAAGACAGGATTACTTCATTTCCATGCTGTCTCAACAAATCAAGGCTATAATGGGGAATTTATCCCTTAGTCAGAAACCTTAGCCCTTGGCCAGAAGCTGCTGTTCCCCACTGCTGGGGCTGCTGCTACTGGGATCTCTCATTTCCCCTGCCACTTAAAAATGAGTGATCAGGTACATGGTCTAGAGCCAGCTCAGACCTATTCCTTGTGCTAACATTGGTGATTTCTAGGGAATAGAGAATGCAACTCTCACTCTTGAGGGCTGTTTCCTTCCAGCTCAAAGATCTGCCAAGGACTCATGAAATAAAATTAACCTGTTTTCATAGGATCATCACTGTTAGAAAAGACCTCAAGATCAAGTCCAGCCATCAACCCAGCACCACTAAACCATGTCCTCAAGGGCCACAGCCACACATTTTTTAACACTTCCAGGGATGGTGACTTTACCACTCCTCGGGGCAGCCTGAGGGGAGAGCAAGGGGAAACTGAGGCAGAGCAGCTGATGGTGTGCCCAGCATGTCAGTAGTGATGAGGGAGAGGGGTCTGTGCATCAGCATCCCAGCTGCCAGCAAGACCCTTCCTGAAGAAGGAGAGCAGAGCAGAGGAAGGGAAGGGGAAGGAGAGAAGGAAAGGAATTGAGAAAACCGAGTCCTTTCCAAGTGTGCCCTGAGCTGCCTTTGCTGCTCTGGCTGGGCAGCTTTCACTGGGTCCTCCAGGGCATTTCTGGGCTGTTTCAGGGTGTCTCTGGTCCCTTCCAGAGAACACAGGTGCTCCTACCTGACCAGGCCACACTGGTTTCACTCTCCCTCTTGGCTTGGATAGGGGTTGGAAAGCTCCTGGAGCAAATTCAGTATCTTCTCAAATGAAGCATTGTCTGCTGCTTCGGGGTATCCAGGAGCACTGAAACAGAATGCAGCTCTTGAGCCTGGGTCAGTGCAGGAGGTGGCTGAGAAGGGAAGATTGCTGCTACCATTTGATGCTATTTTGTGACTGCTCTAACAGTCTCCAGCTGCAGAGAGCCCCAGAATGTCCCCATTTATAAGGGAGTTTATAAGGAGATACAAGTTCTTCCTGCTGCTTTACGAGAATATGGAGGCAATCCCTTGAAAACATACGAGGGTTGTGTTTTAACACACTTCAGTCCCATTTCATTCCCAGTGTGTTTCATTCAGAGCTGATCCTGGAAGGAAACCTGGCTCTGAGTGAGTCCTGCCTGGCCAGGAAGGAACTGGCACAGTCCTGTGCTGCCCAGGCCAGGCAGGAGCTGCTGAGCCCAGGGGTTGTTGATCAGAGCTCTCTTCTGTGTCACAATCATGGAATCACCTTTCATTAAATAATGTTGAGTCAAATGTCAGGATGGGTGGATTTGTGGGAGTAACTGTCATTGTAATAATGTGCCATTTAGCTGGAATGTTTTGTAACCCAAATCTTTGTCCCTGGCTTACCTCCAGCAGAAATTAAACGCTGGTTGTTTGCAGTCCATCCTCTGCCCCTCTCAGTGGATGTGCAGTTGATTTTGTTGATCACTTCAAAAACAAAAGGCTCTGCAACTGTTAATGCCTTCACTGCTCTTTGATGCTCATTTCCCAATTTCATCTTACTCCCAAGCTGTGATGGATTTTGACATGGTCAAATAAAACTCAAATTAATTGGATTACACACTTCACTGGGGTACCTTTCCTCCTGAACATGAGGAGAGTTTCAGTTGTTTTGTTTCAGGGCTGTGAGGAGTGGGGAGATGAATGGGTTTAGAAGCAGCAGTCAAATAAATACCTGTTTGCATTCATGTTTAGGCACAAAATGTGGTTCTTAGAGGGATCTGGGTTGGATCTTGTGCTGTCCTGCTGCCAGGAAGGCATTGCAGAGGTATCCTGTCATCCTTGGCAGTCAAAGCCATTGCAGTTTCCCCTGGGAACTGCTTTCAAACACCTGCCTTGGAAATTCTATCATTGCCAACACTCCAGAAGCTGGGAAGGCTTTGCAGCATGGCTGCTAAAATTTCTGGAGAGTTCACCTTCTGACCTTTGGGCTGGACTCTGCAGAGTAAGCAAACACCCTTCTGACCTTCCTGGTGTCACTTGGCATTTGCAGTGAGACATTCCCAGCCTTTTCCTGCCCAGGGTTCCCCTGAATTTTACTGTGATGACTTACAGGGGTGGGTGGAAGGAAACTTGAGTAAGCTTGAGGTCATGGGCAGGAGGAGGTGGACATTATTCCTTTATGGCAGCCTCCAGCTGTGGAAAATGTGGGATTTTCAGAAGGTTTGCCATCCTAGTGACCAGGAGCCAACATCTTCATCCAAGTTAAACAGAAGATTTATAGTTGGTCCTTCAGCAAAGGGTCAGGACAGAAAGCCTTGGTCGCACCAGGATGTGGGGTTTCCTTGCTTATTTTGTGGCCTTGTTGTCTTGCTTGTTCATTGAATTTTTGCCCCAGGTTTCCACAACTGTCCCAAAGTGTTGTGGGGTGCTCAGATGAAAGGTGCTGCCATACAGGTACCCCCCCAGATTACAGGTGTGCCACAGTACAGGTCCACAGGGAACAGGGTTGTTGAATATGGTTTTGGCATCACATTAAATACTGAAGGTTGCTTTTTTGTTTATAGTTGTGGGGTTTCTATTCATCTGCCAACTGAATAGAAACCTATTGGCTCCAGGCTGAGGGAAGATATGGACAGCTACAGGCTGCTGGGTTTTAGTCCTGACTGGAGAGAACTGAGAAAGATGTGCAAAAGCACAAAACTCCTCCAGTTCCTGCTGCTGGCTTTCCCTTCCCTGCTCCACTCCCATTTCTCTCCATTTCCCAGAGCTCAGTGAACCTGCCCAACTGAACACCTAAAATAATCCTCAATGGCAGGGAAGTTTCCTGAGCACAGGGAGGAGGCAGAGCACACCCATCCCTGGGCTTTCCTGCATCCTTGGACCTCGGGGCCCCTCCCAGCAGCACCTGCCCAGGTGAACTGGCTGGCCTGGGGGCTGTGCTGCCAGGGAGGCTCAGCAGGTCCTGCTGCCAGGCAGGAGGGAGCCCCACAGCCCTGCTTCACTTGCCAGGCAGCCACCAGCCAGGTGTGTGGTGAGGATGGCGAATTTGGGGTCAGTCATTCCAAGGCAGGATTGTACAGGTGGATAGAACATCAAGGTTTTGAGAGAAAGCACAGCTTGTCTGGGGTTCTCAGGGGTGAGAGGAGCAGCTCTGCAGGATGAGGGGTCACAGCCTGTTGTAGTTGAGACAGAGACAACACAAAGCCACACTCCATTTTCAGAAGGCTTGAAACCTGTGTTTATTATAGCATGCATGCATTTTATATGTTCTTGCAAAACTCATAAATTTGCACTTCACTCATTGGTCACGAGAGACAAGCAAAGTGCTCATTGGAATAGGCAGCTGCAGGTTTCTCTTATTTATCCTTTCTTTCTTGGTTTCTGTGTCAATGACCTCGGTAGAAAATTCTTTCAGGGGTAAACCTGGATCCTCTTATCAAACATGGATCCTCTTATCAACCTTCTTTCTGGCTCACAGAAGTCGCTGTAAAACATCTTCCACAACAGCTCTTTGAGAGCAAAGGGCAGATGCTCCAGGAGCCCAGATTTGGCATCCTGCAGCACCGCCGGCCCTTGGCCAGCAACGGGCGCCAGAGGATTTTGGAGAGATCCGGCTAGGCTGGAGTCTAACTGTGATCCTGGCTGGGCTCGAGTCTAACTGTGATCCCGGCTAGGCTGGACACTTCTGAGATCCCGGCTAGGCTGGACACTAACTGAGATCCTGGCTGGGCTGGAGTCTAACTGTGATCCTGGCTAGGCTGGACACTAACTGAGATCCTGGCTAGGCTGGACACTAACTGAGATCCCGGCTGGGCTGGACACTAACTGAGATCCTGGCTAGGCTGGACACTAACTGTGATCCCGGCTGGGCTGGACACTAACTGTGATCCTGGCTGGGCTGGACACTAACTGAGATCCTGGCTAGGCTGGACACTAACTGAGATCCTGGCTGGGCTGGACACTAACTGTGATCCTGGCTGGGCTGGACACTAACTGAGATCCTGGCTGGGCTGGACACTAACTGTGATCCTGGCTGGGCTGGACACTAACTGAGATCCTGGCTGGGCTGGACACTAACTGAGATCCTGGCTGGGCTGGACACTAACTGAGATCCCGGCTGGGCTGGACACTAACTGAGATCCCGGCTGGGCTGGACACTTACTGAGATCCCGGCTGGGCTGGACACTAACTGAGATCCCGGCTAGGCTGGACACTAACTGTGCTCTGTCCACAGATGGAGAAGCCCAGCTGGCCTCCACCGTCATCGACACCATCATGGCAGGACTGCCCGGACCGAGGGGAGCCCCGGGGCCCGTGGGGCCACCAGGTGACAGCCAGGGCTGGGCTGCAGGGCTGGCAGGGCTGGCAGGGCGGGAGGATGGGCACAGCCCGTGGACTGTGGATGGTCCCTGGGTGCCTGCAGTGGAGGGGAAGGGTCCTCACTGGAAGGGTGCCAAGAAGTAACTGGGTTTTTATCTGTGGTGGCTGATTGTTTTACCTTTACATCTTGAGAAAGGGGCTAATTAAAAGCTGTCTTTAAGAGTGGGCAGCCCAGTGATTCCTTCCTGAGAGCAGAGTTCTTCTCCCCTGCTGCAAACCTGTCCTGACCCTGCACAGCTCCACCAAGCAGAGTCTGGCCAGATATGCTCTGTGATGTCTCTGAAGAGCCAGTTTGAGCAATTCCAGATTTTCACCAGTATAACTGAAATCAGAATCTGAGATGAATTCTGAGATTCACCAGAATCTGTCACTGAAATTCAGTGACAAGCCGTCTTTCTCTCTGTGCTGATGGGTGGCTTAAATGATAATATTCCTGCAAACGTCAGCACTTCCCTGTATGATGCATATTTAGGAGTCAACTCCCATTAGTAGCAGAAAAGGCTTCTCCTTTCATTATGAGGGCCTTTCATTTATCCTTCAATTCCTTTATTCTTTGACTTAAGCATTTGTATGGTGCATTAATGATTGAGGCTGATTCAGCTGTACTTTGTGTATAATGTCCACATTGTTTCATCTCAAGGGTTGTGACAACTAAAGCAGAGAGGAATATTGCTAAGTTCAGGATAAGCAAATATCCTGTCTCCCATCTGCAGGTATAATTTAACAGCTACTGTTGAGATATAATTATTTTTTCAAAAGGAATGAATCTGTAAGTGACTGTGTGAGACAAGTTGACCTGTTTAGATGGTGCTTAATTCACCCAGGAAGCAGCTCTCCTGTGGTACTGATTTCAAATTAATTTATTGGCACTGCAGTGAGTGAAGACCAAGAGAGAGGTTTGCCTTGCCCCACTCAGCCTCTCCTATCTCTGGCCAGACTCCCATCTCCTTCATGTTCATCATCAGCTTTCTGACACCCCAGAGAGACCAAGTGCAGCAGCCCTGGGGCTTCCCTTGCCACCTGAGCCTGTTTCAGGACCAGCACCTGCAGTGTCTTGCTCTCATGGAGCTGTTCCATGGATCTAGTTTAAGTTTCCTCAAAAGCTGCATTTTAAGGAATGGAAATGTGGATGTTACTGACATCCTTCCTGCCTATTTTCACCATTTTTTCCTCCCAGAGCTCTAACATCCCCCTTAGGGTATGGGGATGTGTTCTGTCAGGATGTGGGTGTCCAGTAATCCAGTGTTTGATGAAGGGTTCTCACTTACTGGGAGACTCAGCAGAACATGAAAGGAAGTGCATGCCTTTGGAATATAGGGTTCTTCCTTCTAAGTCTCCTTAACATTGTCTCCAATTATGATTCCCACCAGGGCCACCGGGTGCTTCAGGACCCAAAGGGCCCCCAGGACCCATTGGAGCCCCTGGATCACAAGTAAGGTGCTTTGGTGCTTTGGAGTGAAGGGCAGAGGGGGGGTCAGGGTGAAACATCATCCCATGCACAAGGAGGGAGAGTAATCTTAGATCTGCTGTTTTGTTCCCTGTGAAATTCTGTGATTTAATTTGTTTTTCTGTGATTGAATTCCTTTTTCTCATTCTGGATTAGGAGGTTGAAATGGTTGTGCCTTCCAGAGTTTCCCTTAATCATAACAACACATCGTGCTGCTGCTGTGTCAAAACATTTCACTGTGGCCTGAGTTAATGCAAAGGATCTGACATGGGCTTTACTAACACAGTGATAGAAAAACTCTGCATTTCCTGTAGAACACATAAAAAGAACAAAATGCATCAATGGGAATTCACTAATTCACCAGACTGAACATGTTAAGCCTACTTTTCCAGACACAGCACTTTCTATTCAAGAAAAATATCACGAATTCCCATCAGTTTGATTATTTATTGATACAAACATTGTGGAAGGGGGAGATAATAATGGAGTGGGAAAAACTCACTGCAAAGAATTTATGGTAGAAGAAGGGCACAGTACTCACATGGATGGAAAAATCTGATTAAATGGAAAGAAGTGAAGTCATGAATAGGGAACTGCCAAACTACTCCAAACTGCGGTTGGCTGATACAAAGGGACTCAGTTTTGGGAAGAACATTGCTTAATGTGGAGGTAAAGCAGCAGCATCAAATTTTTCAAAGGAATCCCACATGACTGGAGAGTACAGATAAAGGTTAAGTAACTTTATAGAGGGATGTAACTCAGATCTGATAAGAGGAGATTTGGAACTGAAAATAGAGA
Source organism: Anomalospiza imberbis (assembly GCF_031753505.1). NCBI lineage: Eukaryota > Metazoa > Chordata > Aves > Passeriformes > Viduidae > Anomalospiza > Anomalospiza imberbis. The sequence continues at coordinate 4,509,619 of NC_089700.1, forward strand.
GAGCAGATTTTCCCTATGTGTTTATTAACCACTTTGAAGAAGCAATGAACAACAGGTTAGGGAAAGTTTGCCAGTGTAGCAGAATCCTTTCAATTAGGAAATACTCTGGAGAACAATGAGAAACTCCAGATAGATACAAACACAGTGAGAGATTTGGCAGCCAAATGACAGATGCAGTTTAACATCATTAAATATAAGGTAATTCACAATTCATAAGTGGGTTCTGCAGCAGAGTCTGGCTTTTTGACACGCAGCACACACTGTAAGTCTTTTATTTTTGCACTGTGGAATTCAGTGTTCTTGAGCATCCCTCTCTCAGCACACACTGCTGAGAGCTGTCAGGAGCAAAGCATGCTTATGGACACTTGGGCTTCATCCATGCTGCATGTTTGATATAGAGCCAAGCCTGGTCTGTGCCCTGCCTCAGGGTTTGGCAGCCCCAGGGAACCTCCGAAGCCAGGCCTAAGTCTCTGAATCCTTGGTGGGGAGCTCAGCTGAACTGGTGGGGCTGGCTGCAGGCAGGGAGCAATGTGCTGCTGGTGAGCAGCACTGCTGGCTCCCAGCTGAAATGGGAGAGGGCTCCTCATCTGCACCCTTAAATCACATGTGCCACCTCCCTGGGCCACTTCACAGACACTGAGCTCCTCACAGCAATGCTCCTTTCTCTGGGCCTAGAAAACACATTTCTCTGGGTGCTGATGTGGGAATTTGGGGGGGGCTAAACCAACCTGGCTTAGCCCTAAACCAGGGCTAACCAGTCCTAACCAGGCTGGCTTAAATCCCCAGTGGCCTGGAGGGGAGCTGCAGACTCACTTCTGCAGCCTCCAAGACAACGTGCAAGTCACTTGAGGTGGAAAAAAAGCATCTTGTACGTGGCTGTGGGGAGAAGGAGAGCTGACAGGCTGAATATAAACAAACAATATTGTTCTCTCTTGGTCTGGTTAATAACTGTGGCTTCTCTGGGTGGATAAGTTAAGAATTTGGATCGATTTCTGCATAGCAGTTCAATTAGTAGAAATCTGGAGACTGTGCCCTTCTTAGCCATTGGTGACTGCTTTATAGATTTGTTCAACCCAGGGAGTAAAATTATTAGCAGAGATTGGGCTTAATTTCAAAATTGTTTATTAGGGTGAGTGAATAGCTTCAAAATAATTTCCACTACACAATCCAATTAATTTTCAGGTATGTGTGCTTGCTCCTGCCACCCACTGAGGCAATTAAGTAGGGGGAAGCAGTGGGGATTTTTAGGCTAAACATACTACCTGTGTATTAATTTCTTCTTGGTAACTGAGAACAAGAACTGTCCTGTCATACTGACCCTGAAAAAATGTTACATCAGGGGCCTGCAGTGCATTAAAAGACCCAAATAGAGGGATCTGCAGAAAGTACAGGGCTTGGGATATCTGCAAACAGAGCTCCTGTTGTATTTGCTTGAGGGGAAAAAGAGAATCCAGCCCAATTGCTTAATGGGTGCATGAGGTTTTCAGGAGTCGAGGATCACTGGGAAATGTATTCACTACACCTACACAAAGGTTGCACAGTAGAAATTAATTCCTTCTCATTCTGCATCTCTTCTAGGGCTTGCCAGGATCTCCAGGACAGCCTGGACCAAAAGGATCCAAAGGAGACCGAGGAGAGAGAGTAAGGTTTTGCAGGCACAGGGAGATTCCCACAGCATTTGGGGGCTGTGGAATTATACACAGCACAGGTCTCACAGATAAAGTGGGGCTACAGCCCCCACCAACTTTAAATGCAGAGTTTCTGGGGCTTCTGCAGGAACCAAGATGAGGTTTCCTGTGCAGAGAAAGAGTTGAATTCCTTGCAAATCCAGGTATTTCCCAAAGAGATTAGCAGATTTGCTAACTTAGATTTGCTACCCCAAAGAAGTAGCAAAGACATGGTGTAAAAAGGCTGTGGAGACCAACTTTCCTCCACCAGCCAAAGCTGTTTAGTGTGGAGTGTTTTGAGAGGTCTGACTGAACTCTTCCTTCTGTGGCACTAAGGCTTTAAAAACTCACCAGATTTTCCTGAACCAAAGTTATTCCCTAGGTCTAATGATGTTCTTAACATATTTGGAATACTGAAGTCATGTTCTTAATGTTTATGTGCCTCAGTTCTTCGTGGGCTGCCCAGTGCTGATAACTAAACAGAGAACAAAAAGTCTGTATGAATGTTATTTCCAAACTGGTGAAGTTTAGGAACTACCAGAGAAATATCTAACAAGGGTATAAATGTGTCAGATTCCTAGCCCAGCATTCAAGCACTGGGAAGGGTTTGAAAGGGGCATTTGGGCCTTTGGCTGCTTCTGTCCAGCTGAATTACCAAAAGGTCATGGTCTTTGAGATCTCTGGGTGAGTCTAGGAGCACGAAATCACTTGGGAGTGGAGTGGGTGGAAGAGGATCATCAGCCCTTAGGTCTGAAATGGGCACCATGGGCTGTGGAGAGCCACTGAGACCCCATTGTAGAGAGAGCCAAAGGAGGGGACGAAGACAAGGAGGAAAAGATTGGTTGGTAGCTCTGCAGTGATGGATGTCTGCAGCGGTGGCTGCTGTGCCACAGCTGTGGGAGACAAGCTCCCTTTCCTTCCAAGTGCCATTTTCCCGTGCCACAGATGGGGGTGAATGGGGGCTGCAGGTGTGTGATTCCCCCATGACAGAACCTCCTCTGCATTCCCGCTCCCCTTCCAATCCAGCAGACCAGAGGGATGCCTGAAAGAGCCAGGACAGAGAAATGCAGATCAGTGAACTCCAGTGTGCTGACTTCTCAAACTCCTGGGAATAACCAGGACAGCAGACAAACTGCTCCTCTGTCCAGACTGTGCAAGGTGCTTGTTTCACCCCTCCTGAGGGGTCAGGAGCAGCAGATATCTGAGGGTGGGGCACATCTGCCTTTGGAAATCTCTGTTACAGTTTAGTTTTGGGTGCTTGGTCCTGTTCTTATGTAAAAAATCACTTGCACTTCCTGAAAGACAGAGTGACTGTTGGTCATTTTTTGTAACACTTTCCTTGTGCAGCTCAGCCAATTTGGGCATGACTTGGCTTTACAAATAGATTGAAGACAGCTGGAGTTCTGGGACTAGAATTCAAGATTCTGGTAGGGAGCAGAACCTGAACTGATGAGATGGATGCACAGATTACCAACTGCATCTCATTGCCATTCAATCTTTATTTTCAGCTTAAAAAAATAAATAGAAGGGCATGGTGTGTGGCAAAGTGTCACATTTCCATCCAGGAAACTGATAAAACTCTTCCTCAATGATTTATTTCACATTTTGCTGTAGTTTGTGGTTGACCAAATTAGTAATATCAGTACTAACATACCACATTACTACTACACTTATTTTGAAACAAAATCTTGTTCCATTGTGTCCATTCACTCCTCATAGATCCCTTAGAATTTGTTTTTTTTCCCTCCTTGCTAAGGATTTAGAATTGTAATTCTCCTCTTAGGTTTGGGACAAATGAGATTTTCAAATATCAAAATGTCTTGATAAATAGAAAAAGACCCTGTATTTCCTGTTAGTGTGGAAAGGGAAGCTGACAGCTTTTTCTGTCGGAATTTCTGTAGGATTCTCTGTGTGCTTTTTGTCTTTTGTGAGTGTGGCTTTGAAGGCTGGTTTTGACAACTATGTGCTGCAATTTTGGGTTTGGTGGATAAAAATGGCTTGAGCAGAGGAGCTGTGCAGCTGCAAAGAAAAGCAGAGAGGGGGAGGTTTTACAACATCTACTGAGATTTGAGAAAATGTTATTATACATTCTTCCTGCTTAATCTTGGAGAGAGCAGATGTGGGAGAGACCTGCAGCAGTCAGAGCAGAGCCCCTGGATGGCTCAGCTCTGTGTGCTGCTCACGCTCAGCCTCTGCTCATCCCAAGCACTGCCAGCCAGGGAGGCTCCCCAGCATCTCCAGGCACTCTTCAGAGCAACAGCCAGGGAGGCCTGGGATAAAAGATATTGCCAACATCCAACCTAAATATCCTTTGATCCCCTTTAAGCTGATAACATCCTTTCTGTTCCTCCTAGACGTGGACTACAGGCTGTTTATGTGTTTTCAGTCTGCTGTTGTGCTCCTCTCTGAGATTCTTCCTCCTGCCTGTCCTTTTTCATGAGCTTGCAGAATCCAAGTATTTCCCTTTGAAGATACTGGGAGCACCCGACAGACTGGGCCTTTCTCCCAAAGCTCTCCCTGTCCATAGGGGCCTTTTCCTGCTGCTGGCAAGGCATTCCATAGGAATTCATTCCATGGGAATGTTCTGTAGGTGCTCCTTGGTTTTATACAAATTTGATGGACACAAACCCAGCAGCTCTCCCCTTCCACTGCAGAAATCTGTCACCATATATGTGGGTTTTTTGGGGGGGAAAAAGGATGGGTTTGTTGCAGTGTATGTCTACAGGAGAAGAGCCAGGGGAAATATGTGGCTATTTCATTAATGGATTTCTAGAAATGCTTTTACATTTTGCCTCTTCTTCCCAAGCTCCTGCTTTCTCACTAAACAACCTGTAACTGCTCTCCTGGTCAGGGATTCTGCCCTGCCCCAGCTGCTCCAGCGTGGGAACACTGGAGGAAAACAGGGGAAAAAAAGATGTTCAGTTCAACAGCATTTCATCCTGCCCCAAACCAACACATACTAGTTCAAACTGTTTCTCTTAAAGAAAAAAATAAATTAATTTCAAAAACAGAACAAAAACCCCTCACTGAGAACAATGTGAAAATTAGCACAGCAGGAGAAAGAAACAAACCAACCAAAATATTGTACCTGTGTTTTGATCAGTAGCTGTGGGGTGTGTGGAGCAGGAGCAGATTAAATCAGTGCTTGGTGGGAGTCCTGGGCTCTCTTCTGGCTGGGGCAGCAGCAGCCCATCACTTCTACCAGGGAGAAGAATACAGTGTCTTTGTAAGGAACAAATCTCCAGGCAAATTCCTTCCTGGTATAATGTAACTGACTGCTGGAAAGTTCAAAAAACCTGCTAATCTTCTTACAGAGAGGGCACTGAGCTCAGGAGCTCTGTATCCCACCCAGCTCCTCCAGAGCCTGATGGGATTTGGAGCTGATACTTGACAGAAAACCATAGCCCCCTTTTGCTGTCTCTAAGTGATAATGTCAAGGGAGAGGAATTTTTTTTACACATTATCCCAAGTGTAAGGTTTTTTCATTAAGCCATCTTAATTCCACTAGTAAAAATTACACTGTGCTCTTGTCAAGTGGCAAAGGATCTCCTAATGACACTGCCTTTATTTCCAACAGGGGCAAGCAGGTCTGCCTGGAGAGAGGGGCATTAAGGGACTGCCTGTAAGTGCTGCACTCCTGGGTGGGTGCCAGGCTCAGGTGGGGTTGGTACCTGGCACTGTAGGTGCCACTGGTGGCCTGGAGCTGCTTCAGAGCTGAGCTCTGCTGGCTCCAGCTCAGATGTTTGTTCTGTGGATACTCTCATCTTAATGAATCCCTCTGCAAATGAAACATGCCCTGGTGTAAAGCACAGTGCTGATGTGAGCAGGGGGCATCAGGGGAGCTGTGCTGAGCCTGCAGATCCCTCTGGCCAGAGCTGGGCACACACAGGAGCTCCTGGCACCACCAGAGCCCAAAGGTGGGCACAGTTAAACAGCTCAACGTCCATCAGCTGCTCTCAACTCCCTCCTGCACCTCAGCTGGCCAAGCTGAGCTGGAAACCCTGTAATGAGATTAAGAGATGTCTCCAAATGATTTTTTGGCAATACCTGGACAGGTGCACAGAGGAGATGTCTGCACTGGCACATATGGCCAGTGAAAACAAACCAGTGGTGATGAAGGTTGGCTGACAGAGATCTAGAGGAGAAAATTGGTGTTTTTTTCTTTTCCAGAGAAGCCCCAGAGCCTCTGGGAGGGGTCTCATCACTCTTCCTTGGTTCTACCTCATCATTTCATAAAATTCACACAGCTTTTTCTTTGGTCCTTCCTCCTGTGCTTACCTCTGCTTTGCAAATGTCTCAGGGATGTCCAACAAGTTTGAGGAGCCCAAGCCTTTCCACTCTATTTTAGATTGTTAGTTTTGTTTTTTGTTTAGCTTAGAGTGGTTTAATCTCTCCTTGTCATCTGCTCTTCAGAAAGTGCATGAATCTCCTGGTTGGGGGGGAAACATGAGAGCAGTGTTCACAGCACAGAGAGATCTTTGTTGAAGAAAAGCTTAATGAGCATCTTCAGAGGCAGAAAGTGATGTGACTAATTAATGAAAGCAGAGTGGAGGGGTTTTCTGTTCTGTATCAATATGAAAACGTGCATGTTTGGGAGAAAGGAGCAATTTATCTGTGGTTTAGCATACAGTGTTGTTCATTGAGAGCCCAATGAGATGTTTATGGCCTTGCTGGGACCCAGGCCATGGCAGGTGGCTCCTCCTGCAGCTTGGCCACTCCTGGACAAGTTCATTTGTGTTAGAAGTGGGGGTGACCTCCTGGGAAGCTGACAGGAGCCAGGGCAAAGCTCAGGAGAGCACTTTGGCCCTTGGCATGAAGGTCCACATGTTTTCTGCTGGTGAAATGCTTCTTTAATTTGCTCCTCTGGTGGGGAGGGATCCAAGGGGTCCTGGAAGGCTCCTCAGCCACACGTAACCAAGTTTCCTTCCTTTGTTTTAGGGTGAACCAGGCAAGAAGGGTGAGGAAGGTGACAAAGGTGCTGATGTAAGGATGTATTTCTACTGTTTTACTTTTGATTTTGTCACTTTGCTGTCCTTCAACCATATTCCCTTTGACAGGTGGGTTTGGGGGGCCAGAGGCTGAGCCCACAGTTAAATGTGCAGAGCAAGTGTGCCTTGGGTTTGAATTGAATATGTGCCAGAAATCCTGGTCTGTGAGGTTTCCTTGGCCATGTTGTCACCATGTTCTTGAACACCTCAGTCCCCAGAGGTTGTTGTGTCACATGGAGCTGGTTGGGAATGACTTCCCTATTGTCCCTCCCAGCTGCTGAGGGACAGACTCCCAGAAGAGATCAAACTGCATGTGCAGAGCACTGGAGTTCTCACATCTCTGCTCTCAGTCCCTGAGATACTTCCCAACATCTCTTTGGCCCTTCAAGCTCACACCTAAGGCGACAAGGACAACGAACTACAGCCTGAGTGTACATGAGGAGCTCTTTGAACAGGGATTTCTCCTGCACTCCTACTTAGGTTATCTCCTCTTTTGCATCTTTTCATTTTTACACATCCACAATGCAGGGTTTGGTGCTATGAAAGTGACATTATGGACAAGAAGCCTATTCTGCCACACATTCCAATGTTAGTTTTGTTGTCTTTCTTGCAGGGGGAAGGTGTCCAACAGCTTCGAGAGGCTCTGAAGATTTTAGCTGAGAGAGTATTAATCCTTGAGCACATGATAGGAATTCATGGTAAGCACTGCTAAGGTTTTCTTCTCTAGGGAACCAGGGGCTCTGCTCAGGCTTGATGGTCAAACATCCTCCCACTCTCCTGAGCTCTCTGGTGTCTGTTCAAGCCCCATTTTCAAAACTAGGTACCATGACTTAGGGGTGCTTAGAACTGTTGAGTTCCAGCAGCTGTACTACTTCCTCTGGCTTTCCAGTAGCAGGTGAAATGATCCTTACAGTGATTTTTGTTACAGTTCAGGCAGCCAAGTCATGAGCAGCAGCTCAAGCCATGTGGCACAGATCATCCACCAGCTTCCCACAGAGCTGCTTGTTCAAGTCTGTAGGCCAGATCATTTAATCCTGCTAACAGCATCTTCCAAGTGACTTGAACACCACTGAGGCCCTTGCTTTGTGCAGCACCAGGTTTGCAGAGAAAGCCCAGACAGTGCTGCCATGTCACCCTGAAAATCAGTGTTCCCTGAACATTTTGTGATCATAACTTACATGTAACCTAGTTTCACAGTCAGATTTAAACAGACTTTAAATGTTTTACATTCAGATAGATTTTTGTGATCTCGAGGCTGTTGGCTCTCCCATCACTGGCACAGTGTGTACATCATCCCTTAAAGAATGTTCTCTTCCCTTAACCACAGGATGGTGTTGGTTATTGTCACAGGAGTTGGTTATTGCCAGACTGCTCCTTCTGGGCTAGCTGAGGATCAATTCTCTCACAGCTGCCAAAGCCTGCTGTGCCAGTTTCTCCCCTTTCAGAAACACAGTTAGAGGCAAAATGTTTGGCTCTGCTCTCCCAGCCTGTGAGCTGCAAACCCGTTCCATGGCACTGAGCAAGTCCCAGAGCACTTTCCCATCCTGGACACGTGGAACCTCATTCCTGGCCTTGCTTGTGAGCCCAGCTCACACCTCCCCTCAGATCAGCATCCACTTTTATTGGGATGTGGCCTTTGGATATTGATTTAAGCTATGGAAATGCTGAGTAGCTAAAATGCCCAGCAGTCCTGACAGTGCCTCACTACACAGTAATAAAGCACTTCAGGCAGCACCTTGGGATCCCAGCCCTGTCTGGAGCCAGCAGTGCTGGGATGGAATTGCTGCTGGACCCTTGCAGTGCCAGGGCATGGCTGGCCTGGCCTGGAGCCTGCTCTGCTCAGTGGCCTCGTGTCCTTGGAGGCCTCAATGCTATTTCCAAAAGCAATAAGCAGCAACAGCATAAGATTTTTGGGAAACCCTGAATCACAACCCCATGATTCAACCACACTCACCCTGACCTTACCTCTGCACTAATCCTGCTTCGCCTCTCATTTTCATTTCAAGGGTAGAAATATATATATATTTTTTATGCTGCTTTGCTTTGAGCAGGTACCCTGGAGGTACCAGGGAGATGCCTACTTGATTTCCTAGGCAGCAGCCCATGCCAGCTGGGATGATCTCCAGGGAAGAGGGAAAGGGAGGTTCCCTGGATGAGTCCAGTAGAACAGGGTATTTACAAGAGCCAGGCTCTGGGCCTCCTTTGGCTTTTACTTTGTACCTTCATTTATAGTGGTATAAAGCAAAAAGCCACATTCTTGGGAGTCTTCTGTAGACCCTGGGACTGGGGTTCACACAGCCTTGCCCCAGCAGAACTGCCTGACTTAGCTATTTTTCACATTCTCTTTGGAAATACAGCAGCGACAAGGCATGTGCTGGTGTTATTTTGAAACAGTCATTTCAGCAAGCCATTTGTATTGATCTGTTACTGCCTGGGATGGAGATGAGTTATTTACACTCATCTGTACTTCTATACCAGTGTAACTGCATCAGCAAAAATGGATGTTTTTTAATTGTGCACTGTGGTTAGGTCATATTTAAACACCTATATTGTATGACTTTAGGGTTTTTTTTGTCCCATAAGTGTTGATAATTGTATTCCTACTCTGGGCTTTTGAAATAGTTCCATTCTTTCACTTCACACATATTTTAGGCCCTAAAAAAATACTGTTTAGAAAGGGAACTTGGAAAGTAAGGCCTATTTTTCTTGTGCAATTATGTTCATCTTCGTGTATATGGTTAACAAGGCCCCAACAAACAAAGAGAAAAAGACATTAAATGACAAAAAATATTTTCCTTGAGCACAGACCTCCCTGGACTGGAAGGCACCACAGAGGTTTAAATCACCCAGCACCAACTGTCTGGTCATGTTCCCAGTGTAGGTGTTAAGGATTTGACCACAGGTCCTGGGGCAGCCCAGTTTAAAACCCCACTCAGAAATGCCAATCCCATGCTCTCATTTTCCCAAGAAACTTCCCACTGAGCATGGTTTCCAAAACCACAGCCACCCAAGCAACAAGGCAAAACATCCCAGCAAACAAACCTCTCCTCTGCACTGGGAGGGCAGCTGGAGCTGACCTGGCTTGGAAGCTGCAGAGAGCAGCCCAGCAGGACACAGCAAAGCCCAAACTGTTTGGCAGGGTTTGGTGCCAGCAGACAGAGCCCAAATCCTCCAGCAGCCAAAATCTCAGTGGAAACAGAAACGCTGCCTGGTGGGATCAAACTAAGGGTGGCACATTGGGCTCCCAGCAGGGAAACACAAACATCCAGCTCTGGAGGCAGAAGGAAGGAGAAACTGGGGCATTGGAAATGATGAGGCAGATCAAGCCACCAGCATCTGCTGCTGCAGAGTGGCCCAGAGCAGTGCATATTTAATTTGTTTAGCTGAAGGAAGAGCAGGTGGTTGTTACCTGGAGGTGCTCTGGGAGCAGGGACAGCCACCATCCATCCCCAGCATTACTGCTGATTTGGCTGCAGCACAGGGTGGGTCAATCCTTCCATTCAACCCTTTCAGTGCCTCCAAATGTCCTTTACTAGGAGTGAAATGGTACTTAAACCCTAAAAGCATCACTGCCCACCGCCCACCAGCTCATCCTCCAACACCAGGAGTCTGTGGGCAGTGCTGAGTAGTTGCTGCAGCCCAAGTAAGTTCATAATTAATAAAAGAACAGCACTTTAGAAATGGAACTACATAGGAGAACAGGCCCTGCAGTAGGAGCACTTACCCCAAAGAGCTCAGGCAGAGCAGAGGGGAAACATCTAATGCAGGAGAAGTGTGATGGCAGCAAAGCTGTAGCTCCAAAGCTGCTTCCTGCCAGGAGAGCAAACAGGAGGGAGCACACTGCTCCCAGAAGAGGAACCACTCGGAAGGGCCCATGAGTGTCTTCCTCAGCCTCCCCTTTTAAATAGTGCTCTCCCATGACTTTCTCTCCTTACAGACTCTTTGTCTTCCATTGAGCCAGGCTCTGGACAGGATGTGATCACGGGCTCCCCCCTGAGAACCAGCATCAAGATCAAGCGAGGAGGACCCCGGCAGCCCCAGGCCCACCAGATCCTCTCTTCCCTGCTGGATGATGGTGAAGCCAGAAGGAGAAGCCACCGGATGAAGTAGGAGCATCTCTGTGTCCTCCCTGCCTGTTCTGCAGTTAAAGATACAGTACCCAGTGCTTAATTGCACCCTGCAGATGAAGTGGGTGGGAGGCTGCAGTGTTGGTGGCTGGGTTTCCTTCCCTGGCCAATACTGAGCCCTGGTTGCAGGGAATGACTTATCCATAGCTCAGAGAGGGTTTTGAGAATGTTTTCCTTGATTTTGTTGTTTTGCCTCTGGAATAGCAGTTGTCAGGTGTCTCAGCAGCTGCCTACAGGAGTGACACCCCCTGGCTGTGCCTCGAGGGTTTAACCCTGCCCTTGTTCTCTCACTGACCTTGACAGTCACTCAGTACAGCTCTGCTTAACTGGCCAAGCCCATCCATCCCACCCAGAGCCAAAGCCAAGCCTCAGCCTTGTCCATTGCTGCAGTTGGAGGCATCTGCTTTTATTTCCTGTGTTGATGTCGCACTGACTTCCAGGTGCAACTTCCACAGGCCATGAAAGCATGACCTGCAAGGATTTCTTTTAAGCAAAGAACAAATTAGAATACAAAGTACATTTAAAAGTATTAGTCTTAAAATTCAGGTGGCTCTCTGGACTTTAGCAACAAAACTCTGGCTTTTCATGTTGCTAATTGCATATGAGGGACATTATTTGTGGTTGGCTAAACAAGGACTTTTGATGCAAATGTTCATGGAAACATTGGGTCAGAGAGTTTAGACTATTTCTGTGAAAACATAGAGCATTTTACTTGAGATATGATGGAATTGCGCAAGAATTTTCCCATACTGTGTTCAGCTTGTGCATACATCCAGAGATAATTAGTTTAAGTGGTGGCAGTAGCTATTCACAGAAAAGGATATTTTGCAATAGTTTATTAATCCTACAGCAATCAGGAAAAATGTTTTCACAGTGTTTTGTTTTAATCTTGTGAGTAACTCTTCACCATTTGGATCTGGAGACAGTGTAGGAGCAAACCACAGCCTAGGGAATTAGAGTCTTGTCAAGACCTTATCTTGCACTGGGAGTTAAGTAAAGAGTCATTTTACTTTTTGCAGTAACTGGTTATTTTAGGGGAAGTACCAGCTTCCAGGTTTAAGAAGTTGAACCTGCCCTTCAGTGACAAATGCATCACTCCACCTGCTGTGCTAACCAGGTCAGACAAGCTGATGTCATTCATGTAGACAGTGATTTTTGTTAGAAGGGGGAATTTAATCAACAAAACTGACTGGACTATGTTTTACTTTTTAATTCCCACATTCTGACAGTTCTCAAATTCAGCCCAGGACAAAAGTGAGCAAACTGACTTGTGTTATGGCCCCTCTGTGTCTGGTTCCTGTGCAGAACACAGCTGTGTGAGCAGGCTGGGCTGCACTGCTGCAGTGTTTCTGTCAGAAGCTTTCCAAAGGAAACACTCTGCAGTCCCTGTGTTCAGCACCCCAAGTGATCTTCCCAAGGCAAAGACCTCTGGAAATGAGGCTAAAACTAGAGGAGCTCTGCCAGCCCAGCATTAGCCACACATTAAATTGACTGGCCATATACACTGTAAACATGGCAGTGCTGCCAACAGAGATCACCAATCCCAGTTCTTCCTCTGAAGAGCCTGGCATTTCCACAAATGAGCAGGTTACAGGCTCCTTCAGGATGGCTGAACCCACCATGCCTTACTTGGCCCTGCTCTTCAGGAATCCAGCCATCCCCAGCCAGGTGAAATGGCATAAGCTGATGCTGAGCAAGCACCAGAACCTTGCTTTTACTGCTGGGCAGCTGAATAACAACCAGCTGTGCTGGAGGCAGCAGGGATGCAAGTCCCTGCCCTGCTTTTGCATCCTCCCCCTGCTTGGCCAGTGCCAGCTGTGGGGCTCGTTCAGCTCACCTGGTTCAGGTTGTGCTTCTGAATGATTGAATTTTCCAATAAACAAGCCCAGAGCTTTGCAGGAGTCTGGGGAGGTGCCTGGCTGCACTCTGAGTTACAGCTGGACTGTGGTGTAGAGAGACAAGAAAATGAGTAAAACTCAAGTCCAGCAGGTTCCTGAGCTCAAGGAGCCATCCTGTATTTGCTATCCCTGTGGCAGAAGGAAATAAAGCCTCTCTGAATGCATCTTAGTTTTACCCCCAGCACTAACTCTAAACCCAGCATTAACTCTGAGGATGTCTGTGGTGCTCTAAGAGCCCAAGTCCCTCCTTCCACTACTGGCAGGGCAAGAGCTCTGTTTGTGGCCAGCCAAGCAAGGTTCAGCCATGGGAACATTCTTGGAATAATCATTCCATCTAAGAATTAAATGTCAAAAAAAAAGATGTTTCCTTGTATGCAGGCTGATTCCTGTGCAGGAATTCAGAAGTACTTGGATACTTCTGTGGTGAATTGGGACCATCTTGGTCTGGATCACATGGAGACTCCAAGACCCCACTGGTGGCTTCCAGGAGATAAATCAGCCAGTTGGTGTTGGAAAATCAGGCTTGAGGAGTGAGGAGAAATCTCAGTTCAGTCTAAACTCGTGCACTGGGCAGGCTGGTGCCAGCTGTAGTTGAGGCCACAGGAACAATCTGTCCTCATGGCAGCTTCAGGAACCAAACCCAACCAAAGCAATCTTTAAAAAGGGAAATAGGGAAATTCAGTTTCACTGGTCCTGTAGCTACAGGGTTGAATTTGGGGAAGAGGGAATACAATGAGGCTATTTTTACTTCCCTGGCATTTCAGAGGCTTCACACTGAACTGGAAGAGAAATCTTTCTCCAAGTTTGTCTTCTGAATTCAAAGCTATTGCATGAGCTTGGTGAGTGCTAATGCTTTAGTCACTCACATTGCTGAGGCATTCATACTGACACAGATTTGGAATTTTATATTATTTACCACAAATTACTGACAAGATGAAAGGAAAATTTAATGGAAGTTGTTTGCAATTAATCCTGCCAAGTCAATTGTCAGAAGGCTGTTCAGGTTTGGGTTGAAACCACTTTAATTATTGATACTATGAGCTATGTAACTTTTTCTCCTTGCTTTGTTTAGCCCCATCTCTCTGATGAGGTACTGTATCTTTAAATGGGGGACAGCAGGTTTACACCAGATGGACTTTCTCTCTCTGCTGGGGTTTCATTCCTTTCCAATCACACGAGGTCTGGACCACACTGTTGTGCCACCCCAGTTTAATTACATTTAAAGGTGAGCACAGCCTCACACACTGACATTGATGATATTGATGACCAAGCAAACCACTCCCACCACATTCTGCATCATGGGCAGGATCCTGAGGTTCATTTCAGCCAGGGCATATAATGCTTCTTGCCATGTCTATGTAACTTAGGGGATTTATTTTGAATGCGTGCTCATTTAGAAATATATTTTAATTGAAATGTTTAGTGCTTTATCTTACATACATACTGTGCAATACCATAGTGTGTTCTTTCTTTTTTTTTTTTTTTTTCTCCTAAGACTTTTTTGAAGTTCTTGATGTTTGTTTGAGCTCCAGTGTGTTTTCTGACTTGGCTCAGCTCTAGTAGTAGTAGTGTTTTCCTTGCCCTGAGCTAACCAGAAGCAGCACATTGCACAACCAAAACCCTTTGCAAGTCATGCACCCTCATGTTCACCAGCAACCTGGAACTCCTGGGAGACAGGGAATGCTCCTCTCCAGAGGGTCTAATTTGCACTTATTGTAAGGATTTGATAGCAACCCAGGGAAATAGGAATTAAGTAGAGAGAAGAGCCCTCACCTGCTCCCACCAAACTCCACGGTCATTTTGTCATCAACTTTCAAAGGAACAGGCCTTACAAATCAGACCCAGCCCTGGAGCAGCTCTGCTCCAGTGTCTGCCATGAGCTGTTGTCATGTGGGACCCTGAGCACTGTGACAAAGGCTGCCAAAGACAATCAGCTTCTGGAATTCCCTCCTGATGCAATGATTGGAAACCCATCCTCCTCCACGTTTACACCTTCTGTCTGACTCAAGATGACATTACACCGGGGGTGTAGGGGTTAAACTACTCAGAGTCTCTGTGATTTCTTGGTTTCCTGTGAAACCAAGGGATTGAAAGGTGCTATAATTGTTCACGAGGCACATTCCCAGCCACAGAAGGAAATGGTAACTTCTTCAGCAGTCATTTTACACAGTACCTTTTTTATTTATAGCAGTGTGTTTCGTATGTGTGCCAATGGTCCTGGCTTCTCTCCTGGGGATCAGCTTTACAACCATTTGGTCTTTTATAGGGCAGCCATAGGCAGTATCTTCCAATCATGTGTAATTTCTTAACTTAGAGCAAGAATAAATCTCGTCTGACAGGATGAACTCATTTATGGCAGGCTTTAATGTTTGTTGTAAACACAACCTGTTTGTTCCACCTCTTGCATGGTTACTTATCTGTTTTCATATTGCTATGTTATTGTTCAAAATATCTATTTCTCTTTATTTGCTATGGGGTTTGTTACTGTATATGGAATGTTTTGTATTCAGCATTTTCTTACAGAGCAGAGTGGGAACAGTATTCAAGGACCCACAAATACCAAAGACCTTTCATGTAATGCACTGAGAAATAAACTTACTGTAAATGAATATCATGGCAGCTGCTTTTCCTTCCTGACATCTCAGCCTTCTCTTTGGGAAAGCTCCTTTGCAGGGCTCTTAAAAACAAGATGTGCATGAAGGCCCTGCTGTGGGCTGGAGGGGCAAAAAGGGCCCTTCTTGCCTAAAACCAGAGCTGAGCTCCCTGCCCTTGGTGGCACTGACTCTTCTGCAGGAGTTGGATAGAGAGAGCTGTCTGCAGGACAAACAGAGTCACCCCTCAACATTCCCAGCCACCAGAGCCAAACACAGGGACACATCCCAAACACAGGGACAGATCCCAAGCACAGGGACAGATCCCAAACAAATGGACAGATCCCAAACAAAGGGACAGATCCCAAGCACAGGGACAGATCCCAAACACAGGGACAGATCCCAAGCACAGGGACAGATCCCAAACAAATGGACAGATCCCAAACAAAGGGACAGATCCCAAGCACAGGGACAGATCCCAAACACAGGGACACATCCCAAACACAGGGACAGATCCCAAGCACAGGGACAGATCCCAAACACAGGGACAGATCCCAAGCACAGGGACACATCCCAAGCACAGGGACACATCATGCCCTCATGGGGAGCTCCTCAGGCAGCCTCTCAGGTCACCTTTGAGCACCTTGCTGTGAATTGCAGAGTGAGGCTCTGCCCAGACTTGGCAGATCCCTCCTCCAGTTCCTGCAGGAATTTTGTGTCAGGGCAGACCCAGGGATCCCAGCTCTGCCTGGGCTCAGTGAGGGCACTCAGAGGATGGGTGGCTGCAGCAGACTGGGAGGGGGGAACAAGCCAGACAGAGAACTGTGCTCTGCCCAGCAGTGTAAATTAAAATCTGCTGGTATTTGCAGTGTACCTCACTTCCCCAAAAGTTTCCTCCCAGTACAAGGAGGTTGAGTTGGTTCAGCTGAGATAGCAAGGGCTGCCCAGACCCCCTCCCTGGTACCTCCTGGGCATCTGCCCCATCCAGGAGCCTTTGGGTGCTCTCTGAGTGTGCCTCTGGGCTTATGGAGACCCCCAGAGTCATCTCCTGTGGCAATTCAAACTGCCAGAAGAGGATGTGGGTAAAGCCCTTCTTCTAACCTTCCTACTCTGGAAACAGCTGCCCCCAGAGATGCAACACCTCTGTTAGCCAGGGGAGGCTGGAGGGGAGGGCCTGGGCTGTTTCTGTCACAGATGTCACAGCTCTGGGCTCTGAACTTGTTTTTAATATCCCAATGAAAACAAGAGTTATGTAAATCCCAGCCAGTTTTTTTCCCCTCCTGATCAGACTACTCTGCAGAGATGCAGATACCAAAAGTGCAGTGAAGGCTGAGCCTTGTAAACACTGGGAAATGTCCACACAGTCGAGGTCCCTGCTTCACAGGGCTTTCTGCATCACTGATGAGGACATGCTCAAGGTTACTTCATGCCAGACATTCCCATGCAGCACTTGTCTGGGTCTCTCAGGGTGTATTTATCTCAGTTTTTGAGTCCTAACACCTCCAACTCCGATGTATTTATCCTTGCAAAAAGTCCTCTGAGGGAAGGCAGTTGTGCTAATCACCACTGTACAGATTGGGAGTTGCTGGATAAAAGGCTAAATTAATTTCTTGGGACATTTGTGGCTGCGCTGGTCTGCCAGGCACCAAATTAGCATCAGGCCCATGTTGGTCTCTGGGCCATTATGGCCACTGATTGTAATCACAGCAAAGGGAGCTAACTTCTCCTGAGCTTAACGCAGCCCAGGAAAATCAATGGCAGAGGGGAGCACGCTGAACTTGTAGCAGGAGCTGATTAAAAGAAAACTATTTATTCACAAACAAAACACAGCTACTCTTGGAGCTCACTGCCTTAACTCTTCATTAACCTCATGCTCAGCACCAAGTGGCTCTTTAGCCAGCCAGGCACTGGCACTGTGGTAAAAATGGCTCTGACCATGAATGCAGTTGGAATTGTCTCCACATTCCAGCCTGGGGATGGGGAAAGCAGTGAACCTGAAACAGGAACAAACTCACCCTAAACTTCCCAAGCGACACCACAGAAAAACAACTACTACACTGTGTAAAGGAAAAATAAGCAGGGAGACTATATTACCTTATTTACCCTCTCAGAACAGCTCACCAACAACAGTGACAAGCTGCTTCAAAGATGGGTTGGAAAATTGTGACCATTCCAGACTGAGGGATGTCGTTTGCTTGGCATCAAGGAGAGCCTGGGAGCTGATCAGGCCTGACTTTGTTATCTCTGAGCCTTCTTGGGAGAGGCAGGGAGAAACAGGACAGGTCTTGCCCCTGCCACATGCCACTTTCAGGACAGGATCAAGCACCCTTGGACAAAGCTGATACCATTTTTGGACTCCAGTGGGAAATGAAACAGCACACACTGTAGAGCATAGCAGGGAAAGGTGTGTCAGCCAAGATGAAACTTGTATCAGTGATGAGAATTAATTGCTGGAACACTTTGCCAAAGGATGTGGTAGAGTTTGCGCTCCAATATGGTTTTCAAATTATGAGACCTCTTTCTCCTCCTATATATATATATATGTATATATATGTATAAATCAGAGAGGGGTGTGTGATGTATTCAACTCAAGGCACATCCATCCAGGAGATGAGCTGAGCCAGATGCTCAGACTGGTGGAATTGGTGACCACCAAACCCCAGCTGGCCATTCCTGACACAGCTCAGCACTGGAAGGATTTGCTGCTGGAAAGCCTCTCTACAAACCACCAGGGCATGGGAGCAGGGTCCTTGCAGCCTCCCACTGGCAGCAGCTGCCCTGAGCTCCAACAGCTGATAAACCTGCCTGTGGCAAGGGACTGTCCAGGGTGCAAAAATTCTGGCATCCAGACTTTGGCTTGAGACTGGACACACACCAAGGCAAGCCAGATGTGCCCCACTGGCCACGGGCTACCATGGGAGCAGGGAAAGGCTGAGTCAGAGAGCCCAGAAGGGGCCTGTGGCAGCACTGTGGGACTGTGCCAAGGAAAACCTGATTTATGTGTAACCAGCTGCAGTTAATGTTCACCCAGCAGCATTCTGTGACAGCTAAACTTTAGACTGAGCTCAGAAAACACTGGCTGAGTGCACGATAAGATCCTGGCAGCCTCCTTCTCTCTGCTCCTCAACCACAAAAACACCTTCAGCAATGGATGGAGCCTGGGTCTACCTGGTGACAGGAGGATGTGGGTTTGTGGGGGAGAGGATCGTAGAGCTCCTCTCTCAACAAGACTACATCAAAGAAGTCAGAGATTTTGATTCAGTTGCAAGAGAAGAAGTAGAAAAACTCAGCACAGGTAAGAGAAGGCCATCAACATCTATTTATTGCCCATAACCCTCCCTTTCCTGGCAGCTGGGATAGCACTGGAGATGCCGCAGTTACAGGCATGGGGCAGGAACCTGGATAAACAGACTGGGTGAGGAACAACTTCCAGCTCAGAAGTTTTACAGCACAGCACTAAATCAAAGAAAAAAGACCCCTAGGGATGGCTCACCCAAGAGAAGTCTCCCAGTGAGGCTCTGAGGCCCCAGGCAAGGATCAGTTGTGAGGTGCCACGTGCACACAGAGGCTGTGACATGGGAACTTTGGCTGCCCAGCTGCTTCTGCTCAGCCAGTCTGACACAAAAGGGCTAAACCAACATCCTCCTGAGCTGCTCCAACCAGCCACTGCTTCCGAGGGAAATAACTAAAAATCCTGACAGCAACAGAATCAATCTGAGCACCTACTGCAGGCATTGTGAAATAAATGATGGAAATAATTGAGAGAAACCTATAGCAGCCTTAAAAAAGGAGGAGGTAAGTCTCACTAAACACTCAGAGATACTGAATTCATTAATTTGATCAAATCCTGAGTGCTGCCCTCATGCAGGGTTGAGTACAGTGAGATTTGTTGGGGAAAAACAACCTGTATTACTGGATTTAGGAATACCCATGCAAAACAAGCCAAGGCAGCTCAGGGTGCTCTGCTCAGCTAATGCTGGGCTGGGTTCCCTGTCTCTGACTGCCCAACCCTTCAGCCTGCTTTAAGAGAGGCAAAAAATGCTGAGGGAGATCCTGTGGGGAGATATGGACAGAAAGGGGATGCACCCACAGCAAGTCAAGACTCCCAGGGAAATATCACTGTCAGAAACCTCCCTGGCAGCTGAACTCAGCAGACTGGTTTCCCCAGCTTTCAGGGAGCCAATTACCTTAAAAGCACCCATAATTGAAGAAAAAGCTGTTTAAACATTAGGGAGGTGCCAAATCCATGCTCCAGGAGGGGTCTGTGGCCTGACACCCCAGCAAACCACAGGCAAGGAGGCAGGAGCAGCCTGAGGGGCCATCCCAACCCCATCCTCTGCCCCAGGCAGACTCAGCTCCACCACAGATGTTTGTTCTGTCCCCAGGCCACCCGAGCAGCCCATTTATCTCTACCCCACCAGGCAATGGGTACACTCTGGGTCCTTGATTTCCCATCTAAACTTACAGGTAGAAGAGGTATTACAGGATTAATGTAGTTTTTTTTTTTTTTTTAACAACAATCTCCACCATCTGCAAACCACATCCTTCCACTCCATACTGGTTTCTGCTTTAGGCTGAAGCAGCTCTCACACACTCCTGCCTCCTCCTCTGCTCCATCCAGCACTGCCATTGCTCCTGTCTGCAAGGGGGGCATTGAATTTTGGGCTGTGGCCTTCCCATTGCTGCAAAACACTGAAGGATTTCTCTCATCCATCCTGCAATTTATCCTCCTGTTTTACCTGTCACTACAACTGTGCCTTTTTCAGTTGACAACAAGCAACAGCTCCTGAGCTGCCCTGGCCCAATTTAATCCCTTCATGAAGATCAGCTGCCTCTTCCCTGCTAAACCCAAAAACTTCTCTTTGCTCCTATCAAATTTCACTTTTTTATTCCCCTCCAGACTCTGTTAATTCTATTCAGCTCATACTCAAATCCTCCAGCATGGTCCCTCCCAGTCTGATGCTATCTGCTGATTTAATGAACAAATCTGCCAGATTCCTGATGAAAACAATCAAAAAGACTCAAATACAGCAATAAGCCCTGGAGAGCCCCAGGGCAGCCACCTACCACAGCTGGCAATTCCCTGGGAACTGTAATTCCACCAGCTTTGTGCTCTCCTTAATGGGGCTTATTTAGCCCGTGTTTTACTGACTCCTTGTGAGAATGACGCTGAGTTTCCAAAGCCCTTGAAAAATCAAGATAGATGACATCAACCTGTTCCACAATATCCCTGCAGCCTGCTACCTTGTCATAAGAACAAAGGAGGTTTATCTGGCTTGATTTGTTCTTGACAAATCCATGTCAGCTCCTTCCATGCTCCCCATTATCCCACAGGTGCTCACACACACGTGTTTGACTGTGTGCTCCTGAATTTCCTGGGGTTAAAACCAAAATGTTCTGCAATTTCCTGCCTCTCCTTTACTTCCCTTCCAGGCACAAGTGTTTCATTTGCTCGGCTGAACTCTCCCAGTGCCTTCAGAAGTTCTCCAAAGTAGCTGATAACACACTACAAGCGGCAGTTACACCCCTCACCTCTTCAGGAGCCTTGGGAAGAGCTCATCAGGCCTTGTCAGTTTGAAAATTCCTCATGGTTGCTTTACACCAGCCGCCTTAACACAGGTGGTGTGGAAAAGGCTATTTAGCACTTCAGCATGATGGGTTTTAGGCTTTCCCAAACAACAGAGTAGCAGAAAACCCCCCCGGAGCCTGCTGATACCCTGCTCTGCCTCTCAGCAGGAGCATCCTTCTCTGCACTCTGGTCCTCCAGGCAAGGTTTTGCCTCTGCTTCATGGACAGCTCCTTTCTTTTCACCCTCTGTTCTCACTGAATCGACGCTGTGCTTTACTACTAAATTAATATCCATGCTCAGTGTGAATTAATTTAATATTAAAACTCCTCAGAGCGAGTCCACTGATTGCTGGCTATGCTAATGAAGAAAGCAGCTGGACCCTTTGGTAACATTTCTGTCTCCTCCTCCATCCCAGGCTGCTCAGAGAACACTCCGCCACTCCATCTGCTGGCTTGGATTCCACCCCTCCTTTTGGGCCCTGAGGAAGAATCCTCTGCCCATCCTGCCCTGGTGGATCCTCTCTGAGGGTTTCCACACCGTAACAGCCCCACAGCTGGAGCCACAGACCCTTCCCCGAGCTACTCATTTGTGGGATCCCCCAGGAGTTCCGACCC
Organism: Anomalospiza imberbis; assembly: GCF_031753505.1. Taxonomy (NCBI): domain Eukaryota; kingdom Metazoa; phylum Chordata; class Aves; order Passeriformes; family Viduidae; genus Anomalospiza; species Anomalospiza imberbis. Next base: position 4,531,073 of record NC_089700.1, read on the forward strand.
TGAGCCCAGCATGTGTGGGGCTCTCTGTCCAGGGCAGAGGAGACATCTCCATCTCCTTCCCAGAGCAACCCCGTGAGTGGCTTCTTGCAAATCCCTGAGGAGTGCAGGCTGCTCATCCCAGCTTCTCCTGGTTCCATTCCCAACTACAGGAAAGGAAAAAGGGAAAAATCCTACTGACATGTTACAACACTGTCTCAAAGCAAGAAAATGAGTAGTAGATGCCAAGAGTAGCCATGTAAGGAACAGCTACTCTGAGGAAAGAGGAGGTAAAAGGGAATAGGGGGAAAATTCTGAGTGGCTCTAAGGGAGGAATTTCCTATGAAACTTTTTAAAGGGAGGATTTACAGAGAGCACTGAACATGGAGCAAGTGCCCGCCTCAGCAAACCAAACCTCATGCAGATGTTGGTGATATCCCCAGAAAACCACACACGCAAGGATTTTCCAGTGTCACCGAGTGACTCTTTGAGAAGCATGGTATGGGATGACTTAAGGAAAATTCTTCTCCTGCTTAATCTCCAGTATATGCAATTTAAAAAAAGCTCTGTGCGATGTCTCTTGAAATCACCAGGTGTTGTTCCCGCAAGCCCTAAAATTTTGTGTCTGAAGGGAAGAGTCCAGCACAGCTTCCCTGATCCCCGGGGCTGGAGCAGCTCCAGCCCTGGGCCAAGGGTGTCCTGCTGCCAGTGGGGCTCTGCAGGGACGGACACGGTGCTTCTGCTCCGCGTCTGCTCCGCGTCTGCTCCGCGTCTGCTCCATGTCTGCTCCGCGTCTGCTCCGCGTCTGCTCCACGTCTGCTCCGCGGCTGCTCCGCGGCTGCTCCGCGTCTGCTCCACGTCTGCTCCACGTCTGCTCCGCGGCTGCTCCGCGGCTGCTCCGCGTCTGCTCCGCGTCTGCTCCGCGGCTGCTCCGCGTCTGCTCCGCGTCTGCTCCACGTCTGCTCCGCGGCTGCTCCGCGTCTGCTCCGCGTCTGCTCCACGTCTGCTCCGCGGCTGCTCCGCGTCTGCTCCGCATCTGCTCCGCGGCTGCTCCGCGGCTGCTCCGCGGCACGTGTTCGATTGTTCAATTAAAACCAGATGCAAACCTGGCTTCTTGGAGTTCAAACAAAAAAAAAAAAAGGGAATTTTGCCCTGGTGTGCTGGATTTAAACGGCACAGTCACTATCAGAGAGTGCTTGGCCTTGCCCTGCAGAGAGGACAGCCCACGCTTTGCAGGAAGGTATCGATTTTTTGTACGTTGCAGAAAGTGCAAATGCTGATTGGATGCATAAATGTTTTTTAATTATAATTTTTTATTGATAATTTTTTGATTTATAAATTAAAATCGATCGATTTAATTGAATGCATTATTTCTTAAATTATGAATTCCTAATTAATTACTTGTTAGTTAAGGATTAATTATTAAATTTTATTGATTTAATTAAATATAATTAAAATAAATAATTTTTTATTTATAAATTTTTCATACTTTGCAGAAAGTACAAATGCTGATTTGATTTATAATTTTTTTATTTATAAATTTTTGTTTGATTTATAAATTTTTCCTTCATTAATTTAACTAAAATTGTTGTTTATTATTTGATTCATAATTAATAAATTATTTATTAATTAATAATTAATGAATATTAAAATTGATTCACTTAATTAAAATTTTATTAAAATAAATAAATTATTTTTAAAAATTTATAATATTTTGTACTTGGCAGAAAGTACATATGCTGATTCGATTTATAATTTTTATTTATAAATTTTTATTTGATTTATAATTTATTTATATATTAAAATAAATTTATTTAACTGGAATTGTTAATTAATGTAATAATTAATAAATAGTTATTCATTAATAAATAATTATTAAATTTTATTCATTTAATTAAAAGAAATAATTTTTAATTTCTAATTTTTTGTACTTTGCAGAAAGTACAAATGCTGATTTGACTTTTTTTTATTTATAAATTTTTGTTTGGTTTATAAATTTAAAATTTATTTATTAAAATAAATTCCTTGATGTCATTTAAAATAGTTGTTAATTAATTTAATAAATAATAAACTATTAATAAATAATTATTAAATTTTATTCATTTAATTAAAATAATTTTTAATTTCTACTTTTTTGTACATTGCAGAAAGTACAAATGCTGATTTGACTTATTTTTTAATTTATAAAAATAATTTTTTATTTATTGAAATAAATTTCTTTATGTAATTTAAAATTGTTAATTAATCTAATAATTAATAAACAGTTAATTATGTATTAACAAATAATTACTAAATGTCATTTATTTTATTTAAACAAATATTTTTACTTTAAATTTATACATTTTTCCTTCTTTGCCGAAAGTCCAAATGCTGATTTGCGCTCCTTTTTCCCCCCTGCATCTCTGCATTATTTTCCCGCAGCCCGCCCGCGTGTGGCACTGACGGGAGGAGACATCGGCGGCCACGCGGGGAGCGCCCGCGGCGCTTCACGCACGGTGCGGGCAGCACGGGGCCCTCCTGGGAGATGAGAGCCGTCAACGTCGGGGACGAGCCCAAACCCGGCCCTGGACACAGCCCGGGCCTCTCCCACACCCTGCAGGGACACAAGCGGCTCCAGCATCACATCCACCCACACTGAGTGCTCCTCTGCCCCAATCCCACACGCCCAGATCGGTTTCTCCAGGTGGGGATTGAAGGCACTTGAGATGATGCTCCAGCATCACATCCACCCACACTGAGTGCTCCTCTGCCCCAATCCCACACGCCCAGATCGGTTTCTCCAGGTGGGGATTGAAGGCACTTGAGATGATGCTCCAGCATCACATCCACCCACACTGAGTGCTCCTCTGCCCCAATCCCACACGCCCAGATCGGTTTCTCCAGGTGGGGATTGATGGCACTTGAGATGATGCTCCAGCATCACATCCACCCACACTGAGTGCTCCTCTGCCCCAATCCCACACGCCCAGATCGGTTTCTCCAGGTGGGGATTGAAGGCACTTGAGATGATGCTCCAGCATCACATCCACCCACACTGAGTGCTCCCTCTGCCCGAATCCCACACGCCCAGATCGGTTTCTCCAGGTGGGGATTGAAGGCACTTGAGATGATGCTCCAGCATCACATCCACCCACACTGAGTGCTCCTCTGCCCCAATCCCACACGCCCAGATCGGTTTCTCCAGGTGGGGATTGAAGGCACTTGAGATGATGCTCCAGCATCACATCCACCCACACTGAGTGCTCCTCTGCCCCAATCCCACACGCCCAGATCGGTTTCTCCAGGTGGGGATTGAAGGCACTTGAGATGGTGTTTCATGTTTGGACTCAGGTGTTTCTTATCCCTTATCTATGTTACAGTCTCGCTACCGTGAGTTCGGCAGCTTTTTCATTAGCAAGGCACAAAATGGCTAACTGACTCTTGGTACAAGGTCTTTTAAAACTAAACTAACCAATTAAGAAAGGACACCTAGATTATTTTCCCTTTTCACCCAATAACTGATCCCCCAAAGCCCACAATTCAGACTTTTCTGTCCAATCACAAAATATCACTCAAACCCATGAAGAAGAAGGAAGAGCAACCTGCCTCTGCCCTTAAACCTTCATCTTGCTTCATATTTATTTCTGTTCTAAAACCCCAAACTAAGTTTTCCACCCCGTGATGTTACACACTTCTAACCAACTACACACCCCTAATCCCAGTGCTATTAATCAATTTTAAAAGCCTGTTCCACGACCTCAAATGCAATGTTCTCTTGGGTGTCTGTGCCTTTAAGCACAGCAAGTTTAAAATTCTCAGCATCCAGGATTCCAGCTCACCCAGGGATGGGAAAGGTGCCCAGAACCTTTCCAGCGGGGAGGTTTCTCCCTTTGCCCCTCTGTCCTTGCTCAGGGCTGCTCCTCTCCACTGCTCATCAAATCTGGGCTCAGTTTTGGCACAGGGGTTCTGGCAGGGCAGAACTTCCCCTGGTGGCACTGAGGTGCTTCAGGACACACCTACAGTGGTCTGAAACGGTTCTGTGTGTGACAAGGCCGACAATTAAACTTAAACCCTGTTTTGGATAGCTCATAGCTTTCCCAGGGATTTTGCCCTGTCTATACCAGCACAAGGCTGTATGAGTTGAGCTGCACCCACCAGAAGGGAGTGATTCTGTTTTAATTAGCAGAGTGATGCTGTTTAATTAGTCAGAGTTCCCAGCTATCATGTATCGACAGGCCATGTGTAACTGAGAGCTCCACAGCCCTGTCCTCCTACCACCAAGAGCCAATTTCATGTTTGGTGCAAGATCTGCTAAGAGAAAATTTGTTCATAAATCTAGGAAATAAGCACAGGCTATAAAAATAATGAAATCCCTATTACAGCAGCAATTCCAGTGGTACCTCAGGCTGTTAGCTACTAAAATAGTCGTTAACCAAAAGGAAGGAATTTTATTTTTTTTATATATATATACATCTCCAACTCGATTACTGCTTAGGGCTTCGACTATTTGCTGATACATTCAAGGGTAACATTTAAATTCAAGCCTTCTTTTCATTGCTGTAGTTGTTTTCAAAACTCAATGCTTTTAAGAGCCTGTGTTGTGCTCTCTGTGTTCTCAGAATATTCAGAGCCCGAGGGTTCCTGCTGCTTTTTAGCGGCTTTGTGAGCTCTTCCCCCTCACTGTTGCTGTGAGCTCAGTGCTTCAGCTCAGGGAGGATTTACAGAGAGCACTGAACACGGGGCAAGTCCCCTCCTCAGCAAACCAAACGTCTTGCAGATGTTGGTGGCATTCCCAGGAAACCACACGCGCAAGGATTTTCCAGTGTCACCGAGTGACTCTTTGAGGAGCATGGTCTGGGATGACTTAACAGGAGCCTGTCCTGTGTTCCTGCCTCCCCTTGGATGGCTCCACATGGAACTCCCCAAAACGGGGCTGCTGCCCTCACCAGGGCTCCTCAAAATCCTGAATTCAGAGAAGAGCCTGAAGTTCTCTATTAAAATCATGGCAGATAAAAGAATAAAAATGGAATTTGATACCTGCTGTAGACTTCATGGAAAAAGGTAGGGTCAGGAGAGGTCAAGTATATAATCCCCCAGCTAACTCCTCTGTGCAGCTCAGGCCAAAGAAATTCATCCAAATACTGCTCTAAGCCCAACAATTTGTGGCTAAATTGGACCATTCCTTTTCAACACACTTGTTGCCCTCAAATTAAGGGTGCAAGTTAATGGGCTATCTATCATGGCTTTCAGCAAGCCATAACAATGCTGAGGAGAGGTGGTGTGGCTATGGTTAATTATAATTTCTGGCCAAAATTTACATCTTCTGCTTTGATTCCCTTCTCTGTTTCAACCACTGGCTGCTGAATCCTGTTATAGCCTTGTTGACTGAATTGAAGAGTTCTCTTCTACAAGAATTATTTTTTCCATCTAGTCACTTAAAGACTTTTTAATCTGCTTTTTGTTAAGCTGAATGGATTTTAACTCAGCTGTTTCCAGTGATGTTTCTCACCAGGGGGTCTCAGTTAACTTTACATATTGTGATAGGCTCATGGAGAAGCACATTGATTTCTTTTCCACTGGGATTTTAGATGGATTTGTGTGCTTGGAAATTATCCTAAACTCAGGATTTCCTTCGTAATTTCAGATTATGTCTTTAATAGCAAAGAGAAGAGAAATCACAAGCCCTCCCACACTAGATCTGCAGACAGGCTCAGGGCAGAGCCTGCTTAGCCAGGCACAAATAGTGTGGAGGTTTCTGGAAGCCAACCCTACGAGCTGCTTCCTTTCAGATCTGCCTTATCAGGTTTGAAGGCCCTCAGTCCTTGTCATTGAGGTTCTCACAGGATCAACTTGGATCAAAATCCCAATGAAGGCAAAAATCACCCCTGCAACAGTCATAAATTGTTTGAATGCACCAAAATACTCCAAAATAACCACACTAAACCACACACACTGACCAACAAGTTCAGCCAGAACAACCTTCCTTAAAGCAAACCATGTTTTGGATTTGCCTGGATTTCACGTGGCCTTGTAAGCTGCCCTCATTATTTTATTTAAATTCTGCAGCTATCAGGAGTCTGATGGAGTGATTTCACCCTGTAGCACCCTGCAGAGCTTCTATAGAGCAACACATGCAACTAATTCACTGATCATTTGCCAGAAGGCTGCAGTTCACCAACAGTCTGCCCACAAATGAAAAAAGATGGAGTTTTGCTCTGCCAAGCCCTCAACTTCCCTTTGCTAGCAGCTCTAAAGTCCAAGTTAAATCAGTTGCCAATGGCCATGGAGGTTCAGCCACATCACAGCTATGGATGTGACTGCTACTCATGTTATAAACCATCCCCTCCTGAGGAAATGCAGCTCTGACCTGGGGGTTTACATATTTTCAGCCATAAAAAAAATGGGTTAGTTCCAAGTCGGAAAAAAGCCTGGGAATCTGTTTTGATTTGCACAACAGGAATCAAGGCAAGGTGGTTGATGTTTGTCCTTCCCATCCTGCCCCACAGGTACTGAAAATGTGGTAAGGTAAATGTGTCCTGAACATCCCATACCTGCTCTACACCAGCTCCATCGCTGCCGTTGGACCCAACAGCTCCTGTGAGCCCTTGCTTAGGTGAGGCTCAGCAAATCCTCTCCATCGCTCTGTTTGTCCAGCCAAACAGCAATGCAACTGCAGCCAGATGGAGATTTGAGCTGTGGCTACCAAGGAGAAGATTTGTGTTCTCCTTCCTGTCTGTTCCTCTTCTCTTTCCTGAAAACCCTTCCTTGCTGCTCTGCCCATTTAAGAACCATGGCTCTTCCCAACCTAAGCCTGGCCAGTCATACCCCAAGGTGAGAGCTGTGTGGCCCAGCCGCACTGCCAGGCTGTCCCTGGATCTACAGCCCTGCTCCTCTGAGCCCTAAGATCATTTTCAGATAAGGTTTCACATGCTTGGAATTTGGGATATGGCCACATTACATCCTGCTGTTGGGTCAGAGGTTTTGCTCTTCTTCACAATGAGTCAACCCAAAGGGCAGGTGATGCCCCACTGCCCCTCCTCCTCCCAGCCCCACAGGGAACTGCTGGCAACGTGCCCATCTTCTGTTATCAAATGTGGGCAAATTTCATGTAGCATTATCCCGGAAAAAAGTAATTGCCCATGAAGTCTTAGGGGACAGATGCACTGCTGTGAACCTGCCCTGCAGGATTCAGGTTAGTCACATCCTTCTGTTACCAGATTCTGACCTGTAAATTGTACCCTTCTGTCCCTCAAAATCCTTCTTCCTGGCTACATGCTCATGGGGTCTTTCTCTTGGGCTTCAGGGCATTATGCTCAACCCTTCTCCTCTGTTTGTGGCTCCCACAAGATTGACCCACAGACCCAGAAACAGCAGCAGAGCTTTAGAAAATGCTCTGTGGCAAAGGTGGAATTTGGACCAATACAAAGACAGTGGTCAAAAAACCAATTTTGAGGTTTTTTTTTCTTTGATCTCCAGAAGTGACTTTGACAATCAGCTGACACTCCTGCTCAGGGCTCAGCATCAGGATTTGTGAATAATTTTGTATTCCTGGGGCAACAGCACATGCACCTTAAGAGCAGGGCTGATATTTCTGAAGAAGTATCTTCAAAAACTTCAGGGGCTGAAGTTTTAGGTTAAATTTGAGGTCAGTCTGATGTGTACTATTGGAAGTCTCCTTCCTGATTTCAAGCCTGGTTGTAGCCACACAAACTGCTCAGCCCCTGGAAACTTGTGTGCCAGGGGAGCTGGCTCCAAGTCAAGTGGTGTCTCCATAGGCAGCCAGGCTGGACACAGCTGCCTTCAGTCACTTGGTTCTAGAAATTTGAGCCCAGCTAGAAAAGACTTTAACTAAACTTTAACTAAAAATCTAGAAATTTGAGCCCAGCTAGAAAAGACATAACTTAAAATTTGAGCCCAGCTTGAAAAGACATAACTTAAAATTTAGGCTTTACAAGCCTAAATTTCATGCTCACAAGTAAGTCAAGGCATAAGCCTCTTCTTTTGAAAAGCATCTAAGCACTCAAATTTGTAGAATAAATGTCTGGCTTATGAAAAACTCCATGAGAGCAACTCAATCCACTTGGGACCACAAGCACTGGAGATTGTGTCACTGCAAAGCTATGGAATTTGGTCACTAGCAAATACAAATAATTCCTAAGAATTCATGTAGGTACAGGCACATCCTTGCCAGTATTTTAGTCCTGGGACTTAAGAGAGAGATGTGAACAGATGTCTTGAAAAAATCAGCCTCAGATCTTGCCTGATCACAGTGCTTTGGCTTGTAATGGTGGCACCAACAGGGGCAAGAAAACCCACCCAGGCTGATGCTCACGGAGCTATGAACAGCCTTCCCCACCACAAATACAAACAAAACCACACCTGGAGTCTTTCACTTAGTTTGCAGAACACACTCAGATTCTCCCATTATCCTGAGAGGAAGCCCTAGAGAGGGGTCTTTCTTCTCCAATTATTTTGATTTTAAATGAAGGGAATTAGATAATGAGAAGTACCAGCCTCCCAGTGAAAACTTACCCCACCCGTCTCAACAGGGAGCCCAGGGATGACTGGGAGCAGCATAACATGGCTCTGCTTTGCAGACTGAAGGCACAGGTGATGCCTTTCTCCTTCCTCCTCTTCCCAGCTCTCCATCCCCACCCCATCTGTTCTGCCCTCTCCCTCACAGTCCAGGATCCTGCCTGACTTTTCCTTTTCCTCTGTGCCCCTTCTCCATCACTGCTCATAGAATTTATTTACCTCCCTTTTACGTGCTGGGGAATTGGCAGAGACAAAGCAGGAGGAGTCTCTGGCCGGGGTGATGGGCGCTGGGATAATGCTCACACCTCAGCATCCGACAAGAATAGAAAATGCCTCTGTCAGTCTCAATCCCTGGGAGACAGGCACTGCTGAGATACCTTCTGACAATGCTGCTCCAGTCTGATTAGCGTTCACTTATCTGGGATCGTTTTGAAAAGCAAGAGCATTATGCTGAGCTCTTTGTTACTACCAAGCTTCAGAGGGGTGGGGGAAGGCACAAACACAGCAGAGCCCAGGAACAGCAGGCAGGTTTGTCCCTTTGTGAGGCTGCTGCTTTTTAAAAGCTTTGCAGGGAAAAAAAAAAAAACGAAAAAAAAAAAAAAACCCAAAACCCAAAAAAATTGATTAAAAAAGGAGAGAAAGCAATTAAAACTAGAACTTCTAGATAACCCCCCACTAATTGTCTTGGGCCTCTCCTGGGCTTGCAACAAACCTTGCACAATCAATCTTTTGTCTTGCTTGTTTTTTGGTTTGTCTCTTGTTCGTGCCCTGTAAACAAGGGGAGGGGAGGAGGGTTTTGTGATAGAAGCCCAGGGTGTGTGAGGAGTCTGCATTTCTCATGCTCCTAATTTATTTCTGTTGCTGTAGTGCAAGGAGAGCCTGATCTCAGCTGGGATATCTGACACACAACATGCCAGACTGCTGAACAGGCAAGGGCCAGGCAACAGCATCAGCCACGTTTTACACAGGGAGATCTGAGCACAGAAAAGGGAAAACAACTTGCCAAGGTCAAAGCGGGAGCCTGAGTCAGAGCCGACTCTCCCAAGGCCCAGTGTTTGACAAAAACACCTCTGCTCAGATTTGCTGGGTGAAATCCTCACGGGCCACTGAACCCTGCCAGGAGATAGATCTGAGCCCAGGAGGGTGAGGATTCCTCTTTGCCCTGTGTGGGGCACCCCATGCCTGGCAGGTCCTGGTTTGCCAGGGTGGATTTCTCTTGAACAGCAAAATATAGAGTAAATTAGTTTAAAAGCCGGAAGAAAGTCTCCAGCAGCACATGGAGGGAGGGAGGGAGAGAGAGCACATCTATTCTACTCAGGGGAGCACGGGAGCAAGTGGATGCTCCTTCCCTATGCTGCAAGCCAGGTTTCTTCACTCCAGAGCCCACTGGAGATGTTTAATCAAATCCCACGATGGCCTCAGGCTGATCTAAAACCACTGGGACAAGACACTGACGCCCTGTGGGGAATAGAGCTGCTTTCTGCTTTCTCCTTGGAATTATTCCAGGCCCTGTGAGGCCAGTTCCATGTGAGATGCCACAGGCTTTCCCCTTGGCAGCTGTAAGGTGGCAGCCTGAGGAGCAGGTTGTCTTCCACAGTCACAGCCCAGTGTTCTCTGCTTGTCCTTGGCCATGGGTCCTCTGCTTCTCCTTCCCCTCAAGAGTAATTTGTGAGGGGAGATGAAGGAGCAATCCCAGCACAACCCTGCTGATTGCAAGGCTTCCAGGAGATCTCCAGCAGCTCCACCACATCCCCAGCAAATGCCTCCCAACTTTAATCAACTCTGTGAGAAAATTAAGTAGCAGTTTCTCCTTTTAGTTTATGGCTCATGAGAGGCTTTTCTCTGCCCCGAGGAAAAAAATGAAGTAGAATTGTTCTCATTTTCTTGCCCTCATCTTCTTGTGCTCTTTTTACCTTGCTGTGAGTTGCTTAAAAATGTCACTCTGCTGCCTTCTAATTTACCTGATGGAATGTTATTTCAATCATGCTATTAGACAAAACTAAATCCAGCTCTGAGAAACCACTGCCCCATGCAAACCTGCCTGTGAACACCCCGAAGCAGCTGGTGTTCCTTGGGGCTTTATTCCTCCCAAAGTGCAGCGAGGAGCTGAGATTCCCATAGCTGCCAGGCAGCAGAAAGCCCTGGGAGCAGGCAATGCAGAGCAAACCAGGCTGGGACAGATGTCCCCCAGCCCTGGGCTCTGCCCCACGGTCACTCCCTGTCTCCCACAGTCTGTTCCAGAGGAAATGAGGACACGGTACGGCAGGGAAGTGGAACTGCCCCACAGGAAGACAAAAGCCATGGCAGAAAAAATTGTGCTTGAAGCCAACGGAACAAAGGTACAAAATACAGTGGTAGCACCCCTGGAATTACAGCACAGGGCAGGGGAAAGTGGGAGATGGTTGGAAAGACCCCACAGTTCCTAAGTGTGTATCCAACCTCTGCCTGGATTTGGTGCATAAACCGCATTGTCCTAAGCCTCCCAAAGCCTGATACTCCCACATCAGCAGGAAGCTGCCAGAATCTCCCAAGATCACAGGGTGCTTCCCTTCGAGCCTGTGCTTCAGCTCCAGCAGGAGTGTGACTTTGGAAAGGGCTGTGCTAAATTAGGGCTGAAGGAACCAGGTTCACCTAGTTCATACTGAAAAAAAGTGAAATTTCCAGGCTTTCCAGAGTGACTTAAGAATTAAAAATATTGGTGTACCCAGAGCCAGCTCCCTACCCAAGGTAGCTGTTCAGTGTTTTAGGCTGGCAATGCAGTCAGCAGACATATGAGTTCTTCTAGACAATGAAGGAGAATGTGAAAATGAGACTTGTGCTCTAAGCCACTGCCTGGAGCATCTCTCCCCCAGTCGCAGTTTGATGCCAGCCAGTTGGGCTGGCTTGCTGTGGTACCTAGTTTTGGTTGTTGCAAATCCTCTTTTATACACCAAACTGCAGAAGAGTTCATGCCACCAGGACTCTCCAGCCAGCACCTCTCAAGGAGCACCACGTGGGTGCAGGTGTTCAGTGAAAAAAATAAATAAAATCAAACTGGGCACCTCTTTGTGTTTTTAGGGACCCAAAACAGGTACCAAGCATGCAGATGTTGAGGTACCCTCTCTGCAACTGTTGACTCCTCTAGACCAGAATTCCCAGGGTTTGGGTTTATCTGGGAAAGCCAGTGTCACTGTGGACGATTCCATCTCTGGATCCATCTGAACTGGATCCATCCACTGACGTCCCTCCCTGATTTTACAGCTGAGCAATGGTGGCACACTCAGAACCTGTGTCCTCCGTGCCAACACCGTGCATGGGGAGAAGGCAGCGTTCCTGCAGGAGCTGTATGTGCTTGCCAGAGCCAGGAATGGTGTTCTCAACTACCTGGAGCCTGAAGACACCGAGCGGAATCACACCTACGTGGGTGAGTGGAGGGCTGAGCTCCTTGCATGGGTGCTACCAGCTTTAGTCACAGGGGATTTTACACGTCAGCTTAGCCATAATCTCCCTAGACAGAGAGATGAGTATGGTGAATGAGCACAAATGGGTTTGGAACCACAAAACTTAGACTGGCTAAAGGATTTTAAAAGCAGTTGCTTATTACTACTATTTACCTGGGAAGGGTTTCTTTATTCCCTTTGAGAAGTGTTTCAGGGATATATGGGGGGCAGAGAGAAATTCTGGCTGTGTTTTTAAAATGTTTTTGCTAGGAAAAGACACTTCTTCATTAGAAAAAATAATAAAACTACCACTACTGTCAAGTTCTTTACAGAAAAGGCTGCACTACATAACCAGTTTTAGCAAGCACAAGAAATTACTCACAAAACCTTTAGGAAGAGTTTGTTTTGGTGCCTTTCAGGGGGGTGTAATTCACCATTAGATGACACAGACATTCAGCGATTTCTGTGCAGCACACTTAGATGTCTTTTTCCAAAAGTGCAGATTTTGAAAATGCTGTTAGAGAAGAATCAAGCCCAGATAAATCAAGTGACTCCTTCAAAGGCTCACAGCAGAGGCAGGGATAAAACCCTGGAGCACTGCCTCCTATTCATCCTGCTCTCTCTACAAAACACTGCCCTTTCACTTCACGTGAACCAGGATCACAAGGCACATTAATTGTCCAGCTCAAAGGGGAAACCAAAGGTTTGAAGGATCTTGGAGGCCTGGATTAACTACTCAGTCTCTCTGCAGCACAGCTGAGCACACAGGAGTGCCTCCCTGCTTCCCAGCACTGAAGCTGGCAGATCCAATGGACTCATTCTATGGTAAACAGGGAAACTGAGCTCCTCCGGAATGCCTGTTTCTCTCCCTCTCTTATTTCTCCAGGGAATGTGGCATGGATGCATGTCCTTGCAGCTGAAGGCAGACCTGCTGGCAGGACGGGTGTATTATTGCTATGATGATGCCCCAAGCAGGAAGGGCTTCCTGGTCAGGCACCAGCTGCTGTCCAGCGCAGACCCCTCGGTGAGGCTGGGCTCTCACATCCCCTACTGGAAGATGTGGTTGATGATACAACTGCACAGGATCATCAGGGTCATCCTGTCCCCTTTCTGGAGGCCACAGCCCCTATTTACGTGGAAGGAGGGCAGGCTCAGGACTGCACACTGGCTGAAAGCAGCTGCAGGGAGCCTGAGACCCCCCCAGCTGCATGAAAAGAAGAACTGAACAGCACTTTTGGGGTAAGGAGGTTGCTTATCACAGCAGCAGGTTTCATCTGAGCTTCACAACCTGCACAGACCTTTGGTAAGAGCTTTGCAAACACAGAATCCTGGTACAGAAGCAGAGAAGGAGAAAGAATTGTGATACCCTTGCCACACCAAAATCTCAGCTATTTTGTGTCCCATGGGTACTTGAAACCTTCCCTGCACACACACGGGGCTTGGTGGCCTCCCTTATTGCCATGGTGCCACCACTGCACAGGTGACTTGTGGCAACAAAAGAGAACAAGCTCAGCTGGGAGTTGGTGCCCAGAAAATGCCTTTGCGGTAAAATCAGTGAACCAGTTTTGTTCCACAGCCTGGGAGCCATGGTCTTGGAGATTTGGTGGGGTGGCTGTACCTGGCTCAGACACTGAAAGGCTCTTCAGTGATGGTTTTGGGGAGGACAAGTAAAACCCAGCAGGTTCTTGCTCTGATTTAGGTTTTAATAAAAAGAAAAAAAAAAATCCCTTTTCCAAAACTGCCTTTTGCAAGATGCTTCCTGTTATTTTTACATGTGGAATACTGAATATCTATTTTGAAATATTATCCCTCTAAAAGGAAAACCTCTGATCTTATGTCCTAACAAGGCACAGGCTGATTTAGCTTTAATTGTATGGAGGGAGAGCTAATGTCTACAAGCTTAAAGGTGGGATTCACATAGTTTGTAACTCCAAATCTCTTACCACAGAGCACTCCAGTGGCAAAACAAAGCAGATTAAAGCCCATGTTCAGCTGCTGTGCTGGCAGAAAGCAACTTCAAGTGAAGGCCTTAGGGGCTGAATTTATGCTAAATAATGTTTGAACTCCAGGAAGAAGAGGTCATTTCAACTCCTTCCATGGCACTGGATCTGCACAGCCCATCTGGGAGCAGCATTTCACAGATTATATTTTCCTCACACAGATGGGGCATGCACTTCCAGGAGATTCACAGCAAAACTGTGGTTTCTATCAGTTTATCAGCTTCTCTATTTTTAAGACTTGCAGAGAGGCTGGTAAATCTACATTATGCACAACTGAGATGTCAGTTTTCACTTGAGCTTGGAGGAATGGGATATTTTTACAATACTGGCTCAAATCAAAAATTAACTCTGTTAATATCACACTTCTGTACTCTGTGAATCTGTACCCATCTCTTGACTGTTCTTGGATTAGAAGTGTGCACATGCACAAATAGAAGCTTATTTTAATTACAAGTGCCCTGATACTCCTAGAAACAGCAAGTTTCAGCATGGCATCCTTGATAGAAATGATGAAAATTTGCTTCCTGTTAGTCCTGGTAATTACCCAGGAAGGAAAGTGGAGCAATACAGTGAGAGCTGCCAAGTTAAATTCACACTCACAAGAGAATTCTTTTTCAAAATGAGCTTTCAGATCAGAAATCAGTTGTTTTGGTGGTTCATATAACAATAAGTTTGGCCCAAACTGTTGCAATCTGCTCACAGAGAATTTGAAAAGGTGAAGTGTGTAAATTACCAGTTCCCTACTATTTCCCCCCTTCCACTTGTGCTGGGAGGGGTTAAGAAAGGGGATAATAAGATTTCTGATTTTTCTATATTCATTACAAGTCTCTTTGCAGTTTTGTTTTTTTTTTGCCATTATCCAAATGGCAGCTGACAACTCAAAGAATGTGACAAACAAACACACCCTCAATTCCTCATGCATATCCCAGAGCATCTCCACAGTGCATCAGTGTTGGCCTCAACAGGTTTTGGTGCCCCTGAAATTATGGATTTATCCTGCCAAAAAAGAGCCACTGGGTGGAGCTGCGAGGCTGGGAACAGGTCCCTGCTCGTGGAGCCTCACCAGGATTTAGCTGCATTCTGCAAGGACTGAAATCCCTGCCCAGGCAGCGAGGCTGGAGGCTCTGTCCTCAGTCTGTGGCACTGGGAATTCTGGCCTTCCCTCCCCTGGCTGGAAGTAGTCACAATTTTATCTGTATGTAGCCCTGGAATCAAAGACACTGAGGAAATTATTTTTTTCCACTCAGAGCTCATTAGAAAAGAATAAAAGTTTGCTTTTTGTTTTTAAAAATAGAATGAATTTTGGTGCTATGACCTCTGAGGAGCCTTGCACAAGCACAACAGGCTGATGCCTTCAGTCCCAGCCCCTCAGTAATTCCTTTGTGGGATTTGGAGCTGCTGCAGATATCAGATGGGAGAGTTGTCAAGCCCCAGTACTACCCCAGAGATTAATGCCTTACAAGCTTGCCTGCTTTCATAAACCTTGCTGGGAACTTCATCATGCTTTTGTTCCTGTCCTGCTCATCATCACCTATGATTCTGATGCTTATCAGGGTGCAGATGACATGCAGGATAAGCAGAAGGGATTTTCAAAGGTGGTTAAGTGCTGGATTTTTCAAAAGTATCTGAATTAACTGGCTGCTCAGCTTTTTTAATACCTACTCACCTCCCAAGATTTGACAAAAGCAACCAGAGGATTCCCTTTCCCTGGTCATGGTAGAAATAGGGGGAAAAGACAGCAAAGCCTCTGTGCTATTTTCCAGAAAGATGAGTAAGCTTCCTTTGGCTGCCCTGCCTTTTGGCTCCTCCAAGCTAATGCTGCTGCAGACTTCCTGTTAGAGCCTTGATTTTATCAGATTATAACTTGTTTTCCCCTGGCAATGCTTTAATTCTTTCTACTGCATTGGGTTGTCATTGGCTTTTCTTTTCAGGGTCTCAGCCTTATTATGTAACAGCAGCAGCAAAAAAAGAGAAAAAAAATATTTCAGATCTGTTTCTACTTCTGGAGAGGAGCCTTTGTGCACAATTACTCATCCAAGAGATTCAGCAGGTATAACTGCTTCCCCCAGGGGCTCCATTATATAATTGGATTTCAGCCATACAAATTAAATCCTATCTTACCCCTTAGTTAAGCCAGGCAGTAAGTATTTAATGCTAATATCCCTGACAACTATTGCAGGGAGAAGCAGAGCTGAAGCACAGAGGAGACAGATGCAGGCAGTCTCTGCTGCAGGAGCAGGGAGGATGAGCAAGGACTGACACCTGCTTGTATTTTCAACATGGCTAAACTTCCCCAGGACGGGCCATGGCTCAGCTGGAGCTGTTGTGTGAGCTGGAGCAGGTTGTCCCTTCGTTTTCCATGCTCAGGAGTGTTCACCCCCCAACACGCACACTTCAAAGAGCCACATGCCTAACCCTGTTTGAGTTTCTCTGGAAGTCTCTGTTCTTGTGCAACGTCTGAAGGAAGCAAATGTAGCAATATTAAAACTCAAGCCAAACACAAAACCAAGCAAAGAATCCCCAAATTCAAAAGAAAATCTCAACTGAGTTACTCATTCATCTGCATTTTCTGCCACGTTCGGTCTTCTCCCGGCGTGTTCCTGTGAGACAAAGCCCTCTGGGCAGAGCCCATCTCTTTTGGTGTCTGGTACATCAGTCACAGAGTCAGGGCATGGTAATAAAGCAAAATAGATTCATGGTAGGAGTTAAACCAGTCGGTCTGGTCCTGTAATTGGAACATAATCTCATATTGACAGTGTTTCACTCAGGATGCACAGGGAGCAGATGGCACCAGGCCAGGCCCCATCGGCCTGTGAGGATTGGAAAGATATTTTCCAAGTCCAGTTTGTGACAGATGAGTAATGGGAAGGGTGACTCTCACAATTAAATGGCAAATATCATGTATATATGTTAAGAGAAGTTTTATGGATTTATAGTTATGTTTTACCCCCCTTGCATTATCAGAGGTGCCCTGGGTTTGGGACATTTGGGAGGGTCAGTTTGTTACTATGACAGCACCTGACCTCCAGTCAAGATTTAAGGAAGTGATCTCCACCACTGGACAGTGAAGGAGGAGTCCATGGACAGAACTTTGGGAGGGACTAGAGGGTTAAAAGGCAAAACCTCCATTGTGTGGATGAGCACATGGTGGGAAAAATCCTCTGCTCCCAGCACCGTAATATTTTCTCTATTCAGTCTTTGGTTGTATTTTTGATAAGGTTTTAATAAACCTTTTAAATTTTTGAGAGTATCATTTCTCACAAGCTCCTGGACCTCATCTGAGATGTTGGAAGCTTTGCTTCCCAGAAGGGCCTTGAGACCCTCACTAATCCTGGTTCACAGAATTCACAGAATCACAGAATCCCTGGGTTGGAAGAGACCTTCAAGATCATCGAGTCCAGCCCAGCCCCAACACCTCAACTGAACCCTGGCACCGAGCGCCACATCCAGTCCAGGGATGGTGACTCCACCTCCCCGGGCAGACCATGCCAGCACTTTATCACTTTATCACCCTTTCTGTAAAAAACTTTTTCCTAATATCCAACCCATATTTCCCTTGACGCAGCTTGGGACTGGTTTAAGCCCCACAGGCTGCTCTGCCCAGAGCCCAGAGCCTGGCTGGCAGAACTGTCTTGGGAGCTCTGGGACAGAGTGGGAACAGCGTCTAAAGGGCAAAAAGCTCCCACATCTGCTGGCCCAAACAGCCCCAGAGCTCCCCATGCTCCTGGGGGCCAGCAGGGACCTGCCTGTGACACTAGGGGAGCGAGCCCAGGGGTGCTCTCAGTGCCAGGGACACCCACCAGTGTCACCTTCCTGCTCCTTTTGTCACCCCTCAAAGCTCCAGTGGCACAATTAACTCCACAGAACACACTGGCAACAGTGACTAAGTCCTTTCTCCGAGCCCAAAATGCTGAGCTAAAGCAGGTGAGAGGAGAGGAAGCACATTTATTCCAGGACTCATCCTATGGTAGAGTCTAAGTGCAGACACACTCAGCTTGCCAAGGGTGTGGGACAAGAATACCAAGATTTTTATAGCTGCTACAGGAAGTTTAAATTGATTTTTCTCCATTTCAGCAATTAATTCCCATTAATCAACTTACTGTACAATGCTGCACAATAATTCACAAGTTTTATGTATTATATGAATAAAATTGCACATATATTTTTATGTGATTTTCATTTAATTGAATTCCAAGGAGATTTATCTGCTGGGTTATTAATAAATCTTAATATGGCCTATAACACTCAATTGATATTTAATTAACCTGCAATAACTGCCTTGTAAAATGTAAATTAAATGCTTTATTTTTTCCAGGCATATAACGTTAAATCAAATCCTTCATTCTACCAGCAAAGCAAAAACAAAAGTGGGGAAAAAACAACATTTCAGGCAACCAACACCTGAAAATATTTGATGTTTAAAGAGCTTCAAACTGGAAATTAGATCCATGCTTTGTAATCAGTTCCTCTCTTGAGGAGGTACTTTTCCACTCTTCCTGCTTTAAAAGATCACAGAATTTGGGCAGATTTAGATGAAACAAGAAAATCTCAGGAGGCTTGAAGAGAAGCAAGAGGTGCCCATTCCTAATAATACGGTTGCAAATTCCCGTAGGTATTGTGGTATTTGGCATTTTTTCTGAAAATCTTGGCACCTAGAGTCACATTATTAAATGAGAATGTCAATTTTCATTTAAAATTAATAAAAAAAAAAGGAAAGGAAAAGGAAAGATGTTAAAGTCCTTTGATAGGGGAGGTTTGCAAACCTGAATGTCAAAGGCATGAGAACTAAGAGACAAAATACATAAATTTTGATCCTTATCTTTAAAAGTAACAGAACTTTTTGAGACTGAGATGTTTGAAAACTGGGAGGTGGCAACAAATGATCAAAACAGCCTTTACAAGAAAAGATGAGAACAATCCAAATTATATTTCAAGATCAAACTCTTCTCCTCCCCCTCCCCTAGCAATTTACATAGATCTACATTAAATACTGCAAACTGCAAAAACAACTGGTTCTGATTTCCAAACCAGGAGAGCTGGCTGCCTTTGCAAGGTGATTTGAAAACTTCAGGAGAATATGACTGTCCAAAATTGATAAGTCTATAAAGTTTTACTACCACAGCATCTAAATGTAGTATATCTTTCTTTTTTAATGCATGGAGGGGCCAGTCTGTCTCTCAATATTTTATTAAACATGGTATTTCCACCAAAGGACAGTAACCCTCACTGTCTGTAATCTGTCTGCATTAGATCACTTTAAGAGGCATTAAATGGAAATAAAAAGCTAAATGTACCACGGATTTTAAGGGTGTCACAGCATGGAAGAATGAAAATGAAGAGAATGGATTGTGACTTGCAGTGAATGAACAGAAATAAATCCAGAGCTGCTGGAATGGGAAACCTGTCCCCACTCAGTGTTCATCCTCTCCAGTCACTCATCCTCCTCCTCCTCCTGCACCACCCCAGCCCAGGGCAGGGATTCCGTGGGGAGCTCGGAGGTGCTCCCAGTCCCCGTGGCAGCAGGAGATGTGACCCTGCAGTCCCCCAGGGCTGCCAGGACCTGCACTGCTCCCAGGGCACTGCTGACAGCCCCAGCTTGGCCACCCCACCACAGGGAGCCAGCACACGAGGCAAAGTGGCCTCATGGCACGGGAACTGACTGCAGTCTGCAGACTTGGGTTTAATCCCCAGACTTGGGTTTAGTCCCCACCATGGACTCGCTGGATTTTTCGCTGGTTTTTACATTTACAGCTGGTTTCTTCCTCTCTCTCTCTCTCTCTGCATTTTATGATTTTGGCAATTGGTCAGGAATAGCCTTTTCTCCTTCTTTTACCTTTCATCTTTCTAAAGGAGGAGAATGTATCCCATAAGTGTGGGATCTGCTGTCAGCTTGTGGAGCACAGCCCCTTCCCAGAACACTTGTGTTTTACTCCACTGGACAGACAGGGCCATGGGAGGGGTTTTTCTCCCCTAGAGTGGGTTTCTAACTGAGCTGAATCCAGCACTCATTAAGGCCTGACTATGACTGACAGTTCACATGATCTTGGGCAGCACTTTTGATCAGGCAGAGTCCCCTGGGAGCTGCACCAGGAGCAGCCACAGGAGTCCCATCCACTCACAGGCTGCTCCTAACAATGCTGGGAATTAAATCACAGCGTGAGGAACAAATGGAATTGCTCACAACATGTTTAGGACTTGAGACCTGAGAACCCCCTCAAAGAGGTTGTACCACAGGGTTTTCACAAGCCCAGTGCAGGACTGCTGGGCCTCTGTAACACCCTGCTTTTCGGGGATGGAGGAGCAGACTCTCCATCACCTGAATTACTTCTCTGCTCTGCCCTCTAGACAACAACCAACAGGCTGCCCCATAGTCACACCCATGCCCAGTCCTAGTCCTAAACCCTTTTTTGACTACACTACCCTTATCTTAAATCCCAGCTCCATTGTCTTTCCCTTTGAGAAGCACAGCAGGCTAAGTATTCCTGACATTTCCACGATGCTCAATGTCACCTTTTGTACAGGACTCTCACAGCAGAGGGAATGCTCCTGGTAGCAAACCTGTTACACAGATGGTGACCAAAAAGCAAAGCTTCCACAGTCCTGCTGCTGCTGCTCCCATTGGGAGCAATCCCAGTTACTCACACAGAGATGGGGACTGACTGTGGGGGGGATCCCTAAAAGGAGATAGCACTCGTGAGCTCTCTCACAAAATTCACATCTGGAAATGAGCAACTGAGCAAGAACCAGCCCCACGAGACACATCTAAACCAGCCCATCTTAGCACTGGGGACATGCCCTCAACTCACACATCCAAATGATTTGTGGTTCCACACAAACCTCTCACACTCTGGATGGTGCTGCTGCATCCTGTCCCCAAATCCACACCCACACCCTGCCCTGGGACAAGAACGGGGCTTTGACACCAAAGAGAACGGGGTGCCTAATTTGTGTTCCATTTCAAAGGGATTTAGAAGCTCTGCTCCCTCTCAGAAACCTGCCCAGCCTTCCTCAGAGGCTGTGCACAGGCTTGACATGACACCAGATAATGTTTGTGGGCTCTGGCATAACTGGGGATTACTGCTCTGAAAAGGAGGACTTGCTGAAGTGGCTGTGGTTTAAGGAAGGATTTGAAAGGGGAGAGAAGTACAGAAGGAAACTGTTCTAGACACTAAGTCACATAAGAGAAGGCTTAAAAACCGAGAGCAGGAGGAAATGAAGGGATCTGAAAAGGAAGGGATTTGGGATAAATGAGTGGAGGAGGAGGAGAAATGTCAGCTAGCAGTGAGATTGCATGGGGCAACGTGTGAGCTCCTTCAGCCCTTCTTCTTGGGGTGACTGAAGTGATGGGACAGGGGAGATGCACCAGTGAGATCTGGGCTGGCTGCAGGAGGAAAATGGGCAACCCCACACTCCTGGAGGGAATTGAGGGAATTTGGTGGAATGACAGCACAGCTTGCTCACATCCCAGAGTAACTGATGGTGGGAACCTCTTACAGGCAGCTCCAGCTGAAATAGGGACCAAAGTAGAGCCAGTGGGTTTCCAAGCACCATGACAGAGGTCAGAAGAGGTGTGGGGAGGAGCAGGAAGCTGAGAGATGCTGGTGGAGGGTAATGGTGTAATGTTCACTCACCAGGCTGAATTAAACAGGGCTGGCTCTGTTCACAGATTTTCCTGCACTAGTTTGCACTGGTTATCACAGATAAGCCCCATTAATGCAACTCTCTTATGATGTTGGGAAACCTCAATAATGGAAATTAACTGCTCTGCATGGACAGATGAATGGAAGTTACACAACCGCTGGCCTATTTCCGAGAAGCACAGCAATGTTGAGTGGGTGCAGCCAAATTTAATAGCTGTTATCAAAACCAAGGAAAGGACTTCCATTCAGGAGGTAATCAGGAGAAAAGCAAGGACTTGGGAGCGTTGCACAACCACAGCAGCTCTGGACTCACACCAACAGCAGCAACTCCAGTGCTGGAACAATGCACCAGCTTCAGTGCTTTGACAGGCAGCCAAGGGCCTTACAAAACACCTCAAAAAGTTAATGCAAATCCATATTACCAGGCCTATTAATGGCCTGTCATTGCCTGTTTGCAGATCACTATTTTGTGCCAGTAAGCTCTAGATTTCCTTAATCAGTTATCCTTAGCCGACATTCCTTGCGCTGGTGGGATTCCATAAGGTCCTATAATCTGAAGGACCAACCTCTTCTCGACCCACTGAATCACCATTCCCCTATTTCTGGCCTCAGTTTCCTCTTCCATTTAATGGGGACCACATCTTGTACCTTCACTGTAGCCACGGGACATTCGTGTCCAACTTTTCAGAGCTGAATAACTCAAACAGACGTTATTTTGCATTTCTTATTGTCTCAATTTAGGTTTTAAACTGATTCTTACAATCTTTCACACACATGACAAAATGATCAAAAGCCATTTGCAGCTGGTTTTAAATATGTACCAGACTTTACTGAAACCTGGTGTTTCTGCCCCATTTGCAGAGGACTTGGCAGGGAGGACAGGAGAAAAACTGCATTTCCCCTGTCTCTGCTCCCTTGTCTGTTAACATGAAACCTAAAATACTCCCCTCCATTTTGGATCAATGTCACATAACCTCATTTCCTCAGCTTAAGAAAAAGCCTTAGATTTTATATGTTGCACTAAAATATGTCAGCACTGCTCAGTTAATAAACAGTGCTAAATCAAAACCAGGCCCCAGTTCGTAGATCATGTGAGCAGTGTCAAACACGGGGAGTGATACCACAGCAGAGATGTAATGGACAGGCTCCTTAGCCTGGGTTTATGGCTGTGAAAGAGAAAAACCTGGTGTTCAGTCACTTCTCATTCACCAGAGGCTGTCACACAATCTCTCACAGCTTTTTGGGCTATGTTTATTTTTCCTGGGGTTCCCAAGGGCTCTACCTTCTGATCCCCCTGCAAAACCTCCTCTGTGACTACCCAAAGGACTAACCCCTGACTTACAGCCAGAACTTGAAGCTTTTACTGCACGTTAGAGCAGATCCTTACCTGATAAATCAGAATATCCCCCATCCATTTACACCCACAGAGGAAACAATTTTCACAATTCAGAGGAACAAGGGCTTTATTTTCTTCTCCATGTTGACTTTTCCTGTGTGGTGACTGTTGAAGCCAAGAAACTTCTCTCCCTCTCACTTGTCAGCAGGACACCCCAGCAGCTTTCAGGGCTGGGATTCAGCACCTATGGCCACCCTGGCCTGGCAGCACCACTCCCTGCCACAACCAGGCCACACTGCAGTTCCCATGGGCTCCTGGTGAAATTAAAGGAATTAATCCCATCAAACTGTCCTTGTTATTGCCACCTCCTAAGCAGCATCCTGAATTTGGGGGAAAACAATGAGGAACACGTCCTAGAGGCTGTCACACATGGCCACTCATTATTCCCATGTTTCTGAAGACCACCATGAGCAGACCCACAGAGACCCCATTTACTGCCCCTCACACCTGAAACACGACCAATTACTGTGTACCTTTGGAGATTAATAGTGAAAAAGCTCCTCTCACTCACTGCTGGAAAGAAAATGTTTTTGGAAAGCTGTTCCTGTCATTTGATATTGTCCAGTTTTTCCACTGAGAAAAGCCAAATGTGAAACCTACGGGCTGGTTCAGTTTTTCCCTTGGCAATACCCAGCTAAAGGCTGCTCAGTGTATCCATACACCTCCTCCTGCTGCTTCTGAAAACTGCCATGGATGAAGACAGGGGTGCCAGCCTGCAGCCAGAGCCAGGCACTGTCCAAGGCCACCTGGGTGTTGTTCCCACGGGGGTAGCTGAGGGACGAATCTCACACAAGTGTCAATACAGCTATAAATACTTGCAGCAGGGAACATCCCAACTCTGGGAGAGAGGAAGGACTACAACAATGCAAGAACTCATCCCTGCCACTCCTAACTGAAAAACAGCCACCTACAAGTTAGTTTGAGTTTGGACTTTCTGCTGTGGTGAATGGAGAGGGAAACTGGCACCTCTGGAGGGCCATTCATCCCTTCCCAAGGTATCTGTCTGAGACAGGGAGGGTGGATTGATGCTGGAGGTGCCAGTGTCTTTCAACAGGGAGTGTAAAAGGAGCCTTGATGATTATCTTGGACTTTTAGGCAGAGTCAGTTAAGGTGAATCTTTGATGGACTGAAATCAGTGGTGGTTTTGCCTTTGCATTCAGTGGGGCCGGGTTTTCACCACGGTGATCTGAACAGATTAGAAAAGAAAAACAGAATAGGCAAACACATCTATAAGGGAATGAAATATTTATTTCCCCCGATTCACAGAGAGCAATTAAGATATAAAGAGATTAGGGGAACTCTTCACAGTTACTGAGTGGGCTTATATTGAACAAGAAAGGAGGCTTTGGAGCCTGCAAGCACAACTTGAGCTCTCAGGCACCCTGCCTTCCTCGCAGGAAAAGCATCATGCAAATGTGAGGAGGAAGGAATCGCGGCAGACATGCCATCTGGGAGGATGATGGACAACAAGCTGACTAGGAATAAATAGAAAAATATAATAAATTCCAAACCATGCCAACAGCAACTGTTGTGCTAAGAATTAACAGTGCTATTAAATGTTTACGCACACACTTCTGTCAGCACCTGTCAGCATTTATGCAATACATACGTTGGCAAATCTGTATTACGTTATTTCTTGCAACTGATCTGCATTAATACTGCCCGTGCACATGTTCAAGCAAATTGCTACACTTCTTTTTGACCTATCCATGTGCAAAAGGATTTTATGCCTATGCAGCAAATTCGAGGTTTATGTGCCAGGCAGCAGAGCAAGGCTGGGGGATAGAGGGCAGCAAAGGAAAGAGAAAGAGGAGCAAGAGGAACAAGGGACCTGGAAAGCCAGGGCTGGAGGATGCCTGAGGAGATGGTGGTGGGCTTAGGGCAAAGCTGGGTTCACCCCAAACCAGGCCAGAGAAGGGGAGTCACACTATGAACCTCCCTGAGCAGGAAGAAAAGGACAGAGGTGGGGGAAGCCCCAAAATCCAGCCCTCAGCTGCAGCCCCAGTGGAAAACACACTTGGCCAGGGCTCCTGCTAAACTCGTGCTGCAGGGAACAGTTTATGCTGTAGCCAGCAGGGCAGACCACAGTGTCTTCATTTAACTTTCCCCCTCTGATTCCTTCTTTTTGCTCTCCCCTGCCTTCCCCCAGCCCCGGGTGCAGTAGCTGGGGTGGAGAAGAGAAAAATGTGTAATTAAGGGAGTTGCCACTTGCTAAAGCTGGAGTAAAAGAGAGGGTTTGTGGTGTCAGGGCTAAATCTGGGACCCACCAGTGGCTGCTAATGATGAGAGCTGTGGTTGCTGAGCCACCCAGGCAGGAGCAGAGGCAGGAAAACTGGTGGTTGCAAAAGGGGCTGTTGTGCCCCACCTCTGCTCCATGCGAGCAGAGTTTGGAGGCTCAGGGACATGGGACACACACAGGGACTTGGGATAGCCCAGCAGAAAACGGCAGGGCAGTGGGAATGGAAACAAGGTCACAAGTGGTGCTTGATCTGGACATCCCAGCTCCCTGGCCAGGTTTAACCTGAGCATAGGGCTTAGGCCAGGGAACGCTGGCTCTGGTTCTGGAGCTGGTGCTGCAGAAGAGGACAAACATGCAGTGCCTTACAGGGCTGCTGCAGGACCTGGGAACTGCTCCTGTCTCCCCCTCCTCTTTGTGCATAGACACCATGAACTTTTGTCCTTTCACCCTTGGTTTATTTGAAGTACCAAAAGCAGGTATTTAAACCAGGATACTTTTGGAGTTGCTCCTCCTGGTCTCATCAGGAGAGATTTTTGTTGAACCTGAAGCCACAGCAGAATCCCAGCCCTGCTGTGAGCTGTGGCAGGATGCAGAGCAGGCAGAGTTGGCTGATACCAGCAGAGTGCCATACCACACCCCATCAAGCTCAGCTCAAACTCTTGATTTGCAAAGACCATTTGTGCTCAGCACAGCCCACTGAAATCCAAAATGTGTATGGCCATTTTGCTGTGTGAATGAAACAGGGTTCAAAGAGAGCAGGGAGTGAAAAGATCTACCCTGGCCGTATTTACCCTCAGTCAGCCACATTAATTCATCAACTATATTCCTGTGTCTTTAAACACATGATTTTGACTCAAACTAAAGAAGGGCTTTTATACTTTACATTGGAATTAACATGACAAGCGATTAGCAGATCATCAAGAATAAGACTTCTCTTAATAGTGCTAATAAAAAGGGAGGTATTTTTAATGCAGTTCCTAGGATTAATAATTGCTATTCTGATAGAGTCAGAATTTCCAGCATGAGCCATTCCCTCCATAGCCACAGGTGCAGGTGGATGAAGCAGCTCAGAGGAGCTGAAGTTGATCACATTTTCCATGTAAAAGGGCACAGTAATTAGAACTGATGAGGGTGCTGGAGCCAAAACACTGGGTCTTGGGAAGGGGGGGGGGGGGAACCCAGATTTGTAATCAACAGGGGCAACCACAGGAGAATTTTAAAAATCCTAATTTAAAAGCACTTAGCCAGTAGTATGTTATGCTCCTCCAGGTACTGAGTACGAGGACATTAAAGAAGAGGTAGGAAGTGTCCCTGGAAAGTGCTGCTATACAGGGGACTCTTCAGTGGAATTCACTGGGATTTTCAGTGCTCACACACCTGAAACTCATGGGGTTTCTTCTTCTGTTTAAGGAAGGCACAGAATATTTTAGTGCATCTCCAAGATTAAGTGGAGAAGTGAAGAGGTTGTTGTTTAAGATTCAGTTTTGAGGACTGAAGTCAGCCCGAAGGGGTAACAGCTCTACATCCCCATCCTGGAGCTGGAATATCCTTGCAAAACAGAAACATTAAGTTTAATAATATAAGTGTGGATTTGTGTCTTTAAATAGCATTTTCTTTGCTGTAAAAGATGCGGAGATCTTGTCTTGATGATTAGTAAATTGAGGGCACCTAAAAGCTGAATTTCCAAACGAGTTCAGCCCCCCAGTTTGCAGAGCAGCTTTGTAGCACGGAGTGATTTCTGTTTGCCTAAATGAGTGTTAAGATCCTTGGAAGTCTTTACTCCTGGTTGTGGGTTCTGCATACTTTAAAACACACCCCTGATCTCTTCTAACACACTGAACCCCGAGGAGAAATACCAGCAGGGTTAGAAACCACCACCAGATATATTTTCAGCTTGATTGCCTGTATTATCTTAACACCCTGTTGCTCCAAACCCTCTGAAAAGGACATATCTCATCTTTCTATTGTTATTACACCCAAAGGATATGTCTCCACCACAGTGCTGAGCTGCCCAAGCCAGAGCTCTCAGACCTGGAAGCAGCCTCGCTCCGGCAGCGCCGGCATTTCCTCGGCAGGAGAATTTGGGCTGCTCCTGCCCTGCTGAAGGTGGCTGTGAAAAAGCAACGTGAGCTTGGCTTGACTCTTCTGGCAACACACAAATGCAGCAGGGCAACCACTCCTGATTAGCTCGCTCCCACACCATCTGTTTTCCAAGACTACATGGACTTTCTGGCACAGAGATTCCTGTTTGAGGATAGGAGCTTGTGTACAACAGTTTACCATAACCAGCAAAGCCGAGCTGACACTCCCTCCCTCAGAGACAGCAACAGTTTTGCTTGGGTTTTTTTTTGGTTTTGGTAACCCTTTGCCTATTTTGCATCTCTGGTATCACACTGCAGGGGGGCAGCTGCAGAGATTCCTGTGCTCAGGGCAGGTTGGCTGGCACAGAGTGGAGCATCTCGTGGGTAGGAGATGTCAAGGCCAAGCTGCCGTAGGAAGGAAAAGCTGATCCCCCCAAACTGAGCAGGTTTCAGGCCTCTCTGCAGCAGCTCTGGGGTGTGTGGCAGGGCTGGAGCCTCCCCAGGCTGCAGGATGAGGGGGGTGAGGAGCTGCAGATCCCCCAGTGGCGCCCAGGAAGGCTCAGGCCAAGGCAGGAGCCTGCACAGCCCCTCTCCTCACACTCCTCCTTCGGTCTGGCAGTGCTGGAGCAGCCTTAACACAATGCAGAACCCAGGCCAAAACCCAAAGCTACTCTGTCTGTCTAACCCTGTCTGGCAGTGGTGCAGTACATTATTACCTTCTGTAATTCCCCCAAGTTATTTAGGGCTGTCTCCTTATTATCTCGATATCTTGGCTCCCATAATAATTACAGACCCAGTTTTACAAGGGCAATTTTTTTTTCTTGATTAGTTTCCAGGATTCTGTTGTTGCATCAAAGCTGTGCTCGTTTTTGTGTATTCCTGACAGATGTCTACTGGGGGAATTACAGCATGGGCACGCAGAGAGGAAGCCATCCACGGTGAGATTAAGGAAACAAAGAGCAGTTCTGTGAATTAAAAGAAAAAAAAGAGGCATTTCTCACACACGTGATGAACATCCAGCTGGTCAGATGAGCACACACACACACTTTGGCACTTGATCTTCTGTGATTTCTCCTAGCTTTTGCCCACCCACTGCAAAACATGTTGCAGAAGTGCTGTAAGAACATCCTCTGGTCCAGCAAGGGCAAGGAACAATTAAATGGAATTTGCCATGTCTAATTTCTTACTCTTTCTGCTCTAGCCAAACCTCTAACAGACCTTCACAAAAGAGCTGGTCCTTAATTATACTTTTCATAGCAAGGAAACTTTGGTGAGAAGTAATGAAGTGGACAGTTAAAAGTAACTTGAGAAGCAGCTGAGCTGGGAATAAAGCAGAGGTCTGCAGAGCCATTCCATCTTCACCACGAGCTCACGTGTCTGCTCTTCTCTAAACTCAGCCTGTCCACAGTCCTCTGTGATCTGCTGCCTTCACCAGGCCTTGGCCAAGAATAAATAACAACAACAAAACACCCTGGTTATTTGTACTACAGTGGTGCCTAAAAAAATACTAATTATCCACAGCAGCGTGGTGCCTGCAGGCCTGAGGTGAGACTGGCACCCCATTGTGTGT
Source organism: Anomalospiza imberbis (assembly GCF_031753505.1). Lineage (NCBI taxonomy): Eukaryota > Metazoa > Chordata > Aves > Passeriformes > Viduidae > Anomalospiza > Anomalospiza imberbis. Next base: position 4,559,908 of record NC_089700.1, read on the forward strand.
TAGGTGTTACACAAAACAGGTTATAAAAAGATGGTCCCTGCCCTGGAGAGCTTATAGACTAATTATGCAAGAGAAGGAGTGGGTGGAAACAAGTTCAGAGAGAGAGAGTGAGTGATTCAATATCTCCCACAGCAGACCTCGGCAAGTTCCCTGCCCTCTGAACTGGTGCCTAACCCACACAGGTTCCTCACTCAGGAGGGTCCTGCTGCTGCCTCTTGGCTCCCAAGCCACTGACAAAGGCAACAACTCCTGGCTCTGAAGCAGCCTTGGAATGTGCCTCTGGTCTCTGTCACACAGAGGTCAGGCCCCAAGAGGGTGTCTGATCAGTGAGAAGAGCCATGGGGCCACCAGGAGCCATCCCTGCCACCAGCCCTTCTTGCAGCAGCCAAGCCCTTTGCCATGCAAGAGTGTTTTTAGCCAGTGCTGAAGGCAGGGCATGGGACTTGTTGGACAAAGAGCTCAATCTGGAATGGCAAACCCTGTATGTTAAGGGCTGGTGATGAGTAGATCAAACCATGTGTCAAATAAATCACCCACTCAGTCCAGAGCTATACATGAAAATACAATTAGAGATTAGCCCATGGAGTGCATAACTGGCAATACATCAACTACAAATAATTTTAAAAGCATGTAGCTGATCTAGCCTCCTTAATTCCTTGAGTTGTTGATTCCAATTATCAGCAGCCAAGTAGCAAAAGGTTTTTTATCCCAGAAGATTTCTTACTTTTGGATACAATAAAAGTCAATTTATTCGATGATTACTAGGACATGGGCAGTTAATAGGTTGTGTCTGTTCTTTCTCCCCTCAGATACTTCAGAGTGGATCCATTAACACATTTACAGAGTAGACTTAAACAATAATAGTGCTGCTCCTTCTCTGGGGGTACCCAAACCAACCCACTTTTTGTACAGGGCTCTGGGATGTTTTTTACTATTACAGCTCCAGAGGAATTTACATAATTGGTTATGAATAATTTGTAACTTGTCTAAGAGTCTCCATGTAGCTATCTGATTTACTACAGCTTCCCACTCCAGAACCAGCAGAAGATTTTAATACAGTTTTTAATTGCAAGATCATAATTTAAGCATATCAGTGCTGCCTAATGCAGATGGGACGTGAGACCAGCTCCTTTCCACAGCCTCTCTCTGTACCTGCATCCAGCTCCAGGAGGGGCCTGGGAGTGCTGCAGGGCAGCAGCAAACACTGCCCTAAGTGCAGACATCTCTTCCCTCCTTTATGTGTTTGACTCCAAATTATCTGCTTTTTGCAGGGAGGAAGGAAGAAAAACCCTCGTGGTTTAGGTGTTAACCTCCTGCTGGGGGTGTTTCGGTTCAGGTGATCCCTCTGTGCACCTTTGGTCACTCCTTTAGTCTGACCACGAGAGCAATAATGCATCCTCCCCTTGGCTGAGGCTGCTGGAATGCAGGTAGGGAAGACTCCAGGGGTGGATGGACACTCTGTGCAGGTAGGAAACACTCCAGGGATGGATGGATACTCTAGGACCAGGTTTATAGGGAAATACAAATTACCTTCATCCGGGCTGAGGTGCTGGAGGAATTGACAATGCAGTACCAAAGACTTGGGTTTTGGACAGAAATCTGCATTTAAACTGCTCCTAAGCACTCTCTTTCAGGAATCTGCCCCTGTCATGCAGGCAGGGATATATAAAATAATCGGATTTTGCATAGGTACAGATAAGTCTGATGCCTGTACAGAAGTCAGAGATCAAGACCAGCAGCTGAGGCAGCCTGAAACCAGTGAAATGAACTGGGAGAGCCCCTGCACAAAGGGTGTGTGCCATGGCCTGAGTGCTCCTCCCCACCAGGGCTTCACCCTGGGCCTGGTGTCCTCTGCTCTGTGCCCCAGGTGTGCTCTGGTGTCTCAGGGCTGACATTCCCATGGCAGACTGTGACCTGGATCTGGGAATTCTCCTTTCCCCAGGCACCTCATCCCACAGGAACCAGCTTTCTGCCAAAACCTCCATCCAGTTTGGAAGAAATCAGCCATCAGATCCAGAGTCACTGAGCAGCACAGGATGACTGCACTGGCTCTGTTTCCTAAGAGAAATGGCATCAGAAAAAAGATTCCACATTTTCACTCAATTGGAAGGGAGTCTAAAGCACAAGACTGCAACAAACTTTCTCATTTTTCCCTATACGATTTTTTGCTTCAGCAAATGGAATTTAGGACTGGGTCACTGAATCAAATCGCCTGCTCCCACAGGAAGCCTCTTCATGTAGCCCATTTAATTATTAATGTTTCTGCCCCCCAGTTCAACAAAATCACAGGAACATTCCTATATTTGTTTAACTTGAGGCAAGTGCTAATCTTCAGCTGCCTCCAAGTGGCATTTCCAAAGACAGAGGCCATGATGGTGTACCTTACAGAACACTGGTTTAATAAAAGATGTTATATCTCTTTCTCCAAATTTCACTATGCAAAGGGTAAATAATTGCTTAAACTCAGTGTTTAGTCAAGAGAGCATAAGCTTCATTGAGGCAAGTCCCCAGTGAGACTTAAGCATATGCCTAAATGCTTTCTCTGATTTGGGGACTGAACAACTAATTGGCCTTTGCTGTGATAGGGCCTTTACTGGATTTTTCTCCTTCAGCTACACTTTCTTTTAAAAAAATTAATCCCATCAAACTTCTGAAAGAACCACCTCACTTCCTTCAAGTTTCTTCCCAACAGGAATAAAAAGATGCTTTATTGTCCTGAAACCAAACCCATTCCAGCCTGTCAAAACCTTTCTGTAAGGCAGCAGCAAGCTGAATAATACATTTCACATTAAATTACACAACTGTGTCATCGGGCTAACATTAAAGGTAAGTCATTAATAAAAAGAGAAAATAAAGTGGTCCTTAATTATACAAGACATTAAAAGGATGAGTGTTTTGCTTCTGCAGCACCCTCACTTTGTGAGAATAAACGTTTTAAGAGCAGAGTGAACTTTTCTGGGTGGAACTCCCTGCACTGCTAATGCAGCTCCTGCTGCAGCCATGTCCTCGTGCCCCTCCTGGCTCCTTGGGGCCAGGCCTGTGCACGAAGCCAATGTGCAAACCCCCAGTCCACTCACACATGGGGTTCTGCTTTTGTTTTGTTATTGATGGGGGACATGTTCAAAAGACTCAGATGAAAGCACTTAATAGCTAAACCCCATTGATTTTCTGTAAAAATAGCACATCTTGGTGCTTCTGACAAACATCTGAACACACTTTGGAAACTGGAGCCTGACAGGATAAAGCCAAAGGAGCACAGAGCGAATCCAGGCATGGAAAGCTGAGTGTTAGGGCCAGGTAACAAGGATGGAGAACAAGGGAGAGAGGGGCACTTGTAGGCAGGCTCACAGCACAGGATGAGGGACATGCTGTCCTTCCTGCTGCCCAGCTCGCAGGTAAGTCCACCTGGGAACCCCCACAGCCCTTCTCCAGTCACCAAACCCACATGGGGACGGGCTGCCTTCTGCACATCTCCATGCATGACACTTTCTGTGCACTGCAAGTGACAGCAGAAACTCCTCAGAGCCAAAACTCCTCCAGGAAAACCACAGCTTTAAAGCTTTTGGGGACTGCCTTTTTTTTTTTTTTTTTTTTTTTGCCTGCAGAACACCTTTTCCCAGCAGAAGAACAATCCTCTCTGCATTCCTTCCTGGCTCCTCCTTTCCCCTCCAGCTTCCAGAAATGCAAAGCTCCTGTGCTGAGACCCTGTCGCCTCTCAGGGACTGAGCCAGCCTTGCCCTGGGGCACAGGACTGAGAGAAGCACCACTCTGGGAGGCTCCCTGGGAATTCCTGGGGGTCCCCTCCAAGCCTGAGCCAAGGAGAGAGCTCCCAAGCAGGAGCCCCAGCACTCCTGCAAGCCCTGCACAGCTGCCATGGGATGCCCACAGTCACCGTCTGGCAGCTGTGCAGGGATAACAGGGAGGGTGCCACAGCAAAGCCTTGGGAAAAGAAGGGTTAAGGACACCCAGGAATATCCGTGACTTGTGCTAAGGATAACCCTGCTCTGCCCACAGAGCTCAGCTAAGTGCAGGAACTTTGCATTAACCTGCTTTTGAGGACTCCAGTCAGGTAGGCTGCGGATCCTTCCCCGGGGGCGGGTGGAGCCCGACTTCTCCAACAAAAACAAATTGGAAGGAAAATTTCCAAGGAAACATGAAAGGTTGTGAAAAGTGTTGGTTTGTGTGGAAAATTTTTGTCCTATTTTTCCTGAAAAACCAAATACCTAAAAACAAAAGTATTTTTGGCCAAACCCCTGAGTTTTTCAGTATTTGAATTTCTGAACCATAAAAGAAGCACTTTTCTTGGGAACAGCAGATCAAAAAAAAATCCCCCCAAAATTAATTTCCTTTTACTTTGCATTTAAATTGTCTGCTTTATTATGGCATTAATTCTAGGGTTTTTTCTTTATTTCTTTCTTTTTTTTTTTCAAGAAACAAACTCTTCAGCATTGCACTTATACCGAGATTCAGAAGATCTCTGTGTTGTGGATACAGCCTTTCATCAAGGAGACTTAACATTTTCCACAAAGTTTCAATGCTGGGGAGCCTTTTAAGGCTTTGACTCAAGTAGCCAAATTGGCCAGGAATTAGTTTGTAAAGAAAACATCAGGGATTTAACCATATGCACATCCCAAATCACGCCTCTACAATCTAATCTAGTGGGTTTCTTTCTGCAAATGCCAATAGAATATTTGGTACATATTAAAGGATGCTAATAAAATTTACAATATGAAATGAGATTCCTGCCACGGACACAGTGTGTGCCCCTCCTTTGCACCTTCCAGGTTTTAGCAGCTCAGTACAACAAGGTGCATGGGGTGTATTGAAATTAGTTTGAAAACTGGAGGGGTGTCTGAGTGATTTCCTTGTTCGGTGGCACCTTCCCTCTGGTGCCTGCTAAATCATCCTTGCCAAACATTATTTACCCCCGGAGCTAATGAAAATGCTTTGAAGAGCAAGTCTCAGCATACCAAGTGTTAAATATTTCACATGTGCAGGGGTAGCCTTCACATTAAAAGATGTCTCTTTACCTTGGCGTAATTAACACATTTGAACTCTTCTGAGGTTAAAGGAAAAAAAAAAAAAAAAAGTATAAAACTAAAACAAAGCAGAAAAAAACCCTCAACACCAGGTAAAGACCAGCTGAAGTTCACCATGCAGTGCTAACCCCAGAAGATCATGGCATGGGTTTGCTGGTTGCCCCTCACAGGAAGAACCCAAAGTTTGTCTGGGCTTCCCTTTATTGCAGAGAAGCTTTGCTGAATTAAGAAATGGCCACTCTGAGGTAAAGAAAATAAATAAATAAAATAACCTTAACAGGGGTGGTCTGCATCCCCCTACATAAAACCAGCAAGAGACACCCTGAGAGGGGAGGTGGGACTGGCTACCGTGGGATACAACAGAGCAGCGCCTCCATCAATTCCTTTCCAGTGGCACACCAGGAAAAACAGCTCATGCCAAACCATCTCCCATGCTCACTCCTGCTTGGCTCTGCCAGCAGCACACTTTCTGCTCCTCAGGAGCCTTCAGCCCTGAGAAAGGAGCATATTTTTCAGAGAGTCCCCAGCTAAAACACCAACAGTGTGTTCTGGCTCCATTTCAGATCAACTTCCTTTCCACCAGCCTTGGAAACAGTAAGTTGTGATTCATGTGCAGACTCTGCTGTATTTCCATTATTATTAAACACTTATTCCTGCCTGTCCATGGGGTGGTACAGGAATTACTGCAATTACAGATCCCCAAAACATCCACACAATTCTGCAAGAGCCTTTCCTAGGGCTGGATGGGACAGCAGAGGGCTGGAGGTGGTGGGAATTACCCAGAAAAACAGACACAGCCTTGGGCTTTCGTGTGGAATCATTTTGCACCAGTGCAGCATTTTCCATCATGGCCAAGATGGAAATCAGGAAACCAAATAAATCACAGAGGCCTTGTCCATACAGCCTTAGGGACAGAACTCCCACCAGGTGGATGAGGATCTCCTGGAGTTTCCTGAGTGGCTCTGGAGCCCACAGTGATGGGCAGAGCACTTCTGGAGCCTTGGGATGAGCAGCATCACTGCCTGTGTTGGTGCCAGGCCCTTCCTGGAGCCGTGCCCAGCAGGATTCCTGGAAGCTGCTCCATGGAGTGGTGCTGGCACTGGTGTTCTGCCATTTCATCAGCCAAATGGCACTGACTCTATGACTCTGACAACTCATCACTGAGGAGGAACATAATAACCACAATGTGGTGTTTTACAGGAGATGGGCCTTTAACCCAAGGACCTCAAATCCCTTTTCAGATGTTCATTATGCCACAAATTCCACACGTGTGGAGATGGTCACAAATATCCAGATCAGCACAGCACTGTAGCCCCATCTCTGTTCTCACTGTATAGACAGGATCTGAGATGTCATGGGCAGGTTAAATGTCCTGGTGTGATTCCCAGGGATAATAAGGGTAGGCTGAAAGTAGGTCCTCAATATGGAAAGGCTAAACCAGGATGGCTTCTCCAAAAAGCTTTCCAGAAAACCCAGCTGGAAATACCACAACGAAAGCTACAATGTGCTGAAAATAAAAACACACCTGATGCCAGGCCTGAAGGTCACCCTTTTTAAATCCTGAAAAGCCAATGACAGACTCCAGTACAAAATCAGGAATGTGGAGTGCCTTGGTGAAAAGCCAGCACCACCAAACCTCAGCAAGGCCACGGTCTCACCTTCTTTCTGTTCCTCTGCCAGAAAAGCATCCTGTAACTGCAAAAGTGGAACGAAATTCAGGTGCCTAAACTCCCCCTGCTCTCTCATCTACCCCTGCACTCAAATCCCACGCATGGATTCAGGGTCAGCCTCAGCACAGGGAGATGGAGCTTCACCCTCCAAATCTTTCATGGTGCCTCTTCCAGCAAGTCTGTCAAAGAGCTCAGATAAAGAATAATTTCCCTGAGCTCCCAATTCAGTATCACCGTGCCTGAGCAAGCTGCTCAACTCAACAATTCTTGTTTCAGAGTTATAGAGGACAAGCCTAGCTAATCTTTCTTTAGAATTCATTCCCCAAATCCCTGAATGACTTTGGTTGCCCCGTGCTGCCCCTACCACACACTCCAACATGCACCATGCTCCCCGTAATGAGGGAACTAAACCCTCACACAATGGCCTACGTGTTTTATTTCACATTCCCCACTGATTAATGCTGAATGCTTCCGTACAGAATATCTACACGCTTTCTACTTAATGCTTCAATATCTGTATCTATCTATACATATATATATATACACATATATACTGCAATAACCTTGCTGCTTTATTTTACAGCTGCCAATTTGTGCAGATGGCCGCAGAGTATTAGTCACCCCAACATTCCCCTCTTCCTCCTCCTCCTCCTCCTCCCAACAGCCTTGTTCTCAGTCAGCATTTCACATGGCATTTCCTTTCAAGGTATCCATGGCTATTTTTGGCCCCAGAGTTCCTGGTATATTAAACGCAATGAGCCACATCCTCGGCTGGTGCAAATGTGCACAGCCCTAATTCGGTCAGTGGAGCTGGGCCAATTCACAGGAGTGGAAACAGTCCCATAAATCTGTTATCAGACCAATACATTAGGGCAGCTTATTCAAACTACTTCTGCTCTGGTTGTATTTATTTACAGATAACCCACAGCAGGTAAGGCTGATGGTCCTGCACCACAACAGGGACTGACTGGGGGTAAGGACAGACACCTTATTGATATTACTGAAAAACCTCCTCTCTGGTCTCCTTTTGCCTCAACAGCAATTTGTTTCAAGCTCCAAAATGGGTGAAGACCATTTTAATGTAAAAAGGAAACAAAAGTGTAGCTAAAAGTGAACCTTGCCACACCTCCCCATCCTGATCTGTTTCCTGGTTGCGACATCCTCTATTTTCTATCCAAAAGCCAATTTTTTACTAGTTTCTGGGCTAGACTTTCAGAGCAGCCTGTTTCATACAGTCTCTTCCCAAACTCTTGGTAATCCAGCTCAGATCAGCTCCATGTGCTATGCCTACAGCCTGGAGACACTAGAGAGGAGCAAGGCACAAGGGAAAAACCCCAGCCCATTAGACTCTTGCCTGAGTTCCTTAATGCTTTGAGGTGAATGATTAAGGCTGTAAGAAAAAGCCTCCTGACAACAAGATCTATTAGTGTATGGAATAATCTTCCAAGAGAAGTGATGGAAACATTGCTCCTTGGCACACAGCTAGTGTTTGTCCAGACTAGTTTTTAAATATACAATCCTGAATTGGCACAGGAAAAGTCTAGTCGAGGTAGTTGCTCTTATCTATCTCCATATTCCAGGATAAATCAGGTCATCTCCTTTGTTCTAGTCTAAAAATTGAGGAATGCACTTAAAACAATTCATGCAGTTTTAATCAGCTATGATCTCCCTTTTATGATCCACATGGGTTGTATCTTATTAAATTAGATATATCTAGCTGTTTCTTTTTAATCATCAAGTTTTTCTAATATAAGGCAGCAGCACTGTCTAGCACAGCTGGCACAACCAGGGCTGTGAACACCTTCGGGTCTCTCCCTGGCTATGCCCCAGGCTCCCAGGCAAGTAAATAAACCTCTACTTAAAAATAAAACCAAATCACTCCCTAATTTGTTTTTTGTCACTCAGAGAGCCTGGGACTGACTTTGAAAGGTCATGAGTGTTCATGGCTCTGGATAAAGTCACCAGCTGAGGGGAGCTGGGGTAAATTTCTGAAAGAGAAGGACTCAAAGGCATGGAGATAGCGCAGCATTTTTATGGTATAAAAACATGGAAAAAAGATCCATACTGCAGGCTGAATAAAGACTGAGAAGCAGTGCATACTGAGAGTGGGGATTTCAACTACAGTGTTATTTTGAAAGATTAAATAATAGTTATAATGTTCAAAACTGAGAAGGAAGGTGAGTCCTGCAGAGAGTTTTGCTTTGAGGAAGATTGACAGCTGCCCCTCCTGGGGAAAAAAAAAAAGAAGAAAAAAAAAAAGATAAAAAGGAACATGTGCTCACTGGAATGTGAGGTCTTCCTCCCAGTGCTCCCAGTCCAGCACCCCTCCCTCCCCCAGCAAAGGGGACACTGTCACACAGGATGTCTGCGATGAGCAGAGCCTCTTCAGTGTTGCTCGTGCATCATGCAGCTGGACAGGACACGGAGCAGCCCTAGAAAATGGCAAATTCCTGCCCTTTGCCTTGCCCAGGGCTTTGTGTGTGAACCCAGGCATGACACAAGAGCACACTGCCCCCGTGAGTTCCCAGGGGCTCGTGGATATGATCCCCTTTGTTTTGTACAGGCCCCCATCCTGAACAAGGCCCCTCAAGAGATGGATTTGCAGCCACCACCCTCCAGTGCAATGAAACCTCAATATCACAGATCACCAACTTAAAGCATCTGCCTCAACAGATAAAACCTCAGGTAGAGGCTTCTATGAGATTCTGCCCGTTTCTTATAATATTTAAATCATTCTTTGAATTCACTGGAAAGAACTTTTTTAGTGGCACAAAATTGTTTGAGAAACAATAAATATACATTGGCATAAATGTAAAAAAATGATAAATAAGATACAGAGCAGCCACTCCAGCAACCATAAATTTAGCTGTATTTTCTTTCCAAGGTCTCTATATCAGATCTTATCTCCTGTAGCAGACTGGTTTTCTTTCTCTCAACTCCCAAACACTCATCTGTTGTTTTGAAAATGAAAAGCCTGACAGCAGAACAGGACGTCTTTAGAAGAACATGTCTGATATGAGAAAGTCACAGTAACTCTGGTATTGCTTAAGATTCCAACCACTGTTACTTGGTTCACAGTCTGCACCATTACTCAGTGTCAAATTTGGTCGAATTGTGATTAAAGAGTGTGCAATGGGTCAGAATACAGGCAAGATGCAATGGATTTAATAGAGGCCACAGTCATATTTGGGGGCACTGAATAGTTTCTTGAGCAAGAATGCAGCATTGAAAATGCAGCACGTTTCCTTTGTAATTTTGTAATTTTGGTAGGGGTTTGCGAGCTTATTCTAAATATGACGGCAAGTGGAGTTCATGAAACATATCAAAGCAGATGAAAGTATTTTACTTATTATCAACTGTACTCTGTAGCTGCTTTTTGTGCAAAATAACTGAATTCCTAATTTGATATTCAAAGGGACAAATGTACTACTCCCCACAGGGAGAAGATGCTCACTCCCTGGTGTCTGCAAGCAAAGTCTGCTCCTATTTTTGTGTCTGGAGCACCAATGCATTTCGTGAAGGAGTTCTAGCCCTAAAGGTACACATATGGATCTTCAAGTTCTCTGGAAAGCCAAAGCTATTGGGGGCTTCCTGCACTCCTTGTTATCACTCTGCAGCATCTGGCTCGTGGTCAGCTGTTTCATGTTACTGACTTCTACATTTGTTTCTGAAGAAATTAGCACAGCTTCCTTCAAATGCTGCATTCTGCAGTGGTTTTGGTTTTGATTGGAACATCTCGTTGTTCATCTCGAAATCAAAGTCATTTATGGAAGCTGCAGAATTTTAATGTTCCTCAGACTCAAAAGCATTTGTTTAACCACCACCAGACAAGGAGATGAATAAGATAGACTGTCTGCTCTTGATTTAGTGGGACCAGATTTTTAGAAGAGCTCAGCAACCAGTGTCTGTCTTCAACACACTTAAAACTCCTTTGGACAGCCTGGCTATTTATTAGTGCTTAAATGAGAATGACTCTCTTGAAAACCATGACCTTAGCGAACTGGACAGTTAATACACACTATATATTTCTATATTTCCATCTGAAGGAGGAGATTTATTCATAACTTCAACCTGAAATTTAAAAGCAGCTTTTGAGTCTCATTATTTCTGCACTGGTTTTATTGTTCACCCAGAAGGCCCATCTGCACCACTGCTGAGCTGTGAGCTGTGTTCAGGAATTGCTGCCTCCTACAAAATGATATGCAGGATAAAAACAAAGAGACAGGATCTTCTTAGGTAACTTTTGTTTAAGCCCTACACAGAGAACAGAATAGATTAAAGCAGTGGGAAAATAAGAGATCAAGTCTTGTGATGTGGCATAGGGTGCTCCTTCCAGCCAACCGCACTTCATTTCTCTCCTCTGGTGCTTCCAAGTGGTTTTCTAGGATACCCCTGAGCAGAACTCATTGTAATAACTGGAGGAAATAAATTAATGGAGAATTACCGCAAGGTTCATCTAAGAGAAGTTTTGATAAACAACACTTCCAGGCTGAGATATTCAGCACAGCCTGAGGAATGTGGACTTTCCCACTCCCGTCAAACCGAGCGGCTGTCAGGGCCTCTGAGTCAAGCTGGGAAGTGGCTGCCACAACCACCAAAAGCAATGCTGCGTTTCAGGTGCACTCAGAGATCAAGAAGTGCCCTTAGACTGAAAATTTCTGACAAGAGGTGAAAGAAAAAGCATCTGACCCACCCAGCTGGCAGCGATGCCAGGCTCAGCCTCAGCGAGCAAACTCTGAGGCGAGCTGCAACCTCTGCACTCCCAGTCTCTGTTGAGAAAATTGTGCAATCTTCAGATGGAGGAGACAGGAAAAGCCACAACAGGGGAATCACAGCCCAAATGCCACCTTAGATACAGAGAGATGGCCCACACATGTGCAAACCAGAACAAAAAGCTTATAAAAATCTGGGCAAATTAAATAGTATCATATTGCTTCTGTCTGGATTCTCCCCATGCAGAGTCCCCTCTTGACAAAGGGATAGCTCATCCCTGAGCTTTACATTATTTAAGTCTTTTCCAGACCAAGATTTAGGCAGACTTTAATTGGTGCTGGTCTTTAGGCTGGCTGTCGGTATGGACAAAATGTTTCCCACCTGAAATTATTTCGAAACCACCACTGACACCTCTGCAGCCACAGGTACACCTGGTACTTCTGTATTTTAAAAAAGCAACACACACCTCCCTGGCACTCTGAACCCAGGTTCTACCTCATTTGTACCCATAGGATGCAGGTGAAGTCATCATGATTGCACGGGATAAACGAAGGTTGACGTTGGCCTGTTTAAATTAGGATTTTTTTAAAAAAACCTGTATATTCTACTCATTGCTAAATCTTTTACAGAGGCTACTAAGGCAAAGAGCTGCTGAGCTAATCCTCTTTGACTCCCTGCCATACTGGCAGGTACAGCAAAGCCTAAGGTAAAGTGGAGCATCAAAAGGAAAATTAATGTCTTCTAACAGCAATTAGAGGAAATTATTTAGATATAAATCTTGTTTTATATCTTCTCATACTTGTTTTTCAATCTTTCCCCTTTGATTTTTTTTTCCTTTCAGGCTTTTCAGAAAGAAACATTTAAAATCCATCCTGTAAACCAGTGGCATAATTAGCTGCATGTTACACCTGGTATTTTACTCTTCTACAGAGTAATTCCTTTGAGCTTTCTTTTTTACTAAGCCCCGAGGTCTCCTGAAACTGAATCTACTTGTTCTCTCATCTGCTGGCTGACAGGAACCAAAACCCGGGCAGGAACTGTAGGGTGCCCTCCTGCTGCCCCTTCTGCAACTCCCAGCCATGGCAGAGGGTGACCAGAGGTGCCAGGTGTGCCCAGGCCTCCGAGGGCAGGTAAATTCACCTCCTGGTTGCCAGCACTTGGCCTGTGCCATGGTACAAAGCGTGTAACCTAATTGTGCTCTGATAACATCAAACAAAGTCTCTCTGATCCAGCTCCTGGCACGCAGCCACCCTATCTGGGGTCTGATCTGACAAGGCTGCCGATTGATCAAATCATTATCTGCTGCTGTAGGTGGATCATCTAACACGAGCCAAATTCCTCCAGTTGCTGCTTCTCTTTTCCAGGGAGGAAACGGGGCTGGAGCCGGCACCTTCCCCGTGGAGCTGGACTTGTGCTCACCCAGGGCAGGCCCTGCTTTCTGCTTCCCCAAAAGGGTTGCTGTGCCCACGGTGTTATCACAGAAAACATGCAAAGAGAAGAGAGAAAAACAGTTATCTCTTCTCAGCACCGAAATCTCAGTTTCCAGAGACAGCCCAGCACAGCTAAACCTGCCGACCCTTCCAGCTTTGCCACGTCCTCCAAGCCTGGCTCATGCTGTGCAGAAAGTGGCAATGGACCTTTTGGGCCCTGATTCCACTTCCCTGTTACTCCTCACAGGATGACTCGTCAGTAAAAAATCTCAGTTATTTGCACCTCTGCAAACCTGATCTCCACATGAGCCTCTCCCTGGAAATGCCTTCCCCTGGAAATGCATCCCCGTTACTGCCCACAAAGGACAAGGCCTGGCTTTTACGATTCCCTCATAAAGCACCGGGCTTCTTAAATTCTGCAGACAATCTGAGAGCAAGATTTCCCTCTGAGCAGGAACACACAATTACTCCTGCTTTTAAGATGGCTGAATTGGACTTTTGTCTGGAGCTACACGTGAAGTGACCCGGCCTGGAGGGCTGAAGGTACCCAAGGCAGACAAGAGCAAGGCCCACACAAACTGCAGATCTGACCAGGCAACTCTTCATTTTGGGCAGCTTTGCTTTTGTTCCCATCTGAAGAGGGTGAGTAGAGCAGGGTGGGGTTTAAAGTCTCAGGTGGCCCTTTCTCCGAGAAAAAAAGGAGGCAGTCACGGAACCGTAGAAGGAGTTGGAAGGGACCCACTGGAGTCCAATTCCAGCCAACCACACTGCAAAACTCTGCAGACACCTCTCGGCACTAAGGTCCTGGTGAAGCCATTCCATTTGTGACATATCCCATCTCATCAGTCCCCAAGGAATGAAGGCAACACAGGTGGATGTTTTTCCCAAGAACAAGCATTCTCCTCCTTTTGTAACTTTCAATCTCAGAGCTACAGAAAGGGCTTGGCAGGGCCAGGAGATGGTGAACCCATTTTAACACCAATGATTCAGGTCAGCATTTCATCTGGCCACCTCCTGGCACTTCCCGGAGTCCTATTTCAAAGTAAGCTATCCAAGGTAATTTATGTGGTTTATATGCTTTATTTTATCCACATAAATCATGAAACAAAGTCCATAGGGAACAGGCACTCTATACTTATCATAATATGTAACTTAGTTCCCCAGAGACTGAGTATGTACAGAACAGCTAATAAATGGTTCAAAAAAAACTTAGGTCATTAAATCTTGTTTTATATCTTCTTGTTTCCATCAAAGTTTGCAGGAGTGGAAATTCTCTTTCTAAGACAGGCTCCTACTTTTCAGCCAACTGGGAATAGAGCCAGCTGAAAAGAGAGAACCCCACATACAGCACTGACAGCTGTGCACAAAATTCATGAGCTCAAGAGACAGACTGCTGCAGAGACAGGTGTCCGAGATCTAAGTTTAGCTTGGAAGATTAAAACAGTATCTACTAAGAATGCATTTATTCTAATCCTCTCCGTGCTAGAAACTACACATGCATCACTGATGTACACATCCTGGAAACATCCAAGACATGTCTTTCTTGGCGGAGGATTTTAGCCCATTGTGTTCAGGGATAAAATAGGTTAGCACTACGACCACAGAAATGCACGAGCCCAGCAGAGGGATGTTCCTGCTGTCTGAGGAAGGGCTGGGAGCAGCTGGGATCCACGGGCATAGAGAGGTGGGGTCCAGGCTCTGCCCACCCTGGCAGAGAGCAGCCCCACCCCAGATGTTCCCAACACAGTGAGGATGTCTTATGTAAATAAGAGCTCGGAGGCAGATCAGGTGTGGCTCTTGCAAGACAAATGTGCTTGGGAATTATGTATGATTCCATGTTTAGCTACCCTGGTACAAATCCAGAGTAATTCTTTTGATCTTAAGGCAGCACTGCTCTAAATACACATTAAATGGAAGAATGTACCCACTGTCCTCACAAGAGCCAAAGGTACAGGAGGACTGGCTGTGGCACCTCTCCAATGGAGCTACAGGTTGGAGGGAGGCTCTTCCCCTCACTGGCCTGAGTGGGTGAAGAATCCACTTCCTTATGACAACCACAGATAGAGTAGAGCAGATTTTGATGCCTTAAGCTTGTAGTCCCTAAATTAGAGACAGCCTGGGAAGGCAGGAGATCCAGGTTTTCACAAGAAACAAAGGATGAATCACATATTTAGCATCATGTGATATAGTGCAGTTGCATTTATAATTGTCTATCAATACAGGTAGAAATTATCATGTTAATACAAAGAACTTGATAATTTGGGTGACATCAAAGTCATAAAGTCAACAACAAGACAGGCTTAATAAACTTCACCTCCTTCATTCAGTAAAACACAGGGCAGGTGCTCCCCTTTAATACGCTACAGAACAAAATTCCTGGGTTCATAACAGAAGATTTACAGATTCTTTCTCCTCAGAACATATTGAACCATAATGCTGGAATTTTTATAACTATTATCACTCCCAGCAAAACAAAAGTAACAGAGGGCAGGGTGTTTTAAAAGGGCAGACTCTTTAGCCACGGGATTTCTCCACATCTGTCATTTCCACAGATTCAAGAAAGCTCCCCAGTTTTGTTTGGGGAAGAATGGAATTTCACATTAATGAAAATTTGCAAATACTTTTTTAATTCAGCACTTTCACAGGGAGACAACATATCATTCTTAAGATCTCATGGCAAAGCTGCTCCTAAGGCTATCAGAGAGATTACTGTGTTGGCGCCAACCAGCACAAAATTATAATACATGGCTGGAGCTGCCATGCAATTCCTGCAAGCAGCAGTAATCCCTATCCTTGCATCATCAGCCCCAGCCAGCGGGAGGTCATGTGATGGGCGCTCCAGACGACGTGGGGGAGGACAGGAGCAGGGAGGATGTTTTTAATTTATGTATTTAACATATCTGTAATGGGCACCTGAGAACTGAAGCTGCAGAGTAACTTTTCTGCAGCCTCTGGGAAAAGCTCTGTGGGGAATTGGCTGGGCAGCGAGAGGATGTGGAGGTGAGGAACAGAGCACAACTTCAGCAGGAGCTAAACCAGCCTAGGGGTGGCCACAGCCACACAGCTGCAGTTTGTAATTCTGAACACCCCCACAGCAGGCAGAGAAACCTCTGCTCACTGGGGAAGACCTCCCCAAACCCACTGTACCCATCACCCAGGGTTGGGGCAGGTTTTCCCATCACTCCAGCATCCCAAACACCTAGGAAATAATAATAATGATTAAAAAAATAATGAGAATAATCCCTGAAAAGCCCCCATGTGGAAGGGAAGCGGTGGCTGTCCCCTCAGTGCAGAGGGACATGAGGGCACAGACTGAGCATTTATCCTCAGAATTCCCCATAAAATGTGGCAGACTTCCAACATGTGGTGCTTTCACAGCAGGATCAGCTTTCCATGCTGAAGACTGGTTAGGAGGGGGAGCACTGGGAACTCCACGGGCTGTCCTCAAAGCCTCCTCCTTGGGCTTTCCCACAAGCACATGGCAAAGTGACTCCCAGTTAACAACTCATCACAAAATGAAAAAGCATCTTCCCCTCCCCTCTGCTTTCAGGGCAGCTCATGTGTGAACTGTTTAACTTTGTCTGCTGGCTCCTCAGGGCTGGGCCTTTGGGGTTTTCTTTGTGGATTCCTGCCCTAATGCAATAGGAGACACTAAGAAAAAAGAATTAAAAAGTCGTAATTCCAGCACTGATATTCATGAAATCCCTCGGGTTTCTGACATCCCAAGGGTTTTGGCCTTCTTGAGATTCTGTGGTAATTCACAGCTGTTCCAACCCTTTCCCTGGATCACCCCTGGGACCCCTGACCCTCCCAAAGCCACCACGGGAAGGGTCCCACACCTCATAGCAGTGAGACCCTTCAAGGAAGGGTTTCCTCAGGGTTGTGAGGTTAAAGCCTCAAGGGAAGAAGAACTAATATGTATTTGAAATGGAGAAAACAGCCTGGATGGTGAACCCAACAACTCTGTCCCAAAGTTAAACCCCAAGGGTCTTCTTTCCAGGGCTTGGGGACACCTTCACCATGGTGCTCCACCCACCCCCGGTCAACAAAACCCCAGTGAGCCACCAGGCTCATTCTTTTCTCCTCCTAACATATTACAAGGCCACTAAATAAAAAGAAATGCTCTTTAATTCTTCAGCTTTCAACCCTTCCCAAGCACCGCTTCTTTATGGATTTCAAACCAGTTTGACAATACACGGTTCCTTTGGTGTACGTGTGAGTTTTGGAGCAATATTTAACAACTAAATTAGATGTGTGTGTAAAACACGCAAGGCTGCCTGGATATTAGGTGGTGTCGTGTTATATCAAGGCAAGAACAAAGACCTTTATATTGCAGCAGGCAGGAGCAGCCCAGGTTTGTGCCCAGGTTCACTGCTGGGAAGTGAACTAATGCTCGGGTGTTTTAGGCACCATTATTCATGGCTTTTGCATTAAGCCATTCGCATTCTTTTAAATTCCTTTTTAGGCTGCCCCTATTATTTTTAATCCCTGCCATTTCCGAGGCCCCTGTGGCAGAGCTCTGCAGTGCTGGTGTGGTGGAGGCTCCATGCCCAGGATCACCATCCCTCAGCACAACACAGAGGCATCAGCTCAGTGTCCTGTGCTCCCTGCAAGGGAGAAGGAGCTCCCTGGCCAGAGGCCAGTGCCCTTCAAACCAATCTGCACATGGCCTAATCAGAGCTGTGGTCGGCTCTGTATCCTCAATTTGTTGAGTCACATCAATTTGCTGAGTTTCCTCTCCCTTTAGAAAAACACACAAGTGCCGTTTTCTAAACATATTAACTCTCTTCAGGCTATTTTGTTGTGTAAACAGAAAGACAAGTGACTGGGCATTGCAGGCAAGAAACTGATGCTCACTGTAGCCTGAATTCTTTGCAACTTCACTAGATTTGTTACATCACCTTAATGTATCTTTTGTTTCATTATGCCATTTTGAGAATTATGCTGCACCCTTTTTCTTAGACAACTCCAGCTTAATTACATCTGGAAAAAAAACCCATTACACTGCTGGGGAAGGACGCCCTCCAGTTAAACAGAAAGAGTTGCACATCTTCATCCATGCTGAGAGACCCTCCTCAGTGCCCAAAATGCCAATGGGATTAACCCTGAGGTTGCCAAAGCCACAAATAGCCACCAAGATCTTAGAACCTTTGCTCAGTCACAGGTCAGAGACCTCCCCTCTGCTGCCAGTCCTACAGCCTGGTGTTCTCCTGAACCACGTCTGGAGCCAGCACAGGCATGAGGCACAGCAGCCAACCCACAACAATCCCACCATTCCCGCTCCTCACCACTCCTCCCCAGCTCTGCTGCTCCCTCCTGCCCACGGGAAAGGCAGGCTGGCCTCAAAACAAGTCCCAGGAGGGCCCAATTTGCAAATGATGAGGGCAACATAACTGGCTTTGCTGCAGGCTGTGTGAAACAACAGACAGATTGCTTAAGGTGACTTCAAGGTCAACATCAATCTGCTGTTGATGTTCCCTTTCTCTTGGATTTTTTGCTGGTATCTTCCATCAGCCTCTCCCCATCACTTCTGGGAAGAGCAATCATCTTGGTGGCAGTTGTCCACCCCAGAACTGCTTTTGGACAGGGCTCTGTACACTGTTAGTGAACCACACCATAAAGCAGGATTACTCCTAGGCTGCACCTTTGCAGGATGTTTTCCATGCCACCATGCACAGCTTGTACCAAGGTAAAGATTTTCAGCTTTCTTCCCTTTGTACAGTAAAAACTAAAGCCTAATATTTGTTCCCTTTTGTGTTACAAGATCACAACCGAGCTGCCAATCATCTGGCCAAGGGGGTTATGCAAGAGTCAGGTTTACTGTAAAGTTGTACAAATTTTATAGGACCACAAACACTTTAACTACCATGATGCTTAAAACTCAAGAGCATTTGGAGAACAAGGGGAGTTATTCAGGCTCCACACCATTTTGGCTGCATGTTTTCCAGGTGTATGATTTCACCACATGGAAAAACACAGCCATTGCCAAAGTGAACTCATAAAAACCTTTGATGAGTAAAGTTTGGATAAGCACAAATCATTTGAACCGACAGTTGGTCCAATTCTCAAAGGGGTTTGGCAGACATAATATAATTCGTGGTTTCACACACAGACCATTTTTCCCTTCCCTCCTCCCCCCCCAGTCTTCACAAATTCGGAAGATGTTGTTCTAGAAGGTGCACTGGGTTGGGTTTGCTGTGTTTTTCTTTTCCCCCGAAGGGTTAGGCACCACACTCTTGCAACTCAAAGCCATTTGGGGCTGTGAGTAAGCCAGCAAACAGGTTTTCCAGAACTGTGTTTAGATAGTTGCATGATCTGCCTAATAGACATTAAAAAAGAAAAAAAAAAAGAAAAAAAAAAGAAAAAAATTAAACTCTGGGTCTCTCACCACCCATTTGCTAGCAGGCACGTAATATAAGGCAAAGGCTTTAACAATCTCTTCCTCTGACACATTGGAACATGTTATTTCAAGATGTGTGGCGTCATTTAAGGCTGTGCCATGAGATAACAGAGTATTTACATCTTGGGGCTGGGAGCAGGGTTGCTACAGCTTTTAGACATTATTGACATAATATTTGCTTTGATAAACAATCTATCAGGAAATTGTCATATTAATAACTGAGGTAATGCCAGGGACTGAGCAATCCTACACAGTGCAGGAGGCAGCTAGAAATAACATTAGAGAGCACAAACACAAAGAAGATGAAAATCCTGCTCCAAAAGGATTTTGCTCAGCCCTGCTAGGGAGAAAAGAGCTCATTTATCACTCCCACTGTCCTTCTCTATCTACCTGGCTAGGTCCAACAGGCAGCAGAGCTTCTGTCTTTGTAAACACAAGCAAAACCTGCTTGTTCCTCCAGAACTGGAGTGAAACACTCATCCTGTAAATAGAAAATTTAAAATTGACCAGTAATTAGGAAGTTTGGGATATTTGAGCTGTAAAATCCTGTGTTTTGCACTTCGTGATGCAAATGAAAAATGGGGAGAGATCAGATGTTTAATTTCTATAGCATGAATTATAATTCTCAGTAGACTTCATACACCTCATCTTCAACAAGTCGGCATGTTATCTTCCCCTTGGGTCAACAGACTTCCAGCAAATCAGTAGGGCTTCTTTCCCCAGTTTTCACTTGAGGAATTTTTCCACAGTTTAGGAAGAATTTGTAAACTGATATTTGCTATTTGTAACTTCCCAGTGCCCAAACAAAATCTAAAATATTTAAGTCGCCAAAGTAGAATCTTTGGGTGGTCACGCGATGTGTCTCTGTCCCTTACTCAGGTGTATAAAAGAAAATCAGCAACACACAGAGTTTCTTGAAATTAATTCACTCCCTGTGCAAGCTTTGCCATATTTCCTTATAAGCCTTTCCAATAAATACTCCTGAAAATTCATGCCTGCAAATTCACTGGATGGAATAATCAGGGTAAGCACATGCAAAGTGAGAAGCAAACTGAATCACCTTTTTGTTTGCTTTTTAAAAATTTTTACTATTTGCACGATTTGTCCCAATCCTCCCTCTTTTCACCCTCATGAATAAATCATGTTTCCTCCTACAGGAATTCCAGGATGGGACAGAAATTGCCCTCGTGCAAGTCAGAGGCAAACCCAAACCAGAGAGGTGGACAACAATCTCAAATCACCATCTTCCACAGCAAGATCCACTTTTTCCAAGAACCACAGCTGCTCTGCTGTGACAATTGTCCTTCAAAACATCCCTGTGCTTTTTGGGGTCTCAGGTGTAACGTGCACATGCAGTGGGGAAGTTGGAAATGAGCTGGGTCTTCCCTCGGTAGGATTTAATCCCAACAAACTCCCCTCGACTCCAGTCGAGGCTCTAAGTCGTGACTTGCTGCCTGTTCAGCTTCCTGGGCTGTTCTTAAGAGCTCAAGCTCACACAAGCCTAACCATTCCCCTCACTTTTACAAGCATATTCATGTTTGCTGTCAAACGCATGAGTTACTTTTCTCCAGGCTATTGCAAGAGAGCAACCAGTAATTACTGCAACTGCACAAAACGCTTTTTTATTTAGAAATGTATTTCAAAATGGGTTTGGTGATTGTACCATCACTCTCCCAAACTAGGTAGTCACTGGCAAACTGTTCTCCTGCTCTGGATTCGTAGAACGTCGGAGCATTTTGATTTCCTACAGAATATTATTTCCTCTGCCCTTCCCTTTCCATCCTGCATGAAGTGATTTTTACCTTCTTTTTTATTCTGTGCCTTTAGGGGCTTAGTGGCAGATTTCCAGACAGGAGGAAGTGTCTTAAAGCACGGCAGAAATGCACATTCAGTCATTTCTGAAGCTTTGCAACACAAGTTCTTTGTGGAGAGAGGCTCCAAACCACGGCTTGCATGGAGAGCCCTTGGGAAAAGCGTTTCCCTGCACGGACTCAGGATGGCACCAGAGCTGGAGCTCTGGAGCTGGGCTTGCACTTGGACACCCCACAACAGCAGCTTCCAGAAAAGTCTCAGCGTTATTAAATACTAAACATGACACACGCTGTTGATAATCCAACTTTTATTTGGTTATCTACATTTGAGTTCTGAACATCTTCCAGAAAAATGTTCTGCCTCTCTCAGGAGAGACCCCAAAGCCTCCAGATTTCTAGCAGAGAAAAAGCAGTTCGGGAAGCAGGAATTCAAGTTTCAGCTCATTAGTTTAGTTTATGAAATCAAATTAATATATAGGTAATATATATTTATAGACTTGTTTATATAGCAACTTACAAATATGATCTATTGATACACTATACTTATTATATAAAATTTTAATATGTATTAGAGAAAATTGCTACAGGCCCCCAGTGAGTTATCCTTCCCACAGAGTCCCATGTTTACACTGGCTCCAGCTGTTTTTTTGGACATCAGTGAGGACTGTCAGTAGGACTTTTCCCACACATGGTATATAATTACAAGCTCAATCCTTGAGTGACACCAGATTTCACAGATTTAGAAACTACATAAAATCATACTTCTCTAATTAGCTTTTAATCAAGCACCAGCAAGTAAACATTTAAACAGCTGAGCCCAGTCCCCCCTTTTTAGAAAATTGCTTCCATGACAATTAGTGTTGGAAACTTTTCTTGTCCTTTTGCAAGAAGAAAATATTGTTGTTATGGACAACTAAAGAATACTTCACCTTTTCATCCCAGGTTCTACAAGGGCAAAAAATGACTCTTTATTTCAGCTAAAAAAAAAAAAAATAGGCTGGGCACTATTTTTGGGGTTGAAGGCTCCTTATTAAGCAACTGGGATCTCATTCCTACCATTGGTTAGAAGGTGAAGGATGAAGCTGGCCTGGAAATGGTGGTTTGGAGTGGTCATGTCTCCTACTCCTCTGCTGTCCCACACTTTGCTAAATATATATTATTATTTATGCAAATCTCCAGCTCAGGTAACTTACAGAAGCTCACCACTGTTACAGACACTTCGGGATGCAGGACCATCACAGAAATCATAACACCACCTTTCATAGGCACACTAAACTTTGTTCAACATATCTGGACTGCTGAATTATTTCCATTTTTATTTCTTTGTGTGAATTCCTCAGTCCTCAGAGAGCATCTACTGCTTCCCTGGGCTTTGATTCCTCTTATTTATCCCTTTATTCATGAATGAAAGCATCCTTAGGCAGAAGGTGTTGTCCAGATCAGAAGCAGGCGGAGTTTCTCAGCTCAAACTTTTATCCCAGCCCAAAGAAAACAGGTATGTAAATTGCAAATTTATGTTGGATTTGTCACTTCAGCTGAAAAAATAAAAGTCATCAGCATGAAAGTGCTTACACATTTTCAAACTGAAATTAATACATTAATTTCAATTAACAAGAAAATACTGCAGGCACTTTAATGAAAGGAAGCATTATGTATTGAGTCAAACAGCATTTGATCCAACCTGAACCAATTCCCCTTTTTGGTCCTTTCAGTACTATCACCATCCCTCCAGAATCCAAGGAGCTTTTTAAGAAACATTTTCCTTGCAGCTTTTTGGAGCAGACTGCTCTGCCTATTTATTCCCTGTAGCATTTCAACTCCTTACTGCCTTTTCCAGGAAAATTTGTGCCTACCAGTATCAAGACCACTGTAATTAAGAAACCAGAAGAATTCTTGCTGGAGACAAAACTGTCCCATTTGCTGGTAAGATCAGGGACAATCCAACAGATTTTGTTTTATTCTGAGAAATACAAAGCTGCTGTGGAAGGCAGATTTTGCCCATGCCCAGTCTGCTGGGACAGGAGCTTGTGAACATGCACCCTCCTTAGCCAAAAACTTTTTGACTTATCCCATCCAAGAAAATGTTCCTTAAAAAAAAAATTTAAAATCAGAACCCACTCAGCCACTGTCACCCAGAGGTCAGAAACTACTTAAAATATATAGATGGATCTGAAGGAGTTTAATGGTCTGTAATGACAGATACAGGGCCCCTCCAGCTGGATGTCACAAAAATTAGAGTAGTCACTTTACGAGGAGATGTGGCAAGAGGGATCCCTTCACTGGTGCTTCCACCAGAGCTCCAGCTAATTACCTGCCAGATGGACATGGACGTGCTCAGAGGGGCTGGCTGCAGTGAGAGGGGGTGTTTGACATCCCCTGCACTGCTTTGCTGCTGTCCCCTGCCAGTCCTTCACCTCTGAGTTCACATGAATGCTCAGGCTGAAATGCCCAGCTCTGCTAGGACATGGATATGGATCCATTGGCCATTTTGGCCATGCTCAAGGACATTTCTGCTCACTGATTTGCTCTCTTAGCAGCTGGGGACTGCCCAGTCTGCTCAGTCAGGCCCTTGAACACCGAACCTTCCCTTAGTGGGCCCATCCTCCTGCAGAGCCATAAAATGCAGCCTGTGCTGGTGGGAATAGGCTCCAGATTTGGGCACACGACAGAGTGGGACAGGTTTAGGAGGTTTGGCCCTCAGTGAGTGGAGAAGGGGGAAGATTCATTGCTAATGTCCATTCACAAGCCTTTTTGTCCTGATATTATGGGAAAAACATGGGCTGTTACTTGCTCCCAGTGCCTCTCCATCCCTCTCCAGCAGAACAGGATGGGATTGCTTCCTTGGAAAGAGTTGGGAGATGCCTGTCTCCTTTCTGCATTCTGCAGAGCCACCACTGAAAGAAAAGGAGCCCCATTTCTGAAACATCCCATACAGGGAGAGATGTTCCCAACCACACAAAGAGTTTTTCTAAGGTTTGCAACCCTATTTTGGGGAATTGCAGAATTCCCCAAAAATGGGCACTGCACAGGGAGTGTGCAGCACTGTGGGTGTGATCTGTCCAGTCATGGTGTAGGTGCTCACACAGCACAGGGCACACCTACATGTCCAGCACAGTTTGGGACAAGATTACTTGCTAAGCCCTAATGTGGAGTCCTAGTCAAGAAAACCTCTTCATCAGGGAGAACAAATGAGGCAGAAACATCTCTGGGGCTCGTTCCCACACCTCCTCCTGCCCTCCTGATAAACCAGCCCATTCCCTCCCAGCCTGTGCTGCCCTGCAAAGCTGCATCACACCCCGGCTTGTGGGATTACCGGAGACCGCGTGTGAATGGAAAAAGCCCTCCTGGCTGCAATAGGCACCTCACCCTCTCACCAAGGCACGGCTCAGACTGGCAAATGGGGTCCTGTTAAACTGAGCAGCACCACAAATTGCAGCGTGCAAACGTTAATGGGAACCACACCCTGGAGGAGGGGAGGGAATTGATGTGCAGCAGCGTGACAGGGCTGGACAGAGGCAGCAAGACAAAATTGCCATCACACGAAAGCTGCTAATTGGAGTTTAACTTGTCTAACCAGCCCCTCTGCAGCACATCAAGGATAAATTTGCTACCACCCTGGAATTTGTACTCTCAGGTCTGCATTCCTGGTTTGCCAACATTTAATGCGTGTTTCAGGTGGAGCCAGGAAGGGCTTTTCTAAAATTGATCTTTAATTGTGAGCTCAGACCTAAGGTGGGAATTCAGCTGGAAAATTTACAAATGGGACGTTTGAGGGTTGGTGTGGTGGAATGAAATTTGCTTCATCAGAATCCACAGCTGATCAAATTCATATCCCTATGCACAGACTTCACAGACCCAAAGAAGTCAATGGAATCACTGAGTCTTCAGGACAGAATTTGATTAAGGACACTAAATATTATTTTTGGAATCAGTGATTTTTCCTGGAATCCTACACAAAACCTAACCTTGCAAACAGGTGTTGCGAGATGCAGAAGACACAGGAAAAGCAGCATGGAAAAATCAGCAGATGTCATCTCTGATGTCGGAACCCAGAATGTCCCTTGGACATTGCATCTCTTAGGGATGCAATATCACAGATGGAAAGACAGGAATGGGTGATGACCATGACCAGGACAAATGAAACCCTTCCAGCCACACCACCAGAGACCCTCCTTCAGCCAGGCACTGCTGACTGAGCAGAGAACTTCAAACAGCAGCAACCCAGGTAGAGTCCCAGTCTGGCTCCTGAGGTGCTGTTGACCCAGAGCGAAACTAATTAGACCATTTCCTCTTCAAGGGTTCTCAAATGCCACTTGGCTGCATCACTCCACACCAGAAAACTCTGAAGCAGACTAATTACACTGGCAAATGTTTGATTGAAAATTACACTCAAATAGCGTGGACTGCAAGAGGTCACCTCCCTCTCGTACAAGAGGCCTGATTCAAGGCTCTGGGGCAGCTCCCCTTTAGAGTCAGTGTAATTCTGCAAGTCCAGGAAGCATTGAATAGAGAAAAAATAAACTTATTTTTGGCTCACAGGCCAGACTCATTTTACCAGCAGTGCCCCTCTGATGCTGATGCAGCCCAAACGTGGCTGGTGAGCCCATTACAGCCTTGACTGGCTCAGATGTGGGCAGGAGGAGGGAAGCACCACCTTATTCTCCATGGACAGCAGCCCAGAGGCACAGCTCAGCCAGAATTTTAAGCAGCTAAAATGCTAAGCATTGAAGTGAGACTCTGTCCCAAAACTTCCTGTGGGTTACATTTGCACCTCAGTTTCTCTACCTGTAAAATAATAATTACCCAACACACCAGTTCTTGTAGGACTTAATTAGCACTTGTCAACCTCTTAGAGCTCCTCAAGGGAAGAGGAGCTGTGCACCACAAAGTACTAATTAATGGACGGAGCCTTTGGAACAAAGTATACGACTCTGTTGTTGTCAGATCTAATAGAGTCATAAAAAAAACAGGGCTGGAAGGGATATCAAGAAGTAACCTAGGCTGTCCCCCTGCCCTGAGGCACGATCAAGTATATCTAAATCACTCTTGATAGATGAATACCCCTAAACCTTGGGATGCTGGAGCTGCGGATTAAAAGAGATAAAGATGGGCTCGTGTTACACGTGCGTTGGGCTCTGTGGCTCTGCTGAGCACAGACAAACACTCCCTCCCATGGGGCCTCTCCAGGGCTCTCTGCCTCCCTGCAAGAGGCTTTGCTGCACCCACAGGGAAGGTACTGAGCTTCCTGACTCCTCGTTTATCCAGCTCAGGAAAGGAAAAGCCCCACTGCAGCATGCGAGCCCCAAATCTCAAAACTGGAATTGATGAGACTCTCAGAATGGGAAAAACTGGGAACAAAGCACAGAGGTGTTAAAAGGATCTGCTTGTGGCTGTGAGGAGCTTCAGCCAGAACCAGAAAATGAGTGCAGGTCACCCAAGCCTCACACATGGCTGGAGTGCAAGACTTCCATTCCATAATACCTTCCGACCATTTCTGTTGTTTTCCCCACTTTTCTCCCCCCTCTGCAGTCCCAATTGTCCATCTAAAATACCATTTGGCCTAAGGTATTGTGAGAAATTATGCTCACTTCCAAAAATTTAAAAGGTTTATGATATTTGCCTTTTAATTGTGAGAGTCAGCCATCACATTACTAATCTATCACAGTATCATTCAGATGTGGCTTCTGAAGCATTGCACAGTCTTAAGTGCTATATTCCCTTTTTTTAAGCTACACAAAGATTTTTAGAGGGTTTTGTTAAATGCTTTAATTGTAAAAATGTGTCAATTCAAGCCATCTTTCCAAGACATACATGCAAAGTATAGTAGGAGATACCTTTTATTTGATTAACTTCATACAGGAAAGCTTTTGAAACTTATACTTTCTTCATCAGCCTGGTGGATAAAAGCTAAGCCAGGCAACTGATACAGCACTGCAGAAGTTTATTAAATTAACCAATTAAACTGAGGCAATACACAATTTACAGAGGCCAAGGCAAACAATAGAAGGTGGAACACACTCCCGGGGCTGAGGCGATCCAGTCGTGTCAGCATTTCCTTTATGAAGCTACTTCAGAGTTATTGTGGGAGGTGTGTAATAAAAAAAAGAAAATAGTTTAAACCACTGAATTCAGTCATTCTTAGGGATTCCCAGACATGCCCAGGCGGATGGAAGAGCAAGATGCAAACCAGTTTTTCCCTAATTTTGTCACTCAAATTAGAAAGGAGGTGTGGCCTGGGGAAACAGGTTGGCAGTTCCAGGGGAAACAAAGGGAGGCTGGTTCTGCACAGTGGCCTGCTCCCGGCTGGGTGAGAATATGACCATAATGAAGGTGATTAATCAAGTGCTGCACGTTTGTGTGGGCTGAGACAGAGCCTGCCCAGTAACAGAGCCCTTTGTGGGGATGCAGCAGCATCCTGCCCTCATCCCAGCCACCCCACACCAAGAACAAATCACAAACACTGCAAAGCTGTTTGTGTCCCCAGAGCTGAAGCTGGTGTACCTGACCCAGGGATTTGTCACCTCTCCAGTGCTGAACAACAACCAAAGGGAATACTTTTCACAACAGGGAGAATCAAGTGGGAGCTGAGCTCCCCCAAACATTTGGGTGGCTGGCATCAAACATCAAATCCCAGTTCAAACCCCAATTTTAAAGGCTGCTCCTTCCCTGTGTAAACAGCACAGATTCTTTGGGTAACAAAGATCAGGTTCTGTGGGTAACAAAGATCCAGTGGTTTCACGTTGCATTTCACAGCACATGAAAACCTTTTCATGAGGTGCAAACCTTTTCACACAGGGAAAAAAGAAAGGGAAAAAAAAAAAAGAAGAAAAAAAAAAGAGACCAATATGGAAATACTGACACCACATTTACTGTAACAGCCTGATCAGCAGCAACTATAATTCTCCTTCAAAAGGTTACACTCACAATGCTTTCTTTGGCCTGTGTACCTTGTATATTTGCCTTGGTCTAACCGGTTAATTTATTAAATTAAGCTTCAGAAGTATTTAGTTGCCTGGCTCAAGCAGTTGGACACAATTTAAAGCTAGGTAGCCTGGCATGTGACCACAAGTTGTTTTTGGGATGCCATCTCCACAGTTTATTGCAGCATCCCAGCTCTGCTCTGTCTCCTCTCTGGAAACCAAACAAGCCCAGCTCAGTTCCCAGCAGCACAGAGCAGCCACAGGGCTCTGGGGAGGGGAGCAGATGGACAAACCAGGGGTAAATTGAATTATCTGAACCCCCTCAGTGTTGCAGCTCTGCAGCAGAGTTTAAAGGAGCACTGGGAAAGCACAGGGGTGGTTGGGAAGAGGCAGGATGCCATGGCAGATAAGGACCAGCCTGGAACCCAGGAGACCCACTGCTGTTCCTGCCTTTGCCAGTGGCCCACCACATGGCCCTGAAGAAGCAACTCCATGTGGTCTTTTTCTTTCCCCTGCTGCTCTTTTTCTGCTTTGATTATGAAGTTTTCCATGTGATTTCATCATTCTGTTTGTACAAAATATGTATTTGCATAACATCTCACACAACAAGGCCATGATCACAGCTGGGGCTTCTAGACATAAAAGTTATGAAGAGACATATTAGCAAATTCAGTGTGTTTCCATGCCCACTGTGAGTATTTTGTAACCAGCACTGGAGATTCTACCGTGTTGTTTTGCCAAATGACACAGGACAGAGGAAGGTCCTGCATGGAGAATGTTGGCTGATCCTACTCCTTGCAGGCAGGACCTGGGGGCCATCTTGGAGATGGAAAAGGAATTAATTATTTTTTAGGCTAACAGCAAAATCCTAGAACAGCTGCATAGCTCCAACAACCCAATAGTTTTCTACCCCAACCTCCAATTTCACCAGATCTTCTGACAGGATGTTGGTGCCTTCAAACCCAAATTCTTTGGTTTGGTCTCACATGGACACACTATTCAGTCCTAATCTAAACAAAGGCTATGCCTGAAAGAATACCTCACGGATCATCCCCAAAATAAACATTATTTCTGCACAGTGTGTGTCCCTTTATACTCATCTCCAAAATGGTAAACAGCCAATGAAGAGGAGAAAAGAAATAAAGACAAGTAGTGCCCAATCTCCCATGCCCCAGGTTTGCAGTGAACAACTGTGTGACCAGAGAGCTGCAACAAAAGGCACCTGAGCCAGCAACAGCAGCAGCAGGGCTGAGCTGGAGCCTCAAGTCCTGGCAGTAGCAGTGGCAGTGCCCCAAGAACAATACTTAGAAGGATTAAAGCAATGGCAGCAGCCCCTGGGGCTGTCCAAGACCTAGAAATCCCATCCTTCTCCCTGGGGAAGGTACAGGATTCCTGGTAGCACTCAGGAGTCTGGTCTTACAACCTACAGGAGGGAGAAAAACCAACTGTAACCTTTATGCCCTTCCAAAGCCCCACAGATGTCTCCAAAACAGAGGCAGAACAACGACACCAACAGCAAATGCTGCTGAACAGCAGGAAAGAAGCAGCATTTTCAGAGCTTGAATGTTTGACATTTGTCCTGTGAACTTAAATGCAGGTTGGATTTGGATAAGGCAATTCCACACAGGCCAGGAAAATAATGGATATGTGCAAGTTATCAGTGTCTACTTGGCAGTTCTTGGGGGTCTTGAAGGCTCCTGCAAAGCACCCACTTGCACAGTGCCAGGAATCCTAACAAAGTGCCACAATTATTCCAAAGAAAATCAGATGGGCAAGTGCAAAAGCAACTTGTTCAAGAGTTTACTGTGCCAGTGGCAAAATTTGGGACACTTAATCTTCACCTGGTTCCCCAGTGCATCCCACAGTGCCAAAGGGCACAGTCCAGCCGAGCCTGTGCTCACCTGCTCCTGCTGAGCTCAATGGAAATTCACCACAATTTCTGCAAAATTTGCAGCTGAGGTTCTTGCCAGGCAGAGCTGTGGCATTCCCTGCAGAACTGCAGCACAAACAACACTCACAGCTGGGGAGCTGGGATTGCAACACTCAGTGCTGTGCAGCACAGGGCACTGCAGCCATTCAGAATAAACCCTCTCACACTGAACGTTCCTTCCCTGCACGCTCCAGCTGAAGCTGGATGTTCTCTTCCTGATCTCAGTACCTGGGAGGGGTTTTTGTTGGTTTTCTCTTCATATTTTGAAACTCCTTAAATTAAAATTGTGCTTTTAAAAGGGAGGGCAGGCTGGATGGAGTCAAATCCCTGTTCCCTTTGGTGATTTGCTGCACAGGCAGCTGGGACAAAGCTGGCTGGGATGTCAGATTCCTGGTGCTTTAACACAACAGGGCCATTTCCCCCCAAGTATTTCTCTAAGAACTCAAAGATTTCCTTCTCCAGCAAACACCTGAGCAGAAATGACTCACCCACCGTGTTGGCAACTGGCACAGCCCTCTCAGCCCTGGTGCCAAGCCTACATTTATATTGTTGAAAAATACTGAAAAGGGGAATTTTCCTTCTGTGGCTTCCAAGAAGACTTGTCCATCTCTACTTCACAGAAACATTGAATGGCCTGAGCTGGAAGGGACCCACGGGATCATCCAGCCCAGCCCCTGGCCTTGCACAGACACCACAACAACCTCACCCTGGGCATCCCTGAGAGCATTTTCCGAACTCTCCTGGAGCTCTGGCAGCCTCAGGGCCGTGCCCATTCCCTGGGGAGCCTGGGCAATGCCCAGCACCCTCAAGGGGCAAATCTTTCCCTAATATTTTGCATAAATAGCAGCCCTATGCCTGTTTTTGTTAAGAGGGGTAAGAGATAAGTTGGGGTAAAGCATATTTGTAAGACCAGCCATACAGAAAAGTAATTTTTTTTCAAGCTCATGAAACGTTATAATGAATCTATCCCTAATCAAATCACTTTTTATTTTTTCTGCCTGACTTCCTTCAAAAATACTGCATATATATGATCATGGTGTGCATGAGCATGCATCTCTAATAACTTTTGAATGAGTTGGTTGCTTTCAGCCCAATTTGAGAGCGAGACAGGCGTTTCAGAGCTGTCACGTTGCCACAAGTTTCATGAAAACAGGCAACTGGATGGAAAAGAGAGATCCAGAGGCTGGAAATGTGCAGAGTGAGCTTAACCAGTGTCAGACGCTACAAAAATGACATTATAAAGGCACTGACACTTGGAAGAGCCTCCATGGAAAGTTACAAGCAGCCAAGAGATAGAAAGTCACAGTACACCAAGTCCTACCTGAATATTTATTCTGAAGGTTATCATAACAAAAGTAAAAAAATGTCTGGCCTTCAAGATACAGCACTCAAAGGAGCAGACAGGACAGCTAAATACTTCAAAGGAAGCCTACAAGCAAAAGTCTTACTAATTTTAACTAAATCCTGGGCTGGACACTCCTCTTACACCCATGTAATCATTAATTTCAGAAAAGTGACTTCTGATATACCCCATGGTAAGCCCCAGATCATACAAATCCACTCTTTATTGCCTCAGCAGTGCTGTTGAAAATCAATAGGATTACTCAGAATGGTAAAGTTAAGCACCTGTGAAAGTGTCTGCAAGACTGAGGCCTAAGGCCTGGTCTAGGCACAGCTTTTGTACGTGGAAACCTGGTTCAATTAAAGATTTGTTTCGTTTTTGGTTTTATTTTTAAAGAAAACAACAGAATAATTAAAGGCATACAACCACTTTAAAATGGACACATTTTTATTGCTATAATGGGAACTTCCAACAGCACAGCCATTCCCAGGTCACCTGTGCTGCTCCAACTGCACTCCTGGGGCAGGGAATTGTGCCAACCCTGTTAACAGCGGCCACAACTTCTACACCTTGAGCAGCTCAAGGAGCAGTGCCAGCCCACTCTGTCTACTCAAAGTTCTCCAGATAACTTATGGAAAGCACCTGAAGGAACAAGCAAGACCCATGTTTGAGGGACATTTGGTCTGGAGCCTGTCAAAAGGTAGGATTTTTTATTTTCTCTCTCCATAACTTTCTTGCTCTCCTCTGGGTGTGCACACATATGGAAAAAAGGCAACACCAAACGTACCTAAGAAACTTTTGAGTCAGACTTTCATGTGTGCAAAATTAAGGAAGGTGAAAAAGATCAAGATTGCCCCACAAGAAGACAACAAAAAAGGAGTGTGCATTCCGTGGAAAGCACCACAAACTTTAGGAGATGCCAGGAGGAAGAGGGGGTTGAACAGTGAACTAACATGTCTGGATTGCTAAGAGGTTAAAAAAAATGTCACACTTTCAAAGGAGAAAAAGACAAAAGACATTAAGAGTAAACAGGAAATTTGGGAAATCTATTTCACTCAAAGTAGCAAACATCTGGAATAAATTGTCAAGAACTTAAGACCATCAAAGCAAAGTATTAATGAGGTTAAGAGGCAGCTAGGCTGGAGGAGGAGACTGAGGAATACAGGGACAAAGGAAAGAGGTGGAGCTGAGAGAAACCTGGAGGCAACAGCCTCTTTAGCCAAAGGGCTCTGTTTCTCCCTCTGCCCAATACTTCCTTATCTTCTCATTGCTCCAGGGATAAAATATGGGGGGTTCTACAGGTTTTTGCTTTATGAAAAGGAAACAATTATTTTTTTCTTTTTCCCCCTAAGAATTCCATGCTGGGATCCATGACACGGTACATCATTGCTGAGTGTCCCAATCTTTAACTCTGAAAAGCACAAGAAAACCAAACACATGCTACCCCTTCCACCAAGAGCTTTCTGAAATCTG
This sequence comes from Anomalospiza imberbis, assembly GCF_031753505.1. Lineage (NCBI taxonomy): Eukaryota > Metazoa > Chordata > Aves > Passeriformes > Viduidae > Anomalospiza > Anomalospiza imberbis. Next base: position 4,592,636 of record NC_089700.1, read on the forward strand.
AAGTCTTCATCCCTCCCTTTCCCACTTCAAATTAAGAATAATTCTTACTTTTGTTTCCAAATGTTGCTTAAAGATGAAAAGCACCATCCCTTTAATAAAAGGATTTAGCAAACATCTCCATGGGTTCAAGAGCTGTCTTTTAAAACTTTTTGGTTTAAAGTAATTCAAACCAGGCTAAACAACACCTTTAAAGATAACAAAAACCAGTAGGCATAAATAAGGAGTCTAAGAAGGAAATACTTAGCATGACTTATCCTTTAATATCCAGATCCCTCTCTAGTAGGGATAATCAGAAAGCTGTGTTGGCCCTTACTCAAAAGAAGGGAGTGGTCTTCCATCTCTGTCTGGACTGTTATTAACTCTATTGGTTACATTCATGGTCATTAACATCCTTTAAAAGATGATCTTGGGATTTCATTTTCCACTTCCCATTATTGAGCAATGGAATATTCATAAAACAGTAGACGGAAACAACTCAGAAGAAAAAGAAAAGCAAACCTCCAAGTTCCCAACCCTGCCAGTTAAATTACACTAAATCAAGGATTCAACAGCAAATTGATTTGGGAGCGGCAGGATATATGCACACACATGAAAAAGCACACTGGGGGGGGATGGAGAACAATAAAACATGCACTTGCCTGTCCTCTGCTCTAATAACCACATGCAAACTTCAGCCAAGCCTGACAGAGTGGGAGAGGTTTCAAAGATATGAAGTTCCTGTGGGTTTCACAGTGCAGGCAGCTGGGTAAAGGACAAAGATGCACTCGAGGGCTCCACCAAACTCAAGTGTTTATGAGACACAAGAGAATCCACCCCAGCCTTCATTGTGGTCTAATAGCACAGGGCCCTCCTGCTGTTTGCTATCAGCCAGGCACCCACATCTGAGGAGTCAGTGTTTTATTGGGAACATCTGCTCTTGTCTTGGTGAGAGCAGCTGAAGCTGTGCCTCAGCCATTTCTCCATCAGCTGTTCCCAAATCCATTCCTGCCCCTGTCTGCCCACAGGGAGCCAGCAGGGCTGGTGGGAGGTCACAGGGAAGGCTGAGAGACACTTCCTCAGAGCCCTCCATGCTCCCACACAGTGCTGGGGCTTTATTTTTAACCCAAAGTTCAAGAACTATGCCTTGGTACTTGCAAGGAGCACTGAGTGATGCCATAGGAGTTTTGAATGACTGGACATGTTCAATGTTCCCGAGTTATTTGGTGACTTTAGCCACCAACATGGTGGTCATGAGAGGAGGGGTGACCTCTTCAAGGAAGTCGTTCAGACCCAGCACATCACCTCAGAGGTCTGAAGTGGCCTCTGGTCTGTCCCTTGCTACACTGAATGCAACAAAAGCACCAAAAATCCTGTTCCTCACATCAGCCCTTCCACAAAATGCCACCAATACCCACAGCAGTTAAACTGGCCCAGGCCTCTTCTTTTCCTCCCAGTCCTAACATGGAAAACCAATGACAGCAGAGCTTTGAGGAGCTCAGCTCCATTTTTTTGCACTGGTTTTACCTGGAGATTTAAACATAACTAAAGGGATCCATCTGGAATAAAAATAAGGATTTTTTTTTTTCCTCCTTCTTCAGCCAGGTACATGGTCAGGCAGCCTGGGCAGGTCCTGCCATAAGGACACAGGGCTTCACCCATCGCAGCAGGCACAAAATACAGGAGATCCCTAGCAGTAAAAGCAGGTGGTTGTTTTTCCAGGGACTTTAATGAGTGTTGTAGTGGCTGGAAAAGGTGATAAGCTTTCTGTGTTATATGAAAAGCCAGGGGGTTACTTTATATAATCAGCCACAGCTGACTAAACAGGGCACTGAAAGTCACTCACAGCCAAGGGAAGACAAAACAACAAAACCCCCACAACCTTCCCGTCCCTCCTCCCCAAAGAACCTGCTCCCCAGGCACAACCCCAGGGCTGTTCCAAGGCCTCCAACCCCCTAATTAAAATCCTCCTTGGAAAAAACCACCGGCTTACCTTGGCACGCCGAGGCCTCAGCTCCACCTGGGCTGTGCAGGAGCGGGGACAGCAGGGCAGGACACGGAGCAGCCCTGGGATGAGCCCTCCTCATCCTCTCTGGCAGCTGCCTTGGGGCAGGGCAGCCCCTTGGCATTAACAGCCCCCTGGTAATTAACCTGTGGGGCTGGAGGAGCTCCAGGAGTGGGACAGCTCCTGGTGCCTCCCCGTGTGTTGTCTCCCAAGGTACAGAAACACTGGAGCTAAGGAAGAGGTTTCAAACACGGTGGTGCATGAAATGCTTGCCAGTCGTGCTCAGCAGCAGCTCGAAGGCATTACAGTATTTAACAAATCGGGAGTTGAATTTGGCAAACCTGAAAATATTTCACATGGACTCATGAGGCTGCAGTTTAATGTAAAAATGCGGGTGAAAAAGCTCACATTCACCACAGGGGGGGGGGCCCTGGCCAGAGCCCTCAGCTGGTGGCTGCAGCTCGGTGTGGAAAGGTAAAACCAATGCTGGTGGCATTTGGTGCCACAGCAGAGAGGACACTGGGGGTCCCTGCCAGCAGCCAGGCTGTGACAGCCCCAGGGCTCTGCCCACATGCCACATATGTGTTTCACCTTGGAACAAAACTGGATTTTCCAGGGCAGTAACACACAGTATTTCAGCATTACCTGTTTGTACAAACCTGGGTGAACTGTAACACCAATTTTAAAAGAAATCACTGGTATTTCCATAAGGCTTTTTGCAATTCCAGACAAAATACAGATACTTGTACTTGCTTCAGCACTTGGTTCACACCAGTATTATTTTTCCAAGCATTAAGTTCTGTCACAGCCTTTGCACTCTCAGCCTGCTTGAGATCCTTGCTGAAACTGGCTAATGCCTGTTCTAAAAAAAAAAAACAAAAAAAAACAAAAAAAAAAAAAAAAAAAAAAAACAAAAAAAAAACAAAAAACCCCACAACAACCCTTTCTGGCTGCTATTTAATCTGCATCCTTTTTACATTGATATCTTAAAGGGTTTAAAATTAATGGAGATTTATCTCTTTCTGGCCTGTTAGAGGAAGGCTCTCCCCATCCCACCCTACTCTCTGGTCAAGAATTTTCTTCTTATCACAGCTGTGGTGGTACCTGCAGCACCTTAAAGGGACAAGGCTGTTTGGATCTCCCCTCACTTTTACATAAGTCCTCTTACCTCAGAAAAGGACGGCTTCTGTCTTTTAATCATTATTAAAAAAAAAAAATTCCTGCCTGGCCTGGCATCTGAGATCTGTATTCCTGCTGAAGCAGCTGACCAAACACAAGGTTGCTCATGTATTCTGCAAAAAATTTATGTTTCTCAGGTCAACAGGCACATTAAGCAATTATTTAAACTGAAAGGTACAGTAACAAATGGCAACAGTTCACCAGATAAGGAGTCAAGGAGGTATTGCCATGCTTGACTCTAAATACCTGAGTTAGCATTCCTGGGCTCCTGCTTTACATCCAGTGGGGCTGGACAGATGCTTGCAGGGGCTGAATCAGAGGAGAGAGGAGCTCAAGTGCCACAAAATGCCTGTTCAAGGACCTCTCTCCCTTCAGCCTCAGAACTCCTGCAGAGAGGAACCTCCTTGAATATACACTACATCCCAAGTGGCCAAAGTGAAGTCAATACACGTGAGGATCCCCCAAACTCCATAATTCTGATAAAATTTCCCAGATTTGTATGTCAGGAAACTCTTGTTTCAAATACTGTCCCACGTGTGCTTCAAGGATCCAGATTCTGGCTCCTTCCTATGGCTCCCAAACTCCTGAGTTTGGAACGGGTTCCATAGCAGGGAAGGGCCCTCAGCTGCTGCAGCTGGACAGACAGCTCTGCACAGCACCAGCATCCCAGGAGTGTTCCTCCATCAGCTGGGAGCTCATGTCCTGGGTTCACAATCTGTGGGATTTGGAGATTTTCTGATACAAGCCATGGGCTCCCCTCCAGGAATCCAAGTGGATTTATTCTTGCTATAACCCAGCTGGACTGAAGTTGGTTTTTCCCCATTCACAGTGGGAAATCCCCACTCCTTGGGCACAAGCATTGTCTCACCACCTCAGAGAGATGTGGCTCGTGGACATCCTGCTGGTGACCACCTGAATTCAAACAGACTGAGGAGGAAATGAGGTGAGGCCCAAAGGTGCAGAACTTTCTCTGTAGCTGCAGACAGGTTAAAGACCAGTGCCCCTGAGTACAGTTAAAACATGTCCAACATGAATTGTCATTGATAAAATCATTTCAAGATGACAAGGGAGAAGGAAAAGGAGGAGGATGAGACTGTCCCAGGGTCAGATACTGTTCAATATTAACATTTTGGAGGGTTAAACAGAGAAGACAGAATTTTTTTGGATGACGGGCTATAAGCTAAAGCAGCTTATGTGGAGTTTGGAGGACTGGGATAGAATTCAGAACAGCTTTAAATTGAAGGGGAGCTAGAAAGCCAACGAGATGGAATTAAAGATCAGTGCAGGTTGTTATATGTGAGAAGAAAGTAAAAGTCAAGGAGTAATTGGTCAGGAGAGGATCTGGGGTTCAAAGTGCAGCACAGATGGATCAGGTGCCACCCCAGAGCAAGGGCAGTGTCCTCTGGGCTGTGCTAACAGTGCTGACACCTGTAACATCAGCATCTCAGGGGTTTGCAGTGGGAAAGCACCACAGGGGATTGTCCAGACCAAACCTCCTGCTCAGAGCAGCATCAGGATTCCCAGGGCCAAATCCAGCTGGGTTTGGGATACCTCCAGCAAATTTTGGGAGCTCCACAACCTATCTGGCCAGGCTCTTCTGAGATCTGATCACGTTCACAGTCCAAAAGTTTAAAGGGGCTTTCCTGTATTCCAAAATGTCCATTGCCTCTCATCCTGTGCATGGACACTGCTGGGAAGAGCATGGATTTGCTGTACTCAGTCCCATCACCCAGCTCATTGATAAAAATATTAAATGCTTTTGGCATTGTTTTCAAATAGAAAAGGGAGGCTCCAGACAATCTACAGCTCATTAACATTTGTGAAAATTCAAGGTATGTCCTCAGATAACCCCTGCTGGCACATTACCAAGGTAACAGAGGCGGAGGGAATCAGATCTGAGGAACTTTCTGGGATAGACAGAAGAAGCTACAGGGGGATCAGAAACAAGCAGTTATTAAGGAAGAGAGGTCTGGAACAAACTTCTACCCACATTGCCTAGGAACATTCATAACCTTCAGTGCTGCTGAATCACAGTGGGGGGGGGATTGGTTTGTTTGGCTTTTTACAGACAACCAACCTCTGAAATAATTATTCCAATCTTGCTGGTGCTGGAATTTTGTGTCCAAGTTGGCATACAATGTTTAAAAACAAAATATGCACAAATTTAAGGTAATCCTAAAGAGAGCAAGAAAAATTAGGAGTGGAGAAAAGATTACTGGGAGGAAAAATTGGAAAAAGACTACTGAAAAAAGAAAACTAAACAGACTTCCACTGTGCTAACGTCATTACAGAGAGGATGCAAAGGATGAAATTGGCTTAATTTGCAGACAGAAAGATTTAGGTTAGGGGGAAAAAATGCATAAATCTAAGGCTAGTTTTGGACTTGAGGCTACCTATAGAGTTTAGACAGTTCAGACAAACGTTTGTAACAACAATCCTGCCTCTAAGCAGAACAACAAACTGGGGGTACTCATGAGAAGACTGTTTTCTCTGCAGTCTATTTCAAAGGCTGCTCTCCCCTTTCACAAGGTTTCAGAAAGGTTTATGGGATTAAACTTTCAAGAGTTAATAAAATACATTATCAATTCTACCCTGCTTCTTTGTTTTTTCTCATCCAAATGGCAGTAGTTTGTGAAAGGGCTGACACTGAAGAGCAACTGCCAGGGTTTATGCAAGTTCACTTCCCATCTGATTGTTTTAATGATGCCTGGTGAAAATCTGTTTTGTGGAATTAATCGAAGCTCTTTGTTCCCTTTGGTTATTTGAATCTGCCTCCAAACCTCATGAGCACAGTCCTATGTCCCCCTATGAAAGTGGAGATTGAAATGAAATTTGGGTTGATACAGGCTTGTTTTGAAATCTCGAATATTTTCATGATGCTTATCTGAACATTTGTCCTTCCCCTTTATAGAAGGGGAAGCATGACAACCTCAAATTGTCTTTCATGGTGGTCCAAGGGTCCAAGGTACAACCAAATTTGTGGCATAGTCCTACCCAAAGATCTCCTCAAGCAATCTGCAACAGGCTCCTCAGCTGCACTGCCCTTGAAGTGCCATAATTCTGGGGTAAGAGACAGAAAAAAAAAAAGTGAGAAATGGGTTTTGAACCAAGATAAAAGTGCAGCAACAAGGAAGGAGCAGAACTGCAAAAAGCCTGAAGGCACACAGGGTCAGATGGAACCTGGGGCTTTGCACAGCCACAAACCACTTCAGAGGGTCTCCAGAGCTCTGCTGGTTGGGAGCACCCTGGTGGTGCTTCACTGTTTGGTGCTGCAGGGCATCACAGCTGCACCCTGGTTTGGTCCCACCAGGAACCAAAGGGAATTTGGACTGAATTCTAAGCTGAGCCTCTGGTTTAGCTTCCTCCAAAAGTTACCCAGGTTGCTCAAGGTAAGTAAAAGCAATCAAGTGATTTGGTTCAAAATTGCAATCCAAACTAAACCTTTCCTCATGATAAAGCCTGGCTCGACTTAATCCATGCTCAGGTGGTCCTGCTTTCCATCCTCCCCACAGCTCCGTGCTCCTGCCCCATCTGCAGGTGTGAGGGAGCCTGCAGCAGGACAAGGTAAAGTGACCTCAGCAAGATCCAAACAAGGCAGAACTAAAGAGGGATGTCAGCTCCCAGAGCCCAGGAAGGCAATTTAGGGAGCAAAGAGGTTTCTTCTCAGTCAGCACCTGCTGTGTGTGTTTGAACCCAGTGCTGACTGGAGAGAGGGAGGGAGGGAGGGGATGCAGCCAGGGGAAGGGGAGAACATGGAACTGCTCAGACCAGACTCCCATCAGCCTGAGAAGTCACAGAAGTTGCAATGGAAGAAGTCATGCAACAGCTACAGATGAAAAAGAACTCATCAAAAACTGTGCTTTGATGGAGAAGTGTGACCTCATCTTTCAAGAGCATTATCCTCCAAGTTTTTGCCTACCAGCTTGCATGAGGAAAAGTAAATCTCTCTAGATTGAAGGCCAAAGGTAAGTCTGTGTGCTGTTTCATCTCGTCTTCAGCTTCATTCTGAAATCTTTACACAGTGTGAAAACCATAAGCACTGTCTGACATCTGATGCCTGAGTGACTTCAGCTCAGTACTCATTTGGTGGGGAATGTGATTTTGTGAGGCTTATACAAGATAGCATTACACTTTGTACATGTGTTTGTGCCACACAAGAGCATTTCACAGACCCACCTCTCAAAAAATTTCCAAATTAGGTCTGCAAATGAAACATCCACCCCATGAGCAGCTCAGTTCTTTGCTGAGAGGAGCTGTCACTTCTTGGGTCTGCAGAAGAGCCTAAAGCAGAAGCTCATACATAAATCACCTTTTTGACTGTGCCAACAGAAAATCCGCAACCTCCGTGACTTCCCGCTGCCAATCTACAACCCCGTCCCACAGGCAGTGGTCATAGACCTGTGAGGAAAAACATTCTGGGGAGAAAAAACCCATTTGTGGGAAACATTGGTAAAAGCTGGGCTTGTCCAGGAAAGCTCAGGAGGTGGAAGGACAGGTCATGTGGACTCTTGCTTTGCAAGAAGATTTCTGAGTCACCAAAGCCGAGTGAGGCTGCTCATTGTGTTGGGAGGGACAGTTTTGGATGTTGCTTCAATTCTTACAGGACCAGGGGGCAAGAAGTCCTAAAGCCTTGGACACATATCCAGCAAGATTCCTTCAGGAAATGAGCTAATTTTTGCCCCAGCTGTGTCCACTGATATATTTAAAAGAGATAATACCTACTGGATACAATTGGGAATCAACTTGTTATACTGGAAAAGCAGTGCTGGTGCACACAGCTTCTGCATGCAGGGGCAAGGGGAAGTTTATTTTATGAATTTTCTGTGGGCTAAGAGCCTTCTCACTCAAGTTGTTCTCTATTACTCAAGCGCACAGAGTACAGGATTTTGCTGGAACAACAGAAAGTGCAGGTAGGGGTGAATGTCACATCCCTGAGTCATGCAGATGTTAGAGCTTTCTCGTGGAATTTCTGCCCCTCTTGATGAGGGCAGAATTCAGCACATTGCCCTCAAGTTCTCTTCCTACAAAGCCTAGGAAGATGGAAACAGAAAATAAGTGGCTTGTTGCTTCCTCTCAGTGTCTGTGGGACTGTGGCTCCAGCAGCACTGATGCACAAGGAAAGCATTTTCATGAGCTGTTAAAACAGCAGAAACTTGTTTTCCCTTGGCTGCAGCATCCTTCTGCCTCCCACGCAGGAAGTGTTCATGCAATATTCCACATAGGCAGAGTATGTCCCATTCCTAGAAGTCCAAATACAAGAAACTGTAGCCCATTTAAAAACCAGGCTGCTCTTGGAATAGAAAAGTGAGAGGTAATCTGCTTTCATGGGCTGCAGTTCCCAAATTGTCCTCTTTGTCCCTAGACTTGATGATCTTTGGCCAAACATGTCCTTGACGTGTGTGTCTCACCTGTAACCCAAGGATGATGGCCAAAGGTGACAGACCAGGGGTTACCCTTGTGTCTTGGACAACCTCCTCCACATCATAAAGATGTCTCTGAAGGAGGAAATTCATTATTCCTGCATTCTCAGTGCACCTAGGTGAACTTCACTATGAGAAAAACAGGCAATATTCCACTATTTCTGCTCTTTTGCACCAGAGCAAATGAGTCAAGTGGTTTCAGGAACTGGCCACATCACTGAGATGGGGAGGGCATATTCCATATTCACAAGAACCTAAGACTGTTTTATTTACACTTCCATTGCTAGGGGCTGTGGAATGGAACATAATTCTGTTTGCCAGACACTCTTCCTGGTGCAATAAGCTAGAGGAATTCTCAATTAATACATGGAGCTTATGTATAAAAGACAAGAGGTTAAATAAGACTGCAGTGACCAATGGACCATCTGGTGAACATTAGGTTTGTCAATAAATCACAAAAGCACCAGTTCATCAAGAAAATTCCATTTTAAACCACTGACAAGAAAAAAAAATGGGGAAAAAACCCTCACAAAATTGGTATTTTGATATTTTATAAAAATAGGAGCATTAAATAACTTTAATCTATTTTCAATTATTTTATTGGTTCTCTTCCAATGACCACACGGCTTCACATCCTTGGATGCTTAGCCCTTTGTCTTGTACACAAGAGCATCATGAAATAACTGGGTGCATCAGCACAGGAGAAGCTCCTCTCTTTGCTCTCAGTCTTTCTCCTCACCATGGGTGATAACATAGCACAGGTTCTTATAGTCAAGGTTCCCAGAGACATCTGGAGGGAAAGCAGCAAACATCTGGTTGATCTGCCAAGCAAACAGAGAGGTGTCACAGGCTGTGGGACAGCAGCATGAACAGCTTTTCATTTTACACCCAGCTCAGCTCCCTGCTGCCCTGCTACTTTAACCACCATGGAAAAGTTTTCCTTGGGCTTGGTAAAGTTGAAACCAGAATTGGAACATGACTGGTTAATGAAGTCCTGCTAGAATCCCACAAGTTCCCTGTTGAAAAGAGCTCTCCCTGAAAGCCAGGTAAGCCCTGGCTGATAAATGTACAGTCCAGTCTCTGTTCTGACTGGAACAGACTGTCCACTCTGTTCTTTCCACAGTCCAACTCCACTCCATCTCCTCTTCTGATAATAAAATCCCCTTAAATTCCTCCCAACCAGCAGAATCCATGCTCAGTCTCACACAAACCACCAAGTCAGTCCCTCGTTTCAGATTTCAAACCAAGTAACTCACAGAAATGGAAACCAGAGCACAGTCCCCACCCAAATCCACTTGGACTCCAGTAAATCCACTGCCCAGCTGCCCATGGGGAAGAACAGCACGAGATAGGCCACACTTGCACTTGGATGGGAGTCCAAAGAATCTATCTGACTTTGATTTAGCCATGGAGCTCTTCAGAAGAGACGCATGAATTGTTTCTAATTGCCAGAGCTGGCATCAACCTCCTCTCAGTCTGGACTTCAGCTAAATTCATGCATTTAAAGAGGGGCAAGGACTTTACTGCTGAACAGGAGCTGGATTCCTGTTTTAAATAAAGTTCCTTACCTCTTCTTGACTGAACCGGTCTGCCTGTGTCATGAGCATTTCTTTGATGCTGTTCAAATAAAACGAAATAACCTGATTAAAGGGTGATAATGGCACATGACAATTCAGATGGCAAGATTCCTCCTGAAGTTGCATGAAAGAAAATCTGTGTGACTGCATAAATTAGAGCTGTTAATCCTTACATCATATTGTAAGAGATTTTCTGTGGGCACCCATCAGTGTCAATGCCTCGCTCTGCCAACTTATTTCTCTTTTGTGACATTTTATAGAGGTTTAAAATTGTTTAAGGTTATTACTGTAATTGAAATACAGCAATTTTGTATGCTTATCTTAACCTAATATGGTAGGTTTCCTCACTTGCTGCTTAAAGTTTGGATCACTTAACAAAACCAAAAGAGAGGAATATTTTCTGTAAAATCTGAGGATGAAAGGAACAGAGCATGAAATGAGAAGGAGGACTTGAAAGAGAACTCCAGCCGCTACTGCGAGTCATCACCCGAGAATCCTTGATTTGCATGCAGCCATTCCCAGAGGAGCTGTGGAGCTGCATGAGCCCTGGTGTGTTTCACGGTGCACTGTCTTGATCTGGAGTCACAGAACGGTAACACGGAGCTTATCCCACACACAATCTGCATCCCGTGCAATTACATCAAAGAGAATATTTTGGGAGCAGGCTCTCAGCTGATTTACCCTCTGTTTTAAACCCATTGTAGGAAGGCAGTTGAGCATGTAATTTTTTTTTTACCTAAGTTTAGAGGTGAATATAAAAGCCAGGAAGATTTTTTTTTTTCTATTCTAACCCCTGTACATAAAATGTCTTTATACCTCCCCCAGTTACTCCTGTACTGAGGGCAGCACATGCACCATGTGCTGCAACATCCACCAGTATAAACTCACTTATATTCACATAAACATCCCTTCAATAACACCAATAATTTCCTCTTCCTGTAGAAGAATTCCTTTATTAATCTCACAGTTTTCATTCACGCTGAAGAGGCAGAGTTGTCTCCTTTTGTCCCTACCAAATGTATTTATACCTTATCAGACACAGTTCTGGAGCAGTAAAACAAACTGTAAAGCTGTGATAACAGGTGAGCAGTGTGTTGTACAAAAACGAAGGCTGAGGCAAATATAGAAATCTGGTTTGGTTTGTAGATTTGAGAAAAAAAGCTGCTTTTTTGAAGAATTTGTTGTGGGGAGAGTGAGAGTGGCATCTCTTCTGGAAGAAGCCCTTTCTGCTTTTTAAAGGGAATATTTAAAACTATTTATAATAGAAATCATGCCTGAACAGGAACACTTCCAGGGGAGCAAAATTCACCTACTGTGGGAGTAGATGTTCAGGCAAAGCAGTAAATCCTCCCTTTCTGCTCCCATACACGGTACATGAGAAAAGCCCCCCACACCAAAGTGCAGTTTGGGTGGCAAAGCTACAGTGGCAGTCACAGCTCTGAAAAAATATTTCTTTCCAGGAAAAAGCTACACATCCCAGTTTGTGGCAGGGGCACATACACTTTTGCAGCTCTTGTTGGTATAAAGTGCCCAGAAAGGGAAAAATTGAAAACAGAGGTTTCTGGGCAATAACTAAGGATCTTACCCACAATGACAAGTGTGAAAATATCTGTGCAAGCTTTGGGAACAGACAGAGCTTAAGCTATTTGGTATATTTTTCCTGTGTTACATCACCATTCTCTGTAGTTAGCAAAGTTTCTTCATCTCTTTGTCTCAAGTTTCTGTTTCTATTCTGTTCCTCTGGCCTTTTGGTATGTGACTGCATTTTTGAAGGCGAATTCTCAAATGATCAGTGGGTGCAAGAGGAGAGAGATGATTCCCCTCAGCATAAATTGATCATTGGATATATATGCCCTGGACAAACAGCATTAGCAAATGCAAATAGGAAGTGTGATCCAGGAAGGAGCTTGGTGAATAGAAGGAAGCACTTACAGCAGTTTTGTCAGAAGTCACAAATAAACTTCATCACAAACAAGCCTGAATTAAAAAGAGATCTGGGCACTGTGTGTCTTCTATTCACATGCTTAAAGTATTTAGGGGAAAAGAAAAGATCAAATATCTAATTATAATCTTCTGATGCACAGCCCAGTAGGCTCTGGCACACTCACAAGGAAGAAGGACAGACTAAAGGATCTATGCACAGTTTCCATTATTTATTTTATAGGGAAACAAACACTCACCATTTCCAAAGCCAGAAATTATGCACTTTTTTTCTTTTTGTATCTTGTTTTCTTTAGAAATCTTATTTTCTTCTCAAAAAATACCCCAAAAACCAAACCAAATCCCCTCCCCCCCAAAAAAAATCCATTTGCCTTGACTTAGGGGTCTAAATGTTATCCTTTGTCCTGGCTCACATCATTTTCTTCTACAGTTACAAATACCTTGTTGGATTCTGATATTTTAAAAGCCTTTTTAAAAATTATCTGTGAAATCTCTGGGACATTTTTGGTTTTCCTCTGGGTTTGCCCTTTCTACAGTGCTGTCTTGGAGGAAACCAGGTGAGTGGGAAGGAGCAGAGCTCTACAGCTACGGGGAGAATCATCTCTAGCTCAGCCAAACACCTCCAAAGTCCAGCATGCCTGGGACCTCTTCCATCCCCCTGGGTCCATTTTCATTTGGCCCAAATCTGAAAAGTTTCATTGGCCTCAGCATTAGGCACAGTTGGTGTTGGCCTGACTCACTCTGCCCCATGAGTGGCATTTGGGACTGAATCATCCAACTTTTCCAAACACTGCCCCAGTTTACACCAGCTGAGATTGGGACTGGGAGCTTTTTCTCTTTTTGACATCATGCTGTGGGAAGGGTTTTATGTGTGGTATAATGATGCAGACAAACAAAGTCTGTCATTGAATTTGGAAGTAAGTTATAAACTCCTGGAGCTTCTGGAAAGGTTAGAAGTCTCCATCCCAGCTACCATCACATGGACTAAGTGAGTCATTTCCAGACTAGAGGTGAAAACACGCAGAGGGAAGAGACATAAAAATCCCCAGAAGGATGTTAACTCCATGAACATAAAAATGAAGTTCTGATTAAAAGGTCAGCATGGCTGGTTTTGCAGAGAAACATTCCAGGATTTTTTAATACAGAGAAATATTATTTATTAGCATTAACTGTCACATTGAAATGGCTGCATGAGCCAACAGAAAAATTATTTCAAAACTTCAAATGTCTACATTTTGGAAGCATATGAATAGAAGTTAAACCTCCAAGACATCCACAGAATTGATTTAATGGTTTGTTCTGTAATGATCAACATTACCCTCGGGTCTAATAAGTAAACATTATGCTCTGTTGTGGTGATGAACTAAAACAATTGTCTAATGTTAGCAGTGCAGTGGGGGTGGGGACAAGGTTGACCTTTTCCATCAAGGAAAAATAAAATATTTCTCTCTCATCTTCATTTTGGAGTGTGATACTGCATTCCTAATTTGCCCCAAACTCCAATTGGCTTCCAGCATCCAAGGAATGTAGATCTGGACACAGGGTGGCAAGCTGCAGATTTTGTATGCAGGATATTGTTACAGATAGTGGTGGGAAATACAACATTTCATGGGTTCTGGAGTATCAGAAGTTCGTATTTCATGGCTGTGATTTCACTACTGTTTGATCTGCCCTATTTGGCAGCAGGCTACATTTATTCTGTTGTTTGAGTCACTTCTGATATGATCCCCTGACTGTTCTTCCCAAGCTCTTTGGGTGATGTTAACCTCAAAACCATCAGGACAACTCTTAACCCTCTGTTCCTTCTGATTGACTGCTACATCCACGTGTGTTTTAATTAATTTGGAAGTTCTTACTCAAAGGACTGTCTCTCTCATTTTGCATATTGCAAAAGTTCTCAGACCCACTAGGGTACTGCCATAGAAAACCACCTTGGTAAAGGAAAGAAATATTGTACATGAATCTTACATTTTCAACTAACTTTCATCAATTATTGCAGATAATGTCATGGAAATCTCCATGGGGTTCTGGTCAGAGGCTATAACAACATAAGCAGCAATAATTGTTGTAAATACAGTTTTGTAACTCATAGTTCCCTGATAAATTTCCTATACATATCATGCTTTATAAAATCTACCTGAAATGGCTGCTGCAGTAGAAGTACAGACCCCAAATTTACCATGAAATGTCAACATATGAACTAATTTGAGCATATGCATAAATCTAGGTACATAAAACACTTCTGTGGAGCAATAGGTGCAATCTCCTCATCCCCTGCCCTGATTTGATATAATTTATCTCACTCACCTGAAAGTCCTGCTTGCACCATTCTGGCAGAGCAAGGAGGGTTTGCATTTGTGCAAATACCTCTTAAAGTCCTTTTACATTACTTTGTTGGTGCAACAGGATGTGAATACAAATTAAGTTCTGCCTCCTTATTTTAAAATAGTCATATTGACAATAATTGCCAGATTATTAATAGTATTATTTGGTTTGGCTCTCACTGTATCTAGTGGAATTTTACAGCAAATTATTTCTAGAAGCAGAAGGCTCAAATGATAAACACATAAAAAGGAAAATGTCCTGCACTAAAACCATATCTCAGAGTTAATTAAATTGATCACTTTTTTAAAGAGGGGAGTAGCTTTCCCATTTTAGTCAAGCACTGAGAGTTAGGCACCAGACATTCATTTTAATTTTACATATGGAGTTAATTTACAAAGAGTCATGTGTCAATTTATATCCAGACCTTCAAAAAGAGGCTATCTAATGGCCTACATGTGATTATATTTCCGTTGGCTCTTGCAATGTCTGAAGACAATAACATCTCCTTTTGGTATACAAATACATTCATACAACAGTCCAGATTTTTAACTCTGATTTACAAAGCTAAATGTTTCTCTGCCTCTTATAATGCTGTGAAAAATACAGCTGTTAAGCAGTTCTTTAAAACTCTGCAATTATTATTATTGTTGTTATTCTTCTAAAGGATTTGAAATAAACTTACTAGTCTGCCTTTATGCGGCCTTTTCCTTCTGGGTCGAAAATCTTAAAAGCATTCAGAATGGTTTCTTCTGGGTCCGTGCCTAAAATTAATGAAATATAATTTAGAAGCCTGGATGTATTTCTCTGGCTGCAGAATACTTGCTAAGTAATTACATTCACTTGAAAACAGTGCAAAATGGAGAATTCTGCAGTTGTGGGTTTGAAGAGAAAGGTTCCCTAAGTCGGCAGCATTTGTCATGTCAGATAAACAATAGAGGTGAATAGTTCAATGCTCAGAAGCTTAAAAATAATAACTCATATCTATTCTATGTCTGCAGGAGAGAAAACTTCCAGGAACTTGTCTCCAATATCAGTACCCAGAGGATTAGTGGCTTTCAGAAATGAAAATATAACAAACTGTTTCCCTCACTGGCTTCCTTTAATCTTGCACTGTACGTTCCTTTTAAAAACACTTTTTGATGTTACTTGTTCTTGGCCATATAGAGAAGAGGTTATTTCCCTCACTAAGGGAAATGGAGCTCATCATAAAATCCAAATGCCAATGGAATGCAATGGAAACAGGATGATCAATGTGAGATGGTGATCTGCACTTAAATCCCATTGTGCCCTTCCCATTAAGTGTCTCTTCATTAAGTGTTACTTACAGAAATAAGATGGTTTAAAGAATTAGACTGTGGCTACAAGATTTTCCCTCTGCTCTTAGCTGGGCCACAGATTTTTGGTATGACTTTAATATCCCTGTCCCTCTGTTCCCAGCAGTAAAATGATTGTAATGGTCTTCCTTTTCTTCCTTCCATTATCTATCCCATCTCTTTAAACTGGAAAACATTTGTGTCAGGGACTCGTTTTCACAGTGCCTTAATCTTGGCTGGGGCTTCTGACTATTCTGTAATACTGCAGATTCTGAGTAGACTCATTTTCAACCCACACCAAAGGATACACTGTGTACTCTGTTTCTGACTATTCCCCAATATTTCAAAATATTACCAAAGTATACACAATACAAATCTTTGTAACTGTAGGAAACCAAATTTACAAGCAGATGAACTGATTCCATGGGCAAACTGAAGCTATTTGGTATGCTGAAAGAGTGATTAAAAAAAGGATACAACACAAAGGGGTTGCAGATTCAAAGTTTGTTTCAAAGTTTGGCAGAGGTAGAACCAGAACAGAAGCCAGCCAAGGTTCCCTGCTCTACAGACTCTCCTGATGCCTTCACAGTTTGCTTTGTTTGAAATATTTCACAAGGATTAGCAGGGTCCTACAGGATATAATAGTGAACACACCTCGGACTGGATGGCCTCCTCCTTGCCACACAATAGCCATGTATATTATTTTTGCCAAGCTGTAGGCGATGTATTCAAACTGCAATGAATCTGTGATCAATACAAAGAGCATTGGTGTTTAATGAGTGTTTTGATTGTCCCATGAAGAGAAACATCCCCCAGCTCCGAGGAGAGGGCTGCATTTTAAGTAGTCACCGCTGTGGGGGGGATTTTTTTTCCCTTACTGTGTTTTACATTTTCTACTCTGTCATATCCTTGGACTTTGGCTTTGAAGAGAAGCAATGCAGCAGGCATTCTTTATTGATTAGCTGGTAAATAAAGTGGTTTCTTTGATGTGCGGCATCTCTGTTTTCTGTACAAATTGTATTATTCTGACTCCCTGTAGAAGCAGCTCCATGTGGTTGGCATTAACATAAACCGAGTTTTGTTAGCTGTTCATCTGGCATCATAATCTCAACATACAAAGCTAAAGCTCATCCTGAAAATCCCAGCTTCCCCTTTATGACAGAAATCAATTATAGCACAACAAATTTTACTTAGAAAGCACCTTTCACCAAATTCTCTGAGTGGTACTTAGCTAATAAAGAGTGTTGCAAAATTGCCATATCCACTTCCTCTAGCCCTTTCTCCCTTTCTAATTGCACTACAAAGGCTCTTCATCCCAATTAGTTTTGATTGGGAATGTGCAGTCTTTTGGCTTTGCTTCCTTTGCATGACAAACCCAACCAGAAGGGCATGACAAGCGCAGCTGTGATTTTCCCTTCACCAAATGGAAATTATAAAAACCCTCCTCCTTTGCTAGTAGCCAACAGGAAACCTGCAGACAAGAGGGTTCTGCTTTGCCATTCACCTTCCTGTGCTGGCTCTGCTTTTAGGCCACAGGATTGGCAGGGCCAGAGGCTTTGCCAGCTCCAGCAACTTTATGGGGCAAGGGGGAAGAGGGGAGAGGAGGAAGAGGGGAGAGGAGGAAGAGCTCATTTCCATGCTCACAAATAGAATGGGCAGCAGGGCCCTCCACAAAAAAAATTCACATATCTCAGGAGGAAGAATATAGAGGAGGGCACTCCCTACTCTGCCAGAAGTCACCTGGAATGTCCTGGCGGAGGTACCACACACAGGCTGATGTCTGGGCAATAAAATCCCCTCCTCAGTCAGCCTTCTCCATCAGCCCTCGTGCTTCCCAGACTTCCTGCCCTCTTTAGCAAGAGTGTCTTTCTTCCAGAACCAACTACATGAATTCTTTCTTTCAGACCTCTCTGTTTTCTATTCCAAGCATAGAAAACCCTTCACTGGAATTGTGTTCAGCAATACAAAGCCAGAGTCCATCAACAAAACAATAAATGTTTTTAAGAAGATAGCATCAGATTTTTCCATTTTTCTATTCATTAGTTATTTTTACAAACTTCTGGAATGCGCTTGGCTAAGGCCAGCCTTGCTTTGAAGGCTTTCACCTTTCTCTTATGCCTGCAGGAAGATGACTGGAGTTCTGTCTTGGCCTCATACCCCCTCTCTTGCAGTTTCCAGCCATTAACTGGAGAAGAAACATGACTAAATTACCAGCTCACACAGCAAATTTACTACCCACATTTCCTGAACTTCCCACAGTGTTCCCTATATATTCTGTGGCAATGGGTAAAATCCCTCTCATTTTCATTGTAAATCCAATGAAATTTAATTATTTCAATTTATCTACTCCATTAAGGGTTATTCAGTGAAATCTTCACCTAATGGCAAAATCACTGCTGATCTCAAGTGACACTGAGGCTGGGCCACTGAGTTACAATGAATATAGAGAATGAGGGAAGCCCATGTTTGCTTAATGTGACAAAGGAGTGCAAAAAGGGTGGGTTTTTTAGAAATACTTAAAACCAGCTAACACTGGTTGTGCTATGACTAGAGCATGAGCATGAGTTCAGCCCAGGAGCCTTCTGATGGTGAATAACTCCCCTGCACCGTGCTCCAGGCTGTTGAGGTTTCATCACTTTCTGGACCCCAACTCTGCCCTTTCATGTTAGCTTGTGTAAGCTAAATCACACCTTTGAATTGTCCTTGCACCATCCCTTAGCCTTTCATTCTTCCCCTCTCTCTGCAAAACTGGAGATCCCTCCTTGCCTCTAAGCATCGTTCTGTGGAGACATTATTATAATTTGCAAGGTGCTGAGATATTTCAGTGCTGAGGATCTTTGACAGATACCTCTCCAATCCCCCAGAGGTACTTACCTTTCAGCTTTTCCCCAAACATAGTAAGGAAGACAGTGAAGTTAATAGGGCCTGGCGCCTCCTTCACCATGTCTTCAAGCTCTTCATTCTTGACATTCAGACGACCTGCAGCAGAGATCATTTTTCATAATAAATCACAAATTGTGTTTCAAAAAACGATTCCCATTCATCTCCTCCCACTGGGGACCTCAGGGCTCTGTGCAACTTTGCTAATAACATGGTAGAACACAACTCCCAAATACCCCAGTGGAAAAGAAATTGGCAGAGCTGGCTCTGAGATCAAAGGGTGACTGAAGGAGCAAGAAGGATAAATATCACAGACATGGCCAGCAGTGGACGAGAGAAGGAGAACTTCCAAATAAACTGCTTTTTGAGTTGGGGCTTTTATTTTTTTTTACCTCAGGTGAAATATGGGCCCCACTGATATTAATATAGCAGAGATCAAAGCGACTGAAGTGAATCCAAGGTCTCAGACTTTGCCCTCCAGTATATTGAGACACCTCTCTGAGTAGAGGGCAGATGGATGAGCTGAGTAGTGGTATCCCTTCCCCATCCTTGTGCAGCCCTATTGATGAGAATTTAGACCCTGGCAACCCTCCTCAAATCGAGTGGTAATTTGCTGTGAATGTACTTTATAGGCATTGAAAGGCTTCACTAAACAGGAAAGATAGCAGAACTTGGCCTTAAGAAATAAATATTTCAGGGTAACAGTAGCTACAGGCCAAAGTTTGCAAACCTCATTGTCACAATAAAGAGTTCAGGAGCTTCTGCTCCTTGCACTGACTCTGCTGGCGTCTGATTCCACCCCGGGGAGCACTAAAGATTCTTATCAAGCTCTTTTTAATAAGCTCCAGATGGCAAAAGCCCAAATGCCTACATCACTGTTCAAGCCTCAAATGTTGCAGCAAGGATACATCTCCAGGTTTGGGATCATGGGCGCTTGAATTTTTTTCTTTCCTAGGGAAGATTTGCTCTAATCTGCTTGATATTATCAAGATTGTGATAGCCATGGAATGGACAATACCTAATCTCATGACATGCACATTTCACCCCACACAAACTCTCAGCAGCACAGAACTTCACACGAAGCCCTCCTAGGTTTGTGTGGGCAGAGGAGGCAGCTAGTCCATGACTGCAGTGCTAATCAGTGGATATTCCATGGCTCCCAGATGAAAAAGCCTGGGTTCAGAGGCAAATCAGAAATGCCTGGCATGGACCCCTGCTTGGGTGGGCTTCTTCTGACACAGTTGCAGGGGAGGGATCAGACCTTCATTCCGCTCCCTGCTCAGGACACTTTCCAGCTGGAGCTCTGTAGTGAGATCCCAACTACCACAGGGAGGAAGGTCAAACAGAACAGGCTTCCTTTTGCCCCCTGTGTATCTCATTTCTTCCCCCGCAGTCATTCTAATACCAACCTTTCTTCTGTGCTTGAAATTGAATTATTAGTTTACCTAGTGCAGCAAATGTGTCTCTCAAATCTGCTTTGTCAATAAAGCCGTCCCTGTTCTGATCCATGATGGTAAAAGCCTGTGGGAAGGAAAAGGAACAGGAATTGCCATTTCCATTGCACAGGACAGTGCTCCAATCACACACATCAGTCCATGGAGGGAAGATATTCATGCTGTAAAAAGGAATATTTAACTTCCTTTGATTCCTCCACATCATTGCACTTTCCTCACTTTCAACACGTTACTGTGTCTTGGCAAGGGGCTTAATTAAACCCACCCAAACTACTTCTTACTAAATTAATGCTCAGTGCAGCATGCATTGGGCTGAAGCCAATGCTGGCAGCTCCAACCATTCAGCCCTTAACCCATAAAAGTTTGAAATAGGGAGGCTTTAGTCAGGGCAGATTTAGCCAGAGGTTGCGCTGTGTTTATACCTTCCCCATACTCCATTCTTTGAATGAGGCTGAAATGTTTCTGTAAAACATTTCATTTCTGTGGATTTCTCTCTGCTATCAACCTGAAGTCGATTCCTCCTGGGCCTTAGAATGATCCATCACACAGAGATAGCTGAACTTTCAAAAGTACAGAGAAATGTATGTTCCATAAGATTGTTTATTCAAAGTTTTTTCCCCTTTCCAATACACTGCATCTTTGAGACTGTGCTGTGTGATCTGACTGACACTGATGTACTGACCCTAAATACCCTTGTCAGGCAAAATTTAACTTTTGATAGAAAAAACAGTTGGGTTTTTTTTGTTGGTTTTTTTTTTTTTTTTTAATTTTCAGCCAACACAGACTTGGTGTGCTCTAACCATTGTTTACCAAGCCAGCTAACTGCTCATCTATCTGTTTGCCCATTTGTGTGTCCATCTCTTGGCTGCCATCACACTTACAGTATTTCATTGATTTGGAAAGATTTTAATGACCTGAAATTCCCCTGGTCATGCCATGGGGAATAATAGTTGATCTTGGCATGACTCTGAAGCTGGTTATCTGTCTGACAGGCACATCAGTGTGGGACAGGATCTTTGCAATGGCCAGGAATTATTCTTTCTTCAGTCAGTGCTCCCCTGAGATTGCAGTAACTTGCAGAGTTTTAAAGTCTGCTGCCCTACAGGGTGCATTTCTTCCCAGGAACAAGTTATCTCCACATATCTTCAGGCATTTTCTCCTCCAGTTTCTTGCAAAGCTTCACTGCTCACAGCCCATTTTGCCCATGAGGCTCCTTTAAGCATTATGTTCATAATCTTACCTTCCAAACCATCCCCTTTCAAAATTTAAGCCCAACTCTTCAGAGGTGTTTTGCCCTTGCTTTAAATGGTGATTCCCCATAATTTAGAAGCAAAAGAGAAAGAAGATATGAAGAGCAAAGCTGGACCCAGGCAGCTCACAGGAGACAGGAAGAGCATCAGGTACTGTAATGGATGAATGTTAAGTAACATAACAGCAATGCTGAAACATGTGCTGATGAGCTGGTTGAAATCTCTAGATAAAAATATTCTAATCCAAACCAGGTTTTGAGAAATACGTGTCCCACATATGCAGTTCTTAGACACAACATGGTTTTGGGTTTCACTCGACCACTCTACTACCTCATGCTTTTGCCATTATTCTGCCACCATCCCCCTAGAAATGCTCCTGGCATTATCATATTTAGAGAAGATCAAATAATGGCATTCTGTCCAGTTCTTTGTGTTGATCCATCTTCAAAGAGTAATTCTTGGAGAAAATAAAATGGAGGTTCCTAGGATATGGAGGAGAAGTGGGAGAAGAGAGTCAAACATGTTCCCCTTGACTGTGGGGAAGTGATTAATTCCAATTAATTTAGCTGGGTCACATTCCCAGGCCTTGCCTTGGGGTTTGGTCTTGTGCATCACTGAGCTTTCCTGGTGGGAATCCTCAAGAAAAGTAAACTTGAAAGCCATGTGAAAGCACAAAATGAAACAGCAGACATTTATCACACTGGAAATTGCTTTGGAGACATGAGTTAGAAAAAATGGGGAAAAATCAGTAATTAAAAATGACAAACCAGTGCAGAATGTGATGGTCTCATGGACATTCTAGATTGTCCCCACAGAAAAAGAGCACAAACTCATCAAACAGATTATCTGTCTTTTTATGCTCCAGCTTTTAGGGTCCCATCAATTTTATCTCTTCACAGGTAACTGGTCAAAGAATCTTCAGTGCAGGGAACACCAAATCCCTTGGGAGCTGAAAGTTGCTTAGTTCATCTCCACATGTTGTCTTTTTTTAATTGGCATTTGTGGAGAAAGCTGGCTGAGGGTTTCTTGGCATTTTCATTTTTCCTTTGTGGGCAGCATTAGAAGGGCACAGATGAATATTTTCTGCTGCTGTTGTGGAACAGAGCAGCAATGAAAGCCCTGGTTCAGCCTGGCATCTCTATTCAGGACAATACTTGAGCACATAAGACTATTCTTATTTAAAATACCACTTAACTTTAAACATGTGCTCAAGTGTTTTCCTGAATCAGGGCTGAAGTGGATGAGATGAGGCTTTTCCTTTATTTTGGGGTGGGGGCTTGGGTGCTTTTCAAATAAGTCTAGAGTAAGAAACAGGGGAGTGAGTGAGGTAAGTAAAGAAAGAATGAAAGAAAGAACAAACAAACACAAAAGGAAAATGATCTACCAGCCAAAACCACAGGGATGATTCAGAAAACAACTGTGTGTTCTATTAAAGCAGATGGAGAATAGAATAAGGATTACAAACAAAACCTATGTTATTCATTAGCAATAACAGGAGACTATAGAGAACAGCAGAGTAGTGACCAACCTCTTTGAACTCCTGGATCTGGGTTTGTTCAAACATAGAGAAAACATTGGAACCACCTTCTATCTTCTTCTTTGCCTTTTTGGGAGCCTGTAATACAAATAAGAAGATCAAATAAATATTCCTTTGTCTGCTAAGCACCCATGAAAACAAATTACATCTTCAACAGAAGGTAAAAACTACACTGTCAGGTAATACAAGAGGATTGTGCTTTGTTATTACAAGGGTTTAACATTCAGTCTTATAGACAGATATATTTAGATATCTATATAAGATTGAATTTATATATGTTTACAGAAGGGATAAAAATTGCTGCCTTATTAACAGATTGAGGCTTTTTGCCGCTCCCTGCTGTGTCCTGGGACCCGACAGCTCAGACAAACCAGGACAGTTTGTCACTGTGCTGCCTTAACAAAGGTGAGGGACCCAAAGTGTGACTCAGCATCCTGCCCGGTGCACTGCTGGTTCTCCAGGAGCTGCCTGTTCCTTGGGCAGGGTCACCTCCACCTCAAAGGATCCCAGACCATGGCACACAGGGACCACTCCCCTTCCACGCTGGCTCTGCAGAGCTCAGGGCTGATTGCCCTTGGTGTGGAGCGGTGTCACTTGAAGAGATGAGCTAGAATTCCCAGCCTGCTGTTCTCAAGAAATTCCAGAATTCAGCTAAGTGCCTCCAAGGGCTCCTTCTTCCCAGTTCCCATGCTGGGACTGGCAGCCAGACTCCAAACAAGGCCCTGCATGAAGACTCAGCTCAGGAACTAGAAAGGGAAGTTATATCATTTCCTACTCACACAGAAATGTTTAGAAATCTGCTCGGTCTGGACCAGCACTGACAGAACAGATTAATCCTTCCCAAGCAGGAACACCTTCTACTGCTGGAGTCTCTACTCCTGCACCAACTATGGCACTGCAGTGCAGTACCTTAGCAGACCATGTTATTTTAATATTCAAGATAGCCATCTTAAATGGAAGGGCAGGACTGCTTTTATCACCATTCTCGAGTCTGGAGGCTGAGACAGAGCAAGACTGGGGAAAGAGCTACAATGGTATCTCAGAATCTAATGCTCACTAAAAATCAGTCAGAACTAGGCTTCATTAAATATCTTTGAATAAGGGCCCAACCAGCTTGCCTAAGACAATATAGTTCTTGTTCTGCAGTAAAGAATAAAATCTGTGATTCCAAAGGATTACAGAAGTGTTTTAACCAGAGTGTTATCCTTACTTGGGGCAGGATAATGAGCTGCAATGCCTTTTGAGTTCCCTTCCAGACAGATTACTTTTTTCTTATCATTTTTACTTTTAAACTTCATTATCATAGTCCCACCTGGTTCTCGTGTCACAGAAAATTAGTCTTACTTAGTTTGGGCTATTCTGCATGAAACAGAAGGCAACTTCTACTGTCTCCTTTCATCAAAATAAAAAAGCCTGTGAAAGTTCAAATTCAATACTGATTTCAAATATCCTGAGGAGCAGAGCAGCTCAAGGAAATATTCCCACTTGACTCTGTTTGAAGCATACATTGTCCGATCAATTTAATTTGCCAGGCAGATTTCTGCAGTCAGCCACCCTGGTTTAGATCCCAGGATATGGAAGGGGGGAAATTAGGGCAGTGTTAGACACTCTCCTGCATACCCACACTCCAGACCTGTCAGGCTCCTATCAGCTAATTCAAAGAACTAAAATCTGGAAATAGGAATGGAAATTAAGTGAAAAATGTACTTTTAGTGAGGATAAAAACATGGATAGAATGCCACCACAGGCATGGAAAAAAGAAGTTAATAAGTGGAATGTTTAATGAATGTAGAAATATTGATTTTGGAATAAACAGATTCCCTCCTCCTCCAACACATGAAATAAGTGTTATTTTGAGCAGTAATGGGCAATCTTCCACATAACGTGAGGTGCCTGGAGGAGGCTTTCAACACTTCCAGATCGAATGGAAATGTTCAGAACAATCCTATGTATTTACATGTATTTGTTCCCTGAGGTAAAGGGGAAGCAGATGTTACCCAGGGGACAGCACTGCCAGCTGTGGGGGGACAGCAGGGTTGGGGGCTTGGCAGGGCAGTGGGGCTGGTTCTGCTGGGCTCCTGGAGCTGCTCCTTCTGGACACAAAACAGGCTTTGCCCTCCTCATGGTCTGTTCTGCTGTGGCCAAACACCACATCCATGCTCAGCCTGATAAACATTCCCCATGCTAGCAAACCATCTGCATTTTTTCAGCTATCACCACAACCACGGACAGTGGGGTCCAGCTCTTCTAAATGCCAAACACTGGTAATTCCTCCATAATTCCTCAGTTTATTGGGTTCTCTAGGCTGTAAGGCTTCAAGCAAAGGCTAAAGCTGTAAGGAAGGATCAGATAAATGAAAAAGCTGCAGCTCAGTATCAATTAGAAACAGACCAGCAAGTCAAAAACCATCCAAAAAGCTTCTGTACATTAGTGAAGTCCTTTTCAAGGCAAAGAAGATTGAAAACTGATTATAGAGGGAACAATTACTGCAGCATCACAGAATCATAGAATGTTTTGGGTTGGGTGGGACCTTAAAAATAATTTACTTCCAGCCTAGAAGTACTAGAAAAATTCATCCTAACATATTTGTTCACTGTTACTCTCTGGTTTGTTGTCTCCAGGGATGACAGAGGAGATCAGTGCCCATGATGCTCAATCAATTTTTAGTTTTTCTGCTGAAGGTCTGGATATGGATCCCATTTATGACCTGCTCATAAATAAGAGGGGGCTGAGACCACCAATACATTTCACAGAGGCCCATGAACAGCAGCCAGCTGGGGTTGGTTTCCATCACCAGGTTCAAGCTAAGTCTTGTAGCATCCAATGTAGAGCATCTTGGATTACCAGTTCCGAGTACTGGGAATGCAGCTTACCTTCCCTAAAAAGCCAGGAAATTCATAATCACAGAAAGAACTGCACCCCAATTTTGCACAAGCTGTGGGCAGGGAGGTGCTATGAGGAGGAAGGCTGAGAGAGAAGTAGGTGGAGCAGGAACAGAACAGAGTTCATTGTTTTTCTGGTGGGTAATTCGAATTAAAAGACATCTCTAAGAGAACAGAAATAGGTCTCTGATACAGAAAAGAATAACTCTGAGAATAGAATAGTTCTGTGCTGCTGTCTGACAATTCCAAACACTCCAGAATTTTTTAATGAACACAATCATGGTTCTGACTCCAGAGTCTCTCTCTGAAAGAATGGCATATTAAAAGGAACATCACAGAGCTGAGCAAACATAGGGCTTCTAAGATGTCAAGGATTTAGTAGGTGACCCACAGAGGAGAAAGTGGGTGACTGACATATCACTTCTGCCTGCCTTGATTTCCCCACTCTTGAAACCAAAGTGTGCCTGGCTGCACTTTGCAAAGACAGAGCAGCTCTCGTTGCAACATGTGCTGTGAGACTGACATACAAAACGTGCCAGATGAGAAACTGAAGAGCTGAGGGTCCCCTGGGCTCGGATTCCGAGGCCTCAATAGCACAGCAGTGGGAAGAATGTTGCAACAACTGAACAAGCCTATTAATATTCCTGCCTGAGAGTATTAATCATCCCATTGTGAAGAAAACAACACTTCACTTTAGAGGAGAAACCACAGGCTTGTCGCGTATCACTCATTTGTCTTACCAGTGTTAGCACTCTTTCAATTAGCCTGGATTTTAAAGGGTCTTTTTTTGTTGTTGTTTTGTTTGGTTGGTTTTGGTTTGTTTTAGAGGCTTTAAATGAAGAAATGGAGCCATACAAAAATCTGGTCTCAAGAACACTGTGTGGTACCAGACATTTTCGTTGAGCTGAGTTTCCCTCACTGAGGTTCTTTATATTTCTCCTTTCTGACAGTGTCAGGGAGCCCGAAAGAACCGGGGTGTGCAGGGACACAGGCAGGCAGAGATAATGAGTGTGTGTGGCCTTGGCCTCTCTGGATGTAAGAAAAGGGATCCATTTTTTACATGTTGCAAAGGTGGGAGGGGGTTGATGTTCAAGTGAATCACAAGGAAATTTGATTTCAGGGTGACCTAGAAGAAAAGGGGGCGGGGAATCAGTTTCTGTCTCTACATACAAAGGAGGAAGGAGATGAAAATACCTTGTTCTTACTTCAGAACATGAGGCATTGTTTGCCCTGATAAATTCATAAAGAGGTGATGCTAGAGCAGATCCATGACACTGGATTATTGGAGAGCTTTGTCATCTCCACCCCTCAGTGCATTTTGCAGACAACCAAGAAAAATACAGAAAACCAGGCAAGTTGCAGCAGGGTGAGCAAGGTCCCCCAAGTGGCTGCTCAGGGGCACACTTGTACCCTTCAGTAAGCAGGAAGCAACCAACCTCCACTTGGCATTTCCTGCAGCGCAGGAACATCTCCACTGGCAGTCAGGAGAGATGGGCAACACTCTGCCATGAGCCACAGCTTTGGTTTGGTTTGGTTTGGTTTGGTTTGGTTTGGTTTGGTTTGGTTTGGCTTGGCTTGGCTTGGTTTGGTTTGGTTTGGTTTGGCTTGGCTTGGTTTGGTTTGGTT